>NC_090925.1:463617852-468417852 GCF_040938575.1 Ambystoma mexicanum | reverse complement strand
GTCCACTTAAGCCCTTTGTATTTCCTCCTGGTATTGGTGTTAAAAACCATGGATTTTGTCTTGCTTATATCAAGTGCCAGGCCATTCTTCTTGCACAAGTTGACAAATATGCCCAGCTGCTTGCGGGTGCCGGTGGGGGTTAATGATTGCATTTGGTCCCCTCTGGTGAGTGAATCCTGCTTTTTTGTCCATCCGACCCCCACATTGCTGCTCTTTGTGCCCAAAACGCCCTGATCTCCCCTCCAGCAGCCCCTGCTTCTCCCATGGCATCCTGGTTCACTTAGTCCCGCCCACCAGCCCCATGATTGGCCCAGCATTTGCGTGTGTTTGCTACTTCTGACCCGCTCCTTGAGCAAATTTCCCATTGCATTTGGACCCCTCTGGTGAGTGAATCCCGCTTTTTTGTCCATCCGACCCCCACATTGCTGCTCTTTGTGCCCAAACACCCTGATCTCCCTTCCAGCAGCCCCTGCTTCTCCCTCGGCTCCCTGATTCCCTTAGTCCCGCCCACCGGCACCCTGATTGGCTCAGCACTCGTGTGTGTTTGCTACTTACGACTCGCTCCTCGAGCGAATCTCCCATTGCTTTTGGACCCCTCTGGTGAGTGAATCCCGCTTTTTTTTCCATCCAACCCCCACATTGCTGCTCTTTGTGCCCAAATGCCCTGATCTCCCCTCCAGCAGCCCCTGCTTCTCCCCTGGCTTCCTGGTTCCCTTAGTCCCACCCACCGGCCCCCTGATTGGCCCAGCACTTGTGTGTGTTTGCTACTTACGACCCGCTCATCGAGCGAATCTCCCATTGCATTTGGACCCCTCTGGTGAGTGAATCCCGCTTTTTTGTCCATCCGAACCCCACATTGCTGCTCTTTGTGCCCAAAACACCCTGATCGCCCCTCCAGCAGCCCATGCTTCTCCCCCGGCTTCCTGGTTCACTTAGTCCCGCCCACCGGCCCCCTGATTGGCCCAGCACTTGTGTGTGTTTGCTACTTACGACCCGCTCCTCGAGCTAATCTCCCATTGCATTTGGACCCCTCTGGTGAGTGAATCCCGCTCTTTTGTCCATCCAACCCCCACATTGCTGCTCTTTGTGCCCAAACGTCTTGATCTCCCCTCCAGCAGCCCCTGCTTCTCCCCCGGCTTCCTGGTTCCCTTAGACCGCCCACTGGCCCCCTGATTGGCCCAGCACTTGTGTGTGTTTGCTACTTACGACCCGCTCCTCAAGCGAATCTCCCATTGCATTTGGACCCCTCTGGTGAGTGAATCCCGCTTTTTTGTCCATCTGACCCCCACATTGCTGCTCTTTATACCCAAACGCCCTGATCTCCCCTCCAGCAGCCCCTGCTTCTCCCCCGGCTCCCTGGTTCCCTTAATCGTGACCATCGGCCCCCTGATTGTCCCAGCACTCATGTTCCGAGCCTATTACAGACCCTTCCAGGGCAGCCCTCTCCTCATGCAGCCCTGTGACGAAGGGCCCTAGACAAAGGGCGGCTCCAACAAGGCGGCTCCAGATCGTATCTGCAGGTATCCGCAGGAGAAACAGGACACCTGTAGCCCGACGTCAACCACCACCAACCGAAAGGTAAGTGTGGCAAGGGTGGGGACTGAAGCAATTACTTCACGCCTGACCACCCTACCACTCAAATCTACAACACCTACTGCTGTTATTCCTGCGTCTAGACTGTATTGCCAACTACCTTTGACTGTACCTGAATTGCTAGAGAGTTGGAAACTGTCTAATAGGGCAACGGTGGTATAGTTGAACTTAGAATGTGTGCCTAACTGTGGTATAGTTGAACTTAGAAAGTGTGAATAATAGCATCCCGTGGTATAGTTGAATTTCAAAAGTGTGAATAATGGCTTCCTGCGCTATTGTTGAATTTAGAAAGTGTGAATAATAGCATCCTGTGGTATAGTTGAATTTAGAAAGTGTGCCTAACTGTGGTATAGTTGAATTTGGAAAGTGTGAATAATATTGGCCTGTGCTACGGTTGAATTTAGAAAGTGTGCCTAACTGTGGTATGGTTGAACTAAGAAAGTGTGAATAATATCATCCTGTGCTACAGTTGAATTTAGAAAGTGTCCCTAACTGTGGTATAGTTGAACTTAGAAAGTGTGAATAATATCATCCCGTGGTATAGTTGAACTTAAAAAGTGTGAATTATAGCATCATGTGGTATAGTTGAATTTAGAACGTGTGCATGACTGTGGTATAGTTGAACTTTGAAACTGTGAATATCACTCTGTGCTACAGTTGAATTTATAAAGTGTACCTAACTATGGTATAGTTGAACTTAGAACATGTGAATAATATCTTCCTGTGGTATAGTTGAACTCAGAAAGTGTGAATAATATCATCCTGTGGTATAGTTGATCTTAGAAAGTGTGAATAATATCATCCTGTGCTACAGTTGAATTTAGAAAGTGTACCTAACTGTGATATAGTTGAACTTAGAAAGTGTGACTAATATCTTCCTGTGGTATAGCTGATCTAAGAAAGTGTGAATAATATCTTCCTGTGGTATAGTTGAACTTAGAAAGTGTGAATAATATCATCCTGTGGTATAGTTGAATTTAGAAAGTGTGCCTAACTGTGGTATAGTTGAATTTGGAAAGTGTGAATAATATTGGCCTGTGCTACGGTTGAATTTAGAAAGTGTGCCTAACTGTGGTATGGTTGAACTAAGAAAGTGTGAATAATATCATCCTGTGCTACAGTTGAATTTAGAAAGTGTCCCTAACTGTGGTATAGTTGAACTTATAAAGTGTGAATAATATCTTCCTGTAGTATAGTTGAATTTTAGAAAGTGTGCCTAACAGTGGTATAGTTGAACTTGGAAAGTGTGAACAATATCATCCTGTGCTACAGTCGAATTTAGAAAATGTGCCTAACTGTAGCATAGTTAAACTTAGCCACGCCATGAGTCCATCCCACCCAGCAAAGTCCAGAGAAAGAGACTCACTCGGGCGTGCCTCCCTCCCCCCTCACCCTATTTCCCTTCCCCCTTCCCCAAACCATCCCACCATCCACCACATTCTCAGTGCACTCCCTATCCAACTCTCAAGTCAGAAGAACCATCCCATCCCAAACCAGCCCACCCTTCACCACATTCTCAACCCAATCCCTATCCAACTCTCAAGCCAGAAGAACCATCCCATCCCAATCCAGCCCACCCTCCACCAGATTCTCAGCCCACTCCCTATCCAACTCTCAAGCCAGAGGAACCATCCCATCCCAAACCAGCCCACCCTCCACCACGCTCTCACACCAACCCCTATCCAAACATCAAGCCAGAGGAGCCTGATGGCGAGCCGACCATCCTAAGACCCCTGTTCCTCCCATCCCCTAACCGTCATGCCTGGTGCCTCCAACTAACGGCCCACCAACCCTCTCAGACACACCTAGCCCCACCACCACCACCTCCCCTTTCCTCACATCAACTCCCTCTAACATCCTCCTCCGACCCCATACCTTCCCCTCCCTAGAAACTGCATGCCTCGCCCTAGCAAGAACAGTGGCCGCATCCCCTTCACCCTCTGACCCCCCCTACCCTCTCACACACACCAACTGCAACAACAAAAAAACAAAAAAGGGAAACGTAGCTCCCTCAATCTCTCATTACTCCTCGCCTCTCCTGTCTCAACCCACCACCTCAATCTCCCAACCCCAAAAAGCACCACCCTCGTCCCCTTCCTCACCCTGCTTTAAACCCCTCTCCCTTGAATTCTCACCAACCACAACTACAACTCCTAACCCCCTACACCTCAACCTCGAATACCCAGACCCAACTCTGTCTTCCCATCTGGCCAACCACACACACCCATCCAACCCCGCGCCCCCCACACCCATCTCCTCGATGCCTGCCTACTCTCCCCAACCACCATCGACCAACCCGCATCTCTCACCCCCCAGATTCCACTCTCTCCCCTCACCCCACACCACCCACCTCCCCGCCACCCCTCCTACCCACTCACCCACTCCTCCCAACCACCCCTCCGCAACCTCCACAACGTCCTCCTGTGCTGAAATAAGATGCATCCTTTTTAACACCTGATCTGTAGAAAAAAACAGACACAGCATCTTTGACCTCCTCGCCTCAGACAAACCAGACCTAGTCTTTACCACGGAAACCTGGTTCTCCGACGACTTCGCCCCTATCGCCAATGAAGCCTTCCCCCCAGACATCCCTCATCCTACCCAACCGACCCTCTAGAGGAGGAGGAGTAGCAATCGCTTTCAAGTCACACTTCGCCTCAATCATCGACTGCCAGACAACCATCCCTTCCTGCGGATCGCTTCTAGTCAAACTATCACTTCCCTCAACATTCTCCCACAGCTTCCTAATCATCTACAGACCTCCTGGCTACGACAGACGATTCTCAAGAAACCTCTGTGATTCCATAGCCACCATCCAATTAAACCATCCCACCAGACTTCAATATCTGGCTAGACATCCCCACCAACCCTATGACCCACTCTCTAGTCAACTGCCTAGATGCACTTAACCTCCACCTCCACATAAACGGCCCAACTCACTATAAACGACACACCGTTGATGACACAGTTGATGCCATCTTTAGCTCCCACGACCAGATACATCTAAGCCCCCCCACCCCTATCATCTGGACCGACAAAAATCCTCCCTGACCTAGCCGACGCGCTCCTTCAATCTACTCCCTCAACCACCTCACGCAATGAACGCTTAACCACCGACACCTTTGACTCATGGCTCACTATCTCATTAATCCTGATCACCCCCACTTGCCAATCATCCGCTCGCCATGGCCCTTTTACACCTGAACTGAAGACTGCAAAACAACTGTATAAATCCCTTGAAAGCAAATGGCGGAAAGATAAAACCAACCTAAGTAGATCCACCCTTGCACGGCACCATCGCCACTACAAAGCCGAAATCCGGAAAGCAAAAAGTCCAGTACAATGCTTGAATCCTCAACTGTGAAAATCCCACCAAGGAACTCCACAAAATCATCTCTGAATTCACCAAACCAACATGTACCACCGCCCAATCGACCCCATCTCAGTCACTCTGCGACTCACTCTCTCTCCACTTCTACACTACTGCTCTTGAAAGAACAAATTATCTAAACAACAAACTGGCCCTCATGCACCAGGCACATAATCCACCCACCCTTCCCGTCATCCCACCGCCTGCCAGTGCAACTGCTACCCACCCTACTTTCGACTCGTTCACACCAATATCAACTGACCAATTTCTCAAACTTCTCTCTGCCCGTAAACCATCCGGCTCCCCCTTAGTCCCCTGCCCAGCCTCGACCCCCAAAGAACTATTCACATCTACCTGCGCAGGAGAGTATGCGAGAACCATCATAAATGACTCCCTCTCCTCAGGAATTTTTACCGATGCCTTCAAAACTGCTCATGTCAAACCTCTTCTAAAAAACCTTCTCTCGACCCTCTCGGCCCCAAAAACTACCACCTCATCTCAAATACCAGGTTCCTTGCTAAACTCATCGATAGAACCGCATACTCCCAACTAAATGCCTTTGTCGAAGCCAACAATCTCCTAGACCCCACTCAATCAGGCTTCAGACACCGACACAGAACCAAACCCACTCTAACCTCAATCTGGGATGACCTTAAAAACACTGCAGACTCTGCGAGATGCGCTGCACTAATTCTTCTAGACCCAGGGTCTCCAACCAGTAGATTGCGAGCTGCCGGTAGCTTGCCTGAGGCTTCCCAGTAGCTCTTTCCATCAGACATCAAAATGACAACTGTGTACTCGGTACTGGCGGACATCTTCAAATCCACGATCAGCACTGCTATCGACATTATCGCACCTCTAAAACAACAAAAAGCTAAAAAGGTCAAACACTCTAACACCTGGTTCTCCCCTGAACTACAAGAACTCTGCACCCAAAAACGCAAAGCTTTGAAATTATGGCAAACTACCCCTAGTGCAGCCACGCCAACAACCTACAAAGTATCTGCCACACTATATAAGAAAGCTATAATTGCAGCAAAATCCGCCTCCTACAATGACAGAATTAGAAATGCCACCTCAGATTCCAAAGAATTATTCGCAATCTTTAAAGAACTCTCCACCCCAGCCACCAAATCGCTTGACATCATCAACGATCAAAAATGGTTCAACACTATACAAACCACACTTCTAAACAAAATCGAACTCCTACAAAAGAAAATTCATGAGCACCACAAGAATCTCTCACGAAATGCCAACAGAACTTGTGATACAAAGCAAGCACTCAACCCCAACATCTGTGACCTAACTAGTCCTAAGAAACTACTCGACAAAGACCCATTACCCCTCTTTGAATTAAGGGAAATCACAGATCTTGAAGTGATAGACATAATGAAAAAAATTAAGCCTTCTAACTGCAAAGGAGACACCTGCCCTGCAAAGCTAATCATAGACTGCACAGAAGCACTCACACCATTCCTCAAGTCTTTTATTAACACCTTGTTTAACTCAAACACTGTCCCAGACAGCCTCAAAGAAGCCTGGGTGTGCCCTCTTCTAAAAAAACCTACACTTGACCCAGAAATAGCCAATAACTACAGACCTATCACCACTGTCCCTTTCCTGCTTAGGATACTGGACAAAGTTAGGTACACACAAATCCAGCAATACCTAGAAGAGAATCATATCTTAGGGAAAAGACAATCAGGCTTCCGTCCAGGACATGGAACTGAGTCCGCCCTACTGGACCTTAAAATACAACTTGGCGACATCATGGACAAAGGCAAGCCGGCACTTTTCCTCCTCCTAGATCTGTCTGCTGCCTTTGATCTTGTTGACCACGACATTCGTCCCGGGAGGATAGCTCAGCGGCAGCGTGCGCGTCTTGGAAGCAAGACGACATGAAGCAACACAGGTTCGATCCCCGGGTCCGCGCTTAGAAACCTCTGGGTGTTTAAGCGCGTTATAAATACGTAACTAAGACATAAAAACTATTCCTGTAACAGCGCCTCGATGCCAGCGGGCTGTGTGAGCGCTTTATAAATGTAATTAATTAATTAATTCTAGGCATGCACCTAAAAAACGAGGCTCACTTCTCACCAGAAGCAATCGCCTGGGTAGCATCGTTCCTAAACGGTAGGCTCATGAAAGTCTTTTCCGACTCTGCATGTGCCTCTCCCACTACCATCCACTGCGGCGTCCCACAGGGCTCGTGCACTGCCCCCACGCTGTACAACATCTTCACCATCCCTCTCTTCAACGACCTGGACTGCCACAACATAGCGTATACCAACTACGCCAATGACACTCAGGTACTACTCCCCCTAACAGGCAAATACTAAAAAGACGCTGAAGCCCTAACCAAGATATACTCTGCCATTCAGACTTGGATGGCGGACAACGGTCTCTGTCTAAATGGAGACAAAACAGAGATCCTCTTAGTATGCTCAACAGACACACTCAGCAAGCTCCCACCACAATACAAATCCTTCCTCATCGATAACTCCACTATCACCGTCTCAGCAGCGGTGAAGACCCTAGGAGTATACCTCGATTCATCTCTGTCCATGTCATGCCAGGTAAATGCCATAGCGTCATCGGCAGCATTCACTACCAAGATGATCAATGCTGTCAAGCCCTTCCTCTCGACCAAGAACTGCCTATCCATAGCTAGAGCCACAGGAGGCACGAGATTAGACGACTGCAATGCCTTACTCCTGGGCACCTCTGCAAAAAACATCAACAAACTTCAAGTCACACAAAACAACGTCCTCAGGGCAGCCCTGAGTATTCCCAAAAGGGAACATATCTCACAGGCCAGAAAAGATGTACACTGGTTGCCGGTAAAATAACGCATACTCTTCAAAACACTGGCCACAACACACAGATGCCTCTCTCTCCGATGCCCCACCATACCTTTCAGAAGAAATCACCCGTAACCTCTCCAACAGACCGACTAGATCTCACCTGACCAACCAGATCGACGTACCAATTTTTAAAAGGACCAAAGCTGGAGACTCCAGCTTCCAACACCTAGCCCCCAAGAACTAGAACGCCCTGCCCACAGCCTTAAGAAATAAGACCTCATACCCTGTCTTCCGCAAAATGCTTAAAACTTCACTATTCTGTTAAAACATATGTTTATATGTTAACCCCAGGACGCAAAATGTAATCTGAACAGCATTATGTCACATTGTCTCACTGTCATAATTGTTGTCCTCTCAAGCTCAAATCTCCTGTAACAGCGCCATGATGCTCCCGGGCCGTTGCTGCGCTTTGTAAATGCAAATAAATACAAATAAAAAGTGTGTTTATTTTTGAGTCTGAAATCCTTGGGCCTCTTCCCCTGCCCCCCTGCCTCTCCTCTTCCTAAAAAGCAAACAGTCAAAAGCTGTGTGCACAGTGAGAGGAGGGGGTGTGTCTGGGCTTGAAGGGCTTGGGGCTATGTTACAACATTGGGTTAACTATCGATAACAAAAGTAAATGGGAAATGTGTGTTGTGACCAATGTCACCAAGAGGTGCAAGTGATGGCTGATTGGGAAGGTTTGCACACATCTGTATACGATGTAAAACAAAGCTGGGGTGCTGATGGTTTCAGTGTCACTGCGCTTCTTTAGATTTATTTCAATTAGCCTTACTTTGCATGCAGGTAATGCTAGGCTTTCAATCAGAATGAGGACCATAAAACTACAGCTGTAATCATTTTTTTGCTCAGCGTGTCTGTAGAAAAAAAAAAGACAATCCATGTGAATCCCAGCATGCAAGAAAAAAGGTAAATCTATCATTGCAGTTTATGGTAAAAAATATATATTTTTTTTCTTTGAAGGTACTGAGTTCTCTGTTTTAAGGCAGGCGTACCCAACTGTATTCTGTATTAAAGGTTAAGATGGAATTTGCTGTGATATGGAAGAGCCCACATCTATGCATGCCCTAATATAGAAATTCAAGAGCTAAGGGCACATTTGCATTTAAGCAAATGTGGGAAACTACTAGCTGCACTGCATTCTGGTGCTTGTCCACTTACATTTATAAAACTAAACAGAAATGCAAAATGACATGTGCTATCAATGTCATTACTTAAAAAAACATGATTTGAGAGTTCTGTGTAAGCTTATGTTTTATGAATTAAGTAATTAGGTGGAAAAAGTGAGCATGGTCTGTCTGTATATATTTTGATATGTATAGGATTAATATAGTTTAGACCTAGTTACTAAGTAACAGATGTGAGAAACCTGAAGGTGTCTCACCCGCTAGACTCCGGGGAACTGTCATCCAGGTGGCCAGGACACGACCATCGCTTTTGGATCCAGTTCCTGGGGTGGACCAGTGCAGGAGGATCACCTAGGTGAGGGGTCTTCGGGGAGTGGGACACCCTATGGCGAGACACAGTATCCCCTTCCCTTTAACACCTTTACCCCATCCCACCAGGTAGGAAACTTAGGAACTCAAACAACCCCCCCTTCACAACACAAACACTTTCTCATGGATAACTCGCTATGAGAGAAAACGAACTAACACCCGAGCCGTATACCTGACATGTCCCAATACAATGGTCAGACAGGGTCAGGCAATTACTGGCCATCACTCACACCCGACTTCAATTACACTTCCCCATACGGGTAAAATGCGAGCACACTCAGAGCGAGGCAAAGCACACAAGGAAACAGCAGTTCCAAGATAGCAGGTTAACACAAGGAGAAAGACGGTGAAACAGCAGGGGTTCGCAAGATGAGAAGTGCCCTTGACCTTTTCAGTGAGGAACCGTTACTTTAACAACGTCTCAAGAATAGAAAGCGTATGACCAGGAAACCAGGCTGACGAATCCGGCATTGTGTGTCGGTGGTACCCAGGGCCCTACTGCGTCGATAATCAAGGTGGGAGAATCACCTGCTGCCATGGTACTGTCCTTAGATCCTATAACAAAAGCAGCACCAAGGAAATCAACTCAGCCAGTGAGTTAGGCAGACCGATACCAGACCGGTCGTGTTGAAGCCAAGGTTGCACGCATCAACATTGTATGGTGAGCGCTGAAGGGAACAGTGTATGAAATGCATGTGATAACCAATGCGAGTACAATTGAACAACAGATGAGTGATTGAACTTTGAAACCAAGATACAATACCATCCAGAGTTGGAAACCACAGTTCTTTCTTCCAGTAAAAAGAAAATGTGCATCTTTAATCTACGGTGCCCAAGTTATAGTGGGAATAAAAGAGCAACATTGATGGGCTTTTTGCAATGATGCACACATATTATGAAAAAAATGTTGACGAAGGAAGCTGTCTGCGATCCTAAAAAGAAGGTAAATTAAATGCTACAATGCCAACGCTGTTAGAGAGGCATCCTTCAATGATGCTAATTATTTGATGAAAAACAAATGTACTTTTATAGATGGTGCAATTGTGAAGTTTGCAGTGGCTACCGTGGCTGAGGCTGTTGTAAATGGATTTTAAAAACTGTCCTGAAATTATGTCTGTCATGTCAGGTGTGCAGTTATGGGAAAAAACTATGCAAAGAAGGGCCTCTGCACCATCAGCCAATGTGATTGCCTGCCTCTGCGAATCAGCCATTTTCGGTTCCACGTGTTGATATCCCCCCAAAAATATCACCATGCAAAAATATTGCCATATTTTTGCAGTGATATTCAACTATGGAACCTGCGGGGGACACCCCTGCAACCCCCATATTTTTTAAAATATGGCAGGGGACACCCCTGCAACTCCCAGTCCCATTTAGCCCATAAATTATCCCCAGCAATAATATCACCTATGGCCTTACCCCACGACCATGTATATTGTGATATTATTGATGGGGATAATATTACCTGATACCCCTTTTTCAAACACGAACTTCCTGGCATCAAAACTTTGATCCCATTCGACAGCATCTAAATGCTGTTTTTGTTTTAAGCTGCACACCAGATTACTGAGCACTGGTGGATAGCATGCAGTGTCAGCCTCCACAATGACTGTCTTGATAGCTACACTTTGATATGCTTGACAATTTTTAGAAGACAGCTACTAATAGAAAATAATGAAAAACATGTTTTTGAAGTTTATAATGTCATGGTAAATGCATATGTTATTCCTTTTTTATGTAAAGAGCAAGCAATACATAGCCCAAATAAATAATTGTACTCATTCTCCTACTCGTGGACATCACCATCACAGTAGCTCTAGCCTATTGACCATTAACTACAAGTAGCTCTTACCAACTGTAAGAAAATATATAGGGCCTCATTACGTGGTAGGCGGTAGCCATGATGCTATTAGTGCCATGGCTACCCCCTTACCGCATTCCGGGTCCGTGTTCCCGGAATAGGGACTTACCGGGTCATTCCGACCTTGGAGGACCTGGTAAGTCCCCATTCCGGGAACCATTCCCCATTCCCATTTGAGCCCCCATAGGGCTCAATGGGAATGGGGATGGAGCTAATAACGGGCCCGCTATTAGCGGGCCCGTTATTAGCTCTGAAGTTCCTCAACGGGTCCCTTGCCTAATGCCTGGTAAAACCAGGCGTTAGGGAAGGGACCCGCTAAGGGACCTCGTAGTAGGGCGGTAAGGGATTACCGGCACCGGTGCCCTTACCGGTGCCGGTAATCCCTACCGCCTACAGCGTAATGAGGCCCATAGTCTTTATATACTTTTTATTGCAAATGCAGTGGCATTTTTTGTTGCCAGCAGTAATATGGCACACACATATAGTTATTTTTGTATTTCCAGTATAACATGTGAATATGTTGCTGGTGGCATGCACGGTATAGAATTTATAACACAGTCAAGCCCATCTTGAAACTGCAGAGAATAAAGTGCACCAATTTTTTTTTCTTTCTGCAATGCCTTATGTATGAGACTACATTAATCATATAACTGACTAATTTAATTAACATTTACTAAACACTAATTCTAACTCCCTAACATTATAATGTAGTCTCATGTGCAAAATGTAGGTGAAAATATATATTTTGGTGGCACTGCTGAAATGCATTTTAAATGCACAATTGCATTTTTTTCTTCCTTTCTGTGTTAGCTTGTGGTGAGCAGAAAGTATGCGCAGCAGGAAATCAATTCAAACAGTTGCTCAGAGAGCAACAAGCTCATTGTTATAAAACTGAAGGGTGGTGCTGAAAACATGCTTTTAACCTGATTGGAGGAAAGTGTCTGAAGATATGCCACGTCAAAATGGAAATGATCTGAGTTTTGCTAATGGCAAAAACGGAGGAGGAGAGTTAGTTGAGACTGAGCTGTGAAGACAGACGGAGTTCCGAGGGTTCATTGAGCGCTTGCTTGAGAAATTATCTCGCTGTGCTCACCAAACAAGATAACAGGAGCCGTTCGTGCTGACTGAGCCTGTCTTTATGAGGCGAGTGAAACAAGGTCACGTGAGGGACTTCAAATAAACACTTTTGGTAAGGAGATATGTACAAGTGAGGTCACTGTGTAAGGTTGCATGGATGACTGAGCTGTAGTGCAGTGTAGATAGGATAGGAAATCCCTGCATCTTTATTTCGTCATGTTCAGAATGTGGGAAAATTAACTCATGTTTTAAAAGGCTTGTTTGTTCTGTTTCTTTTTCTTTTGTATTCCAGATGATGATGCAATGTATTCATGGTAAGAACTAATGATTGAGAATTGTATTTGTATATAATATAATGAGAATATATAAAAACAAATTGTTTAGTGTCATTTTTGCATCTGTGAATTTATATATAAATATACAGGGGAGATTCATTCTCTTTAGTAGTGCATTTGTCAATTTGCCCCTGCAGGTAAAATAACAACTCAGAATAAGCTGATAATATTCAGTGATAAAGCAGGTTTGTGTGTGTATGCGCCTTGTTTGCATGTTGTTTGGAAGGAATCTGATATAATATATAGATCGCTGGATGTAGATAAACCAGTGATACCTAGGGGCGCATAGATCGCTGGATGTAGATAAGCCAGTGATACCGGCCACAAACTGTAGATGGCGCCCTAAATAAAATTAGTGGGGTATAACTGGGCATAGGTCCAAGGCTCTCTATAGACCACTGGGAGATATTATAATATAAGGAAGAAAGCTATGCTCATCACTAGATACCCAATGTAAACGCAAGACTAATTTACCACCAAATTACTGCTGACATTTTTACAGTAAGAAAATACTGCCAAACCCCAAATTTACCCCAATAAGACAAGATATCTTACACAACATAAAAGGTTGGAGACCCCTGTTCTAGACCTATCCGCCGCCTTTGACACAATCAACCACTCAATCCTCCTCGACCGCCTCCACTCCCTAGGAATCTGTGGAAACACTCTTAAGTGGATAGAATCCTTCCTCAACAATAGGAACCAAATAACCCTCCTCTCCTCCTTTGCTTCCACTGCCCGACCAGTCAATACCAGAGTTTCACAAGGAGCGTGCCTGTCAGCCCTCCTGTTCAATCTCTATATGTCCACCCTCCCACAAATAATCCACTCGCACAATATCCTGTGCTATAACTACGCCGATGACACCCAACTAATCCTGAAACTCCTCAACTCAAACCCCAGCTGCCAGTCCGACCTCACTGCCTGCCTCCTTGACATTGATCGTTGGATGACCACAAACCACCTCCTCTTAAACCCTTCCAAAACTGAAATCATTGTGTGTGGCAACACCAAGCTTCTCCCACACCCTCTACTCTGGCCATCATCTATGGGCAATCCACCAACCACCTCAACCTCAGTAAAAAACCTTGGATGCACTCTCGACTCTGACCTAACCGTCTCTCGCCAAATCAACAATGTCTCTAAGTCCTGCCACTACCACCTCAAAATTCTTAGACACATTTTTCCATGCCTCTCCTTTCCCAACAGACTCGCCGCTGTCCAATCTCTTGTAATGTTAAAACTGGACTATGCCAACTCCCTCTACCTCAGAGTCCAAGCATACCACCTGTTTAAACTACAAAGAGCGCTAAACTCTGCAGCCAAATTGCTTCTTGCACTTGGCCCAAGAGCTCACACCTCTCCAGCTCTCAGAACACTCCACTGGCTCCCGGTTGGACAAAGGGTGACCTTCAAATCCTTATGCATCTCCCACCTAGCAATGCATAAAACCGGACCTCAATACCTACAGGACAAGCTAAAACCCTTCCACCCACCGCACACTCTAAGATCAAGCTCTGCCCTCCTCCTAGTGATACCAAACACCAACTAAGTCAGGCTAGGAGGATCATCATTCTCGGCCTTGGCCCCCACTCTGTGGAACTCGCTTCCACCCCACATTCGACACACCGAAGACCTAATGTCCTTCTGCAAATTACTGAAAACGTGGCTCTTCCCTTAAAGAATTGACGCTTAGGATAAACAGCCACAATAAACAGAAACCCAAGGTTGTTGAACAAAGATAACAATCGAGCATAGAGACCCGATTGAACAAATAGAAAAACTAAAACGGTTAGAGTAAATAAAACGGATAGACTGAGTAGAACGAATGAAGTGGATGAAACGGATGAAGTGGATGGAACGGATGAAGCGGATGCAAAGGATGAAGTGGATGGAACGGATGAAGCGGATGGAATGGATGAAGTGGATGGAACAGATGAAGTTGAAGGAACGGATGAAGTAGAAAGAACGGATGAAGTGGAAAGAACGGATGAAGTGGAGGGAAAAGATGAAGTAGAGGGAACAGATGAAGGAACGGATGAAGTGGAGGGAACGGCTGGGAAGGATGGAATGGATGGAGTGGATTGATGGAATGATGGAGTGGATAAAGTGAATGAAGTGGATGGAGGGGATAAATGAATTGAGCAGAGGGAGTAGATGGAACAGATGGAGTGGATGGAACCGATGGAGTGGATGGAACGGATGGAGTGGATGGAAAGGATGGAGTGGATGGAACGGACAAAGTGGATGGAACGGATGAAGTGGATGGAATGGATGAAGCGGATGGAACGGATGAAGCGGATGGAATGGATGAAGCAGATGGAATGAATGAAGCAGATGGAATGGATGAAGCGGATGGAACAGATGAAGTTGAAGGAACGGATGAAGTTGAAGGAAAGGGTGAAGTTGAAGGAACGGATGAAGTGGAAAGAACGGATGAAATGGAAGGAACAGATGAAGTAGAGGGAACAGATGAAATGGAAGGAATGGATGAAGTTGAGGGAATGGATGGGAAGGATGGAACGGATGGAGTGGATAGATGGAATGATTGAGTGGATAAAGTGAATGAAGTGGGTGGAGGGGATGAATTAATTGAGTGGAGGGAGTAGATGGAACAGATGGAGTGGATGGAGCAGATGGAGTGGACGGAACCGATGGAGTGGATGGAACCTATGGAGTGGATGGAATGGATGGAGTGGATGGAATGGATGGAATGGATGGACTGGATAGAACAGATGGAGTAGACAGAACGGATAGAGTGGATGGAACGGAGTGTATGGAGTATATAGAGCGTATGGAGTGTATTGAGTGTATGGAGTTTATGGATTGTATGGAACGGATGAAACAGATGGAGCGGACAGAACAGATGGAGCGGATGAACAGATGGAGCGGATGGAACTGATGAAGTGGATCGAACAGATGAAGTGGATGGAACTGATGGAACAGATGGATCGAATGGACGGAGGGAATGGATGGAGTGGTTGGAACCGGACGAAGTGTATGGAATGGAAGGAGTGGATGGAACGGATAGAATGGAACAAATGGAGTGGATGGAACGGATGCAGTGGATGGAACGGGGGAGTGGATGGAACAGGTGAGTGGATGGAACGGATGGAGTGGATGGAGTAGATTGAACGGATGGAATGGATGAAAAGAATGGAGTGGACGAAACGGAAGGAATGGATGGAACGGATAGAACCGATGGAATGAATGGAGAGAATGGAATGAATCAAGTGGATGGAATGGATGCAGTGAATGGAACTGATGGAGTGGATGGAACCGATGGAGTGGATGGAAGGGATGGAGTGGATGGAAAGGATGGAGTGGATGGAAAGGACAAAGTGGATGGAACGGATGAAGCGGATGGAATGGATGAAGCGGATGGAACGGATGAAGTGGATGGAATGGATGAAGCAGATGGAACGGATGAAGCGGATGGAACGGATGAAGTTGAAGGAACGGATTAAATTGAAGGAACGGATGAAGTGGAAAGAACGGATGAAATGGAAGGAACGGGTGAAGTAAAGGGAATAGATGGGAAGGATGGAACGGATGGAGTGGATAGATGGAATGATTGAGTGGATAAAGTGAATGAAGTGGGTGGAGGGGATGAATGAATTGAGTGGAGGGAGTAGATGGAACAGATGGAGTGGATGGAACAGATGGAGTGGACGGAACCAATGGAGTGGATGGAACCTATGGAGTGGATGGAATGGATGGAGTGGATGGAATGGATGGAGTGGATAGAACGGATGGAGTAGACAGAACGGATAGAGTGGATGGAACGGAGTGTATGGAGTATATAGAGCGTATGGAGTGTATTGAGTGTATGGGGTGTATGGAGTGTATTGAACGGATGAAACAGATGGAGCGGACAGAACAGATGGAGCGGATGAACAGATGGAGCAGATGGAACTGATGAAGTGGATCGAACAGATGAAGTGGATGGAACGGATGGAACAGATGGATCGAATGGACGGAGGGAATGGATGGAGTGGTTGGAACCGGATGAAGTGTATGGAATGGAAGGAGTGGATGGAACGGATAGAATGGAACAAATGGAGTGGATGGAACGGATGGAGTGGATGGAACGGGGGGAGTGGATGGAACAGATGGAGTGGATGGAACGGATGGAGTGGATGGAGTAGATTGAACGGATGGAATGGATGAAAAGAATGGAGTGGACGAAACGGAAGGAATGGATGGAACGGATAGAACGGATGGAATGAATGGAGAGAATGGAATGAATCAAGTGGATGGAATGGATGCAGTGGATGGAACTGATGGAGTGGATGGAACGGATGGAGTGCATCGAACAGATGCAGTGGATGAAACAGATGGAGTGGATGGAACAGACGAAAGGATGGAGTGGATGGAGTGCACGGAGTGGATGGAGTGGATGGCGTGGACGGAGTGGACAGAACAGATGGAATAGATGGAGTGTATGGAATGGACTGAACAGATGGAGTGGACGGAACAGATGGAGTGGATTGAATGAATGGAACGGATGGAATGGACAGAACAGATAGAGGGGATAGAGCGGATGGAGTGGATAGAGTGGATGGAATGGACAGAACAGATGGAGTGGACAGAACGGATGGAACCAGGTGAAGTAGACGGAACGGATTGAGTGGATGGAACGGATGGAGTGAATGGAATGGATAGAACAGAGTGAATGGAATTGGACAGAATGGACAGAGTGAATGGAACTGGACGGAACGGACGATACAGATTGAACGGATGGAACGAATGAAGTGGATGGAACAGATGAAGTGGATGAAACGGATGAAGTGGATAGAACGGATGAAGTGGATGGAACAAATGAAGTGGATGGAACAGATGAAGTGGATGGAACGGACGAAGTGGATGGACGAGATGAAGTGGATGGACCAGACGAAGTGGGTGAACGGACGAAGTGGATGGAATGGATGAAGCGGATGGAACGGATGAAGCAGATGGAACCAATGAAGTGGATGGAACAGATGGGAAGGATGGAATGGGTGGATGGAATGGATGAGTGGATCATGTGGATGGAGTGGATGGAAGGGACTAGTGGATAGAATGGATGTAACAGATGAAATGGATGAACTGATGAAGTGGATGGAACGGACAAAGTGGATGGAACAAAGAGAATGGATGGAATGGATAAAGTAAATAAAATGGATAGAATAGATGGTATGCATGGAGTGCTTGGTCTTAAATGCTTTACTGATAACCACCATATCACACTACTGCGCTTACTCTCTCCTATACACCATCACTCAACTAGAACACAGCTATACTATGATACATTCGGTATAGCTGTTCTCATACTAACATGACCCCACAAACTCCTCATCATCTTAATTAAACACAGCTAGCTGAGCACATATCGCTAGCTTAGGCATCTCCTCAGGCCTAATGCAGCCAGAACTCCAAACTGAAAACCCTTCCAACTGACTTCCTCACCACCACACCTACCACTAAGAACCAGCTTTCATGCAACTGCCACACCAGCTGCACACATATCCGGTGCGCCCACGCACCTTATGACTATCTCTCTCTACCTACTTGAACTGCGGTTCCAGAGGTCGTTCAAACTACCAGCGCTTTGAGATCATACCAATGATACATAAGGCGTTATATAAAGGCCAAGTAACATATATTAAGTGCCAGGCCATTCTTCTTGCACAAGTTGACAAATATGCCCAGCTGCTTGCGGGTGCCGGTGGGGGTTAATGATAATAATACTATGGCATCCACAAACAGTAGAACCGTTATGCTATCGCCAGCCAATATGGGGGCATCAGTCTGAGAGGCCAAGAGCTCTTCATGGACTCCATTAATAAAAATACAAAAGAACTTAGGAGCCAAAACACATGCCCTTTTTGATGTTAATACTACTCGAGGTCCTTCCGTTACTTCCCCACCAAACCATCACTGTATTATTAGTATACAGACCGTGAATGGCAATCAAAAGAGCGACCGGTATGTGAAGCCCCCTAAGAACCTATCCGAGGCGGTGCCTGGGTACAGTGTCAAATGCACTGTGTAAATCTGCAGATACTGCGTAAACTCTGGTCTTCCTAAGGACGGTTCTTATCACAAACTAGCTGCAGCCGAAGGCATTGATCAACTGTACTGAGGCCCTCGCAAAACCCTGCTTGGCGGTGATTAATAATTTCACAACTGCTAACCCAGGCCTCCAAGTGGAAAAATAAAGCCCTGGCATAGGTTTGCCCCCTTGCATATAACAGTGAGATTGCTCTACAATTGAAAGGCTGGTCTCTGGTGCCTTTTTTTATGAATCAGGACCAACTCTGCGCAGGTCCAAGTCTCAGGAACCACATTGTAATTTAAGATTGCGTTATGTAATTTCAACACGCATCAAGTATTTTTCCCTGACATTTTTATGTTAGCAGGGGTACATTTTTCACATTTAAACTGCAAACAAACATGCAAAGACGTTTTTGTGTCCATATATAAAAATCCGTTTTTTCATGTGAAAGGGACCTTTGAATTTCTTCTTTCTTGGTGGATTAAAATGCTGCTTTTCCTTTGATACTGACAAGTAGGTCTTTTTCACGCAGCCCTTCAGTTTTAACTTGCAAACAAACATGGTTAGCCGTTTTTATGTCAGTGTTTAAAAATCCTGTTTTTTCATGTGAAATGGGCCTTTGAATTTCTTCTTGCTTTGTGCATTAAAAAGCTGCTTTTCCTTTGGTAATGACAGGTAGGCCTTTTTCACATGGACCTTCAGTTTTGGGCCTTTGATTACACCACACAGTTATCATCATAATGCCTTTAAACACCAGTTCCTCCACAGCAGCAACTTGCTGACAAACACGGATTTACAGCTTTTCACTTGGCATTTAGTGTTTCAGTTCCCTGCTGGCTGGCCATGCTTGTGATAATGGTCGGCTATTAACCCCTGGCTGTATTTTTTTGTATTTATTTTTATGTAGTCACCACAAGGGTGCCTGGCACTGTTTTTGTCCTGCTCTAAGCAAGGGGGTCCACAGCCAGCACGTTGACACACATCTCCAGCATGGCCTGCTCACATAGTAAGGGCAGGCACCAGGAAAAGCGAGGAGGAGGTCATCTTTGTTTCTGGTTGGCTGAAGCAAACAGATCGATTGTAAAATGGGTTCTAATTTTGAAAAGCAAGAGGTCAGCCACAGAGTCTAACCTCACACCTGGGCTCTTTCTCGCTGAACTTTACCTTCAAGCTGGCAACTCAACCAACATTTTGTGAAACATATATGTATTTTTTGGCAGGGTGTTTAAAATATTTACTGTGATCTTGAATTGCAATGTAAAGGACTTAACACGTTTGTGTTTACGATATTTTATTGTCGTTGGCCTCCTGTAGGGACTGGCTACATTTGGCAGTGAGGCGATGGCCCCACGTGCACATGCAAACTGCAAGAACAGACATGTTGACAATGACTGCTCAGTCTCAGCGTGAATGTTTGCTCCGGGGAAAAAATAGCCGATTGCCTAGCTTAATCCGTGATTGAATGAACACAATTAAATACCGAAATATAGCGCCTACAAGCTCTAAAATAACAACTCCCCAGAGAGGAATGTAAGGCGAAACTGCAGCGGTTACCCAAGCTGTGATGACTATCACCAAACCCTTCCTTTTTAATGAATCCACTCTCAGCTGTAATTAAACAGCGGAGCAGGGCAGGGAAGCAAATACGTAGTTACACTCACGTCAGAATTCGATCATGCAGATCCTGTTCCACAGCTTTTCACATAAACTGTCTGAATTTAAATGTGCTCGGATTTTGGAATAGGACATGCGTTCGCGTAATAGGACCCCGTGTGTTTCTGAGGAGATACCGCTTTGTTTGGCAGAGTTAACGAGCAGAGGGCAGCATCAGAAGAAGCCAGAATTCTTTTCGCTTTAGTTCGCTCCCGCCCCATGTGAAGATTCCACCTAACCTTCCTGTGTTACCCTATTGATGCAATGCAAATGTGAGCGGCCATCTTGTGGCACAATTGCTCATGGGGAGGGCGTGCGTGGTGAATTCCCTGAAGCACCTGTTGTTATGCATTCTTTGCTTGGCTGAAAAGGAATCGCTGCTGCTAAACAGTAAGGGAAGGCCTGCGTTTTTACGCAGAGAGGCGATTCCAAGGAAAGCACAACATATCCTGCCCCGCCCGCCTTTACATCTTTCCCAAAGGGTGGGAGGAACAGTTTCGGAGAAAATTGAGGTGCAGCCATTAAATGTTTAGTGATTACAGCACGTGTGCTAGCAAGTTATTAAAAAAAAAATCATCACCCATTTCAATGAATCGTTCATTTTTCTGCTGCAATTGCCACATGTTTGAAACATGTGTTGTCAATAATTATGTAAATATTGCTTTTCCAAGATAACAAGTGCAATAACGTTTAAGGTTAAAAGTAGTCAATAAAACACACAATAAAAACAAAAGATGCAATAAACATCAAACCGACAATGGGCAGCATACCGAATATTGATGTATAGCAATAGTTGCTAATTTAAAAAAAAAAAACCTTTTGCCTCAAAACCCAATACAAATATAGCATTCACGCCGACATAGCCCATTCCATTTGGGAAGAGCTAGTTCAGTCCCGTATATTTTGTGGCATTCTGGGACTTGTAGTCCTGAAGTGATAGCAGGGAAATCCAGCATTTCGAGTCGCAGAATTCGGAGATTTCTCATGGATAGAATGGGACATGTGAGCATGTAATATACTCTTCGAGTACAAATACACATGAGGCCGCAGGTCAGTCTAATTTACATGTATGATACAGTGTAATTAGCCAGAACTACTGGACTGGTACAGTTAATAAAGAATTTCCTGATTAAAAAAAAATAAAAAAATACAGATGTTGGCATGTTCTCACTTGTGTGCTTAACAAGTCTCGATTCCAAGATATTTATCATTTAAGCAACAAATGGTCAAATGCCACAGGTTTCAGGAAGTGATTAGGCAGCTAGACATATGCGCTACACAGTGCCACAGTGACACTACGAAAAGCAAGAGGCCAGAAAAGTATTTTTTTTAAATAAATGCCAAGGAAGTGGCAGAACAAGTTCGGTCTCAGGTGCAAGTGAAACGACATTAGCAAAGCCAACTGTTTTGGCCTGTGTTTATACCTTGGAAAATCATTTACCAGCCACTGCCATCAAGCACCCTGGTACTGCGCTGATCACCTGTTGGTACCTTTTCACCGGGAACTACTATTATTTGTCATGTACTACCATGATATCCCCAGGTACTCACAGTGCATCACACACCACTTTGAAGATATTGCTATCATACGACTCTGGTACTATCATCAACAGTAGTTACTGGCATTGAAATTAAGGTACTCACTTCCGTTGTTATCAGAATGACAAAGCGAGTGTTCTTGTGCCTCATATGCTTTTTTGGTGCTTTGGAATGTCCCCATCAACAATGGATTCAGGGTTGGCCCCCGATTCATCATAGATGTGCTCACTAGATGTCTAGAACCACCATTAACGTTTCAATTTGAGCACATGTTCACCAAGTTAGGACGGGCGAGGGGGCAGGACTTTCTCGAATTTTTCCTGACCCCTGGTTTGCTGCCCTAAAAGATGGCACCAAGAGATCAATTTGGTGGTATTCAAGCATTCTATGAATATATAAAAACAACCATCAAGAAAGAAGCACTCTTTAATTCCGAGTTTATTAATAAAACAATGAGGATCCCTTAGAGGCGCAATTACTTCTTTATTGGAAACACCTTTACACAGCCTGGTATGTCCCCGTGGCACAGGTAACTGGCCACTTGTCTCTTCCTGCACAATTCAATCTGAGGGCACCAGTGGACTCGGATAAGCACCCTCTCAAATTGTGGGCTGGTGATAGGTATGTTACAAAACTGTCCAGGTAGGTAGTACATTGATGCACTGAGCTATCTTGCTTTGCATTTTCATTAGCCATATATGAGAGAAAATAGCAACAAATAAGTTCCCCAGTAGGTAAAGGGTGCAGTTAAAGCAATATGTTGATTTTGGTTTGCCGAGAGCATTGCACTGACATGGAGAGTGCCCTTTAATTGGCAATCCTTTGCAAGCGAGAGACCAAGAAAGAGTTCTGGGGCATTCTAGCTGCACTTGCTCCTGCTTGCTCTTGGCACAGACTCTACCTACTCATTAGCTTTGTCTTGCTTAGTCTCTGCAATTGATGAACTGTGCCTGTACGGATTTTCATACATTAATTTTGTTCTAGGGCCCTCGTCTTACTTTACTTTGTCTCGACAGTAGGTAGGGTTATATCAGAAAATGTTATTTATTTAGTACGAGAGTGCAATTTTAGCAAAAGTTTGAGAGTTGTGTTTTGAATAAAGCCTGATTCATGGAAAAGTGCGCATTTGTCCTGTAATTGCCACGCGCCGAGAATGACACAGCGTGAGCCTTTGAAAATAATAAAAAATGTGCACCCCGCATATTCGTTGAATCTACAACGCAAAGTAAGAGTATTTGCAAGTTGCGCCTGGGAACACCCCTGACACGCCTCCACGCAAAGCATAAAAAGCCAGAAGAGCTACATCTGTGCGCTCACCCTGGCATGAATACAGGCACCCTTCAAACAGAGTGTGGGGTCCACCGCAGGCCTGCATTTTGGGGACCCTGTGCAGGCTCCTCTTAACTATTGCTGGCACCCCGACAACATACGTATGACACTTCGTAAATCAGGTAAAACTCAGAAATTATGTGTGCAAACCCCTGTAAACTGGCCCAGCACGCCACTACGCATCCTACGTGTACCCCCACGTCTGATCGGAACCCCATCTGTGTGCACTCACTCTTAATTCCAACATGCAAACTCACCTTCATGATGCAAATCCTATGCACAAGTATCCTTACGTCTGCCTTCGGGTGCCTTCGGGTGGCGGAGAGATCGAGGGATATGCGTGGGCATTTTGCAAGTGAGAGGCTGCGCAGTCACTACATGAATACGCTTTGCTGTGTGCATTTGCGGGGATGCTGTGGACTACCTGCGGCCCGTCCTTAGTAACGCCTACTTTTTCCCTTGTTCTTCATCATTTTTAGAGTACCGCCCCTACGCTGCCCTCTGTGCAGGCCTCACCCATGCTCTGCATGGAGTCTCGCGCAAGGTACTTGGCCGCTCGCAGAGCCATACTGAGCATGCGCGAAATCAATGCAAGTTCATGGAATATCCTGCGCATTCGATTCCATGATTCGACTAACAGAATTACGTAAACAGTTTGGCGCACAAGTACCCTATTTTCTGTGCAAGTATTTCCATGAACCGGGCACATTGTTGGCACCTGGCAGTCAATTCTTAAGCGTGGTCTTACAGTCAGAGTACAGTACACGTTTCTGCAAATAGGAATGCTTTGGCACCAGAGGAACATAGCTTGCCTTTAAGCTAGTTCCATGTGATGAGCGCCTGTCGCAGAAATTGTGTGCATCCTGCACGTGGCAGGTTTGGATTCCACAGAGGACGAATCAGTGCTTCATCCACCTTAGGCAAAATCTTGTTAAATGACATATGATAAGAACAACACTGATTTGTAAGTCACTTAGAATTGGCGGAATAGCTCAGTACAAGCAGATGTGGAAAATGTGCACTCTTCACGTTTTTCTCTATTTTTCAATTTTTGTAAAATAAATTATGTTATTCATATTGTATAACATTTCTTACTACCACAATAGAACTACAAAGTTTTAATTGGTTTCCAAAAGCGCCTTTCCTGTTGTTATGTAAAAAAACGCTCTATGTTTTATTTTCAGATTTTTAAGAGCTTAATTTATTTAACTTTAACTTTAAATTAGGAATTATCAATCGAGTTAACCAATTGAGCCTACATGTGTTTTGAGCAACACTTTTGCTCAGGTCTCTTCTAACAATAAGTTCTACAGTTGTTTCTTTTAAGATTGTATACTGAGAAAATTCTGGTCAAAAATAGAAGACGCAATAAACAGGTGGCAACAACCATATTCATCACTGTATCACATACATTCTCTTGCATGAGTGTACCCGAAAAACGATTGCTGAGCAGATCGATGATCAGACGAAAAGTGGTTTCAGCAAGCAAACACATAATTGATTAGAAATACATTTCATGCATGGTTTAGAAAGTACAATTCAACGATGATATGAGAAAAGAAATCATAAAAGGGCATGTCTGGATAAAAACAGTTCACATGGCAAAAAAAGTATTAGCTAACTTAGTGAATGAGTAAAACATCATTGATCATACCTAGTTTGGTCTTAAGGATACTGAATAATTCAATGAATCTCAAGAAATATCATTCTGCACCCATGCATGACCATTGCTCATCTTCCTCTAGGTGGCGATCCTATATATTGCCGATTGGTAAATTATTCTTTTTTAGTGAATTTTGAGCAACTGCACTAAAAGTGACTGCACGAAATAATCCTACCTGTTGTGCAAAGGTTCCTTGTATGAACTCATTCTTAGTTTTCAAATTAGTGTTGAAATCTGGATTGACAGTGTTCTAATTAATAAAATGAGCTCGGCAACACCATATGCTTAATGTTTCAAGTGTGAATAGATTGAGGAACATTTATAAACAGGGTGCTTCCCATTAGCAATAGATCAAGGGCAGTGGTTATTTATTGACTCACAGCTTCGAGCATCATTGAATGGCATCACGTTTTCATGGACCTTGTATGATAACACGGATAGAATGGGTTTCTTCTGTGGAGTGAAGCGGTCTGTATGAGGAAATCTACCATGTTTGTATTGCAGAATGGGCTTCCTAATGTCTTTCCGACCATACCTTGCACATGAATACATTGTAAATAATACCCTCCTCACCTGTGATTAGTAAAAAAGCAGTCCCCCATCCAGACTGCTTGCGGTTTCGGCATTCCGTCATTGAGCACCATCTTACCATACCTTACTTTAAAAACATTTGAATTGTGCATTTAGTTAATAGTTACAACCTTAAGCACACACTCAATAATCAACCATAAACAATCTAAAATATGATGGTGATTCTGTGGGAAAGGTATGGGGGTGCGAGCTCATGGAGGCATTTGTGGGTGATGGCAAGGGTTTTAAAGACAATTCTTTCTTTGACCGGGAGCCAGTGAACCTGTCTTCTCACTTCAGAGATGTGGTCTCTTCTGGAAGTTCCTGTGGCTGCCCCTGAGTGCGTTATTTTGTACCAGCTGAAGTTTGTTGATGTTTTTTTGGGACGTTCCAATGAGGAGAGCTTTGCAATAATCAAGCCTAGAGCCGATTATAGCCCTAGCAATGGTGAGGCAGTTCTGGCATGATAGGAAGGGTCTGGCTGCGTTAAGCACTTTAGTGTAGTATGCAGATGATGACGCAATGGCGTTGACCTGTCTATCCATAGTCAAGTCGGCATCTAGGTAGACTCCTAGGGTCTTGACGTGGTTGGAGACTTTGATCGGGATGTTATCAATGGAAAATGATGGGTACTGCTTATCGAGATTGCCCAGGGTGGTGGGTGACCCTATGAGCAGGAGCTCAGTTTTTTCACTGTTGAGGCAGAGCCAATTGTCATAGTCCCCTGTGAGTGGGATAAGCACCTGCATGTCATCCGCATAATTCGTATATGAGATGTGCAAGGCCTCGAGGATGCTGAACAAGGGTCTTGTAAAAAGGTTAAAGAGGGTAGGTGCAATGCACAACCCCTGTGGAACGCCACATTTGATGTGGCTAGGGATGGCACAGGCAAAGTCAGAGAAAATATATACTAGCTAATCAATTTATCCTTAATAAAAGCCTACTTTCAGCATAAAAGAAAACATTTAGGTTAAGGAACAACTATAATAATACATCAGTCTCCAATTGCTATACCTATGCAGTTCCCATAATAATTCATCTTTTAAAATAAACATTAAAATAAGACACAAGTCAATCATTGGGACCATGTATCTATTTCAATTTGTGCCTTTTTCCACACACACAGGGCAGCATTAGATATTACAAGTGAGCAGGCTCCCATATGCGAGCGCCAAAATTGGTCACCTTGTATATTCTGTATATCTTGTACCAGTGAATTATATCCCATGTAATATTGCTCAGTGGATGTTGGACGCTGTGTTAGAATGTGTCTAGCAGATTGTATCTGTGTCCTACACAGTCTGCACAGTCTCATATCTCCAGGTACTCCACTCCAGGCCCCTGTGTATTCATATGTGGGCAGTATATTAAAGCGGAGGTAGATCAAAAATCTGCATAAGTGTTTACTGCAGTGTTTAATAACAATTAAAGGAAGGGCTCCTGGCTAGGCCTTGATTTACGCAGGTGGATATATACTTATAAAAGCACACAATAATCAGGGTGGGAGAGAGCACATACTTTCATGATTATACCCCGACGTATAGAAAAATCCAGTACTTCAAATTCATGAGGGTCAAAAAAGTTTTGGCCCCTAGGTTTTTAATACACATTTGTTTATCATAGTAAAAAACAACAAGGAACACTAAATTAATTTACAGTTTTGTACACATCAACATGGGTACAGTCCAGTCAAATTCACTGAATTTGGTGAACATAGAACATGTTTCTTCCTTTCTACAATCTGCGGAACTCAATTTACAAATAACATGTGAGCTCAATACAAGATTACAGTGAACAAATATCAGTGTTAGCAGTGGACAGTGGTGTGGTGGGAGGGTCGTCGACACTACTGTATTTCGGCCAAAATAGTAAATCTGTTTAATGAAGCTTGCATGTAGTTGGCCTTCATCAGAACGGTGGAACTGATAGTGGAAATAGTGTCCTGTTGGTCTCTGTCAGAGAAATGACAAGAAGTACGTGGTTCAGAAAGTGTGTGGTCTCAATGTATAGTTTCTAAGTTATAGAAACAAGCTTTAACTGCTGTATTTAAGAAGAGACAGCGGTGTCAAAATAACACAACACTGGTTTTACCATCAGCAAAGTGTTCCTACGGTAAAGGCCTCGTAAACTGGTTCTCTGTTCTGGAAGTTCGAGTTTCAGGTCACCAGTTACTTGGTGGATAAGAGCACATCCGGCTGCCTTTGAGAAAAGACAAAAGTAGGATGTCTATGAAGGGACTATTGGTATGAATCTAAGTCTCTTGTAAAAGGTATGTTGTCACTGCCAAAGGAAAAAGGCGAAACAATCTTACCAGATTATATTAATTCTCTGTGCATGTGGTCTTTTTCATGGCATCTGCGATATAGACGCCGGTTGGTCCAGTGTTGGGGGTTGATCCCGCTCGCACTGTAAATGAGAAGGCAGTCATGAAACAAAAAGTGTTCACTATGCGAGGATTGTGAGGTTACGAGTTCACGGGATGAAACCTCAGTGACAAAACTCAGTGAAAAAAGCTACATCTCGAGTTGTGCGAGGGCTCTTCATGTGGGTTCATGTTAGGTCATTCCACGCAAAAGAACGGTGAGAAAAAGTTTCCAAGCAAGATAAACGAGTCGGCGGTCTGCAATAGTTGTAAAAAGCCATCTCGTTCCTTTGTGCACGGGGTCTAAATGGAGCCGTGCAACATGTTCAGGTAAAGTGGTGTGAGCACTCTTCATATGGGTGCATCTTGTGTGATTATGCGCGTTGGAATACTAGTATGATGGCACCCCACCAACATGATCGAGTCGGCAGTGTGCCATCAATTGTAATATTCCATCTCGCTCTTTTGCGCACAGTGTCTAGAACAGGGCCGTGCAGTACGTCCACTTCAACGTGATGGTGCCTTCGTTCGAGTGCTAAAGGTGATTGTTTTATCTGCCTGGTCAGGTGGGGATAATAGTTACCCTAAGCTCAAATTGCGGTACACATATCTGAAAAAATGCAATCCAGCATGACGTACACCTTTTGGTAAGATGTGCTACACACTTACCTTGTGGGGCCAAAGTCCCCTGTGTCAGTGTGTTGCTTAGAGACAGTGCTACTCAATCATACGCGGTGCACGAAAGGCCCAAACTTGACATCTGTTCAGTCGTGCAACATTACCTAGGTAATGGCTGCTTATCTAACTTGCGGAGGCCATTTTAGATAGAATCACTTCTGGCAACCATTGGTTGCCATGGTAGCAACCAATAGTAAACTGTATTGTGGCCAAGGAATGCAAAAATGGCTGTACCCTGGATCGTGTAGAGCCAGATATTTGCAACCACCAAGTAAAAATGTTAGAAGGATCTGCCATCTAACCGCATGGATCCAACTTCGTGTTTGGTCATCATTGAGAGTTCTACATATGTTAGCGTGCATGTACAAATTAATACATATGCAAAATCTGAAAAATGCACAAACATCTGAGAGCAGCAACTGTAGGTTAGATCAAGTTTTGCATGAGTGCAACAATTATTGCTACAGTATAGTCTGTACATTGAATGTATACACAGTACCCACAAACCCGAAGGATGTTGGATTCGATTTTGGGAGAGCTCCTTCAATTCAAAATCGACTGAGCGGAATCCGCCTCTAGGGAGCAAATTAACAATTGTGAATAGTTTTACAAACTCAGCCTTAAGTGAAGAAACAGATACAGATTAATAGAATTTTTTAATCCAAACCATGCGCCAGATCAGGTGCCTCCGTGAATGCATGATTAAATGCAAGGATTACTAGTGTATCCACTTTGTGTGGACTGTACGTGGACTAGCCAGAACAAAGAGTGTGGCCACAATGCTGTACCCGGTGTGTCTACATTATTTTCACCAGAACCTGTTACAAACTGCCAATATGGTATCAGCCCAAAAGCCCACCTACACACTAATGTTGACCCTTAGATATGGCATTGAGAGAGCTCCCCCATTACAAAAACAGGGCTTGTAAAGTGGTCACAGCCATATTCGGGAAACAGAAAATACTCTTGCACCCACGTCAACTGGACTGTCTGTGTGCTCGTCATAACGGTCATGTATACAATATAGCCACAGTGCTATGTTTGACGTGAGGGATGCCCATACAAAAGGTTTGGTCTCTCTGTAAAGAATTCAAATCAAGTGCTATCCTGTGTTATGTAAGCTGCAAAATTAGACTGATCACTCATACAACCCTGTATGGACTGATGGAGACGTTTAGTGAATTTAATGCCAACAATGTTTCCATTCAACAGTGATGTTTAGACCATTTGTCAATGTGTTTAATTTGGGCACCCAAAGTTGCTCCAACTGTGTTAGTGCCTTGTTGATATCACCCCCTCTTTTCTGCAGGGTGAGTTGTTGGACTATTGACCAGCTGATGTACTTGTTTGAATGCCCCATTTTGTTGTAATGTTCCACTAGGGGCTTGTCTGGTACTCTGTTTTATATGAACGATCTGTGCTCAGATATTCTTTGCTTAATGGGTCTGATGGTTTTCCCGATGTATAAGGAATTTGAAGTACTGGATTTTTCTATGCGTAGGGGTATAATCATGAAAGTGTGTGCTCTCTCCCACCCTGATTATTGTGTGATTTTATAAGTGTTTAATAACATACACACATGGTTTATTGTGTAAAAAGCCTTATCTACTGTATTCAGAGTATCTCCTTTTCTTACTCAGTTGGGCAATTGAGTTTGCCCTATTCCAATCTTGTGTTGTTATTTTTGGTTTGGTATGTATCTCTGGGTTGGTCAATGTTGCCTGTAGAAGCATCTAAACTCATATCAGTCTCTAGGTTTATGTTATGAAAATGTTAATATACCGTTTTTATGAGGGCTCCTTAGAAGGGATTAAGGCTGGGGGACTGTAGTCTTCCCGCAAATAAGCCAGCCAGAGAAAGACTTGTGTTAGAGTTATATATAACCTACAGCATTTAACACAGCAAATTGGCTCTTAGCGACTGTGCTCCACGCTCAAGACGGAGGGCCTCCACTGGAACGGATTTGGGTACTCCCAGGTATTGTTCTGAGCATTTTCCCTTCCGGCCTTTCCAACCATCCTATGTGGTGCTCTGCGAGCAGTTCCAAACCATATAAAAGCCCCAGTGTTATACTACTGTTATAAACAGTAAGTAGCCCTTCGATATTATTCCCTCTGTGTATTTCTATATATACAAAAGCCCCGGTGTTATACTGGTGTTATAAACAGTAAGTAGCCCTTCGATATTATTCCCTCCGTATTGCTATTTATCTTTTGATAGCCCCCCATTTCCTTAAGGCTTTCCCTCCGATATAGTCCCTGTAATTCAATAGGGTAGGGAATATATATATCGGAAAGCCCAGATATACATAATTCTCCACCACTTCCAATCTTGTATCGCCCAATCTCCATACAAAGGTCGGTTTCCTTCTGTTGTGCCTCCCCAGGATCATTATTTTAGCTTTTTTCCCCCTGCATTTATGGCAAACTGATTGGCAGTAGCATAACTACAAAGGGCATCAATAAGACATTGGAGCCCAATTTGCAAACTGTACATAAGGTCTGTGGCGCCAAGGTGCTGGCATGGTCCCGATTCTCGTGGAAAATTACGAATAGCTCTCAGGACTTCATTTAGATCAGAGATGTAAAGATTGTATAAGAGTCGTGCTAGCCCACAGCCCTGTTTGATATGATATGATATGATATGGTATTTGTAACGCGCTTATACACGAGTGTTTCAAGGCGCGACGAGGCAGGGAGGGGGGGAAACAAGGGGAAGACAGACAAACGATCCTACTAGGCCAGGTGTCATTCAGATCGCGCAAGTGCAGAGGTAAGGGGAAAAGGAGAAGTGCAGGGGGAGGAGGTGGGGGGGAAAGTGCAATACAAGGTAAGTAGCGTAATAAAATAATAAATAATAAATAAAAGGGCCAGCTGGTGGCAAGTGCGAGGTAAGTGCAGAGCAAGTGCTGGGAAGGGGGCTGTAGGGATGCAGTGACAGTCCCGCAGTGCAGGGGGAGCCAGGGAGGCAGTGCAAGTGGAGAGTGGCTGGGCCCTGGGCCGAGGTCACAGAGTGGCCCAGATGCAGGTTAAGTGCAGACTTCGGAGGGGAGTTAAGCAGGTTTAGCAGGGGAGAGGGAGAGAGAAGGCAGAAGCGAAGAGGAAGGTTTTGAGGTGCTTCCGGAACCGGAGATGGTTCTCCTCAAGTTTCAGGGAAGCAGGAAGTTTCAGGGAAGCAGGAAGGTTTGAGTCCAATATTTACTTTTAGGTCTGCTGTGGTGTCTCCTTCTTGATTTAACCGGATAGACACACTTGTGTCATGATACAATGCCATGATAAACCATAGCAGTGAGGAATCAATGCCCCAGTCTCTGAGTTTTTTTCAGAGCAGGGGCCTAGAGATTGTATCAAATGCTCTGGATAAATCCACATAGCACAGATATAAGCTTCTCTTTGTGGAGGTCATTTCAGCAGCAAAATATTGCAATACACAGGTGCTCAATACTGTGCTATGGGATTTCGTAAAGACTCTTTGGTATTTGTTTAGCCAGTGATTGGTTTCCGGCCAGGATTGGAGCTTGCTCAGCAGTAAAGAGGCGAATATCTTTGCACACAAATCTATCATTGCTAACAGCCTAAAATTCAAAGGTTCTAGCCTATCTCCTTTTTTGTGTAGAGGAACTAGGATGGATTTTGTCCAGCTTTTGGGAAGAGTGGGGGTGCATATAATTTCACTAAAGCCACATTCCTAAACCTGGGCCCAATAATCCGGATTTGTTTTATAGACGATATTGGGGACACCATTGGGTCCTGGGGCTCTAGATGCTTGCATACGTTTCATGATTATCTTTATATCTAAGGTGTCAAAGGTCAATTTCTGTTTACCTTCCACAGACTTAGTGAACGCATCTACCTGCAAGTTATCATCATAAAAGAGGGATTTAATGTATGTAAGCCAGGTTGTTTCTGCAATGGGATTTAGTTCGACCATAGTCTGGTCAGCCATGCCTCGACGATAGTGTGCCCAAAATTTACCACTTTCAATGGAATGCAGTAATGTATACATGGTTAGCCAGGTTGTGCACTGGATAGAGTTATTATGCTGCCAAATCCAATTTTTGTAATTGGTAGTGAGCAGTGTTAAGGCATCTCTCTGTTCCATCTTTGAAGGGTTTACATTTTTCTTTATAACACCACGATCTCTACTAAGCTGTTTTTTCCTTTCAAAAATGGTCACGTCGAATGGGCCTCTTGTAGGATGATTCATAGGGATAGCAGTTTCTCTATGGACAAAAAATGCATCATGGCCCTGTTCATATCCCAGCTATATTGGGTCGGCAAGTTTACCATCCATTTTGAAGCCTAGTTGCACATGTGACTCTAGTTTATCCATGTTAGCATTGGACCATAAGAGTCTGTTACCTTGATGATTGGCACCTATTCCTCTACATACAATCCTTTTCTTAGGCTTGCCAATGCTCAGGTTGAAGGTCCAACTCATTAAGCTGTGGTCACTAGGTGTATTTAAGACCTGCTTAATAACACTACAGTATTGAATGCGTAATCACACTACAGTATTGCCAAAGGCCCTGACTTACATACACGTAATCTATGCAAGATGAAGTTTTCCCCTTTAACCATGTTGGAAGAGGGGGGGCACCACCTCTCCCTTTGGTATTTAAGCAGGTCCTCCCAAACAACCGCCCCAACCCCTTGCACAATGGGTTTTGTTTTTGTTTTCTCTAGCCCTGTAGGGCATATGGGTGATCTGTTCCCCATGATGTGTTTCACAGACAATGGTTTCATTTAAATCCCCGGCTACAATCACTTGCCCATCAGGAAGCAAATCAAACCAGTGACACAAGATGGTATCTGTTTTATTCCTCAGTGTTAATCTCCTCCCCAGGATGATCACATATGTTTATAGTGGGTATTCTTAAATTCTCACATTCAGGGATATGTATACTGGTCGACTGAATGTAGGTGGATGCAGTACCTGTAGGGAAAGGAATTAATGTGATCACTGATCTTGCACCAATGGCTAGTCCTCCCTTTGGTCTTCGCCTAAAACCCCTCATAGCAGGCATACAAAAAACATTATAACAATGAACAGCAAAACTATTTAAAAGCCAAGTCTTTTGTTGTAGAAAAACATTGCTTGCCAAAAGCAACGATAGGCCAGCCAGGTTGCTCAAAAAGGAATTGAAACCACAGGTGTTCCACGACACCCATTTAATACTTTGAGATCTGGGCCCAATGATAGGTTGCAGTAATGTTTCTGGGATCCACTTGTCGACTGCTCTAGATGTATTCATATTATGTAAACTGGACCTTTCATTTATAGGGTAGGATTTTAATTTGTTTGGCTGGTCACTTGTTTGATACACCAATCTTGGTTCCTCATTTCCTTCATATGTAGTTTGCTTCCTACATACAGTAAGCGTTTTTCTGAAGCACTGTGTGGTGAGTGCTTAGTAGGGAAGTCACTGCTGAAGAAAGAAATTCAATTACCCACCCAATTCATTGTGCTGTCAGTTCTAGGAAGTTCCAGGTGCACAATATCTTCTCTTCGGATGTTTCTGAGTTCAGGGAGGTATGAAATAAATTCATAATAACTCCCTGATTCATGAAAGGGCTCAGCGCGCTGGGATTCAGTTCTTCAATTTTTATCGATTTACCCGGGGGAAGCGTTGCATAGGCACTGTGGCCCAGCTGACGCCTAGCCTCTGGATCATCAATCTGGGTATAGATATCACAATTGGATACTATGGGCCTCATTACGACCCTGGCGGTAAGTTACCGCCAGGGCCGTGACTTTACCGCCATGGTGCTAACTACGTTAACGCCATGGCGGTAAGGGGATTTACCGCCCCATTCCGACCTTGGCGGGGCGGTAAATCCCCAATCCCCATTTACCCTTCCCCATTCCCATTTTTGCCCCATAGGGCATAATGGGAGTGGGGAAGGCGTTAATTACGCCACCGTAAATTACGGTGGCGTAATTAACACCAAGTTCCCTTACCGCCATGGTTTTTTACACCCGCTAAAAGCAGGTGTAAAAACCGCCATGGCGGAAAGGGAACTCGTAATTGGCGGTAAGGGGTCGGCGCAGCTAACGCTGGCGCTAACCCCTTACCGCCAGGGTCGTAATGAGGCCCAATGTCTGCCTGATTGTCATGCCTATGAGTTATTTGGTTTGAGGCACTTTCTTTGCAAATTGCCATGGCTTGAGACAGAGTATGCCCTTTCATATTAGAGATGTTATTCATAAGCGAACAATTGATTTTGTCATCTTACCACACCTTACTGCAAGTACATATCTTCATCCCCCTAAGCTTCTAAATTACCCTAACCAATCCTTTTATTCCCTAATTCATACAGCGTACCATTTGATTGTTTCAGTCCGAACTGTTGTTTCTGCTGCTAAAACCCACTTTATTTCTCCACAAAAGGCCATATCTCAGGCCTCTGAGCCATTTCCTCAACCACCCGAAGGTCAGGACAAGCCTCAGAAAGCTCTTGTAGGGCCGTTTTTAGACAGTTGTGAACACAAAGTTTGTACCGGATTTTCACAGTGAGATATCTGTGGATTAGGTCTGTATCTCGGATCTCCACAGCCACAAACGCGTTTTTATTTCACAAACAAAGGCTGTAATCATCGCTATGGTGCATCCCCTCTCCCACCCTGATGAAAAAAATGGCTACACCCGTTTTCAAACTGAAATAGCCAGTCGCACATGCAGCCCGCAAATCCAAGATGTCTGATGTCTCAAATTTTGTAATCAGATCTCAGCCTATCAGAGTCTACCTTCATTCTAACATCCACACAGTTAATACCTCTGGGACCCAGCCAATCAAATTGACCTATTTTCTCTTTAGCCAAGGTAATCAGGGCTTTTCAGTTCATAATCGTGGATCTGCAATTTTAACTGAAGAAAAAATGTTTTTTACAAAGTGCTGGATGGATTAATTATTATCTTGTCGTTGTTTACACGACAGTAATTACTTCAAAGTAATTACTTCGAAAATACCTCGAAAAATACAGGTAGTTGTGGGTTAAGGGATTAAAAGGGGGTTGGGGAAGGGGAAGTAGTGAAGGGGAACCAGGGTATGACATTTTGAAGAAATAACTTCGAAGTAAATTACCTTTATGTAATTCCTGTCATGGAAATAACATGGAACCATCTTGAAACCAAGGATAGCACCCACAGTGGCCCAGCACCAGCTTCTTGAAAAGGGGGTACTCTAATGTTATAAGCATCCCAAAATGCATCTTCGTTTGGAAAGACCAATTTAACCATACCTACAGATTAACTATCACCAACTCTGTGATATACATATATATAAAAATTCCCAAAAATGTCAGAATAGGGTCTATCATTTTTGGGGAAGGTTTTGTGAATATTCATAAAATTGGAGCAAAGAATAAGCATTTCAAAAACTGCTCTTCTTCCAGTGAGTCAAACTTAACCATAACTATTGAGTTCCTAACTCCCAACTTTCTAATGTACACAAAGGTGTCTTGAAGAAGCTGCAAGCTGACAAAGAAAGAAAAATTCCTTTTTAAGAATTAAAAAGCAAAAACAATTAAACATTTTCTGAGAACATGAAATAGAGCTCCATAATCAATTGGGTCCATGACCTCTGTACCAACCAATCAGAGTCAGGCCCACTCCATAAAAGGCTGTGTCATTAGTCCCTCTTCCTTCTTCTTTACTGCTCCTCACAGCAGATAAGTACTCTTCATTTCTCTTACGTCTGACAGTTTCCGTTTGTTGTGTGCTTTGGGTTAATCAGTTTGCTACACCATGGTTACTTTAATTTATAAAAGCTTGTTTTTTCAGTGTCCTTCACACTTTGTAGTGCAGGTTTCATTTTGCTTGTTCCCTCTCCTGAGCGCGTCATTGCAGGCCCTCGCTGGAGGGTGCAGACCCCAGTGTAAGGCGGCTTTGCCGCAGGTCATAGAGCGTTCGATCGTGCACCGCTCATTGTTTTCCCAGAAAGTTCAGTGTTCGGAGAAAAGGAGCTCCGGTGTAGGTGGTGTAGTATGAATGTCTCCTGTAGCTTCCCAAGAGCACTGTTTCCCCCTTAGTCATAGCAGTTTAACTTCCCTGGAAAATTAAGGTGAATGGTTAAAGTTAACATCATGGGGGTTATCTATTTCATACTGCACACATGTATTGGGAATTTGTATAAATGACCATTGGGTACATCTAGAAGTTATTTTAAACTTTATTGGTTGTATACAAGTGCCAAAGTTATAGTTTGTAACTGGCATGAGTGAGCATTTGTGGAACACTATGGATAAAATCCCGTTTTACCACATGAAGCTGCTGCTTTCTAAGTGATGCCAAACATCCAGGAGCTGCTTTCAGCTCCTGATAGTAAAATCCTTTGCAAGGTAGCTTTAAACTTGCATAATATGAAGCCTGCGGTTTTGACATAGAAAGGCTAATCCCTCTCGCTGTCATGGGTGAGGTTTTAGATTCTATTAAAGACAAGAAGGGGTGTATTATCCCTTCCTTTTTCCTGACAGCTCTTTGCACCCTTGGGATGTGTTGGGTTGATGGAAGACTATTCTTTAGCATGTCACAAGGTATCTTTTCCGTTCCAAGATTGACATTTTTCACTTACCTGGTCTCAACACAGTTAGCGCCAGGAAGCAGAGGCTTGATTTTTCATCTGTACACCTAGCATCTAGTCTGTATTCTTGTTTCTCATTATTATTCTTGCAGTTGCTTGCTTCAAATTCCTTATGTTGTGGTGAACGCAATGGGTACAGATATCTATTCAGAATATTGTTGTGCTTATTTCATCAGGTGGCACTTCTTCCTGATATTTCGATGTCAATATGGGAGGTATCAACTTTGGGGAAGGGAGGATGGACGTGCACTATACTGTGTCAAGAAATACATTTATCATCTTTTAGTGCTTCCATGTTGGGGAGCAGGTGCAAGTGGATCTAGGTCACCTGGCCAAAGCCCCGCCCACCTGGTGCCTTCCTGGTTGCTGCTCTTTTTCACCACTTAGCAAGCCCCGCCCACCTGGTGCCTTCCTGGTTGCCGCTCCTTTTCACCACTTAGCAAGCCCGGCCCACCTGGTGCCTTCCTGTTTGCCGCTCTTTTCCCTACTTAAGGAGCCCTCCAGCCTCTTTTCCTTTGCAGCTGGGGAGCAGGTGTGAGTGGTTCTAGGTCACCTGTCCTAAGCCCCGCCCCTTGGTGCCTTCCTGGTTGCTGCTCTTTTTCACCACTTAGCAAGCCCCACCCACCTGGTGTCTTCCTGGTTGCCGCTCCTTTTCGCCACTTAGCAAGCCCTGCCCACCTGGTGCCTTCATGCTTGTCGCTCTTTTGCCTACTTAAGAATCCCTCCAGCCTCTTTTCCTTTGCAGCTGGGGAGCAGGTGTTAGTGGATCTAGGTCACCTGGCCTGAGCACCACCCACCTTCTTAGCCCTGCCTCTTCCTTCCTGCTCTTAACTCTTAGATCAAGGGCGTCTCTCACCCGGGCGTCCAAAGTGAAGGGCAGTCAAAGAAAAGGGAAATTCCTGTTTGGACCTGTTCGGACCAGGAGGACCCAGGACCCGAACCCCTGCTAGGACAGCAGGTAAGCATGCACCAACATGTGTTTACACCCTCTTTCCCCACAGGCCACCCCCACCCTCTATGGTGCACACCCCACCCCCTTCCTGCACACAGGAGTCTGTCCTGATACATTCTGGTTTCACCATCACCATCTTGTGGCCGATGCTGGATTTGACTTTTATGGACTTCATTGATTCACAGTGCGACACCCTTTCTCAACTCTCATGCTGGACTTCCTTTGCATCTTGTACTCATGGGGGCCCTGAATCATGCTGTTCCCATGTTCATCTTGTATCCAGACTTGCAACATTATGTGTTACTACTGACTTCTGCAATTGTATGCGCTCTCCCCTCTTGCTTCTCCACTCTTTTTGACTACTTACTCTCTGTTCTATACCCCCTCTCCCTTTTCCTATCTCCTCCCCTCCTCCCCTTACTTTATCTATGCACTTACTCTATCAGAATTGTCCCTGGACCTAGTATGATAGCAACCTCGTCTGTCGCTCCCCCATCCCCTTACTGCCCCCCCCTTCCTCCAGCACTATTTGAAACGTTGTCAGGCCTAGTACGATAGTTGCTTGTTTTGTTCCTCCCCTACCTTTCTGCACCCCTCTCCCTCACCTTTTGTTTTCCTCCGGCTCTACCAGAAATGTCGTCAGGCCTAGTACGATAGTCGCCTGTCTGTTTCCATTTCCTTCCCACTCTCTCCCTCCCTTCCTTATCTATGTTTTAGCACTTGCACTATTTGAAATGTGTCAGGCCGAGTACGATAGCTAACTTCACATCCTTACTGTTCATGGCCTGTAAGAATGTCGCTGTATTTTCCCTTGTTCCCTCCCTTGCCTTGAAGCGCTTTGAAACACATTGTCTATAGGCGCTATATAAATAAACTATCATCATAGAGTATGTTCATTAACAGGGATGTAAATAATGAGTGGAGTGGATGAAGATCAGTCCGAACATAGTTTTTCTGGATTGTCATGGTGACATGGCTCAGCTTAACTCATTTTGTTCATTTTGGAGTTCAGAAAAATATGATTTCCTATTTTAAGAGTTAGCATTTAGAGGTTTGTATCCTTCTAGAAGGTTGGGAGGAATACTCATGTTGGTAATTTTGTTGCAATGGCCTGTTCTAGACGGAATTGTCATTATCCCAACTCGGAAGACCCTCTTTTGTGGGACAATGTTAATACTGGGAAGTATTATACTGTGCTATTTAGGTCTAGTCCTGTCTTTTTTACCTTGTTTCTTTCAACGTGAATTGGTTTTATTATGTTGAGCTCAGAATTATTGTAAAGGATATTCCTAGGTCCCAGTGTTTCCAGGTTGGGGATGTTTTTCTTTTATGCCCTGCTTTTGATTTGTTTGTCCATTTAGAGCCTATTTGGTGCCTTTTCTCATCTTGGTAATTATGAGTGGATATGACTCGTAATTATGGTTACACGTTCCATGAATATCCATAGACTAGTAATCAGTGCTTTAAGTGGGGTGCGAAATCGAGGGTGGGGGGCTGTAATGAGCGGTTGTGGCCTAAATGATTGGCGTGACCTAAATGATGGGCGTGGCCTGAAGTGTCACCAATATGGGACCATATAAAAAGTAGCTATTTTTACTGTCCAGTGCATGGGAATTCAAACCCAAACCCTGTTCATTCAATACCCTGCTTGACACAGGCTTTGTGTGTCAAGTAGAATATTGAATGAAAGAATAACATTCCGTTATCTCCCAAATAGGACAGTGTGATGTGACACAGGCTTGTCATCAGCAAGGCATTGGTTCAAATCCCCGGCATGGGACCATAAATCTCTATTTGCCAAAACATCACTTCCTCCTCTTTGTGTAACGATTCTCCCTCTTTCCCCCAGTTCCCCTCTACCTGTATGACTGACTTCTCTCCTATCACTCCATCTGAAGTCTCCATTCTCCTGTCCAAATCTCATCCCACTGCTGCACCTTCTGATCCACTCCCTACCCTCCTTAGTCCCAAGATCTACCCTCTCCTCATTCCTTACCTAACCTCCTTATTCAATATTTGTCTCTCCTCTGCTACCTTCCCCTCTGCCTTCAAGCATGCTACTATCATCCCTATTCTGAATAAACCTTCTGCTAATTCTCTTCTTGTGTCCAACGTCCGTCCAATCTCTCTTCTTCCATTCCTCTCTAAATTACTTGAACGCATAGTCTATTCCCAGCTCTCTGCGTTTGTCACCAACTTTTCTCTCCTTCCCCCCTTTCAATCTGGCTTGCACCCTAAACACTCCCCTGAGACTGCCCTTACCCAGGTCCTTAACTCCCTCCTCACTGCTCGCTACTCTAAGCAATCCTATGTCCTTATCCTCCTTGATCTCTCTGCAGCCTTTGACACCGTTAATCACCCCTTACTGCTCAACACTCTCTCCTCTTTAGGTTTCAAAGGCTCCGTCCTCAACTGGCTCTCTTTGTACCTCTCCCACCGCTCTTTTACCGTCTCCTGGGGCGGTCGTACCTCTTCTACGCTCCCACTGGACTATGGTATACCCCAAGGTTCTGTCCTTAGCCCTTTTCTTTTTTCTCTTTACACCTCGCTTCTAACCCCTATCATCTCCGCTTTCGGTATTTCTCATCACTTCTACGCTGATGACACCCAACCTTTCCTCTCATTCTCTTCCTTCACTCCTGACCTCCATCTTAAGCTCTCTTCTTGCCTTACTGCCATTAAAAATTGGATGTCATCCCACTTTCTCTCTCTCAATACAGACAAGACTGAAGTCTTATTCTTTCCCTCCCACACTATTACTCCTCCTTCTCCCCCTCCTTATATTTACTTTCCTCCCACTAATCTTCCTCTCTCTGCCCATGCTCGTAATCTTGGCATTTGCTTTGACTCCTCCCTCTCCTTCACCCACCATATCTCTCTCACTTCCCGCGCATGTCGCTACCACCTTTTCAATATCCTCAAAGTACGTTCCTCTCTAACCTTCCACGCCACTAAACTTTTAATCTCCTCCCTTCTCTTCTCTCGTCTTTTCTACTGTTCCTCTCTCCTCTTCGGACTCCCTGCTTCTCATCTTGCCCCCCTAAAATCCCTCTACAACTCTGCCATTCGCACCCTATGTCTACTCTCACCTCATGACTCCATCTCCTCCTCGCTCTCACAGCTTGGCTGACTTTCCTTTCATTCCCAACTCAAATTCCACTTCCTGTGTCTTGTCTTTAAATCTCTCCATGAACTTGCTCCCCCTTATCTCTCATCTCATTCTACACTCCCTCCCGTTCCCTCAGATCTGCACATCACTTCCTTCTCCTTGTTCCCCTGCCCCCATGTGCCTCCTCTCGTTTTCGCTCCTTTCAGCTCCTTGCTCCCCTCCACTGGAACTCCCTTCCCGTCTCTATCTGTTTCATCCCCACTTATTCCTCCTTTCGTGTCTCCTTAAAATCTCTTCTTCTCCACTCCCCTCCCTGATACTCTGCTCCTCCCCTGCCCTTCCCCCTCCCCCACCCTTCTTTTATCCTCCTCATCTTGCCTCTCTACCCCTGCCTTGTCTCCTCTTATGTCTCCTCTACCCCTCTCTCTCCTTCACCTTAACTCACTTTCTGTTCCCCACTCCATTCCCCTCTCCACCCCTTCTTCCCTCATTTATCTCCACTGGCTAATTGTTCTAGTTGATGTATTACTGGTTTGACTCATATCTTGTAATTGCTTCTACTGTTATTGTATTCTTGTTGTTATAATGTTCATCGCTTTGGCGTAAAGCGCTATATAAAAAAAATAAACATAACATAAAATAAATAAACAATGATTTCCCTGTCTTTTTTTAACTGGCACATGCTGGTTATTCAAACCCAAGCCAGTATCACATTGCACTGTACTATTTCACAGGTACTTAATTACTTTTGTTTTATTCAGTAGGCTGTTTTATGTGTCAAGTAGTCCTAAATAAAAACAAAAGTAATTCAGCACCAAGAAATGGCAGTATGCTATTTTGTAGGTGCTGGAATCATTTTTGTTTCATTCAATAGACGTTAAGCAGTCTATTGAATAGAACAAAAGAGATTGCACCAAGTGTCTGTGACACTGGCTTGATACTGGTAGGGCTCGGGATTGAATCCCCAGGTGGCAGCAATACAAAAAAAAGTGTCTTTCGTTGGTGGGGAGGGAGCCCCAGTTCAACCATAGTCTTGGGAGACGCCAGGGTTCAGCCCGATTAGCACTGGCCCACTTAAAGCCCTGCTAGTAATTGGTGGAGGTCACTTTGTTCTCTTTAAAATGGACGTCATAACAAGGAGTGTTTTCCATTTTCAATGATATGTTGGATCATACCTGTAAAGTTTCCTACTGGGAACTCCGTTGCATTCAGAGAACTAAACTTCCTGTAGTACGGCTCTCGTTCAAAAGAGGCAATTGTTTTTGTTCCATACAGCTCGATGTAGATTTCCCTTGCCAGTGGGCCATGATATTATTACTGTTGCCTCCCTCTTAGGGTACCCGATGGTTCTACATTTTATGTGTAGTTGCTTTAGTTACCTACTGTAAGTTGGATGTCAGAAGAATACAGTTTGTGGCGTCATCAGTGCATACCACTCGCTGGATTCTCTTTTTCATTCACTCAGGTTTCAGTATACAAACAGGCGTCATGGATCTAAGCGCTTCCTCTGGCCTATCAGGGGTGAGCGAGCTGACGGCAGAGTCATGGCAAATGGCCTTCGTCTTCATACACAACCTGGAGTTACAGGGACTGATGTGAAGTGGACAGTGGTTCTTGGGTTCATCTTTGCTTGGATCCCTGTGGGGAGACTGTTTCCAGTGCATGTGTTTGTTCTGAGCACTAAAGTAGAGGGAAGAGGGATTAATGACACAGCCTTTTATAGACTGTGCCTGGCTGATTGATTGGTACAGAAGTCATGGAGCCAACTGATTATGGAGGTCTATTTCATGTTTTCATAAAATGTTTATTTGTTTTAAAAACATTATTTTTCATAAAATGTCATTTTTCTTTTCTGCCGGATGAGTAGTTAAAGAATATAATGCTTACTACTCACCTCCGTGCCTTTAATAGAATGTAAACCCCCACTCACGATAGCGAGAGGGATTAGCCAATGTAACCACCAGATGAACGCACCCTGCAACAGTACACTACCTGTAGGGAAGCATTGGATCCAGGATTTACAAGGCATAAGCTTTGGGAAACAATTCTAGCCGCATAAAATGGCGGTGCCCACTCTCTGCTGCAGGGCTCCTTCTTAAACCTCGCAGCAGGTGAAGCAAACGAACAAACAAACGACCTGTGAAACATGTGCAAATTATTTTAATGTTGAAAAGAATGATCACTAACACTGTAGCAGACATATTTTTTAACAGGCTGCCTCCTTTTTCCCTCTTGGTACAGCTCTAAGATAAATAAAGCTCCTTAGTGTGCAGAAATAGTTGCATCTTACTTTCAGGCTAAGGACCATTTTAATTTGGAAACCGGCCTAGTAACGTGATCCGAGCACGTTGTTTACGCTCGAGTTAAAGAAGAATGGTTTATTTAAGACTCCGTGAAATAAGCACAAGTTTTCTTAAGCAAAAGGGCGCTGAGGAGAAGCGCACATCTCAAACATAATTTATTTAAGCAATCGTTCATGAGACCGAAGTATACTGTTAAAAGACCGGTTAATTGTCCTTTGTATCACTCTATTATCGCCCTTCAATTTAAAAAGAGACAGGAAAAGTCACGAAAGTGACATTTTCAAGTGCACTCAACAACTGTGCCCCAGGAAGCCAAGACATAAACGACTATTGTAGTAGTGGCAAAACGTATGGCCTTTAAATGGATATGATAGCGTCCCATACACACAAAGGCAGAGAATCACGTTTAAGGGCACAAGTGGAGGACTTTAGCCACAAGGGCGAAGTCCTGATGTTATTAGACATTTGAAATCCTTTAAAGGGATTACAGGCGGCTGTGTGTGCAGCCTGCACGGGAATTACCATATGTAAGCCTCTGCCCCAGGGAGACAGTTCAGCAGAGCACTGCGTTTCCAGTTGATGGCACCCAGGGCCGGCGTCCTGTTTTCAACACCACCACGAGAAAAGTCAAACCCACATGTTGCGTTTTTTGTGTGCTTCTGGTGCGAAAGATCGCTTGGAAGAACCGACCCGTGATATCCAGTGCTGTAGCCGCCCACAGCAGACGTGAAAAGATTTATTTAAAATCAAACGATTGTTATTGAAAAAAACATGCTACCAGTTGCCACTGTTCCCGCTCAGTCTTTCTTCTTCCCAAAATACGGCCCAGTAGCTTAAGTTACAAACCGGTTAAATATAGACTGTAGTGCTACCATACGACCTCTAGCGCCCCCTGTCAGGTCAGAAAAATACAAATAAAACACTGGTGGAAATTAGAGACAAAAAGTCAAGGAGATTTAATAAAAACAAAGCTGTTATATTTCATGAACATTTTGAATAGTTTTATATCCGTTAATAAGTGATGTTCGCGTATCTTAAGATGTTTTTGTTATCCCAAAAATAAATAAATGTTGTAAAATTCGTAGGAAATGGATGGCCACAGCACAAAGCCATACATAACTATAATCTGCGCTGGCCAATGGGTCGACTCTTGTCCGGCATCAGATATGTGGCCGGATCTCAGACTCGGCCAGCCTAAGCCCTGACAAGGGTTTACCTAGGCCCAGCTTTGCAAAGGGCAGCTGGCCTCCATGATCGAATCTTCACTGTGCTCCTTTCCTCAGAGTTCATTCCCAGTTTTCAGGTTCTATTTGCTCAGCATGTTTTCTTTTCTTCTGGCCTGAAAGGGACACCACCGGAGTCAATGGGCCATGACTATCACTAGGGAGGGGACCATCACTCTTGAAAGCAGTCTTTCTACATGCTGGACACAACATTTTTTTCTCCAAATGTGACTCTTACACTTTAATAGAAAAAACATTTCACAAATACGGTGTAATTTCTGTGCCCCTTTTTTGGTATTTTATCACAGGTTATGATATGGCATTTATAACGCGCCCATACACAAGTGTTTCAAGGCTTTATATTTATAAAGATGTTATATGCTTGTTAAGCTTCTTAATCACAAATAAATGCTTCTGTTTTGCTGACAGCAGTTATTAGGAAATTAACGTGTGGGTTGGGGGCGGGGGGTGACAACTTTTGATTTTCTCTCCAGGGGTAAAAATACCTCCAGCTCCGCCCTGAATATAAGCTAGCGACCAGCTCAACCCACGTCCTGGCCAAACACATTTTGCAGCACTTGTTTTTTTTAAGGAATTGCAAAAAGTCTTACGATTAGCAACCAGTTTTTAATATATAATATCTCAGCTATGGCCTCTCAACCTGCTGAGCTACTCTGGTAGCCTTCTTCCGTAGAGCAAGTCCTTTGATCCCCTAATGTACTAAAAATCACCTACCTCATTACCAACAGCATTTTTGGTGATTTAAAGTGGAATTGATGTACAGTGTAGAGTGTGGAAAAAAAGCAGCATGAAAGAAATTACACCATTTTAGAAATATTATTTTGAACATTTCCTTTGTGCAGATTTCAACTGCCAGCTCCGTCCCCTCGGAATTCCGGCCCCTCCTCCAAACTGTGCCCCCACCCCGGCCCTTGTGGCATCCCCTTTAAATGTTTTCCATTTCCACCATTGTCTAATTCTCCTGTACTGAGTAGCTTTTACCTGTGGAGACCCTGCCTGTAACACCCGCTGCCCAAATGAATACACCAAGAAAAATGAGGGATCCTTACTGTAGGTGGTAGTGCCATTACCTGAAAGGTATGCCTGCTGCTGGGGGTAATAACGCCATTAGTACTCACGATTTGCAGGGTTCGTTTTGATTGAAAGAAAGAAAAGATAACTTTCCTCAGGTAGCAACACCACGCTGCTGAAGTCCATTTTAAGTGCTGGTGACAATGATGCCATCAACATAGAGAACAGACTTAAAGACATCCCAATGGTGTCGTAGAAAACTGAGGTAAGTTTATTTTTCATTTTATTAATTAGAAAGATGACGTTAGCACACGCAACTGCACACAATGGCTAATAATGGGCATGTGAATAGCAAGGTAGACAGTGCAACATTCAGGCTGCTCAGAATACAGTCTTGTACGAGTGAATGCAGCCCAAGTTCCAAGCTTCCTGGATCGCTATCACTCCTTCCTAGAGTGCTAATGTCTGTGCAACTGGAAGGAGTTCATATTAGCATGGTATACACATGCCATTTTTAGTTATGGCTATTAGGTGGTGATGTAAATGCTGACCATAAACTGAAACTATTTGCATTGTAAGTGAAGATAGGAGATGGAATGAAGGAGGGAGGCACATCCTTTGGGTGTTGTTTGCCTTTGGACTAACCCATTGACTGGCCATTGCCATAATAGTCTCTGCAGACATTCCCACCTACTACCTGCCGCTCACTGCCCAAAACACACTGCATGAGATCTCTCAGCAAGCACTTTGGTGGTAAGCATTGTTATTTGTAAGCAGTATCCTAGAGAGTAATGGATTAATTGCAATTTGCAGTTGTAAATCAGCTCCCGTCATGATACAAATTTCTCAACTAAGTGTACCTGCAATCACTTAACTTACAAACAAAATATTTGTCCTGGCATTTGTTCCTTGAACTGAACTCCAATAAACACCAAGCATTGGCAAAACCAATTCTTTTAGATATTTTATAGACATTAGATAAGCATTTTGCAGGCATTTATATCACATGCAATGGTACCAACACCATTTGCAAGCTGTTGCCATGTTATGGCCAGGTCATACAATAATGGCAGTGCCTGGCAAATGCCTATCCTGTGCATACACAAAAGCCAACAAAAGCCACATGTATACACAGTATTGACTACAGACTGCCCACACAGCTCATGGGAGTCCAACGTCACTGTGTAATTCACTGTCACTTGGGCACACCCTTTGCAAGCCCATGGAAACGGGAAGCAAGAGGTGTGTCTGTCTCACGAACCCAAGCATCTAACCCAAACTCAGGACAAGCCTGCATGTGCCCAGCCGGAATACAGTGGTTGCCCACGGGAGCCACACAAGGCAACACACTGTAAAAAATAATCAAAAATCAAAAATGGCCATGTGGGGGACGGGGGGGAGGGGAGGCCACCCAGGAGGTCTGAGGTCAGGGTGCGAACCAACAGCCACCTGTGTGGATGTTGGGAAAAAAACACCTCCATGGGCTCATGGCCTGCAAGGCTATGCCATATTGGGAGAACTGCTGCTGTCGCTCTCATCACCCTCTGCTGCTGCATCAGGAGGTGGTGGTGCTATGGGAGGCAGCCCACGCAAAGCCCTGGTATGGTCCTCTCTGGCAGCAAGCATGCGGGTGTGGAAGGTCTCGTTCTGGAGGATTATAGTGCGGAGATCCCCATGCAGCACCTGATGTGATGCCCAGATCTCCTCCCGAGTTGCCTGCATCTCAGCTGAGAGCGAAAGTGTGAGCCGCTCCAGCTGCTGTTCTGTCCTCAAGTTAGTGGAAGCCTCAAGGTCAACAAGAGTCTCCCTGAGGTGATGGAGTTCTACCCTCAGGGCTTCCCTATGTCCCTGGGACTCTATTGATATCGATTGGCGTAGAGTCTCCAGTGCCGCCCGTCGGTCCCTGTTGGACGCCAACATGTCTTCCCTGTGTGAGTGGCAAATGGAGTCTGTTGCTTGCTGTAGTTGCTCCATCTGCCTTTCATGGGGGACAATGGAAGTGACCACCCTCTCCATTGCTTGAGCCATCATCTCAACTGATGCTGCCTGTTGGGTTGCCATACCGTACATGGATTGTTCCCATATGGTATTGCCTGGTGGCGTACGGCCACCGCATCGGCGGGCACCACACCTGTTTGGGGCAAGGCGATCTGCGCCTTGCTGTGCCGGCACTGCCTGATGCTGCAGGACTGCATTCCCCCTCTGATCTGCTGGCCCAGGAACAGGATCAGATGTTGTGGAGTGTGACCCTGCATCCGTAACCGCCAAAGGCGAACTTACCAACACTGACATCCCCATAGAGGGTTCTACCCCTGGTGCAGGTGGGTTGGACAGAACAGAATCCCTGCCAGAAACAATTACCTGCGACGGCACATAGGTCTCATCATCCGAATCAGCACCTGAATAGAGGTCTGGGGAGGTGCACCCAGAGACAACCCTGGACGGAATGGTCTGCAGCAAGATTGGGTTCTCACCCACCACCACACCACGTCCCCCACTGGTGCCCGGTCGTGCCTGAGATTCCTCCTGGGTCTGCACCATCTCCTCATCCTCAACAGCATCAAGTGCGTCATCCCTTGCAAAAACATGAAAGACAAAAAATGGAAACAGGCATTAGCACCGTAGCACAAAAATAGGCCTGACAAGCTACAGAACCAGTACATATTTTACACATGTCCCACATGACTATAACCCTCCCAAGCATGCACTGTCACTGAGTTGGAAGGGGAGGCAAAAGGCAGACACTGATGACACCAAGATGGAAGAGCAACACATTTGCTGCATGCTGGGTAGCACTGCCATCACACATTGGCCTGTGAGTGGCATGTCCAATACACATACATGACACATGCCATCACACAGATGGCATGTACCATAGCCATGGTACATTCCACAAGTACATCCATATGTCAGTGAATGAGTACTGTCAGCCATCCATGTGAGATGGACATGATGAGATGAAAAATGCTACATAGTGTGACAAAATACGCATGTGCCACACACTGCAACACATCCAGTGTACACAAATACAGTGATTGCAGGCCGATGTACACATCAATGGTTGTGCACTTCAACATGACAGGAAACAACTATCATGTTCCACATTCAAACAGGCCCCAAAAATGTATGTGATCAGGCCAATACTGAATCAGCCTGAATGGTCAAATCATTCACCTAACAAGGTAACACATGTGGGCCAATGTGGGGTTCATCAATAACAGAAGCATCTAACAAATGTGACAATAGGGCTGAGGAATGCGTAGCAAAAGTGGGAGAATTGAAAATATCAGCCTGAACGAACACTGAAAAATACAAACAATGTTGTTGCAAGATGCCACTTCAAGGGCAACTGCCGTAATGTTGCGCTAAATTACTACTGTGGGCAGAAGGGATACTGTCACACCGAAATCCAAGGCCGCTGAATGTTTTGGATGAAGCACATGGGTGACCCATACCACTCAGGCACACACACCCTCACCTGGCACTCAATCAGAACCTGTCACTCAAACAATATACACATGCATTACACACACATGCATGGGCACTCACCGGACAATGCATCATAATCAGGTAGTTCTCCCACACCTTGGATCTGTTCCTCTGTGACGAAGGCCCTAGCAACAGACTCATGTTCAGTGAGTTTGTTGTCCTCTTGTGGAGACCCACCGCCAGTCACCAGTGTAGCGGCATGATTTGAGGCCAGCTTGTTCTTTGCTCTGCGTTTCAGGTCATTCCACCGCTTGTAGCAATCATCAGCTGTGCGCCTCACAAATCCAAGGGCACTTATGCGGTCGGCGATGATCTGCCAGTGTGCCTTACGTTGACCAGTTGTGGTCTTGGACCCTGCAGTCACCAGCATTTCGTGGCTATGTGCCGACACATAGGACACAAGTGCATCAAGTTCGGCGTCATTAAAGCAAGGCTTCCTTGACATGCCGGAGTGTGTAGCCGTGTCTGGGTCTCAGCATGTCATGCCAGACCACCCTTCTTCCTCTTCTTTAAAGGTGGAGCGGAGCCAAAGCGGCTTACGCCGCTCTGGTCAGTAGGGGCAGAATCACCGGTGGACTGGGTAGTAGGAATGTGAGAATGCACAATGACCATAGGTCTTGATGCAGGCATTGGTTGCAGGGTAATGTTGGCAGGGGGAACGTCAGTTTGATGGACCTGGACTGACACTGTCCTGGCTGGGAGAGTCAGAGCTGGGGCGGATGGAGCTGCAGCTGCCCCTGCAGCCTCCCCACCCTGCATACTTGGGGCAGCAGATGACATAGCTGCCCCAGATCCACGTGGCTTGGTGACAACAACTTGCACCGCCACACGTGGCCTAGACTTGCTGACCTGGAAGTCAGCCTGGGAGTCATCCTGTGCCAGGTCAGGTGCCACAATGGGCTGGTCCAACAGGGGCTGAGCTGGGATGGTGTCAGCCACGTTTCCCTCAACCATGGGGGGGGCATGGGTGTCCCTGATTGTTCCTCCACACATGGGGGTATAGGGGCACCCTGCAAATCCCGGCCACGTCCCCTACCGCGCCCATCACGCTCACCTTTTGAAGGTCGGCCACCTTTGCCTCCCTTACCGCTTGGTCACCTCCCAACCATGGCACTGATGTTGTTGTGCGTATGGGAGATGCAGTAAACTATTGTCCTGGGCGATTGGGGGTCAAAGGGGTAGGATACTAGATGGAATTCATACCCTAGTGCTCTAACAAGGCTGTCTGTGACCCCTGGGGGAAGATGACGGGTCACGCAATGCAGAGGCAGCCCAAAATCAAAAATTAACGTGCACGCAACCCCTCATAGACCACGTGCGTGAAAAAATGAACCCGCACTACGCTGTGGCACACAGAAACATAAAAATAAGCGTACGCGTAATACACACAGCCTACAATGACCTCTGAAGGGGAACGCGACACACGGGGCAAGTACAGTTGCTAAGTACGTGCGGAACTCACCATCCATCTGGCTGGAAAAAGAATGTGAAAAATACGCACGTGTGCGGGTTGGCAACACCCCTGCCAAAAGAAGAATTATACACTGTCTGAGGAGACAGGACAAAAGGAGAAGTGAACTCTGTTTGAGGAAACAGGCTCAACAAAAAATCAGAAAAGAGCTGTCAGAGGTAACAGGGAGTACGAACTAGAAACGCTGTGAAGTAATCGCGTGTGAACCGACAAGAAGTACAGATTTCACCCACTCGCTCTCCACAAAAGCACGTACAAGGAATGGCGTCCTACACGTAGCTTTTAAACCGGCCCACACGTACACGTCAGATACAGGTGTACGCAGGCCCTTTCCTCCAATTACACGCGATGACACTCGGACGTGCAGTTTTTCCATGTGTGCTCTGTCATCACGTGCTATGAGGGAAACGGCCGCGTGCGTAATGTAATTTACGCTTTTACGCTTAGGGCCTTTGGTCCAATGAAATCGCGTGCGTGTCCTGACGCGCTTATGCGCTAAGGCCCTTTCCTCGAATTACACGCTGACGTGCAATTTTTTCACGTGCCAAATCACTCCGTATCAAGCTGGCCACGCGAAAACACACAGAAGACCACGCTCCTGCCCAGAAGGCCGAATTACTGCCCCCAGAACCCAGAGCACGCTCCCACCTGCCATCTGCTGCTGCCTGACTGCCTGCTGCCCACGTGCCCTGCCATTTGCTGCCTGCACGTCAGCCAGGGGTGTAGTTGCTGTGACCACTCCTGCTGGAACCGAAGACTCCCGACTGGGATTCCATCGCTCCACAGCCCAGCCCCAGGACCCAGTTGCCCACCCCACTCCTGCCTCTGGGGTTGCCATGTCCAGCACAACACCATCTGGCAGCACTGGCAACCCCCAGCCAGAGAGGCAGAGGGCCACCAGCTTCACTGCCACCGAAGTTGGTGTCCTGGTGGAGCAAGTCCTGGGGCAGTATGATGCCCTCTTTGGAAGTTTGCGCGCCGACAATGAAGGACGGACCAGCATCTTGATGGACATCGTGACTACCATCAACGCGGAGGGGGTGGCAGTCCGCGACTTACATCATGTCAAGAATCGCTGGGAGGACTTCAGGTCCAGGACCCTCAACAAGACCCGGCGCCTCACTAAGGCAGCGGATGCCAAGGGGTGCAGGGGCCAGCTGTCGAACCATCAAATGAGGGGCCTGGAACGCATGTTCCCAGGGCTCTACGTTCAGATCCTTGAGAGGCAGACCCGTCTGGAGTCGAGCGGTAAGTGTACATGCATGTTGATAGTACGCCGTGCGTGTCGTGGTGTGCCAGTAGTGTGCAGGTTGCACATGTGTTTATTTAGGGCCATGTAGGGATGTGTAGGAACATGGGCGTGAGGCTGCCACATGTGAGTCCTCTCAGTTGTGAGACACATTGATGGTGTATGTGTTGGTAACCATGCTTGGCAAATGCAGGTGTGGGAGCACACATGTTTGAATTTCTGTGTATGTACATTGGCATGGTTGTGGCATGGATGGTGGTTCATAATACATGTATCTGCACTGTGTTCATGTGCATGTATGTGTATCTGACAAGTGTGCAACTGTGATGCAACATGGATGCACGTGACACTGATATGTAGAAGGATGAATGGCAGATGTGACATGTATGGCGATCTCATCACTGCAACAGTTGGAGGAGATGTAGACATGCATGTAAGTGTGGTGGCGTGTGTGCATGTCTAGTGCACTCCTTGTGTTTCATGTGATGTCAGGCTCACCTTTGGCTGTTCATGCTGTTGTATGTGTATGGATGGTGCTGCCTGGTGCAATATTGCCGTTAAAATGTTCAAGTGTGTGAGTTAAAATGACATGTGTGTCGTGGAGTGTGATGCCGTGTCTGTAGTTAAAAAAATGCCACTCATGTGCAACTGTCATGTGTGTATCAGTCCATTGTACAGTTCCCTGATGCCTGTGTTTTATCTCTCCCTGTCTGCAGCGTCAACTGAAGAAGAGGGCGGAGAGGGTGCTGTGGAGCACAGCGGCAGGGATCATCCCGCCACCCGGAGACGCAAGGCCCGGCTCCCCTCCCTGGTTGTCATCTTGTCGGGGAGTGAGGAGTCCGGTGCTGCGTCCCAGGCCGCAGCTGCCGAGGGAAGGTCCAAGAGGTGGAGGTCGGAGTTGGACTCCTCGGCAGCAGAAGGGGCAGCTGAGACCCCACAGGTCCGACGGAGGAAGATGGCACGGAGTCATCCAGGTTGGTGGGGGGTTTGGTGGAGGAGGAGGCCGTGCAAGGGACAGACACGGGGTCTGGATGTGGGGATTCCACTGGCGCTAGTGGTGCAGTGCAGGGGCAGGGACAGGAGGCAGCACAGGCCACCGTGGAGGTGCCTGTGTGTAATCCTGTCCCCGATCCTGTGACTGCATCATCCCACACCAGCAAGGATGCCTACGTCCAGACCCGTTTTCAGGGAGGGGATCCGCTTACAACAACTGGCCTTCCTCTCCCTGTGGGCGTGGCTATCCGGGACCGGGATGAGCCTGTCCTGGGTGGGGTGGCGTTGCGTCAACGGGCCATGCGAGGTGACCTGCAGCCTTTTCATGAGGTGATTGCACGTCATCTCGAATGGCTCATTGACCGCGTTGACCTACTGGGACAGCTCACCAGGGCCGGATTCCTCCATTTGCTGGACCTTGTTCTGACCCCCTCCTCAACTGAACCCCCTATGCGCCAGTCGTACTCCATGCCATCTTCCCACCCATGTTTCACCTGGGTACCCTGTGGAGCTGCCTCTGACCCTGCGGCCAGGCTGGTGGAGGACACATCCCTGCCACAGTTGGAAGTCGGACGTCCAGCAGGGGTGGCCACATCAACAACTGCATCCCAGCCGGAAGAGGATGTGCAGGCAGCAAGAGCCAGGGCACAGGCAGAGGCACAGCAGCAGCAGCAACAAGGTGGGAGCCATGATGGCTCGGGGCCTTCGTCATCGGAGGGGCAGGCATCGGCCAGAGGGCAGGAGGACCCAGGACCGGAAGTGTCTTTCGTGTGGCAGCGGTTAGGCCATGCTATAGATGCGGACCGGCAGCGGGCAGAAGAGGCACGGCTCACAATGGTCAGGGCGGAGAACTCCATGTGGAGGGCCCTGAGGTGGGCCGAGTGCTTCGAGGAAATTTGCAGGGAGTTGGAGGAGAACATGTCGTCATCCCTGCAAACTCTCAGGGCCATGGAAGAGGACCGCCTCCAGGACATTGAGCAGGAGATCGATGATGCCCTGGCCCGGGACATCCAAAAGTGAGCCGTCGGACTAGCCCGCTGCCATTGTAAATAGTTTTTAGAGTTAGGTTTCCTTTTCATTTTCCTTTTATTTGTGGTTAATGGAAAATGCCACACACATTTGTATATAGTTATAATTTTAGGTAGTTTCTTAGGTAGGTTTCATTTGTTTAGTTGGGCTCATGGACCCTTTGCATTGTTGGACAATGGATTGATTTATTTTTGGGATTTTTGCACATGGATTAATGGATTTTTATTTTGGACAATGGATTGTATATAGTTACATCATGGATTCATTTGGATTTTATTTTTCATTATGGATATGGAGTAATGGTATTTTTTTTCAGGACAATGTATTGTAAATAGTTGGACTATGGATTGATTTCGCATTTTTATTTATCATTATAAACATGAAACAATGGATATCTTTTTTTTACCTTTTTTTGGATTTGCGTTGGTGGAGGGAGAGTTTTCCTCTTTTTCTTTCTTATTTTTTTGCATTGCTTATCATTTTCATTCACTCATCTTTTACACATGCTTTTAATTTCCTGTTTGATATTTTGGTATGTTTTCATTTCATTTATTTATTTATGTACATAATACATTTTCATGTTTTAGTTCCATGTGTGGGATTTGCTCATTGGGGTGATGCATGTGAAATTGTGGGTTTACACAAGCAATGCCAACCAGTGTATGTGTGATGGACATGTGTTGATGTACATAGTTGAGTTTTGGTTTGTGTCTTGAGATAGGCATGTCAGTGTGGGGTGGATTGGGAAATCATTGCGTCTCAAGAATCGGGTGGCGTGATGTGGTATTTTCTGGTGTAGAAGTGGGCCATGACTGTGCATCTTTATTTCATGTAGGGGGGACATGAGTGGGTCATGAGTGGGGGCCTGCGGGCAGGTGCCCTGCACTGCTGGGGGGTGGGGGTGCAGGGGGACACGAGTGGGACATGAGTGGGGGCCTGCTGGCAGGTCCCCTGACTGCTGGGGGGTGGGGGTGCAGGGGGACATGAGTGGGACATGAGTGGGGGCCTGCTGGCAGGTGCCATGCACTGCTGGGGGGTTGGGGGTGCAAGGGGACATGAGTGGGGGCCTGCTGGCAGGTGCCCTGCACTGCTGGGGGGTGGGGGTGCAGGGGGACATGAGTGGGGGCCTGCTGGCAGGTGCCCTGCACTGCTGGGGGGTGGGGATGCAGGGGGACATGAGTGGGACAGGAGTGGGGGCCTGCTGGCAGGTGCCCTGCACTGCTGGGGGTTGGGGGTTCAAGGGGACATGAGTGGGGGCCTGCTGGCAGGTGCCCTGCCCTGCTGGGGGGTGGGGGTGCAGGGGGACATGAGTGGGACATGAGTGGGGGTCTGTTGGCAGGTGCCCTGCACTGCTGGGGGGTGGGGGTGCAAGGGGACATGAGTGGGGGCCTGCTGGCAGGTGCCCTGCACTGCTGAGGGGTGGGGGTGCAGGGGGACATGAGTGGGACATGAGTGGGGGCCTGCTGGCAGGTGCCCTGCACTGTTGGGGGGTGGAGGCGCAATGGGACATGAGTGGGGGCCTGCTGGCAGGTACCCTGCACTGCCGGGGGGTGGGGGTTCAGGGGGACATGAGTGGGGGCCTGTTGGCAGGTGCCCTGCACTGCTGGGGGGTGGGGGTGCAAGGGGACATGAGTGGGGGCCTGCTGGTAGGTGCCCTGCACTGCTGGGGGATGGGGGTGCAGGGGGACATGAGTTGGTGATCAGTAGTGCAAGCTGACATGTGGCTTGGATCGGGTGCATGCCTATGGTGGATGGGCTGCCTGTGGGACATGACCAGGGGTGCAGGGTAGTCCCCTGTGGTGTGGGCCACCTGCAGGGGCAGTGGAGGGTGTAGAGGGAACACCTGGGAGGACCCACACTGCCAATTCACGTGTAGGACTCCCCGCACACCCCAGTAATAGACGTACCCCACTCGCACAGGCCCTTTCGCGTGTGAAACTTCCCGCGCACCCCCGAAATAATCGTACCCTGCTGAAATTGCATGTGAAACTTCCCGCGAACCTCAGTAATACACGTACCCCACTCGCACAGGGCCTATCGCGTGTGAAACTTCCCACGAACCCCAGTAATACACGTTCCCCGCTTGCCATGCTGGTACAGGGATTGGGGATTTTGATGGATTTTCCCTGCGCGAGGGGCGTTCTTGGGGGCGCAACTGGCTCTGCTGCAGGGTCGCTGCGCCACTGTGCGCCACGGCTGGTTTTGGTAGCTAAAATCCATGAATACACTGTGCGCGGAAATGGATTTTAGCGCACGCGGCTGGCGCAGAGATTCGCACGCGCACACTGTGCGCCAGCTGCGTGCGCCACTTGTGCGCTAAATTCTATGAATTACCCCCCCTTAATATTTGTGTTGCATGGATTTATGACAAATCTGGGCTAATCTGAAGATTGACAGAAAAAAAGATGTGCATTTATTTATTTATTTGTTTTTATTTAATGGGCCTTTGTTAGGCGCCTATACAACATAATTGTGTGTCCAGGTGCCATAATGCTAAGTGGGGAGGGAGCCAGGGGAACAAATAACATTGTCAAAACAGTAAATATACAATAATGGTCCTACTAGTCCTTGTGGCGTTCATACGTGCAAGTGCAGTGAAGAGAAATGCAGGAGACAGGGAAGGGTGGGTGGACAAGGAATCAAGGAATGGACAAGTGCTGGTGAGGACCTCGGAAGGAAGTGCCAAGGGGAGCCAAGGAGGAGGCCTCAAGCTAACTGCTAGGGCATGCAAATCCTAAGGGTTGGATAGACAGCTGCCAAGCAGGGGCCCGCAGGGTAGTGCAGTGGGGGGGATGGTGCTGGTGTTGACTGGGTAGATGGCTTGGTATCCTTTGAGATTCATGAGGACCAGGCCACCGGTCTCAGCGGCAGTGGGGTGGTTAGCAAGGAAAGCAAAGAGGGATAAAGGTAGAGAAAGAGTTATTAGGAGTTTCCGGAACTTAAGGAGGTCTGGTTCAAGTCTGAGAAGGGCAGGGATGGTGTTCCAAAGGGAGGCACCAGCCAAAGACAGAGACCTGACCCCCACTCTCTGCTTGGAGAAGCATTTGACAATCAGAGAGTTGGAATTAGAAGAATGGAGGGCTCTAGCAGGGGAGTATTTAGGGAGAGAAAGTTGGAGATAGCGTGGTCCCAGGCCCCAGAAATGGAAGCCAGTGCAGAGATTTTAGGGCTGGAGAGTTACAGTACCTAGGCTTGAGGCCAATGATAAGTCTTGCAGCCCTATTCTGAATTAGTTGAAGGGAGCGTAGGGAGGAAAGAGGGAGATTTAGAATTAGACTGTTGCAGTAGTTCAGCCTAGCAAGGACCAGATGTCTGGAGACATTAAGCTTCTGGGGGAAGGTGAGGAAAGGGAGAATGCTGTAATGGAGGAAGGGTCTACCAGGTCCCCCTTCCTTCCCCTTTGGACACACATGATATGCTCATTCCGTGGGACAACGCACCTCTGGTCAAGGTGTGCGGTACCCAATGAATGACACATAACTGTGTATGGCCTGTAGGCCACTAGGCTCCATTTCTGTTTAGTTACTGACTCCATTTTCTGCTGGCCACATGTAAACGTTGAATGCTAGCCTGCACATCTCTCCTTCCTTCTCCTCGCACAGTCAGCAAACCAACACCCACCTCCTCCCTTCTGCCGTCTCCGCGGCTGTCCTGTTGTCACGGAAGCCTGGGCGTGAGAAGTATCAAACTGAAAACTGTATCTCTCGCCTTCCTTTTACATCACTGCCCTGCGAATGTCCGGGCCGGAGCCTGGTCCTTGAAAAAACCATTTGTCTCCACAAACCTGCCTCCGCACCAACAGACCCCCTTCTTAAAAAATATAAAGCATAAGCCCCCTCACTCCACAGCCTTTTGATGTAACAGTTGCATGCCCTTCGTCTGTGTGCCACCCTAGGTCACTCCCATAGCATTAATCCCATGTGTGGCTATATATTCTCTTCGTACTAACAAACAATAAACCATCCTCTCATGAGATCTAAGGGGATATTTGATGAATGTATCATTAAAATATTGTGAATAGATTAGGCACCTGGACTCATGTATCCTCACTTTTATTGTCCAGGTCAAACGTCTAGTAATATAGTTATTGCATGTCGAAATGTATAAATAATGTTCAAAGTATGTTTGGCCTAAAGGCCAAATGTCAGATAGTCTACATCACTGCAACTTGGACATCACCTGACCCCGCACCCCTCCCAGATGAGCCCAGCTGACCCGCGTGATCCACGAAGTCGCAAATTGGAACCAACCAATCACGAAACACCATCTATACGTGCTACATATTGCCCAGTCCCCTTTATCCAATGATTACCACCAAATGTATCCTCTATAGCACACGTCATAGATGACGTGTTACTGTGATATAACATGTATTTTGTTTTGTCTGGGCAGAGCGCTCTCGGAGTAAGCAGAGTCCTCTATGTGCCCCATTTTACTTTATATAAAGACTTGTCTTTTACTTCACCTGCACTTGATCCTGGTCTCATTCCCCACTGGGGTGTGTCCATTACTGTCTCTTATTTGGTTATTTTCTTATAGCAGTGGGGAATGGCAGCTTTCATTTGGTGACCCTGAGATGTGATTACGTCCTTTCGGTTCTTTTGGTCCTTTTAGCACGAGACGTACCCCGGCCACAGCGGCGAGATCCAGGGTACGCCCCGTCAAGGTTGCCCATCTACGACAACCGTTACCCTTAGACATGCGCACATTAGTCCAGAAGGTTCGATGGGTCCCGGCTTTGCAAATACCCATCTATAACGCTCGCCGGAGCTGGGTGTGGCCGTTGAGTGCGGTGTGGCACCTTGACAGACCGGGTCCGGAGGCTCTCGGATCAAGACGGACACATGAGTATCAAGTGGGGGAGACGCTAAAAGAAGGTGGGAGGGAAAGATGGGAAGGGAGTCGGATTGAGGGGTGTTGAGAACATAGATTGAGGAGAGAAATAGGGGACTCTTATTTTGTAACAGGGTACTTTCTTTTTATATATGCCTTTTTCCTTTCACATATGGCCATTAGGAGTGTACAAAGAGGATAAGAGGTGAACAGAAGTACGGGAACCTAGCTCCGCGAGGGGGTAGAAGGCGGATCCGCATAGTACTATCTCGACTAGTACAGGGACTAAGTGATGTCAAAGTAAACGAAGTTGGAGTCTTGTGTAAAGAAAAGACTCAGAATAGTTTTTAGAAATGCTTTTTCTTTTTTCCTTCTCCATTTCTTATATCATAGAGGGTGGTCTGCAAGGGGCCAGGATAGGGGCAAGGGTCTGGGAGAAACAGAGATATGTGGAGATAGGGACCCCTAGGCAGGCAGGGTCTATATTTTAATGTTTATGTATAATGTATTTGTTTTATGTTGAATGACATGTGGTGCATATGTCTGTTTAAGTATGATATATCACGTGGCCAATGTTCTGTTTAAATTTAGTTTTGTAATTAAAAAAGTGAAATAATTGAACTTTAAGAAAAGGTATTTTGGTGAACAGCATTGCAATCATTTTGGTGGAAAAAAAGGTTATTGTTTTTTTTTTAGCATGGTTGGAGTTTATATTAGATCATTCATATTCGCATACATATACGAGAGGTAATAAGCTTACCAGGGTATCGCGAAAAGATCAAGAAGTATCACGAACAATGGCGCATAGAAATGAAAGGGGAAGGTATGCCACAGGTCTGGCCTGAAGGTGGGTCTTTTGATAAATCAATGTTAGACATGTAGCAACATATTGATTATTAAGTATAAGGGTAAAGAACTCCAAAATAGAAGGGAAGTATTGCATTCGTGGAGGCTCTTTGAAGAAGTACCCCTGAGTAAGAATAAGGGTCAAGGTACGTCTCCCCAGGCAACAAATTACAATGAGGGAGAGGGAGAGAGTAAGGAAAAAACAATAGAGCAGTGCGCCTATACCCAATGTTAACAAAACCTGCAGAAGGATATAGTGACCTTACGTATGTAGCCAAACCAAACACACCCCCTCCACTGCAAACCACAGCAATGGCCCCACCCCTATATGATCCAAAAGGCTTGTTTGGACAGATGTGTAGCCCTCCGATAGAGATAGGACAGCTAACACAAGATTTGAAAACACGATTAAGTATGACCCAAACAGAACAAACAAGACTCAGAGGTCTATGTGAACAAAATGCGCGTACACAAAGGGGTGAGAGAATACCGTCACCACTAAGATCCGACACATCAGCAAATACAGTGGGGGGAAAGTGGAAAAAGGGGGAGATTGTATTCCGAATTAATGACATCCCCACTAGAATAATACAGGTAGATCAGGAAGGGTTGCAGGTAAGTACGGAGCAAGAGGGTGTGTTATGTGAAAGAAAGGAAGAATATTGGAGTGATCTAGACAAAGAGGAAGAAGGAAACAAAGCAGATGAGGCGGTAGGTGTGGTCTCGGGGGGAGCGTTCCTGTTCATGGCCTCATCACAAGGCAAAGAAGGAATTGAGGAAGGGTGGCAGGGGGGATTAAGAAACAGGACTGGAAAAGGGCCAGTCACAGGGAAAAAAGGTGTAAAGGTGAGTATGGGAAGAGTGAAGAGTAAGTTACAGATGCCCCTGATACACAAAGGGGCGGGAAGACCACCTTATGTCCCATGTGTGCAAATGCATAAGACAAACCTACTGAAGACATTGCCTCTACTCTCGGGGCGGAGGGGGGTGAGCAATTGGATATATGCATTTGAGAAGAACACTGCTGGTGTCTCCTTATCAATTGGAGACGTCAAAAGTTTGCTGGTCTCTGCAGTAGGCGACCAAGCGAATAGAGTGTGGGCGAAAGCGGGATTCCCTGGGGTCACACTAGACTGTGACCACCATGATGGGGCCTCATTTAACACAGTAAGGGACCGAGTATGGGATGCACTGAGGGACACATTCCCTGACACCCCTGATTTACAGTCAGTTATGCACTGCACTATGGGGGAGGACCAAGATGCTTCAGCTTACATTCTTCGGGTGCAGGACATGTGAAGAGTGGAGACAGGCACAGCTTGGGACCAATCTACCTGCCTTTTTTACTTCATAATCAAGAGAGGCCTCCCAAAGGAAGCGCAGAAGGCACTTGATAAGATTGCTGGGTTAGACACCAAGGGCTGGCCCGAGATACAGAGCATCATAGTAGACCACTGTCAGAGGATCAAAGAGAGGGAAATAGAGATAGTGCCGAAAAGCTGTGTAAAAATGAAATTGGTGAAGGTCGCAGCAGTAGCTGCCGCCCTCCCTGCGGAGCGGCTGGTGGACGGGGAGGAGGGGCCAATAGCAATACAGGCAAGAATAGCAGCAAATTGGGCAGCAAACAGACAGGAGCAATGGGCCGGCGAGGAACAGTATGGAGGGCTACAATGGCAAGGAAGGGGCGGAAGAGGAGGAAGAGGTGGGTACATGGGGTGAAGAGGGGGATACGGAGGACAAGGACCTAGAGGAGGAGGGCAAGGAACATGATGGAACTGTGGGAGGTGGGGTCATTTCTCGAGAGAATGCCGTAGTCGCCCTATGGCACCCTACCAGTACTAACACCAGTATGGCCATCTCCACCCCGGCAGCCCATATGGCTTGCCTATGGGTGGATTTAGACGCAAAGAGCAAGCAGATCCCCGGTACAAATACAAACAAAGAGCACCCCCGCAAAGCGTACAGCAACACCCACAATCACAGAACAATACGACACATGCACGCAGTAACCCATTTGCCACCAGAGCGTACGGAATGCCGGCACCCTTCAGAGGGACAAGAGTAGTGGGGGATAATGTTTTCAACAACCATGATACAATGAGACACCCAGCATAGGACAGCCCACAGAAAGCACTTGCGTGTCCAGTACTGTCAACGACCCTTTGCGGAGGTGAGGAACCACTGGTGGGGGCGGAGATAGGAAACAAACAATTCATCTTTAAGGTGGACTCGGGAGCAGAAAAATCCTGTCTAAAAGAAGGCCGGTTTCCGCTTTCGAGTAGAAAAATGGAGACGCAGGGATTTTCTGGGGCCATGGTCGAGGTTCCATACGCTGAAGATTTGGATCTAACAGTGGGGGGAAAAACAGTGTGAGCACCCGTGCTGTAATATGAAGACTCGCCCATAAACTTGTTGGGTAGGGACCTACTCAGCAAGCTTAATATGACAATATCCTTCACGGAAAGAGGCATAGTGTGTTCAGCACCAGGGATATGTGCCATGAGGGCTTATACACACAAAAGCTAATGAACTGACAACATGCAGGATACCTGTTGACTTAGACATGTTTGTGCAAGGGATACAGTTGCTGGCAAGAGTAGTACCAGAGATAACATGCCAAGAATGGCGGGTACCATCAGAATTTGTATTCCGCCCCGTGGCCACCCCAGAAGTGGTGCCAGGGTCAATTGTGTCCATAGATGTGCACAGTGTGCAAGTATCCGCGCAGAGAATCGCGGTAATAGGAATGGACATGCATGGGTGTGAGTGGCAGACAGTGCTGTGTATAGACCCCAATATAGCGTTGCGCAAAATATCAGAAGAGGAGCTGTTCACTGACAATGACACTGATGGAGAAATAATAATGGAGATATCCATCCCATGTGAAGTAATGATAAAACATAGACAAGTGACAACACCCCTCATGGCCATTGTCAGTACACCGCCAGCATTGTTTGATGAAGACATGCAACAGATACCGTCCATCTTGTGGACCACAGGGCCCCACGATGTGGGCCTATTGCAGGAAGTGACCCCCGTCAAGATCAAGCTTAAACACTGCACAATACTACACAGCATTAAGCAGTACCCACTATCCAGAGAGGCAGAGAAAGGTATTAAAGAAACAATAAAAGCCCTACTAGAGCAAGGTATTATTGTACCATCAAATTCACCATGTAACACTTGTATTTATCCGATCAAAAAAGCAAAGGGCGGGGTGTGGAGAATGATACAGGATTTAAGGCCTCTCAATGACGTCATACAAAAAGAATTTCCACTTGTCCCAAACCCTGTGTCCATTTTGTGTAGCATCCCAAAGACGGCAACATGCTTCACAGTGTTAGACTTAAAAAACACATTTATCTTGGTACCACTGGACCCAGAGTCGCAATATTTGACAGCATTCACCCTGGGGGTAAAAAGGTATGAGCATTGCAGATTGCCCCAAGGATATTGCGAAAGCCCAAGTATTTTCAACAGGATATTGTATGAAGTCCTCGGAAATATTGACACAAAGAGTATGGTTATTAAATATGTAGACGATTTGCTAATTTGTGGAGAGAGTGACGAAGAGTGCAGACACAATTCAATAACATTGCCTACACTGCTAGCCAACAAAGGGTACAAAATAGACAAACAAAAATTGCAATACTGCCTAACTGACGTGTTGTATTTAGGACAGTTCATATCAAAAGACGGCAAAGGAATAATACAAGACAGAGCAGCAGCGGTGAGCGCAGTAAGCAAACCAAACACAGTAAAGGAAATGAAAACATTTCTGGGCATGTGCAATTACTTCTGTGCCTGGATATTAGATTATGCGGCATACACAAAACCCTTACTGCATGCACTCCAAGAGGCACAGAGAGAAAACATTGATTTGGACCATAGAAATGAGCTCAGCATTTGACACATTGAAAGAATTGATTTCAACAGCACCCGTTCTAGTGACACCTGATTATGACCGTGAGTTCTACCAATTCTCACACTGTAATGGGACACTGATACAGCTGTGTTAAAACAAAAAACATCATTAGGGCACAAGCCTCTAGCATACTACAGTGGAACACTTGATGCTGTAATGCAAGGACACTTTGCGTGTGAACAGGCTCTCGCAGCTGCCGCATTTGCGATTGAGAAAAGTGCCACAATTGTAATGGGATGCTCAGTGACACTGTTCGTTGAGCACTCACTGTTTGCCATACTTGAAAGAGCAAAAGCCACACTGACAACACAAAGAGCCACAGCGTATGAGATGATTCTGTCCAGTGCAAATATACATATGTGTAAGGTGTAAGGTGTAAGACAGTAAAGACAGCCACATTCCTTACTGAAGACTGCACTGTAGAAGATATGCAAAGTCATGACTGCGCCACATACAAAGGGGAGGATGATGACATCCCCAAAGCAAACGAGAATGCCCTAGAGGAAGGGGAGGTGTACTTTGTGGACGGATCAGCGTCAATAAATTGAGAGACAGGGGAAGAACACATAGGGGCAGCAGTGGTAAGAATGGAAGATGGGGAATATGAGACAATAGTACAGAAAAGATTACCACCACACCATTCGGCACAAGCAGCAGAGCTAGTAGCACTAATTGAGGCATTACACACAGCAAAAGGTTGTGCAGTTACCATCTATACAGATTCAGCTTACATGACCACTACAGTGCATGGAGGATTGTCACGCTGTGGGAGGAGAGGGTTCAGGAGAGCAAATGGGACACCAGTGCAACATGCTTAGCTTTTAAAAGAACTTATAGAAGCATTAACAGAGCCAACAATAGTGGCCCTGGTTAAGTGCCAAGCCCACACAAACAACGATGACGTCATCTCTTTGGGCAATGCAGCAGAAGATGCAGCTGCCAAAGAAGCAGCCTACCTAGGAAGGGAAGCACAAGGAGAATTCATAATAAAAGGAAATGTAGAGGAAGGGTACAACTCAATGTCAGTGTCACAAATAATAGATTTACAAAACAGGGCACCAGTGAAAGAACAAGAATTATGGGCAAAAAGAGGATGCACCCAATCACCCATTGACCTCTTCTGGTGACAAAATTGTGCAGGTAAATTAGGGATGCCAGTAGAATTATTACAGGTAGCATTCCAACTATTGCACTTCCCCACACATACAACAAAACAACACAAAGCAGCAGACATCCAAGAAAATTGGTTTGTGTCAGGATTGCAGGAACACGTGACAAAGCTAGTGATAGAATGTACAACGTGTCAAACCTATAATTCAGGAATGACTTTGAGAACACTGAGAGGAACACTGCCCGCCCCATTGGACCACGTGAACTGCATATTGACTATGCAGACATGGGAGAGAGGTGTAATGGAGCATGATATCTGATTGTGGTGGTCTGCCCCTTTTCACGTTGGGTGGAAGCAGGACCCTGCGCCCACCCGGATGCGAAATGCATGTCAAAATATTTAGTGAGAGAGGTCTTTCCCCGATGCAGGATCTGTGACGTCATACAGTCCGACAAAGGAACGCACTTCGTCAACGACTTGTTTAAAGCAGTAACTGCAATGCTGGGGATCACACACAAATTGTGTTCGATTTATCACCCCCAAGCAAAAGGCATTGTAGAAAAAATCAACAGCCTCCTTAAGAGCAGATTGTCTAAATTGTGTCACACCCTAAAAAAGAACTGGGTGTACTGCTTGCCGTTGGCACTATTTGAAATAAGAAACCAGCCTAGCAAAGACCACCACTTGTCCCCCCACCAGATAGTGAGAGGTAGATGCATGCACACATCACTGTCACACCTAAGAAGAATGTCAGATGCACACAGAACAGCCACAGTATTGGGCGAGGTGTTTCAAGAGTAGCTAAGAAAACTGACCAGAGCAGCAAGAATAATTGCAAAGCAAATAGCGCCACCATTCACCCGAGAAAGTGAAAGTGACACAGTAACTCCCACAAAAGATAGCCCAAATGTCCAACTAATGCCTGGGGAGACAGTATATGTATGCAGCTCTGTGAGACGATGGAATGCTCCAAGATTTCACAGCACCTACGAGGTAATATACTGTTCACCCACAGTGGTGAAGGTGAAGGGGCTGAAATATTGGATTCATTTATCGGACGTGTGTAAAGAACATAATAATGTTACAGCTGAGGAGAGAGAAAATGTTCAGGAAAGAAAAAGACAAACATAGCATCACAGATAATAAAAGGAGGCTATATGGTGTTACTGCAACAAAGGAAAAACAAATGATGAAAAAGAAACAGTGAGCTGTAGAGGATGTAATGTATATAGAATTGAATAAGAGTGACATAAAATGCAAAATACAAATAGCAGCCATTGAATGATTTACACGTTTTTTAAATTGACTTTCCCTCTTCTTTAACGTTCGTCTCTTGTATGTTTCCAGCATGTTTTTCTCTCCTTTCTGTTCGGTTCTCTTTTAGTTTCTTTTCCTTAGGTTTATGCGATATAAATTATTAATTGAACAAATGCATTTGTGAAAAGAGATTGAACATGGAAGATAAGTGCATTTGAACTTAACACACTTGTATTTCACTCTGTAGGCACAGAAATGGCAGAAACGAGGGCCCTCAATGACAGCGACTCCACTATAGATAGCAATAGGAGAAGTAACAGTAGCACTAGAATGTACTCCTACGAGTGTGGGATTGGTTTTACTGTAATTTAGTTTTTCTCATTACTGTTTGGCCTGGTACTATACTGGGCAATTTCTTTCACATCTATAGATATAAAGAGGGGGGAGGAGGAGTTAAACTGATACAAGAAGGTTCCCAGATGATATGGGATAGTTTTAAGCCAATCTGGGCCCACAATGCCCCTACAAACCTCACTACCTTGTACAAGAATAAAACTGTTAGAGCCCCACTGTTGAACTATTCCATAGCTGATTATTATGAACATGAGTTTAACGTGTATGACCCCAACCCTGATACACACACATTGTCATATGACGACACCTATACAACCACACAAGCTACCTCAGGCAGTGACTACGTAAATGATGAAAATCAGACCCCTGCTCTGGGGAGTGACAAAATGGATGGACAACAGAATGATGGGTGGGGGGGCAGAGGTAATTACCGGGATATTCTCAATCAAATACCAGGAACTAGTAGAGATCCAAAATTGTCCAAGTGGGAGCAGACAGCGGAAAAGAGGGGCGGGACAGAAATGGTATGATGAGTATCACGTTTAGGTGTAGACACAATAGAAGATTCACGACACCCACATTAGTCTAACAATTGGTACGCATACATGACCACAATGGCAAAGCATACTACCAATGAAAGCTGCTATGTGTGTTCTTTAATCCCCCATGCCTCGGGAACACCTAAAGTGCTGTTACCCCAAGAGGCGCCTATTGCGGAATCCCAGTGCCTGGTTCATCTTGCACTGTGTCGAATTAAGAGCACCTTTCAAGCACACACTGTTACTTTACAAATGCTGCAAAATGAGAAAAACCTGCTATAACAAGCCACAAGGAATAATATGCGTCAAGAAGCCTTTTTTCACAATCCAAGGGACAATGTTTTCCGACAATTGGCATGAAGGGCAAATAATGTGTAAGGCAGAGGCGCTGCGAGGACTGTCGGATGAGAAGCTACAATAGATCGAAAAAACATTTGCTCCAATCTGGTCTCAGCACATCGCCAAACTAACGTGGATTACAGCTCTCGAGAAACCGATCAAGGTGCAACGCGAAATACCATATGAACTGTGCTTCCATGGAGAAGGAAAAATGCCCCTGGGCACAAATAAGAACTGTAGCACAATTGCCATTATTCCAGACATGAAAAAAGCAACAGCAGCTTTAATGGAAATTTACTGGGTGTGTGGCAAACAGGCATATTTGCACCTTCCACAGTCATGGAGGGACATGTAAGAATAATTGGGCAGTATCCAATATATAAATGCAGCCATTTCAAAATAGGTGCAAAATAGTTTTCAGTAACAGCCAGCAGGCAATTTTTCAGAACATTTAGTAAAATGTTTTAGCACAGTGAGCTGTTATTTTAAAATGAAGAAGTACACATTTTACAAATTGGATGTTTTCATGTGTGTGAACTGCATTAGAAATACATAATTAATTAACCTTATACTAACTTCCTTACTAATACATTAACTTCAACCCCTCTAAGTTTATTAATGCAGTTTCTGTGCACAATGAAATGCATTCTATGTTTTTACATGGACGGTTTAAAATTCAAATTCACTTTATTTTCCATGAAGAGATGCACTCTCAGCCCATGTGAGCGTTTTCTTTACCGTGGAGAGCAGAAATATGCCACTGGAAGGAAGGAAAACAGAAACAGTTGCTTTGCAGAGCTGAAATCTTCATTGTCTTGAAAAACAAGGGCTGGTACAGGACACATTCTTTTATTCTGATTGGTAGAGATTGAGAGTGGATGGGCCACGTCAATAGAGGGCTGACCTAGGGGTGATAGGCAGAAGGAGTTTTCTTAAAGAATAACCAGGGGGAAGAGTTCAGATCATGCTGGGACAGAGAGACAGACGGTGCTGCATAATAAATGCTGCTGGACTCCATGTGGGTGTGAGCGCTAGCTACAAACATAAACAGCTGGGAGGTCCCCACACATGATGCAAAGGAGTTCTTAGCGCTGGGTCTGCAAAGCGGTGAGGTTGTACAGAAAAAATCCTGACGACGAGAGTTTCAGACTTCACTGGCCTGGGTGAGTTAGTGCCAAGTGAGGAAAAAGAATGAATGGGAGATGACATAATTTGTTGGCAGTGCAGGAAGTTAGAAAAAAAATATTGCATGTTCATATTTCTCCTTGTTTAAAAGTGCCGAACACCAAATTTGTTTTTTTACAATGTGCCTGTTTGTTTTCTGTTCTCTTTTATATTTTGTTAGGCGATGCTGTGATATCATATGGTAAGATGTATATCTGTTTATAATTGCTATATAATACAGAGTAAAAAAACAAAGGCTGGGATTTTGGTGTCATTCATGCATCTGTGAATCATTTCTATACAGGGGAATCACAAGGGTTTGATGTTTGTACCAGAACGGTAAAGCATTTGCTAATTTACCACTGTAGATAAAATAGCAAGCAAGGAAAAGTGAATAAATACCTGCAAGGTAGGAAGGTGTTTGTAGGTGTTGTGAGTGAGTCCTTCTTTGCATGCTGAAAAGAAGGCAGTGTCAGATGAGACACATAGATAACTGGATGTAAATAAGACAGTAATACCAGCCACATACAATAGGTGGCGTTCTGAATAAACTCACTGGGTTCTCTAAGGTTCTGGGGTTTCTCTACAGGCAATCAAGAGATATTCTAACAGAGAGGAAATATTTGTTTTATGATGGGCTCTAGTACAAAACGCCATGCTCACCATTATACCACAAATATAAGGTAATTCTGAAAATACCACAAAGTAAGATACCACTAATATTACCACCAACACAAGCAAATCCTTAAGCAATATTACCCGGGTGGCGGGGGCATTACCGACTCAGCTAATGCTCCCGCCGTGAGGTTCATATTGCTATTAGTACCCTGGCCCGCATTATGTACTAAAAGCATTTTTTTCTGTCACGAAACGCTGCAGCATTTCGGGACAGAAAAAAAAAAGAAACGACCAAGAAAATGGCCGCCATGTAAAGGAAAAGCCGAGGACAAGGCAGCTGGAATCCCGCCCGAGAATCGAAGGATTCTCGACCAGGTAAGGACCCGGCAAGAGCCAATCAGAATGCGTGTTGGATTCTGCTTGACTCTCACCGAGTACTAATATATAATCACCAATATAAGGTAATACTAAATTATCTCTAAATGTAAGGCCAGTTTACTGCCAGTTTACCACCAAAATAAATCCCAAATTTGCCCCAGCTAGAACCTCTTATAGGTACCTGCGCCCTGGCCACGCTGCACTCAGCCCTGATGGTGATACCAGAAAGCCACATCCAAGGGGAGAGGGTTCCAGCAAAGGCGTCCCAGGCACCACCGTCAACAACCGAAGAACCTCCTGCGTATAACGTTTTATCCAAAGAGCAGCTCCAGACGACAGTATCCCGGAAGAAGAGATCATCAAACTATATCTCCGCTGCATCCTCTGAACTGTTGACAGAAGTTCCTGATAAGTTCAAACTCTTTACATCAGCAGAGACGTTTTTCACATCTCTTGTCCCAAGCATTCAAGCTTGTGCAAATGCAAAAGCTCATCCACTGGCCAATGACACAGAAGAAGGATTCAATTTCATCATGGTAGAACTGAGAGCTCTGCGACTGATGACCATGCAGAATCGCTACGACTTGGACCTACTAACTGCAATGAATGATGGTGTTTGCCAAAAAATCGGGAGCGCATGTTGCACTTTCGTACCCTCTGCCGATGCAGTCAATGGGTTACTTTTGCATGTGATAGCAGCGGTGCATAACCTTGGCGAAAGAATGACGAAAGAAAGAGGAGTACAACCTAGCACATGGTTCGACAACCTGTTCGAGTGGGTTCCATCATGGCTTGGAATGACCATGAAGTTATTGATACCCATCATCATGTTTTTCCTTCTGATTTTTTGTGTGTGCCAACTGGGTCTCAGGTGCTGTGCAAAAAGCATTCCTAACAGTGCAATGTTGATGGTGACAATGGGTATCGCAGCAGGAGTAGTACAGATGACACACGAGGCCTAGGTGCAGACAGGAGAAGATTCAGAACCTAAATATAGAATGACAGCAATATACAACACTCAGTACATTGTAGATTTATTTTGGCATACCATAAAAAGGAGGCCCGGGAATTGGAATGGTATGATGAGGTATGGGTAGATGTAGAGGGGCATGGGGGTTGTATTTACATGACCTGTACTCCAGATGAATATACATGAGCAGGGGAGAGGCTGAGGGCGGTGTGTCAGGCCTTGATGCCAAGAAAGGGAACTCTGGCTTGGGATGAGGTGGTAGCTGAGGAAACCGAACGGAAATGTTTGGGAGAGTTACAGTATTCATTACTTAAGTAAGGAAAGGGGGGAATGTAAGGGAGGAAGGGTCTCCCAGGCCCCCCTTCATTCCCATTTGGACACACATGATATGCTCATTCTGCGGGACAACGCACCTCTGGCCAAGGTGTGCGGTACCCATTGAATGACACATAACTGTGTATGGCCTGTAGGCCACGAGACTCCATTTTTGTTTAGTTACTGACTCCATTTTCTGCTAGGCCACATGTAAACGCTGAATGCCAGCCTGCACCTCTCTTCTTCCTTCTCCGTGCACAGTCAGCAAACCAACCCCCACTTCCTCCCTTCTGCTGTCTCCGCGGCTGTCCTGTTCTCATGGAAGCCTGGGCGCCAGAAGTATCAAACTAAACACTGTATCTCTCACCTTACTTTTACATCACTGCCCTGTGAATGACCGGGCCGGAGCCTGGTCCTGGAAAAATCAATTTGTCTCCACAAACCTGCCTCCGCACCAACAGACCCCTTCTAAAGAAATATCGAGCACAAGCCCCCTCACCCACAGCCTTTTGATGTAACAGTTGCATGCCCCTCGTCTGTGTGCCACCCAAGGTCACCCCATAACATTAATCCAATGTGTGGCTATATATTCTCTTCGTACTAACAAACAATAAACCATCCTCTCATGAGATCTAAGGGGATATTTGATGAATGTGTCATTAAAATATTGTGAATAGGTTAGGCACCTGGACCAATGTATCCTAACTTTTATTGTCCAGGTCAAATGTCTAGTAATATAGTTATTGCATGTCGAAATGTATAAATAATGTTCAAGGTATGTGTGGCCAAAAGGGCAAATGTCAGATAGTCTACATTACTGCAACTTGGACATCGCCTGACCCCGCACCCCTCCCAGATGAGCCCAGCTGACCCGCGTGATCCACGAAGTTGCAACCTGGAACTGGCCAATCACGAAACACCATCTATACGCGTAACATATTGGCCAGTACCCTTTGTCCAATCATTACCACCAAATGTATCTTCTATAGCACACGTCATAGATGATGTGTTATTGTAATAGAACATGTATTTTGTGTTGTCTGGGCAGAGAGCTCTCAGAGTAAGCAGAGTCCTCTGCTTGCCCCATTTTATTTTATATAAAGACTTGTCTTTTACTTCACCTGCACTTGGTCCTGGTCTCATTCCCTACTGGGGTGTGTCCATTAGTGTCTCTTATTTGTTTATTTTCTTATAGCAGTGGGGAATGCCAAATTTCAATGCCTCTGAGGTGGTGATGCTGGAAGTGAACTTTCCTGGCATGATGATGAGGGTAGAGGGTCCAAGGAGGGTGGCCAGAGGTTTGGAGGAAAACAGGCTGCAGGTGTCCCAATGAGAAGGATTACATCTTACTGGCATTAAGACAGATATTGTTAGCTGCACACCAATCCTGGATGGCGGTCATACAATCAGGGATGTGAGAGGAGGAAGACGAGGCAGTAGAGGGAAGTTTGAAGGAAAGTTGTGTGTCATCAGCATAGCACTGGAAATGAGGCAAGAAGGAGGAGATCAGGTGAGCAAGAGGAGTGAGATAGATATGGAACAGCCACAGCAATAGGATAGAGCACTGGTGGATGCCACAGATCAAGAGTGTGGTGCTGGGGGAAAAAGGGCCCAGTAGTAACTGGAAAGGGCGATCAGTGAGGAAAGAGGTCAGCCATTCCAGAGTCATTTTATGAGGATAGAATGGTTGACCATGTCAAAGTCAGGGGAAAGACTGAAGAGAATGAGAACAGCAGGAGAGTTAACATCAGAATTTGTGAGCATGTTTTCACGGGTGTTCAGGAGAGCAGTTTCCGTGTCTGTGGATTCCCGGAATCCAGATTGATGGTCATGGAGACAACCAACAAGTTCAGGGTGGAGGGTAAATTGGGGGAGGACCAGCTCCTGCAAGAGTTTACCCAGGAAGGGGGTAGTGAAGATAGAGCGATAGTTATCTCGGCAGGATGGGCCAGCAGATGGCTTTTTTAGGAGAAGGTGCACAAGGGAGGGCCTGAGGGATAGAGGGAAAGAGCCAGTGGCAAAGGAGTGGTTACAGAAGTTGGCAAAAGCCGGGACGAGAGAGAAGATGTTGTCCTTAATTGTCCTAGAAGAGCAGGGGAGCATCTGTTTGGAGGAGACCTCCATAGAGCGGACAACCTTAGAGACCTCATCCGGTGCTATGTGCAGGAGGGAGTAGAGTGAGGGAGTAGAAGGAGGGGAGCCAATGGAGACCAGGGGCCAGGAGCGGGAGTGCAGACAGGATGTCCTGAGCTTTAGATGAGAAACGGGATGCCAATGCGGTGCATAGAGCCTGGGAAGTGAAAAAGTGTCTGCATATTTTGCGGTGGTTGTCTGGATACATTGGGTGATGCCGTGCATCTGCTATCGTTTTGTTCGTCCTTTGCCTATCCCCATATAGGGGTCCCTGGTTGTGGGTGCCCACACTGGTATCTCTGATTATTCTGATAGTTAGCCATAGGGTGGGTACGACATTCCCTTGCTAAATGCTCCCATATGACGAACATGCACCCTGTCCTCCTCCCCTCAGCCCCTGCACTCCATACCCTCCTCCATGCTGTCCTCTGTTCCCACTTCTTCCTCTTACAGCCCTTCCCTGCCACTGAGGTACAGTGTATTGTTCCTCTTCTCCCCATTGCTCCTGACCATTATCCGCCCATGTAGATGCCATTCTTGCCTGTAATGCTACCGTTCCCTCCCCCTCTTCTCCCTGACGTTCTTGTGGCAGTCCTGCGGTTAACCCTTGCACCTTCACTAACTTGCTATGCACCAGCTTTGACTTGTCTGCTAATCTCCTTTGTGCTATTTCCTTTTCTCTCTCTTTGATCCTCCTACAGTGGTGCACTATGATACTCTGTATTTCTGACCATCCTTTGGCTTCTATCCCAGCAATTTTATCAAGGGCTTTTTGTACTTCCTTTGGGAGATCTTTTTTGATAATAAAACAAAATAGGGAGGAGGATTGGTCCCACGCTGCACCCGTCTCCGCCCGCCACATATCCTGCATCCGAAGAATGAACTGCGAAGCCTCTTCCTCATCCCCCATAGTGCATTGCATAACAGAATGTAGATCTGGGGTGTTGGGTAAGGTCCTCCGCAGTGCTCTTACATTATTAAAGGACGCCTCGTCATGTCGATCATTTCCCATTGTCACAGCCGCGAGCCCTGCCTTCACCCACACCCCGTCTGCTTGGTCACCCACTGCCGATACCAAGATGCTTTTAATATCCTCAATTGCTAGGGGGACCCCCACTGTGTTTTCCTCAAATGCATATATCCATTTGCCCACCCGTCCCGAAAGTGGAGGGAGTGCTTTTAGTAAATTAGTTTTGTCAATCAGTGCCCAAGGGACATAATGGGGACGCCCTGCACATTTGTGAATGAGTGGTATTTGCAGTTTTGACCTCACTTTTCCTTTACTTACCTTTATTCCTTTCTTTTTTGCTATTGCCATTCTCCCTAGCCTATTGCAGAGCCTTCTTTCGCACACCTCTTTTCCTGCTTCTGTCACCTGTGGAGTTGCCCACTTTATCTGTTGTGTTCCTCCTACCGCCCCCGCCTCTAACTCGTCAAAGTCGCTCCAACATTCTTCTTCCCCATCTGATGCTACTGTGTCATACCCCACGCTCATTGACTCTCCCTCTCATTCTACCTGCACTTTCCTGACTGGTGTACTGTCTATTCAGAACAGGAAATCTCCAGATTTCCACTCATCTTCTGGCAGTGCAGTGGAGCTTTGTAATGGGGGCGGCAGCTTTGGCTGCCCTCCCCCTGAAGATGGCAATGCTCTTTTGCATAATGTCCGCAATCGCGCTAGCTCGGCCTGTGTGTTCGTCATTAATACTTCTAGATCTGGGGCACCTGTGGGGTTGTCTGGGACATATGGGGGAGGTGGTGCAGCTGCTGGGGTAGTTGGAACACTTGGTTGTGGTACATACAGTGGGTCACAATGCCCTTCAGCGGGTCTAGTGAGTAGGTGGTACAATTTCTTCGGTTCTGCCCCTCCCTTGTTCTTTGGCGCCACTGGGGCCTCTGGTTCTTTTGCTTTATTATTGATAGTGGGCGTTTCTTCAAACATCCTCCACAAATCTAATACTTTGCGTCTGTTTTGGAGCTTCTTTCCTTTATATTTGGCCATTAAATACGTTTCTACATGGTCTAATACTTTCGTATCAACAGACCCCTCTTCTGGCCAGACCAGGGGTGGGTAGGGTGGGCCCTACCCTTTTACCTCTGTCAACCACTGTCCATGATATTTCTTTATTTTGTCACTGTAGAGAGAGAGGTTCTTACAAATATGCGAGAGTGGCATATCCAAGCCCATGGTATTACTGTGTCTCTTTTCCCGTTAAAGTATGAGTGTTTACGTGCTCATGCCACTAAACTTCAACCTTCAATATTTCACTTATACTGTCAGTTTTCTAAATAGATCAATTACTTATGCATTGCTATAAAAACAAATAGAAGCACAAGCACTTTTAACCAATTAACATTTAGACATTACAGACAGACAAACTTTACTAACAATGTTAAACATAAAATATGAAACCTTAAAACCTGTCCCATATAACCCATCCCTTTGTTAATTAAGAATCGGTTTCCCTGCAACATTCACATCTCCTGGGTCTTCCTCCAAAAGATTATAGATAACTAAAAAGAAGAACTACTGCTAGTTTCCAGAGCCCTCTAACTATACGAGGCTCCTATTTTATCCTTATCTCCACTCAAAAAAGTGGATGAAAAGACTATCTCCACCATCCATAGCCAATTGAGGCCCACCAATGACCTCTCATGTAGAATGCCGGCATGTGTATCTAATTGGTTGCCGAACACCTAACACCGTTTATTACGGCCTTTGTGAACAAGTCACTACAAGAAGGCCAAGTTCCTAAAGTTTTGAAAAGAGCCTTAGTAAAGCCACTATTAAGGAAAGCCACCTTGGATCCAGAAATACTGAAGAAGCATAGGCTGATGGCTAATTTGATGTGGCCGATAAAGATCTTTGAAAAGGTGGTCTGTACCCAATTCCAGGCATTTGTAGATAGAGAGAAACGTTTGAACAACTTACATTCGGTTTTCGTCTGAAATATGATACAGAGTTCTGGCTGTACATGATGATTTGTTAGAGGCTGCGGATAAAGGGGGGCCAACGGTTTTGTTGATGTTAGACCTCTCTGCAGCCTTTGACACTGTGAACCATCGGATAATGGCACAATGTATTGGGCAGGTGGGAAAAACATCCAAACAGGTGATAAACTGGTTTGAATAATTTCTCAAAGACAGAACTCAGAGGGTAAGAATGGATGGATTCCCCTCACAAATGGTGGAGCTGGAATGTGGGTTACTGCAAGGTTCCTCCTTAACACCCCTCATTTTTAACTTGTACTTTCGCCCCGGTTTTCAAGATATTTCAGAAGTATGGCTTGCGATTTCATTCGTATGCAGATGACACACAGTTATACATTGAAACCAGAATATTGAAGATGCCTTTGATAGGATTAATCATTGCATGGAAGAACTGAAGGAATGAATGACTGATAACATCTACAATTAAACACAGCCAACCAAGACAGAAATCATACAGTTCAGCCCTAAGAACAAAATGCTGTCTGAGAGACAGAATCCTCACCATTGATCCTAGGGGAACAACTGAAATACTCCAAAAAAAATAAAAATAATTGGGCTGCTGGTGGCATGAAAATCTAGGCAGTGAGACTCAGATGGGGCAAAGGTGAAATCAGTCTACTATGCACTGCGATCACTAAGAAATATGTTACCCTATATGCCATTGGAGGACAGGGCAGTTGTGGTGGGGGCAATGATTAACCCCCACCTGGGCTACTGCAAAAGTCTATTAGCAGGAATCCCACAAAAACAAATTGCCAGACTTCAAAGAGCTCAGAATGCAGCAGTCAGAGTAATAGGATATCTTGGCAAACGGGACCATGCATCATTAACGTGAAGATCCCTCCACTCCACTGGCTGATCATGGATAGAATTAAATTCATAACGGCCTGTTTAGTCTTTAAATGCATGAAGTTGGCTTGCACCCAGTTACCTGGCTGAAACAATTATGATATACTATGCAAGAAGGAATCTGCGTTCAGAAGACAAATTCTTGACCTGCATCCCACGGACTAAATGTATCAAGAGAGGAGACAGAAGCTTTGGAGTTTTCAGCCCTAAAGTCTGGAACTAGCTGCCATTAGAGATCAGAATGTGTGAATCTCTTGACCTCTTCAGGAAGAGATTAAAAACCTTACTATTTACATTTATTTAAAAAAATGAAAACCGAACATAACTAGAACTCCGGCTCTCTGTACTTTTGGATTCTCTCCTAGTGATCATCTGCACGTTCATTCTGTCTGGTGCACATAGTAAATCATTCAAAATAAAAAAAATCTTATATCCCTGCACTGGTCAGGACAGTTTTATGCGTCGCCGCCTTCCACCCTTCCACCCCCTTTCGGAGCTAGGTTCCCATATCTCGTCTTATTTCATCACCTTACTCATATAAAAAACCTAATGGCAATAGAAAAAAGAACAATCTCTTTAAATTTCACAATCATCTATTTATTCATACGCAAACCAACCCATAATACTGTTCCCTTAATAGAATCTGCTCCATACCCTTCATACTTCCCACCTTTAATTCTTCTTGCAATCAATACTCACGCGTCCGTGGTATTCTGAGAGCCTTCGTTCGCGGTCTATCCAGAAGGGGGGCCTCCCTGTGGCAGGCCCTGCCCGGCTCCAGCGAGCAGTTCGGTATTCGCAAAGCCGGTACCACAGAACCTCCTCCTTTTTTTGTGGATGTCTGCAGCCGTAGGGGGGCATCAAGAAATATCACGTTGGGGTCACCACTTTGAAGGCGCCTGGTCCCAACATGATACAAAAATAAAGCCAAATAAAGGATGCACACCCAGTGGTGAATTGGAGACCAGGAGATAGATTGCAATTTGAACAAAGTTTATATCAATAAAGATGTACACACAGAAAACTCTGCTGCCCTGGGAGCACTCTGCCACCAGATACACGGGCAGCACTTTCTGAACTGAAAAATCATCATGAGTGACGCAATGACATGTAGTACAATATAAAAGTCTTGGTTGGTTTATCTTCATGGCACATTATAGGATGTAGGTACAGTCAGGCTTCAATTGGCTGCTGTGGCTGGGGTGGTCAGTTGGCAAGTGGGTCAGCTGGGCTCATCTTCACAGAGCAGAGGTCAGGCTGAGTTTGCAAAGTGTTACAATACTGTCTACCCTAAACTACACAATGATCACTGACATACAAAGAATAATGTCAGACATGAAGCCATTATTTAGATGGAGGAGGCTATAAAATGTGGGCCGATATATGCACATTCTAACCCATGCCTTTATGGGGGCAAGGGTACCTTTGGCCCTTCTACCAGTTGCTGTATCGATAGGGTCTGGTCTGTGATTTTATTCTCCCCGGTGCATCACGATTCAAACGAGTGGATGGATAGATGTTAGTTTAGAGGAGGATATATGACCACAAGGGATTAGGTAGATGGCGGGCAATTTAGGGTGGCCCGTGGGGAAGTGTCTATCAACAGTTACGTTAAAAGAGAATGGAGGGGCAAAGGGTCTGTAAGTAGTAACTTCTACAGGTGGGAGTCGAGGGGGCACAGGTAGGTTTGTGGAGATGGATTAGCATGCAGGCCATGGTTTGCTCCATTCACACGCAGTACAGTGAGCTCAGAGGAAGAGAGAAGGAAACTAAATATTTTCAGCAATACATGGGCAGGCACTTCTGTGAGAAATTGGTCTGCGCGGAGGTGCCAGGAGGAGGAGGAGGAGCGAGTTGGCTGGACTTGCGGTGCGTGGCGTTGGATAGAGGGAGAGATGGCTCTTGAGAAATCACGACAAGGCCTAGAGAAAGATGGCGTTTTCGGGTGGCACAAAATGGAGTCTGTACATCTCCCCAAATGGCTTTGTTATTAGAATCGACAAACAAACGTGGGAACGTCTCCATCCATTTGGATAAACACGAGATCCATTTCACGTGGGAATGTTAGAGGGGTCTGAAAAGACCTTTCCTTCCTTACAGAAGGAAGGAGAGAGGTAGATATTGCAGCTGGATTGGTGATTTCCTTGCAGATTTTGAAAATTCAGCCATGTTGTTAGTGGCTCCAGGGAAGCAGGCTTGGATGTGGGCCCTCTTCTTGGAGCGGATAGAGAAACAATAGGTCTGCCACTTCCGTTCAACAACTCTGCATTTACGTTTTAGAGATGCTAGATCAGAGTTGTATCAGCTGTTACACTTGGAGGAAGTTTTTAGGCTGATCCTCATGACAGTGGCAAGGATGTTGAGGGTTTTAGAGTTGGGGAGGTACATGTTAGGAAGGAGCGAGTCAGTGGGAGAGTCAGTAGCAGGGGTGGGTCAGCAGCATTGAAGGTGGAAGCAAAAGCCGTAACTGACATTCACTTCATCGGGTGAATGTCAGTGAAGGAGGCTGGCAGTGCTGGCTATGGCTCAGATAGAGGGACAAGGGGCCCCAAGTGGGAGGAGAGGAGAGAGTGCTCAGACCAAGAGAGGGGGATGGCGACCAGGTTAGAGATGGGGATATTGCCAGAGATGAGGCTGTCGAGAGTGTGTCCGGCAGAGTGGTTTTGCCAGAAGGTAGAATAGAGAGAGGGAGAGAGTCACAGAGGACACAGGACTGTGAGGTGCCTGATTCAAGGGACTCAGGGTGGATATTGAAGTCACTAAGGAGGAGGAGTTTAGAGGAAGAGGTTGAGTGGGAGTGGGCAAGGTCTCCCCATTCAGAGATGAAGAGAGAAACCGAGCCAGGGGGCCTGTAGATGGTAGCGAGAGAGAGAGTAGGTGAGACTCCAAGCCCAAATATGAGACATTCCGAAGAGGAGGAAAATTGAGTAGGTATGTTAGAGGCAGGGACCCTCTGAGGGAAAATCACAGCCACTCCACCTACAGGCCGGTTGGGCATGGGTATGGATAGGACTTTGTAACACTCAGGGAGGAGAGTTTCAAGAGCAGTGACAGAGCTGGCATTGAACCACATCTCAGTAAGGTCGAGGACGTCTAGGTCAAAGTCTTCTAGGGGGAGACATATATCAGAGGAGTGTTTGACTGCAGAACGGGCGTTCAGAGTAGCTAAGTGAAGCTGATTTCCACCTTTGAAAGTGTTCCACAGAGGATTACAGTGGCATGGTCCTCCCGTCGGTGATGGTGGAGAGGTGAGAGGAAAGGAAGACGGAGGAGTGGCAGGAGAGGGGAGGAAGTTTATGAGAGATGGGCAGAAAAGTTTGAGAAGGAGGAGAGTAGGTTTAGAACCTTGGGCCACGATAGTGCCATTGTGATAGACATTAATGATGCACCTAGAGGATGAGAAGTATGCCATGAGTTCTTCCCACCTAGTGCCACCGTAAATGGGTGAGGAGGAGAAAGGGGAGAGAGTAGAGACCAGATGGAGGGTTCATAGGTCAGGAGAGGGGATAGAAAAGAAGATGTCAGTAAAGGTCTGCCTGGAAGAAGCATTGACATAGGTGTGAGCAATATATATTATATATTAATTTTATAGTTTTAATTTTTTCTGCTACCTATTTATTTATTTCATTTTTCCTTGTATCCTCCAGTGAGGGTGCCTGGCCTCACGTAAAGCAAACTTAGGCCCGTGCTCGGCTGGTGCTGAATTAATGTTCTTACTGCACGCATTCTTTGGCTCCTTACAAGTATTTCCTCACTGTCAGTTGACCGTCACAGAGGATTGGCTGTGGGAATACAATGTGTTATGACAACCATGACAAACCAGCTCAGACAATGGCAGCACAGCAGATGAGTGCAGCAGGAACGTGTCCGTCGTGCCAAAGTTGTGCCAAGGTTAAGCAGGTTTGGTCCCGTCCGGGGCAAGGAAGGGCCAGAAGGTCAGATTGCGTACACTCCCCTGCCTAAAATTACTTGTGCCTGTCTTCTGAGCTTAGCATCTTTGCATACAGTGTTTCCCGGGAATTTTAGCTTGGTGTCACCTACCATTCAGTGTCATGTGGTACCCATACACTTGCTGCACATTCAGCATTTATTTATGATTTTTTACGGGAGCACTCCCCGGACGTATTATGTTTTACTGAGACGTGGCTAGCGGATAGCTCGGCACAAATGTTTTCACTAGAACTTCAGGAAGCACTCAGCAGGATGAATACAGGAAACTTCATCTTGATCGCGTATCACTTGATCCCGGGGCGAGGGGGATAGCAATTGTTTTTAAATCTGCACTGTCATTTAGTGTGATACCTTTATAATAAAAATGGAGGCGCTGCTAGTATGCTTTGCTGTTTCAGCAGTGTACCCTATGCACTTTCTCACTGTGTACCGACCTCTGGGTCCTCACTCAGAGCTTCTAAATTCTTTCATCAAATTTGTAGCATCTCTTCAAGTACAATTTTGCAACTTGGTGGTGTTGGGAGATTTTAATCTTCGATATAACATTCCTATGCACTTCAGAATTGTCCCTGGACCTAGTATGATAGCAACCTAGCATGTCTCCTCCCCCTCTCCCTCCCCATAGTTGTCGCCCTCCCAGCACTATCTAGAATGTTGTCAGGCCTAGTACGATAGTCGCTTGTTTTGATCCTCCCCTCCCTTTCTGCACCCCTCTCCATCACCTTTTGTTTTTCTCCGGCCCTAACAGAAATGTCATCAGGCCTAGTATGGTAGTCGCCTCTCTGTTTCCATTTCCTTTCCACTCTACCCGTCCTTATCTATGTCTAAGCTCTTGCACTACCTGAAATGTCGTCAGGTCAAAAACAATAGTTAATTTCGCATCCTTACTGTTCATGGCCTGTAAGAATGCAATTGTATTTTCCCTTGTTCCCTCCCTTGCCTTGAAGATCTTTCAAACACCTTGTGTATAGGCGCTATATAAATAGACTATCATATCATATCATATCAAGTGCCGGTATTAGCTCAATTATTTGAATCCTTGCGAGATCTTGGTCTGCATCAGTCAGTGTATGAATCAACCCACCGGCTAGGTGGTATTTTAGATTTGATTTTCTCATGAGTGCCTGCTATTACGGTGGCCCCACAAAGACAAGTGCTGTGGTCTGACCATTCTCCAATACCATTTGATATTTGTGGCAATCTGCTATTACCTAAAACTGCTCCAGGTGTTATTTTGAGGTGCAATTGGCATTCAGTTGATCACACTCAAAGGGCACCTCTCATTAATGAGAAATGTCAGAACTCCTCTACTTTAGATGTAGGCTGCATATCTCATATTCTGCGCGAGGTGGCTGATCAAATTGCCCTTTTAAAGCATATCGCTCTAAATCTCGCCCTTCAGCTCCATGGTTTACGGATGATCTCAAAGTAGATCATCTCAAGTTGAGAAGAGCTGAAAGTAAGTGGCGTCTTCTGTATGACCAGACCAATGAATTGGTTTATTGGCAGTTCACACATGAGTGGAGTAGAAAAGTGATTTGAGCAAATAGGGGTTTCCTCTTTTTTGTAAAGGGGGCTGTGGTGTTGGAGGAATAACTATTGAGAACAACAAGGAGACACCACTAGCTACCCACCTCTACCACACTATAGTTGTAGCGGTATCTACTCAAAAGGAGATATTTTATATCATCCAATTACATGTGCAGCCAGAACATAGTATTTAACAAAACATATTTTAATTTATATATCACAAAACATTTTCATCAAAATATCAAAAACATATAAAACAACCAGTGTATGCGATAATAATTCCAGAAGTGATATGAAAAAGGTGGTATACAATCCACCCTTTTAGCTGTTTAACTAACAACTGCAAAAATAGTTCATCTGCATTGTTAGGTTACGTGATGTTAGTAACAGTGAGTACAACCATGCCCAAAAATTAGGAAAACATTTGATGACAGCGTCTACACTATGGTGTGGTTCTGGGAAGAGGACAACACTGTTGTCATCTAGATTTCCTTAGTGGTGTGCCAAAACCCGTCTTCAGGACGCTACAGGTTTAGGTAAAAATGGTCTTTAAACACGATACATGGGCCTTATGCATCAGTGTCAAGCCTGCAAAGAAAAAGAATATAAAAGGTCTTTAAAAAAATGTTTTGGGTGGGTAATCACATGTACATTGTAAATCAAAGAGTAGAGAGCCTACTAACCATTTTAGATTTCTTTTTGGTGTGGAGGGCAGAGTAATTCTGGACATTCACTGGAAACCTGTCACTAGGTTTTGGATCTGGATGAATCCGCAACTGTTGGTAAATAGACACATACGTGTGAGTATGGGTGGTAACTCTTCCCATCTCTATACAAACTATGTTTCTACAATTAATGTGTATTTCAACAAAGGTTTGGAATAATTACCATTTTGCATTAATTTCAGGCAGACCGGTAGTTGTTAGATTTAAGTTGACAATCTTATTCTTGTCTATACAGCATACCATGGACAGCATGTTCCACTTGGCATCTTGGTATCCTGACTGAGACACAAAAGGGATAAATATTGCATATTAGCGTCTTATCCCATTTTGTGTTCACCAAGCTCTTACACTACTACAGGAACACGGGTGCATGCACTTACTTAGATCAATAAGAGTTTTGTGTCGGCATTGTTGTTGATGCATCATGTATTTCCCCTCCCGTCGTGACGTTGCCGCTATGGTCGATGTTGTCTGTCAGTTCTGTAAGACCAGGTAGACAAATGCGGCACTCGCTTATGAAAGGCTCCTTACCAGTAAAAGATGTCAGGGGTAGGTATTAGTAGTGCACTCACCTCTACACACCGATGTCGATTTCCTTCTTTCGAACGTGGTATAGAGAGCAATAATGGACTACCATTATATTGTGTTTAAGATTGAGGGATTCATTTGTTTCCACGTTGTAAGGTACTCGACAGAGAGGACAGACTACTAAGCAGTCGTTCTCACGCACTGAAGGAAACTTGAAGACAGAGGGGTCTGCCATATTTGAGTTTCGCCATCGTCCCATGTTTAATAAGCAGTCAGGCTTTTCTGACAATTATAATGACAGTTCGGCATTGCTTGCCCAATAACATTCAAATAAAGCAGTTAGGACGGTAATGATAGTTGCTTGGACTAGCCGTCAGTACTGTATCGTGGAAAATATTAAAATATTATTTTAGATATATAGATAACCTCTCCGATGGGTACCTGATGTAATATCAGACTTTGCGAAATCGGAACCCTGTGTTCAGAGCTACAGAACTCAAATCAACATTCTCCAGTCAGGATATAAATATGGACATGTTGCATCCCACTTTCACTTCCATCATGCGCCGAATGGAAGTAGGGAACCCAACGGGATATTAATGAATAAACAGATTCCATTCGACCGATATATTTAAGCCGGTCTGGGTTGTTTTTAAGTCGTATATCCATTTTTGTTCCAGTTTTTTTAGGAACAAGTCCCTATTGCCACCACGTGGATGGGCCTTCGTGGTTTGTATTACAAACCAAAACATGTCTTCACAACTATGTTTAGCCTCTGAAAAATGTGCCACAAGTGGTTTATCGGGAGTCTGATTGTGAATTGCTGACCGATGTTCTCCTATTCGCAATTTTACAGGTCTAATGGTTTTACCCACATATTTTCGCCCGCAAGGGCATTTAATCCCATATATCACCCACTTAGTGAGGCAGTTGGAGAAGCTTTTGAATTTCCATGTACGGCCATTCAAATTAATCTGTTTCATGTTGTTGGTGAGGTGGCATACGGAACATTGTCCATATTTAAAATGTCCTTGTACTGGGGGTAAATCCCACAATGTTGGCTGACTGGGGATAACATTTGTGTCGATGGGGTAGCTATGTATGAGTTTATCACCGAGATTAGGCCTTCTCTTAAATGCAAATCTTGGGCAATTTGGCCTGAAATCCTCTGTCTCGACAGTTTTCCAATTTGTAAGTATGATCCTTCTAAGATCATTACTCAGAGGGGAGAATGATGAAATACAAGTGATTCTGTCCTCTGGTGGTCTTATTTGTTTTTTCAAAATCAATTCTCGACTCATGTTGCAGGCTCGCTTCATGGATTTCTTAATTATCTTCTGCGGATATTGTCTATTTTGCAATGTAATGCTGAGCTCATGACTGTTACTTTTGAAATCCTCAATCTCGCTGCAATTGCTGTGGATTCTGAGGAATTGCCCACAGGGCAAATTTTCTCGAAGGCTTTGTAGATGAAAGCTGTTATATGACAATAGTGTATTCTTATCAGTGGGCTTTTTATATAAAGTCGTGCCCAATGTGCGGTCTTCTTTCTTAAAAATAGTTAAATCAAGGAATGCAATCGTATCATTGTTATAGGTCATCGTAAATTTGATAGTTGGCGCTTGTCTGTTCAACCAAGATAGGAAACTCTCGAGATCTTCCTGGCTCCTTTTCCATAACATGAAAATATCATCAATGTAACAGTGCCAAGATGCAATCTGACGCAAAAAGGGATTAGTATCCGCATAGATGACATTTACTTCGTAGTTGTCCATATACAGATTGGCCAAGTCCGGTGCAAATGTGGCACCCATGGAGGTGCCATGTCATTGTTGATAAAAAGTGTTTTTGTATAGAAAGAAGTTTTTAGTTAGGGCCAATCTAATACACCCTGATATGAAATTGGAGGGTACTGACTGGGTATCCTTCTTTCAAGGTATTGATGTAGCACCTGAATGCATCGTTCTTGGGGAATGTTAGTATATAAAAACTCAACATCCAGGGTTACAAGAATGTCATTGGGTCTAGAGTGTAGATGTGCGATGGTATGTATCATAGCCGTAGTATTTTGAAAATAGGATTGCATTTTTGAGACAAATGGCTTTAGAAATGAGTCAGCATAGATAGACAGAGGTTTCAACAACGAACCCATCACATACACAATTTGATGTCCTGGGGGAGTAATTGCATTTTTATGCACTTTCAGCAATATATAAAAGGCCGGGATGGTTGGACTCGGCCTAGTCAAGAATGCAAACTCATCCTTGCAGATCCATTTGTGATCGTAAGCATGTTTCATAAGGCTCAAGATTTCATCCGTAAATGCCACTGTCGGATTGCCAGGCAATTTACGGTAGAATTTTTTTGTCTCCCAGTTGTTTTACGACCTCGATGTTGTATGCAATCGTGTCCCATAATACAATGCCCCCGCCTTTATCCGCTGGTTTCACAACGAAGGAAGTGTTGTTGTCTAGGTCTTTTAAAGCCATGCGTTCTGTCTTAGTGATGTTATCTTTGTGTTGGTTTTTCACTTTAAAGAGATATTGTAATTCTCTCAGAATTTTGTTTTCAAAAGTGAGTATCTCAGGAGAGATCATATATGATGTTGGTGTGAAAAAGGAGGGTAGTTTCAGTCCAGTTATGTTGTCATATGGGCTTATTCCATCCTTGGAATTACGGAAAAAATACTTGAGCCTTATGGATCTGAAAACATTCCTAATTTCCATCTCGGTAGTGAACTGATCAGCTATTTTTGTAGGAACAAATGATAAACCTTTGCTCAACACACTGATTTCTACATTGCTCAAGGAGTGTGAGCTTAGATTAAAAATGGGGATCACCAGTTGGTCTGAGGGGGTTGCCCCTGGCGTGTTGGCATTGTGCAGTTGCCCCACTGTTTGTTCTTCCCTCGTTTCCCTTGTCCTTGAAAAAATTGAGGTTGTCTACCTCTTGACATCTGGCCTCTTCTTCTAGTTGAGGGTTGTGCTGTTGAGGAATCGGAATCACTGCTGTTGGAAGAGTTAGAAAAGGTGAAATATTTATTACAACCTCTATTATTTGTTGGGCCCCTTCCACCACTCTGGTTAGAATTTTGCTTTTGGAAGAAGCCTGGATTCAGATATGGATATGTTGATTCCTCTTCATAGTTAAAAATATATTTCTTAAGTTTCTAGATCTTTTTTTCAAGGGTGAAAGATTTAAATGTTTTCATTTCTTCCTCAATTTTTTCAAGGAGTATTTTAGTTTCAGGTATTGTGGACTCCTCCTGAATTTTCTTTTCCAATTTTGCAAGATCTTCTTTTTGCTTTGTCGCTTCCTCCTCTGCCGTCTCTATAACCAAAATCACCCAGTCGCGTGAGCATTTATTTGCTACCCCACTGAAATGACCCATAAATTTAGGATTGTCTAGAAACACCCAAGGGATGTTTCTCACCTGTAAACCTTCGGGGATCATCCCGGCTCGCAGGTATTCAATCATGAGTTGGCCGTGGGATTCCATACAGATAAGTTTTTTCTTTTTTTAGGTAAGCAAATCGAGGTCATTTGAGCTATTGGGTGCGGCTATAGTAGCCGTGGTTGTTGGAGGTGGGCCTAGAATAGAGGGGAGTTCCAAACATCTTTTATATAGATCATCGAAGAAGGATACATAGTTTACATTCTCCATGATTTTCTTTATGCTCCACATACCAAAAGGGTCGTCCTAGGGGAGTAGAAAAGTGATTTGAGCAAATAGGGGTTTCCTCTTTTTTGTAAAGTGGGCTGTGGTGTTGGAGGAATAACTATTGAGAACAACAAGGAGACACCACTAGCTACCCACCTCTACCACATTATAGTTGTAGGGGTATCTACTCAAAAGGAGATATTGTATATCATCCAATTACATGTGCAGCCAGAACATAGTATTTAACAAAACATATTTTAATTTATATATCACAAAACATTTTCATCAAAATATCAAAAACATATAAAACAACCAGTGTATGTGATAATAATTCCAGAAGTGACATGAAAAAGGTGGTATAAAATCCACCCTCATAGCTGTTTAACTAACAACTGCAAAAATAGATAATCTACATTGTTACGTTACGTGATGTTAGTAACAGTGAGTACAACCATGCCCAAAAATTAGTAAAACATGGGATGACAGCGTCTACACTCTGGTGTGTTTCTGGGAAGAAGACAGCAGTGTTGTAATCTAGATTTCCTTAGTGGTGTGCCAAAACCCATCTTCAGGACGCTACTGGTTTAGGTAAAAATGGTCTTTAAACACGATGCATGGGCCTTATGCATCAGTGTCAAGCCTACAAAGAAAAAGAATATTAAAGGTCTTTAAATAAAATGTTTGTGTGGGCAATCACATGCACATTGTAAATCAAAGAGTAGAGAGCCTACTTACCATTTTAGATTTCTTTTTGGTGTGGAGGGCAGAGTAATTTTGAACATTCACTGGAAACCTGTCACTAGGTTGTGGATCTGGATGAATCCACAACTGTTGGTTAATAGACACATACGTGTGAGTGTGGGTGGTAACTCTTCCCATCTCTATACAAACTATGTTTCTACAATTAATGTGTATTTCAACAATGGTTTGGAATAATTACCGTTTTGCATTAATTTCGGGCAGACGGGCAGTTGTTAGATTTAAGTTGACAATCTTATTCTTGTCTATACAGCATACCATGGGCAGCATGTTCCACTTGGCATCTTGGTATCCTGACTGAGACACAAAAAGGGATAAATATTGCATATTAGCGTCTTATCCCGTTTTGTGTTCACCAAGCTCCTACACTACTACAGGAACGCAGGCGCATGCACTTACTTAGATCAATAAGAGTTTTGTGTCGTTGTTGTTGTTGATGCGTCAGGTATTCCCCCTCCCGTTGTGACGTTGCAGCTATGGTCGATGTTGTCTGTCAGTTCTGTAAGACCAGATAGACAAACGCGGCACTCGCTTATGAAAGGCTCCTTACCGGTAAAAGATGTCAGAGGTAGGTATTAGTAGAGCACTCACCTCTACACACTGATGTCGATTTCCATCTTTCGAACGTGGCGTAGAGAGCAATAACGGACTACCATTATATTGTGTTTAAGATTAAGGGATTCATTTGTTTCTGTGTTGTAAGGTACTCGACAGAGAGGACGGACTACTAAACAGTCGTTCTCACGCACTGAAGGAAACTTCAAGATAGAAGAGTCTGCCATTTTTGAGTATCGCCATTGTCCCATGTTTAATAAGCAGTCAGGCATTTCAGACAATTATAATGACAGTTCGGCATTGCTTGCCCAATAACATTCAAATAAAGCGGTTAGGACGGTAATGATAGTTATTTGGACTAGCCGTCGGTACCGTATTGTGGGAAATATTAAAATATTACTTTAGATATATAGATAACCTCTCCGATGGGTACCTGATGTAATATCAGACTCGGCTAAATCGGAAACCTGTGTTCAGAGCTACAGATCTCAAATCAACATTCTCCAGTCAGGATATAAATATGGACATGTTGCATCCCACTTTCACTTCCATCATGTGCCGAATGGAAGAAGGGAACCCAACGGGATATTAATGAATAAACAGATTTCATTTGACCGATATATTTAAGCCGGTCTGGGTTGTTTTTAAGTCGTATATCCATTTTAGTTCCAATTTTTTTAGTGACAAGTCCCTATTGCCACCACGTGCATGGGCCTTCATGCTTTGTATCACAAACCAAAACATGTCTTCACAACTATGTTTAGCCCCTAAAAAATGTGCCACAAGTGTTTTATCGGGAGTCTGATTGGGAATTGCTGAATGATGTTCTCCTATTCGTAATTTTACTGGTCTAATGGTTTTACCCACATAAATTAGCCCGCAAGGGCATTTGATCCCATATATCACCCACTCAGTGAGGCAGTTTGAGAAGCTTTTGAATTTCCATGTACGGCCATTCAAATTAATCTGTTTCATGTTATTGGTGAGGTGGCATACGGAATATTGTCCACATTTAAAATGTCCTTGTACTGGGGGTAAATCCCACAATGTTGGCTGACTGGGGATAACATTTGTGTCGATGGGGTAGGTATGTACGAGTTTATCACAGAGATTACGCCTTCTCTTAAATGCAAATCTTGGACAATTTGGCCTGAAATCCTCTGTCTGGGCAGATTTCCAATTTTTAAGTATGATCCTTCTAAGATCATTACTCATAGGGGGGAATGATGAAATACAAGTGATTATGTCCTCTGGTGGTCTTATTTGTTTTTTCAAAATCAATTCTCGACTCATGTTGTGGGCTCTAGCTGAGTAGCTGAGTCTGATATTACCTCAGGTACCCATCGGAGAGGTTATCTATATATCTAAAGTAATATTGTAATATTTCCCACAATACGGTACCGATGGCTAGTCCAAACAACTATCATTACCGTCCTAACCGCTTTATTTGAATGTTATTGGGCAAGCAATGCCGAACTGTCATTATAATTGTCAGAAACGCCTGACTGCTTATTAAACATGGGACGATGGCGATACTCAAAAAAGGCAGACTCCTCTGTCTTGAGCTTTCCTTCAGTGCGTGAGAACGACTGTTTAGTAGTCCGTCCTCTCTGTCGAGTACCTTACAACACGGAAACAAATGATTGCCTCAATCTTTAACACAATATAATGGTAGTCCGTTATTGCTCTCTAAACCACGTTCGAAAGATGGAAATCGACATTGGTGTGTAGAGGTGAGTGCACTATTAATACCTACCCCTGACATCTTTTACCGGTAAGGAGCCTTTCATAAGCTAGTGCCGCATTTGTCTACCTGGTCTTACAGAACTGACAGACAACATCAACCATAGCGGCAGCGTCACGACGGGAGGGGAAAATACCTGACGCATCAACAATAACACCGACACGAAACTCTAGTTCCTGTAGTAGTGTAGGAGCTTGGTGAACACAAAACGGGATAAGACGCTAATATGCAATATTTATCCCTTTTTGTGTCTCAGTCAGGATACCAAGATGCCAAGTGGAACATGCTGCCCATGGTATGCTGTATAGACATGAATAAGATTGTCAACTTAAATCTAACAACTACCCGTCTGCCCGAAAATTAATGCAAAACGGTAATTATTCCAAACCTTTGTTGAAATACACACTAATTGTAGAAACATAGTTTGTATAGAGATGGGAAGAGTTACCACCCACACTCACACGTATGTGTCTATTTACCAACAGTTGCGGATTCATCCAGATCCAAAACCTAGTGAGAGGTTTCCAGTGAATGTTCAAAATTACTCTGCCCTCCACACCAAAAAGAAATCTAAAATGGTTAGTAGGCTCTCTACTCTTTGGTTTATAATGTACATGTGATTGCCCACACAAACATTTTATTTAAAGACCTTTTATATTCTTTTTCTTTGTAGGCTTGACACTGATGCATAAGGCCCATGCATCGTGTTTAAAGACCATTTTTACCTAAATTAGTAGCGTCCTGAAGATGGGTTTTGGCGCACCACTAAGGAAATCAAGATTACAACAGTGCTGTCCTCTTCCCAGAAACACACCAGAGTGTAGACGCTGTCATCCCATGTTTTCCTAATTTTTGGGCATGGTTGTACTCACTGTTACTAACATCACGTAACCTAACAATGCAGATTAACTATTTTTGCAGTTGTTAGTTAAACAGCTATAAGGGTGGATTGTATACCACCTTTTTCATATCACTTCTGGAATTATTATCGCATACACTGGTTGTTTTATATGTTTTTGATATTTTGATGAAAATGTTTTGTGATATATACATTAAAATATGTTTTGTTAAATACTATGTTCTGGCTGCACATGTAGTTGGATGATATAAAATATCTCCTTTTGAGTAGATACCCCTACAACTATAGTGTTATAGAGGTGGGTAGCTAGTGGTGTCTCCTTGTTGTTCTCAATAGTTATTCCTCCAACACCACAGCCCCCTTTACAAAAAAGAGGAAACCCCTATTTGCTCAAATATCTTTTCTACTCCCCTAGGATGACCCTTTTGGTTGGCGGAGAATAAAGAAAATCATGGAGAATGTATACTATGAGCCTCATTACGAGCCCGGCGGTAACCGAGGCGGTAAAACCGCCTGTTTACCACCGGACTCGTATTACCATTCCGCCTCTGTGACTCCCGGAAATACCAGGGCATTACGACCCTGGTGTCCCGGGAATTCCGGAGGCGGAATTCGGTAAATCCCCATTCCCATTGAGCCCCATAGGACTCAATGGGAATGGGGAAGTGGAAACACCGGCATCATCTCGTGATGGTGCTGGTGTTTCCACATCCGCCTGCGGGCGGTGTTAAACCCGCCAGGTCAGACCTGGCGGGAACATCACCTGCAGTCTGCAGGACTCGGGATCGGGCGGTCCGGAATTAACAGTGGCGGCGGTTTACCGCCACTGTTATTTCCGGACCGCCCGACCTGTAATGAGGCCCTATGTATCTTTCTCCGATGATCTATATAAAAGATGTTTGGAACTCCCCTCTATTCTAGGCCCACCTCCAACATCCACGGCTACTATAGCCACACCCAATAGCACAAATGACCACAATTTGCTTACCCAAAAAAAGAAAAAACGTATCCGTATGGAATCCCATGGCCAGGTCATGGTTGAATACCTGAGAGTCGGGGTGATCCCCGAAGGTTTACAGGTGAGAAACATCCCTCGGGTGTTTCTAGACAATCCTAAATTTATGGGTGATTTCAGTGGGGTAGCAAATAAAAGCTCACGCGACTGGGTGATTTCGGTTATAGAGACGGCAGAGGAGGAAGCAACAAAGCAAAAAGAAGATCTTGCAAAATTGGAAAAGAAAATTCAGGAGGAGTCCACAATACCTGAAACTAAAATACTCCTTGAAAAAATTGAGGAAGAAATGAAAACATTTAAATCTTTCAACCTTGAAAAAAAGATCTGGAAACTTAAGAAATATATTTTTAACTATAAAGAGGAATCAACATATCCATATCTGAATCCAGGCTTCTTCCAACAGCAAAATTCCAACCGGAGTGGTGGAAGGGGCCCTACAAATAATAGAGGTCGTAATAAATATGTCACCTTTTCTAACTCCTCCAACAGCAGTGATTCCAATTCCTCAACAGCACAACCCTCAACTAGTAGAGGAGGCCAGATGTCAAGAGGTGCACAACCTCAATTTTTTCAAGGACAAGGCAAAAGAGGGAAGAACAAACAGTGGGGCAACCGCATGATGCCGACACGCCAGTGGCAACCCCCTCAGACCAACTGGTGATCCCCATTCTAAATTTAAGCTTGCACTCCTTGAGTAATGTAAAAATCAGTGTGTTGAGCAAAGGTTTATCATTTGTTCCTACAAGAATAGCTGATCAGTTCACTACCAAGATGGAAATTAGGAATGTTTTCAGATCCATAAGGCTCAAGTATTTTTTCCGTAATTCCAAGGACGGAATAAGCCCAAATGACAACATAACTGGTCTGAAACTACCCTCCTTTTTCACACCAAAATCAAACATGATCTCTCCTAAGATACTCACTTTTGAAAACAAAATTCTGAGAGAGTTGCAATATCTCTTTAAAGTGAAAAACCAACACAAAGATAAGACAGAATGCATGGCTTTAAAAGACCTAGAAAACAACACTTCCTTCGTTGTGAAACCAGCGGATAAAGGCGGGGGCATTGTATTATGGGACACAATTGCATACAACATCGAGGTTGAAAAACAACTGGGAGACAAAAAATTCTACCGTAAATTGCCTGGCAATCCGACAGTGGCATTGACGGATGAAATCTTGAGCCTTATGAAACATGCTTACGATCACAAATGGATCTGCAAGGATGAGTTTGCATTCTTGACTAGTCCGAGTCCAACCATCCCAGCCTTTTATATATTGCTGATAGTGCATAAAAATGCAATTACTCCCCCGGGACGTCCAATTGTGTCAGCGATTGGTTCATTGTTGGAACCTCTGTCCATCTATGCTGACTCATTTCTAAGACCATTTGTCTCAAAAATGCAATCCTACATTCAAGATACTACGGCTATGATACATACCATCACACAGCTACACTCTAGACCCAATGACATTCTTGTAACCCTGGATGTTGAATCTTTATATACTAACATTCCCCAAGAACAATGCATTGAGGTGCTACATCCATACCTTGAAAGAAGGACAAACCAGTGAGTACCCTCCAATTTCATCTCAGAGTGTATTAGACTGGCCCTAACTAAAAACTTCTTTCTATACAAAAATACTTTTTAACAACAACGACATGGCACCTCCATGGGTGCCACATTTGCACCGGACTTGGCCAATCTGTATATGGACAATTATGAAGTAAATGTCATCTATGCGGATACTAATCCCTTTTTGTTTCAGATTACATCTTGGCACCGTTACATTGATGATATTTTCATGTTATGGAATGGGAGCCAGGAAGATCTCGAGAGTTTCCTATCTTGGTTGAACAGACAAGCACCAACTATCAAATTTACGATGACCTATAACAATGATAAGATTGCATTCCTTGATTTAACTATTTTTAAGAAAGAAGACTACACATTGGGCTTGACTTTATATAAAAAGCCCACTGATAAGAATATACTATTGTCATATAACAGCTTTCATCCACAAAGCCTCTGAGAAAATTTGCTGTATGGGCAATTCCTCAGAATCCGCCGTAATTGCAGCGAGATTGAGGATTTCAAAAGTAACAGTCATCAGCTCAGCCTTAAATTGCAAAATAGACAATATCCGCGGAAGATAATCAAGAGATCCATGAAGCAAGCCTGCAACATAAGTCGAGAATTGATTTTGAAAAAACAAATAAGACCACTAGAGGACAGAATCACTTGTATTTCATAATTCTCCCCTCTGAGTAATGATCTTAGGAGGATCATACTTAAAAATTGGAAAACTGTCCAGACAGAGGATTTCAGGCCAAATTGCCCAAGATTTGCATTTAAGAGAAGGCCTAATCTCCGCTATAAACTCGTACATACCTACCTCATTGACACAAATGTTATCCCCAGTCAGCCAACATTGTGGGATTTACCCCCAGTACAGGGACATTTAAAATGTGGTCAATGTTCCGGATGCCACCTCACCAACAACATGAAACAGATTAATTTGAATGGCCGTACATGGAAATTCAAAAGCTTCTCTAACTGCCTCACTGAGTGGGTGATGTATGGGATAAAATGCCCTTTCGGGCTAATATATTTGGGTAAAACCATTAGACCTGTAAAATTGCGAATAGGAGAACATCGGTCAGCAATTCGCAATCAGACTCCCGATAAACCACTTGTGGCACATTTTTTAGAGGCTAAACTTAGTTGCGAAGACATGTTTTGGTTTGTAATACAAACCACGAAGGCCCATCCATGCAATGGCAAAAGGGACTTGTCCCTAAAAACACTGGAACAAAAATGGATATACGACTAAAAAACAGCCCAGACCGGCTTAAATATATCGGTCGAATGGAATCTGTTTATTCATTAATATCCCCTTGGGTTCCCTTCTTCCATTTGGCATATTATGGAAGTGAAAGTGGGATGCAACATGTCCATATTTATATCCTGACTGGAGAATGTTGATTTGAGATCTGTAGCTCTGAACACAGGTTTCCGATTTAGCTGAGTCTGATATTACATCAGGTACCCATCGGAGAGGTTATATATATCTAAAGTAATATTTTAATATTTCCCACAATACGGTACCGACGGCTAGTCCAAACAACTATCATTACCGTCCTAACCGCTTTATTTGAATGTTATTGGGCAAGCAATGCCAAACTGTCATTATAATTGTCAGAAATGCCTGACTGCTTATTAAACATGGGATGATGGCGATACTCAGAAATGGCAGATTCCTCTGTCTTGAAGTTTCCTTCAGTGCGTGAGAACGACTGTTTAGTAGTCCATCCTCTCTGTCTAGTACCTTACAACACGGAAACAAATGATTGCCTCAATCTTAAACACAATATAATGGTAGTCCGTTATTGCTCCCTACACCACCTTCGAAAGATGGAAATCGACATCGCTGTGTAGAGGTGAGTGCACTATTAATACCTACCCCTGACATCTTTGACCGGTAAGGAGCCTTTCAGAAGTTAGTGCCGCGTTTGTCTACCTGGTTTTACAGAAGTGACAGACAACATCGACCATAGCGGCAATGTCACGACGGGAGGGGAAATACCTGACGCATCAACAACAACGCCGACACGAAACTCTAGTAAGTGCATGCGCCTGCGTTCCTGTAGTAGTGTAGGAGCTTGGTGAACACAAAACGGAATAAGACGCTAATATGTAATATTTATCCCTTTTTGTGTCTCAGTCAGGATACCAAGATGCCAAGTGGAACATGCTGCCCATGGTATGCTGTATAGACATGAATAATATTGTCAACTTAAATCTAACAACTACCCGTCTGCCCGAAAATTAATGCAAAACGGTAATTATTCCAAACCTTTGTTGAAATACACATTAATTGTAGAAACATAGTTTGTATAGAGATGGGAAGAGTTACCACCCACACTCACACGAGTGTGTCTATTAACCAACTGTTGCGGATTCATCCAGATACAAAACCTAGTGACAGGTTTCCAGTGATTGTTCAAAATTACTCTGGCCTCCACACCAAAAAGAAATCTAAAATGGTTAGTAGGCTTTCTACTCTTTGGTTTACAATGTACATGTGATTGCCTGCACACATTTTTTTTAAAGACCTTTTATATTCTTTTTCTTTGTAGGGTTGACACTGATGCATAAGTGCATCGTGTTTAAAGACCATTTTTACCTAAACCAGTAGCGTCCTGAAGACGGGTTTTGGCACACCACTAAGGAAATCTAGATTACAACAGTGCTGTCCTCTTCCCAGAAACACTCCAGAGTGTAGACGCTGTCATCCCATGTTTTCCTAATTTTTGGGCATGGTTGTACTCACTGTTACTAACATCACGTAACCTAACAATGCAGATGAACTATTTTTGTTAGTTAAACAGTTATAAGGGTGGATTGTATACCACCTTTTTCATATCACTTCTGGAATTATTATTGCATAAACTGGATGTTTTATATGTTTTTGATATTTTGATGAAAATGTTTTGTGATATATAAGTTAAAATATGTTTTGTTAAATACTATTTCTGGCTGCATATGTAATTGGATGATATAAAATTTCTCCTTTTGAGTAGATACCCCTACAACTATAGTGTGGTAGAGGTGGGTAGCTAGTGATGTCTCCTTGTTGTTCTCAATAGTTCACACATGAGTACCATGACTCCACCCGAGATGCAAAGCGTTCTTTTTTTTACAGTGGAATCAGCACTGAACCAATCTAGAGAATTGTTCTCTCTTGTTAAAATGTTTCTTCTTCAGTTTGCTTCACACCCCCGGTGATGCCACCTCAAGGCCTTTGCGACTACCTGTCTGAATTTCTTGCCACAAAAATAGAGGACACACGTAAGTCGATTATTGATAAAGGGATTTTCTTTTGTCCCACTACTCGGGCAGAGAAAGAGACTTCCGTTGTAGACTCTTGATCCCATGATCCCGAGTTTTCTGTGGAAGATGTATCCCGAGTTATTCAGCTAAAATCAGCTGCCTCTTCAGATCTGGTTCTGCTGGCGGTCCTCAAGGATATTATGCATAGTATTATTTCTTGGCCTCTCTGGACTCATCCTTTGGTGATTTGCATCTTTTCTGACCGATAGGGGGCAAACACGTTTTCTTCCTCCTTTATTTTCTTCTTTTTGCACACTTTCTTGTGTTGTGCCCCAAGGCTCTGCCTTGTCCCAATTACTATTCAACATCTATGTCCAACCTTTGGTGAGTCTCATCCATTCCCACGGTTTCTGTTGCTGATGACACTCATATCCTGGTCCGATTAGATATTGACCAGGTAGAGATGTCATCACACCTAGGTGACTATCTGGATGCCGTGAGGGGATGGATGAATAACAACTGGCTAAAACCCAACGGGGACCAGACCGAGATTCTGGTGGTGGGTTCACCCCCAATCCCTGATCTCAGGACTCCTTCTATTTGCACATTGGGTCTGGATGTTTTACCTACTGCAGTGATGGTAGTAAAAAACCTAGGAGTACATCTCTCTGCATCATTATCTATGCCCCCCGAGGTTAGCACAGTTTTTAAACCTGGCCATTTTATTCTGAGGGATCTGTGCAAGGTGCTGCCTTTTCTTCCTGTGCACTTTTGTCCCCTGGCGGTTGCCTCTATAATAGCTAGTCGCATTGACTATTGCAATGCACTATATTAGATGCAACAGTACACCAACTACAGTTACTTCAGAATCTGGCAGCTCATGTAGCTACTCCTACCCTGTGGTCATATCAGTCTGGTTCTACGAGCCCTGCACTGGCTTCCAGTGGCCGAAAAGATTACGTTTAAATCCTTATGTCTGGTCAACCAAGCGTACTATCGCCAGGGTGCCGATTTTCTGCAGGACACATTTTGACCTATACTCCTGGACGAACCGTCCGATCGGGAGTAGTTGCCTAGTGGCAGTTCCAAAATTTCAGCTGTCCAGAGTAGGTGGTTGTGCGTTCTCCGTATCTGCTGGAAAGCTTTGGAATTATCTCTTGGTTAGTCTTAGACAAGTTGAGAATCACCTCCACTTTCGGCTGTCTCTTGAAACACTTTTATTCTAGGGTCAGTGTGTTCAAATTCTGTTTGATATTAGCACCAAAGTGCTCTTTTGGGTACATGCGCTGTGTACATTTTGATAACATAACATACCAGCAATAGGTAGGCCCGAGGTAGAGTCCAGGAGGGCTTTTTAAGATTTCTTCTTCCAGAATTCGTGAGAGAGATAGGAAAGGTAATGGAGTAGCAGTTGGAATAGATAGAGGAGATGGAGAGTGCCATTGAAGTAGTAGAGGAGAGGGTGATAGGTAGACAGGGGAGCGGCAAAGTGCACAAATAACTCACCAGTTGGCCTAGCAGCTAAACCGGCACAGATTAAAAGGAGTTGCACAGTGGAAGACAGTCAATGCGCAAAATTAAAAGCACACCTAAATTTGACTTTTAGTAAACCATTAGAAAGCAGCCAGAAATGGTAAATGCGCAGAATTAAAAGCACACCTAAGTTGGGTGAACAAGCTCGGCACTCAAAGCAGCACAAAATGGCATTTAAAAGCACACCTAATTATGGCTTAAAAGCTAGGCACTAGAAGCAGCACAAAATGGTGTTTAAAAGCACACCTAATTTTGACTTACAAGCAATGCCCTAAAATGCAGCAGAAACTCTCAAAGTATGGGTTTGAAGCAACAGCAGGATACACATTTCAAGTGGTGCAGAAATTACAATAGGGAGGCTTTGTGAGACAGAGCCACCAAACAACATAAATGGTAAATTGTAGTTAAGAAAGAAGGGAAAGGAGGCAGAAGATCACATGCTGGAGTGTTGAAGGAGAGAAAGACTCCCATGTGGCAATTACTATGAAGTGGGCCGGTGAGCAACCAAGGGCGTAGGGCCCAGGGAAGGGATATGGTCATTGTATGCTGGGTCACTGCCAGGTTGAGTCTTTGAATAGCCTGCCCTGGGGTCAAGCCGATAGAACGGCGGCATGGAGATGGGCTCCATCCAGCTCTAAAGAGGTCCAGACAGGGGCCTTTGTGTGGGCCTTCATGCTGGGGGTCAGCAACTCTCTCGCCTGCCGGTTCATGGTAAGCCCTGAAACGAAGGACCTCAATGCAGGGCGCTTTTTGGCGGTCCACTGTCAGCTGCTGGATCCCACTTAGATGTAAAACACACAAACACACGTGAGGACTGAAGTCCCAATAGGCTTACCTGGAGGGGGAGATCCCCTGAAGCAAAAAGGCTTTTAGCAGGTTGAAGGAGGAAGTGGGGGGCAGGCAATCAACCTCCTCGCTTGAGAGGAGCTGCAGCAAGAAAGACTGTGGTTCCAGACAGGGGCCTTTGTGTGGGCCTTCATGCTGGGGGGCCGGCCGGCTCTCTCGCCTCGCCCTGAAACAAACACTTAGAGCCGATCCGGAGCAAAATGAGTGCTCCATGGCAACCCGTGGAGGCACTCCAGTGCCAATGAAGAGGGCAGCCATTTTTTAATGGTGACAGCAACAAAAGGCAAGGTGTAAAGCGACACGTGTTGTCAGAGATCAAGAGGCAAAGAAGGACCTTAGTGTGTGGTGTGTCTTGGTGGTCCACTGCCAGGTGATGGATCCCACTTAGATGTAGATGTAAAACAAACACAGTCCATACTGCAGCCCAAATAGGCTTACCTGGAGGAGGGTGATCCCCAAATTAAACAGGCACTCAGCAGGGTGAAAGGGGGAGTGGGGTGCATGCCAGCGACTTCCTCGCTCGAGAGGAGCCGCAACTTTTGAAAATATTTAGTTCAACCTTAGTGGCATGACTCAATGAGGTTTGCATTTTGCACTAGGCTAGTTGTCTGGCTAGCTTGCTGTCTCGCTCTACCAATATATTGCATTTTATCATAAAAAGATTAGTACCTGAGGACTGTGAATGAAATGGGACAGGGGTACCTGGTCTTAAGGTAAGGATCAGTGTATGGAACCGATAGGAAAGCCCCAAAAAATCCCTGCTTGTCCATTGCTCTGCCTGCTAGGGGAACCACCTTCTTTAATACAGGATTTTGTGACCACTGTGTCGACCATGAAAGAGAGGGTGTCTGTTTACCTACCTTTACAACTATCCGCGGTGCCCCTTCTGGATCTGTAGTAACCGATAGAATTGGAAACATCAGAGATACCTGTGGGCTGGCCTATTCCTGATACATTCCTGGTACACTTCCTCCAATATAATGGGTAACTGTCCCATTCGGCATAGGATTCTTCTCCCAAGCCTGTACGTGCACTTGGGCTGACATGGTCGGTGCATGAGTTGGAGCCATTCCAGTTCCCAGGTTCTGATCAACCTGGACTTGTTGCAATGGCAGAGAGTTTTGGGCATAGGCCGATATTTGGGTGTTCATTTGGAGGGGACCTGCGTTAAAATGCTGTGGTCGACTTTGAAAATCCCATGACACATGCCCCATTCTTCTACACCCCCAACACTGCACTCCATACAATCCTTTATACCCCCCCTCATATCGGCCCATTGAACTGGAGCCCCATTCCTCCAAATCCACCGAATAACTTGTCACTTTGCAAAAATCCTCCCCTACCCTGTGGAAATCCTCGCATCTGTCTTGGTCCAGGTACATACCCATCTGTCCGTGCTTGTCCCATTCCAGAGTCTATTTGTCCTTATTGTCCCAACTGTCCCTGCTATCCCTCTATGGGGCTGGTTATCATTGCCCCCTCTAAACAAATCTTCACCAGCTTTTTTCTGGATCAGCTTGGCCTCAGCCTTTTGTGCCTGGCCTGTACTCTCCTTTTCCCTTTTCTGTCACCTCTTACAAATATGCACAATGTGTGCCTGTATCTCCTGCCAGCTCTTCACTTCTATCCCTATGACCTTGTCTAGGTCATGCTGTACTTCTTTAGGAAGCCCCTTTTTTAACATATGATAAAAAATAGCCAAATGTTTGTCCCATGATTCTACTGTCTGTGCCCTCCACATCTCCTGAATCAACTGAATGTGGACAGTGGGATCCTCGTCTAATTTCATTGTTTTTGCCAAAATGGAATTTATGTCTGGCGTATCAGGACACATTATCCTCAGTGCTCCCCAAACATGTGCCCTATAGTTATTGAAAACCGCTCCATCGTGGGTGTTCACGTCTAATTGAATTCCCGGATATCCTGCTTTCTTCCACAACTCATCTGCCCGTTCCCCACATCAAGGCAGTGAAAAGGTTTTCATATCCCCAATTGCCAACATGACACTGGTAGTTGGTTTTTCTAGAGCATAAATCCATTTCACCACCCCTGCAGTGAGCAAAGGAAAGATCTTCATTAAGTTATTCCCATCGATGTGTGACCAAAGGACATAATATATCCTCCCCGACCCTTATGGAGTAGTGGTATTAAGTCACTTTTACCTTTACTAGGGCTTCCTCTATTTGTCTTCGTCCTCTCCCTACAGCTGTGCAGGCTCCACGGCATGTCCGAAGACACCATGGTATACTTTGCAGAGTCCTTAATAGAGCAGGAGGCGCAGCCTCTACTTTCTGTCCTCCTTGCTCGTTGTTTGTCTCTCAGTCATCCTCCTCTTCCTCTTCTGAGCCTTCTATGACATCCACTGATCCTTCTATGGGGACAAACACACCCTTGGGGCTGCTGTAGCAGGTCACCTCTCTTCCCCTTTGTTCTAATTCCTCATTGGTATCTGTGCTTTCTTTTTCCATGTCCATACTTACTTTCTTTATGACAGATTTATCTAGCCGTATGAGAATCTGACCATGTCTTCATCTTCCTTCCTCCGCTTCCTGTGTTTCCCTGTTCTCGTCTTTCTGCTTTCACTCCTATCCTGTTGTACCCCTGCCACTTCGCTCTCTACTAACCTTGCCGCTTCTTCCCGATTCTGTTGTTCTTGTCTTTTCACTACTCTCTGTAATCTATCCTCTATCCTGGAATCGGGGGGCAATTCTACCCTCACTGACTCTCCTTCACACCTAAGCCTCTGGCTCTTCTAGTCCCAAGGTTAACGCTGATTTATCCTTAAGCTAGACTTTTCTTCTTTCCTCTTCCATTCGGGGACAGCCAACAACCTTTACTAAAGAAGGCGTTACCCTTCTGCTTCCCTCATACTCCTGTCTCTCGAAAATTGGGGCCAACACAGGTGTTACCCCTGACTGCCTTGCAATCACTTGAGTAGTCACTGGAAAATATGGAGGTTCAAACTCTGGATTTGTATACCCTTCTGCGGGCGACAAACAATAGCACCCAAATGGGGGCGGTGCAGAAAAAATTCCTATACCTTCCTTCCTCATCCCTACTTCCATAGCCACAACCTTCTGGACCTTCACACCCTTCTCATATAAACTCCATAGCTCCAATATATCCTTATCATAGGACCCCTCACCAGGCCACAGTTTAGACATCTTGCCCTTCGTTTCCCTCAACCATTCTCGACGATATTTCAACATTTTTACTTTATGTTCCGGGAGCACTTGACATAAATGATTCAATGGAGTTTCAATGTTTCAACAAAAATCCCCAGAAATCCCGATATTATTAAAGAAAACCCCACCCATCAATACAAAAATTACTATCAAAAACATTTATTTTCTGTCCCTTAAAATATTTTCCCCACACTCACTTTCCACACTCACTTCTTTATCATAACCGCCTCAATAACTATCTATTCCTCAACCGCGCACAAAAGACAGCATCTTATTGAAACACTCTGGCCCAATTCATTTCCATTCCTTTGAGATTTCACCTTCACTCGAGCATAGAAGGAGTGTAATGTTTTCCACTACTACACACTCGATCTCTTCCTCTTGTGACTAACATGCCCCTTTCTACTATAGAGCAATCTTCCCCGAAACTACCAGAGGAGACCCACACTACGTTAGATTAACCAAGAAACTCAAGGAGCGGCGTCTGCCGCAAAATTAGTACAAGTAAGGCCTTACCAAGATATGCCTTACAAAGGTATCTTTGGGTGGTTTTACTATGAGATGCCACCTCACTCTAAAGTGAGGGCTGGAGCCAACTAGACAAGCAACCTGAAGGGTATCAAGACTATCCCCACGAGTAACATACTGCGCTGAAAGACTAAACTTCTAAAATAACAAACTAGATAATAATACAAATGTAACAACATAAAACAATGCATACACTTCCTAAACACATTCACTCTTCAACCTGCTTAGTCCCTTCTAATCCCACAAACACATCTCTTGCTCTACCTAAAAATAAAAAAAAGAAGTGAAAAACCCTGTTTCCCATACCCCACTTGGTTTACCTGACAAAAATACACTTACATGGACGTCGAAACCACAAAGCGCTCCAAACTGGTGCTCCCACGGTTGGTTCTGCTTCACAGCAGGGCTGCAGAACTTTAGCCTCGGGGACCAGGCAGGACTCTTGCTGCCTGCAAACCACTTATTTTTCGTGCACGAGCTGGTCCCTGCAGAGAAGGACCACAGTTGAGCTGTACGAACATGAGACCCCAAATATTTTTGGAGAGTTTAATGCTTCTACCTGGCTCACCAAATTGTAGGCATGGACCTTTAGCTCCACCCCTTTACCCAGATTAGGCCCACCACTAGAATTAGTAAATGCGCCTTTTGTCCATAAAACAATGTTTATTGTACAGACGGTCAGGAGGGGGATTAGATGACATCTAACAGTCACGCTAACACTGGTCTCCCTGAACCACATAAAGAACACACATTATATAAAGTTTGCAACAGTTACTACACGCCCCCAGATACAATTACAAAGGCATCCCCCCCAAACATGATTGGTTGCCCTGTACAGAGAAATCTAAAACCCACACAGTTCATTGGACACAGACATTATAACACAACCCCCTAAAAAGATATATTTACAAGGTTTACATTTCCAACATACCCCTTCCCAAAGACCTCTTCATATTTGGTGGCAGCCTTGTGACTTAGTTAAGAATTCATATTAATGAACACACAGACCAACCCCAAAATTACCTAAGCACATGAATACGAGAGAAAGACACGTAGATTCCCTTTTGACCTATTCATGTTTGCTAATCGCATTGCCGAAATCTGTCCGGTGTGCGATTTATTATGACTACTGACCTTTCCTATTCACCTGAGTCCCCCCCCTCTTTGACAACACAATCACTCTCAATCAATGTATTGCTACTGATCTCTGCAAGTGCTCTGGGAGAGGCCACCTGTTCCAAACAACCCCGCGAGTCTTCCAAATGCCTTTCCCTTACAACAATGAGCTCACCTGTTTATCGGAGATCATATTTTCCCTTCACCCTCGAGCATTTGAGCCAACTGCAAAATGACCACAGCCACCCCGTTAACCAACTTACAAAACCTGTTCCCTGACTGCTGACAGGCATTTGCAAGCCTTTGCCACGATTGCAAAACACCCTTCTAATTAATCCACTATATGAAGATCCATGATATACAGAGTACCCACATCTCATATATTTCATATCCTTACCTACATTTGAAAAACACTTCCCATTCATGTATATAATTATGTGTGCATTTTATACCTATTATAGTCTCCTCTCATGACCGCCATTCAAACAGCTAAATTCCACATGCACATATTGATCGCCTACTTCACCTGAGTGGGGAGGGGCCCTCTGTGTGACAATGTTTCATCGTTGTGTTTCAGCACGCATGCAAATCTACAAATGTATCGCCTCTACACAAAATAACACAAAGTAATCTAATTGTAACACTTATCCCATTTACTATAAATATTTTAATATTTGTAGCAATTTGCGAAAGTGACAGAAATGACGATGATGACTTGTCCACCTCCCCCCCATTCAGTGGTATGGCACGAAATTCAAACTTTTCCAATTTCGCAACACCTTGAACCATGGTCTGCTAGAGTTTAAGACCTAGGGCCTCATTACGACCCAGGCGCTAATGGGTTAACGGCGCCGTAAAAGGCTGCGGCGCCGTTAACCTATTAGCGCGTAATTACGAGGTCCCTTTGCGGGACCTGACCTTAACGGCTGGTTTTACCAGCCGTTAAAGTAGGGTGCCGTAAAGGGACCTTGGTGCTAAGTAAAGGTGCTGCAATTTGCGGCACCGTACTTAGCGCCTTCCCCATTCCCATTGAGCCCTATGGGGCTTTGGGGATGGGGAATTACCGCCCCTATGGGGCATTGGGAATGGGGAATTACCGCCCCGCCAAACTTGGAATGGGGCGGTAATTCCGCCATTCACCATGGTGGACCCCGGCATGGACCATGGTGCTAATAGCACCATGGTTTAGCGCCGGGGTCGTAATGAGGCCCCTAGTATTTAACCACTGGGCCACAATGGGCCTCATTACGACCCAGGCAGAGGACCATGGTGCTATTAGCACCATGGTCCATGCCGGTGTCCGCCATGGCGGAATGGGGAATTACCACCCCATTCCGAGGTTGGTGGGGCGGTAATTCCCCATGCCGCCATGGCCCTTCCCCATTCCCATTTTTGCCCCATAGGGCTCAATGGGAATGGGGAAGGTGCTAATAACGGTACTGCAAATTGCGGTACCGTTATTAGCACCAAAGTCCCTTTGCGGGTCCCTACTTTAACGGCTGGAAAAACCAGCCGTTAAGGTCGGGTAACGCAAAGGGACCTCGTAATCAGGCGTTAAGGGTTTAACGGTGCTGACACCTTTTACGGTGCCGTTAAACCCTTAACGCCAGGGTCGTAATGAGGCCCAATGGCTTAGTACTTCATTGGGGCATACTTAGCCTATCATTTTATATGTTCAATGATGAAAGGCTAGGTATGAAACTTGTGAAAATCCAAACAATAACATCATTTTAGCATAATGGTTATGTGCTGCATCTCAAACTCCTTCAGGCCAGGTTTCTCCGATTTCAGAATAAATGCGATATTTATTTTTCTGTTTTATAATGTTGCCCAGAGAGAGTGTAGTCCTCTGTTTTAATATATGTGCAGTCTAAGGGGCAATGTGTGGTGTGAGGGTTTCCATGCCATCTGGGACGTGTGCATGCAATGTGTGTGAGTTTGATGTGAGTGTGTGTGTGTACATGGTATGAAATTGTTTGTGAGGGATTGTGTGTGCAGTGTGCATTTGCTCAGTGAAGGCAAGTGTTAGTGTGTGCGCACGCGTGTGAAGCGTGTATGTATCTGGGCATTGTGACACGTCGAGTGTACGTTTTCAGTGTGTGTGTGTGTGTGTGCGCACATGTCTCCATGTAATTCAGAAGATGCCCATTCAGTTCTTGTTTATTTGTTGCATTTTGTGACTTGTAGTTTAGTTTTGTATATCAATTGTCCTGTACTACAAGTCCCAAAATGCAAAGTAAAAAGGAAATCTGAATGATCATCTTACAAATACCAAGGGATGTGTGGCATATAACAATGTATACAAGACATCTAACATGGCTATATTCATGATTTCTCCTGCACCTCTATTTTTTGGGGGTTGAATGGCAGTAGGGGATCGGTAAGTTATTGAAGGAGGAGGTACGTAGTGTAAAATCAGAGGAGGGGGAAAAAGTAAAATATGTTTTTTTTCCGCTGGGGAACGTGAGAATAAGGGGCTGGAGAGGAGTGATGTCTACTTGGTCCCACCATTTTCGAAGTCTAAAAGTAGCGCAATATATTAAGGGAACAATGGACTGTGTGCAAGCCCCTCCCTTGAGCTGCAAAGAAAATCTTGTTTGCACTGCCTCAAGTGCAATGGAAGACGCTCAACTGTTACTAACCCATTTATAGTGCAGCTCAAAAGACCTTCTTAAAATCATGCAGTGATTGGGTGAACTTTTCCATGATGGTGGCCACATGGATCAAAGGCATGCCTAATAGATGACATATTCCAGAATAACGAGTGTTTACCAAAATATACTATTTTAAATAAAAAAATGTTTAAAAGTTCTGATCGCTGCCAGACTTCAAGGAACAGCATTCAACCACTACGCCACAATGGCTCAGTGCTTCAAGGTGCATATATTTCATACTTAGCTTACAGTTTCATTTGTCCAATTATAAAAGGCTAAGTATGAATCTTGTGACAATACAAACAATAATGTCATTGTAGCATAATGGTTAAGTGCTGCGTCTTGAAATCCTGCAGGCCAGGCTTCTCAAAGACAGCGTTCAGCATGAATGTGTTTTAATTTAGTTTTTTCAGTTTTATAATGTTGCCCAGAGACGGAGTAATACATGTCCCATCTTGTTTTATAATGTTGCAGTAAATAAATATTTTTCACATTTCAACCATATTACAAAATTCAAAGTGCCTGCAGGTTCATGCCAATTGCGACCTTTCTCGCCAAAACATCCTTTGCACAGAGATGCACAAAATGCAAAGTGCCTGCAGGTTCATGCTTCATCAATTGCGACCTCTCACACCAAAACATCCTTGCGCCTAACTGGGCGTGCCCTAATGGGATCTGCGGCAAAACGGTCATGCTATAACGGCGTTCGCTAACTGGCCGTGCTGAAATGTCCTGTCCCATGCTCCAAGACCCTTGTTTTATGGCCGGTTTCTTGGTGACTGTTGTGATACATCGCACGTCACCAACTAACCACATTTAAGCAGCACGGAAATGGGAAGAAAATGACCGGCTGCAAGAATAACATATGCCCACGTACTTTCTACACCCATAGAAAAAATCAAAAGCTTGCACCCATGAATTTACGCACATTGAGTGCTTGGCTTCAAAGTGAGGAAGGGGCCAGCCCCCTCAGGCCATGTTGCTCTAAGTGGTCTTTTAACATTGCTTCCCTTATTAGGCACCACAGCCTTGGGAGACTGGCCTTTTCCTCACTTTGAAGTTAAGCAGGGTCGGTCCTTGTTACTGCATGGATAGGAGACCCGGGGGAACCAGTGATCTTTCAACCTCAATGTCACTGTAGCTGTAAAAATAGATTTTTATTTAATTATGTATAAAAGATTGCAGGCTTTGAAAACTCCCAATGTTTTTAGTTAATGTACCTGTGTGATTACATTATTTGCCTAGCATCACACACTTTCGTTAAGTGGCATGCTACAATCCCCTTGTTTTATGGCCAGTCTCTTCGTGACTGTTGTCATACATCGCACAACCCAAACTAACCGCATTTAAGCATTTCGAATCCTTCAAGGATTGGAGTTTCATTTAGCCACGTTTCTTGTAGGCAAATGAGATCCAGGTCAGTGGCCCAGTTGGTGTTAAACAAATGCATAAAGCCCCTGGTATTCCAGGATCCCAGGGTACAACTTGGGCATTGTTCTCGTGCCTGGCATTACTTGGACTGATCCTTATTCAGGGTTCCGGCGACCCATGACCAGTCATTTTCGTTGGCATCCTGAGTAGCACACTCGTCTGTGTTATCCGCATTGAGAGAGTCGCTGTTCGCTCCTTGGATAGTTATCCTTATACAGTAATTTCGTGACGTTTTAGGCAAGTTCTCAGAATCCGAGAACACGGTTTCTGGTACAGCCACTGGGGATATCACCGAGGAGGTTCGATCAGCCCCAGGCACTTCCAATTGTTTCGCTCCACTTTTTGGTGCTCTACAAGAGTCTTTTTCCATTTCTCTGGACGTAAGCCCCATCAGTGCTTTAGAGATGTCGAAACCCAACGACATTAGCACAGGACCTGCTTCTAACAGCGCGTCAACTATGAGTTTTGATTGCAGATGTAATATTACCGCATCATTTTTGGTTTCGTTAACAAATTCCACAATCTTCAGGTCACCAGAGTCGATAGCTCTCAGACTCGGGACAAGATGACACAGCAACAGTACATTATGGAGATTCAGAATTAGATCGTCTGAAGACTCTATACGTTCCAAGAGTACTTCGTGAACCGTTTGTTTCTTTGATATATTGTTTCTCTTCTTTGGATCCTTTAGTGTTAAAGGAGGACTTTTGGTATAGTCTCTCCCAGTTGGTCTCAATTCAGCTGTAAGGTCATTGCTCGGCCCTGTCTGTATATCAGATTTACAATCCTTTTTTGGTCTTTTTGAGTGTGAGATGTATTAGACCATACTGATTCAAGTTTACGGGAACTGTCGGTTTTTATTTGAGATCCTGTTACTCTCGAGTGACAGACCGTTTTGTTGGTCATTGCAGTTATCTCACAACGTTTTTCATCAAGTGTCATAAACGTGGGTTTTGGTTTGTCTAGGTAATCTTGCGGTGTTGCCGTTTATTGGATCACTTCACACAATCTTACCACTTTATCGTGTTGTGAAGGCAAAGATCTACCGCACACCTTCTCACTGCTAGATGATTCAGAGGCGAGGGATGCTTTGGCCTCCAGTTGTATTGGTGCTGGCAGTTCGGACACTTGTGAGGTATTCAGGGCTTCATCAACATTACCAGTCATTTGGCCATGGTTGATTCTGCAGTCCAATTGGTCGATTCCCTCCGCCTGACCCGACTCATCATCGTCGTCATAGGTTGACATATTCATTAATTCTTCAGATACATCACAAGAGTCTGTACGAGGCTCGTCAGCTTGGTCCAGCACAATTATTACATCGTTAGCAGGAGCTTTGACTTCTCGATTTTTCTCTTTCATGATTGTTCTGTTCACTGTCACATTGACAGTTTTGATATTTCTTAGGAACTTCCGTGAGTCCTTTCCTCGATTCATTTTTTTCAAGAGTTGATTTTTCGATTTTTTGGCACTGGTACCTCTAGAGTTGTTTAGAGTCCCATTAGTTTTTAATTTGGTCTTAGCGGTTTTGAATATGTCATAAAGTTCTGGGGAATTGGCATCAGCATCCTTATTTGCCGGTACGGATTCCGTGCCTGTCAAGGAAGACTGATGACTCAAGTCAGAAGAAGACGCCATTTCTGGATCTAGGAGAGCCAAATTGCCTGATGATGTCGTGAAACTGCATGGGTTTCCCCTTTTCTTTTTCAGACATAGGGCCTCATTAGGACCCAGGCGGATTTCGCGGTGCTAAATGCACCGCGAAGCACGGCGGAAAGCCGTCGATAGCGCCATGGGGGTTGGCGGATTTACCGCCCCATTCCGACCTCGGCGGAGCGGTAAATCCCCAATCCCCATTCTGCCCTTCCCCATTCCCATTCTTGCCCCATAGGGTATAATGGGAGTGGGGAAGGAGTTAATTACGCCACCGTAAAATACGGTGGCGTAATTAACAACGAGGTCCCGTAGCGCCATGGTTTTCTCCGCCTGGTAAAACCAGGCGGAGAAAACCTCCATGGCGCTAAGGGAACTCGTAGTACGGCGGACGGGTCCGCCGCGATTAGCGCTGGCGGAAACCCACTCCGCCTGGGTCCTAATGAGGCCCATAGAGTGGACCCCAGTCACCTTCAAGGCTCTCACTTCACATTCAGGATTGGCGAAGACATGGATCTCATGTGAATTGGTGTCTTGAGCTGTAATTATCTCTGTTGAATCCAGTGCAACCTCATTCCCTGGAGCGACGTCTGTGCTTAAACTCTTTAATGTTGTTTCTGTCGTGTGCATTAATTTGATTGCCGCTTGTTCCACCAGAGTGGAGTCACTTTTGTTGAATGAAGTACATCTCGGGTTACGAGTGGAAGTCGTGTCAATACATGTATTTCCCTCAGCACATCTTTCACGTTTATTTTCACATTCTGAGAGCATTTGAGTCTTTTGTTGGAACAGATTTAGGGCCTGTTTCGCCACTTCGGCCAGCAATTTCTTGTCCAAGTTCGCATTTTTTGCGAAGTCAACTAGTGACACCATGGCCTGCTCAGCTTTATTTTGAGTTCCTGCCAGTGAATCCTTATATGTGTTATTTGTGTTTTCAATGGCCAAAAGCTTAGTGTTCATAAAAGAAACTAGGGTTGCAAGTTCTTTTATATTGTCATTAAGATGTTCATACATTTTGAGAAAAGGAGCAGTAGTTAGAGTCATTGACGACATTAAGGTGGCCTGAAGGCCTCTTATTGAAAGGTCCTGTTCCACTTTGTCCTCCTCCTCTGCTTCTTGCCGTACACAGCGCTTTCTACAAAATGGATGATGTCTAATTTTCGGAAACGGAGGCTCCACTAGAGATGAGTCAGAAGAGGATAAGTCAGATGAAGAATCAGCTCGATCATGGTTAGCAACTGGCTCTTCCCCAACCAAAGGCAACTCATTCAATGAACTATTTTGCAAAGTTTCCAGAGGGGTGGCACCCATTTTAGGCTTTTTCATCTGTGAGCATTGCAGGTTAGGTGAAATGTTCGAGTCCACTCTTCTTCTTTTTGGTAGGCTGTTTGTGTAAGAAGTCTGCACTTTGTTGTTTTTTGCTGACACCGAAGGACTCAAAGTTACAAGGGGCTCAGCAAGACCCTCCAATCGATTTAACATTGCATTCGGCATTAGTTTATTACATCTGTCTTTGTTTATCCTAGTGAGATCTGTTAGTAATTTATTGACAACATCCAGAGAGTTCCTACGATTTTCATCTCTTTTTAGTTCATCTCTCTTTGGCTCACTCATAAGGACTGTAGTGGAAAGTGATTGATTCAGAAACACATCTTGAGTAGGCTTACCACCTAGCTTCAAGTCAGCCTGAAGCGTAGTAAATACATTGGGCCTCATTAGGACCCTGGCGGAGAGGGTATTACGCCAGCGTAGTGCATGGCGTACCTCTCCGCCATACTACGAGTTCCCGTAGCGCCATGGAGGTTTTCTCCGCCTGGTTTTACCAGCCGGAGAAAACCATGGCGCTACGGGACCTCGTTGTTAATTACGCCACCGTATTTTACGGTGGCGTAATTAACTCCTTCCCCACTCCCATTATACCCTATGGGGCAAGAATGGGAATGGGGAAGGGCAGAATGGGGATTGGGGATTTACCGCTCCGCCGAGGTCGGAATGGGGCGGTAAATCCGCCAACCCCCATGGCGCTATCGGCGGCTTTCCGCCATGCTTCGCGGTGCATTTAGCACCGCGAAATCCGCCTGGGTCGTAATGAGGCCCATTATCTTCATCAGTACTGGCGTGAGCCAGATTGCGAGAGTTTAAAGTAGATGAAACCAATTTTTCAAAAGCACTATAAAATCTGGGCCGCGGGGACCCAGCGCTTAAGTCAACACATTCACCCATGCAAATATTGTTTTGGCGTGAATTGGGCGGCGAATGTCCAGCGTCAGTGTCAGTGCAATTGATGACAGAATTCGCACTATTCACAGGCTCCACATCGCCCCGTTTCACCAACACTTGCAGAGCACTACGATCAAGGCCGCAAGCCGTGGCAGACTTCGCACTGTGAGCGAATCACTCCTCGCTGCTCAGAGGCACAGCCGCAACTACACTCGCTTCGGCGTAAGATTTCAGCGGCAGCGTGTGGTCAGGTAAGGCATGAAGTTCAGCGTGACTAATTATCGAAGTCAATGTTTCATCGTCCAGTATAATCAAGGTATGTGGTACATGAGACATGTTAGTCACATTAGATACATTAGGAGCATCATTGGGAGCGTTGGAAGCATTGGGAGAAGTGGGCACATAGTCACTTTCTTGGCTTCGGATTTCCGCAGACCGCAATCTGACAGTCCAGCACGGAGGCAGCGACACAGATCCGCACCTTGAGGCAGCAAGTGGGAGAGACTCAGCTGACGGTGAGGAGGATTCCACATCCGGGCTCCGAGGGTCGTTACCCAACTTACATTGCGCCCGTGTTTTCACCGCCGCAGGGTTTGCTTTCGCTTTCGCAGCGACGCGCATGGCTTGGGCAACAGGAACGGAGCGCTGGGGAGGCGAGTCGAGACGAGGCAGAGGGGAGTTCAGGATTCCACGGACTTCCTTGGACTACTCAGACTCTGCCAGACTCTGCGCCCGCTCCGCAGGGAGATACCGTTTTTAAAGCAGGATACTCCCACTGCTATAGACACAGTAGAGGTACTGACAGCACAGAAGGCAGACTCCACTCCTTTCTACTCCTCAGACTCTGCCAGACTCCGCGCCCGCTCCGCGGGGAGATACAGTTTTTAAAGCAGGATACTCCCACTGCTATAGACACAGTAGAGGTACTGACAGCACAGAAGCACAGGAGGCAGACTCCACTCCTTTACACTCCTCAGACTCTGCCAGACTCCGCCCCCATAGCAAAAATCAAAAGCTTGCACCCATGAATATACGCACAGTGAGTGCTTGGTTTCAAAGTGAGGAAGGGGCCAGCCCCCTCAGCCCATGTTGCTCTAAGTGGTATTTTAACATTGCCTCCCTTATTAGGCACCACAGCCTTGGGAGACTGGCCTTTTCCTCACTTTGAAGTTAAGCAGGGTCGGTCCTTGTTACTGCATGGATAGGAGACCCGGGGCACCAGTGATCTTTCACCCTCAATGTCACTGTACCTGTAACAAATGATTTTTATTTAATTATGTATAAAAGATTGCAGGCTTTGAAAACTCCCAATGTTTTTAGTTAATGTACCTGTGTGATTACATTATTTGCCTAGCATCACACACTTTGGTTAAGCAGCATGCTTCAATCCCCTCGTTTTATGGCCAGTCTCTTTGTGACTGTTGTCATACATCGCACAACACAAACTAACCGCATTTAAGCAGCACGGAAAACTGTATAAAATGATCAGCTACAAGCATAACATATGCCCTGGTACTTTTGCCCCCATGGCGAATATCAAAAGATGGGACCCATGAATATACACACAGTAAGTGACCATATATTCTAAAGTGAAATATACAAATGTAGTTCAATTGACCTTCTCCTTGGAAGAAATTGCACAAGACAAAATATCATTGGACTTTTTAAAAAAATTAATGAACACCAGAAAAGTAACCTGAGAGAGGAAATCGTCCAGTATAAATATGCTGGCAAAGTATGAAAAGTGTTTGTGTGGGAAAGGTGGGCACAACCAAAAATGAATCCATATTCATTTGATGCTTGATTCCAATGTGAAAAATTGGAGTATATAATGGTGCTGCTTGGTGTAGAAAATCCTGTGACACAGGGATCACAATTAAAATAAGGCAAAAACTGACTGAAACCACTCTGTAAACCAGATGCACCCAGGATGCTCTTATGTAAAAACTACTGTGCTTGTTAGAAATATTGTCTTTGTTGCTCAGCTAATATAAATATTCTTCCTATGTTAATCCATGTTTGAAGAATGATCCTCATTACTTTTAGTTGAAGTATCAGAATTGTATTTGACAAGGGTTAAAGAAAGGCAAACAGCATTCTCAGCTATGTGGGCTCATTAGCCAATGCATTTCAGAAAAACCTCCACCATCAGGGATGAGCACTACATCATTATAACACATGGATTGCAAACAAATGTGTACATATGCATATCATTATAACATATGAATTACAAATAGAGTATACATATACATGGCAGTTTTAAAAGAGAAGTGTATACATACCGCAAACGAGAATAGGAAACATGAAGTGAAAGAACAGAAAGTAACAAAACATAAGTCTATTTACTGATGAAACCTATATATTTATTTATTTATTGTAATGTGATACAGTTTTAAAAAAATTTAAACTTTACACATTTAACACAAATTTACAGGAAGGTACAAGAAATTAGAATACTTACTTAATAATTAATATATCAGTACATCAAAGGTCAATCAATTCATTGGACTTTCTCGTATAAATACATATACTTAATATGTATATTGACAGAAGAAAACCTTAGTAACACACTTAATAAGCAAATTTCCCTGAAGGGGGTGTTCAAATTAATCAGATCTTAGGTCCTAGATCAAACCTATATATTGGAGGTGAACACATCCATACTCAGATTTTAAAAAAGAAACAAAAAATGAAATAACCGGGGCTACGCTGCACCCAGCCGGTGCGCAGCATTGCTACCCATGGGTAAAAGTGGTACCCTGTGGAGCCGCGGCTATATACTAGCAAATGGCACATTGATTGTTCATTGATGTGTGTTAGCTGCGGGTAATAATAGCCGAACTGGCATGGCTTCTCTATAACCGTGGCTATAACAAGCATGTGCGTGAGTGTGTGAACGCTTTTTTGACTTTTTGTTGGTTGTTATGATAGACATGGCTACTGAAAATGTACATGAAGCCGCGGCTACAAGAAAGATTTGTAGCCGCGATGAAGAGCCGCGGCTACTAGAGATGCTGGGGAAGGGTTTGTATGTGCTTTGGTTTTTCTAATTGGCTGGTATTAATGTTATAAATGTGTACGTCTTAGTGATAGGTTGTAGTGAATATGTCTCAGCCATTTTATTCATTTTCTTACAATATAGTCCTCTTTTTCTGCTTTTGATTTTGTAAAGACTCAAACCCACCATTGTGTCTACTTTTCTCATTTTGACTGCAGAACTCACACTGTGCTTATGGTGCAGTTCTTGTTACCTGTCACAAAATATTGGCATTTATCTGATAATATGCCGATAATGGGGCATTGTGAATTTTTATGCATCTTACTGTATACTGTATTTGTTAACAATGAAGCAGTCCTGCTGTAAATGTAGAAAATGGGTGGGAACACTTGTTGGAAGTTGTTTATCAGTAAAGAAAAATGCATTTCCGTGAGGTGCACGATGTAGAATCACTAAGTGTACTTCCTGCACTCAAAATAAAAAATGATCACAGAGCAGTACAAACGTGATTGTATTTACAATGCTTTTAGAATCACTTACAGTGTCTATTAAAGTGCTTTTTGTGGTGATCTGAAAATGTGTGTGCTTTAAAAAGGTTTTTTTCCTGGAGTGTGTTACCGTGTGGTTATCTATAAGAGAAAATAAGTCGGGCCTCATTACGATTGTGCCGGTCCAGTTGCAATGGTGCCGGTAAGCCTACCGACACAGTTGTCACCAGACTGCCACCTAGGAAACTGCAGGCGGATTCCATCCCGCCCGACAGGGCCAGACCTGGTGGGCGGAATGGCACCCACCCGCAGGCTTTCACGGAAGCACCAGCACTGTTGCACACAGTGACGGTGCTTCTGTGCTCCCCATTCCCATCTGGGTCCTATGGGACTCAGATGGGAATGGGGATTTACATTTTATGGGGCCTGATTTCCCGGACTGGCTATAATGCCCAAGTGTTTCCGTGAAGTCAGGCGCCGGAACAATTCACAAGTCAGGCAGTAACCTGCCGGTTTTACCGGCATGGTTACCGCTGGACTTGTAATGAGCCCCATTGTCTTCATTTGTTGTTTGTTGTTTTGTGAAACCTAGTGTTTAATTTCATGAAAAATATGTTTGATTGGTTTTATTTTTAAATATACACTCTCACAGAATATAGGAATGGTATTAGTTGTGCAAACCCATGTAATCCTATTATGTAAAAAAGAAATAGAATGGTTTTCCCAGTGCAAATTGCCCCAATAAATACAGGCACACTATGGGCTTCAGCAATGCATTTCTGTCCACAACTAGTATTTTAAGTATGGGTTAGTTTTTTCTAATCTTTTTATGAGTTTGTTTCTGTTTTTAATTTTGTAAATTAGGATTAAAAAAATTACCACTGAAAAACATATATATATATATAAAAAAAAACAATTTTAAAGACCAATTACAAATCAGGCTTGGTTCTGCATCAAAAGGGGAATTCCAGGCCAAACTGCTTAGTTACATTCCATCTTCATGAGACGACCACAAGCAACCCCAGTCATGTTTCGGCCTCAGTGAGCACCATCAGTGATATATAGCTTGGGTCACTAGATGCAGCGGGTTTGGGGCCCGTGTCTGTGCATACCCATGCTATTCGAAGTGACAATGAACAAAACTGAAAGTGATGGCTGAAAGCTTAAACTGTCCAGTCCATCATTTTTCAGCCTGCCATGTTGTGATGGCTGGAACATGTCACCAGTGTGCTGCTTGTCGCATCATGGGAGGCTGTTAATAAATAGAGGCGAGTGACGTGATGCTCACTAGTTACAGCCCCCACTAGCTTGTGTGAGGTCAAGTAATTTCAGGGAGGTCGGCGTGCAGCGTGGCCTCACAGCAATTGGTGAAGAGGGGAAAAAAGGGGCTCCGCGGTGCACCACCCTCAACACGCTCACAGGCCGCCGCCTTTCCACTCCCATCTCCACAATGCGTGACACATCGGCAACAGACATGCTGGTCCTGGCATAACAGCTGCACACATCGCTGAACAACCTCCCACCTCCAAGACTGGCAGGGAGGAGCAGCGAGATCCGTTGCCCAACACATTGGTGAGACCCGGCTGCGGCTCTTCCCACAGACAGAGCTTGTGCAGCCGGGCTCCCGAGAGACTTGCCTGAGGCCTTCACTGCACACAGGGCAATGTGGTACACATGCCAGGAGTGTCACGGAGTGGCTCGACATCCCAATAAAAAAATAAAAAAAGAAAATCAGGCAAGAGCAATATGACACTGTCCACTTCCCCAGTGCCAGATACAGCGAAGGGTGGACTCCCAGTTTCATCATTCCACAGCACATGTCAACCACCCCAGGGAGGAGTGCAACGCAGGCAAAAAGTTGCCAGTTGAGGGGGGAGCACCAACACCATGGTCCACAATTACAGAGCAACCCTGTCCCGGAATTCAGCATACAGGGTACCCCAGAGACGCTAGGCAAAGTATGAAAGTATGATGGCAAAGTATGAAAAGGTTTTTTGATGCAGTGGCAGTAGTAGAAGATGGTTGCAAGAAAACACTACTATTCTATGCAGGGAATGACATGCACAAACTATTTAAGACACTACCTTGGTGATGGCTACTATAATGATGCGAGCAGAGCACTAATCAACTACTTCACTCCAATGATGAACGTCAATTACGAGCGATTCCAGCTCTGAAAGACAGCTCGAGGGCTCAATGAGTCCATTGACAGCTTCTTCACCCAGCTTTGCCAACTAGCAGCAACCTGTGAATTTCCCCACGAGGAAGGCGAATTGGACGGCAAATAATTCAGAAGTGTGGCTCTACTCAATTCCACAAACATATCCTCAAAGACCTAGGAATATTGCTCATGAGAATACTGGAGTTGGGTCAGACGCAGGAGCTGGTCACGATGACAGCAACCCACACAGAAGAGGTGATCAAAGATCTCAAGCTAGAGGATGCGCAAGTAATCAGCTCAAAAGCCCAGAGATCCACGAAATTCAAGAGGACAAAACCTCGTCAGACACAAGGCCCAGTGAAGAAGAAGAAATCTCACCATCTGAGCGAGTTGTACGGAGGTGCACTGCCACACCAAGGGTTGCCCAAAATTCGGTCATCAATGTGGAAGGTGCAGCCAGATGGGGCACTTCACGAACGTAAGCAGGGCCCCAGGACCAATAGCAACAGGACCTAAGTCACAACCACCACAAAGGGGCAAAGCAGCAAAACTGGCCTCCCTATCCAAAGAACGCACAGAACAAGTGTAGGCAGTGTGGGGTGAGAACTACTTGGACACAGAAATTGCAGCCATAGATTACAGTGACACCAAAGAAGTGTTCTTCTTTTCAGTACTGGCCCTGGGGTCACGGCAAAAGAGATGGCTGTGTCACACTCACCTGGTCTCTGCGGGGACGTTGGGGCACGGTTGGGGCCCTCCCAGGACTTGGCTCCCATGGATCGACTCTCACACCCAGCTGCTGCAAAATCAAAGGCTCTGGATGCTGGTACTGCCCCTGAGGGAAGATGAGAGGCAATGAGAATGGCGTGGTGGAGTCGCGATTCCCCTCGACCCTTTCGTGCCAGAATGAAGTGAGCAAGAGTTTGCCCATGCAAGCTCACCTATTTTAGTGTAAGGATGAGCTCTCCATCCTGCTTTCTCTCAGCAGGGGCGCAGTGGATGGACCTGGTTGCATCACTGGTCCTTTGCGTGGTGGCCCAAACCTACTGCGACCAATCCCGACTTGAAGATAGGTGTTTTATAGCAATGATTATTGTCCGTATTCGTGGTGATGATTTCCCCAATGATTATGGTCCGTAACATTATATTGTCCTTTCCTCTCCCTCCAGGTATGGAGATGGCCCCACAAGTACGAGGTGATGGAAGAGAGTCCAATCCGGAAAACCTACAAGAGGTAAGTTGGATTTCCGGATGATGCGCAAAGTTTGCGAGTTGCGCTGCCCAGCGTTTAAAGTTTACGCAATTGCTAACCTTGTGCTTTCTGTCTCTTTCGTAGGTGCAGCCCATCGGTGTTTGATGGCGAGCGGTACTCTGAATTCCTGCCGACTGCCAGATACAAGGATCCGCGAATATGCTGCGCCGGAAGATACCTCCATGTTGATGGGCGTTCGGGTCAGGTAAAGATGCAAGGAGCTGCAAGAGGTGGATTCGAGGAGACAGGTAAGAGGTGCGCGGTAGCTGTAGAGTTGTAAGCGGTAGCGCTGGTTCAAGCAATGGCATGGCTTGCTTCAGGTAAGATGCGCGCAGTGACTGCAGAGTTGGAAGCGGGTAGCAGTGCTTCCAGCGATGACGTGGCTGGTTCCAGGTAAGATGTGCGTGGTAGCTGCAGAGTTGGAAGCGGATAGCAGTGCTTCCAGCGATGGCGTGGCTGGTTCCAGGTAAGATGCAGAATGGACTCCGGAGACTACGATGTTCGTGCTGAACTGGAACAGGTAAGGATCTGTAGACGGCGGTGAGCGTTACACTGCTTCAGCAGACTAACGCAAAGCGCCAGCATGCGGGTGGTGCTGGCATATATAGCCTGGCCCCAGCCCCTCCCTTTAGGACCCGCCTTGTGGCCCCACCTTGCCACTCCCCCTGTCTTCTGCACTTGCTCCGATGCCTCTGTATGGCCATGCCTGGCCTAGATGCACGTGCTTTGAGCATACTGTGTGCAAAGCACACTTTTAAATGAGCTTGGCGCCAAAGGTGCCAGGACTGGGTCCATTGGGACCTTGAAGGGCAAACAGTTAATGGTCCTTGACCAGTGGCCATGACAGGCAGCCATGCTGTGAGGTGTCAATCCTGTCCTCGCAAGTACGAGTCCTTATTGACACCGGCGCCTCTGTCAACATGATGCCCATTACACAGTATACACTACTACACCAGCGCCTAAACTGGCATCTCTGAAAATAAGAACATTCACGTATGGGACAAAATATCAATTCTGTTGAAGGGGGCATTCCATTCAGTGGTAACACACTGTGATCAATCCACTAACATGACATTCTACGTAACTAGATAAGCAAAGGACACCCTCCTGAGCTGTACAACGGTGGAAATCCTCAGACTTGCATACTTTGCATTCCAAGTATATTTGACCGACATGGAAAAGCTGTGCGCAGAATATGACAATCAGTTCCAGGGAATAGGTTGCCTAAAGGATCAAGAGATGAGACTGCATGTGGATGACATGGTACAACCTTTCATGCTAAGACAATGATATATTCCATTCCACCTTAGGAAAATTTGGAGGAAGAGATACTATGCATGGAACAGGCCGACATCATCAAATGCATACAGGGACACACACCATGGGTATCGCCAATTGTGGTTGTACCCAAACCCATGCATACAGGAGAAGTGAGAATATGCTTGGACAGGAGACTACCCAACAAAGCAATCAAAAAAGAGTGACACCCAAGGCCTACGCTCCATGACATAATGGCAGACCTCCAAGGAGCAGCGGTATTCTCCACCATTGACCTAAGAGCAGGTTATCACCAGGGTCCCCTGCTCAAGCATTAATGTCAGTGATCATGCACTAATATACTCAAAGAACGAGACAGAACATCTACACATACTGACCACTCTGTTTTAAAGACTTAGAGAAAAAGGGCTCATGCAGCATAAAGAGAAGTGCCACTTCTTACACAACCAAATGCAATTCTTTGGATTTGTGTTTCAAGATGCAGGAATCTCAACCGATCCATAAAAAGTTGAGGCGATACAAACCTTCCACCCACCAACAAACCCATCTGAAGTACAAAGCTATCTAGGGATGGTGAGCTTCTGCGACAGATTCATCCAAAACCTGAAGGCAATCACAGAACCACTACTGGCATTAGTGAAGAAGGATGTTGAGTGGTCATGGAACCCAGCAGCCCAAATGACTTTGGCAGTGGAGAAGAAAATGGAATTCTTTGACCACAGAAAACCAGCAGAAATATGGGTCAATGCCAGCTCAGATCGTCTCTGGTACAGGCAGAAGGGAAAGGGGTATAATATCCCATAGCATACAGAAGCAAGGCACTGTCATCCACCGAAAAGCGAAGCTTGCACATTTTCTTTTTTTTTTTTAAATGTATTTTTGATATAGCTGAATAAATCAACTTTTCAACAAAACAAGTATTACACTTTTCAGTTACACTCAAAATTACATGATAAAAACTTCAGATAAGCAGTAAAAAATAAAAATCAAATCAGGTACTAAAACTAAATTTGCACAACAGGTCAAAAGCATAAATATCTGTGAAATAGTTGCAAGCCAAATTCACAACACTTTTTTTTTTTTTTACAGAATGATTTCAGATGGCAAAATAGTTTCAAGAAAGTGCACTAAAGCCTTTATCACTGAGAATTTCGTACTAGAAAATAAAATACTCCATATCTGATTTTCATGCCTTTCCATTTAGAAATTCAACAAGTTTGTAAAAAATGTAACTTGTTGTTCATTCAAATTAACACAAGTTACAATCAAGTGCTGTAATGTTTCCCTTGCACAAGGGGATTCACAAAAATGACAAAAATCCATATTGTTTGGTAGGCAGTTACGCCTTACTAAAACTTCCCTGGTAAGCCATAAATTTAGTCTAAGACGAAGAAATGTATTACGTATGCTCCCTGAAGGACATTTCAGCAGCCTGTCCCAGCCTCTTACTGCCAAAATTGTGGCTATTAAAATCTTTATATTTTAAGCAAGCTTCATGATTTTGTATCCAATCCCAACTGTGATACTTTGTTTTAGCACGGCCAGGATTTTCAATTAGGAGCTGCAAAGATATGTCAGCTTCTACCAGTGTGTTCAGAACAAGGTTGCGCCATTTTGCTGGAAAAGCATGACTTGAAGTGACCAGAAAATGGGCAACCATACTCAAAATGTTGTCATTTTCCAAGCCCAACAGGCACTTTCGCAAAAAGGAGCACATTCTCCACTTAACTCTACATGCCAAAGAGTTTAGGCTTAGTTCAAATCGGAAGATAGGAAAAGGTGTGCAATTTGGGAGATGTAAAACCCTTTTCCAAAAACATGCCTCAAGTTTGTTCCATGTTTTATCGCACATATACAGTTTTGATTCGACACCATATAACAATATGGGAATTACTTTTTGCTCATAGAACAACAAAAGATGTTTTATTGTGAATTTCCCATATTTATAAAGGAAGATTCGAGCTTGTGAAATCAAATTCATCAATTTAGACTGAAGAAAACTCAAATAAATGTTATCTGTGACCGTATTTTGTACCACAAGCCCCAAGTATTTATATTCCGAAACAACTGCCATAGATTCCTTTTGTATAAACCAGGTGCAGATTTTGACTTTAGATTTTCCTTGTGGCCTGCAAATCATAATTTGGGATTTATTCAAATTGACTATAAGATTATTTTTTTCAACATAAGTGAATAGAGCTGACAGTAGATTCTGAAGTCCCTTGGGGGTTTGTGATATTAGCACTAGGTCATCAGCATACAACAACCAAGCTATATGCTGACCACCCAGCTCAGGGGCATCAGAGACAATTTGAAGAAATGAATTACCCATGTCAAAGATGAATAAATTAAACAATATAGAGGCTAAAATACAACCCTGCTTAAGGCCCAAGTATGTCGAAAAGGAAACAGACAAGAGACCTTCTAATGATAATCTTAGATGCATAGAGGTTTCTGTATGTAGTTGGATCACTAAGGCTAAAAGCGATAATGGACAGCCAAGCAGTCTCAACTTTTGAAATAATAAATCCCGATTTATAGAATCAAACGCTGTCCTAAAATCAATAAATGCAAAATATAAAGGTTGTTTCCGAAAAGCGTACTGAGCCTTAAGCATGTTAATTGAAATAATATTAGGGAGTGTACCAAGGCCATTCACAAATCCAGATTGAAAAGGATCTCTCTTTAAACAATTTTTTTACCAGTTCTTCAAATCCCTTAGAATTAGACGAGAAACGATCTTTCCAGGGACGTCTAACAGGGAAATGGGTCTATAACTAGCCGGGTTGTCCCGTGCACCCTTTTTGTAAATGGGGATGACGATGGATTGTTTCCAAGACGCTGGTATTTTTTGGGTTAGCAAAATATTCTTAAAGATAAGATATAATATGTCAGCCCTAATATCCGGAAATTGCTTCATTTGTATATTTGACAATCCATCTGGACCCGGTGCTCTAGATTGGCTAGCTTGATTGATGAACAATAAAATGTCATCTTTATCAAAGGTTAGATGGAAGTTAGGAAGGGGCTCAGGCTTATCTATAGTAGTATCTTCCGGGGGGGCAACATACAAGTTAGAATAATAATTAACCCACATTTCTTCGCTCACATCATTAGTTTGCACGGCCAACTGATGGCCTGCAGTCGCCTGATTTATAATTTTCCACGTTTCTGCAGAATTTTTGCTAAACAAAGATTTTAGCATGTTACTACCATCAGATTGATATAATTTAGCCTGCTTCCCTCTTAGCCAATTCCTGTATCTTGTTTTAATGAGAGTCAAGATCTTGGCTCGCTTATCACAAGGGAGCTTATAAGCCTCCCTCCTGTCCGCCCAAACCAGGGATTTCTTGATTCTGATCTCATGATCAAAAATATGCAAATGAGGTATTCGTTTTTGTTTGTGAGTAATAGATGTTGGTTGAAAAAGCTGCATTAAATCATGATAGACAATCTCAGAACCCTGTTTCCAAAACCCATTACACTTTAACTGGGTATCATAACATGACCTAAATGCTTCCAAAGATGACTCCGACCAAGTTAGCCTATTTCTAGCCGTGTTTATTGTATAAGAGCCTGTAAAATGTCATGGACTTTCTTGTATCATATCTGGTTTGCGAAGCCATGTTGCATTGAGCATGTTATGATCACTCAATTTCATATCAATTACTGAACATGCTTGCATTGACATATATATAATCAATGATTCCCTTGCTAGAAGCTCGATGCCATGTTGTCTTGGGCGGATTTGTCTCTGGAAAAGGAGCCATTAAGCATAAACAGGCTTCTGGACTCTACAAAGTTTGTCCATTTAGTAAGGCGTATTATTTCGGATTTGCGGGTTGATCCCAAACAATGCAAGTTCAGGTCCCCAGCTAGAATAATCATTTCTGAATTGCCGTCCATCATAATGAGATCTAAAGCTTTGTTCACAGATTCCAGAAACCTGTCATCAGCAATGCCTGCAGGATTCCAGTACCTATTAATAAGTGCACATGAAAACCTATGTCCTGTTAATCTGGACATTTGTACAAAAGCATTTGGAGAGAACCAAGGTTCTACCTTTAATGTTGAACTCTGTTTAACAGCAGTTAATAGGTCAGAGGTAGGACGTTCTGAAGTTCCCTTAACAGCAGGAATCAAGGGGGTATCATAATTATTCCATGATGGAGCGGTGGTAAACCAAGATTCCTGTATCAAAATAACATCGTGGTCTATCAGAGAAATTGCCTGATTGTTCAATAAATGCATGTGCCCTCTAGAATTCCAACTAATCAACGAGAAGGTAATATCCCCATGATTCATATGCTAACATTGGCTATCCTTGGGGTTACAGATACATTTATGAGAACAATTGCCATGGTTTTGGTTTATAAGTTGTTGTGTAGCTTGTGTCGGTGTATCAACTGCTGCACTTTCAGGCAAGAGTGGATTTGCCGAAACGATAAAGCCAAGGTCGAAAAGTTGGAACCGAACTGCCCAAATTGTGTTAACTACGATCCTTGAGTTTATCCAAAGATTCACAGAGGACCCTTTCACCCGATCAGTAAACTCCACCTGCTCAATATCAATAGTGCCAATGTCATCAAGTGCAGGGATTTCACTAAATATATCCAGAACAGAGGCTCGGTTCAAATAATATTGTTGAGCAGGAAGGGGCCTACATTTAATAGACAAGGAATGCACTGCCGGTCGCTTTGCACAAGAAATTGAATTTTTTTGTTTAAACATGTTACAAGGGGCTTGATGATTTAAATTCTTAATTACAGAGTCACAACTTTTTGAGGAAGCATCTGTATCAAAAAACTTCAATAGTGTAGATTGAATTAGCTTTTCAATATCACATGGAGCCACATTACTAGAGATTGGCATGCTTGTCTTATTATGCGTTTGCGCCTGTATGACAGGTTGTATTAAGAGAACACTGCCAGAAACTTGTGATCGAACTGTCTGGACCTCTTTGATCCCAGTTGTTTCTCGGGCACTTAAATGATGCATTTATAGTATCTTAATTCAGTCTCCAAGTTAACAAGCTTGTTGCACTGTGGGCGTATCAGTGCTAGTCAGTAAGTCTTGGCAAAGTACTACGGGTTTAAGGTGTTATATTTTATATGTTCTAATTGTTGCAAGTGGCTTTGTTATATATTGAGGAGATAAAGTGTTTTGCGTTAATTTTATTCACTCTAATTCCCGGTAAAGGAAGTATTTTTCATGTGTACTCGTGGAATCCTCTGCAAGTCTTGTTTTGCCGCTTTACCGTGTTTAACGCAGTTAACGATTATCTGGTATTATTATTTCTTCCTTTTTCAGGATTTTTGTTTGAATTATTTACTTAAATCTTAATATGAAACGAGGCATTGCCACTTTAAAATCAGGCATGCCTGTGGTAACAACCTTGCATTGTACTAATGGTGAGAATTCTCCTCACAACTTGCCCACGTGTCTAGTACAAAGGTCCCGACTAAGCTCCACCCCTCGCATGGGTGCTATGAAACCTAAAATACGATCTAAAGCTGAGATGTCTTTAGACATGGATATTCGACCCTTTTGTCCGGATGTAAGTCATGTCGAACCTACTGATGTGACCAATGTAGATATCTCGGCTGTGCCAGCCAGCCGTGTGGATAAAGCAACTGCATTATTAATATGTCATAAAAAAGACGTTCACCATGGTCCTTCTGGCAAAAATGATGCGGTGGATGGAGGGTTATCTGGTGGGCAATTAAATCATGGGTCAGAGAATGTTACAATGGTAACCTTTGCAAAAGAAAATGTCTCTTTAACAGATAGCATTTTGTTGAATAATGTCCTGACTGCCCCTGTCGTTTTAACGGCTAAAATATCTGATGTATCTGTATTCTCTGAAAATGACATTTCCAATTCTAAAATGTCTAACATATCTATGCAAGGGGACATGCCGGTAATTGATTTAGATTTGAATGCAACATGTTTTTCTGCCCACACCATTTCTGAAAATCTATCTAAATCTCCGATCTTGTTTACCAATATCAGTGCTGCTAACTCAGTAGAAAAGTTGCCTTTTATTGCTCCAACCCCTCGAAAATTTGGGGCAAGCCGTGCCCCTGTTGTGGATCCGGTTGAAACCCCAAATATACTTACTGGCTTTGCCCTGACTTCAATGAATACTGCAATTTTATCGTTGGTCAAATTGTTTGAAGCATTAGCTAATAAGGCCAATGTACATTCTAACCAACTTAATCAGATTCTTTCTGGGCAATATATGATTACAAGTAAACTTGAAACTTTTAGCGGTTTTATCAGCCTACCCTCTTCCAAAAGATCAGTAAGTTGTCAGACTGTTTCCCAACCTAACACTCCTGTACAGCACTATCAGAGCATTCCCCATATATCAAACCCTATCATTGATCTGGCAAACTGTAAATTACCCTTTGTCTGTACAAAATAAACCAAATTATGCACTTTTTAATGCTCATGAGCATTTCCATCTGTACATATTTGGACACCCCATAACGCTAGTCACAGACCACAAGACTCTTTCACCCATCCTGAATGGGTCGGCATTACGCCCACCACTAAGGCTAGAGTGGTGGATGCTCTAACTTCAAGTTTATGGGGTAACACCCCAATTCCAGCCCGGGGTAAACAACTGTGTAGATTACCTTGCCAGATATCCGACTCCCCAGCATCATGAATCTGAGACCGAGACCCAAGAAGTGGAAGCACTGCAGTGCATGATGTTATGGGTTCCAGGGGGACCAGGCGTGACACACAGAATACAGCATATCCTTCATGGTAGGGTTGTGGAGAGTAGGAGCAGAGCTGCCGGTAGGGAAGGATGAAGTCCTGCCAAGAGGGTCCAGAATCGTCATACCGCCAGCACTCATGCCAAGAGTACTGGACATTGCAAACATGGGGCACAAAGGTGTCACTAAAACGAAGGCCAGGTTGAGGGAAATGGTGTGCTTCTCGGACCTCGAGAAGAGTGTGGATGACCTACTTGAGAAGTGTAAGTGGTGTAAAGCAACCAAGACACCAGCAAAGGTTCCACCAATTGATTCACCCAAAAGGGCCATGACTCTTTGGTAGGTGGCATCTGTGTACCATACAGACTTAGAAGCACTTCATAGTGCTTCTAGATAAATTCTCTCCATTCCCGGAGGTGCAGTTCATAAGCCCACTGCGGCAGAATGCGTTCCCCCAGTATTACTGGATATGTTTGCAAGACACGGCCTTCCTGAAACACTACAGTCAGACAGTGGAGCACCATTGCAGGGATAACAGTTTTGGGAATTCATGGAAGCACGGGGAAACATGACACATCAGGATCACGCCATGTTGGCTAGAGCAAACAAAGACGTAGAACGATTCATGAGGACTCTCCATAAAATGTTTCGCATAGCACTAGCTAGCTGAGGGCACCATGCTGCGGGAAGCGTTGGTGACATTTCTAATGTCGTACCTGACGACCCTTCATTCGACCACTTAAATATCACTGGCTGAGGCGCTCATGGGTGGAAAGTCCAATCAGCGATGCCAGAGCACAGATCCAGAAGCACCACATTAGTGGACGCGGAAAAGGCAAACAATGAAAAGGAAACAGTGAGAAGGAGGCTAGAGGCCTCAGACATTCCAGTGGGAGACATGACGCTCGTTAAGAATTGACACCCCATGCACAAGTTAATGTACAAGTTAGACTCCCTTATGAGGTATCTGTGGCCCGTGACAGAAAGAAATGGATTCATGATAAGGGCCCAAAGGAATGAGGAGACGTCACAAGGACTTGCAGCAGGATCTGGAAAATTCACCTAGAAGAGGAGATGGAGGAGAAGACTGACAGAGAAGAGGACGCCCCCACAAGATCAGGTGGCAAAAGTCCAGAGAGGCAGGAGGCAGCTGAGAGTCACGAGATCCCAGCAAGTGAATCATGTGACCCAGCAAGGATGGAGAGAAGACTGCCGGCATGACTACAAGACTACGTGGTGGAATGAACTGGGAGTGGCACCATCCAGAACTGATAGACTGTTATGTTTATGTTAATTTGTTGTGTTATGGTTAAGAAGGGATGTGGTGACCAGAACACGTCACCATTGTGGTGTGTGCCGCATCATGGGGGCCGTCAGTAAATAGAGGCGAGCGACGTGATGCTCGCCAGTTACAACGCTCACTACCTTGTGTGAGCGTTCAATTATTCCGGAGACGGGCGTGGCCTTCCAACACATGGTATTACAGAAAGGAGAAGACCATACACAAGGCTTAGTTTCACTCCAAAAGGAGCACTCCACACAGAACTGCTAGTTCATATCTCTTCTGCACGAGACCAAAACCAACCCAAGCTTGACAGGCGGAAAAACGATGGTAAGGAAGTAGGGCATGGATTGTAAAAGCCTTACTATGGGAAATGGTAGTTATATTTCAAACCCTGTGCAATATATGGGTCTTTGACTTCCAGGTTCCCTTACATGAAGCTTTCATTTTAGGTTTTTCTTCACCGGTCTTTTTCTGCACCTAATAACGGCGTAACTGAAGAACAGTTTAAAATAGTCACGATTTTAAATATTACTTTTCAAGCATAACTATATTTTATTTCTGACTAACATTTCTGAATGCCTTACATGCTGTCATCTTTCCATTTTGTAATCCTATCTGCCTTTCGGTTTGATAACATTGTGACTCAGAATTCTGCATGTTCCCAAAGGAACCTTTGGACTCATGTTAGCTGTGTTTATTTTCAATGGGTTATTAATCTTCTGGGGGAAAAGCACATTTCTAATATTTCTTTTGCAAGCTGTTTTTCTGTCATTTTCTGTACAGTGCATTTATTTATTTTGTATAGGCATTTTGCAAACAGGCAGTACAAGAACTTCGAGCAGCAAAAAAATGAAGCAAATGGAATCATTTCCAAGTATGTACTCCTCTCTATTCAAAAGACCTGCAAAACATGCTAGGATGCCAGATCACAAAAGCCCAGATTGGATAGACTATATTGAAAATCACTTTAAAATGGAGAGGAAACATGAAGTGGCAGGTCACTTTCACATGCGGCAATAGTCCAACAATGGATGATGTACGCAGGGAAAAGCAAAGTATCATGTGCGCCTTTCAAAGTGCATTCCAATTCGAGTCAGGGGATAGACTACAGAAAGGTTGCAGCGGTGAAAGTGCACGTTTGCATGGCTTTCGCACTAGTGCAAAGTTTGCCCTATTTCTAAAAACACTGGGACATATTAGAAAGCCATTGCAGCATGACCAGTGCAGTTTTGTATGGTATATGCACCAGGGCAAAAATTGCCTTAGTGCAAAAAAGATGCCTTTTCATTGCATTTATTGCACCAAAGTTTGCTCTAGTGCTGTTATGGATTGGTATTAGCACTAGGGCAACGTTAGCCCTGATGTAAAAATGCATAGAAAATATATTTTTTTGCACAAGGGAAATTTTCGACCCTAGTGTTTATACCATGGCAAACTGTGTGTTAATACTGTGCAACTTTGCACTTGCACTGGTGCAAAGTTTCAGTAATCCGACCCCAGGATGTGCTATGAGGAGCGGCTGTGACATCCACTCTGTAAGCATGTTACAAATGGATATTTAACAGTCAGAGTCACTCACTCTCTGTCTTTACTGTCCAAAGTGAGTGCTAACACATTTTGAGGATCAGACCCACAGGACCCGATTCATGGAATATTTGCCCGGTTCAAAGTGAATTTGCACTTCTGAAAAGTGAGTTTGCACTGCCGACACAAACCCTGATTCATGGAACTGTGCGAAGTGTAATTTTGCTGTGCAAAGTCCGGGCAAAGTCAGCGCATAGTAATTTTTGCAGTACAAAATGACTTTGAACCGGACAAATACTCCATGAATCGGGCCCACAGTGTTTGCAGAAGACTACAGACTGCACTGCGCTGAAATCTACCTTCCAGTGTTGAATGCTTTCCTCCATATGTGCTACAGGCAATGCAGCCTCAAAGGCTCTTGGTGCCGCTGGTCTGAAAAAATAACTGGAAAAGCCAACTATTTTGACTATTGTGTAGGCATAGGATTGGCATTTGCCAGGCACTTCATAATGTCTCTACTTTGCCATAAGAGGTCAAAACTTGGCTTTAACATAAGTAGGAAGATAGGGCAAGACTTGTTTTAGAGTCTTAAGTGCTAGGAAACAGCTGCTGGAAGCAGTTTCTACCTAGGGATATAAAAAAGGCCCATGACAAGTCAACACAAAGATTTAATACAATAGGCAGTGGAATTGCTAATGGGTCCATCTCTGCCAATCAGAACCCATGGTTCCAGTGTTTGATGTTCCATGACCTGAATGCAGTCAGAAAAACTGTCTTGATTAGACCCCAGATCCTGATCAAGACACACCAGGTCCTGAGTAGCATCTTCATAAGATGCACATAGGGAGCAGTGGTCAAGAATAAGCCATGCCAGACGCTGGAGGAAAACAATTAACATGTTTTAATTGTAAACCTCTAGGTCTTTCCATTATATTCAGAATTATCTTGTGGTTAGTCCGTTTCACTGTATTACATTGAGAACATTCAGATATAGATCCCCTGTGTTTTTGCTGTCCTATCAACCATACACATGCAACACCTGTTCTAGGTTACCGATCCTGGACTAGGTATCATTCTGAGTGTCACCCGCTCCAGTGGTGTAACACTAAATGTGGGGCTCCCTGCGAGCCTTGCTGAGGGGACCCCCAAACTGGGCAACAAAGCACAGGCTGGGCTGGTCCACCATGCATGCTCAAAGCACACGATGATCATGCTGCTGAAGGGACACACTGCACACTGCAATAGGAGAAAGATGTAAGTATGTGTTTTAATAAAACCTTGAATCTTCCACCTAGTGTAGAAACAAGGGGGCTGTGCCTGGATCCTTAGTGCCGACACCCAAACATACCAGCCAACTCTGCACCCGGCCAGTAGTATGACACAGTGATGATACCATAAGAAACCATATTCATGGTAGCTCTGCCAGTATATGCCAGTATCCCCAGGTACAAACATTCTCTTGTTGGCTTTGCCCTTAATGCTAGAAGAAATATCCTGTCACAGGAAGAAAATTTGTATTGCTGCAGCACAAATGAACATCACCATTTAAGAATACTCTTTATGTTGACTTTACTTTCAACGCCAGTAAAACACGCAGTGCTACATCAAGTAAACAATTCTTTGCTTGACTGTACAAATGCCTCCACCCACCATGTAAGAACACTTATCATGTTGACTTTGCCCCTAACACCAGTAAAAAAATGCATGCCAAATTAAGAAAACATTTACTTGTTGACTACACAAGTGTCCCCACCATCACACATTTTTGGTTTTAGCCCACATGTGAGTAGAATTTTGATTTCTTATTTTTATTTTATTTGTGTTTTGATTTCCAACTACAATAGAAAGAAATCTTTCACAATTTCTTTTTACAATTCTTAAAATTTCAAAGATACAAAAAGAAAGCATTAAAATATTTAAAAATTCAACACGTCAATTATAACATAAATGGAGAGAGAAAAAAGAAGGTAAGGAGGGTGAAAAGAAGGGAAGATGAGGAGAATAGACAGAATACTGCAAGAGAGGATTTATGCCAGGAACAAAAACAAGAAAAATATTTATAGGCCAGTTTTTGCCCTTTTCTTTACATACCTCAATTGCCTAGTACCCTGGTCCTTAATTAACCTGCAAACTTGGGGAGAGGGGAAGGCCGGAATAATGCCTCGTCGTCAGCCTCCTCCTTGAAGGACCTCTTATTCCCTTCCACACCCACTCTACTCAGTTTTTCCAAAATTGTAAACATGAGATCACATAAGGCTAGAATACGTCTCTGTGCTTGTCCCCCCATCAGATTAGCCCGTCAGGCCTCCGTGCCTTGTTCCGTTCCTAAGCATCTCAAACTCTCTTGAGTGCCTTACAGCCGAGAACCAAATGCTTTGTTGTTTCTTTTAGTGCAGCCTCTCCACCCAATCTACAACTTAGTACTGTCATCAGGCCATACCAACTTCCAACCCTCTCAAGTTTCGGTAATTGGTTCAATCGAAATCGTAATTATAGTATTCTTCTCTTATAGCATGGAAAGATAAGTATGCATCTCGGGATTTGTTCCCTCCTATACACAAGCCTAGCATACTCCTTTTGCAGGCCTGATTTTGCTATATCTTCTCTTGTTTTTCCCCAGTCATACTCAAACAGTTTTTTCTTTACCTTCACTTGTTTTATGGTAAGGTCTTCCACGGTAGACCCTATTTCCGTAAGCAGTTTATTCATTTCTGTTTTCAATCTGGTTATAGAGTCTGCCGAGGTCCGAATTTGTGCCGTTCCCCATTTTCCATACAGGAAATGGGCTGGTGGGTCTAATAACTTGTCATAGTACATCGTTTTCCTTCACTCAGTCATCATGGTGAGTGAAACCAAACTGAACTTGTGGCGAATGATAGAGTTTGGGATTGATTTGGCTAGTCTTTTTTTTTATAACTCTGTTTATTGAGTTTAAACAACACAACATAAAAACAAATATGAATTATAGGCATACATAAGATGAAGACGGCATGGCATTAACAACAGCTAGAAGGGCCCCACTGGGGCTAGGACCATAAGACAGTTATGAGACAAGGCAGGTAACTAATGCTAACAGTGATACTGATCTACTCCCACCAGCGGATTTCAGTGAGCATCCAGCTATTACCTCATATTTTTTTGAATTTGCGGGGGCAGTCCTGTGCGTTATAGATCCAGCGCTCTGAAGCTGCGCACCTGTCCAGCTCGTTACTCCAGCGGTTCAGGCACAGTGGGTCGCAGAGCCCCATTTAGACGCAATAATTCTCTTGCCTGCCCCCAACGCAATCGCCAGAATTTATTTTTCATATTTTGACAGGTCCACTTCACCCCAGATGCCTAAGAGTACCATTTTGGGATCCCTAGGGATTGGCGTCGCCAGGGCAGCAGAGATCGTGTTAATAAAGTTATCCTAGAAGGCCTGTAACACCCGACAGTCCCATATCATATGGGAGAAGGTGGCAGGCTCAGTTTTGCATCTAACGCATGTCCCGTCTTCTAGTCCCCCCCACCTGGCCATTGCAGTACGTGAGTGGTATGAGCGGTGAAGGATTCTCAATTGTATTAGTCTGAGCTTAGATTCTATACCAATTTCTCTGGGGGACATTAATGCATCAACCCAGTCTTCAGGTTCCAGTTGACCTACATCTCTTTCCCACTTCGCTTTGAGCCTGTCTAGCTGTGTAGCCCCGAAGGAGTTAACTCCTTCGGGGCTACACAGCTAGACAGGCTCAAAGGGCCTTAAGGGCCTGATAGAGAGTGGAGGTGACCTTAGAGGAGATGCGTTGCGGGAGGATATTGGTCTCAATGGGAGAGCAGGGGGGTATGTTTGTTCTGTCAGGGAATTGGGTGTGGATGGCGTGGGCCAGCTGCGCATGTCGAAACCGGTCCATGGGTGTCAGGTCGAATTGCTCTTGCATGGTCTCAAAATCCAGGAGGCAACCCCCTTGTATCACATGCGCTAGTGTGTGTATCCCTTTTGCGCGCCAGTAACCAAAAGATCCCATTTTCACTATTTCCGGGAGGAGCGCGTTGTGCCACATGGGTTGTGATAGTGTTGGCTTTCCTTTCCAGCTGATTAGTTTGTGTGCATCCCGGCAGGCGCGACGAATATGGTGGGTCATTTTGGACAGCATCGGGAGCTGGTTGTGGGTGGCGTACAGGATCTGCTGCGGTTTTAACGGGGCCATGATCTCCAGTTCAATACGGATGTGTAGTAGTGTGGGGTCTGCGTGTATCCAGTCGTTTACTACCCCTATCTGTGTCGCAAGGTAATAGGTGAGTATGCAGGGTAAACCAATGCCTCCCTCCCATACTGATCTCTTGAGCGTGTCAAGGGCGATCCTGGATTGATTTGGCTAGTCTTCATATTTCTTTCCAAAGCTTCCCTTGGAAAGTATTTAGGTTCTGTCTAAGATCATTAAGATTTATGTCCAAACCATACAGGATTGCTGGTTCCACCTACATCTAGTAGAACCGAATGAGTGGGACCAATGAAAAACTGCACAGTTGTGCATAAACCTGTCTCATGTTCATAAGCAGAGGTCCGTACCTAGAATTAAGATAATTTACCCCTCCTGCTTTTGATGTTGAATTCAGCACCTAATAACACAAATAGGTTAGAGCATTAACCCTTTCTAGTGGCTCATCACCCACCTTCCAAATCAACTTTTTTGGTCTTGTTTTCGTCGAAAAGATGTGTACCCTGGATTTTGCACTGTTTACCTTTAGGTTGTTTTCTATTGCGTAACTATGGAAGAGTGCCAACTTTCGCTGTAGTCCCAACACTACGTCGTCCGCAAATGCAAGCCAATCCAGTGTTGCCGACCCCAACATCACTGCATTTGTTTTCCCCCTCCCAGATTTTTTCGATATCTGCTGTGTACAGGTTGTAAAGGGTTGAGGCTACGACACACCCTTGTCTTAACCCCACCGGGTCTCTATGAGAGGGGTCATAGCTCCTTCCCTATTCAATCGGACTCTTGTTGTTCAGGTATGGAGCAACATTAGAATTTTCACCAAGGTTAGCGGAATCCCATACCTCACCAACTTGTCCCACAATTGAGCATGGCTAACGGCATCAAACGTGCTAGCCATATCAATTGAGGCCATGTACACGCTCCAAATTGATTTGTTGTTCACTGCTGCTCTCATGTGGGCTGTTCGAAAACCTATCTGTGACTCTGAGAGTAGTCCTCGTAAGTTTATTTCTCTTTTGAGATCTCTTAAAATCAGGGTCCCAAATATTTTGCTGCTGGAGTCCAAGAGGCTGTTGGTCTAAAATTAGCTGGGTTTAGTTTGTCCCCTTTTTTGTAAATTGGAACAATGTGGGATTCTCTCCACATATCTGGAACTCTCGACTTATGATGTATGTGTTGAAAGAGTTCCCATAGCAATGTTGCCCATATCTCCACATTTTACTTGATGACTACAGGAGGGATCCTATCAGGGCCTGGGGCTCTTCAGGCTTTTGCTCTTCCAATTGCCCACAACACATCTTCTCGGTCCCATGGGCACTTCTGTTCCTCATGGGACCCCTCTTTCAGTTTAAATACGGGTTCATTATCAGGGTTCATATATATTTCCTCCTGAGAAATTTAACACAGTCATTTGCAGGGATTTGGCACTCTTCTTTATAGGTCATGTTTCCTTTTGTTACTCCTGCCATCATTGACCAAAAGTTTCTTGCCTCATTTTTTTACCAGGGAAATCACCATCTCTTGGTTTCTTTGGATTATAGTTTCCCTTTTGGTCCTCTTAAGAACCTGTCTATAATAGGTCATGATCCTCTTCTTATTCTCTAGATATGAGTTAAGGAAGCTGAGTTTAACCTACACGCCTTAATGTCCTCTTGGGGTCCGGCATTGATCTGACTTCCAAGTATCACAGTCGACCAATATAGTATAGCCCAATGCACAACTCCAGCGGCAGCCTAGAATATATTCCAGCAAACAAGGTTCTGCAAACATAGCACAGTGCAAAAGTGCGATAGGAGCCAAACCATTAAATGACTGCGCAATTGAGTCCCATGTGATAGGCCAAGATGTTGAGTAGCGTTTTGTGGTCGATTGGATCAAAAGTGGCAGAGAGGTTGAGCAGGACCAGGATGCATGGGTTTCCACCTGAACCTGCACAACAATTGTTTTAGGCCAAAATGATCTTCTTGCACAGCATTAGTTCATGTGCCTACTTTTAAAATGTGTTTATGTTAACATTTGACAGAAGAAAGTTAATAAGATTGATACATTCAGCACTGTAAACAACATTGGTAACATAAGGCATGCACAGAAATAGTAGTCACCATAATCAATGAGAAGTGGAATAGTAAATGAAGTCATCAACAATAGCATGTGAAATAATAAACAGAAACAAAGGACTGTTGAAAGTATAAACAAGACAATATGGATGACTAGTAATAGCTAAATGTACCATTTTAAGAAATTGGAAAAAACACACTACTATTGGGGATTGAGTAATAGATCCAGACTTTAACATCTCCTGCCACTCTGGAAAATGTCATGCAGAAGCTAAATGGTGACATTACAAAACAGTATTCTGCATGTAACTGGCTGCACTATAAGAATAGCATGGTCTAAGTTGAGTTACTTGTAATCAACAGTTGTATTGTTTCATTATTCACAATAGGGCTCATTCTGATTTTTGCAGTGCTGTAAAAAAGTGGTGGTAATTCTGTTGCCGCCACTTTTACTGCACCATCAAAGTACAAGAACAGCAAATCGGTGAACAGTCCCCTGGGGCTAATTCTGACGTCATAATTAGCACAAGCAGAATTATCACCAAAATAGCCAGTGGTAATTCCTCCAGTGCTGCTTCTACCAGGGGAATTGCCACCATATAAGACAACAGTAATTCCACCGTATTACAAGGTGAAATATCACAAAATAAACGGTGGTAATTCCTCAGAAATGGCATTGCAGTTACCTCCAACTCAGGTAAATGCATGCAGGTGATGAAAGTAAGCCACATATGCATCCAATTGCATCCAAAAAAGTATTTTGATTTGTATTTATTGGATATTTGTAAGGCGCCTATACACGAATTGTGTTTCAAGGCACCACAAGATTAAAAAAAAAGTGGGGGACAAGGGAGAAAGATAACAATAACGGTTCTACCGGGCCTTGTGACATTCGGATCGTGCAACTGCAGTAACAAGAATTGTGAGGGAGGAGGAAGTGACGGTAGGGCAAAAAGCAAAGTGCTACGGTGGGAAGGGAAGTGCAGGGTAAAAAGGAGAGAGTGCAAGAGAAAGGTGAAGGTGTGGGAGGGGGGCAGAGGGCCACGGGGCTAGGCGAGTGCTAAAGGGAGGTCAGTAGGGCAAGTGCCAGGGAATTGCATGGGCTACAGGGGTGAGGGTGCACATGCTCTGTGCTAGGAGAGGGTGGACTGGGCGCGGGGGGCCTGGTGCCCTGTAGAACTCAGAGGGAACCAAGCAGCTAGGCACTGCGACAGACAGGGGTGTTAGCAGGGGAGGGAGAGAGGGAAGGAAGAAGAGAAAAGGAGGGTCTTGAGGAGCTTCCGGAACTTAAGGAGATCCAGCTGGAGCCTCAGAGGGGCAGGGAGACCATTCCAGAGGGATGCTCCTGAAGAGGACAGAGATCTACGCCCCCACTCTCTGCTTAGAGACGCATCTGATCTGCAGAGAGTTGGAGCTAGAAGACTGAAGGGCTCTTGCAGGGAGGGTATTTAGGAAGAGAGAGTTGGATGTAGTGGGGTCCCAGGCCTCAGAGCCTTGTGGATGGGCAGTGGGTCTTGAACTTGATCCTAGCAGCAACCAGGAGCCAGTGGAGAGATTGTAGGGCTGGAGAGATGTGGTGCCTGGGCTTGAGGTCAAGGATAAATCTTCCAGTCCTATTCTGGATTAGTTGAAGGGGGCAAATGGAGGATAAAGAAAGATTGAGGAAGAGGATGTTGCAGTAGTCCAGCATAGAGAGGACCAGAGCTCTGGAGACAATGAGTTTCTGGGAGAAGGTGAGGAAAAGGAGAATGCCTCTGAGGAGGTGCAGTTTATAGCGGGCCTTTTTGGCAAGGTCTGTGATGTGAGGAGAGAAGGAGAGAGAGGAGTCAAAGACGACACCAAGGTTTTTTGCCTCACAAAAGGGTGAGGGGAAGGGACCCATAGAGGGCAGCAAGATTGTAGGAGGGAAGGAGGGTGCTGGGGTCTCAATGAGAAGGATCTCAGTCTTACTGGCATTAAGGCAGAGATCATTGGCAGCACACCATGCCTGACTAGCATTCTGACAGTCAGGTATGAGAGAGGGGGAAGAGGAGGCAGTAGAGGGAAGCTTGAAGGAGAGCTGCCTGCCATCTGCATAATACTGGAAGTGAGAAGGAGGAGATCCAGTGACCCAGAGGGGCAAGGTAGATGTTGAAGAGCCAGGTCGAGAGGATAGAGCATTGAGGAACGCTGCAGTTGGAGAGTGATAGGGGAGAAAAAAGGGCCCAGTTGAACCTGGAAAGGTCGGCCGGAGAGGAATTAGGTCAACCTGTCCAGTGCCAGGCCAGAGATGCCAAGGGTGTCACAGAGCCGATTTGTCAGGGTGGCATGATTGACTGTGCAGGCAGAGGAAAGATCCAGAAGGATAAGAATGGATGGAGAGTTGAATTGAGGTTTGAGAGCAAGTCTTCATGGGTGTTCAGTAGAGCAGTTTCTGTGCCTCTGGCTGCTCTGACGCCAGACTGGTGGTCGTGGAGACAACAAACAGATTCAGTGTGTCAGCTGGGAGATGAGCAGCTTCTCCAGGAGTTTGCTCAGGGAGGGGGTAATGGAGATAGGGCGATAATTAGCTGGGCAGAAGAGGTTGGCAAAGGGCTTTTTGAGGAAAGGAAGCACAAGGGAGTGCTTGAGGGGTAGCGGGAAGGAGCCAGTGGTAAAGGAGTAATTATAGAAATCAGCCAAGGCTGGCACAATGGAGGCAATGTAGTCCTTGATGGTTCCGGAGGAGCAGGGGAGCACCTGTTTGGTTGTTTGGTGGTAACTTTCATAGAGAGGACTTGTCACCCCATACACCACACCACACCTTACACCAAACACACTTTGAAGCAGCACGCCCCTAGCGGACCTGGATTATGGGTTATGATATGATATGATATGATAAGTCATCTATAACGTGCCTGTACACAAGTGATTCTCGGCGCAACAAGACAAGGGACGGAAGGCAGAGGGGGGACAAGACAAACAATCTTACTAGGCCTTGTGTCATCCAGATCATGCAAGTGAGAGAACAAGAAGTGCAAGGATAAAGGGGGGAAGAAGTGCAAGGGAGACGGGAGGGGAAAACAAGGCAACAATGCTCTGAGCAAGTGCAGCCAGAGCAGCACGGCTCTGGGTAGTGCAAGGAGAACAAGGGACTGTAGGGTTACAGTTACAGCCCCTAAGTGTGTGGTAGACCTGGAGGCCGTCCAAGGGTGACTGATCAAGAAAAAGCTTTGTACCCAGTGAGATTCTGAGGGCAGTCAAGCAACCAGTCATTACAGCAGACAGGTAGGTCAGGTAGGGTATCAGGGGAGGGAGAGAGAAAAAGCAGAGGAGAAGAGGAATGTTTTGAGCATCTTCCAGAACATCCGGTGGTCTGGCTTAAGTTTGAGAGGGGCAGGAAGGCCATTCCACAGGAGAGAGATCTACCCCCTCTCTCTGCCTAGAGAAGCGTCTAGCCCGTAGAGAGTTGAGGTAGCTGAGCGAAGGGCTCGAGAAGGAAGGTAGTTAAGGCAGATTGAGAAAGAGGCTGTTGCAGTAGTCCAGTCTAGAGAGAACCAGGAATCTGGAGACAGTGAGCTTCTGGGGGAAAGTGAGAAAGGGAAAACTCCCTTTGAGGAGGTGCAGCTGGTAGTGGGACTTCTTGGCAATGTGTGCCTTGCAGGATGGCGAAGGAAGAGGCCCCAAGGCAGGTGGCCAGAGTGAGAGAGGGAAAGCAGAGGCAGGGGTCCCAATGAGAAGGATCTCTGTCTTACCGGCAGATATCGTTGGTGGAGCACCAATCCTGAATCACGGATAGACAGTCAGGAATGAGCAAGAGACGAGAGGAGGCTAAGGGGAGCCTGAAGAAATGCTGAGTGCCATCCGCATAATACTGAAAGTTGGAGGAGAAGGTAGAGATCAGGTGGGCCAAAGGGGCCAAGTAGAGGTTGAAAAACCATGGTGAGAGGATAGAGCCCTGGGGAACGCCACGGGTAGAGAGAGAGGTGGCATACAGAAAGGGACCAAGTTGGACCTGGGAGGGGCGGTCCAAGAGGAAGGAGGTCAGCCACTCCAGGGCCTGATCCATGATGCCCAGTTTCTCACAGAGTTGATTGATCAGAATGGTGTGGTTGACCATGCCAAAAGCAGAGGAAAGACAAGGAAGATGAGGACCGAAGGAATGCTGGAATCAAGGTTAGTGAGCATATCTTCACAGGTGTTCAGGAGAGCAGTTTCCTTGCTTCTGGCAGCTCTGAAGCGAGGCTGATGGCCATGGAGACAACCAACAAATTCAGTGTCGGGAGTAAGCATGGAGATGGCCAGCTTTTCCAAGGGTTTGCCCAGGAGAGGGGTGATGGAGATTGGATGATAGTTTGCTGGGTAGGAAGGGTCAGCTGATGTCTTCTTGAGGAGGGGGTGCACAAGGGAGTGCTTAAGGGGAGAGGGGACAGTTCAGTGGTGATTACAGAAAGACTGGAGCGAGGGTGTCAATATTTTAAGTGATTTCAATCCAGCATACACCCAAGCAACACCTAGCATGTAGTGCGCAACTGAAATCCTTATTTATTTTTGTCTAAAAGTTCTTTATTCTGAACGATATACCACTCATATCATGCCCTTCTCCTAGAACCCCCCCCCAGTCACACTGAACCAGGAATCAGGCTGGTTTGCAAAGGTAAATATTTATTTATGTATTTAAAATGTTATCACAATAGGTTTTAATAGGTACACCACACTCACCAATGGAGTGAGGTAACACGGAATAATCTGTTTAATACACAAGGAGTAACAGTGAGCAAACAATTCATCACAGAAAATAATACTTGTGTGTGGTTTCAGATAGGATAGCACTGTGGTTAAAGGTTCCCCCTGCACACCCCTCAATGCCCCAATAGGTAATGTAAAGAGATAGGAGAAGAGAGCAGGCAGAATTCAAACAAAATATCAATCCCACTTTCCCCCTTTCAAACACAAGAGAAAACGGAATTGACTGTCAAGCTGTCAGAATGGCTTTTAAAGTTATCTTCAGAATGGACAGGGCAAAAACACCAAATATGGTCAAAATTTCTGAAATTGTTATACATTTTTATGGGAGCCGCTTTGGATAGTTGCACACCAACACAAGCAATGATTTAATACCAAGAAACTATTTGAAATCTTAAAACTCAAGTCGAAGGCAATTAAAAGTTGTTTTACGCGTGTAAGAATTTCCCAAAACGAAAATTTGCAGCAAGCTTTTCACTGCGCGATATTCATGATAACGGGAGAACCATATTGATTTGGATGTGGTTTAGATGCAATTGAAAGTGTGTATGTTTGCTACAAGCAGAAGTTGGAATTTTGTTTCTAGCACAAAACCTGAGGGAGTTATGGACGTTTTAGTAGAGGTCGTTTTTTCGAGATAGACGCAAGAATGGAAAACAGGAACACACTTTTAAAATGACAAAAGGGTTTCTTACACTAGAGGATGCCTATGAACAAAACAAATACCACACAGGAACACAGCCACTTGATCAGAATGACTGCGGAGGAAGCTTGCCTTCTTCAGATGAGAAAAGATCAGCGCAAAGATAGTTTTTAACAATACTAGTACAGGAGGAAGATAGGATGGATTGGATAGAAAGTTCAGAAAGTTAAAAAATACTCCTAACAATACAGGTTCTGAATACAAGATAGGATGGGTTTAAGATAGGTATTGAGACTATGCAAAATACATATGCCAGTGACACAATTCTTTCTATAGATACTCACTGGATATGTTTTTACATGGAACCGTCAATTCTGGTCAGGGGATAGGATCTGGGTTAGGAAAGACGGCTGGGCACATCGGACTGGATCGGATCGGCAAGGCGCTCTGGTCACAGCACGGCACAGGACTGGACTGGATCTGTAAGGCCCTCTGGTCACAGCACGGCACAGGACTGGACTGGATCTGCCCTTCTTGGTTCTGGTGATAATTATTTTCAGCAAGCAAGCAGTACAGCGCAGCCTGGCTGTCTTTTGATGCTTCCCCTTAAGGTTTGTGGGGTTCTGGTTCTGGAACGTTGAGGGCTAGTTGAAAATGGTTCAGCTATGCAATGGGTTTCTGCTTTGCCAAGTTTCTGGAGTCTCGAGCAAGGAAGATGTAGAGTTCAGCAGCAGGGTGCTCTGCCAGCATCAGGATAGTGAGTGAATCTGTCTGTCTTTTTGTGTGGTGAGCTGTCTCTATTTATGCTATGAACAGATGTCATAAAGGGGGTGTGTGTGGGCCGGTTTAGCCTAAGCTTGCCCCTTTTGACAGGTGATTGGGTCAGAGTCTACTCTCTGCCTTGATAGGAGGAGAGAAACGGTGTGTCACCTTTATGGTGTGATTTTATGAGGCTGAGAATTCACCCCTAGCCCCTGGAATACAAAATCTACTTTTGGCACCATCCATATTTACACATGTGCAACCTCTATAACAATCACATATACAGATTACATATTTTACACAGCAACTACTCCTCAAAACCCTGTAGCTGTGGGATCTTGTCTCCGCTTTTCACAGAATTTTGCCCTTTTCATCAGGAACACAATGTCCATTTTATAAGCAAATTTCTACACGTATGCGCATTTAACATGGGCATAAGTGTAAAAAGTTTCACATTTCTAGCGGAAATACATTTTGCGTAAAATCACATTTATTGCCTTTTCTTTCCAGAACATGTCACACGATTTTGCTGCCTCTTGAAACATGCAGCCAAAATTTAGATTCACAAATCTGTTACTTTTATATTTTTTACAATTTTAAACAGTAAGTTACCCGTCTTTTTAAAATGTGTTCTTTGTTAATGTTCAGCCACAGATGGTTGTTTGGGTCCGTCTCTTTTTGTCTCCCTTCAGTCCAGTAGCAGTCTCCTCCCTGTTTGCCCCTGGCAGAGGCCATTTACGACTGTCCTCACACCTTGCATTTCCTTACTTGCAGCTGGTCATTGTTCCTCATGCCTCTGTAGACCAGGTTCTTTCCCAACCCCATAATTAATGCTTTTGTGTGATTTCCTGCTGGGGAGAACGACCTTCCTTCTTTGAGAAAATCTGTTCTTCCAGTATGGTAGCTTCAAACAGGCTTAATTTTAATTGTTACTTCTGTTGAATTTTCCCTTAGCTTAAAACAAACTTGTTGTATCAAATCACAGCTAAATTCTCACCCAAGATTTTAAACTATGGGATCAAAACAATTACAATATGGGTTACTATTGGTAACAGGCCTCTTAGTTTGCAAACATTTGATTTCAGTTTATACATGTTAAAGTTTAATCAGGCACGCTCCTTACAGCTGTCATTCAGGCGGCCTGGGTACTGCACCCAGAGTTTTTTGACAGATCCACAGACAGGCCACTTTTGCTGGGGAAATCTCTTTATGCTTTCAGCTTTTCAGGACCTTGTAGGTTCACAATGATTTCTTAAACTAAGTGAATCGTAGCACCCAGTAAGAATTTTGGATGTTTGAGGGTGTTCTGTACCAGTATTCTGAAGTTTCAGCAACAAAGAAAAAGGGATTTAAAGGAAGATTTTGGGTTTCATTTAGCAAAGCATTGCTTTTTCCTTCTGTACTCCATTTTCAATTGTTGTGGAGCCCAGTGACACATTTCATGAGTGAGAGCTCTGTTCCATCACTGACAACATGCGTGGCAGATTGGGCAGCCATCTTTTGTGCATTGAGAAGCATGATTTTCAGGGATTTTGGCGCACACAAAGGTTTCACAGCCATTTTGCTATTTCTGGCTTCTGGCACCACCATAGCAGAGCTATGCAGCATAGCAGAGTAAAAGTGGGTCAAAACATCAACAATATGGTCCTTGATGGTTCTGGAGGAGCAGGGGAGCACCTGTTTGAATGACACTTTCACATGTCAGATTTGTCTAGAAACATTGTCAGGTGTTGTCAGAGAGAAAGAGGAGAAAGGAGGAGGAGAGGGAGAGATGGCCCAGGGGGGCCAAGAGAGGAAGAGGGAGTGGAAGAGGAGGTAGAGGACAGGATGTCCTAAGTTTTAGCAGAGACGTGAGAGGCCAGAGCCATACAGAGGGCCTGGGAGGGAACAGGAGAGGTAGAGACTATGACAGGATTGGCCAGTTCCTTGCAGATTTTAAAGGGTTTAGCCATGTTGTTAGAGGCCGCAGAGACGCTGCCTTGAATGTGTATTCTCTTCTTGGACAGGACAGAGAGTGTGTATTACCTTTGTAGCAGGCAACAGGCCAGTTTGCCAGAGGATGCCCCCAAAGCTCTCCAATCCTCTCAGCCACCCCGCACTTGCATTTCAGGACGCCAAGGTTGGAATCATACCAAGAGTTGCTCTTGTAGGTAGGCTTCAGCCAGGCTCTCATGACAAGGACAAGGATGTCCAGGGTGTTGGAAATAGAAAGATGCCGAACATAAAGGGCTGTGTCAGGGTTGTGAGTCAGCCACAGGAGTGGGAGGATCAGAGTAAGTAGAGACAAAGGCATCCACTGACACGCTTCATGGGCTGAATGACCAAGAAGGTAGGTGGCAGTTCTGGGGTGGGCTTTGCCTGAGGGGTAGGGAGTTTCAGATGAGAGGAGAGTAGAAAATGGTCAGTCCAAACAAGAGGAGTGCTGAGAGGGTTAGAGAGGGGGATGTCTGAGGCAATGAGAACATCTAAAGTATGTCTGTCAGAGTGTGTCGGGCCAGAATGCAGAATGGAAAGAGAGAGAGTGTTGGCCATAGTTAGAGAGAGGCCAGGAGAGATAGAGAGCCTGCAGTCCAGTAGGTCTGCATAGGGATGACAGAGGCCAGAACGCACTCCGGAAAGGGCTTCTCCACCTCCAGGATGGTTGGTTTTTGGTTTGGAGAGGATCTTGTAGCCCACAGGGAGGAGAGTGTCAAAACTTGTGACAGAACTGGCCATAAACTGTGTCTCGGTGAGAGCAAGGACATATAGGTTGAGTTCTTCGAGGAGGTGACAGATGTCAGAGGAGTGTTTGACAGCAGAACGATAGTTGAGAGTAGCGTTGTGGAGCAGGTTGCCACATTTGAAAGACTTCCGTTGAATGGTACAGGCTTGAGGTACACCCTGCAGAGGTGGTAGCAGGGCCCAGGGGTGGGCAGAGGAGGAAGATGAGGGTGTCAGAGAGGTGGCAGAAGTAGTAGTAGGAGAAGGGAGGAAGCTGATAAGACGCAGGAAATGCCTATCACATGGAGGAGTTTTGGTTGAGGGCTCTGAACCAAGATGGTGCCGTTCAGATAGACATTAATTATGGTGTTGGAGGAGTGGGAGGGGGCCAAGAGGACCTCCCACCTAGTCCTACCATTAATGGGAGAGGAGGAAAAAGTAGAGAGAACAGAGATCATTTGAAGGGTCCATAGGTTTGGAGAGGGGACCACAAAGAGGATGTCAGTGAGGGTCTGTCTGGAGGAAGCACAATTCCACAATTTGATGTTGTATATTGAGCTGCAGAGACATGAAGTGTGGCAGCTGCCAAGGAGACTGCCCCTGCAAAGACAGTGGAGATGTGCCATGAGGAAACCACTCATACCCCAGGTCACACCCTCATCCTTCTCAATACATGATGATTAGACAACTTCACTCTACCAGCTGGACAGGGACACCATAGCTGAGCTGCTTAGCCTCATACAGCTAGACCTCCAGAGTGCGATCAGAATCAGGACTGCCATCCCACCCATGCTGAAGTTGGTAGCTGTCCTGCAATATCTAGGTACAGGCACATTTCAGCACACCATTGGGATGCTACAAAGTAGTGGCACAGGTGCTTGAGCCCTAATGTGACATACAACAAATCACCCTGCATGCCACCAAGGCAAGTTTCTATATCACAACTCAAAACCCCAACGTGACTGGTGCACTGAACTATATGCATGTTTTATTGGTACTACTCCAGGCATGGGAACATATATACCTGTCAGGTGTATTGACCCAGGTTCAAGTTATTACACTGCAACATTTGGTGCTGTGGGCTTAGAAAATCCAAGATGGTCGAAAAGCCCACATTTGCGCCAGAATCCAGGAAAAGCACGCAGTTTTGCGCACACCAAAATGGTCGCCTGACCCGCCACCCACCAGTGCAAGCGTGATGTGCCAGAAGCGCCATGAGTGAAACGTGGTGCCAAAGGAAAAACAGCAGTGCCTGTTAGCTCAAAAAAGCGCTTTGAAATCACCTTTGTTTCTCTGAATGCAAGCTCAAAATGCCTATTTCAAACATTGCAAGATATTCAAAAATCTTACTGAACACCAGCAGACGTCTGGTAGAATGAAGTATTTTGTGCATACCAAATCTGGAAAGATGAAGAGCCTAAAATAATGTTCATAACAAAACTGGCTGAGCTGTGGATGTCAGCAGCTTAAGTGAAATGGGATTTAAAGCCACTAAAATCGAAATGTTTAAAATAAATGAGTGACCTACTTTTGAGTGTCACATAGGTTGCAACTGCTTAAATGTCATGGTTTTGAACTTAGAATCAGCGTTTTAGCTGCATGTGTCAAAATTGTAAGTTTGATTTGAATGAAGAAAAATGGGAACAGAAGTGACCTTTGGCTGAAGCCTGGCTTAAGGAGATTGAATTCTGCCCGGCAACTACCCCCGACAGGAGATGAAACTTGCCCAGCAACTGCATTCACAGGCCTGGCCTGCCTTCTGCTGCCCCACCAAAAAGAGATTACACCTCTCTGATTGAGTCAGGGGAGGGGTACCTGGGACTGCAGGGAAACAGAACAATGAGCTTCCCTTTGCTCCAAGCAATTGCTAAATCAGGGGGTCGTAAATGGCTTCCTCTTGGAAGGAACTGGGAGGGGCACTGCCTCTGTGAGCCAGCTGAGCTTGGAGGAAGTGGACAAACCAGAAATTCCCCCATGTGCTTTGGGAAACCACACCCCTCTGGGCCAGAGCATAATTTTAAAAAGATGGATAATTCATAGTACAAAATAGTCAAAATTATATAAATAATATCATTATTCCTGTGATTTTTCTGTGCACATTTTAAGAGGTGTTAGGACTCTGTGGTATGTTCTGGGGGTAGTAGCGGAAAATAGGGTATTACTGAAAATGTCTGTATGTTAAAAATCTGACACTTCATCATCTGATGCCCATATTCCTTGTGCACATTTGTGTAAATTCTGGAAAAGTTTAGAGGTTGTGTTCTGGATGAAAAGGGCAGAATTCTGTCAGAAGTGAACACAACATCTTACAAAGACAGGGATCGGATGGTTTGGCGCTACAGAAAATATGTTAACTGGACACATAATATTAGAAAAATTGTACATAGATAAATATGCAGTTAAGTCAAGAATAGATTTGTGTGGAAAGTGACAAGGGGAGTGTTCTTTCTGTATGCCATAAAAATGATGTCTCATGACATGGGATGACTCACAGCTCAGTTCCCCAATCAGAGGACAGAAAATCCTCTAACCCATCAGGATCCTTAGAGGGTTGGGCATAGAAAGTCAGCCTTCCCACCCATTTTCAAAAGACATAAAAAGAACCACTGAAAGCCAGATAGGGACAGCTCCTTCCACTTTCTTGCGAAGCACTTTGATGGATTACTTCAAATTCAAGCAATATCCAGAGACCGAAACTTAGAAAACCAGACTCCAGATTCCAGAACTTTGAAGCAGAAGGCCTGTTGCAAGCTAAAAGTATTCTCAGCTGGCCTTACAATTTTGCAAACTGATTTACCCCAGAATTCCAAGGGGCACATCAGAATAAAACAGCCGGGCTGTGCTGTTTGATTCTAGCCAAGAACATTTGCCAGAACCAGACCCAGAGAGCAGTGCTGTATCCAGAACCGCAGACCAGACCAGACCAGACCGCTGTGCAGTGCCAAGAACTTTTGCCAGAACCAGAGATCCAGACCAGCAGAGTGGAGCTGACCCAGATAGCTCTGACTTCAGAACCACCCGCTAGAAGTCCAGTCTAAACCTGTTGACCAGATCTTGACGGCCTATTTCAAATTTATAGTGTGAGTATCCAGCCAGAACTGTGCAGAACCAATCTCTTAGTCTAAAATAATCTCATCCCATCCATTTCAACCTATTTAGAACTGCATAGAAATCGTGTGTCCATTCTGTGATTTCAAACCTGTGAAAGTGTCATTTGTCATTTGAATCTTACTTTACTTTATTTCTGAGAATCTACCTCCACTAACCCGTCCGTATCTTTTGAACTGCACGTCCTAGAAGCGAGATTTAACTTTCATTTTAATGCTAAGAACCTAAGCTTTCCAACAAGCCCAACTTTCTACTCCTTATGGTTTCTATAGTTTTTCCGTAATCGCGATCGACGCACTCGGAAAATGTGCTGCAAATTGCAATTTGACTCAATTTCTCCACCTGTCAAAAATAGCTGTCTTTTGCTGCAACTGCTGAAATTCGTTTTCAACCTGACAATCCCTCATGAATCACTGATAGTATTGACCTGAACCAATCTTAAGTAGCTGTCACCTACCCTGAATCTCCTGTAGGGAATTAAAATCATTTTTAGCATATTTTTCACTTCATTGCAAATCACATTTAAAAGTATTTCTGCCTGTTTTAAAGCATACCGGTTGCTCTAAGCTTGCTAGGGGGGAACTGGAATTTGTATTGCATTTTGTTTGCATTCCTGAAAACTATGTGCTCTCTTTTCCATCTCTTTATATTGCATATGGGGGAGTGAATTGTCACAAGGAAATGTGATCATATTATCTCTTGTTGAAACCATATCTCTTGTTGAAACCATATCAGTTTATTTCTAAGCTGCATTCTTTCCATCATTGCTTTTTCTTGAAACCATAAAAGTATTCTCTGCTACCTTATCCTTTCTATACTAACTCCTCACAAATATTAATTTATTCATAAAAGGTGTGATATATATATATTGTTTAATTTTTCAAATAAATCTTTTAATTTGCAAAACAAACCTACTTCTTGGCTCAGTGAGGTCAGGGGGATTCAAAGAGAGGGGTGTTATACAAGGGTTTATCATCCAGATCTATGAACTTATCATAAAAATATATAAATAAGGGCTTCCCTTGGGCATCCCAGACTAGGCATTGACTTAGTTGGAGTGCTGAATTGAAATCACTTAACATACCTCAACAGAAAACAGTACCATTCTATGAACATACAAATGACATGCAATGCTGATCTGACAGCGAGCCACTGCTGTGCCAGTTTCCCGGGTTCAACCGGGAAATGGTCTTGACGAAAAGCACCCTGCCAGTGTACACAAACTCCCCCAGGGACCATCATAAATGGATATTGGGTAAGTAGCAACTGTGAAAATGCAATGCACATGTGGACCAAAAAATGTGAAGGGGTGAATGTGGGGGTGGGAGGAACAGGATTACTGCTATGCATATATTATGCATAGAAAAACAAATGTAAGTACATATTCCGTGTGAGAGCAACAATGCAACAATGCAAGCCTACATGGGGCACAAAGCTCTAGACTACAGAGTGAGCAGCCCATTACCCACATCACGCCCTCCCTTAGGCACAGTGTGATATGAGTGTCCCTGGTAGTACTGGTAGTAGGATACAGAGGATGCACTGATGTACATCTCACAATCCCTGTCAATAACCACATCACAATAACAAACAGAAAAGCATACAATTGGCAAGACTCCCCAACTATGCCCAGCACAATGACAGATAAAAGGTAGCAGCAGGCCAGTGTTATTGAATAGAGTAAGGGCGATGTTGACCTTGTGATAAGCTGGTGAAGAAGGTGGCAAACGCATTCAACTGGAGACTTCCTTTAAGATGAGTAGCAATACTCTGCAGATGGATGGGGATGCAGATTTTAATCAAACATCAATAATTCAGACAACACAAATAGCTTGACAAAAAGTTTGTTCTGTTTTAATGTAAGTAAATAAAACAGGGAGTACAACGAACATCAGCAATCGCTTGATACTCAATTATTTAATAAAAAAGCTGAGTTCTTAAACCCTACATTGGTCATAGCTGAAGTGCTGACCTATGTCATTATCAACATCATCCTACGTGGCAAACTTCTAAAACCTATCGGGAAGCGGGGTTGGCTCTTAGTGAATAACTAAACATAGGTGTTATATCTGTATAGAGTAACAGAGGGAAATAATTGGATAGTCAACAACAGGTGGGGCAACTAAGCCCTCCCTTCAAAATGGCCACTATGAAAGTCACTAAATGTACAACGTCCCATTGGCTACACAATTATAGGACACCCTACTATGTGGTCCTCTACAATTGGTTGGCTACTAACCCCCGTCAATAACTTTCCACCTACGTGAGCAGCATGCAGACTGAACAACCAGGTGCGGGTGAGCTAGTCTTGATACCAGCTTCCCACTAATTAAAAGTACACTCCTTCACCACCTCAATGTTTCAGTGTTTGAAGTTGGCCTTGAGTCTGAACTGTTCTCTGAGATTTTTTAAGGAGTATGGGTACTGTCTGGCTTCCGTGCGTAGGTGTGATCTCCTCATGAGTCCAACTTTCTTCCATCACGTGACTGGACACGACGATTTGCTCCTTTTTGGGTATTTGATTTTATTCTTCAATAGTCCTCTGACGTGTTTTGTTTTCACTTGACCATCTTGAACGGGAGCTTCTGTTCTTTCACGTTAATTTTATCTAATGTCAGCCAATTTTAGTTCTGATAAGACCTTGGCTCTTTGGCTCATCCACCACCTTAGCTGAAATATGCTCTGCTTAATTTAATTGCTTTTGTAACTGCAACACTGAATTTAGGCCTTCCTCGTTGCTCAAGACTGCTATATACGTAGTGGAACCTTCATTCTTTATTCAGTCCATATGTATCTATGAGGTATATATATGTATATATTGGTGATTGCCGCAATCTATTTACTATAAGCATTTGGATAGCTTCATGATTACTTTGCTGCTTGCGTTTCATAGCATCTGTACACGTTTAAACTAACTAAGTATCTTCATCATGATTATGGCATAAATCTCGTTATATTGATCTCAAGATGTCACTTATCCTTTGTACTTCTTCATTCTTCATAAATCGTCTGCCTCTCTGGTCTTGTTATCTTCTATATATGGAGTTGATTCAGTTTCGTATGACGTCCCCATTCATCCTGGTCATTCAGTTTCTTTGTTTCATCAGGAATCGCATTCAAATGGCTATCATATTGTCTTGAATGTATGTATGGTTTCCTTAATGGATACTTCACTTCCCATATTCTCTTAGGTATATGTATTCTTATGGGTACTGCACAGAGTCGTTGCTCTTCTTCTTGCCTTCTGATTGGTGTAGTATATGTCACATGCTTTGGTTCACACTTCTCAGGTAATGTAGGAGGGGTAGGTGGAGTAGGGGTACTTGGCTCCTCCTCTACACTCCCCCCTTTGGGTGATTTATCTATCACTCTCACATTGTCTTCTATCCCTAGACATCCTGGCCTAAAGAAATGCCTCTTAGGCATCCATATGTGTATGACTCCCCTTCAGGCATCCAGCTGACTTCACATGCTCATCTTTCTTCCATGTCATGAGCATGTACTGTCCACTTGGACTGCAGTAGATCCATCTTCCCACATATTTTCTGTGTTCCTTTGGATACAGGAACTTCGTTCCCTCTGGTGCATGGATACTAGACTTCACAAAGTCTCTGATCTCTTCATCAGTCAAGTCTTTAGGCTTCCATCCTGGTTTAACATTGATCATGATCTTCATCCCTATGGCTTTCTTTGCTGTCTTCTTGCATTGCGAGATTATTATCTTAATCACACAGAATCCAAGCATCACTAATAATCGCAAGGCTCCAAGAAATTTGAACCTATCTGCCATCCATTGTGGTATCCATGAGAAAAGATTTCCAAACCAGCTGTCATCAGCAATGTCTTCAACCTCTTCTATCATCTTGCCATGGAGCTTCGTTAGCATGTCTATGGCCTCTGTCAATGTTCCATTCTCGTCATCATGAGAAAGTATAAATGTGCAACATGATTCTCCAATTTTGGCAAAAACACCTCCATCTATGGCTGTAATCATATCCAGGACGTATCTGTTCTGGAGAGCCACTAGTATTACTGCTCTCAGTTCTTCTCTGATTGCATTTAATCCTTTTATAGTTGTGTTAATTGTCTGCAGCAATTGCCATCTGGTGATTTGTAACCACTTTGTATTTGCTCCAACCTGGATTCTTGGCATAAAGATCATCGTGAACACTGATGAAATCTGGCTGAACAGCCTATGTACATACGGGATGGCATCAAAGGCTTCTATTGATTTAGCAGAGAAGTAATTCTCTCTCTTTGTTCAACTTATCAGTTCCACAGATCCCCTTTTTCTTAGATGAGCATCTGCTTTTGGGAAACTTTCAATGTTCAGGTCACCTTGAGGAATCACCAATACAGGAACATTGACATTCACCAATGTGCAAATTCCTCTCCAGCCTTTAGGCAGTCTGATGTAGGCTTTTGATCCACAAGCCCAATAATGATCCATGATTACTGCTGTTCCATGCACCATTCCTGGTATATTCGTACACAGTTCTGATTTTCTCCCATCTTTCTTGTACCATTGTTCCTGAAACAAAACCTAGAACTTTCTAATGCTACTATCTGCAATGGTCCTCTCCTCTCTTCGGCCCGTGTCAGTAGTTTAGCAAGTCTAGGCCATAATGGCTTGCATAACATTTGTGCATTCTCAATAGTTTCTTTGTAGTATCCAGTAATCATTCACGCTCTGCAGATCACCACTCCTTTTTCCCATTCTTCTGGTTATAGTACTGTTCCCTAAATTTGCATTTGTCCTCTGTTCTTCCATCTGCTTGCTTCTTCTGCTAATTTTCCTTTGACATCAAGTTTCTTGTTCACTTCACATCTAATGCCAGCTCCTTTCTCTCCTGGCTTCTCATATCTGATGATTTCTCGTATGGGCTCTGTTTCTTGTCCTTATATCTTGTATGTAGTCATCTTCATCTGGATCTGTCTTTTCGGTTGCCCATTTAAGAGAAGCATTGCTTCCCATAAATTGACCTCTTGTTTTGTTTTGCAAAGTGTTATGTGCAATAGGCAATGTGCTGTCTGGACATCAATTTCAATTGCTATGAAGATCTTTGACTTCCCCATGCTATATGGCAGAAGTGCACACATGAAGCAGTCTTCATCTGACGTTCTTCTTCCAACTTCTTTTATGTGTTGGTACCATATGTTGTTTCCCAAGTGTGCTGTGCTGTCTAGGTAATCGTTCAGTTCATAATTGTCTTCTTGGTTGCTTCTTTTAATTCTCAAAGTCTTCCTGTAGTTTTCTATAACCACATCTCTGAATACATCGGTATAACTTCTTCTAGCTGGTCGAATTGCAAGAACATCCATCCGGGTTCCCTGAGTAGAAGAAAGTTCAGCAAGTCTTTCTTTATCCCTCTCTTTCTGGCAATGGCTATGAATGGCCATATTGATTCTGCTATCATCTCTGCATGTGATTGTCTTGTGGGACTTGTGCTTGGGCTTCTTGTCACTGCATCAGGTGTGTCTGTATGCATTATCTGTGTAGGCCCAACCTTTGTCAATACCTTATTTTGCTTGTTTTGCCGACCCTGTCTCTGGCGTTCAAAAGTAATGTTTGAAGCAAATGCTGTGTGTGATGCATTACTAATAACATCCATTTCAATCTTGGGTATCTGTCCATTTTTTCTAGGGACGGGAATGACTACAAATGGGCTGGGTTGCTTTGTAGTTGCCACGTTTACCTTTTCCTTCTGCTCAGACACATACATAGGAACCTTTGCATCATGTGCTCCTATATAGAAAGCATTTCTAACTGTCAGTGAAAGCAATGACTACAATACATGTGTAAACAATACAGTGATAAGTGAGTTTACAGCATCTGCTTCTAGGGCAATGTGACCGTTTGTCCTCTTGGGGCACCACATCTCGATCATTTGATGTTAAGGAAAGAAAAATTCTTGTTTAATGGCACTGCTTTTTTTTAGATTGCTTCTGGAACTTGTTATATTTCTGCAGCATTCGTCCTCGATCAACTAGCTGCTTTCTGGAACCAATTTCTCCACCAGTCGCGGTGCAAATGTTCCTTTATTGTGAAAAAAGATGATTTCTGCAAGCTGCTATGAATTCATCTCCATTAAGCAGTTCCCAATCGATACCTCAAATCTGCTTCAGACCAGATGACCTTGTAGCTTCCCTGTCAGCATGAACAAAGTTTTAGGTTTTTATCACTTCCTCGATCTGTCCCCCGGAGGAAAGTTTCTATACAGCTCTGTGGTTTCTTTGAGAATAGATTGCTTCCTGGATTATGATGCCTTCCAGGATCACATAAAAAATTTGTCACCACATCCGTGTGTCTTCCAACGAGATGCAGGTAACTGTCATGCCCGCGCCGCTGGCGCACGCATTGGCAACCATCATGGACCACTTGGTACTCATTTATCCTCCTAATCCTCTTTGAACAACTCCTATTCACGCCTTGGTCTTTTATTTCCATTTGTTCAACTTTGGTTCTTTCTTGTTTTATTCAATTAACTACATTTCCCATAATGCACCTGGCTACAGTCCTCAATTCGTGGCTATTCTCATTCCTCGTTATTGGGACCACAATCCCCAGAAGCCCTAGCAGCCAGTGCTGCTTCCACCTGCTCAGGGCCAGAGAGGGAGGAGGCAGATTGTCTTCAGGTGTGCTGCTCCAGGTGCTGGCAATTAGCCTGCCTCAGAACAGGGCAGGGCTGTATGTAAGCAGCTGCCTGCAGGAGCACAGGGTCTTGCATCTTGAGATCTCCCCGCTCCTGTTTGCCTTGACCCTCTACTTTGTTTGCTGTTCCTGTTGCTGCATTTCCCTGTTTTGGATCCAGTGCCCTACCGGGCTCTCAACATTGCAGCCGACCTCGCTCTGCTGCCTTCCAGCCTCCGCCCTTGCCATGCCGGGCTCTCAACATTGCAGCTGATCACGCTCTGCTGCCTTCCAGCCTCCGCCCTTGCCCTGCCGGGCTCTCTACATTGCAGCTGATCACGCTCTGCTGCCTTCCAGCCTCCGCCCTTGCCCTGCCGGGCTCTCTACATTGCAGCTGATCACGCTCTGCTGTTTTCCAGCCCCCGACTGTGCCTTCGGGGTTTCCTACCTTGCAGCCGATCACGCTCCGCTGCTTGCTACCTACCTTTTTCCGCTGGGTTCTCAGCCTGGCAGCCTACTACAGTCCTCTGCAGCCCTCTACAGTCAGTGACCCTGCTCCTCTGGGCTCACTCCCCGCGGCCCTGCTCTTCAGGGCTCCCTGCCTTGCAGCCGATCACGCTCCGCTGCCTTCTACCTACAGCCCTTGTCCTCAGGGCTTCCTGCCTTGCAGCCTACTACAGTCCTCTGCAGCCCTCTACAGTCAGCGGCACTGCTCCTCTGGGCTCACTCCCTGCTGCCCTGCTCTTCTGGGCTCCTTGTCTTGCAGCCTGCCGCACTCCGGCTGCCTACAGTCCTTGTCCTCTGGGCTCCCTGCCCTGCAGCCTGCACCTCTTTGCTGCCTACAGCCCCTGTCTTCTGGGCTCCTTCCTTGCAGCCTACTCCCTTCACTGCCTACAGCCCTTGTCCTATGGGCTCCCTGCCTTGCGGCTTGCTACACTCCTCTGCCTTACAGCCTGTATTACACTTAGCTACCTACGGCCCTGCTCCTTTGGGCTCCCTACCTCGCGGCCCTATTCTTTTGGGCTCTCTGTCTGTCGCCTACTACTAATCTCTCTCTGTCCTGTTCTTCTGGACTCCCTGCCTTGCAGCCTACTACAGTCCTCCGCAGTCCACTACAGCTTGCCTGCACCTAGTGCCACTCTTAACTGCAGACCTGCTTCCTACTTTGCAGCCCTTCTGTTTTCCTGACTGCTGCTCCCTTGTTCTCTTCCTTGAGTCCTCTGTACTCCACCTTAGGTTATCTACTTCAGTATAATTGCCTTTCCTTCATTTCCTTCTGCTAGATTGCTCATAGACTTCCTTTTCGCTGGATATTTCTGTTCTTGTCTTCTTATGTGTCTTATGTAATCCCTTTGTACAGAGCTTGCCCGTTGGTTTCCGGCAGGCAACCTCTGCCCCTTCCCTTGTCGCGTTTTCAGTGTTACAGACACCCACTGCTGTTGTTCCCAGCCATAAGCATACAGCGCAGGCGTCTGTTATAGCAATCTGTGCAGAAGGCTGGAGTTTCCTAAGGTTCGTGGAACACTCTTTCCCATTTCAGCATACACCCCAAGAGGGAATCCAGTTTGTTTGTACCTTTGTATCTTTTGCCCCTTTTGGCTCCCAGCTAAAGTTTCCTACTCTTCTTTCTTGTTGAACTTCCTGCTGTGTGCGCTTATCTGCTACCTTACTTCAGCACAGCCACCCAAACCCTACCGGGGTGCCCTGTGCCACTCTTGACAGAGTGCCATTCCTGACAGTAGCCTTCAATCAAACGAAAGAACACTACACTGACCAGTCTATGTGCTGTGTCAGGTGATAGGGGCATTTGTGTTTTCCTCACTGAACTCAGGCAACTTCAAAAACTTCAGCGATGATTATGAGCAATCTTCTAACAATTTTTTCGTTGTCAATATTACCAAGAAATGCTGGAACGCAACAAGTTCTCCCCACCAGTGACGGATACGTACATAATACCAACTCAAAATATGTAAGTATGTGCCTAGAATGGTCATCACTGACTAACACCATGTGTAATTCCGAAAAAGAGCTCTGTATGGAATGAATCAGGATACTGATTTTCCAATTGCTGTGTCCACGATCATAGTTTGGCATATCCTTTTTTTTATCAAGGCTTAAGTGTGTCTCAGTCCAAAGTTAATACCCTTTTTCACTTTTCTTATCAAGGCTTTAAGCATGCCTCAGTCCAAAGTTAATAACCTACTGTGGCTTTCAAGAATGCAGAGCTTCCCTTAACCCTGCAACTAAGATGTGCAGAGTGTTTGAATGTGTCCTTTTACCCTTTTATTTGTAGATAAAAAGGGAGTGTCCATATTAAGCCACAGTCCAACCACAGAGTTCTTGACGCTTTCCACTTGTCGGGTTATGCGTCCTTCTTCCTCGCCATGGATCTCGTCTGCATATGCTGTGGTTTTTCCCTGATGTTTGTAGCTTCTTCACGGTGGGGTGTAAGCAAAGGTGTCCCTCCAGCGTAGATCTTTGTATCGCCCAGGAAGATCCAAGCTGACCTACCCTGCACTTTGACAGCAGATTGCGTGACGTCCTCAACAATGAAAGGACCATGAAAGCGGGGCTCGTCCCACTTTTTCCTTATGTGATTATGAATCAGGATCTTATCATCTGGGTAAATTCTTGGACGTATACATTCGGGAGTTTGGATTGTTGCAGCATCTCTTTCTGTGTTCTGTACTTCTGTACACACTCGCATCTGCAACTGTCCTGAAATCACAGAAAAACTAGATGTTAAACAAGTAGTTTTGCAATTCAAGTCCTAATACTTCGGATGTTGGCTGAGCATCACTTCTAACTCGGGATGGAGGCATTAAAGGTGTTCTCACTCTCCTGACAGTCACAATCTCGTGTGGCGTAAGATGATGGTCAGAACCTAGTTGGTTCCTTAATGCATACAATGCCAGTGGTAGGCAGTGCAACCACCCTTTTTTCAAAGTAAGCTTCAACTTAGCTATTCTCTCCTTTAACAGGCCATTGAGCTTTTCACAGATACCATTTCCTTGCAGATGATAAGCTGAAGAAAACATATGTTTTATTCCGAGCAGCGAAGTGATCTGCTCGAAAACTTCATTAACAAAGTGAGGTCCGTTATGCTATCTCATTACTTCACACACCCCCATCTGGGAAACACTTCCCCCACCAAAAACTTGGCTGCACAGTTAGAGTCTGGGTGCGTACATGGACCTGCCTCTATCCATCTGGAGAAAGGATATACTACAACTAAAAGGTATCTGTATCAATTACAAACTTGTATCATGTAGACATAGTCGATATGTAAGTGCTGAAAAGGACCATTGGGTATTGGGATGACCCCCCTCACAATGTGAAGTGTATGCCGAGCCATCAACTGCTGGCAAATAATACAATTTACCATAAAAAATGCAACATGTTCCATTAAGTTTGGAACAAACCAATCCTCAGCAATGGTTACAGCAAGATTCTCCCTAGTTTTATGTGCTGGGTAGTGTAGCTGTTCTAGCGCTATCTTTAACAAGACTATAGGCATTACTGGTTTACCAGTGCTGTCTTGTCACCACAATGCTTCAGAGGGGTTTAAAGAACACCCTCTTCACTTCCACAAGTTCTTTTCTTCTTGCGGTGCCTCCCCTTGGAGCTCTACCATCTGTGTTTTAGGCATATGATTGTATCCCTCGTCCACACTTAATATTACATTAATTCTTTCATTTACATCAATGGTTTGGACACCCACCATTCCTGTGTCTGTATTTGCTATTCGCTTGGCTTCAGCGTCTGCTGCTTGATTTCTGCCTGAGATAAAATCTGTCCCTTTCACTTGAGCTGCGCATCTAACGACTGCTATGCCCACTGGGAGTTGTAGTGCCTTAATGAGCCTATCCAATAAGGCTGCGTGCTCCACTGGCGTGCGTCCGCTTGGAGGTAGCCCTCCTTTTCCAGCGCGCTAATCCTGCATGTACTGTCGACGTCACATAGGTGGAGTCGCTGTACACTGCCACTTCCTGGTCTGCGTGATTGTCGACTGTGAGTATCAACACAAATAATTCTGAAACATTTGTGCTGAAAAATGTGATGGCAATCGAGTACTCACAAGCACTCAAAATTCTCCATATGTCAAATGTTTCACTACCGCAGCGCCTTTATATCTTTGCCTGTCATTTTGATCGATTCTTGAAGAACCGTCAATGAAGACAATCTCTCCCCCTGCAAGTGCATTCTCCTTTACCCTAGGAAGCTCATCACAGAACTCTTCATGTTTTGCACAATCGTGTATAGGCTCTCCTTCTGTGATTGGCTCAGCTATAAACATAGCTGGATTCACTATTTTACATCAGACTATTTTAATCGCTGGAGTCGATATGATTACCTCACAGGCAGAAGCCCTTTGAGTATTCAACGTGTCTTTTCGTTTTTCTAATATTTGCGAATAATGCATGTTCAACAAATAACGTCATGGAACATCCCATCACCATGTTTGTAGCCTTCTCTATGGCGAACGCGGTGGCTGCTAAACTTTGTTAGCATGGAAAGTGACCTCTCATTACAGGGTCCAAAATTCCACTGTAATATGCAAGGGGTGTGTACCCCAATGTAGTTCTCTGTGTAAGTACTGCTGTCAGAAAAAAGTACCATCTGTGTGCGAGAATAAAAAGAATTCCTCTGCATAAATGGGAATCTCTAAAACTGGAGCTGTGCAAATGGCTTTTTGCAATTCGTCAAACCCTTCTTCCATTACTTCAGTCCACCTGATTTTCTCTTGCATCGCCTGTGCTTTGTTTAAGGCCTGCAAAAGCAGCCTAGTGTACGAACTGGAGTCAAAGACCCATGCTCTGCCATAATTGCATAATCCTAGAAAACTCTGCATTTGTTTTATCGTGTGTGGCTTGGCTGTTTTAAGATTGGCCTCAGGTCTTTCAGGGGCAACTTTCTTTCCCTCATGTGAAATCAATTGGCCTATATACAATACTTCTTGTTGACAATATTTTAACTTTTCCTTGACAACCTCATATCCTTTGTCAGCAAATATAATCATTAGCTGAACAGAATCGCTTCTGCACTCTTCTTCTGTGGTGCTGCAAACTAAAATATAATCTACGTATTTCAGCGCAACGCTTTCTAAAGCAATATTGCTCAAGTCCATCTGGAGGACTCTGTTAAAAATCGATTGTGGACTCACAGTACCCCTGCGACAGCCTCATGCTTTTTAATCTCACTTGTCTAAAAGTGAATGATGCCAAATCTTGTGAGTCTTTGTGCAATGGGATTGAGAAAAATGCATTTTTCAAGTCAATCACTGTAAAATATCGTGCATCAACAGGTATATTACATAGAATCATGGACAGGTTAGGGACTAGAGGGAACTCGGTCTCTACAATCTTGTTTATTGGGCGTAAATCTTGAATTAGTCTCCAGGACCCCCCCTTTGATTTTTTTAATAGGATAAACTGAGGTATTACATGGTGACTCTGATGTCACTAAGATACCTTGGTCCATCATAGCAGAAATCGTCTTGAAAATTCCTTCCTCTGCCTCTGGAGACATGGGATATTGCCATGCTCGAGGTAAAGTCACTCCTGGTTTCAATTTAATCTTCACTTCCCCAACTCCTTTCAGTAAGCCTACGTCATACGGGTCAGTGGTCCATAATGAAATTGGCACTTTCGCCATATCTTTGTCAAAATATTCAGGACGCTTCTTTGCTAGCATCATTCTCTGCGGGACCTCTCTCTTAATCACTTTGACCCAATAAGTGATGCATATTTCAAATATCATAAAATCGTCAGATTTGTCATCTCCAATCAAATCTTCATCAGTAACGTCAGTCACTCTGCAGCCTTCCTCAATGGCAATTATTGTGCTCCATCGTCTATCCTTGTCATCAGTTGCATCAAGCAAAGCCATATTTCCTCGAGCTATAGCTGCCTCTATAGCTAAGGGGAACATTCACCCCTCTTTCTCATCCATAGGTATATGTGGTCTAACTAGAAACTCATCTGGTATTCTCATGGTTCTGCCTACCAGACCTGGCAGCCATGTTAACAAAATGCATATCCCATAATGAAACACTTTGGGTTCCAATCGTATTGCTCTAGGCGCTATTTGTCCTGCGTATGCCCTAATCATTTCGCACACGTTTAAATAATGCATTCCCGGTGTTGAGCATACTATACCATTGTCTGTAAACAAAATGGTCATATTCATTTTTGTCATTAAATCTCATCCTAATTTGTTGACAAGTGTTTGCCTTGAATAAAGCAGTGGTACCTTCATATCACATTCTCCTATAGAGACTGGTAATTCTTCTGTAAAAGTAACACAACTTGTAGCTCCTGTAAAGCCCTGAGTATTCATCGCATCGCCAGAAAACTTGCCCTCACGTATACACGAGCGTGTCGCACCCGTGTCCACTAGGTAGAAGTAAGCTTTGCGCCTATAATTATGTCTATCCTTGGCTCCTCACAAGGATTTGGCATAATAGATAGGACTGAACACATCAGGTCTCCCAGTGAGCTGTCCTATTGTGGGTGGAGCCTCACTCCATCACTTGTGAATGGATTTTCTCCATCAACAGTGACACCTCCCATTCTACGCATCATAGGCTGGTCTGTGTTTGTGTTTTGCTGAAGTTTCATAGGAGATTGCTGCGATTGCCCTTGCGGTTGGTTACCTGTTACTTGCTGTGGTTGCAAGTCTTGCTGCACCCTCAGCGCTTGCTGCTGCACTGTTTGATCTTGCGCAACTCCATGTCCCCTCTGCTGCGAATATGCAAGTGTATTTGGCATTCACTGTCTTGAAAACTGAGCATTCCGTACCATCCCTTGGCTTCTCCACATACAAACATGTGCCCTGTCATTCCACACGTCCAACACACAAGCGGTTGTCTTCCCATCTGCCCATTTTGCATGTTTTGATTACTATTTTGCATATTCTGAAAACCTCCCTGATTATTCTGTCAATACCCTTGATTACCTTGCCAACCGCTCCCTCGATATCCCCTTCCTCTTGGAGTATATCCATTATTTGTCTGATCTAACTGTCTTTGGTTATTTACTTGTGCATAGGTACTGCTTGCTGTGGGTTTGATCCGCTCATGTTAGTTAACATGGCCCCTTCACTGGCATACTTGGATATCTTTTTCTGCACTAAATTTGCTTCTTCACCTTTTCGTGCATTGTCCTTTTTGCGATTCTTATCCTGCAGGAGTCTGCAATATTGTTCGATGGTCAACTGAATTTCCGACCATGGTTTTGCTTCGATCCCCACTAATTTCTTGAGCTGCTTCTGCACCTGCTCTGGCAGCCCTTGGCATAATATATGATAAAATACAGGTATAGACTTCCCCCAAGCCTCACGTGTTTCAAGCGCCCATGCGTCTTAAAAACTTTGAATCTAAAGCAACAGATCCTCTCCTTCTTTCATTTTTCTTGTCATTATAGCTCCCAGATCAGTCGTGTGCGGATATAGCACTCGAATCGCTTTCCAAATCGCTGCTCTACAATTGTTTAACGTCGCTCCATCATGCGCGCTATTGACTGTAGTCACACCAGGGTAACCTGCTCTTGTCCATACGTCATCAGCTCTTTCACCAAGTATGGCGATTAGAAGACCTTTGATATCTCCTATAGCTAATGTATTCCCTCCCGTCATTTTTTCGAAATCATGTATCCATTTTCCAGTGCCGAAAGTTAAATTTGGCAGTTTACTTTTTAAGTTTTCCCTGTCTATCTGGGGCCACGGTATATACTGTGTCCTGGCTCCTCCTTTTTCTAACAAGGGGAACTGTGATGCTCTAAACTCATTCTCATCTCTCATCATTTGTCTATCTACTGCTGGAGTAATATTTCCACATTGCCGTCTACCTGGCAATGACATTAGCCTGCTTACATAGGGTGGCGACTCCCCCCTCTGACCATGGGGTTTCCCCTTGTCGGTCTGACTGTGTCAGTGGCTCTGATGCCTTAGACATAGGTAATTTTAAATCTGACCATCTTACTTCTTTATACAAAGGCGGATGTTCTTCTAGGTCACATATTAAACGTCTCACTTCCCTTGAGTAGGTTTCCCTTTCTTCGTCTATAGACAGCTCCTTCTGTCTCGTACTTCGGGAGGTTTCCTCCGTGTCATACAACTGAGTACTCTCGAGACAATCATTTTTTCCCTTCCTTTGTGCTTCTTTCTGGGCTTGTATTTCGTGATATACTTTAACAATCGTTTCCCCAATGCTTTGCGAGTCAAATTTGTCTTACAGATTTACTCTAGATGTGCTTGGAAATGGCTCTGACTCAGGAAAGAATTCCTCTATGTCTTCCCAGTGGATTGGGATCTCTTACTTCACTTTCCAAATACTCAAGATCGCGTGCTCTCTGTCTCCTTTTGAGTTCTATGTCATCATCGACTTCTCTGCGCTTTCTCGCCTCTTCCCTTATTTCATCTTCCTCTTTCTTTTTCATATCCCTTCGTTCATTTGCCCTTCGCTTTTCCTCATCCCTTCACCCTTGTATTCTTTTCTCTCTTGTTCTTTCCTGTTCATCGGCTTCTATTCTTTTCTCCTTTAGTCTTTCTTTTTCCTCTGCTGTTCTTCTTTTATTATCACGCTTTCTTTGTTCTTCTGCTCTCTCGTGTTTTTTACATTGCTCATCTTGATATAACTGTTCTCATCTTTGTGTATCTTTTCTTCTCGCTCCTTTGACTCTCAATCGTTCCTCCCTTCTTTGTCTTTTCTACCTTGTTCATCTTGGTCTCCCCTTTGCCTTACATCTTTGATGCCTTTACCATCGAGTTTAAGTAAAATCTGACCTCCCAACCATTTGTTCTGTAGGAGCGCTATCTCATCAGTTTTGTCCTTACCTCCTTTGCATCTCTTTATTTCTCTCCTTATGTCTAGAGATGTACTTGCTTGATCAGTTCACTCCTTTTCAAGTCCCTCCTTGTTCCTCGGGACTTTGGTGGTGATATCTTTCGCTGTGTCTTTATCTGGGCCCTCGTCACTACTTTGCGTAGGTGACTCATATGAAGGATTGCTATATCCTGTCACTGCTTTACGTTCCCTTAATGGGTATAACCCTTTGTCTTTCTTAGTCTCGTCTTTTATTTCAGATGGAGCGGGCGGAGCAGAAGGCATATATTGAGTATCCAATCTAAAGCAGGCTCCTTCTCCTTCTCACGTTCATACATTTTCTAACTTTTTTCTTGTGTATGCGGCATGCAAATATGTCATCATATGCTGTAGAACTGTTCTCGATAATGACCCGCTCTGGGGCCATGGCATGAACATTTTATCTACGGTCCCTTTAACCCATTCTGCACTGTACTGTTTAAGTTTAGGTGCATGCTTTGGTAGCTGTTTGCAAATATGCACTAATGGCGTAACTTCTTCCATTTCTAACTTTTACTTCTCTTTTTATTACCACTTCGCTTTGCTTTAGTTACAGTTTTCAATTGTGTTTCAATCAACATACACTTATGAGCAAGCACCAATCGTCGCACGCAAGCTCCAATCCCGTTACAATGCAATTTGTTTACTTTAATCTTGGTAAAAAACAACCATCAAAGTTTAATCTTAAAATAATCCCTTTTCGTTTCTTAAATTTCATGTTTCTTTATCACTTAAAACATTTCTTTTTCCAGCTCTAACATCATCGCACTTTCCAATCACATGATATGATATGATATGGCATTTGTAATGCGCCTATACACAAGTGTTTGTATAACAAAACAGGCAGACTTGACCGGCCATATATACGTGCAACTCACAATCCTTTCCTTAGGACTCGTTTTACCCTCTACAATTCTTGTTCCAACTGGAACTTAAGCCAATTCCCTTAAAAAAGTCTTTAAACTTATCTCATCTCCTATATGTCCCTCATTAAAGGGGGCTCTGAATTAAGGCTTCTGCTAGCATTCTTTAAAATCTAGGAACAGGGCGTATCCTTATAGCGTGGCTATACCTCACATCTATTTTCCTTCTCGTGCCTTGAAACACTTGAGTATAGGTGCGTTATAAATGCCATATCATATCATATATATTACTTGGCAACACTCAAGTCAATATATTTCCCCATATACATATATGTTACGCTCTTACTGTTACATTATATTTTATCCCGCCTCCCTCAATTACTCTCTGTTACTTACTACACATGCATCCCTTTCGCCACACTCTTTGGTCTTATTCACTCACTGTTCGCATGTTTTTGTCTTCAGACCCTCGGGATCACCGCCTTCGTTACCGCCTCTTCAAGCTGATTTCTGATCCGCTTTGCGTAAATGTTAGAGGGGTTCCTATATTAAAATAGGGGTACCGTCACACCCGTCTTGCAAGATTTGGGTCCCATTCTAACAACAATCTACGGGGAGCTTCACGTCCTGTCAGACGAATGGCAAAGGTCATGCAATATTGCCGAGACCCTAAAGTTACTTGTGTCGACGGCCGATGGTATCTTATCTAACTATCATCCTCTGCTACCAAGTGAGCTGGAGACTTCCAGCCCTTTAAGATGAGTAGCAGTACCCTGGAGATGGATGGGGATGCAGATTTTAATTAAACATCAATAATTCAGAGGACACAAATAACTTTTCAAAAAGTTTGTCTGTTTTAATGTCAGTAACTAAAACAGGGAGTACAACGAACATCAGCAATCGCTTGATAATCAACTCTCAATTATTTCATAAGAAAGATGGGTTCTTATACCCTACATTGGTCATAGCTGACGTGCTGACCTGCGTCATTACCAACGTCATCCTACGTGGCAACTTCTAAAACCTATCAGGAAGCGGGACTGGCTCTAAGTGAATAACTAAACATAGGTGTTATATCTGTATAGCGTAACAGAGAGAAATAATTGGATAGTCAACAACAGGTGCGGCAACTAAGCCCTCCCTTCAAAATGACCACTATGAACATCACTAAATGTACGACGTCCCATTGGCTACAAAACTATAGGACCCCCAACTATGTGGTCCTCTACAATTGGTTGGTTACTAACCCCCATCAATAACGTTCCACCTACATGAGCAGCATGCAGACTGAACAACCAGGTGCGGGTGAGCTTGTCTTGATACCAGCTTCCCACCAATTAAAAGTACACTCCTTCACCACCTCAATGTTTCAGTGTCAATTAGTGTTTGAAGTTGGCCTTGAGTCTGTACTGTTCTCTGAGATTTTTTAAGGAGTATGTGTACTATCTGACTTCCGTGCGTAGGTGTGATCTCCTCATGCATCCAACTTTCTTCCATCACGTGACTGCACACCACGATTTGAGCCTTTTTGTGTATTTGATTTTATTCTTCAATAGTCCTCTGACGTCTTTTGTTTTCACTTGACCTTCTTGAACAGGAGCTTCTGTTCTTTCACGTTAATTGTATCTAATGTCATCCAATTTTAGTTCTGATAAGACCTTGGCTCTTTGGCTCATCCACCTCCTTAGCTGAAATATACTCTGCTAATTCAATTGCTTTTGTAACTGCGACACTGAATTGAGGCCTTCCTCGTTGCTCAAGACTGCTATATACGTAGTGGAACCATCATTCTTTATTCAGTCCATATGTATCTATGAGGTATATATATATGTATATATTGGTGCTTGCCGCAATCTATTTACTATAAACATTTGGCTAGCTTAATGATTACTTTGCTGCTTGCACATATATTGTACACGTTTAAACTAAGTATCTTCATCATGTTTATGGCATAAATCTCGTTATCTTGATCTCAAGATGTCACTTATCCTTAGTAATTCTTCATAAATCGTCTGCCTCTCTGGTCTTGTTATCTTCTATATGGAGTCGATTCAGTTTCGTATGACGTCACCATTCATCCTGGTCATTCAGTTTCTTTGTTTCATTAGGAATCACATTGAAATGGCCATCAGATTGTCTTGGATGTATGTATGGTTTCCTTAATGGATAATTCACTTCCATATTGTCTTAGGTATAGGTATTCTTATGGGTACTGCACAGAGTCACTGCTCTTCTTCTTGCCTTCTGATTGGTGTAGTATATGTCACATGCTTTGCTTCATACTTCTCAGGTAATGTAGTCGGGGTAGGTGGAGTAGGGGTACTTGGCTCCTCCTCTACAGCGTTCACCATGCAGCTGGATTATTGGTACTCCTCTATCAGCCATTGTAAAGCACAGAAAACCCTAATGTCATGCAGAAAGAGGCTCCATGTATTACTGATGTGCCTGATGAAAAATGAACGCATGCTGCACTGTAGAAGGAGGGCCATGTACACAACAAACACAAACACTTCCATCGTAAAAATGGTCACTTACCTATTGCAGGTGACTCGGTCTATCCACTGCTGCCAAGGCCGATGACACCCATCACAATTCCTGAAACCCCACAGGAGATGGCTTACAATGAGGCACACACACCGACCATTGAGTGCACATTTGGGCTGCTCAAGGGAAGATTCCGGACAGGTCGGACACTAATGTACAGTCCTCAGAAGGTGGGGAATATGGTCATGGTCTGTGCAATGCTGCACAACATGTGCATTTTGAGGAATGTCCCTTTGCCTCCTGAGAAAGATATTGGCCACCCAGACTCTACCTCAGACTCTGATGATGCAGGTGATCAGAGGCCACTTCGAGGTGGACGTGAGGATGCAAGGGAAGGATGCATCATCTGTCATAATCTAGTTCAGAACTTTGTTGAAATCCCTTGGCTTTCACATTGCACTGTAACATAACATCACTAGATTCAGTACTATAAGGTACACTCAATGATTACTGTACACTTTTGCTGGAGTGATGCTTTTTTTATTTAACTGGAGCAGCCCTTCCCCAACAATTATACCCACCCACCACCCTCATCCCCAACGATCATGCCCACCCACTTCCCCAAAACAGTACCCTTGGCATAGTCCCTCCTATTTCCTTTGTGTCTTGCCATGTCCACGTGTCACAGGTGCTGAGGGGGGCTGTCTCCCTTGATAGCCCCTCAGCGGGGTGATGGGCAGAGATCCCCATGTGGGCGTGGCCGAGATGGAGCAGGAATGTGCTGGAGAATGAGAGTGATAGCCCTCAAGATGGGCTCATTGCTTGAGGAAATTAACTTGGCCAACTCCTCCACCCTTTGGGCCACTACTGTCACCGCCGCTGTGACATCTATCACCCTCCTGCTCTGCCTCTTCACCACAGAGGCCACTCTTCTTGACGCCCCTGAATGGCATCACACATGGCCTGAGAGGGCCCCAGTTCCTCCTGTGCCCTGGCCTCTATTCGCTCATGGCTTTGATCCATCTGGCTGCATCTTTCTCAGATCACATCTAGGGTGTTTGTGGGGACTGGTGATGGCCGGTCATGGGGCATTCACCAACCCCCTGATACACGTGGTCTGCCATCTGTAGTGTCATCATCATCAGGAGTAGAATCAATATGGTGATCATTTTGCCACTGCTTAGCCTAGCCAGTGGATATGGTCAATGACTTGGTGGTGAGAGGCAAAAGGGAGGGAAGTGGAGGCCAGTCAAGCTGATGGGGCACACGCCTTATGGTGACCGAAGTGTGTCAGAAGGTATCCTCAGAATCCACTGCCACCCTTGCCTCAGAGGTTGCAATTGGCATACTGATTGTCTGAAACTCAGAGACACATGCAGCTGTGATGATGGTCACTTCTGCGGCTGTCATGGTGGCACACATGGCAGAGGTTGTGGTGATGGTGGTGGTGACCACAGTGTCACAGCTGCCGAAGGTGGGTATGGCACTGGTATTATCAGTGCTGGCAGCCACAGCTGATAGTTTATTTGATAGTTTATTTAATGTTGCTATCGGGACATCTGGCACAGTGGTGCCTGGTGCAGACATTTGTGTTTTTTATACCTCTGCTAGCACTCTGCCATGCATCCCTGAAGGTATTGCGGGAGGGTGGTGTTGGGTTTGCAGTTGAGGTACCAGAGGTGCCTGTAGTTTTGGTGCTTTACTGTTCCTCCTGGCTGTCATGGCTACCTGTGATGAGATAAGGGACATACTATCAGATCCTTTGTGCAAAAGGGGTTGTAAGTGCATTGCATTACAATGTTAATTTTAGCCCACCCAATACAGTTCTTTTGGGGAAGGGTGTGAATATTTCACATGGGACCCCTGGGACTTGATATGTTAGTTCCATGCAAATTCTGAATGCCTCTTGACTACCTGAATGTCGTGGACTTAAAGGGAGTGTGTAGTGGCCACAGTTGGGGATTAGAGAGGTGAATCTTGGTTCACTGTTTAACGGAGTAGGTCTTCATTGTTGGATGAAGCATCCCTACAGCCCTTCATAATAATTGTAGGTGCATGGATAGGTGGCACATGCCCCACATCGACTGGGAGCCTTTTATATCAACCATCATGGTCACCATTATAACAAATAGTGACAAAGCCAATAGATCTGGTTTTGTAAACTTAGAGGTTAAGATTGTTTTGCAAAGCACTGACAGGATAAAAAAGTGTAATAACCAGCACGTTATTTTGGTACACATTCTATTCTGTGATTATTACCCGATGAAGAAGTCTACGGGACTTCAAAATCGTGTGCGCTGTACAATATCAACATACTATTTTCATTTCATCCAGAAAAGGCACACACACTTGGTTTCTGTGAGATTTAAAAACTGGACAAACATGGCATGAAATCTTTCTTTGCAAATCAGCGTGGCTGACAACTCAAATCTGGGTGGACTTGAAAAAAATAACTCCTTTATTGGAGACATTTTTAATCTGAGTTCATCCAAAAAAGGCTTACCCTGATAACATTTGACTCATGCCTCGCATCATTGAATTCACGTGATCAAGAGATGCAGATCACCTGTTGGGGAGCTTAAATTCCCAGTGTTTGATAATGCATCCTCATAATACCTCTTTGAAAAATGAGATGCATGAGGCTAGGTGAAAGGTTTTGGGAAGCTTGTTTGATCTCTACAAAGGTACATCATCCCTAATAAATGTAAACTATTTACTTCCCTTCAGGATTGATTCAAAGAAAGGCAGTAAACTGGAATATTCACTCTGGCCCTTTTTGTTTCATCCACATTTGGAGCCTCTAGCTTTGGCAAATCAATTGAATGTCAAATCTGAATGTATAAATCTTAAAGATTCGAAATGTAAAGAATTAGGATATGTGTGGAATGCATGCTCATGACTACTCTGGCCATGATCTAATCCAGCCTGCCTTGCTGGGTCAAGTGAATGGGTGAGTGAATTAATAAGGGCGTATCTCCAGTTCTCATGTGTACTAGTCGAAACCCATTCTTATGGTCATTCCATTGATGGGGAATAAAGAGTCTATAAAGATCTTCTTTTCAAATTGAGGAGCAGGAAAACTCGCTACATGGGCATTTATATAATAAAACAAGTGTCTGGGATAGGGTGAATCTATTTAACTGATTTTGCTACTGAGAATTATGCTCCTGTTCAGAAATATGTGGATCCAAGCAAGGATTAAATTATACATCAATATGGAGAACATCGTTAATTGGTTATCTTTCTGGGAAGATCTTAGACTCGTGAGCATGCTGATAGTGTTGACACTCTTTGCAAAGAGATATCATGTGAAAGATGTCAGAGGGGTTGGGAGTCATTGCAGTTCAGATCTGGTTCAGTGCACGTTGGATCAAGGTCACTTTCTCACGCACTGGGGAAACAGAGTCAGACCTCCCTCGTCCTGGCTGAAGCACAGTAATTAAAATCTCATGATCATTATTTCCTGATCCTCTTCAGGAGTGCAGATCTCACCAATTAGGACCTTTTGTGGTGGAGGGCCCTGTTTTCACTCTCTGAGTTGCAGAAGCCACAGTAGAATCTGGGCTTGCTTTGTACCCCTCAGAATCTCTTTAACCAGTTCAGAGCTAATGGCTTTAGTGGCAATACTTCCTTTCCAATGCCTGAGCAGCAAATCGTGTTCAATGCAGGTAACAAAGTGAGAGAAAAAATCTTGCTAGAGACCCCCCACAAAGTTTGGAATTTCACAAGTAGCTCTCTTTCAGTAACACCTCTCCCAAATACTGTTTTAACTCTATTTAAAATGTTTTTGACCATAAGGTCAGAAACAGCTTTATGAAGGAACTGTAAGTGAGGCATATCGTAAACTCTGAACTTCAAGTTTTAACTTTTTGATATCATTCTTTTGCCAGGTTTAGAGCATTTGAGACACCTGGTACCAACGTACTCTTCTGACCAGGGTGCACCCAAGAGAAAGGATACACTCACATGTAGTGACCATGTTCAATTTGGTCGGGCATCATATCCAGCATTAGTTGTTGAAATGTATGGCCCACAATGTCCACTGTGAATTTTGTTGCCGCCATAGCACTGTAATTCATTTCATCTGCAGAAAACGATAACATGTATGAGAATTTGTATATTCAGCACCTCTCTTTTCCATTGCCTGTGGCAGTTTGGTGACATTCACTTCTTGGTTCCTAGACAAATAAACCTGCTATGTGTTTGGGAAATGTCCTAGGCTCTTCTGAACACGTGAAGGCCTCCGATAGCTGGACCAGCAGTTTGTGAATTCCAATCAGTTCAAGGTTAGAAAATATAAAGGATACAATGCAGTCTGTTTTAAAATTGGAGGAGGATGAGCAGATACATGAGAAAAATGTGTTTTGGGGGAATCCATAACACATAAATAAACACAATAAAAGACAGCATACACATTGTGCCAGATTACCATCTGGTGCAGATGTAGTAGCCTGAGCTTTTTGATTCTTAGTAATAAAATGATGTGGGTAATTCTGTTTCTGAAAGTGATATCTGCTAATCAGACACCACCAATTGTAGAAGGCATCAGGCCAGAAACATAATGCACACATGCACCTTGCTGTCACTGTCTCCTGAAATACCCAGCAGCTGCCCTTCAGTGGTGACAGGGAAGGTTCAAAGGCCAAATACGTGTGAATTCCTGAACACAGCTGCTAGAACTCCAAGTTCCAATAGGCAGAGGTGGCTTTTTGACCATCCGCACCCCTGGTTCAAAATATCATAATTGTGCACCCGAGAGAGCCTGGTGGCAATTATTCAAATCTAAAGATAAGCTATGTCTGGGTTTGACATGGTGGCCACTGGTATTACACAATTATACATCCACAAGCAGTTGATGTCATTTATTGACAGCATTGTGAAAAGCGACTCAGTCTTGGCAGGGCTGTATGCTTGAAGCGGTCTGGGCTGGGTGTACTCAAAGCACACATGTTGGGTTCAGTACGGAAAGCTCTCTTTTGATTCACTTGAGGAGGGGTGTCACCTTCCTGCAGGAAACAGGAACACTCCTTTGGAGGTCCTTAGGGAACCGGTGCTTCAAAGACAATCCTCTTGTGACAATGGCCACCTAACACCAGGATGCTGAATATTGAAGACATTTTGATGTAGTCAGACAGAGGAAGGGGGCAGAGGTAGAGTAGTCCAGGGGAGAGGTTTCAACCACAGAGTTGTCCCACCATCTTGTATTTGCATTGCAGTCATGATTGGACCCTTAACATTAATCCACTGTAGCATTTCCCATATATGATGGGCCAGGAACCTCTGCCTAGAAGATTTATCTTTGGTTCATTATTGAAGAAGGATTTACCTGGAAATATGTGCAGGTACAGTCTGCTTCAAGGGCATCTGCCATAGAGGTGTACACTTGGCTGTACAAGGCCAACTGCATAGGAGCCACTGGTATGGAGAGTGCTTTCTAAAAACTGAATTGCCTCGATGACAGTTTGGGCACCTTCCAGGGCGTCCAAACTGCTGTATGGGACCCACCTGAGTCACCTTCACCTATGAAATTTGATCTCCTTCGCATTTCTGAATATTTTGAGCACCAAGCTGTTACAGTACCCCGACCCTGTGTTGAGCCAGGCAAGTGTGTTTACTGCCAAAGGTCAGTCTCCACTTCTCTGCATCTGAATCCGGCAAGACATTCAGTACCACCAAACCAATCAATCAAATTGTTTATTCTAAAGCGCACTATAGCCAAAGGCATCAAGCTCTGGCAGGAGATACCGAGAAGAGAAAGGGACTGGGAAAGGAGACACCTATGTGAAAAAGAAGGTCTTAAGTTCTTTCCTAAATGATGCAAAATCTATGTTAGTTCTTAGTTGCAGAGCAAGGAGTTCCAAAGCCTGGGCCCGTCCACAGAGAAGTCTCTTCCAACAAGCCATTCCGTTCTGTACCTGGGCACACATATAAGTGCAGTGTTTGTATATCTCAGAGTTTGGTTTTGGTTATAGCTATGGAGCTTCTCTTGAATGGCTAGACATCCTTTGCAGTTTCGTGGACAATGAATCAGGGCACAGTTATTTAAATGTAACCCTCGCTTCAATGGGCAGATAGTGTAGACATTGCTGTGCCCTGTTTACCCCTCTTCCAATGGGAACATGTTTCACCAGAGGAACTGCTGCATTTTGCAAAATTGTAAGTGATGGATAAGATAGGACGGCTGTGCCAAGTATATTGCGTTGCAATAGTCAACGCTGCAATTGACACCTGCAGCCACAATCTGATCACGGAATCTTTCAGGCACAAAATGGAGAACCTTCTTCAATTGCTTAAGTTTGAAGAACCCCAGGCCACACACTGCATTCACTTGAGCCTCCATGGACAAAGATTGAGATATTTTGATGCCTAAATTTCAGACTGTTTTTGCTGGCTCAGGAAGTGATCCTAATGAAGCTGGCCAAAACGCTGAGATCGATTTACTAGCTGCCTCTGAAGGACCGATGACCAGGACCTCCATCTTCCCGACATTTAGTTTTAGCCAATTAGCCTCCATCCAGCCCCAAATTGCCTCCAAGCAATTTCTAAGGCTCTCACCAATTTCTGGCTTGTCCGGCTGTAGCCTGAACAAAATGTGGGTGTCATCCGCATAGGAAAAAAACCTAAAACCGAATAAGCAGATAAGGGCCCTCAGGGGGTGAATATAAAGGTTAAACAGCAAAGGGGACAATGCTGACCCCTGAGGCACCCCACATGTCACAGCCACCAGGGACGAGCGGTAAGGGGGGAGTGAGACTATTTTAGAGCAGAAAACCAAAAACTCATGAAACCAATCCAGAACCGCCCCAGAAAGCCCTGTTTCCTTCAGCCTGGATACCAAAATCCCCTGATCGATAGTATCGAAAGAGGCCGAAAGGTCTAGTAAACTAAGACGTGCCGTGCCGGCCTGGTCTCTGATCATGGTAAGGTCATCGAGCACTGACACGAGAACCGACTCTGTGCCCATCATGGGCAAAAAACCCATCTGGCAGCTATACAAAATCATTTGTTCTTCAAGAAAGTCCATCAATTGAGGAGTGACTTCTGCTTTCAAAACCTTCATGATTAAAGAAAGAGGCAAAATAGGGCGATAGTTCACCAAAATCGAAGAATCAAAGGATTTTGTTTTAGTAGAGGTATTACATACGTCTCCTTTAGTTTTCTAGGGATTTGACCCCAGACTAAGGACGAGTTAACCTCCTCGGTCAAAATCCCAAAGAAATCCTGAGGTGCCAGTTTTAATAAATGCAAAGGAATGGTATCAAGAGGAGAAGCAGATTTCAGATGCGCTACTATCTTGCTCACTTCCTATTTGGTTATCTGGCTAAAGACAGAAAAGCTAGCAGCCGTATCCTTTACAATAGGAGATGTTAAAATCTCACTGTCAAGGGGGGGCACTGTTGCACGCAACGAAGATGGCCGCCTGATCGCCAAGCTCACCTCCGGTGATAATCCTTTTGCAAACAAATCCTATTTCAGAGCCACCCGAGCTGCCTACACTGGCCGTGCTGTCTGCCTATATCCCCAGGGACCCCAGGAAGAAACAGCGAGAAAAATCAGTGACATATGACCTAGAAATGGAATCCACACGGCACAAAGGGTTGGAGCTGTGCGGCGGGCCGACATAGATAACCAGCGGATTGCTGTGAGAGGCTGCGGCTCCGGCGGAATACAAAGGCCTTGGAGTGGGTGGAGCCTACCTTCCCGCCCGCAAGTCATCGTAACTGCAACCCATTGCCTTTCGTGGGGGTATGCTGAAGATGTGGTCCGGACATCACCGGGGCACCCCTCGAGCAGTGGATAATAAAAATACAAAGAAGAGGCTGCCCTGCCGCGTGCATGACTTCTTGAGTAGCTGGGGAGCACTTGAGGACAACTCGTATATTAACATTTCCCCGGTAAGATAAGTGCACCCTCCACCCCCCAAAGGCCAACTGAGCTCATAATACTCTGGGGCACCCAATTCCACCTTCTGGCCTGCCCGGGAGGGTGAGAGCTGTGGGTCATGCAGTGCGTCGACTGGGCAGGATCACTCGCTGCCCCGGGGAACGGCAGATACACCGGGAGGCTGGTTGGAGCAGCCGCCCTCACTGAATTGAACTGCTGCGGGGCTCATCCCTCCCTGCCCGGCCTCCTCCTTCTGCAGTCCGGCGCTGGCTGAGACAGTGGTTGGGGGGTGGACAGAACATCCGATTCTCGTTGTGGTGCCCCTGGGTGGACCCGGCCTGCGGCGGTGCCGTCTGCCGCGCTGAGGGGGCTCCAGGGCCTGACACCACACGGCAACGAGATACTGCATTTTCCTGGTACACTGGACAGATACGCGACACCAGCGGATCACACGTTCCTTGGAATAAACAAGCCGTCGCCTGGCGGATTGCCCCAAGCAAACACATGAATGGTTCTGACCAGTGGCATTACTACCTACATCACGGACTGGTCACTAGCTAGCTAGCCGCAGAGTGATCCTTCCCAAAGTAGTCGCCATTTCCTCCTGATCTAAAGATAAAAATATCAAGGTACGTGGGAGATCACAGTCCATCCTCTATTATAACTGGGCTGTGCCGGAAGTAAAGGCCCTGAAAATTGAATAAACAACATATATGCTTTAAACTGCACATCCCCTACAAGCACAGGAAGAAGCCTGAAATATCGCTGGAACAGTGGCGATCCTTCTGGGTACACATACCAGTCTGAATTCAATAGGAATCACGTGGCCATAAATATATCTTGTGAATATATCCCCCTCTCAGGTGCACATCTACTTTAAACACGAGTGCATATATAGATGCTGGTGATCCTACCTGGAGTACCGTCAGATTGCTCTGAACACCCAGACAGCCGTTGGCTGCATGTTATTGATATCCAGGAGATGCCAAGAGAAACTAGTGCAAAAAAGAAGAAGACAGGCCCAATGGATTCATACCCAAGCTCCCAGACCCCGACTGGTTTGGCGGGTCCCGCGGTCACAGCCTCCTCAGATGACACCAAATTCGACCACCTCCTCACTTCAGTACAAAATGTTTTTTTGGCAGTAAATGTTAAACTAGACAATATCGTATCAAACATCGGTTCACTCAAAGCCCGCGTTGATAAAGAGAGTGCGAGAATCACAGAGGCAGAAAACAGAACTAACGAGGACTCAATAGGCCAAAATACCCACGACATAACCCTCTTGAGAGGAGAGATGACCAATCTTCGTGGTAAATGTGATGATTTGGAATCCAGATCGCGCTGCAACAACATCCGAATAGTAGGTCTCGCCGAATCCTTTTGTATGGGCCCCATGGAACCTTACATCGAATCACTGCTAAGAACCTTGTTTGGTGAGAACTGCTTTTCAGAACACTTTTTGGTGCAAAGGGCGCAAAGCACTTTGGCCCTGATGCCCAAGCCGGGGCCCCTCCTCCTACCGTCATCGCCAAACTACTCAATTACAGAGACAGAGACATGGGGCTACGGCTGGCCAGGGAGATGGGCCAGCTGCGGCATGGCAGTGACAATATCCACATATATCCTGACTTTGCAGCAGGAGTCCAAACGCAAAGGCGATCATATGATCTGGTTAAAAGACAACTTAGACTGCGAAAGATCCCCTATGCCCTACTTTTTCCTGCAAAACTACGGATCCAACAGGGCGGCCGGGCACACTTCTTTGAGAATCCATCAGTGGCAATGAACTATGTAGAAGCCTGCATACCCCTGCCACCGCAGAGGGGTGACCTTGACCAAAATAATCTCCAACGACCGATTGACGAAATGAAAGACCCCAATGACTGAAAGGCAGCACTGCAATATCCTTTACAAGTTTAATGTGTTATGGTAGGTGCTCGGAGGGCACTGTCTCAGAATTGGTTATTAACCGGATGAGATGCATTTGGCTACAGGGGCTGTGGCCGTAACATACGCTCCCCGGGAAGTTCCACAAGTTAAAGATAAGGGCTCATCATCAGGTTGGGGTTGATGGTTTGGGTGGGGGTAGGGGCAAGGCACAGAGTACTATTTTTTGGGATATTGGGGGAGCGCGTTTTGGCTTGGAGCAGGTAAAGACCCCCCGTTAGGCACCGGGAGTTGAAGTTAAAATGTTTAAAATTTGCACTCACATCATCACATGCTGCACCACACTGGGGAAAAATTTCCCTTATTATGGTTTATTCAATTATACATGAATGGCACAACTCGTGATATTGGGCACAGAGCTGAAGCTTAAACTTCTCACATGGAATGTCCCTGGGCTTAATAACAGATCAAAATCTAGCAAAGTTGGAGGATACATTAACAGGCTTCATCCCCATATTGCAATGCTGCAAGAGACACAGGCATTACAAAATGTAAACAATGGTATTCTACGGCAATGGGGAAACAATAGATATTATACTAAATACTCATCTCAAAATAGAGGAGTCCTTACACTGATACACCCCTCATTGGGCTTTAAGGTTGAGAAAAGTAAAATTGACCCTCAAGGCAGATATGTAATCATATGGGGCAAAGGGTCGGGGGAGGAGCTGATCCTAGTGAATACCTACGAGGCGAACACTGATGACCCTGATTTCTTTGTGAACATAATTGATGAAATTGGTCTAGCGGAAAATGCATTAATATTGTGGGGAGGGGATTTTAATACTATACTTGATGTGTCTCTCGACCGGTCCTCCGATAAACAAAGGAGTCTCACCAGAGCAGCTAATGTACCACATCAGGCCTTAGCACAATTATCCCTTGTTGATACATGTAGAGTTCTACACCCACTAGAGAGGAAGTATTCATTTTATTTATTGGCACATGACACTGAGTCAAGAATTGATTACTGGTTTATTTCATCCCATCTGGCAAACTTGGTAAATCACTGTGGCATACCCCCCCGTACATTATCGGACCATTCCCCAATCACTATTGAGGTAACATTGCTGAATATCAAACCTCCCGTCAAAAGATGGAGAATGCCCCCAAACATCTTCAAAGATCTGAATGTGGTAGAATCACCACACACTGAAATTGGAGAATTCTTTAATATACACAAAGGATCGGTAGATAAAAATACAACGCTCTGGGAAACCTTTAAAGTGTTGGTAAGGGGGCCATAATGTCTAAAACCACAGGACTCCTGAAAGAAGTCAGGTCAGAACTAGCAGATAAGGAAAAACACTTGAAAATACTTGAGAATGATTACATCACAACACATGAAAAGGGAACCCTAGCCAAGATCAATATTCTTCTTCAATAATTCAATGAACTAGTAGCCAGGGAACAACAATACATGATATTGCCCATCAGGCCACGCAGATACGGAGATGGGAACAAGGCAGGGCACTTACTAGCCAGTCTTCTAAAGAGCGAACAAAATCATATACCAATCACAAGCATTATAACGGGGAACAGTGAGGTTTTAAATGATGAAGGAGGGATCAACGCAGAATTCACCAAATTTTACACCAATTTATACTCAAACCACGACACATGCCCGGAAACCAAAATGAGGAATTATCTAGACGCCATCACGCTCCCAACACTGTCAATGGATAGTGCCCTAGCTCTTGAACAACCAATAACAAGCGAGGAAATCGCTGAAGCAATTAAATCACTAACATCTGGTAGAGCCCGGGGTCGGACGGACTGGGTGCAGAATTACACAAAGAATACTCCTTAGAACTCTCCCCAATATTATCTCTCATATTCGAGGAAGCAATGACATGTGGCTTACTCCCAGGCACAATGAGGGAGGTAATCAATACAGTGTTATTGAAACCTAGATGTCCCTCCCATGAAATGTCCTCTTATCAACCTCTCTCTTTAATCAAAATGGACGCAAAAATATATGCCAAAGTACTTGCCACTAGGTTACTACCCAATGTGACAACACTGGTCCACAAAGACCAATGTGGTTTCATCCCGACCAGATCCACCGCGTTAAACTTACGCAGACTATTCAGAGTTATGGCACAAATTAAACCTGAGGCTCAAGCCGCTGTTGTGTCACTGGATGCCGAGAATGCTTTCGACTCGGTATCCTGGTCATATTTATTTGCAGTGCTCGAGAAATTTGGATTAGGACCATATTTTGTCCAGTGTGTTAAACTACTATATGCCTCTCCGGAAGCAAGGGTCCTCACCAATCACACTCGTTCCAACAGTTGGAAGACTGCCCGTTTTCCCCTGTTTTGTTCGCCCTCACGATAGAGCCTGTTGCCGCCGCTGTCAGACAATGACAGGAGCAAAGAGGTAAAAAGATGGCCGGTATCACCCAGTCCATATCCCTCTATGTGGATGAAAAACTGCTATACATGCACGAACCGGAGGAAAATCTTGGTCCTTTACTGGAAGTCATGAATAAATTTGCAGTATACTCGGGATATAAGATAAACACCTCCAAATCCGAGATCTTCCCACTAACACCTGCCACCACTCACCCAACTAACACACATGGCCTTCGATGGTCATAAGATATCTGGGGATCCTTGTATCCACAGACAAGGTGTCCCTTTACATTGACAACTATGAGCAACTCCTACAAACAATCCATGGCAAGCTTCAACTATGGGCCAAACTCCCTATCTCGCTCATTGGTTGAGTTGCGGTACTGAAAATGGTGATCCTCCCAAAACTCCTATAAGTGTTTAGCAATGCCCCAATATGGTCGGCTAGACCATTCTTGGATAACCTATGCTCCATTGTGACGACGTTCATATGGAATGGCGGGGCGAATAGGATGAAGTGGGAAAAGCTTGCTGAACCATATGAGATGGGTGGCATAGCGGCACTGGATTTCGAATTATATTATCTAGTAGCCCAGGCACAATACGCCAAGTACTGGCAGGACCCGACCGATACAGCACTACATATCCCCGTAGAGCGTCACTCAGTATGCCCAAAAAACTTGCGCTCTATAGTATTTACAAAACACCACAAAGACACATGCAAATATGAGCCGGTAACCACACTCTATGACTCACAGGCCCCGCTGTGGAACTTTCTAGGTATTAAGCCCACGTATGATGAAGATGTACAAAAGACATGGGTCCCGGAATATGAGATTAGAATGAGAGACATGTTCCCAAATGGGAAATTTGTCACACCGGTGGACTTTGCAACCACGGTGGGAGGAGGTCAGCTAGCCATCTTACAATACCATTGCATGAAGTCCGCATTTAAAGCAAAATATCCGTTGTTCCCAGATGAACCAGCCCCGCATGCATGTTTTCAATCCCTATATTCACAAAATGGTATTGGTATATCTAAACTGTATAATATAATACAAACTCAGACACAGCCACTGAATAAGGTCAAAACCTCATGGGAAACAGACATGGGCGTAATCATCGAGAAGGAAAAATGGAAAAGATACTGCCTCCTAACTAAAAAAGTCTCGCTAAATGCTGTTCTCAGGTTAATACAGTTTAAGGTGTTGGACAGACTCCACTATACACTGGTTAAAATGGCTAAATTCGGAAACACTGTAACTGGGAGCTGTCAGAAATGTGGAAACCCCATGGCTGACGCATACCATATGTACTGTGCATGCCCACCCATCACTGAGTTCTGGAGGGAAGTGGCGGGAGTACTAGAGGAAATGACACAAATCCCAGCAAACCTTACACCCCAGAAATACTTGTTTGGAGATATAGGGAAAATATCAGAGAAAACCAGAAGGTTATTCAATGTCACATGCATTGTAGCAAAGAAATGCATACTCCAAACCTGGAAAAGTCCCCATGGGCCACGTATAGACCACTTTCTCCGAGAGCTAACATATGTGAATGAATGTGAAGAAGCATATGCCAAGATGATACCCAGCACAAATAGACCGAAAGACATTTGGACACTGTTTAGAGCATACCTGCGTGATACGCTGTCAGATGAAAACAACCCCATTAATACGTAATTTGTCAAATGGATGTATACAAAGGCAATGTAAATACAAAATACCCAGGTGTACTGTATACTTGTTGATATTGAACATATGTAACAGCTGAGATGTGATGCGCAATCAAAAATAAAGGTTTTTTTAAAAAATGTCACTGTCAAGATTCTTGTTTATGTTTTGATATATCACTGGACTTTTCATAATCTCCTTTCTGATTGTTTCAATTATGTTGTTAAAGAAACCAGAAAGGTAGCCGCACATAGCTTGCAAACTAACCCTGTCAGTATTAACTTCAGGTTTAGTTACGTTTTTTATTATCTCAAAGAGTTTTTTCGGGACTTTCACTGCTGATTGAATGGTGTCAGCAAAATACAATGGTTTGGCTTCTTTCAGACCTTTATGATACGCTAAGCGTTGTTGTTTAAAGACTTTGCACATTTGAGTATCATAGTGCTTTTTCCATTTACGTTCTGTCTGTCTGGTCTCAAGGCGTAGTGCACGTAGTAGCATAGGTGCATACCAAGGTGCGCAACGAGGGGCTGTTTTTGTCATCATTTGGAAAGGCGCTAGCTCATCTGCCACTGCCTCCATTATACTGATCAGTCTAAATATATCTGATGGTCAAGGGGCCAGATCAGAAGGGGCCTTGGTGTAATACTGAGCCACTTTGGAAAAGATTAAGGCAGGGTCAATTCTTGCCCAATTTCGCTTCAAAGTGGGAATATTACAGTTAGGATTTAATCTAGATGTTCCCACTGTCTGAATCTTGAAACGAATCACACGATGGTCTGACCACGTGAGAAGATGACTCGAAAAAAATTCACAAGTGCAGATGAGGCGAATATTAAATCCAAAGTATTGCCTGTAATATGCGTGGAGCCCTTAAATAGTTGCTCAAATTGTGCCAGTCTCATGGTATTTAGGAGACCCTCATTATCTTGTCCTGTTCTCTCTTCCACCCATAGATTAAAATCACCTAAAATTATTAGATTTTTAAAAAGCAGTGGTGAATTGAAATCAGCAACAAAAGCCTTTGAGAAAACCATAAGATTAGCAGATGAAGGGGGATAGCCCAACATACAATGACAAACCCAGGTCGCGTTTACCAGAATTCTGACCAACAAATGTTCCATTTCTGTCTCCAGAATATTTGGGAGCAACAAGCACTCATAATGCATGTTGTAGATCAGTGCAACCCCTCTCCTGGTGACTTAGCCCCACGATCCATATGAAGAATAGCATAGCCAGATGGCAACATTTGAATAATATCCGGACCGGACGACTCGGTCAGCTACGTTTCTGTGACGAACACCAAATCAGGACAGTGGGATTCTAAAAAAGAATGCATCTCAAAACTATGCGTCAAAAGTGAATGCGCATTTATTAGACATGCATACAAGTGAGTAGAAGGACCATAGGCAGGCAGCTTCTCTTGCATTTCCTGCCAACCAACTGGAAAGATGGCCTGGGGAGGCACTAGATCAAGTATTTTTCTACATGTATCAAACGTACTACTATCCTGCTGTGCCCAAAGCACGGACTCTGCGCAGACGAGCGCAGACGGGACGGACTTTGGCCTGACTTCGGGCTGTGCTCAGTCGCTGCATTCCCGGCGCTTCCGTTTAAATACTATTGCCATAGTAATTGTGGAGACCAATACAAGCAGAGATCGATTCAGATGTATAAAGCGAGGAAGGACTTGCGGTCTAATGTTGAATGCAAGTCAGTAATAAAAGAAAGCTGGGAGCTGAAGTCCTGGCACGAGCACCGGTCTCCCCAAGCCCAGGTAGCTCGCTACCGCAATGCGCTGTGTACAAGGAAATAAAAATGGAAATGTCACGTTTAAAAACAAACTTAAAGAGTAAAATAAAAATTATTAGCAATAGTTTGCTTATTTTCCACGGGGTTCAGTCAACCCAACATCACCTGCCACCCACTGTGTCTTTGACTCCCAATGGGTCACTGTTGCCGAACAGCACCACATCAATGGGACCCTGCACTGCTGGCCCCTGACTCAACCACAGCCCAGAGCTGAAAGCACCCAGACTCCAGGTTCAATGCCAGAAAGCCTGCCTTGACACTGTTGAGCCTTGAAAGACAAATCCTAAAGGTATTTGAAGTGACATTGTCCCCATACTCTGCCTTAAATGACCCTAGTGAATTGTAAGCCCCTTTCTCTAACTCTTTGAAGACATACTTATAAACTTTGATATTTTGCTGCTGAAATCGTTGCCTGGGCTCCTCTGTCTACAAAGCAAGAGTGCCCTTTAGTTTAAAGTCTGATTTCTATGGGGGTCATCACGAGTTGGGCAGAATGGTAACATTTCCAGAAGTTAAACATTGAAATAAATTGTCTATTGATGCATGTGCATCTGGTGAGAGGTAATTGAGGGTGGACTTAAAGCTATGTTAACAATCCATATCCAAGTTATGGGGCTGAGGGAAATCAGATAACGCCCAAGTTATGGGTCTGTGGCAAATTCGAGGGTACATATGGGCATAGTTATAGGTTACTAGCTAGGGTACCAGGTGTTGCCCATATCCTGATCGAGTCATGTCTCTTGTGCCCTGGAGGATGTTGCTCTTGTCGGCAAGTCTTGCTTCAATTTGCTCTGGTGTCTCATGTTTCCTGGAGGATGTTGCTCTTATCCTCATGTCAGCAAGTCCTGCTTGAGTTTGCTCTGGCATCTCATTTGCCCTGGAGAAAGTTGCTTTTGTCCTCTGGTCAGCAAGTCGTGCTGCTGTGTGTTGTTGTGTTTCAAAAGCTCTTGATAGGGATTTTCACCTTGCATCAGATGGAGCTTTTCCAAGTGTTAGTCGTTTTTTGTGCTGCATGTTTCAGTCACTCAATGGCTTCAGCACATTTGAGAAAATGTCTAAGAAATACTGATTGATTATGCTCTCTTCTTGTGAATGAACTTAAGTAAACTGTAACCTTGCCTTTTCCCATATTAAGAGTGGCATGATAAAACATGTTTTTTTATTCCCTTTAAAAATGCTTTAATAAACACTTTCGAGATGTATAGAGTAGTAATACATTTCAAAGTCATAACCAACACATTGAAGACACTTTTCCATATGTCTCCTTCTAGTACCCATTGTAGTGAATCAGGGTGAGCCTCACTAAATGAGGGCATCCAAACATAGACTACAATCTTGCCCAGACAAATGAGGAATCCATGCAAAATTTGGTAGCAGTGGGTTCAACGGTGTGAATTTGTATAGCCGGACAAACATAACGACACACATCCAACATTTTGTTTGCATACACAATTTTTGCATCCAAACATAGACTAGGATCTTGCCCCAGACAAAAGAGGAATTCATGCAAAATTTGGTAGGCGTGGGTTCAACGGTGTGGATTTGTATAGCCGGACAAACATACACATATACATACATTCAGCTTTATATATAAAGATTAACCAATACCCTATTCATGGGAATGGGTCGTTACCTTGATTACATCCTTCTCCCCAGCCAATTAAAGAACTTTCACTTTGGACATCAGCACTCTCCGAATTCTGGGAGTTTTCCCGAACCACAGGAGAGTTCAAGCTCAGACTGCATTTTTCAGTGATGTTGTTTTATGTTACTATGCTTTTGTATTGTGCCGAATCACCACTGTAGTAGTTTCAAATCTCTGGTATTTGTCCATGGCGTATTGTGCCTCTGCCTGGGGAAGACCTTAATCTGCTGGGAAGAAGAGCAGGACCAAGACTGAAATAAGGGAAAGTGTGATAAAAGGTTGAAGATGCAGGGGGGAGTCATGCTGGGGGGATGTACTGTGTACTAGTGTGGTTGCCCATTAGTCGGCTATACATGGACTATCTTCTAGAGGGATAAGATACAGAAAATTATGTCTTGGGTTAATATACACATTGGGAGTTCAAGACAGTTTTTGAAGAGTTATAGGTTTGAGACCAAGCAGTGTTGGGTGTGTGAGGGCCTCAAGAGCACATGGCAGACATGTGCAGTGTCTCTTTATGACAGCAAAGGTAAGTTCAAAATAGTAATATTAGGACTAGCAAGCTGATTCCAGATGGTGGCTTAGTCCAAGATTAGGATGTTTGGGGAACTGAATGTTGTTGGTAACAAAATGTAGGAGAGTGGGCTAGACCACCATATTATAGTCATGAGACAAAAGTGACGATGCTGCTGGTGTCAGCTGCCATTCACCGTACACCCCAGCACTTAATGCCTGCACTACCGATCAACCATCCAACCCTTGTGATGGCAATTGCCCTTACCCATTATTCCCAACTGGCATTTGATTTGAGCCTTACAAATTGTGTTAATAAAAGGAACTTCATGCTATTCATATCTCACTACCTCTTCTGTTCCTCTATCGTTGTGCAGATTGCCTTAGTTGAGTCTGAATCTTCCTTCAGAAAGCTGTGGTACACTGTTCACAAGTAGAGGTTAGAGGCATACATCAGATTGTGTAGGGACAGTTGAAGGAAGATGGAGACTGACAGATTTTGAGCACGTAAATCTGAAATGGTGCTTTCCTGTCAAAGCTCAGACGAGGATTGGCTAAATATCCATGCTCCCTCCCTAACCACATAAGCTAAACAGGACAAGTCCCTTTCTCCTTGTTTGGCACGGGTGCCTGATTTAGGGACAAAAAGTCATAATGGGGAATCCATTGAGGTGAAGAGGGTCAGGGAGAGGTTGCGGATAGGAAGGGGATATCAAGGAACCACCTGGATAGAGGTTTATGAAGAGGTAGTGGATAGGTATGAGGGATTTATAGGAACACACTTTCAAATCTTCTTGTGCATGCAAAAAAGGATCTGAACCATTAATCAATCAGGATTATCCCTCTAACTTGCAACGCCCATGGGCACTAATAGCAACACATATAATAGCCGCACATTTCTTATTGCATCATTATGAACATGTAAGCACATCAACATAGTCTGTGTAAGCTGACAAAATGTAAGCAGACATGAGGGAAGCTGATTAAATCAGTACAACAAGCAGGTTAGCAAACCAAAACGATGTGACAAACAAAACATGGCAGAAGCAGATTCCTTAGGTTATAAGCTTGTCATAGTGTTTGTCATCTTGTTTTTTTTAAACAATTTTTATAAATGTTTCCAACAACCAATCAACAAAAAACCCAACAGTGCGTAACATATAACTTCAGACATCATATACAGTATCATACAACGTCCACTGCCTCCCCTTACCCTCCCCCTGAACTCGAGCCTACTCCACTTCACCCTCCGCCGTTGTTTCCTCTAGGGGTGCCTCCCCCTCTGTATTCTCAGAGGAATCATAATCACTTTGGCAGGCCTGGGTGGACCTTGAGGGTGTGGCCACTAGTATTCTCCAGGCCATCAGAGTTTCCGCTTCCTCCTCCCCACCCCTATTGTCCGCTTCATTCCATACCGCCGTTTACGCTTCTGCCCATTACTGGAGATCGTGCCACCATACCTCTACTCTTGACCTGTTGTTTGCTTTCCACCCCATGGCAATTCTGCGCTTGGCAAGTATGTAGGCCAAGTCCTTGAGTTTACTCACGTGTTTCAGTTTGCGAGGTCTAGAGAATCCCCCTACCATGCATCCCCATACATATTCCACATCTAGTGTGATCCCTCTTCTCGGTTAAGCATTGGGCTATTTCTCTCCAGAATTTTCCAATTTTCAGGCAAGCCCAGAACATGTGTATCATCCCTGAGTTCACTACCCCACATTTGGGACATGTTTGTATTCCTGCACTCTTGAATCGAGCAATTCTCTGCGGGGTCATATACGCTCTGTGGGTAACATATGGCTGGATCTGTTGTAGCCTCGCATTCCTAGATACTTCTTTATGGTATCCCTGGACCCTCTCCCACAGCTCATCACTAATGGGTTCCCCGGCGTCCTCTTCCCAGTCCAGTCTCAGCTGGGTCACTCCTTTTCCCACCCTGGACATCAGTAGTTTGTAGATTCGGGATACCTCATGCCCCCTCTGAGATATCATAGATTGTTTCTATGGCCGTGTCGGGTTGGTCTTCCAGCACTATTTCGGACCATGTCTCCTTCAACCGCTGTATTAATCTGATATAGGTAATACACTGTCATGAGTGTAGGCCTGTTTCTTCTACCAATACGCAAAATTCTATTACCTTCCCATCATGCCACACATCTCCCAGCATTGCAATGCCCACCGGTTCCCAGTGCATGCGTATCATCTTCCTCAGCTGCTTATCCCCTCTGGTCAGTGCCACTAACAGCACTTGCGGAGAACACAGTGTCGGGTTCTCCATGGCCTAGCAAGCCTTACGCCACATCGTCCATCCCAGTTTTAGCATCCTCGTGCACCCTTTTAGCAGTGTTTGTCATCTTGTTAGTGTCTTTCAACACAATCTGTTCCTTCACAGGCAAATCCTTGTTCTAAATAATGAGCAGTCTTCCAGAGTAGTTAGATCTACAACAAAAAATAAACACACTGTTGTTTTATGTTTCACCACGTTGCCTTTGTATGATTCAACTGGTGTTTACTTAACTTTGGCCCTGGAACCCTCTATGTGGTTTCCCTGGGCTGGTTGTTGTAGGCGGGATATCAATTTAGCACGGTTTGCAGTGTGGCATCAATGCAGTAAAATAGCTACACCATATACCCTTTTGGTGAACTCTCTCTGCATGCGGGTGCCAGTGCACAAGGAGAGGCACCAAACGGTGATGTTGGCACACCAAGTGGTGAGGGAGGGCTGCTAAGCAGCGAGGCGCACATCTGTGCTGAGATCACTGAATTCCTAGTGGTAAGACAGCGAGGAAACACTGGGTGGGAGAGGCTGGCGGGAAGGCTCTGCTTATTCGACGCTTGAAGTGTCATCTTAATTGAGCCAGAGGAGAAGTTGTTTGCACCCTGCCTGTGGTGTGCTTGTCAGTTACCAGCAACTGCCATAGCAGGGCTTCACTTTATGTAGAATCTCCAGTACATTGAATAATTCTGGGTAGTACAGTCCTAGAGCCCAATGTTTGGGATGTCATGGGAATAGACGCACATGGTGTGAGTCAGCAGTTACCCACTCCCGACCATCCCTATAATACTGACATTTTCTGGGTGTAAATCAAACAAAATAGTGCAGTCTGATCATATCATTCTTTAAACTTATGTCATATCATTTATCACTAAACAACATGTAAAAAATCACTTTAAATGTAAAAACAGTATATATGTTAATACTATTCAGGAGGTGTGTGGTGAAATAGGGTGAGTGCTGTGCCTAAACAATAATACCCTAAGTGCACAGAAAACCTCGGTCAATGACCATAGACAAATTACACAACTGTTAAAAATACATTAAATATGTTACAAAGATAGGTTATCCGAGGACAACTCAATGGGCCTCATTACACAGTAGGCGGTAGCCATGGCGCTATTAGCGCCATGGCTACCCCCTTACCGCTTTCCGGGTCCATGTTCCCAGAATAGGGACTTACCGTGTCATTCCGACCTTGGAGGACCCGGTAAATCCCCATTCCGGGAACCATTCCCCATTCCCATTTGAGCCCCAATAGGGCTCAATGGTAATGGGGATGGAGCTAATAACGGGACCGCTATTAGCGGGCCCGTTATTAGCTCTGACGTCCCTCAACGGGTCCCTTAGGGAAGGGACCTGCTAAAGGACCTCGTAGTAGGGCGGTAAGGGATTACTGGCACCAGTGCCCTTACCGGTGCCGGTAATCCCTTACCGCCTACCATGTAATGAGGCCCAATATCTTTGCAACGTCAACATGCATGTTTCAAACCTTTCACGTGTTATTTGGCAGGTCTTCATCAGGACGCGATATCCCTCCTGAAAATGTGATTATCCAATTATTGAATATGACACTATTGATGTTTATTAATTAGTGCTGGACTCCCATGTTGAGTGGTACCAGACTGATGGATATTTCTCATCCGTGAAAAGTACAGTGAGCTAAAACGTTGTTGTAGACCTTCCTGAGTGGGAAACTGCCCACAAAACATGTTATTTGACCTGTTTTCATTCTCAGTAGAGAGGCTCCCACATTTTTTTTATAATTTTGTAAATCTTGGCGTTTAAACCTAGGTTACCCCAGGTAATCCAGACACATACCCCTTGCACACTGTGCTTAGAGAGGCACCGTTTCACCACACTTAGGAGACCCAACAAGGCTTAAACATGTGTCAGGTGTTGCTGTTGGTACTCTTGTTCAGAGGATATGATATGATATAATATTTTATTTAATTTGCGCATATACACAAGTGTTTCAGAGCCCGACCCAGCAATGGGAGGGGAACAAGGGAGAAACAAAAACAACGATCTTACTAGGCCCAGTGACATTAAGAACGTGCAAGTGAATGGAAAAAGGGAAAAGGGGAAAAGTGCGTGGGAGGTGGAGAGGTGGAGAGAGGTGGAAAGTGCGGAACAAAGGAGAGAAACAGAATAAAAATAAGTGCAATAAATACATTTTAAAAGGCTGTGAAAAATGGTAGTGCAGCCAGCAAGTGGCAAGGGCATGATTAGTCAGATAGGGTATATCTGATAAGTGTAGAGAAAAATGGGGGACAGAATGGGTACAGATACAGATCTCAGTGCAAGGTGTGGCCCGGAGGCAGTGCAGGAAGGAGGCAGGGGGGTCAGGTACCTGGGCACGAAGGACAGAGGGTGGCCAGGTGCACGGTGCAGAGAGAGAAAAACAGATCAACAGGGGAGAAGAGGGGCAAAGGCAGAAGCAAACAGGAATGTCTTGAGGTGCTTCCGGAACCGGAGATGGTTCTCCTCAAGTTTCAAGGTGGACGGGAGGCTGTTCCAAAGGGAGGCCCCAGCCGAAGACAGAGATCTGCCCCCAGCTCGTTTTTTTTAAAATTAACTGACGCTGAGGGAGTTAGAAGTAGAGGAGAGAAGGGCTCGAGAGGGGAGGTATTTAGGAGGGATAGTTGAAGGTATTTTGGACCCAGGCCCCAGAAAGCCTTGTAGACTATGCAGAGAGTTTTAAATGTAATCCTTCCATCCACTGGGAGCCAATGAAGGGATTTCAGAGCTGGAGAGATACGATCCCAGGGCTTGAGGCCAAGGACAAGTCTTGCAGTCCTATTCTGGATTAGTTGTAAAGGGCGGAGACTAGAGGCAGGTAGATTTAGAAAAAGGCTGTAACAGTAGTCCAATCTAGAGAGAACCAGAGCTTGGGAGACAGTGAGCTTCTGTGGGAAGGAGAGGAAAGGCAGAGTACCTCTAAGGAGGTGCAGTAAGAAGTTTGCCTTTTTAGAGATGTCAGAGATGTGTGCGGAGAAGGAAAGTGTGGAGTCAAAGATGACCCCGAGATTCTTAGTCTCAGAGGTAGGGGTAGGAGGAGGGCCAAGGGAGGCCGGCCAGAGAGTGAGGGGAAAGGATGGTGAAGGTTTGACAATGAGGAGGATCTCTGTCTTGGTGGCACTTAGGCAAAGATCATTGGCAGCACACCCATTTTGAATGGCGATTAGGCAAACAGAGATGAGGGAGGGAGTGGAGGTGTCAGAGGGAAGCCTGAAAATGAGTTGGGTGTCATCAGCATAGCACTGGAGGTTTGAGCAGAAAATGGAAATGCAGTAGGCGAGAGTTGCCAGATATTGGTTGAAAAGCCAGTGCGAGAGGTTAGACCCCTGGGGAACACTAAAGGTAGAGAGGGAGATAGAGGATAGGAAGGACCCAAGTTGGACCTGGGAAGGTCGATGATTAGAAAGAAAAGAGGTCAGCCAGAGCCTGATCGGTGATACCCAGGTTGTCACAGAGACGATTGAGCAGGATGATATGGTTGACCGTGTCGAAACCAGAGGAGAGATCAAGTAGGATGAGGACAGAGGGAATGTTAGAGTCAAGGTTGGAGAGCAGGTCTTCACAGATGTTCAGGAGAGCAGTTTCCGTGCTTCTGGCAGCTCGGAATCCAGATTGATGGTCATGGAGAGAGCCAAACGAGTCAGAATGAAGGTTAAGCTGGGAGATGGCCAGCTTTTCCAAGAGCTTCCCCAAAAAGGGAGTGATGGAAATTGGGCTATAGGTAGCCAGACAAGAGGGATAAGGTGTGGGTTTTTGAGGAGAGGATGCACAAGGGAGTGCTTCAGAGGGGATGGGAAAGATCCAGAGGCAAAAGAATGGTTACAGAAATCAGAAAGGGCCGGAGTGAGGGTATCGATATGGTCCTTAATGGTTTTAGAGGAACAGGGATGGACCTGTTTTGATGAGGCTTTCATAGATTGGACTTGTCTAGCCACCTCATCTGGGGAGAAAAGTGGAAAGGAGGAGAAAGAGGGAATGGGGTGGCTGAGACAGGGTCAGCAAGCCGGGACAGAGAGGGGGGAGGAGGGGTGGAGGAGATTGTGGACAAGGTGTCCTGGGTTTTGGAATTAAAGTGAGAGGCAAGGGCATTGCAAAGAGCCTGGGAGGTGAGAGGAGGGGTAGAGATTGCAGCAGGGTTGGCCTGCTCCTTGTAGATTTTAAAGAGTTTGTTGGATGCTGCAAAGACGCAAGCTTGAATGTGGCCTCTCTTCTTGGAGCAGGCAGCGAGACAGTATTGGCTCTGGAGCAGGCGGTAGGCTAGTATGTCAGAGGATGAGCAGGAAACCCTCCATATCCTCTCAGCCACCCTACACTTGCGTTTAAGTGTAGCTAGGTCCGAGTCCTACAGGAATTACACTTGGCTTTGGACTTCAAACGGATCCTCATGACATGGGCAAGAACATAAAGGGTAGCAGAGATAGAGGAGCAGAGCAAGGACAGGGCTGTGTCAGGGTGTGAGTCAGCCTGAGCTGGGAGAGGGGCGGAGAAGGTGGCAGCGAAAGCCTCGATTGACATATGCTTCATGGGCCGAATGTTCGACAGAGTGGGTGGCAATATTGGGGAAGGCTTGGCTTGGTGGGAGGAGATGGAAAGATGAGAGGAGAGTAGGCAGTGATCACTCCAGGAGAGAGGAGTGGTGAGGGGAGTAGAGAAGGGGAGGCCAGAGGAGATCAAGACATCAAGTGTGTGACCAGCAGAGTGAGTTGGGCAGGAGTGGAGGATAGAGATGGAGAATGAATCGCAAAGGTCACGAAAGAGCGCAGATGAGGAACAAGGAGAGTCAAGATCACCAAGTAGGAGGAGTTGAGTGGTTGAGGCCAGGAGGGAGGTGGGGAGATCAGCCCACTCGGACAGAAAAGAGGTAATTTGACCAGGGGGCCGGTAGAGAGTAGCAACAGTGAGAGAGTGGCTAGGAGAGAGAGAGAGAGAGCCTGCAGACAAGGCATTTGAAAGAAGAGTAAGTCTGAGTGGGGATGATAGAGGTAAGAATCCACTCAGGGAAGATCAGGGCTACACCCCTTCCATGCCGGTTGGATCTGGGGCGGAGAGGATCTTGTCAGGGAGGAGAGTGTCAAAACTCATGACAGAGCTGGCCGTGAAACAGGTCTCAATAAAACAGAGGATATCAAGGTCAAGTTCTTCTAGGAGGTGGCAGATATCAGATGAGCGAGAATTGAGAGTGGCAAGATGAAGAAGGTTGCCAGCCTTAAAAACCTTCCCGGGTGGGGTACAAATCAGGGGTACGCCCTGCATAGGTATTGAGGGAGCTTCAGATGGGGCAAAAGTGGAAGGAAAGGAGGGCAAGGTAGCCAAGGGAGGAGAGTAGGGGACAGCTGGAGATGAGAGGAAGTTGATAATGCAAACAAACTGTCTATCAAAGAGGAGGAAATTGTCCTGAGGGCCTTGCACCATGACAGTGCCATTCAGGTAGACATTAATAATGACTCTGGAGGAGTCAAAAAAATCCATGAGGTCTTCCCAACGTGTGCCACCATTAATGGAAGAGGAGGAGACAGGACAGAGCACAGCGATCATATGAGGGGTCCATAGATTAGGTGGAGGAACGAAAAAGAGAATGTCAGTAAGGGTTTGTCTGGCAGAGGCGCTGGATTAGGTATCAGCGATGGGGAGACCTGGGTTGGAAGCCAATTTATCCTTTTTGAATTTCTTCTTACCAGACTTAGTGAGAAGGGAAGGATAGTTAATAGAGAAGCAGTTAGAGTAGATAGGAGAAACAGATAAGACCATGAGCAAGTAAAGAGAGGATGGCAGTAGGAGAAATATGCAAGAAAGCGGTAAGGAAAAGTCACTGGGCTAGCAGGTTACATTTGAGGGCCAAAAGTAATGTGAAAGACAACCAAAATTTCAGTTACAAAACACACCCAGATTTGACTTTCATAAGGCAATGCAAGGCAACATATGTGAAAGAAGTGAGGTATGGGTTAGAGACAGGTGCTAAGACGTGGGCAATTGAGAGCATACAAGGAGACCAGTTGGATCAAGCAGAGGGAAGAGTTAAGATCAATGAAGGGAAAAGAAAGGGTAGGCAGAAAGAGGGAAGCTAACCTATAGAGAGGGAAATGCTAGAGTCTTGGTAGTCCAAATTTATGGCTGTGTGAACTGGCAGCACCAGGGAGGGTCAGTTTGTGTAGCTTCATGTAGCATCCCGGTAGAGGACAGGGAGCAGACAGGGGCCTTAGAAGTGGGCCTTTGAAGAACAGGCCGGCTCCCGCCTCCCGGTCCCAGTGATAGGCAGATTAGGACAGAGGTGGCCAATGAGCAAGAGGCTATGGCAGGCAGCACAGACTGCAGTGCAATCCGGCAGCCATCTTGGAAAGGACTCCAGGTTACTTCGAATGGTGGACAAAAGCACACAAGTTAGCCAAAATTCAGAGCACATACAAGTGGGTGAAGGCTGAAAACACACGATTTTCAAAACATGCTATTCACAACATGCAGCTGCTAATTTCACGTGAAAAACTATGATTTCACACAAACTTGGTTTGCATCAGCCACACAATTCACAGTTCTGCTACAGTCACAGGATAGAAGGGCCTGTGCCAGAGAAGTCGGCCACAAACACTTACCTAAGCGGAAAGAAAATGCCTGCGCAGGAGCAGAGCTTGAGCGTACAAGCAGACAGATTGATCTTGGTCAGAATTTGTGCGCGCATGGAGCGTGAGGCTGCGGGGCACAGTGGAAATGCTCAGAGAAGCTGATCACCCTCGTAGATGAGGCATGCAAGGCTGCGGCCGATGAAGAAATTATCAGAACAGCTGACCTCCCACGTGGATGGTGCACGCGTGGAGCGTGAGACTGCGGGGCACAGTGAAAGTAATCAGATCAGCTGATCTCCCACGTGGATGGTGCACGCAGGGCAAGAGGAAATCAAGAAGCAGGAAAAAAACAAAGAATGGAGGACCGGAGCTCGAAGTGGGCCTTTGAAGAACAGGCCGGCTCTCGCCTCCCGGGCCCAGTGATAGGTTGATCAAGTAGGGGTGGCCAATGAGCAAGAGGCTATGGCAGGCATCACAGACTGCAGTGCAATCCGGCAGCCATCTTGGAAAGGATTCCAGGTTACTTCAAATGGTGGACAAAAGCATACAAGTTGGCCAAAATCCAGAGCACATACAAGTGGGTGAAGGCTGAAAACACACGATTTTCAAAACTTGCTATTCACAACATGCAGCTGCTAATTTCACGTGAAAAATGATGATTTCACACAAACTTGGTTTGCATCAGCCACACAATTCACAGTTATGCTACAGCCACAGCGTAGAAGGGCCTGTGCCAGAGAAGTCGGCCACAAACGATTACCTAAGCGGAAATAAAATGCCTGTGCAGGAGTGAAGCATCAGCGTACAAGCAAACAGATGATCTTGGTCAGAGTTTGTGCATGCATGGAGCGCGAGGCTGCGGGGCACAGTGGAAATGATCAGAACAGCTGATCTCCCATGTGGATGGAGCGCGAGGCTGCGGGGCACATTGAGAATCTCCCTCCTCCATTTTTTATGCAAATAATTCTGCTGGGTTCATTGTTCTGCACCTCACCACCTCTGTTGCAGGGTATGCCAGTATTACTTTGTACCCTGAAGATCTCTGAGTTGTCAATGTTGATTTGGTCCTTGCTAGTATTGAGAACAGTGCATGTTCCACGTACAACATTACAGGGCACCCCATTGTAATTGTGAAATGTTTCTCAATTGCAAATGCAGCATTACTGGAGCTAGTGATCCACTGTAATAAGCCAGTAGCTTGTGTCCCTGCCCCTTCTTTTGTGTCAGTACAGCTGTCATTACTTTACCGTCTGAACGGGAAGACAAGTGAAACTTTGCTTTGTAATTGGGTGCAGCCAATACTGGTGCATGTTTGAGTTCTTCAACATTTTCACCCATTTCAGGGGTCCATTTTATGTTGCTTTTGTTTTTCTGAGCTTAATTTAGTGCTTGCAGTAATGGCCTGGTATACGTTGAGTAATCGGAAACCCATGCCCTGCAATAATTGCGCAGCTCTAGAAACTGTTGCATTTCTTTCACTGTCTTTGGCCTGGATGTTTTATGTATTGCTTCTACTCTCTCAGGTTTTATTTTTCTCCCATCTGGCCTAAGTAAACTACTTCTTTTTGATAATACTGCAATTTGTCTTTGTCGACTTTTTACTATTTGTCATGTCGCAATGTCAGTAGTGTGACAGAGTCCCTTCTGCATTCCTCTTCTGTTGTGCTATACACTAAAAGGTCATCCATGTACTGTATCACTGTGCTTGCAACATGTACATTGCTCACATCCATTTGCATTACTCTATTAAATATGTTGGTCCCTCAAAATACACTTGAGGCATTCTTGTATGTTCGAATCTGGTCCCGCAATATGTAAACACAGGGAGATACCTGGAGTCTGGATGCAGGGCAATGGTGAAAAAAAACATTCTTTAAATCTACAACTGTGAAGGAGTGTGCCTCTGCGGAATGCTGCAAAAAATTGTTGCAGAGTTTGGAACTAATGGGTGTTCTGCCTCGATGATGTTGTTAAGGGGCTTAATCCTGCATGAAATCCCACGCCCCTCCCTTTGATTTTATGATCGGATAGATAGCTGTATGGCAAGGTGATGTGGATTTCTGTATTATAACTTGCTGTCATAGGGCATGCAATGCCTCATATATGCCCTTGTCTGCTTCTCGGGAGAGAGGGTATTGCTTTACTCATGGTAACAGAGCCCCTTCTTTTATTTTAATGTGTACTGCTCCTTCCTCTTTCAGTATGCCCACATCATGGGGTCCATTTGTCCACAGTACCTTTGGAACCTTCCCCAGATCCTCCTGCAAGTATTTTAGACATTTCTTCATCAATTGTGTCATCTGAGACACTGCTCTTTCTTGAAAATGCTATACTCAGTTCAAACACTACCTCTCCCTCCTCATTGTCTTTGGTAGCGAACAACTCTGTGGGCCTCATTACAGGGAAGGCGGTAAGGGTTAACGGTCACCGTTAACCCTTACCGCCTTACTACAAGGTCCCTTTGCGGGTAGGTACTTTAACGCCTGCTTTTTAGGTACCGTAATTAGCACCTTCCCCATTCCCATTATGCCCTATGGTGCAAAAATGGGAATGGGGAAGGGCAATGGGGGAAGGGGGAATTACCGCCCCGCCAACCTTGGAATAGGGCGGTAATTCCCCTTTCCTCCAAGGCGGTGCCAGTATTTTACCGGCAAGGACCAAGGTGCTAATAGCACCTTGGTCCACCGCCTACCGTGTAATGAGGCCCTGTGTCTTTTATGCCTAAGATTGATCACCACACCATGTTCTCGTCATCAGTAGCAACTAATATAATCGTGTCTTTTCTCACCACTACTTCCTCTACATATAGCAGTGTGTGTGTGCCTAAAGTAACAGTGGAGGGGCCCGTGGTCTGAACGGAAATTCATTGGACAATCAAAACACCTTTCCTTCAATTCCTGGTATCCATCCCAACCACACCCACACCCCATACACAAATACCTCTCTGTATGGGTATCCCTCCCATAGTGCTGTGTGCATAGTAGGCCTGTATCAACACTGCCACTCTAGCTGGGCATATCCCAGGTGTGGTGCACACCTCCCATTCTCTGAAAATGAAGTTGTGGCGTTCGGTTTGCTTAGCAAGTCTCTTCCTAAAATGTTGATAGGTGTGTCTTTCAAATACAATAATGGTGCTACAATATGCTGCATCCCTATTGTTAATGATAAATCTTTAGTCTGAGGAACCTTCAAAATTGTCCCCGAAAAGCCTTATGTGTCCACATTTCTGTTGGATAATGGGACTCCCTCTTCTTTTATACATGATCTGGTTGCCCCAGTATCTATGAGAAAGTTAAACCCCCTCTGTCTAATTTAAACTGCTACCTCAGGCTCCTCTTTGGGGTCTTCAGTTACTGCTAGGAGAGGACACACTCGCACTTCCTGTGGGCACACCTAATGGGGAAATGTGTTTGTAGAAGATGTGAATGGATTGCCACCCTCCACTGTCAATCCTGTGTTTTGGGATACTGCATTCTGTCCCAGTATTGTTACTTTTTATTGTACCTGTGCTTTGCTGGTGCTTGAAGTATGCTCACTGTACCTGTCGTTCCCACCCTCTCCCCATATTGCACTTTTGCTTGCTCCTGTGCTGCTATAACCTGTGTCTGTGTGGGCAGCAATTGCATTTGCTGCTGTGGCATCACTTGTATCTATTGTCTGTGTCTGCATATATGCCTGCTGCTACTGGACTCCTTGATGCCCTGTTTGCAAAATTAGTGGGCAAGTTTGCGCCAAATGAACAAAGTTGCTGCACGCAAAACATTACCCTCCAAACTGTGGCCCCATACCCCTGTACCCAACTCCCCTTCCTCATGAATAATATCCACTTCCTGTCTGGTATTGTACTGTGTAATTGTTTACTCCTCCCACATATGAAAATCCAGGCTGTTGTGTGTTTGTAAATGCAGGTTGTTGTTTCATCTGCACCACCCCCCACTGCTGCCTATATGGCCCTTGAGTGTATCCTCTCTGCTGTGTTACCACTGCTACTGGGAGCCGCCCGTTTTGAACGAGTGGGAAACAACTGGTCCCATGAGCACTGCGTAAATATGAGGTGTGAGCTAGTGGTAAGTTTCTAGTTCTTTATTAGTAAGGGCCTGCACAGACAGTCAACACAGCTAGCTCCCTCCACTGTTCCCAACCGTCATCCCGATCTACTGAGCCTTCCAAGTTCCATGACTCAGAAGGCTCGGGAGGTTCGTGGGACACATCAGAATACAACACATCTTCCCCCTTAATATTTTGGAGTAACAATAAAATGTAAACTAACAACTAAATCTTGTATGCACACTGACTATGGTAACCAACGGATATACAGAATTGCAGGGTGGAGAAAATGGATGCCAAAAGCAATTCAATACAATTTGCAATAAGGCATCAAGGAAACTAGGAACCTATGAACATGCCGAAACAAGGTATACAGGTACACAAAAATGTGTTCATGAGAGAAGTGGCACTGTACCCAGCTCTGTCACTGGTCAATCACATACAAAATCCCTCATCCAGTTTGGCTCTCTTCTCACTCTTTTTGCTGGCAATTCTTTGAAACTTCCATTGACTCCAACAGCCACTTCTTCACCCTCTTCTTCTAATGACAGGACCACCAGTATTGTCACCTTCATTGCATAGTACTAACCTGCCCATTGACAATACCTCACCTCCCTCAACAATTACAACACCATTTCTCGGAGATGAAATTCTCTTCGGGCCCAGAAATGTACTCTCCAAACACATGTAAATAGATCTAGGATTGCATATGAACATACAATCTCCTACCTTCCACACATAATTCCTGATACATAATCAAATAACTCCTTGGTATGCCTTTGACTGTTCTTGATCAAGTCCATTATAGAACTCCTATCTACTGCCACATAATTTGCCAAACCTATCCAACCCGGACACACTTTGGTCCTGATCTCCCTCCCTTTCAATGAAACAAAAGGTGACACTTTAGTCACTGAATGCGGGGTAGTGAGATAACCCTACAACATGTGATTGAGAACTACGTTCCATGGCAAGCTTGATCTCAAAGCCAACTGGATTCCATCCTTAATTAATCTGTTAACTCTTTCCACCTAACCATTAGCTCTAGGGTGATAAAAACAGTGCAAGTGTGTTTAAGAAGATAAATATTCACAAAAGTCTTCATGAAATCAGAACAGAACTTCACACCATTATCTGTAACAATTTCAGTGGGAAAACCCTCTCTTTAAAACACATTCTCCAAGAACGTAACAAGATCCTTCGCCGTAACCTCCCTGACAGTACTCCACTCCACCCATTTGGTGTGATAATCAACCATCAAAACAGAAACCTCAAACCATCACCCAAACCCTGAACGGATCCCATAATATCAACAGCAACCTTCTGCCAAGGTTGACCAGGACTAAGGCAGGAATAAGTGGAGTCTCATGCACTACTTTCATTTTGTCACTCACGGTAGGCACTCTCTGATCAATCTTTCTGCCATACTATCCATACTAGCTCACCAGAAATGTTGCCTTAGCCGTCTCTTAGTACTGCTAACCCCCAAGTGTCGTCCCTGCTGGGCTAATTCAATCAACTTATACCTGAGCCCCTCTCGGGAACAATGCTCAATCCTCTCTTCAGTCTACCATTAATGAGAGACAACTCATCCTTAACCTCCTCCTACATATTTCTAAACTCCTATCCAAAATCTCCTTGCCTGGCCAACCGGAGACCGTCCACTCCTTGACCAACTTCCATTCCTCATCAGCTTCCTCATACAACTCCCATTCAGTTTTCTCCACACATCCCAAATCAATACTGGCAACAATAATATCGTCATTCCAAGCTTCTAAGACACCTTCACTTGCACTCACCGGCAATCGTGACAGGCAGTCCACATTTTGCTTCCCCGGCAGATAACAGACTCTAAAGCCAGAACCTTGCAAACCTAAACACCACCTGCTGATTCTCTGGGACCGCACACCCCAACCTCCACATGCTAGCATCTGTGCCAACAGCTTGTGATCCAACCTCACTATGAAATCTCAGCCCCACAGAAAGAACTTAAAATGCAATATAGCCCAGAAAACCGCTAACACTTCTCTCTCAATCACAGTATAGTTTGTTCAACTCCATTGAGTGGTCTTGATGCAAAATTGATACTATTCACTTGAACTACTAGGTTTGTTGGTGTAGAGTAGAATTTTTATTGAGTTGTACATTTTTTTAAAAGGGAAATTGAAATTGAAATTGTGCTTTAAACCATGTGAATCGTTTTTAAATTGCCTTTATTCTGATTTTAGTTCGAGGCACTCTCGAGTGCTAGTAGGCTCCTACGGGTGAAATTAGGATTTATAAATATCACCGTGCATTCGTTGAACGCGGACCTCGCATCGCGAGGAGGTAACGCCTTTAATTAGAAAAGAACTACAACCCCCTTGATAGTTGTAGTTCGGTCGCGCTCTTAAAGACATGTCAGGCGCGTCAGCACCGGCGCGTAGGAGCCGGTTTGCCCTGGTTTGTCACGGAAGCTAGGAACTAGCACTAACTCTTTTATTGCCGGGTGAGTGTTCTATTTCGACGTTCTCTCCCAATATGGGTATGAAGGAGGCCCTGGAGGCCATTCAATAAGCCAGAGATCGTATGGATGCCTTAAGTTTAGAATGGGCATCTAGGATTAAAACTATCCCCATCTCCCAGGCAGCTAAACATTTGGCAGACACACCTCCTTCATGTCAGCTCCACCCTAGAGTCCCTAACGTACGAACTACCTCCCAAAGCGTTTATCCAATGCCTCCTAACCACAGCCCTGTCTCCTCCTTGAACATATTAGCCCCCCCTGATTCAACACAAGAAGTGCCTTATCCACCCGAAACCAATATGAACCTTGAGCTGTCATCGATCAACATGGCTCAGCCATGTGTTGGCGCCCCTAGCGGGATGACCTGTTCTCTCAAATGCATGCTGTTAAACACAAGATCCCTTGTTAAACACACCACTCAGGTAGCTGCCATGATCCAGGATTTAGACTTGGACATATGCGCCCTCACCGAAACCTGGGGACATGAAGCAGCAGACCCTATATTGGAATTGGCCACTCTAGCGGGATATCATATCATTAGAAAGGATAGGACATTGAGCAGGGGAGGGGGTGTTGCCCTTATCATCAAATCTCATTTTAGAACTTGGGAATGTAAGATTGATTCTATACAGGGCTCTGAACTTTTGAGGATTAAATTATCTGTCAATGCGGAAACTACCCTGAATGTCTTGGTTTTATACAGAGCGCCCTCAATTGATCCTACTTTTGCAGCAACTTTAAACAGTTTACTATTATCTTTCCTCAAACCTAAAAGCAAATCACTTCTGTTGAGTGATTTCAATTTATGGCTGGGATGTGCTACTGACGCCTTAGCCAAAAATATGGAAAACATTCTTGACTCCCTTGACATGTCTCAACATATTCGAGTTCCAACTCATATTAGGGGACATACTCTTGATTGGGTCTCCACTTTGAATCTTAGTTTGGCCAATCAAGAGGTTCTTGCATGCCCTTGGTCTGATCACTCCTGTATTCATTTCCTAATCCAGATGGATTATTATGAAAGCGGTGTTTCTCTCCGTAAAATATCTATCAAGACTCAAAACCGTAGGAAGTTAAACCTCACGCACCTTGCGGAATGGGCTTCATCTCTTAATAACCAGATTACCACCATGGACAATCTAGATGAAATGTCCACTACTCTTTTTGAGGCAATGGGCTCAATCACAGAGAAATTGGCACCACTCAAAAACAAATCAATACCCGTGGAGGTGCGCAACACATTGTTTAACAAAGAACTCCAAACACTTAAATCTAAGAAAACTAACCTTTTACATACTTGGCGAAAAAATAAAAACTCTATGGATGTTGACGCTTATAAAAAAGCTGTCAAAGTCTATAAATTAGCTATTTATTCGGCTAAGAAAGAGTCCTTTGATACAAGGAATATAGAGGCTAAATCAGACAGTCGGAATTGTTCCAAATCTTAAAAGAACAAGCACAAGCCCCCAGACCCGCTCAAGTTATCTTTTCTAAGGATGAGGCATGGTGTGCGGAGATTCAATCTGCCTTATCTAATAAACTTGAGAAAATTAGAGAGGTGATTGAGTTGAAGAAACTCGATTTACTGATACAGGCTTTAGACAACAGTCTTCTGCCTCCTACTAAAAAATTGGAGAGTCAGGCCATATTCAGCTTTCAGCCTATTTCAGAGCAAGAATTGGCCAAGGTGATCACCAATTTAAAAAGCACAAGTAGCAAAGGAGACCCCTGTTCTTCTATAATAATTAAAGAGTGCTCCCCTGTCCTCATTCTAGCCTTGACCAAGTTTGTTAATGCTTCTCTTATAGCGAATGAAGCCCTAGGCAACATAAAAAAGGCGTGGATTACTCCATTGCTGAAAAAACCTAATCTCTGTCCCCTTACAGCTTCTAATTATAGGCCTATCACTAATACTCCTTTTTTGTTAAAGATCTTGGATAGAGTTGCCTATAATCAGATCTCCACTTTTTTGGAGCAAAACCAGATCTATCATAAATATCAATCCGGGTTCCGCTTGAATCATGGCACGGAGACGGCTTTGTTAGCCCTTAAATCCCATCTCCTTCAAAGGATGGATGAAGGACACATCTCGCTTCTCATGATTTTAGATGTGTCGGCTGCCTTTGACCTGGTGGACCACACCATACTGTCCACCAGGCTAAAGAGGAATGCCAACTTCTCAGATGAAACGACAAACTGGGTCATCTCCTTTTTGAAGAACAGACACGACAGAGTGACCAGTCACACTGCTGAATCAAAACCGACAGTGCTCACGTATGGTGTCCCGCAGGGAGCCTGTGTGTCGCCCTGTTTTTATAATATATTCATGATCCCCTTTTTCCAGATGTTGGAGAAGGAGGGGGATCATATTTGCAAACTGTGCAGATGACACACAATGCGTCATCCCCATATCTGAATCCCATGTGGAAGATCAACACAGGATTAATGAAATTTACAAAAAAATTCAACACTGAATGGTGGTGAATGGCCTAGCCATTAATAGCTCTAAAACAGAACTTCTACTCATTGGCTCAGAGTCCAAATTAGAGAAGTTAGGACCCAGCTACGAGTCATTTCTTAAAGATAGCTGCCACATAGAGGTTATGAGCAAAGTGAAAACACTGGGCATTTATCTTGACAAAAACATGAACATGAATGCCCAAGTGAACAGTCTTGTGTCATCGGCCTCATACTTCCTCAAGTTGTTTCGCTGCCTTAGACCTTTTATCTCGGAATCAAATTCCAAAACTCTGGCAAGGGCTATAATCGGATCAAATATCGACTATTGCTGTAGTCTCCTTGTTGGGTTGCCGCTATCTGACGTCCATCGGCTACAGTTTATACAGAATGGAGCAGTTAGAGTGGTGAAACGTCTATCTAGAGGAGACCATGTGTCAGAAGCCCGTCAAAGACTACACTGGTTACCTGTGCAGGCCAGGGTTGCGTTTAGGCTTCTTCTTATTACACATAAATGTGTACATGGAGTCATGCCCCTCTACCTGAAAGAATTAATCATGGTAAAAAAAACATCACATCCCTTCGATCGGATGAAACAAATACCCTGACTATGCCACGCCTGAAAACAAAAAAATCTAGGGAGTCTGCATTAATTTCGGCAGCCCCCCTTAAATGGAACTCTCTTTCATCTATATTGAGGACCACCTTATCTACAGAAATATTTAAAAAGGGGCTGAAAACCGCACCATTTTTATAAAATGCTTCTGCCTCACTCCTGATCCTGTCTTTGTAAGACTTCCGCTCTTGAGCCAGTCCTCAGATTTGGCTTTGTGTTTGTCCTTGTTCTGTTTGCTTGTTTTACGTTTCACAGCGCCCTTAAGCCTTAGGGTACCTGGTGCGCTATACAAATGTTAAACATAAACATAAACATAAAATCTATTATGTGCTCCTCTTTGCTTCAATCACATTACATGAGCGATGCACCCAAACCCAACATGCTAGCATCCACTGTAAGAATTGACTTGTCCTTGGAATAAAATGTCCCCAAAGAAGGTGCTTTTACAATGACCTCCCTGATCTTCTGAACAGCTTCTTCACACTATTTTGACCAAACAAAGTGTACTCCCTTCTTGACTAATGTCTGTAAAAGGTGTGGAGACCATGGCAAATCCCTGGACAAACTTATGGTAATATTCAGCTAAGCCAAGGATTGAACAGAGTTGATCTTTATCTTTGTGACTAGGGGCTTCGATGATTGCCTCGACAAGGCTTGCTTTGGGACTGATTCTATTACTTGACACACAATGTCCTAAATAATCAACACTTTCCACAGCTATGCAACATTTCTTCAGTTGAAATGTCAAAACCCGCCAACCTCAATATGTGCACCACCATTTCTAACACTTTGTCATGTTCCTTTGGAGAAGCTGCGAGAATCAGAACACCGTCCTGAAACACTGTGATGTTGGGAATTCCTCCAACACTTTCTCCATAATTCTTTGAAAGGCTGCTGCAGCTGAGGCCGGTCAAAAAGGCATACGACAATATCTAAATTTTCCCTCAGCGGTGATGAATGCTGTCAGATGCTGACATTCACTTGTAAGAGGAACATGATGATAATCTGCAGACAAATTGATCACTGAGAATAACTTGGAACCACCCAATGTTGATAAAACCTCAGAGATGCCAGGTAATGGATGGCGATCCACCCAAATGTTCCTAGTGAGGTCTCTGAGATCCACGCAAACTCTAATGCTGCGATTTGGTTTTGCAACAATCACCACTGGAGACAGCCAATGTGAGCTTTCAATCCTCTTGATTATGCCTCTCTGGAGCAAGGAATCTATCTCTTCCTTTAACTTTTCCTTTAATTGGTGGGGCACTGACCTCACCTTGTGGACCATAGGTATAGCATCTTTCTTGAGTTTGTTGTAATGCTCAAAGTCTCTCGGTTTTCCTAAATCATCCGAAAACACTTCTGGGAATTTTATTTCTCGCCTATCTTCCACTTAAGCCACCGTTAACGGAGTAGACACATTATCTTGAATGTGAATCCCCAATTCATATTGTTCATCCCAACCCAGTAATGATGACCCTTTGTTCGTGACATAAACATCTAACACACAACCTCTTCCTTTGTACTTAATTGTGGCCGAAAATGTTCCCAGCAAATCAATTTTCACATCACCATAGGCAAACGTTTCTATATCATGTTTGTGTAAATCTTCTACTTTGCCTTCTATGCATCCTTTGTATGTTTCAAGTGAAATGATTGTCCATGGAGAACAGCTGTCAACCTTCATGGTAATAAACCTTCCATTCATTATGAAATCATCAGTTTGGCCCTTCCTTGTGCCAGTGATTACACTAATCTCCAGGGCATGTCTACCTTGCATCATTACCTGGACACTACTTGTTGATGCCTCCTCTTGTTCTGGGTGGTGCCCTCCTTACTCTGCCATTTCTACATAGCATTCTCAGCATACTCGAGCAAAATGCTTTTATCTCTTGCACTTGAGGCAGTTCCTAGCAGGACAAAACAAGGAGGCTGCAAGGTGCCTGTTGCTACCGCATATAAAGCACTTCAGCTCCTTGTCGTCGTTTACCTTCCTTGGCTGCCTGATAGCCGCCACTTCTTGAATCTGTTTGTCAGACCTCATGCTTTTCATATAACAAGCTATCTGCTCTATACTCCTTGCTATTTCCATGGCTTGGTCAAGAGGCACATCCTTTGAGAGCAGTTTTTCCTGCAATCTGCTATTCTTGGTGCAACGTGCTAATTAATCCCTGATGAAAGAGTTGGCCAACCCCCCAAACTCACAAGTATGGCTTAGGGCTCTCAATGGTTTAACAAACTAGTCCACTGGCTCTAATTGGCAGTGTTCTTTAAATGGTGGCAGTATTCATTAACTGGCTCTTTTATATATATATTTGGGTGTTTGCTTTCTGGTTACTTTAACAGAACTTTCAATTACCTCTGTTGGCTCATGTCAAAGTGTTCACGTCAGAGTGCGTTAATATTGGTCACCTTGGTAAGCAATATGGCTGTGACATTGCCTCGGTGCTCGCGGGTCCTTTTCTCTAACCCACGAGTACAACGTCAGACGGCCTCGGGGACTTGTTTCATTTAATTGTCCCTGCAGTTTGGCAACGCAGCACCTCTCCCCTGGAGGCCACAGCGCTACACCCCATTTGCTGTGAGGGTTTACAAGTCCCCCACTCAACCTCCTGGATGTGAACTGAGTGCGACAGGCTAATGTCCCACAGGCCCCCGTCAACTCCCAACCCGGATCCTCGTCACCACTGTAAAGATGAGGTGTGAGCCAGTGGGAAGTTTCTGGTTCTTTATTAATAAGGGCCTGCAGAGACGGTCAACACAGCTAGCTCCCTCCGCTGCTCCCAAACGTCATTCCTGATCTCCCTAGCCTTCCATGTTCCATGACTCAGAAGGCTCAAAAAGCTTGTGGAACACATTAGAATACAACACACTGCTGCTCTCATGCTTATTTTAGCCAGTTTTTGTTGCACTCATTTATTTTCTGCTTTTACCACATTGTCTGCTATCTCTTTATCTTTCTCCTGCTTCTTTTTACAATAGTGCATAATAGTTGCCCGTATCTCAGGCCATCCTTTTGCCTCTATCCCAAATATTTTTTCTAGGTAAACCTGCACATCCGAAGGAAGTCCCCTCACTAAGATATGATAAAACAAAGGTATTTTGTCATCCCAGTACTATTTATTTTCTTGTGTCCACATCTCTTGTATGGATGTATATACTCTGCGAGGTCCACATCTGGCTTCATTTTTCATGTTAATATTGACCCTTTATTTGACGTATCTGGATCCAGCTCTCTCAAAGCTCAGTCATGTATGTTAGATCTTAATTTTACCCCTGGATATCCTGTTTGTTGCCATATTTTGCCACTTTGTCCCCCACCAATACAGCCAGTAAACTCGTAATGTCTCCTATGGCCAGCGGATTCCCTGCTGACATATAGAAGAGAAACTGCACACCCTATATTTGTTAAGCAAGAATCAATTTAGTTGAGTTTAGAGAGTTTAGAGCTATGATAGCTCACACAACTTCTTAGTCTTAAACGGTGCAGGGGAGAAAGGAAATGACTCTGGTATCAAAAGTCATGTATAACATGGAAAGAAAACAGAGTTCCTATTATCAGTAGAAACTCCTGTCCCCTGCACACCACTTGGTATTGGAAATAAATGTTCCAAACAATATTTTAACAACTTAAGTAATTCAAACAGTGTATGTTTCAATATAAGCAATTACTTTTTTGGCAATTATTTCAAAACATTCAAGGAAACGTTCAATTAAGAATAATTTAATCTTGTAATTATAATTGAAAATCAAAATGAGAGTTTTATTCACTCAAAAATATCAATTTGTAATGATCATGAGCTCTACGCGTTTCGAGAGGGAGCCTCTCTTCTTCAGGAGCAATCAACAATATTTAAAGCAAAGCATTTAACAGAAATTCTTTAGACAACAATTTTACAGTTCATTAATTCAAGAGAATGCCTTCTCTTCAAACTTTGTGCAAACACAATAGAATTTTTCAGCTTAATTGTCTTGTGTGTCTTCAACACGATCCTTCGATTGTGGGATTATGGAAACGTCATCTTGTGGCACAATTCTCTGAGATTCTGTGAATAATATTGATATGTAATATTAGTAATGTGTGGAATAAATAAGGTTCTGATAATGATCAGATACATTATTTAAATACCTGTGTCGTGTTAAAGCATATGCCAACAGGTCTTAGGTGTCCAAATGCCAGACTGTTCAAATAATATTGCCCTATGGAGTAAAGTATATCCACTTGTTAGATGTATGTGTTTCAGTTGTTCTTATTAACAAATAAGATGTATTTACACAATGTGTATATTGGAAATATTTAATGCACTCACCTACTCCGTAGAGTGCTGTGTTTGGTACAGCCCACGTTCTACTGGTGTCAACGTTCTTTAACTGTAATGTCGTGCGGTCCAAATTCCAGAGTTAGTTACCCTCAAGTGTTTGATTTTCTAAAGAAAAGACGATATCTGTCAAAATTCAGTGGTTTCTAGCTGCTAAGTGCTGAATTAATTGTGTGGCATTAGCAAGTCTTACCTCAATCTCTCCGTGTGCTAATCGTCAGTATTTATTTCCCGATTCTAGTGAATGAAAAACGATTCACTTGCGTGTAGTTTCTTAAGTAGTCATGTGATGTGAATCACATGATCACCCGGAATTCTAGGCATCTGTCATTCGCAGTCACGCACATCGCCGTGACTGGCGATTACTTCCGTGTTGGAGTTTGAGGAGCCACAGAGGAAGGGTGCATTAGTCCCTTCTCTGTGTTCACTGCCGCCTGCTCCAAGCACGGTACGCAACGCTGCCAGGAGTATTTAAGACCCCGCCTCCCGGCAGGACGTTGCGTTGCAACCCCCACTGTTTGTTTATCTCTCGACTTTGGGTCCCTCGCTAGTCCTCTGCTCCCTGCCTTGGATTTCCAGAGGAGTTTTTCTTCGTGTTTTACTTTTTGGTGTTCCCGTCCTCAGAACACGGCTCTTTTCGTCTATTCATTTTCTCCGCCGCTTACCTGAGCGGCGCTTGCTGTGCCTTTTTCCTCCAGCGGTCTCTCTCTCTCTCTCTCTCTCTCTCGCTCTCTCTCTCTCCTTCTCCCTCTTGCTCCTTCACTCATATTCTTTCGCTCTCTTCCACTTACCTTCATTATTCCTCGTTCTACTGGGCCAGGCAGTTTGTGGACATACTTCCGTGCTTCCCTGAAGACCCTTTCGGAAGAGTTTGCTACTTCCGCAGCCTCCTGTTGCTGCCTTCTCCGTCAGCTCGTACGGCCTGATGTTACCATTGGACTTGGACGTATTGAGGGCTACTACCTCAGTGTTGGAGATCCCCTATTGCTTTACCACCTATTGAACCACGGGCCACCTGTCAAGAGTCTTGGCACCTTTGATCAGGTTTTTTTTCCCTTACGGGTTTTTCCCTGCATTTCTGGCTTGATTCCGGAAGGAAGGTCCCGGTGCCGCTGTTTCTTACCCAGCGGTCACTGTGGCTTCACTCCGTGACAAGCACACGCATCTTAAAAAGGAGAGAGACTACCTGGCACGTCGAGGCCTTCAAGAGACTATCGACTCGGAAGACTCAGGTGAGGAGAGTGTGTGCACAGGGGAAGAAAAGCCAAGGGTACTTTACAAGTCACAGATTGCAACGCCAAAGAGTGTTACGATGTCAGCTGAGGAACAGGTCCAAGAGCTATGGAAGGCTTTCCAGGCCATGTCCCAGGAGCTACAAGGAGTCAAGACCGAGAACGCTCTGCTCAAACAGATGGTAACGGCTAGGGAACCGACTCCCTCGGAATTGCCACCCATGGCACTGTCCTCTGGGAAATTCGATGGCTCCCCCAAGAAGGTGAAGGAGTTTCTAGAAGCATGCTTGGTGTATTTCACATTCAGACCCCGTACCTTTGCTACAGACCAGGCCCGAGTGGGTTTCCGAATATCTAATATGACAGGAAACACTCTGTCCTGGGCCACACCATTGGTGACTAGCGGAAACATCATTCTGCAGGATTTTTCCGGATTTCAGAATCTTCTCAAACAGACCTTCGAGCGACCAGAGCTCTCTTTTACAGCCTGCAAAGACCTGTTGGATGTCAGACAAGGCTCGCTAGATGTTTTGTCATACATCTCCTCTTTCAAGACATTAGCAGCCGGAGCAGGATGGCCCGAAACAGCGCAGTATGCCATTTTCAGAAGAGGACTGAAGGATGAAATTAAAGACGAGTTGGCCAGATCCCCTCGTTCTCCTACTTTCTCAGATCTGCTTTCTGCTGCCCTTCATATTGAATACCGACTACAAGAGAGAAGGGCTGAACGTCGCAAGCAAAGAAACCCTGGCTATACCCCAGGCACCTCTGCACACGTTCTCCCTGGTCGCTCTACTAACATTTCTTCCGAAGAACCAATGCAGATTGGTTCTACCAGGGCGCCTTTGTCCGCAGCAGAAAGACGTTGCAGAAGAGAGAAGGGACTATGTGCCTACTGCGGATCAGATCAACATTTCCTCAAATACTGTACGGAACTGCCAAACAAGAGGTCGGGAAACGACTACCCTCGGCGTCAGTAGCGACAAGCGACCGGGGGTCTTCAGGAAATCTTCATCGTCCCTATGTCTCTCTGTCAGTGACCTCACCCGAATCCAAAGAGGACTCCAGACTGATGGTGATTCCCGTACAACTCAACCTCGGAAACCATCAGGTGGAAACGCTGGCTCTATTGGACTGTGGCGCAGCAGGGAACTTTGTTGACACCCTGTGGGCAGCCAGGGTGGGTCTCCGGAGGATCCCACGGGCAGAAGGTCAGAAGGTGGAAGGTGTGGACGGTTCGCCTTTGTCTTCAGGTCCCATCACCCATACCACTCAGGATCTATCCTTGACTGTCAACCAACATAAGGAAGTTTTGTGCTTTGATATAATCAGGGCCGCCCATTTCACTATCATCTTGGGCATCACATGGCTCCGTCGACACAATCCTTTGATTAACTGGACCGAGAATCAGATAAGCTTCAGTTCCCCATATTGCGCATCCAACTGTTTTTCACTGGAAGGTCAAGCTGATCTGCAGCCAGTCAAAGTGTTTTCCAACAGCCATGTGGGTGTCCATGCTTTACCGAACTTCTGCTCTGGGTTTTCCGAAGTTTTTCAGGAATGCCTCCATGCCAGACTTCCACCTCATCGGCCAGAGGACTGTACCATCGATCTGGAACCCAATGCCTTTGTACCTTTCGGACGGATGTTCGCTCTCACCCAGACCGAGAGACAGGTTCTTCGGAGATACTTAGATACCAACATGGAGAATGGTCTCATCCAACCTTCAAAGTCTCCAGCAGCATCCCCTTTGTTTTTCATTAAGAAGAGAAATTCCGCCGACCTTAGACCCTGCATTGACTACAGGGGCCTAAATAAGGTGACAGTCCGTGACCGGTATCCTATGCCCCTTATCACGGACATTATCGAGGCTGTGCAAGGTGCTCGAGTCTTTACTAAACTGGATCTTCGCAACGCATACCATCTGTTGCGGGTTGCCAAGGGCGATGAGTGGAAAACCGCATTTCGTACTCCCCTGGGCTTATTTTAATACAAGGTAATGCCGTTCGGTTTGGTGAACGCCCCAGCGATATTTCAGAGGTTCATGGACCGAATGTTCTCCGACATGCTCTCCATCTCTGTCATCATCTATTTGGATGATATCTTGGTGTATTCCCCTAACATGAGAGAGCACATCGAACAAGTACGACAAGTTCTGGAGCGTCTCAAGGAAAACAATCTAATGGTCAAGGAGGAGAAGTGCAGATACGCCGTATCTTCAGTACACTATCTGGGCTATGTATTGTCAGAAGGAGGGATCACTATGGATCCCGACAAGGTGCAAGTCATTCTCGACTGGGCAGCCCCGACATCCGTCCGGGAAGTCCAGAGGTTCTTGGGTCTTTCAAATTACTACCAGAGATTCATTCCCAACTTTTCGGAGGTGGTGTTTCCCATCACTCGTCTCCTGAAGAAAACGGCCTATCCTTTGTCTTGGTCCATTGAGGCGGAAGAAAGTTTCTGTCACTTCAAAGCCCTCTTCTGTTCCGCCCCGATTCTGCAACATCCCGACCAAACACTTCCCTTTATTCTGGAAACAGATGCCTCCGCTATAGCGGTTGGGGCTGTCTTACTTCAGACTATCAAGGAGGTGGAACATCCTGTCGCCTATCTCTCTAAGACTCTTTCTCCCAGCGAACTCAACTACTCTGTTCTGGAGAAAGAATTATTGGCAATGAAGTTGGCTTGTGAGGAATGGAGGCACCTTCTCATGGGTGCCCGTCATCGGTTCCTCATTCGCACCGACCACAAGAATCTGAAGGCCTTACAGGACATGGAATGTTCGAACTCCAGGCAGGCTAGATGGGCCTACCTATTTTCTCAGTACAACTTTCAGATCACGTACATCCCTGGGTCACTCAATCGTCTAGCTGACGCTTTGCCTCGCAAGGACTCTGACTCGGAATCAGTAGTGGTCAAGACTGAACCATTGTTTCACAGAAATCAGATCCTAGCCACGGTGGGTTCTTTCCTTCAGGAAGCCAAGGCTGCTGTTGCACAAGAGGCACCTCATATCTCTTTTTCCTCTGACTCCCCCTTCCAAATCAAGGACGGTTGGGTCTTCTACAAGAAAAGGTGGTATATCCCTGAAGGGCTGCTACGCCGGAAAGTCCTAAAAGGGTGTCATGACTCACGCCTAGGCGGACACAGAAGTGGAGACGGCACGATGGAACTTATCTCAAGGTCGTTTCTTTGGCCCAACATCAGGAGAGAAGTGTTAAATTATGCGAAGACCTGCCCGACTTGTGTCAGAGCCAAATATGCCTCTGGTAAGCCCCTAGGGCTTCTCACCCAAGCAGAGATGCCGACTCGCCCGTGGGGACTCATCTCCACGGACTTCATAGTGGAGCTTCCTGAATCCGAGTCATGCACATGTATCATGGTCACGGTGGACACTCTATCTAAATTAGCTCATTTCTCTCCTCTTCCGGGACTCCCTTCTGCCACTAAGATGGCAGAGACATTTGCTCGAGATGTTTTCAAACTTCATGGCCTCCCCGACAAGATCATATCTGATCCAGGAAGTCAGTACATTTCTAAATTCTGGACAGCTTTATGTACTCGATTGGGAATAGAAAAGGCTCTTTCCTCTGGCTTCCACCCGCAAACTAATGGCCAAACGGAACGACTTAACGCGACTCTGGAGCAATACTTACGATGCTTCATATCTCAGCATCAAGAGAATTGGGTCTCTCTACTCCCTACTGCGGAATTTGTTTACAACAATTCCAGGCACACTGCCACAGGTTTTTCCCCTTTTTTTTGTACCTACGGAGTTCACCCGCGATACCTAATGCCCAAGGTGCCCAGTTTTTCCAACTCTTCAACCGCCGAAGAGGTGTTAAGGAATATTCGGGAGGCCAGGAACAACGCGTTGCTAAGTTTGGAGAATAGCAGACGGCGGAACAAGGCTGAAGCTGACAAGCATTGTAGAGAAGCACCTTCATGGAAACCTGGAGACAAGGTGTGGTTGTCCACCAGATTCCTTCCCAGATGGACAAGACCTTCTAAACTGTCTCCACATTTCTTGGGCCCTTTCCCCATTCTCACCAAGGTCAATCCTGTTGCCTTCCGTCTACAACTCTCTCCATCTCTTAGACGAATACACCCTGTCTTTCATGCCTCTCTTCTTAAACCTTACTATCCAGATCCACATCGCCGGTCTCTCAACCGGGATCTTCCTGTCACTGCAACCGACCAAGAGGAATACGAGGTTTCCGCCATCCGTGATTCTAGGTTTCTTCATGGTCGGTTGGAATACTTCCTGTCATGGAAGGGTTACCCGGAATCGGAGGATTCCTGGGAGCCGGCTTCTCAAGTACATGCCCCTCAGCTGTTGGCCAGGTTCCATCGCCTGCACCCGGGTAAGCCTGGTTGGTTGCACTCTAGGGGGGGGCATACTGTCATTCGCAGTCACGCACATCGCCGTGACTGGCGATTACTTCTGCGTTGCAGTTTGAGGAGCCACAGAGGAAGGGTGCTTTAGTCCCTTCTCTGTGTTCACTGCCGCCTGCTCAAAGCACGGTACGCAACACTGCCGGGAGTATTTAAGACCCCGCCTCCCGGCAGGACGTTGCGTAGCAACCCCCACTGTTTGTTTATCTCTCGACTTTGGGTCCCTCGCTAGTCCTCTGCTTCCCGCCTTGGATTTCCAGAGGAGTTTTTCTTCGTGTTTTACTTTTTGGTGTTCCCGTCCTCGGAACACGGCTCTTTTCGTCTATTCATTTTCTCCGCTGCTTACCTGAGCGGCGCCTGCTGTGCCTTTTTCCTCCAGCGGTCTCTCTCTCTCTCTCTCTCTCTCTCTCTCTCGCTCTCTCTCTCTCGCTCTCTCTCTCTCTCTCTCTCCTTCTCCCTCTTGCCCCTTCACTCATATTCTCTCGCTCTCTTCCACTTACCTTCATTTTTCCTCGTTCTACTGGGCCAGGCAGTTTGTGGACATACTTCCGTGCTTCCCTGAAGACCCTTTCGGAAGAGTTTGCTACTTCCGCAGCCTCCTGTTGCTGCCTTCTCCGTCAGCTTGTACGGCCTGATGTTACCATTGGACTTGGACGTATTGAGGGCTACTACCTCAGTGTTGGAGATCCCCTATTGCTTTACCACCTATTGAAACACCGGCCACCTGTCAAGAGTCTGATCAGGTTTTTTTTTCCCTTACGGGTTTTTCCCTGCATTTCTGGCTTGATTCCGGAAGGAAGGTCCCGGTGCCGCTGTTTCTTACCCAGCGGTCACTGTGGCTTCACTCCGTGACAAGCACACGCACCTTAAAAAGGAGAGAGACTACCTGGCACGTCGAGGCCTTCAAGAGACCATCGACTCGGAAGACTCAGGTGAGGAGAGTGTGTGCACAGGGGAAGAAAAGCCAAGGGTACTTTACAAGTCACAGCATCGGAGTGAATTGCAGTATAATGTTCATATTAGTGAACAACCTGTGTGTGTATGTCATAGATGTATGAATCTCGCCTAAACTTCTAAGTGTATTCGCCAAATATGTTTATTGCAATTCTAATCGACTCGGGTCTGTGCATTGATACATATGATGTTGATTGCATGCTTGCACAGAATTTATACCTAATACGCTTCACCAGGTATACTTCTTTGTAAATATGAAATTTGAAACAAATTATCAATGCGTGTTATGGTAATAGGTCATGTGATGTTAATCGCATGACCACACAGGATTCTGGGAATCGTAGTGTCTCTGTATCGGAGGCTATCTAATTGTATTCAGATCTTCTTTCCATTATCCCACAATCAAGGCAACATATATCATGGTGAGATGCAAAACTTTGATGTTTAAACAATTTTAACAACTGTTTAACCAATCTGACCAGCATATTCTGTTGATTTCCATTTTATTGGTCTAAACATGTTATTTTCATGTTATCAGTTGTTTACGAAGGGGCGTGGCCTGGTGCTCATGGAGTGAGGAGGCTGAAATCCCGAGCTCCGGCCGAGCCCGTAATCCGATCCTGACTAGTGAGCCCATCCACTAGCAACATCGAAACTCAAGCTGCCCATTCGAAGCCGGGACGACCCCCCCTCTTTGGCAGCTTAGCCCGACGAAAATCGGACAGCGGGGACCGAGCAGGAGCTCTGGCCCGGCGTCCCCCCCGACCCTGAGCGAGACGCGCAAGATGGCGGCCGCGGCGCACTGACGCTGCGGACCCGAGCGGCGAAGGCGGAGCGCCAACAGCAGCTACTGCCTCCCCTGCCGCCTGGAGGAGTTCGGTGGACCGGAGGAGGCGAGATCCGGCGAGACCCGGCGCGGACCTCCTGGAGCTCTCTACGCCGACTGAGGACCGCGGCGCTGAGCGCCGGGGACCGTGCGAACCAGCGGCCCACACCCGGGCAGCCTCGGCGGAGGGGCCCCCAGCGCCGCCAGCGCCCTGCAACCCGGCCCATCCAGGCTGCGCAACAGCGGGCGGGACCCCCCCGCGGAGCCTCCGGAGGGAATCAATCGGAGAAGCGGCCGAGACCTGGGGCCCCCGACACACGCTGGTCTTCGGAGGCCGTGAGACGCGTCCCTGGACCGCGCGGAGCGCGCGTCAAGAACTGCGGCCACTGGCCGGAGCCCCGGGCCCACCTGGGTTGCTGCCTCCACCGCCCTGGGGGCCCGCGGCTGACTGGCACACTGGGGCTGCGGGCGCTGCGCGTCCCCCACCACCGCCTCCACAACCAACGGGGGTGACTCCGAGCGCCCTGCCCACCCGGACATACTGCGACGCCGCCCCTGGCCCGCCATTCCTGCGACGAACAGGCCCTAGGGCGAGGCCTTCCTGGGGGCCGCATCACGCCCCACACACCCGGGCAGGACACGGCCCTGTCCCCGGTGCCACCGAGCTCAAAATACCTGGGACCCTGAGGCAGCACGCACCCCCCAGACCTAGAGGAGCACACTGCAGACAGTCCTTACCACGACAACTTGGAACACCGCAGGCGAAACAGACTGGCGGGGCCCACGCAGCAACCCAGTTCGAAGAGGCGTAACAGCCGAGCAAATAACACCACAATGTCCACCCTGAGGAGCAAGCCCAAATCGGCTACAATGGACCCCTTCCTCACGACCAAGGCCCACCCAGCCGCCCAATCTACCCCAAAGGGGGCGGCGCCGCAGGACACTCAGGGGGAGAGCCCCGCAAACAGCCAAGTACTTGAAGCAATAGCGGCCCTAAAGGAATTTATAGACACTAAGATAGGGGAGGTAAAAGCCGATATCCAGCTCATCCGTCAAGATGCTCGCAACCTGACAGAGCGTGTCACCAACATAGAATCCGCCCAGAAAGACACCATGGAGGACACGAAAGATCTTAAAGCCGAGGTGGCAGATCTCAGGAGGAAGGTGGGCATCCTAGAGGCAAGGTCGGAGGAGGCGGAAGGACGAGCCAGGCGAAATAACATCAGGATCCTTGGCGTCCCTGAGGGGACAGAGACTTCCGACCCAACCACATATGTAGAATCCCTAATCCAGCAGGAGATTGGGGCCGAGAAGCTGTCACAGGGTTTTGCCATTGAGAGAGCCCATAGATCACTCCAGAAGAAGCCTCCCCCAGGCTCGTATCCCCGACCCATCATAGCGAAGGTTCTCAACTTCCGAGACAGGGAAGTGATCCTGAGATTCTCCAGGGAGGGTGGTGCGATTGATAGAAACAACTCCAAAATCACCATCTACCCGGACTATACACAATCGGTACAGAGGGCAAGGAACTCCTTTGTCCCAATCAAGGCCAGACTGAGGCAACTAAACCTGAAGTACATGCTGCTGTACCCATCCAGACTAAAGGTGATCTATAAAGGGAGAGCGATATTTCTTGAAACCCCGGACGCGGCCACCATGTAGATGGAACACAACAACCTGGCCGTGGTCCTTGAAGAGCCCATCCCTGAGAACAGCGTCGGAGCTCGCAAAGCACGATAGCCTGGAGCCAGAGCCTTTCTCTCCCGATCCGCACATTGAACCTCAACCTAGCACAATACAACGAGCATGCTGGACACCAGCATGACATGAGAATGCAATATGATTACGGGGCCGGCCGGGCCTCCCACACATGAGCACGCAACGACGACCCCCGAAAGATCAGTGCAGGCCCGTTGCCAGCACGACCCTGCTCGCACCGGAAACCCTGATGGGGCCAGATAGCGCAAGAGCACCTGAGCACTGCACTTCACCGGCAGGAGCTGGGCGCACCAGTTATAGTTATTTTGTATGTGTTACTGTTGAGACCGCCCCGCTACCCGAAACAACCCAAGTAACGATTGAGTACCCGACACCGAGAGAAGCATTTGGTCGACCCGCAGAACTAGAGCAAGTAACGGCACCCAGCATCACGAGATCAAGTGTTGGAGAGGAAAGGGGCCGCCTAAGACAGAAACTGTATTCAAGCAATGGCACCACAACTTAACATAATCACATGGAACGTCAGGGGGATGGGATCCTATGTAAGGAGGAACCGCGTCCACTCCTACCTGAGGCGCAAGAAGGTATCGATTGCACTGCTCCAAGAGACACACCTACTGGCGGAAGCCACACACAAACTAGCAGACTACTGGCGGGGCAGGGCAGTGGCGCATCTTACTCCAAATATGCACGGGGTGTATACACATGGATAAGCCCAGACACACCATTCCACCAAATGGGAACAGAAGTAGACAAGGACGGAAGATATGTAGTGGTGTGGGGCACGATAGAGAACACACGGATATGTATTGTAAACTCATACTTCCCTCAGCACGGGGTCCCCTCCCACCTGAAACAACTATGCACTAGAATAGTGCACCACAGAGATGACACCTTCCTGTGGGGAGGCGACTTCAACTGTGTCATGAATGAAGAGATGGACAGGACTAAGACGCCACAAACCACCAACAACTCTGTCTCAAGGGCACTTCGCAACGCAGTGGAAAACCTGGACCTGGTCGACATTTGGAGAGACCTTCATCCAGCCGATAGGTCTTATTCATTCTTCTCATCCCCGCATGGCCTCCACACCAGGATAGATTACTTCTTCATCAACGGCGAACTTATCCCACAGGTGCACTCCGCGGATTACCTGGGCAGGTCGATCTCGGACCACTCTCCTCTGCTCATGCAACTACGCCTGAAGGGCCCCAGGCCCCCCATCCCGATGTGGCGTATGCCCACGGAGACCCTGATGGATCCCTCTTTCAAGGGCACTCTAGGAGAAAAACTGGAAGAATACGTAAGAATCAACACGGGGTCAGTCGAGAAATGGAGCACGCTCTGGGAGGCAATGAAGGTAGTAACCAGAGGCGAGGTGATAGCAGAAGCAGGCGGAATCAGGAAGCAACTGAAAAGGGAACTTGAGGCCAAGGAAGAGGAGATCAGGCGACTGGAGAACAGCCCGACCCCACCCAGTGAGAGGGAACCCAAGCTAGCAGAAATCAGGGACGAATGCCGACTCGCCTGGGACAGGCTGTCCAAGTTCGACTTCTCCACACGCACCGATAAGGCACACAAGGAGGCGGACAAACCGGGCAGGATATTGGCCTGGCTATGCAGGAAAGAGCAACCAAGACAAGCCCCCAAGGAAATCAAGGACGAACACGGAGTGACCCAGAGGACACAACAGGCAATCAACGATGTCTTCTCAAACTTCTATGCCAAGCTCTATGCTCATGATGAGCTGGTCCCAATAGAAGACATCCGTGACACCCTGGACGAAGTGGGTCTCCCCAAACTGAGCTCGGAGCAGCGAGAGATGCTGGGAGAAGCCATCACGAAGGAGGACATCTCGGAGGCAATCAGGTCCCTCTCTACATGCAAGACTCCCGGAACCGACGGCCTCACACCAGAATTCTATAAAGCCTACGAGGAGATCTTAGCCCCGGTGTTACACGGAGTATATGTAGAGGCATATGAGACCGGCATATTACCTGGCAGCATGAGAGAGACACTCATAATACCAATGCTTAAACCTGGCAAGCCCATCGATGAGTGCGACTCGTACCGCCCCCTAGCAATGCTGAACTACGATAGCAAAATCCTTACAACCATACTGGCTAAGAGGCTGTCTAGGGTGATCGGGTCTATAATACACGAGGACCAGAACGGCTTTGTCCCGGGGCGCAACACCACAGCCAACCTGAGAAGGCTCCAGCACGTCATAGCACAATCCGCAGGGAGCAACGAAGATCTGGCTGTGCTCTCACTGGACGCCATAAAGGCGTTCGACTCAATATTCTGGGAATGGTTGATTGAGACCCTGAGGGAGTTCGGACTAGGCGAGCACTTTATACGATGGATCAGGGTGCTCTACAACACCCCAGTGGCGAGGGTAAAGACAGGGGGTGTGGTGTCTGGATCCTGGGACATCCAAAGGGGAACAAGGCAGGGATGCCCACTGTCACCAATGCTGTACGTCCTCGGCCTGGAACCAGTAGCGATCTACTTCAGGAAGCAGCTCTTCGACGCAGGGATCAGAACGGGCGAGACGGACAACATCATCTCGCTGTATGCAGACGATGTCCTCCTCTACCTGCGCAACCCCCGAATGAATGCACCCACAGCGCTAGACATCCTCGACAACTTCGCGAAATACTCCGGGATAAAGTTCAGCAGGCAGAAATCATGCTCCTTCCCCCTGGCCAGGCTTCAAGGGAAGGAAACAGAAGAGCTACCAGACATTGGGATTCAGTGGCAGACGGCAGCGTTTCGCTATCTTGGACTCACCATCATGCACACGCCTGCTTCCACACACGAAAGCAACACGGAAGCTGCAATGCGAGGGGTACACAAATCCACCAAATTCTGGTCCCGACTCCCACTCTCTGTGATGGGCAGAGCGGCCATCACTAAGATGATAATACTACCGAGATTCCTGTACTACTTCACCAACATAACGCACTATATACCCCCCCCCCTTCTTCAGAAAATTGGAATCTCTCCTCAGAGACTTCCTGTGGGGCCCGGCCAGACATAGGCTTTCGCTGCACACCCTCACTCTCCCGTACAAGGAGGGTGGAATCCAGTTGCCTGAATTCCAAAAATACTACCTCGCAGCGCAACTGACACACGTTGTTAAGTGGTTGTCCGACGAACCAACAGCTGAGACAGGCCTTCTTCGCCAACTGATAGCCCCAATGCACCCTAAAGAAGTAGTATGGAACTCACAGGTTGGGCCTCCCGACCCGCCCATGCTGGTGAGGCTGGGGAGACAAGTCTGGAACAAGGCACGCACGTCGCTCGGCCTGGGCCAACCATACATGCCTGAAATCCCCATGCTCGCTGACGTCTGTAAGACACCCATCGATTTACCAGCAATGAGGAAATGGGAGAACTTTGGCGTATACACCTGGGGGGACATGTATGAGGATGGAAGCTTCAGAGAATTTGACTCACTACAGATGAAAGAAGGGCTTGCTGCTGGAAAATTCCTATGGTACCAAAGGGTGAAACAGGTCGCTAAGAAGACATGGAGCACATGGCCAGAGGAACCGGAAACCCACCCCCTTGTGCAAGAGATGCACAACTTAAGCGACGGCTGGAAACCCACGGCGAGACTGTATGCCCAACTGAACGACAGGCGCAACCCGAGGAGTGCACTCCTGAAGGAAAGGTGGGAGGCGGACCTGGAGACTGACATCACGGAGAGTGAGTGGGACAGGGCCCTGATGCACCCGAAGGAAGTGTCCCGCAACGCCAGATTCAGGCTCATCCAGCTGAACGTCCTATATAGGACCTACATGACCCCACAAAGGGTATCCACATTCAGCAGGAAAACCCCACCAGTGTGCCTATGGTGCACCAGCGAGCACGCAGACCTAATCCACTTGTTCTGGACCTGCCCCAAAACCAAGAAACTCTGGTCCTCTGTCGAAAGGACTTGTAGGGGAGCCGGATTGGAAAGGTACGAGTGGACGCCCAAGGAGTGCCTCCTGGGCACATACCCTAGACTGAGTAAAATCAAGCATTTAGTGAAACTAATGGACATGGCGTGCATTCTAACGAAGAGAACGATAGCAATGGCCTGGAAATCCCCAGGAGGCCCCAGATACGAACCGTGGAGCAGGGAAATGGAGAGATGGACCAGCGCTGAAACCAAAGCCTGGGAGGAGGGGAACAACCGAGGAGGCGAAGACGTGAGTGCAACACTGGAGTCCTGGAAGACCCTCCTGAAGGACATGATCTTCCTGACGGACTTTAAGCCCCCTTGAGTGCATCCTCTGCCACGAACTGTCGACCTGAAGCAGACTTAACAGTTACATTCACAACAACCCTGACCCTGTGACTTTAAGAGACAACCGGATGGTGTCTGGAGTGAGGCCCGAAGCGGGGCCGGCAGGTACCCACGCGGTGGGGGGAGGCGGGACGGTCGAGTTATTGTTTGTTTTTTGTTTTTTGTTCTTTTGTTACTGTTCTGTAATGTTCATCGGGCAACCTTGTGACAAACCGGATGTTGCTATGCATCCATGTTTAACTGTTCTTTGTCGATATAAATGTCAATAAAAACATTTAAAAATAAAATCAGTTGTTTACGAAAACACATTCAAGGAATACTCTTCGTTCATGCCTCTAGGTTCTAGGGCATCCAATTTGTGTACCCAAAACATCTCTCTGCGAGACAGAATTTGTTGTAAGTTACCACCTCTCGCTGGTCGTGTAATGGTCTCAAGGACCACAAACTTCAGTTGTGAGATTGTGTGATGGTGATCTCGAAAGTGTTTTGTAACTGGTGATTTTATGTTACCTGTTCTAATATTCGACTTGTGTTCAGATATACGATCTTTCACACTTCTCAGTGTTTGGCCCACATAATACTTGCCACAAGGGCAAATTAGTCCATATATCACACACTTGTTTTCACAGGTTGCGTAATGTTGTAAATTAATTTTTTGGCCTGTATAAGGATGTCTTATTGTGGAACCTTTTTGGACATTATTGCATTGACTGCAGTTCAAACAGGGAAATGTCCCTTTCTTTGATATTACTAATAACCGTTGTTGTGTTGTGGTCGTTCTCTTCGCTTTGACTAGTGAATCCTGTACGTTCCTTCCTCTATTGTATGCCATTAGCAGTGGTTTCGGGAGCAGAGTACGGAGTTGTGGGTCTAGTCTAGTGATTTTCCAATTCTTCTGTAGACACCTTTTGATCTGTGCGCTGCTTGTAGAGTACTGTGACAAATAGATCAATTGAGGATTATCCTTATCTTGCTTGTTCTGTTGAATTAAAAGTTCAGACCTTTTCTTCAGTCGACATCTTTCTTTGGCTTCTGTCATTATCGGTTGTGGAAAACCTCTCTCTTTGTACCGTGTGAGTTGATCTTTTTCTGCTTCTTTATAGCCTTCTTCATTGGAAACAATATGTGTAATCCTTTGTAGTTGGCTCAAAGGTAGATTTCAAGTGTTCTGGGTGATTACTTGTAAAAAATAAACTATTATTAACGTCTGTGGGTTTTCTGTAAATTGTTGTTTCTAATTTACCATTCTCTGGATAGATCTTTGTGTCGAAAAATGTACTGCTGGTGTCCCAATTCCAAGAGTAAACTTGATGCGGTTGTTACATCTGTTCAAATACTCCAAAAAGTCTTACAGTTCTTTTGTCATACCTTTCCATATTGCAAAGACGTCATCAATGTAACGACGCCACATCACCAGTTGGTTTGACCATCTTGGATTCTCTAAGATATGTTGGGTCTCAAAATGAAACATAAAGGTGTTTGCATATACTGGGGCCATGGCTGACCCCATTGAAGTTCCAGATATCTGTAAATAATATTTTCTTTGAAATCTAAAATAATTATTGTAGAAAATCATTTTCGCAAGTTCAATAGCAAAGGTTTTGTTAGATGGCAAGTATTCCTGTTGAAGTAATAACCATTCTAGGGCTTCTAGCCCTTCTTCATGTGGTATAGATGTATAGAGTGATTGTACATCCAGTGTAAATAATATCCAACTTTCTTCCATTCGTTCAACAGCATTCAAAACGTTCAGTAAGTGAATTGTATCTCTTAGGTAGGTAGATGTAGCTTGTATTATTGGTTGAAGCAGTTTGTCCAAATACCTTGATAACGGATCAAAGACTCTTTCTGTTGCTGCTACAATTGGCCTGAATGGGGGAATTGTCAATTTTTTATGAACCTTAGGTAGTCCATAGAATACTGGGAGAATCGGATTTTTGTTGATAAGGAATTCTTTAGTTTTCTTTGTTATCCACCCTTCTTCTGCAGCTCTTTTCACTACTTCTTGAACCAATAGTTGAGTTTCTTTTGTGGGATCGTTGTCAAGACTCATGTAAGTATTATGGTCCTCCAATAGTAGTAAGCATCCTTGTTTGTATAAATTAGAGTCCATTATTACAATTGCACCGCCCTTGTCTGCTGGTTTAATCTCAATTGTTCTATCATTAGCTAATTCTTTTAGAATTCTATGTTGGTGTTTCCTGAGATTTTGGTGTTTTATTTCTGCAAATTTGATTGATCTTAGATCCTTTTTCATTTTGGATTCGAACAGATCCATGGTCAGATTTTTTACATTTGGACTGAAGGTGCTCCTTGGTTTCATTTCTAAGGATGTTGATCTATCTTGCATCAGTGGTATGGAATCAAAAAATAGTTTTAGTTTGATTTTCCTAATCAATTTGAATAGGTTAACCTCTTCTTGGAACAAATTTGTGTAGTTCGTTGGTACAAAGGATAATCCTAAACCCAAGAGATCCAATTGTTGTTTGGTAAAAGTTTTGTTGGAAATATTTACAATCAGGTTTGGGTTTTCTTTTTGCTCCTTAGGTTTCTGCCTTCCTCGTCGCGTTCGCTGTCTTCTAAAAAAGAGGCCGCGTCTGATTGACTTTCTTCTCTCTGTGGTCTTGGAGTGACTCCTGATGTTGTAGGTGGTGATGATGTTGGGTGACTGGACATTGGATCTCTTCCTTCACTGGAGGCGTCACTTGAGGGATTTGTACTTTTACTACCTCTTCTTGGTGTTTTTTGAGGTGGTGTTCCAGATTTCGAATTTTGAAATTGTTGATTTTGTTGATGATAAAATTCCTGCCACGTGTATACTATGTCTCTTGAATAGTCCAAGGTGTCTCTGCAATATTTACGTATTTTCCTCTGTTCGATATCTTTTTTGTATGAATCTAGTTTCTCATTTGTTAGAGCCAAGATATTCTTAAGTTCTTCTACAGAAGTTAATGAGACCAACTGATCTTTTAATTCTGCTATTTCTGTGTCTAATTTAGTTAAAGATGCTGCCAATTCTTCAATTGTGAGGAGGATTAAGTCTAATGAACATTTATTTAAAATACGTTCCCATCTAGCCACAAAGTCAATATTGTCTTTGCAAAGTGTCGGTTTCAAATAAATGTGTAGACCTCTTGGGAATACCTGCTGTCTCCTTCTCAAAAACATAAATCCACGTGCTTTCTCCCATCAGTGAAGGTAATCTGTAGACTAAATGATCCCTGTCCATTGTCTGCCAAGGTAGGTAATGCACTTCACCTTTTGCTTTTTGAGAAAGGGGCATCTATGCTCACGCTCTGGATTTATTCCCTCGTCGTGGTCTTTTGGCTACTGCTATGCTAGTCCACCTACACCAAAGCCTCTCTTTTCTCTTCTTCCCCTACATTCCTTCTCCTTTCCCTTCCCGTACTTAAATTTGTTAATTGCATGTGCTGAATTCGTCATCCCTATGGTCACTATCACCGCTGTCCTCTCAATCTGATACACTGCGATCACCCTCTGTCGTGTCTAGTTCGTCGTCCCCCAAGTCTTGTCCCCATTTATCAATTTTAATGTGTATGCGTCTTGCTGTCCATCCCTTCTCGTATGCTGTCTTACCTTGTTCTTTCCCTTTTTTCTCAATCTCCCTTTCCATTGCTTTTTCTGCTTCCTTGTTGAGTCAAGTTGCTGTAGTGTGCTCTTCTTAATGTCCAATAAATATTTATTTTTCCCCTTCTCATCCTTATTCCCGGAGTTAGTTTGGGACTCATCTTTCTTTTTGTTTATTCTCTCCTTATCTTGAGATGCTCGCCTAGGATTTGTATATCCAGCAGCTGGTTTCAACAGTAGGTACATTGCATAGAGAGGGGGTGGCACACTCCCCTTCTCCTCCCCCCTTCTTGGTTTTGTTTTCTATTTCTTCGTACAGCTTCCAGAGCCCTAAATTTTCCTCATCTTTTTGAGCTTCGCTCTTTTAGAAGTAGCTGACAGGTATGAGTACATGCTGTCGATAATACTCTTGTCAAAAATTCCCTCCCTGGGCAATTCATGATAACACTTCCCCACTGTGTCGTTTACCCACTCAAAATGGTACTTCATTATTTGATCATGACATTGGGGCAACATTTTACACATATGATTGAGAGGTGCATCCATGTAATCAAACTTCATGTTTTTTTAAAAACTATTTCCTCTCTCACTTTTATTTTTTAACCCCTCCTAATTATTCTTCCTGTTACACTTACCCGTGCTCCTACTCATACACAGCCGCTCACTCTCATACTTACCCTTTTAACTCATTCATACTAGCTCATTCACACTGGCCTTGTCCACAGGCCCCGCCTCCTCACACCTCTCGGTCCACTCCTACATGCAATAGCCCTCTCCACAGGCCAGTCTTGTTAGTTTTGATTAGTACACGAATGACCTGCTCGACAAGCCCACCACCTTAACAATGCCCTATGTTAGTATACCGAGAGTGCGGTTGCTCCTCCCTTCATTCGACCACGACCCCTGCACATGATACACAGCTCTTTTGATATTTACATGTTAGTTCGACTCTGGCCATTCTGTAATTTCCACAGCCACAATAAACAGAAAATGGCGACAACTTCCACCTTATCACGATAGACAGCTACTACTCACAAAAACGCTAGTGCCTATGCTTCTTCCCCTTTTTTTCTTCTCTCGTTTGAAAATGACACAACTATACTAATTGCCTGCACTACATGCAACTCTTGTCTAACAAGGTCTGCCACTTACTATGCAACCCTCCGCTCTAACACAGATTTTCCACCACCCACTTACTCCCTATTGGATAAATGGACCTAAAATCTAAGACTATTACAGACAACCGTTCTCCACCTCTTGAGGATGCATCCTATACACCATAAAAATAATCCTTCCCGCTCCCTGCCCCTTGATGCACGGGTACACTCACATATCCTTTTAGGAGATTATCCACTCCTCTCGCCTTCTGAGTCTCCTTTTAAAGGCCAGTACCCCTTAGGAGCAAAGGTAGTGCTCTGACCAGGCGGACCTTCAGGAACTCGACGTCCGCAGGCCTCCTCGATATTTGAGCTCATAGGAATGGTCAGAAAACGCTATCCCAAACTCCTCTGGCAGTACGGCTGGAATCCCTGCGCCTGGTCGGGAAAGCTGATGAATCTCGCTTGTGCCTCCAAAAATTTTCAGGTGGTTGCCTCGGAACTCACCAGTAAAAATGACAAAAGAAGTCAAAAAGAAGTGTATGCCAGGCAAGAAGTAACACAGTTTTATTCCGGGCCCCAGACGCAGTGGGCACAGCAATATTCAAACAGAATGCAGAACAGAACGGCATGAAAAGGTGCTGTTAAAGAAACACCCCTAAACCAAAAGCTTTTATAATCATCTAAACTAATTAACATCAATCACTTTGCAACATTATAATATCTCCCCACAAGAAGCTGATTGGTGAAATCATATCATTATCTTATAGAAGGAAATAAATTATCTTCTCTGATTGGGTCCCGTAAACCTTACCAAACCTTACCACACCACCCCTAGCTTCCCGTTGTGACGTCACAATCCAACCCCCAATTGTCGCTTCATAATGCCAATTCATTGAAACATTTGAGAAGACCAGCAAATATTTATTCATCAGTCCCGGGCATCTCATCTACGTTCTCATAAGAAAGTCTTCTACCATGATACTGTCAGAGCTTTGAACCAAGAACATGTTACCATGTTAAAGTTGCACATTAGGAACTGTTCGACCTTCTTCCCAGGCAGAAATGTACGCGGGCAATTTGAAACTGCCATGGGCTTTCTGAAACCGTCAGTAGATCAGGCTTCTTAAATTAATATGCCTAATTATAAAATGATTGTGCATTCATTGCCTTTCCGTGGCACCCATGACCCCAAAAGTAACAAAGATTGTTCGCTTCCTACCGTGCAATCCTGGGATCGTGGGATTTGCAATGTACTATGAGCCGCTGTGGCTTCTAAGCAAAATAACTAATCAAGCACTTGTTTCTGAAAAGCATGCTTTGAGGCCTGTTGGCAATGTCTCAGTCTAGTGCTAAACCTTATATACTTACCTGTGACCCATAATGCAAACGCTGCAGGAGAGGTATTGAAGGGATCAGACAAGGCACTATAAATGCCAGTCTAGCTGTCGAGTTTTGGAGTACCTGCATCCGTTGGATCTGGTACTTGGGTTGTCCCAAGTATATTCCATTGCAATAGTCCAATGACCTCATTATAGTTGATGTCACCAATGTTGTTCGTTTGACTGGATGAAGCAAAGGGAGAATCTTCCTCAGAACCTCCAGTTTCCCGAAACTGATGCTGCTTATCGCAGAGATCTGTGCCTCGCGTGAGCCATTGGGTAAGAGTTTCACCCCAAGGCTTTTTACTGTGGTGCAGGGCACCGGCGGGGGCTCAACACTTCGGCCAATATTGCAAATTCCAAAGAAGATCCACCTTTTGAGGTAAAAAACCAGGACTTCATTTTGCTTCCATTCAGTTTCAGCCAACGACATCCAGCTACCTACTCTCTCCAAACAGTCCCGCAGTTTCTCAGGGGGAGCTGTTTGAGGGGAGTCCAGCCGAAACCCACCAGCTGGGTCTCGTCGGCATAAGAATAAAAAAGGACTCCAAATTCAGCAATGAGGTCAGCCAGTAGTCATACATACAGGTTGAAAAGAAGGGGGACAGTGCTGACCGCTGCTGGACTCCACAAATCAGTTCCACAGGAGTAGAGAAACAAGTTTGAAAAAAACAGCTTGAGAGTGTCCTTCAAGGAAAGACTCAACCATGCTAAGAAAGGTCCAGTAACACCTTCTTGCTCCAGCCTGGTCAGCAGGATATCATGGTCCACTGTATCAAAAGCGGCAGAGAGACCCAGGAGAATGAGTGCTCTGGTTTCTCTGCGGCCCTGAAGCAGCGCTAGATGCAACTAAAGTTTTTTCCTTGATGTAGTATATGGACAAGACCACATAAAACAGAGCGGGTGATCCAGAATACATGTGTGCAGGGCTTCATGCTGCATTGCTTAGCAAAGGTGGCCTTGCCTAAGCCAGCCCATTCTTTAGCCAACGCCCAGCACAATTTGGCAGTCCCCCTTACAAGAGCCACCCCTCAATATTGCATCCCACTTAAAGCACAGCATTTTCAAACTTTTGACTGTTGAAACGAGTCGTCCTCAACATGTTCATGTTTCTGACCCTTATTTTCTAACCAAAGAAATATGGCCAGTTAAGGCCAAACAGTTCAGGCAATTCTGTGAATGCGACCGATTTTATGTGTGCGTTCTGACATGATTTAGAGGCATTTATTATTTGTAAAGAAAAAAGCCCCCATAGTGAGTGCGTTAAAACTACTCTTGCAGTATTTGCCGTTAATTCCGGGTCATTATTTTCTATGTATCCCAATGTATACTGTACTTACTTCCGGTTATTTCCGGTTCTAGATAACACTGCTGCTCATCCTGCTCAGAAGGCCAGCCTCCTTTGACTGAGTGGGCCACTGCTTAAGAGGAAAACACGAGGACAGCAAACAGCAGAGCCTGCCGAGATCTGCCGCTAAAAGACTGCTCTGGGCCATGTGTTAATGATTACACACACCATCTGTCTTTGTCATTATACCAGTCACAATGAATACACGAGTAGATACTCGGCCTTTACACAATTGCCATGAAGAGTGTCGCTTATTTTAATTGCACACTTTCACGTAGTGGACATCTCCTACAGATGTTAGATAACTCAGCAGATGCAGTTGTAGTTCTGTTATTTTCACAGTTCTTATTGTAATGCAACACGAGCCAGGGAACTGCATACAACCTACTGTTGAAGAGTTGGTAGGAAACGTGAAAATATATGTTAGCCTATGGAGTGCGTGCCTCTTCACGCATTCCCAGCGTGTTTCGCGGTTTCGGCTTTATTTCCTTACAGTGCAGTAAATAATCATTGACCAAAACAAAGCTGTCAGGTATTTTTCTGGTAACAGGAAATTCCCAGAAATACAATTATAAGCTTCTTCTTGTGAAGTCCATTGTTCGATAAGACAATTTTAAAGCTTAGAGGAAAAACACGTCAGGACTGCACAAGGTTACAAGGTTACATTTCCAGCAACAGCTCAAGTTGCTGGAAAAGCCTCGGTCTGGTGAACTTTATTTTCCCATAACAGCGACACCGTCCTGGGGCTAAATCTTGCCAATAAACTACTCGCTAAATAATGCACCCTATCTACTGTAAACGGATGCACATTTGCACGGAGGAAACGTTAAACTTTACTTTTCGGTTTAATCCTATAGATCTAGCTCAAGCAAACACTTGGGGCCTGATTCATGGAATTCTTTGCACGGTCCAAAGTGACTTTTCACTGGTGCAAAGTAATTCTGCACCGCCAACAAACACCCTGATTCATGGAACCTTGCAAAGTGTATTTTTGCAGTGCAAAGTGACTTTGCAGCAGTAAAAAGTGACTTTGCACCGTGCTAAAAATTTCAGGCCCTTATTTTGTAGGAACCAGATTCTCCAATCTTGTCCTGGTGCAAAAAATGCAGCAAATGAATTTAGCACCAATTTTGCTGCTTATACGGAATGGAACAAACAGGTTTAGCACCAATCCCAATGATCAAAACATGTTTTCACTAGGGCAGAAATGAAGAAGGTTGTTTGAATTTCAACATTTGCTGCATAACACAAATATATATATATAACGCAGCAATCATAGAAAAAACGGCCTGATTTGTTTGTGTTTTGTTGCTTTAGTGCAACTGTTTTGAGATAATGCAGATTGTGACAAAGGGTGACTAAATTACCACTGCTTTGCAGGAATGTAAGGATGAGAATTTGTTTTTAAAATCTACTCAAGCTCACACTACTACTAAACCAGCAGTGAACTCAATCATAAAGGCGAAACAGGCATGACATGAATGGTATCCCTCCTTTGTCTCTTTGAGTTGGATGGGTAGAGTGCTGGGTATTTTCTTCACGAGGTTGTCAGCCAGTATGGAAGCATCCAAACAAAAATAATAGCTGGGGTCTTAAACGTCACTAGCGGCAATGGAACAAGGCCAGAGGGATAGAAACATTGCTAGATAACTTACTGTCTTCGTTCAGGAGCTCAAAAGCAGGAAGCCAGGTTCCTGGGTGATTTCAGGTGTATCGACTCAGGTTTAAGTTTGTCAATCCAGTTCGAACAGAACTCAGCAAAATGGTGCGATTCAACAAGCAACAACCTGTTGAAAGCATAGAGTGTTAAAGGCAGCTCTGTTGAGTTTCTGCAGAAGCTCACTTGTAGCTACCTGATTCGACTAAAAAGTTCAGAGAGAGTCAAAGGCAGTTCAATTTGATCCTTAGATTACTGTGAGACCCTCCTCTATATTTCTGAGGAAAGGCAAGTCAATAAGCCTGCCCTTCCTTGCCAGGAAATTTGCCAGGAACACTTGCGGGGCTAGCAACTTCAGTAAGCAGTGTCCTGGTTACCAATTTCAAGCAGCAGTCAAGCATTTTCAATAACATGCTGCCTTAAGTGTTCCCCTGAATTGGTTATGGAGGTGTGCACCCTTTTTGGAAGTCGTTATCTCTACTCCAATGGCTAGGGACTTTGGGCAGTTTCTAGCCCAAAATGATTAAAATGAAATCTTCACGGAAGTGCAAAGATGATTACATTAAAGGGCGGTCTCAATCAGTATATGGTCATTTTGCCACAGTAGATTGGTCCATTCCAAGTCTTCTGTAATGGGGCAATCATTGCTGTTGCAACCAAAGTTGTTTCTTGTGATGCCAGCTCTCAGAGTGCAGAGTGGAAGAAAGTGTGGCCTGGGCATATTCAAGATGGATGGACCCTTCTCCTGTGTATAGGTCCTCACCTTAGCCACCCTATACTTCCCACAGGGATGTCGATTCATCAAAAGTCCAGTGGTAGCAGAAGTGACATCACAGACCTGGTGAACTCACAGGAAGTGATGCCACTTGACATTTGACTCAGATGGCATCACTTTCTCTTTAACCCTGGTGAGATGACCAAAAGTGTCTTCTGGGAGTAAAAAAAAGTACATACACGTAAATATGTTAAAATACCAAATACGTACTGAAGCAGACAATAATATTTTAGGCACCATCCACATTTTAACAAGGGTGCTGCCTTTATATTCCCTGTATGGGGTTATGATATAATAGGGTTAGACCCAATAATACAACATAGGCTGAGGCAATATTGGTTCCACCATCGTGTTCACTATATGAAGAGTTGAATATATCTTTAAGCAATAATTATGACAAAGCATTGAACAATTTCGGTGTGTGATGTGTCCGGATTCTTGGTAAAATGAATTCAGACAAGCCTACATTAATGGAAAGACCAGTGAAGATGAACAACAAAACAAAAATTATAAAATGGGGAAAGATATACATAGAATGTAATTGTATAAACTACAAAGGAAGCTAACCACACACCTGAGGATATACAAGGCGATGCAGTTCTCTTTGATAAGATTCCCAGGCCAAAATAGTGTTACATTTGTGTGCACTTTTGTCTTAACTTACTATGCTCCCTACAAAGGTGGGGTCCCACAAGCGGGATCCTTTTAAAGAAAGAAACAGTCGGCTCTGTAAAAAGTTGGGGGAAGCAGAAATGCTAAAATATTGGCTGATTGGCTATAGCGCAACACTAGGGCTGAGGAAACTGTGGTTGGCAATGTTCATAAGGAGATCAGAGGATTTAAACAGTGAAGGCAAGTGGGCTAGGTTCCTGTATGGATACTTGATCTCAATGTCCAAAGCTTTAGTGAATATTTTAATAGTGATACACAAAAAGTAGAGGGATATTGTTTTCTCGATTATTCCACCATAGCGAAGTAGGAAAGAGATCAATTTGTAGCATAGGTGGAAAATATAATCTTAGGGGTTAGAAAGGGAGGCCCTGATAGGTATATAGAATATGATATTATATTGTGTTGAATGGATTAATGTCTTTAATATTTGTTTTAGAATGTTGTGCCATTTGCAATGAACTAAGAGTTGTGAAGTATAGGATTAAACATGTGTTAAAGTTTTTAATAAACGATAAACACAAAAAGAAATAGGCTGAGGCATTGCTATAGATATGCCACTTCAGCATTGTATGGCCAGGTACTTCCATATTATGTCAATTATAGCTGCATGTCGGGTATTGTCATTATATGAAAAGTAGATCCCCTACGTACCAGTTGCTGCAATAATACAGCATCCAAAAATCCAATAGTTGCAAGTCACTTTCAGTGCACAGGAGCATTAATGCCTTAATGATAATGATTTGTTATTTGAACAGCGCTTTCGCAAAAGCACTGTAAATAGCTCATATTTACATACAATTAATATCCCAACCAAAGTTGTTACTCATTTATCAACCTCATAACAATGAAAGGCTGAGTTGGCCTTGCCAGGATTTGAACCTGCGATCACACACATATCACAGCAGTGAGCATTCAACCCATTGAGCTAGATAACAGCTTTGCAATTAAAAATGTAATGCCACCATAAGAAAGCATGTCAAAACTGGCTGACAAAGTAGACCAGACATGTAATAACACTCTGAAAACAAATAGGATCCTAGGCAGGCTGAACCAAAGGCCTACAATATTTATTACACAAAAAGTTTAGCTTTGAAATCTTACATATATTAAAGTTTAGATTTGAAATCTTACATATTCAATTACAGTGAATCAACCTCGCTATCCTCACCCTCCAACATTCACTAACTATCCCTTCTGCTGTGGCAAACCCTAGCATTCAGTGGTGCGGTGCTTACATAGGGCGAGGGGATAGTGCGAGAACTGACACTACAATCCTATCTAAACTCAGATTGGTCAGGTTCAATTGAGCACAACTATGGCAAAAACTACATGGTCAAAAATCTGGTGGGCACAGCAGGAAGTCAAAATGAATTTATTTCCATCTCCATGTCTGCTCATTATAACAAGTATAAACATTGTTTTCTTGGTGCCGAAATGATTGATTAGGTATCCCTCGTTGCAATGGTCGACTGGCTTCATAGTATTTCATTACTTGTCTTCCACTTTCATTGGGACCCAATATATATAAGTCTTTATACCAAGAGTCACTTACCGGCTTCCATACGGTCAAAAACTGCCTGCCACAACCCTCTGTTGTGTTCCTAAAAACAAAGAAAGAGATGTTTTCACCATCAACAATGCCAAATCCAGTATTAATATAGTATTGGAACATTGGTAAACATTCCTAGAGTATGGCTATATTCGTCTGATCAGCACTCCGCATTAAGTATCTATCAGAGCAGCCACATTAGATTCTGCTTCATATAAAATCGTGCTTGCACCTGGAGAAATATTTATTATTCTATCAATACTATCTTATTCCTATTCAGAAACCCCTATTTACAACACGTGATTTTTTTAGAGGGTATTAGTAATAGAGACTCACCACTAGATGATGCTTTTAATTTGGACGGGGGTTGTGGTCACAGTCTTTAGATTGATTGTTGCATTTATCTGTAAAGTAAGTGGTACAGAAAATTGTTGTTGGGGTGGGAGCAATTTAATTGTTCATTATAAAGGAAAACTTTCCTACTTTTAAAATATGCTTACCCGACAGAGAGAGCTCGAGTCTCCTGTATCCTGCTTCAATGGTTACCTCAAAACAAAGTGTCAGCACACCGCTTGGCACGTGCAATTGTAACAATCTTTTCAACACGTAACGCTAAACATGGCCGGCGATAAATTGGTCGCCATCATGTAATGGTATACATAACATGGAGTTGAAATAAGCCATCAAAAATCCACATGTTAATCTGCCCATTCAAATTATTCAGTGGTCATCAAGTTAGAGTGAATTGGATATTATCATCCTCTGCCTCTTTTCTGTGTTTTTTGTCAAAAACTATTTCCATCATGTATTTGAAAAGTAATTACACAGACCACGTTAGTGGCTGTGTGGTTATGGTTAAGTTGCTTATCCCATAGGAAGAGCACTTTTTGGGCGTCTTATAACTTCGCTCCGCCTGGATGAATCCTCAGCAAACTTTGCAAAAAAAAGTTTATGGCCCACTCTGAATTTTATTTTCAAATTGTGGTGAGGTTTGGTCCAGGGGGTGCAAAGTTATAGGGGGTGTCCAAACATTTATTTTTTTCCCATAGACATAATGGGAAAAAAACTTTGTGCATGCCTACAGCTCAAACCGCTGGACGGATTTCCACCAAATTTGTGGCATTAGCGGCGGCTTAGTTCTGAAAGCGTGCTTTTGTTAATTTGGTGTAAATCCGTCCAGTAGTTTGTTTTAAAATGACCAAAATGTAAGGCAAAAAAATTAGTGATAATTATGTCTGCTCCGCGGACGCGCTTCCCTGTTCACTCCGCGGACAGGATACGGAATGGCTGAGCGGCTTGTGTCATGTCCGCGGACACGCAACGTGTTCGCCGATTGTCTGGGGTGAGACATGAGGTGCGTCACATTGTTTCAATCACCTGCCATCTTGGATCCGCCAACAGCGCAGTGGCAAACAGAGGCAAAATGCAATTTTGGGGAATGTGTTGGTGTGCAGAAGTGCTTGGGGAGGGTTGGGGTGTATGAGATGGGTCAAATACTGTGTTTGTTTAGGTGGCAGGTGCCCCTGATGTGTTTGCTATGTCCGCGGTCTTCGCGGCTGTCCGAGGACATAATAAATGCACTACTGGCTATTTTACTTTAGTATGATGTTGTTTTTTTTTTATTGTATCATTTAGTTTTATTACAAAACTTTAATTACATGTAAAATGCCCTCAATCCTTTAAATCCTTAACTTAATTCATTTAGTTAGAATAAGATCATTGGTCAGGATCTTTTCCAGATAATCAATTACTGCACAAATTAATGGAGGCCTATTTCCAGATAGTAAATTAAACCACAAGTCCTCAATGTGAATCCCAGGAGAAAAAAAATCTGCCTAGGATGGACGAACGACAGGACGATAGTTCAGCACACTCTGTGATTAGGTGTTTTAATGATTCTGTAGATTTTGTACAGAATCTACACAGATTATCCGTTGACTCTTTGTAGTGTTTCATCCACATCATTTCTTTTGTGTTGTAAGCATTCAAGCAAAGTCTTAAAAACTTGTTTCGATGATACCTCGAGGGGAATCTATCCAAATATTTTGGTATTTTGTCCAAATTGTTACATGTTACGCCTGTAAAAAGGGAGGTCGACATGGAATCACGGATCTCAATGTTCTTTATCCAGATCCACTTTCAAAGCTTTTTTTTTAGCAAGTTGCGGTATGTCCATTACCAAATCCCAGGATATGTCGGCCACTTCAATGATCTTAATGATTTTGTTTACCCACATCAGCAGAATCACAGAATGTGGGTGATGAGTTGTTGATTTAAATATTTTGTAGGGTGGAGCAACTTTATATAGGCAGATTTTGCATAGCATAGCGATGGATTTCCATTGTATAATTCCATACAGAGGCTCTAGACCTATTTCATGTCTGATGGCTACGATGGAAGTACCTGAAGGCAAATTCAACACCTTTCTCCAAAAAAGGCCCTCTAATAACGACCAGAATTTATAGTCTATATTTAGACCAGTCTCCACTCCATGGGTTAGTGCCGGAATGACCTTCTGCACGTAGAAAGATCTTATTGGGGCGAGTGTGAATTTGCCATATTCGGAGTGCAACCTTTGACCTTGCATGGTGAATGTTGCCATGCGATGTTTCAAGTCTGTTGTCCAATCCCATTCCCTAATGGATTTATTGATCTGCACTCCCAGATATCAAACAACTGAGACTGATTCAATTAATTTGCCGGCAGCAGTCCATTAAAAAGGATTTTTTAATGGGCTGTTTAGATCCAAAGTCTATAATTTTTGATATGCTGGCATTGATAACAAGATCATTGGCTGTTAGATATGAGACTAGTTTGGTTAATAGTCGTTGTAGGCCAATCTCCGTTCGATCAAACAGCACAATGTCGTCAGCATAGAGGGCCCAACTAATTTGTTGGCCATTCACTTTCGGTGGAAAACATCGCACATTATTCAGGTCTTCAGAGATGTCAGAAATATATCATTTAAACAAGAGGGCTGCTAAGGGGCAGCCTTGTTTTACAACATTTGTTGTTCGTACTTCGTTAGTAAGATGCCCACTCCTATCAATTCTGATTGAGGTTTCATTATGTAGAGCCATTAACGGATGAAGTAATGATAACGGGCAAGACCATGCTAATAATTTTTTCCAAAGTTTAGAGCGATTGATAGTATCAAAGGCTTGTCTCATATCAATGAAAGCCATAAACAGTTTTTTGTTGGACTTCATTGCTTCAAGTTTTAGAAGATTGACAATTACAGATTTACTTCAGTGCCAACTTCTTTAGTAAAGCCAGTTTGCCGGCAGTCAATCAGGCCGTTGTTGGTGGCCCAAGCAGTGATATCGAGTTGTAGGCATGTGGCGAAGATCTTACCTATTATGTCCATTAAGGCAATGGGACGATAATTTACTGGATCTTCCCTATTGCCTTTCTTGAATATTGGGTCTAATGACAGTCTTCCACGAGACCGGAATTTCCTTTGATGTAGCTATGAGAGAAAATAACTCCACAATAAAATCTGCCCATGCTTCTTTTTTTTCTTTAAGCATGATGTTGGTCAATCTGGCAGGACCTGCAGCACGGAATTTTTTAATTGTTGAATCATTTTTACAATGTTTTCATAGGATTCACATACATTCCAAGGCTCCAAATCGAGTTGCGACATAGGGACTGGACAATCATGGCCTCTATTGAAAACACTTTTGAAGTGCATTTCCCAAGCTGAAGTAGAAATCCCATTTGACATTCTTAATTCTTGGTTTACATTTCCATTTAGTATTTTCCATATTTCCTTGGAGTTATTTTGGAATATCAGAGACAAAATGGATTCACCACGTTCTTGGTCTCTTAAGAACTTAAAAGATTTGAGCCAATTACAATATTTTTGTTTGCAATTCTTTATCGCAGAAGAGATCTCAGAAGTGTGACTTGTCCTTTTTCTTATCTTCTTATTCATTTTCTTTTTCTCAAAACTGACTTGGGCACTAAAAATATGTTTTTTGGCTGTAGCTGGATCTTTATACAATATTTTGTAGTGCAGTACTGAGTCAGAAAAAGGGCGTAGTTCATTCTGGAAAATGTAGAGCTTGGACTTTCATTCAAAATTTGTCTTAATAAGCTTATGTGACTTTCATTGATTCTTAGTCTGTTACCCTGTTGGTTCAGTTCCACTGGCCCAATGTACATCTTCAAGTTCACTGCCCGTTGTACTGACCCGGTTAATTCCATTAAGTGATGGTCACTACTGGATGTCTTATGAATTTTCAGATTATAGATTTTTGACCAACAAGATAGGGACACCCAGATGTAATCTAGCCTTTTCTTACTTGGGCCTCTTTGCCATGTGGAGCCAGCTGGTATGTCGCCTTTAACTGAGCCGTTTAACATCTCACAGTTTCTTATTTGCAGAGCCTGTCTCCATAAATCTCCTCTTGTGGTGCAAATGATCTTACTCGAGGCACATGTTTGTTGTACCTCGAACCAGGAAAAGTTCACATCACCACAGATTATTATTACCAGGTCTGAATAGGATGTCAGGCATGGATCAATTATCGAGGTCACTGCTCTAATGAAACCAGTTGTCGAGATCATTAAAGGGTTCCAATACGTATTTATCAGAAGTAGATGTTTCGTTTGATCCATGTTTGGAATTGGAAGATACAAAAGTGTCCCCTGAATTAAAATATTTGGATTGAAAATTTGCTCGACTGTCCATCCATAAGAATTATTCACCATGGTAATAAGACCAGAGAAAGGACGAGCTCGAAGATTTATTCCTGCCATGTTTAGCAAAACAGTGTAGCCATCTTTGATTGGTGTTTCCCGCATCCAGGCTTCCTGTAAGCAAATGGCAAAGTTGTTTATTAGGGACAGTGGGAAGTCACGAAAAATACGATGAATTCCTCCAGTATTCCATGAAATAATCCCACATAGTACTTCTTCGTAGGATGTCTTTAGTTATGGGCGGGTGTCGCTATTGTGACCAGAGCTGTTAACGTATGCATTTTTATCTCTGCATCGAAATTCAGTAGATGACCTTGGCGATTTTACATTGAATTGTTGTCTCAAAAACTGGCGACACACTTCGGAGGGTGATATTTGTTCTTTGTCCTGTGCAGAAGGATCATCTTGCAATTTGTGGTGTCCTTTCTCAAGCTGAATGTCAAAGCCACATGCTAAGATCTCCTCTTTGGAGGCTAACAGTGTTTTTTCCACAGCTGTTGATCTTATATGTAGAAACACCTTATCAGCTGAGTCCTCCGATATATATTCCACAATTACTATATCATCTGAGGTAATTGTACGAAGTAAAGGTATACTGTAAAGTAACCTCATCACGTTTCTTCTATTTAGATTCACTTCATTATCATCGGGAAACAGGTTTTCTACTCGGATCCTCCAAGCCGAGCAGTTTTGTTCTTCTGAGCGCCTTTGAGATATTCTTGGTTGTAACGCCGTTTGATTTTTCAAATGAGCAAATGTCATTTTGGATTGAAATTTATTGTAGATTTTTTGGTTGGCTTTACACTTGAAGCTTGAGAGATTGAAGCAACAGCCTTAGTTGGTGAGATGGCTTGCTTCACTGCTATGTCCGACTTCCAGGGCACCAACATTTTTCTTGTTAGAAAACAAGACTTTAGTTGGCTTGGCTGTATTGCCCAGTCCTATGCTCAAATTTGAACCATATTTGTTGACAACTTTCTGTTGGATTCTTGGTGAATCTTCCGTACTCTTTGAGTCTTCTGAGTCAATGGAGTAAGGAGAATATTCACATAGTTCCAATGAATTGTCCTGTGTTTCACTTATTTGATCTTCTGATTCCAAACATGCCCGCTTGTTTGGATTTTGTTGTTGAGAAATGGTCAGAATGTTTGTACTATTCTGAACTTCACGTGTGTCTTCATTTACTGCTCCTTTTGGAGTTGTTTTTTTTTCTCCTGTTTGCGTTCAAACAGGCCTAATTTTTGTGGTGTAGATAGATTTCTGACAAATTTCTTGACATTACCCAATTTCTTTTCTCTGACCTTTTTACAATTCTTGCTTGATGTTGAACTCACTGAAAGTCAATTGCTTATTACCAGGCGCACCTTCGTTTTGAGCGGTGTCCTTGATTGTCTGTTCAGATGGAAGAGAAGCATTGGATGCCACAGGCAGTGTTTGCAGGTTAAGTGCGAGCCGTTATGCTTATTTGATGCCGCAGAAAACGGACATGTTTTTTCATTTGATTTGAGGTCAGTGAAGTTCGCCAGATTTTTTCCAGCAGATGCAGAATTTTGGGCCACTCTTGAGTAAGGTGACTTGTCCGCAAAGGTCGTCTGTTTGTTTCTAGCAATGTCACCTTGGTGAAAGCATTGGGATAAGCTCCTCGGGGTGACCGTGATCGGTGGAGTTGGCGACATTTGACTATTGCCTTCCTTTGTTGCACGAGTACAAGGCAAAAAGGACTTGTCCCCAGATGCGTTAGAGAAACTATTAATTAGTTTCTCTTTAATTAAGTGAAAGCCAGCTGAAGTGGGAGAATGGAAGACCAGGCTCCCGTCCTTCGCCTCTCGCGCTTGGCCTAGAGGGTCACGACCCAAACACCCGCCACGAGAAGAGTTTGTCCATTTACCAGACGACCAGATACCCTGGTACAGGAACATACGGATGTGTCCATCTGCTTGCCCAGCAGCCCGCACTGGCCATGCCGACACCTGCGGCACGGATCAACTAGACTAAAATCTACACGTCGTTAGAGATGCCATGACGACCTAGACAACGGGAAGCACATCTGTACAAATGTACACACTGGACATTCCCACACCAACCTACACGAAGAATATACTCAGTGCTATGACGTAGGCGACAGGCATATTCACGGACGTGAATCTTTATTATTTTTACATAGGCTTTCAGAATGCAGAAACGCAAGACGCGTCATGAACTCTTTTACTAGCTTGCTCACGCTTCTCTTGAAACCAGTTACCGCCATGAGAAGTATAATGAAGACAATACTGGTCATGAAATTATATGCTCCTATAACCTAAAGCACCTGTGCACCAAACGGACAACTTATGCACCAGGCCCAAGTAGGCCTCAAACAAGAGCTCCCGTGGACATCAACAAGGCAAGAGTCAGTTGCTGATCCTGCAGAATGAGCTCGGCGAAGCAACCAGCCAAGGTCGCAATGTTGCAAACCCACGTTCCAAGAGCAAATCATCAAAGGCACGATGTTGCAACCTCGTACTCCGCGCACCAACGTTAAAGTCACACCGACAAATTAAACCAGACGCGCAGTAGAAAAACAATATTAATTGTGCAGAATTCTGCCTCTTTCACGGTCCCTCCCCACGTGACCAAGCCGAACCTGACGAGATGCCAAACCCAGGAGAACAGAGGCGTCTGGATCCCTCGCTACGAGACACTGGCAGATACACTTGAAAGGCTCAATGGACATCTGCAACAGTGGGAGCGGTACCCCGTCCAGCTATGAATAAGTCCTCACATTGTCTGCATGTACCCATAGTGAAACATTGTTGCAACTTACAGGTACACCGAGAGCTGGGAACGACGGTGGTCCCAGGCTGGGAAGCTCACGGGCGCACCAATCAGAACATGGGGCTCTTATCACTGATGCCAGCAAATTTAGCCAATCCTCAGGAGTCTTCATGTAACAATTCTCATGTATCTAATTGTAGGGACAACCCAGATATACCACCTGACTACACCTTGTCCACTAATATCTTTCTCTATATGTGTGCTATACTAACCCTACCACTCGAACACCCAATTAAGAGTGGCGATAGGTTTTTTGTTAACTTTCTGAAGTGACGCAAGTAGCGCGTCATAAAACAGTAAAAAGGGCCTGCGAGCCCCACGATTGTGTGTGTGTCAGGACGAACGCGTACGCTCCTTGACCCATCCCTGCCGTTTGTCTAATAAACAGCAGAGTCACCTTGCTCCTTGTGTGCGTCTCATACTCTATCTCATCTCATCTGGGATATACACGGGAGGAGTTGGGGCCTCCCTGCCTGGAGGTCCGCGGACGGCCCGGCCGACCCCGGCAGAATTTCCCCCCGACAAGTTGGAGGCACTGCTGAGATCTGTTTAAGATCGACTTTTTATTTTTACTTTTTCCAGGCACTCCCGTTGCGAGGAGGCCCGGCGGCGCGGCCCCCTCTGCCGTTGCCCCCTTCTGAGGACTACAGGACCATCGCGGAGCTGCGAGAAGACCGGACAGCGCAATCCGGATATTGGCCCTCGGGAGCCGGTTGAGAAGTATCCCGCCCGCGGTTGGCGAGTGTCCAGACGTGGTCCAGACGAGCGGAGGTGGCGAGCCGCTTGGAGGGGTGCACGCAGTCGAGCGGCCCTGCATCGAGAGAACTTGGTGAGCATGACACACACAACGAGCAATGAGAAATTGTGAGGGAGGGGGAGGAAGTAAATAAGGGAGGAGGGAGGTATTGTACAGATGCGCGGCGAAGGTTTAACAACTGAGTGTTGCTAATGGAATGAATGGTGGCGAGACGAGTGCGAGAGCAGTCGGCTACGTCACGCGAAAGAGGGGGGCGGAGCACGAAACATCACGTGTGGCCGCTCGTAGACACTGATTGGCCTAAGTCGCGACTAACGTGTAGGGGTGGGTGTGTGTGGTTTCCTACGATTTGGCATTTATTGATCAATGAGTAGATGAGGTTCCCTATTGTTCGAGCAAGAAACTCGATAGGTAGATGACGAGATTCCCTATTGTTCGAGCAAGAAACTCGATAGGTAGATGACGTTTCCCTGTAGGCGGTAGCTAGTTGCATAGTTGCCCAATACGGAAGATAATTGGCTGGTTAAGCCCTCCTGTTGAGGGGCGTATCACACGCGAGGCGACGCAGCGTGCGCAGTCCGATTATATTATTGATGAGATTACCTTGTTCCAGGAGAGACAGGAAGACAGCTGTAGGGTTAGCGGGGGTAGAAAGTGTATTTTGAAATTAATAATGAGAATGTACCAGTAGCGTAAAGACATCGGTGACGTCACCAGTAGGGATTTAATAGGATATCGCGAGCACAAGGAACATTGGGTTTTGAAAGTGGTGGGGAAGAGAAACATGATAAGGGAGCGGATACGAAGGTAAACGATAAACGAGTGGATCGGAAGAGGAGAAGGGGAGAGGGGCGTGGCTGCGCACGGAGAACGCCGGCCACGGCAAGTGTAAAAGGGGGAGGAGAACGAGGAATAAGGACGACTGTATAAGATCGTCGTAAGGGGTACGCAGCCACAGGGGGCTGCGTGCGCCTCGGCCGCAGGGGGCCGTAGGGGAAGGAATATGCAATACAAAATTATACATATATATATTTGTGTTTTATTATTTTTTGTTTTTTATTAATTATTATTATTGCATAATTTGTCAAGGATTGTCGTAAGTCCCCACACTTACGGGGCCAGGTAAACAATATAAGGTTGTAAATTGCAAGCTGATAGTGAAGGGAGGAGTAACAAGTGGGGCACCACTATGTCATATGGGACAGGGTCGGGAGGGTGGGGGAACACCCTCACTACCCCACTACAACACATATGCACCACACAGCCACCCCATAGGGAGAAATTAATTAAGTACAGCATAGAGTGGACCCAGGGGACGGATAACAAAATGTTAACACCATGGCCGCCTAATGGTAGTTTCGATCCATATGCCCAACATTCATTGCTAAACCATCTGCACAATACATACAAGGGGAAGAAGTTGGCGAGCCATGTGGAGGTGTTTAACTTATGGAGGATGTTCCAGGGGTCCCGACCAGGACCAAATGGAATGTTCTCTATGGGAGAAACACCGGAAGTAAAGGAGATTAAGAAAGAGGGAACGGATGGCGAAAAGGGGTGTGAAAGGACAAAGAATACGGGGAATGAAGGAGAGGGAGGAGAAAAGATTGATAAATTAGAAAACATAAAAAAGGAACCTAGCAACGAGATACCCATAACACCGGGAGTGAAAACAGAGGGAGAAGGGTTGTACCCTTTAAGAGAATTAGGAGAAATAGAAGGACAGTTAAGGGCGGCTGGGGGATACTCGAACCCGGCATACAGCCCTCCACCATATGTGGCTCATAGGAAGATGATAGTGGGGGAGGGGAGGATTGGAGAAGAGCAGATTGTAGAGATAGGACATGATGAGTGGGTAGCTGCACAGATATTATTAAAATTACGGGGTTCACTAACGGGAGAAGAGAGGGAGGCAGTAAAGAGAACAGACGAGGATAGTACAAGGGAGAGTGAGATGAAGGGGGAGGAGCTATTACGACAAAGAGAAGAGATTTTGGAGGAAAAATTGGCAAAGCTAAGGGATGAGCAGAATGAATTAATAAAACAGCTTGAGAAGGGGGAAAAAGAGAGAGTGAGGAAAAGGAAAGAGGGTAAAGACGAATTGGACAAATTAAGGGAACGAAATGAGGAGCAAAGGATAGAAGCTGAAAGGATAAAAGCAGCAGCAGAAAGGGTGTCAAGAGTAGTGTTGAGAGAAAAAAAGAAGGAGGAAGAAGATAAAGAAAGGGAATTGGAAATATGGAGGAGGAGGGTAGTATCAGAGGCAGCTAAGAAATATGAAGAAGGGAAAGCAATAGAAAGAGAAAGGGTGAAATGGGAAAGAAAGAAAGAAGATGAAAGAATATTGGAACAGATGAGCAACGAAGTGATGGAGGAATTAAAAAGGAAAAGGGAGGAAAATAGTAGGGAGATGGAGGAGAGGAGTGAAGGGGAAAGAGGAGGGAGAAATAAGGAGAGTGAAAAATGGGGGGATGTATATAGAAGTAGAGAAGTAGCAACAACATCAACAACAGGGGGAACAGTTGGTAACAAAGGAAGAGGAGAAATGGAGCTAATAGACTTAGAAACAGTAACAGTAAAAGGGAAAAAGGCAGAGTGGGGGATACCATTTATGACTGATTTTTGCAGTGAGGAGGAAGAAGGAGTAGAGAGGGTAGGAAGAAAGAGTGAAAGGGAAAGCTTAGATAAGCTGTACCTCACTAGAACAAACATAGACTCGCCATGGATCAGTAAGAGAAGGGAGGAGCTGGAACAAAGTGAGGAGAGGGTGCAACAACTAGTGGAAAAACAAATCCATGAAGCCACATCATCGCCATCTCCATCACGCCCTCCCCCATCGCACCCTACATGCTCAACAGCCACACGCTCGCTGCGCACAATAAAGCTTGCGCCCTTCATGGACGAATTGACTCCCTATGCATGTCGGCTTAGAGACCTCCCTAGCCGCAGGCAAGACAGACAAATAAACATACCCATATCAAACACAGGAAATGATGAAAAAAGGGGAAAGGACGGAGAGGTAGGTAGGAGCAGGGGTAGTAAGGAAGAATTTGAAGTGGTAAAGGAAACGGGGGAAGAGGAGGGGTGTGAGGACTCAATATTATGGAGCATAAAGGGTGACACAAGACACAACTTAATGCCACTGTTGGAGAGAGGAGGGGTTAGACCGCAGTATGTACCTTGGAAGCATACGGATAAAGAAAATATAAAATGTAGGCTCCCATCACTAAGTGGAGGTGCGGGTAAGTGGATATATGAAATGGAAAAACACACCGCAGGACAGAAACTAGCAGTGGGAGATGTGAAGGGCCTGTTAATATCAATATTAGGGGATAGAGCGGACGACATCTGGAAGAGAGCGGGATTCCATGGGGTAACAATAACGAACACATCGCATGATGGGGCGCCATTTGCAAACTGCAGACATGCGCTATGGCAGGCACTGAGAGTACAGTACCCAGACACATCAGACATAGGAGCAATTACTTCCCGTAAGATGCGTGAGAATGAGGATCCTGTCGATTATATCCAGGATATTCAAGAGAAGTGGCGCATGGAAACTAGAGAACAATGGGATAAAACACCAGCCATATTTTATCATATACTAGTACAAGGGCTCCCAGAAGGAGTTCAGAAACAACTAAAGAAAGTAGTGGGAATGGAAGCAAAACCATGGCCAGAAATACAGTTGACTATAGTACATCATTGCAGGATATGGCAAGGAAAAATGAAACAAAAGGAAGAGGACAGGAAAACAGAAGAGGCCAAACTAGTACAGAAAAAACTAACTAAATACACAATGGAAGGGGCACTAATAACTGCGCCCACACCAATGGCCCAAAGCCCCACACAAGTAGTGGCTGCACAAGATCCAGCTCCAATAGCACCTCCACAAAGTATAATACAGCAAGTGCCGCCACTACAATTACACGCACCAAACGTGGGAGGAGGGTACCCAATGCAAGGAGCTGGGTATTATAGTTATAACAGGGGGAGAGGAGGATTTATGAGAGGGAGAGGATACGGATATAATAGCCAACAGCAGGTGGGGGGAGTTGGAAATTCCTACCCCACAGGACAACCGGTATACCAGGACAACACAGGGAGCTTCCCATGGCAGAGCAGAGAACCACCCGTGTGTTGGAGTTGTGGACTACTAGGACACATGTCACGTACGTGTAGGGTCAGGCCAGGAACACCAGCATGGAATGAGCAGGCACAACCTAGGCCACCACAAGAACAGCAGGGCATACAACAACAACAAATAACGCAACAACAGCCACTGCCACAACAACAAGTAGTGCTAACACAACAACCCCAAACTGAACAAACGTAATTGGGTAGGGTGACGGTCTTGGGACACAACCCTTACACAGGGAATGGCCAATCATTGTACCCCCAATAGGACAGCCCACAGACGGCCTTGGTGTGTCCCATCCTGTCAGTAACACCTAATAGTGCGGAGGAGCCACGCATAGAGGTAACGATAGGTGACAAAAAGTTATCATTCCTTGTTGACACCGGGGCAACCCGGTCTTGCATAAGGGAAGGTAAATTTAAGATGTCAGGCGAAGCCATGAACACCCAAGGATTTTCTGGGGCTAAAGGATTGGTTCCTTTTACTGATAACGTTCCCTTATCTATCGGAGATTATGATCTATCAGTTCCACTTTTGTATTATAGTGCCTCACCAGTAAATATACTGGGGAGGGACATAATGAATAGGTTAAATATGACAATCTCCTTTACAGAGGATGGTATAATTTGCTCTACTCCAGGGATTAACATGCTAGCAGCACGACAGATTATGCAAGCATACTGCGGGCAGACAGCAATTAGGGCGGAACCAGTAGATGGCGAGCTATTCCAGTATGGAACAGACATGGCATTTGCATGGATGCCAGGGATAGAAGGGAAAATATGGAGGAGGCCAGCAGCTTATCTGTTCCGACAAGAACAAGAAGGAAAGTTGGTTGTAATAGACATTGAGAGCATTATTGCAACAGCTGAGTATATTGCTGTGCACGCCCAAGACAAAGAAGAAAGAGCATGGAGGGCAGTGATAGCACTAGCAGAAGGATGTAGGTTGACCCAGGTGTCAGATGAGGAGCTGTTTTCTGAAGAAAAGGAGGAGGGGGAAATGGTGTTCATGATGAGTGTAGAAATATGGTTAAGAGTGGCTCACAAACAAATAGCGCAGAAAATTGCGATGGCACTTGAGGCACCTGCATGCACCCCAGTCCCTTTCTTTAAGGAGGATATGTCAAAGGTGCCCAAATCATTATGGACCATTAGCCCTTATGACGTAGGATGCATAAAAAGCATAGGGGGTGTACGGATAAAATTGAAAAAAGGTGCCATACTACCAAGAGTAAAGCAGTACCCATTGTCAAAAGAGGCAGATGAGGGCATATATGAAACTATAACGGCCCTTATAAACAATGGCATATTGGTCCCCTCAGAATCACCATGTAACACGGCTGTGTACCCAGTGCGCAAGGCTAAAGGGGGGTCTTGGCGCTTCATACAGGACCTCAGGCCCTTGAACAACATAGTGGAAGCAGAATATCCAGTAACAGCAAATCCGGCCACAATATTGTGTGGCATTCCAGCAGAAGCATCACGATTTACAGTAATAGACCTTAAAAATGCATTTTTCTCAATACCATTACACCCCGACTCACAAGATTTGACAAGTTTCACTTACCGAAATACAAAATGGAAACATACCAGGTTACCACAGGGGTATTGTGAATCACCCTCAATTTTCAATAGAGTAATACAGATGGATTTGGGTAACGTTGAGGTGGAAAGCACAGTGTTACAGTATGTGGATGACATAATAATTTGCAGTATAAACGAAAGTAAATGCAGAGAGGACTCTTTAAAAATGTTGACTATATTGGCTGAAAAGGGGTATAAGGTAGACATGGAAAAAATACAATACTGTCAGGAACAGGTACTTTACATTGGCCAACTGATATCCCAACATGGAAGAAAGATTGCACCACAAAGAGCACAGGCCATCTCAAGCACTCCCATGCCACAGACTGTGAGAGAACTGCAGCAATTTCTGGGGTTATGCAACTACTGTAGAGCATGGGTATTTGATTACAGCTCATACATAGGACCCCTGCTTGAGGGTTTGAAGGAAGCAAATAAAGGGGAGAAAAAGTTGGGGTGGACTATGGAAATGAGGGAGGCATTTGACGAATTGAAGGACGCGATATCAACAGCTCCAGTACTGGCATCCCCAGAGTATGAGCGACGCTTTTTTATATTTTCACATTGCGACTCAGCAGTAATGAAAGCAGTATTGGCCCAAAAAACAAGCATGGGCTATAAACCAGTAGCATTTTATAGCGGTCACTTAGACCCCGTGATGTTAGGCCACTTCCCGTGCGAACAAGGTCTCGCTGCAGCTGCTTTTGCAGTAGAAAAGGCATCAGCAATAACCATGGGGTGTCCAACTACACTGTTTGTGGAACATGCACTATTTGCAATATTAAATAAACCCAAGTCAACACTAACGACACAAAGGGCATCAGGTTATGAGATCATTTTGTCTAGGGCTGAACTAGCGATTGTTAGATGTAGCACTGTTAACCCTGCAAGATTTCTAGCAGAAATAATTGAGGAGGGAGATTACGCCCACGACTGCACCCAACTAAATGAAATATATTCATGTACTAGAAAAGTTGAAGAGAATGCACTAGAGGGAGGTGAGCTTTTGTTTATTGATGGGTCATCAACTATTGATCAAGGAGATGGGATACGGAGAACTGGGGCAGCAGTGGTAAAAATGATGGAGGCTCCGGTGTGTGTGGCTATGAAGTGTGTACAGTTACCACAGCATTACTCTGCTCAAGCCGCTGAACTAGTTGCACTAATATTGGCATTAAAAGAAAGTTTTAACAAACGTGTAACAATATATTCCGACAGTGCATATGTTACATCCACTGTCCACTCAGGGCTATCAAAATGGAGGAGAAGAGGGTTTAGGAGAGCTGATGGCACTCCAGTGCAACATGCCCTCTTGTTGGCTGAATTAATTGAAGTAATAAACGACCCCCAAGAGCTAGCCCTAGTAAAATGCACCGCACACACCAATGGTGAAGACCACGTCTCAAAAGGGAATGCAGCAGCAGACGCACATGCAAATATGCTGCATACTTTGGTGAGATATGGAACCCCACAGACTCACAGAGAGGGAGAGGGAGGGGAATGGCTAGGGAGATGTTAATAAGAGAAGGGTACACCCATCTCCCAGCCACACAGATTATGGAATTACAAGCAGCAGCACCATTGGCCGAAAAGGAAATATGGGTAAAAAGAGGATGTACAATGTCACCAACCGACGCACTATGGCGCCAGGGTGGTACTGGGAAAGTTGTAATACCGTTGGCACTTTTAAATACCGCCCTGAGCCAATTACATCACCCAGCCCATACAGGCAAGGAAATAATTGCAGCACGAATTAGAGAAGATTGGTTCTGTCCCAAGTTAAATTGTCATGTGTCAAATTTTATCAGCAATTGTCTCACCTGCCAACAGTTTACGGCCGGTCATACCCTAAAAGTGATAAGAGGTACCATACCCCGGCCAGAAGGACCTTTTCGGCACCTTCACATTGACTATGTTGATATGATCAACATATGTCAAGGTAATAGGTACATGATTGTAGTAGTATGCCCATTTTCTAGGTGGATTGAAGCAGGGCCCTGTTCACACCCAGATGCATTTAGAGCAGCCAAATTCATAGTAAGAGAGGTCTTCCCCAGGTGGGGAGTGTGCGAGGTGTTAAGATCAGACAACGGCCCACATTTCGCAAACGAAATGTTCCAACATATCACAGCCCTGCTGAGCATAAAGCACAAATTTGCATGTGCATATCACCCACAGGCTAACGGTATATGTGAACACCTAAATGGCTTATTGAAGGAGGCAATTGCAAAGATACAACAAACAACAAAGAAAAGTTGGTTGTATTGCCTTCCGTTAGCCTTATTCGAACTAAGGAACAGGCCAGGGTCCGACCACCACCTCACCCCACACGAGGTGGTTACTGGACGTCAAATGCGCCTTCCCCTAACGCCAACGTCAAGGGCATTCACTGACCACGAAAGTTCAGCGAGTGTACTAGGTGATGAAATGTATCAATATGTGTGGTCTTTGATTACTAGTGTTGTGTTTGTGTCTCAACAGCTCGAGCGCACGCGGGGCGGGTCCACCAGAAATAAAGAAGAAGGCGCCAGTACAGAATTAGAAAAAGAGAACTTGTGCAAACTTGCCAAAGGTGACCACGTGCTACTTCGCAATTTCAATAGAAGGTGGAACGACAAAAGGTTCACCGGCCCACATCTGGTAGAAGACGTATCAACAAGAGCAGTAAAACTAAAGGACAAGCGTGCCTGGAACCACCTACATGATGTAAAGATATACAAACTGCAGACCCGCCCCAGCGCCAACGACAGGTCCATTGGAAAAACAGCAACAACATCCCCGACAGCGGAAGGAAGTTCTACCACAGACGACGACCCAATTGTTCCCTTACCGTGTCACTACCCAGCTACCCCAGAGACAACAACTGACGAAGAAAGGGGTGATCACTACACTGCCCACCCCATGGTCACACGTTCAAAGAGTAAAAATACGTCCGCCATCTGAGCGCTAACAAAAACCCCCCCCCCCCCCGCCCATTGACTGCCAAGGACAGTTGTAACTTAAACTGAAAGCCACTGGCCGCACAAATACACATGTAAACACGTGAATGTTCTCTTTTTCTCTCGCACATACAGGAACTGCGTATTATTATATAAATGCAACTTAAACTGAATGTTCTCTCGCACAAATACACATGTAAACACGTGAATGTTCTCTTTTTTCTCTCGCACATACAGGAACTGCGTATTATTGTATTGTTAAGTAGAAAGCTAACTAACAAGTCCACTGTCCAGGCGTAGATGGTACTCCCAGACGATAACTACCCAGAAGAATTGTCACACCAATTTGTATACGAAATAAAAAGGCCAACATACCTAAAAAGAAGAAGGGTACGTGTCTACTACACAGCCTTCCTCCTGGCCATAGAATATTACATGCCCCACCTCCGCCCATACTTGCCGGTCCTAAGAGACCAATCACTTAGAGTAGCGTGGGAGCAGCTCTTCGCCTGGGCACTGAATGACTATTTGATAGGGAGAGCTTAAATAAAACAAAACTAACATCTAAAAACGAGCATTTCTGAGAATTTTTAGGCGGGCAACTTTAACGTCGCAAGAATACGCTGCCAGGACTGCAGCAAGGTAAGAGCAAAATGCCGGTGAGATTAGCAGTTGTAATAAAAATAATAGGGATTTTGATGATCACCGGATTTTTGGCTGCCTCTGTCTGGCAGTACAGCTGTGCTATCAATTTTGTTGCTGCACCCAAACCTAATATACCCCCGTTCCTTGCTGCAACAGGTGTTACGTCAGGTGGTAGTAGTAACATTGCACCCAAGCAAAATAGAGTTAAACGCAGCACATACTCAGACAATAAAGGTATTGATAATTATGTACAAGATTCAGCACACGTCACAAACAACATATGGTACCAACACATGACCCGCATTGGTAAGCAGACAACTGAGGATAGCTGCTACGTCTGCTCATTAATACCATACGCCATGAGTGCTTCACGAACATTTGTTGCCACAGAAATAAATGAGAAGACAGCGCAGTGCATAATATACTTGGCACTGTTCCAGACGAAAGGAAGATTCCAAGGAACTGTAGTGCACATGACATGGAAAACACGAGACTCATACCCATATGAAAACAACTTCCTCAAGACCTACTTGAGTTATCACAAGACCAGTTTACATGCTGAAGCATTCAAATATATAACAAGTGGCCCTGCAAAAGGAGAAACACAGAAAGTAACACTGCAGTATCTACCATGTGATTGGTACGCCACTGAAGTTCCGGGTAAACAAGGATGCTGGGAGAGGCCGCTACTGACGATAACAGGAAAGGTGTATCTGGACAACAGCTGGGAGATAGGAGTGATTGGCAGCAACATGGTAACAAAAGAAACTATCTCAACCATCGAGACACACAATCACCGATGTTGGACGACGTGGATCAAGTATGTACCAATGCTCACGTGGGTAGAAGAAGATGAAGACCCAATAACGATACTACCGTTGACTGCGCCCAAGGTATGCTACCAGCATAAAGGAGAGGTGGACGTAGGATATAACACCAATTGCGCAAGTGTGACGGAGTTACCTGAGGGGGGAGCGGGAACAGCAGTAATAATGGACCATTATTGGGCCTGTGGAGAAAAGGCATACCATACACTGCCTCCCCTGTGGAATGGTGTGTGCACAATGGTACACGTCAATGTACCATCACTAGTGGTACCTAAGAAGCACGTCAATGTGGCGAAATTTCCTAGAATGAATGAAGGGGATAAGAGAAGAAAGAGATCTGCACCACTTCAGGAGGAGCAAGGGAACAGGACCAACAGCAATGACACTGTCCTAAATAGAAGAAAAAGACAAGGAGAGCCGCTGACAGGAAATTACCTGTGGGGAAGGTCGGAAACGGCACTAACATCAATACCGCCAGAACACAGACTATTTAGCAGAGCAGCAATGTTCTTCTCCTCAATAATACACCCGGGACTACAGGCTTACGCAAACGCAAAATGGCTCCAAATAACTAGATGGGAACTAATGATGACCATCAATTCTACAGTAAATGGGTTTAACGCAATAAAAGAGGAGCTGCGAGCTGTAAGGATGGTAGCACTCCAGAACAGATATGTATTGGACCTTCTCACAGCAATGGAAGGAGGAGTTTGTGCAAAGATAGGACAATCATGCTGCACGTTCATACCTGCCAATGATGCTGACAATGGTACACTGACAGAAGCAGTTTCGCAATTGGCCCAGATGCACTCCAAAATGATGGATGAAAGCAACGGTGTGAACAAGGATAAGAGCTGGTTTTCACTATTATGGTCATGGATGCCATCCTGGCTGTCAGATGGACTGAAAATAATAGTGGGCTGTACTATATTGGCTGGAGCTACCCTGATCATAATTAGATTTTGGAAGGCACGAAAGGCACGCACTACTGACGAGTTGCTGGAAATGGTGGGAATGCACCCCTTGATGCCAGCAGATGACGGCCAGCATACAGGTGTAATAATACAGGAGAGGGAGAAGCTGCGCACCCAAATACTTACCAACCATCTAGATCCACCATCAGTGAAGATCGAGAACCCAAGAAACCCCAGGAGCTACATAGGAAGATGGGTATACTGTACTCCTGGAGGTACCTGTGAATATATGTATTGGTCCTTTGAAGATCATGTAAACCACTATGGACATCTCGGAGGAATAACTAAGATATGGCGAGTAAGAGGAGATAACGAGAAGGATATGTTTGTGGTCGACAAGTCGACCAGAGGGGGGACTGAAGTGGGAGAATGGAAGACCAGGCTCCCGTCCTTCGCCTCTCGCGCTTGGCCTAGAGGGTCACGACCCAAACACCCGCCACGAGAAGAGTTTGTCCATTTACCAGACGACCAGATACCCTGGTACAGGAACATACGGATGTGTCCATCTGCTTGCCCAGCAGCCCGCACTGGCCATGCCGACACCTGCGGCACGGATCAACTAGACTAAAATCTACACGTCGTTAGAGATGCCATGACGACCTAGACAACGGGAAGCACATCTGTACAAATGTACACACTGGACATTCCCACACCAACCTACACGAAGAATATACTCAGTGCTATGACGTAGGCGACAGGCATATTCACGGATGTGCATCTTTATTATTTTTACATAGGCTTTCAGAATGCAGAAACGCAAGACGCGTCATGAACTCTTTTACTAGCTTGCTCACGCTTCTCTTGAAACCAGTTACCGCCATGAGAAGTATAATGAAGACAATACTGGTCATGAAATTATATGCTCCTATAACCTAAAGCACCTGTGCACCAAACGGACAACTTATGCACCAGGCCCAAGTAGGCCTCAAACAAGAGCTCCCGTGGACATCAACAAGGCAAGAGTCAGTTGCTGATCCTGCAGAATGAGCTTGGCGAAGCAACCAGCCAAGGTCGCAATGTTGCAAACCCACGTTCCAAGAGCAAATCATCAAAGGCATGATGTTGCAACCTCGTACTCCGCGCACCAACGTTAAAGTCACACCGACAAATTAAACCAGACGCGCAGTAGAAAAACAATATTAATTGTGCAGAATTCTGCCTCTTTCACGGTCCCTCCCCACGTGACCAAGCCGAACCTGACGAGATGCCAAACCCAGGAGAACAGAGGCGTCTGGATCCCTCGCTACGAGACACTGGCAGATACACTTGAAAGGCTCAATGGACATCTGCAACAGTGGGAGCGGTACCCCGTCCAGCTATGAATAAGTCCTCACATTGTCTGCATGTACCCATAGTGAAACATTGTTGCAACTTACAGGTACACCGAGAGCTGGGAACGACGGTGGTCCCAGGCTGGGAAGCTCACGGGCGCACCAATCAGAACATGGGGCTCTTATCACTGACGCCAGCAAATTTAGCCAATCCTCAGGAGTCTTCATGTAACAATTCTCATGTATCTAATTGTAGGGACAACCCAGATATACCACCTGACTACACCTTGTCCACTAATATCTTTCTCTATATGTGTGCTATACTAACCCTACCACTCGAACACCCAATTAAGAGTGGCGATAGGTTTTTTGTTAACTTTCTGAAGTGACGCAAGTAGCGCGTCATAATACAGTAAAAAGGGCCTGCGAGCCCCACGATTGTGTGTGTGTCAGGACGAACGCGTACGCTCCTTGACCCATCCCTGCCGTTTGTCTAATAAACAGCAGAGTCACCTTGCTCCTTGTGTGCGTCTCATACTCTATCTCATCTCATCTGGGATATACACGGGAGGAGTTGGGGCCTCCCTGCCTGGAGGTCCGCGGACGGCCTGGCCGACCCCGGCAGAATTTCCCCCCCACACAGCAGTCAGGCTCTCTGTTAGTCGAGCTTCTCTCCCGACGAGATCTATTTTGTGCAAACTATGTGCCACAGGCTCGTATAAGGGCCTTTTGGGCAGCTGCGCAAAAGTCGAGGCTTGATGTATCTGTGAAAGATCGATTGTACCCATCTGACACACTGCTGCCAGCTTTTGATGCTGGCTCTGGCAGCCTAGATGCTGTGCTGCAGCAGAGCTAATGCCGGCTTCGGTCACTGCATCTTTAGTTGTGTTATTTGTAATAGAATCCCTGGTGTTACCAACAACCGAAGGCACGAGATTTGTTACTTCAATCATGGAGATGCTGTGTTTTTCCACGCTGGCCTCACGTGTGTCAAATGTAGATTTCATTAGTGGTGAGGATAAGGCACCTTTCTTTAGTGGAAGCACAGTTTCATCGTCAACATTACATTCCTCCGATTGAATCGGCAGCTCCATGTTGGACACGGATGAGTTGATAGGAGGAACAAAGACAAATCTAACTTTGTTAACTTCATCAGAAGAGATGTGTATTTGCATAAGTTCCGTGTCGGTCACATCAAACGGTGATTGAAACGAAGAGATATTAACTTCGATATTAACTTTGATGGCTTGAGTACTATTGATGACTGGTACTTCAGTAAAAAATATTTCCTAGTTGTTGGGGTAAACTTTCCCCAATTGAATCACGGTCTGCTGCACTTTCCTGCAGATCAGCCGACAAGAGCAAGTCCATTGCTTGCGTCTGTAGTGCTAATACGCTAGAGGGTGGCGTCTTAATTGCATTGTTTAGCGCCTCGTTCGTGTTCTCATTTGGTAAAGTCAAAATGTGAGGTGTGTTAGGCATTTCGCTGCTGGATTGATTTTGGGTGACATGAAGCGAGATAGAGTCTCCTGCTCCCGTGACCGCAGTCGCTATTTCACTTTTGTTTTCACACGCACTTGCCTCGATATAAACCACGTCACTTTTATTCAATTTCCTATCCGTGCAAGCATTGACAGAAGCATTATGCGGTGTACCTTGGTGCTCGAGTTCAAGTTGTGTCTTTTGTTTTTGCCGCGTGTGTGGGGCCATCATAACAGTTGCGATGGCCCTTGGCCCTGGCCCTGGTTCCCAGGGTGGAGTGGGGTAGACTGGGCTCTCCTCGGGACTCCGTGCGGCGCTTCGCGCACGCGTACACCTTTTAAGGTGGAGTCTACCGAGTGAGAGCCAAGTGTTAAAGTGACAGTAGCAGCAGAAAACAGCGATGAACAATTGAAACAAACGAAGCAGAAGTTGCTGCAGCTCCTCTCACATCTGTGACTGGGGTAGACTGGGACTCTCCTCGGGACTCCGCTTTTGGGTTGTTAGTAGAGGATTGATTGTAATTAACATCCCCTATAAGCAGCCCATATACCACAGTTAAAATAAAATGATTGGTAGCATAGGTGTGTTATGCTGCGGTGGTTATGGCCAGGGCCTAGAGTCTTGGGTGCAGGGCTGAAGGTCGTAGGCCATGCACCCAAGACTCTAGGCCCTGGCCACAACCACCGCAGCATAACACACCCATAGAATCAAACACCCATCAAATATCCAGAACCCAAATTTGTGTACTGTTTCATTTGTACAGTTTGTATGTGCAGTGTTGGCTAGGCTATGCAGTTAAGATTGTAGAGTTTGTAATAGGACTTCGTTATAAGATATCTTTGGAAGTAAATATTTTGGATTGTGATGTATGAGTGTGTACATTTTCTTTGAGATCTAATGGTAAATAAACTACTTTGCCACTAATGCCTTTCACTAATTTAGAGGGAGGTCATTTTGATGTTTTTGTTGAAGGCATATTATTGCTTGAAGTGGGTGCACTGTTTGAATTATGATGCTCTCATATACATTTAGTTGTTGCAGGGGTTTTGGTAGTGGGAATAATTCCAAGTTATTTGTGATAGCACGCAAAGGTGTTTGGTTGCAGTCAAGTTTTGCAGTGCAGTAATTGCAAAGTATTAAGGGGTCAGTAATTTCGTATTTGTTTTCTGCTATAAGGTAAAGAGCTAATTGGAACCATTTGGAATCTTCATTGTCTTCTATTTTGTACATTATGTGTACAGTTTTGTTTATAAAAAAAAGTCCTGCGGCAACACACACACATGGTTTGGTACTTCACCTGAGGTACTTTTAAACTTTAGTATTTCTTTTTTGTATGTGTTTAATAGAAGGTTGCTATTTGTACAGTAGTTGGTAGTTTGTTGTAAAGCTAATGCATTTTGTAAGTGGCTTTCACTTCCAAAATATTTTCTATGGATATGCTCTATTTCTTTGAGTAGTTGTTTGACTGTACCATGTAGAAGATTGTTATTTAAATTGACTAGTGCTAAAGCAGGACTTTTAGCATAGTAGAGTTTATGGACCAAATGTTTATAGTTGAATGATGTGTTGATATCATTTTGATATGATGTGCTTTTGCAAATAGTTCCTGAAATGCAGGCTAATGAATGTTCTTGTAGTCCTGTGTATTTGTGCACTGGACAGGCATCCATATTTTATAGTAGATTCATTTTGATTTTGTCTTTGCTTTTTACATACTGATTAAGGAAGCGGCGTAAAGATTTGAAAGATTTGAAACATTGATGTGCACGGCCATTTGTAGACTGGACCTTTTGCTTTATTAGAATGGAGAGGTGATACTGAGTTTTCTGGGGATATTTTTGTGAGCAGAGTTTCTTGTTTATTAATGGTGTTATTAGGTTTTTCATACCCTCGACCACTGCTATGTATGGCAATTGGGTTTGTTTGCTTTTGTTTATATGCTTCTTCATTTAAATATGGTTCTGTGCTCGTGGTGTGACTCCATTCACGGTAACAGATGTTTAAGAAGCTATTTTTGTTGATATTCAGTTTATTGAGAAGTGTTTTTTGTAATTTAGTAGTTAGTTTTGTTAGTGGTTTCATTCTGTTTAAAGATAAAATGAATAACTTCCTTTTGAGAAGGATTGCAGTGTCTATGAGAGCTTTTAGGATAACATTTTTACGGTAGGTTTTAAGGGTTGTCCATGATTTCTCTCCTGTTTTTATAAGGTTCTGAAATATTTTTTTTGATATGGTTAGTTGCTACTATATCAAGGCTTATAGGTGCAGCGTTAGCAGTAGTGTTAGCTGAAGTCTTGTTAATCACTTTTTGTTTCGTTTTACATTTTGATAGAAAAGGGAACATTTCTGTACTGGAAGCTTGTTTTGTTTTGTGTAATGACTGTATTAGCTGTTTTGTTTGAAGTTTTTGTACAAAATCTGGTAGAGATGGATGATTATTGTGGACACTTTTACTTTGATTTGCTCTACTTCTGCGTTGCTTTCTACAGAGTTGCTTTTTGCTAGGCATTCTTTGGGGTTTGTTGGAGAAAAAAAGAAAGTGTGTGTTGGGCTGTTGTGCCGTGGATGCGTGCTTTGTGCATGAGTGTCTGAGTATGATGGTAAGGATGATTGTGGAGGTGTGTGATTGTGCAATGGGCAGCTACATCAAGTTGGGAAGGTTATTCTTGTATTTGTGTGTTACTATACTGGGCTTCAGATGACAATATAAAGTGTGCAACTGGTAAGGGGAAGTGCTAATAATACATCTAATGGGAAAGGGTTAATACACTTCTTTGTTCTACAACAGTAAAATGCTAGTGTGTTTGAGTAACAGTTAGAACATTATGTTAGTATTGTACTTACTTTTTTGTATGGCAAGAGTAGGCTTTTTTGAAGTTGTTGTTCGTACTTCAGACACTGCTGCTTTTCAGGAGAGTGGTCTTCGCTGCAATTGTAAAAGAAAGAAGTTAGTGAATATGTGTGTTTATAGCACTTTTGTTAATGTAGACATTGTTTTTTTGTTTTTGTAGTAGTAGTGTTTTTTTACAACTGAACACAGTATGCATATGCATTTTCATTGCCTATGTGCATTCTGTATATTTTATTTAGAGTCTGTTAGTTGAATATGTTTTACAAATAAGTATAACAGTAAACATATAGAGCACACTTGTTTTTTTAATTTTATGTTATTGGATGGTAAGAGGTAAAAGAAATAATCATATGCATTTTTTGCTATTTTTACAGGGTAATTGGCAGAGATTGTACAAAAAACATGCAATGTATGCATTTGTGAAGGTGTGGGAAAAAAAGGAGTAGGATTTCATATAGAGGCAGTGGTCATGTTTGAGCTGGGAGCCTTTGTGATGATATTGTCTGTGTGTGTGCTTGAATGAAAATGCATGTACCCATCCTAGCTGCGTGTAATTTTATAACACACTGGACAGTCTTTTTCATAATTATACTCTTATTTCTCCCATCTTTTAATATGAAATAAAAACATTTTAGATAGCTGTGTGAGTAAATAAAAATTTGGAGAGAGACAGGTTTGCAATTGACACTTAATCATAGCAGATGGGAGAAATGACAGTAAGTTCATTTTACAGTTTATACAGGGTTAGTGGTAGTTACTCTTTTTATATGTATTCCTAGAAGAGCTGTACATGTACTGTGTAGAAAATATTCATACCTGTAGTCTGTGTTCATGCATGTTGATGTGCATGAATCTGCAAGTAGAAATATTGGGCAGTTTCATAGTAGTTGTTGCTGTAGGTCTGTTGCAGTGACAGCCGAATTGTACTGAGAGTGATCAATAGTACATCTAAAGTGCTGATGTGTGATGATAGAGTTAGATGTAGAGTTCTTGGATGTGATTGGTGGATGATTGTGTGACTGTTTAACAGTAGCCAATGAGGAAATGGTGCAGAGAGAGAAGTGGAAAGGGTAGAAGGGCTGCCGCAGTGTTACGTGCTCCTTGGACACCATGAGTGTCCGCAGGCAGGGCGTGCCAATTCTGGGGTTTTTCAGCAAATGCAACATGGAAAGGGGACTGTAGGGATCCGCCAATTAGATGCTGAGATTGTGGTTTGTGTTAAAAGAGGCTGTGTGTAGTGAAGATGGTAGAGGTGGAGAAAATCAGGGTGTTGGTGGTTTGGAATAGTAATCTAAATGTAGGAATGTGACAAACAATTTTGATATTAAAGTAGTGGAGGTGGTGTGGAGCACTGTGTCTGGTTTTAATGTGCAAGGAATTGTTGCGCAGGGTAAACATTCCACATGTAGTTGTTTTGTACTGTGGTGCTTTGTATTTGGGGTATGTCAGTGCCCCTTCTTTGTTGGCAGATTTGGGATATTTGGTTCAGGCAGTAATGAAAATACTTCCAAATGTCAAGGTTATTTTTTCTGGTTTAGTACTTAGGGCAATATGGGACAATAGTTTTGTTTTTTGTCCTCAGCAAGTGGAAAGAAGAAGATGTAGGGAGTGGTTTATTGAGGTAGGTTGGAGACCTTCTCATTCTCTGTTTTACAGTAATGTTGGTATCATTATATTTGACCCATCCACACTTCTTTTCTATATATGCAGTGTAGTGACGTGCATTGGTTGTGGCTCCTGCGTGGTAGATTATACCTACTGTTGTGAAGGTTTTCTTAACAAGTGATAGTTTACCATGTGTAAGTCCAGTTAGCTTGCAGTTGTTTTTGGTATCATCTGCATACTTCCCATCTGTGGAAGGTACAGTGAGCAAAAAGCGTGTGCTGCAAACTCTCATCTCAGAACAGGTTATCATGCCATGTTCTTGTGGAGAGGAGCGCCTGCTACCTTTTTTGAAGTGTTTACAAGGAACTTGGGGTTGGTCACCCTGAGTTACCTGGGGGCAACGAGACGTGGACTCTCTGCTCACTGTGCCCAGAGAAGCACAGCTTCACCTCACTGATGAGGCCCAACAAGGCTGAAACACGTGTATGGGGTTGCTGTTGGTACCCTTGTTCAGAGATGAATTGCCATAGCATTTCGGTGCTGGACTGCCAATGTGGGCGGGACAAAGACTGATATTCAAATGGTTATTTCCCATCTGTGAAAGGTACAGTGAGCAAAAAGCGTGCGCTGCAAAGTCTCATCTCAGAACAGGTTATCATGCCATGTTCTTTCTGGAGAGGAGCGCCTGCTACCTTTTTTGACGTGAAAGCATTACTATTATGTATTTACTATGTGTCTGTATTTGTGAGGTGGCAAGACGCCCACACCGTTAATCTTGCTAGTGACCGAAAGTGGGATAGTGCAAACACACATGTGCAAATTATAGGCCTCTAATATATAACTGCTGTCATTGGGGTCAGGGTCTGTGGCATTGCGGAGGGAGTTGCAGCAGGGTTTGCTCAGACATTCTCACACGAGCACATTTTGTCAGGGCTCAAGACTTGCTCCTTTAAAAAATGTTTACGTGACTGTGGGAGTCGCTGGGAGAGTGCAAAGGTCTACAGAGGAACAAAATAAATCCATAAAAATGTTGCCTGCATTGGTGAATGGTAGCAAACAATTCATATTTTTTTCAAAAATATTTGTAATGCCACTGTGTTCTGAAGGGCTATCAGCTCCCATTCTGAGTGAAGGTCAGCACCATTGAATTTTTGTTTCCTAGCAGAGCAAACCCACGTGTGGTACACAGTATAAGATTCAATTGTTTTTCGACCTTGAAACAAAGGGAGGATTCCGAAAGGGAGGGATGTAAAACTATCAAATATGATAATGTTCACCATTCAAAAATTGGACAAAGGAACATGTTATTTCATTTTATGAAAGTTCGTTGACCTGAACGGAGTGTCTGCATTACGCCGCTAGACTGAAAATGCCGAATATTATGTAAGTTTTACTTTGGACGATTTCATAAACGAACTAGTCAAATTATCATTCAGTGACCATTATTGGTGGGCTACATTGTATTGTTTGTTGTGCAGCATATTGCAATGACATGCAATTACAACTTGTGTGTGTAGTTTGGTTTGTTCTGGGCACATGGGCAGTGCAGCAGCGAGATGCGTGTAGTCCAGTAGTGGGTTCCCCCAGGTTCCACAAACGCGTAATTCAGCGCTAATATTTAATTAAAATTCCGTCTATGTGTTCTTCTTGGCTTCATCTTGCTCCCTGATTGTAGCGTCAGCCTCTGCATCCCATTTGAGCTGACGATACTCATTAGTAGTAACTTCTGAAGCAAATTGAAGAGTACTTTGCACCTTGTTTTGTCTGAGTTCCCATTGTTTCACGCCCATATGCCCTTACACCGTATCAGCGATAAGGAGTAACTTGACATCGTTTACGGTGGCCTAGCGCCAAGTTCATGCCAAAGCCTTGCGATTCACAGTGCATCCAATGTGCTTCTTATACCCAAATGGAACACTGCGTGACTCACGATAAACATTTGTGGATCGAGAACGAAGACAATAATTACCTATTTGCTTGAATATGGCAATCGGCGGATGTTCTCGGAGCGTTTATTGTGAAATAAAAGTACTTTACAAATTGTACAGTTTTGCTATTTCCTTTAAAAGTATGTTTTTATATTCAAAATTGGGACACGCTGTGTTGTGAGATGATGTGTGTTGATATTCCCCGTTCTGCGTCAAGTAACGTTTTCACGTAGGTGATGATTGGGTGCATCTCACTACGATGTATAGTAATGTCCTGGAGATAGGAGGAGAATATCACTAGGTTTGGTGATGTCAGCCTCAGGGGTGGGCATATGAATTAGTGCCGCCAGGGCAGTCCACCTTGGTCGATCCGGCAACGGATAAGATGAACTCAAGATGGCCGCGCCCTGGGGCTTGATTTCGCATGTGTAAAAAAGAGGAAAATTACGGTAAGGTGCATAGGAAATGTTTGTATGATCGATCAACGTATGTTTAGAAGCACATGCCCGAACACTTGGGAAAATAGTATTTCTGAGTGCACTATTCTTTTAATAGATCAATTTTTTGCTGCATTCACTGCAGATGATTTTCTAAGGTCTGTTTCTGTATTATTTATAATGTCTGTATGGTGTGTTTAAAAAATACATTTGGTAAGTACACATAAAGTAATGGGTAATAATTTGTTTGTATAGAGAAGTGTAGTGTCTTCTATTAGTATCAATGTTTTCACTTATTTCATCATGAGGAAAATTTTCTTGCAGCCATTCCAAAGTAGTAGACATTGCTGTGTAAAAAGAAATATAAATATTATTTGTACTGTACCTAATACAGAAAGTTTCTAAATATATAAAATAAATGTTGTCTACTCACTAGTTTGTTGCTAAGTTTTGGTGTTACTGCTGCGTAGGTGTGCTGCTGATTTTTGCTGTGCAGTTTGTGTGAGGTAATTCTGTTGGAGGCATAATTATTTTGTTTTGGTATATTGCATTATGTTGCGTATGTTATGTAATTGGAAGGTTGGTGCATTACATATACAGTTTCCACTTCTTATTTATTATTGAATGTAATGTATTTATGTGGTGCTTTCTGGTGTTATTATTGTATGATACAATAATGTAAAATACCCCCTCAGTTTTTGCAGGGTTGATGGTGACCGCGTCCGTCCGTGGACATGCAGGGGGTTCAGTATTTTCTATGTCATATGTATGTAAGCTAACAGAGTCTTAGTAAACATTTATACATTTACATTATCTATATCTATATTGAGTGAAAAAAACTTTGTTAAAGGGACTTTATGGTTAAGTTGCACTAGTGAAAACCTATGCAATTCTATGGACAAACGTTGTTACAGGGACTTTATGGTTAAGGGTAAAACCGAAAACCCCCAGAAATGTGTGATGTCATCTTTGATGTCATGGGTGTTAGTCCTTGCAGTGCACAGGGGTAGCATGAGTTATGGTTGCTTAGCTTACCATTACTGGCAAATATCTGGGGGTTTCGGTTTTACCTGTAACCATAACGTCCCTGTAACAACGTTTGTCCATTGAATTGCATAGGATTTTACTAGTGCAACTTAACCATAACGTCCCTTTAACAACGTTTTTTGTCAGTGAATTTCATTGTTTTTTAGCAGGATACCCTTAGTTTGTAAAGAGGAACTGTGCAACATAGTGAAACTGCTGGCACCGTGTCAATGTGGACAGCAGTCGCAGACTATCTGTCTGTTTGTGGAGATTGTGTGTGGCATCCAACCTGGTGAGGAAGGCAGGTGATCTCTTACATGGTGGTACCAATCACCAAACGCAAAGAACATAGACAAACAGAACCATGTGCAAGAATTACCAGGGAAAATAGAGTAGGTTTGCAAATTGTGTACTTATGAAGCAAACAGGACAAAGGCATAGGTAGTACACCATAACGGAATGCATCAACAACATAAGTGACGTCTGCCTTCACCAATCTTACCGCACTGCTACTGTAAAGGGGAACAAAGAACGAACGGCCAGAGTAACGACTGGAAAGTGCTAAGACCGGAATGTCACTACAATGAAGTAAGGACCCTAAACTTTGTCTAATAATTGCACAGGTGCTGCAGTATGAAATAGTACAGAAGCATAACGTGTCTTTTTGTAACGCAGCAATGGCAAGCACCTTAGAGTGCCAGGAAGAACATTTCCCTCAAGACGCAATGACTTTCTATAGTAACCCCATTGGTACGCACAGTACTGTGAACCGTAAATGACGTAATATATATTGCTGCATGTACACCAAACACATTGGCCCTCATTACGACCCTTGCGGAAAGCGAAAAACGATGGCGGAAATGCAATACCGCCATCGAATAGCGCTCAGTGCGACTATGACCCGTCACCGTAAAGTACGATGCCATTAGCGACACCGTAGTGAACGCCAACGCTAACTGCACCAAGTACGCGCGCGCGCGCCATGCCAAACCGTAATTAGCACCATGGCGCAAGGGTACGCGAATTCCGACCCTAGCGGACATGTACTTAACGCCATCAAGCACGGCGGAAAGTACCATTCCCCCATGGTGAGAAGTACAGCATCGCGAATCAACCGTAAACGGCCCCACTGAGTGCCTGTACACCGCTCCCTGGCCACATAGTACAACTCCCCGAAGGTGCAACGAAGTCACAATGCAACCAGTGAAATGTACAAGTCACCCATGCATGCCAACGAACAAAAGAATCACAAGAGGGGCCAATGGGAGCTGTAGGGCACAGATGGCACGAATACAGAAGCCATACCAATGGACATGACCCCAGTCTCCCACCAAGAAACGCACGCAAACACAGGCACCTGTGACCAGCAATATTCCGATAATCACATCATTCCACCAATCCACCTGGCTGACCGGCATCTGTTACACAAAACCTAATCCCCCGCCCCTGAGCATGACATCATCCAAACAGTCATATTGGCAGCCCTCACCCCTGACCTCACTGGGCTTCGTAGGCAAACGCGCCCAGCACAGTACCACGCAACTATACTCCGAAGCTGGAACCCAATGCAGATCCCCTCACAATACATCGCTCCCCAAATAGGAATATGCCACATCACTTGCAAAGAAGAACGCTACACGGCCCATATCAGAATAGAAATTTAATGCACAACAAATTCACCAAGCCCATACAGCCATTAGGCCATGAACTCCAAAACACATTTCACCATTGTGGGCTGCATCCGCAAGAAATGACCAGCTACTTCTTGTGTGACGCCCTGTTCCTTCATGGTACAGAGGGTCTACATTCCGTACGAAAAGGCAACATGGAAGCGCCTAGAACCGCAGGGCCGTCCCAATAGGGAGGCACTAGTCCAGCTGAAAGGCCGAAATGTTGCTCCGAGCCACTAGTACTGCGTAAGGGCATGTGGCCCATTGGCGATCGTCCCATAGGATCGTAATGCTGCTCCACTGATTAACACGAAGCAGCAGGTGTCGGGAGTAAAACCCATCTGCAGGAGTGACATACAGATGGCAGTGGCAAAAGGGGAGGAGATACCTGTCAACCAAAAGAAAAGAAAAAGAAAAGAATGGCCATCAGAACTACATCCGAACAACTCACCTCAATGATCACACTAAATCCACAGCCATATGCATGCTAGCCCACTCCAAAGGATCATCACCACCCCAAAACCACTTGCGACTCATAACTATCCATATCGAGGTGAAAACACCATCACAAACGAGTGTACCTGTGCATGCGTCTGTGAAAACAGAATCCATCAGATGGGATTGGTAACGTGCATGGACACAAGTGTCTGAAGGCGCGTCGAGACAGGGTGGGCTCAACAAGGCCAGATAGACGATGGTCCCACTATGGCAGCCCTGCATCACATAGCGCAGGGGAGGCGGACAGATTCCAAGAAGCCCTGTACATGGCAAACACCGTATCAAATTATCTGCCCATGCATCCATTCATCATTCCCTCATCCCGTAATGAGAACGCCTGTTACCATACTCACATAACATGTGAGAATTCCATTGAGTCTGTGCGTTATGCAGCCTGCAAAATCCACTGTGCCCCAGCCCGTAATTCCAGTGTTGTGAAGTAACATGTATTTGGGAACGTCCGGCCTCATCATCCACTTCGCTATTGCGCATCCCAAACTATTCATATCAATCATTGCATCCTCGCCATGGCCCCTGTCCCAAGGACACTGAACAATAGAACGTTATATTTGCAGTCAGACCTGTGGGCATCTCCTCGCCGCTAGCTGAAGACCGAAAGCGCCGCCCTTCGAATTCCTCATTTGCAACATCACGTCGAAAAGGCATCTGTGGCCGCTTGAAATCACAAATTAATCCATCTAGTGCGGCTGTGTGTGAAAATGGCAACTGCCTTCACTCACAAATGGGAGGCCCCGCCCGTCGGTGAACCTCGGTACAGTGATGCATGAGGGTCCACCGTTACTCGAGTACTACGTTCCACTGACCCTTCACAAGTCTGTTCGCGACTGCAAAGAATGCATGTGAAACAATGGGACCATAGCCGAATGAACATATCAACCAATGTTACACGGCCATCGGGTACTAATACATGATTGTAATAGCAAGATGCCATTCCTCGAATTGCAGCGTTGTGTGCGGGACGTGCTCGCCCAAAGGGGAGAGCAGCTTGCACAGGTGGAATGAATCACCACAGGTGGAGGCCATACAGCCTGAAAACACATAAATTGCACGCCCAGTCTCCTCCCACAACCACTCCGAAATGCTACCGGCAGGACTCGCGATGTTGGCCCTGGGGGACCTGATAGCACTGCAAGTACTCCAAATCCAAGAAGAAGACGAACACCAACTACAACCGGCCGCACGGAGGAAACGCAGGAGGAGGAGGAGGGCAAGGCAGGGCCAGCAAGGGCTGCCAGCACAGCCACTACCACCACGCAGGCAGCCCGCAATCCCACGCCTCCGAGCACATCCGTTCAACCTCACTGATGAGCAGATCCACACCCTCTACCATTTGGACAGGGACACCATAGCCGCCATTGTGGACATGACACAGGCTGACCTTGGCAGCATGATAGATAGCCCAACCGCCATCCCACCCCTACTGAAGGTGGTGTCTGTACTCCACTTCCTGGCCACAGGCACCTACCAGCACACAGTCGGACAGTTGCATGGCATTTCTCAGCCACTGTTCTCACGGACACTATTGCAAGTGCTCGATGCCCTCCTGCAGCACGCAGACGACTACATCTCTCTACCACGCTCGGAGCAGGAAATAACCAACACAAAAGTGGGATTCCATGCACTTGGCGGCATACCGGGTTGCATTGGTGCCATCGACTGCACCCATGTGGAATTGGTCGTCCCACATGCCATGGAGGCCCAGTACCGCAACCGAAAACAATTTCATTCACTGAATGTACAAATGGTGTGTGACTCCAACAGGATCATTACACATTGTTGTGCCCGATTCCCTGGATCAACCCATGATTCTATGGTCTTGAGGAACTCTACAATACCACGCTACATGGAGCGACACGCAGGGAACAGATCCTGGCTACTCGGTGAGTCTCATTTCATGCATGATGATGTGGGGTATGTGATGCGGCAATGACCTGGCAGGAAGGGGGGGGTGCGTACGTAGCAATGGCATTCCACATAATTCGTTTATCGTCCAAATACAGGTGATGCCGGATATCCACTGAAGAGATGGCTCCTCACACCAGTCCGGAACCCACGGGACCAGCATGAGGAGGACTACAACCATGCCCACTCACGTACCCGTGTAGTCATTGAACAGGCATTCGGCCTACTGAAGACTCGTTTCCGGTGCCTCAGCAGGTCTGGCGGGGCACTCCTGTACCGCCATGAGAAGGTTGCAAAGATGGTGATGGCATGTGTCATGCTCCACAACATGTGCGTACGTAGAAATGTGCCCATGCCCCCTGACGCAGAACTGCAAGCACCTGAAGATGGTCATGATTAGGGTGGGGATGTGGCAGCACCTCAAGGAGTCTGCGAGGCACAGGAGGGCCGTGAAATTCGTCAGCATCTCATAGATGCATGCTTCTAGCACTCACGCCTGGTGGCTGATACATGGACACGGGACTCGTGGCACTGTGTGTGTCTGGTAAATGCACAATATGGACTGTACGCCTATGATGGCCTAGTACACAAAGATCATTGTCCACACATCTCATTGTTTGATCGTGCATTGTTTATGGCATATGTGATATCATGTTGAACACCCTATCGACCCGCCACCCAAGTGAGCCCAACACACCCCCTCCACCCTCCTACCTCCCCCCCGAACACCAGTGTCCAAAGATGCTCATTGTCAGTGGGCAGTCGCTATTGCAAGCCCCCTCTGCGGGTATCAGGGGCACCCCTGCCTGTGGAGCGCAGGTTCCTCCCAGATCTACGTTGGGGGCTGCCCTGGACGGAACTTGCAACGGATGATGTCTCTGCCTGCTCACGTCCATGCATGTCCCTAAGGGTTTGTGAGAGCTCAGTGAGCACACGGCGCACTGCGGCAAGTTCGGCACATACGTCTTTGGACGTCGCATGCAGTTCCCCCCTGAGGCTCTCGGTGCTTCTCTCCATTTGGACTCTCAGGCTCTCGGTGCTACTCTCCATTTGGACTCTCAGGCTCTCGGTGCTACTCTCCATTTGGACTCTCAGGCTCTCGGTGCTACTCTCCATTTGTGCCCTAAGTGTCTCAGTTGATGTTTCTATGTCTGCCTTAGTGCCCCCACATCCATCGGCATGGTCCTTGAGGAGCGTGGCCAGTTGCTGCTGTTGCACGATTAACTGGTCGAGGGACTGTTGCCTGTGCTGTGCCATGGCCATTTGCGGTGGTGTCACAGAGGGGCTGTTCGCCTCATGTTGCCCTGCCACAGGGCTTGTGGGGGATGGCCAGTCGTCGTCTTGTGGGTGCCCCTGCGTGGTATCCTCATGGTGTACGGGATGGAACAGACAGGGGGATTGGGACAGGTCATGGATGGATCTGACTTCGACATCCCCGTCTTCTGTGTCGGAGCATGCTGCCATTAATGGGGTGTCACCTATGGTGCTGCTGCCACCAGAGGCAGTACCTTCTGTGGCATCCATTGGGGGGACCTGTGGTGGTGCTGTTGTGGGCATGCTGGCTGCTGGGGTGCCTGTTGATGTTCCCTCCTGTGTGCTGCCACTTGATATGTGCTGCTGCCGTGTCTTGATGCGTGCAGCTGAGGTGGAGGGTCTTTGGCCGTCGGTCTTGGCCCTCTTTGCAGGTGTGCTGGTAGGGGTGTCCTGGAGCTCGTCGTTTGGATCGGACCCTGTGGTGGAGTAAAGGAGGGCGAGCGTTATTAATGGGTCTGTGGGAATTGGAATGGCAATGTATCACATGCATTGGGGTGGTACCTGAGGGTGATTTGGGTCGGGGCCTTGGAGGTGCTTTCATTTGTGTGTGGAGTGAGGGTGCAGTTGTTTGGCAGCCTGCAGTTAGGGTGTGCCTGCTGCACGTGTAGTGGGTGTTTTTGGGGTTTTTAATTATTTATGTATTTATTGTGGTTTTAAAGTGCGCTATCAGGCCAATGTGTGTGGACGTTCTCCTGGCCATGTGTTGCTGTTGCGCTATGTGGACACATGTGAGTCACATGATTGGACATTGTGGATTTGGCATGGTTTTATTTGGGCCACCTACCTGATTCTCCGGATGTCTGCACTCCTTTCTCCATCCCTCCGACTCCCTCTATGCTCTCCATTCCAATGGTGGAGGCACAGATTTCTTCCCAGGGGGTCAACTTGATGGGTGATTCCGACCCTCCCCCGGTGGCTGTGGCAATGTTGCGGTTGGCAGAAAGTATGCTACGGACGCGTATCCGCAGGTCGTCCCACCGCTTCCTGCATTGCTGTGGGTTGCGGGGTGCGGTCCCCACCGCACTTACCCGCTGTGCCACCAGGGCCCATATGGCCTTCTTGTTCGCTAGTGCCGTCCTGGTCATTTGCGTGGAGAAGACGGCGGCGGCATTCTCCTGGAGGGTCTCTGTGAGTACGGTGAGTTCCTCACGGGAGAAGTGGACCTGCCGCTTGCAGTCGCACGCTTTCTTCGCTACTTTTCCCATTTTTCTTGGTTTCACTAGGGTGGATGACGGGTTGGGATGTGTCTCAGGGTGGTGTTTTTAGTGGTTGTGTGTATTTTGTGGTTTTATAGGTGTACGGGGTGTTGTTTCCCGTTCCGGGCCCATGTTTTTACTTCCGTTTCCGTATATTTACGGTCGCCGTACTTTCCGGTTGGCGCTCACTGCAGTGTCCGCTATGATGGGTGGCGGTATTGCACCTAGGGCGCCGTACGGCGGCGGTGTGGGCCGTTTTGGGGTCATTTCCGCCATCGCGGACTTTGCACTTCCACCATGGCGTGGTGCTCGTGCCCGATGGGTCGGAATGGGCCGCACTTTGCTCCATCGTGCAATGGCGGAAACGCTATTTACGCTGTGGCGGTCCGGTCAGTCGCTTTCCGCCAGGGTCGTAATGAGGGCCATTCTCTTTTTGGTAAGAGAACATATTGGAAAGGAAAGCAGGGCAGTACAAGAAGCAATCCTTCCACAACAGCATACGGGCATAGGAAAGGAAAGAAACTCTGTGCATAGGGAAATGGACAGCGTGGAACTCACAGTGGAAAAATTGGTGAACAATTGTGCCACTTTAAAGGTTGCGTACAAGGATATATTTTGGACAAAATGAGACAGCAATGGCACACCTGCATGTGTACTCCTTCAACATGTTGGAGCCCGCCATTCCCTCAAAAACCATTTCATGGGAGACGTTACGGTAATACATATATCTCTTCCTCCCCTCACAACCAAATTGTGCAAATCCCCATTTCCCCACAATAAGTATCCACTTCTGCTACCCCTTCCCTTTCCAAATGGGTTGTATGTATGTGTACAAATAAACAGTAATAATGAGAATGTTGCTGAGTGTTTGTGTGGTATTCTTTTTTACCTGAAATGGGGTTCTGACTCAGCGCGACACAGTCCTTGGTGCAATGACCGCAATTAAGAAAAAGTTAGGTGTCCTAAGGACACCACAGCTGTCCGGCCTATCCATAATGACAATGGGAGAATCCGTATGCCACCAGCAGGCTCTGCATGTCCGCATATTATCGACCACCTATGAATGCGTGTGAGAGCGGTCGTTTGTGCGTAGTGCAAGTACACTCATGTGTATCTGTTCCTCTGTGTCCTGGTAACATCGCCAATATGCAGCATATGTGAAGGAACGTTAATTGGGTTGTCATCCACCCACGTCCTACAGGTAGCTATACAGATAAACATCCCACCTGCTGTACCCTATAAATAGCCAGTATCTCCCAAAATGGTCGGCGCACGTGTGGCGCACTTTCAGTCAGTAGAGAAGAGGTAACGGTGTGCATAGGGCACCCATGCACATGCACACAAAGTATTCTGGCCAAAATGCTTCCAGCGGACAGCCGTCCCAAAAGAGAACAGTGGCGACATCACCATGCGACCGCACCCATGCTGCGCGTGGGCCCTATTTCAGGGACAGGAGCCGGACTCTCAAACCGCGGCAAAGTGCAGGGTTGTGCAATGTATGGAGTGTTTTTTGGAAATTACACACTTACAAACACACCATAATGTGCCGTTTCACATGTGTGTATGTTTTGGAACAATGTAGGCCTGCTTTCTGGGTGTAAGTTGTCCACAGTAACCCTGAAAAAGGGCACACCCCAGAGGTGCTGTACAATTTGTTTGTAGCTTTTTAGAACAGAGTAGCAGGCCACATAGGTTTGCCCTGTAAGTAATGGTGCACCAAATCTGCTGTTCTACAGTGCATCTGCAACTAATAGCAACCATGTCAGTCTGGCGGAGTACGCACAGTAATGGAGAAAATTATGAATGGGCCTTGCTGTGACCCACACCCGCAGCTGCGATAGTCCCCATTGTCCCAATATCATGGGTAGCTAGTGGCAAAGTGTTGTATGCGCACATGTGTTTCCCCAAGGACGGCGAGGGCCCTGTCCCAATCAAGCAGAAACATTCCTTCTTCCCTTTCCAGTTTCTTCTTTGCAGCACATCGTCATTGCATACTGTTAAAAAAGTTCCATACGCTTCCACCAATGACATTGAAGAGCTTTCCATGTAACAGTATCAGTTCTATACAACAGTCGTCGGGGTACACACCACGGCCAGAAACATTGTTGCACAATCCCTTTGGCTCTACAGTCCCATTTCCATGGCCGCCATCCTGAAAATCCCCAGATGTGGCTTTCGTGCTGCGTGTGAGCGTGGGGGAATAACTTGCAATCAGGGTAGGGGGAGTTCATTGAAATGGGCGGCTCTGAAAAGAGCCTTTTTTTTACATGCTTCTAGAGAAAAACATTTTTTCACTTTTTATTTGATTTTGCATTTCTTATGTGGACATTGTTACAGTAAACTCTTCAGCACAAACAAAACAGCATTACCAATGGGCGACAAAGAAATGCCATTTGCTTGGGAAAATTCTGCATTTCCACAACTAATGAGGTCATTGTTGTAGAAGAACATCCCAGCAGAGGACACCAAAGTATACATGCTTCTGTTGATGAGGCACCTTCCTGCCTCTGGCTCGGAACAACTTCCATTAGCAATGTCCCATACTCTTTGTGGTATGGATGAGAAAACCACCTTGGCTGCTGGAAAAAGCCTCTTCACTAGATTTAGCAACCTCTTCAGTCGAAGGAACAAGCCAAAACAAGACGCGTAGCTCATATGGATGCCGCCATGGTGGATGACGACAACATCGGCTCTAGCAAAGTGGCCCGGTCTCTGCAAAGTGCATGCATGTCGGCAAAACTGGGTTCGCACACACCGTTAAACAATGCGTCCACTCCTTCCAACCCGAAAATGCCATCAAAGTTTCTTTCCAGGGCATACTTCTGCAGAACTAGTAGAAAGGCATCACCTATAGGCAGCACAGTATGTTTCACCATGCCTCACTACGCAGAGTATAATGTACAGCAGTTTGACTGCCCCTTCCTGTGAACCACACCCACAGTACCTGATTGGATAATCCTGAAAGTCCCATGTCCATTGGCCAGCAATGTAAGAAGCGCAGATTGTGGCACGTGCAGTGCCCAAATTACAGCGAGGGCCACACCCCAGTAAAGCAGGAGCAGTCCTTCTTTCCTTTACACTACCTTTTGTCCAGCACAACCTCATTGGGTATGGGTAAATGGGCACACACTATACCACCAATGCCCTCCAAGACGTTACCATCTAACACTGTCAGTTCTGCACAACACTTCATAGGTACCGTTACAAATTCAGCCTGCTAGTGTGCTGTCACTGGACAGTACATACATGAGAAAGTTCAGTAAATGATTGCAAGATTTGTGCATCCACGTTCATCCACTTGTGCACCCATCACCACAAAATGGAGGTACAGAAACCTTTTCTGCACTATGTGTATGGCTGTGTTATAAGTGCTGCTGCGCACGTTACTGCCACTGAGCGGCCATTACGTTCTTTAAAAGCATACTGTTTTTTCCCCATCCACTACCATAAAGTGGCACTTCAGTGATATGTGCTTGCAGCGTTCTCATTTACCTATATCATACAGTATAACATCAAAACAGGAATTCTATGCTTTCCCTCCAACAATGCTACGAAATGTTTTCCCTACTAACCCACCTCCTACATAAATCGTGAAAAAATGGCACCAATAGCAGCATTGAATGTATCGTACCAAGCAAAAGCAACTTTCCAAAAGATCACTGTCTCCACTGCTGTACTTCTGTCTATGCTGCACTATTGCAACAGGCTCTTTATAAATTTGCCCCCTTGCACTCTCCGCTCTCTGGAATGCATCCAGAAGAGGAGTGCCCCGACTTGGGATGGTATCTCTCCTGCACTGAAATATTGCCAATATCTCCCAGTGGCTGAGAGGAACAAAGTAAGAAGACTCTGCATTATGCAGAAGGCCTTCTGGGCTCTGAGACCTCAATACCTTCAACTCTAACTCCCAATATATCTGTGTGTGCAAGCTCTTCCCTCATCTGCCTCCAACTCTCTCAGGGTCAGGCACTCCTGCAAAAAACCAGTTGGTGGTAGATGTGCTTTTTCGCCTGCCTACCTGACATTTGAGGTGAACCATTGCCAGTTCCGGAAGCACCTCAAAGCCTTTCTCTTAGCGTCTGCTGTTTCTGCTCCTCTCCCCGGCTAACTGCCTGACGTAAACTGATTCTGCACTGCTTACCTGGTGACTCTGTGATGTCGGGCCCATGTCACATCCCCCCGCCAGGCAAACCCCTGCACTGGCTTTCTAGCAAACCCCGCACTTGAGGACTGTTTTCTTTATGCCTAACAGTGCATCCATCACCTGTTGTGTGCACTTATCCGTGCACTTGGCACAATTAGCCCCTATTTTTACTTATTGTTCATTTGTTCTTCTCCCCATGTACTGTACCTTCCCCTCCCTCCACCCATGCACTTGGGCAAGTCACACCTGGCCTAGTAGGGTTGTTGTCTATGTCTCCCCTCTGTTTCCCCTCCCTTGCCTCGTTGCGCTTTGCTAGACATGTGTGTAGGCGCAATACGAATACCATAACATACAATTGAACATCATATGATATCATACACACAATGCATGCACACAGTAGGATGCCTGCCACTTACCGTGTACACTGCAAAGTTGTTTTTTGTTTTCCCCACTTCCCCACTTACTGCACACTTTTCAGAAAATATTGCGCACATGCAGCACAGCTTGCATGTTACTAACTGCAAACAAAGACATACAGTTCATGCATGCACCCAGAATGCCTGCCCCTTAACTTGCACATTTCAACCATAGCCTTCGGCACTTCTTTGTGCAAAGAGACCTTCTGGCACAGTGTTTGCATACACACTAGACCCACCACCCTTATAGAGCAGTGTCTTTCGCTCCACAGTTTCCTTTCCATGGCTCTCATCCAGAAAATGGCTGTATGTGTCATGTGGAAGCAGGAAAGTACAGAGTAATCTGCTGAGTTTTCGTGCTAGGGAGCGAGGGAGGATTTGAGGGGGTAAGTGTAAAACAGGGTAGAGGTTTGGGTCTGTAGTACTGTCTCAGAAAACAAAAGTTTTTTGTGTCATGTTTTTGTTATGTACGTGCTTGCATACAATTTTTTAAAAATTTCTCTCGATGAGTTTTTGTTTGCTTCTCCTCCTGACATTTGTACGGACTGAACGTCAATGCTTCTCTTACAGTTCTACAGGATTGTCTGTAATCCTGGGTGCAGAGTGGCAAACAAAACAGCATTGCCAATGGAGGTAAAAAACATGCCATTTCCTTGGAACCACTGCAAATCTTGCTTGTTAATGCTGTCAAAGTTGGTGCAGAATTTCCCAGCACTGCACATAAAGTCACACATGCTTATGTTTATGAAACACCTCCTGACCTCTGGCTGTGGGCAAAGACACAGCATGGTTCCATGCACCTCTTGGTGGTATGTAGGAGAAAATCACCTTAGCAGTGGGAAAAATCTGCATCACTGCTGTCATTAACTTCTTGAGGTGACGGAGCAAATGTGAGCACGACATGTACCCCAAATGTAGTGCTCTATAATGCACGACCACAACATCCACAGTACCGACAGAAGCCACACATGTACAAAGGAGCACCATGTCACTGAAACCCCACTGATAGTGTTTGATGAGGAGGTCTTGGATGTGAATGCTAAATGCACTGTGCCCCAAAAAGCCTCCACTCCTTCCAACTGAAAGTTAGTATCAAAGCCTCATCCCACGGCATACCTGTGCAGATCTTGCACAAAGGTATCACCCACGATGAGCACTCTGCGTCTGTCCATCTCTGTCAACCTCACTGCATCGAAGTTTGAGGAAATATATCACCACCCCTTCCTGTGAACCACACCCTCGACAGCTGATTGGATAATGCGTTCACCTTCCCAGCTACAGCGAGGGCCACACACTAGTAAAGCACAGGCACTCCTTATGCCATTTCCACTATAGTATATGCAACGCTACCACATTAGTTAGTATTCAATAGTCACACACGCATGTAGCATTCACATCCAAGACCTCCTCATCAAACACTATCATTTCTGCGCTGCACTGCAGTTGTACCTTTACACACTCACAGTACAAGCCTTGTGTCATGGGAAAGCACCTCCAGGTAACAGCTCTCCAAACCGATGCACGCTTTCAATGTCCACATTCAACCAAAGCTCCACCCAGCACCACAAACTGCAGGTAGCCATTGTTTTTCCTCCCAGCACTCCACCAACTCCAATGATAAAATACTTCAAAGTGCAGTACAGTAGTTAGTAATCTGCGCAATGCACACTACTCAAGCACATACACTATGCAGTTGAACCCTATGCAATGGTACACACATACTTTCTCACCACAGCACTCAGTGGACACACTGAAGACCATTTCATTCCATAAGGTCCTTCCATGCACTGGAAAATGTACCATGTGCGAACAATGAGCACACCCATGGAATCAACAATGCATGCACAACTCACAAACCACACACGAAATGCAACAATCTGAGAAGTAGTTGCAAGCAACCCACATAGCTGTTTGTGTAAGTTTTCCAGCCATGCATCCAAGACGCTAGGCCCTCACCACACACAGCACACCCTAGTGCACTCCACGTTGTACTCCTCATGTCATGTGTTATGCGTTCTCACCTGCAATTGCGCCTGCCACCTTTCACCCTGGCCAAATCTTTACATGCATGGCTCCATGACCTTGCGTTGGCTGTGCTGAACTGTATGTGAGTGCCTCTGTACATTGTCCATAAGGCAACTTTCTGATGCTGATGACTTCCTTTCATTGCGCAATGTGTTCAAACACTTTCTCAAGCAAGGGTCTTATAAGGGCCTAACCTTAGCAAATGCAAATGGTGACATGTGGCTCCCTATTGTGCAACAGGGGCAATGATGAACACGCATAGCAGCTCACTTCTGCTGTTCTACCAAGTGCACAATGTCCTCCGCAATCATTGTGTGCTACTCACCAACTTCACATGCATGCAGAGTGACAACTGCATCACTGCATTATGTTGTGGTGGCTGTGATGAAGGCCTAGGCTGTTGGGTGCATTGCCTATGTCCTTTGGCCATGCACCCAACAGTCTAGGCCTTGGCCACACTCACCACAACATAACAGAGCCATGCAGGTGACCATGTAGGCATGTGCCAGAAATCACAAAGGAAACATACGCACAAGCACTTCCACCCAACCGCCGCACCATAAAGCAGGGAGGCAAGGACACGTGTTCCACTTACCGTAATGCAGAAACATATTCCTGTGTTTGGCACTGCGACCCATTTCCAAGCACAAAACATTATAAGCATGCAAACCAAACAAGACAATGTTCATAGCATTGGGCCTGCTCCCAACACTCTAGTACGTGCATAGAACCAATTGTGCATAGTGCACATCAAAACACTTACTAATCTGTGCAATGCACACTACGCGAGCACATACAAGAACCAGTTGCACCGTGACCTCTTCCATCTGTACACTATTCCGTTAGTGCACCCAGTGGACATACTGCACGACTGGTCACTACACCATCTCCACCCATACACCGACAACTCTAGGTTGTTCTACCAATCACCAAACCCATGCAACCAACATTGTGTGCACTTCAATCCACACACAACAAGCAACAATGTGGCACCTACTTTCAACCACTGGACAAACTTTTTCAACCAGTGGACATACTTTTCTGTGTTATGGCTGCAGCCATGCATTGAAGGGACTAAGGACTTACCTCACACAGCACACCATAGTACACGCTATGTTTAAACCCTCATGTCTCGTGGAATGCACTTCCCTTCTCCAAATGTGCCTGCCACCACTCATCACAGAAAGACATCGCCGCTGCAGCTTGCATGCCACAACGAAAGCTGCCTGCAATGACCAAACAAGATTGTTGCCTGTTGAGGTATCTGCGCATTGGCAGAGCATGTACTGATAGCGCTGGCACACCACCATCTTATTCTAATGTGATACATCACATGAAGCATTTCTCACTCCCACACCCTTTCCAGCCCTTCTTCCCACCAACAGATGCTGTACACTATGTTTTTCAGGCCCTTTCGCCGCCGCATTGTCCTCTGATACAACATACCGCTGTCATGGAACACTTTTGACACACATCCCGTCACCGCACACTGCAGTGAAATCAATATTTTGACCATGCAGCAAACAGGGAAATTATATGCCGGAGCAGAGCCAGAAACGACAAATTTTAGTGAGCACAATGCTACATACAAGAGGTCCAGCCAGACACATAAAGGCTTAGAGCCTTGCCACACGCACCACAACACTATCCTCTGATACACCATGGCGGCGTTTCCCAAAACCTTTGATGCACAGCACGCTTCCCTCCAACCAACCACCGGCCATGTTCAATGTTCGCCGACATCACGGCGTACTGCAGGCCAATGAGACTTTGGTCCGCGGAGCGAACAGGGAAATGGGTCTGCGTAGTACAATCTCTGGGGAGGTGAGGGGTGATGAGGATAGGATGGGATATAGCCATAAGAAGCCAAATAATGGGTGTTTTTCATCCCCGAAGTCCACGGACACTTGAGCTGTTCAGGGATATTCATGCCTATTTCTGCATTACGGGGTTGATGAAAAGCATTTCTTGGATGGCCTATAGCTTTGGTGCCACTCAATGAAACTGCATGAAATCTTGGAATTGTATTCTAGACTTGATTCTGAATCAAAGCTGTTTTGTCAAGAGGGAACAAATTTAGAGGTGGGTCCCAAAATATTGTAAAGGCTTATAAATGTGGTGCCATTTGATGAATCTGCACAAAGGTTTGCAAAAGAATTTTAAATCTAGCTATAAATGTTTTTGGAAAGTTTGGTGGTATTCTGTCAAGAGGGGGCAAAATTAGAGGGTGGTGCCAAAATATTGCAAAGGCTTATAAATGTGGTGCCATTTGCTGAATCTACCCAAAAGTTTGCAAAACGATTTTAATTCTAGATATAAATGTTTATTGTACAGTTTAGTGGGATTTTCTCGAATTAGAAGGGGGGGTCTCAACATTTTTAGATAGCTTATAACTTTGTTGCCATTTGACAAATGTCGGAAAAAGTTTTCAGAAAGATTATAGACCCAACCTTTAAAGGTTGAATTCTGTCAAGTGGGTCTAAGTTAAATGACTATTGTATGTACATACATTTTGACACTTTTGAAAATGTAAAAAAACATGGGTGGATTTCAAACAAACTCATGTAAGGAGCATTGGCAAGAACCTTAAATCAAGCTTTTGCAAATGTGCCTGTGTTTTAGTTTTTGATAAGTGTCATAATGTAGGTACAAAAAATAATGATATATCTTTGGTGACTGAGGTGTAGATTGTGGCCATGGGCAGTGGCCAGATTGTCCGGGTCATGGTATAAGGTCATGACCCAGACAATCTGGCTACTGGTCATGACAGCGAGGGATGAAAAATGGTGATAAAGTGGCCATGTCCACCTGGGACCGGCTATGTGATAAAGTTATTCGAAAGTGGGATAGGTTTGAAAGGGAAAAAAAAGTCATTTCCGAAAGCATGCTTTTGTAAATTTGGTGTAAATCCGTCCAGTAGTTTTGTTTAAAACAGGCCAAAAGTAGGTAAAAATTGATTAGTGAAATCTGGGTTCAGTCTGTAGACTCACTTCCCTGTTCACACGGCGGACGGGTCTTCAATTGGCCCATGGGCCGACGTGATGTCCGCGGACATTAGGCGCGCCCAGTGATTGGATGGTAAAAAGCGTTAGGTGCATCATATTTTCCGAAACGCCTGTCATGTTGTATCCGGATACAGCTGCAACTGACTGCGGACAGCGCGGTGGGTAAAACGTCTTGAAAACACATTTTGGGTCATTTGGTGTTGGAAAGAGGGGCTGGGAAGGGTCGGGGAGTGAAAAAAAGATGAGATGGGGCTGTTTGTTTATGTGGAAGAAGAGCGAACGGTGGGGCAGCAGTGCGCGGACACCGCAGTATTCTGCGGGCAGAGTCTTGGGCAGACAGCTTGAGAAACAAATTTGGGGTTATTTGGTGACTGAAAGAGGGTTTGGTCAGGTTAGGGGAGTGGAATCTAGATGATATGAGGACATTTGCAAAGGTGAAAAATTGGGTTGGCGGTCCATTTTGATGTCTGCAGATGTCATTTGAATTGGGAGGTTCAGGGCAAGATGTGGTGTGGTGGTTGTGGCCAGTGGCCAAATTCTTGGGTGCATGGCCATATTATGCTGTGGTGGTTGTGGCCAGTCCCTAGATTCCTGGGTGCATGGCCATAGGGCGTTGGCCATGCACTCAAGAATCTAGGCACTGGCCACAACCACCACAGCATAATACAGTCATGCACCCAAGAATCTGGCCACTGGCTACACCCATTATAATAATATGTCTGCAGAAATTGAATCCGGCCATTGGCTATAACCATTTTAATGATATGTGTATAGAAATTATAGGTAGTGTGTGGGTAGTATATAGTATTTGTAACATGGTGACACAATACAATTGAAGTGTAATTATGATTGCTGAACCACTGGGGGGAGAGGTTGAGTTTGTTGTACATGGTAATGAAGGAGAAATCTTTGCTTGAGAAACACATTTGGGGTTATTTGGTGACTGAAATAGGGTTTGTCCAGGCAGCTTGTGTTATTTGGTGTCTGAAAAGGGCTTGGGCGGACAGCTTGAGATGCACATTTGGGTTTATTTTGTGACTGCAAGAGGGCTTGGTCAGGGTAGGGGAGTGAAATCTAGATGATATGGGGACATTTGCATAGGTGAAGAATGGGGTTGGCAGTCCATTTCGATGTCTGTAGATGCCATTTGAATTGGGAGGTTCATGGCAAGTTGTGGTGTGGAGCTTGTGGCCAGTGGCCAGATTCTTGGGTGCATGGCCGTATTATGCCGTGGTGGTTGTGGCCAGTGCCTAGATTCACTTTAACAAAGTTTTTCCACTGAATTTGCTATGTTTTTATTAGTGCAACTTAGCCATAATATCCCTTTAACAACGTTTTTCACTTAATTTGATAGGTTTTTATAAGTGCAACTTAACCATAACATCCCATTAACAAAGTTGTTTCACTGATATATATATATATATATTCACTAAACAAAACTTTGTTGAGGGGACGTTATGGTTAAGTTGCCCTCGCAAAAACCTGTACACTTCACTACAAAAATACTTTCCACCTCCCCTTTATGCTTCAAATTAAAACCGAAAACTCCCTGAAATTCGACAGTTATGGTAAACTAAGCCCCCAACCCTGCCACCGCCCCTGTGCACTGCTAACACTAACACCTAGACCATGAAAGATGTCATCTCAAATGTCAATGATGACATCAACGATGTCATCACTTGTTTAGCCCCTTTCTTTTCCTTCCCTGCCATACATATATATGTGCATTCAGTAAAAAAAATTCACTAAAAGAATGTTATACTTCACAGTGCAACCAAACACCACTGCAAATTCCCCCATTATAATAAGCTAAGCAACCATAACTCACACCATCTACGTGCATTGTTAAGACTAACAGCCAGGAGGACATCAAAGATGACATCACAAATATCATTGATGACATCACTGATGACATCACATGTGAATATTCCTAAAAAGTCCCTGCCTACAAGGGGTTCTTTCTATTATGTTGGTAGCAAGATGTCAGGGGTGATTGTGTAATGCTACACATATAATAACTAACTCACAAATGTACACTTAATACACACTTTTGCTAAAACAAACAATACATATGCTGACCCAATGCATATAACTGAGCAGCACATACAGGGAAACTGAAGTAGGGTAAAAATAACTAGCAGCATCCCACCGTTTATCTTCCTGTAGACACATTAATTGTGTGTTTGAGGCCTGCCATTGCCCCATGCATGTGCATCATGAGCTGACACCTGACCCTAACGAAAGTACTTTACGAACACACGACAAGGGTACCGTTTTGGTTTACAGCACCTTTTCAATTTTCATATTGTGCTGGTCAGTGAATAAAACCACCTAGCCTACATTTTTCAATGCACCAAAATAAGTGAGGCACACATGTGATGTTATAAAGTAATGGCAGATTTTCAGTAGTGCAACATAACCAAAAGGTTTCTTTAGGAAGGGTCGTTTGGTAAACAATATATAGCTTCCGAAGAATGCCACATGAAAATATACTGTCGTACAGCACCGTGACATGTCCCAGAATCAGTACACACTTACCTGAACGAAGTATGCCTGTTGGGCAATGTGGAAATAGATTTTATATTCATGTAGGAACGTCCGCCTTCAACATTTGCCTTAAACAACGCCAACACGTACTGGTATGCAACGACTGCGAATGCACTACACATTATATATTGGTAGGGAAAGTTGTACTTATCTGAAAAAGACATCAGCTAAATGCAGCCTCCCTCCCTAAGAAACAGCAGCAGTGGTGTAATGCAAAGGCATAAGAAACTGTGTTGCTATCTTGCACATAACAGACGGAAAAAATGTGTTGCCACACATACAGTCACTCATATTACCGTTTGATGCCTTTTTGGTCAATGCCGGTCGCATATTACCTTATTGCCTGCCGTGGCAAAAAATAAAGCCATCCATGAACAAAGTTAATAATGGGTTAACAACGACCTTCCACAGTATAATTGAAAAAAAAAAAAACTTGAATACACTCCACGCACTCCTTATTTCTCTGTAAAGTATATAGGCGCAATAATCTTTGCCAGCAATAGTCTAAATTACAAATGCAGTAACGTGTGCTACTAAAAAGGACGTGTACTTGTTGTAATCCGAGGCGACTTTGGCAGTAAGGATCACAAAAGAAAATCCTCTTTCAAGATGGCCACCATAGAAAGGGAAGGCGGTCATTCCATACATAACCCCTCTTCCCTTTCCATTGTAGGTTGCCAAAAGCACAAGAACGTGGCGTGACGCAGAACTTGTATATAAACATTCAGCGACGTACAAGCTAATAAATTACATTTGCAAATAAAAGAAAGGAATGGTAAATAACACGTGGCCATTTTACAGGTTACAAACTAGATTTATTTAATAACAAACTTGCAGAGACCATCGGAATAAACGCATAATCAATGCAATGATTACAATGCTGGTTAGGGAGACATTGCAAATGTTGAAGATAAGGAGGCTGTTTTTTTTCCGCAAACAAACATTTTTGGGTCTTCGTTGAAGCAGTCGCTTTGTTTCCATAGTTATTTCCCAAAAGTCATCATGACGTTGAGCCTACAGCACCATAAATGATGTCACGTTGCTCTGAATAACGAGTTCAGCGAACGGACAAAGCGGGCTTACAGTGTCATTCCACATTATTGTTATGGACAGGCAACCGCTCACCAGCAGTTGTATTTGCCGTTCGAAGAAGCCCTCACTCTGGATTTGAAAACCATGGCATGCACAGTATGGCAAAATATACATAGTCGGGAAAAGTTACAAAAAATAAGTGTCAGCAACCAACCTGTACCACCTGTACCAAAATGTTTTAAAAGATCAAATAGAAAATGTGCAAAGTGGTACACAAAAATACGTGCTCAAAGTTGACATTTTAGTAATATTTTACTAATGTCCAAATGTACCTATAGGTGGAGGTTAGAAATGGTGAGATTTTGCATGCGCCGTAAGAGAAAACAAAATGGCAAGTACACAGAAAGACAATAATTTAGGTATGAAACAAAAAAGAGTGGACAAATAAAAAATAATTACGTCTCGTCATTTCAAAGAAGACAAAAAAAATGTGCAAAGTTATACACAAAGCTATGTGGACAAAGTAAGCGTTTCAAATTAGAACTATAAATAGTAAAAAAGGTTGAGTGCATTCATACCCTGCAAATGAGCAACGTGTGCACTCTACAACATTACAGGAAAATTGTACAAGGGCAGAAAAATAATACGTTAATTATACTAGCTCAATTAGATGGGCAGTTATGTAAAAATAAAGCACGGATTGCTGTACAGTGGGCCAAAGTAAACTTACAAAAAATTTAAAGCCTCCATTCTTTTTCGGCAAATCAGTCACGAATGTGTTTGCAGCGAAGATTCTTCCTTGACTGATATGCATGTCACTTACAAACTTTTGAAAACATAACCTTATCAATTGCGGTTTTTTTTACCCTTTCATTCCGTGAATAGCGCGCAAGTTTCTCTTGGGCTGAAGATCAAAAAACAATTGCCCCTTTACTTTCACTCGGATGCGTGGGCGTACTGAGCAGTCAACCAAAAAAGCAACTCGTGTGGCCTTCACTCAGAAGGCAAATTATTCTTGCTTTGAAGCAACATAATGAAATCTAATTATCAGAACCTGAACTCCCATACAGCTTCAGAAGCGCTGTTTCAAGCAAACAGTGCAGATAATGGCCTTAGTTCTCAAAACTGTAGAGGCCAATCTGAGGGAAATATTAGTGCAAAACACATTTTACTCCACACGCTGTAATTGGTTGTGGTGCAGTGAGCACGAACTTCCATTTAAATGTATCATTTTGCAGACAAAAAAACTGCACTTTTTCACTTTGTGCTTCCACAGCTCATTGGGCCCCCTCAGAGGTCACCTTGTGAAATACTATTACTTGAGTGTGAGAAGTCTAATGCTCTCTTGTTTTGGAGCTGTTTCTGGCGGTATCCGCGCATACGAAAACATTAGTAGAAGAGAGGGGGCCACCGAACAAAGCTACCTTACTGCACGCTATTTACAAACAATCTGGGAAAGAGCCACATGATCATGAGCACGACCTTTCCCCCCGTTCAGTGTAAGGGGGAAAAAGAAGTTTTGAGAACCCCTCCCCTTATAACTTTCACCCCTCTGCACCAAACATGACAAAACATTCCAACCAAAGTCAGAGTGGGCGATATATTTTTTTTCCAAAGTTTGGCGACGATTAGTCCAAGGGTAGGACATTTATAAGGCAGCCAAAAACAGTTCTTTCTATGGAAACAGCCACTCCACCAAAGCAACACAGTCACTAACCTCCCTCTCGAATGTGCTGCAGTGGGTGCCGGCAGGACCTAGAGGTTAAGATATATTTCCACGTACTTTTGAATGTATAGGTGTACAATGGCTCATACCTCCACCGCTAACAAGGTCGTTACTGTGTGCATGGGCTTCGGCCATGCAGCCAAGACTGTAACCCTCCCCAGAACCACCTGACATGCTAACCTATAGATGAGTGTATGCACTGCAGTAATATGAAGAGGTGTTTCTGGGCAGGGCCTAGGGTTTTACAAGTATGATGTATGGGCTACATGGTGCAGCCATGGAAGCAAAACTCTACATCCTGCCCACAATCACCTCAGTGATGTACAGTAGTATGGATGTATTGAAAGGTGTGCTATGCTTCACTTATTCTGGCCAGACAGGCACTCCTACCTGTTTGTACATAGATAATATTGCAATGTGTTGATGTGCACTGGCTTTTAACTCCAGTGCTTATAACTTTCTTGTTGGGTGCATGGCCTTTGGCCATGCACCCAACACTGTACACTCTCCCCTCAACCATGTAAGCGATAATCAATACTACACGTGTAGCCATGTTCGTGACATGCAGCAGTGGTTGTGGGCAGGGCCTACAGTCTTGGAAGTATGGCCTTCGGCCTACGGCCTACGGCCATGCATCCAAGACTCTAGGCCCTGTCCACAACCACTGCAGCATGTCACGACCATGGTGGCATACTAAGGAATAACACACCCATAGGAAAATGTAATGTAATCGGGAAATACACTCAAAATTAATGGTTACTAACGCCACGCGTGTCCTGCAAACATTTTCAAGGTGCCTGTACACAGCACGGACTCAAATACTAGCCTTATTAGATCCTTCATTTTCTGCACGTACAAACATCCTAAAGAAGGCGCCAATGCAGGTTATCTAGGCCCTGCCCACAACCACTGCAGCATGTCACGACCATGGTGGCGTACTAAGCCATAACACACCCATAGGAAAATATAATATAATAGGGAAATACACTCAAAATTAATGGTCACTAACGCCACACGTGTCCTGCGAACATTTTCAAGGTGCCTGTACACAGCACGGACTCAAATAGTAGCCTTATTAGATCCCTCATTTTCTCCACGTACAAACATCCTGAAGAAGGCGCCAATGCAGAATATATAATACACAATTGCCGGCCAAACAAGCACAGTATTTCATCTGTCTCTTACTCTGTGATCCTCCCCACGCACTGCAGGAGAGCAAAACAGTTTCGAAAACAGCATTTCGCCTCTGGTAAGTAGCACGTTGTCTTCGGATCCAAGATGTCGGGCGCATCCACACATTCTGACGTACATCACTGCTCGCTGTAGCCAATCGGCGCAGACATTACGTGTCTGCGGTGATGACGCCACCCACCTGGCCAATCGGTGTCATGTCCGCAGAGCGAACAGGAAAATGTGACCGCGCAGCGGACATAGATATCACTAATTTATTCAGACATATTTTTGGTCGTTTTAAAGGAAAGTACTAGACGGATTGTCACCAAATTTACTAAAGCACGCTTTTGGGTCCAAGCCCCTGCCCCTGGCACAAATTTGGTGCAAATCCGTCCAGCGGTTTCACCTGTAGCTGTGCGCAAAGTTTTTCCTCCATTCAGTCTATGGGAAAAAAGACATTTTGGGACCGCCCCCTATAACTTTGCCCCCCCTGGCCCAAACATCTCCAAACCTTGCAAAAAAATTCCGAGTGAATCATATACATTTTTTTGCAAAGTTTGGTGAGGATTCGTCCAGGGGGAGAGGAGTTATAAGCCACCCAAAAAGTGCTCTTCCTATGGAAACAGCAACTCAACCATAACTACACGGCCATGGATATATATATATATATATATATATATATATATATATATATATATATATATATATATATATATATATATATATATATATTCAGTGAAAAAACTTTGTTAAAGGGACGTTATGGTTCCAAGTAAAACCGAAAAACCCATGAAATTCGCCAGTTAAGGTAAGCTAAGCAACCATAACTCGCGCCACCACCGTGCACTGCTAAGACTAACACCCAGGACATCAAAGATGACATCACAAATGTCATTGATGACATCACTGATGACATCACATGTCTGGCTCCCCCTTTTTTCCTTTACTGACATATCTGGGCCACATGGTTTTCTTCAGTAACAGTCAGTAATTAAAATTGGAAAAGGGAGTATATTTGTAGACTTATCCTTCAAGTATGTTCTTACAATAATTCCCTTAGGGTCCAGTCATATCATATGAAACATATACATAGGGGAAGACATGAGCTTGAAAGACAGCAATCCTTTCTGTGCATTAAAATAATCAGTAAAGTTGTCAGCACCTTCTGATAGTTCTGTTGTTTTTTATTACTGTACTTTCCCTGTATATGTTCCTATTTTTATATCTTGTATTCACACTACTTTCCTTAGAGTCCAGGCACATCATGTGATATATATATATATACATAGGGTAAGTAGCACGTTTGAAACAGAGCAATCATTTCTCTGCATAAAGGTAATCTGTTAGGCTATGAACACTTTTTGCTACTACTGATGTTTTTTTTCTTTCTTCAATTTCTGTGTATATACTCATATTTGTATGTGGTGTTGTCTCTTTGTGTTTTGTCTATAATAATGCAATTATGTAGTAAGTGGGTTTTATTATCTACTTATTACATGTTTCACAGTATGCAAAACTCTAATAAGAAAACAGTTATCATTTCACTATTCAACATGGCAAGTTCATGAATATTGCACCTCCATCATGTATGCTGCACACAATGCCTATGTTTCTACATGAGCACCTTACTATACTGGATGGACGAATTAGCACTTGATATTTATTCCAATTATCCTTGACACTTTTTTTAATTAACATTACAATAAGAAACCCTTGTACAGACTTTTTATGAAAGATAAATGCACATGTGATGTCATCAGTGATGTCATCAATGACATTTGTGACGTCATCTTTGGTGTACTGGGTGTTAGTTTTAGCAGTGCACGGTGGTGGCGTGAGTTATGGTTGCTTAGCTTACCATAACTGGCGAATTTCAAGTGTTTTTCGGTTTTACTTGGAACCATGACGTCTCTTTAACAAAGTTCTTTCACTGAATTTCATAGGTTTTTAGCACAACTTAACCAACACGTCCCTTTAACAAAGTTTTTTCACAAAATTTCAAAGGTTTTTAGTAGCGCAACTTAACCATAACGTCCCTTTAACAAAGTTTTTTTCACTGAATTTCATAGGTTTGTAGTAGCACAACTTAACTATAACGTCCCTTTAACTAAGTTTTTTCACTGAATTTCATAGGTTTTTAGTAGCGCAACTTAACCATATCGTCCCTTTAACAAAGTTTTTTTCACTGAATTTCATAGGTTTTTAGTAGCACAACTTGACCATAACATCCCTTCAACAAAGTTTTTTCACTGAATTTCATAGGTTTTTAGTAGCATAACTTAACCATAACATCCCTTTAACAAAGTTTTTTTCACTGAATTTCATAGGTTTTTAGTAGCACAACTTAACCATAACGTCCCTATAACAAAGTTTTTTAACTGAATTTCATAGGTTTTTAGTAGCAAAGCTTAACAATAGTAACTTTGACTTTATGTACATGTAATATGCAACATACTGAACCACTTCTACTAAATGTAATGTCCGCAAACATTTTTGATGTCTGCGGACATATTCGGACAACAGTACCACTACCTAAAAAGTCTGGTGGGGGCATGTTTCAATGTTATATTACAACATGATAACATTAAAAAATTCACAAAGTAGTACACATACATATTATATGTAGTAATACATAAGAAATGTAACCCATATATGTACCACACTAACCATTCATTTAAATACAATATATTCTAAAAACGAATATGCCAAGAGAAGATAAATAGGCTTCCAACATAATTACCTGACAGACAATCCACAACTAAGACCAAGACCAGACCTATAGACTACTCAGAACATATCTTACCTGAAATAGTAAGTATACATCATTTTACTCATAGCTTTATAAACTTTCTGTATTAGATTAAAAAAGAAATATTATATATATTTTTTTCTCACAGAAATGTCTAGTACTCTGGAATGGCTAGAGGAGCACTTCCCACATGACAAAATGTCAGAAAATAGTGAAGCTAATGGTACACACTTTACAATATGAACCATTTAAGTGTTATTATTTTACAGAGCATACCAAAATAGAAAATACGTCTGAAGAAACTGTTATAGAAAACACGCTTGACAGCTTAAAAGAAAAAATGGATTTATTATTTATTATTGAGCAATTTTAGTATTTTGAAAACTTTTGTTGAGGATCATTTTAAAACAAAAACCTCATACCATTGTCCCACATGTACTTGTCCCCCCTCAACATATCCCAGTCAATTATCCCCAAACCCTCTCCATAATCCAAAATGTTTTGATGAGATTTCAATCCCTTCTTCACCTGATATCAATCATGTTGAAACCCCTAATTCACCTGTTTTTGTTTCTGTTTCTGCCTCACCTTCTCTGTCATAAATTATTAATATATGTGAAATAACGTAACATTTTTATATTGTGTTGTAATTACCTCCCATTTTTTATTTTTTTAAAAACAATGTAGATGTCCGCGGACAGCGCGGGTGTTCTGAAATGTTCGTAAAAAAATGAAAATGGAGGTGTCCTGAAGAACACTATACCTGTCCGTATTGTTCGCTAGCAAGTTGAAACTGTTCTAAGAACCCAATTGGTGTCCTGAAATGTTCGTAATTAAACGAAAATGGAGGTGTCCTAATAAAGAACACTATACCTGTCCGTACTGTTCGCTACCAAGTTGAAATGGTTCTAAGAACACATGCGGTGTCCTGAAATGTTCGTAAATAAATGAAAACGGAGGTGTCCTAAAGAACACTATACCTGTCCGTACTGTTCGCTAGCAAGTTGAAACTGTTCAAAGAACACAAGCGGTGTCCTGAAATGTTCGTAATTAAACGAAAATGGAGGTGTCCTAAAGAACACTATACCTGTCCGTACTGTTCGCTAGCAAGTTGAAACTCTTCTAAGAACACAAGCGGTGTCCTGAAATGTTCGTAATTAAACGAAAATGGAGGTGTCCTAAAGAACACTATACCTGTCCGTACTGTTCGCTAGCAAGTTGAAACTGTTCAAAGAACACAAGCGGTGTCCTGAAATGTTCATAATTAAACGAAAATGGAGGTGTCCTAAAGAACACTATACCTGTCCGTAATGTTTGCTAGCAAGTTAAATGTTCTAAGAACACAATTGATGTCCTGAAAAGTTAGTAATCAAATGAAAATGGAAGTGTCCTAAAGAACACTATATCTGTCCGTAGTGTTCGCTAGCAAGTTTAAACTGTTCTAGAACATACGCGATGTCCAGAAATGTTCGTTTGATGTGTGACGCACTTTTAATTAATTCAGGACCCGAACACTGTCCGTAGAACATCAACACGCATGCGCAAACCAATGTCCGTGCATTTGGTGTCCTGCGGACAGGAGCTTCCTTCGCGGACCTGTTCACAAAGGGATCATGTGACCGTGCCCATGCTGATCACGTGTTCTGAATGCGGACACTGTTCGTGTCCCCGAACAATTTAAAAGTACATTTTCGAGTAATCCACAATATTTTTCCATAAAAACTCATCATAGCACAAGTCCCACATAGTAATCCTGAGTTTCTACATATCTTTTGAAACTTTTTGAACCCTTTTTTGTGTTCGATTTGTCCGCGGACAGCGCGCATGTCCACGAACCGCGTACAAGCACCCCTATAAAAGACCACGTCCTAGAGCTTATTCTCATTGTGTTTCTGGCTATTCTTCAGAGCACAGCTATTTCTCCAGCAACTTGCTGATTCCACCATCGAGATGGCATCCCTGGCTGCAGAACTGCCACCTGGTGCTGCACCTGCTTCAGCACCACCCCGACCCCCTCCACCACCACCACCTTCCCAAAGGCCTGAAGAGGGGAACAGGAGTGAGGATGCAGAGGAGGAAGAAGAGGATGATGAGAATGAGGTAGAGGAAATCCCTACTACCCGCACTAGATGTGAGTCGTGGGTGTGGCGGTTATTTTCCATTTATGGGAATGGTCCTAAGGCTCGTGCGAACCGTGTTATCTGCAATGAGTGCAAAATGATACTCAGTCGTGGGGGGCACGGTTCGTACAGCTTTGGGACCACGACCATGAAGTGACACCTGAGGTCATTTCACTCTGGGGCTATTCGCAAGGTTGTACCTTGCGAAGAACGTAGTAGGTTGATTTCCTCTACTTCATCCTCTGTTTCAGATCCTGTCACCACAAGGACCACCTCTGTGGGACAGCGTCTTCCTCAAGCTGCCTCACAGGCCATACAGAATTCTGATGACCCTTACCTTTCGAGGGTCATAGTTGTATGTATGTACTGTGACACAGTACTCTGCAGGAGGGAGTGACTTTGGAGTGCTTTTGAGACTATCGTCTCAGGGCACGAGAAGACCTGCTCACTACCCAAATAGAACCCACTCTACATCTTCCTCTCTCAGCTCGCCCTTTCTTATCCCTGTGGTTGGTGTTCGCCCCTTTACCCTCCTTTCCCCTCATCTCCTAGTGTGTCGTGTCTAAAAAACCAAAAAAAATAAAATTACAAAAATCAAAAAAAAAGAAGACTCTTTTCAGAGCCGCCTTTCACAGTTAAAAAATGGAAGTGAAGAAAAATAAAGCAGGGCCCTATGTATTTCTTAAAAGTCCGTGGACAGTTCGCGAACATTAAAAAAATTGGGGTGATACCCAATTGTTACCATTGCATTTTTCTCTGGGTGGAAGTAGTGGCTCTGAAAAGAGCCTTTGGGAGGTGTTTGTATGTCAAAAATTATAAATTTTTAACACCTACTTCAAAATGGATGCTGAATTTCTAAAAAAGGTTGCAGTGCAGTTTGTACATTTCTCAGAAAAATCTGATTGCCAGCATAAGTAAGATGGACTCCATCTCTGCGAAAAATCTATGTACTACGAAACATAATATTTTCATTGTGAAAAGAGGACATGCCAAAATCTCTTAGAAATGCACAAACAGCCTTATTAACATTGCGCCTTGCTTTTTTCCATTTGTGGACCAAATGAAGAAGAACGAAGCCACATTTGTCTCTGCGCAATCCGTGAAAATATTACTTGAGAATTAGGAAACATGTCCATGACTTTCCCAAGTCCTTCTTTAATAGCAAATTGCAAAGAAATTCCAGACACATGTCCTAAACTGTTCCCTCCACAATGAATTACAATTATGTCTGGATGTTGCTTTGTTTCCAAAGTAGCACAGAGAGGTAGCAAGTCCAACCACTTCATTCCACGTACTCCATGCCAGTGTACTTCCACATTTGGAAATACAAGATCTACAGCTACTCCACAGCTTTGTGCATGCACCTTCAACCAATGTATCCACAAATCTCCCAATATCCAAACAATCTGTTTTCTGAAACACACAGCCATAGCTATCTGTTCTCTCAGCAAAAAGCGTATCTGAGAAACTCTCTCCTGGCACAACACACCCACTAAACTTTCCTGACCAATCCCTTTCAATGCTCATTCTCATTTGCATGACATCTAAACACAAAAATCCCCGGATGTAACTCCCGATGTCCGCGAACTACCGCCATGTCCGCGAACATATCGTAACATGAACAGTCCTTCTACCATTTCCACTTCACTCTCTGTGCCATTCCCTCATTGTATGTAGCTAAGAAATCGCATGACCATGCACCAATCACATTCAGGACCTCTACATCTAACTGCATCATCATAGATCAGCACTGCAAATGTACTGTGAATCTCTCTGAGTACAAGTGTCATATCATTGGCAAGTACTATCTACAAGAAATACTGTACAAGTCTCCAAGATTTCTACTTGCAGCTCCATGCATATCCATATGCATGAACACAAACTACAAGTATGCATATTTTCTGTAAAGTACATGAACACATTTTCAAACTGACTTTCAAACTGACTTTTAGCATCTGTAAAATGAATCTACTGTCTTTTTTCCAATTTCCTAAAATCAACTATCACTTATAAACCTTTATACTATTTACTTTCTTAATACACACACAATAAATCATGTTAAACTAACATTTTTTAAATGAAATTTATAGACTACATATATTGAAACAAAATTTCATGCATGCACACTCTATGTTCCAATCTCAAAAAATAATACTTATACAATAACATTTATTTATTTATTCATTTATTTGATTACTTTAATTTAAGCATGACATTAAGGCACTATTACCTAGAACAGCTTAGTTACAGAAATGGTGGTATTCAGTGGTACATTATGAATTTCAAAAGACATACTAAAGATATGTTGTTTGTTACAGTTACTCATTGCAATACAATTTGTTCATTAAGAACATATCATATGTATTGAACTGGTGTGACGTATCTTATGTGATTAAGATCGTTTTAATGGTTTTAAGGAAGGCACTGAAGATTTCAATTAAAAAATCAATATCTAAATTAAAAACAATGCTATATACAAACAAAATTACTAATTTGTTTCTTTTACAATTGCAGTGAAGACCATTCTCCTGAAAAGAAGCAGCCAAATTTCAAGAACAAAGAAGAACTAAGAATTAAACTGCTCATTTTAGAAAAAAAGTAAGTAGAATATCACCATAATATTTGTATTATTACTCAAACATACTGTAAAGTTAATTCATGCTATTTCTGTGCCTAAAAATAGAGATTGTGCACCATTCTGTCCAAAAATCCCAATGTCTTAAACACTGATTTACAGCCAGAATGGCGCACAAATTCCTACTTTTGGACACACAAATTACCCAACGCTAGAATTTTCATATTATAGAATAAACAACTGTTTTTATTGTATACATTAGATTTACTATTTATACTTCTCCACACCACCAGCTTATTTTTTTCTGTCATCTTAACCTGAGTTTAGTAACATATTAATTGAAGAATACACATCCCTACTAGTTGTAGTTCCCAATGCACAATCAGACACCATTACATACATCATCTTACTCAAACACTCATGCACACAGCACACATACATTGCAGAACACCCCAACCCATACCTTCTTTATTTTTTTCAACAGACCCTAAAGAATGCCTACCAAAGTGAAGTCCGTAGAAAGCAACACAGAAGTAGAGCAAATGAAAATAAAAGTGTCCAACATAAGCATCCACCTCTAGCAGAATTTGTAAAAAAAAGTTCAAACAAAACAGCTAATACAGTCATTTAGTGAAACACAAGAAGTTTCAAGTACAAAAACTTTGCCTTCTCTATCAAAATGTACAACAAACCAAAAAACAATTAACAGAAAATCAGCTATCACTACAGATAAAACTACTTCTTTAAATGTTAATATAGTGCAAAGTAAGCATACCAAGAAAAGTATTTTAGCCAAAATGTTCCGTCACAAAGTCCTTCAAAATCTTATAAAAACAGCAGAGAAATCAGGTTCAATGCTTAAAAACTATCGTGGGAAATTAATTTTAGAAGCGTTGATAGATAGTGCAATTCTTCTCAAAAGAAAGTTATTTATTTTAATGTTAAACAAAATGAAATCACTAACAAAACTAATAACTAAATTACAAAAAAGACTTCTCAATAAATGAAATGTCAACAGAAAGAACTTCTTAAGTATCTGCGGAGGTGAATGGAGTCACACTACAAGCACAGAACCATACTTCAATGAAGAAGCGTACAAACAAAAGCAAACAAATGCAATTGCCATACAAAGCAGTGGTCGAGGTTATGAAATAGTTAATAATACCATAATGGAACAAGAAGTACTCCTTACAAAAATATGCACTGAAAACTTAGAATGACCCCTCCATTCAACTGAATCAGAACGTCTAGTGTACAAATGGCCATGCACGTCAATATGTAAAATTCCTAAACAATTTTTCAAGTCTTTACGCCAATTCCTCAATCAATATGTGAAAAGCAAAGACAAAATCAAAATTAAACTACTGCAAAATATGGATACCTGTCCAGTGCGCAAATACACAGGACTACAAGGACATTCATTGGCCTGCATTACAGGACCTACTTGTAAAACCACCTTCCATGATATCAAAAGAATCTCAACACATCATTCAACTATAAGAAATCTAGTCTATAAACTGTACTATTCTAAAAGTCCTGCTTTAGCACTAGCACATTTTTATAACATTCTTCTACATGGTACAGCAAAAGACCTACTTCAAGAAATTGACTATATCCAGAAAAAATATTTTGGAAGTGAAAGCCATTTACAGAATGAAATAGCTTTAAACCAAATTAGCAACAATTTTACACATGGCAACCTTTTGCTAAACACATACAAAAAAGAAATACTAAAATTTAAAAGTACATCAGCTGAAGTACCAAACCATGTATGTGTATGTTGCCGCAGAACTTTTTCTAAACGTAACACGAAAACTGTAGACCTATCATATAAAATAGAAGACAATGAAGATTCTAAATGGTTTGAATTAGCTCTCTACCTTATAGCAGAAAACAAATACAAAATAAGTGACCCCTTAATACTTTGCAGTTACTGTACTACAAAACTTGACAACAACCAAACTCCTTCACATGCTATCACAAATAATTTGGAATTATACCCACTACCAAAACCCCTACAACAACTTAATTTTTATGAGAGCATCATAATTCAAACAGTACACCCATTTCAAGCAATAATACGCCTTCAACCAAAAACAATAAAATTACCTCCCTCTGAATTGGTAAAAGGCATTTGTGGAAAAGTAGTTTATTTACCATTAGATCTAAAAGAAAATGTGCATACTGTAGGAGTGCAACGTCTATTGCAGCAATCTTTAATTATCTTAGTAAATGCAGTACCTACAAAAGACAAAAAATATGGCAACAGCTGGTAGATTTACATAAAGCTAGACAAGCCTTACAATATCTTAAAGAGAATAATGAATATTACAAAGAAATTAATATTGAAGGAAACTTGAAAGATACAACTGAAATAATCCAAGAAACACAAGAAGCTGGTCAATTTGAGCTACTAGATCCTGTTAGAATATCAAATACTTTAGACCATTACACAATTCATCCTTTGCACTCTAATGACACCATAGAAGATGCACTGGAAACATACCAAATGCGTCAAACAAAAGGATCACCAATCAGCATATGGGAAAAAAGTATAGAAGCACATGCTTTTCCTCTACTCTTTCCTACTGGCAAAGGAGGAAGGTATGATGATAGACCTATTCAAATATCGGCTTCAGAATACCGCTCATTACGGATGTATTCTGAAGATCCCAGATTTAGACAAAATGTGGAATAGATATTCCACCTACTCTTTGAAAGTGAACTAGCAACTTTATGTTATGGAGTTGCACACATATTAAAATCAGGATCCCACTTTCAAAATATGACAGCTACACAATTATTACAAAAAGTGCAACAAAAGGATGAGATTTTACAATCAAATATTACAAATCTATTAGCAAATATGCGTGGTACTAAAGAGTACTGGTTTCGACATCACGGAGATGTATGTTGTATGATCAGAAACCTTGGCCCACCCACTTGGTTTGTTACATTATGTTGGCAGAATATGCATGGGAAGATTTACATGATTTCCTACGCATATCAAATAAAAACAAAACAAACATAGATATACTAACACCAGGAGAACTTTGTTCTTTGGATCCTGTCAATGTTTCAAGATATTTTCACCATCACTTCATTGCTATGCTACATTTTATTTGTAATACCACTGTGCAACACTTCTTTTGGAGAAAAGAATACCAAGCCAGAGGAGCACCACATATCCACATGCTTTTATGGATTAAAGATGCTCCTAAATTTGGTCAAGACAGTGATGCAACTGTTTTACAGTTTATTGATAAATATGTCACTTGTGAAATTCCATCAGAATCCACAAATAGTGATCTTCATGCACAAATTTTACAATTTCAAAGACATAAATGTGGCAAATATTTTCGTCGCAAATACAAAAACAAAGGGAAATACTACACCAAATGCCAATTTGGTTGCCCTAGACCAGTTACAAATACAGGTCAAGTGAACAACCTCATGTCTTCAGTTAGACATAGTGTTAAAGGTAAGTCACCTAAAAATACATATTACATAAAAAGAAAAGAAGAAGAAAAATATATCAATGATTATAATGCAATCATTGCCCACTTATGGAATGCAAACATAGATGTGCAGTACATTGCAGGCACAGCATACTTAACCAAAGCAGAAAGGACAGAGCTCCAACACCTCTGGAATGACATGTCATCAGATAAAACAGTGTCTCAGAAATTATACAGCTTGGGCATAAAAATGCTCTCCCATAGAGAATGTGGATCATATGCAGCAGCTGATCGTTTAACTGGTACTGCAGTGTACGGTAAATCTGAAAATATAGTATGGCTAAGTCTTGGTCCAACTACATCTAGAAAAAGAGTTCTAAAAACATACAAAGATATAGAAGCAATAGCCAAACATGATCCCAACAGCCAAGACATTTTAAAAAACAATTTATTGGACACATACTACCCAAACAGAAGTAATACTTTGGAAACCATGTGTCTATACCACATAGCCCAAAACTACACATACAAAAATAATATAAAAGCTGATGAAAAAAAAGGTAAATACAGAGTGACAAACTGTGAAGGCAGCTTAGTTAAACACACTAAACAAATTTAATTAATCATATCAAATTTTCATTGAAGACTCCTCAACATAAAGAAATATATTACATGTCCCTGCTACAACTCTTTAAACCATGGAGAAAAGAAGAAGAAATACTAGAAAATTATGACTCATATGAAGATGCTTTCAAAGCAAATGAAAGCAATATGAACAGCAACACGATGAAGAACTCTAGGCCCAACTAGATAAAGACACTTCTGACAGTAGTCAACCTTCTGTAACAGGAAGCCAAGAACCACTGGGAGAACCACTAATAATAAATGAGGCAGAATTAGCTATGATAGAAGGAGAAAACACCATGTGTCAGTATGAAGATAAAGAAGACTTAACTATACTACAATCAAAACTAAACTAAACAACGAACAACGTAGCATTTTTGAAGAAGTAACAAAACAAATTGCACATGGTGTGCAACATAAAAATAAAGAATGTTCCTGCCATAATTATAAACCTATACTACTGTACGTCAGTGGTGAAGCTGGTTCTGGCAAAACATTCCTAATCAAAATCATCAGTAAATTCCTTCAACAATTGACAAAGAACAAACTGTCAGCTGTTGTCACTGACCCCACAGGTTTAGCTGCCTACAACATAGGTGGTGTCACTTTACACCGATTACTACTATTGCTAGTAGAACACCAGAACAAATGAGACTATTACAAACTTTCTGCAGAAGCTACAATGGAACCACACAGAGTATTAAAAGAAATGAAAATGCTACTAATAGATGAAGTGAGCATGTTCTCCAACCTAATGTTGGCTTTGATTCACCTCAGATTACAAGAAGTACTGAAAACAAACTATGAAGAGCTCTTTGCAGGAAAACACATTATTGTTTTCAGAGATCTTCTTCAATTGACACCATGGAACAATTAGCCCACAAAAATGTCAATTGTATGGCCTTAATGTCAACTCTTGCAAGCTGTTTCAAATTCAATGAAATAATGTTAAGTAAAGAAATGCAACCAATAATGGAAATTAGCGCCACAGACAAACTAGATGTACATGGTATGACACTACCTATGTGTGACCAAGCCACAACAAGACTAAATAGTTTAGAAAAATCAATCTCAAACACAGTAGGCTTAGACAAGATATTAAAATTATCCTTAAATTGCAGAGTAATGCTTAAACGTAACCTTGACGTGGACCAAAGACCAGTTAATGGAGCACTGGGTACAGTTGTTGGCTTTCAAACGTACCCACGTGACAACAAAATTCAGTTTGTCAATATACTCTTCGACAAACTTTCAGAAGTCAATAGGATAGGACGCTCAACAGCTCGATTCCTTCTCTTCAAAGACATGTATGTACGCAGAGAACAATTTTCTCTAACTCTTGCATACGCAGTCACGATTCATAAATCACAAGGTCTTACCCTAGGCAAAGCAATGATAGATATTGGTAACAGTCTTTAAAGAAGGCATGAGCTACGTAGCACTATCACGCTTCCGTACACTTGACGGTCTATTTCTAATCAACTTTGATGCAAGTAAAATAAACGCTGATATTCCTTGCATTTTAGAATACAATAGACTTCGCTCACTATACAATCCCAATCTAAACACATACAGGCCGATTCATGGAATAATTAGCGCGGCGCAAGTGGGCAAAAACGTGCGAATCGCAGTGGAATAGCGAAAATCGCAGTGCAAGTGTGAAAATCGCACCAAAAGCAGCGCACATCGATTCATGGAAGGCCGTGCGCGAGAAAACCAGCGGATGTGCGACAAAACAGTGCGCGGCGCACGTTGGCGCACAGGCCATCTAACAGCGTGCGCCAGGTCACAGCGAAAATCGCACAGGCCACAGCGAAATTCGCACATAGCGCGGCGCACGCAACAAAAGTAGGCGGAACACGGGCGTAACACTCGGAATGGGGAACAACTTGCCAAAACGTGGGCGTCACGGGGGAAGTACAGGGCACAAGTGCGCGGAACGCCCACACGCTCGCCTACAACACGTATTCATGGAATAGAATAGGGGAAAAAAGCGCACGCTCAAACCAGCGCACAGGCACAAACACGACCGCCACAAGAAAGCAGGCGGTAGCGTCTCTGCGGCTGTAAGAAATCTGCGCCAAAAGGTGCGCCAACAAATCGCACCTATATACTGCCATGATGAATGTCCTATACTGTGGGCCTCCAGGACAAATGACGTGCAAAGGGGTACCCACAAACACGGACAACCGCTGACAAAAAATACGTGTGCGTGTATACCGGGGTGCGCGGGAAGTCTCACACGCGATTTCAGCAGGGTGCGTGCATTTCAGGGGTGCGCGGGAAGTCACACACACGATTGGCCCAGTACGAGCAGGGTACGTGTATTTCAGGGGTGCGCGGGAAGTTACACACGCGATTCCAGCAAGGTATGTGTATTTCAGGGGTGCGCGGGAAGTCACACACGCAATTTCAGCAGGGTACGTGTATTTCAGGGGTGCGCGGCCAGTTCCACACACAATTGGCCCAGTGCGAGCAGGGTACGTGTATTTCAGGGGTGCGCGGGAAGTTACACACGCGATTCCAGCAAGGTATGTGTATTTCAGGGGTGCGCGGGAAGTCACACACGCGATTTCAGCAGGGTACGTGTATTTCAGGTGTGCGCGCGCAGTTCCACACACGATTGGCCCAGTGCGAGCAGGGTACGTGTATTTCAGGGGTGCGCGGGAAGTTACACACGCGATTCCAGCAAGGTATGTGTATTTCAGGGGTGCGCGGGAAGTTCCACACGCGATTACAGCAGGATATGTGTATTTCAGGGGTTCTGGGGAGTACCAGACGTGAATTGGCCGTGTGGGCCCTCCCAGGTGTACGCTCCACAACCTCCACGGACCCTGCAGCCAGCCCACACCACGGGGGACTACCCTGCACCCCTGCCCATGTCCCGCAGGCAGCCCATTCACCATGGGCATGCCCCCGAGCAAACCCACATGTCACCTTGCACTACTGATCAACAATGCATGTCTACCGCCACCCCCACCACCCAGCAGTGCAGGGTCACCCTCCACCAGGCCCCCACTCATGTCTCCCACCACCCCCACCCCCCTGCCACCAGGGGCAGCCTCCACCAGGCCCCCACTCATGTCCCCCTGCACCCCCACCCCCCAGCAGTGCAGGGGCATCCTCCACCAGGCCCCCACTCATGTCTCCCACCACCCCCACCCCCCAGCCACCAGGGGCAGCCTCCACCAGGCCCCCACTCATGTCTCCCACCACCCCCAGCCCCCTGCCACCATGGGCAGCCTCCACCAGGCCCCCACTCATGTCCCCCTGCACCCCCACCCCCCAGCAGTGCAGGGGCACCCTCCACCAGGCCCCCACTCATGTCTCCCACCACCCCCACCCCCAAGCAGTGCAGGGGCACCCTCCACCAAGCCCCCACTCATGTCTCCCACCACCCCCACCCCCAAGCAGTACAGGGGCACCCTCCACCAGGCCCCCACTCATGTCTCCCACCACCCCACCCCCAAGCAGTGCAGGGGCACCCTCCACCAGGCCCCCACACATGTCTCCCACCACCCCACCCCCAAGCAGTGCAGGGGCACCCTCCACCAGGCCCCCACTCATGTCTCCCACCACCCCCACCCCCCAGCCACCAGGGGCAGCCTCCACCAGGCCCCCACTCATGTCTCCCACTACCCCCACCCCCCAGCCACCAGGGGCAGCCTCCACCAGGCCCCCACTCATGTCTCCAACCACCCCCACCCCCCAGCAGTGCAGGGGCATCCTCCACCAGGCCCCCACTCATGTCTCCCACCACCCCCAGCCACCAGGGGCAGCCTCCACCAGGTCCCCACTCATGTCTCCCACCACCCCCACCCCCCAGCCACCAGGGGCAGCCTCCACCAGGCCCCCACTCATGTCTCCCACCACCCCCGTCCCCCTGCCACCATGGGCAGCCTCCACCAGGCCCCCACTCATGTCCCCCTGCACCCCCACCCCCCAGCAGTGCAGGGGCACCCTCCACCAGGCCCCCACTCATGTCTCCCACCACCCCCACCCCCCAGCCACCAGGGGCAGCCTCCACCAGGCCCCCACTCATGTCTCCCACCACCCCCACCCCCCAGCCACCAGGGGCACCCTCCACCAGGCCCCCACTCATGTCTCCCACCACCCCCACCCCCCAGCCACCAGGGGCACCCTCCACCAGGCCCCCAGTCATGTCTCCCACCACCCCCACCCCCAAGCAGTGAAGGGGCACCCTCCACCAGGCCCCCACTCATGTCTCCCACCACCCCACCCCCAAGCAGTGCAGGGGCACCCTCCACCAGGCCCCCACTCATGTCTCCCACCACCCCACCCCCAAGCAGTGCAGGGGCACCCTCCACCAGGCCCCCACACTTGTCTCCCACCACCCCCACCCCCCAGCCACCAGGCGCAGCCTCCACCAGGCCCCCACTCATGTCTCCCACCACCCCCACCCCCCAGCCACCAGTGGCACCCTCCACCAGGCCCCCACTCATGTCTCCCACCACCCCCACCCCCCAGCCACCAGGGGCAGCCTCCACCAGGCCCCCACTCATGTCTCCCACCACCCCCACCCCCCAGCCACCAGGGGCAGCCTCCACCAGGCCCCCACTCATGTCTCCCACCACCCCCACCCCCCAGCCACCAGGGGCATCCTCCACCAGGCCCCCACTCATGTCTCCCACCACCCCCACCCCCCCAGCCACCAGGGGCATCCTCCACCAGGCCCCCACTCATGTCTCCCACCACCCCCACCCCCCTGCCACCATGGGCAGCCTCCACCAGGCCCCCACTCATGTCCCCCTGCACCCCCACCCCCCAGCAGTGCAGGGGCATCCTCCACCAGGCCCCCACTCATGTCTCCCACCACCCCCACCCCCCAGCCACCAGGGGCAGCCTCCACCAGGCCCCCACTCATGTCTCCCACCACCCCCACCCCCCAGCCACCAGGGGCAGCCTCCACCAGGCCCCCACTCATGTCTCCCACCACCCCCACCCCCAGCCACCAGGGGCAGCCTCCACCAGGCCCCCACTCATGTCTCCCACCACCCCCACCCCCCAGCCACCAGGGGCACCCTCCACCAGGCCCCCACACTTGTCTCCCACCACCCCCACCCCCCAGCCACCAGGCGCAGCCTCCACCAGGCCCCCACTCATGTCTCCCACCACCCCTACCCCCCAGCCACCAGTGGCACCCTCCACCAGGCCCCCACTCATGTCTCCCACCACCCCCACCCCCCAGCCACCAGGGGCAGCCTCCACCAGGCCCCCACTCATGTCTCCCACCACCCCCACCCCCCAGCCACCAGGGGCAGCCTCCACCAGGCCCCCACTCATGTCTCCCACCACCCCCACCCCCCAGCCACCAGGGGCATCCTCCACCAGGCCCCCACTCATGTCTCCCACCACCCCCACCCCCCAGCCACCAGGGGCATCCTCCACCAGGCCCCCACTCATGTCTCCCACCACCCCCACCCCCCTGCCACCATGCGCAGCCTCCACCAGGCCCCCACTCATGTCCCCCTGCACCCCCACCCCCCAGCAGTGCAGGGGCATCCTCCACCAGGCCCCCACTCATGTCTCCCACCACCCCCACCCCCCAGCCACCAGGGGCAGCCTCCACCAGGCCCCCACTCATGTCTCCCACCACCCCCACCCCCCAGCCACCAGGGGCAGCCTCCACCAGGCCCCCACTCATGTCTCCCACCACCCCCACCCCCAGCCACCAGGGGCAGCCTCCACCAGGCCCCCACTCATGTCTCCCACCACCCCCACCCCCCAGCCACCAGGGGCACCCTCCACCAAGCCCCCACTCATGTCTCCCACCACCCCCACCCCCCAGCCACCAGGGGCACCCTCCACCAGGCCCCCACTCATGTCTCCCACCACCCCCACCCCCAAGCAGTGCAGGGGCACCCTCCACCAGGCCCCCACTCATGTCTCCCACCACCCCACCCCCAAGCAGTGCAGGGGCACCCTCCACCAGGCCCCCACTCATGTCTCCCACCACCCCACCCGCAAGCAGTGCAGGGGCACCCTCCACCAGGCCCCCACACTTGTCTCCCACCACCCCACCCCCAAGCAGTGCAGGGGCACCCTCCACCAGGCCCCCACTCATGTCTCCCACCACCCCCACCCCCCAGCCACCAGGGGCAGCCTCCACCAGGCCCCCACTCATGTCTCCCACCACCCCCACCCCCCAGCCACCATGGGCAGCCCCCACCAGGCCCCCACTCATGTCTCCCACCACCCCCACCCCCCAGCCACCATGGGCAGCCCCCACCAGGCCCCCAATCATGTCTCCCCCCACCCCCCACCCCCCTGCCACCATGGGCAGCCCCCACCAGGTCCTCACAATCCCCAATTATGTGCGTAATGGTCAGCCTCCACAGCCAAAAAGCCCTACCAAGTAACCCATTCACCCACATGGAAATGGAAATCACATGTTACACCCCCAATGTTCATGAAGCTAATGAAGCCATGTCCGTCACACACAATGGTTGCAATTGAATGGGAAAACACACAACATGACATGCATGAAACCAATGAGATGATACCACACAGTGAAGTATGCAAACAAAATTGTATTGAAAAAAAATAAGAATGCTAAAGAAAGAAAACAAACTACAATGTGAATGAGAAAAAATAAGCTGCATGTCCGTATGAAAAAATAAAACTTGAAATCCAAATAGAAAAAAATGTTGTCCAAAGTCAAATGTAAACAAATCTCCATGCAATAAAGAACTATGTACAAAAATAACAAGGGTCCATGAGCCCAACTGAACAAAGGAAACCTACTAAAAAACCTATCTAAAAATCAACTATATACAAAAAGTGGAGCAGTGTCCGTCGACTCCAAATCATAATACGAAAGAAAGGAAACCTAAAACTAAAGAACTATATACAAAGGCGGCGGGCAAGTCCAGCGGCTCACTCTGTGGTGTCCCGGGCCAGGGCATCATCGAACTCCTGTTCGATGTCCCGGAGGCGGTCCAGTTCCATGGCCCCGAGGGTCCGCAGGGACGACGATGTGTCCTCCTCCAACCCCCTGTGGATTGCCTCGAGGCACTCGGCCCGCCTCAGGGCCCTCCGCATGGAGTTCTCCGACCTGACCATTGTGAGCCGCGCCTCTTCCGCCCGCCGCCGCTCCGCACCTATGGTGTGGCCCAACCGCTGCCACACGGAAGACACTCTCTGTCCTGGGTCCCCCTGCCCTCCGGCCGATGCCTGCCCCTCCGATGTCGAAAGCCCCGAGCCTTCATGGCTCCCACCATGTTGCTGCTGCTGCTGCTCTGCCTCTGCCCGTGCACTGCCTCCTGCTGCCTGCACATCCTCCGCCGGCTGGGGTGCACTTGTTGATGTGGCCACCCCTGCTGGACCACCGACTCCCGACTGTGGCAGGGATGCTTCCTCCACCAGCCTGGCCGCACCGTCAGAGGCAGCTCCACAGGGCACCCAGGTGACTGATGGGTGGGAAGATGGCACAGAGGACGACTGGCGCGTAGGGGGTCCAGTTGAGGAGGGGGTCTGAGCAAGCCCCATCAGACGGAGGAATCCAGCCTGGGTGACCTGTCCCAGCTGGCTGACGTGGTCAACGAGCCATTCGAGATGACGTGCAGTCTCTCCATGAAAAGACTGCAGGTCACCTCGCATGGCCCGTTGACGCAACGCCACACCAGCCAGGACAGGCTCAACCCGGACCTGGATGGCCACGTCCGCAGGCAGAGGAAGGACAGTTGACGTCAGCTCATCCCCTGCCTGAAAACGGGTCTGGACGTAGGCATCCCTGCTGGTGCAAGATGATGCAGGGACAGGATCGGGGACAGGATTGCACACAGGCACCTCCGCGGCCGCCTGTACTGCCTCCTGTCCCTGGTCCTGCACTGCACCACTAGCACCAGTGGGATCCCCACCTCCAGACCCCGTCTCTGGTGCTTGCGCGGCCCCCTCCTCCACCAAACCCCCCACCAACCTGGATGACTCCATGCCATCTTCCCCCGTTGGGCCGTGTGGGGTCCCAGCTGCCCCTTCTGCTGCCGAGGAGTCCAACTGCAACCTCCGCCTCTTGGACCTCCCCCGGCAGCTGCGGCCTGGGATGCGGCACCGGACTCCTCACTCCCCGACGAGATGACAACACGGGAGGGGAGCCGGGCCTTGCGTCTCCGGCTGGCGGTCGGATCCCCGCCGCTGTGCTCCACAGCACCTTCTCCGCCCTCTTCATCAGTTGACGCTGCAGACAGGGAGAAACAAAACACAGGCATCAGGGCACTGTACAATGGACACATACACGCATGACAGTTGCACAGGAGTGGCATTGGCAAACCTCAGACATGTCATCACAATCCCCAACACACATGTCATTGCAACTGGCACACATGAGCCATACCACAGCCATATCGCAACTGCCACCACCATCCCTACACATACAACAGCATCAGCAGCCAAAGGGGAGCCAGACATCACATGCAACACAGGAAGTGCACCACACATGTACACACACCACCACACTATAAGATTTGCTGGTAATCTCTGCTTTAGAGTAATGGTACTATCATTACATTGAAACCATCCACATTTCTTTTTTTATATATGCAGTGTAGTGCCCTGAATTGGTTGTGGCTCTGGCGTGGTAGATTATACCTATTGTTGTGAAGGTTTTCCTACCAAGTGATATTTGACCATGTGTGAATCCAGTCAGCTTGCAGTTGTTTTGGTACCATCTGCATTGTAACGTAGAAGCATTAGTATTACGTGTTTACTATGTGTTTGTATTACTAACGTGGAGTGATTATCTGAATTGCAGGTCAAACATAATCTACCATGGTTTGCATTTTGTACAAGTTGCTGAAATGGAACGGATTCACAATTAGGTATTGATATATACACAAAGCATACATTGGGGATTTGGTCTTGTGTCACATTGTTCCAGAGAGCGCATGTACGTTTCCACATGTATGAAATCTGGAAGATTTCATTTATAGGTATGTTTCTGTTTTCCAGTACTAATAGTAAGTACATTAGACATTCTTGTGGATCTTCCTGTGAGTTTATAGTGAATTTCACCATTCCAGCACAGTAGTCCAATTGTTGTCTTATTCCATAAACACTATACGTGTTGTCAGGATTGTTCGCTGCATTTCTGTGAAGTACTAACATTTGCAAACACAATGGGTCTGTACTGTGTAAGTAACTGTTCTCAACAATTGGTGGTAATTGAAATAGAATATTCATTGCTACATTTGCGTAGCAACTTACACCAACTATATTTGAGAGTTTAAATGGACGAGGTAGTTCTGTATCTGACTGCTTTTTTTGGAGTTTGTCTTCCTTCTTTGAAGAAGTACCTGGTTTACTTTCCCTAATTGATTCTTTTTTGCTTGTGGCACTTGATGAAGTATTACTTTCTTTTACTCTCTTTGGAGGATTTGCATTAACATCCTGTTGCTTTTCTGTTTGATTTATTTTTCTTTTATAATGTTTTACTTTTTGTGGAACAGAATATGTGTTTAGATGGGGAGTGTATAGTGAACGAAGTCTATTGTATTCTAAAAATGCAAGGAATATCAGCGTTTATTTTACTTACATCAAAGTTGATTAGGAATAGACTGTTAAGTGTATGTAAGCGTGATAGTGCTACGTAGCTCATGCCTTCTTTAAAGACTGTGTTACCAATGTCTATCATTGCTTTGTCTAGGGTAACACCTTGTGATTTATGAATGGTGACTGCGTATGCAAGAGTTAGAGAAAATTGTTCTCTGCGTACTTACATGTCTTTGAAGAGAAGGAATCGAGCTGTTGAGCGTCCAGTTCTTTTTACCTCTGAAAGTTTGTCAAAGAGATAATTGACAAACTGAATTTTATTGTCACGTGGGTATGTTTGATAGCCAACAACTGTACCCAGTGCTCCATTAACTAGTCCCTGGTCCACGTCAAGGTTACGTTTCAGCATTTCTGTGCAATTTAAGGATAATTTGAATATCTTTTCTAAGCCTGCTGTGTTTGAGATTGATTTTTCTAAACTATTTAGTCTTGCTGTGGCTTGGTCACACATGGGTAGTGTCATTCCATGTACATCTAGTTTGTCTGTGTACAATTGACATTTTTGTGGGCTAATTGTTCCATAAGATCTGTAGCACATGCATTATCTCCATAAAGTGCATGAATGTGCCGGGTTTTCAATATTGCTTCTGCTTCTTTAGAAAGTATACCAACTCTGATACTTTTTAAGATGTTGGCATAAGTGAGAGCTGCAGATTGGCACATGTTTTCTGTTAATTCTCTGTATTGGAAATGTTACCAAAGGTTGCCATTTCCTATGCTGCCAACAGTTTTACGGCAGAGTTTGTGTCCTAATGTTTTAAAAATAGACTCACCTTTTACTGGTGTTAATTGAAGAAGATCTCTGAAAACAATAATGTGTTTTCCTGCAAAGAGCTCTTCATAGTTTGTTTTGAGTACTTCTTGTAATCTGAGGTGAATCAAAGCCAACATTAGGTTGGACACCATGCTCACTTCATCTATTAGTAGCATTTTCATTTGTTTCAATACTCTGCATAGTTCTATTGCAGCTTCTGCAGAAAGTTTGTAATAATCTAATTTGTTTTGGTGTTCTACTGGCAGGAGTAGTAATCGGTGTAAAGTGACACCAACTATGTTGTAGGCAGCTAAACCTGTGGGGGCAGTGACAACAGCTGACAGTTTGTTGTTTGTCAATTGTTGAAGGAACTTACTGATGATTTTGATTAGGAATGTTTTGCCAGAACCAGCTTCACCACTGACATACAATAGTATAGGTTTGTAATTTTGACAGGTGCATTCTTTGTTTTCATGTTGTACACCATGTGCAATTTCTTTTGTTACTTCTTGAAAAATGGTACGTTGCTCATTGTTTAGCTTTGATTGTAGTATAGTTAAGTCTTCTTTATCTTCATACTGACACATGGTGTTTTCTACTTCTATCATAGCTAATTCTGCCTCATTTGTTATTAGTGGGTCTCCCAGTGGATCTTGGCTTCCTGTGACAGAAGGTTGACTACTGTCAGGAATGTCCTTATCTAGTTGGGCCTGGAGTTGTTTTTTGTGTTGCTGTTCATTGTGCAACATTGTTTTGTACTGTGCAAAGTTTACATCAGTTATACTGCTTTCATTTGGCTGTTGGGATCATGTTTGGCTATTGTTTCTATATCTTGGTATGATTTTAGAACTCTTTTTCTAGATTTAGCTGGACCAAGACTTAGCCATACTATATTTGCAGATTTACCATACAATGCAGTACCAGTTAATCGATCAGCTGCTTCATAGGATCCACATTCTCTATGGGACAGCATTTTTATGCCCAAGCTGTATAATTTCTGAGACACTGTTTTATCTGATGACAGGTCAATCCAGAGGTCTTGGAGCTCTGTCTTTTCTGATTTGGTTAAGTATGCTGTGACATATCGTGCAACTGCAGTAGAATTGTCTGCAATGTACTGCACATCTATGTTTGCATTCCGTAAGTGGGCAATGATTGCATTGTAATCATTGATATATTTTTCTTCTTCTTTTTTTTTATGCAATATGTATTTTTAGGTGACTTACCTTTAACACTATGTCTAACTGAAGACATGAGGTTGTTCACTTGACCTGTATTTGTAAATGATCTAGGGAAACCAAATCGGCATTTGGTGTAGTATTTCCCTTTGTTTTTGTATTTGCGACGACAATATTTGCCACATTTGTGCCTTTGGAATTGTAAAATTTTTGCATGAAGATCACTATTTGTGGATTGTGATGGAATTTCACAAGTGACATATTTTTCAATAAACTGTAAAACAGTGGTATCACTGTCTTGACCAAATTTAGGAGCATCTTTAATCCATAAAAGCATGTGGACATGTGGTGCTCCTCTGGCTTGGTATTCTTTTCTCCAAAAGAAGTGTTGCACTTCTCCAAGGGGAGGAACAGTTTTATTACAAATAAAATGTAGCATAGCAATGAAGCGATGGTGAAAATATCTTGAAAAATTAACAGGATCCTGAGAACAAAGTTCTGCAGGTGTTAGTATATCTATGTTTGTTTTGTTTTCGTTTGATATGCATAGGAAAGCATGTAAATCTTCCCATGCATATTCTACACAACTTAATGTAACAAACCAAGTGGGTGGGCCAAGGTTTCTGATCATACAACGTACATCTCCATGACGTCGAAACCAGTACTCTTTAGTACCACACATATTTGCTAATAGATTTGTAAGATTTGCTTGTAAAACCTCATCTTTTTGTTGAACTTTTTGTAATAATTGTGTAGCTGTCATATAAAGTGTGATCCTGATTTTAATATGTGTGCAACTCCGTAACATAAAGTTGCTAGTTCACTTTCAAAGAGTAGGTGGAATATGTATTCCACATTTTGTCGAAATCTGGGATCTTCAGAATACATTCGTAATGAGCGATATTCTGATGCTGATATTTGAATAGGTCTATCATCGTATCGTCCTCCTTTGCCAGTCGGAAAGAGTAGAGGAAAAGCGCGTGCTTCTATACTTTTTTCCCATATGCTGATTGGTGATCCTTTTGTTTGACGCATTTGGTACGTTTCCAGTGCATCTTCTATGGTGTCATTAGAGTGCAATGGATGAATTGTGTAATGGTCTAAAGTGTTTGATATTGTAGCAGGATCAAGGAGCTCAAATTGACCAGCTTCTTGTGTCTCTTGAATTATTTCAGTTGTATCTTTCAAGTTTTCTTCAATATTAATTTCTTTATAATATTCATTATTCTCTTTAAGATATTGCAGGGCTTCTCTAAGATTGTTGCATTGGACGTTGCACTCCTAGAGTGTGCACATTTTCTTTTAGCTCTAGTGGTAAATACAGTACTTTTCCACAAATACCTTTCACTAATTCAGAGGGAGGTAATTTTGCAGTTTTTGGTTGAAGGCGTATTATTGCTTGAAATGGGTGCACTGTTTGAATTATGATGCGCTCATATAAATTAAGTTGTTGAAGGGGTTTTGGTAGTGGATATAATTCCAAGTTATTTGTGATAGCACGTGAAGGAGTTTGGTTGTTGTCAAGTTTTGTAGTGCAGTAACTGCAAAGTATTATGGGGTCAGTTATTTCGTATTTGTTTTCTGTTATAAGGTAGAGAGCTAATTCAAACCATTTAGATTCTTCATTGTCTTCTATTTTGTATGATAGGTCTACATTTTTGTGTTACTTTTATAAAAGGTTCTGCAGCAACATACACACACGTGGTTTGGTACTTCAGCTGAAGTACTTTCAAATTTTAGTATTTCTTTTTTGTATGTGTGTAGTGAAAGGTTGCCATGTGCAGAATTGTTACCAAGTTGGTTTACAGCTAATTCATCTTGTAAGTGGGTTTCACTTCCAAAATATTTTGTCTGGGTATAGTCGATTTCTTTTAGTAGGTCTTTTGCTGTACCATGTAGAAGAATGTTATTTAAATTGGCTAGTGCTAAAGCAGGACTTTTAGCATAGTACAGTTTATAAACTAGATTTCTTATACTTGCATGATGTGTTGATATCCTTTTGATATCATGGAAGGTTGTTTTGCAAGTAGGTCCTGTAATGCAGGCCAATAAATGTCCTTGTAGTCCTCTGTACCTGCGTACTGGACAAGCATCCATATTTTGCAGTAGTTTAATTTTGATTTTGTCTTTGCTTTTCACATATTGATTAAGGAATTGGCGTAAAGACTTGAACATTTTTTTGGAATGTTACACATTGACGTGCATGGCCATTTGTACACTAGATGTTCTGATTCAGTTGAAGGAGGGGTAAATCTACGTTTTCAGGGCATATTTTTGTAAGGAGTACTTCTTGTTCCATTATGGTATTATTAACTTTTTCATAACCTCGACCACTGCTATGTATGGCAATTGTATTGGTTTGCTTTTGTTTGTACGCTTCTTCATTAAAGTATGGTTTTGTGCTTGTAGTTTGACTCCAATCACCTCCACAGATATTTAAGAAGTTATTTCTGTTGATATTTCATTTATTGAGAAGTCTTTTTTGTAATTTAGTTATTAGTTTTGTTAGTGGTTTTATTCTGTTTAACACTAAAATCAATAACTTTCTTTTGAGAAGAATTGCACTGTCTATCAACGCTTCTAAGATTACTTTTCTACAATAGGTTTGAAGTGTTGAACCTGGTTTCTCTCCTGTTTCCATAAGATTTTGAAGGACTTTGTGATGGAACATTTTGTCTAAAATACTTTTCTTGGTATGCTTACTTTGTACTACATCAATATTTATAGAAGAAGTTTTATTTGTAGTGATAGTTGATTTTCTGTTAATTGGTTTTTGGTTTGTTTTACTTTTTGATAGAGGAGGCAAAGTTATTGTTCTAGAAACGTCTTCTGTTTCACTGCATGACTGTATTAGCTGTTGTGTTTCAACTTTTTTTTTACAAATTCTGCTATAGATGGATGTTTATGTTGGAAAGTTTTCTTTTCATTTGCTCTACTTCTGCGTTCCTTTCTATGGAGTTGCTTTTTGGTAGGCATTCTTTAGGGTCTGTTGAAAAAAATACAGAAGGTATGGGTTGGGGTGTTCTGGAATGCATGTGTGTTGTGTGCATGAGTGTTTCAGTAAGATGATAAAGATGTATGTAATGGTGTGTGATTGTGCTTTGGGAAGTACAACTACTAGGGATGGGTATTCTTGAATTAATGTGTTACTAAACTGGGGTTCAGATGACAGAAAAAAGTAAGCCAGTGCTTTGGAGAAGTATAAATAGTATATCTAAAGCTATACAATTAAAACAGTTGTTTGTTCTACACATCTAAATTCTAGCGGCTGAGTTGGGTAATTTGTGTGTCGAAAAATAGGAAGTTGTGGGCCATTCTGCCAGTAAATCACTGTTTAAGACGGGGCGGGGGATTTTTGGTCAGAATGGTGCAGAATCTCTATTTTTAGGCACAGAAATAGCATGAATTAAACTTACAGTGTGTTTGAGTAATAATTCAAATATTATGGTAACATTTTACTTACTTTTTTTCTAAAATGAGCAGTTTACTTCTTAGTTGTTCTTTGTACTTCAAATTCGGCTGCTTCTTTTCTGGAGAATGGTCTTCACTGCAATTGTAAAAGAAAGAAATTAGTAATTTGGTTTGTATATAGCACTGTTTTTAACTTAGACATAGATTTTTTAAATTGAAATGCTCAGCGCCTTCCTCAAAACCATTAAAATTATCTTGTGACTAACTGAAGGAAAGAAAATATCTTTACTATTGCTTGTGAAATTCATAATGTACCACTGTATACCACTATTCCTGTAACTAAGCTTTTCCACGTAATAGTGAGTCAATGCAAAGCAAACCATCGACCCTGCCATTCCTACCAATTTTAGGCCTATCACGACTGTGCCCTTTCTTCTAAAAATTTTAGACAAAGTGGCATACATGCAAATACAAAATTTCCTTGAATCCAACCACCTGCTCGGAACCCGCCAATCTGGATTCCGTCCCCAGCATGGTACAGAGACTGCCCTTATCGATCTCAAGGCCCAAATAGATCAATGTAGGGACAATGGCCAAGCAGCCTTACTCCTCTTGCTAGACCTCTCAGCAGTGTTCGATTTAGTCGACCATACAGTCTTATGCAGCCACCTAGTCTCTGATGCTCACTTCTCTAAAGAGGCCATATTATGGATCAAATCCTTCATGAATAACCGTACCATGAGAGTCTTCTCTCCATCAGCCAAGCTGACCCGATCCCTATAACGTGCGGTGTACCCCAGGGATCTTGTGTATCACCTACCCTCTATAACATTTTCACAAAGCCGCTCTTTGACGAAATGGATCATCTGGGTATCGCCTACACCAACTATGCAGACGATACCCAGATCCTCCTTCCGCTTTCAGGAGATTACGTCGTGGATCTGGCTTTAGTGAATAAAATTTACAGCATCGTTCAGGCATGGATGGCCACACACGGCTGATGCCTGAATGACGAAAAAACTGAGCTCATAATCCTAGGCACCCCGACATACATAACTAAACTCAACACTGACTATGCCAGCTTCATTGTCGATGGGAACAATATCAAAGTAGCAAAGGAAGTCAAGACCCTAGGCTTTTACCTTGACGCCACCTTAAACTTTGGCAAACAAGTCAAATCCCTAGCCTCTTCCACAGCATATACTTGCAAACTCATTAGAGCCAGCAAGCAATTCCTCTCTATAGACAGTTGCATCACGCTTGCCAGAGCCCTTATTCTGTCCAAACTGGACTACTGTAATGGTCTTTACATTGGGGCCAACAAACAGACTATCCAAAAAATCCAGGTCCTACAGAATAATGCCTTGAGAGCCGCGCTTAAGATCAACAGGAAAGAGCATATCTCCTCTATAAGAAGAGAATATAAATGGCTATCCAGTCAGGACAAAATCCAACTTAAAATTGCCTCCCTTACTCACAAGTGCCTCAATAACATGGCACCACCCTACCTCATGGACAGGCTACACTTAAGAACTTCACTTAGACCAACAAGAATGGTCAATGCAAATTGCCTCTATGTCCCTCGCTTTAAACGTGCCACTATTGGAGGACATAGCTTCGCAGTCAAAGCAGCACAGCTTTGGAACTCCCTACCACATGACATAAGAGAACCCCAGCCCTTTGCGAAATTTAGGCAGAATTTGACCAAGTGGCTGAGAGCTAATGACATCTAACTAATCCGACCTGCTTGACCTGACTGTCCCTACTAGCTTTCCACCTGCATGCCCCAGTTCTGATACGACTTTCTGTATTTTACTCCATTGTATATTACTGCACCTATTCCACTGTATATCACCTCCACTTTGTGAATATTCCTGTACTTTGATCACCTCCTTTCTCGACCTTGCTCCAGCCCTGCTCATTCTTGCTTATTGTATACTGCATTATGACCATGCACATGTACCTGTATATATTTTATTTATGGCAGAATGTATTATGTTTATGTAATTGTACCTGTAACAAAGCTGAGCATATTCTTGTCTTGTGCGCCCTGATGCTCCAGGGCCTGGCGCGCCCTACAAATAATAAACTAAACTAAACTAAACTAATGTCATAGCCTGCTTTTCCACGTAATAGTGAGTCAATGTCATAGCCTGCTTGTCCTATATAAATGTAAGTAATTATATAAATTGAAAAAATTAAAACCAATTATGTGTTTGTACAAATATTATTATTTGAGATTTTATCATAGACTGTGCATGTACTTTTGTTTGATTATATGTAGTCTATATATTTTATTTAAAAAATGTTTGTTTAACATTATTTGCATGTGTGTGTGTGTATGAAGAAATTAAACGGTATAAAGGTTTGTAAGTCACAGTTCATTTTAGGACAATGAAAAAAATGATCGTAGATTCATTTTACAGATTATACAAGGTAAAAGTCGGTTAGAAAATGTGTTCATGTACTGTATAGAAAATATGCATACATGTAGTTTGTGTTCATGCATATGGATATGGACGAAGCTGCAAGTAGAAACTTGGAGACTTGTATAGTATTTCTCGTAGATCGTGCTTGCCAATGGTATGAGACTTGTACTCCGAGAGATTCACTGTACATTTGCAGTGCTGATCTATGATGATGCAGTTACATGTAGCGGTCTTGGATTTGATTGGTGGAAGGTTATGTGATTTCTTAGCTACATCCAATGAGGGAATGGTACAGAGAGTGAAGTGGAAATGGTAGAAGGGCTGTCCATGTTACGATATGTTCGCGGACATGGCAGTAGTTCTAGGATACCGCGTATTACATCCGGGGAATTTGGGATGGGGAGGCATGCAAATGATATTGAATGTAGCAAGGGATTGGTCAGTAAAGTTTAGTGAGTGTGTTGTGCTAGGAGAGGTTTTCTCAGATATTCTTTTTGCTGAGAGAAGTTCAGATATGGCTGAGTGTTTCAAAAAACAGATTGTGTGGATTTTGGGAGACTCGTGGATACATTGGTTGAAGGTGCATGCAGAAAGCTGTGGAGTATCTATAGATCTTGGATTCCCACATGTGGAAGTGCACTGGCATGGAGTGTGTGGAATGAAGTGGTTGGACTTGCTACCTCTCTGTGCAACTTTGAAGACAGAGGATCATCCAGACATAATTGTAATTCATTGTGGAGGGAACAGTTTAGGACATGTGTCTGGAATTTCTTTGCAATTTGCAATGAAAGAAGGACTTCAGAAGATCATGACATGTTTCCAAACTCCAAAGTAATTTTTTCACGGATTGCGCAGAGACAAAAGTGGCTTCGTTCTTTCTCATGTGGTCCACAAATGGAGAAAGCAAGGCGTAATGTCAATAAGGCTGTTTCTGCCTTCCTAAGAGATTTTGGCATGTCCTCTGCTCACAATGAAAATATTAGGTTTCGTAGTACATACATTTTTCGCAGAGATGGAGTCCATCTTACTTATGCTGGCAATCAGATTTTTCTGAGAAATGTACAAAATGCATTGCGACCTTTTTTAGAAATACAGCATCCATTTTGAAGTAGGTGTTAAGTGTTTATAATTTTTGACATACAAACACCTCCCAAAGGCTCTTTTCAGAGCCACCACTTGCTCCCAAAGAAAAATGCAATGGTTACAATAGGGTAGCACCCCGATTTTTTTTATGTTCGCGAACTGTCCACTGACTTTTAAGATATACAAAGGGCCCTGCTTTATTTATCTTCACTTCTATTTTTTAACTGTGAAAGGCGGCTCTGAAAAGAGCCTTATTTTTCTTTTTGATTTTTGTTATTTTGTATTTTTTTTTTACACACAACACACTAGGAGAGGAGGGGAAAGGAGGTGAAAGGGGGGGACACCAACCACAGAGATAAGAAAGGGCGAGCTGAGAGAGGAAGATGTAGAGTGGGTTTTATTTGGGTAGTGAGCAGGTCTTCTCGTGTTTTGAGACGATAGTCTCAAAAGCACTCCGAAGTCGCTCCCCCCTGCAGAGTACTGTGTCACAGTACATACATACAACTGTGACCCTCGAAAGGTAAGGGTCATCAGAATTCTGTATGCCCTGTGAGGCAGCTTGAGGAAGACGCTGTCCCACAGAGGTGTTCCTTGTGTTGACAGGATCAGAAACGGAGGATGAAGTAGAGGCAATCAACCTACTACGCTCTTCGCAAGGTACAACCTGGCGAATGGCCCCAGTGTGGAATGAGTTCAGGTGTCGCTTCATGGTCGTGGTCCCAAAGCTGTACGCACCGTGCCTCCCGTGACTGAGTACCATTTTGCACTCATTGCAGGTGACACGGTTCGCACAAGCCTTAGGAACATTCCCATGAACGGTAAACAAACGCCATACCCAAGAATCACGCCGAAGGCGGATAGTAGGGATTTCCTCTACCTCATTCTCGTCATCCTCTTCTTCCTCCTCTGTATCATCACTCCTGTTCCCCTCTTCAGGCCCTTGGGGAGATGGTGGTGGTGGAGGGGGTGGAGGTGGTGCTGAGGCAGATGTAGCACCAGGTGGCAATAGTGGAGCCAGGGATGTCATCGTCTTGGAGATGGAAGAATGCAGCAAAATGCAGTGTGCTCTGTGGAATAGCCAGAAACACAATGAGAATGAGCTCTAGGGCATGGTCTTTTATAGGGGTGCTTGTACGCGGTTCGCGGACATGCGCGCCGTCCGCAAGACAGATCGAACACCAAAAAAGGTTCAAAAAGTCACAAAAACTATGTGGAAACTTAGGATTAGTATGTGGGATTTGTGGTATGGTGAGTTTTTAATGAGAAATATTGTGGATTACTTGGAAATGTACTTTTAAACTGTTCGGGGATACGAACAGTGTCCGCATTCAGAACACGCGATCAGCGTGGGCGCGGTCACATGATTGCTTCGTGAGAATGTTCGCTAAGGAAGCGGCCGTCTGCAGGACACCCAATGTACGGACATTGTTTTGCGCATGCGTGTGGATGTTCTACGGACAGTGTTCAGGTCCTGAACTAATTAAAAGTGCGTCACACGTAAAACGAACAGTTAAGGACAGCCGTTTGTTCACAGTTTAAGTTTAACTTACTTGCGAACAATACGGACAGACATAGCGTCCCCAGCACACCTCCATTTTCATTTATTTACGAACATTTCAGGACAGTACGAGTGTTCTTAGAACAGTTTCAACTTGCATGAGAACATTACGGACAGATATAGTGTCCTCAGGACACTTACATTTTCGTTTATTTATGAACATTTCCGAACAACCGCGCTGTCCGTGGACACCTAAATTGGTTTTAACACAAAGAACTGAAAGTAATTACAACACAATATAAAAAAGTAACTTTATTTGAAATATATAAACAATTTATGACTGAGAAGGTGGGACAGAAACAGATACAAAAATAGGAGATTTAGGGGCCGATTCATGGAACAAACGTGCGCCGAAAATCCTCGCGCAAGCATGCGCAAGCAGGCGCAAGCAGGCGCAAGCGGAAAAAAACAGGCGCACGCGCACGTGTGCGATTCATGGAAGTCCCTGCATGTGTTCACCGCGGGATGTGCGCCAAACCCGTGCATGGCGCACAAGTCACTGCAACATCCCGAAAGGCGTGCGCAACGCGCACAGTGAAAGCGCACAACCTCAGCGCATACACCAGAAAGTGGGCGGGACACGGGGTGTAACGCGCGGAATGGGGAACAACGCGCGAAAATAAGGGCGTAACTGGGGATGTACTGCAGGGAAGCAGACGGAACGCCCACACGCACCCAAACCACACGTATTCATGGAATCGAATAGGGCAAAGCCACGCACAGCCAAAGACACGCACAAGCTGAAACACGTCCGCCACACGAAGGCAGGCGGTAGAGTCCCAGCGCATCAAAAAAGTGGCGCGCGGGAAGTTACACACGCGATTGAGCGGGGTACGTGTAATTCGGTGGTGCACGGGAAGTTACACACGCGATTGAGCGTGGTACGTGTATATCAGGGGTTCGCGTGAAGTCTGTCACGCGATCGGGCCTGGGGGAGCGGGCTACGTGTATTACAGGGGTTCGCGTGAAGTTATTCACGCGATCGGGCCTGGGGGAGCGGGCTACGTGTATTAGAGGGGTTCGCGTGAAGTTATTCACGCGATCGGGCCTGGGGGAGCGGGCTACGTGTATTACAGGGGTTCACGTGAAGTTATTCACGCGATCGGGCCTGGGGGAGCGGGCTACGTGTATTACAAGGGTTCGCGTGAAGTCATTCACGCGATCGGGCCTGGGGGAGCGGGCTACGTGTATTTCAGGGGTTCGCGTGAAGTTTTCCACGCGATCGGGCCTGGGGGAGCGGGCTACGTGTATTACAGAGGTTCGCGTGAAGTTATTCACGCGATCGGGCCTGGTGGAGCGGGCTACGTGTATTTCAGGGGTTCGCGTGAAGTTTTCCACGCGATCGGGCCTGGGGGAGCGGGCTACGTGTATCACAGGGGTTCGCGTGAAGTTATTCACGCGAACGGGCCTGGGGGAGCGGGCTATGTGTATTTCAGGGGTTCGCGTGAAGTTTTCCACGCGATCGGGCCTGGGGGAGCGGGCTATGTGTATTTCAGGGGTTCGCGTGAAGTTTTCCACGCGATCGGGCCTGGGGGAGCGGGCTACGTGTATTACAGGGGTTCGCGTGAAGTTTTTCACGCGCGCTTACTCATGGGCCCTTTCCTCGTATTACACGCGGACGTGCAGTTTTTCACGCGCGCTTACGCATGGGCCCTTTCCTCGTATTACACGCGGACGTGCAGTTTTTCAAGCGCGCTGTAATGCCCATGCACGTCTGTACGCGTCACGTCACAGGGGCGCTTGCGCTCACAGGGGCGCTTGCGCTCGAGGGGCCTTCTGTCCAATGACAATGCGTATGCGTGCAGACGCGCTTACGCGCTAAGGGCCTTTCCTCGAATTACACGCTGATGTGCAGATTTTTCACGTGCCAAATCACTCCGTATCAAGCTGGCCACGCGAAAACACACGGGAGACCACGCTCCTGCCCAGAAGGCCGAATCACTGCCCCCCAGTGCCCCGAGCAGCCTCCCACGTGCCATCTGCTGCTGCCTGCCTGCCTGCCTGCCTGCCTGCTGCCACCGTGCCCTGCCATTTGGTACCTGCACATCAGCCATCTGCAGGGGTCCAGTTGCTGTGTCCACCCCTGCTGGTACAGAAGACTCCCGACTCGAATAACATCGCTCCACAGCCCAGCCCCAGGACCCAGTTGCCCACCCACTCCTGCCCCTGGGGTTGCCATGTCGGGCACATCCACATCTGACCCCAGTGGCAACCCCCGGCCAGAGGGGCAGAGGAGCACCAGCTTCACTGCCACCGAAGTTGGTGTCCTGGTGGAGCAAGTCCTGGGGCAGTATGATGCCCTCTTCAGATCGTCCCGCGCCAACAGGGAAGGACGGGAGAGGATCTGGGCCGACTGTGTGTTTGCCATCAACGCGGAGGGGGTGGCAACCCGCACCATCCAGAAGGTCAAGAAGCGCTGGGAGGACTTGAGGTCCAGGACCCTCATGAAGGCCCGGCGCCTCGTGGAGGGGGGCCTGGGCCGCATGAGTTCCATCCAGTTGAGGGTCCTGGAACGCGCACACCCAGCGCTCCACGCCCAGGTCCTTGAGAGGGAGACCCGTCTGGAGTTGAGCGGTAAGTGGCCAAGCATTCCTGTGTGAGACAGGGCATGTTGCAGTGTGCTGATTGTCTGATACTTGCCTGCATGTTTGACATAGGCCATGTACGCATGTATGTGTGCAGGGACATCATGGGAATGCATGTGCGACCTGTAATGTGTGAACCGCACGGTTGTTGCATGTGTTTGAATGCGACATGGGGAGCCCTGTGCAGATTGCACACATGAGAGCATGGCAGTCTCTGTTCCTGGACATGGGTGGGGGCGAGGGATGGGTGCTGATGCCAGATACATATGTGGTATCCATGTCTGTGTGCCTGACCTGCGTGTCTGTGACTTGTGAGTGCCATGGATGCATGACACATGTCTGTGACAATGTATAGATTCACTGATGCAGCCTAGTCATCCTTGTATGCACTGTGATTGGGGTGTACGGGGCCAGATGGATGTGACTGAGGTGAAGTGTGTGCATGTGATAGGCATGACCCATGATGCATGTGAGTCCCATTACATTGTATGATTCGAGAGTCCATTGGATATGCATTTAAATGTCCATGGCACGCACCATGACTGTCACTGTGTGTGTTTTGCCTGGACTGACACATGTGTTGTGGTGTGACATGATGGAAGTGTACTTTGACAGTGGCACTCATCTGCTATTGCTTCCTGACTAGGGGACCATTGTACAGTACCCTGATGCTTGTGTTCTATGTCTCCCTCTATGCAGCGGCTAGTGAAGGAGAGGGCGGAGACGGCACTGTGGAGCAAGGCGGCGGGGATGCCCCCACGGCTGCAGCGGAAGGGGTGGGTGAGCCCCCACAGGGGCCTGCTACGGCGGTAGACGGCGAGGAGCCATCCAGGTTGGTGGTTTCCACAGAGGAGGAGGAGGCCGCCACTGAGGCGCACATGGGGCCTGGTGGGGGCATCCCTGCTGGTGAAAGTGGTGCAGTCCAGGGGCAGGAGGCAGCACAGGTCACCGTGGAGGGGCCTGTGCATGTCGCTGTCCCTGAACCTGTGGGTGCACCACCTTGCACCAGCAGGGATGCCCCGTCCCAGGCCCGTCCGCAGGTAGAGGGGATGTCCATGTCATCTGACTCCCCTCCACCTGCGGACGAGGGGACCCCTGGCCGTGTTGAGAAGGTCCTGATTGGGGTCGTGATGCGCACGGCTGTGATTCGTGATGCCGTGCGTGCTTCCCAGGAGGAGCACGCACGTCATCACGAAGAGCACCGTGCCGACGTGGCCCAATTGGGATCGGCCATGTTCGGGGGTTTCCTGCATGTGTCGGCCAATCTGGCAGCCCTCTCCTCCTCTGTGGAGACTATACGCCAGTCTTTCTCCTTGCCGTCTTCCGGCCCAGATGCCACCAGGGCCCCCTGTGGACCTCCCCTGACCAATGCAGCCAGCTCGGTGGGGATCCCATCCCTGCCACAGTCGGGAGTAAGAGGTCCAGCAGGGGTGGACAACACAGCAACTGGACCCCAGCAGATGGAGGATGTGACGGCATCATCGGGCAGGGCACGTGCACAACGGTGTCGGTGGTTTCCATCATCCTGGATGCCGTCGTGCTGGCAGAGGCAGTGGCGTCGGAGGCAGCAGCAGACTCGACGTGGGAGGCATCATGGCTCGGGGCCATCAAAATCAGAGGGGCAGGCATCGGCCAGAGGGCAGGAGAACCCTGGGATGGTAGTGTCTTCCGTGTGGGAGCAGTTGGTCCAGCGGATAGGTGCGGAGCGGCAGCGGGCGGAAGAGGAGCGGCTCACCATGGTCAGGGCGGAGTTCTCCATGCGTCGGGCGTTGAGGCGGGCTGAGTGCCTCGAGGAAGCTCGCAGGGAGTTTGAGGTGAACATGGGGTTATCCCTGCGAGACCTCGGGGCCAGGACAGAGTCCCGCCTCCAGGACATCGACATGGAGTTCGATGATGCCCTGGCCGGCAACATCACAGAGTGAGCCGCAGGACTTGCCCGCTGCCATTGTATATAGTTCTTTAGTTAGTTAGTGTTAGGTTTCCTTTATTTTTTGAGATTTTTTTGGACCGCTCGGACAATGGCCACTTTTCTGTATATAGTTTTTTTATTAGGTAGTAGTAGGTTTCATTTATAGTGTTGGGCTCATGGACCCTGGAATATTCTTGTGTATAGTTGGATTTTTTGAAATACATTTTTTTTATTTATATTTGTGTTCACCATGAGGCAATGGTTTTTCCTTATTTTTTTTCACCATGATTTTGCTTTGGACAACATTAGTTTTTGGATTCCTTTGTTTTTTGGATTTTTACATTACTTATCGGACATGGACAATTTATTTTGTTATCCCCATTGTTGTATGTTTGATTAGTTTACTTCATTTTCTTCGAAAATACATGTTTTTATAACTTTCTTTTGTGGTATTTTCTCATTGGTTTCATGCATGTCATGATATGGGTTTTGACATTCACTTGCACCCATTGTGTATGTGTGTGTGACGGACATGTGTTCATTTACATACTTGCCATTGGGGTTGTATCATGTAATTGCATTTGCTATGTGGGTGGATGCAATCCTTGGCTGGGTGTTTGTGCTGGGTATGCTGCCCATTACTGCCATGATTGTGTATCGTCAGGACCTGGGGGCAGGGGGACATGAGTGGGGGCCTTCTGGCAGGTGCCCCACAGTGCTGGGGGGTGGGGGTGCAAGGGGACATGAGTGGGACATGAGTGGGGGCCTTCTGGCAGGTGCCCCACAGTGCTGGGGGGTGGGGGTGGTGGGAGACATGGGTGGGGGCCTGGTGGAGGCTGCCCCTGGTGGCTGGGGGGTGGGGGTGGTGGGAGACATGGGTGGGGGCCTGGTGGAGGCTGCCCCTGGTGACTGGGGGGGTGGTGGTGCTGGGAGACATGGGTGGGGGCCTGGTGGAGGCTGCCCCTGGTGACTGGGGGGGTGGGGGTGCTGGGAGACATGGGTGGGGGCCTGCTGGCAGGTGCCCCACAATGCTGGGGGTGGGGGTGCAAGGGGACATGAGTTGGTGATCATTGGTGCAAGGAGACATGTGCCTTTGCTGGGGGGCATGCCCATGTTGGGTGGGCTGCCTGCGGGACATGACCAGGGATGCAGGGTAGTCCCCTGTGGTGTGGGCTGCCTGCAGGGGCCGTGGAGGGTGTACAGGGAACACCTGGGAGGACCCACACTGGCAAATCACATGTAGGACTCCCCGGCACCCCTGAAATACACGTACCCTGCTGGATTCGCGTGTAAAACTTCGTGCGCACCCCTGTAATACCCGCACGCAGCCCAATCGCGTGTAAAACTTTGCGCGCACCCCTAATACCCGCCCAGGCCAATCGCGTGTGGAACTTCCCGCGCACCCCTGAAATACACGCGCCCAGGCCAATCGCGTGTGGAACTTCACACGCACCCCTGAAATACACGCGCCCAGGCCAATCGCGTGTGGAACTTCCCGCGCACCCCTGAAATACACGCGCACAGGCCAATCGCGTGTAGAACTTCCCGCGCACCCCTGAAATACACGTGCCCAGGCCAATCGCGTGTGGAACTTCCCACGCACCCCTGAAATACACACGCCCAGGCCAACCGCGTGTGGAACTTCCCGCGCACCCCTGAAATACACGCGCACAGGCCAATCACGTGTGGAACTTCTCACGCACCCCTGAAATACACGCACACGCTCCCCCAGGGCCGATCACGTGTGAAACCACCCGCGAGCCCCTGAAATACACGCGCCCAGGCCAATCGCGTGTGGAACTTCCCGCGCACCCCTGAAATACACGCGCACAGGCCAATCGCGTGTGGAACTTCTCACGCACCCCTGAAATACACGCACACGCTCCCCCAGGGCCGATCGCGTGTGAAACCACCCGCGAGCCCCTGAAATACAAGCGCCCAGGCCAATCGCGTGTGGAACTTCCCGCGCACCCCTGAAATACACGCGCCCAGGCCGATCGCATGTGGAACTTCCCGCGCACCCCTGAAATACACGCGCCCAGGCCAATCGCGTGTGGAACTTCTCACGCACCCCTGAAATACACGCACACGCTCCCCCAGGGCCGATCGCGTGTGAAACCACCCGCGAGCCCCTGAAATACACACGCCCAGGCCAATCGCGTGTGGAACTTCCCGCGCACCCCTGAAATACACGCGCCCAGGCCAATCGCGTGTGGAACTTCTGGCGCACCCCTGTAATACTCGTACCCTGCTCGCACGGGGCCAATCGCGTGAGGTACTTTCCGCGCACCCCAGTGATACACGTAGCCCGCTTGCCGTGCTGGTACAGGGTTAGCGCAGCCCTTTGCGCTGGATTGGGGATTTTGATGGCTTTTCCCTGCGCGGAAGGCGTTCTTGGGGGCGTAACTGGCACTGCTGCAAGGTCGCTGCGCCACTGTGCGCCACGGCTGGTTTTGGTGGCTGGAATCCATGAATACGCTGTGCGCGGAAATGGGTTTTGGCGCACGGGGCTGGCGCAGGGATTTGCACGCGCACACTGTGCGCCAGCCGCGTGCGCCACTTGTGCGCTGAATTCTATGAATTACCCCCTTAGGGTTTTCAACATAATTGGGATCAGGTGAAGAAGGGATGGAAATGTCATCAAAACGTTTTGGTCCATGGAGAGGGTTTGGGGTTAAATGAATGGGATATGGTGAGGGGGGACAAGTACAGGGGGGACAATGGTATGTTGTTGGTAGTATTAGGTGATCTTCCACAAAGTTCTTTAAAATTTGCCATAAGTTGGTCCATTTTTTGGTTAATGTGTTCCAGAGTGTTATCCACCGCTTCTTTTTCTGTGGTAGTGGTAATTTTTGTATGGTCTGTAAAAAAAAAAATGCATATGTTAAATGTATACAAAATAATATTTATTAATTGGTTTTATAATATTTATTAATTGGTTTATATAGTAAAGTGTGTACCATTAGGTGCACTATCTTCTGACATTTCGTCTTGTGGGAAATGCTCCTCTAGCCACTCCAGTGTAGTACACATTTCTGTGAGAAAACAAAAAAGTAATATATTTTTTTCATCTAATACAAAAAGTTTATAAATATATGAGTAAAATGAACTGCACTTACTATTTCAGGAAAGTATGTGATGAGTAGTCTGTACGTCTGGTCTTGCTCTTAGTTGTGGAGTGTCTGTGAGGTAATTATGTTGGAAGCCACTTTATCTTCTTTTGGTATATTCCATTTTAGAACATATTGTATTGAAATGAAATGTTAGTGTGTTACATATATGGGTTACATTTCTTAAGTGTTACTACATATACTTTGTATGTGTGCTGCTTTGTGAATTTGTTAAATGTTTCTATGTTATGATATAACAATTACACATACCCCCCCAGAGTTCTTAGGTGGTGGTACTGCTGATAGCCTGTGTCTTCCGCTATATATATGTTTCATATGATATGACTTGACCCTAAGTCTACAAATATAGTACCTTTTCAATTTTTACTTCCTGACTGTTACTGAAGACAACTATGTGGCTTAGATATGTCAGTAAAGGAAAAAAAGGGAGAGCCAGCCATGTGATGTCATCAGTGATAACGTCCCTTTAACAATGTTTTTTCATTGAATATTTATATATATATATATATATATATATATATATATATATATATATATATATTTCCAAACGAAGGTCAGCCCGACACAGGGCAAAACCAATGGATTGCACTCCACAAAGCAGCTGAATCAGGAGAATTCAGTCGTCAGCAAAATGAAGGGCTCAGACGGCAAAAACAGTTAGCACCAAATGTCCTTTATTTAATCAAAGTGCATCAGAGAGGAGGACTTGAAGAGCACAACGACGCGTTTTGCGGTCCTCCGACCGCTTGATCACGTAAGTAGGGAGAACATAGAAGGAGGACTCATTTAAGCAATGCTCCAACTCTATGGTAACAGTGCATAGAGAGGACCTAGACACACGTTAATACAATGTATAATTCACTCAGCGGCCATATTAGAATGTGCAAATGGCAGCATGTGCTTTAATGTACCAGCAAATAACTAAAATACAACACTGTATAATAACAGTCAGCAATCACCAATATCAAACTGGCAAATAGCCTGCACAGCCGCGAAATTCAATAAAAGTGGGAACTAAAAAAAAGAGACGGAAAACTAAACGTGTACAATGCGTGTAAAATACGAACATGCAGTGGATAAAACCACAGCCGGTAGCAAATGCCGCTGTCAAATGAAAACCCTTTTTGATTGGCCATTAAAGAAAACCTATGCCGTTAATGTTGGCATGCTCGGCTAAGTCATACCGTCTCAACAATTAGTCCCATGAGTTGAATTTAAAAAAGGCGCTAGGTCCAAACGTTTGCTAAATGCAAAAAATCTCTTGGTCAGTAGTCTCACAATGTATACATATACTCAGAGAGTTCATCATGCATATATGGAATAAAAAAACTGGAAAATTCAAGTCATAAATGTCTGTATATATGGACAGAATAACGTGCATAGTGCAAGAGTAATCAATAAAGTGCAAAGTGCATAGCAGCATGAATACAAAGCAGGGGAAATAAAAAGAAAGATAAGAAAGGGTAACAAGTAAGAGGTACCAAGAAAGGGACGGGGAAAAAGAGTTATGAGAAAATGTGAAATAAGCCTGAAAATCTCAACAGCAATAATCCTGTGCACAGTGCTCTGCGTCCATGATGGCTATAGTTGTCAGTCTCAATAGACCAGGAGTGTGTAGTATGAAACAAAACGTCTATTTAAAATATATATTTAGAAAAATCATTAAATATCTAAAATAACATAAAGTTTCAATGGTTAAAATCTATCATACTCCCTCAAGTAAAGCAACAGACTAATAGGCCCTAGGAAACAAGCCACCATGGACGACCGGAGAAAATTCAACAAATATATCCACAAGAAAAGTGCAATATCCCTAAAAAAACTCAATTATTGAGGCCAACCTCCTGTCCCCTGAGTAGTACTACAGCCATAATAAGATAATACATTCATGCTTAAAGAGACCCGTTAAAAAATCTATAATAAAAAGCCAGAATGCAAGAAATGTATATTACAAACCCCTATATAAAGATATTAAAAGCGAGACAAGGTTATATGACCAAGAAAAAGCACATATAGAGTCCCTCCTACATAGTGTGACACAATATAATAATCAAAAATACAAAAATAAAAAAGTGTGAATTAGCCCTACAAGAATACATGTTAAAAATAATGTGCAAAACGAGCGAACACTAGCACATTAAATCACAACCTGTAAAAAACCTATCATAAAAACTATGAAAAAACTGTAAGACAAAAGAAGAGCACTGCTGATATTCTGAGGTAGGAAAAAACCTTATGAAATCTTAATGGATATTAAAGAGGTCATAAAAGATACATACCAAAACACCTGGCCTCCAGCCATTGTTGAGCATTGGTAAACAGAAAATTGCATGCCTGTTAGGTCCCTAAAAAAGTATACAACTCTTCGTCAAGATTATGACCTCTAGGTTTCTTGGTCTCGAGGTCCAAAATGGACTTTGTCTCCAATTGCCTCAGCAGTAGCTCTCTATTACCACCTCTGGGTGATTTGAGCACTGTTTGAATCCCAAAGAAGGAAAAACCTTCCATTTTGCTGTCATGATGGGACTGAAAATGTAAGGCCATACGATAATTGGAATCAATGTTTTTGATGGCTCAAATATGCTGAAGTATTCTCAAATTAAGTTTACCTTTAGTACTGCCGACATACCACATATTACAAGGGCAATTCAAAACATAGACCACATAATCCGTGTTGCAAGTAATTCTAGATGCGATCTTGATGTTGTTACCCAAGATGGGATGAATGTAATGGGTCTTGTTAACCGCATATGTGCATGCTTTACATTTGGAACATTTACTGAAGCCATTAGATTTAGTATTAAGCCAGCCATTGGTCACTACATTGGTGATTGGCCTCATAAAGCTCGGAACCAATGTATCCTTAAAAGAGGTAGACCTCCTAAAAGTGATGTTAATATGGTCACCTAGAATGGTGTTCACATGTTCATCAGATTTAAGGATGTGCCAATGGCGCTGCATCACTTTTCGAATGTGATGTACTTTAGCTCCAAATGTCAAAATGAGTCGTGTTTCATTAGTATTAGCCGTGGTATGATCGGCAGAATCAGCCAACAATAGCTGAGAACGGTCCATGCTTCTCGCTTTCAAAAAGGCCCTCTCCAGAATTTTCTTGGGGTATCCCCGTTGTTTGAATTTATTGCCCATATAGGCACATTCATAGTCGAAAGTTTCGATCTTTGAACAGTTTCTACGTATTCTAATAAACTCACCATAGGGGATGCTCCATTTAAGGGCGGTAGGATGATTGCTCATGGCATGCAGTGGGATTTTAGAGCTTGTGGGTTTTCTATAAAGACTGGTGGTAAGTGCACCTTGAGCCACAGTAACAAGAATATCCAAGTATGTAATAGTAGTCTTGCTGTGGCTCTCGGTGAACTGTAAATTCAAATCATTGGTATTGAGAATGTTAAGAAAATCCAACCAATATGCACTGGTCCCTTCCCAAATAACAAACAAATCATCAATATACCTCAACCAAAGGGCAATTTTGTATGTATGATGATTGATCCCGGGATGCCAGACTACAAACTTTTCCCACCAACCCATAAACAAATTTGCATTGGGGGGGCAAAGGTAGAACCCATAGTAGTCCCCTGGAGCTGCATGTAGTACTGCTTGTCAAAAAGAAAACAATTATTAGTAAGACAAAGTGAAATCATCTCTAGAATCATCTGCAAGTGTTGGAGATAATTCAAGGAACGTGTATGCAAAAAGTATTCACAAGCTTTTAGACCATCGTTATGTCTTATTGACGTGTAAAGTGAAACAACATCAAGTGTTGTGAGTAAGAAAGTAGGTTCCCATGGAATGTCATCTATGCGGCTCAAAAAGTCCTTGGTGTCCCTTAAATAAGAAGGCAGAGTGGTAACAAACGACACCAAGGTCTCATCTATAAATCTAGAGGTATGTTCTAATAGAGCGCCGCATAGAGTTACAATTGGTCTGCCAGGAGGTCTAACGAGGCTCTTATGTATTTTTGGCAGGAAGTAGATGGTCGGAGTCACAGGGAACCTGGGATGAAGGTAAGAACAGATGTCCTCATCCAGAAAATCTTTTTCCCTCCAGGTCAGCAAAAGATGGCCTAGTTTGTTACTCATCATTTCTGATGGATCACCAGGCAATTTAGCATAACAGTCCTTATTCAACAATTGTCTATGTGCCTCTTTAATATAATCTCCACGATTCATGAGGACGATGTTCATGCCTTTATCTGATGGTTTGATAATGCAGTCACTCATAGTACTCAAACGTTCAATAATGTCAATTTGTGAATTTGTGAGATTCGATTTATAGGGCACACGTTGTTTCCTAATTTTCTTTAAGTCATGAATAAACAGATCCTGAAAAGCCTCTATATGGCCACCTGGATTGAAAGCAGGGTTAAAGCGTGACTTTGCCTTAAGTTGAGTTTTCCCCGGCCAGGCGGTGTCTACATACAAAGACACGGATTCTTGGTCCAAAACATCAGTGTCCAATTCACCTTCAGTGTACAAAAGTTCCAAGTCTCTAAGAGTGAATGTATCTTGTATAGAGACTTCTGTGCCACCTTGGAGATTCAATTTAGGTTTGGATTTTGGAGGATACATGGCAAAGAATTTTTTCAGTCTGACTTTGAGCATGTATTTGTCAAAGTCTATCCTGGTTTCAGCATAGTCATATTTGGAAGAGGGGAGAAGTTAAGGCCCTTTTGTAAGACGTTGGTTTCATCATCGGTAAGGGGGTGCGAGGACAAATTAATGATGGACATGTCCTGTATATTCATATCTGCTTGCGTTATTTCTTGGCACCAGAGCGTGTTAATCTCTCCGGTTTGTCCACGCTTGGTGTAGATGCTACGCCTCCCACTCCTTGTTTTTTTCGACCTCTTTGGCCCGAGGGTTTTCCTCTTCCTCGGCCTCTGGTTTTCTTTCCGCTGTTTAGCCGACCCTCCATACCCAATAGTCTCATCTCCTCTAAAAAATTCAACTTTCTAGAGGGCTGTTGTTCACCCTCACTCTCTGTAGTGTCCACATCAGAGGAGGATACATCAGTAGGGATATCATCAGTAGTTCCAGTTGCAGGTGCGGGAAGGTTTTTGCGAAGGTTGTCAAAACGTTTTACAAAAGTCAATACTCTTCCTTGTTCATAATCCTGTTTATCTCTAATGAACTTCCTTTGTTTCCGTAATTTAATTTCCTCCTCATATGTTTTATATCCATTCTCCTAGTGCAAATGCTCTTTCCTTCTTCGCTCTGGTCGAGTTTCTCCAGTTCCTCCTCAATATCCTGGATTTTGGCCAAAATCTTATGGCGATCCATACGAGCATATTTAATCAGAATATTAAGAAATGTAACTGAGCAGGTATTACTGGATTCACCCCATTCCTGTAGCATGGCTGGATCCTGTTCCTCAAAGGAGGGCGTAGTCAATATTCGCAGACCTCTTGGGATGCGTCCAATGTCAATGTAATTTTTGAGGGAGTGTTCCTCCCACCACTTGCTGATCTCACAACGCCTTAATTTCTCCAATTCCCTAAGCAATCTTCGGACACCCCCATTTTGTTTATTTACGAACATTTCAGGACACCACGACTGTTCTTAGAACACATTCAACTTGCCAGAGAACAATACGGACAGTGTCTTCAGGACACCCCCTATGAACATTTCAGGAAACCGCGAGTGTTCTTAGAACACTTTCAACTTGACAACGAACAGTACGGACAGTGTCCTCAGAACACCCCCATTTTGTTTATTTGGGAACATTTCCGGACACTGCAAGTGTTCTTAGAACACATTCAACTTGCCATCGAACAATACGGACAGCATCCTCAGGACACCCCCATTTTGGTTATTTACAAACATTTCAAGACACCACGACTGTTCTTAGAACACATTCAACTTGCCTGAGATCAATACGGACAGCGTCCTCAGGACCCCCCCATTTTGTTTATTTACAAACATTTCAGAACACCGCGGGTGTTCTTAGAACACATTCAACTTCCCATCGAACAATACAGACAGCGTCCTCAGGACACCCCCATTTTGTTTATTTGCGAACATTTCAGGACACCGCGAGTGTTCTTAGAACACATTCAACTTGCCTACGAACAATACGGACAGCGTCCTCAGGACACCCCCATTTTGTTTATTTACAAACATTTCAGGACTCCGTGAGTGTTCTTAGAACACATTCAACTTCCCATCGAACAATACGGACAGCGTCCTCAGGACACCCCCATTTTGTTTATTTATGAACATTTCAGGACACCGCAAGTGTTCTTAGAACATATTCAACTTGCCACAGAACAATATGGACAGCCCCTTCAGGACACCCCCTACGAACATTTCAGGACACTGCGAGTGTTCTTAGAACACTTTCAACTTGACAACGAACAATACGGACAGCGTCCTCAGAACACCCCCATTTTGTTTATTTGGGAACATTTCAGGACACCGCGAGTGTTCTTAGAACACATTCAACTTGCCATCAAGCAATACGGACAGCGTCCTCAGGAAACCCCCATTTTGTTTATTTACGAACATTTCAGGACACCACGACTGTTCTTAGAACACATTCAACTTGCCATAGAACAATACAGACAGCGTCCTCAGGACACCCCCATTTTGTTTATTTACGAACATTTCAGAACACTGCAAGTGTTTTTAGAACACATTCAACTTCCCATCGAACAATAAGGACAGCGTCCTCAGGACACCCCCATTTTGTTTATTTACGAACATTTCAGGACACCACGAGTGTTCTTAGAACACATTCAACTTACCAGAGAACAATACAGACAGCGTCTTCAGGACACCCCCTACGAACATTTCAGGACACCGCGAGTCTTCTTAGAACACTTTCAACTTGACAACGAACAATATGGACAGCGTCCTCAGAACATCCCCATTTTGTTTATTTACGAACATTTCAGGACACCGTGAGTGTTCTTAGAACACATTCAACTTGCCTACAAACAATACAGACAGCGTCCTCAGGACACCCCCATTTTGTCTATTTACAAACATTTCAGGACACCCCGAGTGTTCTTAGAACAGATTCCGCCCATTTGGTTTATTTACAAAATTTTCAGGACCCCACAAGTGTTCTTAGAATACATTCAACTTGCCAGAGAACAATATGGACAGCGTCTTCAGGACACCCCCTACGAACATTTCAGGACACCGCAAGTGTTCTTAGAACACTTTCAACTTGACAACGAACAATACGGACAGTGTCCTCAGAACACCCCCATTTTGTTTATTTCCGAACATTTCAAGACACCGCGAGTGTTCTTAGAACAGTTTCAGCTTGCTTGCGAACAAAACGGACACATATTGCGTCCTCAGAACACCCCCATTTAGTTTATTTAGAACATTTCAGAACAGCCGTGTTGTCCGCAGACAAATCGAACACAACAAGAGCGTCTACCACATAAAAAAACACAACATTTAACCTATCTCATACTCTCCCACCCTCCCCAAACACTCTTACACACCAACACACTCGACTAAATACACATTTTAAACCAAGTTTCACCGCGCTGTCCGCAGACGTCCGTGAATCCCAGATGGCGGGTGCTACTGAAAATCTGATGCGCTTCATGCTCCACGCCGTCCAATCAGCTAACACGTCGCATGTCGCATTGGCCAATCAGGACACTGTCCGCGGAGCGAACAGGGAAGTGTGTCCGTGGACCGAACACAGATATCACTAATTTTGTATGACCTACTTTTTGGTCATTTTTTAAAAACTACTGGACAGATTTTCAGCAAATCTGCAAAAGCACGCTTTCGGGACCAAGTGGCTGCTCCTGGTCCAAATTTGGTGAAAATCCGTCCAGCGGTTTGGGCTGTAGGCGCGAGTAAAGTTTTTTCCCAATTCAGTCTATGGGAAAAAAAAATGTTTTGGGACACCCCCTATAACTTTGTCCCCCCTGGACGAATCCTCACCAAACTTTGCAAAAGAATTCAAGTTTGGTGTGGATTCGTTCCAGGGGGAGCAAAGTTATAAACTGGCCAAAAAGTGCTCTTCCTATGGTAACAGCAACTTAACCATAAGTACATGGCCACTGCCTTTTCAGGTGCGCGGGAAGTTTCACACGCGAATCCAGCAGGGTACGTGTATTTCAGGGGTGCGCGGGAAGTTTCACAGGCAATTCCATCAGGGCACGTGTATTTCAGGGGTGCGCGGGAAGTTTCACATGCAAATTCAGCAGGGTACGTGTATTTCAGGGGTGCGCGGGAAGTTCCACAAGCGATTGTCCTGGGTACGTTTATTCCAGGGGTGCGCGGGAAGTTTCACACGCAAATTCAGAAGGTTACGTGTATTTCAGGGGTGCGCGGGAAGTTCCACACGCGATTGTCCTGGGTACGTGTGTTCCAGGGGTGCGCGGGAAGTTTCACACGTGAATTCAGCAGGGTACGTGTATTTCAGGGGTGCACGTGAAGTTTCACACGCGATTCCATCAGGGCACGTGTATTTCAGGGGTGCGCGGGAAGTTTCACACGCAAATTCAGCAGGGTACGTGTATTTCAGGGGTGCGCAGGAAGTTCCACACGCGATTGTCCTGGGTACGTGTATTCCTGGGGTGTGCGGGAAGTTTCACACGCAAATTCAGCAGGGTACGTGTATTTCGGGGGTGCGCGGGAAGTATCACACGCAATTCCATCATGGCACGTGTATTTCAGGGGTGCGTGTGAAGTTCCACACGTGAATGTCCTGGGTACGTGTATTTTGGGGTGCGCGGGAAGTTTCACACAGGAATTCAGCAGGGTACGTGTATTTCAGGGGTGCGCGGGAAGTTTCACACGCAAATTCAGCAGGGTACGTGTATTTCAGGGGTGCACGTGAAGTTTCACACGCGATTCCATCAGGGCACGTGTATTTCAGGGGTGCGCGGGAAGTTTCACACGCAAATTCAGCAGGGTACGTGTATTTCAGGGGTGCGCGGGAAGTTCCACACGCGATTGTCCTGGGTATGTGTATTCCTGGGGTGTGCGGGAAGTTTCACACGCAAATTCAGCAGGGTACGTGTATTTCGGGGGTGCGCGGGAAGTATCACACGCAATTCCATCAGGGCACGTGTATTTCAGGGGTGCGTGTGAAGTTCCACACGCAAATGTCCTGGGTACGTGTATGTTGGGGTGCGCGGGAAGTTTCACACAGGAATTCAGCAGGGTACGTGTATTTCAGGGGTGCGCGGGAAGTTCCATACGCGAATGTCCTGGGTACGTGTATTTTGGGGTGCGCGGGAAGTCTCAAACGCGATTTCAGCAGGGTACGTGTATTTCAGGGGTTCCGGGGAGTACTACACGTGAATTGGCCGTGTGGGTCCTCCCAGGTGTTCCCTCTACACCCTCCACGGCCCCTGTAGGCAGCCCACACCACAGGGGATTACCCTGCACCCCTTCTCATGTCCCGCAGGCAGCCCATCCACCATGGGCATGCCCCCCAGCCAAGCCACATGTCACCTTGCACTACTGATCAACAACACATGTCTCCCAGCACCCCCAGCCCCCAGCATCCAGGGGCACCCTCCACCAGGGCCCCACTCATGTCCAACTCATGTCCCCCTGCACCGCCACCCCCCAGCAGTCAGGGGCACCCTCCACCAGGCCCCCACTCATGTCCAACACATGTCCCCCTGCACACCCACCCCCCAGCAGTCAGGGGCACCTGCCAGCAGGCCCCCACTCATGTCTCCCAGCACCCCCACCCCCCAGCAGTCAGGCGCACCCTCCACCAGGCCCCCACACATGACTCCCAGCACCCCCACCCCCCAGCAGTGCAGGGCACCCTCCACCAGGCCCGCACACATGTCTCCCAGCACCCCCACCCCCCAGCATCCAGGGGCACCCTCCACCAGGCCCCCACACATGTCTCCCAGCACCCCCACCCCCCAGCAGTGCAGGGCACCCTCCACCAGGCCCCCACACATGTCTCCCAGCACCCCCACCTCCCAGCATCCAGGGGCACCCTCCACCAGGCCCCCACTCATGTCTCCCAGCACCCCCACCCCCCAGCATCCAGGGGCACCCTCCACCAGGCCCCCACTCATGTCCAACACATGTCCCCCTGCACCCCCACCCCCCAGCAGTCAGGGGCACCTGCCAGCAGGCCCCCACTCATGTCTCCCAGCACCCCCACCCCCCAGCAGTCAGGGGCACCCTCCACCAGGCCCCCACACATGTCTCTCAGCACCCCCACCCCCAGCAGTGCAGGGCACCCTCCACCAGGCCCCCACACATGTCTCCCAGCACCCTTACCCCCCAGCATCCAGGGGCACCCTCCACCAGGCCCCCACACATGTCTCCCAGCACCCCCACCCCCCGGCAGTGCAGGGCACCCTCCACCAGGCCCCCACACATGTCTCCCAGCACCCCCACCCCCCAGCATCCAGGGGTGCCCTCCACCAGGCCCACACTCATGTCCAACTCATGTCCCCCTGCACCCCCAACCCCCAGCAGTGCAGGGCACCCTCCACCAGGCACCCACTCATGTCTCCCAGCACCCCCATCCCCCAGCAGTGCAGGGCACCCTCCACCAAGCCCCCACACATGTCTCCCAGCACCCCCACCCCCCAGCATCCAGGGGCACCCTCCACAAGGCCCCCACACATGTCTCCCAGCACCCCCACCCCCCAGCAGTGCAGGGCACCCTCCACCAGGCCCCCACACATGTCTCCCAGCACCCCCACCCCCCAGCATCCAGGGGCACCCTCCACCAGGCCCCCACTCATGTCCAACTCATGTCCCCCTGCACCCCCACCCCCAACATTGCGGGGCACCTGCCAGCAGGCCCCCACTCATGTCCCACTCATGTCCCCCTGCACCCCCACCCCCCAGCATTGCGAGGCACCTGCCAGCAGGCCCCCACTCATGTCCCACTCATGTCCCCCTGCGCCCCCACCCCCCAGCATTGCGGGGCACCTGCCAGCAGGCCCCGACTCATGTCCCCCAGCCAACACGTCATCACAATCTAGATTCCCTTGCCCTTATGGGCTGCCTCCACATGCCAAACACCCACCCAAGTATTGCATCCACCCACTTAGAAATGCCAATTACATGATACAACCCTAATGGCAAGTATGTAAATGAACACATGTCCCTCACATACACACAATGGGTGTCAGTGAATGTCAAAACCCATATCATGATATGCATGAAACCAATGAGATGATACTACACATTGAAGTTTGATGAAGAAAATGTATTAAAACCAACATAAATGGAATCAAAAATAAACAAACGACAATGGGAATTAAAAACCAAAAGCAGCATGTCCGTAAAATAATGTAAAACCACAAATCATAATCCAAAGGAAAGGTGTTCAAAGTCACAGTTCAAAAAAGTAAATCCAATGGAAAATCAAAACCGAAAACCATTGCTCCATGGGTAAATTCCAAATAAAAAAATAAAATCCAACAGTGAACTATATACAGATAAACAATCCAGGGTCCATGATCCCAACGGAAGAAATGAAACCTATCTAATAATACTACCTAATAAAAAAACTATATACAAAAATGTGGTCCATTGTCCAAAAGGTCCAAAAAAAATAAAAGAGCAAAGGAAACCTAACACTAACTACATAACTACTTACAAGGGCAGCGGGCTAGTCCGACGGCTCACTGGTTGTTGTCATGGGCCAGGGCATCATCGAACTCCTGCTCAATGGCTTGCAGGCGGGCATGTTCCCTGGCCCCGAGGTCTCGCAGGGATAATGCAGTGTCCAGCTCCAACCCCCTGTGAATACCCTCGAGGCACTCAGCCCGCCTCAGCGCCCTCCGCATGGAGTTCTCCGCCCTGACCATTGTGAGCCGTTCCTCCTCTGCCCGCTGCCGTTGTGCACCTATCTGCTGGCCCAACCGCTCCCACACGGAAGACACTCCCATTCCAGGGTTCTCCTGCCCTCCGGCCGATGCCTGCCCCCCCTGATGTTGATGGCCCCGAGCCATGATGCCTCCCATGTCGAGCCTGCCGCTGCCTCCGACACAACTGCCTGTGCCAGCACAACGGCATCCAGGCTGATGGAATCCACCGACGCCGTCGTGCACGTGGCCTGCCTGATGATGCCGTCAAATCCTCCATCTGCTGGGGTCCAGTTGCTGGTGTGTCCACCCCTGCTGGACCTCCGACTCCCGACTGTGGCAGGGATGGGATCCCCACCGAGTTGGCTGCATTGGTCGGGGCAGGTCCACAGGGGGCCCTGGTGGCATCTGGCCGGAAGACGGCATGGAAAACGACTGGCGCGTAGCCTCCACAGAGGAGGAGAGGGTCGCCAGAGTGCCCGACACATGTACGAAACCCCCGACCATGGCCGCTCCCAACTGGGCCACGTTGGCACGGTGCTCTTCGTGATGACGTGCGTGCTCCCCCCGGGAAGCAAGCACCTCATCACGAATTACACCCGTGCGCAACGCGACACCAATCATGACCTTCTCCATACGGCCAGGGGTCCCCTCATCTGTAGATGGAGGGGAGTCAGATGACATGGACATCCCCCCTACCTGCGGACGGGCCTGGGATGGGGCATCCCTGCTGGTGCATGGTGGTACAGTCACAGTGTCAGGGACAGTGACATGCACAGGCACCTCCACGGCGACCTGTGCTGCCTCCTGCCCCTGCCCTTGGACTGCACCACTTGCACCAGCAGGGATGCCCCCAGTAGCGGCTCAGTAGCGGCCTCCTCCTCCTCTGTGGAAACCACTAACCTGGATGGCTCCACCCCGTCTCCCGCCGTTGCAAGCCCATGTGGGGGCTCACCCACCCCTTCCGCTGCAACCATGGGGGCATCTCCGCCGCTTTGCTCCACAGCGTCGTCTCCGCCCTCTTCTTCACTTTGCGCTGTCTAGAGGGAGACATAGAACACAAGCATCAGGGTACTGTACAATGGTCCCCTAGACAGGAAGCAAAGGCAGATGAGTGGCACTGTCAAAAATCACATCCATCATGTCCCTCCACAACACATGGGTCAGTGCAGGCAAAACACATGCAGTAACAGGCATGGCGCATGCTATGGACATCAGCAAACATGTCCAAGGGACTCTTGAAACATACAATGTTGTTTTGGAACTCACATGCATCATGGGTCATGCCTATCACATGCACACACTTCACCGTACTTTCATCCATCTGGACTCGTACACCCCAGACACAGTGGATGCAAGGATAACTAGGCTGCATCAGTGATTCTGAACATTGTCACAGACATGTGTACTGCATCCATGGCATTCACAAGTCACAGACACGCAGGTCAGACACACAGACATGGACACCATACATGTACATGGCATCAGCACCCATCCCTCACCCCCACCCATGTCCAGGAACAGAGACTGGCATGCTCTCATGTGTCCATTCTGCACAGGGCTCCCTATGTTGCATTTAAACACATACACCAACTGTGTGCTTCACACATTACTCATCTCACATGCATGATCATGATGTCCCTGCACACACACACGCGTACATGGCCTATGTCACACATACAGCAAGTATCAGACAACCAGCACACTGCAACATGCTCTGGCTCACACAGCAATGCTTGGCCACTTACCGCTCGACTCCAGACGGGTCTGCCTCTCAAGGATCTGGGCATGGAGTGCTGAGCGTATGCGTTCCAGGACCCTCAGCTGGATGGTACTCATGCTGCCCCGGCCCCCCTCCACGAGGCGCCGGGCCTTCATGAGGGTCCTGGACCTAAAGTCCTCCCAGCGCTTCTTGACTTGCTTGATGTTGCGGGTTGCCACCCCCTGCGCGTTGATGGCAACCACAAAGTCGTCCCAGATCCTGTCCCGTCCTTCCTTGTCGGCGCGTGATGATCCGAAGAGGGCATCATAATGCCCCAGGACAAGCTCCACCAGGACACCAACTTCCTTCTGACTGAAGCTGGTGGCCCTCTGCCCCTCCGGCTGGGGGTCGCCAGTGGTCTCGGATGGTGTTTGCCCCGACATGGCGACCTCCGAGGCAGGCGTGGGTGGGCAACTGGGTCCTTGGGCTGGGCTGTGGAGCGATGGTATCCCAGTCAGGAGTCTTCTGTTCCAGCAGGGGTGGACACAGCAACTGGACCCCTGCAGATGGCTGATGTGCAGGCACCAAATGGCAGGGCACGGTGGCAGCAGGCAGGCAGGCAGCAGCAGATGGCTCGTGGGAGGCTGCTTGGGGCTCTGGGGGGCAGTAATTTGGCCTTTTGGGTAGGAGCGTGGTCTTCTGTGTGCTTACGCGTGGCCAGCTTGATACGGAGTGATTTGGCACGTGAAAATTCTGCACGTCAGCATGTAATTCGAGGAAAGGCCCTTAGCGCGTAAGCGCGTCAGCACGCATACGCGATTCAATTGGACCAAAGGCCCTTAGCGCGTAAGCGCGTCTGTGACCTATCACGCACGGGCGTTGCCCTGGCAGGGCTTGAAGATCCCACGTGGATTTCCATTGCTCTGTACGTGCTTTTCGTGGGGTGCGGTGCGTGTGTTCTGCAGGCGTTGGGGTTCATACGCTATTACTTCACAGCGGGTGGGTGTTGGCTACGCGTTCTTCTACACGCAAGGCAGACGGTGAGTGGTACCCCGCTCCCCCAGGCCCGATCGCGTGTTAAACTTCCCGCAAGCCCCTGAAATACATGTACCCCGCTACCCCAGGCCCGATCGCCTGTTAAACTTCCCGCGCACCCACGAAATACACGCACATGCTATTATTCACACAGTGGGTGTCCGTGTTTGTCGGGTACCCCTTTGCACGTCATTTAGGGGTGCGTGGGAAGTTTCACACGCAAATTCAGCTGGGTACGTGTATTTCAGGGGTCCCGGGGAGTACTACACGTGAATTGGCCATGTGGGTCCTCCCAGGTGTTCCCTCTACACCCTCCATGGCCCCTGCAGGCAGCCCACAGCACAGGGGACTACCCTGCACCCCTGCTCATGTCCCGCAGGCAGCCCATCCACCATGGGCATGCCCCCCAGCCAAGCCACATGTCACCTTGCACTACTGATCAACAACGCATGTCTCCCAGCACCCTCACCCCCCAGAACTGTGGGGCACCTACCAGCAGGCCCCCACTCATGTCCCCCTGCACCACCCCCCCCAGCATCCAGGGGCACCCTCCACCAGGCCCCCACTCATGTCTCCCAGCACCCCCACCCCCCAGCACAGTGGGGCACCTGCCAGCAGGCCCCCACTCATGTCCAACTCATGTCCCCCTGCATCCCCACCCCCCAGCAGTGCAGGGCACCCTCCACCAGCCCCCACACATGTCTCCCTGCACCCCACCCCCCAGCAGTGCAGGGCACCCTCCACCAGGCCCCCACACATGTCTCCCAGCACTCCCACCAACCAGCATTGCAGGGCACCCTCCACCAGGCCCCCACTCATGTCCCCCTTCACCGCTACCCCCCAGCAGTGCAGGGTACCCTCCACCAGGCCCCCACACATGTCTCCCAGCACCCCCACCCCCCAGCATTGCGGGGCACCCTCCACCAGGCCCCCACTCATGTCCCCCTGCACCCCACCCCCCAGCAGTGCAGGGCACCCTCCACCAGGCCCCCACACATGTCCCCCTGCACCACCACCCCCCAGCAGTGCAGGACAGCTTCCAGCAGGCCCCCATACATGTCCCCCCAACACCTCATGACGATCCATAATCATGGCCCCCATGCCCCCTCAATAAACTGCCCACGCCACCCCAGTCCGAACACACCACCAGGTATGACATCCACCCCACAAAGAAATCACCAGCACACGATGCATCCCAAATGGCTAGTCTGCACATCAACATATATCCGTCAAACCCACACAATGACAGCATGTGAATGAAAAAAACACACATTGCGACATGCATGAAACCAAAGAGAGAATACCACACATTGAAGTACCAAATGATAATGTATTAAACAGAAAGCAAGGCAACGAAATGGAACAGAAGAAAATGGAAATAATAAAAGAAATCCAGCATGTCCAATAAATGAAAAAGACGCATGAAATCCAAATGAAAAGCAATCCAAAAGCAAGTCTCCAAAGGGTCAGTCTGAGAAAATAAATCCAAGGTGCAAAAATAATAATAAACCATTGATCCATGGGAAAAATAAATCAACAATCCAAATCCATTGTCAAACTATGTACAAAGTGAACATCCAGGGTCCGTGTGCCCAATCCTTTAAATGAAACGTATAAAATAAAATCCTACCTAATGAAGAAATATATACAAGAAGTTGGGGCATTGTCCAAGCGCCCCAAAACAAAACAAAACCGAAAGGAAACTTAACACTAAAGAACTATTTACAAAGGCAGCGGGCTAGTCCGACGGCTCACTTCTGGATGTTCCGGGCCAGGGCATCGAACTCCTGCTCAATGTCCCGGAGGCGGTCCTCTTCCATGGCCCGAGGGTCCGCAGGGATGACAACATATCTCCTCCAACTCCCTGCGGATTGCCTCGAGGCACCCAGCCCGCCTCAGGGCCCTCCGCATGGAGTTCTCCGCCCTGACCATTGTGAGCCGTGCCTCTTCCGCCCGCTGCCGCTCCGCATCTATGGCATGGCCCAACCACTGCCACATGGAAGACACTTCCCGTCCTGGGTCCTCCTGCCGTCCGGCCGATGACTGCCCCTCCGATGTCGAAGGCCCTGAGCCATCATGGCTCCCACCTCGTTGCTGCTGTGCATGTGCCCGTGTCCTGGCTCCTGCTGCCTGCACATCCTCCACCCGCCGAGGTGCAGTCATTGATGTGGCCACCTCTGCTGGACGTCCGACTCCCGACTGTGGCAGGGATGTGTCCTCCACCAGCCTGGCCGCACCGTCAGAGGCAGCTCCACAGGGCACCCAGGTGACAAATGGGTGGAAAGATGGCACGGAGGACGACTGGCGCATAGGGTGTTCAGTTGAGGAGGGGGTCGGAACAAGCTCCATCAAACGGAGGAATCTGGCCTGGGTGACCTGTCCCAGTAGGCTGACACGGTCAACGAGCCATTCGAGATGACGTGCAGTCTCCCCATGAAAAGACTGCAGGTCACCTCGCATGGCCCGTTGACGCAACGCCACACCAGTCAGCACAGGCTCAACCCGTACCTGGATAGTCACGTCTGCAGGCAGAGGAAGGCCAGTTGTTGTAAGCTCATCCCCTGCCTGAAAACCGGTCTGGACGTAGGCATCCCTGCTGGTGCAAGATGATGCAGTGACAGGATCAGGGACAGGATTGCACACAGGCACCTCCGCGGCGTCCTTTGCTGCCTCCTGTCCCTGGTCCTGCACTGCACCACTAGCACCAGTGGAATCCCCACCTCCAGACCCCGTCTCTGTCACTTGCATGGCCTCCTGCTCCACCAAACCCCCCACCAACCTGGATGACTCCATGCCATCTTCCCCTGTTGGGCCCTTTGGGGTCCCAGCTGCCCCTTCTGCTGCCGAGGAGTCCAACTCCAACCTCTGCCTCTTGGACCTCCCCCTGGCAGCTGCGGCCTGGGACGCGGCACCGGACTCCTCACTCCCCGACGAGATGACAACCTGGGAGGGGAGCCGGGCCTTGGGTCTCCGGCTGGCGGTGCAATCCCTGCCGCTGTGCTCCACAGCACCTTCTCCGCCCTCTTCATCAGTTGACGCTGCAGACAGGGAGAAATAAAACACAGGCATCAGGGCACTGTACAATGGACACATACACACATGACAGTTGTACATGAGTGGCATTGGCAAACCTCAGACATGGCATCACAATCACCGACACACGTAATTTCAACTCGCACACATGAGCCATACCACAGCCATATTGCAACAGCCAGCACCATCCATACACATACAACAGCATGAGCAGGCAAAGGTGAGCCAGACATCACATGCAACACAGGGAGTGCACTACACATGCACACACACCACCACACTTGCATGCATGTGTACACCTCTGCCAACTGTTGCAGTGTTGAGATCGGCATCCATGTCACTTCTGCCAATCAGTCTTCCACATCCCGGTGTCACATGCATCCATGTTGCATCACTGTTGCCCCCTTGTCAAATACACACACATGCACATGTACGCAGTGCAGATACATGTAGCTGAAACCAACATCCATGTGTGACATCACGAACATGCCTACTTACATACACATTCATTCAAACATGTGTGCCCACACATCTGCATTTGGCATGCAAGCCTACACACACAAGCACCATCCATGTCTCACACATGAGAGCCCTCGCATGTGTTAGCCTTATGGCCCTGTACACCCCCCCCTGCTTGGCCCCATTAAAAAACATGAGCAACCTGCACACTACTGGCACACCACCACACGCACAGCTTACCATGAGGATGCATGTACACTTACCGCTCGACTCCAGATGCGTCTGCCTCTCAAGGACCTGGACATGGAGCGCTGGGGATATGCGTTCCAGGACCCTCATCTGATCTTCCGACAAGTGGTCCCAGCGCCCCTTAGCATCCGCTGCCTTCAAGAGGCGCCGGGCCTTGTTGAGGGTCCTGGACCTGAAGTCCTCCCAGCGCTTCCTGACATGATGGAATAGTCGGACTGCCACCCCCTCCGCGTTGATGGCAGTCACGATGTCCGTCCAGATCCGAGTCCGTCCTTCCTTGTCGGCGCGCAAACTTCCGAAGAGGGCATCATACTGCCCCAGGACTTGCTCCACCAGGACACCAACTTCGGTAGCAGTGAAGCTGGTGCCCCTCTGCCTCTCTGGCCGGGGGTTGCCAGTGGTGCCAGATGTTGCAGTGCCCGACATGACAACCCCAGAGGCAGGAGTGGGTGGGCAATTGGGTCCTGGGGTTGGTCTGTGGAGCGATGGAATCCCAGTCGGGAGTCTTCGGGTTCCAGCAGGGGTGGTCACAGCAACAGCACCCCTGGCTGATGTGCAGGCAGCAAATGGCAGGGCACGTGGACAGTAGGCAATCAGGGTCAGTTATATTTAAAGCCACCTCTATCAACTATACATTGTTTGTGCAATAATCATATATTTATGTGGATGATACAGTACAGAATTTGATATGTGTGTGCTTGTTTTATCTGCTTAGGTTTACTCAAGGTTGGAAGGCCGAATTAGTTTGGTTATGGGCTTGTAGAAAAGTGGACATGTAGCCGCGGATACAAATCAAGGCCTGCACCTGCGTCAAATAGTTGCGGCTATGAAATAGGCTGGGTGGGAGAAATAATGTTTGTTATTGGTTGTTGTTACTGTTCTATTTGTGTAGCTGTTTATGGTTGGTTGTAGTGATAATGTGTCATCCATTTTAGTAGTTTTATTGGTATATAGTCCTCCTTTTTTTGGTATTCATTTTGGAAAGTATAAAAGTCACCATTTCCTGCAGTTTTATCCTTTTAATTCCAAAGCTATCACTGTTCACATGGCAGGAGTGTGCCGGATGTGAAAGTAAGTGTTAATAAATATTTATCACATGTTAGTGATGTTGAAGGTTTATCTGACTGTATGTGTTGTAATTTTAAAGCACATTCAGCTATGAAGTACTATTAGCTGTTTTAAGATTTCTGTGAAGTTGTACAATTGATGGTGTTTTGCAAGTTCATTTCACTTATTTTATTATTCTTGTATTTTGCTGTAGGTGCATTGTTCTCATCATCCCAGCATACTTTCACCAGATGTTGTATAGTTAACTCCTGTGGAAGGCCAACCTATATTCAAAACATAATGGTACTGCTGGAGATGAGAGCAGTAGTTCTGTAGTCAGTTAAGGAAAAGCCTCCTTTGTGAACTTTTTTAGCATTTCTGATGATTTTTCAAATGGAGTGCTCCAGTGCTGCAGGTGTTTTAAGACTCTGGCTGTTGGTGGCAGCACCTTTAATGTATCTAGGTTGATTGTGCACAACCACCGTCACAGCTCCAGTGATGAGGGAAGACCACATGCAGGTCAAAAAAGGCTGCATCCTAGTATGGGGCAGACCAGCTAGAAACATTTGAAGGTCTGCTTCTTGGTGTTTTTTTTGCATAAGGAGCAATGGACTTTCTCGATTTCTTTTTTGCCACAAAATATGAAAAAAGATTTTTTTTTAAAGTATTTGTGTTTCTACCTGTTTGATTGTTTTCTATCCCATGTTCTCCAAGTTAACTTAACCTTCCCCCTCCTCTCTCCTGCAACCACTGAATATAACATCCTTTGTTAATTCTTACCGAGTTTATATGTCTGTGTTTGTTTATTGTGGTGATATTTTCTTATACTTTAGTATATTATTGTATTTTCTTTTAATCCAAGTTGGATTTTGTTTCCCAATGACCCAATGATTAGTATGTGCAAAGAGAACAACAGTGGTGTATGCACAAATGTTGTATCTTATATAGTGTATGTGATGCACTGCATACACAAATGAAGGGCATACCAACTTGTATATTAAATTGTGTTTCTTAAAGTGTATGTGTTGTTTAATTGATAATGTTTTTTTCAGATAGAAGGATATTTTATTTTGTAACAGTAGATTAATATCCACAGCTAAAGTTGTAGCCCAATGGGTTGTTGAGTATTGGAGGTGCAGTTAACCACAACAAGGACTGGGGAGAGTCATAACTGCAGGTTTGTTGTACCATACCCGTGGCTATAAGCGTCAATGTGCAAAAAAGTATGCTGTTTGCACCTGAACGAGTCCTTCCTAAGAATAATATTTTATTTATATATTTATAAAAAATGTATGTGACTTACCCACAAAAGTTTCATATTGTAACAGTGGTAAAAGAAAGTCAATGAACTCTAGCCATGGCTATTAGTGATGAGTTATCATGTACTTTACATAACTGTTTTTAGGTAATGTGCTCCTTTTACTGTGTCTTTTGTTATTTATATTCTATACACAGTTTCTGAAATAAACTCAAAATCCTATAGCCACAGCTAGTATAGATCGGGCACCATTGGTACATCCATGATCGCATCTAGGAGTATCAACGTTTGTCTGTGGCTATCCCAAACCCACCCCATGTGCTGGGTTGGTAGCCGCGGCTATGGACATTTAAAAAAAAAAAAAAAATACATGTGGGTGGTATTGAGTGTATTGTTTGTAAACAGTTATTTTAACATTTGAAATACATTTTATTCATTAATAATACATATAAGTGTACATACTTGAAAAAGTAAATAAGTATGCAAAGTTTGTTGAAAACAGGTTTGTTGGGGGGGGATGTGTTTGTGGTTTTTGTTTTAGTTGGAACACATGATAGATACATCTTCTTCTTTAGCCCAGTTATCTGGATTTTTACTGTCAATGATTTGTCTTAAATGTTCAATGTCCTTTTTCATTGATTGTCCTTCTTTTTGAATATTAATTAGTAGTTGTTTTAATTCTGTTAATGAATCCATGATTCGTTGTGTGTATATTTGTTTTAGTGCGTCTTGTTTGATTCTTATTGATACTTGAATGACTTCTTCATCTGTTTTAAAATATTCTAAATATTCTTAAACAACTGAAGATATAATGCACTTTAAACATATTTGTATTGGTTTTATAGACATTTGATAGTAGGTATACAAAGTTTATCTGTTTGGTGACTGATATTTGTTCCTTAAAATATTATTTGTTATTTTTCCATAAATATAAAGAATGGACTTACAAAATCCTGAATGTGGTGTATTTTCTATATATAGTATTTTCTTCTGGTTCATTTTCTTCAGTGTCTTCTTTTTTAATGTCTTGCACTGTAAGATAATTGTCCTCTAGCCGTTGCATGTATTTTCCATTTTAGTGTGATAGAAGGAAATACTGTTTGTCACTTCAGATATTAGAATTAGCAATGGAGGAAGAGTACATGAGTAGAGAAGGTGGAATGTCTGTATTTACTTTCTGATTGGTTGTTTATTGTTTGTGTGGTGGGTGGCTGCCAATAGGATGTCAAGTACCTCAGATGCTGTTGAATTGTTGAACCTATTATAGAATGTATTTTTCTGAGTGATCTTTATATATACCAATAAAACTGTAGATTATATTGTATCATTGTATTATGGGTTTTTCTACATAGTACCTTTTTGTTGATTGAGACTGAGGTGTAGTGTTAGGAGATTGTGCTATTGTTGGGGTATATTTATTGTTTGATTCGATATTTCAAACATGCAGCCAATGTCAGAAGGAGAGGATTTTCATTGTTCAGAATACTGTGGAGGATTTGATAATTTTGAGAGTGGGGTTCATAGTGATGTTGAGGACAAAGGTAATGTGTTGTCAAAGCATTGGCTCGGATATCATTTCACTGACAAGCACTTATAGCAATCATCAACATAAACTTTTTTTTTGTGTGTGGGGTAATTATTTGCAGATACACACAAAGCTCTGTATGCGCGGATGTCCTCATATGGCATGGGCATAGCCGCGTCAATACATCGCAACTTGTGATAGGACCTTTCATTGATGAGGATAGGAGTGATGTGTCAGTGCAGAGCTGCAGCGTGTGATATGATTGACTGGCACATCAGGCATGAAGATGCGTAGCTAAATTAAAAGAGGCGGACATAGAATTGGCTAATTTCGCACTTGCGGGTTTCATCAAACTTTATGGGCATACCCTCATCAATACATCGCAACGTGTGATTGAATCGCTCATTGACGTGTATAAAAGTCACATGAAGGCAAGTAGGCACGGAGCCATAGTGCATGATATAAATGGTTGCTGCATCAGGCAAGAAGATGCTTAGCCGCGTTGAAGGAGGTTGATGTCCAATTGGCTGATTTCACACTCGTGGGTTTTGTCAAACGGCATGGGCGTAGCTGCGTCAACACATTACAACATGTGATTGTATCATTGGTTGACACAGATAAAAGTCACGCGTAGGTGCGGAGCCGCAGCACGTCATATGATTGGCTGGCAGATAAGGCACGAAAATGTGTATCCGCATTGAAGGAGGTTGACGCTCATTTAGCATGCACAGGTTTCAATCAACGGCATGCACGTAGACATGTCAATACATTGCAGCTTCTCATTGGCTCATTTGTTAATGCGGCTATGCAGCCCATAATGCAATTAGCTGTTAAAAACAGGCGTACATCTGTGTAGCCACATCAACGTAACTTTCAAAGTGATTGAGCCATCCATTGATGTGGCTACTGCTACATGCAGGCGTGACTCATCATTGGGTGATGTGATTGGTCAATCATTTAGGCGCAAACATGTAATTTCACTTGGGCATACCGGCGTGTACGGAGAACACATGTTGGTTGGCTGGATCACATAACCGTGATTACATCCCTCTCCCAAATACCTTTTTCAAGTTTTCTGTCATGGCTTTTTGTCTCTTGGTGTTTGAAATTCATTGTGAGCCTTCAGGAACTTTTAAAAGCAGTACCTTGATTTAGCCATTAATTTTTTATCTTTCTTGTTACAATACCTTTGTCTTGTGCTTTGTAGTTTGTCAGTTTTTGTTATTTTAGCTTGTGTTATATATTTTTTTAAATGTTGTGATATTAAGTGTCAGAGTCCTTTTTGTGTGACCAGTAGTGATGATGAGGTGGTGTGGGTGGATTCAGCTTTACCACTGCAGAAGAAGCAATGTGCACAAAAAACATAGCTGAAAGTTGGCAATATTTCTGCATAAAGGACCAATACAGCAAAAAGGGGATTGAGGAGGTCATGTGTAATTTCCGCAGCAATGTTTTATTTATTTATTTATTTATTTATTTATTTATTTATTTATTTATTTGTTACATTTGTTATACGCCCAGACCCTGAGGTATCACGGCGTAGTTACAGACAAAATCAAATACAATATTGGTATTGATCAATGCAATAGGACAATACAGGTTTGGTTACATTTCTACATTATATAGTTTGTCTGGGATACAAGTATCTGGGATCAGCTTAGAACTGGTTGGATAACCAAGTTTTGAGCAATTTTTTTAATTGTGGGAAGGACGTTTCATTCTTAATGTTGATGCGTAGGGCATTCCAATGCTTAGGTGCGAGTACTTTGAAGCTACGCCCCCTGCTTTTTCTTTTTTGTATCGTGGGATTTCGAGGTTTTCACTGTTATTAGATCTGAGGAGTCTGGTCTGGGTTTTCTTGGTGACTGTGTTGAGGAGGTATTTGGGAGCTTTGTTGGCGATGCATTTATGGGGGATGCTAAGGGCTTTAAAGAGTATTCTGGTTTTGAGGTGGAGGCAGTGATTTTGTCTCCTGATGTTGGAGATATGATCGGATTTCATTATGCCTAGTGCAGATCAGAGGTCTTTATTCAGCATCAGTTGGAGTTTGGATAGGTTGGTGTTGGAGGTGCCTAGGAGAAGGATGTTACAGTAGGCAAGCTTTGATAGTATGAGTGCTCTTGCTAGCGTGATGCAGTTTTCTGGTGTCAGGAATTTGTGACTAAGAGAGAAAGGTTTGGCTGCATAGGAGGTAGAGGAGGCTAGGGTGTTTACTTGCTGAGACATGGTGAGTGTCGTGTCAAGGTAGACCCTGAGTGTCTTAACTTCTTTAAGTACAGGGATTGTGGTGCCGTCAATGGTGAATGATGAGTAAACAGACTGAAGGAATGCGATTTTGGACGATGATCCTAGTATGAGTAGCTCTGTTTTGCCATCACTGAGACATAGGCTATTATTGGCCATCCAGTTTTGGATTAGTGAGTAGATTTTATTGATAAGCAAAGAGTCTTGCTCATGGTTGCCTGTTAGTGGGATGAGGATCTGGGTGTCATCTGCAAAACTGGTGTAGATGACACCCATAGCATCCAGTGCTGCGAAGAGCAACTTGGTGTAGGCGTTGTACAGGGTCGGGGATAGGCAAGAATCTTGAGGGACGCCTATTGGGACTGGTATAGGATCTGCTGATTTTTTCCCAATGGCAACTCCTGAGGTCCTATCTGCGAGGAATGATTTAATCCAATCTGTGGCATTGTTAGATAGGTTGAAGTTATTGTTTAGGGTGGCACGGTGTTTATCATGGTCGACCAGGTCGAAAGCCGCTGAGAGGTCAAGGAGCATTAAAAGGCAGAGTTTACCTGATTCTCTTGTGGCATCCATTTGGATCTTCAGGTCGAGAAGGGCTGTTTCTGTATTATGGTTGGGGCAAAACCCTGACTTTCTGTCCCCTAGTAATAGGTGGTGTTCTAAGTGGTTTTGAATTTGGGAGTAGGCTATTTTGTCAATGATTTTCAGTAGAAATGGGACGGTAGTTACAGGTCGGTAATTGGTGGGGATTGAAGGGTCCAGGGATGTTTTTTTAAGGAGGGGTGTTACCCAAGCTTTTTTAATGCTAGCGGGAACTGTGTTTGAGTTGAAAGATGTGTTAACAAATTCAGTGATTACTGGTGCTAAGGTATGGGCGCACAGTTTGACTAGAGGAGAGGGGAATTGGTCTTCTTTGCAGTTGGAAGCTTTGAGTTTCATTATGGTGACTTCTTTATTAGTGACTGGGGTGAAATGAAAAGGGGTGCAGGTGGAAGTAGTGGGAGGGTTGGAGGCTATGTTACGAAGCGTTTTTTTGGCATTGGTTATGCATATATTAAGGGTGTTGGCCTTATTGAGAGATTATAGCCGATTTGTACTTTTTATTGGCTGTTTGGAAGGCCTTTGCTGATTCACTGGTGTTAGTTTTCCTATTTAGGTGCTCAAGTGCTCTTTTAGTACATCTGAGGGAGACTAGTTCTTTGTCAAACCAGAAGCAGGAGTGTTTGTCAGGTTTCCGTGTTTTGGTAGTGACAGGGGCGAGTGAGTCAATGGTGCTGGTGAGACTTTGTTGATAGCAGTCTGCTAAGTAGTCGGATTGTTCGTATTGAGGGTGACATTGGCAAAGGCCAGATGTAGAATGGGAGAGAGGTTGTCTACTGTGAGTTTTTTAAAATATTTCTAGATTCAAAGGTGTCAGGTGCCTTGGGGCTGGTGAGGTCCGAGCTTTTGTGTTCCAGGGTGAAGGAGATGGTAAAGTGGTCTGACCATTCTACGGGTAGGATGGAGTCTATGATGACTTGAGAGTTGAGGGATAGGATCCAGTCCAGCGTTCTGCCTTTGGAGTGAGTGGGTTCATTAACCATCTGGGTAAAGTTCATATCTGGCATAGCTTTGTGAAAGGCAGCATCCGTTTCAAGGGGGTCGCTGTAGCCTAGGTTGATATACCCTAGGATGATACACGCTGCCTTCTTTCCGCCACATTTCGTTTTAGTACTGTTTTTAAGGATTTCTTTGTTTTAAATCTAATAGAATTGAAACGCTTTTAATCTGTGATAAAATAAGTTTTGTCCATTAGATTACGTGCCAGAATCAAGTTAGTACTGTTGTAGACGCTGCCTAGACTTACAGTCTGATTGTTTTCCTGCACGCGCTGTCTGGGTAGTTAAACTACATATCCCAGCAGCCTTGTAGTTTGTTTAAACCTGGCGCAAACGCGCCAACGCGAAGGAGGCAAGCCGGTCTGTGCCGGTCCATGGCCGGACGTGTCAGCGTTTCGGGGTAAGTCCTGCTTCCTAACCATGGAAACACCTCCCACACCCCCGAACACCACCGCCCTTTACCCATTATGCATCTGCAACCTTTCTCAGCCTAACATTGCCCTTTGCACAACCCCGCTGAACTTACTAGGCACACCTTCAGAAAACCAGCAGTTAGATTCAGCCATTCTTAAGTTTCAGCCAGATATTTCGTCTATCAGTAACAAAGGAGGGGTTCATACCATCTCCTGTCCTACTGGATCCCTGTATTGTATGCTGCTCAATACTAGATCCTTGGTCAAGCATGCCCATGAAGTCTCCACTTACATTGATGGCAACAACCTTGATACTTGTGCCATCACGGAAACATGGGGTACTGCGGCATCAGGACCTTCATTACAGCTTTCCATCCTAGAAGGGTACGGTATGATCAGGCAGGATAGAGAATCAGGAAGGGGAGGTGGGGTAGCCTATATTTTAAGGAAATCACAATCAGCTTGGAAAATTAAGGGTCACCTAATGGAAGGAATAGATTTTCTCCATATAAAAATAGGGATGAACGCCAAAACCACAGTGAATATTGTCCTTATGTATCGGCCTCCCTCATGTCTAGGCAATTTCTGTACTGAACTTGCTAGCTATCTCCTCCCATTATTAAAACCCAACTCACGCTTCATTGTTCTAGACGATTTCAATTACTGGCTGGGTCACCCTGATGACCAGACGGCATCTGAACTTGCGCAATCTTCTTCTGATTTAGGTTTCACCCAAATAGTGCAGGTCCCTACCCCCAACCTAGGACATACCCTTGATTGGGTAGCAGTTATTAATAGCCCTCATCATGACGTCTCAGTATCACCCAGCCCATGGTCGGACCATGATGCTGTTCACTTCTCTATTACCATACCATTCGTCACCAAAGTCCAAACAGCTTGCTCGGTAGCCATTACATATCGTAACACCAAGCCCCTAACCATGGATAAAATTGACGCCCTCTCCTCTCAGACCCTACAAATCCTAGAGACAGACGATCTTGACATTCTTACTAAGAAAATCTGCTCCAGTCTTAAACTAGCGGCGGACTCTCTTGCCCCTATGAAAGACAAAAAGAAACCTTCAGAAAGGAAACTAACCAATCCTTGGTTCTCGCCCGAACTCCAATCCCTTAAAGCCCTTTCCCTTAAACTATTCTATATCTGGAAAGCCAATCAATCACCTACAGCACTATCCAACTATAAGGAAGCTGCTAATAACTACAAAAGAGCTATCATGGAAGACAAGAAATCCTATTTGGATTCCAGAATTTCTCAGGCTACCTCGAACTCCAAGGAAATATTCAAAATTTTGAAAGAACAAGAGGCTGTCCCAGAGCCGGCACTATCCGCGATTACCAAAAATGACGATTGGTGTCTGGACATCCAGAATGCCATGGCAAATAAAATGGAGGGTATCCGGGAATCTATAGCAACCAAAAAAAGTGCTTCTGACATACATGGTACCCATCCAGTTAGTAACACCTTTACTAGGGATCCCAATATCCCCATCTTTGATTTTACAACCATATCAGAGGAGGAGTTAGCATCCATCATAAACAAACTTAAGGCAACTAATTGTACAGGGGATCCTTGTGCCTCGACAATCATCAAAACATGTCCCCCTACTCTTGTTCAAGCCATATGTAAATTTGTAAATGCCTCTTTGCAGAATTGTACGGTCCCAGACGATATGAAACAAGCTTGGGTTACACCTTTATTGAAAAAACCCAACTTGGATCAAAACGTCCCCACTAATAATAGGCCCATAACCAATATTCCTTTCTTACTAAAGATATTGGACCGGGTAGCCTATACTCAAATAGCGCAACATCTCAACTCTCACCCTATTCTCAATCCTTTCCAGTCGGGGTTCAGACAAGGCTTTGGTACTGAGACCTCACTCCTGGATCTCAAGTCACAACTACTCCAAAGAATGGACTCCCAAAAGGTCTTCCTTCTGATCTCTCTGGACCAATCGGCAGCGTTTGACTTAGTCGACCATGCCATACTAGCAGATAGGCTTATGTCCGTAGCCAACTGCTCGCAGGCTTCTACCAACTGGCTACTATCATTTTTATCCAACAGATCTAGCAGGGTATGTGCCAACAATGCCAAAGCACCAGCAATCCAAATACTGTTCGGAGTGCCACAAGGCGCCAGTCTGTCGCTGTGCATTTATAACTTCTTCATGACTCCCTTTTTTACCCATCTTGCCCAGGAGGGCATACTCTTTTCCAACCATGATGATGACACTGAATGTATCATCCCTCTTACAGGCCAACATGATGAGGATGAAAAAGAACTTAATCGCATTTTTGTCATGATAGAACAATGGATGTTGTTGAATAATCTTGCACTTAATCGTGGCAAGACGGAACTCATGGTCGTGGGATCTGACAGCACTGTTGCTAAACTAGACCCAGCTTACTAACAATTCCAGCTGCGAGACGCTTTAATCTCTACTCTTCCCAAGGTAAAGATCCTGGGTGTGGTTTTGGATCAATCACTTAACATGAAATCTTATGTGGCCAGTACTGTATCCTCTGCCACCTATTATATTAAACTGTTGTCCCATCTGCAACCTTTTATTTCTCAATCCAATGCATAGACCATCGCCAGAGCCATTATAGGCTCCAAACTGGATTACTGTTGCAGTTTATTAGCAGGCTCCAGTAAAAAAACTATCAACCGTCTCCAGGTGGTCCAAAATGGAGCAGTTAGAGTGGTATCTGGTCTTGCATACAGGGCACATGTTTCTGAGGCACGGCGAGCGCTGCACTGGCTGCCTGTGGACTCAAGAATCTCCTTTAGACTGATGGTTATTACATTTAAATGCCTTAAGGGCAAGATGCCCTCCTATCTTCAAAGGTGTATTGGAATAAAATCCTCGGTTAGAAATCTTCGCTCCAACAACCAGAACCTGCTCCACCAGCCCAAAGTGAAAAGCAAAAAAGCACAATGCCTTTGCCTCTGCGGCGCCGGCTCTTTGGAACACTCTGCCAGATCAATGGAGAAACTCAGCAGCTCTGAGTACCTTCAAGAAGGGCATTAAAACCTTCCTCTTAAAATAGTCGTCCTCAGTCTGCGGTTCCTCTCCTTATGGATTTCCCGGCCTTCTCTCTCTTTTTGTGTTTTGTCTGCGCCCTCACACCTATGGGTTTATGGTTGCGCTATACAAATGTAATAAAGTAAAAGTAAAGTAAAAGGAATGGGGCATTATACAAAACAGGAACATTATGGAGGTTAAAAGTGTTAACATTATTGGACGTGGTTGGTTTTTTCAATGCTGGTGGTTTTCGGAATAGCGACAAGATAGATCTACTTAGTTCACTTAGCTGGCATGAATTATGGCTGTTGGCTAACTCAATTTAACTTGTTTGGAGTGCAGGTGGCCACAGGTGTCAGGGTGTCAATTTACGTATTTTAGGCAAGATCAAAGTACCTTGAGGCAACAGTAGTTATCAATTTCCACAGTTGAGGCAAAAACGAAAATCCAAGTGGCAATAGTAGTGACTGATTTCAAAGTTTGGGCAAGTTAAGTATGTAAGATGGCAACATTAGCTAGCAGATTCAGAATTGGGCAAAATCAGCTCATAAGTATCAATACTGTCTATGCGGTCGGGGTATAAGGTGGGCCTATCTGACTGTGGCAACGTGTGTTATAGACATTCATTGGCAAGTTGAAGCATTTTAAACATTCTAAATGCAAGGACTAAGATATCATGAATTAATCCTGAGGCAAAAATAGGCAAGTAGAGGTAGTGTGAGGTTGGTTTAGAGCCGACTTGGATTAGAGTCGCTTAGAGAGTCAATGAATCTGCAGAGGAAGAGGTTGTGCAGAGCAGGCAGTTGTGGGAGCATTGGGCTGAACATAGTGCACAGAAGAAATGCAATAGGTTAATTCCGTGTTGGGGCACATCACAGTAATAGGCAACTGTGAGTTATATGGCACTGTATACAGCGGTCATTGGGTGAATAGCGAATCACGCTACATGTTGTTTTAGGTGCTTCTAAGGGAGCGGGCATGCAATGAAATGCAATGAGCTGAAAGGCAGTAGCAAACGTGATGCAAGATTAAACACACACAGTACAGATGCAATGCAGTGAACTGAAAGGCAGTAGCAATCGTGATGCAAGATTAAACACACACAGTACAGATTCAATGCAGTGAACTGAGAGGCAGCAGCAATCATGATGCGAGAATAAGCGCACACGGGTACAGGAGTATGCTAAATAGTGGGAGTGCAATCAGTGTAATATACTAAAAAAGCAAGGCTGCGGGGCAATAATGTCAGCCTAAGAACACAGCGGTACAATAGTGAGGGATATGCAAAGACTCAAATGCAGTTATGATGGCTCATGTAAACATTAAGAGGGAGCAGTGAGACATGCTCATGGGTCAAACCGGAGGTGAACCAAACTTGCGTGTCCATGAATTACAACGTGGCATGCGGCGAAGCTTCATAGGGTGGAATACTCTCTGGGCAGAAGGCACGTGAGCACAATAGAGCGTATGTTTTATCAAGCGGCGGGTTAAGCATTGCAAAGGGAATGTCACAATAGTCAGCCAAAGGGGGCTTACCAAGCAGAACTTGTCCAGACAGTGGTGTAGGTCCGCCTTAGATGAGGAGACAAACAGACAGCGATCCTGGCCCTGGGATCTGTCAGCTCTGGATAGGCTCGGGACAGGAAGTGCCTTAGGGTGTGTGCCTTAAGGGGTGTGCCTTCGGGGGTGTGCCTTCGGGGGTGGGCCGGCTTGTTGCCTGCCGGCAAGGGATTGGCAGGTTAAAGAACTGGCAGCCAATCAGACGTGGGGGCTGGTCCTAGATGAGTCCTGGAGCTGGTTAGAGCATTAAGGCCAAACAAAATTATAAGCAGCCATCTTGGAGCGGCAAGGCCTTGTGGGCTTCAATGGTGGCCCAGATCATGATGACCACAAATCACACAATGGCAGGTCACAGCTGCAATCCGACTCAGTGCCGGAGATCAGGATACATGCGTCGGAATTATAGTGAATAAAAAGTGGATCCTTGGCGAAATGCACGTTCAGAGCAAGTCAGGCCGCAATATATTGAGCCGAATGCCCAGGGGCCTACCTTGCTTCTGGATAATGCCCAGGTCCTCCTGGTGGCAGGGGAGCTGCTCCAGCAGTCGAGGGAGCTCCTGCTCCTCCAGCAGATGAAGGCAATATATGCGGAGGGGACTTTCACACAAGCCGTCGCAAAGCTTGAGGACATCCATGTTAATTCCACATTTTGTCTGTGTTCATTGGGATGAAGTGGAGTAATCCTTTAGGAAGGCTAATGTGATTCATAAGGTCAAATCATACGGAGCAAGATCAGCACAACAGCATTTGTGATCTGTGATACAGACTTCCAAATTGATTATCAACTATTTTCCACCAAGTAATACCCAACCTCAGTCCATCCTGCCTGCACCCGATCTTTCTAATTTTATTGTGATGTGCAGAACCTGTTAAAGTACGATCGAGGTGGGAAGTTGCACCATAGATGCTTCGGGCAAGACTCTTATGTAATATACAGGCAATTACCAACGCTTGGTATATTTTTAAGTGTCCATTTTTTACCTATTCTTTAGAAAAAAACACCAAGAAATGTACAAAATATAAAATGTGAGAAACAAAAATGTTCTTTTTTTAAAGTTTTCTTATATTTATGAATCCTCGTGTTTTTCCCTTCCCATTTCCTACCTCTTTATTCCTTATCTCAAAAACGGTCCTTTTCAGGGCCAACTTTTCAGTTATCAAAATAGACATTAAAGCACATATTGTAAATATGGATCAAAGACCTTTAATTGATCCTTACAATACAGTGTGTGTAAAAGAAAACTACATATCGTTATGTATTTTAAGATTTATTGAGTGTAGTCTTTGTACACAGTTACTGTAACACTTTAATAACCTTCTATTTATCAATGGTACATATAAATGTAAATACTTTAAAAAGTTAAGTACATATGCAAAAAAAATGTATTTTAACAATAGCTTTATTTGGGGGGAATGCAGTTGTACAATTTCTGTTTATTTTACTTTCTACACATTATATATTGTTTTCATTAGCCAGATTGTCTGTATTATTAATGTCAATTATGTGTGGCATAACAAAACCTTTGAAATTCAAGGAGAAAACTTCAGTTGCAGGACGTTAAGGTGAGTACTACATTGTAAAAAGAAAACTTGAAATTCAAGGAGAAAATGTTAGTTGCCGGAACATTAAGGTGAGAAATAAATTGTACAAAAAACACTTGAAATTCAAGGAAAAAACTTTAGTTGCAGGGACGTTAAGGTGAGCAATACATTGTAACAAAACCTTTGAAATTCAAGAAAAAACTTAATTGCAGGGACCTTAAGGTGAGAACTGAATGCAACAAAACCCCTTCAGCTAAATCCACCATACCATGCACCCCCTGTTGCGCAGTCTATGACCATAACAATGACATCACAGATCACATCACTGATGACATCACTAATTACATTACAACAGTAACTGGCATTCAGTCATGGTCAGTGTGCATGGCCAAATATATTTTAACACATTAATGGGTACTAATCATGGCCTTCAGTCATGGACACTGGCCACAGTCTTCTCCCATGTGCACTGTACATTGCAAAACACTAACAGGCCACCAAACGTAGGCTTTGGCCTTCACCAGTGGCTACAGCTTTCAGTTGTGTCCACTGTATATTATATACACTAATCAGCCACTAGCCATGGGCTTTAGCACAATACTGGGCATCGGCCACAAGCTTTGGCTGTGCCCACTACATATTCTAATATATAAATGGGCCTCACTAGCCAAGGCCTTTGACCATGAACAGTTTGTACATCTTTTGGCCAAGTCCACTTTATATTTTAAAAATACTAACAGGCCATAAGCGATGGACTTCGGACGTGCCCACTGTGTATTATACAACACTAACCAGCCCCTATCTATGTCCTTCGGTCGTGCCCACCGTATATTATTGATGTATTTATTTCTAATGCGCCAAAAGCCCATTGGAATCGTGGCGCAATACATCAACACAGAAGAACAAACATCACTATACAGGACCAAATATCATGAAATTATAGGAAGGGAAGGAAGGGTTACTTAAAAAGCAGGGTTTTTAAGGATTTGCTGAAAACTCTTAGGTCAGGTTCCACTGTAAGAGTGGTGATAAGGGAATTCCAAAGCTTTGCTGCTTGGACCGGAAAGGATCTTCCCAGGCCATTTGCTCTATTTGGGAAGTACTGTGGGAGACAGATCCATGCACACATTTATGGACCAGAGATCCTACTTTGAATTTGATATGTTCCTGAATTGGCAGCCAGTGTAAATCCTGTCTATGATTAGAGATGTGTTCTTGTCTAGTTAGTTTGTTAACAATGTGTACAGCATTGTTTTGTAGCACTTGAAACCTTCTTAGATTGAGAGTTGAGGCTCCAATCATTAGCGAGTTCCATTGATCGAGCCTTGGTAAAATAGGGGCTTGGGCAATGATTGTGCTATTGTATTTGCTGATGTATGGGTGGAGTTATATACACTAACGAGCCACTAGCCATGGTCTTCAACACAATACTGGCCAGTGACCATGGCTTTTGGCTGTGCCAACTGTATATTCTAACATATTAATGGGCACTGATTACAGCTTTCAACCTTGCCCACTGTATATTTTAAAACAGGGATGGGCTACAAGGCATGGCATTTAACCATGCACATTGGTATCTTTGAACACTAACCAACCACTAGCTATGGCCTTTGGTGCTAGCCATTGGCCCCAACCTTTGTCATGGCCAAGTCCACTGCCTAAATTGTTATTAAGGTAATTCAAGTTTTTCATGAGCTGAATTATAACTTATGTCATATCTAGTTCCATTATTGATGTAATCACTTATATACAATGTAATTCGTGCTATCACCAGTGATGGCATCAGTGATGTGATTTGTAATGTCATCAGTGTTCTCATACAACGCGCCGGCGTGAAGGGGGCAAGCCGGTCTGTGCCGGTCTGGCCGGACTATAAAGTCCATTTGAGCCTCTACCTTCCTCAAGTCTCATTTATTTAATACGCCGCCTTCTTTCCGCCGCATTTCGTTTTAGTACTGTTTTTAAGGATTTCTTTGTTTTAAATCTAATAAAATTGAAACGCTTTTAACCTGTGATAAAATAAGTTTTGTCCATTAGATTACGTGCCAGAATCAAGTTAGTACTGTTGTAGACGCTGCCTAGACTTACAGTCTGATTGTTTTCCTGCACGCGCTGTCTGGGTAGTTAAACTGCATATCCCAGCAGCCTTGTAGTTTGCTGCTGCTTCATTTGTTTAAACCCGGCGCGAACGCGCCGGCGTGAAGGTGGCAAGCCGGTCTGTGCCGGTCTGGCCGGACTATAAAGTCCATTTGAGCCTCTACCTTCCTCAAGTCTCATTTATTTAATACGCTGCCTTCTTTCCGCCGCATTTCGTTTTAGTACTGTTTTTAGGATTTCTTTGTTTTAAATCTAATAAAATTGAAACGCTTTTAACCTGTGATAAAATAAGTTTTGTCCATTAGATTACATGCCAGAATCAAGTAAGTACTTTTGTAGATACTGCCTAGACTTACAGTCTGATTGTTTTCCTGCACGCGCTGTCTGGGTAGTTAAACTACATATACCAGCAGCCTTGTAGTGTGCTACTGCTTCATTTGTTTAAACCTGGCGCAAACGCGCCGACGCGAAGGAGGCAAGCCGGTCTGTGCCGGTCCATGGCCGGACGTGTCAGCGTTTCAGGGTAAGTCCTGCTTCCTAACCATGGAAACACCTCCCACACCCCCGAACACCACCGCCCTTTACCCATTATGCATCCGCAACCTTTCTCAGCCTAACATTGCCCTTTGCACAACCCCGCTGAACTTACTAGGCACACCTTCAGAAAACCAGCAGTTAGATTCAGCCATTCTTAAGTTTCAGCCATATATTTCGTCTATCAGCAACAAAGGAGGGGTTCATACCATCTCCTGTCCTACTGGATCCCTGAATTGTATGCTGCTCAATACTAGATCCTTGGTCAAGCATGCCCATGAAGTCTCCACTTACATTGATGGCAACAACCTCGATACTTGTGCCATCACGGAAACATGGGGTACTGCGGCATCAGGACCTTCATTACAGCTTGCCATCCCAGAAGGGTACGCTATGATCAGGCAGGATAGAGAATCAGGAAGGGGAGGTGGGGTAGCCTATATTTTAAGGAAATCACAATCAGCTTGGAAAATTAAGGGTCACCTAATGGAAGGAATAGATTTTCTCCATATAAAAATAGGGATGAACGCCAAAACCACAGTGAATATTGTCCTTATGTATCGGCCTCCCTCATGTCTAGGCAATTTCTGTACTGAACTTGCTAGCTATCTCCTCCCATTATTAAAACCCAACTCACGCTTCATTGTTCTAGACGATTTCAATTACTGGCTGGGTCACCCTGATGACCAGACGGCATCTGAACTTGCGCAATCTTCTTCTGATTTAGGTTTCACCCAAATAGTGCAGGTCCCTACCCCCAACCTAGGACATACCCTTGATTGGGTAGCAGTTATTAATAGCCCTCATCATGACGTCTCAGTATCACCCAGCCCATGGTCGGACCATGATGCTGTTCACTTCTCTATTACCATACCATTCGTCACCAAAGTCCAAACAGCTTGCTCGGTAGCCATTACATATCGTAACACCAAGCCCCTAACCATGGATAAAATTGACGCCCTCTCCTCTCAGACCCTACAAATCCTAGAGACAGACGATCTTGACATTCTTACTAAGAAAATCTGCTCCAGTCTTAAACTAGCGGCGGACTCTCTTGCCCCTATGAAAGACAAAAAGAAACCTTCAGAAAAGAAACTAACCAATCCTTGGTTCTCGCCCGAACTCCAATCCCTTAAAGCCCTTTCCCTTAAACTATTCTATATCTGGAAAGCCAATCAATCACCTACAGCACTATCCAACTATAAGGAAGCTGCTAATAACTACAAAAGAGCTATCATGGAAGACAAGAAATCCTATTTGGATTCCAGAATTTCTCAGGCTACCTCGAACTCCAAGGAAATATTCAAAATTTTGAAAGAACAAGAGGCTGTCCCAGAGCCGGCACTATCCGCGATTACCAAAAATGACGATTGGTGTCTGGACATCCAGAATGCCATGGCAAATAAAATGGAGGGTATCCGGGAATCTATAGCAACCAAAAAAAGTGCTTCTGACATACATGGTACCCATCCAGTTAGTAACACCTTTACTAGGGATCCCAATATCCCCATCTTTGATTTTACAACCATATCAGAGGAGGAGTTAGCATCCATCATAAACAAACTTAAGGCAACTAATTGTACAGGGGATCCTTGTGCCTCGACAATCATCAAAACATGTCCCCCTACTCTTGTTCAAGCCATATGTAAATTTGTAAATGCCTCTTTGCAGAATTGTACGGTCCCAGACGATATGAAACAAGCTTGGGTTACACCTTTATTGAAAAAACCCAACTTGGATCAAAACGTCCCCACTAATAATAGGCCCATAACCAATATTCCTTTCTTACTAAAGATATTGGACCGGGTAGCCTATACTCAAATAGCGCAACATCTCAACTGTCACCCTATTCTCAATCCTTTCCAGTCGGGGTTCAGACAAGGCTTTGGTACTGAGACCTCACTCCTGGATCTCAAGTCACAACTACTCCAAAGAATGGACTCCCAAAAGGTCTCCCTTCTGATCTCTCTGGACCAATCGGCAGCGTTTGACTTAGTCGACCATGCCATACTAGCAGATAGGCTTATGTCCGTAGCCAACTGCTCGCAGGCTTCTACCAACTGGCTACTATCATTTTTATCCAACAGATCTAGCAGGGTATGTGCCAACAATGCCAAAGCACCAGCAATCCAAATACTGTTCGGAGTGCCACAAGGCGCCAGTCTGTCGCTGTGCGTTTATAACTTCTTCATGACTCCCTTTTTTACCCATCTTGCCCAGGAGGGCATACTCTTTTCCAACCATGATGATGACACTGAATGTATCATCCCTCTTACAGGCCAACATGATGAGGATGAAAAAGAACTTAATCGCATTTTTGCCATGATAGAACAATGGATGATGTTGAATAATCTTGCACTTAATCGTGGCAAGACGGAACTCATGGTCGTGGGATCTGACAGCACTGTAGCTAAACTAGACCCAGCTTACAAACAATTCCAGCTGGGAGACGCTTTAATCTCTACTCTTCCCAAGGTAAAGATCCTGGGTGTGGTTTTGGATCAATCACTTAACATGAAATCTTATGTGGCCAGTACTGTATCCTCTGCCACCTATTATATTAAACTGTTGTCCCATCTGCAACCTTTTATTTCTCAATCCAATGCATAGACCATCGCCAGAGCCATTATAGGCTCCGAACTGGATTACTGTTGCAGTTTATTAGCAGGCTCCAGTAAAAAAACTATCAACCGTCTCCAGGTGGTCCAAAATGGAGCAGTTAGAGTGGTATCTGGTCTTGCATACAGGGCACATGTTTCTGAGGCACGGCGAGCGCTGCACTGGCTGCCTGTGGACTCAAGAATCTCCTTTAGACTGATGGTTATTACATTTAAATGCCTTAAGGGCAAGATGCCCTCCTATCTTCAAAGGTGTATTGGAATAAAATCCTCGGTTAGAAATCTTCGCTCCAACAACCAGAACCTGCTCCACCAGCCCAAAGTGAAAAGCAAAAAAGCACAATGCCTTTGCCTCTGCGGCGCCGGCTCTTTGGAACACTCTGCCAGATCAATGGAGAAACTCAGCAGCTCTGAGTACCTTCAAGAAGGGCATTAAAACCTTCCTCTTAAAATAGTCGTCCTCAGTCTGCGGTTCCTTTCCTTATGGATTTCCCGGCCTTCTCTCTCTTTTTGTGTTTTGTCTGCGCCCTCACACCTATGGGTTTATGGTTGCGCTATACAAATGTAATAAAGTAAAAGTAAAGTAAAAGGAATGGGGCATTATACAAAACAGGAACATTATGGAGGTTAAAAGTGTTAACATTATTGGACGTGGTTGGTTTTTTCAATGCTGGTGGTTTTCGGAATAGCGACAAGATAGATCTACTTAGTTCACTTAGCTGGCATGAATTATGGCTGTTGGCTAACTCAATTTAACTTGTTTGGAGTGCAGGTGGCCACAGGTGTCAGGGTGTCAATTTACGTATTTTAGGCAAGATCAAAGTACCTTGAGGCAACAGTAGTTATCAATTTCCACAGTTGAGGCAAAAACGAAAATCCAAGTGGCAATAGTAGTGACTGATTTCAAAGTTTGGGCAAGTTAAGTATGTAAGATGGCAACATTAGCTAGCAGATTCAGAATTGGGCAAAATCAGCTCATAAGTATCAATACTGTCTATGCGGTCGGGGTATAAGGTGGGCCTATCTGACTGTGGCAACGTGTGTTATAGACATTCATTGGCAAGTTGAAGCATTTTAAACATTCTAAATGCAAGGACTAAGATATCATGAATTAATCCTGAGGCAAAAATAGGCAAGTAGAGGTAGTGTGAGGTTGGTTTAGAGCCGACTTGGATTAGAGTCGCTTAGAGAGTCAATGAATCTGCAGAGGAAGAGGTTGTGCAGAGCAGGCAGTTGTGGGAGCATTGGGCTGAACATAGTGCGCAGAAGAAATGCAATAGGTTAATTCCGTGTTGGGGCACATCACAGTAATAGGCAACTGTGAGTTATATGGCACTGTATACAGCGGTCATTGGGTGAATAGCGAATCACGCTACATGTTGTTTTAGGTGCTTCTAAGGGAGCGGGCATGCAATGAAATGCAATGAGCTGAAAGGCAGTAGCAAACGTGATGCAAGATTAAACACACACAGTACAGATGCAATGCAGTGAACTGAAAGGCAGTAGCAATCGTGATGCAAGATTAAACACACACAGTACAGATTCAATGCAGTGAACTGAGAGGCAGCAGCAATCATGATGCGAGAATAAGCGCACACGGGTACAGGAGTATGCTAAATAGTGGGAGTGCAATCAGTGTAATATACTAAAAAAGCAAGGCTGCGGGGCAATAATGTCAGCCTAAGAACACAGCGGTACAATAGTGAGGGATATGCAAAGACTCAAATGCAGTTATGATGGCTCATGTAAACATTAAGAGGGAGCAGTGAGACATGCTCATGGGTCAAACCGGAGGTGAACCAAACTTGCGTGTCCATGAATTACAACGTGGCATGCGGCGAAGCTTCATAGGGTGGAATACTCTCTGGGCAGAAGGCACGTGAGCACAATAGAGCGTATGTTTTATCAAGCGGCGGGTTAAGCATTGCAAAGGGAATGTCACAATAGTCAGCCAAAGGGGGCTTACCAAGCAGAACTTGTCCAGACAGTGGTGTAGGTCCGCCTTAGATGAGGAGACAAACAGACAGCGATCCTGGCCCTGGGATCTGTCAGCTCTGGATAGGCTCGGGACAGGAAGTGCCTTAGGGTGTGTGCCTTAAGGGGTGTGCCTTCGGGGGTGTGCCTTCGGGGGTGGGCCGGCTTGTTGCCTGCCGGCAAGGGATTGGCAGGTTAAAGAACTGGCAGCCAATCAGACGTGGGGGCTGGTCCTAGATGAGTCCTGGAGCTGGTTAGAGCATTAAGGCCAAACAAAATTATAAGCAGCCATCTTGGAGCGGCAAGGCCTTGTGGGCTTCAATGGTGGCCCAGATCAGGATAACCACAAATCACACAATGGCAGGTCACAGCTGCAATCCGACTCAGTGCCGGAGATCAGGATACATGCGTCGGAATTATAGTGAATACAAAGTGGATCCTTGGCGAAATGCACGTTCAGAGCAAGTCAGGCCGCAATATATTGAGCCGAATGCCCAGTGGCCTACCTTGCTTCTTGATGATGCCCAGGTCCTCCTGGTGGCAGGGGAGCTGCTCCAGCAGTCGAGGGAGCTCCTGCTCCTCCAGCAGATGAAGGCAATATATGCGGAGGGGACTTTCACACAAGCCGTCGCAAAGCTTGAGGACATCCATGTTAATTCCACATTTTGTCTGTGTTCATTGGGATGAAGTGGAGTAATCCTTTAGGAAGGCTAATGTGATTCATAAGGTCAAATCATACGGAGCAAGATCAGCACAACAGCATTTGTGATCTGTGATACAGACTTCCAAATTGATTATCAACTATTTTCCACCAAGTAATACCCAACCTCAGTCCATCCTGCCTGCACCCGATCTTTCTAATTTTATTGTGATGTGCAGAACCTGTTAAAGTACGATCGAGGTGGGAAGTTGCACCATAGATGCTTCGGGCAAGACTCTTATGTAATATACAGGCAATTACCAACGCTTGGTATATTTTTAAGTGTCCATTTTTTACCTATTCTTTAGAAAAAAACACCAAGAAATGTACAAAATATAAAATGTGAGAAACAAAAATGTTCTTTTTTTAAAGTTTTCTTATATTTATGAATCCTCGTGTTTTTCCCTTCCCATTTCCTACCTCTTTATTCCTTATCTCAAAAACGGTCCTTTTCAGGGCCAACTTTTCAGTTATCAAAATAGACATTAAAGCACATATTGTAAATATGGATCAAAGACCTTTAATTGATCCTTACAATACAGTGTGTGTAAAAGAAAACTACATATCGTTATGTATTTTAAGATTTATTGAGTGTAGTCTTTGTACACAGTTACTGTAACACTTTAATAACCTTCTATTTATCAATGGTACATATAAATGTAAATACTTTAAAAAGTTAAGTACATATGCAAAAAAAATGTATTTTAACAATAGCTTTATTTGGGGGGAATGCAGTTGTACAATTTCTGTTTATTTTACTTTCTACACATTATATATTGTTTTCATTAGCCAGATTGTCTGTATTATTAATGTCAATTATGTGTGGCATAACAAAACCTTTGAAATTCAAGGAGAAAACTTCAGTTGCAGGACGTTAAGGTGAGTACTACATTGTAAAAAGAAAACTTGAAATTCAAGGAGAAAATGTTAGTTGCCGGAACATTAAGGTGAGAAATAAATTGTACAAAAAACACTTGAAATTCAAGGAAAAAACTTTAGTTGCAGGGACGTTAAGGTGAGCAATACATTGTAACAAAACCTTTGAAATTCAAGAAAAAACTTAATTGCAGGGACCTTAAGGTGAGAACTGAATGCAACAAAACCCCTTCAGCTAAATCCACCATACCATGCACCCCCTGTTGCGCAGTCTATGACCATAACAATGACATCACAGATCACATCACTGATGACATCACTAATTACATTACAACAGTAACTGGCATTCAGTCATGGTCAGTGTGCATGGCCAAATATATTTTAACACATTAATGGGTACTAATCATGGCCTTCAGTCATGGACACTGGCCACAGTCTTCTCCCATGTGCACTGTACATTGCAAAACACTAACAGGCCACCAAACGTAGGCTTTGGCCTTCACCAGTGGCTACAGCTTTCAGTTGTGTCCACTGTATATTATATACACTAATCAGCCACTAGCCATGGGCTTTAGCACAATACTGGGCATCGGCCACAAGCTTTGGCTGTGCCCACTACATATTCTAATATATAAATGGGCCTCACTAGCCAAGGCCTTTGACCATGAACAGTTTGTACATCTTTTGGCCAAGTCCACTTTATATTTTAAAAATACTAACAGGCCATAAGCGATGGACTTCGGACGTGCCCACTGTGTATTATACAACACTAACCAGCCCCTATCTATGTCCTTCGGTCGTGCCCACCGTATATTATTGATGTATTTATTTCTAATGCGCCAAAAGCCCATCGGAATCGTGGCGCAATACATCAACACAGAAGAACAAACATCACTATACAGGACCAAATATCATGAAATTATAGGAAGGGAAGGAAGGGTTACTTAAAAAGCAGGGTTTTTAAGGATTTGCTGAAAACTCTTAGGTCAGGTTCCACTGTAAGAGTGGTGATAAGGGAATTCCAAAGCTTTGCTGCTTGGACCGGAAAGGATCTTCCCAGGCCATTTGCTCTATTTGGGAAGTACTGTGGGAGACAGATCCATGCACACATTTATGGACCAGAGATCCTACTTTGAATTTGATATGTTCCTGAATTGGCAGCCAGTGTAAATCCTGTCTATGGTTAGAGATGTGTTCTTGTCTAGTTAGTTTGTTAACAATGTGTACAGCATTGTTTTGTAGCACTTGAAACCTTCTTAGATTGAGAGTTGAGGCTCCAATCATTAGCGAGTTCCATTGATCGAGCCTTGGTAAAATAGGGGCTTGGGCAATGATTGTGCTATTGTATTTGCTGATGTATGGGTGGAGTTATATACACTAACGAGCCACTAGCCATGGTCTTCAACACAATACTGGCCAGTGACCATGGCTTTTGGCTGTGCCAACTGTATATTCTAACATATTAATTGGCACTGATTACAGCATTCAACCTTGCCCACTGTATATTTTAAAACAGGGATGGGCTACAAGGCATGGCATTTAACCATGCACATTGGTATCTTTGAACACTAACCAACCACTAGCTATGGCCTTTGGTGCTAGCCATTGGCCCCAACCTTTGTCATGGCCAAGTCCACTGCCTAAATTGTTATTAAGGTAATTCAAGTTTTTCATGAGCTGAATTATAACTTATGTCATATCTAGTTCCATTATTGATGTAATCACTTATATACAATGTAATTCGTGCTATCACCAGTGATGGCATCAGTGATGTGATTTGTAATGTCATCAGTGTTCTCATACAACGCGCCGGCGTGAAGGGGGCAAGCCGGTCTGTGCCGGTCTGGCCGGACTATAAAGTCCATTTGAGCCTCTACCTTCCTCAAGTCTCATTTATTTAATACGCCGCCTTCTTTCCGCCGCATTTCGTTTTAGTACTGTTTTTAAGGATTTCTTTGTTTTAAATCTAATAAAATTGAAACGCTTTTAACCTGTGATAAAATAAGTTTTGTCCATTAGATTACGTGCCAGAATCAAGTTAGTACTGTTGTAGACGCTGCCTAGACTTACAGTCTGGTTGTTTTCCTGCACGCGCTGTCTGGGTAGTTAAACTGCATATCCCAGCAGCCTTGTAGTTTGCTGCTGCTTCATTTGTTTAAACCCGGCGCGAACGCGCCGGCGTGAAGGTGGCAAGCCGGTCTGTGCCGGTCTGGCCGGACTATAAAGTCCATTTAAGCCTCTACCTTCCTCAAGTCTCATTTATTTAATACGCTGCCTTCTTTCCGCCGCATTTCGTTTTAGTACTGTTTTTAGGATTTTTTTATTTTAAATCTAATAAAATTGAAACGCTTTTAACCTGTGATAAAATAAGTTTTGTCCATTAGATTACATGCCAGAATCAAGTAAGTACTTTTGTAGATACTGCCTAGACTTACAGCCTGATTGTTTTCCTGCACGCGCTGTCTGGGTAGTTAAACTACATATACCAGCAGCCTTGTAGTGTGCTACTGCTTCATTTGTTTAAACCTGGCGCAAACGCGCCGACGCGAAGGAGGCAAGCCGGTCTGTGCCGGTCCATGGCCGGACGTGTCAGCGTTTCAGGGTAAGTCCTGCTTCCTAACCATGGAAACACCTCCCACACCCCCGAACACCACCGCCCTTTACCCATTATGCATCCGCAACCTTTCTCAGCCTAACATTGCCCTTTGCACAACCCCGCTGAACTTACTAGGCACACCTTCAGAAAACCAGCAGTTAGATTCAGCCATTCTTAAGTTTCAGCCATATATTTCGTCTATCAGCAACAAAGGAGGGGTTCATACCATCTCCTGTCCTACTGGATCCCTGAATTGTATGCTGCTCAATACTAGATCCTTGGTCAAGCATGCCCATGAAGTCTCCACTTACATTGATGGCAACAACCTCGATACTTGTGCCATCACGGAAACATGGGGTACTGCGGCATCAGGACCTTCATTACAGCTTGCCATCCCAGAAGGGTACGCTATGATCAGGCAGGATAGAGAATCAGGAAGGGGAGGTGGGGTAGCCTATATTTTAAGGAAATCACAATCAGCTTGGAAAATTAAGGGTCACCTAATGGAAGGAATAGATTTTCTCCATATAAAAATAGGGATGAACGCCAAAACCACAGTGAATATGGTCCTTATGTATCGGCCTCCCTCATGTCTAGGCAATTTCTGTACTGACCTTGCTAGCTATCTCCTCCCATTACTAAAACCCAACTCACGCTTCATTGTTCTAGGCGATTTCAATTACTGGCTGGGTCACCCTGATGACCAGACGGCATCTGAACTTGCGCAATCTTCTTCTGATTTAGGTTTCACCCAAATAGTGCAGGTCCCTACCCACAACCTAGGACATACCCTCGATTGGGTAGCAGTTATTAATAGCCCTCATCATGACGTCTCAGTATCACCCAGCCCATGGTCGGACCATGATGCTGTTCACTTCTCTATTACCATACCATTCGTCACCAAAGTCCAAACAGCTTGCTCGGTAGCCATTACATATCGTAACACCAAGCCCCTAACCATGGATAAAATTGACAATCTCTCCTCTCAGACCCTACATATCCTAGAGACAGACGATCTTGACATTCTTACTAAGAAAATCTGCTCAGTCTTAAACTAGTGGCGGACTCTCTTGCCCCTAAGAAAGACAAAAAGAAACCTTCAGAAAGGAAACTAACCAATCCTTGGTTCTCGCCCGAACTCCAATCCCTTAAAGCCCTTTCCCTTAAACTATTCTATATCTGGAAAGCCAATCAATCACCTACAGCACTATCCAACTATAAGGAAGCTGCTAATAACTACAAAAGAGCTATCATGAAAGCCAAGAAATCCTATTTGGATTCCAGAATTTCTCAGGCTACCTCGAACTCCAAGGAATTATTCAAAATTTTGAAAGAACAAGAGGCTGTCCCAGAACCGGCACTATCCGCGATTACCAAAAATGACGATTGGTGTCTGGACATTCAGAATGCCATGGCAAATAAAATGGATGGTATCCGGGAATCTATAGCAACCAAAAAAAGTGCTTCTGACATACAGGGTACCCATCCAGTTAGTAACACCTTTACTAGGGATCCCAATATCCCCATCTTTGATTTTACACCCATATCAGAGGAGGAGTTAGCATCCATCATAAACAAACTGAAGGCAACTAATTGTACAGGGGATCCTTGTGCCTCGACAATCATCAAAATATGTCCCCCTACTCTTGTTCAAGCCATATGTAAATTTGTAAATGCCTCTTTGCAGAATTGTACGGTCCCAGACAATATGAAACAAGCTTGGGTTACCCCTTTATTGAAAAAACCCAACTTGGATCAAAACGTCCCCACTAATAATAGGCCCATAACCAATACTCCTTTCTTACTAAAGATATTGGACCGGGTAGCCTATACTCAAATAGCGCAACATCTCAACTCTCACCGTACTCTCAATCCTTTCCAGTCGGGGTTCAGACAAGGCTTTGGTACTGAGACCTCACTCCTGGATCTCAAGTCACAACTACTCCAAAGAATGGACTCCCAAAAGGTCTCCCTTCTGATCTCTCTGGACCAATCGGCAGCGTTTGACTTAGTCGACCATGCCCTACTAGCAGATAGGCTTATGTCCGTAGCCAACTGCTCGCAGGCCTCTACCAACTGGCTACTATCATTTTTATCCAACTGATCTAGCAGGGTATGTGCCAACAATGCCAAAGCACCAGCAATCCAAATACTGTTCGGAGTGCCACAAGGCGCCAGTCTGTCGCCGTGCATTTATAACTTCTTCATGACTCCCTTTTTTACCCATCTTGCCCAGGAGGGCATACTCTTTTCCAACCATGATGATGACACTCAATGTATCATCCCTCTTACAGGCCAGCATGATGAGGACGAAAAAGAACTTAATCGCATTTTTGCCATGATAGAACAATGGATGATGTTGAATAATCTTGCACTTAATCGTGGCAAGACGGAACTCATGGTCGTGGGATCTGACAGCACTGTAGCTAAACTAGACCCAGCTTACAAACAATTCCAGCTGGGAGACGCTTTAATCTCTACTCTTCCCAAGGTAAAGATCCTGGGTGTGGTTTTGGATCAATCACTTAACATGAAATCTTATGTGGCCAGTACTGTATCCTGTGCCACCTATTATATTAAACTATTGTCCCATCTGCAACCTTTTATTCCTCAATCCAATGCATAGACCATCGCCAGAGCCATTATAGGCTCCAAACTGGATTACTGTTGCAGTTTATTAGCAGGCTCCAGTAAAAAAACTATCAACCGTCTCCAGGTGGTCCAAAATGGAGCAGTTAGAGTGGTATCTGGTCTTGCATACAGGGCACATGTTTCTGAGGCAAGGCGAGCGCTGCACTGGCTGCCTGTGGATTCAAGAATCTCCTTTAGACTGATGGTTATTACATTTAAATGCCTTAAGAGGAGGAGTTAGCATCCATCCTATCTTCAAAGGTGTATTGGAATAAAATCCTCGGTTAGAAATCTTCGCTCCAACAACCAGAACCTGCTCCACCAGCCCAAAGTGAAAAGCAAAAAAGCACAATGCGGTGCCTTTGCCTCTGCGGCGCCGGCTCTTTGGAACACTCTGCCACATCAATGGAGAAACTCAGCAGCTCTGAGTACCTTCAAGAAGGGCCTTAAAACCTTCCTTTTCAAATAGTCGTCCTCAGTCTGCGGTTCCTTTCCTTATGGATTTCCTGGCCTTCTCTCTCTTTTTGTGTTTTGTCTGCGCCCTCACACCTATGGGTTTATGGTTGCGCTATACAAATGTAATAAAGTAAAAGTAAAGTGAAAGGAATGGGGCATTATACAAAACAGGAACATTATGGAGGTTAAAAGTGTTAACATTATTGGACGTGGTTGGTTTTTTCAATGTTGGTGGTTTTCGGAATAGCGACAAGATAGATCTACTTAGTTCACTTAGCTGGCATGAATTATGGCTGTTGGCTAACTCAATTTAACTTGTTTGGAGTGCAGGTGGCCACAGGTGTCAGGGTGTCAATTTACGTATTTTAGGCAAGATCAAAGTACCTTGAGGCAACATTAGTTATCAATTTCCACAGTTGAGGCAAAAACGAAAATCCAAGTGGCAATAGTAGTGACTGATTTCAAAGTTTGGGCAAGTTAAGTATGTAAGATGGCAACATTAGCTAGCAGATTCAGAATTGGGCAAAATCAGCTCATAAGTATCAATACTGTCTATGCGGTCGGGGTATAAGGTGGGCCTATCTGACTGTGGCAACGTGTGTTATAGACATTCATTGGCAAGTTGAAGCATTTTAAACATTCTAAATGCAAGGACTAAGATATCATGAATTAATCCTGAGGCAAAAATAGGCAAGTAGAGGTAGTGTGAGGTTGGTTTAGATCCGACTTGGATTAGAGTCGCTTAGAGAGTCAATGAATCTGCAGAGGAAGAGGTTGTGCAGAGCAGGCAGTTGTGGGAGCATTGGGCTGAACATAGTGCGCAGAAGAAATGCAATAGGTTAATTCCGTGTTGGGGCACATCACAGTAATAGGCAACTGTGAGTTATATGGCACTGTATACAGCGGTCATTGGGTGAATAGCGAATCACGCTACATGTTGTTTTAGGTGCTTCTAAGGGAGCGGGCATGCAATGAAATGCAATGAGCTGAAAGGCAGTAGCAAACGTGATGCAAGATTAAACACACACAGTACAGATGCAATGCAGTGAACTGAAAGGCAGTAGCAATCGTGATGCAAGATTAAACACACACAGTACAGATTCAATGCAGTGAACTGAGAGGCAGCAGCAATCATGATGCGAGAATAAGCGCACACGGGTACAGGAGTATGCTAAATAGTGGGAGTGCAATCAGTGTAATATACTAAAAAAGCAAGGCTGCGGGGCAATAATGTCAGCCTAAGAACACAGTGGTACAATAGTGAGGGATATGCAAAGACTCAAATGCAGTTATGATGGCTCATGTAAACATTAAGAGGGAGCAGTGAGACATGCTCATGGGTCAAACCGGAGGTGAACCAAACTTGCGTGTCCATGAATTACAACGTGGCATGCGGCGAAGCTTCATAGGGTGGAATACTCTCTGGGCAGAAGGCACGTGAGCACAATAGAGCGTATGTTTTATCAAGCGGCGGGTTAAGCATTGCAAAGGGAATGTCACAATAGTCAGCCAAAGGGGGCTTACCAAGCAGAACTTGTCCAGACAGTGGTGTAGGTCCGCCTTAGATGAGGAGACAAACAGACAGCGATCCTGGCCCTGGGCTCTGTCAGCTCTGGATAGTCTCGGGACAGGAAGTGCCTTAGGGTGTGTGCCTTCGGGGGTGGGCCGGCTTGTTGCCTGCAGGCAAGGGATTGGTAGGTTAAAGAACTGGCAGCCAATCAGACGTGAGGGCTGGTCCTAGATGAGTCCTGGAGCTCGTTAGAGCATTAAGGCCAAACAAAATTATAAGCGGCCATCTTGGAGCGGCAAGGCCTTGTGGGCTTCAATGGTGGCCCAGATCAGGATGACCACAAATCACACAATGGCAGGTCACAGCTGCAATCCGACTCAGTGCTGGAGATCAGGATACATGCGTCGGGATTATAGTGAATAAAAAGTGGATCCTTGGCGAAATGCACGTTCAGAGCAAGTCAGGCCGCAATATATTGAGCCGAATGCCCAGGGGCCTACCTTGCTTCTTGATGATGCCCAGGTCCTCCTGGTGGCAGGATAGCTGCTCCAGCAGTCGAGGGAGCTCCTGCTCCTCCAGCAGATGAAGGCAATATATGCAGAGGGGACTTTCACACAAGCCGTCGCAAAGCTTGAGGACATCCATGTTAATTCCACATTTTGTCTGTGTTCATTGGAATGAAGTGGAGTAATCCTTTAGGAAGGCTAATGTGATTCATAAGGTCAATCACACGGAGCAAGATCAGCATAACAGCATTTGTGATCTGTGACACAGACTTCCAAATTGATTACCAACTATTTTCCACCAAGTAATACCCAACCTCAGTCCATCCTGCCCGCACCCGATCTTTCTAATTTTATTGTGATGTGCAGAACCTGTTAAAGTACGATCGAGGTGGGAAGTTGCACCATAGATGCTTCGGGCAAGACTCTTATGTAATATACAGGCAATTACCAACGCTTGGTATATTTTTAAGTGTCCATTTTTTTACCTATTCTTTAGAAAACAACACCAAGAAATGTACAAAATATAAAATGTGAGAAACAAAAATGTTATTTTTTTAAAGTTTTCTTATATTTATGAATCCTCGTGTTTTTCCCTTCCCATTTCCTACCTCTTTATTCCTTATCTCAAAAACGGTCCTTTTCAGGGCCAACTTTTCAGTTATCAAAATAGACATTAAAAACACATATTGTAAATATGGATCAAAGACCTTTAATTGATCCTTACAATACAGTGTGTGTAAAAGAAAACTACATATCGTTATATATTTTAAGATTTATTGAGTGTAGTCTTTGTACACAGTTACTGTAACACTTTAATAACTTTCTATTTATCAATGGTACATATAAATGTAAATACTTTAAAAAGTTAAGTACATATGCAAAAAAATGTATTTTAACAATAGCTTTATTTGGGGGGAATGCAGTTGTACAATTTCTGTTTATTTTACTTTCTACACATTATATATTGTTTTCATTAGCCCGATTGTCTGTATTATTAATGTCAATTATGTGTGGCATAACAAAACCTTTGAAATTCAAGGAGAAAACTTCAGTTGCAGGGACGTTAAGGTGAGTACTACATTGTAAAAAGAAAACTTGAAATTCAAGGAGAAAATGTTAATTGCCGGAACATTAAGGTGAGAAATAAATTGTACAAAAAACACTTGAAATTCAAGGAAAAAACTTTAGTTGCAGGGACGTTAAGGTGAGCAATACATTGTAACAAAACCTTTGAAATTCAAGGAAAAACTTAATTGCAGGGACCTTAAGGTGAGAACTGAATGCAACAAAACCCCTTCAGCTAAATCCACCATACCATGAACCCCCTGTTGCGCAGTCTATGACCATAACAATGACATCACAGATCACATCACTGATGACATCACTAATTACATTACAACAGTAACTGGCCTTCAGTCATGGTCAGTGTGCATGGCCAAATATATTTTAACACATTAATGGGTACTAATCATGGCCTTCAGTCATGGACACTGGCCACAGTCTTCTCCCATGTGCACTGTACATTGCAAAACACTAACAGGCCCCCAAACGTAGACTTTGGCCTTCACCAGTGGCTACAGCTTTCAGTTGTGTCCACTGTATATTATATACACTAATCAGCCACTAGCCATGGGCTTTAGCACAATACTGGCCATCGGCCACAAGCTCTGGCTGTGCCCACTATATATTCTAATATATAAATGGGCCTCACTAGCCAAGGCCTTTGACCATGAACAGTTTGTACATCTTTTGGCCAAGTCCACTTTATATTTTAAAAATACTAACAGGCCATAAGCGATGGACTTCGGACGTGCCCACTGTGTATTATACAACACTAACCAGCCCCTATCTATGTCCTTCGGTCGTGCCCACCGTATATTATTGATGTATTTATTTCTAATTCGCCAAAAGCCCATGGGAATCGTGGCGCAATACATCAACACAGAAGAACAAACATCACTATACAGGACCAAATATCATGAAATTATAGGAAGGGAAGGAAGGGTTACTTAAAAAGCAGGGTTTTTAAGGATTTGCTGAAAACTCTTAGGTCAGGTTCCACTGTAAGAGTGGTGATAAGGGAATTCCAAAGCTTTGCTGCTTGGACCGGAAAGGATCTTCCCAGGCCATTTGCTCTATTTGGGAAGTACTGTGGGAGACAGATCCATGCACACATTTATGGACCAGAGTTCCTACTTTGAATTTGATATGTTCCTGAATTGGCAGCCAGTGTAAATCCTGTCTATGGTTAGAGATGTGTTCTTGTCTAGTTAGTTTGTTAACAATGTGTACAGCATTGTTTTGTAGCACTTGAAACCTTCTTAGATTGAGAGTTGAGGCTCCAATCATTAGCGAGTTCCATTGATCGAGCCTTGGTAAATTAGGGGCTTGGGCAATGATTGTGCTATTGTATTTGCTGATGTATGGGTGGAGTTATATACACTAACGAGCCACTAGCCATGGTCTTCAACACAATACTGGCCAGTGACCATGGCTTTTGGCTGTGCCAACTGTATATTCTAACATATTAATGGGCACTGATTACAGCTTTCAACCTTGCCCACTGTATATTTTAAAACAGGGATGGGCTACAAGGCATGGCATTTAACCATGCACATTGGTATCTTTGAACACTAACCAACCACTAGCTATGGCCTTTGGTGCTAGCCATTGGCCCCAACCTTTGTCATGGCCAAGTCCACTGCCTAAATTGTTATTAAGGTAATTCAAGTTTTTCATGAGTTGAATTATTAATTATGTCATATCTAGTTCCATTATTGATGTAATCACTTATATACAATGTAATTCGTACTATCACCAGTGATGGCATCAGTGATGTGATTTGTAATGTCATCAGTGTTCTCATACATCATGTAATTAGTGATGTCATCAGTGATGTGATCTGTGATGTCATCATTGTGGTCATAGGTTGCCCAAAGGGGGCGCGAAGTTAAGGTGGCTTTAGCTGAATTTCAGGGGTTTTGTGGCATTAACTTCTCACCTTAACTTAAGTTCTTTCCGTGAATATATCAGTGAATATATATCAGTGAAAACAATTGTTAAAGGGACGTTATGATTAAGTTGCACTAATAAAAACCTATCAAATTCAGTGAACAAACTTTATTAAAGTGACATTATGCTTCAATTGCACTAATAGAAACATAACAAATTCAGTGGAAAAACATAGTTAAAGTGAATCTAGGTACTGGCCACAACCATCACAGCATAATACGGCCATGCACCCAAGAATCTGTCCACTGGCCACAACCACCACACCACAACTTGCCCTGAACCACCCAATTGAAATGACATCTGCAGACTTCAAAATGGACTGCCAATGTTATTTTTCACCTATGCAAATGTCCCCATATCATCTAGATTCCACTCCCCTACCCTGACCAAACCCTCTTGCAGTCACGAAATAACCCCAAATGTGTATCTCAAGCTGTCCACCCAAGCCCTCTTTCAGTCACCAAATAACCCAAGCTGTCCGCCCAAACCCTCTTTCAGTCACCAAATAACCCCACATGTGTTTCTCAAGCAAAGATTTCTCCTTCATTACAATGTACAGCAAACTCAACCTGTACCCCCAATGGTACAACAATCATAAGTACTATATGCACTTCAATTGTATTGTTTCACCATGTTTCAAATACTATATACTGTCCAGACACAATCTATAATTACTATACACATATCATTATAATGGTTATAGCCAATGGCCGGATTCCATTTCAGTAGACATATTATTATAATGGGTGTAGCCAGTGGCCAGATTCTTGGGTGCATGACCGTATTATGATGTGGTGGTTGTGGCCAGTGCCTAGAATCTTGGGTGCATGTCCTACGGCCTATGGCCATGCACCCAAGAATCTAGGCGCTGGCCACAACCACCACAGCATAATACGGCCTTGCACCTAAGAATCTGGCCACTGGCCACAACCACCACACCACTACTTGCCCTGAACCTCCCAATTCAAATACCATCTGCATACATTGAAACGGACCGCCACCCTATGTTTCAGCTATAAAAATGTCCCCATATCATCTAGATTCCATTCCCCTACCCTGACCAAGCCCTCTTGCAGTCACAAAATAACCCCAAATTTGTGTCTCAAGCTGTCCACCCAAGCCCTCTTTCAGTCACCAAATAACCCAAGCTGTCCGCCCAAACCCTCTTTCAGTCACCAAATAACCCCAAGTGTGTTTCTCAAGCTGCCTGACCAAGTCTATGTCCGTGGACTAATGCAGTGTCCCCAGACTGCTGCGCCATTGTACACTCTTCTTCCAACTAAACAAATAGCCCCATATTATCTTTTTTGCACTCCCACATCCGCGGTCAGCTCTACAACATGGCGGGCATTTTGGAAAATATGATGCACCTCATGTTTTTCACCATCCAATTATTGGGCATGTCTTATGGCCGCGAACATCATGTCGGCTCCTCGGCCAATCGGAGGCCCGTCCGTGGAGCGAACAGGGAAGAGAGTCCACAGACCGAACCCAGATATCACAAATTTCTTTTTATCTACTTTTGGCCTGTTTTAAACAAAACTACTGGACGGATGTACACCAAATTTACAAAAGCACGCTTTCTGACCAAAGCCACCTCTCCTGCCACAAATTTGGTGAAAATCCATCTAGCGGTTTGGGCTGTAGACGTGAGCACATTTCTTTTTGCATTGTGCCTACGAGAAAACAGAAATTGTGGGACCCCCCCGAAGAAGTTTGACCCCCCCTTGATGAAACCTCACCAAACTTGCCAGACATGTTCGGTCAGGACCATATACCTTATCTGTAAAGTTTGGTAAGGATTCGTCCAGGGCGAGCAATGTTATAAGCCGCACAAAAAGTGCTCTTCCTATGAGTTGAGCAACTTAACCATAACTACAAGGCCGCTACTGTAGGCCCTGTAATATATATTCACTGAAAAAACATTGTTAAAGGGACGTTATGGTTAAGTTGCACTAATAAAATGTATGCAATTCAATGAAAAAACATTGTTAAAGGGACGTTATGGTTACAAGTAAAACCGAAAAACCTCAGAAATTCACCAGTTATGGTAAGCTAAGGAACCATAACTCGCGCCACCACCGTGCACTGCTAAGACCAACATCGAGGACATCACAAATGTCATTGATGTCATCACTGATGGCATCACATATATGGGCCACTTGTTTTTTTTTTACTGACACATCTAGGCCAGGTGGTTTTGTTCACTGACAGTCAGAATATTAAAATTCAAAAGGTGCTATATATATATAGACATTAATCTTGTCATATGTTCTTAAAGTACTTTCCATAGGGTTTGGTCTCAGCTCATGGTGCACATACATGGGGCTATAAGCAGGCCTCAAACACACAACTAATTTGTATACATGAAGATAAACTTTAATGTTATTAACATTTTCTGATGATGCTGTTTCTTTCTTCCTTACTTTAGTTTACCTGTATGTGCCTCTGATTTGTATGCATTGTGGGTCTTCATATGTATTGTTTGTACTAGCACAAGTGTGTAGTAAGTCTTGAATTGTTAGCTAGTTATTACATGTTTAACATTACTCAAAACTCTGATAAGGTAGCATTCATTATTTTACTATCCAAAATTACAAGATTATAAATATTGTACTTCTATGGTGCATGCTGCAGCCATTGCCTATGTTTATGTATGATTAGGTTCCTGTATTAACAAGAACACTCCAATACAATGTTGTTTAGATGACTACATTCGCTAATAGATTAAGTAGTTCATGATAGGTCTCCAGATCACCCCTGACATCTTGTTACCAACATTATAAACACAACCCTTTGTAGGGACTTTTCATCATAATTAATTTCACATTTGATGTCATCAGTGTTGTCATCAATGACATTTTTGATGCCAACATTGATGTCCTGGGTGATAGTCTTAGCAGTGCACGGTGGTGGCACGAATTATGGTTGCTTAGTTTACCATAACTGGCACATTTCTGAGGTTTTTTGGTTTTACTTGTAACCATAACGTCCCATTAACAACGTTTTTTTAGTGTATGTCATAGGTTTTTATTAGTGCAACTTAACCATAACGTCCCTTTAACAAAGTATTTTCAGTGAATTTCATGGGTTTTTCCAGTGCATGCTATTTTCCTACAACTTAATAATATCATACTTACCCCAATATTGCAACATTTTTGTCCAATTTACAAAGTTTCACCATAGAATTCTGCCTTTGCCCACCCTCTAGCATAATTTCTAATACTTCTGTCCACTTTTTGCAACTGTTTTTGCGCCAGTCGACATCCGCAAACATCTGATGTAATTGAGGACCTTCTGGACAGTGCCACATGACCATGCGCTCGTGCGTGGCATGATGACGTGTCCATGAACATTTCTGCACTTCGCGATCGGGTCCGTGCTCTGAGGACAGTTCAGAATTGTATTTTCTACCAATCTAGGAACTTTCAAGCTAAAAATGTACCCTTGCACAGTTCTTACACCTATTCTTGCTCATTATCCATTGACAATCTAGTACAAAGCGCTTACCTGCAAGAATATTAGCAAACCTGCTATTTATCTTAAAAATGGCATCAGCTATTTCCATCCCCCCTCCTCAAGAGCCACCACCTCCACCACCAGCTGGAGGACCTACACAACAAAAAAAGCACAGTACTTCCAAAGACAATGAGGAGGACCAAGAAGATGAGGTGGAGGAAGTGCCTACCTCTAGCACTCAGAGAGAATCATGGATGTGGCAGTTCTTTACTACTGTTGGGAATGTACCAAAGGCTAAAGCTACCAAAGTGAAAAGTACTGAGTGCAAGTTTGTACTCAGTCATGGACTACCTGGACAGTACTCCTACGGGACCACCTACATGCAACGCCCACCAAATCCAACCACTGCAATGCTCTCCGAAAGGTTGTTCCTTTCTTAGCAAGTAGTAGGCTGTCTTCCTCCACCTCATCTTCCTCAACCAACACTGTTACACACAGCCTACTTCTATTGGACACAAAATCCCAGCAGCTACCTTGCAAGCAATAAAAAAGGCTATTGATCCATATCTTTCTAAGACAACAGTCCCCTGTATATACTGCAACACACCACTCTGCACGGGGAACACATTTTGAAGTGCTTTTGGAGCTGTAATCGAGGAGCCTGAGAAACACTGCCCCTTACCCTAGAAGTAACACACGCGCAACACCTTCCCCTGTCCACCTGCTCCTCCATATTAGTGCTTGGTGCCTCTTCCCACATTGGGCTGTAGACGTGAGCAACATTTTTTTTCCATTGCATCTATGAAACACTGACACTGGCAAAGTTATAGGAGCGGTCCCAAATGTTTTTTTTTCCATAGATGAATGGGGAAAAACTTTGCACATGGCTACAGGACGAACAGCTGGATGGATTCTCATCAAATTTGCAGCAGGAGCGGGGGCTTGGGTCAGAAAGTGTGCTTTTGTGTGTTTGGTGGAAATACGACCAGTACTTTTGTTGCAAAGAACTAACATGTACATCTCAAAAAATGTGTGATATCTGGCACCACTCTGCGGACCCATTTCCCTGTTTGCTCAGTGGACAGAAGGCTCATTGTCTTGCAGTACACCGTGCTGTCGATGAACTTTGGATGCGGCCGGTAGTTGGCTGAAGAGAAGCGTGCTGTGCGTCAAAGGTTTTTGGGAAATGCTGCTATGGTGTATCGGAGTATGGTGTTGTGGTGTGTGTGCCAAGCCCCTAAGGCACTGTGTTCTTGGCTGGGCCTCTTATATATAACAGTGTGGCTACTAAAAGTAGTCACATCTGCCTCCTCTCTGGGGTCCCATTTCCCTGTTTGCCGCGCTGGCAATATTTTGATTACACTGCAGTGTGCAGTGACGTGTTGTCGTCAATAGTTGTTGATAATGCGCGGTTACCTCAGCAGGCAACAACCTTGTGTGCTGATTGCAGGCAGCCTTCATTGTGGCATGACAGCTCCAGCGATAATCTCTGTGATGAGTGGTGGCAGGCTGAATTGCAGAAAGGGAGTGCATTCCACATGACATGAACTTTTAAACAAAGCATGTACTATGGTGTGTTGTGTGGGGTAAGTCCATATCCCCTTCCCCTTCGATGCATAGCTGGAGCCCTTGCACAGAAATATATGTCCACTGGTTGAAATGCTATGTCCACTGGGTGCAAGTAGGTGTCACATTGTTCCTTTGTGTGTGTGATTTGGCTGCATTGCAGATGCTGTTGTTTCCATGGGTGTGGTGATTGTTAGCATATCGTACAGTTGTCGATGTATGGGTGGAGATGCTGCAGTGAGCAGTCATGCAGTGTGTCCACTGGGTGCACTCTTGGAATAGCGTACACATAGACGAAGTTACGGTTCAACTGGTTCTCATATGTGCCTGGGTAGTCTGCTTAGCGCAGATTAGTACGTGTTGCAGTGCAGTATTGCTTGTATGCACATAGTAGAGTGTGGAGAGCAGGACCAATGTTGTGAAGATTGTGTTGTTTGGTTGGCATTATTACAATGGTTTCTGAATGGAAGTGGGTAGCGGTGCCAAACACTCTGGTATGTTTGTGCATTACGGTAAGTGGAACATGTGTGCTTGCATACCTGCTTTAGGGTGTGGAGGTAAGGTAGAAGTATTGGTGCCTATGTTGCCTTTCTGAATTGTGGCACATGCCTACATGTTCGCCTGCATGGCTTTGTTATGTTGTGGTGGGTGTGGGCAAGGCCTAGACTGTTGGGTGCATGGCCGAAGGCATGGCCAACAGGCTAGGCCTTCATCACCACCACCACAATATAATGTAATCATGCACTTGTCAGTCTGCATGCATGTCATGTTGGTGATTTTTACGCAATGATTGTGGAGGGCATTGTGGACTTGGTAGAGCAGCAGAAGTGAGCTGCAATGCGTACATTAGCATACGGTGCACATCACTGCCCCTGTTGCACAATAGGGAGCCACATGTCACCATTTACGTTTGCTATGGTTAGGCTCTTGTAAGACCCTTGCTTTAGGAAGTGCTGTAAGATATTGCAGCATGAAATCACATGCTCAGCAGCACACATGTAAAATATGACCAATGTACACAGCCTCCTTCATACCGTTCACCACACCTGCACCCAACAGCCTAGGCCTTCATCACAGCAACCACAACATAATGCAGCCATGCAGTTGTCACTCTGCATTCATTTGAAGTTGGTGACTTTTACACAATGGTTGTGGAGGACATTGTAGACTTGGTAGACCAGCAGAACTGAGCTGGTATGCGTACATTATCAAATGATGTACATCAGGGGCCCTGATGCACAATAGGGAGCCACATGCCACCATGTGCATTTCCTATGGTTTGGCCCTCATAAGCCCCTTGCTTTAGGGAGTGCTTTAAGATATTGCAGCATGAAAGGACGTGCTTAGCAGCACACATGTGAACTATGGCTAATGTACACGTCTCCTACATACCGTTCAGCAAACCCAATGCAATATTATGCAGCCATGCATGCAAATATGTGCCCAGGGTGAAAGCTGGCAGGCTCAATTGCAGATGGGTAGTGCAGTGCACATGACATGAGCATTTAAACATAGCGTCTACCATGGTGTCTGCATGCATTTGAAGTTGGTGACTTTTACACAATGATTGTGGAGGACATTGTAGACCAGCAAAACTGAGATTGTATGCGTACATTACCATATGGTGTACATCATTGCCCCTGTTGCACAATAGGGAGCCACATGCCACCATGTGCATTTCCTATGGTTTGGCCCTCATGCGCCCCTTGCTTTAGGGAGTGCTTTAAGATATTGCAGCATGAAAGGACGTGCTCAGCAGCACACATGTAAACTATGGCTAATGTACACGGCCTCCAACATACCGTTCAGCAAACCCAACACAACGTTATGCAGCCATGCATGCAAATATGTGCCCAGGGTGAAAGCTGACAGGCTCAATTGCAGATGGGGAGTGTAGTGCACATGACATGAGCATTTAAACATAGCGTGTACTAAGGTGTGTTTTCTGTAGTGAGGGCCTAGCGACTTGCATGCATGGCTGGAGTGGAAATGGAAAAAGGGCTGTCCCTGCTTTACTGGGGCGGCGCACTCACTGCAGCTGGAAACACGCACGTGCCACATCCTGCCCTTTTATAGATGGTGGGCATGGAAATGGAACTGTGTGATTCACCCAATCAGGTGTCGAGGGTGTAGTTGACAGGAAGGGGCAGTGATACATTCCCCAAAAGTCGATGCAGTGAGGTTGGTAGAGATGGAGAAACGCAGAGTGCTCATTATGGTTGATACCTTTCTACAAGATCTTCACAGGTATGCCATGGAAAGAGGCTTTGCTGCTAATTTTTAGTTGGAAGGAGTGGAGGCTTTTTGGGGCACAGTCTATGAGTGGGGTTTCGATTCCATGGTTCTCCTTTGTACATGTGTGGCCTCTGTCGGTACTGTTGATGTAGTCATTGTGCATTATGGAGAACTACATTGGGGGTACATGTCGGGCTCATGTTTGCTCCGTCAACTCAAGAAGTTGATGACAGCAGTGATGCAGATTTTTCCCACTGCCAAGTTGATTTTCTCAGCCATAGCACCAAGAGGACCATGGGACCATGCCGGTGTAATTTGTTCACAGCCAGAGGGTTGGGAGGTGTTTCATAAACAGAAGCATGTGTGACTTTATGTGCAGTGCTGGGATGTTCTGCACCAATAGCATTAACTAGCAAGATTTGCAGTGGTTTCAAGGAAATGGCATTTTTTTAACCTCCATTTGCAATGCTGTTTGGTTTACCACTATGCAAGTGTTGCAAAGAATCCTGTAGAAATGTAAGAGAAGCGTTCACCTTCAGTTGGTAAAAATGTCAGGAGGAGAAGCAAACAGAAAACATCGAAAGAGATAAAAGAGATGCTTTGCAAGCACGTACATACCAAAAATAGGACTAAAAAAACAAAAAAAACCCACATCTTTTTAGACACAGTACTAAACGCCTAACCCCCCAGCCCTCTAGCACAAAAAAACCTCAGCGGATTCAGCAGCAGTTTCAGAATTACATGTGCTACATCCAGCTATTTGCAGGATGGGAGCCATGGAAATGGGATTGTGGAGACTAAGTCATTGCTCAATAAGGTTTGTGGTTGTGTTGTGTAAGCAAAAACTGTGGCAGAAGTTCCCTTTGTACAAAGAAGTGCATTAGGCTATGGTGGAAGTGTGCAAGGTAACGGGCAGGCATCCTGTTTGTATGCATGCAGTGCATGTACTTGCTTGGAGTTGCGAACATGCATTCAGTGATGCTTTTGTGCAATATCTTTTTGAGACGATTGTCGTAAGTGCTGTAGTGTGGGAAAAAACCTAAGAAGTGCGCAATGTAAGTGACAGGCATCCTGTTGTTATGAATGCAATGTGGGTATGATATGATGTCAGATTGTATGCTATGCCATTTACAGTGCGCCTATACACTAGCTGTGCAAGGTGCAACGAGGCAAGGGGGCGGAACAGAGGGGAGACAGAGACAACAAACCTACTAGGCCAGTTGGCACTGAGATCGGCCAAGTGCATGGGGAGGGGTAGGCGAAAGTGCAGTACATGGGAAGAAGAAAAAATGACAAGAAATAAAAATATAGCAAAATGGTGGCAAGTGCAAGGATAAGTGCAGATATCTGGAGGTGGTGGGACTGTTAGGAATACAGCAAACAGTCCCCAAGTGAGGGGTTTGCCAGAAAGGCAGTGCAGGGGTGCAACTGGCAGGGGGTGGACCTGGGCTGACATCAGAGGGTGGCCATGTAACCAGTCCAGAATCAGTTTCAGGCAGTAAGTCAGCAGGGGAGAGGAGGAGCAGAGGCAAAGATAAAGATGTTCAGTTGCTTCCAGAACCGATGATTGTTCTCCTCAAGTTTCAGGAAGGCTATTGCAGAGGAAGGCCCCAGCCAAAGATAGAGATCTACCACCAAGTGGTTGCTTGCAGAAGCGAGTGACCCTGAGGGAGTTGGAGCCGGATGAGGGAAGAGCTCGAGCACACAAATATTTACAAAGTGACAGTTGCAGGTATTGAAGCCGCAGGGCCCAGAAGGCCTTGTGCATTATGAAGAGGGTTTTCACCTTATTGCTTGCAGGTACTGGGAGCCAGTGCAGACATTTCATTCCTGGAGAGATACCATCCCTGGGCTTGAGGTCAAGGACAAGGTGCACAGTCCTCTCCTGGATGAGTTGCAGAGGGTGTAGAGTAGAAGGAGCCAAATTTCGACCAAGGCTGTTGCAATAGTGTAGCCACACAGAATCACAGTTGTGGAGATAGTGATGTTTTGGGACCTTGCTTTACGTTGCTAATATACATTCAGTGCTGGTTTTGAAGCCACATTTTGACAATTTCTGTAAAACATGGGTTAGTGGTGAAAAAAATGTGTACTTTTGTTGGAAAGAGGCTTAATGTGCAACGGTACATATGAAGTGTTATACAGAATTGACAGCGTACGATGTTAACATCTTGAATGCCATTGGTGGATGCATGTGATTATTTCCCAGTCCCCAATGAGGTAGTGATGGATAAGAAATAGTGCACAGGGTAGAAGGAGTCCTCCTGCTTTACTGGGGCGTGGCCCTCGCGGGAAGCGTACATGCCACATCCTGCGCTTCTCACCTTGCTGGCCAATGGAAATGGGACTGTGGGTATCGTCCAATCAGGTACGCAGGGTGTGCGTCACAGGCAAGGGCACATATGGGGAGAAGCACTCCTCCTGCTTCACTGGGGCGCGGCCCTCATGGTACTTGGGGAAGGTCACGTGCAACATTCTGCGCTTCTCACCATGCTGGCCAATGGAAATGGGGCTGTGGGGAATGTCCAATCAGGTGCTCAGGGTGTGTCTCACAGGAAAGGGCAGCAAAGGGAAGAAGGACTCCTCCTGCTTTACTGGGGAGCAGGCCTTGCGGTACTTGGGTAAGAGCATGTGCCACATTCTGCACTCATCACATTGCTGGCCAATGGAAAAGGCACCGTGGGGATTGTCCAATCAGGTGCTCAGGATGTGCGTCACAGGAAAGGGCAGCAATAATTTTTTTCATTACTTTGTGTAGTGCGGCTGGCAAACATGGCAAGATGCACACTTTTCGTCATGGGTGATGCCTTTGTGGAAGATCTGTTCCTGTATGCCCTCCAAAAAGGCTTTTGTGGCAATTCCGATTTGGAGGGAGTGGAGGCTTTGTGGTGCAGTGTCGAGCGTGCTGCTTCGGCGGAGTGCTTGTAGAATGTCGACGCAGGGCCACTTATGCAACTGTACATGTTGTGGTCATGCACTTTGGAGCCTTCTTTTCGGGTCCCATGCCTTGTTCCTGTGTGTACCGTCAACTGAAGATGATGATGAAAGCAGTGCAGTGCATTTTTCCAACTGCCAAGGTGCTTTTCTCATGTATACCACTGCGAATAGTATGGGACTATTCCAATGATTCCTGTCGCCAGCCAGAGGTCGGAAGGGGTCTCATCAACAGAAGCATGTGTGACTTCTTGAATACTGCTGGGATGTTTTCTTGTGAGAATGAGAACATTGGCTCACGATATATACACCTTTTCAAAGCAAATGGCATGTCTTTGTTGACCAGTGGCAATGATATTTAGTTTCACAATGCACAGGCTGCACTGAAGACCCTATTGTAAGAATGTGAGCTGACGTACAAAACACAAAAATATTTTAAAAAACCGCAAAAAAAGGTGTTTCTATGTGAGCACCTTTAAAAAAAAAAAGCTCTTTTCAGAGAAGCCACAAGTAACAACGTCCCCTACCCTGGTTGGAAGTTATTCCCCCACTCCCGCGGGCGCACAGTACGAAAAGTTCTCAGACATCGCAATATTTGCAGGGTGGCACGTGTTAGATACGCCCCTTTTGCAGATGACGGCCATGGAAATGGGCCTGTAGAGGCTACGGGATTGGTCAATAAGGTTTCTGGGTGTGGTGTGTACGCACAGACAGTGGTACATGGTGTAGTTGTCAATAGAAATGCAGATGGTGAGGTTATGGCTTTGTGTTTCACGAGCCACAGTGTGCAGGTTTTGGGGGAGTTCGAAATACATTGATTGAAAGTGAATGGAAATCACTGTGCAGTGGCTGCTCATTTTGGATTCTATCATGTGGATGTGTAGTGCTATGCACTACCTAAAATGAAGTGACTGATTTTTGTTTGTCTGTGTGACACTTTGGCAATGCGTAATCATGCCGACATTATTGTTGTTCATTGTAGAGGGAAAATTGCACAGCATGTTACACGAGTTTCATTGCCGTTTGCGAAGAAGGAGGCACTTGCCCAGGTCATGCATCTGTTTTTGATCTCCTGCATAACTTTTGATTGCATTACACAGACACTAATGTGGCTGCGTTATTTTTCATTTGGTCCGCAAATGCGAAGAAGTCTATTTGTGCCTTTCTACGACACGTGCCACATAGGAATAGGCCATTTCACAGCACAATCACTTTTCCCCAGCAATTACGTTCATCTTACTATTCCTGCCATCCCGGTTTCTGCACACCGCATCCAAATTGCCTTGGTGCCCTTCTTGAAAGTGGTGGAAGAATTTTTGTAGTAAGTGTTGCACACTGAAACTCTTCAAAACGCTCTTCAACACATAAAGAAACCTCTTTCTACAGTGAACCCCTTTTGACCCGATTCAACTACAGTGTTTTGCACAGTGCCACGCCTCCCACCCTGCATCCGTTCACTGGCAATTCCATTTTCATCTCTTTCCCTTTTTTCCTTTCCCAGTTAATTTCTATTTATTTTGGTCTTCTAACACACGTCACAGAAGGAACGCCAGGAAAGGCCCGGTACGGAAGGGGCAGCACCTGCATGGATACCATAGGGGATGTGCCAAGAGACAGAATTATTGGGTGGCCCTCACCTACATAGGCGCCAGTCATTGTCATGCTCCCAGACTGACCCTTCCTCCACACTTCCAAGTACCTTCCCTCTGTAGAGTAGCACGTTGCAGTACATGCACAATACAACGCCCTTTGCCGGGTAAGGGTCTGTAGCGCGGCATATGGTCTGCAAGGATGTTTTACAGCTCTGCTGCCCTACAGAAGCGCCCCTGTTGTTGGCCGCAGCATATGTGGAAAATGCTGTACATAAAATTACCCAACTTCATTGTTGGAAGAGCGGTAGACTGCCCACTGGTCCCTTGTACTTCCAGTTCAGTTGTCTCCACATGCAGTAGAAACACTCCATGCTACGCCATTAGCCGTGGGTGCAGCAATTACAGAGATGCATACATTCTGGAATACAAGAATGTTTACAACAATGTGCAACACATCTTCATTATGTGGAGCAGGAAGACAATTATTCAGTGTGACCCATGCGGCTACAGTCCTTTTCTAACCACCACTGACATTGTTTGCGCTCTGAACATTGTGCTGTTTGCTCACTTGCCTTTACATGTGCTAGTATGTGCATGACCAAACTACACCACCTTTGCCATTTTGCAGACTCACTACAAACTGTTCCACCTGCAGTTACATGTTTTCTTCAACTGTACAACCCGCAGGCGACCTCTTGACACTTTCCGTCACAGTGCTCAGTGCAGAGATGGTTTGTCTGTTTCACGGGTCATGGAAAGGCAAGCAGCATATCAATCAAATTAATGTAATATTTAACACACCCATGTTACACTGCAGGTTGCTGTTCCTTGTTTACCAGTGGGCCTCATACAGCCAGCAGTGCTGCAGCAATACCTTGGTAGGTTTGCAGAGCCACCCACATAGTCGGCCGGTGTACTTGAAATGAGGGAGCCTACCATATGAATCCGTAGGGCTGCTGACAGGGGTAGTGTTAGCAGCACACTGAGGATGCCCTACACATGGGTATAGCTGTGCACTGGATACACGTGCGCTCCCACAACTATTTAAAAGCTTATTAGAAGATGTGGACATGCAGTCACTAATAGAGTCCTACGGAAACTTGCAGTGTGATTGCAGATACGCCGGCCAGGTGCAGTCTCCCTAGGAAACACCCATATTGCTCACCTGCAGTCAGCTCGGCCAGTACTGTGCGGCACAGATTCACCATGCAATGTTAACACAAAAAGAGAAACCACTGAAACACTCACCAACACTTACCATGTACAGCTGTAATTGCTAAGATACACCAACATTATTAGGGATGGGAAGGGGTAGCACAAATGGATACATACACCAGAGAATTTGGCCTTTCCACATGTTCATCATGAGGGCAGCCAAGGAATCAGGGACAAACCGTTGTTAACGGGATGTGATGGTTCCGTTGCAGTAGCAAACAGCTATCATCTTTACAGAAAACACTATGCTAAAGCAACATTCCAGTTACAGTCCCCTTCTAAAAACCTATGTGATGGCGCAAGTTATGGTTGCTTAGCTTACCATAGCTGGTGAATTTCTGGGGGTTTTGGGGTTTTACTTGTAAGCATAGTGTTGATAGGTTGTTGTTAGTGCAAAGTAGCTGTAACGTTCCTGTAACAATGGTTTTTTGCAATGAAGTTGCTAGGTTGTTCTTAGGGTAACTGAAGCATAACGTCCCTTCACCAATGTGTTTGCACAGAAGTTGATAGGTAGGCCATTGTAACCGGACCCTTCCTTTAGCATAGTTTTTTCAGTAAAGGGGATAGGTGTGTAGTAGTGCAACTTAACCATAACGTCTCTTTAACAATGTTTTTTGTTAGTGAATATATATATATATATATATATATATATATATATATATATATATATATATATATATATATATATATATATATATTCAGTGAAAAAAACTTTGTTAAAGGGACATTATGGTTAAGTTGCGCTAATAAAAACCTATGAAATTCAGTGAAAAAACATTGTTAAAGGGATGTTATTGTTAAGTTGTGCTACTAAAAACCTATGAAATTCAGAGAAAAAAATGTGTTAAAGGGACGTTATGGTTCCAAGTAAAACCGAAAAACACCTGAAATTCGCCAGTTATGGTAAACTAAGCAACCATAACTCGCGCCACCACCGTGCACTGCTAAGACTAACACCCAGGACATCAAAGATGATATCACAAATGTCATTGATGACATCACTGATGACATCACATGTCTGGCTCCCCCTTTTTTCCTTTACTGACATATCTAGGCCACATGGTTTTCTTCAGTAACAGTCAGGAATTAAAAGTGGAAAAGGCAGTATATTTCTAGACTTATCCTTCAAGTATGTTCTTACAAGAATTCCCTTAGGGTCCAGTCATATCATATGAAACATATACATAGGGGAAGACACAAGCATGAAAGACAGCAATCCTTTCTGTGCATTAAAATTATCAGTAGAGTTATCAGCACTTTCTGATAGTTCTGTTGTTTTTTTATTACTGTACTTTCCCTGTATATGCACGTATTTTTATATTTTGTATTCACACTACTTTCCTTAGGGTCCAGTCACATCATGCGATATATATACATAGGATAAGTAGCAGCTTTGAAACAGAGCATTCATTCCTCTGCATAAAGGTAATCAGTTAGGTTATGAACACTTTTTGCTAATACTGCTGTTTTTTTTCTTACTTCAATTTCCTTGTATATACTCATATTTGTATGTGGTGTTGTCTCTTTGTGTTTTGTCTATAATAATTCAATTATGTAGTGAGTGGGTTTTATTATCTACTTATCACATGTTTCACAGTATGCAAAAGTCTAATAAGAAAACAGTTATCATTTCACTATTCAACATGGCAAGCTTATGAATATTGAAACTCCATCATGTATGCTGCACACAATGCCTATGTTTCTACATGAGCACCTTAGTATACTGGTTGGACTAATTAGCCCTTGATATTTATTCCAATGATCCTTGACACTTTTTTATATTAACATTACAATAAGAAACCCTTGTACAGACTTTTCATAAAAGATAAATGCACATGTGATGTCATAAGTGATGTCATCAATGACATTTGTGATGTCATCTTTGATGTCCTGGGTGTTAGTCTTAGCAGTGCACGGTGGTGGCACGAGTTATGGTTGCTTAGCTTACCATAACTGGCGAATTTCAGTGGTTTTTCGGTTTTACTTGGAACCATAACGTCCCTTTAACAACGTTTTTTCACTGAATTTCATAGGTTTTTAGTAGCACAACTTAACCATAATGTCCCTTTAACAAAGTTTTTTCACTGAATTTCATAGGTTTTTAGTAGCGCAACTTAACCATAACGTCCCTTTAACAAAGTTTTTTTCACTGAATTTCATAGGTTTTTAGTAGCACAACTTAACCAAAACGTCCCTTTAACAACGTTTTTTTACTGAATTTCATAGTTTTTTAGTAGCACAACTTAACAATAATAACTTTGACTTCATGTACATGTAATATGGAACATACTGAACCCTTTCTACTGAATTTGACTGTCCGCGGACATGTTCGGACAACAGTACCACCACCTAAAAACTCTGGGGGGGTATGTGTAATTGTTATATCATAACATAGAAACATTTAACAAATTCACAAAGCAGCACACATACAAAGTATATGTAGTAATACTTAAGAACTGTAACCCATATATGTAACACACTAACCATTCATTTAAATACAATGGGCCTCATTACGAGGTATGCCGGTAAGGGAAAAATGATGCCGGTATGTAAATACCGGCATCATTTAACGTTCCGTAGCATTCTGACCCACAAACCCGGTATTAACGGCACCGTTATTTACGGTGCCGTAAATAGCGGCATAGGCGCCGTACACGCGCCTCTTCGGGCAGGAAATATGGGCATGCCGGTAATAGGTGCCAATTAGAACCCACGCAAACATGCAAATACCGGCATCGCGAACCCGGTAATAACGGGCTGCATGATGCCGGCAAAACAGGCATCGCGGACCACCCGCAAACAGCAACCAAGATACAAGGCAGCTGCCACAGGTGCACACAATCCCCACAGGTGGAGTCAAAGGAGGCTGTGCCAGTATGAACTGAGGACACCCACACACCACAACACCCCCCCCCACAGGTGTAGGCAATGTAGAGTGGCCCAGTACAAAAGGAGCATACCTACACACCACACCCCTTCCTACACCAAAATGCTACCACTAGCATTTGCAATCATGGCGCAGGAGGACATGCCTATACTGCTACAACTACAGCAACAACAGCAACAACAACAACTACAGCAGCAAGAACAGGCAGCACAGAGGAGACGCAGGAGGAGAAGGAGGGTGAGACAGGGCCAGTAATTACCACCAGCGCAGCCACCAACACCTCGTACGCAGCCACCAATCCCTCGCACCAGACCCAGCCCATTCAACCTATCCCCTGAGCAGATCCAGACCCTGTACCGGTTGAACCATGACACCATCACCACCATAGTGGACAGGATGCCCTCCTGAAGCACGCAAGCACCCACATATCCCTACCACGGACTGCCCAGGAGATAGCCGAAACCAAAGTAGGCTTCCATGCACTGGCAGGCATGCCCAATTGTGTTGGTGCCATCGACTGCACCCATGTGGAATTGGTAGTCCCCCATACCATAGAGGCGGTGTACCGCAATCGCAAGCAATACCACTCCATCAATGTGCAAATGGTATGTGACTCCAGCAAGATCATCACCCATTACTGTGCCCGATTTCCTGGATCCACACATCATGCCATGGTACTGCGCAACTCCATGCTACCCGGTCACATGGAACGACATGCCGGACCACGTGCCTGGCTGCTCGGTGAGTTGCACAACAGGCTCATGGCCATGCTGTGGGGTACTCATGTGTGCGGATGCAGAAGGGGGGGGCTACTGCACCCGGGTGGAAAAGGGGGGGATACTTCACCAGGCAGGGAAAGGGGGGGTTAATAGTACACCTGGGTGGCAATAGCCAGTGAGTGGAGAATGAATGCAGAGCTAAACACTCCTCACCTGACCCAGCCAAACGGTACATGACACTTCACTGGGCCACATCTCACAAATAATGCATATCGATGAGAACAAGTAAGAGGCACAACCAGGCCACCCTGGTGATGGCAAGCAATGCATGAATGAACAGGATGGCAAGTGTGACAATGTGGGCAGTGTGACCATGCATAGTAAATAATGAACAGCATGAATTGGAGTCAAAACATTGTTGCATTACCACATCATATCTGCCTCAGCATGCATGATTACACCCTGCATCATCTATTGAACACCATCCAGACTACCACACCTCATGACAGTATAGATTGCACCTAGATAACATTTTTTCATGCTTACAGGGACATGTGCATGGCCACACCAAATAGCTGCCGCCATGACTGTGCTCCCTGAATGTGGCAGTTCAGAGTGACACACACCTATTTGAATCTGCTTGCAGGTGATGGAGGATATCCCTTGAGGCCGTGGCTACTCATCCCTGTGCGTAACCCGCAGAACATACTTGAGGAGGAGTACAATCGTGTGCACACCCGTCCCCTTGTTGTGATTGAGCAGACCTTTGGCCTGTTGAAGGGGAGGTTCTGCTGCCTCAGCAGGTCTCGTGGGGCACTCCTATATAGGCCTGAGAAGGTGGCAAAGATCACCATGGCCTGTGTCATGCTGCACAACATGTGAGTCTGGAGAAATGTACCACTGCCACCTGACATTGACATGCATGGGCTGGGTGAGGATGATGAGGATGGAGACGGAGGTGAAGTAGCCCCCCTGCCAGTACGTGATGCACGGGATGGCTATGCTTGTACGCCAAGCACTAATTCACGAATACTTCTGAAATACAGGGACTATTAAAGACTTGTGTCAGTCAGACACTGGGCCATTGTGGAAATGCACACAGGGAATGTTGGGAGTTGGGCACTGAACACCGTCCCACATTAAATGGATGCACACAAAAATAACAATGTCCAGCCATGGATTTTTCTTGTCATAATGTGTGTATTATTTACAACAGAAAAAATGTGCCCACTCCCCCCTCCCACACTCCCCCAACAAACTCCCTGACCCCCCCAACAAACTCCCTGACCCCCCAACAAACTCCCAGTCCCCCCCAACAAACTCCCTGACCCCCCCAACAAACACCAACACCCCCAATAGACTCCACAAGATGCACCCCTTCACCCCCAACCTTGTGTCCCACTACCATTGTCCCCCCACACTACTTCCGGGACTTCTTCCTGTCCAGAGGCGGCATTTCAGTGTGCCTTGCACTCCTACGTGTGTGGCACACTGGGCTGGTGGGGACAGATGAAGCTGGTGTGGAGGTAGTAGGTGATTCGCTGGCAGGTTCCACACCTCCTGCAAGTCGTGGCCGCTGCATATGAAGCAGCATGGAGGTCAGCACCTGTGTCACCAACCCCAGGCAGTCCCTCATTAGCCGAGCCGATGCATTGACAGCGGCTGTGTTTGCTTCGATGGCCGCTGTGATCCCTGCAATTGCTGTGGCAATACCCCGCCTGGTTTCCTCCCTGTCTGCTATGTACTGGCGGAGTAGGTCTAACATGGCCTCCTGTTGGGCCTCCACCATCGACAATCATGTCTCCAGGGTTCTGGAGGGGGCTGGAGTGCTGGGTTGTGCAGTCACATGGATGACATTTTCAGGACTGGACTCCTCAGAGGTGGGTAGTTCACAGTCACGGAGGCAGGGATCAACTTCACTGCAGGTGGGTGACTGCAGGTGTTGGGGCGAAGGGTTGGGCACGGGGCGCGGGGTGGCCGGGCATGTCACCTCAGTGTCTCCCTCAGGCTCCACACTGGCATCAAGTTCTTCCCCAGTGGAGGCGGGTGCTGCCAGGGACTCCCCTTGGAAAGGTGTGGGTGTGGCCTGCTTGTCTCCAGCGGAGGTGGTGGTGGTGGTTGCCCTCTTCTTACGGTGTGAGGTGGATGCCCTCGCAGTTGTCTCCTGGGTTGCTTCTTCCTCATCAGTGCCTGGGGGGTAGAAGAGATGCAGGGCATCAGTGATGGTGTGACATTGCAGTGGCGGTGCTGTTCATTATTCATTTGATCATGCCTTACAGGTGTGTCACGCAGGGTATTCAGAGGGGGCATGTAAGCATTCACTGCATGGCAGGTGGCATGCCATTGATTTTGGGTTTGTGTGAAGTATCACATGGGCAAGCTCCAGGTGTGTTGGCTGTGTGTTGGTTAAGGGATGGGCACTCAGCATGCATTTCAGTGTGGCAGCGTTTGGCCCACCATCTGTATTTGGGTATGGTCATGTGGGTGTTGGGAAATGCATTGCCTTGCCTAGACTCTCTACCACTTCACTTGTGCTACTTCATGGTCTCCCCTACAGGGATCTGCAGGGTCACTCACCTCCTTCCGCGGTTGATGCCGCACCCGTCTCCATCTCGCATAATCCCTCGATGGACTCAGGACTGATGAATCTGCTGGCCGTCTCCTCCCAGGGCATCAATTTGGCATGGGGGTTGGCATCCCCGCCTGTGGCCATGGCCTCCCTCCGATTGGTGGCCATGATATTGCGTACCCTCAACCAGAGGTCATCCCACCGCTTCCTGCAGTCCCTCACACTGCGCAGGGTGGGACCTACGGCTGATACCTTGCGGGCTACCTCCTGCCAGATTTGCCACTTTTGTTGCTGCACCTCCCGCTTCTTGTCATGGGATTGTATTGTCTCTGCATGTGCAGCTAGAGTGTCCACTAATATGGTGAGCTCTGCGTCTGAGTAACGCTGTTTACGCAGCCGGGGGGTGGTCTTCCTGGTAGCCTTTGACATCCTCTATGGTTTTCCACTGTGCTCTCCGAGTATCGGCTGGTGGTTATGGAGAATGGCAATGGATTGTGTTTATAAAGATGGCCGCCAGCCCATTTCCCGTTCCTGAGCGATGATGTAATTTCCGGGTTAGTTTTTTGGCGAACACGGTATTACCATGCCGGTATTACCATGCCGGTATTTAGGGGTTGGTATGAGGCGGTACCGCTATGGGATGCCGGTATAGGGGAGTTGGGGGCCCTTTAGCGGCATGGCGGTATTGCCACTACCGGCATGGGGGGACGCGCGTGCTCGTGCACTCGTAATCACCCGCTATTAGTGGGTTCATACGAGCACGGACCCACTCATTCCGGCATGCCGGTAATGAACCCGGTTTTACCGGGCAACTGGTAATGAGGCCCAATATGTTCTAAAATGGAATATACTAAAAGAAGATAAAGCGGCTTCCAACATAATTACCTCACAGACCCTCCACAACTAAGAGCAAGACCAGACGTACAGACTACTCATCACATATCTTACCTGAAATAGTAAGTGCACTTCATTTTACTCATATATTTATAAACTTTCTGTATTAGATAAAAAAAAAAATAACTTTTTTGTTTTCTCACAGAAATGTGTAGTACTCTGGAGTGGCTAGAGGAGCATTTCCCACGAGAGGAAATGTCAGAAGATAGTGCACCTAATGGTACACACTTTACTATATAAACCAATTAATAAATATTATTGTGTATAAATTTAACATATACTTTTTGTTTTGTACAGACCATACAAAAATTGAAACTACTACAGAAAAAGAAGAGGTGGATAACACTCTGGAACAAATAAACGAAAAAATGGACCAATTTATGGCAAATTTTACCAATTTAAAAAACTTTGTGGAAGATCACTTAAAACTAACAACAAGATACCATTGTCCCACCTGTACTTGCCCCCCCTCACCATATCCCACTCATTTTACCCCAAACCCTCTCCATGGACCAAAACGTTTTGATGACATTTCCATCCCTTCTTCACCTGATCCCAATTATGTTGAAATCCCTAATTCTCCTGTTTTTGTTTCCGTTTCTGCCCCACCTTCGCAGTCATAAATTGTTAATATATGTCAAATAAAGTTACTTTTTTATATTGTGTTGTAATTAGTTTCAGTCTTTTTGTTAAAACCAATTTAGGCGTCCATGGACAGTGGGGTTGTTCGGAAATGTTCATAAATAGACGAAAATGTAAGTGTCCTCAGGACACTATATCTGTCCGTAATGTTCTCATGCAAGTTGAAACTGTTCTAAGAACCCTCGTAGTGTCCTGAAATGTTCGTAAATAAACAAAAATGGAGGTGTCCTTAAGAACACTATGCCTGTTTGTAGTGTTCGCTAGCAAGTTGAAACTGTTCTAAGAACACTCGTGGTGTCCTGAATTGTTCGTAAATAAACGAAAATTGAGGTGTGCTGGGGACGCTATGTCTGTCCGTATTGTTCGCAAGTAAGTTAAACTGTGCTAAGAACAAACGGCTGTCTGTAACTGTTCGTTTTACGTGTGACACACTTTTAATTAGTTCAGGACCCGAACACTGTCCGTAGAACATCAACGCACATGCGCAAAAGCAATGTCCGTACATTGGGTGTCCTGCGGACGGCCGCTTCCTTAGCGAACATGCTCGAGAAGCAATCATGTGACCGCGCCCACGCTGATCGCGTGTTCTGAATGCGGACACTGTTCGTGTCCCCGAACAGTTTAAAAGTACATTTCCAAGTAATCCACAATATTTCTCATTAAAAACTCACCATACCACAAATCCCACATACTAATCCTAAGTTTCCACATCGTTTTTGTGACTTTTCGAACTTGTTTTGGTGTTCAATCTGTCTTGCGGACGGCGCACATGTCCGCGAACCACGTACAAGCACTCCTATAAAAGACCACGCGCTAGAGCTCATTCTCATTGTGTTTCTGGCTATTCCACAGAGCACACTGCATTTTGCTGCGTACTTTGCAGATTTTGAGATTTCCATCTCCAAGCCGATGACATCCATGGCTCCACTATTGCCACCTGGTGCTACATATGCTTCAGCACCACCCCCACCCCCTCCACCACCACCATCACCCCAAGGGCCTGAAGAGGGGAACAGGAGTGAGGATACAGAGGAGGAAGAAGAGGATGATGAGAATGAGGTAGAGGAAATCCCTACTACCCGCCCTCGGCGTGATTCTTGGGTGTGGCGGTTGTTTACCGTTCATGGGAATGGTCCTAAGGCTCGTGCGAACCGTGTCACCTGCAATGAGTGCAAAATGGTACTCAGTCGCGGGAGGCATGGTGCGTACAGCTTTGGGACCACTACCATGAAGCGACAACTCAACTCATTCCACACTGGGGCCATTCGCCAGGTTGTACCTTGCGAAGAGCGTAGAGGGTTGATTGCCTCTACTTCATCCTCCGTTTTTGATCCTGTCACCACAAGGAACACCTCTGTGGGACAGCGTCTTCCTCAAGCTGCCTCACAGGCCATACAGAATTCTAATGACCCTTACCTTTCGAGGGTCACAGTTGTATGTATGTACTGTGACACAGTACTCTGCAGGGGGGAGCTACTTCGGAATGCTTTTGAGACTATCGTCTCACAGCACGAGAAGACCTGCTCACTACCCAAATAAAACCCACTTTACATCTTCCTCTCTCAGCTCGCCCTTTCTTATCCCTGTGGTTGGTGTCCCCCCCTTTATCCTCCTTTCCCTCTTTTCAGAGCCGCCTTTCACAGTTAAAAAAATAGAAGTGAAGGTAAATAAAGCAGGGCCCTTTGTATTTCTTGAAAGTCCGTGGACAGTTCGCGAACATAAAAGAAATTGGGCTACTACTCTATTGTAACCATTGCATTTTTCTCTGGGAGGAAGTGGTGGCTCTGAAAAGAGCCTTTGGGAGGTGTTTGTATGTCAAAAATTATAAATACTTAACACCTACCTCAAAATGGATGCTGTATTTCTAAAAAAGGTCGCAATGCATTTTGTACATTGCTCAGAAAAATCTGATTGCCAGCATAAGTAAGATGGACTCCATCTCTGCGAAAAATGTATGTACTACGAAATATAATATTTTCATTGTGAAAAAAGGACATGCCAAAATCTCTTAGGAAGGCACAAACAGCCTTATTAACATTACGCCTTGCTTTCTCCATTTGTGGACCACATGAGAAAGAACGAAGCCACATTTGTCTCTGCGCAATCTGTGAAATAATTACTTTGGAGTTTGGAAACATGTCCATGATCTTCTGTAGTCCTTCTTTCATTGCAAATTGCAAGGAAATTCCAGAAACATGTCCCAAACTGTTACCTCCACAATGAATTACAATTATGTCTGGATGGTCCTCTATCTTCAAAGTTGCACAGAGAGGTAGCAAGTCCAACCTCTTCATTCCACGCACTCCATGCCTGTGCACTTCCACATGTGCGAATCCAAGATCTATAGATACTCCACAGCTTACTGCATGCACCTTCATCCAATGTATCCATGAGTCTCCCAAAATCCACGCAATCTGTTTTTTTGAAATACTCAGCAAAAAGAATATCTGAGAAAACCTCTCCTAGCACAACACACTCACTAAACTTTACTGACCAATCCCTTGCTACATTCAATCTCATTTGCATGCCTCCCCACCCCAAATTACCCGGATGTAATACGCGGTGTCCTAGAACTACCGCCATGTCCGCAAACATATCGTAACATGGACAGCCCTTCTACCATTTCCACTTCACTCTCTGTGCCATTCCCTCATTGGATCTAGCTAAGAAATCACATCACCATCCACCAATCTAATCCAAGACCTCTACATGTAACTACATCATCATAGATCAGCACTGCAAATGTATGGGGAATCTCTCGGAGTACAAGTCTCATACCATTGGCAAGCACGATCTACGAGAAATACTATACAAGTCTCCAAGATTTCTACTTGCAGCTTCGTCCATATCCATATGCATGAACACAAACTACAGGTATGCATATTTTCTATACAGTACATGAACACATTTTTTAACTGACTTTTACCTTTTATAATCTGTAAAATGAATCTACGATCATTTTTTCATTGTCCTAAAATGAACTGTGACTTACAAACCTTTATACCGTTTAATTTCTTCATACACACACACGCAAATAATGTTAAAGTAACATTTTTGAAATAAAATATATAGACTACATATAATCAAACAAAAATACATGCACGCTCTATGATCAAATCTCAAACAATAATATTTGTACAAACACATAATTGGTTTTAATTTTTTTAATTTATATAATTACTTACATTTATATAGGACAAGCAGGCTATGACATTGACTCACTATTATGTGGAAAAGCTTAGTTACAGGAATAGTGGTATACAGTGGTACATTATGAATTTCACAAGCCATAGTAAAGATATTTTCTTTCCTACAGTTAGTCATAAGATAGTTTTAATGGTTTTGAGGAAGGCACTGAGCATTTCAATTTTAAAAATCTATGTCTAAATTAAAAACAGTGCTATATACAAACCAAATTACTAATTTCTTTCTTTTACAATTGCAGTGAAGACCATTCTCCTGTAAAGAAGCAGTCGAATTTGAAGTACAAAGAACAACTAAGAAGCAAACTGCTCATTTTAGAAAAAAAGTAAGTAGAATGTTACCATAATATTTGAATTATTACTCAAACACACTTTAAGGTTAATTCATGTTATTTCTGCGCCTAAAAATAGAGATTCTGCACCATTCTGACCAAAAATCCCCCCGTCTTAAACAGTGATTTACTGGCAGAATGTCACACAAATTCCTATTTTTCGACACACAAATTACCGAACTCAGCCGCTAGAATTTAGATGTTGTAGAACAAACAACTGTTTTAATTGTATAGCTTTAGATATACTATTTATACTTCTCCACACCACTGGCTTACTTTTTTCTTTCATCTGAACCCCAGTAACACATTAATTCAAGAAAACCCATCCCTAGTAGTTGTACTTCCCAATGCACAATCACACACCATTACATACATCTTTATCGTCTTACTCAAACACTCATGCACACAACACAGATGCATTGCAGAACACCCCAACCCATACCTTCTGTATTTTTTTCAACAGACCCTAAAGAATGCCTACCAAAAAGCAACTCCGTAGAAAGGAACGCAGAAGTAGAGCAAATGAAAAGAAAAGTCTCCAACATAAACATCCATCTATGGCAGAATTTGTAAAAAAAGTTGAAACACAACAGCTAATACAGTCATGCAATGAAACAGAAGAAGTTTCTAGTACAACAACTTTGCCTCCTCTATCAAAAAGTAAAACAACCCAAAAAACAATTAACAGAAAATCAATTATCACTACAAATAAAACTTCTTCTATAAATCTTGATATACTACAAAGTAAGCATACCAAGAAAAGTAATTTAGCCAAAATGTTCTGTCACAAAGTCTTTCAAAATCTTATAAAAACAGGAAAGAAACCAGGTTCAACACTTCAAACCTATCATAGGAAAGTAATCTTAGAAGCGTTAATAGACAGTGCAATTCTTTTCAAAAGAAAGTTATTTATTTTAGTGTTAAACAGAATGAAACCACTAACAAAACTAATAACTAAATTACAAAAAAGACTTCTCAATAAACAAAATGTCAACAGAAATAACTTCTTAAATATCTGCGGAGGTGAATGGAGTCACACTACCAGCACAGAACCATACTTTAATGAAGAAGCGTACAAACAAAAGCAAAAAAATACAATTGCCATACATAGCAGTGGTCGAGGTTATGAAAAAGTTAATAATACCATAATGGAACAAGAAGTACTCCTTACAAAAATATGCCCTGAAAACGTAGATTTACCCCTCCATTCAACTGAATCAGAACATCTAGTGCACAAATGGCCATGCACGTCAATGTGTAACATTCCCAAAAAAATGTTCAAGTCTTTACACCAATTCCTCAATCAATATGTGAAAAGCAAAGACAAAATCAAAATTAAACTACTGCAAAATATGGATGCTTGTCCAGTACGCAAGTACACAGGACAACAAGGACGTTCATGGGCCTGCATTACAGGACCTACTTGCAAAACAACCTTCCATGATATCAAAAGGATATCAACACATCATGCAAGTATAAGAAATCTAGTTTATAAACTGTACTATGCTAAAAGTCCTGCTTTAGCACTAGACAATTTAAATAACATTCTTCTACATGGTACAGCAAAAGACCTACTAGAAGAAATCGACTATATCCAGACAAAATATTTTGGAAGTGAAACCCAGTTATAAGATGAATTAGCTGTAACCCAACTTCGTAACAATTCTGCACATGGCCACCTTTCACTACACACATACAAAAAAGAAATACTAAAATTTGAAAGTACTTCAGCTGAAGTACCACACCACGTGTGTGTATGTTGCCGCAGAACTTTTTTAATAAAAGTAACACAAAAACTGTAGATCTATCATACAAAATAGAAGACAATGAAGATTCTAAATGGTTTAAATTAGCTCGCTACCTTATAGCAGAAAACAAATATGAAATAACTAACCCCATAATACTTTGCAGTTACTGCACTACAAAACTTGACAACAACCAAACTCCTTCACGTGCTATCACAAATAACTTGCTCCTTCACGTGCTATCACAAATAACTTGCTCCTTCACGTGCTATCACAAATAACTTGGAATTATATCCACTACCAAAACCCCTTCAACAACTTAATTTATATGAGAGCATCATAATTCAAACAGTGCACCCATTTCAAGCAATAATACACACTCAACCAAAAACTGCAAAATTACCTCCCTCTGAATTAGTGAAAGGTATTCGTGGAAAAGTAGTGTATTTACCATTAGATCTAAAAGAAAATGTGCACACTCTAGGACTGCAATGTCCAATGCAACTGTCATGATGCCTACCTCCAAGGAGCCAGGTCCGACCCAGCAACCCCAGAGGCAGGCATCATTTCTCCCAGGGAAGTGCCAGCGGGCCCAAGCTGGGGCCCTTTGGACACAGTCCTGGCGCCTTAGGTGCCAGGCTCATGTTGGACCCCTGTCTTGGCGCCTTAGGCGCCAGGCTCATAAAGCTAGACATGTGTTCAAGTGTTTTAAGGTGCACTTACCTGATGCAGACCATGCTGCTACATCCAGGCCCTCTTGAGGCCTGAATGGAACTACTTTACCTGTGGAACTACTTTCCCCTGGGTGTGGTCGGGGAAGGATACATACCTGATCGGTGGAAGGATACATACCTGGAACTTCTTCCAAAGCTATTTAAACCACGCCCGATCAGCAACTCACGCTTCGCGTTGTTCTGCTCCTCGCAGCTGGATGCTCACCATGTCAGCTCCTGCATCTGGACTTCAGCCATGCCTGTCAGCATCCTGGGTCACCTGCTAAGAGAGAATTGGTAAGAAAGAAGACCTTACCTGCTAAAGCTGCATCACGGAGACTTCACACCGACGATCCTGAAAGGGAAGACATCATTTTAAAAGCATTTCGCTTCGATCGCTGCAGCGCTGCATTTCACTCACCTTTCCTGGGCACCTCCATCTTCAGCAGCGATCATCCGGATCCGCAGCCACTTCCCAGTGCCTAGAGAGAAAAAGACAAGAACACAAGGTGAGAGAAGGAAGGGAATAGGAAAAGCTCAGTTTCCTTCTAAGACTTACCTGTTGGGTCATTCCCATTTCATTTCGGGTCCTGCCGCTTCCTGGCATTCCGGACCCCGGCCCCTATGGGGAAAAAAGACAAAGACATTGAATGAGCGAATGCAAAGACATTACCCGAACGCTCATCCAGAACTTACCTGTTATTTACTGGAACTGCACGTTTCACTTCGGGTCGGCGCCATATCTCCGGCATTCCGAACCCCGGCCCCTAAGGGGAAAAAGACATAAGCGTTAGCGCTTGCTGCAAAAAGACAATGAACATTATTATTAAGCTTGAACTTTTGAACTTGCTACAGAACTCTTACAGCGCCTTACCTGAATAGTCAAGCTTATGTGAACTCCCATCAAACCTCAATCCAGTGAAGTAACTGGGTTTCAACGCGCCCCTGCATCAGAAGCAGGATGGAGAACTCATCCTTCCAGACCCTAAGGTGAGACTTCGCGGGGAATCGAGGAAGGGTATCGTGGAGGGTTGGAAGAGAGTGGGAGGCTTGAGCTTTATTCCGTCAGTAGGTAATACTCCCTTTTCACGCACAGGGGAATATTCCTGCGAGCCAGTGAGTCCATCTTCAGAGTCCTGCGCTTCACCATAGAAGAAGCATCAGCACTCGAAGCCAGACCTGCGCCTCCGTGGGAATCAGGTGAGCGTGACAGCAACAATCTTTAATTATCTTGGTAAATGGAGTACCTACAAAATACAAAAAAATATGGCAACAACTGGTAGATTTACATAATGTTAGAAAAACCCTGCAATATCTTAAAGAGAATAATGAATATTACAAAGAAATTAATATTGAAGAAAACTTGAAAGATACAACTGAAATAATTCAAGAGACACAAGAAGCTGGTCAATTTGAACTCCTAGATTCTGCTACAATATCAAACACTTTAGACCATTATACAATTCATCCATTGCACTCTAATGACACCATAGAAGATGCACTGGAAACGTACCAAATGCGTCAAACAAAAGGATCACCAATCAGCATATGCGAAAAAATTATAGAAGCACATGCTTTTCCTCTACTCTCTCCGACTGGCAAAGGAGGAAGATACGATGATAGACCTGTTCAAATATCAGCACCAGAATATCGTTCATTACGAATGTATTCTGAAGATCCCAGATTTTGACAAAATGTGGAATACATATTCCACCTACTCTTTGAAAGTGAACTAGCAACTTTATGTTACGGAGTTGCACACATATCAAACTCAGGATGTGTAATCAAAATATGACAGCTACACAATTATTACAAAAAGTTCAGCAAAAAGATGAGGTTTTACAAGCAAATCTTACAAATCTATTAGCAAAAATGCGTGGTACTAAAGAGTACTGGTTTCGACGTCATGGAGATGTACGTTGTATGGTCAGAAACCTTGGCCCACCCACTTGGTTTGTTACATTAAGTTGTGCAGAATATGCATGGGAAGATTTACATGCTTTACTACGCATATCAAACGAAAACAAAACAAACATAGATATACTAACATCTGGAGAACTTTGTTCTCAGGATCCTGTTAATGTTTCAAGATATTTTCACCATCGCTTCATTGCTATGCTACATTTTATTTGTAATAAAACTGTTCCTCCCCTTGGAGAAGTGTAACACTTCTTTTGGAGAAAAGAATACCAAGCCAGAGGAGCACCACATGTCCCCATGCTTTTATGGATTAAAGATGCTCCTAAATTTGGTCAAGACAATGATGCCACTGTTTTACAGTTTATTGAAAAATATGTCACTTGTGAAATTCCATCAGAATCCACAAATAGTGATCTTCATGCAAAAATTTTACAATTCCAAAGACACAAATGTGGCAAATATTATCGTCGTAAATACAAAAACAAAGGGAAATACTACACCAAATGCCGATTTGGTTTCCCTAGACCAGTTACAAATACAGGTCAAGTGAACAACCTCATGTCTTTAGTTAGACATAGGCCCTCATTACGACCCTGGCGGAAATCGATAAACGATGGCGGAAATGCAATACCGCCATCGAATAGCGCTCGGTGCGACTATGACCCGTCACCGCAAAGTACGAAGCCATTAGCGACACCGTAGTGAACGCCAACGCTAACTGCACCAAGCACGCGCGCGCGCGCCATGCCAAACCGCAAACACCACCATGGTGCAACGGTACGCCAATTCCGACCCTAGCGGACATGTACCTAACGCCATCAGGCATGGCGGAATGTACCATTCCGCCATGGCGAGAAGTACGGCATCGCGAATCAACCGTAAACGGCCCCACTGAGTGCCTGTACACCGCTCCCTGCCCACAAAGTACAACTCCCCGTAGGTGCAATGAAGCCACAATGCAACCATTGAAATGTACAAGTCACCCATGCATGCCAACGAACAAAAGAAACACAAGAGGGGCCAATGGGAGCTGCAGGGCACAGATGGCACGAATACAGAAGCCATCCCAATGGACATGACCACAGTCCCCCACCAAGAAACGCACGCAAACACAGGCACCTGTGACCAGCAATATTCCGAAAACCACATCATTCAACCAGTCCACCTGGCTGACCGGCATCTGTTACACAAAACCCAATCCCCCGCCCCTGAGCATGACAACATTCAAACTGGCATATTGGCAGCCCCCATCCCTGACCTCACTGGGCTTCGTAGGCAAACGCGCACAGCACAGTACCACGCAACTAAACCCCGAAGCTGGAACCCAATGCAGATCTCCTCACAATACATCGCCCCCCAAATAGGCATATGCCACATCACTTGCAAAGAAAAACGCTACACGGGCCAAATCAGAATAGAAATTTTATGCACATCAAAATCACCAAGCACATACAGCCATCAGGCCATGAACTCAAAAACACTAATCACCATTGTGGGCTGCTTCCGCAAGAAATGACCAGCCACTACCTGTGTGTCGCCCTGTTCCCCCATGGTACACAGAGCCACATTCACGTACGAAAAGGCAACATGGAAGCGCACAGAACCGCAGGGCCGTCCCAATGGGGAGGCACTAGTCCAGCTGAAAGGCCGAAATGTTGCTCCGAGCCACCAGTACTGCGTAAGGGCATGTTGCCCATTGGCGATCGTCCCATAAGATCGTAATGCTGCTCCACTGATTAACACGAAGCAGCAGGTGTCGGGAGTAAAATCCATCTGCAGGAGTGGCATACAGATGGCAGTGGCAAAAGGGGAGGAGATACCTGTCAACCAAAAGAAAAGAAAAAGAACAGAATGGCCATCAGAACTACATACCAACAACTCACTTCAATGATCACACGAAATCCACAGCCATATGCATGCTAGCCCACTCCAAAGGAACATCACCACCCCAAAACCACTTGCGACTCATAACCATCTATATCGAGGTGCAAACACCATCACAAACGAGTGTCTGAGGGCGCCTCGAGACAGGGAGGGCTCAACAAGGCCAGATGGACGATGGTCCCACTATGGCAGCCCTGCATCACATAGCGTAGGGGAGGCGGATAGATCCCAAGAAGCCCTGTACATGGCAAACTCTGTATCAAATCACCTGCCCATGCATCCATCCATCATTCCCTCATCCCGGGATCAAAATGCCTGAATAATTACTCACATAACATTAGAAACATCCATTGAGTCTGTGCGTTATGCAGCCTGCTAAATCCACAGTGCCCCAGCCCGTAATTCCAGTGTTGTGAAGTAACATGTATTTGGGAACGGACGGCCTCATCGCCCACGTAGCTATTGCGCTTCCCAAACTATTCATATCAATCATTGCTCCCTCGCCATGGGCCCTGTCTCAAGGACATAGAACAATAGAACGTTAAATTTGCAGTCAGACCTGTGGGCATCTCCTCGCCGCTAGCTGGAAACCGAAAGCGCCGCCCTTCGAATTCCTCATTTGCAACATCACGTCGAAAAGGCATCTGTGGCCGTTTGAAATCACTAATTATTCCATCGAGTGCGGCTGTGTGTGAAAATGGCAACTGCCTTCACCCACGAATGGGACGCCCCGCCCGTCGTTGCAACTCGGTACAGTGATGCATGAGGGCCCACCGTTACTCGAGTACTACGTCCCACTGACCCCTCACAAGTCTGTTCGCGACTGCACAGATAGTATGTGAAACAATGGGACCACAGCAGAATGAACATATCAACCAATCTTACACGGCCATCGGGTACAAATACATGATTGCAATAGCAAGATACAATTCCCCGAATTGCAGCGTTGTGCGCGGGACGTGCTCGGCCAAAGGGGAGAGCAGTTTGCACAGGTGGAATCAATCCCCACAGGTGGAGGCCATACAGCCTGAAAACACATAAATTGCACAGCCAGTCTCCTCCCACAACCACACCGAAATGCTACCGGCAGGACTCGCGATGTTGGCCCTGGGGGACCTGATAGCACTGCAAGTGCTCCGACTCCAAGAAGTAGACGAACACCAACTACAACCAGCCGCACGGAGGAGGAGGCCAAGGCAGGGCCAGCAAGGCCCACCAGCACAGCCACTACCACCACGCAGGCAGCCCGCAATTCAACGCCTCCGAGCACATCCGTTCAACCTCACTGATGAGCAGATCCACACCCTCTACCGTCTGGACCGGGACACCATAGCCGCCATTGTGGACATGACACAGGCTGACCTTGTCAGCATGATAGATAGCCCAACCGCCATCCCACCCCTACTGAAGGTGGTGTCTGTACTCCACTTCCTGGCCACAGGCACCTACCAGCACACAGTCGGACAGTTGCATGGCATTTCTCAGCCACTGTTCTCACGGACACTATTGCAAGTGCTCGATGCCCTCCTGAAGCACGCAGACGACTACATCTCTCTACCACGCTCGGAGCAGGAAATAACCAACACAAAAGTGGGATTCCATGCACTTGCCGGCATACCGGGTTGCATTGGTGCCATCGACTGCACCCATGTTGAATTGGTCGTCCCACATGCCATGGAGGCCCAGTACCGCAACCGAAAACAATTTCATTCCCTGAATGTACAGATGGTGTGTGACTCCAACAGGATCATTACACATTGTTGTGCCCGATTCCCTGGATCAACCCATGATTCTATGGTCTTGAGGAACTCTACAATACCACGCTACATGGAGCGACACGCAGGGAACAGATCCTGGCTACTCGGTGAGTCTCATTACATGCATGATGATGTGGGGTATGTGAATTGTCAATGACCTGCCAGGAAGGGGGGGGGGGGTGTGCGTACGTATCAATGGCATTCCACATCATACGTTTCTCGTCCACATACAGGTGATGCTGGATATCCACTGAAGAGATGGCTCCTCACACCAGTCCGGAACCCACGGGACCAGCATGAGGAGGACTACAACCATGCCCACTCACGTACCCGTGTAGTCATTGAACAGGCATTCGGCCTACTGAAGACCCGTTTCCGCTGCCTCAGCAGGTCTGGCGGGGCACTCCTGTACCGCCATGAGAAGGTTGCAAAGATGGTGATGGCATGTGTCATGCTCCACAACATGTGCGTACGTAGAAATGTGCCCATGCCCCCTGACGCAGAACTGCAAGCACCTGATGATGGTCATGATGAGGGTGGGGATGTGGCAGCACCTCATGGAGTCTGCGAGGCACCGGAGGGCCGTGACATTCGTCAGCATCTCATTGATGTATGCTTCTAGCACTCACGCCTGGTGGCTGATACATGGACACGGGACTCGTGGCACTGCGTGTGTCTGGGACATGCACAATATGGACTGTACGCCTATGATGGCCTAGTACACAAAGATCAATGTCCACACTTCTCATTGGTTGATCGTGCACTTTTTATGGCATATGTGATATCATGTTGAACACCCTATCGACCCGCCACCCAAGTGAGCCCAACACACCCCCTCCACCCTCCTACCTCCCCCCCGAACACCAGTGTCCAAAGATGCTCATTGTCAGTGGGCTGTCGCTATTGCATGCCCCCTCTGCGGGTATCAGGGGCACCCCTGCCTGTGGAGCGCAGGTTCCTTCCAGATCTACGTTGGGGGCTGCCCTGGACGGAACTTGCAACGGATGATGTGTCTGCCTGCTCACGTCCATGCATGTCCCTAAGGGTTTGCGAGAGCTCAGTGAGCACACGGCGCACTGCGGCAAGTTCGGCACATACGTCTTTGGACGTCGCATGCAGTTCCCCCCTCAGGCTCTCGGTGCTACTCTCCATTTGGACTCTCAGGCTCTCGGTGCTACTCTCAATTTGTGCCCTTAGCGTCTCTGTGCCTCTCTCCATTTCTGCCCTAAGTGTCTCTGTTGATGTTTCTATGTCTGCCTTGGTGCCCCCACATTCATCGGCATGGCCCTTGAGGAGTGTGGCCATTTGCCTCTGCTGGGCCATGGCCATTTGCGGTGGTGTCACAGAGGGGCTGTTGTCCTCATGTTGCCTTGCCACAGGGCTTGTGGGGGATGGCCAGTCGTCGTCTTGTGACTGCACCTGCGTGGTATCCTCATGTTGTACGGGATGGGACAGACAGGGGGATTGGGACAGGTCATGGATGGATCTGACCTCGACATCCCCGTCTTCTGTGTCCGAGCATGCTGCCATCAATGGGGTGTCACCTATGGTGCTGCTGCCACCAGAGGCAGTGCCTTCTGTGGCATCCATTGGGGGGACCTGTGGTGGTGGTGTTGTGGCCATGCTGGCTGCTGGGGTGCCTGTTGATGTTCCCTCCTCTGTGCTGCCACCTGATTTGTGCTGCTGCCGTGTCTTGATGCGTGCAGCTGAGGTGGAGGGTCTCTGGCCGTTGGTCTTGGCCCTCTTTGCAGGTGTGCTGGTAGGGGTGTCCTGTAGCTCGTCGTTTGGATCGGACCCTGTGGTGGAGTAAAGGAGGGCGAGGGTTATTGATGGGTCAGTGGGAATTGGAATGGCATTGTATCACATGCATTGGGGTGGTACCTGAGGGTGATTTGGGTCGGGGTCTTGGAGGTGCTTTGATTTGTGTGTGGAGTGAGGGTGCAGTTGTTTGGCAGCCTGCAGTTAGGGTGTGCCTGCTGCACGTGTAGTGCGTGTATTAGGGGTTTTTAATTATTTATGTATTTATTGTGGGTTTTGACGTGCGCTTTCAGGCCGATGTGTGTGGACGTTCTCCTGGACATGTGTTTCTGTTGCACTATGTGGACGCATGGTACTTCACATGGATGGACTGTGTGGATTTGGCATTGTTTTATCTGGCCCACCTACCTGAATCTTCGGATGTCTGCACTCCTTTCTCCATCCCTCCGACTCCCTCTATGCTCTCCATTCCGATGGTGGAGGCACAGATTTCTTCCCAGGGGGTCAACTTGATGGGTGATTCAGGACCTCCCCCGGTGGCTGTGGCAATGTTGCGGTTGGCAGAGAGTATGCTGCGGACGCGTATCCGCAGGTCGTCCCATCGCTTGCGGCATTGCTGTGGGGTGCGGGGTGCGGTCCCCACCGCACTTACCCGCTGTGCCACCAGAGCCCATATGGCCTTCTTGTTTGCAAGTGCCGTCCTGGTCATTTGCGTGGAGAAGACGACGGCAGCATTCTCCTGGAGGGTCTCTGTTAGCACGGTGAGTTCCTCACGGGAGAAGTGGACCTGCCGCTTGCGGTCGCACGCTTTCTTCGCTACTTTTCCCATTTTTCTTGGTTTCGCTAGGGTGGTTGACGGGTTGGGGTGTGTTTCAGGGTAGTGATTTTAGTGGTTGTGTGGTTTTGGTGTTTTTATAGGTGTACGCCGGGATGTTTCCCGTTCCGGGCCCATGTTTTAACTTCCGTTTCCGTATATTTCCGGGCACCGTACTTTCCGGTAGGCGCACACTGCGGTGACCGCTAAGAGGGGTGGCGGTATTGCACCTAGGGCGCCGTACGGCGGCGGTGTGGGCCGTTTTGGGGTCATTTCCGCCATCGCGGACTTTGCACTTCCGCCGTGGCGTGGTGCTCGTGCCCGATGGGTCGGAATGGGCCGCACTTTGCTCCTTCGTACAATGGCGGAAACGCTATTTACGCTGTGGCGCTCCGGTCAGTCGCTTTCCGCAAGGGTCGTAATGAGGGCCATAGTGTTAAAGGTAAGTCACCTAATAATACATATTGCATAAAAAGAAAAGAAGAAGAAAAATATATCAATGATTACAATGCAATCATTGCCCACTTATGGAATGCAAACATAGATGTGCAGTACATTGCAGACAATTCTACTGCAGTTACACGATATGTCACAGCATACTTAACCAAATCAGAAAAGACAGGGCTCCAAGACCTCTGGAATGACCTGTCATCACATAAAACAGTGTCTCAGAAATTATACAGATTGGGCATAAAAATGCTGTCCCATAGAGAATGTGGATCCTATGAAGCAGCTGATCGATTAACTGGTACTGCATTGTATGGTAAATCTGAAAATTCAGTATGGCTAAGTCTTGGTCCAGCTAAATCTAGAAAAAGAGTTCTAAAATCATGCGAGGATGTAGACACAATAGCCAAACATGATCCAAACAGCCAAGACATTTTAAAAAACAATTTATTGGACACATACTACCCAAACAGGAGTACCACTTTGGAAACCATGTGTCTATACCACATAGCCCAAAACTACACATACAAAAATAATATAATACCTGATGAATAAAACCGTAAATACAAAGTGACAAACTGTGAAGGCAGCTTAGTAAAACTCACCAAACCAAATTTAATTATCATATCAAATTGTCAGTAAAGACTCCTCAACATAAAGAAGTACATTACATGTCCCTGCTACAACTCTTTAAACCATGGAGAAAAGAAGAAGAAATACTAGATAACTATGACTCATATGAAGACGCTTTCAAGGCAAATGAAAGCAGTATAACTGATGTAAACTTTGCACAGTACAAAACAATGTTGCACAATGAACAGCAACACGAAGAAGAACTGCAGGCCCAACTAGATAAGGGCACTCCTGACAGTAGTCAAACTTCTGTCACAGGAAGCCAACAACCACTGGGAGACCCACTAATAACAAATGAGGCAGAATTAGCTATGATAGAAGTAGAAAACACCATGTGTCAGTATGAAGATAAATAAGACTTAATTATACTACAATCAAAGCTAAACAATGAACAACGTATCATTTTTCAAGAAGTAACAAAAGAAATTGCACATGGTGTACAATATGAAAACAAAGAATGCACCTGTCAAAATTACAAACATATACTATTGTATGTCAGTGGTGAAGCTGGTTCTGGCAAAACATTCCTAATCAAAATCATCAGTAAGTCGCTTCAACAACTGACAAACAACAAACTGTCAGCTGTTGTCACTGCCCCCACAGGTTTAGCTGCCTACAACATAGGTGGTGTCACTTTACATCGATTACTACTCCTGCCACTAGAACACCAAAACAAATTAGATTATTACAAACTTTCTGCAGAAGCGCAATGGAACTACGCAGAGTATTGAAACAAATGAAAATGCTACTAATAGATGAAGTGAGCATGGTGTCCAACCTAATGTTGGCTTTGATTCACCTCAGATTACAAGAAGTACCCAAAACAAACTATGAAGAGCTCTTTGCAGGAAAACACATTATTGTTTTCGGAGATCTTCTTCAATTGACACCAGTAAAAGGTGAGCCTATTTTTAAAACATTAGGACACAAACTCTGCCATAAAACTGTTGGCAGTGTTAGAATGTCAACCTTTGGCAACATTTCCAATACAGAGAATTAACATAAAACATGCGGCAATCTGCAGATCTCACTTATGCCAACATCTTAAAAATGATCAGAGTTGGTATACTTTCTAAAGAAGCAGAAGCAATATTGAAAACCCGGCACATTCATGCACTTTATGGTGATAATGCATGTGCTACAGATGTTATGGAACAATTAGCCCACAAAAATGTCAATTCTATGGCCTTAATGCCAACTCTTGCAAGCTGTTTCAAATTCAATGAAATAATGTTAAGTAAAGAAATGCAACCAATAATGGAAATTAGCGCCACAGACAAACTAGATGTAATTTTAATGACACTACCCATGTGTGACCAAGCCACAACAAGACTTAAATAGCTTAGAAAAATCAATCTCAAACACAGCAGGCTTGGAAAAGATATTAAAATTTGTGATGTCATCTTTGATGTCGTGGGTGTAAGTCTTAGCAGTGCACGGTGGTGGCGCGAGTTATGGTTGCTTAGCTTACCATAACTGGCGAATTTCAAGGGTTTTTCGGTTTTACTTGGAGCCATAACGTCCCGTTAACAAAGTTTTTTCACTGAATTTCATAGGTTTTTTTGTAGCGCAACTTAACCATAACGTCCCTTTAACAAGGTTTTTTCATTGAATTTCATAGGTTTTTATTAGTGCAACTTAACCATAACGTCCCTGTAACACAATTTTTTTTCACTGCATTTCATAGGTTTTTATTAGTGCAACATCACCATAACATCCTTTTCAATAGATAAAGACCACTAGCATCTTAGGTCCTCAAAGTGGGAACTCCAGGTGGTAAAAAAAAATTTTTCTTCCCAAACCGAGACGCGGCGTCCCGGTGCAGGAAGGAAAATCTTTTACCAAGGTGGCCACCATGGAAAGGGAAGGCGGGGTGTATAAAGAGAACACAACAGGGCATGAGCGCGGGGTCGGGGGGAACAGGTGAGAGACACGGGGCATGAGCGGGGGGTGGGGGGCAACAGCAGGGAGACACGGGGCATGAGCAGGGGGTGGGGGGAACACGAGGGAGACACGGGGCATGAGAGGGGGGTGGGGGGTAACGGGAGAGAGACACGGGGCATGAGAGGGGGGTGGGGGTAACAGGAGAGAGACACGGGGCATGAGCGGGGGATGGGGGGAAACAGAAGGGAGACATGGGGCATGATCGGGGGTGGGGGGCAACAGGAGAGAGAAACGGGGCATGAGAGGGGGTGGGGGGTAACAGGAGAGAGACACGGGGCATGAGAGGGGGGTGGGGGGTAACAGGAGAGAGACACGCCGGGCATGAGCAGGGTGTGGGGGGCAACAGCAGGGAGACACGGGGCATGACGGGGGGGTGGGGGGCAACAGGAGAGAGACACGGGGCATGAGAGGGGGGTAGGGGGTAACAGGAGAGAGACACGGGGCATGAGCGGGCGGTGGGGGGCAACACCAGGGAGACACAGGGCATGACCAGGGGGTGGGGGTAACAGGAGAGAGACACAGGGCATGAGCGGGGGGCAACAGCAGGGAGACGCGGCATGACCGGAGGGTGGGGGCAACAGGAGAGAGACACAGGGCATGAGAGGGGGGTGGGGGCAACAGCAGGGAGACACTGGGCATGAGCGGGGGCAACAGCAGGGAGACACGGGGCAGAGCGGAAGGGTGGGGAGCAACAGGAGAGAGACACAGGGCATGAGTGGGGGGGTGGGGGGTAATAGGAGAGAGACACAGGGCATGACCGGGGGGTGGGGGGCAACAGCAGGGAGACACGGGGCATGAGTGGGGGGTGGGGGTAATAGGAGAGAGACACGGGGCATGAGTGGGGGGTGGGGGGCAACAGCAGGGAGACACGGGGCATGACCGAGGGGTGGGGGGCAACAGGAGAGAGACACGGGGCATGAGAGGGGGTGTGGGGGGTAACAGGAGAGAGACACGGGGCATGAGCAGGGGGTGGGGGGCAACAGCAGGGAGACACATTGCATGAGCGGGGGGTGGGGTTAACAGGAGAGAGACAAGGGGCATGAGCGGGGGGCAACAGCATGGAGACACGGGGCATGACCGGGGGGTGGGGGGAACAGGGGAGAGACAAGGGGCATGAGAGGGGGGTGGGGGGTAACAGGAAAGAGACACGAGGCATGAGAGGGGGTTGGGGGGCAACAGCAGGGAGACACGGGGCATGAGCAGGGTGTGGGGGTAACAGGAGAGAGACACGGGGCATGAGCGGGGGGTAGGGGGCAATAGCAGGGAGACACGGGGCATGAGAGTGGGGTGGAGGGTAGCAGGAGAGAGACACGGGGCATTAGAGGAGGTGGGGGGTAACAGGAGACAGACACGGGGCATGAGTGGGGGCAACAGCAGGGATACACGGGGCATGAGCGGGGGGTGGGGGGCAACAGCAGGGAGACACGGGGCATGAGCGGGGGTGGGGGGCAACAGGAGAGACACACAGGGCTTGAGCGGGGGTGTGGGGGAACAGGAGAGAGACACGGGGCATGAGCGGGGGGTGGGGGTAACAGTAGGGAGACACGGGGCATGACCGGGGGGTGGGGGGTAACAGGAGAGAGACACAGGGCATGATCGGGGGGTGGGGGGCAACAGGAGAGAGACACGGGGTATGTGAGGGGGGTGGGGTGTAACAGGAGAGAGACACGGGGCATGAGCGGGGGGTGGGGGGGCAACAGCAGGAAGACACGGGGCATGAGCGGGGGGTGGGGGGTAATAGTTGAGAGACACGGGGCATGAGCGGGGGGTGGGGGGCAACAGCCGGGAGATACAGGGCATGACCGGGGCTGGGGGGAACAGGAGAGAGACACGGGGCATGAGAGGGGGTTGGGGGTAACAGGAGAGAGACACAGGGCATGAGACGGGGGTGGGGGGCAACAGCAGGGAGACACGGGGCATGAGCGGGGGTGGGGGGCAACAGGAGAGACACACAGGGCTTGAGCAGGGGTGTGGGGGAACAGGAGAGAGACACGGGGCATGAGCGGGGGGTGGGGGTAACAGTAGGGAGACACGGGGCATGACCGGGGGGTGGGGGGTAACAGGAGAGAGACACAGGGCATGATCGGGGGTGGGGAGCAACAGGAGAGAGACACGGAGCATGAGCGGGGGGTGGGGGGGCAACAGCAAGAAGACACGGGGCATGAGCGGGGGGTGGGGGGTAATAGTTGAGAGACACGGGGCATGAGCGGGGGGTGGGGGGCAACAGCCGGGAGATACAGGGCATGACCGGGGCTGGGGGGAACAGGAGAGAGACACGGGGCATGAGAGGGGGTTGGGGGTAACAGGAGAGAGACACAGGGCATGAGACGGGGGTGGGGGGCAACAGCAGGGAGACACAGGGCATGAGCGGGGGGTGGGGGAACAGGGGAGACACGGGGCATGAGCGGGGGGTGGGGGGCAACAGCAGGGAGACACGGGACATGACCGTGGGGTGGGGGGCAACAGAAGGGAGACACGGGACATGACAGGGGGTGGGGGCAACAGGAGAGAGACACGGGGCATGAGCGGGGGGTGGGGGTAACAGGAGACAGACAAGGGGCATGAGCGGGGGGTGGGGGGCAACAGCAGGGAGACACGGGTCATGAGCGGGGGCAGGGGGAAAATGAGGGAGACACGGGGCATGAGAGGGGGTGGGGGGTAACAGAAGAGAGACATGGGGCATGAGCCGGGGCTGGGGGGCAACAGGAGGGAGACACGGGGCATGACCGGGGGGTGGGGGGCAACAGGAGAGAGACACGGGCATGAGCAGGGGGTGGGGGGTAACATGAGAGAGACACGGGGCATGAGCAGGGGGCAACAGCAGGGAGACACGGGGCATAAGCGGGGGGTGGGGGGAACACGAGTGAGACACGGGGCATGAGAGGAGGGTGGGGGGTAACAGAAGAGAGACACGGGGCATGACCGGGGGTGGGGGCAACAGCAGAGAGACACGGGGCATGACCGGGGGGTGGGGGGCAACAGGAGAGAAACACGGGGCATGAAAGGGGGGTGGGGGTAACAGGAGAGACACACAGGGCATGAGAGGGGGGGTGGGGGTAACAGGAGAGAGACACGGGGCATGAGCGGGGGTGGGGGGTAACAGGAGAGAGACACAGGGCATGAGCAGGGGGTGGGGGGCAACAGCAGGGAGACACGGGGCATGACCGGGGGGTGGGGGGAACAGGAGAGAGACACGGGGCATGAGAGGGGGGTGGGGGGTAACAGGAGAGAGACACGGGGCATGAGAGGGGGGTGGGGGGCAACAGCAGGGAGACACGGCGCATGAGAGTGGGGTGGGCGGTAAGAGGACAGAGACACGGGGCATGAGAGGGGGGTGGGGGGTAACAGGAGAGAGAGACACGGGGCATGAGCAGGGGGTGGGGGGCAACAGCAGGGAGACATGGGGCATGAGCGGGGGTGGGGGCAACAGCAGAGAGAAACACGGGGCATGAGTGGGGGGTGGGCGGAAGGGGATAGAGACACACGGGGCATGAGCGGGGGGTAGGGGGAGGGGGAGAGAGACCCGGGGCATGAGCGGGGTGTGGGCGGGAGGGGATAGACACACGGGGCATGAGCGGGGGGGTGGGAGGGATAGAGACACACAGGGCATGAGCAGCAGGGGGTGGGTGGGAGGGATACAGACACATGGGGCATGAGCGGGGGTGGGTGGGAGGGATAGAGACACATGGGGCATGAGCGGGGGTGGGTGGGAGGGATAGAGACACACGGGGCATGAGCGGGGGGTGGGCGGGAGGGATAGAGAGACACGGGGCATGAGCAGGGGGTGGGGGGAGGGGAGAGACACACGGGGCATTAGCAGGGGGTGGGTGGGAGGGATAGAGACACACGGGGCATGAGCGGGGCTGGGTGGGAGGGACAGAGACACATGGGGCATGAGCGGGGGGTGGGTGGGAGGGATAGAGACACACGGGGCATGAGCGGGGGGTGGGTGGGAGTTGTAGAGACACATGGGGCATGAGCAGGGGGTGGGTGGGAGGGATAGAGACACACGGGGCATGAGCAGGGGGTAGGTGGGAGGGGTAGAGTCACACGGGGCATGAGCATGGGGTGGGCTGGAGTCATAGAGACACACGGGGCAAGAGCAGGGGGTGGGTGGGAGTTATAGAGACACACGGGGCATGAGCGAGGGTGGGTGGGAGTAACAGAGACACACGAGGCATGAGCGGGGGGTGGGTGGGAGGGATAGAGACACGCGGGGCATGAGCGGGGGGTGGGTGGGAGGGATAGAGACACATGGAGCATGAGCAGGGGGTGGGTGGGAGTGATAGAGACACACGGGGCATGAGCAGGGGGTAGGTGGGAGGGATAGAGTCACACGGGGCATGAGCAGGGGGTGGGCTGGAGACATAGAGACACACGGGGCAAGAGCAGGGGGTGGGTGGGAGTTATAGAGACACACGGGGCATGAGCTGGTGGTGGGTGGGAGTTATAGAGACACACGGGGCATGAGCAGGGGGTGGGGGGGAGGGGAGAGACACACGGGGCATGAGCAGGGTGTGGGGGGGAGAGACACATGGGGCATGAGCAGGGGGTGGGGGTAGGGGAGAGACACACGGTGCATGAGCGGGGGTGGGTGTGAGGGATAGAGACACACGGGGCATGAGCGGGGGGTGGGTGGTAGGGATAGAGACACACGGGGCATGAGCGGGGGGTGGGTGGGAGGGATAGAGACACACGGGGCATGAGCAGGGGGTGGGTGGGAGGGATAGAGACACACGGGGCATGAGCGGGGGTGGGTGGGAGGGATAGGGGCATGAGCGGGGGTGAGTGGGAGGGATAGAGACACACGGGGCATGAGCGGGGGATGGGCGGGAGGCATAGAGACACACGGGGCATGAGTGGGGGGTGGGGGGAGGGGAGAGACACACGGGGCATGAGCAGGGGGTGGGTGGGAGTTATAGAGAAACACGGGGCATGAGCAGGGGGTGGGGGGAGGCGAGAGACACACGGGGCATGAGCAGGGGGTGGGGGGAGGGGAGAGACACACGAGGCATGAGCAGGGGGTGGGGGGAGGGGAGAGACACACGGGCATGAGCGGGGGGTGGGTGGGAGGGATAGAGACACATGGGGCTTGAGCGGGGGGTTGGTGGGAGGGATAGAGACACACGGGGCATGAGCGGGGGGTGGGTGGGAGGGATAGAGACAGACAGGGCATGAGCAGGGGATGGGTGGGAGGGATAGGGGCATGAGCGGGGGGTGGGTGGGAGGGATAGAGACACATGGGGCATGAGCGGGAGGTGGGGGGGGCATAGAGACACACTGGGCATGAGCGGGGGGTGGGGGGGAGGCGAGAGACACACAGGGCATGAGTAGGGGGTGGGTGGGACGGATAGAGACACACGTCGCATGAGCAGGGGGTGGGGGGGAGGGGAGAGACACACGGGGCATGAGCAGAGGGTGGGGGGGAGGGGAGAGACACACGAGGCATGAGCAGGGGGTGGGGGGAGGGGAGAGACACACGGGGCATGAGTGGGGTGTGGGTGGGAGGGATAGAGACACACGGGGCATGAGCGGGGGGTTGGTGGGAGGGATAGAGACACACGGGGCATGAGCTGGGTGTGGGTGGGAGGGATAGGGGCATGAGCAGGGGGTGGGTGGGAGGGATAGGGGCATGAGCAGGGGGTGGGTGGGAGGGATAGGGGCATGAGCGGGGGTGGGTGGGAGGGATAGGGGCATGAGCAGGGGGTGGGTGGGAGGTATTAGAGAAACACAGGGCATGAGCGGGGGTGGGCGGGAGGGATAGAGACACACGGGGCATGAGCGGGGGGTGAGGGGAGGGGAGGGACACACGGTGCGTGAGCGGGGTGTGGGTGGGAGGGATAGAGACACACGGGGCATGAGCGGGGTGTGGGTGGGAGGGGAGAGACACACGGGGCATGAGCGGGGGGTGGGGGGGAGGGTAGAGACACACGGGGCATGAGTGGGGGGTGGGGGGAGGGATAGAGACACACGGGGCATGAGCCGGTGGGTGGGTGCGAGGGATAGAGACACACGGGGCATGAGCGGGGGGTGAGGGGAGGGGAGGGACACACGGTGCGTGAGCGGGGTGTGGGTGGGAGGGATAGAGACACACGGGGCATGAGCGGGGGGTGGGGGGGAGGGTAGAGACACACGGTGCGTGAGCGGGGTGTGGGTGGGAGGGATAGAGACACACGGGGCATGAGCGGGGGGTGAGGGGAGGGGAGGGACACACGGTGCATGAGCGGGGTGTGGGTGGGAGGGATAGAGACACACGGGGCATGAGCGGGGTGTGGGTGGGAGGGGAGAGACACACGGGGCATGAGCGGGGGGTGGGGGGGAGGGTAGAGACACACGGTGCGTGAGCGGGGTGTGGGTGGGAGGGATAGAGACACACGGGGCATGAGCGGGGGGTGGGTGATCGGGGAGAGACACACGGGGCATGAGCGGGGGGTGGGGGGAGGGGAGAGACACACGGGGCCTGAGCGGGGGGTGGCGGGGAGGGATAGAGACACTCGGGGCATGAGCAGGGGGTGGGCGGGAGGTATAGAGACACACTGGGCATGAGTGGTGGGTGGGTGGGAGGGTTAGAGACACACGGGGCATGAGCGGGGGGTGGGTGGGAGGTATAGAGACACAAGGGCATGAGCGGGGGGTGGGTGGGAGGGATAGAGACACACGGGGCATGAGCAGGGGGTGGGTGGGAGGGATAGACACATGGGGCATGAGCAGGGGGTGGGTGGGAGTCATAGAGACACACGGGGCATGAGCAGGGGGTGGGTGGGAGGGATAGAGACACACGGGCATGAGCGGGGGTGGGTGGGAGGGATAGAGACACACGGGGCATGAGCAGGGGGTGGGGGAGGGGAGAGGCACACGGGGCAAGAACAGGGGGTGGGGGGAGGGGAGAGACACACGGGGCATGAGCAGTTGGTTTGGCGGAGGGTAGAGACACACGGGGCATGAGCGGGGGTGGGTGGGAGGGATAGAGACAGACGGGGCATGAGCGGGGGGTGGGTGGTAGGGATAGAGACACATGGGGCATGAGCGGGGGGTGGGAGGCATAGAGACACACAGGGCATGAGCGGGGGGTGGGTGGGTGGGATAGAGACACACAGGGCATGAGCGGGGGGTGGGTGGCAGGGATAGGGGCATGAGCAGGGGGTGGGTGGGAGGGATAGAGACACACGGGGCATGAGCGGGGGGTGGGCGGGAGACATGGAGACACACGGGGCATGAGCGGGGGTGGTGGGGAGAGGAGAGACACACAGGGCATGAGCAGGGGGTGGGGGGAGGGGAGAGACACACGAGGCATGAGCAGGGGGTGGGGGGGAGGGGAGAGACACATGGGGCATGAGCGGGGGGTGGGTGGGAGGGATAGAGACACATGGGGCTTGATCGGGGGGTTGGTGGGAGGGATAGAGACACACGGGGCATGAGCGGGGGTGGGTGGGAGGGATAGAGACACACGGGGCATGAGCAGGGGGTGGGGGAGGGGAGAGACACACGGGGCATGAGCAGGGGATGGGGGGAGGGGAGAGACACATGGGGAATAAGCAGGGGGTGGGGGGAGGGGAGAGACACACGGGGCATGAGCGGGTATAGAGACAGACGGGGCATGAGCGGGGGGTGGGTGGTAGGGATAGAGACACACGGGGCATGAGCGGGGGGTGGGTGGGAGGGATAGAGACACACAGGGCATGAGCAGGCGATGTGTGGGAGGGATAGGGGCATGAGCGGGGGGTGGGTGGGAGGGATAGAGACACACGGGGCATGAGCGGGAGGTGGGGGGGCATAGAGACACACGGGGCATGAGCGGTGGGGTGGGGGGGAGGGGAGAGACACACGGGGCATGAGCAGGGGGTGTTTGGGAGGGATAGAGACACACGGGGCATGAGCAGGGGGTGGGGGGGAGGGGAGAGACACACGTGGCATGAGCAGGGGGTGGGTGGGAGTTATAGAGAAACACGGGGCATGAGCAGGGGGTGGGGGAGGGGAGAGACACACGGGGCATGAGCAGGGGGTGGGGGGAGGGGAGAGACACACGAGGCATGAGCAGGGGGTGGGGGGGAGGGGAGAGACACACGGGGCATGAGCGGGGGGTGGGTGGGAGGGATAGAGACACATGGGGCTTGAGCGGGGGGTTGGTGGGAGGGATAGAGACACACGGGGCATGAGCGGGGATAGAGACACACAGGGCATGAGCAGGGGATGGGTGGGAGGGATAGGGGCATGAGCGGGGGGTGGGTGGGAGGGGAGAGACACACGGGGCATGAGCAGGGGGTGGGTGGGAGTTATAGAGAAACACGGGGCATGAGCAGGGGGTGGTGGGAGGGGAGAGACACACGGGGCATGAGCAGGGGGTGGGGGGAGGGGAGGCACACGAGGCATGAGCCGGGGGTGGGGGGGAGGTGAGAGACACACGGGGCATGAGCGGGGGGTGGGTGGGAGGGATAGAGACACATGGGGCTTGAGAGGGGGGTTGGTGGGAGGGATAGAGACACACGGGGCGTGAGCGGGGGGTGGGTGGGAGGGATAGAGACACACAGGGCATGAGCAGGGGATGGGTGGGAGGGATAGGGGCATGAGCGGGGGGTGGTTGGGAGGGATAGAGACACACGGGCATGAGCGGGGGTGGGTGGGAGGGATAGAGACACATGGGGCTTGAGCGGGGGGGTGGTGGGAGGGATAGAGACACACAGGGCATGAGCGGGGGGTTGGTGGGAGGGATAGAGACACACAGGGTATGAGCGGGTAGTTGGTGGGAGGGATAGAGACACACAGGGCATGAGCGGGAGGTGGGGGGGCATAGAGACACACGGGGCATGAGCAGGGGGTGGGTGGGAGGGATAGAGACACACGGGGCATGAGCAGGGGGTGGGGGGGAGGGGAGAGACTCACGGGGCATGAGCAGGGGATGGGTGGGAGGGATAGGGGCATGAGCGGGGGGTGGGCGGGAGGGATAGAGACACACGGGGCATGAGCGGGAGGTGGGGGGGCATAGAGACACACGGGGCATGAGCAGGGGGTGGGTGGGAGGGATAGAGACACACGGGGCATGAGCAGGGGGTGGGGGGAGGGGAGAGACACACGGGGCATGAGCAGGGGGGTGGGGAGGAGGGGAGAGACACACGAGGCATGAGCAGGGGGTGGGGGGGAGGGGAGAGACACACGGGGCATGAGTGGGGGGTGGGTGGGAGGGATAGAGACACACGGGGCATGAGCGGGGGGTTGGTGGGAGGGATAGAGACACACGGGGCATGAGCGGGGGGTGGGTGGGAGGGATAGAGACACACAGGGCATGAGCGGGGGGTGGGTGGGAGGGATAGAGACACACGGGGCATGAGCAGGGGGTGGGTGGGAGGGATAGACACATGGGGCATGAGCAGGGGGTGGGTGGGAGTCATAGAGACACACGGGGCATGAGCAGGGGGTGGGGGAGGGGAGAGACACACAGGGCATGTGCAGGCGGTGGGGCGAGGGGAGAGACACACGGGGCATGAGCAGGGGGTGGGGGGGAGTGGAGAGACACACGGGGCATGAGCGGGGTGGGTGGGAGGGATAGAGACAGACGGGGCATGAGCGGGGGGTGGGTGGTAGGGATAGAGACACATGGGGCATGAGCGGGGGGTGGGTGGGAGGCATAGAGACACACAGGGCATGAGCGGGGGGTGGGTGGGAGGGATAGAGGCACACAGGGCATGAGCGGGGAGTGGGTGGCAGGGATAGGGGCATGAGCGGGGGGTGGGTGGGAGGGAAAGAGACACACGGGGCATGAGCGGGGGGTGGGCGGGAGACATGGAGACACACGGGGCATGAGCGGGGGGTGGTGGGGAGAGGAGAGACACACAGGGCATGAGCAGGGCGTGGGTGGGAGGGATAGAGACACACGGGGCATGAGCAGGGGGTGGGGGAGGGGAGAGACACACGGGGCATGAGCAGGGGGTGGGGGGATGGGAGATACACACGAGGCATGAGCAGGGGGTGGGGGGGAGGGATAGGGGCATGAGCGGGGGGTGGGTGGGAGGGATAGAGACACACAGGGCATGAGCGGGAGGTGGGGGGCATAGAGACACACGGGGCATGAGCAGGGGGTGGAGGGGAGGGTGAGAGACACACGGGGCATGAGCAGGGGGTGGGTGGGAGGGATAGAGACACACAGGGACATGAGCAGGGAGTGGGGGGGAGGGGAGAGACACACGGGGCATGAGCAGGGGGTGGGGGGAGGGGAGAGACACACGAGGCATGAGCAGGGGGTGGGGGGAGGGGAGAGACACACGGGGCATGAGTGGGGGGTGGGTGGGAGGGATAGAGACACACGGGGCATGAGCGGGGGGTTGGTGGGAGGGATAGAGACACACGGGGCATGAGCGGGGGGAGGGTGGGAGGGATAGGGGCATGAGCAGGGGGTGGGTGGGAGGGATAGGGGCATGAGCGGGGGTGGGTGGGAGGAATAGGGGCATGAGCAGGGGGTGGGTGGGAGGGATAGAGAAACACGGGGCATGAGCGGGGGTTGGCGGGAGGTATAGAGACACACGGGGCATGAGCGGGGGGAGGGGAGGGACACACGGTGCCTGAGCGGGGGGTGGGTGGGAGGGATAGAGACACACGGGGCATGAGCGGGGGGTGGGTGGGAGGGGAGAGACACACGGGGCATGAGCGGGGGGTGGGGGGGAGGGGAGAGACACACGGGGCATGAGTGGAGGGTGGGGGGAGGGATAGAGACACACGGGGCATGAGCCGGTGAGTGGGTGCGAGGGATAGAGACACACGGGCATGAGTGGGGGTGGGTGGGAGGGATAGAGACACACGGGGCATGAGCGGGGGGTGGGTGGGAGGGGAGAGACACACGGGGCATGAGCGGGGGGTCAGGGGAGGGGAGAGACACACGGGGCCTGAGCGGGGGGTGGGGGGGAGGGATAGAGACACTCGGGGCATGAGCGGGGGGTGGGCGGGAGGGATAGAGACACACTGGGCATGAGCGGGGGGTGGGTGGGAGGGATAGAGACACACGGGGCATGAGCAGGGGGTGGGTGGGAGGGATAGAGACACACGGGGCATGAGCGGGGGGTGGGTGGGAGGGATAGAGACACACGGACGGGGCATGAGCAGGGGGTGGGTGGGAGGGATAGACACATGGGGCATGAGCAGGGGGTGGGTGGGAGTCATAGAGACACACGGAGAATGAGCAGGGGGTGGGTGGGAGGGATAGAGACACACGGGCATGAGCGGGGGTGGGTGAGAGGGATAGAGACACACGGGGCATGAGCGGGGGGTGGGGGGAGGGGAGGGACACACGGTGCGTGAGCGGGGGGTGGGTGGGAGGGATAGGTGCATGAGCAGGGGGTGGGTGGGAGGGATAGGGGCATGAGCGGGGGTGGGTGGGAGAGATAGGGGCATGAGCGGGGGGTGGGTGGGAGGGATAGAGAAACACGGGGCATGAGCGGGGGTGGGCGGGAGGGATAGAGACACAGGGGGCATGAGCGGGGGTGGGAGGAGGGGAGGGACACACGGTGCGTGAGCGGGGGGTGGGTGGGAGGGATAGAGACACACGGGGCATGAGCGGGGGGTGGGTGGGAGGGATAGAGACACACGGGTCATGAGCGGGGGGTGGGTGGGAGGGATAGAGACACACGGACGGGGCATGAGCAGGGGGTGGGGGAGGGGAGAGACACACGGGGCATGAGCAGGGGGGGAGGGGAGAGACACACGGGGCATGAGCAGGGGGTGGGGGGGAGGGGAGAGACACACGGGGCATGAGCGGGGTGGGTGGGAGGGATAGAGACAGACGCGGCATGAGCGGGGGGCGGGTGGTAGGGATAGAGACACATGGGGCATGAGCGGGGGGTGGGTGGGAGGCATAGAGACACACAGGGCATGAGCGGGGGGTGGGTGGGAGGGATAGAGACACACAGGGCATGAGCGGGGGGTGGGTGGCAGGGATAGGGGCATGAGCGGGGGTGGGTGGGAGGGATAGAGACACACGGGGCATGAGCGGGGGGTGGGCAGGAGACATGGAGACACACGGGGCATGAGCGGGGGGTGGTGGGGAGAGGAGAGACACACAGGGCATGAGCAGGGGGTGGGGGGAGGGGAGAGACACACGAGGCATGAGCAGGGGGTGGGGGGGAGGGGAGAGAGACACGGGGCATGAGCGGGGGGTGGGTGGGAGGGATAGAGACACATGGGGCTTGATCGGGGGGTTGGTGGGAGGGATAGAGACACACGGGGCATGAGCGGGGGGTGGGTGGGAGGGATAGAGACACACAGGGCATGAGCAGGGGATGGGTGGGAGGGATAGGGGCATGAGCGGGGGGTGGGTGGGAGGGATAGAGACACACGGGGCATGAGCGGGAGGTGGGGGGGCATAGAGACACACGGGGCATGAGCGGTGGGGTGGGGGGAGGGGAGAGACACACGGGGCATGAGCAGGGGGTGGGTGGGAGGGATAGAGACACACGGGGCATGAGCAGGGGGTGGGGGGGAGGGGAGAGACACACGTGGCATGAGCAGGGGGTTGGTGGGAGTTATAGAGAAACACAGGGCATGAGCAGGGGGTGGGGGGAGGGGAGAGACACACGGGGCATGAGCAGGGGGTGGGGGGAGGGGAGAGACACACGAGGCATGAGCAGGGGGTGGGGGGGGAGGGGAGAGACACACGGGGCATGAGCAGGGGGTGGGTGGGAGGGATAGAGACACATGGGGCTTGAGCGGGGGGTTGGCGGGAGGGATAGAGACACACGGGGCATGAGCGGGGGGTGGGTGGGAGGGATAGAGACACACAGGGCATGAGCAGGGGATGGGTGGGAGGGATAGGGGCATGAGCGGGGGGTGGGTGGGAGGGGAGAGACACACAGGGCATGAGCAGGGGGTGGGTGGGAGTTATAGAGAAACACGGGGCATGAGCAGGGGGTGGGGGGAGGGGAGAGACACACGGGGCATGAGCAGGGGGAGGGGAGAGACACACGAGGCATGAGCAGGGGGTGGGGGGAGGGAAGAGACACACGGGGCATGAGCGGGGGGTGGGTGGGAGGGATAGAGACACACAGGGCATGAGCAGGGGGTGGGTGGGAGTTATAGAGAAACACGGGGCATGAGCAGGGGGTGGGGGGAGGGGAAAGACACACGGGGCATGAGCAGGGGGAGGGGAGAGACACACGAGGCATGAGCAGTGGGTGGGGGGAGGGAAGAGACACACGGGGCATGAGCAGGGGGTGGGTGGGAGGGATAGAGACACATGGGGCTTGAGCGGGGGGTTGGCGGGAGGGATAGAGACACACGGGGCATGAGCGGGGGGTGGGTGGGAGGGATAGAGACACACAGGGCATGAGCAGGGGATGGGTGGGAGGGATAGGGGCATGAGCGGGGGGTGGGTGGGAGGGGAGAGACACACAGGGCATGAGCAGGGGGTGGGTGGGAGTTATAGAGAAACACGGGGCATGAGCAGGGGGTGGGGGGAGGGGAGAGACACACGGGGCATGAGCAGGGGGAGGGGAGAGACACACGAGGCATGAGCAGGGGGTGGGGGGAGGGAAGAGACACACGGGGCATGAGCGGGGGGTGGGTGGGAGGGATAGAGACACATGGGGCTTGAGCGGGGGGTGTGTGGGAGGGATAGAGACACACGGGGCATGAGCGGGAGGTGGGGGGGCATAGAGACACACGGGGCATGAGCAGGGGGTGGGGGGGAGAGACACACGGGGCATGAGCAGGGGGTGGGTGGGAGGGATAGAGACACACGGGGCATGAGCAGGGGGTGGGGGGAGGGCAGAGACACACGGGGCATGAGCAGGGGGTGGGGGGAGGGGAGAGACACACGAGGCATGAACAGGGGGTGGGGGGGAGGGGAGAGACACACGGGGCATGAGTGGGGGGTGGGAGGGATAGAGACACACGGGGCATGAGCGGGGGGTTGGTGGGAGGGATAGAGACACACGGGGCATGAGCGGGGGGTGGGTGGGAGGGATAGGGGCATGAGCAGGGGGTGGGTGGGAGGGATAGGGGCATGAGCGGGGGTGGGTGGGAGGGATAGGGGTATGAGCGGGGGTTGGGTGGGAGGGATAGAGAAACACAGGGCATGAGCGGGGTGGGCGGGAGGGATAGAGACACACGGGGCATGAGCGGGGGGTGGGGGGAGGGGAGGGACACACGGTGCGTGAGCGGGGGGTGGGTGGGAGGGATAGAGACACACGGGGCATGAGCGGGGGGTGGGGGGGAGGGGAGAGACACACGGGGCCTGAGCGGGGGGTGGGGGGAGGGATAGAGACACTCGGGGCATGAGTTGGGTGGTGAGCGGGAGGGATAGAGACACACTGGGCATGAGCGGGGGGTGGGTGGGAGGGATAGAGACACACGGGGCATGAGCGGAGGGTGGGTGGGAGGGATAGAGACACACGGGGCATGAGCGGGGGGTGGGTGGGAGGGATAGAGACACACGGGGCATGAGCAGGGGGTGGGTGGGAGGGATAGACACATGGGGCATGAGCAGGGGGTGGGTGGGAGGGATAGAGACACACGGGCATGAGCGGGGGTGGGTGGGAGGGATAGAGACACACGGGGCATGAGCAGGGGGTGGGGGAGGGGAGAGACACACGGGGCATGAGCAGGGGGTGGGGGGAGGGGAGAGACACACGGGGCATGAGCAGGGGGTGGGGGGGAGTGGAGAGACACACGGGGCATGAGCGGGGGTGGGTGGGAAGGATAGAGACAGACGGGGCATGAGCGGGGGGTGGGTGGTAGGGATAGAGACACATGGGGCATGAGCGGGGGGTGGGTGGGAGGCATAGAGACACACGGGGCATGAGCGGGGGGTGGGGGGAGGGGAGAGACACACGGGGCCTGAGCGGGGGGTGGGGGGAGGGATAGAGACACTCGGGGCATGAGTTGGGTGGTGGGCGGGAGGGATAGAGACACACTGGGCATGAGCGGGGGGTGGGTGGGAGGGATAGAGACACACGGGGCATGAGCGGGGGGTGGGTGGGAGGGATAGAGACACACGGGGCATGAGCGGGGGGTGGGTGGGAGGGATAGAGACACACGGGGCATGAGCAGGGGGTGGGTGGGAGGGATAGACACATGGGGCATGAGCAGGGGGTGGGTGGGAGGGATAGAGACACACGGGCATGAGCGGGGGTGGGTGGGAGGGTTAGAGACACACGGGGCATGAGCAGGGGGTGGGGGAGGGGAGAGACACACGGGGCATGAGCAGGGGGTGGGGGGAGGGGAGAGACACACGGGGCATGAGCAGGGGGTGGGGGGGAGTGGAGTGACACACGGGGCATGAGCGGGGGTGGGTGGGAGGGATAGAGACAGACGGGGCATGAGCGGGGGGTGGGTGGTAGGGATAGAGAGACATGGGGCATGAGCGGGGGGTGGGTGGGAGGCATAGAGACACACAGGGCATGAGCGGGGGGTGGGTGGGAGGGATAGAGACACACAGGGCATGAGCAGGGGGTGGGTGGCAGGGATAGGGGCATGAGCGGGGGTTGGGTGGGAGGGATAGAGACACACGGGGCATGAGCCGGGGGTGGGCGGGAGACATGGAGACACACGGGGCATGAGCGGGGGGTGGTGGGGAGAGGAGAGACACACAGGGCATGAGCAGGGGGTGGGTGGGAGGGATAGAGACACACGGGGCATGAGCAGGGGGTGGGGGAGGGGAGAGACACACGGGGCATGAGCAGGGGGTGGGGGGGATGGGAGAGACACACGAGGCATGAGCAGGGGGTGGAGGGGAGGGGAGAGACACACGGGGCATGAGCGGGGGGTGGGTGTGAGGGATAGAGACACACGGGGCATGTGCGGGGGGTGTTTGGGAGGGATAGAGACACAGGGGGCATGAGCGGGGGTGGCTGGGTGGTATAGGGGCATGAGCGGGGGGTGGGTGGGAGGGCTAGAGACACACGGGGCATGAGCGGGGGTTGGGGGGAGAGACTCACGGGGCATGAGCAGGGGGTGGGGGGGAGGGCGAGACACACACGGGGCATGAGCGGGGGTGGGCGGGAGGGGGAAAGAGACACAGGGCATGAGCGGGGGTGGGTGGGGGGGCTAGAGACACACGGGGCATGAGCGGGGGGTGGGTGGGAGGGCTAGAGACACACGGGGCATGAGCGGGGAGTGGGTGGGAGGGCTAGAGACACACGAGGCATGAGCTGGGGGTGGGGAGAGAGACACACGGGGCAAGAGCAGGGGGTTGGGGGAGGGAGAGACACACATGGGGCATGAGCAAGCGGTGGGGGAGGGAGAGACACACACGGGGCATGAGCGGGGGTGGGGGGGAGTTAGAGAAACACACGGGGCATGAGCGGGGGTGGGGGGAAGGGAGAGAAACACACTCTGCATGAGTGGGGGGTGAGTGGGAGGGCTAGAGACACACGGGGCATGAGCGGGTGGTGGGTGGGAGGGCTAGAGACACACGGGGCATGAGCGGGGGGTGGGGGGAGGGAGAGACACAAACAGGGCATGAGCAGGCGTTGGGGGGGAGGGAGAGACACACACGGGGCATGAGCGGGGGTGGGGGGGAGGGCGAGAAACACACGGTGCATGAGTGGGGGGTGGGTGGGAGGGCTAGAGACACACGGGGCATGAGCGGGTGGTGGGTGGGAGGGATAGGGGCATGAGCGGGGGGTGGGTGGGAGGGATAGGGACACACGGGGCATGAGCGGGGGGTGGGCGGGAGACATGAACACACGGGGCATGAGCGGGGGGTGGTGGGGATTGGAGAGACACACAGGGCATGAGCAGTGGGTGGGTGGGAGGGATAGAGACACACGGGGCATGAGCAGGGGGTGGGGGGAGGGCAGAGACACACGGGGCATGAGCAGGGGGTGGGGGGAGGGGAGAGACACACGAGGCATGAACAGGGGGTGGGGGGAGGGGAGAGACACACGGGGCATGAGTGGGGGGTGGGAGGGATAGAGACACACGGGGCATGAGCGGGGGGTTGGTGGGAGGGATAGAGACACACGGGGCATGAGCGGGGGGTGGGTGGGAGGGATAGGGGCATGAGCAGGGGGTGGGCGGGAGGGATTGGGGCATGAGCAGGGGTGGGTGGGAGGGTTTAGGGGCATGAGCGGGGGGTGGGTGGGAGGGATAGAGAAACACGGGGGATGAGCAGGGGGTGGGTGGGAGGGACGGACACATGGGGCATGAGCAGGGGGTGGGTGGGAGGGATAGAGACACATGGGCATGAGCTGGGGTGGGAGGGATAGAGACACACGGGGCATGAGCAGGGGGTGGGGGAGGGGAGAGACACACGGGGCATGAACAGGGGGTGGGGGGAGGGGAGAGACACACGGGGCATGAGCAGGGGGTGGGGGGGAGTGGAGAGACACACGGGGCATGAGCGGGGGTGGGTGGGAAGGATAGGGACAGACGGGGCATGAGCGGGGGGTGGGTGGTAGGGATAGAGACACATGGGGCATGAGCGGGGGGTGGGTGGGAGGCATAGAGACACACGGGGCATGAGCGGGGGGTGGGGGGGAGGGGAGAGACACACGGGGCCTGAGCGGGGGGTGGGGGGAGGGATAGAGACACTCGGGGCATGAGTTGGGTGGTGGGCGGGAGGGATAGAGACACACTGGGCATGAGCGGGGGGTGGGTGGGAGGGATAGAGACACACGGGGCATGAGCGGGGGGTGGGTGGGAGGGATAGAGACACACGGGGCATGAGCGGGGGGTGGGTGGGAGGGATAGAGACACACGGGGCATGAGCAGGGGGTGGGTGGGAGGGATAGACACATGGGGCATGAGCAGGGGGTGGGTGGGAGGGATAGAGACACACGGGCATGAGCGGGGGTGGGTGGGAGGGTTAGAGACACACGGGGCATGAGCAGGGGGTGGGGGAGGGGAGAGACACACGGGGCATGAGCATGGGGTGGGGGGAGGGGAGAGACACACGGGGCATGAGCAGGGGGTGGGGGGAGTGGAGAGACACACGGGGCATGAGCGGGGGTGGGTGGGAGGGATAGAGACAGACGGGGCATGAGCGGGGGGTGGGTGGTAGGGATAGAGACACATGGGGCATGAGCGGGGGGTGGGTGGTAGGCATAGAGACACACAGGGCATGAGCGGGGGGTGGGTGGGAGGGATAGAGACACACAGGGCATGAGCAGGGGTTGGGTGGCAGGGATAGGGGCATGAGCGGGGGGTGGGTGGGAGGGATAGAGACACACGGGGCATGAGCGGGGGGTGGGCGGGAGACATGGAGACACACGGGGCATGAGCGGGGGGTGGTGGGGAGAGGAGAGACACACAGGGCATGAGCAGGGGGTGGGTGGGAGGGATAGAGACACACGGGGCATGAGCAGGGGGTGGGGGAGGGGAGAGACACACGGGGCATGAGCAGGGGGTGGGGGGGATGGGAGAGACACACGAGGCATGAGCAGGGGGTGGAGGGGAGGGGAGAGACACACGGGGCATGAGCGGGGGGTGGGTGGGAGGGATAGAGACACACGGGGCATGAGCGGGGGGTGTTTGGGAAGGATAGAGACACAGGGGGCATGAGCGGGGGTGGCTGGGTGGTATAGGGGCATGAGCGGGGGGTGGGTGGGAGGGCTAGAGACACACGGGGCATGAGCGGGAGTTGGGGGGAGAGACTCACGGGGCATGAGCAGGGGGTGGGGGGAGGGCGAGACACACACGGGGCATGAGCGGGGGTGGGCGGGAGGGGGAAAGAGACACAGGGCATGAGCGGGGGTGGGTGGGGGGGCTAGAGACACACGGGGCATGAGCGGGGGGTGGGTGGGAGGGCTAGAGACACACGGGGCATGAGCGGGGAGTGGGTGGGAGGGCTAGAGACACACGAGGCATGAGCTGGGGGTGGGGGGAGAGACACACGGGGCAAGAGCAGGGGGTTGGGGGAGGGAGAGACACACATGGGGCATGAGCAAGGGGTGGGGGAGGGAGAGACACACACGGGGCATGAGCGGGGGTGGGGGGGAGTTAGAGAAACACACGGGGCATGAGTGGGGGTGGGGGGAAGGGAGAGAAACACACCGTGCATGAGTGGGGGGTGAGTGGGAGGGCTAGAGACACACGGGGCATGAGCGGGTGGTGGGTGGGAGGGCTAGAGACACACGGGGCATGAGCGGGGGGTGGGGGGAGGGAGAGACACAAACAGGGCATGAGCAGGTGTTGGGGGGGAGGGAGAGACACACACGGGGCATGAGCGGGGGTGGGGGGGAGGGCGAGAAACACACGGTGCATGAGTGGGGGGTGGGTGGGAGGGCTAGAGACACACGGGGCATGAGCGGGTGGTGGGTGGGAGGGATAGGGGCATGAGCGGGGGGTGGGTGGGAGGGATAGGGACACACGGGGCATGAGCGGGGGGTGGGCGGGAGACATGAACACACGGGGCATGAGCGGGGGGTGGTGGGGATTGGAGAGACACACAGGGCATGTGCAGGGGGTGGGTGGGAGAGATAGAGACACACGGGGCATGAGCAGGGGGTGGAGGGAGGGGAGAGACACACGGGGCATGAGCAGGGGGTGGAGGGATGGGAGAGACACACGAGGCATGAGCAGTGGGTGGGGGGAGGGGAGAGACACACGGGCATGAGCGGGGGGTGGGTGGGAGGGATAGAGACACACGGGGCATGAGCGGGGGCTGGTTGGGAGGGATAAAGACACAGGGGGCATGAGCGGGGGTGGCTGGGTGGTATAGGGGCATGAGCAGGGGGTGGGTTGGAGGGATAGGGGCATGAGCGGGGGGTGGGTGGGAGGGCTAGAGACACACGGGGCATGAGCGGGGTTTGGGGGAGAGACTCACGGGGCATGAGCAGGGGCCGGGGGGGGGAGAGACACACACGGGGCATGAGCGGGGGTGGGCAGGAGGGGGAAAGAGACACGGGGCATGAGCGGGGGTGGGTGGGAGGGCTAGAGACACACGGGGCATGAGCGGGGGGTGGGTGGGAGGGCTAGAGACACACGGGGCATGAGCGGGGAGTGGGTGGGAGGGCTAGAGACACACGAGGCATGAGCGGGGGGTGGGGGGAGAGACACACGGGGCATGAGCGGGTGGTGGGTGGGAGGGCTAGAGACACACGGAGCATGAGCGGGGGATGGGGGGAAAAGATTGGTGAGGATTCGTCCAAGGAGAGCAAAGTTATAAGCCGCCCAAAAAGTGCTCTTCCTATGGACACAGCAACTTAACCATAACTACATGGCCACTACCGTGGCCATGTAATATATATATATATATATATATATATATATATATCAGTGAAAAAACGTTCACTATAAGATTTTTAGTTTCTGACTGTTACTGAAGAAAACCATGTGGCCTAGATATGTCAGCAAAAGAAAAAAGAGTGAGCCAGACATGTCATGTCATCTTTGATGTCCTGGGTGTTAGTTTTAGTTATGGTTGCTTAGCTTACCATAACTGGCGAATTTCAAGGGTTTTTCGGTTTTACTTGGAACCATAACGTCCCTTTAACAAAGTTTTTTCAATGAATTTCATAGGTTTTTAGTAGCACAACTTAACCATAACGTCCCTTTAACAAAGTTTTTTCACTGAATTTCATAGGTTTTTAGTAGCGGAACTTAACCATAACGTCCCTTTAACAAAGTTTTTTCACTGAATTTCATAGGTTTTTAGTAGCGCAACTTAACCATAACGTCCCTTTAACAAAGTTTTTTCATTGAATTTCGTAGGTTTTTAGTAGTGCAATTTAACAATAATGACTTTCACTTTATATACATATCATATGGAAATGACTGAATCTCTTCTACTGTACTTGATGTCCGCGAACTCATTTAATGTTCGCGGACATGTTCGAAGAACAGTACCCCTACCTAAAAAACTCTGGGGGGGATGTTTGATTGTTATATCATAACATAGGAACATTTAACAAATTTTAAAAAAAGCACACAAACACATTATATGTACTAATACATAAGAAATGTAACCCATATATACAACATACTAACCATTCAATTAAATGCACTATGTTCTAAAATGGAATATACCACAAGAAAATAAATTGGCTTCCAACATAATTACCTCACAAACACAACAGAACTGAGAACAAGAGCAGACCCACTGAGTACATAGGACATATCTTACCTGAAATAGTAAGTGTACTTAATTTTATTCATGTATTTATAAACTTTCTGTATTAGATAAAAAAATATATTATCTTTTTTTTTCTCTCACAGAAATGTCTAGTACTCTGGAATGGCTAGAGGAACATTTCCCACATGAAGAAATGTCACAAGATAGTGAAACTAATGGTAAACACTTTATAATATAAACCATTTAATTAATATTATTTTGTATACATTTAACATATATATATATTTTTTTTTTGTACAGAGCATACCAAAATAGAAAATACTTCAGAAAAACCTGTTATGGATAACACTTTTCACAGTATAGAAGAAAAAATTGATTTATTGTTGACTAATTTTAATAATTTGAAAACTTTTGTGGAAGATCATTTTAAACCAAAAACCTCGTACCATTGCCCCACATGTACTTGTCCCTCCTCACCATATCCCAGTCAATTATCCCCAAACCCTCTCCATAACCCAATATATGTTAAATAAAGTTTAATTTTTATATTGTGTTGTAAATAGTTTCGTTTTTTTTTTAAAAAAAACAATGTAGGTGTCCGCGGACAGTGCAGGTGTTCTGAAATGTTCGTAAATAAACGAAAATGGAGGTGTCCTGAAGAACACTATACCTGTTTGTACTGTTCGCTAGCAAGATGAAACTATTCTAAGAACACACGCGGTGTCCTGAAATGTTCGTAAAAAAAATTATTAAAGTGTCCTAAAGAACAGTATATCTGTCCGTAGTGTTCGCTAGCAAGTTCAAACTGTTCTAAGAACACACACGGGGGCCGATTCATGGAACAAACGTGTGCCGAAAATCCATGCGCAAGCAGGCGCAAGGGAGCGCAAGCGTGAGAAACGCAGTGCACGCGCACGCGTGCGATTCAAGGAAGACGCTGCGCGTGTTTCCCGCTGTCCGTGCGCCCAATCCAGCCATGGCACATGCACGCATAAACGGCGTGCGCTACGCGCACAGCAAAAGTGCACATAGCGCGGCGCACACAACCAAAGTGGGCGGAACAGTGGGCGTAACACGCGGAATGGGGAACAACGCGTGAAAAAGAAGGCGTAACTGGGGAAGTACTGCAGGGAACTACACGGAACGCCCACACGCACGCGAACAACCCGTATTCATGGATCCGAATACGGGAAACCCGCGCACGGCAAAAGACGTGCACAGGCGTCAATGCGTCTGCCACATGAAGGCAGGCGGAAGTGTCCCCGTGCACAGTATAAAAGTGCGCGCAAACAACAAACGCGTATATACAGCTACGATGAATGCCCCATTTGTCGCAGCACTGATCATGGGACACCGCAGGAGGAGGAGAATAGCCAGGGCATGCATTTTTGCACCACGGACAAGCCTTTTTGGGATGCCTGATGACCAGGTCTATGGCAGGTATAGGTTTCCACCCCATATCATCCTAGACCATAGTCAGGGAGTGGGAAGATGACCTTACATCCCCCACCCTTTGCTCCCAAGCATTGAGCCCCTTGGAGAAGCTGCTCAATGTCCTGCATTTTTTGGCCACTGGGTCATTTCAGCGGGCTACTGCCATAGTGGGGGGGGTCTCACAGGCCACGCAGTCACGCTGCCTACACCAGGTACTGGCAATCATGACAGCGCGCCCCTCAGTCCGCAGGCACATATACTTGCCCAAAACAGCCGCAGAAAGGCAGGCCGTTGTCCTGGATTTTTTCAGGGTGGCACACTTCCCCAAAGTGCTCGGTGCCATAGATTGCACCCATGTGGCCCTACGTCCACCTAGGGCTACTGAGCACATCTACCGAAACCGCAAGCACTGGCATTCCATCAATGTACAGGTGGTATGCGATGCAAAGGGAATCATCACGTCTGTCTATGCAAACTACCCTGGCTCCACCCATGACAGTTTCATATACAGAATATCCGCCCTGAGCCGGGCCCTGGAAGCTGGTCAGCATGGCGACACATGGCTCCTAGGTCAGTACAAATGCCCTTGCACATGCATGCAAGTCACACACAGACAATTACCCAAACCCTAATAATCTCAACTATTATCACCTCCCCAGGGGACAGTGCCTACCCTCTGAGCAACCACATGATGACGCCAATCCGGAACTCCACCACACCACCCCAGGTAAGATACAACGCCGCCCATATTGCAACCAGGGCCATAGTGGAGCGCACATTCGGAGTGCTCAAGTCACGTTTCCGCTCCCTTGACCGCTCTGGCGGGCAACTACTCTATGCACCACCAGTAGTGTGCAGGATCATTGTGGCAGCATGTGTCCTGCACAATGTTGCAACACGGCAGGGCGTCCCGGTGGACATGGTGGTGCCCCCACATCCCCAACCACAGGCACAGGCGCTGCCCATGGGAGGGGACAGGGCACGTGGCGAGGAAGCCCGGACCCAGCTTGTGGCCACATTTTTCACCTAAACTCCCACCCCTGCGGAGTGCATACAGGCCTGGCACATACCAGGTGACAATCGATGATGACAAAGAGACAGTCAACTGTCACAACCCTACCACCCTGAGATAGTTGCCATGGAAGTGCCACATCCTCTGCATCCCTAGCTACTTAAACACAAGCTATCCCGTGTGACCAAAAGGCACACATATGACATATGACATGATATGGCCTATACACAAGTATTTCAAGGTGCGATGAGGCAGGGAGGGGGGAACAAGGGAAGATAGACAACGGTACTACTAGGCCAGGTGTCATTTAGATTGTGCAAGTGCAGGGGTAGGGGGAAGGGAAAAGTGCAAGGGGAAGGGGGGGGGAGTGCAGTACAGGGGAAGTAGACCAAAAAACAAATACATAGGTCGGCTGGTGGCAACTGCAAAGGTAAGTGCAGACAAGTGCTGGGAAGGGTGGGCTGTAGGGATGGAGAGACAGTACCGCAGTGCAGGGGTTGCCAGGGAGGCAGTGCAAGTGGAGAGTGGCTGGGCCAGGGACCGAGGTCGGTGAGAGTGGCCCAGTTGCAGCTCCAGTGCAGTTCCAGTGAAGAATTCCGCAAGGGAGAGGCAGAGAGAAAGCAGAAGCAAAGAGGAAGGTCTTGAGGTGCTTCCAGAACTGGAGATGGTTCCCCTCAAGTTCAAGTGAGGCAGGAAGGCTGTTCCAGAGGGAGGGCCCTGCCGCGGAGAGAGATCTACCCCCAGCTGGTTGCTCTGAGAAGCGGATGACCCTGACATGCAAGGTGTGCATCACACACACCTGCAAAACAGGCCATGACCATCACTGTCATGTCACTCAAACCCTCCCAAACCACAACATGACATGGCAAGCAATACCCATACACCAACACAGTAACGATAAGGTACACATTGCCATGTCCTAAATCTACAGTGGCATCAGACAATGATGCCTGACCCGGAATCAGATGAAATGACAGACCAACAAAACCTACCACCCAAAATAAGTCATTTCCAAATGCATTACAAGAGTTGTAGACATAACATAACAATGAATGCTTGTCTACATGCACATTGTGCATTGCAAAGTCAACACTGCAGCTCATGTGTGCTGTGTCCTACTCCTGCAACACACTGCTCAGCGCACATCACAGTGAACAGCCATTGTGTGTGATGCACACCCTGAGCATCACATCTAAGTGACAGACCACATCAAACAGCAAATTAGGCATGTACAGGATCCATAATCAGTCACAGAACATGTGCTGCAGGGACACAGTGGGCACCAGAAGGCAAACAGTGTACACGTGGATATGCAAGGGTGGACGTACATGTAGTACATCATTGTGCAAGTGTGTGGTTATGCAAGGACATGCACTCCACATATGCATGTTCACTCAAGTGACCATTAGTGTTCTCTACACATCACATGTGAACATTCACCATGTGTACACCCCAGCATGTCAAACCACAACTATCCCCTCGCACCTGAAAGGTAAACACAACACATGAACAGGCATTGATCAGCAGAACACAACATGTACATAGGATACCACCATTACAATGTCAGAGTTCCCATCACACTGCAGGGCAAGGCAACTATCAACAACAACCCCTCCTCCCTCACAAATGACCATGACCCACTGAACAACTGCACCTGGGTCACGGAGCCTTCAAACCTCAATTCCACCTGGCCACAGGATCACCTTTACCCTTCGTCACCATCTCCCACCTTGTGTGTAAAAAGGTGCCTGCACCCTCATAATCCACACTCATATCCAAAATCACAAAATCAAAGCCAGAAAAAGAACCAGAACACCCTCCAGTAGATGACTTGACGTAGCAGTACCTCACAAAGGCCAAGTACTACCACAATGATGCAACAACCAAGGTAGCACAGTAAAACAATGTCACAACAGGATGTGAAACATGTGTGGTACATGACATAGGATGATGCACCATGAACGGATGTGTACTGTCACAGGTCCCCTGTACAGGCGCGGGAGTGTCACAAAACAACCACCCCCACCATGTCCCGGGTGCCTGCAAGGTCAAACTCACACAGGCCCCTGAGACCCTGGTGGGGAAGGAGGTTCAGGGATATGCAGTCGGGACAGGTGTTGACACACTGGATGACTGGAATGAGTGGCAGGAGAGGGGCGGAGGAATGACACATGAAACTACGGAATGCACGACAATGTACTACCTACATGAACACATACACAATCTAAACAAACTTGGACATAATTGTCATGGCCTTCTGTAGTCCAGGCTCAGGAGTGGTACGAACCAACCACCCCCTCTAGGGTTTTGGCGCCTGCAAGTTCGGGGCTTACACAGGCATCCGCAACCCCAGCGGGGAAAGAGGGTCAGGGAACGTTGCTTGGATAGGTACGGGAAGCAGGAACACCGGGTAGAGGGTATAGGGTTCAAAATTGCATAGGATTACGGGTGGAACTGGGGTGCAGAGTGGCGGAGGAGGGGCAAGGGAGCATGCCTACATGGAGTCCCGCATGCAGGCAGAGGAGACATGCATGACGGAAGCATTGCATTACTTACACATCAGAACCAGGTACACGTCACATGTAGCGGCAATCATGCACAACACATCCCACAAGTGAAACACACACATCCTCAACAAACACGCATCAACACTCACTGGACTGCGCATCAAAGTCCAGCATCTCTCCCACTCCTTCGACCAATTCAGGTGGTATGAACTCCGCAACAAGAGCCTCATGAGGAGTGAGCTCTTCCTCCTCTGGTGCAGGCCCACCGCCAGTCACCATAGTCAAGTTGTAATTAGAGGCACGCTTAGCCTTAGTGCTGTGCTTAATGTCATTCCAGCGCTTTTTGCACTCTTGCGCCGTGCGCACCTCATGGCCGAATGAACTGACATGTTCCGCAACATGCTTCCAGTGGGTGTCACGTTGGGCAGCCGTAGTCTGACTATTGGCACCCACTAGCATGTCACGGCTGTGGCCCCGCACGTAGTCCACGAGGAAGTCCAGTTCCTGCTTACAGAAAGGCTTCTTCCTCGACGTGCAGGAGGTCGTGGCTGTGTGTGGGGTCCCAGCCTGTGCTGCAGGTGCAACCTTCCTCCTCTTGGACTGTGGCGCAGACCCTGGCTGGCTAATGCCGCCCTGACCAGTGTGGCCAGTGGGTTCGGTGGATTGAGCCAAGGGAGTGGCAGGTGGAGGGAAGACCAAAGGCCTGACTTGTGTCAGTGGCAGCTGGGTGCCCACTAATGGACCCTGCGCAGCAACATCAGCTGTGGCAGGGTCATTGACCGCAACGGTCCTGGTTGGCAGACTCACAACCGGGGTGCTGTTGGGTGCATCTGCCCCTGCACTTGCCAACACCCGGCTGTTAGGGGCAGCAGATGACATGACTGCCCCAGGGACACGTGTCTTGGTCTGAGCAGCCCGGCCTGCCCCTATGGTTTCCCCCCTGGCCTGTTGGAGATCTACCAAGGGCTCTTCAAGTGCCAACGCAGCCTGCGCTGGCAGACCCTGAGCCTGGGTGGCGGTGTCCACAGCTGCACCTGCAGCTACCACTACCCTTGGGCCCGTGGCAGTCGATGGAACGGACTGCCGGGTCAAACGGGTGCCAGTGCCAGATGCAGGAGCTGCATCCCCCGGAACCATGGCACAACATTGTGCTCAAGTGGCGCACCCCTGCCTCTTCCCCCTCTGTGGCTGCCCTGGACACCGTGGAGTCCCCCTACTCCCTGGTCACCACAGCCATGTCCCCGACCACGCCCACCACAAGGAGGACGCCCAGCTGAGGCGCCCCTAACCTTTGGTGGCCTCCCAACCATGGCACTGATGTAGTAGTGCTGGCACAGATGGAGTGGTGCCAATGTGAGGTGTACACCACAATTTACCTGGGCAATTGGGGTGAAGGGGGTGGGAAGCAAGATGTTAACAGCTCCCCTGCACCTGCAAGGCTGTATGTGACCCCGGTGATGTGGTGACGGGTCACGCAATGCTCAGGCACCCCAAAACTGCAGTAAAACCCTGCAGCCTACGTGCGTGGATTCAACCTCCCGCAGTACGCGGTGGCACCCAGTAACACGAATAACGCGTACGCGTGGGACACGCAGGCTACTATGACATCGAAAATGGGTGCGATACACAGGGGCACCCGCAGTGGGAAAAAGATCGTGTGCGACTCACCGTTTGACTAGCGTGATGCAGAAAAACACGCGTAGCCAATACCCCCGCCAAAAGAAGAGATACGTCCTTGATAGCTGTGAAGTTGTGATGGCGCGCGAAACAACAGGAAGCAGCAACACACGTCGGTCTCCACGAAAGGCACGTACAGCGAACTGCTGGGCTCGCTCACCTTTAACCTGTGCTGAGGGAAACGCACGCGCGCGTCACGTCACTTACGCGCATGGGCCCTTTCCTCATATTACACGCGGACGTGCAGTTTTTCACGCGCGCTGAAATGCCCATGCACGCCTGTGCGCGTCACGTCACAGGGGCGCTTGCGCTTCAGGGGCCTCTGTCCAATGAATTTGCCTATGCGTGCAGACGCGCTTATGCGCTAAGGGCCTTTCCTCGAATTACACGCTGACGTGCCGAATTTTCACGTGCCAAATCACTCCGTATCAAGCTGGCCACGCGTAAGCACACGGAAGACCACGCTCCTGCCCAGAAGGCCGAACTACTGCCCCCCAGAGCCCTGAGCACGCTCCCACTTGCCATCTGCTGCTGCCTGACTGCCTGCTGCCCACGTGCCCTGCCATTTGCTGCCTGCACATCAGCCAGGTGTGCTGTTGCTGTGACCACCCCTGCTGGAACCGAAGACTCCCGACTGCCCAGCCCCAGGACCCAGTTGCCCACCCACTCCTGCCTCTGGGGTTGTCATGTCGGGGCAAACACCATCTGAGACCACTGACAACCCCCGGCCAGAGAGGCAGAGGGGCACCAGCTTCAGTGCCACCGAAGTTGGTGTCCTGGTGGAGCAAGTCCTGGGGCAGTATGATGCCCTCTTCGGAAGTTCCCGCGCCGACAAGGAAGGACGGACTCGGATCTGGACTGACATCGTGACTGCCATCAACGCGGAGGGGGTGGCAGTCCGCGACTTCCAACATGTCAAGAAGCGCTGGGAGGACTTCAGGTCCAGGACCCTGAACAAGGCCCGGCGCCTCTTGAAGGCAGCGGATGCCAAGGGGCGCCGGGGCCACTTGTCGGAAGAACAGATGAGGGTCCTGGAACGCATATCCCCAGCGCTCCACGTCCAGGTCCTTGAGAGGCAGACCCGTCTGGAGTCGAGCGGTAAGTGTACATGCATCCTGATTGTGAGCTGTGCGTGTGGTGATTTTTCAGTAGTGTGCAGGTTGCACATCTGTTTGTATGGGGTCGAGTATGGGTGGGGGTGTACAGGGCCGTGGGGCTAACACATGCAAGGGCTGGAATGTGTGAGACATGGATGGTGCTTGTGTGTGTAGGCTTGCATGCCAAATGCAGTTGTGTGGGCACACATGTTTGGATGAATGTGTATGTAAGTAGACATGTCTGTGATGTCACGCATGTATGTTGTTTTCAGCTGCATGTATCAGCACTGTGTACATGTGCATCTGTGTGTATTTGACAAGGATGCAACAGTGATGCAACATGGATGCATGTGACAGCGGTATGTGGAAGCCTGATTGGCAGATGTGACATGGATGCCAATCTAAACACTGCGACACTTGGCAGAGGTGTACATATGCATGCAAGTGTGGTGGTGTGTGTACATGTGTGGTGCACTTCCTGTGTTGCATGTGATGTCTGGCTCACCTTTGCCTGCTCATGCTGTTGTATGTGTATGGATAGTGCTGGCAGTTGCGATATGGCTGTGGTATGGCTCATGTGTGCGAGTTGAAATGACATGTGTGTTGGGGATTGTGATGGCATGTCTGAGGTTTGCCAATGCCACTCATGTACAACTGTTATGTGTGTATGTGTCCATTGTACAGTGCCCTGATGCCTGTGTTTTATTTCTCCCTGTCTGCAGCGTCAACTGATGAAGAGGGCCGGGAAGGTGCTGTGGAGCACAGCGGCGGGGATCCCACCGCCAGCCGGAGACGCAAGGCCCGGCTCCCCTCCCATGTTGTCATCTCGTCGGGGAGTGAGGAGTCCGGTGCAGCGTCCCAGGCCGCAGCTGCCGGGGGGAGGTCCAAGAGGCGGAGGTTGGAGTTGGACTCCTCGGCAGCAGAAGGGGCAGCTGGGACCCCACAGGGCCCAACGGGGGAAGATGGCACGGAGTCATCCAGGTTGGTGGGGGGTTTGGTGGAGGAGGAGGCCGTGCAAGCAACAGAGACGGGGTCTGGAGGTGGGGATCCCACTGGTGCTAGTGGTGCAGTGCAGGACCAGGGACAGGAGGCAGCACAGGCCGCCGCAGAGGTGCCTGTGTGCAATCCTGTCCCTGATCCTGTCCCTGCATCATCTTGCACCAGCAGGGATGCCTACGTCCAGACCCGTTTTCAGGCAGGGGATGAGCAAACGACAACTGGCCTTCCTCTGCCTGCGGACGTGGCTATCCGGGTCCGGGTTGAGCCTGTCCTGACTGGTGTGGCGTTGTGTCAATGGACCATGCGAGGTGACCTGCAGTCTTTTCATGAGGAGACTGCACGTCATCTCGAATGGCTCGTTGACCACGTCAGCCTGCTGGGACAGGTCACCCAGGCCAGATTCCTCCGTATGATGGGGCTTGCTACGACCCCCTCCTCAACTGAACCCCCTACGTGCCAGTCGTCCTCCGTGCCATCTTCCCACCCATCAGTCACCTGGGTGCCCTGTGGAGCTGCCTCTGATGGTGCGGCCAGGCTGAAGGAGGAGGCATCCCTGCCACAGTCGGGAGTCGAACGTCCAGCAGGGGTGGCCACATCAACGACTGCACCCCAGCCGGCGGAGGATGTGCAGGCAGCAGGAGGCAGTGCACGGGCAGAGGCACAGCAGCAGCAGCAACGTGGTGAGAGCCATGAAGGCTCGGGGCCTTCAACATCGGAGGGGCAGGCATCGGCCGGAGGGCAGGAGGACCCAGGACAGAGAGTGTCTTCCGTGTGGCAGCGGTTGGGCCAGGCCATAGATGCGGAGCGGCAGCGGGCGGAAGAGGCACGGCTCACAATGGTCAGGGCGGAGAACTCCATGCGGAGGGCCCTGAGGCGGGCCGAGTGCCTCGAGGCAATCCGCAGGGGTTTGGAGGTGGACACGTCGACGGCCCTGCGGACCCTCGGGGCCATGGAGGAAGACCGCCTCCGGGACATTGAGCAGGAGTTCGATGATGCCCTGGCCCGGGACATCCAAAAGTGAGCCCTCAAACTAGCCCGCTGCCCTTGTACATAGTTATGTAGGTAGTGTTAGGTTTCCTTTTTTTTCATTTATTTATTTTGGACCTTTTGGACATTGGCCACATTTTTGTATATAGTTTATTTTATTAGTTAGTGTAGTTAGATAGGTTTCATTTCTTTTGTTGGGATAATGGACCCTGGCTTGTTCGTATGTACATAGTTCACTGTTGGATTGTATTTTTCTTTCACATTTTAACCATGGAGCAATGGCTTTCAATTTTATTTCCCATTGGATTTTGTTTTGTGGACAGTGACTTTGGACACCATTACTTTGGATTATGATTTTTGGTTTTGCTTTTTTTCACGGACATGCTTCTTTTCATTTTTGTACATTCCCATTTCTGTTTCTTTATTTTTGATTCTATTTATGTTTCCTTTAATACATATTTTTTTTATCGAACTTCAATGTGTAGTATCTCATTGTTTTCATGCATATCATGATATGGGTTTTGAGATTCACTGACACCCATTGGGTGTATGTGAGGGAAATGTGTTTGTTTCGGAACTTGCAATTGGTGTTCTGTCATGTAATTGCCAATTATGAGTGGGTGGATGCAATACTCGGGTGGGTGTTTTGCATTTGGAGGCTGACCATAGGGACCAGGAATCTAGATTGTGATGACATGTTGGCTGGGGAACATGAGTTGGACATGGGTGGGGGCCTGCTGGCAGGTGCCCCACAGTGCTGGGGGGTGGGGGTGGTGGGGAACATGAGTTGGACATGGGTGGGGGCCTGCTGGCAGGTGCCCCACAGTGCTGGGGGGTGGGGTGGTGGGGAACATGAGTTGGACATGGGTGGGGGCCTGGTGGAGGGTGACCCTGCACTGCTGGGGGGTGGGGGTGGTGGGAGACATGGGTGGGGGCCTGTTGGCAGGTGCCCCACAGTGCTGGGGGGTGGGGGTGGTGGGGAACATGAGTTGGACATGGGTGGGGGCATGCTGGCAGGTGCCCCACAGTGCTGGGGGGTGGGGTTGGTGGGGAACATGAGTTGGACATGGATGGGGGCCTGCTGGCAGGTGCCCCACAGTGCTAGGGGGTGGGGGTGGTGGGAGACATGGGTGGGGCCTGGTGGAGGGTGACCCACAGTGCTGGGGGGTGGTGGTGGTGGGAGACATGGGTGGGGGCCTGGTGGAGGCTGCCCCTGCACTGCTGGGGGGTGGGGGTGGTGGGCAACATGAGTTGGACATGGGTGGGGGCCTGGTGGAGGGTGACCCTGGTGGCTGGGGGTGCAGGGGGACATGCGTTGGTGGGCAGTAGTGCAAGTTGACATGTGGGTTGGCTGGGGGGCATGGCCATGGTGGATGGGGTGCCTGCAGGACATGTGCAGGGTAGGCCCCTGTGGTGTGAGCCACCTGCAGGGGCCATGGAGGGTGTAGAGGGAACACCTGGTAGGACCCACACGTGCAATTCACGTGTGGTGCTCCCCGCGTGCCCCTGTAATACACGTACCCTGATGGAATCGCGTGTGGAACTTCCCGCGCACCCCTGGAATACACGTACCCTGCTGATGTTGCGTGTGAAACTTCCCCCGCACCCTGAAATACACGTACCCTGATGAAATCGCGTGTGGAACTTCCCGCGCACCCCTGAAATACACGTACCCTGCTGAAATCGCGTGTGGAACTTCCCGCGCACCCCTGAAATACACGTACCCAGCGGAAATCACGTGTGGAACTTCCCGCGCACCCCTGAAATACGCGTAACCTGCTCGCACGGGGCCAATCGCGTGTGGAACTTCCCACGCACCCCAGTGATACACGTAGCCCGCTTGCCGTGCTGGTACAGGGTTAGCGCAGCCCTTTGCGCTGGATTGGGGATTTTGATGGCTTTTCCCTGCACGAGAGGCGTTCTTGGGGGCGTAACTGGCGCTGTTGCAGGGTCGCTGCGCCACTGTGCGCCACGGCTGGTTTTGGTGGCTGGAATCCATGAATACGCTGTGCGCGGAAATGGATTTTAGCGCACGCGGCTGGCGCAGGGATTCGCACGCGCACACTGTGCGCCAGCCGCGTGCACCACTTGTGCGCTGAATTCTATGAATTACCCGCACGGTGTCCTGAATTGTTCGTAATTAAACGAAAATGGAGGTGTCTTAAAGAACACTATACCTGTCTGTACTGTTAGCTAGCAAGTTGAAAATGTTCTAAGAACACAATTGGTGTCCTGAAATGTTCATACATAAACGAAATTGAATGTGTCTTGAAGAACACTATATCTGTCCTTACTGTTCGCTAGCAAATTTAAACTGTTCTAAGAACACACGCAGTGTCCTGAAATGTTCGTTTCACGTGTGACGCAATTTTAATTAGTTCAGGACCCGAACAGTGTCCCTAGAACATCAACGCGCATGCGCTAGCCAATCTCTGTGCATTTGGTGTCCTGCGGACATGCGCTTCCTTCGCGGACTTGTTCGCGAAGGGATCATATGACCGCACCCACGTGGATCGCGTGTTCTGAATGCGGACACTGTTCGGGTCCCCGAACAAATTAAAAGTACATTTTCAATTAATCCGTAATATTTTTCAATAAAATCTCACCATGGCACAAGTCCCACATAGTAATCCTGAGTTTCTACATAACTTTTGAAACTTTTCAAACTTTTTTTTGTGTTCGATCTGTCCGCGGACAGCGTGCATGTCCGTGAACCGCGCACAAGCACCCCTATAAAAGACCACACCCTAGAGCTTATTCTCATTGTGTTTCTGGCTATTCTTCAGAGCACAGCTATTTCTCCAGCAACTTGCTGTTTACACCATCAAGATGGCATCCCTGGCGGCAGAACTGCCACCTGGTGCTGCACCTGCTTCAGCACCACCCCCACCCCCTCCACCACCACCACCTCCCCAAGGGCTTGAAGAGGGGAACAGGAGTGAGGATGCGGAGGAGGAAGAAGAGGATGATGAGAATGAGGTAGAGGAAAACCCTACTACCCGCACTAGGCGTGAGTCTTGGGTGTGGCGGTTATTTACCATTCATGGTAATGTTCCTAAGGCTCATGCGAACCGTGTTACCTGCAATGAGTGCAAAATGATACTCAGTCGCGGGAAGCACGGTAAGTACAGCTTTGGGACCACTACTATGAAGCGACACCTGAGGTCATTTCACTCTGGGGCTATTTGCAGGGTTGTACCTTGCGAAGAACGTAGCAGGTTGATTTCCTCTATTTCATCCTCTGTTTCTGATCCTGTCACCACAAGCACCCCTCTGTGGGACAGTGTCTTCCTCAAGCTGCCTCACAAGCCATACAGAATTCTGATGACCCTTACCTTTCGAGGGTCACAGTTGTATGTATGTACTGTGACACAGTACTCTGCAGGGGGGAGCGACTTCGTAGTGCTTTTGAGACTATCATCTCAGAGCACGAGAAGATCTGCTCACTACCCAAATAAAACCCACTCTACATCTTCCTCTCTCAGCTCGCCCTTTCTTATCCCTGTGGTTGGTGTCCCTCCCTTTACCTTCCTTTCCCCTCCTCTCCTAGCGTGTCGTGTATAAAAAACCAAAGAAAAAATGCAAAATATCAAAAATCCCCAAAAAAATAAGGCTCTTTTCAGAGCCGCCTTTCACTGTTAAAACATAGAAGTGAAAATAAATGAAGCAGGGCCCTTTGTATTTTTTAGAAGTCCGCGGACAGTTTGCGAACATTTAAAAAATTGGGTTGCTACCCTATCAGAAACATTGCAATTTTCTCTGGGAAGAGGTGGTGGCTCTGAAAAGAGCCTTTGGGTAGTGTTTGTAAGTCAAAAATTATAAATGCTTAACACCTACTTCAAAATGGTTGTTGTAATTCCAAAAAAGGTTGCAATGCATTTTGTACATTTCTCAGAAAAATCTGATTGCCAGCATAAGTAAGACGGACTCCATCTCTGCGAAAAATGTATGTACTACGAAACATAATATTTTCATTGTGAAAAGAGGACATGCCAAAATCTCTTAGAAAGGCACAAACAGCCTTATTAACATTGCGCCTTGCTTTTTCCATTTGTGGACCAAATGAAGAAGAACGAAGCCACATTTGTCTCTGCGCAATCCGTGAAAATATCACTTGAGAATTAGGAAACATGTCCATAACCTTCCCAAGTCCTTCTTTCATAGCAAATTGCAAAAAAATTCCAGTCACATGTCCTAAACTGTTCCCTCCACAATGAATTACAATTATGTCTGGATGGTGCTCTGTCTCCAAAGTAGCACAGAGAGGTTGCAAGTCCAACCACTTCATTCCACGTACTCCATGCCAGTGTACTTCCACATGTGGGAATCCAAGATCTACAGCTACTCCACAGCTTTCTGCATGCACCTTCAACCAATGTATCCACGAATCTCCCAAAATCCAAACAATCTGTTTTCTGCAACACACAGCCATAGCTATCTTTTGTTCTCTCAGCAAAAAGAGTATCTGAGAAACTCTCTCCTGGCACAACACACCCACTAAACTTTCCTGACCAATCCCTTTCAGTGCTTATTCTCATTTGCATAACTTCTGAACCCAAAAATCCCCGGATGTAACTCCTGATGTCCGCGAACTACCGCCATGTCCGCGGACATATCGTAACATGAACAGCCCTTCTACCATTTCCACTTCACTCTCTCTGCCATTCCCTCATTGGATGTAGCTAAAAAATCACATGACCATGCACCAATCACATTCAATACCTCTAGATCTAACTGCATCATCATAGATCAGCACTGCAAATGTACTGTGAATCTCTCTGAGTACAAGTGTCATATCATTGGCAAGCACCATCTACCAGAAATACTGTACAAGTCTCCAAGATTTCTACTTGCAGCTCCATGCATATCCATATGCATGAACACAAACTTCAGGTATGCATATTTTCTGTACAGTAGATGAACACATTTTCAAACAGACTTTTAGCTTGTGTAATCTGTAAAATGAATTTACTGTATTTTTTTCAATTTCCTAAAATCAACTATCACTTATAAACCTTTATACTATTTACTTTCTTTATACACACACACTCTAATCATGTTAAACTAACATTTTTTAAATGAAATATATAGATTACATATATTCAAACAAAATTGCATGCAAGCACAATCTATGTTTAAATCTTTAAAAAAATACTTATACAATTTCATTTTTTTGTTTTTATTTATTTATTTACTTAATTACTTTAATTTAGACATGACATTGAGGCGCTATTACCTAGAACAGCTTACTTACAGAAATAGTGGTATTCACTGGTATATTATAAATTTCACAAGACATAGTAAAGATATTTATTTTGCTACAGTTAGTCATTCAATACAATTTGTTCATTAAGAACATATCATATGTACTGAACTGATGCAATGTATCTTATGTAAATAAATTAGTTTAATGGTTGTAAAGAAGGCACTGAGGATTTCAATTAAAAAAATCAATATCTAAATTAAAAACAGCGCTATATACAAACAAAGTTACTAATTTGAAGCTTTTACAATTGCACTGAAGACCAGTCTCCTGAAAAGAAGCAGCCGAATTCGAAGAACAAAGAAGAACTAAGAAGTTACCTGTTAATTTAAGAAAAAAAGTAAGTAGAATATCACCATAATATTTGTATTATTAATCAAACATACTATAACGTTAATACAAGCTATTTTGGTGCCTAAAAATAGAGATTGTGTACCATTTTGTCCAAAAATCTCCATGTCTTAAACAGCGATTTACAGCCAGAATGGCCCACAAATTCCTATTTTTGGACACACAAATTACCCAACTGAATCGCTACAATTTTCATATTATAGAACAAACAACTGTTTTAATTGTATACATTAGATTTACTATTTGTACTTTTCCACACCACTAGCTTACTTTTTTTTTGTCATCTGAACCCCAGTTTAGTAACACATAAATTCAAGAATACCTATCCCTACTAGTTGTAGTTCCCAATGCACAATCACACACCATTACATACACCTTCATCATCTTCCTCAAACACTCATGCACACAGCACACATACATTCCAGAACACCCCAAACCATATCTTCTTTATTTTTTTCAACAGACCCTAAAGAATGCCTACCAAAAGTCAATTCCGTCGAAAGCAACGCAAAAGTAGAGCAAATGAAAATAAAAGTGTCCAACATATGCATCCATCTCTAGCAGAATTTGTTTAAAAAGTTGAAACAAAACAGCTAATACAGTCATTTAGTGAAACACAAGAAGTTTCAAGTACAAAAACTTTGCCTCCTCTATCAAAATGTAAAACAAACCAAAAAACAATTAACAGAAAATCAGCTACCACTACAGATAAAACTACTTCTTCACATTTTAATATAGTGCAAAGCAAGCATAACAAGAAAAGTATTTTAGCCAAAATGTGCCGTCACAAAGTCCTTCAAAATCTTATGAAAACAGGAGAGAAATCAGGTTCAATGCTTAAAACCTATCGTAGGAAATTAATCTTAGAAGGGTTGATGGACAGTGCAATTCTTCTGAAAAGAAAGTTATTTATTTTACTGTTAAACAAAATGAAACCACTAACAAAACTAATAACTAAATTACAAAAAACACTTCTCAATAAGCAAAATCTCAACAGAAAGAACTTCTTAAGTATCTGCGGAGGTGAATGGAATCACACTACGAGCACAGAACCATATTTTAATGAAGAAGCATACAAACAAAAGCAAAAAAATACAATTGCCATACATAGCAGTGGTCGTGGTTATGAAAAAGTGAATAATACCATAATGGAACAAGAAGTACTCCTTACAAAAATATGCCCTGAAAACTTAGAATTACCCCTCCAATCAACTGAATCAGAACGTCTAGTGTACAAATGGCCATGCACGTCAATGTGTAACATTCCCAAACAATGTTTCAAATATTTACGCCAATTCCTCAATAAATATGTAAAAAGCAAAGACAAAATCAAAATTAAATCACTGCAAAATATGGACACCTGTCCAGTGCGCAAGTACAAGGACATTCATTGGCCTGCATTACAGGACATACTTGTAAAACCACTTTCCATGATATCAAAAGGATATCAACACATCATTCAACTATAAGAAATCTAGTCTATAAACGGTACTATGCTAAAAGTCCTGCTTTAGCACTAGCAAAGTTAAATAACATCCTTCTACATGGTACAGCAAAAGACCTACTTGAAGAAATTCACTATATCCAGAAAAAATATTTTGGAAGTGAAAGCCATTTACAGAATGAAATAGCTTTAAACCAATTAAGCAACAATTCTACATATGGCAATCTTTTGCTAAACACATACAAAAAAGAAATACTAAAATTTAAAAGTACATCAGCTGAAGTACCAAACCATGTATGTGTATGTTGCAGTAGAACTTTTTATAAAAGTAACACAAAAATTGTAGACCTATCATACAAAATAGAAGACAATGAAGATTCTAAATGGTTTGAATTAGTTCTCTACCTTGTAGCAGAAAACAAATACGAAATAACTGAGCCCTTAATACTTTGCAGTTACTGCACTACAAAACTTGACAACAACCAAACTCCTTCACGTGCTATCACAAATAATTTGAAATTATACCCAGTACCAAAACCCCTACAACAACTTAATTTATATGAGAGCATCATAATTCAAACAGTACAACCATTTCAAGCAATAATACGCCTTCAACCAAAAACAGCAAAATTACCTCCCTCTGAATTGGTAAAAGGCATTCGTGGAAAAGTAGTTTATTTACCATTAGATCTAAAAGAAAATGTGCATACTCTAGGACTGCAACGTCCAATGCAGAAATCTTTAATTATCTTAGTAAATGGAGTACCTACAAAAGACAAAAAAATATGGCAACAGCTGGTAGATTTATATAAAGTTAGACAAGCCTTCCAATATCTTAAAGAGAATAATGAATATTACAAAGAAATTAATATTGAAGAAAACTTGAAAGATGCAACTGAAATAATTCAAGAAACACAAGAAGCTGGTCAATTTGAGCTACTAGATCCTGCTACAATATCAAATACTTTAGACCATTATACAATTCATCCTTTGCACTGTAATGACACTGTAGAAGATGTACTGGAAACTTACCAAATGCGTCAAACAAAAGGATCGCCAATCAGCATATGGGAAAAAAGTATAGAAGCACGTGCTTTTCCTCTACTCTTTCCTACTGGCAAAGGAGGAAGGTATGATGATAGACCTATTCAAATATCAGCTTCAGAATACCGCTCATTACGGATGTATTCTGAAGATCACAGATTTAGACAAAATGTGGAATATATATTCCACCTACTTTTTGAAAGTGAACTAGCAACTTTATGTTACGGAGTTGCACACATATTAAAATCAGGATCACACTTTGAAAATATGACAGCTACACAATTATTAGAAAAAGTGCAACAAAAGGATGAGGTTTTACAATCAAATATTACAAATCTATTAGCAAATATGCGTGGTACTAAAGAGTACTGGTTTCGACGTCATGGAGATGTACGTTGTATGATCAGAAACTTTGGCCCACCCACTTGGTTTGTTACATTAAGTTATGCAGAATATGCATGGGAAGATTTACATGATTTCCTACACATATCAAATAAAAACAAAACAAACATAGATATACTAACACCTGGAGAACTTTGTTCTTTGGATCCTGTTAATGTTTCAAGATATTTTCAGCATCGATTCATTGCTATGCTACATTTTATTTGTAATAAAACTGTTCTTCCCCTTGGAGAAGTGCAACACTTCTTTTGGAGAAAAGAATACCAAGCCAGAGGAGCACCACATATCCACATGCTTTTATGGATTAAAGATGCTCCTAAATTTGGTCAAGACAGTGATGCCACTGTTTTACAGTTTATTGAAAAATATGTCACTTGTGAAATTCCATCAGAAGCCACAAATAGTGATCTTCATGCACAAATTCTACAATTTCAAAGACACAAATGTGGAAAATATTGTCGTCGCAAATACAAAAACAAAGGGAAATACTACACCAAATGCTGATTTGGTTTTCCTAGACCAGTTACAAATACAGGTCAAGTGAACAACCTCATGTCTTCAGTTAGACATACTGTTAAAGGTAAGTCACCTAAAAATACATATTACATAAAAAGAAAAGAAGAAGAAAAATATATCAATGATTATAATGCAATCATTGCCCACTTATGGAATGCAAAGATAGATGTACAGTACATTGCAGACAATTCTACTGCAGTTGCACGATATGTCACAGCATACTTAACTAAAGCAGAAAAGACAGAGCTCCAAGACCTCTGGAATGACCTGTCATCAGATAAAACAGTATCTCAGAAATTATACAGCTTGGGCATAAACATGCTCACCCATAGAGAATGTGGATCATATGAAGCAGCTGATCGTTTAACTAGTACTACATTGTATGGTAAATCTGAAAATATAGTATGGCTATGTCTTGGTCCAGCTAAATCTAGAAAAAGAGTTCTAAAATCATATGAAGATATAGAAACAATAGCCAAACATGATCCCAACAGCCAAGACATTTAAAAAAAATGTATTGGACACATACTACCCAAACAGAAGTGATACTTTGGAAAACATGTGTCTATACCACATAGCCCAAAACTACACATACAAAAATAATATGAAACCTGATGAAAAAAAGGTAAATATAGAGTGACAAACTGTGAAGGCAGCTTAGTTAAACTCACTAAACCAAATGTAATTAATCATATCAAATTGTCATTAAAGACTCCTCAACATAAAGAAGTATATTATTACATGTCCCTGCTACAACTCTTCAAACCATGGAGAAAAGAAGAACAATTACTAGATAACTATGACTTATATGAGGATGCTTTCAAAGCAAATGAATGCACTATAACTGATGTAAACCTTACACAGTACAAAAAATGTTGCACAATGAACAGCAACACGAAGAAGAACTCCAAGCCCAACTAGATAAGGACACCCCTGACAGTAGTCATCCTTCTGTAACAGGAAGTTAAGAACCACTGGGAGAACCACTAATAATAAATGAGGCAGAATTAGCTATGATAGAAGTAGAAAACACCATCAGGGTAATTCATAGAATTTCGCAGAAAAGTGTCGCAAGCGGCCGGCGCAGAGTGTCCGCGTGCGATTGCCTGCGTCAGGCACGTGCGCTAAAACCGATTTCCGCGCACAGCGTATTCATGGATTCCATGCTCCCAAACCAGCAGTGGCGCAGAGTATCGCAGCGAGCCTGCAGCAGCGCCAGTAACACCCCCAAGAACGCCCTCGCACAAGGAAAAGCCATCAAAATCGCTAAATCATGGCAAAGGGCTGCGCTAACCCTGGACCAGTTTACAGGGCTGCCAAACAAGGAACGCAAAGCGGGCAACCTTCATATCAGGAGTACGCGGGAAGTTTCACACGCGACTAGCCAGGGTACGTGTATTACAGGGGTACGCGTGAAGTCTTACATGCGATTAGCCAGGGCACGTGTATTACAGGGGTGCGTGGGAATCATCACACGCGATTTGGCTGGGTACGTGTATTACAGGGGTGCGTGGGAATGATCACACGCGATTAGGCTGGGTGGGTCCTCACAGGTGTTCCCTGTACACCCTCCACGGCCCCTGCAGGCAGCCCACAAAACAGGGGACTACCCTGCACACCTGCTCATGTCCCCCTGCACCCCCACCCCCCAGCCACCAGGGGCAGCCTCCAGCAGGCCCCCACCCATGTCTCCCACCACCCCCACCCCCCAGCCACCAGGGGCAGCCTCCACCAGGCCCCCACCCATGTCTCCCACTACCCCCACCCCCCAGCAGTGCAGGGGCAGCCTCCACCAGGCCCCCACCCATGTCTCCCACCACCCCCACCCCCACCCCCCAGCACTGTGGGGCACCTGCCAGCAGGCCCCCACCCATGTCTCCCACCGCCCCCACCCCCCAGCCACCAGGGGCAGCCTCCACCAGGCCCCCACCCATGTCTCCCACCACCCCCACCCCCCAGCCACCAGGGGCAGCCTCCACCAGGCCCCCACCCATGTCTCCCACCACCCCCACCCCCCAGCCACCAGGGGCAGCCTCCACCAGGCCCCCACCCATGTCTCCCACCACCCCCACCCCCCAGCACTGTGGGGCTGCCTCCAGCAGGCCCCCACCCATGTCTCCCACCACCCCCACCCCCCAGCCACCAGGGGCAGCCTCCACCAGGCCCCCACCCATGTCTCCCACCACCCCCACCCCCCAGCCACCAGGGGCAGCCTCCACCAGGCCCCCACCCATGTCTCCCACCACCCCCACCCCCCAGCAGTGCAGGGGCAGCCTCCACCAGGCCCCCACCCATGTCTCCCACCACCCCCACCACCCAGCAGTGCAGGGGCAGCCTCCACCAGGCCCCCACCCATGTCTCCCACCACCCCCACCCCCCAGCACTGTGGGGCACCTGCCAGCAGGCCCCCACCCATGTCTCCCACCACCCCCACCCCCCAGCCACCAGGGGCAGCCTCCACCAGGCCCCCACCCATGTCTCCCACCACCCCCACCCCCCAGCCACCAGGGGCAGCCTCCACCAGGCCCCCACCCATATCTCCCACCACCCCCACCCCCCAGAACTGTGGGGCAGCCTCCAGCAGGCCCCCACCCATGTCTCCCACCACCCCCACCCCCCAGCCACCAGGGGCAGCCTCCACCAGGCCCCCACCCATGTCTCCCACCACCCCCACCCCCCAGCAGTGCAGGGGCAGCCTCCACCAGGCCCCCACCCATGTCTCCCACCACCCCCACCCCCCAGCACTGTCGGGCACCTGCCAGCAGGCCCCCACCCATGTCTCCCACCACCCCCACCCCCCAGCCACCAGGGGCAGTCTCCACCAGGCCCCCACCCATGTCTCCCACCACCCCCACCCCCCAGCAGTGCAGGGGCAGCCTCCACCAGGCCCCCACCCATGTCTCCCACCACCCCCACCCCCCAGCAGTGCAGGGGCAGCCTCCACCAGGCCCCCACCCATGTCTCCCACCACCCCCACCCCCCAGCCACCAGGGGCAGCCTCCACCAGGCCCCCACCCATGTCTCCCACCACCCCCACCCCCCAGCCACCAGGGGCAGCCTCCACCAGGCCCCCACCCATGTCTCCCACCACCCCCACCCCCCAGCAGTGCAGAGGCAGCCCCCACCAGGCCCCCACCCATGTCTCCCATCACCCCCACCCCCCAGCAGTGCAGGGGCACCCTCCACCAGGCCCCCACCCATGTCTCCCACCACCCCCACCCCCCAGCAGTGCAGGGGCAGCCTCCACCAGGCCCCCACCCATGTCTCCCACCACCCCCACCCCCCAGCCACCAGGGGGCACCCTCCACCAGGCCCCCACCCATGTCTCCCACCACCCCCACCCCCCAGCAGTGCAGGGGCACCCTCCACCAGGCCCCCACCCATGTCTCCCACCACCCCCACCCCCCAGCAGTGCAGGGGCAGCCTCCACCAGGCCCCCACCCATGTCTCCCACCACCCCCACCCCCCAGCCACCAGGGGCACCCTCCACCAGGCCCCCACCCATGTCTCCCACCACCCCCACCCCCCAGCAGTGCAGGGGCAGCCTCCACCAGGCCCCCACCAATGTCTCCCACCACCCCCACCCCCCAGCCACCAGGGGGCACCCTCCACCAGGCCCCCACCCATGTCTCCCACCACCCCCACCCCCCAGCAGTGCAGGGGCAGCCTCCACCAGGCCCCCACCCATGTCTCCCACCACCCCCACCCCCCAGCAGTGCAGGGGCAGCCTCCACCAGCCCCCCACCCATGTCTCCCACCACCCCCACCCCCCAGCAGTGCAGGGGCAGCCTCCACCAGGCCCCCACCCATGTCTCCCACCACCCCCACCCCCCAGCACTGTGGGGCACCTGCCAGCAGGCCCCCACCCATGTCCAACCCATGTCTCCCACCCCCCAGCAGTGCAGGGGCAGAATCCACCAGGCTCCCCACCAACCTGGATGACTCCATGCCATCTTCCCCCGTTGGGCCCTGTGGGGTCCCAGCTGCCCCTTCTGCTGCCGAGGAGTCCAACACCGACCTCCGTCTCTTGGACCTCCCCTCGGCAGCTGCGGCCTGGGACGCGGCACCAGACTCCTCACTCCCCGACGAGATCACAACTTGGGAGGGGATCCGGGCCTTGCGTCTCCGGCTGGTGGTGCGACCCCTGCCGCTGTGCTCCACAGCACCTTCTCCGCCCTCTTCATCAGTTGATGCTGCAGACAGGGAGAAAGAAAACACAGGCATCAGGGCACTGTAAAATGGACTCATACACACATGACAGTTATACATGAGTGGCATTGGTAAACCTCACACATGGCATCACAATCCCCAACACACATGTCATTTCAACTTGCACACATGAGCCATACCACAGCCATAATGCAACAGCCAGCACCATCCATTCACATACAACAGCATGAGCAGCCAAAGGTCATCCACACATCACATGCAACATAGGGAGTACACTACACATGCACACACAACACCAAACCTGCATGCATGTGTACACCTCCGCCAACTGTCGCAGTGTCTCGATCGACATCCATGTCACACCTGACAATCATTCCTCCACATCCTGTGCCATGCAAGCCCACACACACAAGCACCATCCATGTGTCACACATGAGACCCCTCGCATGTGTCACCCTCACAGCCCTGTACACCCCCCTACTTGGCCACATAAAAATACCTGTTCAACCTGCACACTCCTGGCACACCACCACACGCACAGCTTACAATCAGTATGCATGTACACTTACCGCTCGACTCCAGACGGGTCTGCTTCTCAAGGACCTGGATGTGGAGCGCTGGGGATATGCGTTCCAGGACCCTCATCTGATCTTCCGACAAGTGGCCCCGCCGCCCCTTAGCATCCGTTGCCATCATGAGGCGCCGGGCCTTGTTGAGGGTCCTGGACCTGAAGTCCTCCCAGCGCTTCCTGACACGTTCGTAGTCGCGGACTGCCACCTCCTCCGCGTTGATGGCAGTCACGATGTCCATCCAGATCGGAGTCCGTCCTTCCTTGTCGGCGCGCAACCTTCCGAAGAGGGCATCATACTGCCCCAGGACATGCTCCACCAGGACACCAACTTCCCTGGCACTGAAGCTGGTGCCCCTCTGCCTCCTTGGCCGGGGGTTGCCACTGGTGCCAGATGTTGTAGTGCCCGACATGGCAACCCCAGAGGCAGGAGTGGGTGGCCAACTGGGTCCTGGGGCTGGGCTGTGGGGCGACGGAAAAGCAGTCGGGAGCCTTTGGTTGATGTGCAGGCAGCAAATGGCAGAGCACGTGGGCAGCAGGCAGTCAGGCAGCAGCAGATGGCAGGTGGGAGCGTGCTCAGGGCTTTGGGGGCAGTAATTTGGCCTCCTGGGCAGGAGCGTCGTCTTTCGTGTGTGAACGCGTGGACAGCTTGATACGGAGTGATTTGGCACGTGAAAATCCAACACGTCTGCTTGTAAATCGATGAAAGGCCCTTAGCGTGTAAACGCGTCACCAGCGTATCCGCGTCTATGAAGTCACGTGCACGTGTAGGAAAATGTTGCGTGACACGTCCGAGTGTCAAAGCGTGTTATTGGTGGAAATAGCCCTACACGCAGAAGTTACAAAGCGTGTAATTGGTGATAATGGACCTACACGCAGAAGTTACAAAGCGTGTAATTGGTGATAATCAACCTACACGCAGAAGTTGCAAAGCGTGTAATTGGTGATAATGGACCTACACGCAGAAGTGACAAAGCGTGTAATTGGTGAAAATGGACCTACACGCAGAAGTGACAAAGCGTGTAATTGGTGAAAATGGACCTACACGCAGAAGTGACAAAGCGTGTAATTGGTGGGAATGGGCCTAGCACGTACACGCCGCGTAAGTGACGCTGTACGTGTGGGCCTGCATATAAGGTACGTGTAGAACACCATTTCCTTGTACGTGCTTTTCGTGGAGAGCGAGTGGGTGAATTCTGTACTTCTTGTCGTTTCACACGCGATTTACTTCACGGCGTTTCAAGTTCGTACTCCCTGTTACCTCTGACAGCTTTTTCTCTTTTTTCAATTGTACTGGTTTACCTGGGCCTGTTCCCTCAAACAGTGTTCCCTTCTACTGTTGTCCTCTCTCCTCAGACAGCGTACATATCTTCTTTTGGCGGGGGTGTTGCCAACCAAACGCGCTCATTTTTCACGCTCTTTTACCTGGCAGACGGTGAGTCACGCACGTATCTAACATCTGTGCTAGCCCCGTGTGTAGCCTACCCCTTCAGAGGTCATTCTAGGCTGCGTGTGACACACATACGTTCATTCTTGTGTTACTGGGTGCCACAGCGTAGTGCAGGTTTTTCTTTCTGCACACGTGGTCTAGGAGGGGTTGCGTGCACGTCATCTCCCTTTTTTGGGCCTCCTGTGCGTTGCGTGACCCGTCATCTTTCCCCAGGGGTTACATTCAGCCTTGCTAGAGCACTAGGGTACAATTACCATATGGTACCCAACCCCTTTGACCTCCAATTGCCCAGGACTATAGTTTACAGCCACTCCCATACGCACATTAACATCAGTGCCATGGCTGGGAGGCGAGGATTCCGTAAGGGTGGCAAAGGTGGAAGAGCCACAAGTGGTGGCCGTGGTGGATCCGGTAGGGGACGTGATCGTAACTTGCAGGGTGAGCCTGTCCCCCCATGTGTGGAGGACCAGTCAAGGGCACCCATAATCCCCCCCACTCCCCCCTCCCGTTGAGGCTGATGTGGCTGACACCATCCATGCTCAGCCCTTGTTGGACCAGCCCATTGTGGCACCAGACCTGGCTGACTCCATGGCTGACTTCCAGGTCAGCAGGGCTACGACACGTGCGCTGGTGCACGTTGATGTCATCATGCCACGTGGATCTGGGGCAGCAAGGTCATCTGCTGCCCCAAGTAGGCAGGGCGGAGAGGCTGCAGGGGCAGCTGCGGCTTCATCCACCCCAGCTCTCACACACCCAGCCAGGACAGTGTCGGTCCTAGTCCATCCTGCTGACATTCCCCCTGACACCATTACACTTGAGCCAATGCCTGCACCAACTCCCATGCTGAGTGTGCAATCCCACACTCCTGATACAGAGCCCACCAGGGCTCCTGCCCCTAGTGTCCAGAGCGGCGCAGGACACTCAGGATCACCACCACCTTCCAAGCGGAAGAGGAAGAGTGCTCGTCCGGCACAGGCTGATGCCCCAGACACGGCTACACAGTCCGGCCCGTCGAGGAAGCCCAGCTTCACGGATGACGAACTGAATGCACTTGTCGAGTATGTGTCCGGACATGATAACGAGATGGTCATTGTTGCAGGATCCAAGACCACACCTGCACAATGCCAGGCACACTGGCAGACCGTTGCGGACATCGTAAGTGCCCTTGGAATCGTGAGGCGCACAGCCAATGATTGCTATAAGCGCTGGAATGACCTAAAGCGCAGGGCAAAGAAGAAGCTGGCCTCAAGTCATGCCGCAACTCTAGTGACTTGAGGTGGGTCTCCAGTAGTAGACATGGAACTCACTCCACATGAGTCAGTCGCTGGGACCTACGTCACAGAGGAACAGATCCAAGGCGTGGGAGATCTGCCTGATTACGAGGCATTGTCCGGTGAGTGCACATGCATGTGTGTGTCATCCATGTGCATGGTGTGTGTGTGAGGGCTTCTGTTTGTGTGCCAGGTGAGAGTGTGTGCGCCTGAGTCGTATGGGTCAGCCATGTGCTTCATGCAATACATCCTGCGCAGCTGCATTTGGCCATTGCAGTATCCCTTCTGCCAACAGTAGACATCTAGCCCAATAGCACGCCAGTTGCCCTTGAAGTGTCACCTTGCCACAACATTGTTGCTTATTTTTCTCTGTTCATTCAGACAGATTGTTTGCATTCCACCACTTATACTAGGCATTTCTCAGTCCTCTAGTCACATGTCTGGCATGGCTATGGTAAAGTGGAGTGACTTTGTTACCTGGATATCATATGTTCACACATGTCCCTGTGCAATTGGACCATTTAGGACTGGCAGCTCCAGGTGAAAAATCAGACCTGTTTGATTTAGAAAAGCTATTACATGCGGGAACTGGACTGAATGAATAAGTGCTGCCCTCCTCTCCATCTTGCCTCAATAGCAATGGTACATGGCATCTGTGTGATGGCATGTGTGTGTCACCTGGCAATCACAGGCCAATGTGTGATGCCACTGCCAGGCAGCATGCAGAAAATGTGTTCATCTTCCATCTTTGTGTCATCAGTGTGTGCCATTTGCCTGCCCTTCATACGCAGTGAGGGTGCATGCATGGGAGGGTCTTAGTCATGTGGGACATGTGTCAATCAAGTACTGGTTCTCTTGCTTCTCAGCCCTCATTGTGTGCCATGGTGCTAATGCCTGTTTCCATTTCTTTGTTATTATGTCTTTGCAGGGGAAGACGCACCTGATACTGCTGGGGTTGTGGAGATGGTGCAGAGCCAGGAGGGGTCCGAGGGCCGACCAACCACCAGTGAGGGACGTGGTGTGCTGGTGGGTGAGAACCCACAAGTGCTGCAGGTCGTGCTCTCAAGGGGTGTCTCTGGCTGCACCTCCCCCGAGCTGTACTCAGCTGTTGATTCGGATGATGAGACCTACGTGCCGTCGCAGGTGAGTGTTCCATGGAGGGATTCTGTTCTGTCCCACCCACCTGCACCAGGGTCAGTACCCTCAATGGGGATGTCAGTGTTGGCAGCTACGCCTTTGGTGGTTACGGATGCAGGTCACACTCCGCGACATCTGATCCTCTTCCTGGGCCAGCAGATCAGAGGGGGAATGCAGTCCTGCAGCCTCAGGCAGTGCCGGCACAGCAAGGTGCAGTCCGCCTTGCCCCAGACAGGTGTGGTGCCCGCCGACGTGGTGGCCGTACGCCACCTGGCAATACCGCATGGGAGCAATCCATTTACGGTATGGCTACCCAACAGGCAGCATCATCCGAGATGATGGCTCAGGCCATGGATAGGGTGGCCACTTCCATTGTCCCCCCTGAAAGGCTGATGGAGCGACTAGAGCAGGCAACCGACTCCATCTGCCAGTCACACAGGGAGGACATGTTGGCGTCCAACAGGGACAGGCGGGCGGCACTGGCGACTCTGCAGGAGGCCATCTCCATAGAGTCCCAGGGCCACAGGGAAGCCCTGAGGCAGGAGCTCCATCACCTCAGGACGACTCTTGTTGAGCTTGAGGCTTCAACACACCAAAGGACAGAACAGCAGCTGGAGCGTCTCACCCGTACGCTCTCAGCTGAGATGCAGGCAACGAGGGCAGAGGTCCGGGCATCCCGTGAGTTGTTGCATGGGGACCTCCGCACACTCATCCTCCAGAACGAGACCTACCACACCCGCATGCTTGCAGCCATGGAGGAACAGAGTTGGGCCTTGCGTGGGCTGCCTCCCATAGTGCAACCACCTCCGGATGCAGCTGCACAGGGTGATAATAGCGACAGCAGTGATACTCCCACAATAGGGTAGCCGTGTGGGCCATGAGCCCATGGAGGTGTTTTTTTTTCCCAGGATTCACATAGGTGGGTTTTGGTGTGCACCCTGTCCTTGGACCTCCTGGGTGGCCTCCCCAACCCCCCCGGGCCCATCAATGGCCATTTTTTATTTTTTTTTATTTTTAATTTTATTTTTATCTTATTTTTTCCCAATTTTTTAGGGACAATTTGTTGGCTTCCGTGGTTCCTGTGGGCATACGCTGCATTGTGGCTGGGCACATGCAGGTTTGTCATGTATTTGGTTCAGATGCCTGGGTTTGAGTCACACACACCCCTCCTGCTTCCCGTTTCCATGGGCTTGCAAAGGGTGTGCCCAAGTGACATTGACGTACATGGTGACATTGGACTCCCACTACATGTGTGGGTAGTCTAGTCAATACTGTGTATACATTCCTAGTGCATATTGCTGTTGTGTTGTACACTGCATGTTGCATTGATGTGTAACTCATCATCTGTGTCTGCCTCCCAATTTGCAGGTCCCTTCCTCATGTCTACACAAGGCCCTCTAGTCTGGAGATGGGGTCCATGTTGGCAGCAGTGCACCTACAACTCTACATGGCGCCAACACTGTACAGTTGGAAGTGGTGGGAGTGCAGGCATTTCCAGGTGGTGAGACTACTGATTAATTACATTAGTGAAGTCATGTTAATGGTAGTACCTGCTCAAGTTTGTTGTTGGTCCTGCATTACTGTGAGCATTTCAGGTGTAGCAAGTTTCAATTAGGGACACTGTACATTGTGACACTTGTCATGTTGTGGGGATTACTTTGTTTACCTGCACATAGCATGACATGGCACGGTGTGTTGTGTGGCGGTGCTGGGGATGGGTTGGGTGACATGGCACTGTCCTCTTGTTGCATTTAGCAAGTGGGTATTCATTTTAGCTGCTTGAATGTGTTCCTTCACAAAACTGCATTGGTGGTGTATGTGTGGGTAGGGATGCACACATTGTAACACTTCCAGGTGAACAATCTCAGGCTGATATTCTTTTCACGGTTGATTCTCCAGACATTCAGGATCAGTGTCAGGTTGAGTCATCATTGATTGTCAGATGGAATGTGCCAGGCCAGTGTGCACACCACAGGGGTGTGATTACTATGTGAAGTAATTAGCCACTAGCTGTGTACGGGCTGCCTCCCCCCGTGCCCTTTCCCCTCCCATGCGCAGCGGCTGTGCATGTGGTTGGGGATGTGGGGCCACCACCATGTCCACGGTCAGGCCCCGGTGTGTTGCAACGTTGTGCAGGACACATGCTGCCACTATGATCCTGCACACTACTGGGGGAGCGTATAACAGCTGCCTGCCAGAACGGTCAAGGGAGCGAAAGCGTGACTTTAGCACTCCAAATGTGCGCTCCACTATGCCCCGGGTTGTAATGTGGGCTGTGTTATATCTTACCTCGGGTGGCGTGGTGGGGTTCCGAATTGGCGTCATCATGTGGGGGCTGAGAGGGTAGGCACTGTCCCCTGTGGAGGTGGTGATTGGTATCATTGGTGGGGTTGTGACCTTGCTCAGTATCCAACATGCATGCATGTGCAGTGGCATTCATACTCACCAAGCAGCCATGTATCGCCATGCCGCCCAGCTTCTAGGTCCCAGCTTAGGGTGGACATTCGGTAAATGAAGCTGTCGTGGGTGGACCCGGGATAGTTGGCATATACTGAGGTGATGATTCCCTTGGCATTACATACTACCTGCACGTTGATGGAATGCCAGTGCTTGCGGTTCCTATAGATGTGCTCAGATGCCCTGGGGGGACGTAGAGCCACATGGGTGCAGTCGATGGCACCTAGCACTTTGGGGAATCGTGCCACACCGTAAAAATCCAGGGCGGCAGCATGCCTTTCTGCAGGTGTTCTGGGCAGGTATATGTGCCTGCGGACTGATGGGCGTGCAGTGATGATGTTCAAGACCTGGTGTAGGCAGCGTGACTGGGTGGCCTGTGACACCCCACCCACTATGGCACTTGTCCGCTGAATGATCCAGTGGCTAAGAAGTGCAGTACATTGAGGACCTTCTCCAGGGGGCTGAGTGCTTGGGAGCACAGGGTGGGTGATGTGAGGTCATCCTCCCACTCACTCACCAGGTCCAGTATTATGTGTGGTGGAAACCTGTACCTCCCATACACCTGGTCGTCAGGCATCCCGAAAAGGCTGGTTCTGGGTGTGAATATTCTGGCCCTGACTATCCTCCTCCTCCTCCTTTGGTAGGCCACGGCCACTGCTGCTAGGAACGGTATGTTCATCCTGGCGTCTGAGCTTGTTATTTTGTAAGTGCGCTAATTTATGCTTTGCGCGTGTCGTGTTGTAGGCGAGCGTGTGACCCGCGTACCCCTGGAATCCAGTTCCCAGTCCAATGGCGTGTGGAAATTCCCACGCACCACGGGATACAGGTGCGCTGACGTACTTGCGTGTGTAAGTGCCCGCGCACCCCTGAAATACACGTACATAGGCCAATCGCGTGTACTTTGGTCCAATAGAATCGCGTATGCGTGCTGACGCGCTTACGCGCTAAGGGCCTTTCCTCGAATTTCACGCTGACGTGCAGGATTTTCACGTGCCAAATCACTCCGTATCAAGCTGGCCACGCGAAAACACACGGAAGACCACGCTCCTGCCCAGAAGCCCGAGTTACTGCCCCCCAGTGCCCCGAGCAGCCTCCCACGTGCCATCTGCTGCTGCCTGCCTGCCTGCCTGCTGCCACCGTGCCCTGCCATTTGGTCCCTGCACATCAGCCATCTGCAGGGGTCCAGTTGCTGTGTCCACCCCTGCTGGAACTGAAGACTCCCGACTGGGATTCCATCGCTCCACAGCCCAGCCCCAGGACCCAGTTGCCCACCCAGACCTGCCTCTGGGGTTGCCATGTCGGGCACTTCCACATCTGGCACCAGTGGCAACCCCAGGCCAGAGGGGCAGAGGGGCACCAGCTTCACTGCCACCGAAGTTGGTGTCCTGGTGGAGCATGTCCTGGGGCAGTATGATGCCCTCTTTGGATCGTCCCGCGCCAGCAAGGAAGGACGGGAGAGGATCTGGGCTGACTGTGTGGTTGCCATCAACGCGGAGGGGGTGGCAACCCGCAACGTCCAGAAGATCAAGAAGCACTGGGAGGACTTGAGGTCCAGGACCCTTGTGAAGGCCCGGCGCCTCGTGGAGGGGTGCCGGGGCCGCATGAGTTCCATCCAGATGAGGGTCCTGGAACGCGTACGCCCAGCGCTCCACGCCCAGATCCTTGAGAGGGAGACCCGTCTGGAGTTGAGCGGTAAGTGTCCAAGCATTACTGTGTGAGACAGGGCATGTTGCGGTGTGCTGGTTCTATGATACTTGCCTGTATGTGTGCCATAGGCCATGTATGCATGTATGTGTGCAGGGACATCATGGTAATGCATGTGCGACCAGTGATGTGTGAACCACATGGTTGTTGCATGTGTTTAAATGCCACATGGGGAGCCCTATGCAGATTTTAAACATGAGAGCATGCTAGTCTCTGTTCCTGGACATGGGTGGGGGTGAGGGATGGGTGCTGATGCCAGGTACATATATGGTAGCCATGTCATTGTGCCTGACCTGCGTGTCTGTGACTTGTGCATGCCATGGATGCATGACACATGTGTGTGACAATGCACAGATTCAGTGAAGCAGCCAAATTACCCTTGTATCCGCTGTGTTTGGGGTGTATGGGGCCAGATGGATGTGACTGAGGTGAAGTGTGTGCATGTGATAGGCATGACCCATGATGCATGTGAGTTACATATCATTGAATGTTTCAAGAGTCCATTGGACATGCATGGAAATGTCCATGGCATGCACCATGCCTGTTACTGTGTGTGTTTTGCCTGGACTGACCCATGTGTTGTGGAGGGACATGATGGAAGTGTACTTTGACAGTGGTGCTCATCTGCTATTGCTTCCTGTCTAGGGGACCATTGTACAGTACCCTGATGCTTGTGTTCTTTGTCTCCCTCTACGCCGCGGCTAGTGAAGAAGAGGGCGGAGACGGCGCTGTGGAGCAAGGCGGCGGGGATGCCCCCACGGCTGCAGCGGAAGGGGTGGGTGAGCCCCCACAGGGGCATGCTACGGTGGGAGACGGTGAGGAGCCATCCAGGTTGGTGGTTTGCACAGAGGAGGCCGCCACTGGGGCACACATGGGGCCTGGTGGGGGCATCCCTGCTGGTGCAAGTGGTGCAGACCAGGGGCAGGGGCAGGAGGCAGCACAGGTCACCGTGGAGGGGCCTGTGCATGTCGCTGTCCCTGACCCTGTGAGTGCACCACCATGCACCAGCAGGGATGCCCCGTCCCAGGCCCGTCCGCAGGTGGAGGGGATGTCCATGTCACCTGACTCCCCTCCACCTGCGGACGAGGGGACCCCTGGCCGTGTGGAGAAGGTCCTGATTGGGGTCGCAATGCGCCCGGCTGTGATTCGTGATGCCGTGCGTGCTTCCCGGGAGGAGCACGCACGTCATCACGAAGTGCACCGTGCCGACGTGGCCCAATTGGGATCGGCCATGTTCGGGGGTTTCCTGCATGTGTTGGCCAATCTGGCGGCCCTCTCCTCCTCTGTGCAGGCTATACACCAGTCGTTCTCCTTGCCGTCTTCCGGCCCAGATGCCACCAGGGCCCCCTGTGGACCTGCCCTGACCAATGCAGCCAGCTCGGTGGGGATCCCATCCCTGCCACAGTCGGGAGTCGGAGGTCCAGCAGGGGTGGACAACACAGCAACTGGACCCCAGCAGATGGAAGATGTGACGGCATCTTCGGGCAGGGCACGTGCACGACGGCGTTGGTGGTTTCCATCAGCCTGGATACCGTCGTGCTGGCAGAGGCAGTGGCGTCGGAGGCAGCAGCGGGCTCGACGTGGGAGGCATCATGACTCGGGGCCATCAAGATCAGAGGGGCAGGCATCGGCCGAGGGCAGGGGAACCCTGGGACGTTAGTGTCTTCCGTGTGGGAGCAGTTGGTCCAGCGGATAGGTGCGGAGCGGCAGCGGGCGGAAGAGGAGCGGCTCACCATGGTCAGGGCGGAGTTCTCCATGCGTCGGGCGTTGAGGCGGGCTGAGTGCCTCGAGGAGGCTCGCAGGGAGTTTGAGCTGAACATGGGGTTATCCCTGCGAGACCTCGGGGCCAGGACAGAGTCCCGCCTCCAGGACATCGACATGGAGTTCGATGATGCCCTGGCCGGCAACATCACAGAGTGAGCCGCAGGACTTGCCCGCTGCCATTGTATATAGTTATTTAGTTAGTTAGTGTTTGGTTTCCTTTATTTATTGAGTTTTTTTTGGACCGCTCGGACAATGGCCACTTTTCTGTATATATTTTTTTCATTAGGTAGTAGTAGGTTTCATTTATGGTGTTGGGCTCATGGACCCTGGAATGTTCTTGTGTATAGTTTGCTTTTTGAAGAAACATTTTTGTTGATTAATATTTGTGTTCACCATGAGGCAATGGTTTTTCATTATTTTCCTTCCACATGATATTGCTTTGGACAACATTTGTTTTGTATTCCTTTGTTTTTTTGATTTTTACATTTGTTCTCGGACATGGACCATTTATTTTGTTATCCCCATTGTTGTATGTTTGATTTGTTTACTTCTTTTTCATCTTGAATACATGTTTTTTTTACTTTCACTTGTGGTATTTTCTCATTGGTTTCATACATGTCATGATATGGGTTTTGACATTCACTTGCACCCATTGTGTATGTGTGTGTGACGGACATGTGTTCATTTACATACTTGCCATTGGGGTTGTATCATGTAATTGCATTCACTATGTGGGTGGATGCAATCCTTGCCTGGGTGTTTGTGCTGGGTATGCTGCCCATTACTGCCATGATTGATTATCGTCAGGACCTGGGGGCAGGGGGACATGTGTGGGGGCCTGGTGGAGGCTGCCCCTGCACTGCTGGGGGATGGGGGTGGTGGGAGACATGGGTGGGGGCCTGGTGGAAGCTGCCCCTGCACTGCTGGGGGGTGGGGGTGGTGGGAGACATGGGTTGGACATGGGTGGGGGCCTGCTGGCAGGTGCCCCACAGTGCTGGGGGGTGGGGGTGGTGGGAGACATGGGTGGGGGCCTGGTGGAGGCTGCCCATGCACTGCTGGGGGGTGGGGGTGGGGGTGGTGGGAGACATGGGTTGGATATGGGTGGGGGCCTGCTGGCAGGTGCCCCACAGTGCTGGGGGGTGGGGGTGGTGGGAGACATAGGTGGGGGCCTGGTGGAGGCTGCCCCTGCACTGCTGGGGGGTGGGGGTGGTGGGAGACATGGGTGGGGGCCTGGTGGAGGCTGCCCCTGCACTGCTGGGGGGTGGGGGTGGTGGGAGACATGGGTGGGGGCCTGGTGGAGGCTGCCCCTGCACTGCTGGGGGGTGGGGGTGGTGGGAGACATGGGTTGGACATGGGTGGGGGCCTGCTGGCAGGTGCCCCACAGTGGGGGGGTGGGGGTGGTGGGAGACATGGGTGGGGGCCTGCTGGCAGGTGCCCCACAGTGCTGGGGGGTGGGGGTGGTGGGAGACATGGGTGGGGGCCTGGTGGAGGCTGCCCCTGCACTGCTGGGGGGTGGGGGTGGTGGGAGACATGGGTGGGGGCCTGGTGGAGGCTGCCCCTGGTGGCTGGGGGGTGGGGGTGGTGGGAGACATGGGTGGGGGCCTGGTGGAGGCTGCCCCTGCACTGCTGGGGGGTGGGGGTGGTGGGAGACATGGGTGGGGGCCTGGTGGAGGCTGCCCCTGGTGGCTGGGGGGTGGGGGTGGTGGGAGACATGGGTGGGGGCCTGGTGGAGGCTGCCCCTGCACTGCTGGGGGGTGGGAGTGGTGGGAGACATGGGTGGGGGCCTGGTGGAGGCTGCCCCTGCACTGCTGGGGGGTGGGGGTGGTGGGAGACATGGGTGGGGGCCTGGTGGAGGCTGCCCCTGCACTGCTGGGGGTTGGGGGTGGTGGGAGACATGGGTGGGGGCCTGGTGGAGGCTGATCCTGGTGGCTGGGGGGTGGGGGTGGTGGGAGACATGGGTGGGGGCCTGGTGGAGGCTGCCCCTGCACTGCTGGGGGGTGGGAGACATGGGTTGGACATGGGTGGGGGCCTGCTGGCAGGTGCCCCACAGTGCTGGGGGGTGGGGGTGGTGGGAGACATGGGTGGGGGCCTGGTGGAGGCTGCCCCTGCACTGCTGGGGGGTGGGGGTGGTGGGAGACATGGGTCGGGGCCTGGTGGAGGCTGCCCCTGCACTGCTGGGGGGTGGGGGTGGTGGGAGACATGGGTGGGGGCCTGGTGGAGAATGCCCCTGCACTGCTGGGGGGTGGGGGTGGTGGGAGACATGGGTGGGGGCCTGGTGGAGGTTGCCCCTGGTGGCTGGGGGGTGGGGGTGGTGGGAGACATGGGTGGGGGCCTGGTGGAGGCTGCCCCTGCACTGCTGGGGGGTGGGAGACATGGGTTGGACATGGGTGGGGGCCTGCTGGCAGGTGCCCCACAGTGCCGGGGGGTGGGGGTGGTGGGAGACATGGGTGGGGGCCTGGTGGAGGCTGCCCCTGGTGGCTGGGGGGTGAGGGTGGTGGGAGACATGGGTGGGGGCCTGGTGGAGGCTGCCCCTGGTGGCTGGGGGGTGGGGGTGGTGGGTGACATGAGCAGGTGTGCAGGGTAGTCCCCTGTGGTGTGTGCTGCCTGCAGGGGCCGTGGAGGGTGTACAGGTAGTACCTGGGAGCACACAGCCAAATCGCGTGTAGAATTTGCCGCGTACCCCTGTCATACACGTGCCCAGCCAAATCGCGTGTGGTACTTCCCGCTCACCCCTGAAATCCACATACCCTGACTAATCGCGTGTGGAACTTCCCGCGCACCCCTGAAATCCACGTACCCTGACTAATCGCGTGTGGAACTTACCGCGCACCCCTGAAATCCATGTACCCGGCCAAATCGCGTGTGGAACTTCCCGCGCACCCCTGCAATCCACGTACCCTGACTAATCACGTGTGGAACTTCCCGCACACCCCTGCAATCCACGTACCCGGCCAAATCACGTGTGGAACTTCCCGCGCACCCCTGCAATCCACGTACCCTGACTAATCGCGTGCGGAACTTCCCGCGCACCCCTGAAATCCACGTACCCGGCCAAATCGCGTGTGGAACTTCCCGCGCACCCCTGAAATCCACGTACCCTGACTAATCGCGTGTGGAACTTCACGCGCACCCCTGAAATCCACGTACCCGGCCAAATCACGTGTGGAACTTCCCGTGCACCCCTGAAATCCACATACCCTGACTAATCGCGTGTGGAACTTCACGCGTACCCCTGAAATCCACGTACCCGGCCAAATCGCGTGTGGAACTTCCCACGCACCCCTGAAATCCACGTACCCTGACAAATCGCGTGTGGAACTTCCCGCGCACCCCTGAAATCCACGTACCCTGACTAATTGCGTGTGGAACTTCCCGGGCACCCCTGCAATCCACGTACCCTGACTAATCGCGTGTGGAACTTCCCACGCACCCCTGCAATCCACGTACCCGGCCAAATCGCGTGTGGAACTTCACGCGCACCCCTGCAATCCACATACCCTGACTAATCGCGTGTGGAACTTCCCGCGCACCCCTGAAATCCACGTACCCGGCCAATTCGCGTGTGAGACTTCCCGCGCACCCCAGTATACACGCACACGTTTTTTTTCTGTCAGCGGGTGTCTGTGTTTGTGGGTACCCCTTTGCACGTCATTTGTCCTGGAGGGCCACAGTATTGGGCATTCATCATGGCTGTATATAGGTGCTATTTGTTGGCGCACCTTTTGGCGCACATTTCTTACAGGCGCAGAGACGCTACCGCCTGCTTTCTTGTGGCGGTCGTGTTTGTGCCTGTGCGCTGGTTTGAGCGTGCGCTTTTTTGCCCTATTCTATTCCATGAATACGTGTTGTAGGCGAGCGTGTGGGCGTTCCGCGCACTTGTACCCTGTGCTTCCCCCGTGACGCCCACATTTTGGCAAGTTGTTCCCCATTCCGAGTGTTACGCCCCGTGTTCCGCCTACTTTTGTTGCGTGCGCCGCGCTATGTGCGATTTTCGCTGTGGCCTGTGCGAATTTCGCTGTAACCTGGCGCACGCCGTTAGATGGCCTGTGCGCCAACGTGCGCCGCACACTTTTTTATCGCACATCCGATGTTTTTCTCGTGCACGGCCTTCCATGAATCGATGTGCGCTGCTTTTCGTGCGATTTTCGCACTTGCACTGCGATTTTCGCTATACCACTGCGAATCGCACGTTTTTGGCCACTTGCGCCGCGCTAATTATTCCATGAATCGGCCTGCATGTGTCAGTATGAAGATAAGGAAGACTTAACTATACTACAATCAAAACTAAACAATGAGCAAAGTAGCATTATTCAAGAAGTAACAAAACAAATTTCACATGGTGTAAAACATGAAAATAAAGAATGTTCCTGCCATAATTATAAACCTATACTACTGTACGTCAATGGTGAAGCTGGTTCTGGCAAAACATTCCTAATCAAAATCATTAGTAAGTTCCTTCAACAATTGACAAACAACAAACTGTCAGCTGTTGTCACTGCCCCCACAGGTTTAGCTGCCTACAACATAGGTGGTGTTACATTACACCGATTACTACTATTACCAGTAGAACATCAGAACAAATTAGATTATTACAAACTTTCTGCAGAAGCTGCAATGGAATTACGCAGAGTATTGAAACAAATGAAAATGCTACTAATAGATGAAGTGAGCATGGTCTCCAACCTGATGTTAGCTTTGATTCACCTCAGATTACAAGAAGTACTCAAAACAGACTATGAAGAGCTCTTTGCAGGAAAACACATTATTGTTTTTGGAGATCTGCTTCAATTAACACCAGTAAAAGGTGAGCCTGTTTTTAAAACATTAGGACACAAACTCTGCCATAAAACTGTTGGCAGCGTTAGAAATGTCAACCTTTGGCAACATTTCCAATACAGAGAATTAACATAAAACATGCGGCAATCTGCAGATCTCACTTATGCCAACATTTTAAAAAGTATCAGAGTTGGTATACTTTCTAAAGAAGCAGAAGCAATATTGAAAACCCGGCACATTAAGGCACTTTATGGCGATAATGCATGTGCTACAGATGTTATGGAACAATTAGCCCACAAAAATGTCAATTGTATGGCCTTAATGCCAACTCTTGCAAGCTGTTTCAAATTCAATGAAATCATGCTAAGTAAAGAAATGCAACCAATCTTGGAAATTAGCGCCACAGACAAACTAGATGTACATGGTATGACACTACCCATGTGTGACCAAGCCACAACAAGACTAAATAGTTTACAAAAATCAATCTCAAACACAGAAAGCTTAGAAAAGATATTAAAATTATCCTTAAATTGCAGAGTAATGCTTAAACGTAACCTTGATGTGGACCAAGGACTAGTAAATGGAGTACTGGGTACAGTTGTTGGCTTTCAAACATACCCACGCGACAACAAAATTCAGTTTGTGAATATACTCTTTGACAAACTTTCAGAAGTAAAAAGGATAGGACGCTCAACAGCTAGATTCCTTCTCTTCAAAGATATGTATGTACGCAGAGAACAATTTTCTCTAACTCTTGCATACGCAGTCACGATTCATAAATCACAAGGTCTTACCCTAGACAAAGCAATGCTAGATATTGATAACACAGTCTTTAAAGAAGGCATGAGCTATGTAGCACTATCACGCTTACGCACACTTGACGGTCTATTTCTAATCAACTTTGATGCAAGTAAAATAAACGCTGATATTCCTTGCATTTTAGAATACAATAGACTTCGCTCACTATACACCCCCACCTAAACACATATTCTGTTCCACAAAAAGTATAACGTTATAAAAGAAAAATAAATCAAACAGAAATGCAACAGGATGTCACTGCAAATCCTCCAAAGAGAGTAAAAGAAACTAATACTTCATCAAGTACCACAAGCAAAAAAGAATCAATTAGGGAAAGTAAACCGAGTACTTCTTTAAAGAAGGAAGACAAACTCCAAAAAAAGCAGTTAGATACAGAACTACCTGGACCATTTCAATTCTCAAATATAATTGGTGTAAGTTGCTATGCAAATGTAGCAATGAATATTCCATTTCAATTACCACCAATTGTTGACAACATTTACTTACACAGTACAGACCCATTGTGTTTGCAAATGTTAGTACTTCACAGAAATGCAGCAAACAATCCTGACAACACGTATAGTGTTTTTGGAATAAGACAACAATTGGACTATTGTGCTGGAATGGTGAAATTCACTATAAATTCACAGGAAGATCCACAAGAATTCCTAATGTACTTACTACAAGTACTGGAAAACAAAAACATACCTATAAATGAAATCGTTCAGATTTCATACATGTGGAAACATACATGCACTCTCTGCAACAATGTGACACAAGAAGAAATCCCCAATGAACGCTTCATATATATATCAATACCAAATTGTGAATCCATTCCATTTCAGTGACTTGTACAAAATGCAAACCATGGTAGATTATGCTCTACCTGCAATTCAGATAATCACTCCACGTTAGTAATACAAACACATAGTAAATACATAATACTAATGGTCCTTCGTTACAATGCAGATGGTACCAAAACAACTGCAAGCTGACTGGATTCACACATGGTCAAATATCACTTGGTAAGAAAACCTTCACAACAATAGGTATAATCTACCACACAGGAGCCACAACCAATTCAGGGCACTACACTGCATATATAAAAAAAAAATGTGGATGGTTTGAATGTAATGATAGTACCATTACTCTAAAGCAGAGATTATCAGGAAATTTACAAACGCTTATTTGATGTTCTTAAAACCAAACTTTGATAACTAAACTGTATTTAAACCCTAAGTAAACTTGTGTTAAAACAATATAAACTGTTAGAATACTCCAAAAGCTATCTAACTGCTCAAAGATTCCACAACAACTAATCAGATAAATGAATACCACTAAATTAGACCAAAAAATACACAGATAGAATACGCCAATTGGTATCTAACTGTCCCAAAATTTAACAATATCCAAATAGATAAAACAATACCACTAAAATATATTAAAAAAATAGACAGTTAGAATACGCCAATTGGTATCTAACTGCTCCAAAATTTTATAATATCAAAACAAATAAATAATATGTTACTGCTCCAAAAAAATACAACAAGCCAAAGTATAAAGCATTGGCCAGAAACAACAAGTGAACACTGAAAACAAACAAACAAATAAACTGTAGCATAACAGAAAAAGTTTTTTTTTTAATCCAACATGGATTTCTTTTTCTCCCACAGACCCAATGATTTTAGCAACAAATACAGAAACTGAGCAAATTGCACAGTACTCTGATTTGTAATCTACTAAATATGAGGGTCCAAAAAAAAAGTATATTGATTATACAATGTAATAAGTCATTACAAAATACTAATACTAACATGCTATTTTCTTTTATCACAGAAATGAACAAGAAAAACATGGACTCCCGTTACTAGACCAAACAGTAAGTATACAATAATAAGGAGAACCATAGCAGCATATCACATCCATAGTATCTAATGCCTTTGTTCCTTATACATTTGTTTTTCACCCAAAGTTATAAGCAAATATGAATGTGATATGCTGCGGTGGTTGTTGCCAGGGCATAGATTCTTGGGTGCATGGCCAAATGGCCATGCACCCAAGACTCTATGCCCTGGCAACAACCACCGCAGCATATCACATCCATAGAGTCAAACATTTCAACTATGGTCTATGGAAACTTTTAATGTCCGCGGACATTATGAGTGTTCTTAGAACACTTTCAACTTGCCAGCGAACAATACGGACAGCGTTTTCAGGACACCCCCTACGAACAATTCAGAACAACGCGATAGTTCTTAGAACACTTTCAACTTGGCAACAAACAATACGGACAGTGTCCTCAGGACACCTCCATTTTGTTTATTTGCAAACATTTCAGGACACTGCGAGTGCTCTTAGAACACATTCAACTTGCCAGCGAACAATACGGACTATGCCTTCAGGACACCCCCTACGAACATTCCAGGACACTGCGAGTGTTCTTAGAAACGTCTTCAGAACACCCCCATTTTATTTGCAAACATTTCAGGACACCGCGAGTGTTCTTAGAACACATTCAACTTGACAACGAACAATACGGACAGTGTCCTCAGAACACCCCCATTTCGTTTATTTGCGAACATTTCAGGACACCGCGAGTGTTCTTAGAACACATTCAACTTGACAATGAACAATACGGACAGCGTCCTCAGGACACCCCCATTTTGTTTATTTGTGAACATTTCAGGACACTGCGAGTGTTCTTAGAACACATTCAACTTGCCAGCGAACAATACGGACTACGCCTTAATGACACCCCCTACGAACATTCCAGGACACCGGGAGTGTTCTTAGAAACGACTTCCGAACACCCCCATTTTGTTTATTTGCGAGCATTTCAGGACACCGCAAGTGTTCTTAGAACACATTCAACTTGACAGAGAACAATACGGACAGCATCTTCAGGACACCCCCTACGAACATTCCCCGGACACGGCGAGTGTTCTTAGAACCGTCTTCAGAACACCACCATTGTCAAGTTTAATAAGGAGATAGGGTTTCAACCCCCTCTGCCGAACCACAGAAGCCGAATAGATCGACCCTCCCGCCGTGGTTGGCACGGGCCTCTGAATGGAAATACACAGATAACCACGTGGCAGCCAGTGGGGGGAAGACGGAGTTAGGTAAAGGGGGTGGAATGACAAAGGAAAGGTAGGGAACAGACAACATGTATTTGCAATACAATACTTAAGCCTGAACCAAACAATATCGTCTAGTACTTCCTACTTGATACTACGTGACTTACTAGCCTCCTAAGCACTTAGGGTTCTTAATCACCCTATACCATGACCATACTTATGACCGTGTAATATAACATGTAGCTAAAACATATAGGACAAGAGCGATACGAACTACCTGGCACGTACAAGGGAAACTCCCTTACATGAAGTCAACATACACATGGCCCCAAGGGCTGACATTGAACATGAGCAAACAGAAGCAGTAACATAACCCAAGTTTTCCCTTCAGAATCGAAATGAACAGTTTTTCCCTTAATCTCTCAGGAGAAATGTTCCTGCGGTAAGTATTGCCTCATACTTTTCCAGGAGATAATGTTACAAACAACCTGTGGACTTGCCAAACTTAATTGAGTCTTTTAACGTATCAAGTAAACATAATTCTTGCCAATATAAACAAACACTTATCAGGATACTTATCTTCGAGTCCGGGTGACTCACAAGTACACCCGGACGATCTGATATGACGCTGTGAAAACGCTGCCGCCCCGTGGAGCAGCTGCTGCGTATAGAAGCGAAGGCAGCAGTCTGATAGGAAGGAATTGTTCACTGCTGCGTCCCGAGAGGTATGGGGAGAGCGGCGCGAATGCTCACATTGCCTCCCAAGTTAACCAGCAAGGTTAACCATGCTCGGACCAGACGCTCTCCTTACTGCCGAAAGTCTTCGTCCGCCTTACTGGACATAAATCATTCGCTCTTCCTCCTGCGTTCCTCACACACGCCGTCGTGGCCGCCCGTGCTGCACAACATTAATTATCAGCACCTGTGGCAGGGCGGTTAACGGCTAAATACACCAGTAATGAACTCCAGCTGTCCCTTAGAGCGAATCCAGGACTACATTGTGCCTCTAAGCATGCTGGGAATCGTAGTCTTTTCCCTATTTCCTACAATATTGTCGTCTAGGCTTGCCCCAGACCCTATTCCTGACAACCATCTTGTTTATTTGCGAACATTTCAGGACACCGCGAGTGTTCTTAGAACACATTCAACTTGACAGAGAACAATACGGACAGCGTCCTCAGGACACCCCCATTTTCTTTATTTGCGAACATTTCAGGACACTGCGAGTGTTCTTAGAACACATTCAACTTGTCAGCCACAACCCCCATTCATATTTGCGAACATTTCAGGACACAGCGAGTGTTCGACAACGTCTTCAGAACACCCCCATTTTGTGTTTTTGCGAACAATTCAGGACACCGCGAGTGTTCTTAGAACATATTCAACTTGACAACGAACAATACGGACAGCGTCCTCATGACACCCCCATTTTGTTTATTTGCGAACATTTCAGGACACTGCGAGTGTTCTTAGAACAGTTTCAGTTTGCTTGCGAACAAACACATATTGAGTCCTCAGAACACCCCCCATTCAGTTTATTTAGAACATTTCAGAACACCCGTGATGTCCGCAGACAAATCGAACACAAAAAGAACGTCTAACACATAAAAAACACAACTTTCATCCTATCACATACACTCCCACCCTCCCCAAACACTCCTACACACCAACACACTCTACTAAATACAAATTTGGAACAAAGTTTCACTGCGCTGTCCGCGGACGACCGCAAATCCAAGATGGTGGGCGCTACCGAAAATCTGACGCGCTTCACGCTCCACGCCGTCCAATCAGCGAACACGTTGCATGTCCGCGAACATCACGCAAGCCGATTGGCCAATCAGGACACTGTCCGCGGAGCGAACAGGGAAGTGTGTCCGCGGACCGAACACAGATATCACTAATTTTTTTTTACCTACTTTTTGGTCATTTTAAAAAAAAATACTGGACGGATTTTCACCAAATTTGCAAAAGCACTCTTTCGGGACCAAGTCGCTGCTCCTGGTCCAAATTTGGTGAAAATCCGTCCAGCGGTTTGGGCTATAGACGCGAGCAAACATTTTTTCCCATTCAGTCCATGGGAAAAAAAAGTTTTGGGACCCCCCTATTACTTTGCCCCCCCTGGACGAATCCTCACCAAACTTTGCAAAAAAATTCAGAGTGACCCAAATACTGCAAAGTTTGGTGAGGATCCGTCCAGAGAGAGCGAAGTTATAAGCCGCCCAAAAAGTGCTCTTCCTATGGAAACAGCAACTTAACCATAACTACATGCCCACTTTCGTGGCCATGTAATATATATATATATATATCAATCTCAGAGCAGCACACCTAGCCACATCAAAGTGAAGATCTCACAATAATTGCATTGTTTCCCATCACCGAGCTGGAGGAAAGGCAGACACCCTACCTGCAAAAAAGCTGTCATTACCCACACCAGCAAATGATGGCATGGGCAAATGCCTTCATGGAGTCCTATAGGACTCCATGAATGGGGATTAACTCTGTCACTCTGGCACCCGCAATGCCGCCGGATAGACTGGCTGCCAGAAATTGTAACAACATTTGCCTGTATCCTGGCCGCCAGGATACCGGCAATGTTAGAATGTGGCCTATTAGCGGCACATCTACTCTGTTGCCCGAATAGATATTTCAGAAATATATTAATGCGCTTTAGATTTAACATTCTGAAAAATTATGGCACATAGAGGAGTAAAAGCAAAGGACGTCTTTTATTGCAGGCATTGTGGCAATTTGTCTGAACCTGAAAATTGGATGCATTTGCTTTTGCACTTTCTGGCACTTTGGTTTCAGAATGCTGCAGTTGGGACAGTTTGTTTATTGCCCAAGGGCCATTGATAATGAACTCCATGGAAAATGCTTGTAGAACTGAGTAATTCAAAGATTGTATAAACTGTTTGGGGTTTTATTAATTGTCTTAAAGATTATAGTAAGTGATTAATGTTTGAATTGATCTAGGCCTTTGGGTATTTGAGTTATTGGGTAGTTTAATGTTGACATTTTTTTAATCTTTTTTTATTATTGATATTCTCTCTCTTGTTCCTCTCTTTTTGATCTTACTTTTGAATATTGACAGGATAATATGCATTTTTGGGGAATTTTTTATGTATAATGTATTGTTATTATTGTTTTTACTGATGAATTATATGCTCATTGTGATATGATGTAAAGGTTGAATTTACTTATTTAACTACATACAATAAAAAAATAAGAGCACTTCTTAAGTGATGGCCGCAGGATAAACATTTGATAACATAACTTATCCGCAGGATGCCCACTGATTGTCATGCTCATTATCAGGCAAGTGATTGGTACAATACCTACTCATCCTCTATGGAGTCTGTTGAACCATGTCCTCAAGACAGGACATCGAACTGAAAAGGAGGATGTAGAGTGAGTGAATGAAGGGGAGGGAAACCATCCCCAACACAAGTCAAGGTTTTGTCCTCATCAAACACCATTGCCCCAGAGGGATATTTTGAGTGCTCTATGAAGCTCAGCCCTTGCGGGTGGTAGCATTAACAGAATTATGGTGACGGCAGTCCAATGATCTTTGCAAGTAACTCAAAATGTCTCATGGTTCAAAAGGCTGTCTGGGGACTTTCAAAAGGAGAGTGAGGGACAGGGACTACCTGAAAACACCGCTGGGGAAGAACTGATAACTCAGCAGGCTGGTAAACTTCTGAAATTAGCCAGTGAGCTGCCACTGGAAGAGGACCCCCACCTCCCACTGTGAGTGCTGACCATACCTCTAGATACAACCTCTGTCAAAAAACCCAGATGGCTGCAAGTCTATGACACTGAGAATGTGAATGACTTTGAAGAATGAGACTATCTTGCTATTTTTGTAGGACTGTGTTTTCGAAAGAAGCATGGAAATGGGAAGTCCCACACACATGCGGTCTTCCCAAATGGAGAACCATAATATCTATAATTGCACCACACGTTATCTTCTTCCCACTTTCCATTGAAATCAGGGGAAGCAGTGGAAGAATGTGACGGAAACAGTGCATTATTCACACAACCATTCCTTTCCCTTAGGCTCAGTGGAGATAAAGGGGAAGCAGGAAGAGACAGTGTCGAAACATGGATTTTATCACTGGTTCCCTAAGATCTTCTTAATTTTGAGGGAGGCGCTGGAGTCGGAGCCAAATATGTTTCATTATGAGACAGAGGAAGCATAATTGTAGACTATCGCAATGTTAACGGAGTCCACAGCACTGCTTAGGCCAGGTAAAGGCTTCTTGCTGAAACATAGGAAGGTTGCACCCAAACCAAAGAGCCCTTTCTTATACTTCTGGCACACGTCTCTCTACCTGACAATCTCACTAATTTCCAGAAACTGTTTGAAAGGGCCAACCTCTCAACCTGAAGAGAGCCTAGCCATCTTGTCTTTCAATGCCAATATCCATTGATGTACAATGAAACCACCTGAAATGTACTTTAGCTTTTTAACTCTTCAGTAACACAGTCAGCTATTAGTCGTCTAACTGAAAATCCTCTGTTGGAATGAGACTATCAAAGATACCGGGGGTCATTCTGAGGTTGGAGGTAAGGGAAAAACGATGCATCGCTTACCGCTACGGGCCATTCTGACCAACCAGACCGCTATTTATGGCACCATAAAATACGATGCCGTATATAGCGGTCAGGGCGCATGGCGCACGACACACCAAGCCGACATTAGCGGCATGCCGTAACCCGGAGCTGATCCCAAGTAATGCGGACATGCAAATAACGGCATCCTGAAGGCCGAAAAAGACCTTACCGGCATGGAGAAAATACTGGCATCTCCGAGAAGGTGTTAAGAACCCTGAGCAGTGTTTTAAAGTGCCACAGGTGCACACAATCAGCACAGGTGGAGGCAATGGAGTCAGGCCCAGTACAAAAGGAGCACACCCACACACCGCACCCCCTCCCACACCAAGATGATACCAATAGTGGTAGCATTACTGGAGCAGGAGGCCCTGCTTGCAAGGCCTCAACTACAACAACAACAACAACAGGCCCCACACAGAGGAGACACAGGAGGAGAAGGAGGGTGAGACAGGCCCAGCATGCCCTACCAGTGCAGCCACCGTTACCACGACAGCAGCCCCCAATCCCTTGCATCAGAACCACCCCCTTCAACCTAACACCTGAGCAGATCCACACCCTGTACCAGCTTGACTGTGACACCATCACCACCGCAGTGGACCTGATACACAACGACATAGTGAGCCTCATAGAAATACGCACCGCCATTCCCCCTCTACTGAAGGTAGTGTCTGTCCTGCACTTCCTTGCCACAGGGACCTACCAGCACACAGTGGGGCACATGCATGGCATATCACAACCCTGATTTTCCCGGATAATGACCCAAGTGCTGGATGCCCTCCTCAAGCACACAAGGGACTACACATACCTACCACGGACTCCCCAGGAGACATTTGATACAAAAGTTGCCTTCCATGCACTGGCATACATGCCAAATTGTGTAGGTGCACTCGACTGCACCCATGTAGAGTCGGTGGTCCCGCATGCCATGGAGGTGGCGGATCGCAACCGCAAGCAATACCACTCCATCAACGTGCAGATGGTATGTAACGCCAGCAAGATCATCACACATTGCTGTGCCCGATATCCAGGACCAAGTCATGACTCTTTGGTACGGCTGGACTCCACGCTACCACGCTATATGGAACGACATGCTGGACGACGTGCCTGGCTGCTTGGTGTGTTGCCTGACCGGGCCATGGCAGTGCATCGGGGTTGTGAGGTGGGTGGCTGCATACTCCACCTCGGTGGGAAGGGGGGGGAGATGCATACTCCACCTGGTTGGAAATGTTGAAGCCAGAGCACGATGTGCACCTCACCGAACACTGTGCCCCAAAGCAAGTGAAACGGCACACGACTACCAAATCCCATAGTGATGAAGTAAGGTAGACACCTAACACTACATGACTAACAGGTAATCTGGCCGCATTCAACAACACATGCACCACTCATCGGCGGCCCTCACACATCGTAAGGGCTTCCAGCACTATGCACTGCATATGCACTATGTCGCTGCCTCCAGCATATCACCACACAGGACAGTCATCCCTGGGAGTGCATTGAGGTGAGCTCAACAGGGATACCACAGCGTGTCACTGGTTCCGCATACCCATAGGAGTGCTGCAAGTCACCATGGTACTGATCAGTGCAGAATGACAAATATGCTACTGACTATAGCCAACACTCCCTACTACCAAATCTCACAGAACACAGAATATCAATGATTTTACCCCAAGACTACTGCATGCATATACGATGCACATGCTACAAGATGTGAGTGCACACCATAAACCATCTTGAAGATGCTACCCGCTCCATCATTCCATTGCACAGGACACATAGCGGGGCCAGAAATGGGGTCAATGCATCCAGGGACATGTGAGTATGGGCAGAAATCACCTGCTGCCATGTAAGACTAGTTCAGTTGTCCACCATGAATGCACAAACAATTACCTTCATTCCCCTCGCATGCAGGTGATGGTGGCTATCCCTTGACACTGTGGCTCATGACCCCTGTCTGAAACCCACAACAGGCACGAGGAGGACTACAACCGTTCCCATGAATGTTCCCGTGTGGTGATTAATCAGACCTTTGTCCTGTTGAAGGCACAATCTTGTTGCCTCAGCCGGTCGGGTGGGGCACACATCTACAGCCATCAGAAAGTGTCCAAGATCCCCATGGCATGTGTAATGTTGCACAATATGTGCATCCGTCGGAACATGCCCCTGTCCCCTGACATGGAACTGCTACCACCTGATGATGATGAAGGGGAGGAGGAGGAAGAAGGGGAAGGACAGCATCATGGTGCCGATGCACAGGAGGGACGTGCCGTGCGGCAAGCATTGATTGAACAATATTTCTGACACACAAGTCAGCAGAGGGTGTGAGGATGTGAGGACATCGGGCACTGGTTGTGGGGATACATGTACACTATGCACTGTGCAATATTGAATGACACATCCGCAATGATGAATGTCCACTCTGGTTTATTTAGATGAACAACCAGCGTATTCAAACTGAAGGTTCAAACGTGAAAAACAAACCCTCCATCACTCTCCTCCCTCCCCCTCCCACCACAACTCCCAAACACACTCTCACCTCTCTCCCACCACAACTCCCAAACACACCCTCACCCTCCTCCCCGTCCCACCACAACAACCCCACACTAGTCCCATAAGGATCACATAGGCCACATGTGGATGTCAGCATTGTCACTGTGCGCTCCCAGAGCCAGGGGGAGGCATGTCCTGGCTGCGCATTGTACGTTGAGACCGACAGAGAGGGCTGGTCTGGGTGGAGGAGCATTGAGAAGGTGTGTCCTCTTGCTGGTGCTGTCGTGCAGGAGGTGCAGTTGGCTGATATTGTTGGGCCGCTGGGAATCGGGCTCACATGTATTTCCGGCGCTTCACTAATGGAATTGGCCACAGGACTGGCATGTTCCTGTGTTGCTCCTTGCCCCGTAAGCCCAGGTGTGTCACTCTCACCAGAGTCACTATATGAGACCTGGGGGTTGGATTGGCCATCAGGGGTGTGGACAATCTCATATGTGTCCTCCTCAGTTGCTCCGCATATGGATAAGGGGCTGTTGGCAACATCGAGGGGGGCCATGGCTGCAATCTCCCCAGCCACACTAGACTCCTCAGAGTGCGGCATAGGGCATGTGTCGCCTCCAGTGCAGGGTGGGTTAGGGTTGGGGGTTGTGCACCCTCCACAGGCCCTGCTGGAGCCGGTGGTGTGCCTCCAGGTGTTTCCCTGCTCGCAGGTAGACGGCGGGCCCTGACTTGGCCCCTGGAGGTGCTAGGCCGGTTGCTTGCCTGGTCCTCGCTGTCATGCTCGCTGCCTGTGGGGGTGGAAGAGAGGGACGGCATCAGTGATGATTTGAGAGCCAGCATTTGGACATGCCTACAATATCACAATCAGATTCTAGTGGGTTATCGGCATTCGGGTGGTGAACAGCACATTAATCTATGCTGGGGTGGTAAATGCATGCATATGTCTGTGTCACTCATGTTGGCTGGGTACGGTTCTGGCTCACATGCACACTGTTTACATCAACTGCCCTGTGTGCCTCACAGAATGGGCTTCTTTGTGTGGTATGTGTCATATAGGTTACGGCCTCGCACCTGGCACTAGCATGGTTCTCACTTATTTCGGCATGATTTAAAGGGGGGGGTAGCCGACCATGCCGAGACACCTTGCCCAGCCCTTAGCAATGACTTTCATAATATTTGCGTTGGCAGTATTGACTTTGGACACTCACCTCCATCAACGGATGATGTTGCCCCACACTCCATATCTCCAACCCCTTTGATGGCTTCGGGACCTATCATGGCCAAACACGTCTCCTCCCACGGCATTAATTTCATGGGCGAACCTGGCCCTCCTCCTGTCTCCAGGGCCTGGCTTCTATTAGCTGAGAGGATGCTCCGCACCCTCAGCCGCAGGTAGTCCCACCTTTTTTCTGCCATCCTTAGTGGTGCTGGGGGTGTTGCCCACGGCGCTCACCTTCTGCGCTTCCATAGCCCAGATCTCTTTTTTTTTATTACCACCACCCTCTGCATGTCACTGCTGAAAACGGTGTCGGCATGTTCGTGGAGGGTATCCACCATCACTTGGAGCTCATCAGGGCTGAAGCGCTCCTTCCTGAGGTGGGCAGCTCCCTTTTTTGGTGCTTTGGGAATTCCTCCTTGATGATGGGATGTTTCCACAGTGTGGAAAGTTTGCCAGGGGTCCTGTCTGGTGAGGATGCCAATGGATTGTGTTTTTAAAGATGGCCGCCGTGCCCCTTCCATTTCCTGTGCGATGACACTGTTTCCGGTTCCGCAATTTAACAGTGACCGTAAATAACGGTGATCGCTATTTACAGTCACCGCTAATGCCGCGTTACTCTAAGGCGGTAGTGTTCACTGCGGTTCGATTCATGCCGGTAGAGGGTTTTTCAGCCGTTTTTGCAGCATGGCGCTAGGTTCATTACCGGCATGGCGCAAAGCTCGTGCCCGCAAACTCGTAATAGGGCGCTTTTAGCGGTCTATTGCCAGCTCGGACACGCTATTTGCACCATGTCGGTAATGAACGGAACTTGCCTCCAGACTCGGAATGAGGCCCACCAGCTTGTTCTCTTTCATTGTGGTTGGTGCCTTGGATATCTTTGCAGAAAATAAGTCAGTAGGCATTTCCCCCAAATCTCTTCTGAAAAAAGTTGATTGCACTTCTATGATTTAGCGAAAGATATGTGTGAAAAGTTTTGAGGACTCCCTAAATCAGGTTGCTGTTCAGTGATTTTGAACATTACCACTGGGAATCTGCCATAAAAGCCCATTTTAGTGTGAAAAGACAATTATTGCACAGCAAGAAGCATAACAAAGGCATTGCCATTAAATGTTGTACTATGGCTCCATTAATGAACAATCACAAACATCTGGCAAATGTTATAAGGAGTTTTTAGTGCATTTCATTAAATTCTATAATGAACAATAAAACAGATTGTGAATACTGTGAGCATTGATGACTCCTGGAGGGAGGGGAATGAGAATCATGTTATGATCATGCCATAAAGGCATGCGATAATGAGGGATCATAAATGTGAGTAAACAATGATATCAGAAGAGTCTGGGAATGTATTTGAATACTTGAAGTGTCACTCTTTCATATGTTCCAGATTGTTTATTATTTTTCTTTTAAATCCTGGCGGACATTGGATAGGGAAATCACTGCTTGTTGGCTTGAGGTAACACTTGCTTTGAGTGCTCTCTAAAGGGACATGCACTGTAGGACTGTTGAGGCAGAACTTTAAGGAGCTCTCAGGGGTACTGGGTGAGGACACCTGGCTGCCATTTTCTTTTTCGCTGGCTTATATCAGAACAGAACATGGAGACTAATTCTTTGCCAGAAGTACATGAAGTGGCAGTGGTCCTATGCCCCTCACCTCAAGAGGTGGACTCCAGATATTGTCAGGCCCAAGTAGCTGACCCGGAAGCAGAGAATCAGGCTATGACGAGAGAAGGTATGCAAATGGAAGACAGATTATGAAAAGATACAAGGAAAACTATAGTTATGTTTGGGGGAGGTAGAGGTCAAACGGAAGTGATATGTATTGTAAGGGGCCAGACCATGAGGGGATATACAGGTAGGCGAATTGGAGGCAGGTTGGGTGAGTTTGGGTGGTGGGGTACAGAGGTGCTGGGCGTTTATTGGTTTGCAAACCAGCAATAATGGGAGTCTTGACGTGTCCATTTCCAATACATCTTCTTAGTCATTTTGATTTTGATTTGTGTTGATAATACATATCATATGCCAACATTTCTAAAATAATTTTAAAATAATTCATACTCATCAGTCCATTTCGAAACAGTACAACATCAAGTTAACATCTGAAATAAAATCAAGAAGAGTACAGCCACTAATTTGGGGGTCATTACAAAATGGGTGGTAATACGGCTGTGTGGTGATACAGCTGTAATTACTATTAATGGTGTGGTATGCAGCGGAATTTCCACCACATTACAACCTGTCGAGAGTGCGCACACACCTTCAACGGTAACAGTAATTCTGCTCGTCGTAATCACCACTGAAACACGGCACCCTGTATGTAAATCGGCCAAAATCCTGCAGTATTACTGTTACCGCCGGCCGATTGGTGCTAATTCCGAATTACCATCAGCAGAAATAGCATCATTGCCGGAAAGGAAGCATGGCAGGGGCAATTTTGAAAAACACAATCTGCCCTGAATCCCCCATTTCCTTTAGCCATTTGGACCCATAAGTCACGGAAAACATGTCCCAAGAGAAGGCCAAAGTGAAGGTGTCTGAACATTGGCTAAGTAGCCAACATTCAGTGAAGGAGAGCTCCTTTTCCTCACTGATGAGATGGTTACCCATTGCAAGAAATTTTACTGCACCCGCCAATGGAAAACACCTGTGCAGCAGAAGTCAGCAATCTGGGCATCCATCAGCTAGAAAGTGATGGCCGTAGACATGGTCTCCTGAGATGCGGAGGACTGTCGTAAAGGACGGAATGACCTAGAGGTCGGAGTGCGCAGCACCCTCTCCCAACACGGAAAGGAGGCATTGGTCACAGGAGGTGGCACCGCGGAGCCCCCAGGCCCTGCCCCCATGACAAGAGAAGGCGAGTGCCATCATCAACATTGAGGTGATAGAGGGAGTCAGTGGAGGGGAGGCTGGTGTTAGCAGCCAAGAAGCAGAAGGTGTGTTTGTCCCCTCGGCCCCCGACCAATGCACAGGGCACATGACCAACCAAAGAATGTGTCCCTTAGCTCAGATGGGCCCAATGGATAGGGTTTTATGCCAGCACATGTCCATAGGTATATGCCACCCAATGCATGTCCATGCAGAGCCAGATGCAGGCCACAACCACGCCAGGGCTCACTCACAGAACAGCATAATTCCCATGTGCTGATGTGCCAATGCTGTTACTGCATACATGGGTGGTGTGTAAACTATGCATGTAACTATGCACAGCAGCATGAAACTGCAATTGCAGCACCCATGTGTGCTGTGTTGGGCCAAGTGCCAAAATGGACCCCAAACCAACTGTATAGCAGGCCGCTTTGGCCGCACAAGGGGCAAAGAGCACCTGCCCATAGGGTGGACACACTCAGCAGCAACCATACCCACCTTTCTGTGGTCACATGCAATGGCCCATGAACAACTATACCCTTCTGCCTAAATAATAATAATAATAATAATAATAATAATAATAATAATAATACTAATAATAATAATTTTGCATTTAATTAGCGCTACCAACCCTCAGGCATCTGAGCGCTGCTTATTATTACCCACAGTGTGATGTGCGCATTTATCTACCTCGAAAGGATGAAAGGCTGAGTTTGGCCCTGCCGGATTTGAACATGCGTTGGCAGGCTCTGCACGGACATCAACGCAAGCGATCTACTTGCTGTGCCGTATGACCTGCTTGTGTGGGATGTCCCTCAAACATTGTGTGATTCACAAGCTAATGTACAGGAATGCACAATAACTGACAGCATGTCATTTGTTCCCCAACAGGGTTGCAACCGACTCAGGATGAGGCGGAGAAGGGTGATGGCCCATCAACGACCCATGGCTGGGCTTCCAGGACAATGACCTCAACCACCACTGAGGAAGTGCCAACCGACGGGAAGGGCAGGTGTAAGGACCGCCATGGGGCACCAGGTCCCGCAGCACCACACCTGCCAGTGCAGGCAATGCACCCATTCCAGCTGATGCAGACATGGCCACCCCAACTGCTCACCAATAGCTGGCCAAAGTGGGCATGATGGATGTGCCTGCTGGCTGACCTGCGGAAGCCACTGTGGTTCCACCCACCCAACAGGCAAATGACTCACCCACATCACCTGGGCAGGACAGCCTTCATTCTGGGCAGCAGGGCCAGTCATCTGAGGGTGACTCTGACACCTAGTACTATGGTTCACCTTGTTTCAGCCCCAGCCCTCGCCATAGGCACTCAACCCATTCCCGGGCCACACCGGACAACAAGCTCATGCAGAGGTTTGAGGTGATGGAAAGGCACCAGGTGCACCTAGAGGCAATTGCTGAAACACAGTCCCTCCACCTCCAGGTCATCTGGGACTCCATCCAGGGTGCCACAGGCTGAGTTGTGCGGTCCATGGAGTGTGACAGGGCTCAGGCGGCTGATATATCTGCTGCCTTGACTGCCTACGGTCAGAGGGTACGTGAGCTGACTCAAGGCATCTGAGCCTTTGCCAAGGCCATGCAGCAGACTGGCGCTCGCAATGCAACACATCCTGGGGACAGGGTCAGTACAATCCAATTCCATGATCCCAATGGATGGTTAATTGCACCCCAAGGTACCATTCCGAGTGCATTCTGGCCCAAAGGTGTTGGGGGAAAAATTAAGGGGACGAGGCAAAGCAACTGACTTTTTACTTGGTGATAGGCCCAAGGGTGTTTTGGGGATATGTTGTAGGGAGGGGATGGGGTATGCTGTGTTGGGGATAGTGATGTGGGGAGGAGGTTGGTGTGCTGGAGATGGTGTTGTGGTGAGAGGGAGGGGGATTGTGTGTTGGTGATGGTGCTGTGGGGAGGGCGAGGGAGGATGGTGTGCTGGGGATGGTGTTGTGGGGAGGGGAAGGGGGGTTTGACAATTTACACATTAAACTTGAGTTCACCGGAAGCAATGCCAGGACATTCCTTTTTGTGTACAAGTGTTTAATCATTAATGTGACAATACAGTGGTGCATGGCATGTAGAAAGAAATGAGCTTTGAAAAAATTGTTCATGAGTTCCTGACAAACCATTCGTTTGGCTCTGAACTCATCCCTGCCGCAGCGTGCAACTGCCTCAGCCACAGGCGTCACCCGAGGGGCAGACCATTGCCACTGGTTAGTGGCAACTCTTGTTTACATATATTCTCTGACAACTACGGTTGTTAATTGGTAGGGTAAACCCATGTACAGGGGTATCACTGATACAACATTAAAAGCCACATTAAGGCTGATTGAAAAGGCATCTTCTTTCTCGCTTTGCCTTTTCTCCCCTTCCACAATCAACTTCTCTTTTCGCCTATCTATATACATCTCTGCATGGGTCCCAGTGTTCGCGCACGCTCATAGCGCCCAGTGTGGGAGAGACGGAAATGGCTGCGAGTGCAAGGTTATTCAGAGGAGAAAACCATTGAGCTAACCCTTGGTCCTTCCTTGTTTGACCGTCCAGATCCAGGTCAGCCCTCCACCTCATCCAGCACTGCTGAGGATCTATTGAAATTGAAAAATAAGACATTTCGTACAGAACTCCACGGTCACTTCCTTCGGGAATATTTGAAAAAGAGTATCATACCCAGTGGACTAATAGTACGCAACGAACCACGATTATTCTTAGAAGACAAAGAATATACCTCCAAATTTAGCTTTATTGCCACTAAGTGCAGTAGAGAACTTATGGTCATAACCATTACCACTGCACAACACATTAGTTCGGAATTGCAAAAAACCTTAGAGACAGAAGAAACCAAGTTCAAAACAAATACCTTACTCACTCACATACAGGAACAACTTTCTGATAAAAATAACAATTTAAGGCTATTACACTTACCAAAAAGACCAACAAGTTGAACAAAGACATTAAAGACTTCAGAACTGAAGTTATCAATCCATATACTGCTGAGGGTTACATTGACTCCCTCAAGAAATAAGGCGGTGCACCCCAATCATCACCGGGAGGCAGAAGAAGAAGAGTTACCTTTTCAGGATCAAGTAGCTCAGGCCCCTCTGGGGTCGGCTCAAATTGTAATTTCCAACCTTACCAGCCATACCAATTTGGACAACCACCATTCCAAGGCCCCCCCCTCCACCATTCCCTTTTTTAGGCAGAGGAGGACAAGGAGGGGGATGGGGTCCTCCGTTTTGGAACATACCATACCAGGGACAACGGAGATGCCCCAGGCGACAGAGACGCTAGAAGGTTCACCTGGAACTAATCAACTACCGGCCGACAAAGGGGGCAGCATCATCCTCATAACAAGTAATCAATACACCCAGATGATCATGACCTTACTTATTGACGGCGTCAGCTATCGGGTCCTTAGGAAGGATCCAACTAAAGAAATGAAAACAGAAATTTCAGAAAAGGTTACCTATGTCCAGGAAAGAAATTGGATATCTGACAAGGAAGCTGCTTTCCTGACAACATCCTCCAATTGCACTTGTTTATACGCTCTCCCTAAGAGCCATAAAAATATCCAGGACCCACCACGGAGACCGATTGTCTCTGGATGTGGTTCAATTTTGGAACCAATCGGTCGCTTCATTGATTACTTCCTTAAACCTTTAAGTATCAAAACCAAATTGTACCTTCAGGATACAATGCATACCATTCAGATATTTGAAAATATGCGTTTTGACTGCAAACAGCAACTCTTAGTGACAATGGACATTAAGGCATTATATACGTCAATCCCACCGGATGCAGCAATAGATTGTATATATGAGCACCTGACTCGGGAATATGCCGAAACTGGAGCACACCGGGTACCACCAGAATTCATTATTGAATTGCCCACTTTTGCTTTATGTAAAAACTTTTGCACCTTTGACAATCAGTTTTACCTACAGGTCAAGGGTACAACAATGGGTGCGACGTTCGCACCTAGCTTAGCTATCTTATTCATGGCCTCATTTGAGGACCAGTTCATATATAATCAAATCAACCAATGGAACTCCAAAATCCTTCACTGGCATCGTTACATTGACGATATTATCTTTATCTGGACAGGTGATGAGATATCCCTCAAACAGTTCCTAGATTGGCTTAACACATGTATCAACAACATTCAATTTACAATGGAATGCAGTAGTGTGCAGATACACTTCTTGGACCTGAAAATCTTGCGTCTGGAAAAAAACTTGTATGTAATCTTTTCAGGAAGACTACGGATCGGAACACCCTCCTGCACTATCAAAGTGACCACCCTCAAAACATTAAACAAAACCTGCCTTACAGCCAACTTCTGAGGATCAGAAAAAACTGTACATCCTTGGATGATTTTTATGAAAATGCAAATGCATTGGGCATATGGCTGCACACACGCGGATATCCTAAAAGACTGGTGACCAATGCAACAAAGAGGGCCAGATTTACTAATAGGGACTCACATTTGACACCCAGGATGGAATCTAATCAACAGAAAGAAGAAAGATTAACCTGTGTGATCACACATGGCCCCAATACCTTTGGTATTAAAAAAGTGATTTGAAAATACTGGCCCATTGTCAAATTACAATTTACAGATGAACCCATACTTCGGTTCGCCTTTAAAAGAGTGAGGAATATTAAGGAACATTTGGTTCACTCCTCCTTTGTCCGAGTTCCACCACGCACTGGTCTCTGGAACTTACAGAAAGTTACCGGCCACTACTCTTGTGGCACGTGTTTGGTATGTAAATTCACCAAGAAAATGCAGTCATTCGCCATTGGTGATAGACAATGGATTCTCAAGAATCAGTCCAACTGCAAAAGCAGCCAAGTAATATACTGCATTGAATGCCCCTGTGGCCTCCGTTACGTGGGCCAAACAATGTGCAATGTAGGTACACGGATTTCCGAACATCGATCCAGGATCCGCTGTAAAAACATTACCTCACCTTTGGTCACACATTTCCTGAGCAATCACCATACACCGGATGATATTCTCTGGTGGGCCTTAGAAAAAATCCAAACAGGCCAGAATATACAAAACAGACTCCTTGAACTGGAAAAGAGGTGGATTTACAGACTTGACTCTCTGGAGAATGGCCTGAATGAGCAGTCTCCCTTTTAAGGAGTTTCCAAATTCTTCCAACATACTATGGAACTTTCTCTCCCCTACGATTCATGACCCTCCTCCTGGTGGAGAGGGATCAGATTTACATACCTGGGGTTACGCCCACACCATCAGCGCCACTCCGCGTGCAATGCCTTTTTATACACGTCATTCCCATTTCCTTCACTTCTGCCCCCCCCATGACATGGGGGCACTGATCTTGCACACTCATTGTGCCCGACAACCCTCCCACATGGGCAACTATACACTGATGCTTTTCATGCATTTTTTCATGACAGGAATTACACCTCTTCCTCATGACATTATGCAGCCCTCTCTTTAATTTATTCTGCTTTTTGACTCGCAACCATCAAGGTGCTCAATGGCACGGACAGGAGCCGTGCACATCACTTACCCAGCTCCACATACCCAGTGTTGAGATGAATTCTTTACGAGAGTACGGCAAGGTGTCTCACCAGCCGTAACTCGTCCGTGCTCATACTTTATCCCCATTCCGTGGAGACACTCCTCTACACATTCTTCTGTCCTGATGCCTCTCATTGGTTACTTCACACCAATCAGGCACCATGACTTGCACCCAGCCCTCGCTCGCAACGTCGTCACCATGGCAACAGACCAAAACTCTTCTGCAATTTTTTAACACTCGCGTATTGCGTCCTTCGATACCCGGCGCTGCAAAGGCTCGGTCTATCAGACTCTCTGAACTCATACGGAGCTTCGCTCGGTGGATTTCCAGTCAAGCAGTCTCTTTGTAGTTCTGGTGAAGCGTTTATGGCCTGCATCGTCCGCACAAACAGGTCCCTGCAAGAGATGATTTACTCATTTTCCCCTCTCTTCTCTCTCTTTGCGCTGACAGAGCACATTGTGTACCACGTCACTGGGACATGACCGAATTGATAATTTATCTCCGGCTCCTACCCAGACCATGGGACAGGACACTACTTTTCGGTCCAGACTACTTCCATTACCAGTTCACCCCCAGCTGATGGAGAACAGGTATTTCCTTCCTCCTTCCTGACATTTTACAATGCCGTAGTGGCTAAGACACTTCCCTACATAATGTGGGTTGCCTAATAATCATATGCACAAATCTGTGCAACTCAACATTTGCTATATATATTTTTTTATACATTGTTTTTAGACGTAGCCATTTTGTATGCTGTTTTCTATGACGTCCGACTATTGAAACCACCACATATACCAGGAACTCCACGTTCATACGTGGCTTTCTCTACTGTTACAGGTTAGTGGTTTATACCAATTGTTGGACCACCACCTCTCTTCTGATTAGGCTCTCCATCCCTCACTCCCTCCCATTTCCATCATGTTCTCTCTCCGGGTGGGGATGGTGGGCGCGTGTCTCCAGACCTGGGGCCCATGCTGATTTCTTTGAAGGGGACCCCAGACCATGATTATCCTTATCGCCAGGGGTTTATCTGTACTCAGCACGATTATCCCTTCACTTAGGATTTCATACATGGCTAAGAGTTTGTTTGTAGGCATGACCATGTTCATTGATCTGCAACTATGCAATCACGCTATTCTACATTTCAAAATTGACACCATGAGAGATATACTTTCCCCCCTCTAGCTTGCTGTTTCCCTCTTCAACACCTCTTCATTTATTTCTCTTCTTTTCATGACACAGATTCCTGCTACCCACTGCCCTGATGAAGACGGAGCATTCTCTTCGGATGTGAAGAGAAAATTTTATATGTCTACAACCGCCGAAATACGCATTGCTGTCAAAGAGGGGAATGGAGGTCCTCTACAGACATTTCCATCTAATTTGGACCTCGGACCACTGATAGTCCACCTCCCGAAGGAAGACCTTCTTAGGTTCCTCCCGGTTAACCCCTTCTGCATTGGCAGACCCAACCCCAAATTACAACAATACCTATTTTGGGGCTCTACCTTAATTTAACATAAGGATGTATTTTCCATTTACACTAAATGGTTCTTTTTCTATTTTTTTTGCCTCTTACTTTGTTAGAAAAGTTGGAAATACTAAAGTGATCCTAGAAAGAAATCTCGTTTTTGACCTAAATGGGGAAACTGAGCATGTATATGACATTTACTTCTGTTCATTTTTAGTTCCATTTTTTTCTATATTTTTTCTATATTTTTTCTTTCTTTTTTAACAAATCTTTTGATTTTGTTTTCAGGTATTTTACACTCACTTTTAAGAATGTTTAATTATTTTTTATGTTAATACGCCCCCTTGAGTTGGGCGTCACTGTGTGCAAATTCTTTGCTTTTCTTTTCCACAATTTATGTATATACCTTTTTGTAATTACAACATGTTAAGTGTTATTCATTGATTCTTTTGTGTCCTCTATGATGGTTTTCTTAATAATATCATTCTGCTGTTTTGAAAACTTGGGACTCACAAGGTTTTTGTTATATATAACCATATGTAGAAATTATAACCTATGTGGTTAAATAGGATTGGACCAGGTAATTGTTTTAAATAATTCATACCTAACAGGGCCAATCCCTGATGCACCAGTACCCTCCCTTTGTGATAACATCAGCCACAGGCAATGCATCCACCTCCTCATGGGGTGGCATGTCCATATCAGGGGGTACAGGGACAGTACTCCTAAGGCACATATTGTGCAACATGGCACAGACAAGCAAAATGTTGCCAACCTTTTCATGCCTATACATAAGTTCCCCTCTGATACGGTGCAGGCTGCGGAAACAGGCCTTCAGGAGGCCGAATGTCTGCTCAATACAGAGCCAGGCCCTGCTGTGTGCAACATGGTAGGCCACCTACTGTGACATATGTGGATCCCACACAGGTGTCATCAGCCATGGCAGCTACGGGTATCCAGAGTCACCTGCAAGGCGAAAAGGTCAAATGTGTCAGTCATAGTGCATTGTGTATGTGTTGCCATTTACTACATCATGTCCATGGACATTCTGTGCATGTATTAGGCGCTTCATTGGACCACATTGCTTATTATCACAGCATGTGGTATCCAGCAGTATTTGCATTGTTGTGTTACCCATGCACCCAGCTCACTGACAGCAGTTGTCCTTTTCAAGGTCTATGATTGCAATTGCAAGATGTCATGGTGCCTGTTTTGGGACTGTATGTTGCTCTTGTGCATGTGCCCTGTTGGTTGGTTATTTCTACCTCAGTGGGTTTCTGGTGTTGGAGGGAACACGTTATGCCAGAGGTCTGGGGATTTCTATGAGCTCACCTATTCAGTTCCCAAGGGCCCAACAACCCTTTCCCCAGAAGAAATGGTGAATCAGCCAAGGGCAAGTTCAAACTGTTGTTTATTACAAAAACCGACAGGGATAATACAGGACAATCACAGATCTCCAGAATCTCCAATTCCACAAAATGTGTCTCCCCGTTTTGATGCAGAATTGCGCCTGCACCTGGGCCCTCCATCTAAAACCTATTATTCATGTTTATTGGGTGCTCAGAGCGGTAGACCCTATAGATGGTCAGTAAACATCTTACTCTACTGGTCCTTCCATGTCAGGTGGCTGCCCTGTCCACAAGAAACTATCTATTACATTGTTGCAGGGTGGCAGACTTACCATTGGCCCTTGCCCCCTGCCATCCACCCTTGGATTTCAGTCCCCATGATTGGCTGGAACTGGTCTCCCCAGGCCTGGGACCCAGTTCGGTTCGCAGCCCTCTGCGCATCCCTTCAAGGTGATGTGAAATGACTATGTGTTCCTGGGCTATCTGGTAGCAACACTACTTTCGCTTATGGGAGTGCGTTCCACATTGAAACATTGTTAACTTATTCATGTTTCACTTCTTGTCTGGGTTGCTGAGAACTGTTCGTCTTCCCACCTCGGGTGAATACCCATTGTCTAGCTCGGCCCCATCATGTGGTTGTGGACAACAGAATCAAGCTCTCCGGGTCTGCAATTATGAGGATTTATTCTGTTTTTCTGCAGCCGGCCCCTTGTTAATTAAAGTTTGGAATTTGCTTGTTTATCTCTGACCTTGGCTGTGAGCTCTGGCCTTCCCGTTCTGTGCAGCCTGGTTCTGCTTCCCTCGTCTGATGTCCCGCGGCATTAGGCCTTCTGTGATTTTGATTAGACTTATAATATGATTTCTACACACTTATATCCTTTTATATTTCTTATAGGTTAGATGTACTTGGTCCTACCAGGATCCTTATATTCTCCTGTAGTTCCATAGGGTTAGTTTCCATAAGCAGGTGCAAACGCTCTGGATCTCTTTGTTGTCTTGCGTTTAGCATTGCTGCACTTGGCTAATGAGAAAAATAATAAAAGCTTTGACAGTATGTGTATGTATATGTATCTGTCCACTATCTAGAGAACTGTGTATGCATGTTCTTCGTGTATACAAGTGTGTGTTTGTGTAAGCTGTGCATGATTGCGAGTGTACTTCATGACTGATTCAGCTATGTTATGGTGTCACTAATGATGTCAGCACAGTGGTTTCTCTGCATTTAGTCAACGTTGTCCATTATGGCATTTGGATGCATTATCACTGTTGAGGTGCCTGTATCCATAAGGATATCCACTGGATATGGTTGGAATGGCTGTCTGAGAGAATATCTCTCTAAAATCTGTCACTGGTGCTCCTGGGGGTTGTCTGAATAATGAGTGACTTTGTGCGTTCTTGACTGTTCAGGCTCTCATGTTCATAGGAGTGAGGAGGGGCATTCACTTTTGGTAGTCATATCTTTGTTACTCTTCCAAGATGTCCATAGAAATGTGCATGATCATCGGAACTCCAGGTGATATAGGTACAGTCTCCTTCTTGGTTGCACCACACCCACTTCCCCCAGTATCTGTTATTGTCGGGAACCTTGGGCATTCCTTTATCCTGGCTCTCAGGCTATTTCATTCTTCCACTACCTTGTCTTTTTCTTCTCCCATGTTCACATCCACCTTCACCCCTATTGTCTTCTCAGAAGTTTTGCTACATTGAATAATGCAGGTTTTCACCACACACAGTCCTACCAGTACTAATATTAGTGCTCCTAGTAGTACTTTCAGTCTGTCTGCCAGCCATGGAGGCATCCAGGACCATAGGTGGCCAACCAGCTCTGGTCTTTTCCAGTCTATTTGGCTTTTTCCTCCATCTTGGCATGCATCTTTGATAGTCTTGTCATAGCTTCTGTCAGCGTGCCATTTTCTCCGTTGTTGGTAGGCCCAAATGTGCAACAGGAGCTCCCAATCTTGGGGCAAACTCCTTCTTCCATTGCTGTGAGAAGGTCTAGTACATATCTGTTTGGGAGTGGCTGTCAAGCAGAGAAGTGCGTGAGAACTGTGTACCTGTTTTCTTGACAGTGGATCTAGTTGGGACCGCCAGGCTGCTTCCAGTGAAATGACGAGCATGTGACTCGGGGAACCAGCCTCTCCACCACCCTAATGACACAGGGTGGTGAATGGACCAACTCCCAGCGTCACGGAAGGCACTCTCCTGATTAACGTGACGAAGGGACTGTGCAAGCACAGGCAGGAGAGGCCACAGTCTGATGGAAAGTTACTGGATACGGGTGAAGTCCAAAAGAGTCTATTCCAAAGGTACGTGATCCGGTGGTGAAGCAAGATGGTCCAGGAACCTCTCAGATGAATACCAGGTAAGGCCCCCAGTCCTCAGGGAGACAAGTTCAAGCAGCTTCACGTAACTGGTCTGGGATGACTGATCTGCTCGAGGTACAGTAGGTCCAAAGGATGAGGCACCAGGCAGGTCCAGACAGGAAGAGGGAACCAGATTCGGAGGGGAGTCCACTAAGAGTTGGGACCCCTAAGGTAAATCCAAGGACAGTGAACGAGGGCCCCTGGAAAGCTGGAGGAGAGGCTAAGCCCAGAAAGACCCAGGGAGAACCCAGGACAAGGAGCAGGGATCCCCAGGGAAAAGAAGGGGACAGGGAACTAGACCCCAGGGAGGCTCATAGAACAGACAGGGGCCCAGGAGAACCCAAGCAGGTAACAGGAGACTGGGAACCAGGCAGGCTGGGGACCAGCAAGGCAGGGAAACAAAAAAGAAGGCTGGAGCTGAAGCAAGACCAGGCACAGGGAACAGGAACCACAAGAAGCAGGAGCGAGCAACACGACCGTAGCAACCGCGTTGAGACGCGAATTGCTACTGCTCGCGGTCCTCTTATGGGCCGCCGGCACTCGTTAGGCCTGAAACACAAGCCGTTTCGTCTCCGAGCGCCGGCGGACCCAGAACGAGGCTTGGAAGGCAAGCCCTTCCCAGAGTGGAGGCCCAATCTACGGCGCATGCGCGGAACCGAGACAGTGGTTTCCCCCGCATGTGCCGCAGCCCTCTAGCACCGGCCCCAGCACCTCTCCCCCCGGCGAACGCCCAAGCGCGAAAGCACGGGTAGATCCGCCAGGAGGTGGGAGAGGGAGCGGGTGCAATGGACCCCGGTCTCCCCAAAGGTGGCGTGACAGTGGCATTAACTTTACTGCTCGGAGCTCTTCTTTTATCGCATTGAAGCCGTGCACTGTAGAGTTTATTGTCTACATCAGCTCCCATCTGGTTATCTGCAACCATTTTGCATTTGTATATGCCTGGTCAGCTGGGACCAATGACGCAAAATCATCTCTGCCCTGCTGAATAACCGATGTTCAGATGGTACATCGTCTAGTGATTCTTCTGATTCTGATGAGAAATAGTTGTCTCTCTTCACTCTACTCGCTTCCACAGACCATTTCTTTCTTCCCTTTTCTTCTACTCCCATGGACCTCTTCTTTCTTTTGTTATAATCCATTTTAGGGAAGTTGTCTATCTTCGCATCTTTCTGTGGCACTACCAGTGCTGGCATATTGATGTGTACCAACAAGCGAACTCTTCCCAAGTTGGGTGGCAGCTTCTTGTATGCCTTGGCTCCACACACCCAATAGTGGTCCAGTAATACTGCTGTGCTGACCTTCATTGCTGAATGCTTTTCTGTGTACCTACGCTTGTATTATCTCCAACATTTACTGCACCTTCATTCTGGTAACATAATGCTGGTTTCTTCAGTTGTATTATGGGCATTGGTTCAGCTTCATTCTCTACCCAGGTGAGCAGCTTAGTGCTTGCATTCCATTCCTTTAGGCACTTGTCATTTTCTCCTTGCACTGTATTCACTGGTGCTTGAATTAGGGCGTGTGTTTTTCTTCTTACGCCTCCTTCTTTCCATCCTTCTGCTGTATAAATCATAGCCATACACCATACACCAGCATTTGTGGCCTCTCCCAACATCCTGTTTATCCTCCTATTTCCTTGACCCCCGTTTTAGGTCATGCTAATTTCTTTATTGTTATTGGATTTTGTCTCTCCTTTCTGTGGACCATCAGTTATGTATTGTAGCTTGGTTTAACTGCCAGTAATTGTTCATCATGTCAAGAGTCTTTATGTAACTGTCTTCATAGGGGAATGTTGTTTGAGGCATCCATGTCAATGTTGTGGTGTTCCCTTGGAATCTTCCTCGGGTTGTAACCAGGGATAGGTACATGAGGTATTGTGCTCTTGCTGCTGGTATTTCAGTTGCTATAATCGTTCTGGAGGCACTCATGGCATAGGGGATTAGTGAGCAGACATAGCAGCTCTCCTCAGTGGTTTCTTTACCTACTTTGATCATGTGCTTGTACCACATAATGTTAGACACTCAAGCACTGTCAGTGAGATATAGGTCCACCACTTATATGTCTGTGTTAGCACTGCACTTACCTCTCCTTACCGTGATTACAGTGCTCCCCTGTCCACCTTATATGGTCGTGCCACTTGCTGAAGTTGGGGCAATGCTAGTTGAGGATACAGCGGTTCTACTTGATACAAGGGATATTTGCCAAAAGAGAAATGCAAAAACGCCAACTTGTATATAAGAGACAAAACAAGATGAGCATTTACCTGTGTTGCTTGGGTGCTTGTGCAGCTTGGAGATATCAGCTGTCTGCCTGAAATGTGCAAAAACTATGCATTAATGGGTTAATGTTATAGTAATTCAAGCCATGCTGATCATCTAATCTGTCATGGCAAAAATGAATGAACTTCGCAACGTGTATAGACCCCAAAGGTGTATACCCATTCTCATGGCATTTAGTAATTGTTCTTGTTGTAACAATCTCCTTACATGGAACCAAACATTGAATATGTTACCAAAAAATATTCTTTATTTTATATCATACATAGAAAGAAGGTGAAAACACAGTGTATAAAAAATACCCTCATTCATTAAAAATACATGAACTCAATCCATACTAACAATTAATTACAATTTTTGCAAAACCACACAACACAACCAACTATGACCCATTCTGAAACTCATACAACCCACATCATTCATTCACATTCTTGGTCCATTCATACAGTGCAAAGGACGCAAAGTCTTACAAATCGACCCAAAAGTGCAAGGTTCTATTTTCACATTAAATACACCAATTCATTATAATGCTGGCATATATCAATTATCTAGTTCTGATGTAAACATTCTCCATAGCAATCATGAAGACTGCCCAATTTTTGTAGTCTGCCGAAGCTTAAACAAACAAGTGTCAACTCGAGTTTCGGCTCAGTACTTTACCGGCTACTGTAACTTCCGTACCCAAGCCATCTTCAGGTCACATTGGTTTGTGTTGCCACTTGACAAATTGGATGTCGAGATGAACAACATGAGGGAAAGAAAAGGAAAAAGGGAGAGGATCAAAAAAATGGGAAGGGGAAGGGAGGGAGAAGAGAGGGAGAAGAAAAAAAGGGAATCATTAAAAAACACTTCTAGACATCAAACAATTTCTCATTGCTTGTAATAAGGATACAGTGTCAAAAAATAATAATTTGTAGATATTGTGTAGCAAATAGGGAAACCATCAAACATTTACTAGTGGAATGTCCGTCTCTTAGAGACCAGAGATCATTACAGCTGTGCAAATATGCACCTAAAACTGGAAACATGGAGGACTTGTGGATCCGTATTTTGAGTGGGAGTTCGGTGCACTTAACCTGCTCAGTATTAAATTTTTTGGGCATTTGGACAGTATAGTAATTTAAAAACTGGAGATGAGTAAACAAGTAAAGGAAGCTGTTCTATTGATTGTTGTAATTAAAAGGATTGTAATAAACTAAAAAAAAAAATAGGGAACCAGTGTCAAAAAATAACACAAACAATTGTCAATTCTATTGTGTTTAAAGACATATTTAAAAGAAGCAAGAAGCCGCAAAAACTCCATATCGATAGGGGAGACCCCCGATTTCTCACATCTGCACCCACCTGGCACAGCAATTTCACAGATCTATTTAGGTACCCCTGATTAGGTACTGGAGCCTATGCAGTATTAACTGCATGACAAATGTAGGAAGACCTATGCCCCTAACTGCCAACACCCAGGATATGTGTTCTAAAAATGCAATCAAGGTAAAATGTTGAGGCTGCCTATGATGCTTAATTTATGAGACCGTTTTCATGGTCGACCCACAATTCAGTTTGTAAGCTCCTGTCACAACCTCATTACATTTGTATCCCCAGCCTACCTCTGTTTTGGAGTGGCCAAGGTGAAAACCATCGTCCAGGCTGTCCCTCAGGTGCCGCACCTGACACCTGAAATAATGTAGACTCAGTATTGCAGTTTTTCAAACTGGGTATCGGAGGAACTCATCCGTTCTGGAAAATCTGAGCTCTGTACTCTACAAAAGGGAAACACCAACTGAATGTGATGTACACAGACGCACCAATTAAACACAGTCTCCTCTACTTTGCACGCAGAGGCCTGTCAGTCACTTGATGTCTCTCCCTGGCTCCCTGTCTAAGTCTCTTCCTACAAAAACAAACCTAACTCGTCAAGCCTGCGGTTTGGCACCAGTGTTAGCACACTAGTCAAAGTTTATCGTATTCAAAGGCGAATGAGCTAACCAAGCGATGGAAAACAACTTGTCCGAAAGACATCCCATGTGAGAAAAACAACCTATATGGTAGAGGTATAACAGAAAGCAGGTGTCCCTCCTAGTTCCGTTGCGTAAAGCCTGGACAAATCAATGCATCACCTCAACTGGACCTTGTGGTGGCGTCTAGCCGGCTGTTGTAAACCTTTGCCATCTAAAAAGGGAAGCATATTAACCCCTGATGACTTGCACGACACCAAAACCATGATGCATAAAAGCATGCATGTCGGCAGGGTAGCCAAGGAAGGTATTTGGCAGAGACAACAAAGCCGGATTTTATCCCCCAAATACCTGACAAGGCTCACTATACTGATGCCCAAAGCAAAGGGCTTGTCAGAAACTAAACATGTGAGAGTTGCCATGCCGTTGGCAAAAATGAATAGCTGCTCTCACACAGTTCTAATTCTAGGGTCTCTGAGTACTGGAAGGACAGATGGGTTTCCTTGTTCAAGTTGTGGATACGCTTGGGTCAAATATGCTATTAAAACCTGATAATACACATTAGGAGGATGTGCTCGGAATCAGTTGAACCTTCTAAGGAACTGGACAAATTGGCTTTGGAACGTACCTGTGCGTTGCATAGGTCCATCTGAAGGACATTAATATTACTAATATTACTAACAGTATGCACCTTTTTAGCCAACTGTAAGATACAATTTTGTATATTGTACTAGAGCTTTAGACAATTTAATACTCTTTTAGACTATTTGTATATAATAAATATAATATTACAAATTAATTGTTTGTTCTATGTGTGATGATCTGTTGTGCAGCTGGGGGAGCCTCTTTCCTTGTATATATGGTTGAATGATGTCCTTTGAATGAATTTTTTGGCCTTTCCGTTGGCTTGACCTCCATGTAATATTATAATATGGAAGGTGATTCACAGTACTGTTGAGGAAGTCTTGTATGTTTCCACTTCTTATTTCTATATAGAAATGAAGTCAAGTCTTGTGAGTCTGGGTGTAATGGTATAGAGAAGAAAGCATTCTTCAAACCGATGACCATGAAGTAGGCAGCTTCCGTTGGAATGCTGCACAAAATTGTTGCTGGATTCATAACTAAAGGGTATTCTGCTTCTACAAAATAACTAAGAGGGTGCAAGTCATGTATAAAATGCCACAACCCCCATGTTGCCTTTTTGACTGGGTACACAGATGTGTTGCATGGTGATTCTGATGGCACTAGGATGCCTAGCTTCACTAGTGCTGCAATGGTTTCATAGATACCTTTGTCTGCCTCCCTTGAGAGTGGGTATTTTTTAACTCATGGTAAAATTGCTCTTGGCTTCAGCTTTATCTTCACTGCTCCACCCCCCTTCAGAAGCCCCACAACATAGGGACTAGTGATGCATTAAATGCTGGGTAGCTTTGGCAAATCCTCCTCAAGAAAAGTCGGCGCCGCCTTCAGCGCCATTGCCATTTTCTGTGGTACCTCTTTGTAATGTAACCTCAACCAAAATTTGATGCTCATTTCGAACACCGTCTCATGATCTGATCTGTTGCCTTTGAATAGTTCTTCGTCTATGACATTGGTCAAACTGTATCCTTTTGCAATGGCGATCCCTGCTCTCCATTTTTTTAAATGTATTTATCAAGTGCCTAAAGCCGAGGGTATCAGGGCACCACAAAAACATGCAGGACAGAGGAGGAAGATAGGACATAACAGGACCACAGAGAAGAGGGGAAGCTTTAGGTGAAGAGGTGGGTCTTCAGAAGGTTTTTGAAGCATGGCAGTCGGCTTCTTTCCTTAAACCAAGGGGAATGGCGTTCCAAAGTTTGGTAGCCGGGACCGGGAAAGATCTTCCCAGTCCTCTGCTTTTTCTGGCTCTGGGCATCCCCAACAGTTCCTTGGTTCTCCAGCGAAGGGGCCTTGATGGCATGTGTGGTGTGAGTAGCTCCTTCATGTATTTGGGGGCATTGCCATATATGCATTTATGAATTATGGTGATGGCCTTGAAGCATATCCTGGCCAAAATGGGAAGACAATGCAGCTTGCTGCGAACGCAGGAGACATGTTCTTTTTTAACAGCATCGTTCTGCACAATCTGCAGCTGGTTGGTGCAACGGTGTGAGGCCCCCAATAGCAGTGCGTTGTAATAGCCGAGTTGGGGTAGTATAATTGCTCTAGCCAGTGTGACTTGATCTTTTGGGGATAGGATGGGTTTGGCATGTCTTAATACTTTCAGATGGTATTGTGTTCCGCGGACAATACCAACTACATGAGCTGTATAATTTATGTCTGCATTCATGGAAACACCAAGGGTTTTACTTTATTCTGAGTAGGAATAGCATGTTTATTGATGAGCAGGAAGGCATACTCATCTATGAGTTTACTTCTAGCATGTCCTGACCCAAAGACCAACAGTTCAGTTTTGGATGGTTTGAGGCAAATAGAGTTAACATCCATCCAGTTGTTAATGATACAGAGGATGTGCTCTAACCATTCTAAATCTTAGTTATAGTTGCCACTCAACTCGAAGATGAGTTGAGTGTCATCTGCATAGTTCGAGAAATACACATTAAGTGATGTCAGCTGGTCGCATAGGGGCCTAATAAATATGTTAAATAGTGCGGGGGATAAACGTGCACCTTGGGGTAACCCCTCCTTGATCAGTTCAGATCTTGAGGAGGCCTTTCCCCAGCACACACGTGAGATCCTATTACTAAAAAAGGAGGAGATCTATTTAATGTCACTATCAGAGCATTGGCCTGGTGTGGTCAGCCGATTTAGCAGGTCTAAGGCAGATGATAGGTCTAAAAGTAATAGTATGCCTGCATTTCCCTGTTCGACAATGATCAGCATTTTGGTGTGGAGGTCCACCAAGGCTGTCTCCATCCCGTGAGCAGGCTGGACTCATGATTGGTATGGGTGAAGGGTGTTCTTGAGTTCCAGATGGCTTTGGAATTGGCTGGTGGCAAGCTTATCAATCACCTTGAGCAAGAAGATCATGTTAGTTAAAGGCTGCAGTTTGTTGGTATTACTTAAGTCTAGGCCAGGTTTCTTCAGCAGTGGTGAGACGACCACGTGTTTAAGGCTGTCTGGTACGGTTGCCATGGTCGCCCTGTGTCATCTATCCCATGTACTGCTATTCAATCGTCTCCCACGATTACTGCCTCTAGCTCAAGTGGCACTATCATGCCTTCCTCCTCATCTAATGGTATTTCTGGCCTGAATAAGCACTCATTTGGAAGGTGCCACCTCTTCCCCTGAATCCCTGGGAGCCATGCTATTACAGACTCAGTCCCATATTGGAACAGCTCCTCATCCAATGGCACCGCCCCCCTCTGTACCCTTTGTCCAGAATAGGCTTGAATGATTACCCTTGCATTGAGAAGGCATATCCCTGGTGTGGAGAACACTATCCCCTTGTCAGTGAATGAAATGGTCATGTTGAGTCTGTTCATAATTTCTCTCCCGAGTATATTTACAGGTTTCTGTCAGGAATAAAATAGGTGCAAGAATCAATCATGCTCCCCTATAGAAAGTGTAATATCGTCCATAAAAGGAACCACTTCCTTAGCCCCAGAGAATCCTTCAGCATTCATGGCATCACTTGACAAACTATATTTCACCTCATGGATGCAGGATTTAGTCGCCCCTGTGTCTACAAGAAAGGAGAATGTTTTGTCACCTATCATCACCCCTATGCGTGGTTCCTCCGCAGGGTTGGGTGTAATCGATAGGATGGAACATATCAAGTCCATCTCAGAGCTGTCCTATTAAGGGTATAAGGACATCCCGTTCCCTAGGATTGGGTTCCCAACACTACAGAGACCCTCCAGTTTCCTAATGGGAGTCGTTATCATGGAGTCCGTGCATACCATGGTCCCGTCGTTTGGTTGTGTGCTGTTCTGTATCTGTGGTATCTACTCTGCTGTGTATGCATGCTGAGTTCCACCCTGCATCTGTGGCATCTGTGGTGCCTGCAAATACTGCTGCATAGGTTCTTGCATTTGTGGTGTCTGTGGCATGGGCTGGTGTGTCTGCGGGTATGTGTTCAGTGTGGGTTGGTCTGCTGGCTGGTATTGCATTCCACCATTCTGTGGCATTCCCCTGCTTCTGAACACTCTCAAGATGTGTGCTATCAGTCCTCACACCCAGCATTGGGGTGGATCTCTCCCCTGCCCATGGAAACACCCAGAAAATCCCCCAGGGCCCTGCTGCATCTGCTGCCCGTGTCCTCGTCACACCCCTGGAACTCTCCCTTGGTTGTGATGTATCTGTGGCCTGTACCCACGTCCCCTAGGTGATCCCCCTCTTCCTCGAAACCTGTTCTGAGCATTCCCCTGCCCCATGATCCCACCCCAGTGGGCGGTGGTGCATGCTGCATCAGTAGTGTCCCTTGTCCTCCCATGCTCATCAGTACTGCCCCTTCAGTGGCATATTTAGATAGATTCCTTTGTACTAACTTTGCTTCCTCGTGCCCCCTTTCCTCATGCTTTTTCCTTGCATTCTATTGTAATAGCCTACAATAGTGTACTATCGTGGTGAGCTGTATTTCTGAGCTAGGCTTTGCCTCCATACCTGCCAGTTTCCTGAGTTGCTTTTGCACCTGCTCTGGCAACCCTTGGCATAATATGTGATAAAATAATGCTACTGTTTTGTCCCACTGTTCCCGCGTTTCAAAGCGCCAAACTCTTGAATCATCTGAATGTAGTGTAAGAGGTCTACGTCTTCCCCCATTTTGCATGCCATAATCACACTTATGTCTGACATGTCTGGGAGGTGTCTCCTTAGAGCTTTCCATACGGCTGCTTGGCAGTTTGCAAATGGTGAACCATTGTGCTTCGTGTCCTGAGTGGTTACTCCTGGGTAACCAGCCCTTCTCCATACATTATCAGTGGCCCCCCTGAAGATTGCCTCTAGTAGCCCCTTTACGTACCCACGGCTAGTTTCTGTCCCGCTGTCATTCTTTCCATTTCATATATCCATTTCCCCAACAGCCGCGTTTAACAAGGGTAGCCTACACCTTAGGTTTTCCTTGTCTCTGTGCTTCAATGGTACATATTAAAGTTGCCCACCTCCCTTTCCCAGTAGGGTCAACTGTGTGAACCTGATCTCCCCATTCGCCGCTCGTGTCAGCCTGATCTCTCTGTCATGTCTATCAGCGTCGTTAATGTCAGTGCATGGCTTTGCTACTCCTCTTTCTGTCGCCCTGGGAGATCCCTAAGCATCTGCACATAAGGGATTCGGTCATCTAGACTGCATAATGCGTCCCTCGACTGCTGTGATTGAGCGTCCTTGTCACCCTTAGATCCCTCTGTGTCCATTCCTACTTCCCAGGTGACACTTCTGTCTGCGCTTCTCCCTGTTGAATTTTGTTTGGGTCACCCGCTTTCCTCATCCTCACTTCCCCCTGCGTCTCTGTCTGAGTCGGTGCCCATGTTGCTGAAAAATGTTTCAGCGAAGCTCGGCCTCCTGGAGGCCATGTCTGTGCCTCCAGGTCCTCCCTATGCCTCTCCTCGAAGGACCTCATGTCTATTCTGTCCGATAAAGTGGTAGTCCTGTCCTGTGTGGTAATGCTGCCTGGCTCTGTTCGCCTACTTGCTTCCTCTTTGTCATTTCCCATGCTCATTCACCACTTTATCCTTCTGTCTCTGATCATACGCTCCTCTTCCTCCCTTGCGAGTCGCTCTATTTCCCACTTTCTCTGCTCCCTCTTCACTAGAACTTGCTTTTCCTTCTCATCTTCTTCCCTTCATCTCTCTATCTCTGTGCATTCCCCATCCCTCCTCTCTTGCTGCTCATGCTCTTTTTCTTCCTCTCTTTGCTTGTCTCTAAGTGCTCTTTCATGTCCCTCCTCTTCTTCCTTCTCCTTTCTCTCTACTTTCTCCATCATCTCTGCCCAATTACTTGCTTCGCTGCTCTCCTTAGGGTCCTTCATCTCTTTGGTTGCCCCCGTTGCTTCATCCGTTGTCTTCCCATCCAATTTCAGAAGGATCTGTCCTCTACCCATTTGTTCAAGGCTAAGCCCTCTAGCCACTTCTTAGTGCTTGCCTGCACCTCGCTGCGCACTCCCTTTCCACTGTCCAACCCCTTTCTGCCCGTGCTCCCTGGTGTAGAGGAGGAGCCAAATGTCTCTACCAGAAATCACGCCCCTATTTTGCCTATATGTTGGAAGCCGGTGATGATCCCAATACTGGGAAGAATCCTCAAAACAAGGTATCCATTGAGAAAGCCCTACATGATGTACCAGCAGAGAGAGGACAGTCTCTTAGGGTATATCCCTGTAGAAGTGTAAGGATGTATGAAAGAAAATATTGGTGACGTCACATGAAGTAAAGACGATGCACCAATAAGTGATAATATATATATATATATATATATATATATATATATATATATATATATATATATATATATATATATACATATACATATATATATATATATAATATATATATATATATATATATATATATATATATATATATATATATATATATATATATATATATATATATGTATTGATTGAGTCTGGATGTTCAATGTTGCAACTTTAGTAAGCCAGGACCCATGAAGAGAAGGGCTGAAAGCGTGGTGCAGTACAGAAAAACAGCTGAAAAGCAAGGAAGGATCAAGAAGGCTGTCTGGCCCAGTGTCAAGGGTTGGGGCAGCCAAGAAATGCTTATCTATTCAAGGAGATACAAAGAACATGAGAAATGAGGCAAGCTCCTGTTAAGGTGTGACTGAAGCACCATGAGTGCCAAGATTTATTCATTTAATATAATCAAATGCGAAGAAATTAGCTCAAATGCAGTATCCTGTCATGTGGTATGGATGGAAATAGAAAATGGGCAAGCTGCATCGAGACTCAAAGTTAAGAACATGCTCTCACTGCCTTCTATTCTCAGGAGCAGTGAGTGATACTTTGCAAGGCCGAGTTCAAAGACAATTATAATGGCAGACAGCATGAGTGATGATGAATGGTGGGCTAATTGGGTGAGGAGGCATGGTCAAGTCCACCCACAAGCACCTGGGGTACCAGTTTGTGTACTGGTAGCGGGTCGAATATTCCAGAAGGGTACAAGTGTGCCAACCAATTATAAAGAGCCATGTATTGAAGAGTCTGATAGTTTGAGAGCCAATGGTGCGTCATGTATCTAACAAATATGGAGGATAATTTGCACAAGGGTTGGGATAAGTTGTCCACCTGACTATAGAGACCCAATCACAGTCCAATCCCCTACAGAAAGTATACTTAGATGTTCCCCGTAGACCTATACAGGCCAAAGTAGGTTTTCTTAGTTTTCCACGCAATGTGATGTCACGTATGATGAATCTTTGTTATTGTGATCCTGCAAATGCATTGTAGGGACAGGGCTTCCATGTCCTTATCCTGGATTCCCTTTATCATGTGTGATGTGTGTTGTTTTCTGCACAGGAGGTCATGTGGGACACCTGGCAGAGCAGCTCCTCCTCTTTTTGGTTGTAGTGAACAAACCCTTGGAATACCCTTACGGCACCCATGGGTAGGGGTATAACCATGCACCCATAGTGTATGTTTTTGGCCACCTGTGTGTGGCCCACAGAGCAGGGTATGGGATGGTGGCACTTTTGTAACCTCCATTTTGGGATACCCAGGCCCTGCCATAGGAATCAGTGGATTCCTGATAGAAGACAAGATGGCCCCTGTGGCATCTTGGTTTCTATAACCTGTTACCTTTTTTATCAAACTCCTGAGAAGCCCTTACTCTGCCCCTTCCCCTGACTGGCTGTTGGGTGGGTTAACTATATATGGTATTGTGGGGAAGTCCAGGCCAGACTGGCTGGAGCCTTCCTAGTGACTGTATGTTGTGGGTACCCCCTTGGGGTGGGACCTGGGTTAATGGAGTGTGTGACCAATATGCATTCCATGTTATGGGTCTCTGGTATCTCTGTGTGAGACACAAAGAATGAGACAGCTCTCCTCAAAACTGACATGAATGCAGTGTGGTGTGCTGAAAGGCTGGGTGCTTGACCCAATACAGATTCCTTGTTAAGGGTGTCTAGTTGGAAGTGAATGGCCTGAATGCACTGTGAGCCTGATTGGCTGCCTGCCTGCATGAATGCCCTTCTAAATGATTGGCTGCCTGAGCTTGGCTCAGCAGTGTGAATGAGAGACAGAACTGTATATCTGGGGTCCTCTCACTTACCAGCTGGAAGAAGAAGTCTTGCTGCTGCTTGCCGTCGTCGAAATCTGAAAACTGTTGTGTCTGTCAAGGACTGATCCAAGAGAAGCTAGGAGACTTCTTCCTGAGTTACGAGGGAAGATCGTGCAAAAGCTAACCTTAACAAGACACCCTGGAAGTCAGTCTCAAAAGGCTGCTGACCCGAGACAGGGTCCGCTGAGGAATCCTGAAGTGAAGCACCCAGACATGGAAGTCCATCGTCGTCGACCAGGGTTCAGAGGTCTGCTGTAACTTCTGGAATCCCGTTGAGTCGTGTTGCCCAGAAGCAGGGACAGCTTTAAGCTGTGCTGCTCGACGGCCAAGCCGTGCCATTCTACCTTTGCCTCTGACACTTTGACACAAAGGACTCTCTTGCCCTCAGCGTAGACCGATTTGTCCCGCCGGAGAAAGCCGAAGTCGGCGATGAGCCGAGGAGAATCCACTGGTGTGTTTCCCGCCACCTGAAGTCCACAAAGATACAGAACAATGAAGATCCGAAAGCCAGCAGTGGTCGAGTCCCAACCATCGACGCCAACACTGACAACCGACAGCCACTGCCGGGCCTACGTTCTTCATCGATCTGCTTTGCAGCAACAAACTCTTGACATCGAGGTACGCTGCATGCCTCATCTTCACAAAACATCCACGAGGGATTGTTGTCAAGCACCGCAAAGGTCAAAGCTGCTCTTTCGACAACAGTGTTTACATTTTCTTTGAGGAATCTTGACACCCTGTGGCTCCTGCTTTAAAGGGAGTTCACCCACGCATTAGAAATAAATAAACAAACAAACAAACGAGGGATCTGTCGACGAGCCGTCGAAGAAACTCTGCTATACCAGGTACATTGGGGTAGTAGAACATTTTAGCAGGAATCAAGACTATTTTAAACATATATGGACTGGGCTTGCTGATACACTTTATTTACAGGTTGCCAGGTGGGGGGATCCTCACAGAGAACTGTGACTTAGAGCTAAAGTACTATTCTGCCATTGTTTAACCTAACTTGTCTTGCTTCCTATGTCTGATGTTGATTCACAACAGATTATGTTTTGTCAACTTCCCAAGTCAGTCTGATTGTTGATGTAAGAGTTAGTTTGCATCGCCATCCAGCTAGAGACGCGATACCTCATTTAAAAGAACCTAATGGTTCACTGGTATATGGTGGAGGTTGAAATACTGGGTTTGTACACCCCTCCGCTGCCTTTAGCTCCCATAGTGGATATAGCCCTTGCTCATCTTCTATATCCCCTTTGTTTTCACTCACAGTAGAAGGTGGGGTAGCAGAGGATGGGGATGCTGGCCCCTGTGCCTCCTGTTGGCTCAGCATCCATTCAACCTCACTACTTCCCCCTCATCCTCCTGGAATATCCTCCAAAGCTCAAATATTGCCATTTGGTTAGCTAATTTCTTCCTCATAAACGTGTCCTCTAAGTGTGTCTGTAGTGGTTGCTGCACATTTTTGGAGAAACTTCCACATTGTGACCATGGCTTAGTCAATTTACCCTCTGTACTTTTCACCCATTCCGCTCGATATTTATAAATCTTGTCCTTATAGCCTGGAAGGGTCCTACACAAGTGCTATAGGGGTGTGTCCCCCACACTTCCCTTGATACATTGCTTTTATTCTTACTTGACCTCAAGCTGAGGCGTTAAACACTCCGATGTTATACAAGCACAATAAAATAACAGTTTTTAACAATTATTCTCGAGTATCTATGGCCCCAAAACAATTTCTCAGGCGTGCTCCGTGCACCACCCTTCTGCAATTCTCCACCTCCTCAGTCACACCCACCAATCTGGCACATGAGCCTTCCGCGACCCGCCACTGGACAACCTCTTCTGTCAATCTTTTTTGACACCGCTTCCACAACACCTTGTGCTTTCCAAGTCCTATGCACAGACTAACAGGTGACGTCACCAACTGTGAACAAGGCTAAAGATCACTTACAGCACCCACAATGCTAAGGTCTAGCTACATAAACTTTCATAAAACCCAACATAAACCCACAGCTCTCTTCCTGCTTCCTAACAGGGGATACAAATATTCTTTGTGTTCAATCTGTATCTGCATCGTCACCTTCCAAATGAAAAATCCCCTGCTCCTTTCCCTATTATGGTTGACAATACTCAACACTACTAGACAATACTCTACAATACTCCAAAGATACTGAACAATACTCAGTACCACCCTTGTACCGCTGTTACTTTACCACTTACCTTAGTTGCTGTGTGGTTGAGTCAATACTTACAATCTGTGATTTGCTGAAGCTGTTCGGCTGTTCGGTCTCCCAAAGCTGCTACGCCACCCTTCTGGTCTGCTGGACTCCTCATGGTTCATGGGCAGGATCTTTCCAAGCTGGCTCCTGACGTACTTTACACAGGGTGCGCGTTCCCCATCTTCTTGGGTCCCGCGAGGTGTCCCGCAGCCTTCAAAGTCACTGCGGCGGGAGAGGAGGCTTTGTGCCGAAAGGATATAGCCAACTGTTAAGATGAATTTCTGAACTCTGACCTGGAGGGGCAGAGGTTCAGAAGGCCAGCCTAGTTTCTTGGAACAGGGTAACCAAGCCAGACCAATCAGGGTAGCTATGGCAGGCGGTCAAGGCTAAGTCTCAGGAGGTGTGAGGGTGACTGAAGGACCTCAATAAGCAGACAAAGCAAGGACACTTACAAATTACTCCAGACAGGTGTTATATCAAAACTATAGACACATTTATTACAAGGCCTTTGTAACATAGACCATAGCAGGAGAATCACAGTAACACTAAGTAAACCAACACAACACTATCAATACAATGTGTATACAAGACCATTTGGGTCTAAAGGGTTAAATACATGAAGTATGTCGACAACCTAGAGGGGAAGGAAACAGGCAGTGCAGATAGTTTTTAGGCCCCTTTCGAAATCGACAATACATCTAACTAAGAGGCAGTCCAAGCCCTAAGAGGAGAGGAGCCTTGTGCTCAGTAGTACATACAATGCAAGCACACACGGTTTTTCCAATGGGCAAAACAGGGTCTCTTCAGGGGTCTCTAGCAGCTCGGGAAGGTGGATGAGGTGATGCAGAACAAGTTCCCACTGTGATACTGGAAATGCATCGGAGGGACAGGGCCTTCGTATCCTTGTCCTTTACTGCTTTTTATCATGTGTTCTGTCGGGTTTTCTGTGCAGGAGTTCATGTGGGATTCCTGGCAGTGCAGCTCTCTCCTTTGGTTTTGGTGAACAGACCCATGGGATACTCTTATGGCTCCCATGGGTAGGTGTATAAACCTATGCCCCTAGTGTATGGTTTTGGGCACCGGTGTGTGACCCACAGAGCAGGGTACGGGCTGGTGGCAGCTCCATGCTGAATTAACTGGTGCCCTGATCGTCCTCCATTTTGGGGTGCCCAGGCCCTGTCATTGGAATCGGTAGATTCCTGAGGGAGACAAAATGGCCCCGATGGCCTCTTGGCTTCCATCGCCTGTTACCTTGATCTTCCCGAAGTCCCGGGAAGCCCTGATTCTGTCCCTTCCCCCTGACTGGCTGTTGGGTGGAAGTTCCATATATGGTAGTGTGGGGAAGTGCTGACCAGACTGGCTGGAGCCTTCCCAACGACTGTATGTTGTGGGTACGCCTGTGGGTGGGACCTGGGTGAATGGAGTGTGTGACGAATACGCATTCTGTGTTGTGGGTGTCTAGTATCTGGTGTTTGACACAATGACTGAGACAGCCCTGCCCGAAACCAGTATGAATGCAGTGTGAATGGCTGGGTACTTGTCCCAATACACATAACTTGTTGTGAGTGTCTGGAGAGAAGTGAATGGCCTGAATGCACTGTGCACCTGGTTGGCTGCCTACCTGCCTGAATGCCCTTCGCCGTGATTGGATGCTTGAGTATGACCCAGCGGAATGAATGGGAGATCAACAGTATATCTGGGGACCTCTCACTGTTAGGAATCGTGTTCAGAAGCTGAAGTCCACTACAACGAGTAACTGGAGTAACTGAAGCTTGACCTTGAAGCCCTGCTGGAAGAGAAGAATTGCTGTTGCTCTCCTTCACAATCGGAAAGCTGCTGTGCCTCCAAGGACTGACCCAAAGAGGACCTGGTAAGGTGCCCTCTTCCCAAACTACGAGGGACCATTGTGCACAGGCGGATCTTTGCCAAAGCTCCCTGGTAGACAGACCTTCGACAGGCTGCCGACCCGAGACGGGGACTGCTGCGGAATCCCAAAAAGAAGCACCCGGACTGTTGTCTGCCACTGTCGATGACTGCCATCGCCAACTGGAGCCGCCGTGCTCCCGTTTGCCTAAGAACTTCATTTCGAATCCAAGGACGCTCTCGTCCGCATCGTCGCCTCTGTATCCTAATGGAGAAAGCCTGACCGTCGACACGCCGAGGAGCATCCGTCGGTGGATTTCCCGCCACCCAAAGACCACAGAGACGCTGATGACTCGATGCCCTTGCTGGGCCACAGTTCTTCGACACTGAGGTGCCCCGCATGCCTCTTCCTTGCAGGGTGTTTACGCTTCCCCGTCAACGAGCACCACTAGGAACGAAGCTGCCACTTCACTGTCGTAGCTCACCCTGTTCTCCATCGGACGTTCGACGACCCGTGACTCCTGCCTTAAAGGGAGGGCACTCAAGAAGGGCTGCCGATTCCCTGACGAGGAACGCTACAACGCCAGGTACTTTGGGGTTGCAGAACTATTGGGAAGTCTATTGTGAACAATATATGGACTGGACTTGTGATACATCTTTGCTTTACAGGTTGCCCAGGTGGGGGGATCTCCACACAGAAATGTGTCTAGGTAGCGGGACCAGTATTCTGCCAATTGTTCAACCATCTTGCTTTCCTTCCTCTCTCTACTGCTGGTTTCCTCTTTATTGATCTGTGTGACATTATGACTGTATAGTTGTTGTACTTTAATAAGATCTAATAATCGTTGTGGTACCACTTTAGAACTGTATATATTTACCATTGTTGATTTTCAGAGCACAAAGTGAGTTATCGTGATATTGTATATACCTTTGAATATTAATTATATAAAGACTGTGTTTTAACCGATACAGTGTGTGGACCTTCCTTTGTGGGTGCGTGGAGACTACACTGTACCTAAGAACCATCCTGCATCACCTCCTGAGAAGCTAGGCTTTGATTACTCGACCACGTACCAATAATAGAGAATCTTGGCTGGGGTCCTCTGTGCCTCTCCTCTACCATATAGAGATCAGAAGTACAGACACCACCCTCTGGCATTTTTACACCCACTATTGAAGAAGGACCTCCACTTGAAGGCAGAGGCAGTTCGAGAGTTCGAGATGGAGTCACTATTTTGCAATAGCAGTGGAAAGGAGAGGGGCCTCCAGGGGCCACTCGTGCGTATAAAAGGACCCTTGCACTAGGGGCCACCAGTTTGGGTATGGAGTACTCACTGGTCCCCAATGCAAACAAACCCAAACTTTGTCAGTTCAGTCCACTTCGCTTGCAGGTCCGAATGCGGCAAAAAGGACGTCTCGGCACCTTTCAGTTCCTGAGATACAGCGATGATTCCCAAACAGGAGAGTGGCGATTTCTCCGCTCCGGGTTGATGACTCGACCCAGGTTCAGGCAAGAGGGTCACAAATGCAGCGTACTTTAAAAAGACGTTGCTTTTGCAGGGCAACACAGTAATCGTGTTCACTCCGGTCCTGGCGCACTCGTCTCACTTCAGACCTGGGAATGCCAAGTGTACGAAATTCGATGTGAGGGTCCCGGGGACACAGAGCTAGCAGTCTACCAAGTTTCGAAGGCCTCCTCGAAACGGCGGCGGTGACAGAGCAAAGCAACTGGGTAAGCTGGTCAGCCCACTGGTTGGCACAGGGACACTTCCGAGAAGGCTTACTTTCAGGGTTTGATGAAGTTGCCGAGAATAGTTTGCCCCACTATTCCAAAGGGTCGTAGCATCTTCGCAGACCTTCTAGGACGATCAGATGCAGCGGGGTCCCACGGGACGACAGTGGGCTCAGGGTGCCAAACCTTCCGGCGGGTCACCAGCGGTTCCTCGACTCTGCTTCATAGTTGCATGATACTTGGATCCCATCCTTTGTTCAGTGAGAACTCAGGAGATTGACATGGTATGGGTGTTTTTGGGCTCCTCTTATCCAAAGTTCCCTTTGTGCCAAAAACGAAGAGGACCCAATGGGAGTGAAAGGGGCCTCTAGGGGTCCCTCGTGCTATGGAAACAAGTCAATAACCATACACGAAAAGATGCGCCAGACACGAAGTTCAAATTTCCAATGCTAGGGTTTATTGCAAGCAAAAGATAGTATCAATTGGCCAATTCTGATCTCACGCCCCGCGACGTGAGTTTCCTAGACCTCGAGGGACGCAAGAGAGCGAATTACGTACATCAGTTACATATATACAAAATGCATATCATACAATCAGCAAAGTCATGTTCAACACCCCTCTTTATTGAGTTCCTTTGAACTCGGGATGACGATGGACATATCCGACGAGTATGACGATTATAACATTTTCGATGTCTATTCTAATAACAATGTGCAATTACAAAGTGCAGAGGCATCTTTTAGTTGTTGAACAGAACACGGGGGTTCTGTTCTTGGAAGCAAGCTGCACACGGGGGAAGAGCCACATTCCAAGCTTTGCTATCTATGAGGTACTATTCGTGTCCTGGGAGCCGACACGTTCTAAAGGGTTTTGCGAAGGGGGGCCGTAAGAAAAGCATAATTCAAGCCTTTAACTGTCTTATTCTAACATATTCTACCATCGTACGAGACTGGCTGGCAGCTGTGAAGTGATTAAATGCCCTGCAGCTCCCTCCCAAGGCTACAGAGAGGGAGCTTGGGCATTCCTCTCTGGGCTACTCATGAGGAGTTTCAACATACTCTTCAGTCCCGCGACCTTGTCCTTTCATATTCAGACAACAATGTTAACAGTTGAGTAGAGTAAGCAGAATCCGCAAGAATTGTGAGCCGCAAAGCAGTTTTTAGACAGAAAGCAATGAGCAATGGTTAACAAGCAAAATGGCGATTCTTGCTACATTTAAAATGGCCGCTCGTTGGTCAAGCATAGTAGTTTATATTTCTATAATTCGGTGCATAAGACGGTTGGCCCACGGCCATCAAGTTACGTCTATCATTCAAATGAAGGGTATTCATTTTTCTAGATTGACAAACCCTCCTTTTGGCCGTATGCCAAACGTCTTATTTATTCATTGTATCCTCCTCTAATGAGGATAAGTCTGGGATATCTACATCTGAATCATCTTCATCATTAATGACTATCGCCATGAATTGTTTTACTGTTTTTGTTTCCTCAGTGTCTCTGTTATTCTGGCCATGCGTTTGTTTTCCTCTCGACACCATGTGCATACATCCCTTAGTACATCCATCAGTTATTTCAGTGCACACTATTGGTAAGCATTGTATGCAACAGCAGCATGTTATGAATATCCCGAGTACCATCATTAGTATCGAAATTAACTTCCATCCCCAAGACCGCAATAATCCCCAAAACCAGGATCCTATCCCCCAACCCCCTTCTTCAGTAGAGAGTGTGGAATTTATGACATGTAATTTCCGGATCGCTTTAAATATCGTAGGAGAGTAGTCATCTATATACACACAGCATTCAGTTTTTACGAGCTTGCAAACTCCCCCACGATCAACTAATATTATATCGAGGGCCATCCTGTTTTGAAGTGCCATTAGTCTTATTCCTTTTTCTTCTAACGTCATATTCAACAAAATATCCGTTGTGGAATCTATTGTTTTTTGTAATATTCCAGACAGTTTTCTTATATTGTAAGAATTCTATATTTGGGACAAGAACGGTATAAATGATTTGGCTATATCCATTGCTATCATTCCATCCTCGCTACTCCTTTGAGTTCTACCTTTTGTTCGTTTGGCTACTTCTGCTGTCTCCAAGAGGAACACTCCTGGAAACAGTAGACCTAGGTAGTATGTACCTCCCCAGTTTCTAGGTAACCATGGATATGCTTTTTCTCCACATATAAAGTAAACAGGGTCTCCTACGTACACGGGTTCTATTTCATGTTTTAAAACCACTGTGTTCAGGCAGTTGCTAAACGTTCCTACTTTATAGGAACCCTTTTTCTGTAGACATAGGGGAGCAGTTTTGGGGTGTGATCCACTGTATAGGCAGGGGGCACAGCATCTTTGTTCCATTCATCCCTCATCCGAAATGTCATTACTGATGTTCTTTCTGCTGGCGGGGTTGGTCTATTCTGCCTATGTAATCTATCTAGTCTTGTTATTTTTCGTGTATTCTTTCTCATGGGTTCTAGTGCAAACACGCAAGCTTTTTGGAATATGGAACAACCCACAGGTCTCATGATCACTTCCTCAAATTCATTCATATTGGTCTCATCTAGCTGACCCGTTGGTACTATCATACTTAAAAAACATAGGACCAATGTCCAAATCAGTACCTTATTCCTTTTACCATGCTTTTTCCCTAAATTTACAGTCTCTAAATCTATTATCTTTTCAGCAGGAGTGCAGGAGGAAGCTGAAACCGGTCTTGACTTGTTCTTCATCATCCTTCTTCTTGCTGGCAAAGTTCATCGCGAATGTCTCTCGTTCTTGATGCCAGAAAAGTTCAATGAGAAATGTCACAGTTCAATTCTGCCAGCCTTTTCACAGCCTGGATCATCGATCCACTCCGAGCAAGATTAGTTCAGACGATTTCCGGACAGTTCTTTATTGATGGAGTACTATGTGCATCCAGCTTGTCCCGCTCTGGCTTAGGACACATGTACTCTATCAGCTTTAGTACTTATGTGCGTCCAGCTTGTCCTGCTCTGGCTCCTGACACATGTACTTTTATAAGCGCACCGAGGAGCTGTGAGTCTTGAATTGTCCGACTTGCACAATTCTCACACTTCTCTCCTCTACACCCCTGGTTCCTACTCCGTCCGTGAGTGGAACCAAAGGCAAAAAGAAAAGCACCAAAGATCTGTGGATCACTTTGCCTGTCGAGGCCGCAAATTATACTGATTCACTCCTGGTATTGTATGATCCGTGAATAGTGCCGTTGCATTTCCAGTGTCAGGCTCAGTGTCAGCCTGTGGCACAATGATGGGTAGCGATGAGTGCCGTGACAATGATGTAGTTTCTTTCTTTGGCTTTGGTGCATTTGCAGGAACTGGTGGGCGCCAAAGGGGTACACGCGTTGTTTCTGCTCGTGTTTGCAATGCAGGGTTTGTGTCGCTCGGCAGTGATGTTGTTTCCGCTGAGCAACGTTGGGGCACTTTTCGCCCTTTCCCCTTAATGGCAGCCTCCTCAGTCTCTGTTTCGAGTTTCACTTCTCGTTTGCGCTTTGTTTCAACTTTCACTTCTCGCTCAGGCTGATGCTGTGTCACTGGACTGGCAACAGTTTCTTTCGTTTCCGAGACCGTTTCCTTTCTCTGGTCGTCGGAAGTTGTCAGCAGTCCTGGGAATCTTTTGGCATGTGTCGCGTGGATCCATGCCTTCCGTCCGTCTACTCGGATGGCCGTCTGCGTTGCCAAAAGTACTTGATAGGGGCCGCGCCACCTGGGTGCTAATGCTGTCCTCCGTTCAAAGTTTTTAATTAACACCCAGCTCCAGGCTCCAGCGAGTGCCCCGGCCCGGTATATCGCACTGGTAATGCCTCCTGCACCTGCTGATGAATCAAACGCAACTTCTGTATTAAAAGCCCAAAATAGGTGCTTAACATAGGAAGCTCAACCTCACATAATCTTTTGGGCTGCGGTGCGCACCATACATTTGCTGGTCTCCCCATTATAATCTTGTAGGGGGAGAGCCCAGTCTTAGCCTGCACAGACGTGCGCATACACAACAGCGCTAGGGGTAATGGATCCACCCAACTCAACTTGCTCCCAGCGCAAATTTTTGCTATCTTTGACTTCAAGATTCCGTTATGTCTCTCCACAAGCCCGGCAGAACTGGGATGCCTGGAACTGTGGAATCTCTTCTCTATTTGCAGACCTGCACAGATCTGTAGCACTACTGCGTCCACAAAGTGGGGGCCGTTGTCTGACCACAGGCAACCCAAACCAGGAGAAATACTCCTTTAGCATTACTTTTGCTGTGTACATGGCAGTACAGTCTTTTAAAGGATATGCCTCCACCCACTTGCTGAATGCACAAATTACCACTAACACATATTTGTAGTTCTGGCACCTTTCCATTTCTATGAAATCAAAATGGACCACCTCAAATGGCATAGAGGGTGGGCCGAAACTACCTGCTGGAGTCACGGTTCCCTTCCCTACATTGTGTTGCAGGCACGTAATACTATTCTGCACTAGTCTTTCTGCATTCTTTTTTATGTGCTCATTCTTCCATACTGTGGATAAATGCTGTACCATCTTCTTCGCGCAAATGTGGGTAGGGCTATGCGCCATTATAACTATTGCAGTTACATAACAATTTGGCAACATCCAGTTCTTTGTTTCCTTGTCCACCCAACATCCTTCCAAATCTAACTCAGCAGAGCCCTCAGCCCACCCCTGAATCTCTTCGGTTGTGGCCTCAGCCTGCATTTATTTGACTGTGGCAACTCCATTCTCTATCATACAAGGTACTTCCTCAGTCTGTACTGTCATCATTTTATTCCCCAAATCTGTGGCTGTTTGCTTCGCAATCCTGTCTGCAAATGCGTTTCCCTCTCCCACTCTACATGTTACTTTCTTATGCGCCTCGCACTTCACTATAGCTAGGCGCTTTGGAAACGTGAGTGCAGACAACCATCGCACAATCAAAGGGCCATGTTAAACCCTGGCTCCATGTGATGTCAAGAAACCCCTCTCAGCCCAAAGTCGGCCAAAGTTGTGAACCACGCCAAAGGCGTATTGGCTGTCAGTGTAAATATTCACGTTCAAATTCTCAGAGAGTTCACTGACTCGGGTCAGTGCTATTATTTCTGCGGCTAGCACCGAATTGTAGGGGATTCTTCTGCTTTCTACAACACTCTTTAGGGTAGTAATTGCATATGCGGCCATTGATGTGCCATCAGGTAATTTAAAACAAGAGCCATCACAAAATAACTCCCCATCTGGCTCTTTTTGTGGGATATCGCTAAATCAATCCTTCCCTTTGTTTCTTCTTCAGTGATCATTAAACAATCATGGGGTGGTGATTCGTTGTCACCAATTTCTGCTATGGGCAGTGGCATTATTTCTGCAGGATTCAATGCGCTACACCTCATAATTTGGATGTGGGGTGCAAACAAGATGAGCTCATATCTTGTCAGTTTAGCTGAGGTGAGGTGTTGCGTCTGCGTCCTATTTAATAGAACGTCTATAGCATGCGGCACCATCAGAATTAAAGTGTGCCCCAATACCATTCCTTCCGTTTGTTTCACTGACGCAGCAGCCGCTGCGACAGATCGCAAACATCGTGGTAGTGCGCGCGCTACAGGGTCCAACGTGCAAGAAAAATAGCCGCACGGCCTATTTCTTCCACCTTGTTCCTGTGTCAAAACCGCCAATGCACATCCTTCACTCTCACTCACAAATAGTCTGAAGATCTTTTTATAGTTAGGAGTGCCTAAAACTGGCGCAACACACAATGCAGCTTTCAATTGCTCAAACGCTTTCTGACATTCCTCATCCCACTGTAAAGGCATCTCTGCATCCTTTTTTGTCAACTTTATCATCAGCTTCACAATCAACGCAAAATTACTGATCCACTGCCGACAATAAGAGGCCATGCCTATTACAGCTCTCACTCCTTTTTGAGTTTTTGGAATAGGCATACTAGAAATACTTTCTATGCGTTCTGGTGTTAATCTTCTCCCTTCTTTCGAAAGTAGGTAACCCAAATAAGACACCTCCTTCTGATTATACTGGAATTTCTTCAAACTTGCCTTGTGACCATGGGTCGCTAAGTGTGTCAATAGTAATATAGTACTTTCTTTACAGATCTCTTTCGTGTCAGCAGCTAATAACAAGTCATCTATGCACTGCAAGAGTATGCAACCTTCGGGTAATTCTAGCATGTCTAGCTGCTCTTTTAGCGCTCTGCTGTAAATGCTCGGGCTTTCTGTGTATCCTTGTGGAATGCGTGTGAATGTGAATGATCGACCTCCTAGAGTGAACGCGAACAGATATCTACTGCTTTTATCCACTGGAATGCTAAAGAATGCGTTCTTCAAATCAACTACACTAAAGTATTCTGCAGTGGCCGGTATCATTGTCAGTATTGTTGTGACATCTGGGACCAAAGGGATTTGTGGGTCCACCACTTTGTTTAATGCGCGCAGATCAATTATGAAATGATAGTGTACCTCATTGCCTCCTTTCTTGTAAACTGGAAGAATCGGGCTGTTGCACGTGCTACCTGCAATTTCCTCAACCACCCCCAATCTCACCAGGTCAGTAACAATGCTTTTCAATCACTTCTCACCTTCAACAGAAATTTTATACTGGGGAATTCGTGGTAGTGTGACACCTTCTTTCAAAGTTATTTTTGCTGGCTCTATTTTCAAGCATCCTATATCATTATCATGCATTGCCCACAGACAGGTTGGTACTCTACTTAGCTCTTCTGGCAACTCTTTTGACATAAATTCTGTCACCGGTGCATCGTGAGGCCACATCGTGAGGAACACCCCGTCTGCCGTACAATGTATGACTGCCCCCAATTTTCTCAACAAATTTAATCCTAGCAAGTTCTCTCAACAATTTTCTGTCAATAGAAATGGACACTGTTCCGTAAATGGTCCTATTGTAATTGGGACAGCTTCGGACATGGGGTTAATTACTGGTGTACCTGCGAACCCTACAGAAACATTCTTCTGCCCCGACAGTGGTATCTCCGGAACAAAGTGGTGGTCTATCGAGCACTTCTGTGCCCCTCTATCTACAAGGAAACGGTGCTCCTTATTCCCGACTCTCATTTCTACGTAGGGTCCTCTCTGATTCACGGGAATAGACACTGGTTCTGACCCCTGTCGTGGGCTGTCCTATTGCGAAAATAACACATCGTCCGATGTGTAGTCACCGCTACTGCTATAATATGTGTTTGGTTGTGTATCAAAAATATTCCCATTTCCCCCTTGATGTCCTCCACTCTGATCATTTCTCTGTTGGCCCTGCCCGCCCTGATTTTGGTTCGAAACGCTTTGGTTCAGTGTCTGGTTCTGTTGTGCTTGGTTTTGACCATATGATTGGGTTTGAGTACCTCCATTGGTATATCCCTGCTGCTGCTGCATGTTATTTCTGCTTGGGCCGTTTCACCCCTGATGTCCTCTATGAGGCCTTCTCTGACCAAACCCACCCCTATTCTGTAGGTGCGGGCATTGCGCTCGCCAGTGTCCTTCCTCCTTACAATACGCTCATTGATTTAATCCCAATGACACCCCATGCATATTATTCAAATTTCCCCGGCCTTGTGCGTTTCCTCTACCTCTATTGCATCCAATGACCTGCTGCAGTAACACCCCTACTATCGTTTGCATCGCTTCTTTTCTCATCTCCAATGGGTACCCATTACATATCACTTCCTTTACTGACATTCTTTTGTTAGACCTCCATTGCATTGTTTCCCCTACCCATACCCTGCAATCTTTGTTTATCGCCTATTTGTCCCGGTATCGGCAAATGCTTTGTACCACCTGGAAAAACTCTCGCCCATGATTTTTTCATATTCAACCTTGACACCTCCTTCCTACCTTTCTTAATGAACTCTCTACTATACTCAGGTGTAGCAAACATTTCAGCATATCTGTCTTCCATTTCATTTTTTACTTCAATCAGTTTGTGCACATGTTTTCTTACATCCTCATCTCTTTGCTCACTGCGTGCTAATTTATTCAAATCTAACAATCGTTGTGGCGGTAAATTCCCAAGTATCTTCTTCCATTCTCACACCAAAATTTCCCCCATGCATTCCAACACTACCTGTCTCTCGTCTCTTCTTCGGTACCCATACAATGAGGCCAATGCTGCCGTCTCATCATTTCCTTCTATGTACATTTCTGCCTCTTGTCGCAATTCAATCTTTCTTTCTTTGCTGATCGCGCTTCGAGTTACCCGTCCAAATCCTGTTCCTTCAGCCCCGCCTCTCGCCTCCCCGGTCTCAATTTCGACTTCTGGAGGGGCGGATGGTGCTGAATCTATCTCTAGAGCGGGAGGTGCGGATGGGACAAGTGACACAGGTGGCATTGGTGAAGGGCCTTGCTGGGTGCTGGGAAATTGTGTGTCCGCGGTCTGCAATTGTGGGAGTGCTCGCGCTGTGGGCGGGTCTTGGCTTAACGCTTGCGTGAGGGGAAGTTCTTGGGCTGCGGGAGGGGGTATGAGAGCTACTGGTTGGGCCTGCACAGTCACTGCTGGCGTGTTTGGTTTCGATTCTGGTTTTGGGCCTCGACCCGTGTTAGTTAACAAATGTTCCATTAATTCGTCTGCTATGTGTAGTTCCCGCTGCGGGTATATTCTGTCTATGTTCATCTGGTCACGTCTCCCTTCCCGTCTTAGACTCGCAGTCCACTCCTCCTCTTCCTTCTCTTCTGCTATCTCAAGCTTCGTTTTGTGCCTACGCGCATGCTTCTCTCTACTCCTAGGTCAGAGCATTGCTTCCCTCCTCCAATCTTTGACAATCTCAAAAGCTGCAGGTCGCGCTTTCTTTCTAATCAGCACCCTCTCTAGGTTATCTATCCTCCCAATCTCAAAACTACCATTAATCGGCCACTGATGGTCGGGTTGCTTTCTAGTTTGCCTATGCCAAATTTCACAAAATATTATCGCACCCACACTATGTTTTGCATACATATCATAAGCCGGCGTTCCCCCAGGCGGTGCACTTTGGCCATATTCCAAGGACTGTCTACCGCAGCTGAAAAGCCCCGCTAAAGTGGACAGTACTCCAGGCATGTTTCTTTAACCTTCCCCTTTGGTTAGCCACTTTTACCTGGACGTTTGAGTTTGCAAAATCAACACTCTACCAAAAATCAGGTTTCTCTTTGAATCGGGGAATGACTCACCTGATAAAACAAGTCGCCTGTTCTAACGCAACCTCTCCCAACGTCGTGTCTGCGCTTCTCTGGCTTCTGCCTTGTCTCGAGACCCTCGCCTCCTTTGCCCTCTGGCCCGGTACGTCGATCAGGGATCAGATGTGTGCAGATCTACGGAAGGAATCTCTCCTCTCTTCTACAGGGCGTCCCATACACTTCTTGATCCCGGCTCGACCGTCCCGTCCTCGCCGTTCTTCCGCCTTTACTCCGTTACAATGTATACGATGGGGCAAGTGTGGGAGGGTCCCTATTCAGGCGCCATCTTGAAAGGGGCCCCTAGGGGTCCCTCGTGCTATGGAAACAAGGCAATAACCATATACGAAAAGATGCGCCAGACACGAAGTTCAAATTCCCAATGCTAGGGCTTATTGCAAGCAAAAGATAGCATCAATTGGCAAATTCTGATCTCACGCCCCGCGACATGCGTTTCCTAGACGTCGAGGGACGCAAGAGAGCGAATTACGTACATCAGTTACATATATACAAAATGCATATCATACAATCAGCAAAGTCATGTTCAACACCCCTCTTTATTAAGTTCCTTTGAACTCGGCATGACGATGGACATATCCGACGAGTATGACGATTATAACATTTTCGATGTCTATTCTAGTAACAATGTGCAATTAGAAAGTGCGGAGGCATCTTTTAGTTGTTGAACAGAACACGGTGGTTCTGTTCTTGGAAGCAAGCTGCACACGGGGGAAGAGCCACATTCCAAGCTTTGCTATCTATGAGGTACTATTCGTGTCCTGGGAGCCGACACGTTCTAAAGGGTTTTGCGAAGGGGGCCGTAAGAAAAGCATAATTCAAGCCTTTAACTGTATTATTCTAACATATTCTACCATCGTACGAGACTGGCTGGCAGCTTTGAAGTGATTAAATGCCCTGCAGCTCCCTCCCAAGGCTACAGAGAGAGAGCGTGGGCATTCCTCTCTGGGCTACTCATGTGGAGTTTCAACAAACTCTTCAGTCCCGCGACCTTGTCCTTTCATATTCAGACAACAATGTTAACAGTTGAGTAGAGTAAGCAGAATCCGCAAGAATTGCAAGCTGCAAAGCAGTTTTTAGACAGAAAGCAATGAGCAATGGTTAACAAGCAAAATGGCGATTCTTGCTACATTTAAAATGGCCGCTCGTTGGTCAAGCATAGTAGTTTATATTTCTATAATTCGGTGCATAAGACGGTTGGCCCACGGCCATCAAGTTACGTCTATCATTCAAATGAACGGCATTCATTTTTCTAGATTGACAGGAGATCTGCTCACAACACACACTCCATACATGGACCAATCACGGACCACAGTGGTCCCAGTCATTCATCGCACTCCAGACTCTCTGGCACCCAGGATGTGTATTGGAACCAGATGTTCCAGCCCACATCCTGGAGGCACACACACAAGGCATGCAGAAGCCTGCGAAAGCAATGGGTTTTGCGGGAAAGTGCATGGCCAAATAAGGACTGACCCGGGTTAACTCTCTACTGGGGAAGGTGAAGGGGCAAGATGGCTAAAGGACAGGAGAAAGAACCTCATGGCATGGCCATTTTGGAGCCAGGTCACCTATTTGTGCCAAACACGGTTAACGCGGTTAACATGGCGGGAAAGGGTTAAATTAATTTGGAAAGCTAGCTGTGTACCAGTCCGGTCAAAGACACATCTGCACAGTTAATAAAAAGTCCAGCAAGAGTATCTAGTGCCTTTGGAAATTACTATAGACCCAAGTGTGCTGTATGGTAAGATACATTTGCACACTTGTTACATGTTGCACAAAAGTTGCAACACGGGAAAAGGACTAAGGGAAACAAAGTCTCCCAGTACTGACTCTCTTAAGGGCATGTCAGTTTCCCCATAAAAAGCGAGCGAAAGCCCAGAGGAGTGCAGCTGAAGGCTGTGCTTCTCTGGCAATGTCAGTCAATGGTGTCTAAAAAGCAGCAAAATGTTTGGGGGTTGAAACATGGAGGGAAAATTACATACAATTATGAAATCTTTCCTAACACCAACCATCCTCTGCTACCAACTTGTTGGAGGGGACAGAGTATGCCAGAGGTCTGGGGATTGCTACGAGCTCACCCGTTCATTTCCCATGGGCCCAACAACCCTTTCCCCAGAACAAACGGAGGAATCAGCCAAGGGTAAGACCGACAGGGATCATACAGGACAATCACAGATCTCCAGAATCTCCAATTCCACAAAAAGTGTCCCCCAATTTTGATGCAGAATTGCCTCAGCACCTGGGCCCTCCCCCAAAAACCTATTGCTTACTTTTTTTGGGTGCTCAGAGTGGTAGACCCTATAGATGACCAGTATACATCTTACTCTACTAGTCCTTCCATGTCAGGTGGCTTGCCTGCCCTGTCCCCAAGAAACTATTACATTGTTGCAGGGTCACAGACTTACCATTGGCCCTTGCCCCTGACATCCACTTGGGACTTCTGTCCCATGATTGGCTGGAACTGGTCTCCCCAGGTCTGGGACCCAGTTTGGGTCCTAGTCCTATGTTCAGCTCTTCAAGGTGATGTGAAATTACTATGTGTTCCCAGATTACTGTGGACTTTTATTTGCAATTTCGAGACTGTACCCTGTGGGTATGGACCCAAAAAATACACCAACAAAAGGGACATTTGAAAGGGGAAACCATGTAGAAAAATCACCAAAGAGTAACGACCTTGGAATGAGTCCTGTGACTTGTCCTCACCCGCAGTCACCAACACGAAATAGAAGATCCTCAACCTTGACTTCCAACAATGAGAAAGAAACACCAACAAAAAAAACAGACATTTTTGCCGTAGTATCAGCTGTAACAATTGCCTTGGCACCCTTCAGTAAATTATATGAATCTATCAATGATACTTTGAAGGACCATACAACTTTGGCAGCTATGCTGCATACGAAAATGATCTATATAGAAGGCTATATTACGGCTTTGGAAGCAAGGGGGGGAGGGTCTTGTATAGTCAACAGTTCATCTGGCTATACTAATGGAGAACCAAAGCAACAACATGAATTGGCAGTAGAGAAGAGCAACGAGCAAAAAATCTCAGTCACATCGCAGACCGAGGAGATATTAAAGACAGCTTTGTATGTACCTGTGACAGACGAAGGACAGAAGCAAAGTTGAATTACGAACTGATACTGACAAACAAAGCTTTTCACTCCATGATCTTGAAGCATTTAAGAAAGTCCCCCCAGTAAAACCATTAAAACAACAGGGGGCTCTTCAGCAGACACAAATAAAGAGGCAACCAGTTAATGGATGCGTGATTATGACCTTGGAAAAGAACGCTCCGAGTATGACCTCGGTAGTAGGCGGACGGGAAACCGAGCCTCAAACAGAGCCTTCAAGGGTCAAACCTGTACAAATACTGACCTACAAAGTAAGGAGCCAACATCATATCCGCTCTTTGCAAATGGCAAGAGGCATACTAAAAAAGAAGGAAATCGAGTGGTAACAATAGAAGATCGGCAAACTCACTTAGAGGTAACAAAGAACTTCAAAGACAGTAAGAGCAAAGAAGGTCGGGTCAAAGAACACCAAAGAAACCAAATAGTCGTTTTTCAAGACTCAGAGCCACTCAACATCGAAAAAGCAGGCCAGGACGATACTTTAAATAAACAGCAAATTGTGATTGAGGATCCCGAAAAAAGTTTAGATCTTATGGAGCTCTTAGTCTACTCGGTAGAAAATTTGGATTCAGAAATCCCACAAACTTTAGAACATCTGGGGAGACCAGAAAAGGATCAAGGATTAGAAAACCGAGAAAACAATGAGGTACAGCAAGTAAGTCCATACCTAACTTTAAAAGAAAGAGGGGTATAAACTATTAAAGATCGCCCCATTAAGAAAATTGGATAGAATGTATTCCCCAAGAAGAGAGACGGTGGAGAAAGATTTAGAGGGAAAGCATCGGCCCAATGGGTAATAAATCACATGAGTAGATCACCTCGCACAAGAAGAGATACCAATAGCCAGCTTCGGGAGGGAGGCCAATTAGCAAACTACTAAAATAAAGAACAAAAGAGGAAAGCCTTAGCGGAATTAAGTCAAGGACGAAACCTAAGAAAGAGAAGCAGTCATGATTGAGACAGAGAAAAGGATAGCTATATTTCATATAGCAAAAAGCTGAGCAGTGAAAGGACTTTTAAACTGGAACGTGTGGGTGATATCCGAGATAATTTGATCTTGAATAGGAAAAACATCTTGGCTTTAATCAAATGTATTCCAAACCTTAGGCAGATCAACTCTGAAGATATTCAAATCGTAGAATTCAGTTCCAGCGGTAAAAGAGAGTGTGTCTACCTACACATCCCTTCTCCAGTAACTAGGTCAATGCTGATCATGGAACAGGAAAGCTTTCAAATGATGGGCTTCGACTTGTTTGATTTTCGTACAAGAGGAGACAAGGTACAACAAGAAAAGGATTTGAATAATAAAGTAAAAGAAAGCCTAAAAAGACAACAGGAACATCTAAAGAACCCACATGCAATGCAAGTGAGTACACTAGTTTGTACCAAAGAGTCCTCAGTATGACACATAAAGAGGAAGAGCCTGCAACTGCAGAGTTGACCAGAAGCCCCCGGAGGTCTGGACAAAGAGAAGAGTGGGACACAGTAGGATTGGAAGGAATTACATACTTGGAACCTTTAAATATTGGACGATATCCGAATGGTCCTCTTCAGAAGTTAACAATTACATTCGCACAAGAAGAGCCAGACATGGAACATGAAAAATCAACATTGAAAACACTTAAGGACTGCGAAAAAAGTGACCACTCTAAATGGCCCGTGGATCTCGAAGGCTCTAGCAAAAGAAAGCTAGCTATGCCGGGCACGGGTGGATACAGAAGATGATGTCCGGAGAGATGTAGCCAAGGATCTGGGGAAAGATACCATTGTAATGGGCTGCTGGAACACTAGAGGTTTCAGCCACCTTCTGGCTACAAGCGACGTCAACTTCGGGGATTTTGACATCTTATGTCTCCAAGAGACGTGGCTAACTAAAAAGCCATGTTTGGAGGGTTACAAACCTACTTATCCCCAGCGGTACGGTCTGAGAGAGGCCGTCCTTCATCAGGCCTGCTGACCGCCATTAGATCTGGATTGGAACTACATTACATAAAAACAGTGACATCAAATATCCATTTTGAAGTGTCTCTTCTTAACTGGACCCAACAAGATACGGAAAAATATTAAAACAAAGTAAAGGATGAGGCTGTGATCCTGATGAATACATACTGGAACCCTGCAGTCATTAAGAATGAAGATTATCTGGAACTGGCAGATAATATTTTGGCAAAAATACACTTTGAATGGGCACCGAAATTCATCATTTTATGTGGAGATCTCCACGCGGTTTGCCCTAAAACTAAAGTCTTTGACGGAATAAGGAAAAAAGTCCCCCTGAATATGGTCTGAGGACACTTTTGGGTCACGACGATGACCTCTTGAAACTTACAAAGTTTAGAAACATCAATACCTAGATCCAGTCCTATGATCCCGACGTGGGAAAGAAATAATCAGAGTGCAAACCTGGATTATATATTTGTTTCAAGTGAGATGCTGAAGATTGTAACTGATTTTGAGGTCGTGAGAACAACCAACAGCAATCACAACATTTTAAAGGTAAAATGGACTTGTATAAGGAACCCCAGATCAAGTAAACAGCCGAGATTGAGGCATGCAAGGGAGGAACAAAGCTAAGATTGTCTGCAAATGCAATTGTAGAATTGACTGATACATATACCAACATTTGTAAGTTAAAGCGGCAAGTAGGCTAGAAATATAACACCGATTAGCAACCTCTGCTAAAAGTTTACAAAATTAAAAGAAAGTCATGGCCAAAAAGTGAGATAAAAACTCACCTACACGAATTTAACAAACGTATTGTGGAAGAGAGAAAAAAACTAAGAAAAATAAAACTACAAGAAAAAAAAGCAAATTCTTCTGTGCTCACGAACCAGGTAAAAGCTTCAAGAAGGATATATAAAAGTTGGTTACGACAACAAAGAGATACTATTAACCAAGCAGACGCAGTTGCAACGCTAAAGACAGTGGGCCTCATTACGACCCAGGCAGTAAGGGTTTTACGGCGGCGTAAACAGCGCCGACCCTTACCGCCTGAGTACGAGGTCCCTTAGCGCCATGGCGGATTTAACACCTGCTTTTAGCAGGTGTTAAAATCCATGGCGCTAAGGGACCATGGAGTTAATTACGCCACCGTAATTTACGGTGGCGTAATTAACGCCTTCCCCAATCCCATTATGCCCTATGGGGCAAAAATGGGAATGGGGAAGGGTAAATGGGGATTGGGGACTTACCGCCCCGCCAAGGTCGGAATGGGGCAGTAAGTCCGCCAACCACCATGGCGTAAACGTAGTTTACGCCATGGTGGTAAAGTCACGGCCCAGGTGGTAACTTACCGCCTGGGTCGTAATGAGGCCCAGTGTGCAGTAGAAAATCGAGAGACTTCTGGACCCTAATTAGAACAACGTCAGGGATTCAAAATAATCCTATAAATAACTATGTGGGAGAAGAAGCCTGGTTGAATTACTTCACAAATCTATTCCAGAAAGTTGGGCATATCAATCCACCCAAACAGGCCATTTCAATTATACCATGGATGAAAGCCTGGGACCTGGAAGATATAAAGAAAAATCTCTCCCGTTTGAATAACTCAAGGGCCCCAGGGCCTGATGGCATTACGAACGAACGGTGACGTTAAGGTACATCCGGTGGAATGGGCAGATTTCACCCATGAGGTAATAAAAAACTGCATGGAGGCCAGAACTATACCCTCCTCATGGACAACAGCAACAATCGTACCAATTTATAAAAATGGACCCAGAGATCAAGCTAAGAACTATCGTCCAATAGCACTTTTGGATGTTATTGGGAAAGTTTTTGGATCGCTCCTGCTGGAAAACTTTCAAAAATGGGCAAGGTCCACTGGACATGAGGACCCACTTCAATCTGGTTTTCTAAAAGATGCTGGAACAGCGCCAAATATCCTTTTAGTAAGCGCCTTAAAGAGTAAGATCCATGAAGGAAGCCCAAAAATTCACCTTGCTTTTGTTGACCTGGTCCAGGCTTTCGACAAGGTCAACCGTGAAATTCTCTGGGAAAAAACTAAGAGCAAGAGGTTGTCCGGAAAGCATCCTAGGACCAATCAGAGCCCTCCACCAAGACACCTCAGTTAGGGTATGTTTAAACCAAGGGGGGATGTTATCAGAGCTAATCCATACGGCCAGAGGAGTCAAACAAGGGTGTCCCCTTGCACCAACGCTTTTCAACTCTTACCTTTGGGACATTAAAGAATGTGAATCGAGGGTCCGCTCATTTCCCCCAATAGTAGGTAAGACAAGGATCTCAAGACTGCTTTACGCAGATTATCTCATTTTATTGGATTACATCCCAATTGGTCTGCAGTGCCAATTAAATGAACTGGTGACCTAATTAAAAAAAATAACTTGGAAATCAACAAGGTTAAAACTAAGGTCATGACCATGGAGGAACAAAGTAACTGTACTGAGACCATTGGATGGACCTTGGAAGGGGAGACGATTGAACAAGTCAAGGAATTCAAATACTTGGGGCTAATCCTAAGTAATAATAAACAAGAGAGCCCAATGCAAAATCATCTTCTGGAAAGAGCGAGGACATTGGCAAGTCAGGCTAAGGCAATAGACAGAGGATTCTGTTGATTTACAGCAATCCCCCTTGTTCAATTCTATAAGGGAAAGGTGGTCCCCTCCTTAGTCTATGGTGCAGATGCTATGCTGATGATACCACAAGGATTTTGGAAACGCATACATGGTCTCTTTTGGAGAAAAACCCTGAATTTACCAGCATCAGGAAGACCATAATTAGTAGCTGTCCAAGTGTAACAATCATCATTCACACAGAAATCAAAGAAACAAAAAGCAACCTATTGACGACCTGGGTGAAAGAAAATAAAAAAAACACTGGAAGAAATAGATAGCTCAGAAGAAGAACCCATTCAAAATCCAAATAAAGTAAAACAAAAATTGTGGGAACGGGATTGGATACAGATGACTTCTTTAAAATATAGAAGTAAACTGATATGCCATCTGGCACCAACAACTAGGGGCTTAAACGATTTACCGACGTATCTAAATAAGTTCCCCGATAAGACTTTGAGAAACATCTTCTTACGAGTTTGAATGAACTTTCTTCCAACTAATGAGATTCGAGCTATAAGAAAAATAACACCAGACAATAGTTGCCATTTCTGTAAAAACAAGGACCAAATGGAGACACTCCGACATCTCTTTTTGTCATGTACAGGATTGACGAAGCTGAGAACTACGCATTTGGGACATTTACACAAAGAGACGAGAATATGTGGAGAAGAGGAGTGGTGGAGCTGGCTAATAGAAGGGACAACACTTCATACGTGATATCGGTCTCCCAATTCTTCATGAACTTGAAGCTTCAGGACTGTAATTGAGAATTGACAGAGAGATCTTGATCAAGTTTTCGAAATTTCTTCTGGTTTAAGGAACTTTTTCAGTACGGGAGGAGGGAGGGAAAATTAATTTTTCTTTTTCTTTTCTTTTTTTCTCTTGTAAATATTTCTTGTAAATTGAACCAAGTAAAATACAAAAATTCAAAAAGACAGTTTATTGTTGTGGCCACACCCCCTTCTCGGTGTTCTCTATTTCAACCAGAACACGCGTGCACCAGAGCAAGCACCATCAAGTACTGCTTTGTCGTGGGATACTGGTCTGCTGACCAGTTTACTGTGGACTTTTATTTGCAATTTCAAGGTGATTTAACTTCTACACCTCTACATGAACTGTTCGTAGTCTATATAATGTTACCATTGTTAAAATATATATTTTCTATTTGCTTACAATAAAATACAGTTTATTTTTGTGACCACACCCCCTTATTGGCGTTGTCTATTTCAACCAGAGCGCGCACGCGCACCAGAGCAAGTACCGTCAAGTACCGTTTTGCCATTTTGCCGCTTTGCCACATCGCAGCGGCTGGCGGCTCGGCGTACTTGCTGGTACAGTGCACAAGACACAATTTCACTTACTCAGGTAAACTTGTTCACATTCTTAATTTCGCATTGAATTGCTTGCATGTGTTCGACTGTGTATATGCTAAAATCTGACATGCCGGCTACTATTGCTCTTCCATCGGTAACTCGAGCGAGCACGCACTCAGTGAGATGTGTATCGAAAAAAGCCAACACGCTTTCACCAGCGAATCCTAATATACCACACTGCGCTAACATCCGTGGGTTTTGTATTCCTCGCAACCCCTCTAGAGATTTGCCAGAAAATGCTATCATCAAATCTAACACGCTCCCTGCTATATCAAATACTCAGAAATTTAAATTTCTGTCTGAGCTGCACCCTGAAAACATGCTAATAATTGATTCACTCATTTCTGCAGGTTTCAGTGGCACGCCGGACGAATGTAACATTGTAACAATTGAGGACAGTTGTGCCCATAGTGCGAGCAAACAAAATTGATGTGCAAAATGTGCCTTTAAAATCAAATTTAAGCACAGAAAGAGCAACTTCCGCCTGTGGCGCGTGATACCCCTATAAACAAAAAGTACTTACCTTTTGGACACCGAACGCCCTTTCATGGCAGGATTCATCATTCCATCTCCGACATATCTATCCATGCAAGCCATTCTGATTCAGCAAGCATGCAGATCCTTTCCCAATCCTCTATTATGTTCAATCACAAATCTTGCGTCCTGTCTACTTTATCAGTCCAACTCCGCGCAGGCCAAACTCGTCACCGAAACAAAAGAATTAACTCAGCCAACCCTCTGTGCTGGAAATCACATTAACAGCAATGAATATGGCTATCATCAGCTTAACCAAACTTTTTGAAACTTTGGATCAAAAAATCACTTTACAATCAACCCAAATTCCATACATTGTATACTGGACAAATATAAATTAATGTTTTAAAGAGACCTGCATTAAAACGTCTGATCAAGTTCTGAACAAAGATCTAACCCAGTGTGACAACCACAATCAACAAAAAACTGCGGCCTCAGACACACAGAATATGACATCAGTGTTACCCACGTTCCCAGCAGTCATTGCACCATTACATGATGAATTAGTGAATACATCTGTGAACAAAACTGTGGAGGCTGTAAGCTCTGATACTCAGGGAACTATTCCAGTGAATAATAAGCTCATTCGAAGACATGAAATCTTTGATTCGGTCTTTAAACAGAAACAGACTGTGAAAACTAACAATAGTAAGACGACCATAACTGTGCAATAAATGAAAAACAAAGCATAAAAACTATAAATTCTACACAAAAAGCAAGGTCATCTTTTGTTAGAAAATATAAACGGTTAATTAAGGATAAAAAGGATAGAACCCTCTTGCAGCAAAAAAGTCCTTCTGCACATCCACCTCTTGATGAGATTGTAAGTGCCCTCATGAGTCAACCTAATGACACAGTGATTAGTGGGCCAAGAAATGGCACGCACTGCGGTAAAAAAAAACAAGATCACCATGGATTTAGAACCAGCGGCAGCTGAACTACTATGTAAAGAAATTAAGAAGCAGTTGATGCATATTTAGCCTCTCAACCAAAACAGTCCTATGTTATGTTAACTGAAAACCCCCACAAAAACCTGTTACATCTGACGCTAAAACTGAAACTCCCTCTAATGTACAACCTAATGAACGCAAGTGCATACAACACACCTTATCTATGGAACAAAATATTCTTGCAAGTAAAGCACATGGTGCCCTGACTACAAAGACATTTGAGCATCGACCTGATGGCAATCGATTGAAATCACCAAACAATGAAATATTGATAAGAGAATCACACACTCTAAAGTTATTAAAAGGAAACAACAGTATCACACTTTAATAATGAAATGCCCACCAGGTCCACACAAATCATTGACATTATGTAGAGCCAATATCCTGAGCATTTTTGACGACACCCCTTCATTAGGAGACATTGAGCCTCATTACAACCCTGGTGGTAGAGTGATAATGGCGCCGGTAGTGCTGCTGGCGCCGTTATCACTCTACCACCACATTACGAGTTCTGCTCATGGGGCTGCTCTGCACGCCTGGTCAGCCCAGATGTGCAGAGCGGCACCCGCTAGCAGAAAAGGATGGTAGCAATGGTCCCTTTATGAACAGGACCGTTGTTACCATCCTCCCCATTCACAATGAGCCCTATGGGGGCCCCAAAATTAGGGTGAGAAAAGGTGCCATCACTTGTATATGCTGATGAGTTGATCTTGATTTTAAAGACTCCAATAGGTCTGCAAAGACTACTTCAGCCTCTAGCCTCTTACATAGATATCAATCAGTTAACTATTAATACCCAGAAAACCAAGATTATTTTACGTAACGTTAAAAAGTCAGGCAGGAATAAACTGAGGTGGACCTTGCAAGATGCCGAGTTACGACTGGCCCAACAATACACATATTTGTGCATATGTATAGATAGCCAGCCACATAACAGAATACACCTACAAATTCTGACATCAAAACTAACAACTGCAATCTCGCAAACCAAAGTCATCTTGTATAAATATGGGAAGTTTTAATTGCGACCAGCGGTTACCTACTATAACAAAAAAAACACTCCAATTCTATTATATGGCCTAGAAACATGGCCAATATTAAATAAAATGACTCCAAAGATTGGAAGCTACATTCTGGAGGCAGGTCTTAAACTTGCCCCAATGTCTGCCAATTGCTAATCTAAGATACAAGATTGGACTAATCTCGTTGAATGCATTATATCATTGGCATTTATGCGCTCTGCTCAGGAAATGCATTCTAGCAAGCAAGCCAAATACTTTAATTAAAACTTTGTCTGGCTATAAACTTAGTTTTTCACACAGCTTTGTAACTAATTGGAAGAAAGCTGTCTTTACCATCGTGGCTGCAGCTGACATTACGCTGGATATTCTCATAATGGATCCAAGCAGCTAAAACAAAACTCTCTTTAGCTGACCGGATTGAGACACGAAAACAATGTTCTTCACACAAGGACCTCGGAGAAAATCCTTTTGTAGAAAAAAAAATCGTATCTCTGAACCATACTTGCTTCGTTATCCTTCAGTAACACTAAGATCAACTACACTGTGCTTTAGATTTAATCTTTGGCCAACCAGATCTCTGTTAGCAAAACATAAAATCATTAGTGGAAACATCAATTATTGTCGATTTTGTAACAATATTAACCAACAAGAAACCTTACGGCACATCATATAACAGTGTCCTGAACTATCAGACAAAAGAGACAATCACCTTTTCAAACACTTTGCGCAGTATTGACTGCTGAATGTTGACGAACAATGGAAGATGATCTTCTCAACTGCACGTATTACCATGCAAATTGCTGTCATGAACTTTTTGATTTCACTACCACTACTGTAACCTAGAAATACAGTAGGTAACATCATTCAAGTGGGTATCTATTTAAATGCCACCAACAGCTTAAATTTAAATTTCCTCTGATAAACTAAGGAAGATTCATGTCTTTTATTGCCCATATGTTATTTTCTAGTCTGATTATAGTTTTAATGTTTATGATTTTAGAGAGACAGAAGATGACAACATGCTAAAACAAAATACTTTATACCAGTAAATCGAATGATTTACTGGACCAAATCAGAAGGCCATTACAGAATTTCGTCATGATTAAAGTCGAGCAAACTAGCTCAAAGTTTGAGTTAAAATGTTTAATGTGTGATCCTCTACAGAGAGACTTCATTACCTGGTCAATGAAGCAAATGTTATAGAAACCTAGTTCTATGCTGACACTCAAAGTTGTCTTATTATCATGTTTATGACATGACATTGCAATTGTTTCACCATTGCATTGGGGTTGTACTATTTACAAATTAACTGCTGAAATTGGAAACTGTATAAGTTTAAGTGATTGTAAAAAGGTCCCTTTGGTTGTGTCCTTGTAGTCTGCGAACATCTACCTAATACAATCTGTAAATTGGAAAATGCGAGACTTTTACATAGTGGCAATCTCACTATGTTCATGTATAATTATGATTTAGATTGTGAGGCATTTATGTGCAGAGTGCAATTAAAAGATGTTCCTGATTCTGGACCTAAAATTAGAGTGACTATGAAATTAATTATACACAGGCTGCAAGATTTTAATATATGTTAGGTTTAGTAGATTGAATAATTTAAAAAAAATGTTGTTTTATTATATTACATTTATTGTAAAGTTGTTTATTCAGCTGTAGCAATACATAAAAATTAACAAAAATAATAAAAACCACGTTGCAACATTGTTAACTTATTCATGTTCCACTTCTCATCTGGGTTGCTGAGAACCGTTTGTCTTCCCACCGCGGGTGAATACCCATTGTCTAGCTCGACTGCATCAGGTGGTCGTGGACCACAGAATCAAGCTCTCCGGCTCTGCAATTATGGGAATTTATTCTTTTTTTCTGCAGCTGGCCCCTTGTCATTTGATGTTTGGAATGTGTTTGTTTATCTCTGACCTTGCCTGTGAGCTCTGGCCGTCCCGTTCTGTGCAGCTTGGTTCTGCTTCCCTCATCTTGTGTCCTGCAGCTTGAGGCCTTCTGTGATTTTCATTAGACTTATAATATGATTTCTACAGACTTATATTGTTTTATCTTTCTTATAGGTTAGTTGCACTTGGTCCTACCAGGCTCCTTACATACTCCCGTAGTTCCATAGGGTTGCCATAAGAATCTGCAAGCATGCTCTGGATCTCTTTGTTGCCTTGCGTTTAGCATTTCTGCACTTGGCTAATGAGAAAAATAATAAAAGCTTTGACAGTATGTATAGGTATCTCTCCTCTATCTACAGAACTGCGGATGCATGTTCTTCGTGTATAGGAGTGTGTGTTTGTGTAAGCTGTGCATGGTTGCGAGTGGTGTCTCTGCATTTAGTCAACGTTGTCCATTATGGCATTTGGATCCATGATCACTGTTGAGGTACCTGTATCCAAAAAGATATCCACTGGATAATGTTGGAATGGCTGTCTGAGAGAATATCTCTCTGCATATGTGTCTGTCATTGGTGCTCTTGGGGGTTGTCCGAATAATGAGTGACTTTTTGCGTTCTTGACTCTTCGGGCTGTCATGTTCATAGGAGTGAGGAGGGGTATTCCTGGGACCCTCTCTTCACTAGTGTATGTGTCTCTTACATGATGGCGACATGTACCTGAGTACTTGGATGAAGAACTGTTACCGGTCTTTGGTTCTGTGTCGCACTTTGTGATACAATGATTAGGGATGTATCATGTTGCGTTGTGGTACCTGTATTAATGTCTGAGTGTGTTGGTAGGCCATTGAGTCAATATGCATTTAGGTTCATACCGCATTATTTTAGAGAGACTTTTCAGTCTAGTGCTTAATTCCTGATAGCAAAAAAACTAGGTGACAACACCTCATTAGAACTGGCTCTCTCAGTTGGCTCCCTTAGGAGCAGAAACTATTAATTCAATGTTGTTATAAGTTTATCTCTATAATTTGTGTTCTTTTTAGTCAGAGACCCATTTTTGTCTCCATTTGCGCATGTTAAAAATAAAAATAAATATCAACTGAAACTTATAAAAACCCCAGGAACTGTTTAATGCACATTCCTGTGTCAACAATTTTTGTTTTATTGCGAGTGGTGAGGCAAAAAAATAACAAAGGTCTATTGTATGTACATATGCCAATGCATTTCGGTATGCCAAAACACCATCTTCAGGGCTGTACAATATTCTACATTTATATTTTTAACATATCACAAGTTGTTATTCCAAACATAATTTCAATATTTGAATTTTCACCAAGCATATTAATAATTTCTAGAGATATTCCGAATGAAGTTCGAATATTCAAAAAGAAACATAATAAAAGTAACATACCAATGCATGCCAATAATGTTCATAAAAAGATGTCACCAACAATCACGGGTAGGAAAAGAGAGAGTGTAAATTTTGATTCGACTTTCGCTGTAAGTATAGTTAAAATTCAACAACTAATGCGTATGGCAGAATCCTACCTCTCTCTACTTGTTTTGTTGCATGTATCATTCGTATCTTCAAACCTTGTAACAGTGCTGCCACTGAAAGGAATATGAGACCTATGTGAAATGGAAAATGCGTTTAAACCTGTGAGCCATTTCTAGTTTTTGTGAAGATCCGATGCATAGAGAGCACTCACTTCTCGTTTCATTGACCGTCCGTCTCCGAGTGAAGCCGCGTGTGCGTGCAGCTTCACTTTGTATTTATGTGTTACCATGGCGAACAGGCGAGGCGTTGTGCTCCTGCTAAGCTGTAGGAGCATGTACGCCTCGTGCCCCACCCCCCGCGTTGTCATGGAGGGGCGGGAGTGTTACCATGACAACGTCTATATCTATTTACCCTGTGGACGTGTCTGTGCTGTAGAGCATCTGAATCAGTTGAATACTAAGTTACATGCCAGCTAAATGTATGCAAATCCGCATTAATCTGTGTGTGTGTCAAAAAAGCAACTATGTTCACGTTGTGTACAATGCTAATTTGCATGAATATGTAGATATATAAAGAACACATCGTGTCTCTGTTCAAGATGCGTACAATGACAGTGACATGCTTTATTGTCTCAAGGTAAAAGGAGTTATTTGGAACTTATTCTCATGATGTGTAAAATGTTAATGCTACTTCCTTTGATTGTTTAATAGGAATGGTAATATTCTATTGGCATTATATGTATGGTAATTCACTCACTACCATCTGTACTTATCTCAATGAATCTCTTGAAAACGGGAACAAAATAAATCCTAATAAAATAAAGAACAAATGAAAACCATATTAATAGATATCAATAAAAATAAAATAGTGAACATATGAAATATCATATATTCTGCTTTACACTAAGACTTGATCCTGCAACCCACACTCTATTTTCTTAGCTTGGTTTCTGTACTGTGAACAAGTGACATGCAAGGTACAATGAGGTTATAGATAACACTATTCTCTTCTCTTGATTTGTTAACTGTCAAAAAACAACTGCAATTATAGCCCCAATGCAGTTATCAATAGCACATGTAATTGATCTCTTCATTCAGACCCTTGGTCATCAGTGCGCTCATTCTGTCTATCCAAAATGTTTCCCGTTGGTCTAGTCTTTTTTGTAGGTTTTCATATGGATCTCTTCTTTTCACAACTTCCAAAACCATAAATTTGATATGTGCCAAATTGTGCTTTTTTTCTTGCCAATGTCTGGCTACCGCTGAAGTGGCATTTCCGTTTCGTATACATGATCTGTGTTCATTACACCTAGTTTTGGCTGCCCTTTGGGATTGGCCTATGTAGTAGAGACTGCATGGGCATTTGATAGCATATATGATACTTTGTGAATCACAGGTCGCAAAGCTTTTGAGTCTAATCTTTCTGGATGTATCCACAGTTACTGCAGTTAAGGCAGGGGTAGGTTCCAATTCAATCTGTGTTTATCTTTTTTTGTGGAGGTCTTGTATGCACAAGTCTGTCTTTGAAGTTCTGACTCTGTTGTCTTTGAACAAGTGTTCCACTCTCTGGTCGCATGTAACCGTATTCCAGTTTTTTAAAATTATTTCTTTTATTCGATTACTTTGTCTCAAATATCTTGATACAAATACCAGAGGTGGTGTTCTGTCTGTTTTCTTTTTCGGCTTGAGTAAGTCCTCTCTATTTTGTGTTGCTGCTCTTGCCTCTGCAGTTTTTACTTCCTCTGTTGAGTATCCCCGCTCCAGGAATTTTTTGCCCATTTCTGCCACCTCATTTTGGTAATAAATGGGATCACTACCTATGCTTTTCACCCGTAACAATTGGCTGTATGGTACGTTTTTGATGAGACTTGGTTGATGAAAACTGAGTCTTTGGAGAGGGTTATTCCGATCTGTGATTTTACGGAATACTGTTGTTTTGTATTTTGTATCCATCATAATGATCTTGACGTCCAGGAAATGTATATTGTGAATATCCATGTGCAAACTGGATTCTTGAGTCTATACTGTTTAAATAATGTAATAATTCCAGCGGTTTTGTTTCAGTATTAGTCCACACTCCAAAAATATCATCAATGTACCTAATCCAAATGGCCAGTTCTTGTTTCCAAAGAGGATGTCGAAGTACAAGTTCTGTTTCAAATTTATGCATAAAAGCATTTGCGTAGGATGGGGCCATGATTGCCCCCAAAGCGGTGCCTGCAACCTGCAGATAGTATTGATCTTTACGGCGGAAATATGAATTATTTCCTATGAATTCAAGCAGTGCCACAATGAATTCCTTTTGGGCTGGTATCTCTTCCTCTTGTAATAATACCCATTCAACTGCTTCTCTTCCTAGGTTGTGGGGAATCGATGTATATCGATGTATATAGACTTTTGACATCTATGGTGAATATACTGTGGTTAGGATTATATGGTATCATGTCTAAGTATTGTAAAAAGTGTGTCAAATAGTTTATGTAAGTACTGGTTTTTTTAATTAAGGGCTGCAGAAAGAAGTCTATGTACTTCCCTAACAGTTCCAGAATGCTGTTAATTCCCGCCACAATAGGTCTTCCTGTATGTTGGGACAAAACTCAGCACTTTTTGTAAAGTTTGTTTCTCTTTTTCTGTCAAGATTCTAGAGGAGAGGTTAATTACTAAGTTTTCTTCTGTTGCAGCCTTGTCTTCAGCCCTTCTCTTTGCTTTTCTCTTCCCCTTCTTGTCCTCCTCTTCCTCTTTCTAAAAAAGTTGGTCTTTCTTTATTTGGCATTGCTGTTGTCTCTGCTCCGGCAAGGACAGCCACCCTGCTGGGTGATTGACAGTTGGGCTGGAATGAATGGGAGAAACCTGCATAAAAGGCGAGGCTTTTTGGCTTGGAAGGCAGAGTCGACTACTGGACGAAGGAATCTGAAGAAGAACTTGAAGAGACACCTGCTGAAACTCCTGGAACGTTGGTTTGCCCGGTGAAGCCCTGTGCTGAAGCTCTGACCTTGTATCGACAGAGAAGCCCTGCAAGGATGACTTCTCCCCTTGAGTTGGTGGGACCAATCAACTCCAAAGTAAGCCACCTGGACATCCTCTTGAAGCTGGTTGAATTTCCACTGCAGTCGCTGCTGGAACCGAATAGCCAGGGAGAGGAACACCAGATCGTGTGAGTTGCTTTTAAGCCGGTCAAGAGCTCCGGACTCCGAGGAAGCAGGACTAACTGAGCCTGAGCCCCCTCAACAGATTGCGGGCACCAGATGCAAGGAAAACCCATCTCGACAGCCAGGAGCCATGGTGGTGCTATTTGCGGTAGACGCAAGGAGCTGAAACACCAAAGTGCCACTTGTTTGAAGAATGCCGGTTGCGATCACTGACCAACCCATTGCAGTGCACGAGTCCCCAGAAGCCCCCCTTCTTGTCCCCATAACTGAGGCCCAAGAACACCAGGATCTGCAGAGCTGCACAGGAACAGAAGCCATCTGCCGCACTTGTCTTCAATTTAAAGGCACTGTACACTCTAAGATTACTTACCTCTTGCCTTGTAACCTTGCTTGTTCTCAGTTGAGACTAGTCTTGGTTGCTCCTGTAGAGTTTCTTGCATCTTCTACTACTCACAGGCCTAACAGCTTGTGACCCTACATTTGATTCTACTTTTCCCAAACAGATGTTCTAAAACTTTGTGCAAGACTTTTACTTACCTTCAAGAAGTGCTTCAGTTCACCTTGACTTTTGCTAACTTAACATTGGCTGGCCTGGCTCCCTGAATAACTCTTCTCTCCTCTGCTTATGTGTTTTGCCTTCCTTCCAGGAAAGGGTTAACTGATTTTGCAATGGGGGGGGAGTTTGAAAGTACTTACCTGATTAAGAATAATTGTGTGAACACTTGTCTTATTCTGAAACCTCTTTTCTTTGACACTCCTCTCAAGAATATTATAAATGCAACAGTGATATATTAATTTCGACAGCACCCTAACTATTGAAGTCACCAAAGGGTGTAGGTAGTGTCTGCGAGCCATCCCAAATGGGTATTTGCAGAGTATTTTGACGTCTATTTGTGTGTTGCTTTATATTTCTCCCTTCTGAAGAAGGCTTATTCAAACTGACTGTTAAACTAATAATTGTTTAATCAGGAAACCTTGTGTGCAAGAGTTTATTTGAATACTTGTCACTGTAAATCTCTGTGTATCTCCCCTACAGCTCACATTGACCTCTCTTGAGATAAGCCTGGCTACTCTACCACACTAGCAACCTGTGTAGTACAGACTTATACCAAAGGTTGGGTTCCTATTGCTAGGAGGCTACGGTTGTTGTAGTGCACCCAAAGGGTACTACATGCAATCTTGCCGAACAATTATCCATCATGTACTAGTCCTGTGGGTTGTATACTATCATTTGTGGGGTGAGAAGGTCCTGCATGTACATGGCCTTGCCAGGGCAGGCGTTTTGCTGTTATGCCCATGCATCCCATATGCTTTTTTGCAGTGCAGCACATTGACTTTGTGTGATGGCACATGTACTCACCCACTAGCCATGTCCGTTGTCCTCTGTGCCTCTCCATGTATTCAGGCAGTGTACTATTGCATAGGACCATGGCATTTTGGTTGGAACCAGGGAAGTGAAAACAGCAGTGGGTGATGTAGAGGTCTGGATCGCAGGTCACCTGGAAGTACATTGAGTGGTAGTACTTCCTTTTGCAGTACACTGCTTCATGTGCCTGGTGGCCACCTATGCCATATGGGTGCATTCCAGGGCTACCATGACATTTGGCATGTGTGCCACAGCATGAAACCGTTCCTTCATGGTATGCTCCTGGTCTGGGTTGGTGAGTGAGCAGAGAGGTATACTGTGACACATGGCGCAGGAGGGCTTCCAGCACCTGCCCAAGCACGATAGAAAATGTTGGCTGTGACATGCAGCATGGCCCGGAAATACAGCTTTAATGTTTTCAGTGGTAATTCCGCTGACTGTAATTCCGCTGACTGTAATGCAGTCGGTGGAATTACCATCAACGGTATTAGCGCCGATTTATGATTCTGCAGAACGGTAAATATGGTGGTAATTCCATTACCGGCCCTTTTAACATTTACTGTCGGACTCGTAATGACCCCCTTTTTCTGGTATTAGTTTAGGGTATAAGAGGGCTGAGTGGCACAATCTGAAACCTCTGGATTTTAACAAAGGAAACAAAGTGGAATGACGTATGCAGTCATATACTGGACAAAACACAATACAGTTAAGAAGGGTTTCTGTTGCACAAGAGAAGAAAGGGCATACATTAAAAAGCTCCATTTTGACCTATTGGCCTGAGAAAAATTAACCATTTTCTATCAATGATTTTAGAAATCCATATTAAATCGTACCACAAGAATTTGCCATGTTGCCATGCCTACTTAGTTTCTGTTCTCTTATTCTGCACTTTCACTGCCCTTACTAAATGTTGTCTTAATAAGGAAGCCAACTTTCTTAAAATCGCCTTTTCTAATGGTGTGCGGCAAGTTAAGAAGCTGCTGAATTAGACTGGTTCATGTAAGCTTGGCGCTGGCATTTAACACTTGCAGGCCGGGTGAAAAAGACGGAGCAGAAACATGATGTGTACTGTCACTTCTGCACAACTTCCTATGAACACCAGCAAACAAGCACCAATTCGCCCACCATGTTAACCTTGGAAATAGCCAATGTGGCTCCATTGTAAGGAAGAGGGTGCATCCAAAATGATGCTTCACCTTTGGAACCATAAATAATGGCCATATTTCCATCTTCTGGGGAAGGCAAGTAAGAGGCAGGGGCCTTTCCTTCATTTCCATGGTGCCGGCAACTCCCATGGGCATGGTGAATGCCAGCCCGTGGGTCCCAAGCGTTGTGTACGCATCTCCCCAGCTCGTGCAAGCAACAGCTTCTATTATCGGAGGAGGGAGGGGGGCAAAAAGAGCTGCTCTAAACCCGCAAAACCCAATGCATAAAAAAACAGTATCTGGTGATACATGACCTCACCGTTACAGTGGAACAACAGAAGGGACGATTTGGTGTGATGACAGCTCTCCATTGAAGGATACTTTGATTTTTGTCCATATCACTTTATCAGTCAAGAGGTTGGTTAATGGCATTTCTTTCACAGAGCAATGCCATTTTCGTGTGCATGAACTTTGAATGCTTGCAGGATGCCTGAGAGCAGGGTAGAGCTACATTGTACTGTGGCTGCCACCTTGGAAGCAAGAAAGGGGTCATCCGGCCTCTAGTCTGGGCTGACTGCTGTGGTATGGTATGCATGGCGTACGGTGTTGCATGCCATTGGGGTATTCGCTGAATAGGGCTTGTGCTTTCAAACAATGCAGTCTTCCTCAGTGCAAATCCCACCCTGTGAATGTGCTATTGCCTGAAACATGTCAGTGAGAACAACATCTTCCTGTTTTAGGTAAGTCTGGCCTGACAGAGGAGCAGTGGGTTTGCTTCATTTGTTCTCAAGGATTGGCTATTATTTTGGCTGGTGGAGCCCTGTCAAGCACAAACAACGTGGTGAATCACCCAAAGTGTGTGGTGCCAGGGCAGGGCAGGCAGAACTGAAGACTTTCCGTCCAGCTCAACCTCTTAGGACTGGTCCTTGATGATGCCCCCGGTGGTGGTTAGTCTTTAATCAGACGTGCCCAGCAGAAGGGAGGTGCCCATCATGTACTATGACCAGCAGTTATGACCTATTGGCCGCTTGGAAAGGTTTCTTGGTCACTCCCCTGAGGAACTACCCTGTAGGTACCCAGCTATGGGTGTTCTTGGTTATATCTACCCCTTTATCTCTCCCTTGTGTTTGGTTCTTATGTAGGAGGCGGGTGTTCCCATTGCGCTTCTCTTCTATTCTTCAAGTCATGCCAGCTTTGAATGCCCCATGAAAGACTACATGGGTTGCCTCTCTGTGGAGGCATGCTTGCACCAGGATTTGACGATTCTGTGGATTTCGTGTTTGCTGACCTGATTAGTTGATTGCATAATGAATAGCCTATTACATACTGTGGTGGCATGTGCGGTTTACATATGTATTGTAATTTTAAACAGAGAATATCTTTGCAGAAGCCTTGGCTCACTGTTTGTCGGTGTTATTTCGACCTTGGCATTATGGCACTGCCTGAAACGTCGGGTCTTCGAGGCACGAGATCAGGGTTGTAGGCTCGATAGACCCATTGCTTGCCTTTTCATCACAGTGCTTTGGCCAACAAACCGTTCACCTAAATAGAAAACACACAGGGCCTCATTTTACACCAGGTGCTAAATGTCTTAGAGCATAATAATTAACAAGAGGAAAGAAGCACTCAGAATGTTAGCTATGCCCTATGCCACTTTGCTCACATCTACTAGCCGGAGCTAGTTGACGGAGCCTTAGGTTTGCTCAGCCTCTTAACCCTCCTCCGTGCAGAAGAGGTGCCAGTATCTAATTTTGTTTCAAGAGGCTTGGCTTGGGCCTCTATTGATTCCACCTCCATTTCACACCACTGAAATGCTGGTGTAATCCATTTGAATTCATTGGAATGCTGACCACAATGTGAATACATGGCGGCTGGCTTTACTGCTTGTTTTGTGTTATGGGTGTAACCCAGGATAACCGGGTTCCTGATTATTTTTTAAAGTGCTAAAAGCCATCAAAATTGCAGGGTTATACCGGCTGCGGTCATCTCTGTAATTAACACGTCACTTAAAAGAATTAAATAATTGCTGGCAGTGATTCACCTATGAGAGAGAACCCTGAGAACAATGTTGGTCTTCACCTCATTTCTGTCCTGTTGCCAGGTCTTCCACTCCCATTTGCTCTCCAATCATTGGTATTCCAGACTCACCCCCCTCCCTTCTTGACTTGTGGAAATCCAGGCACACTCTCTCCCCGCTATGACATTGATAATCCTGCCCACTCTATTCCAACACTATCTGCAGTCCTGCTCAACTACTTTCATTACCAGCTGACAGGTAGTAGCACCCTGCCACTTCTCTCCCTGACTATTTGGTGTTCCCACCCTGCTCCCTCATTTAGTAGTCCATTGAAAATCTAGGCAGATCCTGACCACCTAGTCCATTGTTTGTCTCCCATTCCACCCCCCCCCACTTGTAGTCCTGTGCACCACCCTCACTTCATGTCCCAGTGACAGCCCATGATCCCCCTAGCCCCGAAACATTTCCAGTCGATCCCCACTTCGCCATCTCAACTACTTTTCAGCCATGGTACCCCCTACATACCCAGCAATATGTAATTTCATAGAATACTTCTCATTGAAATGTACATTGACAAATATGTGCTCTTCAACACTACTGTTGGTAGATGATTCTGATTCCAAAATCTGCATATCTAATGAGGGGCAGAGTTAAGAAAATATCAACTTTTTCCAAATGGGTCAGGCACACTACATTCATATAGGGAATTCAATGCTGTGCCTGAATATGCAAACCACACCCACCTCACATGTCAGCAGCAGTGGCACATCATATAAATGGTACTCACCTGACAAGGGGGAGGGTTCCAAAAGGCTAACCGAAGTGCCATATCTCAACGTGGGACACCTCTTTGCATGTACCAATTCATGGCAAGGGCAATGAGACATGGTTCAATTTTCTACGATCTTTCTAGACATAATCACCTTTATGCCATTTTGAAGCAGTCAAAAGAGCCCACATGCCCAAAACATATGTCATTGCATAGTTTTTAGAGCTAGTGCAAAACTATGCAAGCACAATTCCAACAGCCCTGTTAGAAATCACTTGTATAAAGCTTAGAAATGTGTGTAAAATACAGTCAGGACACCAGCTTATTCCAGGAAGACAGCCCTGTCTCATCTTTTTTTGTAGCAGAAATAGCTGTTAATGGGGAGGCTTTCCATCCTTGACACCCCTAGTGGGGATAGTTATCAGCTTGTGCAGAATATATGCCTAACATGCCCTCCCTACCTCTAGAAGGAAAGCCCCCTGAAATTAGATAATTAAAGCATAGCTGATTGAGAATCCATGTTTCTTTTGAGACCTCGGGATCCTAGGCTGTGGGACATTCGACCTTCATCTGTGGCATACATTGAAAAATTACTTTAATGAATGAGTCTTTTATTACGAGCTGAATATGGAGACCATTCTCCAAGCACGGACCGGGATTCAAACCTCCTTTGCTCTGAGTTGTCTTGCTTCCAAGACAATTGTGTTGGCCCTGAGCTATCCTCCTGGCCATGCTCCAGCTTTAGCTATGTTCTGATACCTGATGTGGGGAGCCTGCACATCATTTGCCTCTGGGCTAACACATCTTACTCCTGTTTATGATGGAACCCTCTGTCCGGGTTTCTTTTGGTCCGTTCTTTAGCTTGTGACCAGAGCTTTCCAATGAGACCTGCTAGATATCAGTGACTAATAAGGGGGCAAAGATACTGCAAATACGAGAAAGCAATATTGCAGGATTGCCATCCAAGAACCCTCACCTGACAGCCTACAATATTATACTACCAGAATGCTTCTCTTCCCTTTCCTGAATCCTCTGCACATCCTGGAGCCTGGGATGTCCAGATTTGAAGGGGAACTTTGAAAAATCCACACTCCACCATGTTCCTGGCCAGCTCCACATTTTATCAAGCTCCCCCTGAAGAATCCTCTTCAGGGATTAAGCATCATTCTGACATTCTGAAGTTATACCTCAAAGCCAGGTGAATGGGGAGGCTGGCAGCTGCAGGTAATCCTTGTTCCTGTGGTTCTGTACACTGTGGCAGACGGCATGGAAGCCGTTTGGAGACATTAGGTTAGACGTCTGGGGGAAAAAATCAAGGTTTCTGGACACTGTCCTGATTACCTTGCAAATGCTGCACATTCCCCAACTGGCAAAAATCACAGCAGCTCCCACTAAGCACAGCACTTGAGCTAGATAGAGTGAGGCTTAAAATGGCACTCGGTGTGCCGGCTAAAATACTCAGGAATGGGAAGTCAGGGTCTGGGGTTTACGGATCTCGAGCAGCACATTCTCTGATGCTAACGTTTCTGCTTCCCAAAACCATTAGTACTCTGCCTATGGTAATCAGTGGAGTCACCAGAATGCTCCATCTCCTCATCTTCCAACTCCAGATCATTGTTGTAACAGGGTAGACGTGAGAAAGGGAAATGACAGCTGTCTGCAAAGGCCAGTTGTGGGAGTGTGGAGAGGAGACGAGGCTGCTTTCCATGTTAGGCCATAGCTTGCTTTGCTAACGTGCTAAACATTCTAGTTTCTACCTTATGCTTTACTGCTCCCAGGTGCCCAAGTGTGATTTTGCCCACTGTAATTGTGCTCCTGTGTGCCCCACTGCAGTTTTCCACACCCAGGTTTTTAAAAAAAAAAATTTCTTTAAGGTGAATCATATTGGTTATACATTTTTTTGACAACCTTTGATCACCATAATCTCCATATTTACAAACTAATAAAAAACATATATCAAATATCCGAATAAAGCAGGGAGAAGACATTATTTTAGTTCTTCTTTTACTCTTCAAGTTGTTTTTTTATTAAAAGTTTAACCAAGGCCAAGGTTATAGTTGTCTTCTCTCCCGCTAACAGAATTTTCCACCAGACTTCTCTGGTTCTATGACCGTACTTGGTAATCACTTCCTGCATCAATTTTCTTCTTTGTTGGTCCAAGGTCTTACAGTCCATTACTAGATGTTCTGTTGTTTCCTGTGAGTCTTCAGCCTTGCACAATCGACAAATCAATGAGTCACCGTCTAATTTGGCCAGTTTTTTATCGTCTTATTCCCAAACAGGTTCAAACGAAAACGAAAAAACTGATCTCTAAAGAAGAAATGTGGGAAGATCAACAGATATTTTGGTAGAGTGTTCAATTTCCTGTACTCATCTATTGGTCTTCCGTAGGTTTTATATTTCTGTCTTTCGGCCTGTGTCTGTATCCAATCCTGGATAAACAGTTTCTTCTTGGTTTTGTCTGGATTATCGACCAGGGATTGCGGCGATTCTTCAATGTTAGCCAGGAGCGACTTGCATTTCATCTCCCATTTTAGTAAGGCAGGCTCGTTTTGTTCCTTTAAGGCTTTTTTTTGGCATATAAAGCCCCCTTTTACGTCCTCCTGGATGCATTTCCTAAAGAAGGACAGTGTTTTCAATTCTGCTATTGCCTTTAGTGAAGTAAGGCCAAGTTCCATCCTTACTGCCTGGATTGGGGTACTTGCAGGTATGTTCAATGTTTGTTTCCAGAAGGCTCCTTCTATTTTTGTCCAATTTGCTGGGTCAAAATTAACGTATCCTTCCGTTCCATAGGTTAGAATAGCCAAAACTTGGGCACTGTAAAATCTAATCAATGGAAGTATTGAAAAACCACCATACTTCTTAAGTAGAATCTTTGCTTGGCCTGCTAGGAACCGTGCTTTCCTTACGAGACTCTCCTGTCTTGGTGTTTCTACAATACTTGTATTAAGACAGACTCCAAAGTAAGTTATAGCTGCCACACTGGGATCTTTGTACCATTCAGGTTCCAGGCATATTGTTTTGTTTTTCCTTGCCGACATCCTAATGGGAGAACGAATGATTTTTTCGGGTGATGACTAATCCGTTTTTCTCAATATATGTTTGTAGAGCAACCAATTGTCTTTGAAGCCCAATTGGGGTTTGATCAATGAGCACCAAATCATCAGCATATAACAATCTCCCTATTTCCATATTGGCTATTTTCGGAGGAATGCAGATGGTCTCATTAAATGCTGAATCGATGTCCGAGATGAATCGTTTTAATAGATCTGGGGCCAGGGTACAACCCTGTTTCAGACCCTTATTTGTTTCAATTGCTTTAGTTAATAGCCCCGCTGCATTTAATCTAACTTTAATCGACGTCTCGCTATGCAATTCTTTAATTGGGGCCAGCAGCGAGTATGGACAGCTCCATTGATATAGTTTGGACCAGAGTAGTGGACGACTTACTAAATCAAAAGCCTGCGTTAGGTCTATAAATACGATGTATAGTTTCTTGGCACTGTTTTTTTCAATACGTGCTTTTAGCAGATTTATTAGAAAAATGTTGATGCTTGTGCCCATACCCTTTTCAAGGCCAGACTGCCAAATATCAATATATCCTGAAGTAATTGCCCATCTTCTCAGAGGCTTCAATATTAAGGAGGCAAAGATTTTTCCAGGGACATCTGTCAAGGCAATAGGGCGATAGTTAATGGGGTCTGCTCTGGCTCCCTTCTTGTATATTGGAATGATGATCGATTCCCTCCAGGAGATTGGGATCTTCCTAGACTTAATTATATGTTTGAACAGTATTGACAGAAAGATCGCCCATTGGGATATGTCTTGTTTCAGAATACTATTGCTCCAGGCGCTCTTGAGTTTGACGATTTAGAAATAATTTGCGCAATTGAATCTGGATCAGATTCAATCATATCCCATTGCTCATTTGTTGGTAAGCTCCAGTCCGTCCTGTTCAAATTAGTCTCAAGGAATGATCCAAAGTGATTTTCCCAGGATGCTGCTGAGATGGGATTTAAGATTGTTGCTTCCTCTGGTGAGTCCTGTTGGTTTATCACACTCCACATTTCAGATGTATTCTTAGTACTGAGCAGAGTTAACATTTTTTCTGCGTCGTTCCTCATGATGATTTTTTTATAACATTTCAGCCAATTGTGGTAATGTTGCCTTATATTTTTCCGCTGAATATCTGCTAATAGTGGACTAACTTTCTTTAGAGAGTTGATCTTTTTCCTCATATTTTTTTTCTCTTTAGCCACTGTTGCATCGTAAGCATGTCGATGTGTAGTCCCTTCTTTTGCAGAGCTCCTCAATTTAACTTCAAACAGGTTAAATAGTCCCAGATAGTTTATGGGTCTTTGTTCGTCTCTCGATTCTGCACAATTAATCACAGTTCTTAATTGATTGGTTAACTCTGGGATTTTTTCCGGTGCAATTTTAACTCTGTTTCTTCTGCTGGTTACTTCCACATCTGGGGAATATAGGGTCTCCTGGGTGTAGTGGACAGGAATCAACTTCGCAGACAATAGGTTGTGGTCACTTTCTTCCATGTGCACCACCCTCAACCTGTTTGCTGGATCCACCATCTCACCAGAGATACATATGTAGTCAAGCACCTGTCCCCCACTTTTTCCGTTTCTTGTGATCTTAGCCGGGACATCTCCAATAGTGTTTCCATTCAGCACTACGATATCCAAGCATTCAATAGTTTCTCTCCACAAGATCCCTCTTTTTTCCGCTGCTGTAATTTTTATCGGGTGATGTAAAATGGGGGATCCGAGATTGTCCACACAGACTGCATTCAAGTCCCCACATATCACATACCAGGGGTCTTTCCATGTTAGGCTACATTTTACTATCCAGTTTGCCACTTGGGTTGGGAAGTTCATACTTGCTACACTTGCCGGATTCCAATACAAGTTAAGCAAGATTAGAATTTTTCCTTCTTTGTGAGTTTTCCAGGTTACTTTCCCTATCACTATTTGTATTAGCGGTGTCGGTGATATTTCCTCCAGTACCGTAAATTGGCGTTCGTTTTTAATCAGAATAAGCAGACCTGACATAGGCCTGCCTTTTTCTCCTTTGATCGCTGGGTTAAGATGTGATGAGTTGCCTTCTATCAATGGTAAGGATCTTAACCATGTCTCCTTCTAACAGAATATATCATGTTCTTCAATCTTGTCACCCCCAGGGGTCAACAGATGCTTAAACCCCCTGGTGTTCCAGCTTGCCACAGTAAGGGGTTGCGACTCAATGCTCTGTTCAGTCTATGGCTTTTTTAACTTGTCTGCAACCATGTTCATCAGCCATATCCAATTTTCTTCGGATCCTTGTGCTCTTCCTTTCTCTTCTTCTTTTCTGGAGGCTGTCCTTTCTCGATCGTTTCTTCTGTTGTAAGGGGACCGTCTTTTGCTGTTCCTACGGTGCCAATTATCCTCTCTCCGTGGGGTGCGTTGTTTTTGTTCTCGTTGTCTACTCAACGATCTTTCTTGTCGATTCCTGTCTCCGGTCTTCCCTTGGGTTTCATCACCTCTTCTTGATCTCTCTGATCTCCAATGATCCTTTTGTCTTAATTGCCACACTTTCGCTGGTTTAAGTATAATTTTTTGCTCAGTCAGATCGAACTCCAACGGTCTTAATGAGGGTGCTTCTTGCTGCAGTATCTGCTTTATAAGTGGTGTAGTAGGATATATAATCACCCTATCAGTCCGATCATCATCCAAGAATTCTACTATTGCCAGGTCATCAGATGTGAGAGATCTTAAAACTGGAACATGATGCAATAATCTTAATACGCTCTATTAAGTATTAATCCATCTGATTCCCTGGTCATTCTTTCCAAAAACAATCCATCTTGATAACTCCATGTTCTATTAGCCTCTAGACCTCCTCGATTTTTCTCCTGTTCTCGGTCCAGGGAATTCGATCTTCCCTCTCTTCCAGCAAAAGAACGTGGAAGTTTTAGTGGTGATATTTTATAAGGTCTATCATCTTTATTCAGATGATCTCGTCCTACTGGACATTCATTCGAATTTGCTGACGGTCGATTGGAGTTGTCTGACGGGTCCTTGTCTTTTATTAATTCAGCTGAATTCATTGAACTTCTCTTTTTAGTTGGCCTTTCGGTTTCTCTATCTGCAATCCCGTCTCTTCTTTGTGGACCTCAGACTCCCCCAATAAATCATCCTCATTGATTTTTTCTAATGTTTCGTCCACAATGGTTTCTTCTTCTCTCTCTGACTCAGCATCTGTGATATAATCTGAAATCGAATGGGTTGTCATATTCATCAAGTCAATATCCGAAGATCTTTCTTCCTCTATGATTTCACTCCCATTTTCTTTACTGGTTTGTACTTCGTCATAATGTTGTGTTGGGACTTGGATTTCCAACTGCGGGAGTTTAATATTTTTTTCTGGTAAAAATGTAATTTTGGCGGTTGGCACTGTTATATTATTAATACATTTTTTGACCAACATCCCTCTGGATTTAACCGGGATCTTCTGATTCTTTGATTTAGGGACTTGTTTAGAATTCTTGTTTTCCCTTTGGGGCAAAGGCCCCTTTTTACATACAGCCTGTTTCAATTGTCCATTTCCTTTCCCCTGATTATTCTTGAAAATAGGGCAAATTTGTTTCGACAAGGAATCTGTGGGGGCCGGATTCTCTTTGTCAGTCTGCTTCTCAAATGTTACAATAGCATCAGGTATATTTTGTCCATTATTTCTTTTTTCCACAGTCGTATGTACTGTGTGCTCTTGGATCAGATCTATAGTTTCTGATCTAATCTCCTCTCTCAATAATGTCCCATTTAGTTGGTTAGAGCTTGAGGTTTCTGTTCCATCAGATCCCACGGTCTTTGGAGCACTAGTTTCTGTTTCCTTAGCATGGTCATTAGGGCCCCCAATTATTTTTTCTTTACGGATGTTTATTTCCGAGGGATCAAATGTTCTAGACATCCGACGCATTTCTTTCTCCTTAATTAATCGGCCCAAAATTGTATGGAGTAGACCAGTAACATTTGCCATACTTGAATCCATGTCTTTTTGTATTGCGGTTATGAAGGCCTCCACAAAAATCATTTTTGATGTCAGCATGGTCAACATTGTTGTTTGGTCCTTCCATTGATCCCCTACCTGCTCATACAGCTTCATAAAGTGTGCCATAATAGCTGTTAGTGTCCTTATGTTTGATGCCTCAGTGTCTTTTCCTGTTTTTTCCGGATTCTCTCTGTTCTCATTCACTTCCGTCATATCTTTAATTGTTTGGCATTCAACTGCTTTTTTCAGATTTTCAACTGCCAATTTTCCCCCTAGGCAGTTATCCTTAGCGCTTCCCTTGTTCACAGGTGTTGTCAGGGGTAAGACTGGCCTTGGGCCCAGTACTATTGGGACTGTGGGGCCAGGGACCATGAAGAAACCCGGATCCAGAGGGTTTCCGTACTTTAAAGGGCTGTTGTGCCCTTTCTGCAGACTGATCCAGCGTTCAGCCTTCCGGAACTACAATTCCCAGCAGGCTTCACGGGCCCGTGAGCCAATGGGAAGCCGCGCTGGGTGTGGCGCGCGACGAACGCGCATGCGCAAGCTCCAAGGCACGGGGCTTGTGCTCGAGACGCCGAGGAGAGAGGACTTAAGCCCAGCAGCTCCCCGGAATCCATACGCGAGGGGCCTTGAGCCACAGGAACAACGATCCGGCCCCTCGCTGACACAAGATAAGTGCTGCTCGGCCCAGGGAGAGTCTGGGATCCTAGGGGAAGCGCAGGGGTCATACCCCGACCCCTTCCAGAGCCCCTGCGCATCACGCAAAAGCTAAGTGGGCGGATTCACGGGGAAAGTCGTGTTTGCTAACTGAAGGAAGTGTGCATGGTTTCGAGTGCATTCGTCTCATGGGAAAAGCGCCGGAAGGGCGCTTGAGATGAAGGAGCACTAGCTTGGGGAACCCGGTCTGAGGAAAGACCGCGCTCTGACACCCGGTCTGAGGGAAGACCGTGTTTTTGGGCAAAAAGTAACATTGGGGCTTGATAACCCACGTGCAGCAGCGCACCCTAAGATTCCTGGAATTTTTATATTAAAACGCTGAATGCGTGTTGAGAGAGTTTGTGAGAGAGTTTTTGAGAGAGTGTGAGACCAGCAGAACGTAAGACAAACGCTAATCCTTGCCCTTTGTTTTCTTTTAGTTTGAACCTGATTCGAACCTGAATCTCGGACTGCAAGGACGTGGCACAGGACTTGACAGCCTTTGCAGGACAGGACTTCAAGGACTAAAGCAAAGCTAAGTGTGCTAGTGCATGTGACTGTGTTCATGAAAATGTAAATGGGCTAATGTCAACAACTGTTTGTTGCTAATCCTGGTATGCTGCTGTAGAGCTCAAAAGGGCACCTTCATGTTTGTTCAAGGGGTCTGGTGAAGGTGGCAGCACCTTTACATGTAGAGGTGTTACGGCAGTTCCATCAGCCAGTTTGAGGAAAGTGTGCAGACATCGTTTACCCTAAAATCCCCAGTCCTATCCATAACTTCTTCCCAACCCTCGATCCGGTTATCCTAAAATCCCTCTACCTATCCACTCATCGAGATCCTAACCCTCCTTCCCCGCTCTGGTTAAGGAGGTCTGTGTAAAGCTCTGTCTTGCAGGCACTGAAACCATTGAGGGGGTGGTTGGTACTGCGTCGCTCCTGCGCCTAGGACCTGAGCATCTCTGACAGAAGCACAAGCCCACGTAATATTCAGGCGCCTGAGTGGTGTAGCCAACCCCCATCACCATTATGGAAGAGATCGCCAAGGTTTTGCAGGACCTGCAAAGCGAACTAGCGGCGTCCAGACAGGACTATGCCACGCTGTCAGCGCAGGTACGAAGTTTGGCCGCGCAAACAGCACCTTTGCCGGGTCACGCACCAGTACAGGTGCAAGTCACCCCAGAGCCAATGATTCCTCTGGCTCCACCTGAGCGGTATGCAGGAGACCCGCAGAAATTCTCTACCTTTATTACGCAATGCCGCCTCCATTTCCTTACGAAACCGGCAGCATTCCGATCCAATCAGTCTAGGACTGCATTCGTTATCTCCTATCTCACAGGAGATGCAGCAGCATGGGCAAATCCCCTAGTCCAAAAGGACAATATTATCCTTTATGATTGGGACGAGTTTCTCAGTGAATTTGAGAAGATATTCAATGGTAGGGCTGCCACCATGTGTAAGGATCGGGAATTGCTGACATTGAGGCAGGGAAATAAGGAACTAGTGACGTATGTCACTCAGTTCAATCGATTGATAGCCGAAGCCGAATGGCCACACGACAAATGCATGTCCCTATTTTATCAGGGATTGAGGGATGATTTGAAAGATCTTATTGCCCAAGTTGACCCCCAACCCCGAGAATGCTCGGATATGATTGATCTGGCGATGCGGTTGGATCATCGTCAGGCGGAGCGACGGGGGGATAGGAAGAAAGGAGAGTCACGTCCAGCGGCAAGGTTTGACCAATTTAAAGGGGCACAAGGGTCAATGGACAGGTCCGATGGAGACGAGCCGATGCAAATTGGGTCAGTTCGTGGTCCCCTATCAAAGGAAGAAAAAGAACGAAGGAGAAAGGATGGTGCATGCATGTACTGTGGGAAGTCCGGACACTTTGTTCGTGAATGCCCCACAAAGCCCAAGACTCAGGGAAACGCCTCGGCTCGTCGGTAGTGGGGGTCACCCGGTCGAGCCTGACTGATTGCAGGGCCCCGATAGAAGGTAGTTCCAATTTTGCCCCACACATTTCAGTAAGGGGGTGTCTTGGTTTTCAGGGTATATCAAAAGAGGTCACCATGTTGATTGACTCAGGGGCAACGGGTAATTTTATAGATATCCAGTTTGCGGCCAGGTTGGGTATCCCTATCCAGCAAAAGGCAAAACCTGAGCCCGTATGCGCTGTAGATGGTACACCTCTATGCTCGGGACCCATCACACATAACACTTATTTAGTGACCCTGAGTTGTGGTATTGGGCATTGGGAATACATTGCCTTTGACTTAATTGCTGCCCCGCAGTTCGGCCTTATCTTAGGGTTACCTTGGTTGAGAAAACACGATCCTCAGGTTTGTTGGACCACCGGTTTGATAAAATTTAGCTCTCCTTATTGTCAGGAGCATTGTAAACAGCCGGTGGCTGCGGCCTTTCAAGTCGCAGGCGTTACCAGTGTTCAACCCGAAGCGCGCTTAGAAGAACTACCCACAGAGTATTCAGACTTTGTAGACGTCTTCAATAAGAAAGCCGCTGAAACTCTGCCCCCACATCGGCCATTTGATTGCCGGATCGATCTTGAGCCAGGGGCAACGTTACCGTGCAGCCGTATATACGCCTTGACCGAGGCTGAAAACAAACACCTTCGGGAGTATATAACAGCCAACTTACAAAATGGCTTTATTAGACACTCTAATTCTCCAGTATCTTCTCCCTTGTTCTTCGTACCGAAGAAGTCCGGAGAACTCAGGACTTGCATAGATTACCGCGGGGTGAATCGGATAACCATCAAAAACCGTTACCCACTTCCACTCATCCCCGTCCTTCTAGATCAGGTTAGGGACGCGGTTATCTATACTAAGCTGGATCTTCGTGGGGCTTACCATCTTGTACGGGTGCGCGAAGGTGACGAGTGGAAAACCGCCTTCCGAACAAAATTCGGATTGTATGAATATCAGGTTATGCCATTTGGTCTCTGTAACACACCTGCTGCCTTCCAGCATTTCCTAGATGAGGTTCTTCGGGAATATTTGGACGTATGTGCCGTCGTGTACATCGATGACATCCTCCTTTATTACCATAGCCTAGAAGATCACGTTCAGCATGTACGCGCTGTTTTACAAAAGTTAAGGGAATACCACCTATATGCCAAACTTGAGAAATGTGAATTTCACCGTACTACCGTGGAATTCTTGGGGTACTACCTTACTCCGACAGGCGTACAAATGGATACAAAAAAAGTGAAGGCCATTCTTGATTGGCCCCCGCCAGCCAATGTCAAAGACGTACAATCCTTTCTAGGATTTGCAAATTTCTACAGACGGTTTGTCAAGAATTTCTCTGAGCTGGTTACACCAATCACAAGACTTCTTCGCAAAGGCTGCCCGTTTATGTGGGACGCCTCGGCTGAGCAGGGATTTCAACGGCTCAAGAAGGCCTTTACCGATGCACCGGTATTGAAACATCCGGACTTGTCCCAACCATTTGTGGTGGAAACGGACGCTTCCAGCCATGCGCTGGGAGCTGTTCTGTCCCAACGTGATCCTCAGACGGGGCTCTTACACCCAGTAGCCTACTATTCAAGGAAACTGCTTCCAGCAGAAGTCAACTACGTCATTGCAGACAGGGAACTATTGGCCATAAAGGCAGCCTTTGGTGACTCGCGGCACTACTTGATGGGGGCACGTCACACAGTGACGGTTATTACCGACCATCGCAATCTTCAGTTTATTAGGACTGCCAAGACCTTGAGTCCACGTCAACTGCGTTGGGCCCAATATTTCGCAGAATTTGATTTTATAATCACATACAGACCTGGAACGAACAATCGGAAAGCTGACATTTTGTCCCGCTATCCAGATAAGGTCTCTGAGGAAATAAAAACTGTGTCTCGGCCAATAGTCTCTCCGGTGCAAATAGTGGGTTTAACTACCAACATCTTTGAGAGCATCCAAAAAGAACTTTCCGTGCATGACCTTCATCAATGGTGCAAGCAGGACCCTCAGCACACCATTTTGGATGGGCTCCCATATCATGGGCAATCATTGTACTTGCCTACACCCCAGCTACAAGAACAGGTGATGTCATGGTGCCACGATTCCTCCCTAGCGGGTCATCCCGGTAAGGCAAAAACTCTAGAATTGGTGGGAAGACATTTTTGGTGGCCAAAGTGGCGGCTTGATGTCCAGCAATATGTACAACAGTGTGCAGTATGCGCTCGGAACAAAGCCGATCACCAGAAACCGGCAGGCCTCCTACGTCCCCTGCCAACACCAACTGCTCCATGGCATACATTTACCATGGACCTAATAGTTGAATTTCCACAAGTGCAGGGCTTTACCTCCATACTGGTGGTAGTGGATGCCTTTTCTAAAATGGCCCATTTCATCCCCTGCAAAGGGGTTCCAACAGCTAAAGAAATCGCTGAATTATTCCTGCAAAACGTGGTTCGGCTTCATGGCCTTCCGTGCCGTATAATCACAGATAGGGGTCCTCAGTTCACCTCCAAGTTCTGGCGCGAATTTTGTAACATTATTGGTATGGAAGTTCGGTTATCCTCGGGATATCATCCCGAGACGGACGGCCAAACCGAACGCGTGAACCAGGGGCTTGAGCAGTTCCTGCGTTGTTTAGCCGCAGGACGAGAGACAACATGGGTTCAACACACTTGGCTAGCAGAAATGGCATATAATAATGCTGTTCATTCTTCCACAAAACGATCCCCGTTCTTCTGCTTGTATGGAAGACATCCACGGATTTTACCTTCATCCGTCCCAACAGCAGAAACGGCACTGCCTACATTAGCAGGACAACGGATCGGAATAGAGCAGGTTTGGAAGGAGGTGCAGGATAATCTCGTAAAAGCCAAAAAAAAGTACAAAACTTATGCCGATAAACATCGACGTGCTAGCCCTGTATACCATAAAAACGATTTGGTGTGGTTGTCCACTCGTAATTTACGATTAGAGGGACCCAAAAAGTTGCAACCTCGCTATCTAGGCCCATTTAGCATTGAAAAAGTTATCAACCCAGTAGCGGTACGACTGGCCCTGCCGTCTCAGATGAAAATCCACCCAACTTTCCATACGTCACTGTTGAAGCCAGCCCCACCTGGGGTACGCACTCAAAAAGCACCCCCGGTACTTGTACAGGGGGAGCCAGAGTATGAAGTCCGAGCAATTTTGAACTCTAAAAAAAAGAATGGCCAAATCTATTATTTAATAGACTGGGTGGGGTACGGGCCTGAGGACCGCTCCTGGGAACCCTCACACCATGTACATGCCCCACGATTGCTGCGCACCTTTCACAAAAACTACCCTGAGAAACCTGGGGGACCTGCCTTCCGTGGGAGGGGGAGTGCTGTCAGGGGTAAGACTGGCCTTGGGCCCATTACTATTGGGACTGTGGGGCCAGGGACCATGAAGAAACCCGGATCCAGAGGGTTTCCGTACTTTAAAGGGCTGTTGTGCCCTTTCTGCAGACTGATCCAGCGTTCAGCCCGCCGGAACTACAATTCCCAGCAGGCTTCACGGGCCCGTGAGCCAATGGGAAGCCGTGCTGGGTGTGGCGCGCGACGAACGTGCATGCGCAAGCTCCAAGGCACGGGGCTTGTGCTCGAGACGCCGAGGAGAGAGGACGTAAGCCCAGCAGCTCCCCGGAATCCATACGCGAGGGGCCTTGAGCCACTGGAACAACGATCCGGCCCCTCGCTGACACAAGATAAGTGCTGCTCGGCCCAGGGAGAGTCTGGTATCCTAGGGGAAGCGCAGGGGGCATACCCCGACCCCTTCCAGAGCCCCTGCGCATCACGCAAAAGCTAAGTGGGCGGATTCACAGGGAAAGTCGTGTTTGCTAACTGAAGGAAGTGTGCATGGTTTCGAGTGCATTCGTCTCATGGGAAAAGCGCCGGAAGGGCGCGTGAGATGAAGGAGCACTAGCTTGGGGAACCCGGTCTGAAGAAAGACCGCGCTCTGACACCCGGTCTGAGGGAAGACCGTGGTTTTTGGGCAAAAAGTAACATTGGGGCTTGATAACCCACGTGCAGCAGCGCACCCTAAGATTCCTGGAATTTTTATATTAAAACGCTGAATGCGTGTTGAGAGAGTTTGTGAGAGAGTTTTTGAGAGAGTGTGAGACCAGCAGAACGTAAGACAAACGCTAATCCTTGCCCTTTGTTTTCTTTTAGTTTGAACCTGATTCGAACCTGAATCTCGGACTGCAAGGACGTAGCACAGGACTTGACAGCCTTTGCAGGACAGGACTTCAAGGACTAAAGCAAAGCTAAGTGTGCTAGTGCATGTGACTGTGTTCATGAAAATGTAAATGGGCTAATGTCAACAATTGTTTGTTGCTAATCCTGGTATGCTGCTGTAGAGCTCAAAAGGGCACCTTCATGTTTGTTCAAGGGGTCTGGTGAAGGTGGCAGCACCTTTACATGTAGAGGTGTTACGGCAGTTCCATCAGCCAGTTTGAGGAAAGTGTGCAGACATCGTTTACCCTAAAATCCCCAGTCCTATCCATAACTTCTTCCCAACCCTCGATCCGGTTATCCTAAAATCCCTCTACCTATCCACTCATCGAGATCCTAACCCTCCTTCCCCGCTCTGGTTAAGGAGGTCTGTGTAAAGCTCTGTCTTGCAGGCACTGAAACCATTGAGGGGGTGGTTGGTACTGCGTCGCTCCTGCGCCTAGGACCTGAGCATCTCTGACAGGTGTAGACTTAGTAGTTTTTTGAATATCAGGATTGGTCATGTTCACGTTCACGTTCACCTCCTCGCCTTCGGCCGATCTCAACATATTTTGAGTTGGAGGTTTCCTAGGGGTGGATGTGCATGATATATCGCTCTCCGCTGTAGAAACAGATTCCAACATGAGGTGATCAGGGATCTCCGATCCCAGATTCCCTCTGAATTGTACTATCCCATGTCTAGAAGACATCAGCTCCAGATGGAAAAAGTATTTCCTAACGGTAAGGTCAAATTTAGACAAGCCTCTTGGCTTCCATATATTTCTTTCTGGATGTTGATAGGGCAGGGCTGCATGGCTCCTAGTGGATGTTGGTCGGATTTTTGTTTTTCCGACTGTCGTAGACCAATGTATGGGTTGCAGGGGTTGCCCCCCCTTTGGATTCAGACCGACAGCACGAGTCAGTCACCTGGACCCCCGTCTTACTTGCCAGCGATGCATTCTTATCCACTTCTCTCGTCTGGTCTTCCCCTCTAGGGTGAAAGTCAATGGAGCTCGATATAACCTTTTGAGGGATTGCCGCGTCCATAGCTTCCACCCCTTTACTAATCAATGGTATGGTTAGATTGTCCGCTTCCGTCGCTGGGGCTGTGGTTATAGATTGGTTAGATGTTATTGGCACCGGATGGGCCATCTCCATTGCCACCCCCCTGTCTTCAGTGTTCTTATTGGTCAGAGACTCTTGATTCATAGTTTTAGGATTGGGTGATTTGACTATCTCAGTTTCATCTGGGGGCAGCTCCACAACAACTGGGGGCAGCTCCACAGCCGGATCGATAGTCACACATTTTGCCATGTGGCTAGCCGTACTTGCTACGACTACCACTTCCACACTGTTTATAGGGCAAGGAGGAGATTTGTTTTTCTTACTCACCCCGGCCGCCTCTTCAACGGAGCTGCTGTGGTCTTCAAACGTCCTCACATGAGCGTCTCCTAGGCTGAGCTGCAGTCACAGTGATGTTGCAGGTGATCCACTCTTCCACGAACACCTCGAGCCGAACACTCAGCCAAACACTCCACCACGCTCCGCTTGTGGCGAGGGTTTTGTACTGCAGGCTCCTCCTCCTCAGGCTTGCTATGGACAGAGCCAACAGACTGCAGGATCCAGGAAAAAAAAACGTAGTGGCCAATATCGGCCAAACACTCTGCCACGCTCCGCTTGTGGCGAGTGTTTTGTACTGCAGGCTCCTCCTCCTCAGGCTCGCTATGGACAGAGCCAACAGACTGCAGGATCCAGGAAAAAATACATAGTGGTCACACTCAGCCAAACACTCCCACCCAGGTTTTGCTCTATGGGATCTCACTGTGATTTGCCCCCATGGTTCCCAATGCAATTAGTTCTTTGGCATGTTATTTGCCTCGGATGTCAGTATGTTTTGCCTGACTCTCTCCTAGATCTTGCATATTGACCTTGCAGCATGCTGAGTTGTTCCTAGTGACCCTATCAGGCTCTGCCCTCTCTGGAATACCCTTTCATAATTTCATTCACAAACTATTCTCTTCCACTGCCTACTTCGTACGCAGTACTCCATGATCTCTCTGCTTTCTGCAGCTTCCCGCATTCCCCTTTGTCTTCCTGGATCAGCTGCTGGCCATTGCCCACTGCCAGGGATACCAGCCCACTGAAGTGTACCCAAGGACAGTGTAAAGACTCAGAGTACTTCTGCCCTCTGTAGGGCAGAGCAGAGGCACAGAGCACCACAGCCAAGGTTCTCTATGTGGTAGCAATGGATGAGCAAACCAAGGCGGTGATGCGGGCTGGTTTTTAAGTACAGAGAGGCTCCAAGCCCCCACAAAGGAATGTCCACACACTATGTTATGTGCTAATACAGTTCTTTGTATAAAAATAAGGTTCAGAGATCTATACACAATTAATAACACACTTTGTACTCTGGTAATTCTAATTTGGCAAATATATACGTCTATGTGGTACCACTCTTAGCTATAGATTCCTTTAAAATGCATCAATGCCTGACAGTTATTATGTGGCATACAAATAATGCTGCAAGGTGTATCAACATAGATCATAGGAAGGAAAGCAGGTTAGGCAGAATGCTTTCTTTAGCTACTAAGCTACTAAGACACAATTCTGAGTGAGGATTCCCCCACCTGGGCCACCAGTAATAGAATATTAACAAGCCAAGTCCTAAACGTTTAATCAGCCTTGTTTAATGGTCAAAACATTCAACCACCTCAATGTACCTGAGATAGAAGAGTTTCTTTGATGGATCCCTTGAGGGTGGACTCACTTTAAATGAGGGGCCACAGGGCATTGAGATCCTTGAAGAAAAGTTGAACACTGAAGTCGACACAGCAGCTTCGACCTTCACGGTGATCTCCGACGATCGTTTTTGGAAGTCCTGGGTAGATGAAGCGTGCGGTCCACCTTTATGCAAAGTGTTTGGTGCTGCAAAGAAGACTCAGTGATGGATGTAGGCCCAGCAGCAGGCATTGGGTGTCGGGAGTTGCTTCGGCGGACCTCTGGCCTGTCAGTGCTGCAGCCGCAACATGTACCTCGAGATAGCTTCGGCAATCAGAACTCGTCCACGGGCTGGACCTTGTATCTTCACTCCATCAGTTTCCTCGGGACGTCTTTATCGGCTTCGGGACACTGGGAAACCCACCGGAGCACTTTCCTTGTAAGCCAGCAACCTTTACTTTCTCCGGTGGACAAAGTGGTCGACGGTGATGGCAGGGGAGCCCCATGTCCAATGTTCTTAGGCAAAGGTGGAGCTTTTGCGGCTCTGGTCGTCGAGCACCTTGGCATCAAGCTGTACAAGCTGTCTCCGCTTCTGGGCGACACGACTCGACTGGCTTCCATCGGTCACAGAAATCTTCCAAACCTCCCGGTCAACGGCAATGGACTTCAATGGCCTCGTACCAGCGCTTCTCTTCAGGATTCTCAGTGGACCCCTTCTACGGTCAACAGCCTTTCAGGACTGGCTTCTAGAGTACCTCGATGAAGAGCAGCAGGTTTTGCACAATGGTTCCTTGCAGCTCGGGGAGAGATCTCCTAGCCAGGTCCTCTCTCAGATCAGTCCTCAACAGACTCGACAGCTTTCAGATTTTGTCGAAGGAAATGCAGCAGCAATTATTTTTCTTCCAGCTCGGATTCAAGGATGAGCTTCAAGTTTCAACTTCAGCTTCTGAACAAATTTGTGAGAGGTCCCCAGATATACACATCTGTCCCTCATTCACTCTGGCTGAGCCAGGCTCAGTCGGCCAATCACACAGAAGGACACTCATGTAGGCAGGCAGCCAATTAGGCTCACAGTGCATTCAGGCCATTCAATTCCACCCAGACAACCATAAGGAATGTGGATTGGGACAAGCACCCAGCCTTTCAGTACACCACACTGCATTCATTTCAGTTTCGGGCAGGGCTATCTCATTCTTTGTGTCACACACACAGATACCAGACATCCATAACATGGCATGCATAGTGATCACACACTCCATTCACCCAGGTCCCACCCCAAGGGTGTACCCACTACACAGAGTCACGGGGAAGGCTCCAGCCAGTCTGGCCTGGACTTCCACACAATACCATATATGGTTCTTCCATCCAACAGCCAGTCAGGTTAAGGGACAGAGTCAAGCCTCCCAGGACTTTGGGAAAACAAGGTAACAGGCAATAGAAACCAAGCCACAGGTGCCATCTTGTCTCCTATCAGGAATCCATTGATTCCTATGGCAGAGCATGGGTATCCCAAAATGGAGGCTACTGAGAGCACCTCCCACTTTCAGCATGGAGCTGCCACCAGCCCATACCCTGCTCTGTGGGCAACACACATGTGCCTGAAAACATTATGGGTACATGATTCTATCCCCACCCATGGGTGCCATAAGGGTTTCCCAAGGGTCTCTGTTCACCATGACCAAAAAGAGGAAGAGCTGCATCTGTGCAGAAAACAACACAGAACACACATGATAAGGGAGTACAGGACAAGGACATCGATTGATTGATATTTTATTTCTATCGTGCTCTGTCCCTCCAATGCATTTCCAGCATCACAGACATATCCTCACAAGTACTTTATATGAAGGGCATCACTATCAACACATTGTCATGGCTACATTGGATGGATGCTCTTAGTTTTCCACCAGGCCCTCCCTGACCCTTCCTGCACTAACATTCTCAGCTTCTATGCACAAACACTCTATATGCATACCAACTAATCTTCTCACACAGAGCAACTGACTAATGTTTGTTTACAGACAATAAGCCACCCCCTGTTCATCATAGTCACTTCGGGGCCCTAAGCCAACCCTCCCAATAGACTTCAAGCAACACAATATAAACAGACCTTCACACAGAGGTCAGGATTCTCCTGACCTGCATGTGCGAACACAACAGCCCAACTAGCTTGCGTATTCCCTCTGTCCTCAGTAACCTAACGCACTCCCTTCTCTTTCAGATCCACCAGAGGGCCTGGAGACCAGGCAACTGGCAGTGGTATGCAGTGTACATTCTAATAACATAACATAACACAACATAACATAACATTCCACTCAATCATAAGCACTCAATGGAATGTGCTGGATATGTTCACCTGATAATGCTGATGTCACAGAGTAGAACTCCTTGTACTGTCCTACCCCCTTTGGAACCTTAACTAGTGAAGTTCCGCTTTAACTTGTCTGCCTTGCAGGTCTCGAAACATTTCCTTTCCGGACTATTAAGGGGGCAATGGGGTGGTCCAGCACTGTGCAGAGCCTTTTTGGCTGACCCAGTGGCCAGGAACCGTGAGTTGAGACACTGCATTCCGAGAATTGGAGCCTTTTAGTTTTCGGAAAGGCTTTAACGATTGCATGCACCATCTCCTTGCAAAGATCTTGACAGGTTCTTGCGCACACAGACCGAGTGTATCCTTGGTTGGAAAAAAAGAAGCTAACTGAATTTCGGAGGCCCTATTTGCACTGTGATTCTCAAGCGATAATTCCATCAAGAGCCTGCTGATACCATATTATGACAATGTGCATTCAGCTGAGGCGGTTCCATCCTGTCTAGCTGTCTGTGTGCACTGCCTTTGAGATAGCATCCACCTTTCTGTGTGCAGAGAGCACAACGTCGACAAGGCCCGGGGCATTTGTTTGAGGTAAGTACAGCTAAGGAGACTTTCTTTGGCCTGAATGCGGACTTCGTTTCGGGGAATAGCAACGTATCACAGCGTCCAAATGCTGCGAAATTGTGACTTACTTAAGCACCCACCTGCTCTCTCAACCTCGTGGATTTATTTTGAGTGCGCACACATAGCTCGTCCTAATCCATTCAAAGAAACGTGGATGAACCCAGCTAGGCCTTATGAGACGTGCTTTTAGGACTTGTTTAAAAACAGCTCTTTGTAGATCAGTCATGTTGGTACAGATCAGGTGCCACGCTTCTGTCTTAATCAAGGTTCGTAATTTGTTTCTTGGTAAATAAACTTGGGGATTCCAAACCATGTTAATGTAGACCAGAAGTGGTGCGCCTGTCCTGCGCTGTTGACTTACCTCGTGGCAGCATGTCATCGGGATCATCTTCACGTAGTCTTGTTTTCTAAACTCAAAAACGCTTTGCATTCTGGGACTTGTAGGCCCACGCTTTTCGTAGAAAAAAACCCCAGCCCTGCTCCAGCTTGAAAGGGATATTTGTTTAATTGTCAGTCGTCAATACAGTCGACATTGATGACACGAGTGCCAGTTGGAAGCTATAATATTATTAAACAAAAAGAACGTTTTTTAGAGAATTACATATTTTACTATGTATAAGCCTGTAATAGTGAGCATGGCAACACAATTGACATTCCTGCGTGCGGTACCACGCATTCCTATACGGGCTGCTATTAGCTGTTGCTATGAGAATGTCAGTTTACACTCAGTGGGTCTGCGATTACCCTATCAGTTTTGTGAATGCACCAATGAACCCAGCCCTTGAAAACGTGTATGTTGCTCCCTGAACTATTATACGTGTTTACCTGAAAACAATTCCAGGTTCAGGCCTAATTGAAGTGATAAGACAGTGTTTGCTTCCCTGGGCCCCGGCACAGCTGAAACAATAAAACCAGTTAGGCGGCTACCTACGCAGCGCATTGCGGGGCATAGTGAACTGCCCAACGCCCTAGTCGGCATTCCTCGCGCTATTTTGAAAGTGTGAGTTTAGGTTTGTAAGTACTGCTAAAAAAAATCCGAAAATACTGAAACGACACAGCTCAAAATTGTTGTTATTTTAAAATCGAGGCACGGTTGTCCAAATTGCAGACACCAGGCTTCGTTTGAGTCTTCCTCTCATGTTAGTCCGTTTCCGATGTTTACTTGAGCTTTTGCTCTGTCTAGCCAAGAAACATGAGTGCACTTCCTTTTTTCGCCCACATAGGTATTTTTGGACTGCTTTTTCAGTTTCTCTGATACCATTAACCCCACCTTTTTACTTGCGGGACCTGGAGCTACAAGAGACCACGCAAATTGCAAAAACTGAACTCTAGCAAAGCCCAGTAACATAGCATAACATTAAGAGCGTGTGCTCAAATGGCACGGGGAATGTATAGCTCCACGGGGGGCACATGTGGCATGAATACAAGACGAAGCGCTATATACACAGCCAAGAAAAATGTCGTTATATGTACTGCATTTTTAGCTCGTGACGGCTTCAGTGATATACACCACACATTTCTGTAGCGACTTGTTCCGCATAAATATATGACACTGAAAATAGCCACAAAGTTGCAGCAGAGGTTCTCCGGGTTGGAGAATTTTCATGCTATGCCATGAAAATAATGCTTCCTCTTTGCCAAATATTTATTCCAAATGGCGTTGAAAGGTCAAACTTAATTTAGGTGTTTTTGTTCCAGGAAACAGCGAGCGACTTAACCAGATTTTGGGACAACCATTACTAAGAATTTAATGAAAAAGCACCCGCCCGCAAAACAAACGGTAAAACAGAAAGCATCAAACCATCTTATCAGTTGAGACTATGACCAATAGAATGAATGAAAATGTCACCAAACTTTGGTTCCCCCATATGTGTTTCCTATGCCTTCAGAAGGCGACATATATAATAGATGTATTAAACAAAAGTAAGGGCCTCGTTACAGATGTGGGGGTAATCGTAAAAACAAACGGTACTTCACATTTCTCTTATTTTTAAAATAACACCACAGGTTGGAATTGCCGGCAATATTTACAGCAACAGGGTACGTGGAATTTATTGCACGGGTAAATAGCCCACTTTTACCCTATGAAGTACTTTTTTTATGAACACCATGCCATCACTATCTCACAGGATCCCAAACTGAAGTTAGGTGATGTAACACAAAATTTGGATGCCTCCCTCCGAGCCATGATGGGGGACACCCATCCCCCCAACTTGTCAACAAATCACGGGTCGCGCCACACTCGGGGCCGGCCTAGATTACCACGCTTGTGCAATACGCACGACCGTGCTGCTGCAGGGGTACACCACACACTGCACTAGGAGAAAGATACAAATATTTGTTTCAGTTCATTATACAGCACACTTTCTGAGAAAAATTGGCTAAAAGGGCAGAGCGTTTTCAATTGTTTTGTAGGGTAACACCAATCTAAAAATCCAATGCATGCAAGTCACCAGCAGTGCACAGGAACATTAATGCTTTAATTAGTATAGTGCTATGCTATTAAAAATGCCATGTCACAGTGAAAACATGCCCAACTGGCTGCACAATGCAGACCAGTCTAGACAAGTAATAACATATTACAGTAAAGCATGCCAGGCCACATTTAGACATACCTAGACTGGTTGCACCAAAATGCCAGTCGAAGCAATAACACTTATCATAGTTATTTTATCACAGATGCCCAGAAAAATATACAGTGCTGCAGTAAGAAACGGCCAGACTGGCAGCACTTAGCAGGTATCAGCGATGCCCAGTTAAAAACAAGTCAAGCCAAACTAAGAAATGACTAGACTGGCTGCACCAAAATGTCTCTAGCCACTAATACCACATATCATTCCTGTTTAGCCTGGACATGGATGACCATTACGATTTATCACACAATCCACATCCTTCCCCACCCCCTCAATCATCCCCTCTCCCATCCACCCTCTGCCCTAACCCCCAAAATCAGCTTCCCTGACCAGAATTACCTCCATGTCCCCTTTACTTGTCCCAGAGCATACGTATGAGGCTTCTTGCCTCATAATTAAGTACTGGGATAAGGAAGAGTGAGACTAGGAGCAATGAAGATTAAAGGTTACTAAGCCAGGCATTAACTCCATGTCCATCTACCTCATCTCATTACTTGTCTATGAGTCAAAGTGCATCATAAAGAAGGGACGAGGTAGAATAGGGCTATGAGTAATGAAGATTAACAATAAGTAACCAAGGGATTAAACACAAGTAGTGGCACAACACCATTGAGCTGACTGGGCTTCAGCCCTCCCCCCCATAATCCCCTTCTGAAATGTTGGTCTATGTTGAGACCTGACTGACCTACAGAGCCTTTGGCCGACAGAACAGGACACAGATGTTAAACGGCACCTGGGTTTCGCTTTTAACATACGCCCAATAATTACTAACGTAAAGCATTTCACTGTTAATACCTGCATTTAAATGCTTAATTCTTTAGGCAATTGAAATCTTGATGTGGGTTTAGTACTTGCATGCCAGGGAAGTGATTGGAAGGGTAGAGAGGGGACAGGAGGCAGCTTATTCACACAGCAGCCCATAAGTGGTTGTTTTCAGACTTAAAGGAGAGAGTTAACTACTTGTAACATTGAAGCTGCACTAGAAAAGTCTCATTTGAATGCATAAAGAAGTTTAATGCACCCAAACAAATAGGTTTCCCCTTCCCCTACCGCCCGTCACATCCAGGCAGCCACCCATACATTTAAGTGTGCACCCTTTCACCATACACGAACACACACCCAGGCATCCACCCATACATATAAGTATGCACCCTTTCACCATACACTCACACAGGCAGCCACCTATACCACTCTCCATCACTCCTTTCCTGGGCAAACTCCTGGAAAAGCTGTCCATCTCCCAGCTTAATCTACAGACTGAATCTGTTGGTTGCCTCCATGACCACCAGTATGGCTTCAGAGCAGCCAGAAGCACGGAAACTGCTCTTCTGAACACCATTGAAGACTTGCTCTCCAATCTTGACTCTAACCTTTCTTCTGTCATCATTCTCCTTGATCTATCCTCTGCTATCGACACGGTCAACCATGCCATCCTGCTCAATCATCTCCAAGACAACCTGGGTATCTCTGGTCAGGCCCTTTCCTGGTTGACCTCTTTTCTCAGTGATCAACCCTCCCAGGTATAACTTGGGTCTTTCCTCTCCTCTATCTCCCTCTCTCTACTTGTGGTGTCCCCCAGGGGTCTAATCTCTCTCCTTGGATATTTAACCACTACCTCGCACCTCTGGCCCACCACATCTCTACCTTCTGCTCTAACTTTCAGTGTTAAGCGGATGACACCCTTCAGGCTCCCCTCAGCCTCTACTGCTCCTTCTCTCATACCTGGATGTCTGTCCGCAATTCAGGAAAGGTGCGCTTGCGACACCTGTAAAGCCCAAACTATTGTATTCAAATACAGCTTCATGTTTACATAGGGAGGACTCTGGTATTTGATGAGGGGTACAGGCAATTGACATTTGAGGAGGGATATGGTGTTGTTTGGCTATGAGCCCCCCATTCACTGCCCATTGCTATGCAATTGCCTATGGCTATTCCCACCCATTCCTGCCTGTTTTCGCCCAGAAGTTGTCTCCAGGGGAACTCTTTGAGGTCTGAGCTCTCCCATGCTGGTGACCATGTTGGATGAAGTTCACACATAGATATAATAATAAAGATTGTCCATCAAAAGAAGAATTGTGCTGTGTTAAAAACATGTGTCCCGAATTGTAGCAGAACATTGTATTATTTTTACTAACTTACTGTGTGCTTGATGTAACGACCTCTTTATAAAATTCTTTGCACCAAAGGAAACAATCATTTTCAAAAAGCCACATGTGAAGTTTAAATAATCTTTCTGAAGCCCTGTTTTGTGGTAGCTCATAGCATTACTAATGGACGCCATCTTGTATGTGTGGTAAGACCCTATTTTGCAGCAGCAGTATGAGCTGACCAGAGCATCATCCGGAAGCGCCTGCCTGTGCTTTGTAAGCTAGGAGAGAACTAGCAGAGTTCGTTATGCGACTCTTGGCCCGCCTCTTTCTTTTCACAATATGAAGAAGAACAAGACGGGTCACCAGCAACTGTACTGGAGCCACCCGAAGACGTTCGGACATGGGTCCAGATCATGGTTAGTGGCTGGAGGTGTCCGTGGGCTATGATACAGTGACACCCTCACTCTGCTCATCTAACTCCATATCTAGCTCTTTGTCTCCTAGTCTGGTTGATTATCTTTCTATACCTGTGCTTTCATTTAGCTGTGTGTGTGTATATCCCTCCGTCGCTCTACCTCTCTGTTAATCATTTTGTCATTCTTTCTCTTGGCGTTCTGTCCATCTACATGCACCTGATGGTTTTCCCGTCTGTATCTACATGACTGACTGCCACACACTCGAATAGACGCTACTCTTGTGACAAATAAACCTGTTATGCCAGCAAAAAACACAGGCACTCTGGAGGTTGTGTGTGAAGTTTCAGAGAAAGGGAGCCAGACTTCCAGGTTCCAATCATTAGTATTTATCCCTGCAGAGAACAGGAAAGCCACAGGAAACCGCTGAAGAAAAGAAACCCAGAGCCTCTGCAGAACCAACATGGGAATGAACAACACAGGCCGTACACAGACTTACTCCAGGTCTTCTCTGCACAGAGCTTTCTTCTTAGCCAATCGGAAGCCTGTAATGGCCAAAGGCCTCACCTGTCTTTAATCAGCAGCTCAAGGAGTCTTGGGGCCTCATTACGAGGTAGGTGGTAAGGGATTACCGGCACCGGTAAGGACACCGGTGCCGGTAATCCCTTACCGCCCTACTATGAGGTCCCTTAGCGGGTCCCTTCCTTAACGCCTGGTTTTACCAGGCGTTATGGAAGGGACCCGTTAAGGGACCCGTTAAGGGACTTCACAGCTAATAACGGTACCGCAAATTGCAGTATCGTTATTAGCTCCATCCCCATATGGGGGCTCGAATGGGAATGGGGAATGGTTTCCGGAATGGGGATTTACCGGGTCCTAAAAGTTGGAATGACCCGGTAAATCCTTATTTCGGGAACCTGGACCCGGAATGCAGTAAGGGGATAGCCATGGTGTTAACAGAACCATGGCTACCTCCTACCTCGTAATGAGGCCCAATGTTTTTAGAAGACTTCTAATGGGCTAGTACTAGTAATGTGATGTGGGCTACTTGAAGATCCCAGGCCTCTGGCTAATAGAACCAATGCAGGTATTTCTGGGCTGGTAGAAATGTGTCTATGCTGATGCCTGTTAGTCTCTGTGATTGTGGCTCTAGCACTGAGTCCAGGGGGTTGCGCCTGTGCAGTTTCCTAGGTGCAGCAACTGCGTTCGATGTCAGCCGCTACTTCACCAGGCATCCAGCACCATCCTCCTGCACACACAAGCGTTCATTTATCCTGTGCTGAATCTTTGCAACTCTAGAGAATCCAACATTCAACTATGCACTGATTTTTTGTTTGGGCTATTAGGTATTGCTTGCGACAGCTGATAGCCAAAACTATTGCATTGGAGTCAGAGGACAGTTATGGAGTACATCTAGGGAGGAATGTCGTGAGGAGGGACACCCGTCGTCTTAGTAGGCCTGCCTTTAGCCACTCGATGTATAAGCACTCTGCGTGTCCTTCACTGAAGTCCTCTTAAAATCAAGCATTGACAAAGCCACCTTGTGCATACGTTTTAAGCTTTTGCCAGGCACCGCTATTACATGTTCAAGTGCTCGTTCCATTTTGCACCTGCTACCAACCATGGGTAGTTAATGCCACTACAGATGTGCCTAGCAAATATCTTTCCCACGCCCACACATGCCAAAATGATTGGCATAGCCAATGCTTGTTTTTTACATGACACGCCTCAGATTAATGTTACACGAAAATACGTGTTGTACTGTGTAGTGATCTGTTTGTTAAGCCCCTCATAACATTAGTGGATTTCATTATATACATTTTCAGTGGAAGAGAGAGATCTAGAAAGTTAAGCAGCTTAGTTTAATTCATCGCAATTCAGCAGTTCCTCATATAAGTATGTGAGAAAACATGGAATTTATGTGGAGTACAGAGCCTGTATCTGTTTTTCAAATATACAGAAATAAAATAGCAGTGGTAGTAGGTGCTACAAAAATCAATCATTAAAACTTGAAATCTAGAATAGAATAAGGTACACCGACAATTCATGAAAGATGACACATTGCATTAGTCCTACAGAGAGATATGTTCTCCCTTTCGTGGTAACACCCACCCTTCTATAGCTACTCTTTTAAGTGTAAGTTGCTTTCAATTCACACACCTCCAGAACCTGACTTCATGCAATAGCGCACGGGAGGTCCTTTGCCCTTTTCCATTTATTTAGGATGCAAATATAGAAGCCTGTTTTTAGTTTTGAATATGAGGTGGAGCTGAAAGTGCTACCTAAAAGCCAAACTTATTGTCATAGGAAGTGAAGATAGGAGAGAGATGGCATCTGAGGAGGGGCACACAGCCAGGGTGTTTTGTTATTTATCCACCCATTGACTTCCCCTGACCATGCTGTTTTTTATGGCCATTTCAACCCACTACCTGGCCATCCCTGCGATATATTTGAGCTACCTCTCAAACAATAACTTGTGACTTGATTCTGTGAATGTCCTACCAGTGTTATTTCAAAGCAGTCTCCTGAGATTTAATGGATTCATTACAACTGATAATGGCTCCTAAATGTAATACAACTGTCCTACAAAATTGTGCCTTCAGCCACTTGATTTATGAGCAGTGCTTGTGCACTTGCAGCGGAAGATTTATTAAAAGAAGCATCTGAAGTCCTGTGATTGCAATTATAGAAATATGCCCATTTATAAATTATAAAGATGCATACACTTAAACAGAATTGGGTCCTTTGCTCTAGGTATTAATAAAAACAGACCGTCACTTAGCAGCACTTTGAACTTCAGCCTGGTGGGTGATGGCATACCGATTGGGAGGATCCCGTCAGATAGCAAACATGTCATATTCATTCTGCAAAATGATTTATTTTGTGTCAGTAGAAGCCATTGTTTATTTGCCTTTGGTCCTTTGATGCCAATGCACGCGTGTCTTGAAGCACATTTTCGAATGGATACAAACCCCAAATGCAAAAGAATGCTCACCAGAGCAACATGTTTAGGATTAACATATAAATGTTTAGAATTACTGGCAACAATCTCAGGAAAAATGAGATAATGGCAACTGAAAATATCCTGAATATCCCAAAGGTCCCCGAAACTGACCGACCGACCAAAACGACTCTGACCCCGAGTCAGAAGACCGCTTTACCATGTACTTTATTGTAAAACACGCTCGTAGAGCGCTCGCCACCTCTGCGGCTCGATGGGCTATCAACATGTTTTGTTACTAGGCCAATGAATGCAATGGTCCTTGGTTTATCTTGACACTGGAAGCTGGCTCAGCCCTGCAAGGTGTGGAAACAGTGGCTGCCTGCCACTAGTCCTCATCAAAGGGCCGTTTCAGAATCTCAGAATCATCACACTGCCATCCACTCATGACATTGCAGGGGAGTATGCAGCATTGCAAGGGGGGGGCAGGTGGGGGGCGAGCCACGAAAGAAAGTCCTGCGACTTTCCCCCCAAATGCACCTTGGAAAATGAATGCTAAACTGACATACAATCGTTCCTGCCCCCCCATATGAAGCAGGGCGGTGCGTGTTACTTTCTTAAGTGCCTGTGCGCATTCACTAGTCCGACTTCAGAAAGAAGTCAAATAATTTCTTTCTGAAGTCGGATGCACTCCGACTTCAGAAAGAAAGGACCTGACTTCTTTTTGAAGTCAGACTAGTGAATGCACTCAGGACTGGAGCTGAAGACAAAGTACACAGCACTGTCTGGTGTCTGTGTCCTGCACTGCTGCAGGTTGCAGCTGCTGCAGTGGCCCAGAGCGGGGTGGGGCATGGACATCTGTCTGCCGTGTGCTCCTGCTCGAATGGCAGCACCTTCAGTGTTAGGGTGGCCAACTTTACAAAAATGGCTTTGCAGGACACTTTGCATGTGGTAGTGCATCAGAAGAGCCCTGCAGTGTGCTCAATTCCATATGGTATCATTCCCACCCCTAATCAACTTTTTTGGTAACATTAGTGGAAGATGGCATTTTAATACATACACATAACAACACCAAAAATAAAACGGCAGGACCATTACAGTTGCAGGAAACTCATCTATTAGAGCCTAGCCAGGATCTGTGGGGCAAAATAAATGCAAACCTCCTAATTTGCATATGAATTGCACCAACAGAAGTGACTTCTCAGAAAAGGACATTGAAAGGAGCATCATCTGTATTTGATACTTGGAGGCACCATGGTAGTGACTTTAGAATACGTTTCCATAAGTAAGTCAAGTGACAAATAACTTTGTGGTGCAAAATACCTAACTTGCACTATTATATTATTATATATGGAACAACTCTATAGTCATTCGGCTTTGATTTATAATAGCATGATATATTAACATAATCTATGAGGTGAATCACTTACAGAGCTGCAGATAAGACACCGTGTATTTAAATGATTTGCTCAGGATCACACACTTCAGTTAAATTCTGCGGCAGTTTAAGCAAATGAGCACATACTCCCAGGTCTAGTTTATATGGATGTGTATTAAGGTTTTGCTTTGCATTTCATGTGCTTAAATAATACTTTATAGTAATGTCTTGGAAGTAAACCACATTACATAATAAACTATCATCTCATAATAAACTAACTTTACACTATATAAATCATCATAGAAATATGTTGAGCAATAACAGTATGGCTTTAGTATTATTGTCCTCATCCTGCATGTAAAATTACAATAGCATCATGCAGATTAATGTGAGCCTAACAAATCCCCCTTGGGCTTTAACGCATTAGTCATTATTCCATAAAGCATGCAGCATTGTGCACCCTTCTCACTTCTAATCACCCCACTCACATAGTTGCCAACATGACCCATTCCAACCTGCAGGTGCATATCCAGTCCTGTTTTTCTCTTTGCATATTGGGACTTGTAGTTCCACTTTTCCCATTATGAAATGCCAACTACAAGTCCCTGAATGCAAAGAGAAAAACAGTACTGGATAAGAACCTACACATTGGAATGGGTCATGTTGGTAACAATGCATTCACAATTTCTTAAGGGACAAAAGTCCCGGCTAATAGTATCTCCTCCCTCCCATCAGTGCCTAATATCTCTCAGTGTTATACTCTGATGAGACAGGGAAATGGGTCAGGGCGCTCGGAGAGTCACTCTGCTGCCCAGAGCTCGAACAATGAGGGTGCCGAACGGGAGGTGTCCTGTTGCCAGGACAATGAAGGTGATGAGCACTCTTGCTCGGCACCCTCATTGCCCTGCCAATGTCCTGGTCTGGCTCTGGGTAGCAGGGAAGGTGTGCCACCTGCTCTTGTGCCCGGTACGCCACTGTGTCAATGGCACAGGTTTGTGTAGAGAACTGCAATCATTTTGTGTCACTAATTGGCCCTGTAAAGTAACTGCGCTAACCTCTTTACTAAATGTGTCATTTCTGAAATAGAATGTTTGAAATCTGAATAGCAGAAACTGTTTTGATGAAATAACATAAAATACAGTTCTTTAACACCTACATATTGATGTTGTATAGTGCTTGGATGGATGTATGGAAGTTATGATGTCAGAGAGAATGCTGTGACAGTGTTGTTGTATGAGTGAGAGAGTGTTTATGTAGAGCGCTTCTAACCCAAGCAGTTAGAGATATCAAGCCTGGTTGATGGGAGCCAGTAGGTGGCTTCCTAAATGTCTTTCAATGTAGCAGCTAATATAACCTGTACTTAAGGAATAAAGGAATGTCTCTCTGACACCTGAAGAGCCTGCAGAGCTGTTCGATTTTTATTCAGTAATAATATAATCCCCGTTTGTTAAAATTATAACAATGTTTACGGTATATCAATGTAACTAGCAAATGCTTCAGTTTCAATTAAGTGATTTCTCTACTATTTGAAACGTGACCCTTTTAATTGTGGACATTTCAAGTAACAACAAGTGCACCAAGCAATTTCACATCACCCATTGATTATTAGTCACATGCTTCAAGGTATCTTGTAAAGAATGGTACATTGCTTCTCATATTCTTTCCAATGTTTGCATGTCATTGTATTTTTGCACCTTCATTTGGCTATTCCACTTAATCCAAACATATTTGGGCTTGTGCTTTGCTTACATATTTTGCATTGTTCCACCCTTTAATAGGATCCTTTTGTTGACAATAATGCATATTCCATGCACGTGGTACAGGTTTTCCAATCCACTTTGTAACATACATAGGAATCTGGGATATTCATTCTGTAACTGCTGAACGGTATTCAAAGCAAGTAGACACTTTGCTTACTTTTATTTTAGTTTTGGTTACATATGGAACACTGAAATCGTTGCCAATACGCCAAAACTATGGTCATGAAAAGTGAAGACAGGAGAGAGATGACATGTGAGAAGGGACGCACAGTCTGTGTGTGTTGTTTGACTATTTGCCCAACCTTTCATCCCCCCTGACCATGCTAATCCATATGGCCACATTCAGCCCCTACCTGCTTTTTGCCACCCAAAATTCATTCTCCTGGGATCTCTTTGAGCTAGTTCTATCAAGCAGTAACATCAGACTCTGTTCTGTTAAATGCTTGCCAGTGGTATGTGGTTGGTTGTTGTATCCTTGAGAGCTGTCATCCATGGGTTGACAAAGCTATGCATAAAATAGTACTATTGTAGGATGTTTGTGATATAATGGCTGGAAACAATATCAAGGCTGAATCAGTATTTTTTTTAGGGCACTAATCACCATCCCCAACATATTTTAGTCCTAGAAGAGAAAGTGTTGGATAGTGCCTTCTTTAAAAAAAAGTTAGAGTCACCTTCGATGTTATTTCCAGCGATTATATCACTGGATACTGTTTTAACCGGGTGATATCTAATTCAGGGGAATCTTCCAAGCACAATGGATTGAATGCATGATAGTCCAGGAGGAATATTTAATTTGTGAAAAACAACAAATTAGTTTAAAATATCCCTGCCTATTCAATTCTTGCTACTCCCCCTTTATTCAAAATAGATACCACCTCGCCTTACTCAATATACATGTCATAATTTCAGAAACTCAATTGCAACAACTACTAGACTGTCATGTATGTGGGTGGATCATAGAAAGGAAAGTATGTTCAACAGGTATGTAGGCTAGATTGCCTTCCATGATGCTTGCATTAATTATCGGGTAAATGCGTACCTTTCTCACTTTCAATGGAAAACTTTAAACAGCAAGATAATGGGTAACAATCACTCTCTCCCTTTTGTCTGAAGCAATTTAACTTTCACAGCAAATGGTATACTCATAATTTACTTCAATTATATTCTTTTCTAGGTATGCAGACAGTGAGAGTTCCATTTAACTCCCTGATAATTTTTCCTTTCTAGACGTCTTCACACAGAGAGTGAGGGGATCTAACTTTAGACACAATCAATAAAAATGTTGAAATGTTCCCTAACTTCTCAGGATGCACAATTAATGTATGTATTACCACCCCTCAGTACTAACGAAGAACAGGGCCACCAATCAATCTAATTTCCACTTTATAGTGTCACTCCCCTCAGAATTATTTTCCCTTTAGAACATCCACACATATGAATTTATTTTGGTTTTATCACAGACAGGTGGGCACTTTCTTAATGACTGGTTTAATTCTCCCCCTCGAGGAACAGATGGGCATCATTCAGCAAGATGGGATCAGCTTTCCTCCACAGTCGGTCTGCTATTTCTTCCACAGAATAAAGCCAATGGGTCCAAAAGGAGAGCAATCTATCCCTTCTCATTCCTGTTGTTATAAATTCATTTTTCTCGCCATCAGTCGGTGAGTGAGCGAGTAAGACTGTCAGTGTCTCTCTTTCCTGAGTGAGTGTGTGTTGAATCTTATATAGAACAGTAACTTCACCTTTTTGCGGTGTGCATACTTTCCCCAATCTATTTGGTTCATGTATGCAATTGGACAGTGTTCCAAAAGTAACATCACAGTATACATACCCCTTTGCATTCATTGGGCATATTAATGAAGGAGTCAGTCTGATGAGAGTAACTTCTAAACCCAGTTTCCCTCCCATTTAATGTGATGTAATGTCAGGGATTTCTTGCTTTGAATATAAGCACCTCCTCAAATAATACATTCTACCCATATTAGCACTTTACTAATTTGCTCACTAGATTTCTCTCTCTGGCACAAATCAATTGATGCCATTCCCATCATAGTACAAATAATTACTGAATTTTAGACTGTGCCGTTTAACTCACTTATACATTTACATTCAACTTATTTTCCCTTCTTAAAGTAACAGGCTCATCCCTGTGGACGCTGCAACATATCATTCACTAGCATGCACCAATTATTTGTGACAAAATGCAAATGAACATAATTTGCATTTTAAACTACATTTTAAAAAGTCGTTTTTGGTCCAACTAATACCGGATCTCAAGCCGAATGTTTTAACTCTCTGAGAGCTTTGGTTCCAGAGATACAGACAATATAAACAATATAAACAATTCAATGTACATTTAAAGTGCATTTTCCATTATAAAATATATTGCATTGAAATTGCAGTTCTTCTGCCTAGCTACACAAACTAGGAACATGATATTTATTTTTTGTTGTGTCAGGGCTGGATATCTGCTCTTGTTGACTCAGGCTGGCTCATAGGACATTTATGGCTCAGGGCCTGACTGATGATACACGTCTTTGTAATTTGAATATTTGTAGTTTTATGATGTTAATTCTGTTTCCTCATGAGAAGTTTCCAGACCTGTAGTCCTGTCAAGTGTTGTATTATTTCATGCAGGAAGGCCAGTGGGATGGTGCTAATAGATTTGAAACTATTCACCTCTAACTTACACACAGGGCATCCACACTTACTGTTTAGCAGGGTCTGATTTGCTTTGCCTGTTTACAGGATGTTCCTTATATTGAGTGGCCAGGCTTCAAAGAGTTTATTAACTTGGGAAGGGAAATTATCTATCCTCCCACCATGTCTGCTGTGGGCTGGTTTCTTTGTGAGCTGAAAGGATTCCCATATGTTGAAATTCAGTGCTGGCTCCATTTAAAGTTGGTTTCAGTCACAATTGCAGCTTTTAATGTGCGTATTTTCATAAAACATCACAGTTCCGATTGCATTGGTTTATCAAACTCCTATCAAGAGTCCATAATCTCAACATCTGTAGGTTCCTTAATCCTTACTCTTTATTTCCATAAATGAAAATGAAAATACACAGAAGCCGAAAATGCGAATCCGTTTTTCTTTCTGTAACTCGAAAATTGTGGCTCTTTCACTCCTCAGATTAAGCAGTTGCCCATTTTAATAAAAATTGCAAGTTATTTTCTGGTACTTGAAATGTTAATCTCAGGCTTTGTCAGTTATGATTTTCAGTGGCTGCAAAACATTTCAAATTGTGTTTGTGCATGTGTTTCCCAACTGCTATGCATAGGCTGCAGGCCCCATGTAGTCTTTTATGTAAGCACTTTTATTCAATCGAGATTTCTTTGATCTATAAAACAATCATAATCTGCTCATATGAAACAAAAGGCATGTTTTACAGATAATTTGAATACCTATATTGATTGTTAATTGTATGTGGCTCAGATCTCTTAGGTGCAAGTGGGGACATCCTCTCTGCACCTAAAGGGGGTTGCCGTCTGTAATGGAGTCTACAATATTGCGGTTCCCTGTGGCAATATGGAACCTTCTCTCCCCTTTTCAAAGGGGAATCTGGGGTGTCCTCAGCAGGTGCCCCATCTAATGGCTGGTTCACACATCAGTGCACTTCAGAGTCCCCTTGGCTGTGCACATTCTTTGCCACAACAAAGTATGTGAATGGGCAAGAAGGATTCCCTCACTTTCATGAGGTACCCCCAATGAAAATAAAGTAAAACCCCCTTTCCAGTGAGCCCCTGTAAAGTAAGCTGCTGTGCATTAAGTGTTATGCAATGGTAAAAGTGAAGTCGCTCCCATGATCAGCCCTGAGAACCACCTTTTATTCCCAATTAATTATTTGACATACAGTGCTGAATGAAATGGGAACACTGACAATTCAACTGCAAGGTTCACTTTTACGAGCAGTCCTATATGAGGTCAATGCATTTGTTAGTAAATAAGGTGTTTTACAGACTCTTCTTTAAAGTAAATGTGTTCCTCTGCATGGCAAAAATTCACAATGAGATGCAAATCCTGCATTGAATCCACTGGGAAATGTGAGGTGTCTCCTAGGTTTGGATTAACCAAAGTGCAGCCACTGCCCACATGATGGGCCTGTGCAATTGAGGGTATCACTATTGCATATCAAAATACTTTATATTAAACAAACATGCACACAGGCATTCAGGCCCTGGTATGTGCCCAGAAAGTTCCCAACCAAAGAAATTCCACTCATGCAGGTCGTACCCCTTTGGGAGTGGCAATAGAGTGATCCTCTGATGGTCTCTCCACAGGGTTACAAGAAGATGCAGCATCACCTTTATTATCTTGAACACACCATCTACTCAGCACAGTGCTTCTCTTCCTCTGGATGTTGGTTCTGGTCGCCAATCTCATGTGGAGGTGCAAGACCCACTCTCTTACCCCATCTTGAGACTTGGGGCTGTCCCAGCCCCCCCCAAGGCAAGGATCTGCACCATTCAAGCTGACCAGGGCTGTCCAATTATAGACAGCCTTTTTCCTCAAATCGGCCCAGCAAAAGACACCTACTGGCTGAAATGTGGATTCAGACAAGCCTGTCCCATCCCCCATATACATCTAGGTTACAGATCTTACATTTCACCAGGACTCCAAGCTGGATTCCGTTAAAGTGGATTACTTAAATGCCGTTTCCTAACCTAACCTAACCTAACCTAACCTAACCTAACCTGACCTAACCCAACCTAACCTAACCGAACCTAACATTACCTAACTTGACAAGGCCAAAGAACAAGATGGTTAAACCACATGGCACAGACATTTCGATTATATAGAACTTAATATGGCATTATGCAGTAAAAATGAATGTGCACGTGAGTACGATTAAAATATGTTAGAATTTTATCTGCTGCTACCAACCCGTCTTGAACATCAAAAAGGTAACAACAATATTAGTACTGAAAAAAGTACTAGGGATAGAGAAGTACTTGCAGCACTCCATTTCAAGGTGATGTGTGCTTTATGAAAACAATGCAGGAATATCACATTGGGGATAGTATCACTCTGCATTGGTAACCACAGGTGCTGATCAGTCTGAGTTGAGCAACGGGGGTAAACGAAATAGACTTTGCTTGCCTGCAAAAGTCACTATAGGTGTCAAGCGTTGGCAAGTAGTTGGGGGTTCAACTGAAATCAATGAAGGAAAATGTGCAAAAAGTACAATATTTGTTACACAACACTTACCAGATGAAATAGCCCCCTCAAGCTTTCACGTGAGTGCTCATTATTTCACAGAATAGTTTGATGGAATTAGTAGATGTCTGGAATTAGGGTCTATGCTATAATAGGTTAATCTTAAGAAGTTGCTTAGGGCACCACTAGACGTAGATGACCTAATGGGTCAGTTTGGCTCCAAAACCTTTAAACCCAACTCCACTATAAGGCAGAGCTGCTAAAACAGAAGTTTGCCTGTGCTGACATGAATCCCTGAGCTGGCTTTGCTGGTGAATACCTGGCATACACAGTTTTCACTTTTCTGGGAACAGGATACTGATAATATATTTTTGATCTCCACAACATGTACAAGTACTGATGCATTATAGTAGTCATTGGCAGTGAACGTCCACATTATTTATTTATTTATTTACGCTGTTTGCAGGGATGGAAGCGTGAGCAACGAAAACAAGAAAACAAATCTCTCTTACATCAAAAATGGATTACCACATCCAATTCGAAAGTGGGAAGTAAATGCCTGGGTATCAGGGGGAAGGGTTAGTAGGAGCGATTGGAAGGGTGATGTCTGAGAGGCATGGGAGGAACCCCTCACAATAATAAGTGGGTGTAGGAGATGGAGCAGAGTGCATAGTAGAAAATCAAACAGTGAAAGAAACCCCAATTTGAATAAGCAACCAAGTCCAATTGGCAAACATTGCATAGCAGAAACATATTTATGGCATGGCCCATAGTGGTAGAAATGGGTAGATGTCAGAAATCTGGCCAAGAGGGGTGAGATCACTACTTCCTTAAACATCCCACTTGGAGCCTTTGGTAGCCAATGAATGGGAAGGAAACATGTGGTTCTATCGCAGGCTTGTGATTCCAGTGCAAATGTGTTACACCTAGCTAAGCCACACACTGCTCTGAAGAATGTATGCTCCCCTTTAAACAACTATACCACGTATGACTGCTCAGTAGTGTGAAGGCCTACAACAGAGAGGTGCATGTAACCTAGGGATCACCCGCTCAAAACTCTGCATGCCAACTGAAGTATTAGAAGTTATTATTACTAAACTTACTTGTTTTAGCAACTTCAGAGGGGTGGAAACTAAATGTCCCCTTTTCAATATGTGATCTACATATTCATCACAAACCTGGCAACTGGAGTTGCCCTAGGCAACACTCCAGATCATCGGTTTCTAGCCTGCCTCCAGCCTGCCTCGGCCTTACAGAGGGAAAAGACCATTTCAAACTAGTCTTGGACCTACCCCAAATTTGGCAGACCAACCTGAACTGCTAGCTCACCTCCCTTCTGCACTAGACCGCAATCAACCCCAGACCTGTTTCAGGCTCATCAGTGATGTGTTGTTTGGGTCTCTAGGCACAGCAAGTGTGGTGGGCCCACTGGTCCCACTCAGGATTACTTTAGAAAAAGTCAAGAGGGTTGCCTGGAAGGTTTTGAATGAATCATAACCATTGGTATCCTTCTGAGTAATCTTCCAGACCACAGGCCGTTGTTATTCAGCCATCCATGCCATTGCAGAGGAGAAGTTTCATATGCAAATAAGACCTGGTCCCACCTGAAACTGCTAGGTCACACCCTTTCTACTGAAGACTACAATGAATCACTCACATCTTCTGGCCATCTTTAATGAGATGGCAGGCTGAAGAACAATGATCTGGAGGGTCCCATAATGCTGAAGTGAGATGATAAAACAGCAGGAAGGCTATCCCGTTGAAATTGAAGCTTGATGATCCTAAGCAAGGGAGACACCTCCCAGAGGATGTTCTGCTCCTTAAACCAATATTAGCACATGGAGATCACCATCAACCTCCTCTCAGCCAATCAGAATGTTCAAAATGCAGTCAATAACCACTTGCATTGACTGAATTCTAAACATTCTGTTTTCAAAAGCAGACATGGAAACAATAACTCAATTTCCAGGAAAGATTTCCTTTAACTCAGGGAGGATATTTGTTTGGATGCAGTATCCTACTCAAAGCACCAAAGAGAAAACTAAAATATAGGAAAATACTTTCACTTTATTATAGGGAACCCGCTTTACTTTTATACCACACCTAATCAGGGACGTCATTTCACCAAAATGCCTGGGTTAGCGGGAGTGACATCAAACAGCCCTCGACCTCTGATGACGGAAGTGGCATCACATAACATTGTTCCTAAGTAAGCTATGAATTTTATGGTTATAGTACTATAATGTGATATACATTTCATACAAGAATGGATCACCATATGTATCATTAATATCAGTGTGTATAGGCCCATATTAGCAAATTACTGTGAATGCAAGCAGTCGTCCAAGGCCAAATGATAATGATGTGTTATTATATAGCACTTACGCTTAAGCGCTTTGTATAGAATAAATATACATACAATATCACCCAACCTGTGTTAGTACTCATTTATCGACCTCAGAAGGATAAAAGGCTGAGTTGAGGTGTTTAAGAACAGACTAAATCAGTGACTGACCCCCTGAAGTGTGCCTGAAATAAACCTTTAATGAGTCTAGCAATTATTGTATAGAATTCCAGAAAGTCAAACTATTTGTTATGACTATTCTTTCTTATTTAGGGTCACTTCTCAAAGTGTTACACTTTTGGAACCCCCTGTTTTTTTTAGGAGGTCTTAACAAGAAAGCCAGCCACTCCAGGAACAAAGAGCCACATGGCACTGGCCACAGCCCAGGAGCTCACATCTAAAAAGAAAACAAAAGTTGTTCATTTTCTTTAGGGGTAGCAAGGGAGGCCACAGGCATTTTCTTTAGGGGTAGCAAGGGAGGCCACAGGGGTAGCAAGGGAGACCTCAGGTGACCTGGCGACCCCCAAATGACATCCCTGCACCTAATATATTTCCATGTTAGAATTGTTTCAGTTTAACCAAGTTTGCAATTAAAATGCTTAGTTTATGAAGATAAACTTGCTATATAAAGTCTACAAAATAAAACCACTTTTAATGTATTAACACATTTTGTATTAACGTTTTCTTTACTTTCCAACCAAATATCCAAATATCCAAAACATGTTTTGTTACTTCCACTATGTGCTGTAGACCTCGGGAGAGGTCATTATTCGTTGAGATAATTACCCTTTTCCAATTTATGGCCCTCAACATCGCTGGGGCCATTACTTGGTGATGGGTCATTAGTCACAATAATGACTGTTCCCTTGGTCTAGAAGCCTATAGTAGATGTCACATTTAGCCTTAAGAAGACACCACCTCTTAAAGAAGGTTCAAGGGTTTTTGTTATCAGCTTAAAGCGGGTTAATTTACTAGCCATCCCTCTCTCTCTCTCATCAACCTGTGGGCTTCCGACACTCTAGCCCAGTCATCCCTGAATTTAAAGATGGTCACTAGAGATTGGTAACCCATACTATATACACTCTTTCTGGCTAGCGGTGAGGTCCTAAAAGCAACAGCCTTTTCTTTCTGACCCCCTCCAGGGCCTTCAAGGTGGAACTTAGCCTGGTGTCCCACTGGAACTGTAATGGCTTTTAAACCAAAAATGTGTGCCTTCCAAATATCCAGTTCTCATTTCTCCTTCTCACCTTCTCTATTTTCTCTCCCTCTTTCCTCTGTCCCTCTGACATTATTCGCCTACTCTCTACTCCTTCCCTCCACTTCCTGCTGCTCTCTACTCCCACCACTCTCTACTACACTCTACTATTATCCACTACCTCTATTCTCTACTACTCTACAATATGCTACACTCCAACCCTCCATCGCTCTCACTCACTCTCATTTAACTCTTGCAGTCAACTTGCTCACACAGTCTCTCATTCCCTACTCTCCCACTAAATCTCACTCACTTTCTTTACTCACCACACATGCACTCTCACACCCAAGCACGACTTTCTCTCATCAACCAATACCTCACCTTCAACATTCTTTCCGCTAGCCACCTCCACTCTTTGCTCAACTGTCCTACCACTGCCTGGTCTCTTGGTCCGCCTGCTCGTCCCTTGACCTCAATGGAAAACCTCATTATCTCTCATCCAGCTCATTCCTTTTTATGCTCCTCCTCCACCCCTTTCCATTGGCTCGTGGGTGCATCCATATGTGCACGTTACACAGGTGTGAAGCTATAAAGCACTCTCTGAGCCCCACCCACTTTTCACAAGTGGGTCTGCTGGTGTTCGACAGTAGCAGGCCGGGAGAGTATGTCAATGTCAGTGTTGCAGTTTGTTGCAAAAGAGCATTTTAAAACATTTTTTTTATTTTATTTGGTTTATTCAGACCTTTACAAGCATAAAAAAGCAAACATCATAAAAAACACGTTGTTGAATACAAATATATACAAAGTTCAAAGTTGATTCACAAAAACCTTTGCATTATTAATTAATTACTAAAGAAATGTAAACAATTCTTCAAAAATTAGAATAAGATCAAATTTGCAGGTAAGAAACCTTTTAATTTATCAATTAACGATTCCCCAGGATTTTATAAAAGCTGCCACAGCTATACCTTTTGAAGGAAAAACAGGATACTAACATTTTTTCCAATGTTACTTCACGTCCAACCAATTTAGCACACCCAATACTTTTTTATAATACGATAATTTCTTGGATCGCATGGCTGGACAATCCATAAACAAATGTCTAGCAGCAGGAGTGTTGCTAGGTCAGGAAAAGATCAGGGCAGGGGCGGATTGGCCCGTCGGCCGATCGGCCCGTGGCCGAAATACTTTGGCCTGGGAATGGCTGGGCCGGTTTCATATGCCCCTTCTGGGGCCGGTTTTATTTTATAAATGATGTTGCCTGCCATGCCGTCGCTGCGCAGTGGCACGCAGATGGATGTATTCATGCGTGTACACTGCACATTCATCAAAGAAAGTAAACACTTAGTTTCTAAGTGTTTACTTTGCTTTTATGAATGAATGCAACACAATAGAGGCCGTGCTGGAAGTGTCACCTCCGTGGCGCCAGCCAGGAGGCAGGCAGCCCCGGCCTACCCCTGCTCCGGCTCCCTTAAGAACAACAACAAATGGTGGGGTGGGGGTGGGTCAGTCGTGTGAGCTGAGGCTGAGCTTGTGAGCCTCGAGTCCAGTCCATGTTTGCTTTTGCAGGCGTGCAAGCTACCTGGGGTGGGGGGAGGGGCTGGCCCGTGGCTGCATCCTGCCTGACTCCTGACTTGAGCTCCGTCGTCTCAGGGCAGGTCCAGGGGGGCTGTGTGGCTGTGTTGCTATAGCAACAGGCTGAGGCAGCCAATCACGTGCGCAATGTGGATGTCCCACGAGCATAATGGGCTGGGTCACGGTGCGGCCACCATACCCCAGCACATGCTGACTGAGAGCAGATTTGGACTCCAAGGAAGGAAGTGGTGACTACGATGGAGGGACTGCTGGAAGACTGTGAGCAGGCCTCAGCTCAGCGCTAGGCAATATCAGTAAGGTTGGGTTCTAAAAATATAATATGAGGTACACCAAGCCTGTCTTTTCTTGGTGCAGCTGCTGGCTAGCTAAACTCCATTAAATCGCGCCTTGAAACACTTGTGTATAAGCGCATTGTAAATGCCATATCATAAATGCTGCCCTTTTTTCTTGTGCGGCAGTGGTTAGCTAATGGTCATTTACCAGAACAGACACGTTGTAAATGGCAGGGTTTTTGTTAAAGTACGGATTCAGGATGGTTCATTGAGTGTGAGATTATGCTTTAGTGCATCGCCATGGTAGGGTTTGCTGAGGGACCAGGTGGGCAGTGCTGGAAAAGATAGCTCAGCGGGTTGAGCGCTTGCGGTTTCAAAATGTAACTCACTCCTACTTTTCTTTTATGTGCATCCCAAAGGTACCGAAGCCCAACTTCTGGTAATGCCTGCACTCATGTGTAGAGCCAAGAGACCGCTGCTATACTAGACATTTACATTAGCTGCCGCTGCAACAGTGCATTGGATGACACAATTGCCCGGGCATTTCGTCTTGTTCCAACATGAATTGCAAGGGCCAAACCTTATGGCAGCCGCCCCTAAGTGAGATGAATATCCCTTACGCCTGGGTGGCTGCAGCAATGGACTGCCAGTCTGTGCTTGCAAATACATAAAACCGGACAGGAATGTTTTTGTGAAAGTAATGGGGCCTTCAACGTTCGTTTTGCACAGTAAATTATCGTTTTGCTGCTGGTTAAGCGCGGACCGGTTGGAGCACCATGTGCTCTTTCCATAGAGTGTGCGTGATGTTCTGGATTTGCCTGTTGGTACGGCGGATGGAGTGGCTACAGTTCCTCTTGCTGACCGGTACACACACTGCAGTGTGTGTATTGGGGCTTTCGTGCCCTTGTTGGCTGGATAAAGCAGGTAGAGGTTGCGAGGAATGTATCCTTTGTTCTATTTGCACAAGGACATCTCATCCAAAGATGACCGAATAAGACAATGTTATTGCAAATGTGTGTTCTCTTTTGAGGGACCTCAAAGCAATCTGAAAATATGTTTCTGAGAGGAAAACGTTTTTCTTGATTATGTATCAAGGAAAGGGAAAGTAAATATACGGGTTACATGGTAAAAGCATGCACTCTTGTCCTTAATAGCAAGAGCCCCACGCTAGGGACAATCCTAGTTCGGTTCCTACTGTTATTATGTTACTGGCTATGAGGGGCGTTTATATTTGACAATGTTACACGCCTATAAACGTTTGTCAGCAGAGAGGGGGCTCTATCCGTGGGCGGCCCTAATTTTGTTGGGTTTGTGGTGCTGACTACTCTTCTATGCACACTTCTGCGCCGCTGTCTTTTTCCATTGTCACAGCCTTGTTTGTGCTTGCTCTGTCAGATTCCAGTAGTGCTTTTCTTTACTGCTTGCTTGTGTCGTGGTCTGTTGATGGTGTAGTGCTCCCACGCACGTTGTATGTATAGTTGCACTCGAGAGAGCGTGAAGGGTAAATTATCTGGACATACAGATTTTCCAGGGTACTGGGTGCTTAGGCATAGCTGGGTATTATAACACGCATTGCACTGTCTGTCAGGGCATGTTTGCGCTATATGTGCTCAAATTGGTTTGGTAACGAACGGGTATAGTAACAGATCACAATTTTAATTTGTGGCGCTTTGGTGCAAGGAAAATGGTGGCGAGTGACATAACCTCTATGGCTGGGGGAGCTTTTACAGCTGACAAAGAAGCAGTTCCGGCAGTTGTTTATAAAGATAGCGAGTGTGGATTAATTTTGCATTAGGAGAAGCGTAGTTTACTTTTGGCAGGGCCTTAAGTGCCAGGCTATTATGCAAGTCTATGCAAAAAGGACGAGCATACTCGTCCTTGGCACTTTGATAGGAGCAAGAATTACTAAAGTGCCAATTGAAGACCATGCTGTTGGGTGCAATTCAGAAGGGGCATGAGAGTTATGAAAGGGCATTATTTTATGAATTGCTGGGGGAGTATGTTTTGAATGCGGCGCGCAAAGGATTGGATTAGCTGTTGGTGTGGACACGAACAGTTTACAGTATATCTTCCGCCAGGGGGACCTTTAAACCGGCAGCATTTCCTTTTTATGTTTTAGAAATATTTTGCCCAGTCTCGGTATTGAGAGAAGCAATAAATGCTGGGAAGCGCACAGATTTCACGGTTGTGGGTTATAACGAAAGAGTGCAGCCGGACAGAAACGCATTTATGGTACAGTGGGTTTGGTTAGTTAGTCACCAAAGGTTCATTGCAAAGTTGGCAAAGGGGCCAGGGATCTGCAGGTTCGAATCCCAGCAAGGCCATCTCAGCCTTTCATCCTTCTTGGGTCGATAAATGAGTACCAACACAGGCTGGGTGATATTGTAGGCATATTTGTTCTATTAAAAAGAGCATAAGCGTAAGTGCTATACAATAACATATTATCATTTGGCCTTGGTCGTCTGCTTGCATTTACAGTAATTTGACAATATGGATCTATAAATACAGATATTAATGATACATATGGTGATCCATTCTTGTTTGAAATGTAGATCACATTAGTGAAATCATAACCATATTTTTCGTGGTGTACTTAGGAACAATGCTATTTGATGCCAATTCCTGTTTTGTCAAGAGGTGAAAGGTCATGTTTCATCGTTTCCCAGGATGTTACTTTCGGGTGGGGTCAAATGACATCACTTCCGGTAATGTCATCAGAGGTCAAGGGTCGTGAGGCGAGTGGTGGGCCACTTTTTTGAGGCGAGGGGTGGGCCACTTTTTTTTGGGTGTCCGGGCCTATTTCTTGTCCCAGTCCGACCCTGGATCAGGGGCTAAGCTAATGTCGGGACTGGTGGGACTCGGGGCTAGCTAGCATTTTGGTTGTAGCACCTGAGCTTCTATCCAGGGCTACAACCAAAAGACCTGGGGCTATAGCCCCCTTAAACCTCCCCTAGCAAGTCCTCTGTCTAGCGGATTCTAAGAACTCTGCTTCCATGCAGAACCTACAGGCTGACTCAGATGAGTCAATCTGCCCTCTCCTTAAATGTATCTCTTTCGTAGGTAGTAAATTCCATCATAGCCGCATTATAAAATAACAACAATGCAGATTTAGAAACAATAATGGGTATGATGCAGTCGTTTGCCTTGGTTTATACTCGTGGGAGAGCATTTACATTGTTGGCCTGTCAGGAGCAATGTTCCGCTGGCTCTGAGTGTGCTGCGGCATCTCTAGCAGGTGGGTTGCTTGTTCCGTCCTGCACAACAATGATTCCCAGGCTTTCTAGTTCTGAAATGGATGAGAGAAAACAGTGGACAGCAAGTTGTACGGCAGATATGGGATGATCAAAGGGGCACTTCCCACTTGCAACTAGACATGTAAAGGAGGAACAGAGACTGGGGACCTCCAAACTCCCTCACCCTACCACTGGGGCAGCAGTGGCTCTGGCAAGCATCCATGTAGGCCTCCTGCACCAGGTTGAGAGTGTCCCCATCCAACACAACGCCTGACATGGTTATATACAGACCTATGTATTTCTTTTACAGGCAAGACATGTACACCCATAGTGAAGAAAAAAAGAAACTGCTACGTACATTTGAAATAAATAACCTATTTTTGGGGCTTCATATGACTTATAACAGACAAAACCTACTGACATTGCCAACGTTTGTTATAATGATTCACTGACAGATTTTCTAACGAAAGGTGGGACAGGAACGTTGCTGTATGTAAATCACTTAGAGATGAGATTCCTGAAATAAGAAATTATTCCCTAGTGGATATCCCTTATGTTAGGCAAGAATTGATATAGTAACACTGTGTGAGACTACACAATACTTGTCCACTTGGTAGTAGGTATCCCACCTTTTGGTATAATGCTGTACTACACAAGTTGGTAGTTTGACTGAGCAGCCAAGAGGGGTAAATGTGAACTGTAGAGCTGTAGCAATGAAATTCGCTAATACAAGTAACCAAGTAACACTTGCACTCAAGGTTTCAGTTATAAATAGTTATTTATTAATTTAACATCAATTTGTAAATAAGCGTTCTTTACAAAGGGTAAGGTATGTAACAATCAAATATACTTTTAAATACTTTAACAAATTCAGTACAAGTTAGTGGATACTGTTTGGATATGCATATTACACACTTCCTACACCCGGAGGTGACTTCATTCACAAAGACAGTCATGGCATTTATATATCACTAGTTCTACTTTGCAGATTCTGAGGGTGCAGAAAGGAAAGGTTAAAGGAAGGAAAAAGGTTAAACAGGTTCTCAGGGCATGTGAGTATACTTAAATCTTCCAATGATATCTATAAAAGCCTTTCCCAGTAATAAGAGTTTAAAACAAGTTATCACCTATGAGGGACAGCAATATCAAAGTTGATGGACTAGAAGAGTCTGCAGCGAGCCAGGACAGCCAAAGTCAATTGGAGCACAGTCTGCGGAGCTGAGGCACTTCTTAGGTAATAAAAGTCTTGCACAAAGTTTGAGAGTTTGTAGAAATCACTTGTAAGGCCACAAGCTGTGAAGACTGTGAAAAGCAGAGTTGGAATCACCTCTAAGGGTAAGGCAATGCAAGTCTCAAATGAGAAAAGCACAGCTCAAAATGCACTGAGGTAAGTACCCCAAGTCTAAACAGTACCAAGTCTAAAAGAGTGGTCCAGCTGGATTCTGTCCTTTTGCAGAGCCTCAGTCGTGGGGACAAGAGGGAGGAAGTCTGTGGGGCTCCTGCTGCGGCAATTTGGAGGTTGTCACTTTTTCAGATCAGCGGCACTTTGCGGTTTCAGCACTTGGTAAACCGCACCACTGCAGATCTCAGATACCGGTTGGGCTTCCTTCACTCCTTGGGTCCTGCACTCTGGTGAGGGTTCTTGAGCTCTGGTAGTCTGGCTTCTGGAGGGTCCTTAGGAGACTCCTGGAGCTTCTGGCCAGATTGCAGATATTTCACTTGACTATAGATTTCTCGACCCCTGGCACTCGGTTTTTGCAGCAGCAAAGAATTACAGCTAATCAGGGAAGATGGACCAGTGGAGTTCATCTCAGGGTTAGCTGGCCCCACTAACCAAACGGAAGAACTTGTCCCTTCCAGAGCTTCTCTTGTTGATCAGAAAAAGCAGTTTCAGCACAGCAGCAGGGCTTCACCGGGCAATTCAACGGTCCAGGAGGATGCAGCAAGCTTTGTTCACGGTGTCTTAATTGGATGTTCTTCCCAGTGGTTGACTCTGCCTCTAGTCCCAAAACCCTCGCCTTTTGAGCAGGTTTCTCCAATTCATACCCAGCCTCGGCTGTCAATCACACAGCAGTCAGGACAGCCAGCCAATCAGGACTGGTTGCATTCAGGCATAGGCAGGTTTCAGGACTGAAGCCTGCCAAAGGCAAAAGGAACAAAGGGCTCAACTTGGCTTCAGCACACAGAGAAAAACCCAAGAAAGACCTCACAAACAGAAAATATAAAAAAAAGAAGACTGGGCCCATTTTGACAAAATGGTCACCGATGGCTGCTATACTGCAGCTGAGGATTCAGCCTGCGGTAGAAAAGCACAATGTTAAGAAAATTAAACCACTGTCACCAGCCATTTAATGTAGTGAGGGTAACATAAAAAATGTTACATGAGAATGTAGGATAAGGGACTACTAGGTAATCCCCCATCTCTCCACATAAACCTGGATGTGCTGGACCTACAAGAGAAAAGGTAAGTAAAGTATATTTCACTTTACTATTCCTGGGAACGGTAGCTCACGCAAGAAAAGGTATTTAAACCTTATGAGAAACCTAAAGGATTTCTCTGTGACACTGCACTGAAGGTGCTGTGTGTCACCATACAAAAAGTAGATGCCTATGAAGTTTGTCAGACCACAAGAACAAAAGAAACACATAATCCAAATCAGGTCAAAACACATGAGAGAGTGGAAAAAGGGCTCACTCACTCCAGGGTTCAAATTAAAAAGTCCTAAAGTCCAGCAAAAGAGCTGGGGGTCTCTAAGGTTGAAGGGAATTATCACAGAAATGAGAATTCTCCCTAATACTCGCCCCCCTAGACTAAGGGACAGGAAGATTTAATCCACTCCTGGATGAATCTCCTATTCCAGTCTGTCATACTTTCTGGAGAGACCATCAGCAGTTTGGTGACACCCTGACCTGTGTTCTATGGTAAAATCAAACACTTGGAGGCTGATTGACCATTTGAACAATTTTGGATTCTCCGCCTTCATCTGCCTTAACCATCTCAAGGGTTGTGGTCTGTCTGAATAATGAAAGTAGAACCATACAGGTATGGCCTATACTTCTTCAAAGACCACCCAATGGCAAAACATTCCCATTCTATAGTTGCCCACCTTGTCTCCCGGTGCTTCAGATTCCTACTGATGAAGCAGATAGGGTGTTCACTGCCTTTCTCATCCAGTTGGCTCAAAACTGTACCTATCACTGTGTTAGAAGTATCTGTTTGTACAATGAAGGATTGGTTGTAGTCAGGAGTTCTCAAGACTGGAGCTTGACAAAGGGATTTCTTCAGTCCTTCAAAAGCCATAATGCACTCCTCATTCCATCTGACCTTCTTGGGGAATTTGGGTGAGGAGATCACATTCAAGGGAGAAGCTATGGTCCCATAGTTCTCTATGAAGTTTGTGTAATACACAGTGAGACCTAGGAAGGCTCTCACTTGGGTCTGAGTAATAGGGGTGGCCCAGTCTTGTACAGCGTGTACCTTGTTAGGCAATGGCCTTATTTCACCTCCTTGTACCTCATTTCCAAGGTAGACCACTTTACTCTGACCAATTTGACATTTAATTGCCTGTATGGTCGGATGGGCTTGTTCAAGAGCCTGCAAAACATATCCTAGGTGGTGAAGATGCTCTTCCCAAGTGGGGCTGAACACTTCATAGAAGTATGCCATGCAGAAGTCCTCTAACCCATTCAGAACTTGATTCACCATCCTCTGAAATGTAGCGGGTGCATTGTTGAGTCCAAAAGGCATATCCTTAAACTAGTAGAGGCTTCCATGGGTGGAACATGCAGTTTTCTCCTTGGCATGGTCTGTCAGAGCTATTTGCCAATAGCCTGAGGTCAGGTGAAATGTACTGAGGAACTTGCTGACCCAAGTTTTTTCACCAGTTCATCTGTCCTGGTTAAAGAATGGGCATCCGTTGTGGTGACTGCATTGAGAGCTCTATAGTCCATACAGAATCTCAGCTCTTTGGTTCCTGCTTTTGGTACTGGTACAACTGTACTAGCCCATGCACTTGTAAACGGCTCAATAACCTCAAGATCAAGAAACTTCTTGACCTCTTCCTTTATGTGGGTTCTGACGTGATCTGACATTCTGTAACCCCTGCTTTTGATAGGGAGACTGTCACCAGTGAGGATATCATGCTGGCCCCAAGGGGCCAAGTCTGGTGTCAGTGAAAACAGGGAGGCAAACTGATTCAACAGAGACTTGCACTCCTCCTGTGTTGCAGAGTCCTCAGAGTAGATCACGGAGGTGCTCACTCTCCTCCTCCTCAGAGGCTAGAAGCAAAGCTCCTAGTTCTGGTCTGGAAACATAATCCTTCAGACGGTTAGTTTGATAGACCCTAGGGGCCTCCCTGGGGTTGGACAAGTCCACTAAATAATTGACACCTCCAAGTTTACCCACAATCTTGAAGGGTTCAATCCATTTCCATTTGCCCTGTAAGGCCCTTTGCCTTGTAGGTACCATAACCAATACAAGCTGGTCTGGAGTAAACTCCACCATGTTGGCCTTCTGGTCATGCCAATGTTTGACCAGAGCCTGACCTGCTTTCAGGTTTTCTGAAGCTTCTGTCATCATCAGTGCCATCCTCTTCCTGAGGCTTAGCAGATAGTCAGTGACTCTCACTGACTGTAGGGAAGGAACACTCTCCAACCCTTCCTTGATCAGGGCCAAAGGGCCTCTGACTGGATGCCCATAAAGAAGTTTAAAGGTGCTTAACCCAACCCCTGCTTGAAGGACTTCTCTATAAGCACTTCCCCACTTTCTTCTAAGGGGTTCCTCTAAAGCACCTATCATGCTCTTCATATTACGGTTACCCTGAATATGCCCTGCAGGCAGCCCATCACCCCTGACCATGCCCCGCAGGCAGCCCACACCACAGGGGACCACCCTACGCCCCTGGACATGCCCCGCAGGCAGCCCATTACCCCAGCCCATGACCCGCAGACAGCCCATCAACCCTGACCATGCCCTGCAGGCAGCCCATCCACCCTGACCATGCCCCGCAGGCAGCCCATCCACCCTGACCATGCCCTGTAGGCAGCCCATCGCCCCTCACCATGCCCTGCAGGCAGCCCATCACCCCTGACCATGACCCGCAGGCAGCCCACACCACAGTGAGGACTTTTTCCACACAACTTGCCTGGCGCAGGCGGAGTACGCGTATTGAAGGGGGTACGAAAGTTGATTTCCACACATTTTGGCTGCCACAGGCAGGGTACGCGTATCAAAGGGGGTACATGGGGAGATTTTCACGCGTTTTGGCTGCTGCAAGCGGGGTACCCGTATTCAAGGGGGTGCGCAAGGACATTTTCATGAGTTTTGGCTGGCGCAAGCTGGGTACGCGTATTCAAGGGGGTGCGCAAGTACATTTTCATGCGTTTTGTCTGCCTCGAGCAGGGTACATGTAGTTTTTCACACGATTACAGTGTAGCGGGCCTGTAAGCTGGTCCAGGGTTAACGCGGCCCTTTTGCGCCATATTGGGGATTTCGATGGCTTTTCCTTGAGCAAGGGGCGTTCTTGTTCGCTGCGCCACGGCTCCAAATATGCGGTGTGACAGAATGCTGTTTAGCGCACACAGCTGGCGCACGCTCCCTCTCTGCGCTGCCCGCGTGCGCTGCTTCTGTGCTGAATTCTCTGAATTACACCCAAAATCTTTCACTAAAATCTTTCTTCCCCAATTGCTTACTGACACTATCCATGGCTCAAAATGCAGAATACATCATCATATTATTTACATTCTCTGCTCACAAACACATAAACTATTTATGACCTTGCAGGCCATGTTTTCCCCATAGGAGCCACACTATATCCTCCTGCCCTCACTTCTAATTATTTTGCTTCCTACTTCTCCTCTAGAAACACCAAACCACAGGGGTTCCATGTCATTTCATCGCGGGATGTTTTTTCGCAGGGTTTTTTTACTGCAGATTTTTTTATGAAATAACTCATCGAATTTTTATTTTTTTATTTGTGGGAGGGGTTCCCACCTAATCCCTCCATCTCCTTCTATTTTTTATATATTCCTGAACACTCACACCCAATTTATATATTTTCTAACTCCCACAAAAAAATGTGGTGAGTTTTTTCGGCAAGAAACGTGCGGTAAAAAGACCCGCGAAAAAACATCCCGCGATGAAAGGACGTCGTACCAACACTGGGCACCCTGTCCACCTTTCTATTTCTCCTTCCCCGTTACTCAATCTTTCCTCCACTTATCGCTCCTACACTATCCTTCCTCTTCCACTTTCCACTCAGCTCTCCACCAAACCTTTGTTCATCTTAATCTCTTTCAGCCCATACTGCAGTCTAATTGACCAGTTCACACCACAAACTATTAGGGAATGTGCATCTGTCATCTCTGTTCAACTCACCATCCTAGTCAACCTATCTCTTTTAAACTGGCCTCTTTCCAGCATGCTACAAAACTTCCAAAGGCATACTTCATCTAAAGAAACAAAGTTCTGACCCATGCAACATCGACTTTTACAGAGCTGTCTCCCTCCTTACTCATCACTCTAAAATCCTTGTGAGTGTTGTCTTCAACCTCATAGTCAACTGTCTCAAGGTACACTTACTTGCTGATCCCCTCAATCTGGATTCCGGTCCAAGCACTGTTCAAAGAATGCCCTCAGCCATGTCACCAGCACTCTTACTACTGCTCACCACACTCACTTCTCCTCCATCCTATTTCTCCTATGCTTCTCTAAAACCTTACTCTCTGCTCTCGTACTTAGCCTACTCCACAAACCTACTTCTTGGTAAACACCTGTACTCATTTGGTCCCATAAATTATCAACTTTGTGACACACACACCCTTTGCAATCTACTTAGATTCACATCAACCTCCACCCACTGTCACCACCCTGGATGACCTTCTATTCATAATCACTCTCGCTTTAAATTCATGCTACTCATTTATAAATCCATCCATCGCCTTTCCTCCCACTACCTCGCGGACAGTCTCACTGTATTCCCCCTCTGAAACTCTTAGCTCCTTGTTTCTCTTCAACCTATCAACCACCCCACCCCTCTCCCGCGCCCCTGCACCTCCTTTCATTTATGCTCTTTTTCTCTACTGGCCTTACTCCCATCAAACACTCTCCTTAAGCAATCAAATCAATCTCTTCAGTGGAAATCTTCAAATGTACCTTCTGACTATCTCAGAGTGGAAGGAGCCCCCGTCAGTCCCTCACATTCCATCCAAATAAACCACTCAACCATCTACTCTTGCATTCGGCCTCTAGGACTGCACTCTGTCAACTGAAAATATGTAATCACTGGCCTTAGGCCCTCAATATAAAACAAGTGCTGTTTTGTCCCCCAGTCCTTGTCCCTGGTAGAAGTGCCCACTCTTATCCCATCAGCATCTTGTTTTCACCATTCAATTTAACTATAAAGGGACCCTATCCAAGGACGGCTTCTGCTGTCTGTTATTGCCTCGTTTTGTGTCATGTCAGTTTGAAATGAGACCCTTGTTGATCAATAAATACAAATAGCCAATGATGTATGTTTTAATATTTTTGTAATTTGTTTGTTTCTGTCTTTTGAATTTGCCTGAAGGTTTTCATTCTAAATAAAAGCTTTGTTGACTGACTATATACAAATACAAAATTTGAAATGCTCTGCACTGGCTTGTGGTGTAGATGTGCACAGCATGCAACACGCTATACCTACTTTTATGGTTGGTGGCCAAGCTTTCTCTCTTCAGGCCCCAGAATGTGGAAATCTGTACAACTCCAGATGTATTACCATTTAGAAAACAAATTAAAATATGGCTTATTTTACAAGAGCCGCATGTCTTACTTGTTAATTTGAGTATAGAGTTGTTAGCACCAGGATGCCTCAGAGTAATAGATTGTGTTATAAATGCCAGCAAACATATGCATAACCATAAGCATTTGGCATCACTGTCTGGTTCCCCTTTTTAGCTTAACTTTGCAAGAGCTGTTCCCCTTTACAAAATCAACCTAGCCATATGTGCATAACAGATGTCTATACTAGTACATATAAATGTACTTCCCAAGTTCCCTCTTCCTCCCATTCTCCTGGTCAAATGCTGTTTCACCATCCCAAGTTGTGAGAAACCCTGGTGTTCTTTTCCGTTTTGCCTTTGCCACAACGAGTGAAATGTTTGTCTTTCTCTGGTGAACCTGGTCTGCTTTGGATCAGTACACTCATATAAAAGAATCTCTTCTCTGTGGCTAGGGATTTTGTAGCTAGATCAGTGTCAACACTAATGCTATGAGCCTGTATGACTTTGCATCCGTTCATAATACATGGGATAATCTTTGCAAAAATTCTCTCTAATTGTCTAGAAACCTATATCTTTGATGTAAGTCATTTATAACGTGCCTGTACACAAGTGTTTCTAGGCGCAACAAGACAAGGAAGGGAGGACAGATTGAGTACAAAACAACGATCTTACTGGGCCTTGTTTCAATCAGATAATGCAAGTGTGGAGGGGGAGAAGTGCTAGGGGGGAAGGTGGGAGTAGAGAGTGCAAAGTAACTGGATAGTACAGCGGGAGGTGGCTCACAAGTGCAGAGAGTCAGGGGACAGTAGGGTTGCAGATACAGTCCATTAAGTGGTTGGGAGGCCCAGCGGCAGTGCAGGGCAACCGGTCGTGCAGAAGCCTGGTCCCGTAAATTCAGTGGGTGATCAGGTAACCAGTAGGCGCAGCAGACAGGGACATCAGCAAGGGAGAGGAAGAGAGAAAGCGGAAGTGAAAAGGAAGGTCTTGAGTTGCTTCAGGAACTTTAGGTGGTCCTGCTCAAGTTTGAGGAGGCGGGAGCCAGAGGGAGGCACCATCCGAGGACAGAGATCTACCACCACTCTCTGCCTGGAGAAGCATCTCACCATCAGAGAGTTGGTGGTGGATGAGCAGAGGGCTCGAGAAGGAAGATGCTTAGGTAGAGAACATTGGATGTAGTATGGTCCCTGGTCCCAGAAAGCCTTGTGGACGATGCAGAAGGTCTTGACCTTGATCCTCACAGGGAGCCAGTGGAGAGATTTCAGGGCTGGAGAGATACGATCCCTGGGCTTGAGGCCAAGGACAATTCTCACAGTCCTGTTCGGGTTTGGTTGTAGAGGCAGGCAGACTTAGAAAGAGACTGTTGCCGTAGTCCAGCCTAGAGTGTACCAGGGCTCTGGAGGCAGTGAGATTCTGGGTTAAAATGAGAAAAGGAAGAATACCTCTGAGGAGGTGCAGCTGATACTTGACTTCTTAGAGACATCAGAGATGTAATGAGAGAAGGAGAGGGTGGAGTCGAAGATGACCCCAAGGTTTTTAGCCTCACAGGAATTAACAGGTAGAGGGCCCAGGGTGGCCAGCCAGAGAGAGAAAGGGAAGGCTGGAGCAGGATCCCCAAAGAGGAGGATTGCTGTCTTACTGGCATTACGGCAGAGATCGTTGGAGGCACACCATTCCTGAATAGCAGACAGTCTGGTATGAGAGAAGGGGCAGTAGAGGCTCAGGGCAGCCTGACAGAGAGCTGGGCGTCATCCACATAACACTGAAATTTAGAGCAGAAGGTAGAGATGCGGTGGGCCAGAGGTGCCAGCTAGTGGTTAAAGAGCCAGGGAGAGAGGGTAGACCCCTGGTGAACACGACAAGTAGAGAGAGGGATAAAAGAGAGGAAATACCCAAGTTGGACCCGGGAGGGTCGATCAGCGAGAAAGGAGGTCAACCAGGCAAGGGCCTGACCAGAGATACCAAGCGTGTCAACGAGATGATTGAGCAGGATGGCGTCGCTTACTGTGTCTAAGGATAGAGCAAGGAGAATGAGGACAGAATGAAGGTTAGAGTCAAGATTGGAGAGCAAGTCTTCACGTGTGTTAAGGAGAGCAGTTATCAGGCTTCTGGCTCCTCCAAAGCCAGATTGGTGGTCATGGAGACAGCCAACAGATTCAGTATGTATATTAAGCTGGCAGATGGCCAGCTTTTCCAGGAGTTTGCCCAGGAAAAGATTGATGGTGATCAGGCGATCGTTTGCCAGAGAGGAAGGATCGGTAGAAGGCTTCTTAAGAAGGGGGTGCACAAGGGAGTGCTTAAGGGGACTGGCAAAAAGTCGTTGCAGAAATCGGCCCGAGCTGGAGCATGGGTGTCAAGGTGGTATGCTTCTTTTCTTTAAAATACTATTGGATATTTTCTTAATCATACCTATGGGTTAGGCTCTTTGGAAAATACTTTTTTATGGAATAACAAACATTTTGCTTAATAATCGAGTTATAGCTCAAGTTTGTTGGTATAATAAAGGCATTTGTTTTATGAAACACTTACTTGAAGATAGCATACCAATTCCTTTTTCCACTCTAATGTTTAGGTATAAACATGACAACACAATTGCTGTGGAATTTCTATACCCTCTGAAACAAGGGAGGTGGTGTGGCTCAAATGCTTTAAACATCTGTTAAAGCCAAACTTACACAGACTTGTTTATTTGTTGAGCATCAAGCATTCCTCTCCCCTATTACATTTATCTAGGTCTTCCTTGAAAAATTCTAAATCAGGTTGGACCTGTTATTCACCTAATGCTGACTTCACTCACATGATTTTTTTATGCAAGGCGGAATTTTGTTTTTGGTGTGATGTCTAGAACATTTTACAAAAAACATTGAAATTCAGTACTCCTTTACTCATTGATATGATATGATATGTTATTTATAACGCGCTTAATACTTAATACCCAGAGGTTTCTAAGCGTGGATCCGGGGATTGAACCTGTGTTGCTCTGTGTGGTCTTGCTTCCAAGGTGAGCATGATGCCCCTGAGCTATTCTCCCGAGATGATTGCCAAACTAATACTAATACAGACTAATACGGAAGCACTGGCACTGTTAAGAATGTGCCGGTGCTCCTGTGAACCCATTCCCATGCAGTCCTATGGAGCTCCACGGGAATGGGGACTTCCCGAATCCACCTCCTGCTATCCCGGGCCGCCGGGACTTGTAATGTCCCATTGGCACCGCTATAGCAGGCGGCAGATTCACTGTTACAAGGACGGCAGCAATACACCAGTAGCACTGGCGGATTACCGCCATCCTCGTAATGAGGCCCTATCTCATGCAAATGGAAATGCCTATTGTATTTGAAGGAATTGTGTTTGTGTCACAAACTCCCATCGCTGTCACTTTGGACCTGATGGAAGATTCCAATATGGAACTCAGCCTGCACCTTACCTTCCAAGATGGCGCCTGCTATGGACTGCGAGTTAGTGTTTTTGCCCTTTCCCAACATGGTGGCACTGTTTCTGGTCACGCACCTGTCACTACGGTTCACGCACCTGTCACTACGGACACCGCGCTCCCCGACACCGGAAACACACAAGCAGGTACTTAATCCACCCGCAGAGAGATTCAGCGCGTCTCAACAGTAAGGTATTTCTCACCTCTTAGCGCAGCGCTCCTATATTTTTGTTCTTCCTTGATTTCCTTGTCTTCCTTGTTATCCTGTGCCTTTCTCCTCTTTACTAGTTTAGAGTTGTTCCTGGCCTCTCCTTCCACTCTGGGCCCGTTTTCAGTGCTTCTCTTTGAAGTTGCCCGCTTCTCCTTTGTGACATTGCAATCCTGCTGGATCCTGGATCCTTACTTCTTCTGCCTTCCTGGCTCTACACATATTCATCAGTTTGTAGGTTTTTTTCCCCTCTTAGGAGAGTTTTCTTACTTTTGCAGGAGTCTTGCTCTGGGTGTCACCCAGCATGTGTCCCTGCTTATGGGCAGTGTGGCATTTGGCGAAAGTAGTCCTTTTCTTCAGGACTCCAGTCTGCGGCAGCAACATCGCCAAAAACAGACTCCTTTATCCTCACACCTGGTCACTACCTAGGTGAGCCAGAACCTGACCGTTTGTTTCACACGCAGAATTGAAAAATGTATTGCTAAGCCTGCTACTGAATAAGAAAACTTTTGTTTCAAATGATCAATATTTCATGAATGTTTTGCTAGTGCTAATTCTAGAGTCACAGTCTTTTAGCAAAATATATGAATTTTGTGTATTGGTGGTTGACACTAGGGCCTGCTCTTTACGCCCGTGTTTGTATTTTCAGACTATGCTGCGTTACATCAATTTAAGGGTCTCGGGGGTGACAGTGAGCCCGATGTGGTGCTGTGAGGTCGTGTGACTGTGGCAGTGGTTTGCAAGGCCAGAATGTTCTTTGCTGTGGTGCCTGCTGAGATCAAGTGTGAAGAATCTCCACAAAAAAAGTAATTGAAGCAGAGGATTTTATTGAGATCAAGGTTTAGCCCACCTGCTCTTCAACAGCACTATCATAATAGTTTTTTCTCTCTGCGTCTTTCCCCTAGCATTCTATGTTCTCTGTTCCATATTCCATGCAGGGTTGGGGGAGGTATGAACAAAGAACAGAGAATGCTACACACCTTGCCCCTTTACACAAAATACAACAAAATAGGATGATAATTATACCATATTGTTTCAACTGGGAAAAACAAATTATTCAGTATAACTAAACACACAGATGACTAAGTGATGGTTGAACATAAAGAAAAACAAGAGAGTGTAGTACATGCATCTAAGATCTAACGGAAACATCTAAATTTTGTATGCAGGAAACTATAAATATGGCACACATTTTTGTTCCTGGTGTTTCACAGTAAATAGGAAATGACCGTTTTCATGAGGCTGAAAATGGAGAAACAAAATATAACTCACTTAATCCCTCAGATATGAGGGCTTTCCACAAACACGTTTCATACGGTTACCAACCCTCTCATCCATGGTTTTCTCTTTCTCAGAACTGAAATTTGTCTCTCTATTACTACTTTCTTTAATGGAATTGGTACTCCTTGGAATGTTCTTGTAACTCTTGCACACCCTGTTCACATTCCACTCTGACGGCACCATGAAACCTCTCCAGTCCTTGTATAGGTTCTGACCAATCCACACATCTTCCAGCAACTGACTGGGGAAGTTTAATTCTAACCCAATCACCCATTTTCATACAACATTCTTTAACTGCCTTCCTTATATCAAGACAGATCTTGTTACTCAACAGTCTGTCAGAAAAATTCTTCTTAATTTCCTTAAAATCAATGTCCTTTTTACAAGCCCGACTCAACCATGAGGGACAAACACTCATATTGGACTTTCTGCCCCTCAGCATTTCAAAGGGAGAAATGCCTGTGGTGGCATGTGGTGTGAACCTATGTACAACAACCGTGTCTTCAGGAGCCTTCTTCCAATCACAATTCTCCACAATGGCATCCTTAATGCTATTATTTATGACTTTATTAAATCTCTCAATGATTCTATTAGTCTCAAGATTATAAATGGAACTGGTTTTGTGCTCTACCCCATTCGCTTTGAGAAATGCATCAATTTCATCTCACACTTGTTTGACGCCATTGTCTGTGATAATGGTTGTGGAATAACCTTCCCTTTTAAAAATGGCATCCAAAAATGCAATAATGTCTTTGGAGCATATATTCTGTACCCATGCAATTTCCACCCATTTGGATAATATATCAATCAAAGCAATAAAGAACCTCATTGTGCCTTGACTCCTCACAGGACCCACAATGTCTAAACCTACACGCTCCCAAGGCATGATAGGAATGGACATGACTGTCATAGGTTCATGTGTTGTGGTGTAACCTTTGGCAGAATCTTCACATCTACCACAATCTCTAATGGGACTCTCTACCAGCAACTCAATCCCAGGCCACCAATAATCCTGTCTAATGAGCTGTTTGGTTTTTGTCATACCTTAGTGGCCCTTGTGTGTTAACTCTAAAATCTTCTTTCTCACACCAGTTGATGGAAACATTGTGTCGCCCTCAACACAAAACTCTTGTGTATTTGTTAATCATCAAAAACATGCCTGACAGACTTCGATAAAGTTCCCTTACTAATTTAATTACCTTTCACTCCACTCTCAATGCACTCTTTCGCATCTTTGAGGACTTGTTCCTCTGCTGTAGCCTCCTCCCATTCCTTTTCGGACACAACTTCTTGATTAAATACAAAACTTGTGTCATGATGCCCGCTCCCGGGGAGCAGGTTCAAGCCCTGCGTCCCCGAAAGCAGACAACCAGTCCCCAACGAAGGACCCAGCAACCCCATATAGGGGCCCTTTGGACAGTGTCCTGGCGCCTATGGCGCCAGGCTCATTATGGGAGTGCTTGGGTGCACTTACCTGATGCAGACCATGCTGCAGGATCCCGGCTTCCTTGAAGCCTGAAAGGAACTACTTTACCTGTGGGACTAATTTACCATCCGGGCGTGGTCGGGGAAGGATACATACCTGATTGGAGGAAGGATACATACCTGGAACTTCTTCCAAGGCTATTTAAACCCCACCCGAACAGCCACACGTGCTTCGCGTTGTTCTGCATCTAGCAGCTGGACGCTCACCGTGTCTGCTCCTGCATCCTGACTTCTGCCACGCCTGCCAGCATCCTGGATCACCTGCAAAGGAAGAGAAGAAGAGAACAGAAGAAGGAGAAGTCCTTACCTGCTAAATCCGCATCCCAGAGACATCTCGCCGACAATCCTGAAAAGGAAAACTTTTATTTAAAAGCTCATCGCGTCAATCGCTGCAGCGCCGCATTCCATTCACCTTTACAGGGCGCCTTCATGTTCAGCAGTGATCATCCGGATTCGCAGTCACGCCCCAGCACCTAGGGAGAAAAAGACCAGAACAAAAGGTGAGAGAGAGAAGGGAATAAGGAAAGCTAAATCTCCATGTTAAGACTTACCTGTTGATTCATTCCCTCTTCATTTCGGGTCCGCGCCGCATCCTGGCATTTCCGGACCCCGGCCCCTAAGGGGAAAAAGAGACATCAGCGTTAATGAGCGAATGAAAAGACATTACCAAAAAAACGCTCATTAAAGACTTACCTGATTTCTACAAGGATTTCACCTCTCATCTCGGGTCGGTGCCTGTTCCCCGGCATTCTGTACCCCGGCCCCTATGGGGAAAAAGACACTAGCATTAGTACATTAATGCATGGATACAAGGGGAACCTCTTATCAAAAAACTTACCTGGAAGCCAAGCAAGTTTGGTTCTCACCAATCCGAAAATCCAGTGAAGTAACTGGATACCAACACGCCCCTGCATCAGAAGCAGGATGGAGAGCTCATCCTTCCAGACCCTAAGGTGAGACGCTACGAGGAATCACAGAAGGGTTTCGAGGAGGGTGAGAGGGGAAAGTGGGAGGCCAATTGCATTACCCCGCAGACAGTTAATCCCCTATTTTCACCTACAGAAGGATACTTCTGCGAGCCAGACAAGCCAGATTTGGGGGTCCAGTCCGTCTTCCGAACCCTGCGCATCACCTTAGAAGAGGTCACAGCAGCACAAACCAGGCCAGCGCCTCCGTGGGAGTCAAGTGAGCATAACAGAACGCGAAGCCTTCCTACAAATTCCCACCCAGGTGCTATGGAAAGTTCTGAGACTAATCAGTTGGCCCAATTACTGGGGGAATTACGGGCCAAAGTACATGCCGCTCGTCAAGAGACTAATGCCCTCAGGAATGAATTAATAATATCAAAGGAAAGAACTGATGACCTGGCCAGACAGCTTTTGCAAGGTCAAGCTGGGCAAACTCCTCTACCCGGTTCCGGAGGGAACCCCGCTCCTGTGGTTTCCAGTAACCCTGTGCAGATTAATCTACCTGGAAACATGCCGTTGGCCCCACCCGAACGCTTTGCTGGGGACCCCAAATGATTTGCCGTATTCATGAATCAGTGTCGTTTGCACTTCCTATGCAGACCTGGGGCCTTCCCTAATGATCAGACCAAGGTAGCCTTTGTATTGTCATATCTCAGCGGCTGCGCTGCCGATTGGTCAGTTCCACTGGTTACCCAAGATGACACGATTCTCCGTGATTTTCAAAGGTTTCAAGCAAGCATGGAAAGGTTATTTGCTCGACACTCTCAGGGGCAGGCTCTGGATGACGAACTTCTATCCCTGCGACAGGGCAATCAGGACCTCCTATCCTATATTGCAACCTTTAATAGACTAATTGTGGAAACGGGATGGCCAGAGGATAAAAGAGTCACGTTGTTTTATCGAGGCCTACGCAGAGAACTTAAAGATGTCTTGGCCCAAGTTGTAAATCCGCCCCAAGAATGCACAGTTTATATAGACTTAGTGGTCCAATTGGATCACAGACTTCAAAACAGAAAAGCAGATCGGTCCAGGTTTGAGACCCGGGTGTTGGTCAAGACCCATGCTAACCCCAAGGGAGTTGATGTCTCTGAGCCTATGCAAATTGGAGGGGTTAAAGGCCCCTTAACTCAAAAGGAACGTGAAAGGAGGCGGCAGTTGAAATTATGTCTTTATTGTGGGAATTCTGGACACTTTCTACGAGATTGCCCGGCAAAACCGCCCCGAAAGGCGGTAGGAGCCGCTGATAAAAACCATGAAGACTCTGTTTCGGGAAACGACTCCGCCCGACAAGTGTAGGGGTCCGCTTGCCGAGCTTGAAAACTAACTCTCAGACCTCGCATTTCATTGTGCCAATGGTTCTCGTAGATCCAGAACAGCCTAAGCGATTGCATGCAATAAAGGCATACATCGATAGTGGGGCTATTGGAAACTATGTGGATCGTGAATTGGTCTCTAGAATTAACCTCCCTCTCCGTCCTAAAACCAGCAAAGATGTCATCACCACAGTCGATGGAACTGAAATTGCCTCTGGACCGGTAACACATTCCACTACTGAGGTGACTCTTATTGGTCCTGACGGCCACCGGGAGGGTGTTGTGTTTGATGTAATCAAGGCTCCACAGTTTAAGGTTATTCTTGGAATCCCTTGGTTAGAGACACATAATCCTCGAATTGATTGGCGAGCTAAGAGAATAACCTTCCCGGATTGTACACAAACCTGCTACCCAGAAAACCTGAAGATTAATCTAGCATCTGTGACCTCTGCCTCCATGCAACTAACTCCGGAATACCAAGACTTTCAGGACGTCTTCCAAAAGGAACAGGCCAACACGTTACCTCCTCACAGATCGTACGATTGCCAAATCGATCTGGTGCCCGGTGCACAACCCCCTTGTAGCAGGATTTATGCCCTTACCGAACCTGAGAATCTGCATTTGAGACAATATTTTGATCAATACCTAGCTAATGGTTTTATTCGCCCGTCAAAGTCCCCGGCATCCTCGGCTTTGTTCTTCGTGCCCAAAAAAGGAGGCGACCTTAGAACTTGTATCGATTACCGCGCATTGAACCAGATAACAGTTAAAAACCGTTATCCTCTGCCTCTGATCCCTGAACTCCTTGACCAGGTGAAGGACGCATGCATATACACCAAGTTAGATCTCCGGGGGGCTTATCATCTGGTACGAGTTAAAGAAGGCGACAAATGGAAAACTGCCTTCCGTACTAAATACGGATTATTCGAGTACCAGGTGATGCCTTTCGGATTGTGTAACGCGCCGGCTGCCTTCCAATACTTCATGAATGATGTCCTTCGGGAACTCATCGATGTTTGTGTTGTCGTATATATCGATGACATTCTGGTGTACTCCTCTTCGGAATCTGATCACAGAAAACACATCAGGGCAGTACTTGAAAAACTGCGCCAACACAAACTATTTGCTAAATTGGAGAAATGTGTTTTCCATACCACAGAAGTCGAGTTTCTAGGTTTCATCCTGACACCCAAAGGAGTCCGAATGGACTCAAGAAAAGTGGATGCCATCCTCAAATGGCCATCACCTAGCTCTGTAAAAGGGGTTCAAAGCATGCTCAGCTTTGCCAATTTCTATCGCAGGTTTATCCCGGAATTTTCACGCTGCACTCTTGAGGAAAAATAAATGTTTTGAATGGTCTGAAGAAGCCGAGCAGGCCTTTCAGGATTTAAAAGCTAAGTTTACCTCCGCACCTATATTGAAACACCCGCGTCCAGATCTCCCCTATGTCGTCGAGACTGATGCATCCAGCCTAGCCATGGGAGCTGGCCTGTCCCAAAGAGATCCCGAAACCAACCAACTGCATCCCGTAGCATTTTGGTCCAGAAAATTCTCGGCACCCGAGGTTAGTTATGCAATCACGGACAAAGAACTGTTAGCCATTAAGTCCGCTTTTAAAGCCTGGCGGCATTAGCTGCTTGGCACTCGACATACCATCACAGTTATCACTGATCACCGGAATTTACAGTATTTGAAAACCGCCAAGGCTCAGTCATCACGGCAGCTCCGATGGGCTTTGTTTTTCGCTGAATTTGATTTCGTGATTACCTATCGACCTGGCTGAAAGAATGGCAAAGCAGACGCCTTATCCCGAATTGGAATGGGAGAATCTGATACAAACTCAGAACCAGTACCAATAATTCCCGAACAGAGGATTCTAGGCATGACTTTGTTACAGACGCTTGAGGACATTCAAGCCAGAGTGAAACAACTCCTGGACCCTACAACCTTACAGGAATGGATACAAAAGGGATCAGACTTTACCATAGATAATGGTTTACCTTATTTCTAAGGACGCTTATTCCTGCCACATAAGGAATTACATGAACTAGTTATTTCCGGTTATCATGATACATTAATAGAGGGACATCCCGGTATTGCCAAGACAGAGGAAAAGGTGAAACGACAATTTTGGTGGCCCTCTTGGCGAAAAGATGTTAAATCTTTTGTGATGTCCTGTGGTGTTTGCGCCCAAAATAAAAGTCAAAAGAAAAGACCAGCCGGTCTCCTTCAACCTCTAGACATACCGCCAGCACCCTGGCACACCCTATCAATGGATTTTATTACGGACCTGCCTCCTTGTTCGGGGTACAATACTATTCTGGTAATTGTGGATTTGTTTTCCAAAATGGCCCTCTTTATTCCTTTGAAAGGTTTACCTTCAGCTTCTGTCCTAGCCAAGGAATTCCTCTAAAATATTGTTCGGCTACATGGATTCCCATCTATACTAATCTCTGACCGGGGAAGCCAATTCATTTCCCACTTCTGGCGCAAATGTTATCAAATGGCGCAGATCGACGTAAGATTATCGACTAGTCACCACCCTCAGACCGATGGTCAGACCGAAAGGACAAATTAGACCCTTGAGCAGTACTTACGGTGTATGTTACAGCAATCTGAAAGCAACTGGAAAGACATTCTTTGGATAGCCGAATACGCATATAATAATTCGGTACACTCTGGAACTGGCCACAGTCCTTTTTATACTTTGTTTGGGCATCACCCTCGAACCTCAAACCTTGACTCACCTCAGAACCTCGGAATGCCTGCAGTAGAACATCTGCATTCTACAATTACCCAAGCCTTCAAAGAGGCAACTACGCATTTACAACAAGCCAAGAGAAAATACAAGGAGAATGCAGATCTACATCGGAGTGAAGCACCTCCGTATCAGATTGGGGATCAAGTGTGGTTAGCTACCAGACATTTACCACTCAAAGGGCCTCGAACTTTGAACCCAAAATATCTGGGACCTTATTCTATTACGGCAATAATTAACCCAGTGGCTGTTAAACTTGATTTACCAGCTAGTATGCAAATTCACCCTGTTTTTCATGTGTCACTTCTGAAACCAGTGGTACCTGGAACCCGACTACTCAAACCTCCAGAACCTATTCTAATAGATGGGAAGCCCAAATTCGAAGTGAAGAACATTTTAGACTCAAAAATGTTTAGGTCAAAACTGTTCTACCTAATTGATTGGAAGGGGTACGGACCTCAGGAAAGGTCGTGGGAACCCAGCGACCATGTGCATGCACCTCGATTAGTCAGATAATTCACCGACTCTTCCCAGACAAACCAAAACCCCCAGAGGGAACAACCTTGGGAGGGGCCTTGTGGGGGAGTGCTGTCATGATGCACGCTCCCGGGGAGCCGGTTCAAGCCCTGCATCCCCGAAAGCGGACATCCAGTCCCCAAGGAAGGACCCAGCAACCCCATATAGGGGCCCTTTGGACAGTGTCCTGGCGCCTATGGTGCCAGGCTCATAAAAGACATCAGTCCTGGCGCCATAGGCGCCAGGCTCATTATAGGAGTGCTTGGTGCACTTACCTGATGCAGACCATGATGCAGGATCCCGGCCTCCTTGAGGCCTGAAAGGAACTACTTTACCTGTGGGACTAATTTACCATCCGGGGGTGGTCGGGGAAGGATACATACCTGATTGGAGGAAGGATACATACCTGGAACTTCTTCCAAGGCTATTTAAACCCCACCCGAACAGCCACACATGCTTCGCGTTGTTCTGCATCTAGCAGCTGGACGCTCACCGTATCTGCTCCTGCATCCTGACTTCTGGAACGCCTGCCAGCATCCTGGATCACCTGCAAAGGAAGAGAAGAAGAGAACAGAAGAAGGAAAAGTCCTTACCTTCTAAATCCGCATCCCGGAGACATCTCGCCGACAATCCTGAAAAGGAAAACCTTTATTTAAAAGCTCATCGTGTCGATCGCTGCAGCGCCGCATTCCACTCGCCTTTACAGGGCGCCTCCATGTTCAGCAGCCTTCATCCGGATTCGCAGTCACGCCCCAGCGCCTAGGGAGAAAAAGACCAGAACAAAAGGTGAGAGAGAGAAGGGAATAAGGAAAGCTAAATCTCCATGTTAAGACTTACCTGTTGATTCATTCCCTCTTCATTTCGGGTCCGCGCCGCATCCTGGCATTTCCGGACCCCGGCCCCTAAGGGGAAAAAGAGACATCAGCGTTAATGAGCGAATGAAAAGACATTACCAAAAAAACGCTCATTAAAGACTTACCTGATTTCTACAAGGATTTCACCTCTCATCTCGGGTCAGTGCCTGTTCCCCGGCATTCCGTACCCCGGCCCCTATGGGGAAAAAGACACTAGCATTAGTACATTAATGCATGGACACAAGGGGAACCTATCAAAAAACATACCTGGAAGCCAAGCAAGTTTGGTTCTCACCAATCCGAAAATCCAGTGAAGTAACTGGATACCAATGCACCCCTGCATCAGAAGCAGGATAGAGAGCTTGTCCTTCCAGACCCTAAGGTGAGACACTACGAGGAATCACAGAAGGGTTTCGAGGAGGGTGAGCGGGGAAAATGGGAGGCCGATTGCATTACCCCCCAGACAGTTAATCCCCTATTTTCACCTACAGAAGGATACTTCTGCGAGCCAGACAAGCCAGATTTGGGGGCCCGGTCCAGTCCGTCTTCCGAACCCTGCGCATCACCTTAGAAGAGGTCAAAGCAGCACGAACCAGGCCAGCGCCTCCATGGGAGTCAGGTGAGCGTAACAACTTGTTCCTCATCACATTCATCATCATTATTACTTTCCACAACATTGGTCAACCGTGATCAGCAATCAGCTGATTAGTTCTTGACTCCAGGAACATACTTTACCTCTGAGTCATACTCTTGCAAACTCACCACCCACTTTTGAATTCTTGAAGACTCCTTATCCAAACCCTTTGCAGTCAAAATCTCATTGAGTGGTTTGTGATCTGACCCTACTACAAACTTCATCCCCCAAAGAAACGAGTGAAACATATCGATTGCCGATTTGACAGCTAAAAGCTCCTTCGCGATTGTGGAGTAGTTACATTCTGCTTCTCTTAAAACTCTAGAGGCAAAGGCAATCGGATATTCTATCCCCTTTTTACTTGGGACAATACAGCCCCAAGCCATGATTACTGGCATCCGTAGTGAGAATGCCTTTCTTATTGGGATTAAAACCTTTCAAAGTGGGCGGATTGTTCAAATCCATTTTTATCCGGCCAAATTCAAGTTCACACAGATCATCCCAAACAAACTTTACACTCTTCTTCACCAACCGTCTCATGTGAAAAGTTTTGCTCGCCAACTCAGGAATAAACTTGCCATAATATTCAGCCATGCCTAAGAACGAAAATACTTTATCCTTACTAGCAAGACAGGGGAAATTTAGAATGGTGTTTATCAAGTGTTCCTTGGGCCTAATACCTTTATCAGAAATATCATGGCCCAAATACTGTATTGTAGACCTGCTAAAATTACACTTGTCCTTACTAAGTGTCATACTAGCTTCTTTGAATATTTCTAGAACTTTGAGAATCCTAAAATCATGTTCTTTTTGATTCCTTCCATAAACCAACACGTCATCTTGAAAACATAATACCCCTGCATGTGATGAAATAATTGATACATTAAACGATGGAAAACAGCAGCTGCATATATGAGCCCAAAAGGCATTCTCTTACATTCAAATACATCTTCAGTGGTAATAAAAGTTGTGACATTTCTGGACAAAGGATGTAACATAATATGATGATACGCAGATTTCAAGTTCAGAGTACTCATTACATTGGCATCCTTAAAAGTGCCAAGCATTTCTGCAATTTTAGGCAAAGGATGTCTGTCCGGAATGACACATTTGTTCACACATCTAAGGTCTATGCATAACCTACGTTTTCCATTAGGTTAGTGAACTATGACTAATGGTGAAACCCATTCAGAAGATTCCATTCTTTCTATTACACCTTGGGGTTCCATCTTCTTAAGTTCTTCTTTTACTGCAATTGCCAGGGGAACTGGTTTAACTTTCTGTACAACAGGGATGGCATCAATTCTCATGCAAATCTTGTATTTAAAATTCTTTAAATTGCATAGTTCTGCTCAAAGAACAGAGAGTTGTTGAAATTATCCAGATGACATGTCTTGATCTATCGCATAGACAGTTTACTCAGAATTAGGATCAAGTCTGATTTTTAGCCTTTTTTGATGTGACCAGCTCAACAGTGGGTACATACCGTTCTTGGAAACATAAATCTTTCCTTTGGCTAATCTGTCTTTGAACTTCATTGTTGACCAGAACCAACCTTCTAAATCAATGCGTCTCCCACCATGGGCAACTGTTTTAACATCTAAGGGTAAGAACGTAAGGAGTTCGCCCGAAAGACTGCCAGTGCACTAGAGTCTCCACCATAAAGATAATTGTGGATAATATAGAAATGGATCAGCCTGCTGCATTAATACTTCCACTGGGATCCCCCAAACAAAGCACAGATGAATTACAAACAGATAGGATTGGTATTAGAAGTGATAATCACACAGATAGATAGAGTGACCTATTTACAGATTCAGAAATTCCTGGAGCTGCACCAACTCCTAGGCACCCATCAATCAGGTTTCAGACCACACCACAGTACTAAAACAGCACTTATTGATCTTAAGGCCCAGGTCGACGAGCTGAGAGACCAAGGAAAAACTGACATGCTTCTCCTTCTGGATCTCTCAGCAGTGTTCGACCTGGTGATTGATTGATTGATATTTTATTTCTATCGCTCTCGTACACAAGTGTTTCAGAGCACGACAAGGTAAGGGAGGGGAACAGGGGAGAACAAAACAGCGATCTTACTAGGCCCAGTGACATTGAGAACGCGCAAGTGCACGGGAGAGGGGGGAGGGGAAAAGTGCATGGAAGGGGGAGAGGTGGAAAGTGCGAAGCAGAGGAGAAACAGATAAATAACAATAAATAAATAATAAAGGCAACAAACCGTGGCAATGCAGCCAGCAATTTGCAAGTGCTAGGTTTAAGGCAGCAGACAGTGTAGGTCCGATAAGTGCAGGAAGAAAAAGGGGGGGCTGTATGGGTACAGATACAGACCCCAGTGCAAGGGGTGGCCCGGAGGCAGTGCGGGTGGGTGACAGGATGAACAGGTACCTGGGCTCAAAAGACAGAGGGTGGCCAGGTGCATGGTGCCAAGAGAGAACAGATCAGCAGGGGAGAGGGGGAGCGAAGGCAGAAGAAAAGAGGAAGGTCTTGAGGTGCTCCGGAGATGGTTCTCCTCAAGTTTTAGAGTTGCAGGGAGGCTGTTCCAGAGGGAGGCCCCAGCCGAAGACAGAGATCTACCCCCAGCTCGTTTCTTAGAAAAACGATTGACCCTGAGTGAGATGGAGGTAGAGGAGCAAAGAGCTTGAGAGGGGAGGTATTTGCAGAGGGATAGCTGAAGGTATTTTGGACCCAGGCCCCAGAAAGCATTGTGGACAATGCAGAGGGTTTTGAATTTAATCCTTGCATCCACTGGGAGCCAGTGAAGAGATTTTAGAGCTGGAGAGATACGATCCCAGGGCTTGAGGCCAAGGACAAGTCTCGCAGTCCTGTTCTGGATTAGTTGCAGAGGGCGGAGAGTAGAGGCAGGTAGATTTAGAAAGAGACTGTTACAATAGTCCAAGATAGAGAGAACCAGAGCTTGAGATACCATGAGCTTCTGGGGGAAGGAAAGGAAAGGCAGAGTACCTCTGAGGAGGTGCAGTCAGAAATTTGACTTTTTAGAGACCTCAGAGATCTGGGCGGAGAAGGAAAGGGTGGAGTCAAAGATGACCCCGAGGTTCTTAGCCTCGCAGGTGGGGGTAGGAAGAGGGCCAAGGGAGGCCGGCCAGAGAGTGAGGGGAAAGGATGGTGAAGGTGTGCCGATGAGGAGGATCTCCGTCTTTCTGGCATTCAGACAAAGATCATTGGCGACACACCAATCTTGAATGGCAGTTAGGCAATCAGAGATGAGAGAGGGAGAGGAGGTGGCAGAGGGCAGCCTGAAAATGAGTTGAGTGCCGTCAGCGTAGCACTGGAAATTTGAGCAGAAAATGGCAATGCAGTGGGCGAGAGTTGCCAGGTATTGGTTGAAAAGCCAGGGCGAGAGGTTAGACCCCTGTGGAACATCACAGGTAGAGAGGAAGATAGATGAAAGGAAGGACCCAAGTTGGACCTGCGAGGGTCGATCTGAGAGGAAAGAGGTCAGCCAGGCCAGAGCCTGATCAGTGATACCCAAGTTTTCACAGAGACGGTTGAGCAGGATGGTATGGTTGACCGTGTCGAAGGCAGAAGAGAGATCGAGGAGGATGAGGACAGAGGGAATGTTAGAGTCAAGGTTGGTGAGCAGATCTTCAAGGATGTTTAGGAGAGCAGTTTCCGTGCTTCTGGCAGCTCTGAAGCCAGACTGGTGGTCATGGAGACAGCCAACAGAATTGGAATGAAGGTTAAGCTGAGAGATGGCCAACTTTTCCAGTAGTTTGCCAAGAAAGGGAGTAATGTAAATTGGACAATAGTTAGCTGGACAAGAAGGATCTGCTGTGGGTTTCTCGAGAAGGGGATGCACAATCGAGTGCTTCAGAGGGGAGGGGAAGGTGGATCACAAAGTGCTCTGTAACCATCTAGAATCAGCAGCACACTTCTCACCCCAAACTATAGCATGGATCAAATTATTTCTAAGTGAGAGAACCATGAGGGTCTTCTCTACCTCAGCAGCTGCAGACCCTGCTCCCATTACTTGTGGTGTACCCCAGGGATCATGCGTCTCCCCTACCATGTATAACATTTTTACTAAGCCCCTGTTTTATGATTTGGACCTTCTAGGTGTCACCTACACTAACTATGCACCCAGATTCTCATGCCACTTTCTGGGCATTGCCAACAGGATTTGGCCTTGGTGAATAAGATATACCTCATTATCCAGGCATTGATGGCACTTCATTGTCTATGCCTGAATGATGACAAAACGGAACTCATCATAATGGGGACTACACATAACATTAAGAAACTCAGCCAAGACTACACAACTTTTGTCATAGACAGCCACTCAATCAAAGTTGCTAAGGAGGTAAAAACACTAGGGTTTTACCTCGACTCTAGCCTCACCATGGCAAAAGAAGTGAACGCTGCGGCATCATCCACAGCCTATTCTTTTAAGCTGATCAGATCAGATAGACCTTACCTTTGTACAAGCAAGAGCACTTGTGCTGTCCAAACTGGATTATTGTAACGCTCTCTATTTGGGGTCCAATAAATACATTACTCAGAAAATCCAAATATTGTAAAATAATGCACTTAGAGCGGCACTAGGAATCCCTAAAAGAGAACGTATATCAACAACTAGAAGACAATCTAGAAGACAAAACTAGAAGACAATCCAACTGGCTCTCCACAGATGACAAAAATTAAACTTAAAACTGCATCTCTAACATTTAAATGCCTCAATGACTTAGCACTGAGCTACCTAACAGAGAAACCAAACCAAATCAGCCAGATCGCCACTGATGACTGGTGCTTTTGTGACATATCCTCAATTCGCCATTTTGAATAGGCCCAACAGATTCCTTCTCCTTGACAAGTCGCTACATGCCTTGAGAACCAGCTGCGGGGTCGAAACACGTGTCGACTGTTCATATATTATTAAAAATTACTCTCATGCTAAATAACATATCTGCATGTGTGATTATCGATTGATTTGTGAAATAGGATTCTGTGCAGAACATATTTTCTTTGGCAGTGCGCGTTTTGAATTACTTCCAACACCAATCCTACCTGATTTAACATCTACTTCTTTTAATGTAATATCTTTCTTCAAACTTATTTCGAAAATGGACATAGGCAACAATGAACACTTTTGTTCTGGAGTCGATAACCATGCTGATTTTTCTGCCTCCAATTTCTATCATAGCCATCGGTTTTCCAACATCTGCATCTTTGTCCTCCACAACATTGACTTCTGAACCACCAATGATGAAAGTGCATTCTTCCAACTCCTCACAAAGTTCATCAATGCAGTCAAGAGTTTCCATGTATGTTCTACAAGAATTCGTGAAATGTCCTTTCTTATTGCACCTTTTGCATATCTCTCTGATGCCAGGACTTTTTTTCACTACTCTTTGGGAGAATTCTCATAAATGTGCTAATTCCCTTCACCTTCGAGGCCCCCAGCTACTTTGCTGGATTTTGAGGACTTGATTTTTTTACCTGGAAAGAGTGCAAGCCTTTTTTTCCCACTCTTTCATGTATTCTAATGTGTGTTTTTCACTTGTGTTCTTTGATTATGGAGTTTTGGATAACTCCATAGGCATCATATTTTCATATGTGTTACACAGTACCTTCAGTGCAGTGACACAGGGATGTCTTTTAGACTTCCCAAAGGTATAGATACCTTCTCTGGGATAAACTACTGTTTCCCAGAGAATGTAAAGTGAAATTGACTTTACTAGTCTTTCCAAATTCCTAGACCCAGCACACACTATCTTACAATGGAATGCTGGAGGGGTTACATAGTATCCCCTGTGTCTAAACACTCATGCAGCAGTTAAATGCTACCCTTTCCTATTGAAAAGGCTAGTGGCAGTGGTTTTACAACATTTACAACAAACTACCATGATTTTTCCCGACCGCGAAGAGAGGTAGCTGAAAATCACGGGAGCCATGTTTTTCAAGATGGCGCCTTAAGCCCCTTTGTTTAAACAGGTCACGGTCTTCTTTTTTCACCATTTCTTTTTGAAAAGGTCCTTCTAGTGGGCGTCTCTGCGCGCCAAACCAAGTTTGGTCCCTTTGTTCATGTGCCTTTGGCGGGCTTCAGGACTGAAGACCGCCTCTGGCGTCTGAGTGTCTGCGGTGGGCAGGAAGTGAGGGAGGTGCCCAAAACTCCCTGTGTTTAGTCTCCTATGAGCCCAAATGCACTCTGGCGTGATTGGCTGACTGACTGTCCGGCAAGGACAGCCACCCTGCTGGGTGAGTGACAGCCAGGCTAGAATGAAAGGGAGAAAAATGTTTAAAAGGCGAATGTCTTGTACTGGAAAGCAGAGTCGACCACTGGAATGAAAGAACCGAAGAAGAACTGGAAGAGGATGACGGCTGCAACTCCTGGACCGTCGGTTTGCCCGGTGAAACCCTGCTGCAGGAACGAATTGCCAAGTTCATCTCGACAGAGAAGCCCCTTCAAGGACGACTTCTTCCTTTCAGTTGGTGGGACCAACCAACTCGTAAGCGACCTGGATACCATTCTCAAGGCTGGTTAGGATTAACCAGGAAGAGGGATACCAGCTTGTGTGCTTCAATCTACAGCTACTGGAACTGAAGTGACTCCATCTTGTTTGCTTTTTGGACGATCCCATGCAGTGCATGAGTCCCCCGACGTCCTCCCTCTTGTCCCCACAACTGAGGCTCAGGAACAGTGAGATCTGCAGGACCTGCCAGGAACCAACGTCATCAGCTGCATTTTGTTCTTCATGCTAAGGTACTGTGCCAACCTGACTGAGCGAACGTCACTCTTGCAGTGAAAGTTCGTAAAACCTTCCCAATTTACAGGCCTAATCAGGTTGTGAACAGACATCTGATTCTTTTTTGCCTAAACTACTTCTGAGAAGTTTTGCAAAGACTTTACCATTTGATACCAGAACTGCTCTTTCCTATCCAAAACACTAGCCCATTGAATTTGGCCTGGCCTATTGACCTGACTTGAACTCCTCTGGCGAACTGAAACTATTTGCACTGTTTAACAAGTATATGTGATCTATTCTACTTACCTTGCCCCCCTTTTGCTCACTTCTAAGTAACCGAACTGCCATTTGGCTCCTATTTCAGGGGAGCTCACACTGTCTCAAAATTTTAGAGTTTTGTATTGAAGTGTATTGGTATATAATATTAAGTTGTCTTCTGCAAGTGAAATGTTTTTTAAATGATTGTGTAATAAATTAATAAGTGTTTTACCAGGAAGCCTTGAGTATAAGTGTTTACTTGAACCACTGTGATTGAAAGTCCTCTGTGTAACTACTTGTACTGCTCACATTCACTCTTGAGATAAGCCTGGCTGCTCAGCTCGCTACCAAAAACTGTGTGGTCCAGACTTATACCAAAGGTTGGTTTGGCTAACACCTGTAGTCCTAATTGTGTGTACTGGTCCCAGAGGGTACTGCATGCAATTCTGCCTAACAGCTACTAGCCAAATGATATATGCTGTTCCAGCGATAGCATCTTCTTCTCTCATTGCCATCTTTCCTCTCTTTGAATCTGGTTCCTTTCTTCTTTGTTATGTTCTCTCTTTTGATATTCAGTTTTCTTCTAGTCACATTCCTTTCTTGAACTCAAAAAACTTCTGGTATTTGTGAAATCTCCTCCTTGTTTCAGATTCAACTCTACTTTCGAACTCCTTCACACACTTGTTGGTGTGCTCGACTTCTTTTGCAACTCTGAGGACTTCCTCAATAGATGGATTACCTTTTGATCAAAGTGCTTCCCTTACTTTGCCCTCATTGCATTCTAACATAAATTGATCCCTTAGTCTCTCATCAAGATTATTGCCAAACTCACATGAAGTGGCTAAACCACGCAAGGCCGTATTATATTGCTTCACCGTATCTCCAGCTTCTTGTTTCCGTTTAACAAAATGGTATCTTTCAAGCATTATACTCACAGATTTGTCATAATGCCTATCCAACATTTGAATACATTTTTCATATTCTGTAAGCCCCGATGATTCCTCATCTGATATGGGAGGAAGATTTTCAAATTGTTCTTGCCCATAGTTGCCTAGGCAGTGTATGAGTAAAAAAAAAATGTGTTCACTGAAAAAATTCAAACCGTGTGCTGCAAAAACATAATGATCGAAACGTTTTTTCCATTGTTTCCAGGGCACTATTGGTTCGCCTCTTGTATCCAAGAAGTAATTTGGTGGCCGTATTCCTTGCATGATTGGTAGTGAAGTTTCAGGTGTGGTTTACACAGTGGTTGTGCACTTAGTTTCAGTATGAGGCACTGTGCAAACTTTGGCCCACTTATGCCACAAGCTGGCATTGCCCTGACTGTGGTTGTGATGCTGGCTGTATTTCACACTTTACTAGAATAACTGATTTCAGTAGAAGGATAACTGATTGATATCAGTAGTTGAATGAACTTCTTTTTTTTTAAATGTATATTTATTTGTAACGTGGTTTTGGTTGAGAACATACATTTCTAGTGTAACTCTGCATTTATATTTCACGTTGGAGTAGTTCTGTTAGGGAATTAAAGCTATGGTATCGATCTGTTGAAATTGCACTATTTACCACTCGAAAATATAATAAGAATTCAAAACTGTAAGTAATAATTCGGTATACCACAAAGAATGTGTGGTCATGGGTGGCAGCGAGTAACCACACGCCCACAAGCGTCCCACAAAGTTTTGAATAATTAAACAAACGTGCTATTCATTTACTTTAAAATCATGAGCATTGGGACAGTTACTATAACCAGTGTCCCCTTTCCATTTTTTCCAAAAACATTCTCTGTTGCTCCTCCATACATCTTGCCACAACCTGACTCCACTCCTCCGTCCCTGACCTGATGTATGGCATAACATGGTATGTCTGTTCATTTTATCTTTTGGAATGAAATAACATGGTATGTCTGTTCATTTTATTTTTTGGAATGAAATTCATATAATGATATATGTATATATACACATATGTATGTAGTTATGGTTAAGTTGCTAATCCCATAGGGAGATCACTTTTTGGGCGGCTTATACCTTCGCTCCCCCTGGACAAATCCTCACCAAACTTTGCAAAAAAAGTGTATGGCCCACTCTGAATTTTTTTGCAAATTTTGGTGAGGTTTGGTCCAGGGGGGCACAGTTGTAGGTGGGGGCGCACAGTTGTAGGGGGGGTCCCAAAACTTCTGTTTTTCCCATAGACATAATGGGGAAAACTTTGCTCACGCCTACAGCCCAAACCGCTGGATGGATTTTCACCAAATTTGCGGGAGGGGCGGTGGCTTGGTCCCGAAAGCGTGCTTTTGTTAATTTGGTGTACATCTGTTCAGTAGTTTTTTTTAAAATGGCCGAAACATAAGGCAAATAAAATAGTGATATCTATTATCAGCTCCGCTGACACATTTCCATGTTCGCTCTGCGGACAAGACATCGATTGGCTCCTTTGCTTGTCTCATGTCCGCAGACAGGCATCGTGTTCTCTGATTGGCTGGGGTGAGGCGTGAGGTGTGTCACATTGTTTCGGTGCGTCCGCCATCTTGTATCCGTCGACAGCGTGGCAGCGAACAGAGGCAAAATGCAATTTTGGGGAGTGTGTTGGTGTGCAGAAGTGCTTGGGGAGGCTTGGGGAGTAAGAGATGGGTGAAATACTGTATTTGTTTAGGTGGCAGGTGCCCCTGATGTGCTCATCATGTCTGCGGTCGTAGCGGTTGTCCGTGGATATAGTCAATGCACTACTGGCTATTTTACTTTAGTATAATGTTGGTTTTGGGCTGTTAGTAGAGGATTGATTGTGATTAATATCCCCTATAAGCAGTCCACAGTCTGCTCATACAGTCCTCATACCACAGTCAAAATGTTTGGTATTATAGGTGTGTTATGCTGCGGTGGTTGTGGCCAGGGCGTAGAGTCTTGGGAGCATGGCCGAAGGGTATTTGTAGAGTTTGTAATAGGACTGCATTATAAGATACCTTTGGCAGTAAATATTTTGGATTGTGGTGTGTGACTGTGTACATTTTCTTTGATATCTAATTGTAAACAAACTACTTTGCCACAAATGCCTTTCACTAAGTTAGAGGGAGGTAATTTTGCTGTTTTTGTTGAAGGTGTACTGAGGGTTGGGGAGTAAGAGATGGGTCAAATATTGTATTTGTTTAGGTGGCAGGTGCCCCTGATGTGTTCGCCATGTCCGCGGTTGTAGTGGTTGTCCGTGGATATGATCAATGAACTACTGGCTATTTCATTTTAGTATGATGTTGGTTTTGAGTTGCTGTGTGAACAGGAGATGGGCTGAGCTGACAGGTGGTGTGGCCTGACTGTGGGAGTCGTTGGGAGACTGCAAAGTTCTCCAGAGGAACAAAATAAATCTGTGGAAATGTCGGCCGCATTGGTGAATGGTAGCAAACAATTCATATGTTTTTCAAAAATATTTGTAATGCCTCTGTGCTGTGAAGCGCTATCGGTTTCCATTCTGAGTGAAGGTCAGCGCCGTTAAATTTTTGTTTCCTAGCTGAGCACAGCCAAGCATGGTACAGAGTATAAGGTTCAATTGTTTTTTGACCTTGAAACAAAGGGAGAATTGCAACGGAATGCATGAAGGGAGGGATGTAAGACTTTCAAATATGATAATGTTCACCATTCAAAAATTGGGCAAAGGAACATGTCATTTAATTTTATGAAAATTCGTTGAAGTGGACAGAGTGCTTGTTTTACGCTGATAGAATGGAAATGCCGAATATTATGTAAGTTTTACTTTGGAGGATTTTAAACACAAACTAGTCAAATTATAATTTGGTGACAATATTGGTGGGGTACATTGTATTGTGTGTGGTATATTGCAATGACACGCAATTAGAACTTGTGCGTGTAGTTTGTTTTGTCGTGGGAATATGGGCAGTGCAGCATCGAGATGGGTGCAGTGAAGTTGGTTCCCCCAGGTTCACAAACGTGTAATTGAAAGCTAATATTTAATACAAATTCTGTGTATCTGTTCTTTTTGGTTTTATTTAGCTCTCTGATTGCAGCGTCAGCATTAGCATCCCATTTCGAGCTCACCATACTCCGTAGCAGTAACGTGTAAAGCAAAGTGAAGAGTAATTTGCACGTTCTTTTGCTTGAGTTATCATTGTTTGAGGTCCATGTTTATCAATAACTGTAACTGGGGCCAAAATTGATGGTTAAAATGATAAACTGTAATAAGATTGGTTACTGAGACATATTTCTGTTGTCTTTTTTTCAAACAGCTACATCTTGACTTTCTGGGATTGTCATGGATTCCAGTTACCAACTGACGGTTTTTTTAACCGTCAGCTACAGATATATGTCAGTGGTTAGATTACAGCGATGCTTTTTGGGGATGATCGACACAGGCCCATATGCCTGCACGCCATACCAGCGATAAGGAGCAACTTCATATCTTTTGTAGTGGCCTAGCGGAAGTTCATGGCAAAGTCTTCACAGTGCGTCCAATCCGTTTTTAAATCCAAAAGGAATATGCGTAACTCACGATGAACTTATGTGGATCGAGAAAGAAGAAAATAATTACCTATTTGCTTGCATGTGTAAGTCTCCGGATGTTCTCGGAGCTTTTATTGTGAAATAAAAGTACTTTACAAAGGATCTATGTGATCACTGCACTGCCCATAACTGCGACGGCTGACATTCTGACGCCAGTTACGGCACGGTGCAGTGATCATATAGATCACTGTGCCCGCTTCCCCGCCTGCGTTTTCCTTCCTACCCCTCACCCCCAACCCCCAACGTACCTTTCACGGTGGCACACTTATGGGTGTGCCGCCTGGACCCTTCTATCCCTGCGGCATCAGCTCCTCCCACTAACGTGGGTTAGAGCTAACGCTGCAGGGTGCTTTTCTTTTTTTTTTCTTTTGTGTCCCCCGGTTACCAAAATTGTAAGTGGGGGACACCCCCACAACACCCGACTCCCGCTATGGCACCCAAGCATAGCAGGGGACACCCCCACAACCCCTGCTGTGCTTGGCCGCAGTAAATGTCGCCCTCATTTTGTGTGCTCCCAAAGTGGCAGTAACTGCGGGGGCGCACAAATGAGGGCGACATTTTTGTACGATTCCCTTTACAAATTGTATGATTTTGTATTTCCTTTAAAAGTATGGTTTATATTCAAAATTGGGACGTGCTGTGTTGTGAGATGATGTGTGTTGATATTCCGGGTTCTGCATCAAGTAACGTTATCACGTAGGTGATGATTGGGTGCGTTTTACTACGCTGTATAGTAATGTTCTGGAGATAGGTGGAGCATATCATTAGGTTTAGTGATGTTACATTCAGGGGCGGGGCATATGCATTATTGCCGCCAGGACAGTCCACCTTGGGCGATGCCGAAACGGATAAGATTATCACAAGATGGCCACGCCCTGCTGCCTGATTTCGCATGTGTAAAAAAGAGTAAAATTACGGTAAGGTGCATAGGAAATGTTTGTAAGATCGATCAATGTATGCTTAGAAGTACATGCCGAACACTTGGGAAAATAATATTTCTGAGTGTACTATTATTTTAATAGATCCATTTTTTGCTGCATTCGCTGCAGATGATTTTCTAAGGTCTGTTTCTGTATTATTTTTAATGTCTGTATGGTGTGTTTAAAACATTATTTTTGGGAAAGTACACATAAACTAATGGCTAATAATTTGTTTATATAGAGAAGTGTGGTGTCTTCCATTAGGAGGGCCTGTCTTACACCTGAGTGTACCACAGGGAGGAAGCATCATTGGCGCCCTTCACCGCAACAAAAAATGTCAACAACATAAGTTGGGTGCAGATGAGCACAGACCTCTTTATATAGTATTTTGGGGGCGTGATTCAGGGTGGGCTATGATTAGAATTAATAAACTAATTACACCTGCATGATCTTCTCTGCAGAATATTGCCATCTTACAATGCATTATTTACCAACATAAATATGTTATCCATTCTCTTGAAAACTGGTTGTAAAAAGAGGCATGTCAGTATGACTTCAATTGTACAGTTCACTGTACAAATGTGGATCTTGCACCAACTAACAGGCCGATTCATGGAATTAATATGCGCTGAAATTTTCGGCGCAAGCGTGCGAAAACGTGTGAAAACGTGCGAATCGCAGTGCCAGTGCGAAAATCGCAGCGAAACACGCGCACAGCGATTCATGGAAGTCCGTGCGCATGGAAATCCATGGATGTGCGCCAAAGTTCTGCTTGGCGCATGCTGACGCACACGTCTCCAAACAGCGTGCGCTAGACGCACAGCGAAATCGCACATAGCGCGGCACACACAACAAAAGTAGGAGGAACAGGGGGCGTGACACGCGGAATGGGGAACAACGCGTGAAAATTTGGGCGTCACGGGGAAAGTACAGGAAGCAAATGGGCGGAACGCCCACACGCACGTTCAAAACACGTATTCATGGAATCGAACGGGGCTAACGCATGCGCCAAAAAAAACCATGCTAATCCAGAAACACGTACGCCAGCAGGAAGCAGGCGTATGTGGACCCGCGCAGCATAAAAGTACGCACAAACAACAAACAAGCCCAGACGCCAGGATGAATATACCGTTCCTAGCAGCAGTGGTCGTGGGATACCGCAGGAGGAGGAGGAGGATAGTCAGGCCCAGAATTTTCACACCCAGAACCAGCCTTTTTGGGATGCCTGATGACCAGGTGTATGGGAGGTACAGGTTTCCACCTCACATAATACTCGACCTGGTGAGTGAGTGGGAGGATGACCTCACATCACCCACCCTGTGCTCCCAAGCACTCAGCCCCCTGGAGAAGGTCCTCAATGTACTGCACTTCTTGGCCACTGGATCATTTCAGCGGACTAGTGCTATAGTGGGGGGGGGTGTCACAGGCCACGCAGTCACGCTGCCTACACCAGGTCTTGGCCATCATGACTGCACGCCCATCAGTCCGCAGGCACATATACCTGCCCAGAACACCTGCAGAAAGGCAGGCTGCCGTCCAGGATTTCTACGGGCTGGCACAATTACCCAAAGTCCTGGGTGCCATTGATTGCACCCATGTGGCTCTACGTCCCCCCAGGGCATCAGAGCACATCTATAGAAACTGCAAGCACTGGCATTCCATCAATGTGCAGGTAGTATGTGATGCCAAGGGAATCATCACCTCAGTATATGCCAACTATCCAGGGTCCACCCACAACAGTTTTATTTACAGAATGTCAACCCTAAACTGGGACCTAGAAGCTGGGCGGCATGGCGATACATGGCTGCTCGGTGAGTATAAATGCCACAGCACATGCATGCATGTCACATACTGAGTAATGTCACAACCCCACTAATGATACCCATCACCACCTCCCCAGGGGACAGTGCCTACCCTCTGAGCACCCACATGATGACGCCAATTCGGAACCCCACAACGCCACCCGAGGTAAGATACAACACAGCCCACATTGCAACCCAGGGCATAGTGGAGCGCACATTCGGAGTGCTCAAGTCACGCTTTCGCTCCCTTGACCGTTCTGGCGGGCAGCTGTTATACGCTCCCCCAGTAGTGTGCAGGATCTTAGTGGCAGCATGTGTCCTGCACAATGTTGCAACACGCCGGGACCTGCCGGTGGACATGGTGGTGCCCCCATATCCCCAACCACATACACGCCCGCTGCGCATGGGAGGGGAAGGGCACGGGGTGAGGCAGCCTGTACGCAGCTGGTGGCTAATTACTTCACCTAAAATCACACCCCTGTGGAGTGCACACAGCCCTGGCACATACCAGCTGACAATCAATGATGATGATATAAGAGACAGTCAACTGTCACAACCATACCAGCCTGAGAGTGGTCACCTGGAAGTGTTACATTGTGTGCATCCCTACCTACACAAACACCACCAATGCTGTGTCATCAAAAGACACACTTCTATGCTGTTAAAATCATTAGCCCCTTGCAAAATACAACATGACAACAGTGCCATGTCACCCAACACCACCCCAGCACTGCCACCCAACACACCATGGCATGTCATGCTATGTGAGAGCAAACAAAGCAATCCCCAAAACCTGACACAAGTGTCACAGAGTACAGTGTCCCTAATGGAAACTGGCCACACACAATATGCTCCCAGTAATGTAGAACTAACAACACACATGACCAAATGTAATAATATAAATGTAAATGTAAATGTAAAATAAAAAAAAAATGTAAATAAATACTTACCTACAATACAATACAGCTACACAACCTCAAACATAGCAAAACCATGACAGTACTAAGTTAAAGTAGTGGTAGTTTTTCAGCCTGAATATGCCAGCACATTGACCCCTTCCAACTGTACAGTGTTGCTACCACGCAAATGTGTAAGTGCACTGCTTACAACATGAACTCCATCTCCAAAGTAGACGGCCTTGTGAAGACATGAGGAATGAACCTTCAAATTAGGAGGAAGACATGGATGCACAAGCACATATCAATACACCATGCAGTGTACAATACAACAAAAATATCCACTAGGAATGTATACACAGTATTGACTACAGACTGCCCACACAGCTCATGGGAGTCCAACGTCACTGTGTAATTCACTGTCACTTGGGCACACACTTTGCAAGCCCGTGGAAACGGGAAGCAGGAGGGGTGTGTGTCTCACGAACCCAAGCATCTAACCCAAACTCAGGACAAGCCTGCATGTGCCCAGCCGGAATACAGTGGATGCCCACGGGAGCCACACAAGGCAACACACTGTAAAAAATAATCAAAAATCAAAAATGGCCATGTGGGGGCCGGGGGAGGGGAGGCACCCAGGAGGTCCGAGGAGCCGGTGCACACCAACAGCCACCTGTGTGGATGTTGGGAAAAAAAAAACACCTCCATAGGCTCATGGCCTGCACGGCTATGCCATTGTTGGAGAACTGCTGCTGTCGCTCTCATCACCCTCTGCTGCTGCATCAGGAGGTGGTGGTGCTATGGGAGGCAGCCCACGCAAAGCCCTGGTATGGTCCTCCATGGCAGCAAGCATGCGGGTGTGGAAGGTCTCGTTCTGGAGGATTATAGTGCGGAGATCCCCATGCAGCACCTCACGTGATGCCCAGATCTCCTCCCGAGTTGCCTGCATCTCAGCTGAGAGCGAACGTGTGAGCTTCTCCAGCTGCTGTTCTGTCCTCAAGTTAGTGGAAGCCTCAAGGTCAACAAGAGTCTTCCTGAGGTGATGGAGTTGTACCCTCAGGGCTTCCCTGTGGCCCTGGGACTCTATTGACATCGATTGGCGTAGAGTCTCCAGTGCCGCCCGTCGGTCCCTGTTGGGCGCCAACATGTCTTCCCTGTGTGATTGGCAAATGGAGTCTGTTGCTTGCTGTAGTTGCTCCATCTGCCTTTCAGGGGGGACAATGGAAGTGGCCAACCTCTCCATTGCTTGAGCCATCATCTCAACTGATGCTGCCTGTTGGGTTGCCATACCGTACATGGATTGTTCCCATACGGTATTGCCTGGTGGCGTACGGCCACCGCGTCGGCAGGCACCACACCTGTTTGGGGCAAGGCGATCTGCGCCTTGCTATGCCGGAACTGCCTGAGGCTGCAGGACTGCATTCCCCCTCTGATCTGCTGGCCCAGGAACAGGATCAGATGTTGTGGAGTGTGACCCTGCATCCGTAACCGCCAAAGGCAGACTTACTAACACTGACATCCCCATAGAGGGTTCTACCCCCGGTGCAGGTGGGTTGGACAGAACAGAATCCCTGCCAGAAACACTTACCTGCGACGGCACATAGGTCTCATCATCCGAATCAGCACCTGAATAGAGTTCTGGGGAGGTGCACCCAGAGACACCCCTGGACAGAATGGTCTGCAGCAAGATTGGGTTCTCACCCACCACCACACCACATCCCCCACTGGTGCCCGGTCGTGCCTGAGATTCCTCCTGGATCTGCACCATCTCCTCAACCTCAACGGCATCAAGTGCGTCATCCCCTGCAAAAACATGAAAGACAAAAAATGGAAACAGGCATTTGCACCATAGCACACAAATAGGCCTGACAAGCTATAGAACCAGTACATGATTTACACATGTCCCACATGACTATAACCCTCCCATGCATGCACTGTCACTGAGTTGGAAGGGGAGGCAAAAGGCAGACACTGATGATACCAAGATGGAAGAGCAACACATTTGCGGCATGCTGGGTAGCACTGCCATCACACAATGGCCTGTGAGTGGCATGTCCAATACACATACATGACACATGCCATCACACAGATGGCATGTACCATAGCCATGGTACATTCCACAAGTACATCCAGATGTCAGTGAATGAGTACTGTCAGCCATCCATGTGAGATGGACATGATGAGATGAAAAATGCTACATAGTGTGACAAAATACGCATGTGCCACACACTGCAACACATCCAGTGTACACAAATACAGTGATTGTAGGCCGATGTACACATCAATGGTTGTGCACTTCAATATGACAGGAAACAACTATCATGTTCCACATTCAAAAAGTCCCCAAAAATGTATGTGATCAGGCCAATACTCAATCAGCCTGAATGGTCAAATCATTCACCTAACAAGGTAACACATGTGGGCCAATGTGGGGTTCATCAATGACAGAAGCATCTAACAAATGTGACAATACGGCTGAGGAATGCGTAGCAAAAGTGGGAGAATTGAAACAATCAGCCTGAATGAACACTGAAAAATACAAACAATGTTGTTGCAAGATGCCACTTCAAGGGCAACTGCCTTAATGTTATGCTAAATCACTACTGTGGGCAGAAGGGATACTGTCACGCCCAAATCCAAGGCCGCTGAATGTTTTGGATGAAGCACATGGGTGACCCATACCACTCAGGCACACACACCCTCACCTGGCACTCAATCAGAACCTGTCACCCAAACAATATACACATGCATTACACACACATGCATGGGCACTCACCGGACAATGCATCATAATCAGGTAGTGCTCCCACACCTTGGATCTGTTCCTCTGTGATGAAGGCCTCAGCAACAGACTCATGTTCAGTGAGTTTGTTGTCCTCTTGTGGAGACCCACTGCCAGTCACCAGAGTAGTGGCATGATTTGAGGCCAGCTTGTTCTTTGCTCTGCGTTTCAGGTCATTCCACCGCTTGTAGCAATCATCAGCTGTGCGCCTCACAAATCCAAGGACACTTATGCGGTCGGCGATAATCTGCCAGTGTGCCTTACGTTGACCAGTTGTGGTCTTGGACCCTGCAGTCACCAGCATTTCATGGCTATGTGCCGACACATAGGACACAAGTGCATCAAGTTCAGCGTCATTAAAGCAAGGCTGCCTTGACGTGCTGGAGTGTGTAGCCGTGTCTGGGGTCTCAGCCTGTCGTGCCAGAGCACCCTTCTTCCTCTTCTTTAAAGGTGGAGCACAGCCTGAGTGGCTTACACCGCTCTGGTCAGTAGGGGCAGAACCGCAGGTGGACTGGGTACTAGAAGCATGTAAAGGCAAAATGACCATAGGTCTTGATGCAGGCATTGGTTGCAGGGTAATGTTGGCAGGGGGAATGTCAGTGTGATGGACCTGGACTGACACTGTCCTGGCTGGGAGAGTCAGAGCTGGGGCAGATGGAGCTGCAGCTGCCCCTGCAGCCTCCCACCCTGCATACTTGGGGCAGCAGATGACATAGCTGCCCCAGATCCACGTGGCTTGGTGACAACAACTTGCACCGCCACACATGGCCTAGACTTGCTGACCTGGAAGTCAGCCTGGGAGTCATCCTGTGCCAGGTCAGGTGCCACAATGGGCTGGTTCAACAGGGGCTGAGCTGGGATGGTGTCAGCCACGTTTCCCTCAACCATGGGGGGGGCATGGGTGTCCCTGATTGTTCCTCCACACATGGGGTATAGGGGCACCCTGCAAATCCCAGCCACGTCCCCGACCGCGCCCACCATGCCCACCTTTTGAAGGTCGGCCACCTTTGCCTCCCTTACCGCTTGGTCCCCTCCCAACCATGGCACTGATGTTGTTGTGCGTATGGGAGTTGCAGTAAAATATTGTCTTGGGCAATTGGGGGTCAAAGGGGTAGGATACTAGATGTAATTCGTACCCTACTGCTCTAACAAGGCTGTCTGTGACCCCTGGGGGAAGATGACGGGTCAGGCAATGCACAGGCAGCCTAAAATCAAAAATTAACGTGCACGCAACCCCTCGTTGACCACGTGCGTGAAAAAATGAACCCGCACTACGCTGTGGCACCCAGAAACACAAAACTAAGCGTACACGTAATACACGCAGCCTACAATGACCTCTGAAGGGGAACGCGACACACGGGGCAAGCACAGTTGCTAAGTACGTGCGGAACTCACCGTCTGCCTGGAAAAAGAATGTGAAAAATACACACGTGTGCGCGTTGGCAACACCCCCGCCAAAAGAAGAATTATACGCTGTCTGAGGAGACAGGACAAAAGGAGAAGTGAACTCTGTTTGAGGAAACATGCCCAACAAAAACTCAGAAAAGAGCTGTCAGAGGTAACAGGGAGTACGAACTAGAAATGCTGTGAAGTAATCGCGTGTGAACCGACAAGAAGTACAGATTTCACCCCCTCGCGCTCCACGAAAAGCACGTACAAGGAAATGGTGTCGTACACGTAGCTTTTAAACCAGCCCACACGTACACATCAGATACGCGTGTATGCGGGCCCTTTCCTCCAATTACACGCGATGACACTCGGACGTGCAGTTTTTCCATGTGTGCTCTGTCATCACGTGCTATGAGGGAAACGGCTGCGTGCGTAATATAACTTACGCGCTTACGCGCTAAGGGCCTTTGGTCCAATGAAATCGCATACGTGTGCTGACGCGCTTACGCGCTAAGGGCCTTTCCTTGAATTACACGCTGACGTGCAATTTTTTCACATGCCAAATCACTCCGTATCAAGCTGGCCACGCGTACACACACGGAAGACCACGCTCCTGCCCTGAAGGCCATTTTCCTGCCCCCCAGAGCCCTGAGCACGCTCCCACCTGCCATCTGCTGCTGCCTGACTGTCTGCTGCCCACGTGCCCTGCTATTTGGTGCCTGCACATCAGCCATCTGCAGGGGTCCAGTTGCTGTGACCACCCCTGCTGGAACAGAAGACTCCCGACTCCACAGCCCAGCCCCAGGACCCAGTTTCCCACCCACTCCTGCTTCTGGGGTTGCCATGTCGGGCACATCTCCATCTGGCACCACTGGCAACCCCCAGCCAGAGAGGCAGAGGGCCACCAGCTTCACTGCCACCGAAGTTGGTGTCCTGGTGGAGCATTTCCTGGGGCATTATGATGCTCTCTTTGGAACATCACGCGCCAACAAGGAAGGACGGGAGAGGATCTGGGACGACGTAGTGGTTGCCATCAACGCGGAGGGGGTGGCAACCCGCGACATCAACCACGTCAAGAAGCGCTGGGAGGACTTCAGGTCCAGGACCCTCCACAAGGCCCGGCGCCTCGCGGAGGGGGGCCGGGCACGCATGAGTAACATCCAGATGAGGGTCCTGGAACGCATAGGCCCAACGCTCCACGCCCAGATCCTTCAGAGGCAGACCCGTCTGGAGTTGAGCGGTAAGTGGCTGTGTGAGACAGGGCATGTTGCAGTGTGCTGGTAGTCTGATGCTTGCCTGTATGTGTGACATAGGCCATGTATGGATGTGTGTGTGCAGGGACATCATGGTCATGCATGTGAGACCAGTTATGTGTGAACCACATGGTTGGTGCATGTGTTTTAATGCAACATGGGGAGCTCTATGCGGAATGCACACATGAAAGCATGGCTGTCTCTGTTCCTGGACATGGAGGGGGGGTAAGGAATGGGTGCTGATGTCATGTACATGTATGGTGCACATGTGTGTGTGTTTGCCTGAGAAGTGTGTGTGTGACTTTGAAACGCCATGGATGCATGTGACTTTGAAGGCAACATCTTGGTTTACAGGGGCGCTTCTACATGGATGTTGATGTTGATTGCAGGTGCCGGGACTGTTTCTGCATGTGTGTTGTGTGCATTCACCCATGTGTTGTGGAATGACAGGATGGAAGTCACATTTGACAGTGCCACTCATGTGTTATTGCTTCCTGTCTAGGGTATTTTGTACTGTACCCTGCTGCTTGTGTTCTATGTCTCCCTCTACGCAGCGTCAAGTGAAGAAGAGGGCGGAGACGGTGCTGTAGAGCCAAGCGGCGGGGATGCCTCCACTGGGCGGCGACGCAAGGCCCAGCCACCCTGCCAGGAATTACCATCATCCGGGAGCGAGGGGGCTGGTGCTGCGTCTGCCACAACGGCTGTGCAGAAGGGCCGGGTGAGCCCCCTTCCAATGGCGGAAGACGGTGTGGAGACATCTAGGTTGGTGATCTCCACAGAGGAGGAGGAGCCCACTACTGAGCCGCACATGGGGCCTGGTGGGGGTAGTACCACTGGTGCAAGTGGTGCAGTCCAGGGCCAGGAGGCAGCACAGGTCACCGCGGAGGGGCCTGTGCATGTCGCTGTCCCTGACCCTGTGACTGCACCACCATGCACCAGCAGGGAGGCCCCGTCCCAGGCCGGTCCGCAGGTAGGGGAGAGTGCCATGTCATCTGCCTCTCCACTACCTGCGGACGAGGGGTCCCACGAACGTATGGGCTCCGTCCTGGTTGGTGTCGTGTTGCGCACGCATGTCATTCGTGATGTTGTGTGTTCTTCCTGGGTGGAGAATGCATGCCATCATGGAGAGCAGCGTCGTGACGTGGGACTGCTGGGAGGGGCCCTGGTTGGTGGGTTCCTACATGTGTTACGCACTCTGGTGGACCTCTCCTCCTGTGGAGACTATGCGCCAGTCGTTCTCCACACCGTCTTCCGGCCCAGATTCCAACAGGGCCCCCTGTGGACCTGTCCTGACCAACACAGCCAGCTTGGTGGAGGTCACATCCCTGCCAAAGTCGGGAGTCGGCGGCCCAGCAGGGGTGGACACCACAACTGGAGACCAGCTGATGGAGGATGTGCAGGCACCATCAGGCACGGCACATGGACAGCAGGAGCAGGCTCTAGGTTGGAGCAATGATGGCTCGGGGCCATCAACATCAGAGGGGCAGACATCGTCCAGAGGGCAGGAGGACCCAGGAATGGGAGTGTCTTCCGTGTGGCACTGGTTGGGCCAGCAGATAGGTGCAGAGCGGCGGCGGGCGGCAGAGGCGCTGCTCACCATGGTCAGGGTGGAGTTCCCAATGCGTCGGGCTTTGAGGCGGGCAGAGTGCCTCGAGGCAACTCGCATGGAGTTGGAACAGGCCATGAGTGCCTCCCTGCGAGGCCTTGGGGCCAGGACAGTGGCCCGCCTCTGGCAAATAGACATGGAGTTCGATGATGCCCTGGCCCGGGACACCACAGAGTGAGCCGCTGGACTTGCCCGCCGCCATTGTATATAGATAGATAGTGTTAGGTTTCCTTTAGTTTTTTCTTTATTTTGGTTGCGCTTGGACAATGCACCACGTTTTTGTATATAGGTTTTTATTAGGTAGTATTTTTGATAGGTTTCATTTCATCAGTTGGGCTCATGGACCCTGGATTGTTCATCTGTACATAGTTCATCATTGGATTATTCTCTTTTTTTTATTTTCACCATGGAGCAATGGTTTTCACTTTCTTGTTTCCCTTGGATTTGCTTTGTTGGACTGTGACTTTGGACACCATTTCTTTTGGATTTCTTTGGATTATGATTTCTTGTTTTTTATTCTTTTACGGACATGCAGCTTTTCTTTTATTATTCCCATTGTTGTGTGTTGGATTTTAATTACATTCATGTTGTGTTTAATACATTTTTTTCTTCATACTTCGATGTGTGGTATTATCTCATTGGTTTCCTGCATGTCATGATATGGGTTTTCACATTCACTTGCACCCATTGTGTGTGTGTGACGGACATGTGTTCATTTACATACTTGCCATTGGGGTTGTATCATGTAATTGCCTTTTCTATGTGGGTGGATGCAATACTTGGTTGGGTCTTTTGGCTGGGGAGGCTGGCCATAAGGGCCATGATTGAGGATCGTCATGACCTGGGGGCAGGGGACATGAGTGGGGGCCTGCTGGCAGGTGCCCTGCACTGCTGGGGGGTGGGGGTGCAAGGGAACATTAGTGGGGGCCTGCTGGCAGGTGCCCTGCACTGCTGGGGGGTGGGGGTGCAGGGGGACATGAGTGGGACATGCATGGGGGCCTGCTGGCAGGTGCCCCACACTGCTGAGGGGTGGGGGTGCAGGGGGACATGAGTGGGACATGAGTGGGGCCTGCTGGCAGGTGCCCTGCACTGCTGGGGGGTGGGGCTGCAAGGGGACATGAGTGGGGGCCTGCTGGCAGGTGCCCTGCACTGCTGGGGGTGGGAGTGCAGGGGGACATGAGTTGGGGCCTGCTGGCAGGTGCCTTGCACTGCTGGGGGGTGAGGGTGCAGGGGGACATGAGTGGGACATGAATGGGGGCCTGCTGGCAGGTGCCCTGCACTGCTGGGGGGTGGGGGTGCAGGGGGACATGAGTGGGGGCCTGCTGGCAGGTGCCCTGAACTGCTGGGGGTGGGGGTGCAAGGGGACATGAGTGGGGGCCTGCTGGCAGGTGCCCTGCACTGCTGGGGGGTGGGGGTGCAGGGGGACATGAGTGGGGGGCTGCTGGCAGGTGCCCTGCACTGCTGGAGGGTGGGGGTGCAGGGGGACATGAGTGGGACATGAGTGGGGGCCTGCTGGCAGGTGCCCTGCACTGCTGGGGGTGGGGGTGCAAGTGGACATGAGTGGGGGCCTGCTGGCAGGTGCCCTGCACTACTGGGGGGTGGGAGTACAGGGGGACATGAGTGGGATATTAATGGGGGCCTGCTGGCAGGTGCCCTGCACTGCTGGATGGTGGGGATGCAGGTTGACATGAGTGGGACATGAGTGGGGGCCTGCTGGCAGGTGCCCTGCACTGCTGGGGGGTGGGGGTGCAAGGGAACATTAGTGATGGCCTGCTGGCAGGTGCCCTGCACTGCTGGGGGGTGAGGGTGCAGGGGGACCTGAGTGGGACATGAGTGGGGGTCTGCTGTCAGGTGCCCTGCACTGCTGGGGGGTGGGGGTGCAAGGGGACATGAGTGGGGGTCTGCTGGCAGGTGCCCTGCACTGCTGGGGCATGGGGGTGCAGGGGGACATGAGTGGGGGCCTGCTGGCAGGTGCCCTGCACTGCTGGGGGTGGGGGTGCAGGGGGACATGAGTGGGACATGAGTGGGGGCCTGCTGGCAGGTGCCCTGCACTGCTGGGGGTGGGGGTGCAGGGAGACATGAGTGGGACATGAGTGGGGGCCTGCTGGCATGTGCCCTGCACTGCTGGGGGTGGGTGTGCAGGGGGGCATGAGTGGGACATGAGTGGGGGCCTGCTGGCAGGTGCCCTGCACTGCTGGGGGGTGGGAGTGCAAGGGGACATGAGTGGGGGCCTGCTGGGAGGTGCCCTGCACTGCTGGGGGTTGGGGGTGCAGGGGGACATGAGTTGGTGATCAGTAGTGCAAGCTGACATGTGACTTGGCTGGGGGGCATGCCCATGGTGGATGGGCTGCCTGCGGGACATGACCAGGGGTGCAGGGTAGTCCCCTGTGGTGTGGGCTGCCTGTAGGGGCCATGGAGGGTGTAGAGGGAACACCTGGGAGGACCCACACTGCCAATTCACGTGTAGGATTCCCTGCGCACCCCCGAAATACACGTACCCTGCTGAAATCGCATGTGAGACTTCCCGCGAACCCCACTAATACACGTATCCCGCTCGCACAGGGCCTATCACGTGTGAAACTTCCTGCGAACCCCAGTAATACACGTACCCCACTTGCAGAGGGCCTATCGCGTGTGAAACTTCCCGCGAATCCCAGTAATACACATACCCCACTCGCACAGGGCCTATCGCGTGTGAAACTTCCCGTCAACCCCAGTAATACACGTACCCCACTCGCACAGGCCCTTTCGCGTGTGAAACTTCCCACGCACCCCCGAAATACACGTACCCTGCTGAAATCGCGTGTGAAACTTCCCGTGAACCCCAGTAATACATGTACCCCGCTTGCACAAGGACTATCGCATGTGAAACTTCCCGCAAACCCCATTAATACACGTACCCCACTCGCACTGGGCCTATCGCGTGTGAAACTTCCCGCGAACCCCAGTAATACACGTACCCCACTCGCACAGGTCCTTTTGCGTGTGAAACTTCCCGCGAACCCCAGTAATACACGTACCCCACTCCCACAGGCCCTTTTGCGTGTGAAACTTCCTGCGCACCCCCGAAATACACGTACCCTGCTGAAATCGCGTGTGAAACTTCCTGCGAACCCCAGTAATACACGTACCCCGCTCGCACAGGGCCTATCGCGTGTGAAACTTCCCGCGCACCCCCGAAATACACATACCCTGCTAAAATCACGTGTGAAACTTCCCGCGAACCCCAGTAATACACGTACCCCATTCGCACAAGGCCTATTGCGTGTGAAACTTCTCACGCACCCCCGAAATACACGTACTCTGCTGAAATCATGTGTGAAACTTCCCATGAACCCCAGTAATACACGTTCCCCGCTTGTCGTGCTAGTACAGGGTTAGCGCAGCCCTTTGCGCTGGATTGGGGATTATGATGGCTTTTCCCTGCGTGAGGGGCGTTCTTGGGGGCATAACTGGCGCTGCTGCAGGGTCGCTATGCCACTGTGCGCCACGGCTGGTTTTGGTAGCTAAAATCCATGAATACGCTGTGCGCGGAAATTGATTTTAGCGCACGCGGCTGGCGCAGAGATTCGCACGCACACCCCCGAAATACACATACCCTGCTAAAACCGCGTGTGAAACTTCCCGCGAACCCCAGTAATACACGTACCCCACTCGCACAAGGCCTATCGCGTGTGAAACTTCCTGCGCACCCCTGAAATACACGTACCCCACTCGCACAGGGCCTATCGCATGTGAAACTTCCCGCGAACCCCAGTAATACACGTACCCCACTCGCACAGCGTTCAACTTAACCATAACGTCCTTTTAAGAACGTTTTTTTTTTCACTGTATATATACATGTAGTTATGGTTAGGTTGGTGTTTCCATAGGAAGAGCACTTTTTGGGCGGCTTATAACTTCCCTCCCCCTGGACGAATCCTCACCAAACTCTGCTGATGGAGGATGTGCAGGCACCATCAGGGACCCAAAACTTTTTTTTCCCTCATAGACTGAATGGGAAAAAACTTTGCGCACGGCTACAGCTCGAACCGCTGGACGGATTTACACCAAATTTGCGGCAGGAGCGGCGGCCTGGTCCCAAAAGCGTGCTTTTGCAAATTTGGTGTAAATCGGTCCAGTAGTTTTTTAAAAATGACCAAAATGTAAGGCAAAAAATGTGTGATATCTGTGTTCGCTTCGCGGATGGACTTCCCTGTTCGCTCCGCGGACAGCACCCCGATTGGCCCAGCGGCTTGCGTCATGTCCGCGGACATGTGACGTGTTCGCTGATTGGACGGCGAGGGGCATGGAGCGCGTCAGATTTTCTGTGGCGCCCACCATCTTGTATTCGCCGTCGACCGCGTGCAGTGCTGTGAAACGTGGATAAAAAATTGTATTTAGTGCCCTGTGTTGGTGTGTAAGAGTGTTTGGGGAGGGCGGGGGAGTATGAGATAGGTTCAATGTTTTGTTTGTTTATGTGCTAGATGTTTTTGTTGCGTTCGATTTGTCCGCGGAGAACACGGCTGTTCTGACATTTTGTAAATAAATTAAATGGTGGGGTGTTTAGAGGACGGAGTATGTGTCATTTTTGTTCGCAAGGAAGGTAAAAATGAGCTATGAACACTCGCGGTGTTCTTAATTGTTCGTAAATACACAAACTGGGGGTGTACTCAGGACGCTGTCCGTATAGTAATCTGTCTAGTTGAATGTGTTCTAAGAACACTCGTGGTGTTCCGAAATGGTTGCAATTACACAAAATGGGGGTGTTCTGAGAATGTTATTTGTATTGTTCGTTGTCAGGGTGAAAGTGTTTTAAGACCACTCCTTTTGTCCGCTAATAGTACAATTTCCTATGGGCGTCAACCGACTTTTTGTCCACTAAAGAAACGATAAATCCGGCTGGTGTGTGCCGACATTATGTGATAATCTTATGACTGGCGCTATTGACCTGGCTGACTTGCTTTTGCGACACTAAATCATATCTCCCGCCCCTAAGCCTGATATTATCAAAGCATTCATATTCCCCACCTCTCTCCGTGACATTACAGGGTGCGTCATCAAACGCGCCCAGTCCTCTCCAGTCCTAAGTGACTTTACACAGAACCCGGAAGACAACACATATTATGTCACAACACAGCCGCCACAATTCGGAATATGAAACAGTGAAAAGCAAACAGCAAGATTGTACATTTTGTAAAGTACATTTATTTGACATCAAATGTTTAGAGAATATTCAGCAATTTGCATTTGTCTTTGTTGTCGATCCGCAAAAGTTCATGTTGAGGCACGCGATGTTCCTTTGCGGTACAGAAGGTGTTAGATCAGCTTACAACTCAGTGCGCCACAATTCGGAATATGAAACTGTGGTTTAAAAGTAAACAGCAGGATTGTACATTTGATAAAGTACATTTATTTCACATGAAATATTTAGTGAATATTCAGCGATTTGCCATTGTCTCTGCTGTCGATCAGCAAAAGTTTATTTGGAGCCACACGTTGTTCCTTTGCAGTAGATAGGCTGTTGGTTTATGATAAAAGCAGTAAATGGTCGCTCTGATAATCGGAAGGTTGCTCCAAAAACGAGCCATTAGACCACCCTATTGGTTGGTATGTTGTTTGTAGCCGCTAGTACTGCGTAAGGGCATATTGGTCCTTGGCGATTGTCCCATAAAATGGTGAGGGTCATGAAGTTGCATATATTGACCTGCACCTGGCAGTTGAAGACCCCATCCGCTGGAGTCTGTAAATAGTGACATAGGAAAAATGGGGCCACATACCTGTTTTAAAAAACATAAATTAGTCTCACCAGCCGATCTCCATTAAAAATCATCATTTTATTTATTAGGGCATGAAACTATTTGCTATCGAAGATAGTGCAACGGAGTATGTTAACAATAAAATAATAATATTTTCCCATTCATATAGCGCTAAGAACCGTGAGGTATCTAAGCGGTGCTTATTATTGACCAAGGTGTGTGGTGCTCGTTTATCGACCACGGAAGGATGAAAGGCTGAGTTTGGCCTTGCCGGGATTCGAACTTGCGTTAGCAAGCTGTGCACGGATGTCAAAGCGAGGGTTGTACTTGCTGTGCCATTTGACAGGCTACAGTGAAGTGGCACAGCGAGTAGAGCGCTTGACCGCCTAAAGACCGGTTAAATTATTTGTATTAACCCACCCTGTGTCGTCTGCCTTTTTCAGAGCCCTCTAAACAACAGGGGATCAATTTGGCGGTGATAGTGCGCGGTAGAAAACATTATGCCACTTTCAATGAACAAGTTCAACTTGAGCGGTCTTTAATGCTACGCTATTGTAATTATATTTGGTATAAAATAATCTAAAGTGTTACTTACAGTACAATTGCAATTTCCATTGTCTACGAGTGGTGCAGTCCCAAAATACGACTCCGCGTGTGCAACGATCTTTCGCATAGTGATATAATATATAAAAGTGGTTTTGTTTCATAAATTTCATCCTTATCTTCTCTTACGTTTTAGCAACACTCCTTCAAGAGAAGTCTTTCATCACAATCTCTGTCTGTCAAGGTCAAAACACAATACAACCTTATAGTCCGCTTCGTGAGCCTCTCCGGGGCCCGAGAAAAAAATGGAAGCAGCTGACCTTCACTGTGAAGGATCATAAATTCTTACTTTGCAACATTCTGTGTAAAGCCATATGTAGAAGTTGTTTTTTGCACACCATGTTTGTATATTTTTTGCGTGATATTAAAAAAAGTTTGTTTAAAGGACATTATGGTTTTAAGTACAGCTGAAAGACCCCTGAAAATCGCAGGTTATGGTAAGCTATGAAAAATAACTCGCGCCACCACCGTGCACTGTTAAGACTAACACCCAGGACATCAAAGATGACATTGCAAATGTCATTGATGAAATCACTGATGACATCACATGTGTATGTACTTTTCATGGAATTTGTGTACTAGGGATTTTTATTATAATGTTGCGAAAAAATTGTCAAGGATATTGCAATAAATATCATACCGTTATTAGTGCTTTGAACGATGCATTGATATAAATAGCATTGAATTATGGGATTCTATCTAGTATACTGAGCTACTAATGGAGAAACATAGCATTGTGTGCAGAGTACAAGATGAAAGTATAATATTTGTAATGTTAATATGTTGAATAATGAAATTGTCCTGAAATGTTCGAAAATTCACAAAATGGGGGTGTTCTGAGGACGTTATTCATATTGTGTGATTGCTTAGCTGTATGCAATGAGGGAATGGCACAGAGTGTAAAGTGGACGCCGTCCGCGGACACCGCGGCTGTTCGTGGACAGGGCGTGCTACATCCGGGTTTTTCCAGGAAATCGAACATGGAAAGAAGACTGTACGGATCAGCCAATCAGATGTCGAGGTTGTGGATTTGTGTTGAAAGAGACTGTGTGTGGTGAAGATGGTAGAAGTGGAGAAAGTCAGGGTGTTGGTGCTTGGAGATATGTTTGTGCATGGTTTACAGCAGTACGCTGAATGCAGGCATGTTGCAACGAACTTTGATGTGAAAGGAGTGGAGGTGGTGTGGAGCACTGTGCCTGATTGCAATGTACGGGGAATTGTACAAGTTTGTGAGGATATGGCCACGATGAACAGTCCGCATGTAGTAGTTTTGCACTATGGTGCTTTCCATTTGGGCAACGTCAGTGCCCCTACTTTGTTGGCTGATTTGGAACGCTTCGTTCAAGCCGTAATGAAGATCCTTCCAAATGCGAAAATAATTTTTTCTGGATTACTACCTAGGGCAATATGGGACAATAGTTCAGTTTTTTGTCCATAGCAAAACTTTGCTAGGTGTGTCATCAACCGAGGCATGTGTGCCTTCATGCTTAGAGCTGGTATGTTCTTCTGTAACAATGAGAATATTGATGCCAGTAATGCTGTTAATTTTAAAGAAGATGGCATTTCTTTATCTTTTACGGGAAATGCCTTTCTATTTTGGAATGTAAAGGTTGCTTTGGAGAAGGTTATGTAAAGATTTTAGTAAAGCAAGAAAAAAAACAAGAAAAAAAATACAAAATAACAGGTGTCTGTCAAGCATCTGTAAAAAAAAAAAAACAACGGCTCTTTTCAGAGCCAACTTCAAAGGGGAAATGGGGCACAATATTTAAATTTACATTCACCACGCTCAGATTTTCGATGTGTCCGTGGACATGGTGGTAGTCCGCGGACATGAAAATCACTACGAGGGGGTTAGTATGTTCTATGCTACATGTATATGAAGTCAGGGATATTATGGTTAAGTTGTGCTACTAAAAACCTATGAAATTCAGTGAAAAAACTTTGTTAAAGGGACGTTATGGTTAAGTTGCACTACTAAAAAGCTATGAAATTCAGTAAAAAAGCTTTGTTAAAGGGACGTTATGGTTAAGCTGCGCTACTAAAAACCTATGAAATTCAGTGAAAAAACTTTGTTAAAGGGACGTTATGGTTCAAAGTAAAACCGAAAAACCCCTGAAATTCGGCAGTTATGGTAAGATAAGCAACCATAACTCGCGCCGCCACCGTGCACTGCTTACACTAATACCCAGGACATCAAAGATGACATCACAAATGTCATTGATGACATCACTGATGACATCACATGTGTATTTACCTTTCATGAAAAGTCTGTACAAGGGATTCTTAGTGTAATATTAATAAAAAAAAAGTGTCAAAGATTATTGGAATAAATATCAAGTGCTAATCAGTGCATTAAGCTATGCATTGATATAAATAGCATTCTATTATTAACTTCAATCCAGTATACTAAGGTACTCATGTAGAAACATAGGCATTCTGTGCAGCATACATGATGGAGGTGCAATATTCATAAGCTTGCCATGTTGAATATTGAAATGATAACTGTTTTCATATTAGAGTTTTTCGTACAGTGAAACTTGTGATAAGTAGGTAATAAAACCCACTTACTACATAATTGCATTATTATACACAAATCACAAAGAGACAACACCACATACAAATATGAATATGTACAAGGGAATTGAAGTAGGAAAAAGAAACAGCAATAGTAGCAGAAAGTGTTCATAACCTAACTGATTACCTTTATGGAGAGAAATGATTGCTCTGTTTCAAAGCTGTTAATTACCCTATCTATATATATCACATGATGTGTCTGGACCCTAAGGAAAATAGTGTGAGTACAACATATAAAAATATGAGCATATACAGGGAAAGTACAGTAATAAAAAACATCAAAAGTATCAGAAAGTGCTGATAAATCTACTGATAATTTTAATGCACAAAAAGGATTGCTGTCTTTCAAGGTTGTGACTTCTCCTATGTATATGTTTCATATGATATGACTGGACCATAAGGGAATTATTCTAAGAACATACTTGAAGGATAAGTCTACGAATATAGTAATTTACAATTTTTAGTTCCTGACTGTTACTGAATAAAATCATGTGGCCTAGATATGTCAGGAAAGGAAAAAAAGGGAGAGCCAGCCACGTGATGTCATCAGTGATGTCATCAATGACATTTGTGATGTCATCTTTGATGTCCTGGGTGTTAGTGTTAGCAGTGCACGGTGGCAGCGCGAGTTATGGTTGCTTATCTTACCATAACTGCCGAATTTCAGGGGTTTTTCGGTTTTACTTTGAACCATAACGTCCCTTTAACAATTTTTTTTCACTGAATATATATATATACAAGTATATATCTTTTTCTGGTTAAATTCCAAATCACATAATGCAATGTTAATGGTTTGTTGTATCCTATTTTGTTTGCTATGTTGTCGTGATTAATTTGTACGTAATGTTGACATATCTAATTCAGCCTTGAAAACAACCAGAGGGGTTGAAACAGGTGTTGGCTGATCAGAAACTAAAGAATAAGTACATCTATAAACATCTGAATTGATGCAGTGATATATTCTTGATATGAGTGGACTTCTTACAAATTTAGGGGGTCTTAGAGCGCGATATACCCTCCCAACCCAGTAACTTTAGTTCTGTGATGGCAATTGAATTTTGCAAAATTCGGTATAGTATTAGCGAGAACAACCACCTTTTAAATCTTCATGAATTATAAAAAGTTGCTTTCCTGGGCTTCTGGATTGGAAATAGTGCTGTGCTATTACATGAAATGTGTGCTTTAACTGTTAAACAATCACATTTAAAGCTTTACAAACAGCAGCAAGGATTGTGTTGTTAATTCACAACGCATCTGTTGCTGTGGAAACAAAATGGTGGCACGCAAAAAGACGCCGGGAGGTCCTTTACTCTAGCCTTGGAGTGCGTTGCCGCTTTTCTTTACTCGCAGGTACAATGTGGAGGAGGGGGGAGGAGATGATGCTGAATCGGTTAAGGATAGGTCATGTGGGGCTGAATGTCTGTCTATTTCGAATAGGGAAGCGTGAATCAAGGGACTGTGCGGTGTGTGGGGTGCCTGAAACGGTGGGACATTTTTTGATTAGGTGTGAGAGACATGTTGCAGAGAGAGAATTGATGAGGGTTCGGTTGACTGCGTTGGGTGTGGCTGAGCTGAGCGGGAGGGCTTTGCTGGGAGGTGATGGGGAGAGAGGCAGGAGGAGGAGTAGTGTGATGTTGGATTTTGTGAGGCAGACGGGGAGGTGGGAGGAGTTGTGAGTTTAAATAGAGCTAAATAATAATTAGTGGGTACGGTGCACATCATCCAATAGGATGGGGAAGCGCCTGCGTGGGTCCGCCCACGCCTCCGATAATTAAGAAGAAAGATGCACGTTCTCGCGCCACTGGGCCAGCGGTATTGCCTTGCGCAGTTAGATAAATGTACGGCTGCATGCTGCAGTTGCGTTGGGGCCCAAATTTAATGTTTCGCAATGTTTTTGGAGGGCTGAGAAAGTAAAATTAAGTTTGGAAGAGGCACTTTGCATAGATTTACTTCACAATCCAGCGCCGGAGATTACGCTTGCTACAAAGTTCAGAGTGCTCTGAGCCGCAATTGCCAACCAATCAAGCAAATCCATTCACTTTCTCTGTATTAATCCAGCCCTTGTTACTTCGCAGTTTCCATCTGCTTGTATTCACTCGATAATACTTCTTCGGAAACGTCTGGAGTTGAAGGATTTCTCTTAGATATGGTTGAGGTTTGTTGCTTGAATGAACGTCTACTCGGTGGGCTGCCGTTCAGTGTAATTCCATCCGATGCTCGTTGCCACTGAAGAATCTCCACAAAAATGTAATTGAAGTAGACGATTTTATTGAGATCAAGGTTTAGCCTACTTCCGCAGCACTATTATAACTGTTTTTTCTCTCTGCATCTTTCCCTTAGCATTCCATGTTCTCTGTTCCATATTCCACACAGGGCTGGTGGAGGTATGAACAAAGAACAGAGAATTCTACAAAGTGCCGATGCACACTGTCCTAGTTTCCTGTCTTCTGAATGCAGGTATGCAAAGCAGGGCATTTCCTTGCTGTGGTGCCTGGTTAGAGCAGTGAGATTAGAGGGTAAATTGGTGTAAAGTACCTGTATGCATGCCGTGGATTCGGTTAGCGTTTTTAAGTTTAATTGCAGTGGTGAAAGGTGTCTGCATGTGTATGCTGGTAGCAGCCAGGCAGAGGAGCATAACTGAAACTGCTATGATGGCAGGTCTGCATATGTGCATTGCTTGGTGCCAGGTGTGCATTAGTATTTAACTAAACCACTATGGGTGAGTGCATCCATTGACTCATTCAATGTTATTTATTTGTTCTGTGTTTTGCTGTTTATCACTTATGTTCTTTTGATGAGATGTGGTTAAAGTGTTGGTATTGTATCTAACTTCTCCCCGTGAGACACCACCCTCGTAGTTTGCGCATTAATATTTGTGCATCAGTCCTGGTCATTAGGTTTCGAGGCTGCAGCCAGGCATGACCATAGACTGATTATTTTCACTGGGATAGCGTTTGCGGTTTTACTCCATGTCAATCTTCACTCATTCCCTCATTCCCTCAAGCCATGCGATGTTCAATCTGTGTAATCACCAGCACTTGGTGGGTGAGTGGAGGAGGTTGGTGTGTGTTAGGTGTTTATTTATCTGTACTGCTGTGTGTTCCACATAGGTTTGTGCATGAGCCCTGTATGTGTGTGGACTGTGTTGTTCCTAGTTATGTGGCTCCTGTTTCCATGGCATCTAGTCTGCATTGCATGCGGTGGCAGTCTGCACCTGTGTGTGGTTGTCTAGTTGTATTCATCGTCCGCTGGGGGAGGCCTTGATCTCGTGAACTGCAATGGTGCTCTGGTCTCTAGGTGGTTGTAGTGTCCCCTGTGGCCACTCTAATCCCGGGTTCCTCAGTGACACATATGCAGGTTCGCTCTGGCAGTGTTAGGGTTTCACCTATGCTGCTATATGGACCAGTTGCTGGGATAGGCGCTTGTCTGTGTATTTGCCAATGCAGGTTGATGTGTAGCCTTTTGTTTCTTCTGTCCTCCTCCATGCCTGTCTGAGTGTTAGTGTGTGTGTGGGTTTGTGTGTGTGGTTGCTGATGTCAAAGGTGTTTGATGTCTCTGGATTATTCCCTCTAGTAAGGTTCCACTTTTGGCAGTTGAAGTCAACCCATCTGGGCAGGGGCTGGGGGGAGGGTCCACAGCCCACATAACATTTGCACAACAAGTAATTAATAAAAAGAGTAACCTAAAAACGTTATTGATAGCTTCAGCGAATGTCTGTTGTAAGCATCTTATTTCATGTTTGTAAATGGCTGTCCCAAAGACAGCCCTTTACAAACATGAAATAATCTGTCCCCCAAGTCTTGTCACAAAGACTGCACGTACACCGTCTGTATTTTGAATTATTTTAGGTCCAGGAATAGTAAATAAATGTTGCTTAGCAGTTTGATTTTCTCTTGATATGAAAATTGCACACGCTGCCTTTTCCCTGTTATGACGTCGAAATCCATTCCGTTTTTACTAGTAACAATATGATGCACTTAAGAGAAAAGAAAATAATATCGTATTGAAAACACAACTATTGCTTATAATATAAATACTGGACAGCAAATATTGTTCCTTTTTAGTATTAATGAGGGTATTTCACTAGATACGCGGGTGGGCATGCAGACACATTCCATGTGCATGTAAAGAGAATGTAAGTATAAATGTTAGAATACAGGACATGCAACATAGCACACGTGTTCAGCTATGCGCCTCTGTGTGATGGGCATCGGCTGAAGGACTTTGGGCCTCATGTCCGCATCATCTCAGCATACGATTTTCAGTTGGTCCAATAATAGTTATCAAAACGTGTCTTTTAAAAACAAAAAAAAACCTGGACGCATGTGCATTGTAACCTTTCTTTGCAGAACTGTGCGTCAGGAATAAAATATACAAATTAAAAATAGGAGGCAAAGACAGAAAATCTGCAGGGACCTGTACACACAAGATACCACAAACATGGTGACAAAGGAAGAAGGGGAACAGTATTTTAAAATGTTTGTGCAGCTCTAGATAGCAGTGTTTGCATACATTGACGACAGTTGAGCTCTTCGGCGTGAGCACAGAACACACCCGCGCGTGACTGGGGCAGCGTTCCAGACAATGGCGTGGCATGCGTACATTGTGCAGTGCGGGTTTTGTATCTTGGTCCGCGACTCCGTCGTGTGTAACAAGTTTTTTTGTCCGGCATGTATTTAACAGTGGGTGTAAGAGTTGCGCCCACCACGCAGTGACTCTTTTTGGTGGTTGCCCACTGTGGAAAGGGTAGGGGATCAGCTGTCCCCACCCCCTGAACTATTCATCATCGCTAATTGAGAAGGGGAGGCCCGGAATGCTAGGAATGTGGCCTGTGCCGGCCACTCCCCCATTCTCCTCACCAGAGCAGCCGCAGCATCTGTTGTTGACTCTGAGTTGATATGCCCCTAATCCGGAAAAGACCACATGTATGTGGGTCACCTCTTACTCTCTGACCCTCTTCTTGCCTCCAAGGTAGACAAGGGACGTTTTCAAAAAACTTAAGGAAGTGGAAGTGGAAGTGAAAGGTCTTTATTTTCTCCTTTTGCACATTTTCCAATAATATGCCCATACCGGACGTCATTTTCAAAATGTTTCTCTTTTTGCAGTAAGGGAATTAATTCGCCTGCGTCGTGTCATAAATTCCATTTCAAAACCAAGACCCAGACACATATATTCCCACAACCCAATTGCGAGCCTAATCCCGCCGCGCCCCGCATGGGCATGCTGCCGGAAACTAAAGCGATCATATGATTGCGCGGGCATGCTGCCGGAAACTAAAGCGATCATCAGATTACATGGGAATGCTGCCGGAAACTGAAGTGATTATCCGATTGCATGGGCATGCTGCCGTAGTGGTCATCAGATTACATGGGCATACTGCCGCACACTAAAGCACTAATCCGATTGCATGGGCATGCTGCCGGAAACTAAATAAATCTTCCAATTGCATGGGCATGCTGCCGGAAACTGAAGTGATCATCCGATTGCATGGGCATGCTGCCGTAGTGATCATCAGATTACATGGGCATGCTGCCAGACACTGAAGTGATCATCCAATTGCATGGGCATGCTGCCGTAGTGATCACATTACATGGGCATGCTGCCGCGCACTAAACCACTAATCTGATTGCATGGGCATGCTGCCGGAAACTAAATCAATCTTCCGCTTACGTGGGCACGCTGCTGGAAACAAAAGCGATCATCCGATTGCAAGGGCATGCTGCGGCACCCTAAAGCGATCATCAGATTGCATGGGCATGATGCCACGCACTAAAGGAATCATCAGATTGCATGGCATGGTGTTAGGACAGATTTCTTAATTGTGGGTAATTTTCCTTCCATGTGGCAACCCCTAAACTTTTTTGCTGTTGTTTTCACCAGGATCTAGACTTTGCCAGAGAAGTGCAGCCTTCTGATCGCTACCCTGATTGGTCTGGCTTGTCCAGAGGTTACCCTGTTCCAAGAAATTGGGCTGGCCTTCTGAACCTCTGCCCCTCCCGGACAGAGTTCAGAAATCCGTCTTAACAAATTGGTGTACAGCGGTGGGATACGACTGAAGGTATCCAGTGTTGCGCACGAGCGAAGGCATTTCAAGTTATTCCTACCAGGACACGTAGTGAATTGTCGTAGTATAACTTTAAAAAGGCCATAGTCCTATCTAACAGTATGGAAACAAATACCTTGTTGACTTTAAATGCTTCTAAATCTGAAACATTGAAAAAGATGTGTGCGGATAGAGGTGTTTCCTCTCAAGGCACCAAATTGGATATGATCCAAAGAATCGTGGCGTGGCAAGAAGCACAGCTTGACGCTATAACTTCTGAGGACAGTGCGGAAGGAGGTGGGGCTGCTCTCACTGGTAGAACCGACGGTTCTGCCGCTGCACTGGTCCACCGCGACCACGAGGACAGGGAGGATGAAATGTCTAATGTTTCCTCTGCCAGTGTTGATGGGGAGGCCATTCTTGAATTCAAGAAGCAAGAGCTGCTGTTTAGGCAGAAAGAGCTTGATTTCAACATGGCCAAACTAAAAATCGAACAGGCCGAAAAACAGAAAGACAGGGATCACCAGTTGGAACTGGCCAAGCTTCAGGTTGCAAATGGGTCCAAGGGTCCCGGACATGGGTATGGGGCCTCCTCTCATCCACGGTTTCCGAAAGATCTGCTCAGTGTGTATGAGGAAAGGAATGACATTATGGACTGGCTGAATGCGTTTGAGTATGCAGGTGAAGTTCAACAAGTTGACAATGCTGATAAGATTGCCTGGTTACTCAGCAGACTGTCCCATTCTGGCTGTAGTGCCATTATGGAAATGTCGAAGGCTGAGCGAGCTGATTTCGCAATGTTAAAGCAAACTCTCATTTTAAAATTTGGAAAGACTCCTGCCCAATATTTAAAATGATTCAGAGAGTACAAGATAAAAAAGAAGGTTGTGCTTGGGTATCTTATGTAACCGAATCCTTAAAAAACTTGACTGGCTGGGTCGAAGGTTATAAGGTTTCTACCTTTTAAGGCATGATAAATCTTGTCATGCTGGAACACATTTTTGCATCTTCTTCCCCGGAGCTTAAGCAGCATTTGGCTGATTCGAAGGAGATAGATCCTCAGAAGCTGGCCATTGCAGCAGACTTGTGGGTGTCACATCGAGTGTCCCATAAGGACAAAACTCATCCTGGTAAGCAGGAGGAAGGGAAAAAGACCAAAGATAAGGAGGCTGGAGAATCTGATAAATCTTCTTCTCAAAAGGGCAACAAAAAGAAAAATAAGGGTAAGACACAAGAGAACTCACAGGGTAGTGGAGGTCAGCCTCCGAACAGAACTCTGGTTACAATAAGCCTCCCTATGTAAACAGACCCAATGGATCTTGTTTTGCTTGTGGAGCAACTGACCACATGAAGGGGGATCCCCGGTGTAAGGTTAAACCTTTGGCGGTCTACTCCGCTGGCCTTCTCCTCCTACGAGGAAGAAGAGATTACAAGAGCATCCTTCTCCTCCGACTCCTTCCCCAGCAGGATAGAAGCTGAGGTAGTTTTAGTTTCCCTGGGTTCCTGGGAGCCTAAAGTCGTAGAGGCTTATGCTTGGATTCCAGATAATACCAAGCACTACTTTAAAGACAGTGTGCTGGTCAATGGAGTAGATACTCCAGCTCTTAGGGATAGTGGGTGCAGTCGAACTGTAGTGGATTCTACCTTGGTAGACTCAGAGGAAGTTGCCAGAGCTACTCTGATGCCCACTAAATTGGCTGACGGCCCACCTCGCATGTTTCCAGTAATACCTGTAAATCTTACTTTGAATGGTACAGCAGTCAGGATTCCAGTGAGCATTCAGAGAAACGTCCCAGGAAAGGTCTCGTTAGGCAATGATCTCAGAGCTTAGGGCTCGTAGGAGACACTGCCGACAGACCCTGCACACTGTCTCAAACACAGGCAGCATTGGCCAAGACAAATATGCCGCCCCAGCCGAAGGGGAAACCCAAGGCGAAAGGAGTAAGAAAGTCAAGACGAGGGAAAGAGAACATTCCCCCGAGCTCGACTACCACTGCGGTGGAGGAAGTTGGTCAATCGTCCGGGCCTGACGAGGAGGCGGCGATGCCTGAAGTATTTGACCTCAACGACCATCCGGAACTAAAAGACTTGTTAGTAGAAGGTGGTCCTGACAGGGAAGAATTCAGTAAAGGCCAACGTGAGTGCCCATCTCTGGAAGGCCTAAGGAGACAGGCCTGCTCCCAGCTTGAAGGTGAACCTCCTGGGATGCATCGGATTTATTGGGAAGGTGGACTCCTGTATAGTGAGCCCACAGAGTCTACAGAAGGAGACCATAGGAGGTTGGTGGTTCCCCTTGCTGTAAGACCCTTCCTCCTGCAGCTGGCGCATGAAGTGCCCCTTGCTGGTCACCTTGGTATTAAGAGGACCAAGCAAAGATTATCCATGCACTTCTACTGGCCCAAGATGGGAGTGCAAGTAGAAAGTCACTGCAGGAGTTGTGCCTCCTGCCAGTTATCTGGTAAGGTTGGCTCGACAATCCAAGCTCCATTGGTACCACTCCCAGTTGTGGGAGTACCATTCGAAAGGGTAGGGATCGACATTGTTGGTCCCCTTGACCCGCAAACATCCTCAGGCAATAGGTTTATCCTGGTGCTGGTCGACCATGCAACCAGATATCCTGAGGCCATCCCATTGAAAACTGTAACTGCCAAGTCAGTTGCAAAAGCGTTACTTGGCATATTTACTAGGGTTGGCTTCCCTAAAGAAGTTGTGTCGGATCATGGCAGCAACTTTATGTCGAAGTATATGCAGGCTATTTGGAAAGAATGTGGGGTCACCTACAAGTTCTCTTCTGCCTAACACCCCCAGACCAATGGTCTGGTGGAACGTTTCAACAGAACGTTAAAAAGCATGATTGGGGCTCTGGAAGAACCTCAGAGAAGGAAAAGGGATCTTCTTTTACCATGCTTAGTGTTTGCCTACCGAGAGGTACCACAGGAGGGTGTTGGCTTCAGCCCCTTCGAACTTCTGTTCGGTCATCCTGTATGGGGACCCTTAGCCATAGTCAAAGAGGGCTGGGAGATGCCTACTCCCCCTGTTACTACCAACGTAGTAGATTATGTGCTGGGGCTAAGAAAACGGATGGTACTTCTGATGGGCTTGGCTAGTGATAAATTGAAGGCAGGACAAGCGCTGGTGAAACATTGGTACGACCAGAAAGCTTCCCTCATCAATTTTACACCTGGTCAGCAAGTCCTGATCATGATTCCCATAAGGCCTCGAGCTTTACAGGACAAATGGTCAGGCCCTTACACAGTGGTGGAGCCCCTGGGTGAGGTTAACTATTTAGTGGACCTTGGAAGGCCTGGACAGGCTCCAAAAGTGTTCCACGTAAATAGGCTGAAGGCTTTCGTCCCAAGAGTCGAAATTGCAGCACTGCTACTGGCTTCAGATGTTGAGGAAGAGGAGTCTGAACCTCTCCCCGACCTGTTCCAAAGCGGTCCTTCAGATAGCTCCATTGAGGGTGTCCTAGTGGCCCCTCACCTGACTTCTAATCAGCAGGCTGAGGTGAAAAGTTTTCTTAGGCAGTTTTCCCCCCTGTTTTCACAGTCGCCTGGTTTGACACCTTGGTGCAAACATAACATAGACACAGGAGACAGTATACCTACCAAAAGTAGGGGATACAGGATGTCAGACAAAGTACGGTCTTACATTAAGACCGAGGACAACAAGATGTTAGACCTTGGGGTGATTGAACCCTCTAGTAATCCTTGGTCCAGCCCTGTGGTTTTGGTTCCAAAGGCAGGCACTTCTGAATTGAGGTTCTGCATGGATTACAGGGCTCTGAATGCTGTCACCAAGACAGATGCACACCCCTTGCCTCGAACAGATGAGCTGGTGGATACTTTGGGTGCCTCCAAGTACCTCAGCACGTTTGACCTCACTGCTGGCTATTGGCAAATAGCTTTAGCAGAACATGCCAAGGAGAAGACAGCGTTTTCTACTCCAGACGGCCTTTACCAATTCAGGGTAATGCCGGTCGGGTTAAAAAATGCACCTGCCACTTTCCAGAGGCTTGTGAATCATGTGTTGAATGGGTTGGACGAATTCTGTCTTGCATATCTGGACGATATAGCAGTCTTCAGTGCCACCTGGGAAGACCATGTGAAACACTGCGGGATTGTGCTCCAGGCTCTTCAGAAAGCACACTTGACCATAAAGGCTAGTAAATGCCAGATTGGACAAGGCTCAGTGGTTTACCTTGGACATGAAGTAGGTGGAGGGAGGATACAGCTTCTTCCCAGTAAAGTACAAGCAGTACAAGACTGGCCTACCCCCACTACACAGACCCAAGTGAGAGCCTTCTTAGGACTCACGGGGTATTACTGCAACTTTGTGGCAGACTATGGCACCATAGCTGCCCCTCTGACTGCCCTCACCACTCCGAAGAAACCCAAGAAGGTAACTTGGACCGACGAGTGGGAGAAGGCATTCAACGGCTTAAAAGAATCCTTGTGCCAGGCCCCTGTCCTCAGGGCCCCTGATTATCAAAGACCTTTTATTGTGCAGACGGACGCCTCTGACACTGGGATAGGAGCTGTACTATCACAAGTAGATGAGAAGGGTAAGGAACACCCTATTGGTTTTATTAGTCGCCAGCTTAAGGACAGAGAGCTCAGATGGTCCACAGTGGAGAAAGAATGTTTCTCTGTTGTGTGGGCCCTACGGAAGCTGAGGCCCTACCTCTATGGGACCCACTTCACTGTGCAAACTGACCATAAGCCCTTAAAGTGGCTAATGAACATGAAGGGAGAGAATCCAAAGTTGCTTAGGTGGTCCATAAGTCTACAAGGCTTCGACTTCACTATTGAGCATAGGCCAGGTGTCCAACATAGCAATGCTGATGGGTTGTCCAGAATGTTTAACCGACCTGAACAAGAGACTCATCCAGGGGTGGATTAGTTCCCCCTGTCCATAGTCTGGGAGGGGCGAGTGTTAGGAAAGATTTCTTAATTGTGGGTAATTTTCCTTCCATGTGGCAACCCCTAAACATTTTTTGATGTTGTTTTCACCAGGATCTAGACTTTGCCAGAGAAGTGCAGCCTTCTGCCGCACTCCTCTGGGCTTTCGCTCCATTCTTACGGGGAAACTGACATGCCCTTAAGACAGTCAGTACCGGGAAACGTTGTTTTCCGTAGTTTCTTTATCATGTTGCAGCTTTCGTGCAACATGACACAAGAGGGCACTGTAAGCTAGGTTACTGCTCTCTTGGGTCTCTAGTCTTCTACAGGCCCTAGATACTCTTTTTGGATTGTAAATGATCGGTGCAAGTGAATCACGGATGGGACTGGTGGCAGCAATCGTTTCTTGTGTTTTTGAGATCCTTTTGGCGTTTTAAGCGCATTTCTCGCGCTTAGCCCAAAATGGTGGCCTGGCTCCCAAAATGGCCAGACCACGAGGCTCTTTGTCCTGTCCGCTGACCATCTTGCCCCCTTCACCTTCCCCAGGTCGAGCCGACCCAGGGCCTTCCTTATTTGGGCATGTACTTTCCCACGAAACACAGATGCTTTCGCGGGCTTCTACAGGCCTTGTGTGTGCCTCCAGGATGTGGGCTGGGATGTCTGGTCCCAATACACATCCTGGGTGCCAGAGAGTCTAGTGTGGTATGAATTCCTGGGACCACCATGGTCCGTGATAGGTCCACGTATGGTGTGAGTGTTTTGTGAGCAGATCTCCCATTGGGTCCTCTCCGTTCTGGCGCAAAGGGAACCGTGGATAAGAGGAGGCTGGAAACACCACTACCATGTCGATCTCCTGAGTTCCTACGAACAAAGGAATACAGGAGCCAAGTATCCTGCAACCACGAGGCTGAACCGAGGAATCGCTGGTGACCCGCTGAAGGACTGCTCCTCTGCACTGCTGTCGCTTTGTGAAACCCTTTCTACCTCGGATCGAACGAGAAGGCCTGTACTGGTACTTCGACCCTTGGAATAGTGGGAACAACTATTCTCGGCATCTTCACCATCTCCTGCACGTAAGCCTTCGGAAGTGTCTCTGGACCATCCCACAGACTGACCAGCCTACCCAGGAGTCTTGCTCCGTAACCGCCGTCAGGTTGTGTTGTATTACGAGTCCTTGTCACTCTCACACGATTCGTACACTTGGCATTCCCAGGTCTGAAATGAGGAGTGTACATTTGGCTGGAATAAACACGGCCGCTCCGTTGCCCTGCTGTGGTAACAAACTGTGTGGGTTCACTGCGTTTGGGACGTCCCCAACTCAACTTCTGCTGCTGCGGAATCTACACGATGACGAGACGTCCCCTGCTCCTATCTGAACCTGCCAGTACTGAAACGGACGCGGAGAAGCCTGGGTCTTCTTGCATCGGGGCCGGTGAGTAGCATCGCTAGGAACTGGTCGCCCTCCTGCAGGAGCCCATAGCTTTTCCCCGCTGTGTCTAACAGCACGCCTTTCCATACTCACGCTCTGCTTCTGCCCACAGGAGAGGCTGCACTTGAGTCACGGAGCTCTGTTCATCTTCATTTGTTCACCGAACTAAACTGCCTGATTCCCTCGAAGAGACTCCCCTTTTTGCCCGTTGACACCAGCGTGTGCAGGTACTTTTGAGCACAAGGCTCCACTCTTCGTAGGGCTTGGACTTCCTTTTAGTTAGGTGCCTCTGAAGGCGGACTGGGTCTAATTATTATTCGCACTGCCTGTTTTCCTCCCCATCTAGGTGGTCTACACATTTCGTGCGTCTAACTCGTTAGACTCGTTTTTATTTGTATATATATTGTATTGGTTTGGTATGTGTTGGTTTACTGGAGTTTTATTGTGATTTCTCGCTACGGTCAATGTTCTTGTAATAAATGTGTATATATTTTTAATATAACACCTGTTTGGAGTAATTTGTAAGCGTCCTTGCTGTGTGTGCTCATTGCGGGCTTTCAGTCACCCTCACCCCCCTTGAGACCTAGTCTTGACCGCCGCGATCGCTACCCTGATTGGTCTGGCTTGTCCAGAGGTTACCCTGTTCCAAGAAATTGGGCTGGCCTTCTGAACCTCTGCCCCTCCCGGACAGAGTTCAGAAATCCGCCTTAACACATGGGCATACTGCAAGAAGGCTAAACAGCAAAAATACGTACATTCAAAGATTGACATGTAGTCTCCTACAACGCAAAAATACACGTCTTATAAAATATCCAAATCTCAAAGTAGGAGATTTCAGAACTAATTTTACATTAAATGTAAATTGCATGCAGAAGACCACCAATGTTAGCACTTACTTGCTGTCCCCTGCATACAATTTTACACATTCACATGGTAGGGGGGGAAGCAGAGAGTAAAAGTCTGTTTCATTAAAAAGTAAATGCTCCCTGGAACTACGCTTTGCAGCACGCATTTATTTTCTAATGGATTCCTATAGAATGTGCATGGTATTGACCAGGTGCAAAACGGAGGCAGAATCCATTTGTTGCACACCTGCATAAAATCTCATACAGGCGTTTAACAAAGCACCAGTTGGGGTGGACAGGCCAACGGGAACGGCAGGCTCCTGCACCATTCAGAGAATGGGCTCTGGGGGGGCCCCCCTTAGTGCCGACACCCCTCATTGGGTCACGGCGGGTGTAGGGGGAGCATGGCTCCGCCCCGGGAAGGGTTGGTGACCTCATCACTGGGCGCAGGCGACAGCCGGGGAGCCTATAAAAGAGGCCATCGCACATGGGTTTGGTCCTTTGCGTCCTGCCTCCTGTTTTGCTGCAGTCGTTGCTGTGGTTCCAGTGGAGGAGTTCGAGGTCGGTGTTCCGGGTTTTCCAGCGCCAGCAGAATTCGGTTCCAGTCGGAAAAAAGCAAAGGTACATGTTACAATCGTCCGTCCTGCTCCCTCCTGCAATCGCCCTGCTTCACTGCACACTCAGGAACACTCCGAAATGAACACACGGAAGACCAGAGGTAGAAGGGTATTTTTTGAATATAATGAAAGCATGCATCCAAACCGCCTGGGTGGACTGCTCTGCTCCCCCAGGCCGGCAACATCCTTATATACAGTATGGTGGCTATTCCATTCCTAAACAACATCACTCATGTCAAAGGGGATGCCTGCGGCATGCATCCGGGCCCATGTATGGAGTGTAGCAATCAGAACGCAAGTGATAAAAGTGTTTAAATTCTTATAATGGCCTGTTTTCCTGAGCACAGGGCAATGTGGCCTTGGGTTCTGGTTACAGCTTGTTAGGTCCTGTGCTGTCTGTGTACATTCTAATAATATTATTATCATTATTATTATTCTCTCAGCAATGGTTTTCCATCCCTGGAGGCATGACGGTCACGCATTCCACAGTCACAGTCACCTTGCCGGTGCCAGATCCCATCTCATTCTACACAGGGGCCTCTGAGAAAATAGAAAAAACACATAATTAGATCATGTAACATACGCCCACTTTTCTTTTTCATCTCTTTCATTTTTACAAGTGTTGCCTAATATTTTGCATTTCTACATTTTCCATACCCTTCCTAGCTATACATTTTATAATAGCAATGGTGCAATATATACACAGTAATAGTATTACAAAGATCATGATGCCTGCTGCAATTTTGTGTCCAAGTTCTCCCATAGGCCCCGTTAGCCATGCCCACCAATCAATTGATCCACTGCCATTCAAAGCTATCTGTTTGTATATCTTTGCCTGTTGTTTTATTATTGCAATGTCTTTTGTTATGATGCCATCTTCTTCCAAATATACACAGCAAGAATTGTTAAAAGTAGCGCATACGCCTCCTTTGTGTGCTAAAAGTAAATCTAAAGCCATCCTATTTTGCATAGCAGTTGCCCCTATGCTATGTATCTCTTTTTGTATGTGCCCTAATGCATCTGCTGTAGCATTGGCAAACAGTTCTTATGAGGCAGATATGTTCACTATCGCCCTTTCTAGTTCAGATATTCCCAGTGATGGGATCAATATTCTTACAAATTGGTGGAACCATGTGTTACGTACCACCAGTGGGTTCTCCCTCTTGTCCCTTTTTGTCCTGTGTACCCCTTTTTTAAATACCAAAATGGTCACATTTGGTCGCAAATGCCCTATGGTGCAGACCCCCTCCCATTGTCTTGGCAATGTTTTTTATAGGCCCGCCCTCCGCATAGCCAATACACCCCTGGTGTGTATAGGTGCATTTGGTAGCTATTTCCATTATATAGTAACCCGTTGTATATTGCCAGGCCCACAAAGTAGCTTGTTTCATTTCTACCCCCTGTGTCCTTACACCTACAATCATTTTGTCTTATGATGCGTCCCCTTGTATCCACTATATTCCCGTGTATGTCATATATGGTTACATTTTGCTCTCTGCGCCCATCCTCATCATAACACGTGCATATTACTCATTTAAATCCATATTTGTAACTTTCTCTTGTGTCTATCGTGATTGTCATGGCACAGTGTCGTATCTTCCTACCGCATAGTCCTGTGGTTTTGCTCCTCCCCCACCCCCTGATTTAATGCAAAATGGTGCAAACAGTGATTCTTGGAACGTAAATGAAGGTACAGCCCGCCCTGTTTCATCCTTTCTAGTCCCTGCCCTTACATCCCCCACCCATTTTCCCATAGTAAATGGTTCTGCCACCAGCGGTGTCCCTTGTTGTGCATGCGTAGGGAACTGTGAACATAACCAGCAATTGGATATGGTGAAAGTATCCCCCACCGCCTGGGTGATGTTGATGAAGCCATTCATATCCCATTTTGCAGTGGTGATCAACAGTAGTGAGAGCATGAGCCATATGCACAGGCGCATCTGGAAGACAAAAATAGACATATATTTATCCCGATACCTCTGTAGTACCTTTTTTGGTATGTACTTTCTGTACTTTTCTCACACCCTCCTTTCTGCCCCTGTCGTGCACATTTCTTTCCATGTGTTCCCTTCCTTTTTCACTCTTTTCAGTTGACTGAGGTGTCTCATAACTAGACTTTCACCATCCCATTGGTCAATACAGTATACAACGTTACTTATCCTGTCTGTTACAGTGTATGGTCCTTTCCATTTAGGTTGACTTTTTGCAATTCTACCCTCATTACGTAACATCACAGTGTCCCCTATGTGTAGTATCATCCCCTTTCTTGTTTTGTTGTGTTTTCTTGCTGTTGCAATGTCTGTTTGTGCCCGTGTTTCTATTGTCATTTTGTGGATGGCCTGTAATCTATTTACCAAAGCTGATTTGTAATCTGCATCTAAAACTTCATAATCTTTGGGTGCCCCCGTTGTCAGTGGCAGCAATAACTTCTCTGTGCTAGGCATGCTTCTTCCGAACAGTATTTCATAGGGCGAGTACCCGGTAGCTGAGTGTTGTCTTGATCGTATTCCGTGTAGTACGAATGGAAGCAGTAAGTCCCACTGTGATCCTTCTTCATCCATTATTTTGAACAGTTCCTTTTTCATTTCCATATTAAGTCTCTCCACCATTCCCGCACTCTCCGGCCGATAAGGAATGTGACATTTTTGTTCTATTCGTAGTTTGGCACACTATGTTCTTGTTAGTTCAGCAGAGAAGTGCCTGCCATTGTCTGATGTCATTTTTGATGGGATGCCAAACCTTGCTATTATGTCCTGCAGTAGGATGTCTACCGTTGTTTTTGCAGAGCAGTTTCTTGTTGGGAATGCCTCTGGCCATCTACTCAATGTGTCAATGATCACCAGTATGTATCTGTGTCCTCTTGCTGTTCTTGGTAGTGGACCCACGTAGTCTAGATGGATATGTTGCCATGCTTCTGTACTTCGGTGCTCGTGTTGGAGTAGTCCCATCTTCTCTTTTCCTCTTCTGTCTCTTTTCCAGCAGGTCACGCAGTTTGACACATTCGTTCACCAATCTTCCCTTATCGTTGGCCACCAGGCCATTGCTGTCAATCTCCGTAACCCATTCTCCCCTCTCTCGTGTGTCCAGTAGCGGTGGTCCCATTGCAAGACATCTTTCCTCAGGATGGTGGGCAGTATTATTACCCATTGTCCATGCTGTTTGTACCACCACGTGCTGTCCTTTCTTCGTACAAAATCTGATTCTTTATTTGCATTGATGAATTCCATGAGTGCATCCTCTTCCTCCTGTAAGTCTGACAGATGTTTCTCCCTTCCTTGCTGTTCCTTTGTCTTTCCCCTGCGTAGTGTTATTTTCAGTGGTCCCTCCCCCGCTTCTGCATACCAATCCTCCTCCTCTGTCTGTGGTTCTGGGGGTGGTGGCATCGGCCATTCTTCTTCCAATCCTTCTCCTTGCTTTGTTCTTTGGGCCCGTTCCTGTTCTTGCAGGGGAGCCATAGGGGGGTACCGGTGTACGAGAGTATTCTTTTATTGCCAATTTTGCTGTTGTGTCTGCCCTGTTGTTTCCTTCAGCCCATCATCCTTTTGTCTTGTGAGCTTTTGTTTTGATGATCCATATTCTATTGTACTGTCCCGATAATTCATCAATGTCTTCCCATTCCTGCTCGAATTTTATAGCTGAACCATCGGTCCCTCGATAATGTTGGTCTCTCCACCATTGCAAGTATATGGTGAGCCCTTTAAACATGTCCACCACCACTGTTGTGGCAACTTCCTGTGGTATTTTCTGCATTGCCCTAAGTGCCAGTACTACCGCTTGGAGCTCGCCGTACTGTGCGCTTTCTCCTTCAAACACCATTGAGTTGTGCTGCCACTGATCATTTTGCTTGTACACTACCACTGCTGCAGCATGTAGCTTGTTATTTACATATGTAGAGCTCCCATCACAATAGAATGTGGGACCATCAATATCTTTATCTGCTGCACATGCCCTGAATATGTTGTGTAACATGTTCACCGTTTCTGCCCTGCATTCATGTGGCTCGTCTACCTGTATACCATCTACTAGTATGTACTTCTCTCCTCCTTCCTCAAAGTGTAGTGTGATTGTAGTTAATAATGCAATCCATTTACCTATCCTCTGTGTACTGACATTCCCTTGATACATTTTGGAGGATGATAACATCTGTAGAGGTTTGTGGTTTGTTTTAATGATGCATGTAGCCCCTCCCGTTATGTATCTAAATTTGTTGATTGCCCAGTATAGTGTGCATAGCTGTCTCTCGCATCTGGAGTATTTCAATTCTGTTATTTTGTAGTTCAATGAATTACATGCCACCAGTTGATGCGTATCCCCATATCTTTGTGTCAATATGGCGGCCTGTGTACTTTCTGATATGATTGGCCATATGTAAAAGGGCATGTCTGGATTTGGGCTTACTAACGATGGTGCCCCGTTCCATAAATTCTTCAATTTGTGAAAGGCCTCAGTGTGTTCTTCAGTCCAATCAAACCTATCGGATCGTAATAGGTCGTATAGTATTTTAGTGTGTTCTGCAAATAGGGGGGTAAAGTTCCTTGAGAATCCCAAGATCCCTATTGCTCGGTGTAGTGCAGTGTGATCCGTTGGGAAGGGCAATGAGTTAATCAGTTGCAGTCTGTCCCTGCATATGCTTTTTCCTTTTCCTGATATTGTTACCCCTAGAAATTGTACCTCTGTTTGGCACATTTGTGCTTTGCCACCATTCAGTTTGAGTCCCCCTTTTTGTAGTGCCACTAGCACCACCCCTAGATGTGTCCTATGTAGTTCTTCTGTCTTGCTACACACCAATACGTCATCTACATATTGGATGACATTTTTCATGCATGTTAAGCCCTGCATTATTCGTTTCATGGCAGCATGGAATATTGTGGGGCTGTCTCTGAGTCCTTGTGCTAACACATTCCAAACATACACCACCCCTTCAACCGTGAATGCTGTTAGTTCCTGTGAATCCTCATGTAATGGGAGAGAGTAGAATCCGTTAGAGATATCTAAGACACTGAAGACCCTCAAGCCTGGCTGTATTTTTGGCATCATTTCCGGAAATGAGGCAACTAACTGTGGTCTGGACTGTAGATGTTTGTTGATTATGCGGTAGTGAATTGTTAAATGGAATGAGTCATCAGGTTTCTTCACTGCCCATACCGGTGATACAAATGGTACCCACCCTGTATGTTCTGTAATGGCCCCCCTCTCCTGTAGGGCCCTTAGCATATCATGTATTTGTTCTGTCGCCTCAGGGGGAATTCCATAGGGTTTTACATATCGTGGGATGCTTGTTAGTTTTAATACTACATTATCCTGCGTCATCCCAAACTCTAGTCTGTGTTTTGCCCATAGGTCTGGAAACATCTCCTCCCACTCTGTTAGGATGCCATTTGTGTGTGTGAGGATATGTGTGTCACCCTTCGTTATTGCTGTGACAACCGCCATTGGTATCACTTGTACTGTGCCTGTTGTACCTTGAAGGCAGAGGCATAGATTTGCTAAGTCCATCACCGCCCACCTTTTCAAAAATGTGTCAATTCCCAAAATATCCTCCCCCCCCCTGTGGCGCGTGGCTGCTTGTCCATATCCACCCCGTTTAAGCAGATCTTTAGTTCCTTTACCGGGGAAGTAATTATAGTGTCGCCCAGTCCCTGCATTTCTGTCAATTTCAAACATTTGGTGTCTATAAATTCACCCTTACTCAGAGTTAGTGCCGCCCCACTATCTACCAATATGGTCGCACTGTGTGTGACTCCACCAGCGGAGAAAGAATCTTCTACTGTTATGCGGCTCCATCTATCTTGGCTTAGGGGTATCACTGCGGCCTCCAACTCTGCTGGTTTGTCTCTGTCCTAGTTCCCGCTGGGGTTTGTCACAGCAGCCACTGGCATTGCCCTTCTACTTGTCACTTGCTCTCTCAATGTCTGCGCTTTCTCCTTTATGTCATTTATCTCCTGTTGTTGCTCCAGATATGTGACCCCGGGTTGTATTACCCCTTCTGCATTTTGGTACAATTTAGCCCCTGTCTTTCTATCGTACAACACCTTGCCCGCTGTACCTCTCCTGCGTCCTCTGCCTCCTCTACCCCTGCCCTGAAAGAATGTGGAATCCTTGCTATATCTTTCAGCATCATAAGTAATATTACTCACTGGTGTCAGTGTTTCCCACTCCTGCTCCTCCATGTACTTGCCCTCTGCCCACTCTTTACATTCTCTTACAGGAATAATTTTTCGTACCGCTAGCCATGTATCATCTGCTGCATTCAACACATATTCCCATCCTTGACATGTTTTGAGCCTTTCTTCAACATCCAATTTCCCTCCCACCACCCTTGTAATCTCATCTGGCAGCAATTGCCAAATGGTCATCTTTTCTTCCGCCCCAAGTCCCTCATTAATGTCTGTGTTAACATATCCGCAAAGTCGGACGGGCTCTGGTCCCTTCCAATCTTTACTACCTGCATTAGCTTTGGGAGCGCCAGTATCCTGTGGTGTTTTTTCATTAGTGCCATAATGGGTTCTATGCGCACCCTCCATCTTGTGCCTGCCCCTTTATCCAAATCTTCTAGTAAATTCCTATCATCCATATCAGAAAATCCCGGAATTATTAATCGAGATGGGTTGCATACTGCCTTTAGTATCATAATTACTTTTCCCCTAGCCAATCTGTGTGCATCCAAAGTTTTGTATGTGGAATGAAGTGCGCTAAATAGTTCCATCGGGCCAGCCCCTCCATACCGTGGTATTTCTTTTAGGAGTGCTAACAATTTCATAATGTTCCGTTGTCCTGCCTTGGTGGAGTTCCTGTGACTCCCGTGTACCCTCAGCTCTTTTCAGGTCCTGTTCGATTCGTATCCCCATTTCCGTGTCATTGCGCGCAATTTTGTGCACAACATCCCATTTACCTATAGCCTCTTTCACCCTATCCCACACTACTTTCGTCATATTATTGTAGTTTATATTATCCAAATCTAAGTCAACCCGTAATTCGTCCACCGTTGGTGTATCATCCACTTCTGTTTTTGTGAAATTTCCCCCAGTTGGCAGTGATATTGGGGCCATTTGAACTGTTTTATTATATGCGGGGGGACTTACATTTTCCTCCGGTTGCGTAGTTTTTACAGGCAACACCGGATAGGTCCAATCATCTTTGTCTGGGTGCTGTTGTTTGTATACCTCAAATGCATTATGTGCATCTCTAGCTCCTCTTGGCAATCAGTAAGCTGCTGTCTAATATCTTCACACTCTTGTGCCTTTAGCACAATAGTAGACGACATCTGCATACAGTGAGTATTTGCCATTTGCCGTGCGTACGTGAGGTCATCTCTCATGTTGCACAGCAGTACATATTGTCGTGTAACCTCTTCATTTTCCCCTTTAGTAATGCGATACATCTTCCAGAGACATGTCACAATGACATGTGTCTTATTTTTGCAATAATATTTCTTGCCTGTGGTGTACAGTAACTCATCAATTAAATCCTCCACTGTTTTTGGAGGCCTGTCAATATTCGACCACATGCATATCCCCTTCTTTTTTCTTAAAAAGTCCTCAATAACCTCTTGAGCCTCCTCTTCCCGCCTGGTCAGTGGACTGGCGTCCGCCATCTGGCTTATTTTTCTGTCCCTATTTCACCCTACCACAGCAAGCTTCCGACCCTGCACAGTGCTTGATGTCAATACAGCTTTGACACTGCACCTGTAGCGTGCTCTGACTGTACCACAAGCCCTACTTTAACATGCTCTGACTAAAACTGTGGCTCTGTTGCTGCCCTTTGACCCTGTACCAACAAAAAAATTGTACTCTGAGGCAACTGACCCTACCAGACAGACAGTAGGCGGTACCTCTACGTATGTCTCAGAGAGCCCAGGCCTCCGAAGTCAGTCTCCCTTGCAACAATAATTAATCAATTTGTAGTGCTACTTTGCACAAAAAAAAAAAATGACAAATACATTGGTACAGCGAAAAACACTCTTTTTACTTACCGTATTTGATGTTGCCTCCGCGACTGTGCCAGTGATAGGTGAGAAAGAGAGCTCCCGGGTTTCGGCACCAAATGTTACACTCGTCCCTCCTGCTTCCTCCTGCAATCGCCCTGCTTCACTGCACACTTAGCAACACTCCGAAATGAACACACGGGAGACCAGAGGTAGAAGGGTATTTGCATATAATGAAAGTATGTATCCAAACCGCCTGGGTGGACTGCTCTGCTCCCCCATGCCGGCAACATCCTTATATACAGTTCAGGTGGCTATTCCATTCCTAAGCAACATTACTCATGTCAAAGGGGATGCCTGCGGCCTGCATCTGGGCCCATGTATGGAGTGTAGCAATCAGAACACAAGCGATAAAAGTGTTCAAGTTCTTATAATGGCCTGTTTTCCTGAGCACAGGGCAATGTGGCCTTGGGTTCTGGTTACAGCTTGTTAGGTCCTGTGCGGTCTGTGTACATTCTCTCAGCAATGGTTTTCCATCCCTGGAGGCATGACGGTCACGCATTCCACAGTCACAGTGACCTTGCCGGTGCCAGATCCCATCTCCTTCTACGCAGGGGCATCCGAGAAAATAGGAAAAACACATAATTAGATCATGTAACAGTACAGGGTTGTGAGGGTCGAGCATACAGTAAAACGGGGCTGCGGATCTGTTAGTGAGAGCGTCTGGGAACATGTGGTGGTGGGCAATGGCTCTCGTCGGAAATGCGGCGTCAGCTCGAGTTGTTACATTAAGGGCCTCCGCGCCAACCTGGAATGTTTATGGAGGGTAAGGTATGCTTTCTGCGGACGCACCACCGTAGTTTGTGCTAGAAACAGCAAGCTCCAAAATGCAACGGAAAGTACTGGGGCCGGGTGAAGAACAATGTGTTTATTGGCTGGGTGGTTGGGGGCTGCTGGGCAGAGTTGCTGTAAGGCCCTGAGTGGGGGGCATGGGGTATCGGGGGGACAACTTAATTTAAATAGCTGGCTTTGTGCAATCAAAGGTTGGAGTCAAGTGCTTGCCATGTTATGAAAGTGGCGGTAGTCAGGGTAGCGCAATGAGTGCAATACCTGTTGGTCGGGGAACACTTGACGCTAAAGGGCAGGGAGGGCAATAAAGTGGCAGCCGGGCTGGAGGAGGGCTGGTGGCTTGACGATTTGCATGCACATTACAGGATGTGTCGGATACAAAGCGCGCTTTGAAGGCACAAATCATGGTGCAGTGTGCGAGGGTACTTTGATAGGGCGCACAGTGGTCGTAGCGAAATTGGATTACAGGGAAGGGTAGTAATTGAGGGATAGCGTGGGTGGATTTGGGTTAATTGTAGGAGTCCGGCCGTCATTGGGTTGTCGGGACCTGCATGGAACAGGCTCGGTAGTGAAATAATCTGAAAACAGTGTCTCCTTGCAAGTTTATAATTGGTTTGTAGGGGTCTGGATGGACACATTAATGTTAGGCCGCATACAAGTAGGCACATTAGTTAGTATACGGTATACATGCATGCTCAGGGACATGGGTAGCCTGCTGTTGGTGCGAGTGGAACGAAGAGTGTAAGGTGCGGCGGAGCGCGGTAAATGGGGAAGGGCACTGTTTAGGATGTAATGCACTCTGGAATTGTAGTCAGCCGGGGTAACTAGCAGTTCGGGTGCTTGCTTGGCGCAGCATGCGGCAAGCAGGAGATAGGCGCCAACGGGCACAGACTGGTGTAATACAGTGATTTTAAGAATGCCCTGCATGTTTCAGTTTACTCCAGTGGGGCAGCACTGCTATTACAGTTATATTTTAGGGATATGATGGGTTTGGATTGAGGGGGGGCATAGGTTTTATGGCATGTGCATTATTCTGGGGCCGTGCATGTTTGGAAGATTTCCCATTGCGCAATAAGCGGTAAGGGTTCTAATGAGTGGGTCTGTAGGGATTTTGGCTTTAAAATGTATTTAACATCGTGTCAAGGCGTAGAGTTGAAATAACATGGCATTGAGTGGAATGCATGAGGTTTTGTATTGAATGTCCTTAATCGAGTGGCGAGGCATAGAGTCGCACCAAGAATAAGGGGTTTTGACCGGCAGCACAGTTGATTTTTGGTGGGAAGGGGGCGGTGTGTAAAACTGGTGCATTCACCTTGTGGGACGCGTAATTGGGCATGTACTGGTGGGGGGGTGGAAAAGATGCAGTTTGTTTCCTTGAGAGGTTTTACGCGCAATTGGGCATGTACTGGTGGGGGTGCCGAAATGATGGCGGTTGTTGCCTTGAGAGGGTTTACGCGCAATCGGGCAGGTGCTGGTGGGGGGGGGCTGAAAAGATGGCGTTGTTGCCTTGAAAGGGTTACGTTACACACAAAATGTTAATTTGGCGGGGAGGAGCAGGCAAACTCCGATACCTGAATTACGACCATAACCATTATTCTAGAATGGAAAGGTTAAGCGGTGCGTTCATGGCATCCGAGGGACTCTATGCATTAAAAAGGCCAAGTGCGTAGGGGCAAAGATTGCAAGATTTTGAGGCCCACATGGCAGGTTTTGGAACAAAGGGATACTGAAGCACATTATGAATGCGGGGTCTAATTACACGTAGAAGGGGTTTCAAATTAAATCGGACAGAATAAGATGTTTTGTTTCAGGGGGAGCAGGATGAGACTCAGATGAGTTTGGATTGCTCAGGTCATCTGGGGCTGCCACTGGGGCACATATAGGAGATGTTTGGGACTCAGGGTTCCACCGCGCGTGGTTATGGATGGGATGAATTATGGAAGGTGTGTAAGGAAGCCTACAGTTGCGTTGCTGTGGGCGCGCGTTTCAATTCAGTGCTTCAGGCATGGGTGCTGGCAGCACTACATTGGCCCTTTGTCTTGTTTTGGGGGGGGGTTGCGTGGCTGGAAGGTGGATGGGTGAAGGCACTAGAGCGGGGCTTGCTTTCTGTGGGGGCTTGCGTGCAGGAAATGTGGATGGGTACGAAGGCACTAACACAGGGCTGGCCACAATTTCTCTGGCGTTGGGTTTGTCCGATCAATTACATTTAAGCTATTGGGCTGTTGGCCCGTGAATTTGTGAGGTTTCATTGTATTTACGGCACGTGCTGCAAACAGTATTTGTTTATGTATCTGAAAGGGGTATTTCATAAAAGCATCTTGTTGGGGTTTGTACGATCATCAATACTTTGCGGTTGCGGCGGTAGGGGACCCGTGCAATGTGGTGGCTGGCGTACGGGCTAATGTTGCAAGAAGGCTAACTAGGCCAGTGCAGCCTGAATGGGGGGTGGGGAGGTGGCCGGGGAACCAATGGAGCAGGGCAGGTATGGTGTTGGCTTTGAGGCACAGTTTTGGGGCGGGTGCAGGTGAGCTAATTGTTAAGGTTTGTTTGTTTGTTTTATTTATTTATAAAGCGCACCAAACCCAGGGGCAACAGGGCGCAAGATATAAGGATACGTTCAGCTTAGTTACATAGTACAAAGATACATAGGAAAAGATACAGATACAGTGTAAATAACAGAATCAGCTAAATACTAGTACTAGTACTAGATCACGGTACAGCACAGAGAAAGTGTTCAATGTGGACTAACACATAGAAAGCAAATCAATATACAGTGGAATATGCAATGAAGAGGAATATATACAGTTAAGTGGCTGGTTATCAGGATAATTACTTGTCGTTTTCTTTCAGCCAGTCGGTCATGTTCTGTCTAAATTTGGAGAATGATTGGTATTCTCTAAGGCCAGGAGGCAGGGAATTCCACAGTTGGGCGGCCTTGGCTGGGAAGCTATGTCCACCAATGGTGGAGAGTTTGAAGTGCGGTACTAGGAGGCAATTGGAGTTGGCTGATCTAGTCAGTCAAAGAGTAGTTTTTCTACTAATCCTGTCAGTGAGGTATGGCGGTGCTCTGTTATTAAGGCAATTGTAGGTAAGGGATGCACTCAAGATGTGTTCATTTCTATTAATCTTGAGTGCTGCTCTCAGGGCATTATTCTGAAGTACCTGTAATTTTTGGATAATCTGTTCGCACCAATGTAGAGCGTATTACAATAATCCAATTTGGAGAGTATGAGGGCTCTTGCAAGAATTAGGGAGCTATGAGTGGAGAGGAATTGTTTGCTTGCTCTAATTAATTTGCACGTATATGCTGTGGCAGAGGCTAGGGAGGTGACTTGTTTAGTGAAGTTCAAGGTGGCGTCTATGTAGAAACCTAAGGTCTTCACTTCCTTAGCTACTTTTATGTCATTACCATCAATGGTGAATTTGGCATAATCTGGGCTTAATTTAGATAGGTGAGCCGTTGTGCCTAAAATGATGAGCTCAGTTTTGTCATCGTTCAGGCATAGTCCATGGGTAGCCATCCATGCCTGAATGATGCCATAAATTCTATTCACCAAAGCCAGATCTGCGACGTAATCTCCGGTAGGAGGATTTGGGTATTGTCTGCATAATTTGTGTAGGCGATACCCAAATGGTCCATTTTGTCGAAGAGGGGCTTGGCAAATACATTGTAGAGTGTTGGTGACACACAGGAACCCTGGGGTACACCACAGGCTATAGGGATGGGGTCTGCTGATGCCGCAGGTGAGAAGACTCTCATAGTCCTGTTGCTCAAGAATGACTCAATCCATGTTATAGCCTCCTTAGAGAAGTGTGCTGCAGAGTCTAGGTGGCTACATAGGACTTTATGGTCAACCAAGTCAAATGCAGCGCAGAAGTCTAGTAGGAGGAGGAGGGCTAATTGTCCCTTATCTCTGAGTTCATCTATTTGGGCCTTAAGATCAATCAGGGCTGTCTCCGTCCCATGTTGGGGGCGGAGACTGGATTGGCAAGAACCTAGTAGGAGGTTAGATTCCAAGAAGGTCTGTATTTGAATGTAGGCCACTTTATCTAGAATTTTTAAGAGAAATGGCACAGTTGTGATGGGTCTGTAGTTTGTGGGTATGGTAGGGTCAAGGGTTTGCTTTTTGAGTAGTGGGAGTACCCAAGATTCTTTCAGATTATTTGGGACAGTACCAGTTGTGAATGAGGAATTAATAAGTCTGGTTATGAAAGGCGCAAGATCTCTCACTGCATCCTTAATAAGTTGTGCAGGGTATTGGTCACCTTTGCAGTTGGATGGTTTTAGTCCCAATATGACCTTCTCCACCTCAATGATAGAGACTTTTGTGAAACTGAAGTGTACTTCTTGTATGCCCTGCGGAAGTGGTACTATACTGGGAGTAGTTCGAGGTGCAAGTGAGGCTTTCTTGTGGGCAATTTTGGTTTGTAGGTTAGAAACTTTGTTAGTTAATGCGTGCTGGATGGTGGAGCACCACGTTTTATCTTTGGTACAATTTTCTTGTGGTACGATAGGTGTTTCCAGTTTTTTTAGAATAGTGAACACTAGATCGTATAGTAATGCTAGATTTGGATTGTGATATTCTGTTGTTATACGTCTCCTGTTTGGCTAGGAGAATATCTTTCTTATATTGGGTTGAGATATTCGTAAGGTTTAGTTTATTTTCTGCTGAAGGTGAGAGTCTGCATGAAGTTTCAAGTTTTCTTTTTAGTAGTCTGAGGTTTTTTAAGTGAGGGGTGAACCAGGTGTTGAGATGTTTTTTTCGGTTTACTCTTCCTTAGTTTGAGAGGTGCAATATTATCAAGGGCCGTGTTCATGACTTTGTTGTAATGTTCAACTAGAGAGTTAGAGTCCAAGTTGTCCGGTAGGGAGTTAATATTGGGTAATATTGTGGCAATTTGTCAACTGTCATGTTTTTTTTGTTCCTCGTGAGGGTGGGTGGGGCAGGCGGGGAGGTCTGAGCTTTGTCTAGTTTAGTTGCCAATGTGAATGCTAGAAGATAATGGTCAGTCCAGATCTGGGGAGCAATGGACGTGATAGTAACAATTGCGCTCTGCAATCCAGTCGAGGGTTCGACCTTTGTCATGTGTGGGTAGGTTCACTTTCTGAGTGAAACCAAATTCTTTCAAAGTGGTGGCGATGGCGATAGAATATGTATCCTTGACATTGTTATAACCTAAGTTAAAACCACCTAGCACTAGGGTTTGGGAAGTGTTTTTCAGGTTATTGGATAGGGCCGTAAATATGTCTTCTGGGAAGGTTCCGAAAGGACCTGGTGGTCTATAGATGTTAAAGATATTCAGAGTTTGGGAGTTGGCAATGGGTACTTTGACCGTGAGGCACTTGCAAGATTTCATAGTAGGTGTTGTAACTATTCTCATATATAGGTTAGTTTTGGCAATAATAGCTATTCCTCCACCTCGAGAGATGTCTATCTGCTCGCAGGATGGTGTAATTATTAGGGACTGCCAGAGAAAGGGCGGGGCCTGCAGCATCATGTAACCAAGATTCTGAGATGGCCTGGAAATCAAGGTTATTTGATAGGATAGTGTAAGATATTTCAGTTGCATGTTCGACTGAAGACCTTGCATTTATAATAGCTCCTTTAAGATCCGGTGGGTGGCTTTCTGATGTATGTGGAGAGATGGCACTAGGAATGTCTATAGTCGTCCGCCTAGGAGGGTTAGGTTTGGGCCTTTTGTGATTGGTGCAGTTTGTAGTAGGCTCTGTAGCTACTTTGTGAGTTAGGCACTTTTTTAGATATTTTAGTTACTCTACTTTTTTTGCTGGTGGTTCATTCAATTTAGATACATTTGTGCGCAGTCTTAGATTTCTATCAGCGGTGCTGCATGGAACCTGTATGATAGAATGTTCTTGTTGCAGGCTAGTTTTGTGTGCAGTAGTGTCTATCATTTTGGGGCAGGTATGAGTGTTAAGGGACGTTGTACAAATGGACATAATAATGTGAGTGTTAGTGAGCAGGCTACTGACCTGTGATGCTAAGATGATGGAGAGGGCAATGTGAATCGTTAACCACACTGTCTTGGATAAGGCACCTGTTAGGAGTTTAAAGGGACAGTGAGGGTGCATAATGACAAAGGATGTGAATAGTCCTGGATAGGCACGAAGGCTGAACGTGGGCAGATTCAGAGGCGGGCGCAGTGGAGGGCAGAATAAAGCATGCAGGTACAAGTGTACACAGTCCGTAGAGCTAATTATCGTCACTAAGGGCACAGTTAGTGAGGTTAGCGTAGGTCTAGGCTAGTGCAACAAGGCACAACAACTAATATGAGGCTAGACTAATAAAGTGGGGCACATCAGAGAGTGTGAGGGCAGGCAGATACAGTAGGGTCCAACAGTTCACATAGGCTAGGCTGTTACAATGTGGCACCAACCGAGCTAATACAGTAGGTTATAGCCAATAACATGGGGCCAGGCTATTACATTAAAGGCATATCAACACCCAGGGAGCAGGTTATTCTCGTGGGGCACAGCGACTAACCTAGGTAGGGCTAGTGCAGTAGGACTAGTATGAAGCAGGGCTAATACCCTAGCAGCAACAGTAGTAGGGCATAGCAACTAACATGAGGCAGGGCTAGTGTAGTACCAGCAACAGTAATGAGGCTCAGCGACTTGCAACAGGCAAGACACAGCAACTGGTATGAGGCAAGGCTAATATAATAGCAACAGCAGAAGTAGGGCATAGCAGCAAGCATGAGGCAGGGCTAGTATAGTAGTAACAACAGCATTGAGGCAAAACGACTAGCAACAGTTATGGCACAGCGATTAGCCGGATTGAAGGCTGGTGCAGTGGGAGTAGTGTGAGGCAGGGCTAATACAATAATAACAACAGTAGTGCGGCACAGCTGCAGCATGAGGCAGGGCTAGTACAGTATGTCACAGCGGCTAACATAGGGCTAGATAGGTACATAGGGGCCGTTGTAATCATGGCTGAGGCAATATGCGCATACATACAGTAGGCAGTATTAAGGGTTCGCAGTCTCAAATGTTGTTAGTGGATGTGCTTACCGAGTCCCCACGTTGATGTTGAGAGTGGCAGCAGCAAGCGGATGTTGCGCTACATGAGTGGTAGTCCTTTAGGGTAACGGGCTGCCGGATGGGCAAGGGCAAGGTGTAGGACTCATGGCCCTAGTCACGTAAGGCACTAGACAGGCGCACGACAGGCTATGTGCCTTAGCAGGAGTGCCTTCGCTGGTGGGCCGGCGTTCGCCTGCCAGCTGCGGAAAGGCTCCTTAGAAGGGTAGATTACCCAATCACGTTGCTTGGCTAAACAAAGGAGGAAGTTAGGCAGCAGATTGGAGTGTAAGACACGGAACAGTAATTTTGAAATACCATAACCTCATGGTAGGCGATGGCGGTGCACACCAAAATGCAAATTAAATTGCGACATCTTCGTTTTGGGCCAAAGTGGAATCTCGTAAGGGCTACGAGCGCACATAAGGATAATTGTGCAGTCGGATTACAGATTGCGCAGTGTCCGTTGAAAAGAGCTGTAATTCTGAAATGAGCAGCTGATTAAGCTCCAAGGCCTACCCTTGGGCTGGATGTTGCCCCCAGGACTTCTCCGAGGCATCGGAGACTGCTCCTGCAGTGTAGGAGGGCTCCTGCACCTACAAAGGCATCCGATCTATGGTCTTGCCTTGCCCCTATCTAGGTGTAGGGGCAAGGCAAGGGGGTGCGTATTTTATTGTTGGACCATGTGTTGGGGGTTAATTTTCGAGGGAGTATGGGACGATGGAGGGCAAGGGCCTAAATTGGGGCAATACTCGATCCGTTCACATGTTGTAGGGAAGGGGGGGTAGGGGATGTGGTGGTGAAGGAATCCTTTCTTGACGTATTTTTCACAAGTCTACCAGGTCGAGTAAAGTGATGCTGCATGCTCATCACCACGTTTTCACAAAACAGGGGACCTTACGTGGGGCGGTCCCAGGTTGCCCCGTTGGTAGGGATTGGTGTGCTGGGTGGGCGATTGGGAGGGGAGGGGTGATTAACATGGCGGTAATACGCTACATACACGGCTTCCAGGAACTATAATGGAACTGGCAGGCGTGCCTTCCGGTGTCATTTCTGGAGTGGAGGTTAGGATCGTGAATCCCAACTATTGCATGGAAGTGCATATTAATGTAAGACTGACTGGTATCGGTAGGTGTGCGGCTTTGCAGGACTGTAAACAGTGGAAGGGATTAGGGTCAGGTAACATGCACAGGGGCGACCCCCCTCCCACTGCAGCACTTCCAACATGCACAAGTATGAACCGAAGTGTGGTCGGTTCAACATCAGTCAGGAGAAGATTTGAATGGATGCACCTTGGTACTAATGAAGCGATTGGCCGTTTTATGCTAATGCGTATGCGGGCATGCACGGATGCTTTTAAGGCTTAAGAAACAATTGTGACATGTCGTGGATACTTAGTTGTCCCCGTTTTGCTTTAGAGTGGAAGGACACATCGTGGCATCGCACATTGAGGGTTGTTGCTAGGGTTTATGGAGCTAACACTACACTTACATGCAAGTATCCTCGAATCCCATGGTTCATCAGGCACAATCACATTCAGGTTTTAGCATTTACACTTGGGGACTCCCCTTTTCAAATCATTGGAAGGTGCGTGGTGGACTGATGCAATGAATCCCAGCCTGGAGTCGGAATATGGTGGGACGAGGGGTTAGGTCGGGGTCAGGGGCATGTGGAGGCATGCCTCACCGCACAGTTGATTTGAAAAGTCTTTGGCGTCGGGCTGACATAGTGCACTTGTCTGCGGTTGGGGCGGGGTAAGGTTAGCAGGTTTAAAGGAGGCGCTGGAGGGAGTGGGTTGAAAATAGATGGGTTTGAGGGTCAGAACAGGGGGGAGAGGGAGTGCAGGAAGGAAGAAATATCATGGGCAACGCAGTCCAATCTTGGATATGGTGGGAACACATAGAGGTTTGAGTGTTGAGCCCAGCATTACACGACACACCTAAATACGGCTGAATAACTGTCAACCTGCAATACCCAGCATGCCCCCTCAGACCGTACACCTCCTCGCCCCGGAACCCTGCAAGACTCACCCATACCCCTTATAAATGTGGCTGACCCGGCCCAGGAGCATTGCGGCAAGGCAAGCACCCAAGGCTAAACATTTCTTACATTTTAGACCTCTCCATGCCCCTTCCTTTTGTGACATCGAAAACCCCAAAGCGTCAAGTCTCACTTTGCAAACCGCAGGTGTAAAATTGTTTGAACAAAAACCCACGCCCATGGGTATTACAACAACTATAGTGCATGCATCTTCTTTGATTGCCCCGCCAAATCCACCCCCCACCATGCCCCAAACAGTATCTGATTTGCCGATCGGTGAAAGTTTTCCCCCATTCCGCATAGTGGACGAACCAACCTGGCCTCGAATCACAGGCAATGTGCACTAACTGAGTATTAACAGCTCAACCTTTAAGGGCACCCATCCCTTTACTTTCCCTCGCTACTATATCATATTACAATACTAAGTGAGCCATAGGAATTATTTTCAGAGGAAGTTATCATTCCATCTATCATTATCATCGCTTCTATTGTACTCTTTGAAATGCCTCTATGAGAGTTGGAAAGGTGTCAAATGGCACCAGTGAGGTTTCCGGTATGCTTAGCATCAAATCACAGAGCATTTCGGGAGTATGAGTTCAAGGGAAACATGCCCGCCTTGGAAGCAAAACGACATGGAGCAACACAGGCGCAATCCACGGGTCTGACTTTAGAAACTACTGGGTACTAGTGGGTCATTAGCGCACTGAAACAGATACGGCAGCAATCAGGCAACGCCTAAACGGAATGGGGCTGGGCATGCTATGGTTAAGGTAGGGTGCGCAGGCTGGATCCCCCTCTCCCTCTTACAGGGGAGGGGTGCTCCGGCTGGCGTAACAAGGTGGGGCAAAGGGGGAGTTCAAGGAAGAGGCTGGAATCAGCACAGAGATGCAGTGGGCTGGAAAGGGCAGGGGTCGAGGGGACCAGTTAGGTTCCTGTATGCTTAGCTTTAAATCACAAAGCATTTCATGACTACGTGTTCAGGGGCAACACATCTGCCTTGGAAGCAAAACAACACGGGGCAACACAGGCGCGACCCGCGGGTCTAGGTTTTCGAAACTTCTGGGTACTAGTGCAGCATTAGCGCATTAAAACCAACTGCCAAAACATCATAAAGCCAGGTCACAGAGCAGTGGGGGAGTGGGATGGTCTTTGAGGAACTAAGTGCTGGCAGGGAGGCGGAACGCAAGCAAAAGGTAAGGTATTTTACCAGCAAAATGTAATCAGAGGTAAGGGTAGAGCTATTTTGAAAAATAGGGGGGGAAAAACGAGAACAGATGACTTCACTGGAAGGTGCGTCCTTCAGACTTGTTATTATAGCGGTTCACAAACAGTTATGTCAAACGGAATTGGGCTGGGCAAGCTATGTCTGAGGTAGGGTGCGCAGGCTGGTTCCCCCTCCCCCTCTGGCAGGGGAGGGGTGCTCTGGCTGGTGTAACAAGGAGGGGCAAATATGGGGTTCAAGGAAGAAGCTGGAACACATGGGGAGGAATACAGAAGGAAGCGTTGGGTTCCCGGTAAGATATTGAAAAGGGGAAGAGGTTCAATACGTGTAAAGGGATGTAAAAATGGAGAGCAAAGTAAAATAAATTTAAATGGAAGGGAACTAAGTTTACTTTGGTTAGAAATTACACCCAGTTGACGGGGCCGGGGGACTTGGGGCTCATGGGGAGGTAGTAGTGCGTGGGGGGGGAAAACTGATGGAATAATGGAAAAGGAAATAGGTTTAACTAAAATAAAAGAAATTACACAATTGCTTAACAAGCAAGGGCCCACCTGGAAGGGATCACAATGGCTGGGCAAGGCCCAACACGCCCCCCCATCAGAGGGGGGGGGCTCCTACAAAAGGAGCCACACGGTCAAGGTAAGACCTCACTCCAGCATGCCACTGTCTGGACAGTTGGCCCTCCTGTCAGGGAGCACAGACACGATGGAGCAGAGTCGACAAGGAAAGCTGTCATGCAAGGGTGACGGTCAGGGACAGGGATCCCCAGCACAAACCATCACGCCACCAGTGGAGTCAGGAGGGCAAGCTTGTCTGTTGCAAACGGAATGAATGGGGGCAGAAGAACAGTGTTTGGAGTATAGCAGGGTTTCTATACAGCACAAGGCGACCAGGTGCCTGAGGGGGAACTCACTGCCGCCAGTTGCCCGCAGTGAGTCTTGGCGGAGGCACTGGTCGCAGTGATGGGTTTCGGTCAGAAACACCCAGCGGATGTTACACGATGTTCCTGTTAGAAAGTACTGGCGGATACCACAATAGAACTGCACAACCATCAGTTTATTATGAACGGTGCCCAGGAGTATTAGACTCAGGGGAGGCCAATGTTAAAGGGGAGGGTTAGGGGGCTTGCAATATCTTCCAACTCCAACGTGGGTGGGGGGAAAATGAGAAGTGCATTGATGGAAAAGAAAAAGGAGAGTAACAACGAATACAATGAGGGGAGGGGAAGGAACAAAATGATTTAGAGTAAACGGGGCTCTGGCAAATAGGGGGTAAAAGTGGGGGGGTGGCAACCTAGGACGAGGGGTTGGCTAGTGGGAGGCAGGAAGAGAACTGGGTCATTTTCAAGTGGCAAGCTTAGGGAGAACGCAGGGTAATGCCTGGGAGGGGGGTCCATGGCATATGGTGGGAAGAGGCCTAAGAGGAACAAGGGGGGGAGCTGGGGACGACCTTTTTAGGATATGGGAAGTAGGATGGGGAAGGAATGCTTGGGCTCTGGGGAAGGTAGCTTTAGATGGGGCTCGTGAGAACCGGAGGGCGTAAAGGGGAAGGAGGGGCCTCTGGGGGATGGGACAGCTAAGGCGGTGGGAGCTAGGCAGCCCAGGGTCTCGACGGAAGGGGGGGAATCCATGGCATGACAGGCTAAGGGAAGATCATTGGGGGGAGGTAAAGTTGGCAAGGAATAGAGAGTCCTCCAAAGAGAAGAAAGGGGAAGGGGGGAAGAAGGGGAATTCAGGGAAAAAGGGAAGCATGACGGGGGAAAAGATAAGTGGACGCATCCTAAGAAAGGAGCCAATGCAAACAAGTGACAATGAAATGGAAAGAAATCGAGACGCATCCTAAAAAAGGAGCCAAAGCGGAAGGTCACAAGGAAAAGGAAATGGAAAGAAATGCACTTAAATAGAAATGGGAAAAGAAAATGAAAAGAATGAAAAAGGAAAAAAGGAAAAAAAATAAAATGGCCAAAGGGTAGAGAGGGATGGCTAAGGAGGGACAGGGCCCTCGATGGGTCCTCAAGGACCGGAAGCGGCAGGGGGTGGGGGCTAGGTTGCTACTGCTCAGTGCAGAATCCTGAGGGAGCAGCGAAACGGAACACCTGTAACATAACTCCTAACTTTATGTATGTTAATAAAGTTTGCTGTGGCAATTTTTCTCCCACTCAGTCAACTGGCCATGCCTCTCATTGGTTGCAGGGGGGGTGGCTCAAAGGGAGGAGGGTAGCGGGTAAGGAATAAGGATAAGGGGGGGTGTGCAAGATGCTTATGTAGATGTGCCCCGACTGAGACTGTCGGCGCTACGGCAGGCTCCTGCGCCATTTGGAGAATGGGCTTCGGCGGCGGCCCCCCTTAGTGCCGACACCCCTCATTGGGGCACAGCGGGTGTGGGGTGGTGGGGCCACGGCCAAGCATGGCTCCGCCCAGGGGAGGCGGTGGGTGATCTTATCATGGGGGGCAAGCGACAGCCGGGGAGCCTATAAAAGAGGCCCTCACACGTGGGTTTGGTCCCTTGCTTCCTGCCTCCTGTTTTGTTGCCCTCCCACCGACCCTTTCATTTGTGTTTTAGTTTCTCTTTCAGACACGCCCAGCGGATGTTACATGGTGTTCCCGTTAGAAAGTACTGGCGGATACCACCAGGGAACTGCACAGCCATCAGTTTATTATGAACGGTGCCCAGGAGTATTAGTCTCAGGGGAGGCCCATGTTAAAGGGGAGGGTTAGGGGGCTTGGAAGAGCTTCCAACTCCAACATGGGTGGGGGAAAATGGGAAGTGCATTGATGGAAAAGGAAAAGGAGAGTAACAACGAATACAACAAGGGGAGGGGAAGGAACAAAATGATTTAGAGTAAATGGGGCTCTGGCAAATAGGAGGGAAAAGTGGGGGGAAGGGGAACCTGGGACGAGGGGTCAGCTAGCGGGAGGCAGGAAGAGAACTGGGGCATTTACAAGTGACAAGCTTAGGGAGAACGCAGGGTAATGCCTGGGAGGGGGGTCCATGGCATACGGTGGGAAGAGGCCTAAGAGGAACAAGGGGGGGGAGCTGGGGAGGACCTTTTTAGGGTATGGGGAGTAGGATGGGGAAGGAATGCTTGGGGTCTGAGCAAGGTAGCTTTAGATGGGGCTCGTGAGAACCGAGGGAGTGAAGGGGAAGGAGGGGCCTCTGGGGGATGGGACAGCTAAGGCGGTGGGAGCTAGGGCAGCCCGGGGTCTCGACAGAAGAGGGTGAAGGAATGCATGGCATGACAGGCTAAGGGAAGATCATTGGGGGGAGGTGAAGTTGGCAAGGAATAGAGAGTCCCCCAAAGGGAAGAAATGGGGAGGGGGGAAGAAGGGGAATTCAGGGGAAACGGGAAGCATGACGGGGGAAAAGATAAGTGGACGCATCCTAAGAAAGGAGCCAATGCGAGCAAGTGACAATGAAATGGAAAGAAATCGAGACACATCCTAAAAAAGGAGCCAAAGCGGAAAGTCACAAGGAAACGGAAATGGAAAGAAATACACTTAAATAGAAATGGGAAAAGAAAATGAAAAGAATGAAAAATGAAAAAAGGAAATAAAATAAAATGGCCAAAGGGTAGAGAAGGACAGCTAAGGAGGGACGGGGCCCTCGACGGGTCCTCAAGGACCGGAAGGGGCGGGGGTGTTGGGTGCTAGGCTGCTACTGCTCAACGCAGAATCCTGAGGGAGCAGAGAAATGGAACACCTGTAAGATAACTCCTGACTTTATGTATGTTAATAAAGTTTGCTGTGGCAATTTTTCTCCCACTCAGTCAACTCGTCATGCCTCTCATTGGTTGCAGAGGGTGTGGGGGGGGGTGGCTCCAAGTGAGGAGGGTAGCGGATAAGGAATAAGGATAAGGGGGGGTGTGTGAGCTGCTTATGTAGACGTGCCCCGACTGAGACTGTCGGCGCTAAGCCTGGAGATTTCCTGGGGCGCCTCTGCACCATGGACCTTTTTCTGAGAGCATGCAGAATTTGTTTAATTGCTTTATGCTGCACACACAATTAAGTTGGCTATTTTTGTTTTCACGTTGTCATATGTTGCCACTTTGAAAGAAGGTCCTCTTTTGGTTATCTACTCCCACTAAACAAACGGACGAGATCAACACGGAAGACCCTTATCTCCGCTTGGGCCCCTCTTCTGACCTGTCACTGCTGCCAAAGGGGTCACTTTGTTGAATGGAGGCGGGAAAGCATTGCACGTCGCTTTTCCTCCTCCATTTCACATGCCGACCCATTGCAAATGTGGCCGAAAAGGTGTTTATGTGCCGGAATAAGACCCAGATTGGGACATCACCAAATTGGCAAAATTCGCAAAAGGGTGCAGTGTGGCCTGCATGCCAAACCCCCAAAGGTCAGTGAGTGAGGGGACCAGTAGACTTAAAATGTAAGAGCTACGGGTTAAATTGCACATATTTTAGTGTCGTGTGAACAGCAGGTGCACGTGCAAAATGAACTTTCACCTGCTTTGGCCCTCTCTTGCACATGGGTGTAATTTTAGGGGGGGACAGGGGTGTATGTCCTCCCTAACTTTCATGGCACACCATTTTGTCCCCATTCATTTGGCTGGGGCACCTTTTCTTCAGATGTCATGTCCCCCCCAACATTTTCGGCAAAGTTACTCTACTGCTCTTGCATGCCACATTACGCAATACAGTGGCACTCATATAAATACACTACGCTGATGTATGCAGCACACTTGGTGCATTAAAAAGTGCCACACCTTCTATGTAATCGTCTAGTTAAAATTCCCACTACTCTACATCAACATATTTCAAAACGCAATTCATATTGAACATTTTACCTTTGTAATAGTTTCATCATTGTTTATTTACATCTGATATACTCAAGTTAAATTGTTTTCCTATGCCTACAATGTTGAGACAACAAATCCCAATGGTGCTAATTCCCTAGTCAAGATTTGTTTATCTTAACAGTGTGATTTTTTTTAAGAATCATGGTCAGGTTTGTAACACACTTGAGCCCAGCCGACCCACTAAGAATTCAGGATTTGGTATGATTTATAACAGGCAAAAGTTGCGCATTCACCCAGATACGAAAGACACTTGAAAATGATGTTCACAACGAAATGGGCATAGTTTACTACAGCAGGGGACTCTGTTTAAGTTTCAAATCAATCACCATAAGCAGGCGACCAGGCCTGGGTTGTTTAAATTCCCACATCTGATATGGGGTGTGTGGGCATATATGAAGTTTGAATAGTGGCATGTACCATTCAGCCTTTCATCCTTCTGAGGTGGATTCATTAAGTATCATCCGTTTAGTAATGATACAACCACTGGTAAAGCACTTAAAAGTGGAAGGAGTCTGGCATGAAGCATTATGTTGAAACTTTATGACAGTGGCGGTACAGTGATAATGGTGCCGGTAGTGATGCGGGCCCCGTTATGAGTCCTGCTCGCGGGGGCTGCTCTGCACGCCTGATCAGACCAGGCGTGCAGAGTGGCACCCGTGGGCAGAACTGGATGGTAGCAACGGTACTGTTATGAACGTTATTGCTGCTACTATCCTCCCCATTCCCATGGAGCCCTATGGGGGCTCAAATGGGAATGCGGACATACCGGCTCCGGGTCCCACGCAAGGGGAATTACTTGGCCCGCCAAGGTTGGAATGGCCCAGTAATTCCCCTTTCGCTGGACCCGGGGCCGGACCCGAGTTTGGGGGTAGCCATGCTCTTGTTAAGGGCATGGCTACCTCCAAACTTGTAATGAGGCCCATTGTCTCACTCTGTATTTGTTACCACCACATATCCGTTCTTACACATCAAATGCTGCACATTTACATAAATATTTATTCACTTTCAAACCTGATATCCTACACGTATATCCCGGTGCTACTTAGTTGTGTTCGCCAATCTTTTTAAGACAACTGAAGTTTTGTAAATACGTGTAAAGTTACGTTTTTCTGGGCATGCACCATTTCCCCATTCAGGCTGCACCTTGACACATCCACACCTTTTACAAGCACCATGGAATATCAGCTTTTGTTGGCTATCCTTGGAGTAAGTTAAAAGGTAGCCTATTTTCCCTCTAACCCTCTTCCTGTTTTCCCTGCTCATGCCCCCCTGCCCACCCTGACCCCTTATTAGGCCATGGTCCTGGGTTGAGAACCTCTCGGTGTAGTCTCTGTTTTCATGCCCGGCGCGGCATTCCTTCAGGCTGCGGAGCATATCAGTAACGGCTGGCAGTGTTGTGAGTATTCGCTCGTAGGCACTCACAGTGCTTTCATTGAATTTAATATCTTGCCGCCTTGCGGCCTATGTGCAGAGTATCCTGTTTAATATTTTTTAATATCTTGCTGTGTACTTGATTGCATATTGCTACCTCACGGCCTATGTGCAGAGTATCCTGTTTAATATCTTGCTATGTACTTGATTACATCTTGCCACCTCACGTCCTGAGTGCAGAGTATTCTGTTCAGTATCTTGCTGTGTACTTGATTACTTCTTGCCATCTCACAGCCTGTGTGCAGAGTAGCCTTGTTAATATCCTGCTGTGTACTTAGATTACCATATTGCTGCCTTGGCTTTGCAGACTTGCCCTTTGCAGTTACATCTGCACTGTACTTCCTGATTTTAATCTTCCTTGTGGTGCATGCACAGTTTAGCCTCTTGCATTCATCCTGCATTGTTCATCTTGAATTAACACATAGCTTCCTCGTGGCATGCTGCTGGTAGCCTTTTTCCCTCTAACCCTCTTCTTGTTTTCCCCGCTCCTCCCCCATACCCATCCGACCCCTGATTGGGCCCTAGGCCTTATTTAACCATACCACATAGGGCCGCCCATGCAGCCCCCTCCAGTGAAGGTCCCCGAGGCAAAGTACAGCTCCCTCAGTAGCAGTTCCAGACAATGTTTGCCGGTGTTTGCTGTGTAAGCATGCAGCGCAGCTGTCAACCAGCATTAGACTGACAAGGCATTAAAGGTGCCGACAGGTGAACAGCCATTACTGCACCCAATTTAACTGTTCCTTCTCTCTTATTACTCCAATTAGCTGTTATTGCAGTCTGCTGCATGTTGCCGTTATATGTTATCCATATCGGGCATTAGGTGAAGTGTCGCAGTTACACATTTATGCATTTTCTCTCTTCTAGAAAAATCAAATCTGTGTGTTTTAGTATTTGCTGCTGTGGGTGAAAATTAGGCTTTTTTTCCCCTCTTCTAGAAAAGTCAAATCTGTGTGTTTTTGCACATGCTGCTATGTTTGAAAATTAGGTTTTTTTCCCTCTTCTGGAAAAGTCGAAACTGTGTGTTCTTGCATTTGCTGCTGTGTTTGAAAATTAGGATTTTTTCCTTGTTCTAGAAAAGTTGAATCTGTGTTTTTGCATATGCTGCTGTGTTTGAAAATTAGGCTTTTCCCTCTATCCCCTTTCTAGAATCTTTTCCCTCTATCCAGAAATCTCTCTTCTAGGGGTTTTGCTTTCTGCTGAATGCTGAAGCCTACTCCTTTCCCCTCTATTTTGGTCACTTGATTCTAGATTTCTGCATTGCTGAGTGTTGTAGTTTGGTGTCATGAACTACAGTTTCTCCCTCTCTCCCTCTCCCCCCTCCTTTCTCTCCACACTCTCCCTTCATGGTGCTTTCAATCTCCCCTATCTTCTCTAACTGCTATTCTATCACCTATCCTATCTCTCCCTCGAAGTCTGAAAGGAAAAAGTTAAAGAAGGATGTCCTTGTCTCTATTTCAGGCCTGCCCATCTCTGGCACCTATGCCAATGCTTCTACAAGTCAGACTGTCACAGACATCCTCTTTGTTGTTCCCTCTCCAGACCTTTGGATTTCCCACATCTCCGTTCTCTTCCCTTTCTCTTCGTCTCTCATTAACAGCGGCACCCATTGGGAAGTACTCTTGGCACATTTCCTTTCCTCTAGGGCCATCGTTAATGTTTACCAGAATGGCACTGCCATGGTCCAAGAATCTCAGCCCAGCCTCCTCCTTCTTGACAGATGTCTTCCTTCTCTCATCAACTTCCTCCCTTCTTCTGCCACTCCTCTGCCACCCCTCTACCACCATCGACGGGTGTACCACATTCCTCAGAAGACCTTCAAAAGAGGCAACCAGCTTTACTTAACTACCCTCAACTCTCACTCTGTTATCAAACACTCCTCTGGTATCTGTCACCTCCTTGAAGACCACGACCTCGACGTCCTTGACCTCACTGAGGCGTGGTTCAATGCCAGCTCTGTTATGAAGTTTGACACGCTCTTCACTGAGGGCGACAAGATCCTCTCTAAGCTCAGGCCTAACTGGTCCAGGAGCGAAGTGGCCCTGATCTTCCCTGAATGGGTCCCTGCTTCTATCATACCCACTCAGTCCTACTCCTCCTTTGAATGCCTTGTCTGCAGGCTTGCTGTCTCTACTATCCTCTCGCTGACTCTGGCCACCATCTACAGACCCCCTGGCCCGGTGTCCGTCTTCATCTCAGAGTGGTCTGACCTCACCTCTTCTCTCCCGGCCTCCACCTCCAAGCTTCTCCTCCTCAGAAACTTCAATATTCCCCTCAATTCTCCTGATATGGCTTCTGGATGCTTTCGTAACCTCTGTCACTCTTTTTCCCTCTCCATTCTTCCCTCTGGTACGACGCACTCAGCTGCACACACTTTGGATTCTCTCATCTTTGCAGAAACCCCCATCTCCAACCCTCTCACTTCTCCCTCACCTGATCGGATCATGCTCTCCTGTCCTCTCACCTGGACCTCCTGGGTCCCTCGGCTAAGCCCTCCGGCACTGTCAGTATCCTTTTCAGTTCTTTGACTTAGGAAGCAGTGTCAGCTGCTGCTTTTGACACCACCTTCATTCCCCCTCCAACTCCTGCCACTGACTCTCACTCTAACACAGCCCTTATTAAGCTTCATCTCCCCATCTCCAACACTCTGGACACCATTGCCCCTGTCATAAGGATTCGAATGAAGCCTGCCACCAAGTGCAGGGGGAAGTGGAGGGCTTTGGGCTCATCCTCTGACAAAATTGACTGTCACCTGCACCAAAGGCAATACAGACTTTCTGTCCTCTCCAAGAAGAGGGTCCATATCCAAGTCTGTGTCTCTGCGGCCTCTAAAAACATGATCAGACTCTTTAACATCTGCAAGGAGCAGGCCAATCCTAGTGCAGTCTGCACCTCTCCTGTTCCCTCCCAGGAACTTTGCACAGCTCTGGCCTCTCATTTCACCACTAAAATTCAGGATACCCTGTCCTCACTTTCCTCTTGGTCTTCCCCTACCTTTCTCAGGCTCCCTTTGGCCGACTTGTCCTCTCCTCTTCCTTTTTCCTCCTTCTCTCTGACATCACCTGACGATGTCTCTAGACAAGTCCGATCTATGAAAGTGTCATCCAAACAGGTGCTCCCCTGCTCCTCCAGAAACATCAAGCACTACATTGCCACCCTTGCTCCATCCTTGACTGATTTCTGCAGTCACTCTTTTGCCACTTGAGCTTTCCCTTCTCTCCTCATGCACTCCCTTGTGCACCCCCTCCTAAAAAAGCCTTCTGCTTACCCTACATTCCCGGCAACTGTCACCCGATTTCTATCACTCCTTCCATGGTCAAACTCCTGGAAAAGCTTGTCATCTCCCAGTTTACCCTCCACACTGAATCTGTTGGCTGCCTCCATGACCATCAGTTTGGCTTCAGAGCCACCCACATATGGAAACCACTCTCATGAACACCCCTGAAGATCTTCTCGCTAACCTAGATTCCAGCTCTCACTCTGTATGCATCCTCCTTGACCTTTCCTCTGCTTTTGACATGGTAAATCACGCCTCCCTGATCAACCGACTCCGTGTGAACCTGGGCATCAGGTCCTGGTATCACTGACCTCCTTCCCCCTGGACCGTCCTTCCCAGGTCCAACTTGGGTCCTTTCCCTCCACCACCTTTCTCTTCACATGCTCAATCCTCTCACCCTGGCTCTTCAATGTCTATCGGGCTCCTTTGCCACACTTGATCTCCACCTTCTCTTCTAACATTCAGTGTTATGCAGATGAAACTCAGCTCTCTTTCAAACTTCCCTCATCCTCCTCTCCTCCCTTGCTCATTCCTGACGGTCTATCCGTGATTCAGGATTGGTGCACCTTCAAAGATCTTTGTCTTAATGCCAGTAAAACAGAGATCCTACCTATTGGGACCCCTGCTCCCACTTTCCCTCTCTTACTCTGGCCGCCCTCCATGGGTCCTCTACACTCGCCTTCCTGTGAGGCATAAAACCTTGGTATCATCTTCGACTCCACTCTCTTCTTCTCTCCTCACATCGTGGACCTTGCCAAATAGGCCCACTTCCAACTGCACCTCCTTAGAAGTATTCTACTTTTTCTCACTTTCCCCCAGAAGCTCACTGTCTCCAAAGCCCTGGTTCTCTCCAGGCTTGACTACTACAACATCCTTTTTCTCAATCTGCCTACCTCTACCCTTCGCCCCCTGAAATTAATCCAGAACAGGACTGTGAGACTTATCCTAGGCCTCAAGTCCAGGGACTGCAGCTCTCCAGCCCTAAGATCTATCCACTGGCTCCTGGTTGCTACAAGGATAAAGTGCAAGCCACTCTGAATCATTCACATGGCTCTCTTGGGCCTGGGACCCCGTTACATACAACTTTCTCTCCTTAAATCCCGCCATGCTAGAGCCCTTCGCTATTCTAATTTCTGCACTCTGCAGATCAGACACTTTTCCAAGCAGAGAGTGGGGGGTAGTTCTCAATACTCTGGAGGTGCCTCCCTCTGGAATGGCCTCCGTGCCCCTCTCAGACTTGAGCCGGATCTCCTTAAATTCTGGAAACTTCTCCAGACCCTCATTTTTCTTCCTCCTTCACTCTCCCACTCCCCTGCTAATGTCCCCTTCTGCCTCTTGACTGGCAGCTTGGTTCCTTCAGAGTCTTATAGGGCACCAGACCCCTCTCGTTCAGTCTACCCTTGCACTTGGTTTCCCTCAACACCCCCACCTAAACTTGCTTTCAAGCCCCATCCCCCTGCACTAGCTTGACTGGACCTGCACCCTTGAGCCCTTCCAGCCCCTCTCCTCACACTTAGCTCATGGACCTCCTTTCCCCTGCACTCTCTGCATTTCCCTGGCTCTGTCCACCTTGCCTCCCCTGACACCCGCCTACCCACAGGCCCTTCCCCCCTGTGTAGCACTTCCCTCCTCCCCCCTGCATTTCTCATTACTGCACTTGCACAATCTGAATGCCATGAGGCCTAGTAGGATTGCTTTTGTCTTGTTATCCCTGCCCCCCCCTTTGCCTTGTGTATAGGCGCAATATACATACCCAAAAAATATATTTAAAAAAATGCAATATACTCAACTGTGCATAAATAGCTTACCCATAAAATGTGCCTATAGGAAAGTTGTAAATCCTTTGTGACTCACTTGTACTTCCTTTTTTCAAATGGGAGGAGTTACACCATGTAAGTCACTACTTGAATGTGAATTGTCTGCATATAGAACAAAATTCAAGGGTTACATTATTTTATATCAGTAGGATTTGTAGTGTGAACCGCGGCCATTTAAATGCTCGCCATACATGTGATATAATACACTCTCATCTGCCTGTGCTTTATCGAAGGAACATATTTTTTACCCCCACCTACACATAGTTGCCCGCCGTGTTTTGAGTCATAAGCAGTTGTGTGAGTCTAATTAAGAGAGTGTCCTTCAATCTCGATCAGTGATAGCAAGGCCGAAAGAGAGTTCTGGTTGAATAAGTCAAATATTATTTGGGGATCCATATAACTTCTGTACTCTGACAGCTTTCGCAATTGGTTAAATGGACGAGTTAACATTTCCCAGTACATTTCTAAAACCACATTGCACAACTGTCAGTACTGTGTCTGAGGTCTCCCAATCTTGAAGACTTGCAAGAAGAAATGTTCCCATAATATTAGCAGGTACACACAGCGTGCAGGTTTATCTCAATAAATGCAAATACTCTTACTTGCTCCAGGTGTTACTGCTTCCAGGTCCATCTTAACAGTTCTGGGGCCTGAGGTGCATACAGCCCTGCCCCCTGCATCCCTGAAGCCTATGACCTCCTCCCAGACCCCCTAAAACCCATGTCACCCCCCTTCGAAATTCATATCGACTCCCAATCTGTAAAGTGAAGGGATTACATACCTCGAGTTAAATTCAACTGCAACCTGTCTAGGCTTTAAATGGATTATCTAGTTGTTAATAAAATATAAACATTACACATCCCTGTGACCTTTTTCCGCAGGAGGATTCTATATTGAAGACATGTATTAAATAAATGATAACCTAACAGTTCAACCTGATCATTTGTTTCTGTATGAACGTGTCCAAAGTAAATGCCCTTGGAAAAACATGACATGACTAGGCAGCGGAGAAAGCAGAAAGGCATGTTACACACATCAACATTCACTTTGCATTTCAGGACATGCCCACACAGCAGACATACAAATTCAAATAATCATACAAATAATAAAATGAGTATCACCCAGTGAGTATTTGCGTTCTACTGCTCAAGGCTGATGTCTCTGACACTATGCCAAGATTAAACTATTCTTTTCATATATGCAAAATCATTAATTATATCCAACAATTCTAACTATTGAACCATTCCAGACATAATGCTTAACAGAGCCACATCATTCAATCTGGCTTCAATCATAAAGGTAAAACAAGGCCAGATAAGAAATATATAACACCTTTGCCATTTGTGGTAACGTGGAATGAGGGAAGGCTATGCCCTTAAGAGGGGTGTGAAGGTGAACCAGTAGTGACCCAAACAACACAGGATCACAGTTTAAAACAAAGGTAATGTCAAATGAAGGGTGTATACAAACATATAAACGTTAAACACTGCACCTTCACTAGAATCAATAGAAAATACTGTATACAAACCCACTCCCAAAGGAAGAACAGAGGAGATGTAAGAAAGAAACCAGCGCTCTGAGTATGGTTCCAGGGGTTGTAGGTGAATTACTAGCCACAAAAAGGATATGTCGAAGTTGAAAAAAGGTGTAATCATGACCTAACCAGTCTCTAGAACCCAAGTGGGCCGAGGGGCAGTTCAGGGTCAATAGTACCAGGAATCCGTTCTTGGAGGGAGCCGAGTAGGCTGATAATGCGGTTGCTATGTGCGGCAGAAGGGGTGCTCGAATGTTACAGGTCAGGGCGGTCGCAGGATTGCTTCATAGTTGAACCAGGCCGAGTCAGGTTTTAGCCACTGGGAGGGGTCGATCAGTGACGGTCCAGCGGTTCAAGTCGGCGGTATATGCTCAAAGTTGTGACTTTGGGGGCGTTGATGCACAGGTCGATGAGGTGGCTGTTTGAGGGCTAGATGGGAATAACCATGGTTGTAACCCCAGGTCAGAGTCGGCATGTGACACAGAAGTGATTCAGATCCGGTCCTGGCATGGAGCATTTGGTTGGAGGACAGGATGGCTCCATTAGGCGTCTGCTCTCCCAACTTCAGGAGATTCTGGTGCAGAGATGGAAGGTTGTGGTCCACCGCAAAGGTTCCTGATGTGCTCTGGGAGTGGGTAGGGAGCAGATATTCACTCCACCAAGGACACTTCTTCTTAACCTCAGGAGAGCTTTGGAAAGCACAACCTTCCCAAAGGAAGTCCAGTACGTGTTTCTCAGGTGAATGTTCGTGTCTTCAGTATATCCGAGTGGATCTCAGAGAATCTAAAGAAGGAGTGGAAGAGCCCCTATTTTAAAGGCAAAAGTCCCCAGGTGATTGGGCTAAAGCTAGCTTTATTTAGTGGTCCAATCCCAGTTCTTGAATAGAGTGGACTTTGCCTATCTGATATCACACACAAAGTGCTTTACTCGAGAGGAAGTGGAGGGTACAGGAAAGAGAAAGCAAGACAAAGGGAAACAAGATGGTGGGACTCTCCTTCCATTGACCAGGGCCTCTTGCCTACTCCAATCCCGCCACCTTCCCTTCCTACTAACAACAAAGGCTTTTAGCGATGCAGCACCTGGTGAGAGGCTACTCCATTTGAATGGGTGTGCTCCTTTGATGCCCATGCCCAGAACAGCTGCCTCTGGCAGAGGATGTTACCTGTCCTCCCAAAGAGATAAAAGAAGAGACCCGTATCCCCAGGTCCCTTTCCTGCTATTTTGCAGTCTCCACCCAGCTGTCCAGAATGCACATCACCTTCCAGCGCAGACCTAACTCACAGGAGCGGACACATGTGCAATATTAATCGGGATGTGGCAGCTATCATCATAAGTAGTACCATGAACCATGCCCAAACTCATCCATAGATTTATTTAGAGTTTACTCTGCCACCAGTATGGGTTACTCATGATCATTGTAGATTTGGAAAGGGGGGCATATCTTAAATGATGCCCCTGTGCAGAAAAAAACCTGGCTATCTTTGCGGCTCTCGAGTGGGCATCTTGTGACCTTTGACTCTGCTCTACACCATGAGCAGAGCAGGTGTTGCGGTCACGCTACTGATACAGCAGGGCACAAGTACACTCTGCTTTTGGCACATGGAGTTGAAAAGGGGAATCTGTTTGGCAGATCCCCTTTTGAAGATGGAATTATGTATTATTAAAAATCAAAAAAGCAAGGGCTTTTCACCCTTGCCAGGTGGCAACTCTTAACACTGTGTACATTATAAAATGTGACATACATCCTGCTCAGGAATTGATAAGAAAAACAGTACATGCATCTAAAGGGGAACCATAATATGAAAAATAAGTCTCTGAGAAAGCATGAAGCAAAGTAAAGAAGAAATAAAGTGCGCAATTATAAGGGGGCTTTGAGAAATGCTAACATTACTTTCCATTGCGCATTTTGCATCAACCAGTAGATCGGTGACACTTAGAAATGTAGCAGTTATAGTTTATCTTGCAGTGCTGCTCTTGCTATAAAAAAATATTGGTGTGAGGAAAAGCACACACCACCACTAACTAGACCTGCACCATAATGATGCTTTTTTAGTTTACATAACTAGTTATTTGTATTGCAGGTATGTTGTTTAGTAGCACAGTAAGTGCTCCTATCAATACCACGTATACACACAAATATGAACTCCACCACACAAACAGAGATTTCTGCAACAAATGCTTGACTCACTCAGCTATCTTCTTCACCATGGTGGAACTCAAACGTACCAATATTCATTTCAACTTTGATTATTGCATTTTATTAAAATATTTGATATAATTGCAAAAACTGGGCATTTAGAGGTTCTGTTGATCCAATCTGGACTTGGTTGCAATACCTCATCAGCACATTATGCATTATAATGATGTGCTTAAGTCTTTAAAAAAAGTGTATCAACTCCTTTGCCAGGTAGACAGGTGGGGGCCACGCCCACAGATCAACATCTCAGTGCACGCCGAGAAATATATCACACTTGTCATGCCTGTAAACACTCTCATTTTGTTGACAGCCATCACCTTAGCTATGAGCTGATTGAGATTTAGGAGGTGCCAATGGCTCTAGAGTGTAGATGCTAGCCCTGCACCAAAGATGATCTGTAAAAGGTGTGCTGCAAAGCGCACACTCACAGAGAAGTAAGCATGTCAGTGTTTTTTGTTTTTCAAATTGATTGGGGGTTATTCCCAGGTTGGAGGTAATGGAAAAACGATGCCGGTAAAGCATTACCTTCGGCCTATTCTGACCTGGTACACTGCTATTAGCGGTACCGTAACTAACGGTACCTCTAATAGCGGCATGGGCGCGGGCACGTGGCCTATCATACCGGCAATACTGGCATGTCGTAAATCTGAGGAAATGAAAAGGTAGGCGGCCAAGCAAATACCGGCATCATGAAGGCGCTAATAGGCGACACCGGCATTCCGGTAATACCGGCATCGCGAACCAACCGTAACATGCTATGTGCAGTGTTCCCAACTGCCACAGGTGCACACAGTCAGCACATGTGGAGGTAATGGAGTCTGGCCCAGTACAAAAGGAGCACACCCACACACCACATCCCCTCCCACACCAAGATGATTCCAATAGTTGTAGCAATACTGGAGCTGGAGGACATTCTTGCATTGCCACACCAGCAACAACAACAACAGCCGGCACCACAGACGAGACGCAGCAGGAGAAGGAGGGTGAGACAGGCCCAGCATGCCCCACCAGTGCAGCCAGCGTTACCACATAGGCAGCCCCCAATCCCTTGCATCAGAGCCAGTCCTTTCAACCTAATCCTTGAGCAGATCCACACCCTGTACCATCTGGATCGGGTCACCATCACCACCATCGTGGACATGATACACAATGACATTGTCAGCCTCATTGAAATACGTACCACCATCCCCCCTCTACTGAAGGCAGTGTCTGTGCTCCACTTCCTTGCCACAGGCACCTACCAGCACACAGTGGGGCACGTGCATGGCATATCACAACCCTTATTTTCTTGCGTTCTGAACCAAGTGCTGGATGCCCTCCTCAAGCACACAAAGGACTACATGTCCCTACCACGGACTCACCAGGAGATTTTTGATACAAAAGTTGGCTTCCATGCACTGGCAGGCATGCCAAATTGTGTAGGTGCCCTCGACTGCACCCACATGGAGTTGGTGGTCCCGCATGCCATGGAGGTGGTGTACCGCAACCGCAAGCAATACCACTCCATCAATGTGCAGATGGTATGCAACGCCAGCAAGATCATCACACATTGTTGTGCCCGATATCCTGGATCAACTCATGACTCTATGGTCCTGCGGAACTCCACGCTACCACGCTTCATGGAGCGACATGCTGGATGACTTGCCTGGCTGCTTGGTACGTTTCATGACTGGCACGTGGAATTGAAATGGGGGGAGAGATGCACACATCACCATGCTGTCAATGTTGATGTGACTGCACGATGTGCTCATCACCGAACACTGTTCCCCAAAGCATTACAAATGGTACATGACACCCAAATCCCATAGGAATGAAGTAAGGTTGACACCTATCACTACATGACTATCAGTAAACCACCCCACATCCCACAACACGTGCACCACTCATCAGCGGACCTCACCCTCCGTAACGCCATCCAGCAACATGCAGTGCATATGCACTATGTTGCTATCTCCAGCAAATCACCACACAGGACAAGCATCCCTGGGAGTGCATTGAACTGAACCAACAAGGGAATCCACTGTCTGTCACAGGGCTGCCACACCCACAGGAATGCTGCATGTCACTATGTGAAAAATCAGCGCTGAATGCCTAATATTGCACAGACTACTGCTAACGCTCCCTGTAAGTAAATCTCACAGAACACAACACATCACAAATTTGACACAAACACAGCTGTATGCGTACACGATGCATGTTCAACAAGACGGCAGAGCACACCATGTATCATCTTGAAGATGATGCAACCCACACCATTAGTCCATGGCACAGGACACATTGAGGGCCTGAAAATGGCGTGCATACAATCAGGGACATGTGCATACGACCAACGATAATCTGCAGGCATGTGTGACTAGTACAGCTGTCCATCATGATTTGACTGACATGTACTTTTTGTTGCATCCCATGCAGGTGACAGTGGCTATCCCTTGAAGCTGTGGCTCCTCACCCTCTGTCCCAAACCCACAGAACAGGACTACAATTATTCCCACACCCGTACCCCTGTGGTCATTGAGCAGATCTTTGGCCTGTTGAAGGCACGATTTTGCTGCCTTTGCCTTTGCCGGTTGGGTGGGGCACTCCTCTACAGGCATGAGAAGGTGGCCAAGATCATCATGGCATGTGTCATGCTGCACAATATGTGTATCCGCCGGAACGTGCCCCCGCCCCCTAACATTGAACTGCTACCACCTGGTGATGATGAAGGGGATGAAGAAGATGTGGCTGGACATCATCGCAATGCTGATGCACAGGAGGGACGTGCTGTGCGTCGGTCAGTGATTGCACAATATTTCTGGGTGTGGGGGTACATGTACACTATGCACTGTATATGAATAACTGACACATGCGCAATGATGAATACCCACTCAAGTATTTCTTTGAACACAACGGGTGTATTGAATTTTACAATGATAACTAAAGTGCACTAACCCACCACCACCCTCACCCGCCTCACACTCCCCACACAACTCCCCCACACACCCTCAACCCCCTGCCCCTCCCCCACAACTCCCCCACACACCCTCACCCCCCTCCCCCCACAACTCCCCCACACACCCTCACCCCCCTCCCCCCACAACTCCCCCACACATGTCCCAACAAGTGTCTAATGCCTTCATCAGGCTGGCCAGTCTACTTTTTTGCACTCCCTGGACCTAGTGGCGGCATGTCCGGCCGGCGCAGGGTACACAATGACCTGCGGAGTGGGCTGGTCTGGGTTGAGCTTGATGAGGATGGTGTGGCCGCCTGCTCAAACTGGGTTTCCGGACATTCTGCCTCATTGGCATCGGCAATCCGGCTAAGGACCTGCCGCAGGGCGGATACCTCCTCGCACAGTCGGATAGTATTGTCTGCAATAATCTTGCCCAGGGAGGCGGTGTTGTCAGTAATTGTATTGCCCAGAGAGGTGATGATTTCTCGCCACTTCTGCCTTGCCTGGGCATTGTCTTCCACAAACTGATGCACATGGTCAGTCAGCTCCTCATGGCGCTGCGGCCCTGCCGGTACACCTGTGGAGATGGAGGGTGCTTGTGTGTCATGGTGGACCTGGATGGGACCACTACGGGACTCATTGATCCTTGGGATAACTCCCCCCCAGACTGCTCCGGGGTGGTTGCGTGGTCTGACTCCAGAAATGTGATCAGGGGGGATGGTGCAGGACTTGGTGTGCAGGGATGTTCCGAGGTTCGTCCTCCACAGGCACCCACACCTCTTCCTGTTACGCCTCCTCAGCCAGGGGTGCTGTGGTTGCCACCTCCCCAACCGAATTGGACTCTGCCAATTGTGGAGCCTCAGCTGTCTCGTGTCTCAGCTGTCTCGTGTGGCAGTGCGACAGGTGTTGGCGCTTCACTCTCAACGGCACTTGGCAGCACCGGTGCCCTGGCAACTTGAGGTAGTTTGATTGGTGGTGCACGGCGGGCCTTTGGTCGGCCCTTTGAGGAGGAAGGCCTGTTGGCCTCATCCCGGGCCCTCTTGCGGGGTGTGGTTTGCTGTGGGGGTGAGTCCTGCACATCGCTGTCATGGTCTGAGCCTGTGGGGGTCGAAGAGAGGGACGGCATGAGTGATGGTTTGATAGGCAGCATGCATACATTTGTACAATTGATCATCTACACAATCGAGGGTAATAGGCATTTGAGTTTGGATGATCACATTGCTTGCTACATGGATGGGTGATGCAGGCATATGTCGGGGTCCCTCATGTTGGGGCAGACGTATGGTATGTGACAAACATATTTGTTGGGACCTGCATGCAGTGTGACTTATGCCATTTGCATCTTTGTGTGGTATGTGTCAAGTACGGCATTGACTTCCTGCAGGCAACTGCTTGTATCAGTGCTGCGTCCGACAAATTTGCTGGGGATGTGTGTGTTGGGCCATGGCTTGCCTTTTAGGACAGACATATTGGTGGACTTTCATCAGACTCTGCATTACATTTTTTTTATTAGGACACTCACCTCCATCCGCCGATGTTGTGGCGCCACTCTCCATGTCTCCGACACCTTCTATGCCCTCCATGCCAATCAGGCTAGCACAGATGTCCTCCCATCGGGCCAGCTCTATGGGGGAGCAAGCTCCTCCATCAGTTGCAGTTGCCTGGCTCCTGTTGGCAGAGAGTATGTTGCGTACTCGCAGCCACAACTCGTCCCACTGCTTCCTGCAGTCTTTTATTGTGCGTGGGGTGTTCCCGACTGCGCTTACTTTCTGCGCCACAAGTGCCCAGATCTCTTTCTTGTGGATAATGGCCTCCCTCTTCATGCTCTGGGAAAACACGATGTCAGCATGTTCCTGCAGGGTCTCAGCTAGCATGGCCAGCTCATCTTCATTGAAGCGCTCCCTGCGCTGGTGGGAGGCGCCTTTATTAACAGCCTTTGACATTGTTGTATGGTAGAGTATGATATTTCACCAACAGCAGTATCATACAGGTCTTGGCTGCTGAGTATGGCAATGGATTGTGTTTTTAAAGATGGCCGCTGTGCTCCTTCCCGTTCCTGTGCAATGACGCTACTTACGGTTCCGCTTATTTACGGTGACTGTTATTAGCGATCACCGCTAATACCGATGACAGCTATTAGTGGTGGCCGCTAATGCCGCATTGGTTAATGCCGGTAGTGCAATCTGCGCTATACATGATGCTGTTAAGGGCCTTTTTGGGGCCTTTTGCGGCATTGGCGGTAATGCCCTTACCGGCATGGCGCAAAGCACGTGCCCGCGATGTCGTAATATCCCTCTGTTAGCGTACTCCTGACTACACGGACACGCTATTTGCGCCATGCCGGTAAGGACAGTTACTTACCTCCAACCTCGGAATGACCCCCATAGGCTCGAGGGAAGTTACTCCAGCCAATAATTAATGCGAATCAAATGTGCCATGGCTTAGAACAAGCCCGGTATCTGATTGAGATAGCATTTTCACAGCCTGTGTGCAGTACAAGGCACTATACAAACAATAAGAAAACAAAGACATGGTTCAAATCTTAAAGCATGTTGTGAGGAACCTATACTAGACCCTTATACTCAAAAAACAGTTGCTTAACTATTGGCTCGAGGATTGATTATTGCAATGTCCTCTTTGCAGGCACCTTCACCAAAAACATCCATAATTGTAATTGTAATTGTTTATTTGTACAGAGCTTACACACAAGTGGAGTGCTTCAAAGCACTTCAAGGCGTGAAGGGAACAAGGGAATACAGTAATAATACTTGGGCCTTGAAATTTCTGAATGATCTAAACAGAAAAACTAGCATACTAGGCTTGGCGGCATTTCTACTAGTGCAAGTGCATGAATTGTAAAGTTTCGACCAAGCTCGGGAGGGGGGACAGAAAAAAATGAGGGGGGGCAGGACAGGCAAACTTACTTGTCCTAGTACATTTAGGTCATGCATGCATAAAGACAGAGATGCACGGAAGAGGGAGTGTGGGGGAACAACAAACGCGTTCAGTCCGACAGAGAATTGACCCCAAGTGATTCAAAACAATGCCTTGAATATCCCTAAAAGAGAACACATCTCTATAGCGAGAAGAGAGGCCCATTGGCTGTTCATCAAAAACAACCTCACCTTCAAGACCTTATCCATCACCACCAAATGCTTATCCAACAGAGGGCCTCCTTACCTCTCTCAGAAACTAGCCAAAGCTCACTCAAAGAGACCCACCAGGACACCATACACTGACTGCTTACTCCTTCCCAAAGTGAAACGATCAAAAGCCGGCGGTTCCAGCTTCCCCTACCTAGCAGCCAAACAATGGAATTCCCAGCAGAAAAACATACTGGGTATTTCAAAGAGCGCTAAAAATGCAGCTGTTCTCCTAATCTGTAACATTTCCTGGGCTTTGCTGTTGTGACCCTAAAGTATTGTATGTGAAAGGCAACACAAATAACATGCACCTGTAACAGTGCCTCAATGCCTCTGGACTGTTTGCGCTCTTTATAAATGAAATACATAAATAAATAAATACTCAGTTGCTTTCAGAATTGTTGCCCTCTTGGGATATACAGTCCTGCTTTCATACACCATACACTTATTTACGGATCCTGTGGATAGAGGAGCCCCCTCACTATGTGCCCCGCAGAATCAAGGGCTCAGGGGGAACTTCCGTGCCAGAAATACTTCCACTAAAGTGGGGACTTGCCAATGCCCTCCTCAGGCTCCCTCCCCCAATGTGACAGCATTTCTTCCTCAGACAAACATTTAAAGAAAAAATCTATGAGTCATGTTATTTCGGCACTTTAAACTAACCTGGAGCTTATGTAATCAGGGGTTTCAATGCTCAGCTAAACAGTATTTAATGTATCTGCCTCTGAAAGGATGAAAGGCTGTGTCTGCCCTGATGGGGTTTAGAAACTGTGCCCTGCAGGTTATAGAGCTCAGCACCCCATTACATTTTTCTTTAACTTTGTGTATATTTTCTGTACACTGAGCAGGTTATTACAAATCCAACATACTGTAAAAGGTGAACTGTTACTGCCCGCCTCCCATATCCTGCTGGATAAAAGCTGATATTTGAGATAGATGGTGGTAGGGCTCATTCAAACATGCGCCTCCGCAGGCATAACAATCTGGCTCTGGAGCTAAAAAGGCCAAATTAGAGAATCCTAGAAGTGATGGGATGATATTAGTACATTGCAGCACAGCAACAGATGACTACTGTTTCACATCACATTCCACACAATTGTACTTTTAGACACAGGAGATGCAGAGATTGGTTCAGGATAACACTGTGCTAATCAGGTATTTAAGTTATGATTTAAATTGAGGTGCCTGCGTACTAAGCTCAGTAATGTGGACACTAGGCCACACATGCCAATTTCCCAGCACTGGGGCATGGCCACAGAAGCTAGAAGGGCTATGGAAATAATAACCTAAAATAGATCACATGAGGACCTCCCACCCTGCCAGGCTACCCTGCCTTGCGAGGCTGGGACATTTATTCCCCTCTGACTGGCACCACTATTGTGATGGCCCTGCATGGTCGATGAATTCCCCATTTGATGACCATTCATCTCCCTTGCTTCAAGTCTCGAGGAGGGGTGACTCGAGGAACAGCTCCTCAGGCTCCTGGCTGGTGGTCCTTCTGTGGCAGGCAGCTGTAGGCAGCAAAGTGACAGTGGTGATTGTGGAGGGCAGAAAAACGGTAACAGTGACTTGCTACACCATGCACAGTGGGAGTGCAGGGGCAGAGCAGCTGCCTCAGGCAAGCTGCTGCAGTGTGCCACCCATACAGGAGGAGGGGAAGCATCTGTTAAAAGGCCGGCAGGAATCAGGATAGAAGCCAGGACCTGCTGCCTTTCAAAGCGTGGGCCCTCAAGCTGCTTGGCTCTGTGGCTCACACAGTTGCACTCTCTCACCTTTGCATCCATCACCACACCCAGCAGTCAAGGAAGGCATAGAGAACAGTGACAAATGATTGACTCACTGCAAGGCGGGGCAACACAATCACCTCCATGTCAATCATCATTACTGTTTTTTAGTTTGGTCTATAAGGTGATACTTTAGCGCCACCTATAAGCCAAACTATTGCAGTAGAGTACAGATAGGTAGAAATGGCAGATGCAAAGGTTGTAGGTGTTGTTTGGTTATTTGCTCACCCATTGACAGGCCATGGCCATGTCAATCCCTATGGACATTACACCCAATTCCTGCCCCCCCAGCCAACACACCTCCTCCTGTGAACTCTTCCAGCTCTCTTGAATCAAGCCTTACCATCACACTTTGCACTCGAAACACCTGTAAGTGTTTTCTTTAAGCAGTCTTCTGAGAGTTTATGACTTATTTGGATTTGTAAAAACACTACTGGTGTATCAAAACTGTCAAGCAGGTCTGCCTTCATCCACTCGATTTATAAGCACTATGCATACCCTTCACTGAAACCCTGTTAAGAAAAGGCATTGGCAAAGCAAATAGCTTTGGCTTGTGTATCAGTATTAGGCATTTGTTAGGCACTGCTATTATATGCCCAGGTACTCACACCATGTTGCACCTGCTACCATCAGTGGCCAGTAATACCACTACGCAGTGTCTGGCAAGTGCCTTTCCCATGCCTACAAAAAGCCCAATCTGTTGGCATTGCCAATGCTTGTTTATTGTGTGTTAAATGTGCTTGAGAGCCTGCACACACCCAAAGCATATGTTCTTTTCAGTGTCTAAATGATGTCAATGAGAGAAAGAAATAAAGAATGCCAAAGGTTTTTCGGCCTTGTGACTTGGCTACACACTATGAAGTGCCACCCCGCCCCAAGAAGTGCCGCGCCCCAATGTTAGGCAGCAGGTCAGCCCCCCAGGGATTGGGGGCCAGAGCATGTGACCCATTTGTCCACTCCCAAAAACGCCTTTGACGGTTACCTCCCATATGTGGTAACCTTTAAGTGAAGAGAACTGCTTTTATTACATTACCCATTAATGGTCCCCAGAGTTCGGGGTTGGGCATTGAATGCTAAGACGATCATCCTTGGAGTTATCTTTGTCTAGGCTATTAGTCAACAGATCCCTAGTAGCATATAGTCACCCAACAAGTGTAATCCACTCTGCTGGTGAAACAGACACTTTGGTCTCATCAAGTGCATGGCTTTTCACACTTCTTGCAATCGGACCAGAAGAACCTAATGTAATTTTTCTGCTACCTCGAGTAGAAATTCACATGCATGCTGCTTAACATGTTCCTTGTGATATCTAATGGATGATTTGTAGGCCTCATGTTCCCGTTGTTTTAATTCCTGAGGACATTTAGAATTGTTTGCCATGTATTCAATAGTTTTTTCTTTTTCTCTTTAAAAGGCTCAACAACCTACCTCTAACTGCCATGTGGTCTACTTTATTGCAGACTAGTAGTTTTGATTCAGGTTTGTAGCATTTTGGGAAGAATGCTGAACAAAATAAAATAATAATACAGTTTTTACTTTTTACATTCCGAGGATGGAGTTAAGGGATTACCGGCGCCTGTAAGGGCACCGATGGCGGTAATCCCTTACCTCCGTATTCCGAGTTCCCTTTGCGGGTCCCTCTTTACCTCCTGCTTTTAGCAGGAGTAAATTACGGGACCCGCAAAGTGACCTTGGAGTAAATTACGGCACCGTAATTTACGGTGCCGTAATTACCTCCTTCCCCATTCCCATTGAGCCCTATGGGGGCAGAAATGGGGATGGGGAAGGGCTATGGTGAATGGGGAATTACCGGTCCATCCAACCTTGGAATGGACCGGTAATTACTCCATTCACCATGCCGGTATTCCATGGAGTAAATAGCTCCATGGTTGCCAACCATGGAGCTATTTACTCCATGGTGTAGTCCTAACTCGGAATGAGGGCCATTGTCTACACCATGGGCCTCATTAGGACCCAGGCGGTAAGGGGTTTACGGCGGCGTAAACAGCGCCGACCCTTACCGCCTGATTCCGAGGTCCCTTAGCGCCATGGAGGTTTTAACACCTGCTTTTAGCAGGTGTTAAAATCCATGGCGCTAAGGGACCATGTTGTTAATTATGCCACCGTAATTTACGGTGGCGTAATTAACGCCTTCCCCACTCCCATTATGCCCTATGGGGCAAAAATGGGAATGGGGAAGGGTAAATGGGTTAATGGGGACTTACCGCCCCGCCAACCTCGGAATGGGGCGGTAAGTCCGCCAACCACCATGGTGTAAACGTAGTTTACGCCATGGCGTAAAGGTACGGCCCAGGCGGTAACTTACCGCCTGGGTCGTAATGAGGCCCCATGTATGGAACCTACCCACATGCCAAATTTCAGCTTTGTAGAATGTTGGGAAGTATGCATGAACATTTTGAACAGAGACACACACATATCCAAGCATTGCAGGCCACTTAAAAAAATAAGCTTAAAAAACAAAATTTGAAAAATGTATATTTTATACTTTTTACATTGTTTACTCCATGGAACCTACCCACATGCCAAGTTTCAGGTTTGTAGCATGTTGGGAAGTATTCTGAACATTTTGAACAGACACACACACACATATCCAAGCATTGTAGACCTCTTTAAAAAGAACTAACAGACAAATCTATATTTTATATTTTTTTACATTGTCTACACCAGGGGTGCACGACTGATTTTGACAGAGGGCCGAAAGTACCTTACATGATGGCTATAGTGGGCCGAAAAGTAGATGTGGTTGGGGCGGTAGGTGCAGCGGGAGTGGCGTGGCGGGAGGCTTTTTCAACCCCCAATTTTTATTAAACACATGGAAAAAGAATACCTTTTTGAGATGTAACGATTTTTATTTGTATTTCAAACTTACATTTTGTACTACACATTTTCCATTGTTATCATTTATTTCTATTTAGCTGTTGCATATCATCTGTTTAATTAAATATATTTTATTGACACTTGATTGGAAATTCTGTTATTTTGGACTGCTATACTTTGCTGTTTGGGTTGCCCAAGAGGAGTATGGCCTTCATTGTGTCAGGTTTCCACAAAAAGTAAAGGATGTACATCTCTTAACTGCCTGTTTTAGCTTTATTATTGGATTCACCCTTGGAGTGCGACAATATGCCCCATGGCCCCACCCCTCAACTAAACACTATGCCCCATGGCGCCGACCCCTCAACCAAACGCCATGCCCCATGGTGCCCACCCCTCAACCAAACACTATGCCCCATGACACCCACCCCTCAAGCAAACACTATGCCCCTTGGCGCCCACCCCTCAACCAAACACTATGCCCCATGGTGCCCACCCCTCAACCAAACACCATGGTCCCCACTCCCCAACCAAACACTATGCCCCATGGCTCCCACCCCTCAACCAAACACTATGCCCCATGGTGCCCACCCCTCAACCAAACACTATGGCCCATGGTGTCCATCCCTCAACCAAACACTATGCCCCATGGCCCCCACTCCCCAACCAAGCACTATGCCCAATGATCCCCACCCCACCCCAACCAAACACTATGCCCCATGACCCCCACCCCAACCAAACACTATGCCCCATGACACCCACCCCTCAAGCAATCACTATGCCCCAGGACCCACAACCCCCAACCAAACACTATGCCCCATGGCCCCCACCCCTCAACCAAACACTATGACCCATGGCTCCCACCCCTCAACCAAACCCTATGCCCCATGGCCCATGACACCCATACCCCAACCAAACACTATGCTCCATGGCCCCCACCTCCCAACAAACACTATGCCCATGCCAAGCATGCATCATGCATACATACTCATACAGACCCCAACCCCCCGACCCCTGCATACAGACCAACCAGCATAATCATGTACCCATACAGACCCAAATCCCCCACCCTCAACTCAGCATAGACACTTGCAAGCATACACCATGCACCCATACAAACCTGAGCACCCCAACCCCCAACTCAGCACACAAATTCACACGCATACACCATGCACCGATACAGACGCGAGCCCCAACCCCCAACTCAGCACACGAACTCACAAGCATACATCGATACACTATGCACCCATACAGACCCCAACTCCCCCACCCCCACCCCTGCATACAGACTAACAAGCATACACCATGCACCCATACAGACCCCACCCCCCAACTCACCATACAAACTCTCAAGCATACACCATGCACCCATACAAGCCCAAGCCCCCAACCCCCAACTCAGCACACAAACTCACAAGCAAACACCACGCACCCATACAGATCCGAACCCCCCACCCCCAACTCAGCACACAAACTCATAAGTATACACCAATACACTATGCATCTATACAGACCTCAACCTCCCCACCCCCACCCCTCCATACATACTAACAAGCATACACCATGCACCCATACAGACCCCCTCCCCCCAACCCCAACTCACCAAACAAACTCACAAGCATGCACCCATACAGACATGGACCCCCCACCCCCAACTCAACATACAAACTCACAAGCATGCACCCATACAGACCTGAACCCCCCCACCCCCGCATCTAACGCATACACTGAACGTGCACACAACAACAAACATTCAGGCAGACCCGGCACCCCTCTCCCCCCAGCATCTCAACATACACTGCACTTGCACACAAACACATTCAGGCAGACCCGATACCCCCCTCCGCATCTCGACATACACTGCACTTGTACACAAACACATTCAGGCAGACCCGACACACACCCCACCCCCGCATCTCAACATACACTGAATGTGCAAACAACAACAAACATTCAGGCAGACCCGACACTCACCCCACCCCTGCATCTCAATATACACTGAACTTGCCCACAAAAACAAACATTCAGGCAGACCGACGCACACCCCACACCCGCATCTCAACATACACTGAACGTGCACACAACAGCAAACATTCAGGCAGACCCGACACCCCTACCTCTCCCCCAGCATCTCAACATACACTGCACTTGCACACAAACACATTCAGGCAGACCCGACACACACCCCCATTAGCAACTCAACATACACTGCACTTGCACACAAACACATTCAGGCAGACCCGACACATACCCCACACCAGCATCTCAACATACAAGCAGGACAAAGACCTGACACACACACACACACATCCCCCCCAAAAAATCTGTACTTACCGGACGTGCTGGATGGCAGGCTAGCTGGAATGCTGGCGAGGTCTGGTACTACGGCTGGCGTGGCAAGGCAGAAATGCCTTCCTGCATCAAGCCTTATTGACCGCGCCAGCCGTAGTGCAGCACACACGCACTACGTGGCTCGTAGGAGCTACGTGGTGCGTGTGCCCTGAGCCAATGAGGGCCAGTGTTTTGTCCTGCCTGGAAGACAACAAAGACTTTTCCTAAAGGAGGGCGGCCGATGCTGCTTGCGGGCCGCCCTCCATTAGGAAAGTCTTTGTTGCTGGCGCGCGGACAAAACAGCATGGCAGGCCGCAACTGGCCCGCGGGCCATAGCTTGTGCACCCATGGTCTACACCATGGAACCTACCTACATGCCAAATTTCAGGATTGTAGCATGTTGGGAAGTATGCTGAATATTTCGTACAAACACACATGTCCACAAATGTCTGTTTTATTACAGGGTTTACAGTAGCGGCCCTGTAGTTATGATTAAGTTGTGCAACCCACAGGAAGACCACATTTTGGCTGGCTTATAACTTCGCTCCTTCTTGATGAACCCTCACAAAACTTTGCGATAAAAGTATATGGGCCCATCAGATTGATCCTGTGACGTTTGGTGAGGTTTCCTGCTGGGCGGGGGGGGGCAATGTTATATGGGGTATCCCAAAACGTTTGGTTTTTCCCATACAAGCAATGCACAAAAAAGAATCCTCACACCTGCAGCCCAAACCGCTGGACGTATTTCCGTCAAATTTATGGCGTGTGTGGTGGCTTGATCCGAAAGTGTGATTTTGTAAATTTGGTGTAAATCTATCCAGTGTTTTTTTAAAATGACCAAAAAGAAGTAAAAAAATTATGCTATCTGGGCTCGGTCCGCATACCCACTTCCCTATTCGGTCAGCGGACAGGCCTCTGATTGGCCAAGAGGGCAGGATGATGTCCGCAACATCGGATGCGACCACTGATTGGATAGTGAAGAGCGTGAGGTGTGTCCGATTTTTGGAAATGCACGCCATGCTGGATCCGTGGACAGTTGCAGCGACCGCAGACAGCGTGATGGGGATAAGGTCTGTAAAACACATTTTGGATTATTTGGTGGTGTAAAGAGGTGCTGGGAAGTGTGGAGGAGTGGAAAAAGATGATATGGGGCTATTTCTGTAGGTTGAAACATGTTGGGCTGGTGTGGTATGGACAGCGCAGTAGTTCGCAGACAGCGCCATGGACGCGCATCTTGGAATAGACATTTGGAGTTATTTGATGGCTGAAATAGGGCCTAGAAATGGCAGGGAAGTGAAATGCAGGCACTGTGGAGCTGTTTTTATAGGTACAAAAAGGCTTTGAAAATACGGTCGAGCCCGTGGTCAATTTCATTGTCCACAGACATCATTTTGATTGCAGGGGACAAGGGTGAGTTTTATGAGTTGACGGTGGATGGTACATACTTGTCATATAGTTAATTGTATTGTGGTGGTGGAGGGCAGTGGCCAGATTCTGGGGGGCATGGCTGCATGCCATGGCCCCAAGAATATGTGCACTGGGCACAACCACCACAGTCTTAATATGTGTATAGTAATTAATCGGTAATGTAGTAGGAGTATGGCCAGCATCACCATAGTAGTAATTTGTGTATAGTAATTATAGGTAATGTAGAGGGAGTACAACGTGTTGGTAATATGGAGGAATGATGTAATTGAACTCTATATGTTACTTATGATTGTAGTACAATTGAGGATAGTGCTCATAGAATATGGATTTGATTATAATTGCTGTGGTTACTTAGTTTTGTATCATTGTGAAGCTGGAATCTCTGGTTTATTTTCTGTGGAAGAAAACAGTACATTTGGTCAAGCAGGATAGTTGAAAAGCTGTAGTTGTATACAATTTTACATATACTTTTATTTTTTAGACCCTCATAAACGGTACATTGTAAGTACTATGTTTGGTACAACATTAGTGTATGACACACTGCTGTTGTTTTGACATTAAATAATCATTGGGTCATTGGGAAAAAACAATTACATTTATGTGATTTTAAGGGTGATAGTATGTTTGTTTGAAGTATGTTGTGGTTAAGGGAACATATGAAGTAGTTAGATGCCTGTTGGCGTATTCTAACTACATTAGAGATCAGAAGATGTTTTGTCGTATAAGAATTGAGATGGCACATTTGACGTGTTTTGGAATGAAGGGTGTTTTTCAAGTAGATACCTGCTGGCGTATTCTAACTAGATTGACTTTCAAAAGTACTATTGTAGTACTATGGATGTAGTTATATGCCCGCTGGCGTATTTTAACTATTAATTCTTCTATTGTTTAGTGAGTAAATTTAGATTGAAGGAATAGTAATTAGGCATTTGTTAAATGTGCTGATAATCTATGTTTTGGAGTAGCAGAGGTATTGTTACATTCAAACCAACCACTGCTTTTTTGACATATGCAGTGTAGTGCCCTGAAGTGGTTGTGTCACCAGTGTGGTATACTATACCTACTGTTATGAAGGTTTTCTTTACAAGAGATACGTGGCCTTTTGTGAAGCCTGTAAGCTTACAGTTATGTTTAGTTCCATCTGCATTGAACCTTAGAAGCGTTGGTATGACGTTGGCTATGTGGGTTTATTTGTATGGTGGAACAATTGCAAAAAGGACATAATATGCCATGAATTGCATTCTGCAGAAGGTGGTGAAATGGACTGGATTCAGCATTTGGTATGGATACATATACAAATCGTTCATTAAGGATGTGGTCTTGTGAAACATGGTTGCAGAGAGTGCATGTATGTTTCCTTGTGTATGAAATCTGGAAAATGTCATTTATAGGGATGTTTTTGGTTGCCTGTATTTGTAGTAGGCACATTAAGAATTCTTGTGGATCTTCCTGTGTGTTTATGGTACATTTCTACCATTCCTGCACAGTAGTCAAATTCCTGCCTTGTACCTGAGATACTGTAAGTGTTGTCAGGATTATTTGTGGCCTTTCTGTGAAGGACGAGTATTTGCAAACACAACTGGTCCGAGCCATTTAAGTAAATGCTGTGAACAATTGGTGGCAATTGAAAGAACATTCATTGTCATATTAGCATAACAATTCACTTCAGTTGTGTTCCTGAATTTAAACGGACCAGAGTGTTCTGTTTGTGGGTCATTTGATGGGCCTACAGATCTTTCTGGATAAGTGAGATGTGTGTCTTTCCTTTCTGATGGACATGCAGTTGACTTTGTACTAGACAGTTTTGTGATTGTATTGTTTGTTGTAGAAGGAATTGGTCATTATTTTTTAGCAGTATTTTTTTGGAGATCTGCTATAGCTTCTGTTTGTATTACTTGTCTTTTAATGGGTTCTTTTTTTGAGGTACAGGGCACATATCTAGATGGGGGGTTTATAGTGCCATAGCCTGTTGTATTCCAGGAGGCAAGAAATGTCAGCATTGACTTTGTTAGCTTCAAATTTAACTAGGAATAGACCATTGAGTGTACGCAGATGTGAACGTGCTACGTAACTCATATCTTCTTTAAAGACTGTGCTGCAATGTCAATCAATGTTTAATCTAGAGTTAGACCTTGTGATTTGTGAATAGTGACAACATATGCAAGAGATAGAGAAAATTGCTCTCTGTGTACGTACATGTCTTTGAAAAGAAGGAAACATGCTATTGTGCAGCCAATCTTGTTAACTTCTGCAAGTTTGTCAAAGTGGATATTGACAAACTGAATATTGTTGTCATGTGGATATGTTTAGAAGCCAACAACTGTACCAATTTCTCCATTGGCTAAACCTTGTTCTACGTCAATGTTACGTTTTAGAATTACTGTGCAGTTCAGACACAAAGTCAATATTTTCTACAATCCAACTGTGATACATTTTTCTAAGTTATTTAGTCGTGCTGTTACTTGTTAACACATAGGAAGTGTCATGCTGGGAACATCCAGTTTGTCCATGGAGCTGATATGCAGTATTGGTTGCATTTCTTTTTTCAACATTGTCATGTTGAATTGACAACAGCTTGCAAGGGTTGGCATTAAGGACATACATTTAAGATTGTTTTCAGGTATTTGTGCCATGACATCAGGAGCAGATGTGTTTCATCCATATAACTCACAGATTAGTCTACTATTTAAGATGGATTTTGCATCTTTAGTAAGCACATCAGTTCTAATGCTTTTTTAAATGTTGGCATGTGTGAGATCTGCAGACTGACACATCTTTTGAGTTAGTTCTCTGTAGTGAAATTGTTGCCAGAGATTTACATTTCCAATGCTGCTGAGGGAATTGTGGCATTGTTTGTGTCCTAATGTTTTGAAAATAGGTTGACCTTTCACTGGTGTTAACTGTTGGAGGTCTCAGAAAACAATAACATGTTTTCCTCCAAACAGTTCTTCGTAGTTGGTTTTAATGACTTCTTGCATTATGAGATTAATTAAACCCAACATGAGGTTGAAAACCATGCTTACTTCATCTATCAGGAGCACTTTCATTTGTTTTAGAATTCTGCGTACTTCAGTAGCGTTTTCTGCTGATAATTTGTAGTATTCTAATTTGTTTTGGTGTTCTACAGGGAGAAGTAGTAGTCTGTGTAAAGTTACACCTCCCATGTTGTAGGCAGCTAAACCTGTGGGGGCTGTTACTGCAGGTGAAAGGTTTTTGTTTGATAAGTTTTGAAGAAATGTGCTGATTATTTTAATTAAGAATGTTTTACCAGGACCAGCTTCACCACTTGCATACAGGAGCAGATGTTTATAATTTTTACAGCTACAGGCTTTAGTATCATGTTTAAAAACATGTTCAATTTCTTGAATGACTTCTAGATAAATGGTGAGTAGCTCATCATTTAGCTCTGTTTCCAGCACTGACAAGTCTGCCTCAGATTGTTTATATCGATACATGGGACTTCATTATGAGTTTGGAGGTACCCCCAAACCAGGTACCGGGTCCGAGTCCCTCAAAAGGAGACTTACCGGGCCATTCTGACCTTGGAGGGCCCGGTAATTCCCTTTTGCAGGACCCGGACCCGGTACATCCCCATTGCCATTTGAGACCCCATAGGGCTCAATGTGAATGGGGTGGATGCTAACAACAGGCCCATTAATGACAGGCTCGTTGTTAGCATCCTGGTCTGCTAGCAGGTCCCGCTAAGGACTCCTGGTCTGACCAGATGTCCTTAGCGAGACCGGCTGCAGACCTTGTAATAGGGCAGCCCAGAATGAATGGTGACGGTCCCTTACCGGCACCGTTCATCCGTGGCTGCCTCCCTCGTAATGAGGACCATGATATTTTCTACCTCAGTCATGGCTATTTCTGGGTGGTTCTCGAAGTGGTTCTTGGCTTCATGTAAGGGAAGGTTGACTGCCCTCAAGAGTGTCTTTGTTCAGCTGAGCTTCAATTTCGTCTTCTTCTTGGCGTTCATTGTCCAACATTTGTTTGTATTGTTTGAAATTGTATTTGTTTTACTGCTTTGATTTGCTTTGAATGCAGCTTAAATGAATCATAATCATCTTACAATTCCTTTCCTTTTCTCTAAGATTTAAGAAATTGGAGTTCGGTCATGTAATACAGTTCTCTATGTTGTGGAGATTTAAATGACAACTTTATATGATTAATTAGACTTGGTTTGGTGAGTTTCACTAGGCTTCCTTCACAAGTGGAGACTGACTATTTTCCAGCTGTCTCATTTGGTGTGACATTGTTTTTGTAGGTGTAGTTTTGGGCAATGTTGAATAGACACATGTTTTCCAAAGTAGTACTTCTGTTTGGGCAGTATGTGTCAATTGAATTGTTTTCTAAAATGTCCTAGCTGTTGGGATCATTTGTGGCTATGTTTTCTCTCTCTTGGTACGATTGTAGTACTCCTTTTGGGGATGAAGCTGGTCCAAGGTTCATCCAGACAATGGGCCTCATTACGAGGTATGCCGGTAGCCATGCCGCTATTGGCGGCATGGCTGCCAGCAAAACCGCATCCGTGTCCGTGTCCTCGGAATGAGGACATACCGGACCATTCTGAGTTCGGATGGCCCGGTAATTCCTCACTCGAGGACACGGACACGGTTCATCCCCATTCCCATTTCAGCCCTTATAGGGCTGAATGGGAATGGGAGAGGGATTAAACAACAGGCCATTACGAAATGGCCCGTTGTTTGCTCCCTCTTCCCCTCGCGGGACCCGTTATGCATGCCTGGTATTCCCAGGCGTGCTTTACCTGTCCCGCGAGGGGACCTCGTAATGTGGCGGAACGGGTTGAACGGCGCCGCAGCCTTTTACGGCGCCGTTTAACCCATTCCGCCAGGGTCGTAATGAGGCCCAATGTGTTCAGATTTGCCATACAAGGTAGTACCTGTAATATGGTCTGCAGCTTCCTAGCACCCACATTATCTATGTGAGAGCATTTTTATTCTGAAGCTGAACAATTTCTGTGATAGTGTTTTGTCAGATGATATGTCATCCCAGAGGTCTTTTAGCTTTGATTTCTCAGCTTTGGTGACTGGCTGTGACATACCTTGTCACTGCAGTGGAATTGTCTACAATGTATTGTATGTCTATGTTTGCATTCCACAAATGGGCAATGATTGCATTGTAATCATTGATGTGTTGGAAGCTTTGTTTCTTTTAATGCTGCATGTGTTTTTGAGGGATTTGCCTTTTATGCTGTGTCTAACAGAAGACATCAAGCTATATACTTGCCCTTTTTTGCAAACTGGTCTATGGAAGCCAAAGCAACATTTGGTATTGCATTTGGCTTTGTTTTTATATCTGCATCGGCAGTATTTGCCACATTTATGTTTTTGGATTCATAACACTTGTATAATGTAGGTCACTATCGGCAGTTTCTGAAGGGATGTCACAGGTAATGTGTTTTTCAATAAACCGTAAAACAGTGGCGTCACCATCCTGGCCAAATTCTGGAACATCTTTTATCCACAAAAGCATATGGATGTGTGGTTGTCCTATGGATTGATATTCTTTTCTCCAAATGAAGTGTTGCACTTCTCCAAGCAGGAGAGTAGTTGTATTGCAGATAAAATGCAGCATGGCAATGAAGCAATGGTGAAAGTACCTTGATACAAGACAAGAGAACACAGTTATCCTGGTGTTTCTATATCTGCTCCATCTTTATTTTGGTTTGCAGTACATAAGAAGTCGTGCAATCATCCCCTGCATACTCTGCACAACTTAAAGTAACAAACCATGTGGGTGAGCTCAGGTTCCTTAGCATACAGCGTACATCATCATGATGTCAGAACTAGCATTCTTTTGTACCATGCTTGTTTGACAAGAGATTAGTGATACTTGACTACAAAACTTTAGCTTTGTCTTTTATTTTTTTAAGCAGTTGGGCAGCAGATATGTTTAAAAAGTTAGAGCCTGTTTTTAAAATGTGTGCAATTCCATATCATAGAGTTGCTAGTTCACTTTCAAAGAGGAGGTGGAAAATGTATTCAGCATTTTGTCTGAATCTGGGGCCTCAGAATACATTCTTAACAAGCGATATTCTGATGGACTGATTTGCGTGGACCTTTCATCATATCTTCCTCCTTTTGCTGTAGGAGTAGAGGAAAAGAACGTGCTTCTACACTTTTTTTCCCATATGCTCATGGGGATCCTTTGGCTTGATGCATTTGATATTATTCTTATGCAACATCAATTCTGTCTTTCAAGTGTAGTGGCTGAACTGTATTCTGGGATAGAATTATGGCTGCAGTAACAGGATCTACACATTCAAATTGACCAGTTGCTGGTGATTCTTGAATAACTTGGCTGATTTATCTTAAGTTTTCTTTCCTCTATGTTTATATCTTTGTAGTATTCATTGTTTTCATTTACATATTGTAGGGTTTGTCTAACTTTGTTTAAGTTGACTAGTTGTTGCCACATTTTTTTGTCTTTTGTTGGCACAGCATTAAGTGGTACAATCAAGGGTTGATCAATTGGCAATTGTACTCCTAGAACATTTTCTTTTAGGTCTAATGGTAAATATACTACTTTGCCACAGATGCCCTTTAGTAACTCAAACAGAGGTAATTTGGCTGATTTCAGTTGAAGGCGTATTCTAGCTTGAAATGGGTGCACTGTTTGTATTATAATGATCTAGTAAAAGTTAAGCTGTTGGAGAGTTTTCGGAAGTGGGAATATTTCTAAGTTATTAGTGATACCCTGTATTGGCATTTGCTTATTGTCAAGCTTTGTGTTGCAGTACCTGAAAACTGTTGACGGGTTATTTATTTTGAATTCAATTTCTGCTGTTAGATATAAAGCCAATTGGAGCCATTGGGATTCTTCATTGTCTTCGGTTTTGTAGTCTAGATCTACTATTTTTGTGCTTTTTTTATAAAACTTTCTGCGACAACAGACACATATTTGGTCTGGTATTTCAGCAGATGTGTTTTGAAACTTAGCTACTTTTTTTAATGTATTAATTAGGACGTGTTTATGAGGTTTTTGGTAATGTATTCTAAATGTACTGAGTTTTCTAAGTCACTTTCAGTTCCAAAGTACTTACGTTGGATGTGCTATATTTTGCGAAGCAGATCTTTGGCAGTTCCATGTAGGAGAATGTTATTTAAATTGTGCAGTTGTAGGGCAGGACATTTTGCTTAGTATAGTCGATGCACAAGATTCTGTATAATAAAATGGTGTGTCGCTAAAATTCTTATATGGCGGGAAGTGCTTTTGAAAATAGTTCCTAAACTGCAGGCTGATGAATGTCTTAACAGACCAGTTTGTCAGCGCACTGAACACAAGTCAATGGTTTGGAAAGTTTTCATTTTACTTTTGTCTTTTAGTTCACACATTGAGTTGCATGTTCATTTGTACACTGGACTGTTTGTTTGGGTGAAAGGAGCATTTGGTTCAAAGTTTGTTGGGGACTTTTTTTCTATAAGGGTTTCTTTTTCCATAATGGTGTGTTTCACCATTTCACACCCTCGACCATTATTGTCTATGGCAATTGTTGATGTTGTTCTTGTTTATAAGCTTCGTCATTGAAGTATGGTTCTGTGCTTCCTGTGTGAATCCATTCACCAACACAGAAGTTTGAAATGGTCTCTATATTGACAGTGCGCGTGTTTAGAAGTACTTTTTGTAATTTATTGATTCATTTAGTTAGTGGTTTCATTTTGTTTAAAATCAATATAAACAATTTTCTCTTCATTAGAAAAGTGCTGTCAATTAGAGCTTGCAGGATTAGTCTGCTGCAGTAGTTTTAAAGGGTAGATTGTGACTTTTCAGCTGTTTTTATAAGATTGTGAAGAACACTACGGTAGAACATTTTCTGTAACATCATTATTTTGGATTGTTTTACCGTGACTTTGTTAACAATGGTCGATAGAGAGTTAGATTAATTAGTAGGTCTGCTTTTCTTTGTACATCATATTTTAATTTTTGTTTTAACAAGATGGGTCGTACCTTCTTTAGTGATGGCTGGTTTAGTTTTGTTGATTGAGGTTACTAGCTCTTTTAATGTTTTCTATACATTGCTTTAGAGGTGGATGAGTATATGGTGTAGTTTTAGTGTTATCTGCTCTATGTTTTCTTTCTTTTCTACTGAGTTGCTGTTCAGTAGGCATTTTGTTGTGCCTGTTGGCAGAAGAGAAGGTGTGCGAGCAGTGTGTCTGGTGGAGAACTGGTGGGCAGACCGCTGTGCTCTTGCTCCTTTTGCTTCGTGAGGACTGTGTTTCCAGTCCGCTTTCTACAGCAACGGAAAAATGTCCAGCTTCTATCTACAAAAACACCACGCATGCGCGGAGCGCTGCGCGGTGTTCGAGCAGTGTGTCTGGTGTCCGTAGACGGGAGTAGCGTTAAGCGGGTCATACCCCCTTTTGGCTTCTCCCCTTGTGCAGTGAATTTACAACAGTACTGTCCAAATCACTTAACTCAAACACGCCCGAGTATAGCCTGCCCAGGTCATCTACAAAAATAAACACAGCGTCCCACAGCCTCGTACTTCGGGCTTAGCTTCTCTCTAATTTTCCGGACTTGCCACTTCCAATATGGCGCTGCCTACTCCATCCGAGGCAACCCTTGAGAAACGGTGGCTTCGTAGCGACACTCTCTCAAATTAACTTGGGGGTGAAAGTCTCTTGTTGGCTGTACCCCTGATTGCTTTGGCTAATGACTCGGAAATGAGCCCGACTGTGGCGAATCCACCTAAGATGACGGCGGCTCAAAAATCCTCATTGACAACAAAACGCCATCAAACAACTACATCATTCTGTACTCAATCAGGTGGCGAAGATAAAATGGGACAAGCATCGGGGTGTGGAGTGGATATATCGGTCCAGGGGGGAATTCCGCCCCACGCGGATGCCTGGCAGGCGGATGGTGAGGGCGACGGTAAGAGCAAAAGTCAAAACCAAATGGCCGTCACGGAAGAAGAGTGAGTGATCGATCAAATAGATCCACAGACCCCCATATGTTCCACCGTATTGACGAGTGGTCTCTTGCCCGAGGCGGTCGGAGGATGGCCTCGTCAGGAACCTCAACGGCAGGGGTCTGAAAACATGTCTCTCGCTTCAGAAGACTCCCGGTTACATCGACCTCAAAACCCCCTGACTGTGGAAAACGGGGTGGAAAATAAAATTGGAGATACCGAGAATCAGGTACCTCCATGAATAAATGCCCAAACGACTGTACTCATTCACAGAAGCACCAATCCACATAGTGGAAACCAAATACTACTTTCTCCATCAAACCGGCCTCTAAGATTCGCCTGTAGCATCTCTTTGGCCTCGGACCAAGAAGATTTATCTATCATTTACGATCTTAGGATCTCGGATGAGGAAGCGTTCGAAGCTTGTTCGTCAAAAAAAGAAAGACCCCTGGACCAACCTCCAGCTCCCCTGCGGATGGTGAATCAGACCCAGAAACCTGAAGACTTGGCGAATGTGACCACCCCTAAAGATAAAAACCCAATCTTGGCAATGGCTTCCCTAAAGGCTCAGGGAAACTGTAAACAAGTTGAAAACAAGCCCGCCGTCCCTGCAACAATGGAGCCAAACACAAAAGGACCAACAAAAATATAGTCGACTCCAAATAAAATATACACGAAAAAACAAAGAAAATTGGGACCCAAAAACCAAGGGAGTGCAAAGTGACTTTCAACTCCCCTAATATCGTCCTTCCTTAAAGAATACTTTTTGAACCAACACAAAAGGAAGCCGCATCATGATTCGGAACTTTCTGACGCGGAGATCTTGGAGGCGGTACAAGACCCCTTGCCTGCAAGCAAAGCCAGAACGACCAATCAAAGTTTTTCAAGGCCGGACCCAAAACCAAAGGCCTAGACCAAAAGGAAATGATTGTTGAAAAATTGACAAGCACAACCTTTGTGCAGAGCTGCCTCCTCAGCTGCCAGCTCCTTCAAGCCCTCATAGCAGCAGTGAGAGGCCTCCTAGGTTAGAAGCAAAGGAAACATTAGCGGCTCCCCGGACTCATGGGGTAGCTAGTCTTCCTTTGCCAAACACTCCATTAGAAGTACGGTGTTCGCCAAAACAGGCAGCGGGACAAATGGAAGATAGACACGCATGGACTAAAGCCCATATACCAGAACCCCCGCAAGGCCGTAAAGCAGAGGAAGATCTTTGTGCACAAGATCTATTACTGTCCACAGATAGAAGAAGTACGGACAGAGTCTCTGTCCATACTGGTGACAAGGGTTTCCACACGCCGGTCTCTAGTCGAAAACTTAGTGAAATATCAGCGCCGGCTCAGAAGGACTCCCCCAGCAAAAAAATAGATCTGCTGCAAATAATGTCATCATTTACAATCGCCTTAAACCCCTTTGCTAAGCTCTACGAATCCATCAACGAAACTCTCAAAGATAACACCTCCATGTCATTGGCAATGCTGGCTAAATTGACCTTCATTGAAGGCTTTATAACAGCTCTGGACAGAAAAAGCACGTTATTCCAGGCGACTATGGAGAAAACAATTGCCAAATTGGAAGCCCAACTTTATGGAAAAGCATAACTCTGCTCAAATTCCATTACCTTCAATCTCTATTGGCTCACAGACTGGTGAAGGGCCTATCCATAAGGACTTGGCACCCATTTTTGGAATGAAACCATCATGGAACCCATCTGTAATATCTGAATCGAGGACCAAAAAAGAGCGAACATAGCAGGTGTTGCAAAAAACGAAACCAACTCAAACTCAACAAGCTAAAAACGCATTGATACTTGAACCAAAGAAAATTGAAGAAAAGTCATCCCACCCACTGCTGCTTTTAGGTTCCGGAACAAAAGGAAAGAAGCATGAAGAGATTAAAGTAAGGAAAACTGAACACTCTCAAATTATTCCATCTGCTAAACCAGATCATCAGCTTCTGCCTACATCTCCAAAAACGATTGAGGAATTTCAAGAAAATAGTGACCTAATGAACCTCTCCCAGCACCACGATAATTTAGAAGATTCTCAAATCATGGCTATATCACCCCAACCAGAAGCCAAATCTGCTCTAGCAGCTGTAGCAAAAACTACTTATCGAATGACTCTGAAGAAGTGGAGGATGATAAAGAAGCTCCCATACAAAGGCGCCAAAGAACCGAGGCTGTTGAGGACCAAACGGAACCCAAAACTAATCACAAAGTGAGCCTTAGAGATCAAAGACAAAATAAGGCGATGATCTCAGAAAAACAAACTGAACAACGTGAGATCGCCCGAAGGTCCACGAAGCATGCAGAAAACTCATGGGCATCAAAAGGATCCAAGGAACTTGATGAAAAACTCGCAGGAACTACAGTTTATAAAATTGAACAAACGTCATCTAAAGAAGAGTACATGGTCCTAAATAGAAAAATGGTTCTCAAAACCGCAGCAAAATTAAGAATTTACAACATCTGACAACAAATGATGTCAAGTTGGTGGAACCTTATCACCGGGACCATAGAGCAAAAGCATTCATTCATATAAAAAACGAAGCCCTTGCAGAAATCACCACAGAAGTTTCCAAAGATTTACATAAATTAGGATTTAACTTGTTCTCAGTATCCAAACAGGCAAGAAAGCAACCAGAAAAAGAAATTCGGAAGAGGGCTTCTCCGGCAAGGGCCCATTACATTTCAAGAACTGAAGCATTGTATAATCAAAATCGCAGGCAAGACTCCTCGAGGAGCAAAATTATCAAGCATCAGTTGCCAAGCAATGGCCACGAACACACCGATTGGAGAAAAGAAGACAATAGGTTTGAATCCTCATCAAAATGGGAAAACACCAGTCAGACCCCGCATCACCGAAACAACTACAAAACCATGCAGACTCCAACAGACAGAAACAACCCTATAGACAAATGGTAAGACTCCATGAAAAATCAAATGTGTCAGCAAAAGCGAAAAGTCTTAGAGGTGCTATGGAAGTGGTTGGCGGACACGTTTGGTCGATCCCACAAGAAATAGCAATGAACAAGAAGTCCTTTAGAGCTTCCGACGTCTACAGTGAAATTGACCCTTAAATCGCCCAATAAAGAACTAGTTATGGCATCGTGGAACACTAGAGGCTTCAATCATCTGACTCACCCGAGCGACATAAACTTAGGGAGTTTCGATATCCTGTGTTTACAGGAAACCTGGCTAACAGACCCCCCGACATTAGATGAATTTACAATAGAAATTTCTCCAGCCTGTAGATCACTATTGGGAAAACCATCTTTGGGCCTTTTAACGGCTATTCGCACAGGCTCAGGGATTACGCCGAAAACTAAAATCGTTGAAGCATATGGTATGCTCGGAACCCTGACTTCATGGCAGCGTTATGACCCTGGGCAAGCTGCATGGATCACTTCAGACCGTGCGATAATAAACCTATACTGGAATGCGGAGAGAACATCATCAAACATGTTTTGTAGCACAGTGGCTGAAGCCATCGACACCATCACCGCAGACTTTGACATTGATAATCTCATAGTTTGCGGTGACTTAAATGCTAAATGCAAAACTCCTGTAATATCTGAAAAACCACTATCGACCCACTCTCTGGCAGACAAAAGAGGTTCTGCATGGTCTAAGTTGATGAAATCAAGAAACCTTTTCAATGCAGCCACGTTAAAAGACTACGAACCCCAGATCCCTACGTGGGAAAGAGATAAATCCTCTGCTACTTGGACTATATCTTTGTAACTGAAGGTCTGATTCCCTTTGTTTCATCTTTCAAAGTTGTGAAAACTCTGGAAAGCGATCATAATCTGCTACAATTAGCTTGGGGAGCACATGTACCGGAAAGGCCCATATACGCTTCGGAAGTAGAGCCAAATAAACAACAATCCTGATTGCGCCTCACGGCTGAGAACATCAGAGCCATAAATGACAGGTTGAGTATGGATCCTCAGTTCAGAACAACTAGCCCAGTTGCTAAAAGACTAGATTACACACCCCTACTGTCGCCCCACAGGGTTGTCTTCCCAGGAACAAAGGGTAAGAAACCCGCACATAACGTGAAGTAAGAAATTTGAAAAACTTCGCAATAAGGCACCAAACAGCAAAGGCATGGTCCGAATACCAAAAGGGTCCAATCCACTATAAATCGCGGATAAAACATCACGCAGCAAGTTTGTATCAGAAGGACGCAGAAGCCATGCAGAAGTCCCTCACCTCAAAAAATACAAGAGACTTTTGGAATTTATTAAAAACTACCAACGGGCAAAGAGCACCCTCTATCGCAAATGCAGTCTCGGAACAAAACTGGACGTTGTACTTCAGCGCCCCTTTTCAGCCACCACCTACATCCGCAGATAGGAAAATCCAGCAGTCAGATGATCATTGGATCCCGCTGACCGACGTGGAAGATATCTTGAGAGTAATAACACAACTAAAAACCTCAAGAGCCCCGGGACCTGTTGGTCTGTCCAACATTGACATAAAAAAAACATCCGGAAGAATAGGCCGCAGTCATAAGGGAAATCTTTATTTACTGCCACAAAACCAAACAGATCCCGGCATCCTGGACGGAGGCAGTACTGGTCCCAATTTTTAAAAAAGGATCTAGGGAAAATGCGTCCAACTATAGACCTATTGCACTGTTGGATATTTTGGGGAAAATATTTGCGACTTTGCTACTCATGCATTTTCAGAAGTGGGCAAGAGCCTCTCCTGCAACTGATATTTTCCAGACGGGTTTCCAGAAGGGTACAGGAACGACGATAAACATCTTTATTCTAAACATCATCAAAGCAAGGGTGAAATCAGGTGCCCCTAAAGTTCATTTGGCCCTGGCCGGTTTATCAAAGGCTTTTGATATGGTGGATCGCGAGAAACTCTGGGAAAAATGGAGAACCTGGAACTGCCCGACCCCTATTTTGGATCCAATTATGGCCTTACACACTCAAACTTCCATGCGGCTTCACCTGAGCCAGCAAGGCCACCTGTCAAACAAAATTCACACCAACCGTGGGGTTAAGCAAGGTTGCCCCCTGGCCCCGGCTCTGTTCATTGCCTTTATAGGCGACTTCTCCAGTACACCGAAGAAAAAATACGCTCATTTCTGCCAAAAGTGGGATTGTGAAAAGTACCCAGGCTATTGTACGCAGACGACCTGATCCTGATGGACCAGACAAAAATAGGTCTACAGCGGCAATTATCAAATCTCTCTGCCTATATGAAAGAAAATAACTTCAACACTCAGAAAACAAAAATTTTGCTTTTTACCAAATCGATAGTCGACCCCATCGGCCTGGTTTCTGGAAAACAACAAGTTGGAAGTGGTCAATGAATATAAATATCTTGGGGTGTGGATAGACAATTCCCTGAGAGAAAACACCACTACGGAGGCTTTGCGGGATAAAACAAGAAACCTGACAGCCCAATTAAAAGCTGTTGATAGAAAATTTGGAAAGTTCTCATGGACACCAGCTTTGAATTTTTATAAGTCAAAAATAGTCCCTGCTCTAGCTTATGGAATGTGCGCAAATCTAAACCTTCCAGAAGAACTATTGCAAAAATTGGAAGGTTTTGTGTGGAAGACGGTATTGGGCCTCCCTAACTCAGCCCCCATGGCGGCGATCCGACGGGACCTTGGTCTTACATCCCTTGCCTCAACAGTGGAGCAAGGGGCACTTCAACTCTTTAGAAAAATTGTTTCGCCAGACGCCCTCCCCATCTTTCAGGTGGTAGCAGAAGAAATCCAAAGAGGAGGGTGTAAACCTCTAACTGTTTGGGTCAAGAAACGGAAAGATAAACTGGAAGAGATAGCCTGCACGGAAGAGCTTCTAATCTCAAATCCTGGCAAAGTGAAAGAAAAAATAGTACAGCAAGACTGGATCTTGACAAATGAAAAAATTCTGTCACATAAACTATTGAAAGATCTCCCGTCTGGACACAATAAACCAAAAACCCCACTGAAATATTGCGAAAAATTCCCTGAAAAAGCTTTGAGAAAAATGTTCATGTGAGCTCGGTTAAATACCATACATACAAGGGAAATTTTGTCTATTAGATCAAAATCTACAATAGCCTCATGTCGACTATGTGAGAATCCTGCCCAACTTGAAAACTGTGAGACACCTTCTGCCGTCCTGCCCTGCGCTGTCTTCAGAAAGAGATGCGTACTTGGCACCGCTAGTATCCCATCCATCTGTATTAAGTGAAGAGACGGGCTGGTGTCGGCTTATTTCTGGCGACTCTGCTAGATGGTCTAGGGCCGCAGCCAAACTTTTGGACATTGCTTTAAAAAAAGCAATCCTGGGAAGCCTCAAATGTCAAATGGTCATAGATCAGTCTGATGACGATAGCGGAGAAACTGACTTTTGACTTTTGAATGAGAGAAACCGAGAGTGGTGTCCCAAGTAGCCTCATCAGAACCTTTCAGTAAGAACGCTAAAAGTCTTTTGTAAAAATCTTTTATTGATTAAATGCAAATAAAAAAAATAAAAAAAGAGAAGGTTTGCATTGGAAAGTTGTGCAATGTATATCCATGTATGGTGCATGGGTGTGTGGGTGTGAATGTAGAGGTGAATAAAGTGCTGTTTGATTGTGGGTGTGATGGTGTTGGGTTAGTGAGTAAGGCAGGGGTGGTGTGATGGAATCTGTAGCGTGATTGTGCTGTTTTAAGCAACAGAGTGGGTGTTGCAATGGTGGTGTGCAGATGGGAATGGTAAGAGTGCGAATGGTGGAATATAGTGAGCTAGAGTGAAAAAAATGTTGGTTTGAAAGGAGTAGTCTGGGGTAATATATAGTAGAACTGTGCTGCTGTAATTACATACATATGCATAGGACATTAATGTACTTACTTTGTTGGATGCAAAGGGTATTTGTTTTTCGGTTTTTGATTTCAGTGATGTGATTCTTTTCCTGTAATTGTAAAAGAAAGTTAGTGGGGATTTGTGGGAATGGCTAAGTAAGCAAGGTTCATATTTACAAAGGAAGAAGGCGTGCTGGGGAAAAACAGGTAATACAATTGGTGGATGGTGAGAAAGTGGTTGCTTTTAGGAGCAGTTTCATGGAAATTAAGAAATGCGTATGTGCATTTATAGAAGCTCTATAATGTTTTGTAAAAGAGAAGACAAGTTGATGGATTTGATTTGTAGTACACTTTTAAATGGCAGTTGGTGTGTGGAAGTTTAATATGTTTGGAGTATTTGCATATTTGCCAACATGATGCATTAAAATCTGTAGGTGTTTATGTAGTCCTAGATTTTTGTTTGTGTTCTGGGACTTTTAGTTTCACTTTTCCCATTGTGAAAGTTGGCGTACAAGTCACAGAATGGCATGGACAGGGGACTGTGGGGATTAGCCAATCAGGTTTGCTGTGTGTGGTGTGCAGGAAGCAAGGGTAGTAGGAGTTTTGTTTGCAGGAGTTGTGAGAGCTATGAGAATGGCTATGGCTATGTGTTTGAGAAGACAGACTGTGTGGATTCTGGCGGACTCTTCAATTCATTCATAATGAAGCTGTTTCCTGTTGCTCCGATTATTTCTTTGGAAATGAATCAGAGGCGAACATGGAGGTGTCCAACAACATTTTTCAGTCCACAAATTGAAGAATCAAGGCAGCTTGTCTACAAAGCCATATATGCTGCCGGAATGCCATCTTTTGAGAATTATAATATAAATTCTGATGGTGCAAATTATCTTTTTCAATAAGGATTTTACTTCACAAATGTCAGAAATGCAATTTTTCTTTACAATTTTATGAATGCATTATAAAAGCAAAACAAGGGAAAAAAGGTGTGTGTTAACAACCTTTAAAAAAGGTTCTTTTCAGAGCCACCACTAAAGATTAAATAATTAAAATTTTGTCTAACCCCCCCCCCCCGCGCCACCCCGCCTGGATTGCGAGGACACAAGAGTTTCCGTCATGATCTCTGCTTCCAAAAGGTCAGGGTTTTCCCAACTCCCTGGGAAGCAGATCCATAACCCAGGTTCCGAGTGCCAACCAGTCCCAATTGGGACCTTTTGGACCCAGTCCTGGCGCCAGTGGCACCAGGCTCATAAATATGCCCAGTCCCAGCGCTGGAAGCGCCGGGCTCATAATGCTTGGGTGGACTTTCCTGCAGCAGACCATGCTGCTTACTTGCCTGCCAGTTGAGCCTCTGATCCTCTTCTGTTTGGAACTACTTTTCCTGTTGGGTGGGGCAGGAGCCACTCCCTAGATTCAGAACACTGGAACTCTTCTGGAAAGCAGGAACTCTTTTCTTACCTAGGCGTGGCTGTGGAAGGAGACACATAAGCACTACAGGAGGCTATTTAAACCACACCCGATGGATGAATCTTGCTTTGCGTTATTCTGCATCCTCTGCAGCAGAACGCTCATCGTGTCTTCTGCATCTGATCCTGGGCCTAAGGAAAAAGGCTTACCATCCTGAATCCAGTCTTCAGCAACACCTATAAAGACAAGAAAGAACAGGTTAGCATTACGGTCTTCAGTGACAGCTCTTCACTTACCTGGTCCATCGGCTGTCACCAACGCCTCGCGCTGCATTCCGGCATCTGAAAGACAAAGGCTTACCTACTCTTCGTGCGCTCCGGAGGTCTTCACACTGCATTCCGGCATCTGAAAGACAAAAGCTTACCAACTCTTCGCACGCTCCGGAGGCCTTCGGCGCTGCATCCCGCATCTGAAAGACAAAACAAGGTGCGTTTAAAGAAATTGGGGAACTTTAATACTCACGTGCCATTACTCCTTTCCACATCTAACCCAGTGGGTATTCCGGCACCCTGCAGCCGCTCCGAACTTGTACCTGCAAAATAAAAAGACAGTTAGAGCGCATCGTGAAGCAGGCAACAAGCGCTTACTTACGTGCTTCCAGGCGCTTCTATTCATCACACGGGCTCCATCTTCAACTCACTTCAGTCCGTCATCCGCCATCGCCGGAACCCTGCAAAACAAGAGACATCATTACTAAAGACTTTAAAGACATAAGAATTACTCGAAACTTACCGTTCGTGCAGTAAACGACGGACAGCAGTCCTCTGAAGTCAAGGCATGCTCCCCTTATCCAGTGAAGAAACTGGTTACAGCACCCTGCCCCGAGGCAGATGGAGAGCACAGCGTTCACTTACCTAAGGTGAGAGCGTTAACCTTTGGGGTTCTACAGGAGAAGAGAAAGGGAAGAAGAGAGAGACATTCAATAACCCAGTTCCTTAATCCCATATTTTCTATCTGCAGACATCTTACCCTTCGAGTCAGACATACAGTGCACAGAGGTCCAGCCCAAAGAGCCAGCCGTGTGTTACACATCACCTTTGAAGATACGGTATACGCCCAGTCAAGACCGGCGCCTCTATGGGAATCAGGTGAGCGTTACAGTTTCCATCTGATTGTAAAACAATCAGTCCTCACTTAACCAGTGAGTGACTGGCAGCCAGGTGAAAGAACCACAGCATGGTTGCAGGCCATGGGACATGTCTGGCGGTGGTATTTTGGATCTTTGAGATTTGATCATATCCCAAATGATTGAATCCCCTTTTAATGCATTTTGTACCCGTGCATCATCCCCCACATTCTTCCCTTTTTTATATGCATAACCCCAACCCGCCATCTCAATGTTTGTGGTAAAAAATTGTTAACAGAATTCAGGTAAAATAGGATTTGATCAGTTGGGTTGAGACCGAAGTGGCTGGTTGTGGCATTTTAGGAGTTGCAGCGTGTAGCAGGTTAACGGGATGTCTTCTAGCAGTCCTCATGTCAGCTCCACATATTGAGAAGTGCACCTCCATTTCTAGTGTATGTGTGTCTGGTGAATGGGTGCATGAAGGGCTGCATGCTATATATGTGCATGTTGGTTATATGTGCATTTAGCAACACTGTGTCTGGTGATATGGGTGAATAGTATGGTGTCTGTGATAGGGGTATTTGTGGTAAGTGCACAGAGACACTTGTGTGTTTGTGTGTGCCATGTGTGCATGAAGTTCTGTTTGAATGTTGACTTTGCATGTCTTGGCTGGGACACTATCCTTAGTGTTAGACTATCATGAGTACCCGGGTAGGTTGTATTTTGTTGGTGGCATGTGGGGTATATATTGATGGTTGTGTCTGCCCTTGTTTGGTTTCCTCAATGGATAGTTGAAGGCTGTCCTACATGAACACTCCTTGCATCACACTGGAGGCTGTGCGACACCATTCAGGGTTTTTTAGTGTAGTTTGGACATAGGCTGTCTATGCCGGCATGCCTGGGATCTGTACCTCCCCGACAGGTGCACCCTAGTACAGTTGATGGGTGACCTGTGGTTCCATGCTTGTCGCAATGCTGTGGCTTGGAGTTTACATCTGTATTGTTTGATTTCATGTGTGTAGGATCTGTGTCCCATGCTTGTTGATGTGTATGGCTGAGCTGATGCTTGTGTGGTGTGATGTTGATATGATTTTGTGTGATTTGCAAGAAAGAGATTTGTAGTGTCTGGATGAATGTTGTACTTCCACCTGGCCATTTATGAATGCTGATAAAGTGCTGAGTGAGTTACAGCTCAGGGCAATGTTGATGAATGTTTGAAGTGTGAGTGTTCTTAATATGTCAGTTGGGGGTGTAAACTGGGGTGCGTCTCGATAGCTGATGGGTGGCATATCTAGTATTTGGCTTAGATATTACAGGGCCTGCGGAAGAGGGCCTGTCATTATGGTTAAGTTGCTCAACCCATAGGAAGAACACTTTTTGGGTGGTTTATAACTTTGCCCCTGGACGAATCCTCGTGTTACTTTGCAGAATAAGTGTATCGCTCCACCAGAATGATCCTGTGAAGTTTGGTGAGGTTTCATCAAGGGGGGCAAAGTTATGGGGGGTCCCAAAATGTGTGGTGTTTCCCATAGACACAATGGAAAATAAATGTTGCTCTTGCCTACAGCCCAAACTGCTGGACAGATTTTCACCAGATTTGTGGCAGAAGTGTTGGCTTTGTCCCGAAAGCGTGTTTTTGTACACGTGGTGTAAATCAGTCTCCAGTTGTTTTTTTTTAAAAAATGACCACAAAGCAGGTAAAAACGAATTCATGATATCTGGGTTCGATCCATAGACTCACTTCCCTGTTCGGTCTGCGGATGGTTCTCCGATTGGCCGGCAGGGTGCCGTGAGGTCCACGGATGTTGGACGCACCTGCTGATTGGATGGTGAAAAGTGCGAGGTCCGTCAGATTTTTGGAAATGCCCCCCATGTTGGATTTGAGGACTGCGCCTATTGTCTGCGGACATCATGGTGAGGGCAAAGTCTGGAAAACACATTTGGGGTTATTTGGTGGTGGAAAGAGAGGGTGGGAAGGGTGGGGGAGTAGTAAAAAGATGATATGTGGCTATTTTTGTAGGTTGAAAAAGGTTGGGCAGGTGTCATAACGTCCGCGGACACCGCAGTAGTTTGTGGTCAGCGCTGTGAACAGACAGCCTGGAAAAGACATTTGAGGTTATTTGATGGCTGAAAGAGGGTACAGAAATGGTAGGAAAGTGGAATGAAGGTAATGTGGAGCTGTTTTATAGGTGAAAAAAGGGTTCTCAAAATTTCAGCGAATCCACAGCCATTATTTTGATTGCAGGGGTTCAGGGTGAGTTTTATTATTTGACGGTGTATGGTACGTACTTGTCATACAGTTAATTGTATTCTGGTGGTTGAGGCTAGTGACCAGATTCTGGGAGGCATGGCCGCAGGCCATGGCCCCAAGAATATGTGCACTGGGCACAACCATCACAGTATTGATATGAGTATAGCAATTATAGGTAATGTAGTAGGATTATGGCCAGATTCACCATCGTAGTAATATGTGTATAGTAATTATAGGTAATGCATTCGGAGTAATGTTTGTAATATGGAGGAATAATGCAATCGAACTGTATATAGTACTTATGATTGTAGTACAACTGAGAATAGTGCTCATAGAATATGTATTTGATAATAATTGCTGTGGTTACTTAGTCTTGTAGCGCTATGAAGGTGTGGAAAAAACAGTACAATCTGTTAAGCAGGATAGTTTAAAAGCAGTATTTGTATACAATTTTACATATGCATTTTTTAGACCCTCATAAACAGTACAATTTTAAGTACTTTGTTTGGTACAACATTAACATTAAATAATCATTGGGTCATTGGGGGAAATAAATCTGTACTGGTTTTAAAAGAAACAGATGCGAATAACAAGGGGGAGGTCCTGGGAGACTCTCTGCCAGACATGAGTCCTGGTTACACAAGCCTTACCCAGAGTCTTTCGCTCACTATCTTTCCCAGAGAAGAAATATCCCAAACATATCAGTCTTTGTGCTGCCGTGGGGCAGTCCAGCACCGAAATGCTAGGCAATTCTCCTCTGAACAAGAGTACCAACAGCAACCCAAGGCACGTGTTTCAGTCTGGTTGAACCTCATCAATAGGCTGTAGCTGTGCCTCTCTAAGAATAGTGAGCAAGGGGTCGACGTCTGGATTCCCCTAGTAACTAAGGGTGAGACCCAAAGTTACTTGAAATATGCAAATAACAAGGACAATGAAAATGAAAAGAAAAAACAGTTAGGTGAGTGTAAGGGTGATAGTATGCTTTTTTGAAGAATGTTGTGATTAAGGGAATGCTTGAAGTACTTAGATACCTATTGGCGTATTCTAACTACATTAGAGGTTAGAAGATTTTTTGTCATATAAGAATTGAGATGGCATATTTCAAGAGTTTTGGAACAAATGGTATTTTTCAGGTAGTTAGATACCTGTTGGTGTATTCTAACTAGATTTCAAAAGTATTCTTGTAGTGTTATGGTTGCAGTTAAATCCCTGCGGCGTATTATAAATGTTATTTGAGCTATAGTTTAGTGACTACATTTGGGTGGAAGGAATATTAAGTAAGCATTTGTTAAGTTTGCTGGTAACCTATGTTTTGGAGTAACGGAGGCATCATTACATTTAAACAAACCACTTTTTTTTTACATGCAGTGCCCTGAAGTGGTTGTGGCACCATTGTGGTATACTATACCTACTGTTGTGAAAGTTTTCTTTCCAAAAGATACTTTGTTGTGTGTGAAGCCTGTAAGCTTACCGTTATTTTTGGTACCATCTGCGTTGTACCTCAGAAGCCTTAGTATGACATATTGGCTATGTGAGTTTATTTGTATGATAGAACAATTGTCTGAATTGCAAAAAGGGCCTAATATGCCATTATTTGGATTTTTCAGAAGCTGGTGAAATGCAATGGATTCAGAATTTGGTAAGATACATATACACATCGTTCATTAGGGATGGGGTCTTGTGAAACATGGTTGCAGAGAGTGCATGTATGTTTCTACATGTATGAAATTTGGAATATTTCATTTTTAGGGATGTTTTTGGTTTCCAGTACTTGCAGTAAGTACATTAGGAATTCTTGTGGATCTTCTTGTGTGTTTATGGTAAACGTTACCATTCCTGCACAATATTCCAATTGTTGCTTTATACCTGAGATACTGTAGTGTTGTCGGGTTTGTTTGTGACATTTCTATGAAGGACGAGCATTTGCAAACACAAGTGGTCTGAGTCGTTTAAATAAACGTTGTGAACAATTGAAAGAGAAGATTCATTGTTACGTTAGCATAACAGTTTGCTCAATTTGTGTTACTGAATTTAAATTGACCAGAGTGTTTTGTTTGTGGATCTCAAAACACAGGTACTGTCCATACGTGGTACTTTATAAATGAAAACACTGCTGTACATTTTACAAGGTAGTTCAAATAAAAAAATAAAAATGATTGCCTTCATTCCAGTAATTTATGTTTGTATTTGTTACACAGGTGGTGCAGGTTTGTGGCATATCCCGCGTTTACATGGTGGATTCATGGAAGACTGGGATTTTGCATCCGAAGAGTAATATATGCTTGTGTGGTTCGAGCCATTATTGATGAATTCTCCAGTGGCAGTGGACAATACCGTTGATTGATGCAGCCAGTATCTCAACTGCAGAAGTATAATTTGCAGTGTCATTGATATCCACTGTAACAAACTAAATACAATTATTAATAATAATTCAAACTAAACAGGTTTGAGAAAGTTTTGTAAGTGCACTACACATTCAAACATATAAGAGTATTGTTACATATTGGTGTGTAATAACACGTGCATTGGCCTATGGCGCTCACCTCATCTTCATATACCCCCCTCCAGTATCAATGGGAGTTAGCACCTGTGATTGTGCGCTCGCAAGGGGGCCGGGTGGATGGGGCCGATCAAGGTTCCAGTACACCATCTGCATCTCAAAGACATCTTACGCACTGTGACTATTGTCCAAATGGCCACTGCAGTCCCGGTGTATCCAGGCTCCTCTTTGAAGACAATGTTCCTGCATGACCATGTGTCCCTTGAACATTGCCCCGGGCCTATCGTGCTTGCCCCATCATCATCCCCCCTGTCTTCTTTTTTACCTAGAAGCTCAATGTCTGTAGAGCTCTGGTACTTATTGCAACAGCCTCTTCCTTAATCTACCCACTTTCACTCTAGGCCCCCTCTAGCTAATTCGAAATGAGGCTGTAAGACTTATCATTGGCCTCAAGAACAGGGACCACATATCTCACCGTGGCTCTTCAACCTTTACATGGCACCTTTAGTGCACCTAATCTCGACATTCTTTTCTAACGTTCAGTGTTATGCGGATGACAGTCAGCTCTCCTTCAAGCTGTGTGCTGCATTCTCTCCTCTCTCGCTTATTCCTGACAGTGTATCTGCAATTCAGGAATGATGTGCCTCCAACAATGTCTGCCTCAATGCCAGCAATACGTAGATCATTCTTATTGGATCCTGCCACTGCTTTCACTGTTTCCCTCCGCCTGTCCTTTTTGGGTCTTGTACCTGTGCCTTGCGGTGAGGAAAAAAACCCTGGTGTCATCTTTGACTCCACGCTCTTCTTCTGTCCTCACATTACGAATACTTTAAGAAGTCCCTCTACCAGCTGCACCTACTGAGAGGTATTGTTGCTTTTGTCACTTCCCCCAAAGCTCAGTGTCTCAAGAGCCCTCGTTCTCTCTAGGCTGGCCTATTGTAACAGCCTCTTTCTAAATCTTCCTGCCTTTACTCTTCAACCTTCGCAACCTATCCAGAACAGGACTGCAAGACTGATCCTTGGCCTTAAGCCAAGAGATCATATATCTCCAGTCCTGAAATCTCTACACTGGCTCCAATTGGTAGCTGCAAGGATCAAGTTCAAGACCCTCTGCATTGTTCACAATGTTTTCTGGGGCCAGGGCTAGACTACATGCAACTTTATCTTCCTACGTATTTTCTTCTTTAGCCCTTCGCTCATCCACCTCCAACTCTCTAAGGGTAAGATGTGTCTCTAGGTAGAGAGTGTGGGGGGTTAGATTTCTCTCCTCGGCTGGTGACTCCCTCTGGAACAGCTTCCCTGCCTCTCTCAAACTTGAGCCGGAACACCTTGGGTTCTGGAAGCAATTGAAGACTTTCATTTATGCTTCTGCTTTCTCTCTCTTCCCTGCTGATGTTCTCGTTCTGCTGCACTAACTGGTTACCTGGCCACCCTCTAAACCTTATGTGGACCAGGTTCCCTCATGACCAGTAGCCCCATGCACTGCCTCTGCGCCCACCACGTACTATGGACGGTAGCTGCAACCCCATTGTAGCATGCTTATTTGCACTTAGTTAGAGCCGGCCACCCCTGCGTTACTTACTGGAGGTTCCTTATTGCACTCTTCTTTTCTATTGACCTGGTACTTCGCCTCTCATTTACCCTTGCACTTGCATGGTATGAATGACATAAGGCCTAGTAAGATCATTTGTTCTGTTTCCTTTGTTTTTCCCTTCCGTATCTTGTCATGCCTAGAAACACTGGTGTACAGGCGCGTTATAAATTACTTATCATATCTTATGATTGTTGTTTTGTTCTCTGGCCCCCCCCCACCCTTTTTGGTCTTGTGGCGGCATACACATTTTGTTTTGGGTGTAGGCGCTTTACAAATAGCCAAGAAATAAATAAATAAAGTAAATGAAGTCTGGAAACGCTTGAAAGTAGTTACCATGATAAGTGGCTGCTGATTGCAATAGACCAACTTGTGGGATATATTGACCCACTCAGCGGTGCTTTACCACATTACTTGCATTTGTGCAAGCCACAGCAAAATGTCTTTGCTGGCTCCTGTGCGCACCAGTATCTCAAAACTACGTTTTTAACAACCAAAAGGATTTCTGCATCATCCTGCAACCCACATTTTAGGCAGGGTGAAACAGGGGACACACTGCAGGAGCGTGCAAGTGTGTTCTGAGACTTACATATGGAATCTAGTGAAGGCAGCACTGCATTGCTGCAAAAGTCAGACATTCCCCTTCAAAAGGAAACCTTTTTCACCCTTTCAAAATGCTGTGTTATGCTATTTCCATCCATTCCTCATGAAACTAATATGATTGAAAAGGCCCTGCAATGCCCAGTAGAAGTCCTTGTGCCCCTGTAAAAGAGGGCATAATTCCTGAATTAAAGGCCGAATCAAAGTAGCTTGGAAAGAAATCAACACAGATCTTTATTTTTACTAACACATCAATGCACGTTTATTTTCTTTACAATGTAGCAAACATCAGCTGTCTTCAAAAGAACTTAAGCTATCGGAGCCTGGTCAGTTTCATATACAAGTGTTCAGAAAAAACTCATTAATTCAAAGAAAAATTACTTTAGCTGCAAGGACATTGTGGAAATCTGAGTGAGCTGTCCAAAACCGAATTTAGGAAAGAAATGTCAGCTTACACCACGTGTGAAAATAGGCTGCTTGCAAAAAAAGGAAAACCGAATGCGTGTGTTTTAAAACAGTACACTGGTAAATAAAAGTTTTACTTGTCTTTAGAAATATAAAGGGGTTTGTTTCTGGGGAGAATATATCACATGTGTTATTTGATGTAACAGGCTTATTTAATTCTGGATTTAAGATCAAAAGGGAAAGATGTTGAACCCAGGGTGGCTTGAGTTACCAAGTTGAAAAACAGGTTTTCTGCCAAAAGGGCTAGCTCTCCCAGCAGATCCTGTCAACCCACTGATAATTATAGGGTGGAGCAGACTTTTCGTGTTGGAAACCTAGGACAATGCAGTTCTCAGGGAAGGAAGCCAGAGGTGTGAAAGACACTAAAACTTCAATCAGGCTGAAGGAACCCCCCATCCTGCTTGAAAGGAAATGCCAGTTGGTGTCAGCTGGAAAGAAAAAAAAATGACAGTGACTCTCATTTGTTCTAAAGACTATTCCATAAGGAAACTTTAAAGACTTTTAACTCAGCAACCAACATTGGTAACAATGTAGAATTTTCCCAGTGTAAAAGTAAATTTGTGGCCTTTCGTTTAAAACCTGGTAGAATGTAATGACACCAAGGGGACAGAAATGGTGATATATGTGGAATTAGAAGAAAAGCATCCATGTTGCAAATGTAAAATGTTGTACATATCTTCCTTATGACAATCCCCACTCATGTGTAAAGTTATAGAATTTGGCAAAATGTTAAACCCAGTGAAAAGTGCGAAAAACTGGTAGAGGAACGAAACTAGGCTTCACATCTTTAATAATTTTGTCTTGTAAAATCCTATGTCTCAATCTGGTAGCCTTGCCTGAATGCCCTAGTGTAGAGTAAAATTGTACTTGTCAAAAATGATTGCTTTGCCTTTTTCGCGCCTTCATTTTCTCAAAAACGCACCTCAATGGATCTTGCATAGCTCACTCAAATTACCAGCTAGAGACCTCATTTTACTTCCATATTGTACTTATGAACCGCATCACGATTTACAATATTTCACCCATTTGTATTAAAAACGGTTTTGGTAAATTTAGGCAAGAATGGCAAAAGTTTGCTAATTTTACAACGTGTCATTTTGATTATAAACTGTTTTCAATCTTCCATTCCATTTCGAATTGCATGCTTTTGCTCAATCCATTGCTTGTGATTACTAGTATCTTTCCAGTGTCGCTCCAGTAAAGAATTGTTTTTGTTTCAAGAGTTTTATACACATTCATGCATTTATTCATCCATTTCCGAGTGTCATTTTAGCATTGCCAGGGTTTCAGATCCGTTTTACTTGTAACCGTAACGCCCCTCTATCCTCTTTTGATTATTACAGTGTACTCACACTAAGAAAAGCTTTTTTTCATATCTCTGCCTCAAATTAGGGCAGCTCCAGAACGAAACTGCATATTTTGGTGGGATTCAGGACCTGTAAGTGGCTCACACATATGTGGAGGTAACCCACACATTATGGAGCGGGGACCAGAGAATATTCATAAGTCACCTTTCATACAGTTCGATCAGGACTGCATGACACCAGCTCCCCTCTGCCATGGCAGTGGTGAAGCTTGCCATGACAGTCCAACAATAGCATTATCAGGAGCACGTTCATCCCTCAGAAAATAGTATTTGCTTTAATGCTGTATATGCATCACCACCAACTCAATCCCAGCTTGCTTGACTTGCTTTATTAGACTGTGCATGTATGCATTTGGCATAGCTACTCGCATGCCAAGTTGCCACCATATGGTAACGATCATTTATCGGCCATTGATATTTTGGTTGTGCCATTGATTATAATTTGTAATCAGTTACCAGACAGGTAACTAGCAACTGCATGCATCAGGTTTGCCAAATTAACTGTGTATTTCAGAAGAACAATTAGAACACATTGGTCGTCATATTAAAGCGAATTGAGCGATTGCAAAGGGGGCAAACTACATCCTATCGCTGCTACTTGCACCATCTTTTTCTAGACTAACCGAAGGCAGAAGGCCCTCGCCATATACCGTTTTTTTTTGTAAAAAAAGGAATGGCTTTCCACCTACTTCAAGTTTACTATATGCAATGCGCCCTATTCAACAAGCATTTTCTATGAGCAGCTCTGACGTAAATCAGGAGTAAGAACTTATTCAGGAATGAATAAGCCCCCCGAGGTGTTCCTCAAGGGTAAATCAGAGGTTGCTTACGAATCATTCACACAGGTTGGTAGGGGACTGTATCTGTGTGAGGCAGTACATGGAGAGGTACTAATCAGTACTTTGCATGTTATGCTTGCTGGAATTAGGGCATGTTATCTTTCCCCTTAGCGGACTCAAAATCACTTCGCACAGTAACTTTTGCGTTAATGTCAATGGTTAAATGAAGTGCTAATTTATGTAGAAACGCGTCGTCGATACTGTGGAAGCTAACTTTACACGTAGATAAAAAATGTGCAAGCAGGATTTGGCAATGAGAAAAGATACATTTAAGCTTTTTTGTTGTTGTTGAGTATACATCTTCACACCGAAAAGGCAGTGCGTTGGAATGCGTTGGCGTGTAGCCAGCAACTGCATTCCTTGGTTCTGTTCGCAGTGCCTTCCTCTTCGCATCGTGCAGTCATGAAACTGTTGTTTGTAATATCCTTTCATTGACTTCCTGTTAGTTCTACAGCACAGTCACAATGCTAGCACGTTAAGCAGTTCTATTTAAAGAAACTACTCCCAACTGACCTCTGGTGGTCAGAGGAGGGGACACACTCTCATGTGTGCAAATGAAACGAGTGAGCTGCATGTTAAGACAGTTGTAATCACTTAACAAAATATTCAATTGCATGTAATTGTATTTAAAAATCGGGTTGTCTGTAATAGGATGTGGCATATTTTGTATTTTTAAGTGTGCAATCAAAATCAGAAATTAATCTCACAGCTAAATAGATATTTGAGAGATTTATTTCTAGGAATCAGGTATTTTAATGTGCAGTTGGGCAGGAATAAGCAGCAGCAATATATATTTCGAGCATCTCTCCCAGTCGATAATAAGTGAACTTTGGGAAAGTAATTGTGCCTCTTAAGTTCCATGGCTCAGGCGTGTACAGCACAATCTGTTCTAAATCAATATATCGACTTCTCACGCGGACTCTCTGTAAATATTTGATCAAATGATATAGGTCTGACCTGTTGCGGTCCTATCTAAAGGATAGCTGCTGAGAGGAGCAAACCTTTGAACAGATTCCATGAAGCAATGTCCTGCTTTCAGGGCCCTCTGTCTTACCTCTTTTGGTCCCCATATGCTGAACATTGGATGGTAGTCGCACAACGTAGGTTCAACTGTGGGCCTGAACTCTACCACTCCCAAGTGGAATCTTAAAAGACCTCATCAACAGACTAATTGCTGCAGTTTCCTAAAGGGAGTTGCGTCTTTGACACACTTTCTTTTCTTTTTTCCTGTATGCGTGGCTTAGTAAACCGTTTTTAATTACTGTTTTTCAAGCAATTGGTATTGGAGAATGTTGCCCATCCGTGAGGTTCATCCTTACCTCTAGTGACCAACAGTGTTCCCCGCCATTAGTGAAATACCCAGAAAGCTTTAGCCACATCATATGAATTAGTCCCGTCTTTTCAAGCCTCTATCTAATTTTATTTTTGGGACTTTTGAAATGTGACACAGAGCATATTACATGTTTTCTTGAGATAACGCGTTTTATTATTTTTTGTGTGATTGTTGGTGTTCACGTTTTATGATGGAAGCACACTATTAGATGCATGCACCCTCTTATCCTGATTTTTCAGTGGCATGCGGATAGACGCTCTCTCCCCTTTATTGACTGAAGGATAGTCAAATGAGTAAGGTTATCTGATATGTTTAGTTTATCATTAAATTACTTGATTCCAAGGGGACGATATCACCACGATTAGCTATTGGGTGTTATGTCACATATAAGAAAGACAACACTGGTAGTGACTTGAATAAAAGAACACTTACGATTAGTGTGAATGTGTCAACCTTGCAAGCTTTAGAAATGTGTTTCTCTAGGGGTAGCTTCTCATAACTAGCGCAGTTTAACACTAGGCTCTTGTGCGGCAAAGTCGAACGTCAAAGCAGGTTCGTTGTGCGGCAACGTTCAATGAATAAGTAGGTTCGGCGTGTCCATCCTGCCCAGATCACTAGCTGATTCATCGCGGTCCCCGGCCTCATAGACGTGATACGCCCAGGTGCCATCGTGATTGAATCACCGGGACCTACAAGTTCCTTTCAGAGGAAAGTGACTACTCCATTCTGCACTTCCCCTACACTTGGATCACTTGGATTGAAGTTTCAAGTTTAGCAACCCATCACGCAGGAAATTCCCTATCTGGACGCTGGCAACTTATATGACGGCGGCTCCAGTTAACTATATGAGAAACAACGACGGGTCTCTTACTGTTTGTGTTAAGAAAGCTATTTTGTTATCTCCTGATGAAGACGTTACAAAAACAACAGTAAGACGTCGAAATCGGTAGAGAAAACTAGGGATGAGGCCGCTTTTGAAGAACTCTGGGGCCCACCCCGATTGCTGACCACTTATAGAACTCTCTGTGGCCATGTATTTTGTTTTGCACAAACATTTTTGAATTGTTGATGAATTCTTTGGTATAATACAGACAAATAGGTTTTTGTCTTGTATTTTTTATTTTGTACCTATTGATGTTTGGTATGAGTGGATTGATGTTTGAAGAATGTATGTGGATGAATGTTCGAATGATGTCATAGTATGAATTGTATGAAATTATTGTGATTTAAAAAAAAACTTTTTTCCTGCTATGTACAATTATTGTCTGAGCTCCGATTCAATCATGATTTAATTCACATAATAAAAAAGATATCAAGTATAATAAAATTCTTGATACTGTATTTTTGAAATTGTAGCCTCTAGATTTTCTTTCCGAGATCAATTGCTATACTAATACCCTAACCTAGAGTGTGGGGTTCCCTGTGTCTTTCAGAAACACATGTAAGAAAAATAACTAGTCACTTGAATAAAAGAACACTTACGATTAGTGTGCATGTGTCAGCCTTGCAAGCTTTAGAAATGTGTCTCTCTAGGGGTAGCTTCTCATAACTAGCGCAGTTTAACACTAGCACCTAAAAAAGGTGCAGCCGATCCACAAACTGCATCCGAATGTGAGCATCTTAGATGCCTTTTTTCAAACCCTTTGTGCAAATCAGATAATTTCAGCACAATTTTAAGCACCTTCCAAATTCACAAATGGGATGAACTTTAAAATGCTCAAAAAACTAAGACATCCACCTGTGCCTTTTTGAAACAGCCGGGGGGGGGGGGGCATATTGAATAATAGAGTCTATCCTGAGGCTGTCATACTTTCTTTTAAGTGTGACTGCAGTGGTTTAAACCGCTGCTGTCTCACTTGCATATCTATCCCTCGAACAGGGATAGAAATGTTTTTTCTTTTTCTTGCATTTCACATTGACAGTCCTTTTTAAAGGTCTGTTTCCACGAAATGCGCTTCCATCAACCAAGTGGTTGCTAGATTACAGTTATACATTACACTAATGTAAGCAAAGGGGCTGTCCCGTGTATCTTTTGAACTGCTTTCCAGCCCCATTGAAGTGCGCAGATCACCTTTGAGAATAGATGACCTGCACATTTCTGAAATTAATGCAAATAAAAAAGAGCATCCTCTGTGCTTTTTTTTAAATTTGCATTCATTTTTGAGATTGTGTCCACATGCAAATAAAGGGCAGTAATAATTCTTTCCACCGTTATGTGCCCCTGGAAATGTGCTCATGTTATCCTGTGTCCACCTCAATGAACTGTTCTAACGTCTAGACCAGTCAGGATTAGGGGTGAAATTCAATGTAAGAATTGGTAAATTCTGGGCACATTTCACCCAGTTATTTGGATTATGTACTCCTCTTTTTCCCTAAAGCATTTTTTGAAAGTGAGTAAAATATCTTCCTCTACATAGCTATAGGATAACCCAGTGCCCATCACAGGGGGTCTGGACACCCCTGACTCTCAGTGGAAGGACATTGCAGGTGCAGGGCTTTCTCGACCATCATCTCTCGATTACCTCATCTCCTTCATATTTATTTATTCATTGATTTGTATTACACCGGTAGCTCGCAAGCTTCGGGCTCAGAGACATGTACACGCTAAGACAACATGAGAACATGAATGGCACACTACAATGGACGACTACTGAGTGGAGAGGGGGGTCACTAGTTGACTTTAGTTGAAAATATTGGTTTTCAGTGATTTGTGAAAATGCAAATAGTTTGTTTGCATCCCTATGTGTGCAGGGAGATTGTTCCATAGGCCAGCGACTATGACAGGGAAAGATTTTTCCGCTCCATTTTTGCGCTTGTGGTTGGCTACCGCGATCATGCCTTGATCAGCAGATCTTAAGCTTTCTGTTGAGCACATGTAGGAATAGTTTGGATTTTAGGTAAGCCGGTGCCTTTCCAAAGATGCATCTATCCACCAACATCAGAGCCTTGAATTAGACCATTTCTTCATAGATTACACTTTGAGGGCAACAGCTGAACCGTGTTAGGCCTCAGAGTTCCTTTAGATGATGGAGGCTCCACCGTCTCAAAGGGGAAAGGTACCTATGTTGCCTGCTTTACTGGAACTCTTTACCAACCCACTCCAGTCTCAACATTAGCTTTTCCATCTCACCAAATAAAAAAAATACACATCCCTATTAGGTCCCTTTTACTTAACAGACCTTTTTATGGCAGATTCATTGGTGCTGGCAGCGATGAAGAAAGGTCACGAGTCCCATCAAGTTCTTTATTTTCAGTGCACCACAGAGTGACAGTAAGAAGATGGACTACCTATGAGAGAAGGTCATCCAGCAGTAGAGCTCTCCTGACCAGATACAAGAGGCCAGCATAGGACATGGTAGAGGGCTTCAAGCAATATATTCCATCAAAAAGGAAGCAAAACCACTAGATTTGATGGCACTGGGGCAGGTGGCTTCATACCATATAATCTGAGCTGCAGCAGAGCCTGAGAACCCCGTGTTGAGAGACACCTGCCATGCAATATTGATGAGGCATGATAAATAAATTCGATTGTTTTGAGTCAGTGCACGCAACAAAACAATATTAGGCTTACCCTTCTCACTTCTCTATGCGATCACAGGCAGGTGAAAAACCTCAAATGATGTGGACTGCAATGGAGACATCGGAGGCCGCAGGACTGGAGAAATTGACCTTAAAAAACTTCCCCAGCAGGTTCAGACCATACAGAAAAAGTAGCGGGACTAACCACTGGCTTTAAACCTTGGAACCATATCACATCAGCTCTTCCCTTCTGACATTAGCTCCCAGTCAAAACAAGCATCTGTTTCAAAGTCCTCCACCTTATGCAGGGAGCCCATCGTACTAAGGGCCCAGGTTATCTTAGGCGCAAGACCAACACATAGCTACAATTTCCGGAAGAAAAGGTTAGGTGGCAAGACTCTGGATACATCAGGAGCTTTCTTCTGAAAGGAGCTTCCTGTTGTCCTCACATAGTCTGAGAACCACCATAAGTTACATAAAATAAACTCAACCATTTTCTTTTCATTTTGCCTTGATCCCTAAACTCTATTCACTTGGATTATTATCCTTTTCCATTCTGAATTGAGCTGATTTCTTTAATGGCACTGTAGTTGTATTCACCTTTTCTGTGCCCCTTGGACTGTATGCCTGTACATTGCCTTTCTATTGGTTGGCATGTACTCCCTCTACACTTGCCCCCACCCTTATTGCTCTTATTCTTCTCCCGTTCCCTGACACTTAACTAATCTGAATGTGTACACCTCCCATGAAAGATCAGCTTTCCCTCTTTAACTTCCCTTTGCTTTGGAGGCGATAGAAAGTGACTGTTCTAGAGGTTGGCACCTCATAAAACTCAAAAACATAAAATGAAGGAATAAGTGAATCCCACTCAGGATACCTAATGTGTGATTTCAAAAGACAGGCATTAAGATCTGCAGTGTACAATATGCTATTTTAATAATTAAACAGCCTGTTAAAACATACACTGCAACATCCCAGACACTCAACCTAACTACAGATACAGCTAATATGTACATACAACTCACAAGCTAAGAAACTGACTCTCAGTACTTGATACATTGCAATACACACACTAAAACAGATGTTAACAGATACAGCTAATATGTACGTACAACTCACAAGCTAAGAAACTGACTCTCAGTACTTGATACATTGCAATACACACACTAAAACAGATGTTAACAGATACAGCTAATATGTACATACAACTCACAAGCTAAGAAACTGACTCTCAGTACTTGATACATTGCAATACACACACTAAAACAGATGTTAACAAAGCAACCACTATGATAAAAGAAAAGTACCATCACTCTAAATCAATTCTGGTGAGTTACAATGGAACATACTATTAGTATTTCAAAAGGTACACACAAAACATGGTAAATATTGACAAGCAGACTCTGCCAATTAAAATGTGCAAACAACTCCTCCCAGTCAATGTTAAACCAATACGTGTCTCAAATCTTTAAGGACTATGATACATTTAGGTTTAACTCAAATTCTACGGTATTCTTCATTCCACTTATCAAAAGAAGCTTTAAAGGAAAGGATCTCATTTCAAAAGTAAAAATAAAATTCACACACATGAAATACATACAATGTAACTTACCTTCTCAGAAGCATACAATCAATTAAAATAATAGTTTTTGCTACACACAGAGTTCGTCCTTGGACTAAAAAAGATACACAAATAAAAAAGGAAAGTAGTCTGCACAAACGTAAAACACACTGCAACCCAACAAATTGTAATGTCATAATACCAAAACCAGCTAAATCAATATAGTTACACTTAAAACAGAAAGCAAGTTACCATTAAAAGGCATTCTCCCTATTTCTATCGAAACAGTCAATTCGTATTCACTGCTGCTAAATAATGCCTTACACCCACTTTCATTTTCTGTTCACGTATGTCTACAAAAATCCACACTCAAAAACACAATATCATCAAAACAGAAAACATCAAGTGCCTTAATTTCATAAAGCAGTGACAAATACCGTAGTGCTCATTTTTAACAAGAGCGGAAATTGCCCAGAGGGGGCCACTTATGTTTGCACTTACGTGCAAACAGGTCCCCTATGGGCAGTTGTCGTCATTTGCGCTGTGCATTGCAAAAGAGAAGTGTAAAGTGACGTTGGATACATCTTTAAACCTTGCTTTTGCACTGCGCAGGGCAAAATGAGTAAACGCTGCCTGCCATTTACACATGGTAGGCAAGGTTTGCTATGATTTTCTATGTAAAATGCCTGCTTTTTGCTGGTGTACATAGGAAATCCTTGATTTTATGCCAGCATGAAAATGATAAACTGGCCTGAAACCAAGTTGTTTTTGAAAGCAGAAGGGAGGCAGAAACGTAAGGCCTGTTCCATCCCAGACCTCAGCTTTCAAAAACAACTAAAATGCCACAGAGTGGGCATTCAGACAGGCTTAACAACTTTACGCCTGTCTTTTGTACCTTGACTTACACTCCGGGAACTTCCAAAATGAGCCTCATTACTACAAATCACCAAACGTCCGACCCACTCCACGGCATGTTGTATAAACTACATATACTTACCTCATTTGTAAAATAACACACACACACATACATACCAACAAACCAATACACAATCAATGAGAAATATGATATGCATGTAGGTATAACCTTGGGGCTCCAAGCAAATGTCTTTACATAAATCACAGACAAAGTATAATGTAGTCATTAAGCAATGTTACAATCAGTAAATATTGTAAATGCCAATACAATAAACATAACATAAAGGAAACTATTGTTTCACCGTAACTCATCCTCACAATTGATGAGAAAAAAACATAACATAACATAATATCAATATATCCTTACAATTTTTTTATTTTTTATTTATTTATAGTGTAATTGGTTGGTAAAAACCTTAAACACCTATACAAATTCATTACAAATACATTAGATTTTATATCATATAACATATATAAAATACAATACAATATGGATCAATCTAAAACAATTTAATACAAGTCTTATGCAAATTCATCCTATAGATCAATCCCATACAAATAAACCAACCCTAAAACATTAAAAGCATTAAAGACATTCAAACACAAAGCGAAGCAATGATGCATATAAGCCTCTTGCCTAGCTAATGGTCTGAAAATGTGCCAATTGTATTTGTCAATATAAACATAATTGATTAAGCCTCCATGATCTTTGCAAAATTAAAATTAAAGAATGTTTGCTCAAGCTGAGAAAGTAAAAATAGAGTAAATGAGATATGAGGTAAAATTACACCCTAATATACTATATGAGACATGGAATACGATATCTATTTAAAAGTAAAGGGAGCCAACAACATGTTTACTCTGGAGTAGCTGTTACTACCTCCCATTTCTTGATAATCTCCTTGCATATAAAGTAGGCCGCACCGACATACATATGAGAAGAAGCCATTTAAATACTAGACCAAAACTGACCTCTTACTACCATCCTTGTATCGCATATCAGATCCTTATAACCTCTATAATATAACTCTGATAATTTATCACAGTTCGTCTGCAAGTGTCTAGTAGTTTCCACCTTGTCTTGGCATAACCTGCAGACTCTTTTCTCTCTTGGTATGCCTGTCCAGCCTCCCACATACTCAAGACATGACAGAAGATTGAATCTAAATAACATGATGAACCTAGACAATTGCACATTTGCAACTTTAAGTAGATAGCTTCAGGGTTTGGAGGCTTCTAATCCTTATAAGCTATATTCTATAAATGGTTTCTTATTTCCCAGAGAATCCAGGTTTTTGCACATATCCCACTGTGTTGCTTTTCTTTTCAAAATTTTAAAAAGATGGGCTGTTTCAACAATTTCTCTAGGAAGATTGAAATTAATATCTTTTAGGAATCTTATTGAAGTGTTTAATAGATCTTTCATAAAGCTGTTATTATTATTCATCTTAGTCATACAGCTTCCAACCAATTTCAACAAACTATCTTCCTTTAGTGATACCATTCTTAATTGATTGATTGATATTTTATTTCTATCGCGCTCGTACACAAGTGCTTCAGAGTGCGACAAGGCAAGAGAGGGGAACAGGGGAGAACAACACAGCGATCTTAATAGGCCCAGTGACATTGAGAACGTGCAAGTGCATGAGAGAGGGGGGGAGGGGAAAAGTGCATGGAAGGTGGAGAGGTGGAAAGTGCGAAGCAGAGGAGAAACAGATAAATAACAATAAATAAATAATAAAGGCAACAAACAGTGGTAATGCAGCCAGCAATTTGCAAGTGCTAGGTTTAAGGCAGCAGACAGGGTAGGTCTGATAAGTGCAGGAAGAAAAAAAGGGGGGCTGTATGGGTACAGATACAGACCCCAGTGCAAGGGGTGGCCCGGAGGCAGTGCGGGAGGGTGGCAGGGTGAGCAGATACCTGGGCCCAAAAGACAGAGGGTGGCCAGGTGCACGGTGCCAAGAGAGAACAGATCATCAGGGGAGAGGGGGTGCGAAGGCAGAAGAAAACAGGAAGGTCTTGAGGTGCTTCGGGAACCGGAGATGGTTCGCCTCAAGTTTTAGAGTGGCAGGGAGGCTGTTCCAGAGGGAGGCCCCAGCCGAAGACAGAGATCTACCCCCAGCTCGTTTCTTAGAAAAACGACTGACCCTGAGTGAGTTGGAGGTAGAGGAGCGAAGAGCTCGAGAGGGGAGGTATTTGCGGAGGGATAGCTGAAGGTATTTTGGACCCAGGCCTCAGAAAGCCTTGTGGACAATGCAGAGGGTTTTGAATTTAATCCTTGCATCCACTGGGAGCCAGTGGAGAGATTTCAGAGCTGGAGAGATACAATCCCAGGGCTTGAGGCCAAGGAAAAGTCTCGCAGTCCTGTTCTGGATTAGTTGCAGAGGGCGGAGAGTAGAGGCAGGTAGATTTAGAAAGAGGCTGTTACAATAGTCCAAGCTAGAGAGAACCAGAGTTTGAGATACCATGAGCTTCTGGGGGAAGGAGAGGAAAGGCAGAGTACCTCTGAGGAGGTGCAGTCGGAAATTTGACTTTTTAGAGACCTCAGAGATGTGGGCGGAGAAGGAAAGGGTGGAGTCAAAGATGACCCCGAGGTTCTTAGCCTCGCAGGTGGTGGTAGGAGGAGGGCCAAGGTAGGCCGGCCAGAGAGTGAGGGGAAAGGATGGTGAAGGTGTGCCGATGAGGAGGATCTCTGTCTTGCTGGCATTCAGACAAAGATCATTGGCGGCACACCAATCTTGGATAGCAGTTGAGGCAGCTTGAAAATGAGTTGAGTGTCGTCAGCGTAGCACTGGCAATTTGAGCAGAAAATGGCAATGCAGTGGGCGAGAATTGCCAGGTATTGGTTAAAAAGCCAGGGCGTGAGGTTAGACCCCTACACCACAGGTAGAGAGGAAGATAGATGAAAGGAAGGACCCAAGTTGGACCTGGGAGGGCCAATCTGAGAGGAAAGAGGTCAGCCATGCCAGAGCCTGATCAGTGATACCCAGGTTTTCACAGAGACGGTTGAGCAGGATGGTATGGTTGACCGTGTCGAAGGCAGAAGAGAGATCGAGGAGGATGAGGACAGATGGAATGTTAGAGTCAAGGTTGGTGAGCAGATCTTCACGGATGTTTGGGAGAGCAGTTTCCATGCTTCTGGCAGCTCTGAAGCCAGATTGGTGGTCATGGAGACAGCCAACAGAATTGGAATGAAGGTTAGCTGAGAGATCGCCAACTTTTCCAGGGGTTTGCCAAGAAAGGGAGTAATGGAAATTGGGCGATAGTTAGCTGGACAAGAAGGATTAGCTGTGGGTTTCTTGAGAAGAGGATGCACAAAGGAGTGCTTATTCTTATATTCTTATATAAAGCTTGCAACAATTAATCTTCCATAATGTAGTAAGGGAAGTAAGGCCCAATTCACATCTAATAGCGGCGATAGGGGTCGATCTGGGTAATCTCAGTGCAGGTCTCCACAATTTCCCTTCAATTCTGTCCAGATCCACCAGAAATCTAGATGTTAGAGATTCCAGGGCATACAGAGCTCCCAGAACAATGCAGCTCTTATAAATGTCCAGTAAGCCTTCAACTGAATCTCCTCTCTTAGTTGCAATATACGCTCTGATCACGTTCCATTTCTTAGAGACTTTATTTACGATCATCTCATGATAATATTTGAGGGTAGGTTTTTCACAAATTGGCATGCCCAGATATGGGTATACCTCTACTATTTCAATGACTTGTGTATCAATTTTCCATTGGTATTTCAGCTTCTTACACCTCCCATTACTTCCCCCAAAGATCATTATTTTAGTTTTCTCTGCATTTATTTTTAAGTTGTTTTCTACAGAGTACTGTGGAAGTTCGTCTAGTGACCTCTGTTGACCAACCAGAGTCCTGTCCATCAACACAGTATCGTCTGCATAAAACAACCAACTAATGTGACACCCCTCAATCCTTGGAGAGTTATTATCAAATCTTTCCCCCATATCTGCTACATGTAAGTTATACAGCATAGGAGAGTCGGCACATCCTTGTTTTAAACCCAGATTAGTTGATATAGGTAAGGATCTAGTGATGCCTTTGTTCAGGTAGATAGTAACTGATGTCTCTCTCTACATTTCCCTCAAGAGGTGCAATAGCAGTGGATTCATTTTCTAGGCAACTAACTTACTCCATAGCCTATTCCTAATAACACAATCAAAAGCTCTGGAGAAATCTATAAAGCAAACAAAGGGCCTTAAATCTTTATTTTTTCTTGTTTCTCCAATTATACAATTCAGAGCTATCATGTTATCTAGGGTACTCAAACCTGCTCTGAAACTTGTTTGGTAGGGTGATAAGAGGTTATTGTCTTTGATCCATCTATTAATGATAATGAGTAAAAGTGAACAGAAGATCTTACAGCTGGAGTCAGCCATCACAAGTAATCGATAGTTGTTAGGGCAATTTCAATTTCCTTTTTTAAAAATGGGAATGAATAAAGCTTCTCGCCAGCTAGCAGGAACTTTTCCACTTTTCCAAATTTGGGTGAACAAATGTAACAATATCTCAGCCCATTTCAAGGGATTTCTCTTAATAACTATGTTAGCTAGTTTATCCGGGCCAGGGGCCCTTGATGCTTTCATCTTGATAATAATTACCAAGATGTCATGCAAATTGAACGGAAAGATTCTGTCCTCTCCTGACAAACCCATTTCTTGCCTAACAACCAGCAAAATTTCTACAAAATACAGATAAAAATATACTTAATCCATATATCCAATGCTATGGTGCTAACATTGGAATCAATTTCCTCCGTAAGATATTGCCTATAGAGATACCAAAACGTTTTCGAGTCATGTGTGCGACATAAGGACAGAATCATTTTCCAATTTACATTTTGTATATAACTCTTATGCGCCCTGCTCCAATTTTTATGTTTGGTGCGCAAGTTTCTAATAGCCAACATTTTTTCTGTCTTATGGATATCCAAATCTTTTTTAAGTTTATTTATATCCTTCTTCAGTAACATTTTCTTTTCCTGGATCAAACAGTCATAAAGATTCTCGTGTCCCTTTGATTTATTTCCCTTTAATTTCGAAAGTGTAATTCTACTATTTGTCTTCATCACCACGGTTAGCAGATCTCCAATCACCTTAAGGCCATTTAGAGTTAACCCCTGTCCAGCTATAGGTAAGTAATCAAACAGCTCATCAAATTTATTGAGATTCTTTTCCGTCCAGCATATCAGATTAGCAGCCCCATTGATTTGAATATTCAAACCTTCGCCTGCATAACCCTCTCTTACCATATGTCCTTTAAAAAGACATTTTAGCACACTACGATCACTTAAGAGAGTAGGGACAAGCTCAAACCTTTTCATTCTACTTTCCAACCCCTGTTCTATGAACATGTAGTCAAGTCTGTAGCTCACAGATCCATTACTCCATGTATTATGTTTGACAACACTCTCAGTTGGCTCTACAAAATTTAAATCCCAATTCTGAAGTAAATTCAGCCAAATTCAGCCAAGCCAAGCAATGCCCTAATTCATTTCTGGTGATGATTTAATGCCCACACCCGTATTGCCAATCGCTGTAGGAGGGATAATCTCATAATGTCCAAATATTCAGCCCAATCCTCCATTTTTTCCCAGGCCACATCGCAATACCAATTTAGATCTCCCACTAACATTAGATGCCCATTGGGAGATTCTTCACTCCAGCCATTAATAATGTCTCTAAGGATCTTTTCTATTGCCTCAAAATCTCCCCCTCCTGGCCTAGAATACGCATTAATCAGTAGGAGGTCTTTGCCTGACAATATTTTTTTTTATAATAGCACACAATACCCAATTAGAGGAATCAGATTTGTCATATTTTCTGATATTAAAGAGGGATTTCACCCCAATACAGAGGCCCCCCATAGGTCTCCCCTGTCCCCAGCTATTGCCGGTTTCAACAAAATATTATTACCATCCATTAACATGGTTCCCAGGACCCATGTTTCTTGGAGTGCAAATATTTTGCTGCTTTTTAATAGTAACATACTTTCTTCATGTAAAATAGAGCGTGAGCCTCTGCTATTCCATGAGATTACCGTAATTGTAGATTGCTCTTCTCAATTTTCCAGTCTATAGTTTTTATCAGGAGTCCATATTATTGATTTAGTTGGTTTTCCTAGGCCTGAAATTAATTGGGTCTTATAATCCATCAAGCGTTGTCTATTATTACTAGGTATTTCTAATTTGTTACACAAGACAATTTCATAGTCATTGTTCCAAATCTCTCCTGAATATTCTCTGAGCAGTTCAACAATTACAGCTGTGCCAAATTGAACAATTGTCCAATTTTTCCAACTCCCCAACTTGGGTAAAATGACTCTTTCTATATCTGAGGATTTTATACTATACAGGTGTGGTATTTTTCCTAAACATTCCAACAGCCATTGTCTATTAAGATAAGGGCTATCTTCTGTAGGATTTTTTTCAATAATTTTTATGCTTTTGCCTCTGTTTCTTACCAATGACTGTCTGTCCCTGCTCACTTCCGCGATAGACAGCTCATTGCTCCTACTATTTTTACTCTTGGCTACACTTTCCGTTTCCATATTATAAATATCCCTATCTGTATGTTTAAGGCTGACCCTTTCCGGGTTCACTGGGATATCTAAAAATCTCACTGTCGATTCTATTTTTTCTACCAAGGGGTTATTATCAGGTGGAACACTATTTTATTTTTTATTGTCCAAAATGTTATCCTTTAATTGAGCATCTATAATCTCAATAATGGATATTTCATTATTACCTTTCGGCTAGTTTTTCAGAACTTTTTCTTTCAGTGTATTTCTATTTACGATACTATCTCTCACCACACTCTTTTAATTGAATTCAAACCTATTTGCAATTTCTATACATTCTATATCATTGAGTGTGGTTTCTGCTAAAGCTAGGCTATTATTTCTGATATCATCTTTCTTTTTGGCTTTGCCTGATTTACAATAGTTGTTTTTAGGACCTTTCCTATAATTTCTTTTGCGATGCAGTCTGCGTCTGTGGCCTTGAGACTGTCCTATCGGTGTCTCATTAATTATTTCTTCCACATTCCCACTTGCTTAAACAAACTCTTTATCAATATTATCTGGGTTAGCTGCAGTGGTTTGGCTCAATTCAACTATTTCCTCATTTACCAGCCTGGTGCAGACACCTAACAGTATGTCTACTGTAACAATAAGTGAATCAATTTTCCCCCTCATTTTAATAATATTGTCCTCTGCTATCTCCGACTCATTCCAGGCGTCACTTATAACATCTTCAGTCAAAGAAACAGTATCCTCCTGTGCTAGTTTTTCTAGATCAGGTGTCATGGATAGATTAGTGGCAATAATATTATTAATACTACTGGTTACTTCAGTGCTTTTCACTAACTGTGAGGGTAAAGAGCCTACTTGGAGGCCCATAGAGTGACAGTGGAAATCATGGCAAAGATTAAGTAAAGAGTTATTGTCAATCATTGAACTATTCCCAGGCATAGGAATAATATTTCCTGGAAAAATCATTCACCAAATCTACTTTTGTCAAAAAATATGACATTTTTGGCTGCTCGGAGGCAGTATATTCCTTATTACACTTAACTTTCTGTCAAGGCCAAAATGTGAGCTTTAGAAACAAGAGACTTAGAATTATCTATAGCACCCTTCTTCTTTACATTTTTGTTCGACCTCAATTTAGCGGCCATCTTCTAGTAGAAAGATGGCTAGATTTAATATGTTAATATAACAAGGATGCTGATTTCACAAAATCAAAATTAGAGAAAAAAAGGCAAGTAATATTTGGTATATTAAAACATCTATTAAGAAGACAGTATTCAACAAGATTGCGTCAATTAAAAAGGAGGTGTCTAATATCATACAATAAGAAACACAATCAAGGTTTAAATCTCTACAATAAAATAAGGTCACTTGTTAGGATCACGGGTAAGTCAAAAGGTCGAGAGAAAACTTGGCAGCCCCCGCTGTAACCACAGACTATTTAAAATAAATGAAATTGTCAGATGACAGATGCATAAGTAAGTTAGATGCTAAATGTAGCTTTTAACCACATAGGCAAAAAATGTTCACAGGGCGAGGAACGCCCGAAAGCTAAAGGAGCTGCCAGAGTCTGTCTCCCCTTCCCTGCACAATGTCAATAACTATGTGAGAGGATGATTTACCATTGTGAAACTCCTTCTATCATCCACGTCGTTATAATGAGTGGGATCTCAGCCACTTTCATGTATTTGCCGCATGTAATGGTAATTCTGCTGTCCAAAGGGAGGGGCGATATCAGACACCAGGCAGAAGTGTAGAAACGCTAATGCCCCCACACCCAACAGCACAACAGCTAGATCGTGCCCTTTACACCTCATGGGCGTAACGCCACAAGGCTGTTGTTGTCCTTCTCTTATGCCGCACTTCCTGGGTGGGCGTGTCCTCGCGGCAAGGACTGTGAAGCTTCACTCAATTCACCAGTTAATTTCAGCAATGTTCTGTATCAGCTACAAGCAATAGAACCCGCTTGGCTTTAAACACCCAGGGGTGTCGCGTCCTTCTCTTATGCTGCAATTCCTGGGTGGGCGTGTCCTTGTGGCGAAGACCGAGAAGCTTCTCTCAATTCACCAGTTAATTTCAGCAATGCTCTGTATCAGCTGCGAGCAATAGAACACGCTTGGCTTTAATCCCCCAGGGGTGTTTGCGTCTTTCTCTTATGCCGCACTTCCTGGGTGGGCATGGCGGCAAAGACCGTAAAGCTTCTCTCAATTCACCAGTTAATTTCAGCAATGCTCTGTATCAGCTGCGAGCAATAGAACATGCTTGCCTTTAATCACGCAGGGGTGTAGCCGTCCTTCTCTTATGCCACACTTCATGGGTGGGCGTGTCCTTGCAGCAACGACTGTGAAGCTTCTCTCAATTCACCAGTTAATTTCAGCAATGCTCCGTATCAGCCTCTCTTTACAATGGCCACTAACAACATACATTACAAACAGAAACTGCATTCTAAAAACACACAGCATTACTATTTAAATAAATAAGAAAAATGTACGTGTTATATTAAATAACTTCACCACAAAAGCCACACCTCTGACTAAAACCTTCACTTCACAGCAAACAACTAACATTAACATTGCACGTACAAACACGCCCATATATAACATCATTACACAAACGGAACAGGAAATATTATTAACACATCAACACATTCACATTTTAATAACGATAAAAAAAATGGGAGAGGTATGGTTCCTGCAATTCTGATTTTATGTAATGTAAGTAATGTATTGTAAATGGTCATTAGTGGGACAGTGGGAGAGGCAGATGTGTGATGGGTGCAGGTTGGAAATACCCAATTCTGTGTGCCAATCTGCTTTCTAAGGGTATGCCAGATAAATCTGAGAGTATGTTATTCACAGGGAAGAACCCAAGATCTGATGGACTATAGCACTTAGGATCCAGTTAGCCGTTGATGTGGGAGAGTGTGATAAGGCTAACAAGGAAAGCTTAGTTGTGGTTTGGATTAGTGATGATGTGCCAAAGGGGGGGTTAGTGTGTGTACTGTGATGTGCTAGTAGATCTTGGCGATAAGTTGGTTAGTTGTGAGGAAAGCCTTACAAGGCAAAACAACCTACAACCCGCTACTCCTACCCCTGCTATTTGTAGACAGGTCCCATTTCTTTACCTCACAATTTCATCTGTCAATCTCCTTTTCGCTCTAACAGTCTCTGTCTCAATTAGATAATTGTATCACAGGAGGAGCAAAAACAAGCATCTGTGAGTTGGCAGATGAGGGAAAGGAGCATTCTGGAAACTCTGGGCATTACCACAAGCTACCTGCTAAAAGTTATGGGAGGCAGGAACGATTGGATCAGAGGAAGGGCTGCTTGAAATTGAGGGCCGCACGCAGCCATTTTACCTTCCTTAGTAAGCTGGTTGGCAGGTTAAGAGATGACCCAATTCTCGCTCTAACATGTTCAAACGCTGTGCTTGGTACACTGCTGGGACTTTTGCTCATCTAGGGAGGGGCCTGTCAAGGGCAGCAAAGGCGTTTGGCAGGCTTTTGCCAGGGATTGATTTGGGCAGTGGGTAGAATCCTTGCTAGTTTCTCCCTGCTAGCCTACAACTCTTTTCGCACATACTCAAATGAATATTTCCCCCACTCTAAATGAACACAACTCACCAGGATTTGACGTGGCCCCAGGACTTTGAATGTGATACCTACTATTATCATTACTGTTATTATTATTTGCATATGCTATTATGCCAAGTTTAGTGTTAATGTAGGATTTATTTCATGCCATGTTTAGTGTTTAATCATGAATTCAATCTTAATGGTGGCATTCCCATCTTTACAGACTTCAACACTTTATAGATAATACCTTAAACCTTTTTTTTTTACAAAGCAAACAATCCCTGCTGATAAGAATACAGGTGCAATAGCTACTCACTTGTTTTGCTAGCATGAGGATAACGACACATATGCTCAAAATGCCTGTGGGAAAAAGGTGTAGCAAATTAAAATCTGGGGTAACATTTTTATATATTCATGCATTATAATCTATTCTTACCACATCGGAGTAAGACACATTTAGGAGTGGGGAGCTCCTGATTTTCACATACCTGCATTTCTATAGAAATTAAATATTCATTGCTTTCTGGTTCATGCACTAGAACATATCAGTCACGTGCTGCCCGCAAGCTTCAGGGCATCTTTGCATGCCCTGACTCATCTAGATAATGCCAAATAAGAAAAATGAGATAAAAGCATTAATTCAAATATAAATACCTGTGTATGTTCTAAGATAACTACTTTCAAGAATGCTAGTTTTCTCTGATACAGCAAAGCCAAAGACACATTGGTATTTAATTATCTTGATCTAAATATGTTTACTCTGTTAAAATATACATTTGGAAACTAAGCCTGGGTTAATATATTTGAAACAAATTCGAAATGTCCTGAATAGTGTGTGTTTCAGTAGAACTGAGCACTCCCAAACTTTAACTCCCAAACTTTAACCGGGCATTCACGCAAAGAGTTTGAGTGTGTTCAGGCTGAAGTGCCATAAATAGGGCATGCCCAGTTCAGGCAGATGGTGTAGTCAATTAACAGAATTTCTTTGAGGCCCACAATTAAACAAGGCTCCAGTAGAGGGCGAGGTATGTAAAATACGTGATGTTTCTCTGTTTTAAAATTATGTAATGTAATGTAATTATGTATATATCTTCTAGGCGTACAATTAATTGTTTAGAAGTGATTGGTTTACTCAACATGTTTTCACATCTTATGATTACTCCTGCATACTCTGTTTATTATAAACAAAAGGATTGTTTCACATCAATTGACAGGTAGACACTATTTTACCAACATAAGAAAGGAGGAAGGATAGAAGAGATATGAGTGGATTACCCTGAACGGTGCGGATGCGACTATTATGGGCAAGCCAGCATGATGAGTGTTGTTATGTGGGCATATTGCCTACAGTGATGAATCCTGTATAGACATGTTTTCTACAGTGGCATGGCTATATCTAAGGGCATTATGGGCAAGCCAACATGATGAGTTTTCTTTTATAGTGACCTACTAGCCTATATTAGTGCAGCTACTATGGACACATTTCCTTACACCCGTATGGGAATTTTTGCTGCAGTTTCACGCAACTGCAACAGTCTTTATGTGGACTACATTGTTGTAGTTAGTGTGGACATGTTTCCATAAAGTGGCAATTCATATACTACTTTGGCCACTAATGGCATGATTACTGTTATATGGTCATACTGTCCTACATTTGTGCAGCCAATATGGCCATGTTTCTGTATACTGGCATGTTTTTTTTATTTGAATTATGGGAAAATCAAACAGGAGTAGGTTCTGATGTAGAGATACTGGCATATATTGGCACAGCCACTATGGACATGTTTATTTACAGTTTCATTACTGCCATAAAGGGCAAACCAAACATGGGCATGCTCTTACTTGGGAAAACTGGGACATATTGGTGCAGCTAGCCTCGACATGTTTGGGCAAAGTCAGCATGAACATGTTTTCTCACACTTGTAGAGATCTGGCATATTTGGTGGTGAAAAGCAATGGAAATTGCTCCTGTGCACTGTTGGTGACTGGACATCTATTTAATTTATTCATGTGTTATGCTGCCTGTGAATTCCCTCCCTCTTTCTTTTCAATCTCTGACCTCACTCTCTCTTTTTAAAACTTGTTTAAAAAAGCCTTTGCTTGCTAATTGATTCATTAACATATCTTAGTGTTGTGCCATTTTACCTTTGTTAAGCACTTAGATGTGAAGCGGCTGTATAAATAAACACAAATACAAATAAATACCCTACAAAAGTGATTGTTAGCTATTGGGCTTTTAACACAGTTTTCACAGGACGTGTGCTGTAAAATGAATGTATCATTTTAACCCAATATTTTGAAAATGTTCTCAGTGAGAGAACACTGATTTAACCTCTTGTTTTGTGGGGGTGCCCTTGCTTCACTCAAGTGTACATGCAGATGTATGGGATATGTATACGGCACTCAAATAAAAATAAATCACCAGCCGCCACCAGTTAAATTGTTGCATTGTCACAAATACCATCCGACAAAAACGTACCAAAATGTACCAATGAAATGATTTCAATGTACAAACACATTTTCTTGAATTTAGCATAAAAAAAAATTGGCTACAGAAGCCACCATCAATCACTATATGCCAAAGACTGCCAAAGACTTCCATGCATGCCATTTGTGAAGTTTTATATAAATTAATATAAAAATACAGTTTTTGGTGTGTTGGATTGTCTCTATCTTTAATATGTAAACATCTTTAATAGGACATAGGTTACACTTTATTTTCAGTGGTTGCTGTTAAAGGTACTTTAAAAATGGGTACAACCAAATAATTTAGAACACAACAGCATGTAAGGAGGTAGATGGCTACTGTACTGGAAAACTAGGGGATTATCCCATAGGCAAGTGCATTTGTAATAATAACCCATTGCATCCAGTGTTGTCCCATAGACAGATGCAACTATAATAATACTAATAGCTTGCTGTACCCTTTGTATCAAATGCTGATCTAGGTCTCCCTCTCTCTCATTCTGTCATTTGTTCTCTGTCATTCTCTCTCTCTACACCCTCTTTCCCTCTCTGTCTCTCCCTGTCTCATTCTATGTCTCGATCTCTCTTTCTGTGTGAGAGATGTGCATTGTCAGGCATGTGTTTGCTAGTGCCACATGGCGAAAATAAATAACACAGAAACTCAGATATCTTGAAAGGGGCGTGCTTTGATTTTTATGGTTAAAAGTAGAAACAGAGCAGGGGCAGCAGATGAATACACTGAGCTGGAGACCAGACTGATATTTGGACATGGGTGGTCTCATTGGGATGTGCCTATTGGGATGTGCCGTGATTCTGACAGAGCTTTAAGGGGCCAGAAGAATAAGCTGGGGGACCTAAAACTATTTGAATTTTCAATTTTTTGTTAAGCATTAGTGATTGTGCATACTGCAAGAAATGTAATCCAGCAGCACTACCAAAACAACAGTGGTCTGCAAGCAAAAGTAAAGATTGCTTTGATGCTCACATAAGAAACAGATCATTGGTTTTAATCTGATCATGACCCTTTCAAAGAAGGATCAACATTTTGGCGACAAAATGTTGTATCTTCTCTCAAAGCAAATCTATTTGTTAAGGAAATGTTTTAATTGAACTAACATTCTAAATCAGCTCCTTTTAATATTGTACTGTTTTTATTTGAAATGGTCACTACGAGGATGTGTAGTATTCTTGCCTTACTGAGCACAGCACATTATCAGAAGCTAGACTAACCAAAAAGAAATACATTCTGATAAATGTCTATCATTCCAAGATGAACACTCCACTACAATCCTTTTGTACTCTTTCAAAATACTCCCAAGAGTATGGGGACGGGGACAAATAGCACCAATGAGGGCTTATTGTTGCATTGCATGAAATTAAAGAGAATGTTGCGAATGTAAGAAAGACCAGGGGTCTGAATATTTGACAACTCTGTCTAAGACTGTTAGGGAGATTTATCATGTTTATGCTTCATTCCCTCTCCTAGTGAGACCCTTTGAACTTTTTGCTGGATTTCTGGACCCTTTTCTTTCTATCCTGAATGAGGTGAGCCTTTTTCCCCTCATTCATCCTTATATGCTCTGGCCTTTGGAACTATCTTCTCTGTGTTGTACCTCTACTTTGGAGTCTGCTTTCCTCCAAATGTCTGTAAAGGCATCTGTGTTTACCTTTTGCAGCGCACAGCACCCTATGTGCAGTGTGACTGGGAACCCTTTGGGTTCTCCTTTGAGATTCTTTCTTTATCCTTAAGAACTACTGTTCTGAAGGAGAGAGGGATACTTTGTATCTCTCCTAAAACTGTATCCTATGATATATTAGCACACACCACCTTATCTGGAGTCCTAGGGGTATACATAGTATCCCCCGTCTCACTGCTCCTTTGAGTTTTTAGTCACAGTGACAAACCTATCGTTATGGCTGATGTCAGTTGACGTTTTCTACCACTATTGTGCTATTTTATACAGCAGATCGTATTCACAGTCTCGGTTGTGCACACTAGGGTTACCTATGTTCTAACATGGCGGCTCCTTACCTTTTTGGCCATTTCTCGTGTGGTTTTCCTTTGTTAGCCCTTCTTCTACCATTCTGGGAGGGGGAGGTCTGTGTATGTGTTTGCCTTTGGTGGGAACCCTTGGTTGCCCCAGCCTAGGCTCCAGTGTGTCTGAGCAGGCAGGAAGTGGGTGAGGGGTTATTCATTCCTCTGCCCTTTGTCTGCCAGAGTGCCTGAATGGAACCCGTTCCCACAGGGGGGCTGGCTGTCCTGATTGGACAGCCACCTGCCCTTTCTTTCTGTAAAATTCTGCGAGAGTTTGCAGAGGAGTATGTGGGAAAACAGAATAAGAGGTGAGGTTCCAGAGGTGAAAGGTAAGTCAACCACTGGAACAGAAGAAACAAAGCTGAAGATGATCAGAGACACCTGTAGACCCTTCCAATCACTGTGAAGTGACCACTGTTGTCCTGACTCCATTTGCTAATCAACTGAGGAGCTCCGAAGACGACGACTCCTTCTCTTTGGCTGGTGTAAATTGAGCCATCTCCCGAGGTGCTCTGCCTTTCCAGAGCTGCAGACCGCGAATACCAGGAGAACGCTGACCCATTTGCAGTGCAATGTCTTTGCAAAGCCAAATCTGTCCAACACTTTGGTGAGCTCTAGTTGGACCTCCAGAGGCATGCTCCCACTCATCTAAGTCCCCTCACCAGAGTGGAGGACTTCAGAATCAAAGAAGATCTTCTGGGCAAATATTGTCCTTTGTTGGTGCAGAGAAAAAGGTGCCAAAACTGCAGACTGACCAAGGAGACTGAAGACATTCATACCAAGGGTCCTCTTTTGAGACTGCTGCTGAGACATCAAATTCAGAGTCCTTCCTTTCTTCACCAGACCGAGGACTCAGGAGACCGGGTCTGTCGCTGCTGCACAGAGGAGAATCCAGCTACATGTATTTCTTCTAACCAAAAGTACTGTGGGGTGAAAGGTATAACTTACCTTGAACCAAAGAAGTTGCACCAGAGTGACTGCAGTGCTTGAAGAGGTGTCCAGGATGTGCACTCTACCTCTGATCCAAGCATACCAGCTTGTGTCCCTTTAGTGAGTATTGCTAACTTGTGTTATATCTTTAAATTATATCTTTAAGTAATCCTATCCTAAAGACTGCATGGTAGTACCAATAATACAGTAGAACTGTCATTAGTGTCAAACTCTGTAACTAATGTAATCGCAAGCAACTACTAAGTAATCACCTTTGAAAAGTATTATTAAGAATTCTTATGTGTTTTGGTTAGTGAAATAAGTATGAATCTACCTCCATTGTGTAAATAATAATAAATGTATATTTTTATATAACATTTACCGTGTAAGAGTTTTTTTGGACTATTGTACTTACTGGGTTCAGTGTACTTACCTACAGCTCACATCTTCCTCTTATGATAAGCCTGACTGCTCTGCCATTCTTCCAAGATCCTTTGAGTAGTACAGACTTATACAAAGAGTTGGGGACCTGTATGCCAAGGGATAGTTTTATGAACTCTTACCTCACATGGACTTTAGGAAAACTCCCCTAACACAGACAAAAGGGCTGCAGGCTTGAATCACTAAGTATAATATGCAAACTGGGCTCGCTGCTCATTTCATTTTTCACAATACTCACCTTTACATAAAGTATTTGTAGCCATTAATCATATATACTCAGTAGAAAGCCTTAGGATTTACATGTGGGAAGGGCCGTCCTTCGTCACGTTTCTGAGATGCAGAGGGGCACAATTGAGTATGCTTTTAGAACAATGGGGGAGAGGAGATCTAGTGATCAGTGTGTATGCCCCATCCTCAATGCACATAAATACTTACAGAATTATATACACATAGTATCAGGTTTTTATAACTCGCTTTATGTCAGATATCACCTGCTTCTAAGCAATGTAATAATAACTGTTATTGTTATCCAAAAGCATTTTTCTTATGGGCGTGGAAACCTTTGTGGAACAGTGACCACTACCATGGTGTCAGCCCCTTGCAGGGAATTTCAATGATTCATGGTGAGGCCTGGTGTTAGGTGTAGGAACCCCAATCTACCCAGGAATTCCTCACCTAGCACGAATAATCCAGTGAACCCAATTTTATTTTTGGAGTGCTTGTTTGCAGGCATAGCGTAGATATAGTTTGAATGCTGTCATGAAAAAATCTTGTGACTTTCATTACAGTGGATTCCTGTGGACATTTACACAATGGAGAATAAAATGTGAGAGTAAAGATGGTTTTGCCTATTTCATTTACCAGGGCTCACAAAAGCACAGATGTTCTGACGATGTTGGTCCCCTGAATGTAAATTGCACTTTTTGCAAAATGACCTCTGTGACAAAATGATTTCTGCCCTGTAGGAGTACCACGATGAGTAGTGACTAAACTGCACACTCAGCTCTCACACGTCTACAAAACAAGAGTCATCCCAATCCTAAAGGTAAAACAGACACAGTTAAGACATATACCTCTTTCGCCTTTTGTAGTAACTTGGGCTGAGGGCAGGTAATATTCTCAAGAGGGTTGAGAATGTGATTCAGTAGCAGCCCAAACGACAAAGTATAACAGTGCAAAGTAAAGGTAATTTCCAATCAAGGTTCTATAAATATATATATACTTTAAATTCAATGAAAAAACTTTGTTAAAGGGACGTTATGGTTAAGTTGCAATAATAAAAACCTATGAAATTCAATGAAAAAACTTTGTTAAAGGGACCTTATGGTTACAAGTAAAACCGAAAAAACCTCAGAAATTCACGAGTTATGGTAAGCTAAGCAACCATAACTCGCGCCACCACTGTGCACTGCTAAAACCTGATGTCTCCGGGTTTAAGCATGTTATAAATAAATAAATAAATAACGAGGACTCCGGACCATTATCTTTCATTGCAGCCCCTGCAATGGGGGATAAAGGCCTGTAGCAACCCTGGTTCCCAAAGTGGGAAGCCGGGGTGCTAAAAAATAGATTTCTCTTCATACAGTAGGAAGGAAGGACAATCCTTTTCCAAGATGGCCACCATGGAAAGAGAAGGCAGGGCGGGGCTCCATACAGAGCCCCTCTTCCCTTTCTATGGCAGCCTGCAGCCTGTAGATCCCTATTACCATATTACCACAAGCACATTTTTTTCCCTGGACATGGCCACTTTAACACCATTTTACGTCCCTCGCGGTCTTGGCCAGTAGCCAGATTGTGCGCGTCACAACCTTATACCCATGGCCACAGGCTATACCTCAGTCACCAAAGGTATATGACTATTTTTTGTACTTCCATTATGACACTTGTCAAAAAATAAAACACGGGTACATTTGCAAAACTATGCTTTAATGTCCTTGCCAATGCTCCTCACGAGTTTGCTCGAAATTCGCCCATGTTTTAGTTTTTCAAAAGTGTCAAAATGTATGTACATACAATAGTCAAATAACTTATCCCCCACTTGACAAAATCCATTCAGTCTTTACACAATGATTGAAGGTTGGGTCTATAATCTTTCTCAAACGTTTTGTCCACATTCGTCAAATAGCAACAAATTCATAAGCCATCTAAAAATGTTGAGACCCCCCTCTAATTTCACCCCCTCTCGAGAAAACTCGAGAAAACCCACCAAACTTTAGAAAACCATTTACAGCTAGATCCAAAATAATTTTGCCAAATGTTTTGCAGATTCGTCAAATGACACCACATTTATATGCATTTACAATATTTTGGGACCCCCCTCTAATTTTGCCCCCTCTTGACAGAATCCCACAAAACCTTGCAAAACCATTCAGGATTAGGTCTAGAATAGAACTGAGAAATTACATGCAGTTTCATTGAGTGACGCTAAAGTTATAAGCCATCCAAAAATTGCTTTTCCCCAACCCTGTCATGCAGAAATAGGTACAGGACATCTTAGGTGTCTGCGGACATCACATGACTGCCCCAGGACATCTGGAGTGCTTGCTGACTGTCAGGGTGAAATAACCCGTTTTTGGCTTCTTATGGCCATATCTCATCCCATCCTCACCCCCGCCTCCTCCCCAGAGTTTGTTTGTTGAGTTTGACAAGTGCCATGTTGCTTTTTTTTAAAAACTTTGTTGAGTTGTCCGTGGACCCCAAAAAGTCTGTGAATGAAACATGGCGGGCATTTCACTGAAACTTCATTTAAGAGGTAGCGGGGGACACCCCGCAACCCACGATGGCATTATAGTAAACAAGGGTGCGCTGGACACCCCTGCGGCCCTTGTTCACGATAATGACACCAAACAGGGATTTATTCAAAATGTTTGGATGTAGCCATTTTCATACAGCTGATTTTTGAATAATCTCCCATACTTTTTTTTATTCGAACAAATATACGGATTCCGAAAAAAAGGATCAAAGTTGGCCTCCCTTGTGCCCAAGATGGACCTAGGCAGCAGTTATCAATGAATCAATAATACCTTTTTACTGGGCTTGGAGGTTCCATGAAACTGTTTGGGTGGTTCAAAGCAGTCTCTAATGTTTCAGTCTCTTTGTTCTTGACAGGGAGCAGATGTCGATCTGGGGTGGAACTGAAGCTTGTTGCAGTCTGAAGCAACTTGGAGTGTGGATTGTCAGGGCAACAAGGGACAGTTGGACAGCTGGTTCGATGGTGAAGATGCAGGTGACTGGATGTATAGTTCGAGTTGGGTGGCTCAGTGTGGCGTTTGATGAGGCCAGAAGGCTGGTTCAACTGTTGATGAAGACTGGCAACTAAGATGCTGGTGGTTTGAAAATCAGCTCAAATGTGGCAGTTGCGAAGATGGGCTTCATGTTCAAGCTGAGGTATTGACGCACTGAGCTAGCATGGTATGGAGGCGCACTAGTTCATGTGCACAAGACAGCAGCTCGAAAGACTGGTCGAGTGCCAAAGGCTGCAGGGTACTGTCAGTTCAAACAGAGTTGAACACTCTTTCTCACTGCTCACAGTGGTTTGATGGTGATACCACAGGGATCCTGGCTGTCCTGGCTCTCAGGTGCTGTGGGCCACACTTCAGGGTGTCAGGGTCTAGTGTAGTACTTTTTCTTCTGCTCCCATACAAGGAAATCTGGTACACACTTTCAGGTCTCGCCACAATGAGGTCCTGGGCAGCAGTGTGATTGGCAGAGATGCAGGTCTTGCTCTCACCCCCAATGTTCCCTGGAGATGGGTAGGGAGCAGAGCTTGCCTCTCCTTTGGATGCTCAGTCTTCACCTCACTAGCTTAGGGATTTGTAAAGTTTACTCTCCCAACAGAAGTTCAAAGAATTATTCCTAAGGTGTTTATTCAAGAGTGAATCAATGAAGGAGTGGGAGACTACCGCTTTTATAGGCAAAAACCCACAGTTGATTGGAAAAAAACAATCCTGCTTTAAGAGGTCGAATCCCTGTCCTTGAGACATGTGGTCTTTGCCCTCTGACATCATATACAAAGTGCTTTGTGCTAAAGGAAGAGAAGGGAACAGGAAGGAGAGAGAGAGATATGGAGAGAAACAAGATGGTGGAATCCATCCTCCAATATACTGAGCTCCCTCTGTCAACACTAACTCTGCCCTCTTCCCTTGTCAATAACATCAAAGGCCCTTTTGGTACGAAGCACCCTGATGCCTGTTTCCCAAGACTGCTCTGGCTGGGAGACTGTCCTGCTAGAGAGAGGTGTTACCGGACCTCACAAACGATCAACTGAGAGGCCCAACCATTCAGTCTGTTGTCTGCACGTGTCATGGAACAGGCTGTCTGAACAGACTTCACACAATCCTTCCACAGCTCACAGTGGTGACACATGTATGATATCAATCTAATGTGGCTTCTTATAGTAACGTGAATTACTAGCCACCATTTCCAAACTCAGGTATGGTTTTATGTTTAAAGACTGAACTGCCACCATAATAGGAATTCCTCATGACTATGTTTTTGGAACACAAGTGTAGACAATAAATGCAGCTTTTGTGATAAAATGAGTTGGCTATCACAGCAGCTGGCAAAAGGGCACCAGTGACCCCTGGACATGCTCTGTGCCACTGGAGAGCAGGCCCTGCAGATCAGGATACTGCTTTAGCAGGACGCAGGTGGACATGCTGCTTTTGTGATGGAGCTTACTAAAGGGGGATCTGGTTAGCAGATCATCATTTCTCAGATGTATTTAATGAATTCATATGAATCAATTATTCAAGGCCTTCTCGACCCTTGCCAGATGGCAATCCTTCACAACCCCTTATATGCTTTACTTCTTATATCTGCCAAAAATTAGAAACGTTCACAAATGAGCTACAATCTGGTGTTAAATCCTATATTTATAAATGGCCGTTCTTGTTCAAATCACTTTTGGAGTTTAAGAAAACAGTCTACAATACTTTACAGTGTCAACAGTGGGCCTTCAAGTACAGCATGCGTTTAGGGGTTGGAATTCAATTTAAACTCCCTGATAGAGGTAGGGCTTCTGTGAGATTCAAATGCCCAAGGCTTCTAGCATATGTTGTCACTATAATTTAAATCATATGCACGGCATTAAAAACTACAGCCACAGTATCTGCGATTGATGGATGGGTGCCCGACAAACAATATTTGGCAATTAATTCCAATTCATCTGAACCATTAGATTGACAGAACATAAGAATACAAAGGGGTGATCGGATCATGTATTCAGTCCGTTTTATTTACCCAAGTACTTCATATAAATGACACTCTTCTGCCCAAGTTTATAGTCTTTTAAAGAATGTATCATTCCCAACTAGCCTCAATTGCCCACCCTTTCTTAAAAATGCATTCTGAAACAAACCTGGACTTCTGTTTGTACTTGCAGACATCAACATGTGTTACTTGATTTTTATTGGGAAAGGACATTAATTCATCTGGGCATAGCCATTTCATTCATATTCAGCCCTAGGTTAAAATACATCTTTCATGGGCATTGCCAGATCTTGGGCCAACCATCCTACAGACATGGATCGGGTGGGGCTCTCTAACCCGAATAAAGGTTTTCTCTACATAATCTAAATCCTTAATCATCAACAAGGTGCGAAAGATTCCATCGCTTTGTCGCCGTCTGTTTGTTTTCAGTTTTGACGTTCTCTCTATGTGCTCCTTTCAAAACGGACCCTTTGAGTGCTTTAAAGAGGGAAACACGTGTTCTAAAAAAAGGTGCCATTATGTTGGCCATATGACACAATTCTGGGGTGGAGGCAGAGATCTATCTGCCAAACCCCTGAAAGTCACGAGGACCCCATGCTACCATTGTGTCCTTTCACAACGAATCACCAGTGAAGATAAGCACTGGCAAATCAGTTTGGGCTTTTTTGTAGGTGTGGGATGAGCATTTGCTAGGTACTGTAGAGGTACTAGTAGCTACATACAGCTGCAATTAAGTCATTAACTAGCCATAGACTGCTAAGAAAAACACTGACACACTAAAGTTTGATGTTAATACTTGATAGAGTGAGCTCAAAGGGATAAAGAGTGGGTGGGAATGGCCACAGGGATAAGCATGGCCATGGACAGTCAATGGGTGGGTAAAAAACCAAACAAAGCCCACAATCTGTGTCCCTCCTCACATGTCATATCTCCCCCCTACCTGTACTGTGCTTTTATTTTAATTGTTTATTTATAATGCGCTTAATACTTGAGCTCTGTTTCTAAGCGCAGATTCGGCATTCAAACATCTGTTGCTCTGCATGGTCTTGCTTGCCAGACCAGCACGTTGCCCCAGTGCTATCCTCCGTTGCAAAAGTTGCGACCTACAGGCAAATTAATGGGTGTTTTTTTATTGTGACATACACTTCACATATTAGCAGACAGCAGCTGCTGCCGTAATCCACCACCAGTCTCATTGTATTTTTGTTTAATTCCATATTCTGCTTTGATCTTGCATCTCGCATTTATGCACACTCACACAGCGCATGCTAAACAAGGACTGCAGGTCTGTTTTCGACCAGGACTCCACATTTCAAAGGTCACCCAGGCCTGCCATCCAGACGGGAATGCCAGGAAAACAGACCTCTTAAAACCTGCACCGGAGAAATGACACACATCCTCTGCCGCACGTGCGACTAATCTAGCCACACGCTGCTACTCTGACATGTGGGCCAGCCGAGATTATCATGCATCTATTGCGCAGGGTAATTGTAGATGTCAGCTCTTAACAACACCCAGGAACATTTGTTCCCTTTTGTGCTTGACGTAAGAAGCAGGTTTCTGCTAAATTATTTATATCTGGCGAGGGCAGCCTGGAGTGTGCAGTAGCTGAGTTTTGCTCGAGAGAATGCGCGCGGTTTTGTGAAATCTGATCGCTCTTCTCTGCTGGGCCGTGGCAGGGCCTTTTGTTTGAGCAACACCCACAGCAGCAGGAGTTAATGCAAATGGAGGCAGACACTTAAGTGATTCATTCAAAAGATCGGTGGTTTTGGAGCACACAAAAAGGAATGATTGCTGGGCTCGAGGCCCTTTCTGACAGGGACTGAAAGATGGATTTAAATATTTGGTGCTGAACTCTTAATCAGAACAAGAAGGTATTGAAGCACAGAGCCAGTCCGTGGGCGCCGGAGGGAGGGGGCATGGAGAATATCTCTGCCGTTTAATTGGGATTATGCAACAGCCTGGGTTTACATCTAGACAACATCTCTTCATCAGGGGGTCAATATTTTACCGTATTTCCTCGAAATTTCTAGAAGCAATCCAAAAATGCATTGTATAAATGTGCTTGCCTCAAATTCACGGACATAACTGAAAGTCTATCAGTATACTATGTACGTACATACGTAAATAAAGTACCACAGATATTCTCAGGTACCTTCAAAGGACCTCCGGTGCAGTTGGCACCAATGTGATAGAAAGAATGGTGGACGAAGATATCCAAACTAGGTGAGGGGCCCACTGCTCCTATGAATACAGAATATACATTTTAATGAAATTAGAAATGACATCCAAGTTCCATGTATATTTAGGTGGGAAACAGGGAGATCAGGGAACTAGCTGCCTCACCTATCCTCCTCCTGGCTTTCCTTGATGTACTATAAAGGGAGAGATAAGAATGGGGCCTCTTATTGTGGTATTGTGCAGGTAATCAATGGACGGACGACATGCACAAAATGTGGCGCCAAAGTTATAAACCATCCAAAAACTGCTTTTCACTGACCCTGTATGAGATTTATGAGATATTCGCGAACATCACTGGAAGGTCCCTGAACATCTGACATGTTTGCGGACATCAGAGAAGAAAAACACCACATTTTTGGCTTTGTATGGCCATATTCCATTGCATCCTCATCACCCCTAAACTCCACAGACATTTGTTTGACAAGTGCAATGTTGTGTTTTTTAATATGTTTTTACTGTGATGTCTGCAGACTACTGGTGCTGTTCCCGAATACAACATGGCGGCCGTTTCAAAGGATTTGACGCACCTCACGTTTTTAACTGACCAATCAGCAGGCGCGTACAATGTCCACGGATGTCACACAGCTCTCTGATTGGTCCAGAGGCTTCAGCGGACCCCGAATCAGGAAGTGAGTCCGGGGACCGGACCCAGATATCACTAATCTTTTTGGCAAGTTTAAAAAAAAAAACGACTGGACGGATTTACAACAAAAGCACGCTTTCGGGACCAGGCCACCACTCCTGGCGCAAATTTGGTGAAAATATGCGTTATCACCACATCACTAACTACATTACAACAGTAACCAGCATTAAGGGTGGCCTTCAGCCGAGGTCAGTGTGCATGGCCAAATTTATTTTAACACATTAATGGTTACTAATCACAGCCTTCAGTCATGTCAAAGGCCAAAGGCTTCACCCATGTGCACTGTATATTTTTAAAAACACTAACAGGCCACCAACCATAGACTTCGGCCTTCGCCAGTGGCTACAGCTTTCAGCTGTGTCTACTGTATATTATATACAGTAATCAGCCACCAGCCATGGGCTTTAGCACAATACTGGACAGTGTCCACAATCTCTTGCTGTGCCCATTACATATTCGAATATATAAATGGGCCACTAGCCATGGCCTTTGACCATGAGCAGTCTGTAGATCTTTTAGCCATGTCCACTGTATATTTTAAAATACTAACATGCCATAACCGATGGACCTCGGACGTGCCCACTGTGTATTATAAAACGCTAACTAGCCACTAGCCATGTCCTTCAACACAATACTAGCCAGTGGCCACGGGCTGTGGCCTAGCCAACTGCATATTCTAACATATAAATGGGTACTAGCTTTGGCTTTTAGCTATGGCCAGTGACTACCGCTTTCAATGTTGCCCACTGTATATTTTTTTTATTTTAAAACTGTGACAGGCCAGTAGGCATGGCTTTTAACCGTGAACATTGGTATTTTGCAAAACTGACATAAATATATTGCCAGAAAAAAAGTAACTGGGTTAAATCGGGGTTTTTTCATGTATTTTGTGGAGATCCGGACTCCAGAGGCTGCAGCACCGGGGTTATTATGCACTATACTGGAGAGCCATAATTATGGTTTTTCCCACCCCCCCTATCAAGGGTAAGATGTGTGTTTTCGGAGGGGAGCTGTAGGGATTTGGTATTATCCTGCATCCTAATGGAACCTTTGGTCAGTGTATTGATTGACAATGGAGTGTTAAGGGTTAGAATGTTTATGTGTGACTGGGGTTCTATGTGGTCAGTTGGGAGATGTAAGCCTACCTGGGAGGATGCAGGTGTATGTTGCCCTGAACCCAGATGTACCTGACATTATATGACCATCATAATGTACTGGAACTAAATAAAGAAGTTACTGGAACTTCACCTGAGGTCATGGTCATCTGTGGGGAACAAGGAGTTCTACATTGGCGAGACGAGGATGCTGGCTGTGCTGGGGGGACAGCATTGAAGATGGCACATACACCTCCCCCCAACCCAAGAAGAAGACCTCCCAGGTAGGGCGAGCGCTTGAAACTGTTGGCGCAGAAGGGCCCAGCGCATGGAGCTCAGGGGCAGAAAGTAAGGGGCTGCGCCAGAGCCAGGGGCCAGCTGGCCTGTCACTAGAAGGACAGGTCAGGGAAAGAGGAAAGCAAGAGACTGAGGAGGGGCTGAGGGCCCAGAGACTGATTGCTTAAGGGGTCTGGGACCACTAGCTGCAGCATGGAGGGCTTGGTGCCCATGGCAGTAGCAATTTGAAGAGGCCTGGGGTCTAGTTACGCCTGGAAATTATGAGGAAGCCATGCTGGGCAGCTGAGGGATATAGCCAAGGCAGTAGCAACAGGAGAGGCTTGGTGCCTAAACTGCGCCGGGAAAAGAAACAATGAGGAGTGATGTTGTACAGCTTGAGGCCTGGAGTTGGGGCAGCAGCAATAGAAGAGGTTGGGAACCTAAGCTGCGCCTATATGTTAAATAGAAGATTGGTGGCGAATGTGAAAAGCGCCTGGAGCAGAGGAGGGTCCTGGGGGGCCATTCCAGCATTTGAGGGGGCTTGGAGCCCATACCTGCACCTAAGAGACTTGTAGCCCTTGGCTGCACCTTAGGGGCTTAGAGCCCATGTGCAGAGATGAAAGAATATTGCCCAAGACAACATGTGTAGTGCCTGGAGGGGCAAGGGCCCATTTGCAGCAGAACAAAGGGGGGGTCTGGGAATCTCTCTACCAGCACGAACACAGCCCAATGACCTGTTCTTGGGTGAATAACCCCTGGGAGAGACTCGACCAAGTCTTTAGCTCACTGTCCCTTTCACAGAGAAGAAATTTCCCCGCATATCAGCCTTTGTCCTGCCCAGGGGCAGTCCAGCGCCGAAATGCTAGGCAATTCTCCTCTGAACAAGAGTACCATCAGTAACCCCATACACGTGTTTCAGCCTTGTTGGGCATCATCAGTGAGGTGAAACTGGTGCCTCTCTAAGAACAGTGAGCAAGGGGTCCACGTCTGGATCGCCCTGTTAACTTAGGGTGAAACCCAAAGTTAATTAATGCAAAACAAAGGGGGGGTCTGGGAATCTCTCTACCAGCACGAACACAGCCCAATGACCTGTTCTTGGGTGAATAACCCCTGGGAGAGACTCGACCAAGTCTTTAGCTCACTGTCCCTTTCACAGAGAAGAAATTTCCCCGCATATCACCCTTTGTCCTGCCCAGGGGCAGTCCAGCGCCGAAATGCTAGGCAATTCTCCTCTGAACAAGAGTACCATCAGTAACCCCATACACGTGTTTCAGCCTTGTTGGGCATCATCAGTGAGGTGAAACTGGTGCCTCTCTAAGAACAGTGAGCAAGGGGTCCACGTCTGGATCGCCCTGTTAATTTAGGGTGAAACCCAAAGTTAATTAATGCAAAACAAAGGGGCGGTCTGGGAATCTCTCTACCAGCACGAACACAGCCCAATGACCTGTTCTTGGGTGAATAACCCCTGGGAGAGACTCGACCAAGTCTTTAGCTCACTGTCCCTTTCACAGAGAAGAAATTTCCCCGCATATCAGCCTTTGTCCTGCCCAGGGGCAGTCCAGCGCCGAAATGCTAGGCAATTCTCCTCTAAACAAGAGTACCATCAGTAACCCCATACACGTGTTTCAGCCTTGTTGGGCATCATCAGTGAGGTGAAACTGGTGCCTCTCTAAGAACAGTGAGCAAGGGGTCCACGTCTGGATCGCCCTGTTAACTTAGGGTGAAACCCAAAGTTAATTAATGCAAAACAAAGGGGGGGTCTGGGAATCTCTCTACCAGCACGAACACAGCCCAATGACCTGTTCTTGGGTGAATAACCCCTGGGAGAGACTCGACCAAGTCTTTAGCTCACTGTCCCTTTCACAGAGAAGAAATTTTCACCCATTTGCAGCAGCGCTAAGGAGGTGCCTGTAGGAGCTATCACTTATATGAGGTGATGAGGATCTTTGAGGGCATGTTGTCAGTAGTTCCTGAGGGGCTTGGAGCCTACTTAAGAACTGAGAGATGCGGTAGGAGGCAAAGGGAGTACAATTTTTATAGCAGGCGGCTGGCAGAAATGAAAAGCAGCATTATGAACATACCAGGAAAGGAACGCTTCGGGAGGTGATATTTACAAAAGGAAGTGTGGCAGATGGATTGGTAAATCCATTTCTGTTGCGGGCGGCTGCATTTCCGCCCGTTGGAATTTTTTTTTCAAAAAGCTTAAGTTGTGAATGATCTTAATTGCCGGAATGAATAACAGAGGTACTTTTAAGTTAAGAGATGATGCTTTCACAAGCATAAGTAAAGGAGGCAATTTGGTCTTGCCTTCATTGAATTGGTTAAGTAGTTATAATTAGTTATTAATTCAGAATCTGTTGTCATGTGAGACCTGAATGGCATTTGGACAGCGTGAGTGCATGAGAGCGTGAACCTGTATGTTGTCAGGTGTAGTTTCTTGTGGGATAGGTTGTCCTGTAATAGGGGTACTTCATGGAAGTTGTTGAAGCTTAAGAGCAGAGAACAAAGTTTATAGTTTTTAGATTGGATTTAGGTCTCAAGGGTGTTTGTAATTAGTCAACCAAGGGATTAAGTGATCCAAATGTGAGGTTTTATTAAGTAGGTTAAAATTGCATATTAGTAGGAAGAGATTGAGATATGCGTAGTTATAGTGTTTTCTGAAATGCTATTTGGTATTTATGTTGTAGGAACATTGGTATGAGAGGTATCTTGCAAGTGGTAGTTAGCATGTTTGATAGGTGTGCACGGATGGTGTGTAAAAGTCGTGGCCTCTGTTACCTCTGTCAACAAATACTTGGTAATGTTATGATGCAAAGGCAAAAAATTGTGGTACGGTCATGTTTAACTAACACGCTTTTCCTTCCACAGATGGACATTTAATGAAATATAGGTTGCATTGACAACATTGCTAGAATTTGGTATGTGGAATCTGAAGTATAGTTATGTGCACTAATGTTTTATTTCCACATGTGGGACTTTTGTAATGCAGATGTATTAAGACCTTTAATGCTAAAGTTTAGAGTGCTAAGTGTCAAACAAAGTTTTTGTTTGGTTGTTTGGTTTAGAAACCATTCAGAGTTTCATGATGATACAGCAAAGACTATAGTAGAGGCATGGATGTTAGTTTGATGCTGGTTATGAATGAAGTGTGGTTTTCCCTAATAGGAGCTGTATTGTATTTAGGAATACTTTCAACATGGGCAATTTAGGGGTAATGGTGTCACAAGAAGTGAAGTAGTTACCCGGGTATCTGGGATACTCAGTCTAGTTGGAGGTGGTGTGTATTTAGGTACATACCGGTTTGCATTGTTGGGTGTGAGGGAGATGTGTGTGTGTTCTTTTGTGGGACGATGAAGTCAAGTTTAGGAAGAGAGGTGTGGGTGCCTCTATTTGTAAAAGTTTTAGTAAGGATGTTTGAGCAGTTGGGTGCCTTTTCCTCACTTGGTAGAAAGAGGAAAGGGGCATTGATTGTAATTGTGTCCCACGGCTGTGTGGACTATTTTGGAATATGTAATGAGACTAGCAGAATGTTCTCAGTTAGGAGTGATGAGGCAAGTGCATTGAACGTGGGGTTGTTTGTGTGCGTGTTGTTATTAGCCATTATGGTTAAGTTATATACTTGTGTTTTTATGTCCCTAAGGAAGGGAGATATGTAGGGATTTGGTATTATCCTGCATCCTAATGGAACCTTTGGTCAGTGTATTGATTGACAATGGAGTGTTAAGGGTTAGAATGTTTATGTGTGACTGGGGTTCTATGTGGTCAGTTGGGAGATGTAAGCCTACCTGGGAGGATGCAGGTGTATGTTGCCCTGAACCCAGATGTACCTGACATTATATGACCATCATAATGTACTGGAACTAAATAAAGAAGTTACTGGAACTTCACCTGAGGTCATGGTCATCTGTGGGGAACAAGGAGTTCTACAGGAGCCTTTTCCTGGTCATCTGAATTGTTCAAATGGTTTCACTACAGCTACCACAATTCCTAGAGACTGCAACAGCAATTATATTGGATTCACCTGAACAGAAAGGCAACTCAGCCTCCCTGAAGAGTATTGGCGACACAAAAGCACTAGGAGGAGAACAGCAGTGCAAGAAGGGATTTAACCCTGTGAACATTTTGGCAGCAATTGGGATTTTACCCTGTGAATGTACTGGACACTTTGGGATTTACCCAGTAACTTTTTTTCAGGTAATATATTGGCTAGGAACTGGAGTGCCCGCCTCGCCCCTTCTTGTTTTTTCTTTTATTGATGTAATCTGTTATATACAATGTAATTAGTGTTGTCACCAGTGATGTCATCAATGATGTCATTTGTAATGTTATCAATGTTCTCCTACAGGATGTAATTAGTGACGTCATCAGTGATGTGATCTGTGATATCATCATTGTGGTCTTAGGGTGCGCAAAAGGGGGCGAGAAGTTAACGTGGCTTTAGCTGAATTTCAGGGGTTTTGTTGCGTTAACTTCTCACCTTAACGTCCCTTTAAAGTGTTTTCCTTGAATTGCAAAGGTTTTGTTATTCCATAATATTTCAAGAATGCTTCCAGACCACTAGCATGGTCTTCGGCCATGGCCGGTGGGCATGGACACTCTATATTTTAAAACACTTGTAAACCATCATTCAAAGACATTCATCAATCACAATCTGATTTGTCCTGTCTTGGCAGTTGCACTGTTATGTATAAAAGGATTTTGAGAGCTGTCTTTAAACAATGCGCAGTGAGATTACATTATTTGCTATTGACCACACACTTTGGTTAATCAGCGTGCTCCAAGCCCCTTGTTTTATGGCCAGTCTCTTGGTGACTCTTGTGATACATCGCACAACCCCAACTAACCACATTTAAGCAGCATGGAAACGGGAAAGAAATGATGGGCTGCAAGAATAACATAAGCCCAGGTACTTTCTGCTCCCATAGTGAAAATAAAAAGCTGGCACCCATGAATATACGCAGAGTAAGTGAACATATATCTTAAAGTGAAATATACAAATGTATTTCATTTGACCTTCCCCTTAGAAGAACGTGCCCAAAACAAAATAGCATTGGACTTTTAACAAAAGTAATGAACACCAGAAAAATAACCCGAGAGAGGAAATGTTCCAATAAATATGCCAGCAAAGTATAAAAGGTGGTCACCTTTTAATCCCAGTAATCTGCCTGAAATATTCCCTGATAAACAAAATCCCAATATGAAACAAGTGCTTGTCTTGTGGTTAAGTGTCTGCACTGGGAACGTGACAACCTCAGTGAAATCCTGCTAGCCAAATACTTAAGCAAGCTTGCCAACCTCAAAAAAAACAGGTGTTGCATCCACCCTATGAAAAAAAAACGTTCCTCTCTTCACCCACATGTGTTCTTTACTTGTGCCTTGAAAAGCAGCCACAATCAGTGGAGAATAACTGCACCAGCATCCAGGATTACAAACTCTCTTGTCACATCATGGGCAAATACTCATGCCCTCTCATCATTCCACCTCCTCACACTCATGTCTGGCTTTCAACAATACTCTGCTTTATAAAGATAACTTGAAAAGTACACATTCCATAGTGTCACTCAAATATATAAATCCTTGCTGTAGTATGTTAGGCAAAAAATTCCCCCTCCCCTCTTGACTGGCAGACTACAAATCCCATAATGCAAGTCAGCAAAAGGCAACACAATTGACTCTGAATGCAATACTTTCAAGGACTAACAGTAGTACAGTTACAAAAAAAGAAAAACGGATGCCCTGTGTTTTCCTAGTGTGCTATGAGATATTTAAAACAAAGAAAGCACACAGTACCATACTGTGGACTGTCTCCCATCCATGTTGTAACCGGGACCAACACTGCTTAGCCTAAAAGTGAGGAAGGTACTGGCCCCCCAGGCCATGTTGTTCTAAGTGGTCTTGTAAAGTGAGCTCACTTGTTAGGCAACACGGCCTGAGGGGGCTGTACTTTCCTCATTTTGAAGCTAAGCAGGAATTGTCCATGTTACTGCATAGATGGGAGACCTGGATGGCAATCGTGCCACTGATTTTTCACCCCCGACGTCACGATAGCTGTACAAATATCTATTTTTTTCTAAACTGTAACCACAGGTACTGAACTACACATACCCTCGGCTATACGTAGTCCTTTATAGATGTGAATATCTGAAAAATGGCTAAAACAATGCTTTCTTGCCCCCCCAGGCCCTCACTAAGTGCCCCTCTCATCTGTGCCAGCTCACCGCACCACCAGATGGTCTCCGCACCTCCCTTGCCCTCTCCCTTACATCCGCAGCACATGCTGTTTCTGTGACACAGTTTGCATTGAGATGTCGGCTATTCGTGGCTATAGCCGAGGCTACAGAAAGCTTTGTGTTACAAACTCAATCTCTAGACCCCCTCCAACTCCCACATGTTCTGCAGTTTTATCCTTTTGATTTCAGAAGTTTCACTGTGCACATGAGAGAAGTGTGGCTAATGTGAAAGTAAGTGTTAATAAATATTAATAGATTTAAAGGTTTATTTGATATGATATGATATAGCATTTGTAATGCAGCTATACGCAAGTGTTTTAAGGCGCGACGAAGCAAGGAAGGGGGAACAGAGAGAGGACACAGCCAACGATCTTACTAGGCAAAGTGCCATTGAGATCGCGCAAGTGCAGGGGAGGTGGAGGGGAAAAGTGACAGGGGAAAGTGGATGGGGCAGTGCTCTACATCGGATCAAAACAATAACAAGAAGTGCAGCCAGCAGGTGGAAGAGGCAAGGGTAAGTGCAGACAGCAGGTGTCCAAAAGTGCAGTAAGGGGGACTGTAGGGTTACAGATACAGACCCAAGTGCAAGGGTTGCCGGGAGGCAGTGCAGGTGTGCAACTGGGCGGGTAGGGACCTGGGCCCGAAATCATAGGATAGCCAGGTGACCAATGCAGTATCAGACAGGAAATTAGTAGGGGAGAGGAAGAGAGAAGGCAGAAGCAAAGAGGAAGGTCTTGAGGTGCTTCCGAAACCAGAGATGGTTCTCCTCGAGTTTCAGAGAGGCAGGGAGGCTGTTCCAGAGAGAGGCCCCAGCCAAAGAAAGAGATCTACCACCAACTCGTTGCTCTGAGAAGCGACTGACCTTGAGGGAGTTGGAGGTGGAGGAGCAAAGAGCTCGAGTAGGAAGGTATTTATGAAGAGAGAGTTTGAGATATTGAGGACCCAGGCCCCAGTATGCGTTGCGGACAATGTAGAGGGTATTGAACTCAATCCTTGCAGCCACTGGGAACCAATGCAGAGATTTCAGTGCTGGATAGATATGATCCTTGGGTTTGAGGCCAAGGACAAGTCTCCCAGTCCTGTTCTGGAAGAGTTGCAGAGGGCAGAGAGTAGAAGCAGGCAGATTTAGAAAGAAGCTGTTGAAGTAGTCCAGTCTAGAGAGAACCAGAGCTCTAGAGACAGTGAGCTTCTGGGGGTATGAGAGGGAAGCAAGAATACCTCTGAAGAGGTGCAGTTGGTAGTTTTACTTCTTAGAGACATCAGAGATGTGAGGATAAAAGGACAGTGTGGAGTCGAAGATGACCCAGATGTTCTTAACCTCACAGGTGGGGGCAGGAAGAGGTCCAAGGGAGGCTGGCCAGAGAGTGACAGGAAAGGAGGGTGCAGGTGTGCCGATGAGGAGAATCTCTCTCTTACTGGCATTAAGGCAGAGATCATTGGTGACACACCACTACTGGATAGCAGACAGACAGTCAGAGATGAGAGAAGGAGAAGAGGTGGCTGAGGGGAGTCTGAAAACGAGCTTAGTGTCATCCGCATAGCACTGAAAGTTGGAGCAGAGAGCAGCCATGCGGTGGGTGAGAAGTGCCAGGTATTGGCGAGGGGAGAGGTCAGACCCCTGGGGAACACGACAGGTAGAGGGTGAGATAGAGGAAAGGAAGGACCCAAGTTAGACCGAGAGGACCGAGAGGAACGAGGTCAGTCAGGCCAGGGCCTGATCAGTGATACCCACGTCATGACAGTTATGATGGAGCAGGATGGCATAGTTGACCATGTCAAAAGCAGAAGAGAGATCGAATATATGGATCCACAAAGGGTACCTGGTATAGGTCTATGGTCCTCCAGGTGAATATACACAATAGTAATCAAAAATTGACCAATAGACAATGATGACAGGATTCCATATGTATATAGTCAAACGTTTCTACCAAAACAAAATTCATTTCATTATAATAGTTCATCAGCTTGATCACAGACCCAACTCATACTTTTTTCCTATTCAGCTTGCTTTCATAACTCATACATACCATACTCATACCCAAAAATGATATATTGGCATAGATATCTAATATAACCTAAACCAACATCTATAACACATTTCCTAATTTTCAACCATATATTTCACAGATGTATCCCACTATACACATGTAGGGGATGATTGTTTGTCGACACGTGTTTTGATTGTATTTTGTGGTTGCAGGGTGTCTTGCCCTAGTCGTTCAGCCAACCTTCCTTGGGATGGAGGATAACAGATGAGTGTCATTTTCCTCTATGATAAATGCGGTGAGCCCTGTGATCTAGGACAAAAGTTCCAGTGGTAACGCCATTCAGATGGATGTGATCTCCACCCAATTCTATCTCATGTACACAGTACACGGCACCCTTGCTGTAGTGTCGAATGGTGTGGTCGTGTGGGTACCAAACCAGCAATTCACTTGCTAAAGGTTCGCATAGTGTCTGGACTTCGTGTTGGAGAAGAGATTAAATAATCTTCTCACTGGCATGCGCCGGCGTCCTTTTAGTTCGTATGGACACGTTGTTTATCATATCCCATTCCTTTCTTTTACATACATCTAGAATGAATCCAACTTCGTCTCCAGTACCGGCACCATTGAATCTCCTCTGACAATCTGATGAACTATTATAATGAAATGAAATGAATATTTTGTATTGGTATAAACTTTTGACTATGTACATATGGAATCCTGTCATCAATGTGTATTGGTCAATTTTTGATTACTATAGAAAAGAGATCGAGTAAGATGAGGACAGAGGGGAGATTAGAATCAAGGGTAGAGAGCAGGTCTTCACAAATGTTTAGGAGAGCAGTTTCTGTGCTTCTGGCTGCTCTGAAGGAGGACTGATGGTCATAGAGACAACCAACAGATTCAGTGTGAAGATTAAACTGGGAGATGGCCAGCTTTTCCAGGAGGTTGCCCAGGAACAGAGGGATGGAGATCTGATGATAGTTAGCTGGGCAGGAGGGGTCAGCTGGGGGTTTCTTGAGAAGAGGGTTCACAAGAGAGTGCTTTAGGGAGGAAGGGAATGCTCCAGTGGTGAAGAAGTAGTTGCAGAAGTCAGTCAGGGCAGGAGCGAGGGTGTCAATGTGGTCCTTGATGGTTTTGGAAAAACAGGGAAGATCCTGTTTTGACGAGACTTTCATAGATCAGACTTGTCAGGGGAGAACAGAGGAAAGGAAGAGAAAGAGGGAGGAGAGGTGGCAACAGGGGGGCTGGATGTAGAGGAGAGAGTAGAGGGAGGAGGAGGAGAGGGCGAAAGGGTGGACAGGATGTCCTGTGTTTTAGAGATGAAATGAGAAGCCAGGGCCATGTAGAGGGAGTGGGAGGGGACAGGAAAGGTATAGGCTGCAGCAGACTTGGGCAGGTCCTTGCAGATTTTAAAGAGTTCGATGAGATGTTAGATGCCGCAGAGACACAGGCTTGGATGTGGGCTCTCTTCTTAGTACAGACAGAGAGCCGGTATTGCCTTTGGAGCCATTTATATTGTTGTGTGTGTTAGTCATATTAACCACTGCTATTAGGTGGTCATTATGATTTTGTTCATCTCTTCTGATTGTGTGGCAATTATTGAATGTATTTTTTAAGTTTTACAAATATGGACTTATACAATAATATTTGTCAATCGATGGCATTTATATGCAGGCATTTTGTTTTTGTATTCATATTAGTGAGATTGAAGGTTTATCACATCATATTTCTTGTAAGTTTAATGCAATTCCAGGTATGCTGTACTTTTCAGTCTTTTGCGTGTTTTGTGAGGTAATTGAATTGACGGCGGTTTGCAAGTTCATTTTAGTAATTTTTGCATTTTGGTATTTTATTGTTGCTGTATTGTTCGTATCATCCCAGTGGACTTTCACTAGATGTTATACAGTTAACTACTGTGAAAGGTCAACCCATATTCAAAACATGTGGTACTGTTGGAGATGGAGCAGCATATTTGTTGACTGTTCATGAAAAGCCTCCTTTGTGACCTTTCTAGCATTTCTGATTATTCTTTGAATGAAGTGTTAAAGTGCTGCAGGTGTTTTAAGACTCTGGCTGTTGGTGGCAGCATGTTCTATGTGTGGGCGTCGGTTTTGTACAACCACCCTTCACAGCTGCAGTAAAGAGGGAGGACGACATGTACGTCAACAAAGGCTGCAGTCAAGTATGGGGCAGACCATCTCGAAAAATTTGAAGGCCCACGTCTTAGTGTCTTTTTGGACATGGTGCATTGGACTTTCTCCATTTCTTTTTTGCAACAAATGATGTAAAAACATTTTTTAAAGTACTAATGTTTCTACCTGTTTAATTGTTTTCTATTGCATGTTCTCCAAGTTTAATTTTCTCACCCTATTCTTTCTTGTTCGCCAGGTCTACTTTATCTATGCCATCCTTTCTTTTTCTGTATGTTTACTTAAAGTACCCCATTCTCTTTTGTTTTCAAAGTTTATTTAACCTACCCCATTCACTCTATTGTAATTCCTTAGCATGATGTCCCTTGTTTGTTCTTACCCTGTTTAAATATGTCTGTTCATTGATTGTAGTAGTAGTTTTTATATTTGTTTGTGTCTCTTTTGTATTAGTAATGGCAATGTACATTATGTATTGAGAGAGTCATTTCTCAATGGGCTAGTGTGGCATGTCCTGGGAGAAGCAATTGTGGCATAGCCAACACATTACTCTCACAACTGAAACATTGGGAGCAGAAACGTTGGAACAGGTGGAATTGACAATGCCGCAGATGTTGAGGGTTAATTCACTGTTGGTGGCCTTCCATTGAAACTGGATGTTTCCAATCTTTGAAATTGAACATTTGAAGATCCACTTCTTATTGTCTTTTTGCAGAAGGTGCATAGGAGTTTCTCCATTTTTTTAGACAGTGTTTTATTATCTTTAAATATATCCAACAAGTTCTCAAACTGTTTGACGGTTTGTTTGAAGGACCCCTCTGTAAAAACTTTCCACAGAATTGGTCCTTCACCCGGTAATATTGTCAACTGTTAGTAATAATGTTTTGTGTACCTTGCATTTTTAATTTACTTACCCTACCTCATCTGTTCTATTGCAATTACCTAGTACAATTTCCCCTGTTTATTCTTACTCAGTTTATATATTGCTATTCTATTCCTTGTTCTCCAAGTTTACTTATCCCATCATATTCTGTCTTGTTCTCTAATATTACATAACCTTCTTCATCATCTGTCCTGCAACCACCCAGTATAATGTTGTTTGTTGATTCTCACTCAGTTTATATGTATCTGTTTGTTTATTGTAGTGGTATTTTCTTATACGTTTATATATTATTGTATGGGTTTTTGTAATCCAAGTTGGATATTTTTTTCCCTATGACCCAATGATTAGTATGTGCAAAGAGATAGTGTATGTGATGCACTGCATACAAGATGTAACAACTTGTGTTTTAAATTGTGTTTCTTTTTATTCAGATAGAAGTATATTATTATTTTTTTATACAAAGATCTATAACCGTGGCTATGGTGTAGCCCAACGGGTTGCTGAATATTGGAGGCGCGGTTAACCACAGCAACAACTGAGGAGGGTCATAGCAGTCGGTACGTTGGACCATACCTGTGGCTGTAGGCCCCAATGTGCAACAAGTGTGCTGTGTGTACCAGTAAGAGTCATTTCTAAGAATGATCTATTATGCATATATTTGTAAAAAATCTATGTGACTTACCCCCCAAAGTTTCATATTGTACCTGCGGTTAGAAAAAAAGTCAATAAACTCTAGCCTTGGCTATGAGTGATGAGTTATTATGTACTTCACATAACTCTTTTTATGTACTATTCTTCCTGACTCTTTTGTTATTCATATTCTATTCTCAGTTTTTTTAAACAAAACACAATCCTATAGCCGTAGCTAAAATAAATAGGATGCCATTGGTATATTCATGATCGCATCTAGGAATATCAACAACTGCGGGTGTTTGTCCATGGCTATCCCAAACTCCATGTGCTGGGTGGTTAACCCCTGTGAAGCCGCGGCTGTGGAAAGGTTTTGAAAAAGACTTTTCATGTGGGCGGTATTGAGTGTAGTGTTTGTAAACAGTTATGTAACATTTGAAATACTTTGTATTCATTAATGATACACATAAGAGTACACATACTTGAAAAAAAAATAAACATGGAAACAAAATTTGTTGAAAACGGATTTATTTGGGGAGATGTGGTTGTGGGTTTTCTTTTTCTTTTAGTTGGAACACATGATACATCTACATTTGACCAATTATGTGGATTTTTATTGTACATGATTTGTCTTAAATCACTGTCCTTTTTCATTGATTGTACTTCTTTTTAAATATTAATTAATGGTTGTTTTAATTCTGTTAATTAATCCATTATTAGCTTTGTGGGTATTGTTTTGTGCTGCTTCTTGCTTGATTCTTCTTGATACCTGAATTACTTGTTCATCTGTTTGAAAATATTTGAAATATTTTGAAACAATTGAAGATATAATAAACTTTAAAAATATTTGTCGTGGTTGCTTAGACATTTGATAGTAGGTAGATAAATCATATCTGTTTGGTGACTGATATTTGTTCCTTAAAATATTATTGAAAGTCTCATTTTACATAAATATAAAGAATGGACTTACAAAATTGTGAATGTGGTGTTCTTTCTTCTGGTTCATTTTCTTCAGCGTCTTCTTTTTTAATTTCTTCCTCTGTAGGATAATTGTCCTCCGGAAATGTAGTTTTTCATTATAGTGTGTTAGACAGAAATACTGGTTGTCACTTCAGATATTAGAATTAGCAATGAAGGAAGAATAAATGAGAGAGAATGTGGAATGTTTGTTTTTATTTTCTGATTGGTTGTTCATTGTCTGCATCATGGGTTGCTGTCAAAGAGATGTCAATTGCCTCAGATGCTGTTGAATTGTTGAACCTATCAGAGAATGTATTCTATTGAGTGGTGTTTATATATGCCAATGCAACTGTACATTATATTGTATCATTGTATTAAGAACTTTTCTACATAGTACATTGTTATTGCTTGTTAGTGAGGTGTAGTTTTATGAGATTGTGCTGTTTTGGTGTATATTGATTGTTTGATTGAATATTTTAAACATGCAGTCAGTTTCAGAAGGAGAGGATTTTCTTTGTTCAGAATACTGTGGAGAATTTGAGAATTTTGACAATGGGGTTCATAGTGATGTTGATAACATAGGTGATGTGTTTTCTAAGCATTGGCTGACAAAGTGTTTTTGGTTCTATAACATTATTTTAGAAGGAGTGTTTGAAATTAGAGGTTTATGCTAAAATTGTGGAGAAATATTTTTGACAGGGAGCACAGGTAACAATGAAACAGTGCTCCATGTCAAAAATATTGATAATTTCTCTTCAGGAAAATTAATTAATCATCTAAAGAAAGAGCACAAGAGGTGAAGGTCATTTCTCTGATTGAAAATATATCTTTTTGTTATATATTGGTAAAATAACCAAAAGTCTCTTTTAAGAGCCACCCAGAGAACTTTTAAAGTATTTTGAAAGGAAAATACATTTGATGCCTTTTTAAAAAAATAGCTGCGGTTGGGACAGCAGCCAATGAAATGTCGTGCCCTGTCAGATGGATTATAGCCGCGGGCACCATTAAGCTAATGGGACGTTGTGCATTTTTGGCTGGTGTAGCTGCATCTACGACTATCACCTTAGCCGCGGTTTGGCGATTCCAATTTCTGTGCATTGATCATGTTGTTTCATTCATTTTACACTACACAATTTTACATGTGTTCCTGATTCTATGCCCTCATATGTACCTTTATGTTGTTTGAATTGTTACACCTTGTCAATATGGATTTTTGAATGTGTACAAATGTTACGGGTAGCCAAGGCTACTGGTGGTTAATTCGATCCGTGGCTATGAACACTCCAATCGTACATTGTTAGTTTTTGGCAGGCTTTGTTAGAGCGGGCATGAACCTGCTCATTGTACACGCAGTTATAGCTGTATGTATTTTGGTGCAGTGATCATATTATTTCATTTATGTTTTAGGAAAGATTTTTACATGTGTTTCTGTTTGAATGTTCGCACATCAAGGCATGTGTGATTTAAATTTGAAACCTTTGCTATATGTGTTTTCCTGCCGAATTTATAAAACGTACGTGTACCCGTGTCTATTGGAGGGTCTTTGCCTTGTAACCAGGGTTATAGCTGAGGTTATGTAATTAGTCAAATTAAGAAAAAAATCATTTTATTTAATTGTGTTTGTTCATGTTCTACAAAGTATTCTTTGAAAAATTGTGTTGGGATTATTGATTGGTATAGGTTGTAATAGAAAATGTGTTGGGAATTTTACTTGTTTGCTTTGTACCATCCTCTTTTTGTGCTATTGATTTCTGAAAACTATAAAAGTGACCTTTTTGTGAACTTTTGAAATTCTAATTACACATATTCTCTGTTTGGCTATTGTGAAGATACATACATTATTTGGAGCAGCTGAAGGTGAGTGATTGTGTGTTTTTCTATATTTTATTAATTGTTTTATTTCTAAGATAAATTAAGTGTGTTTCGGTGTCTGATTTGGCCAAGTTTATAAGTATTTTTTGGCAAGTAGGGCTTTCCATATGTTAGTTCAGTGTTTTAGGAGAGTGAAGCAGTTTCACATTTTATACTATGGTTATGTGTGACAAAAATATATTTGCAATTAAAGGTTGTTTCTCACTGACACTGGGAGTTGTGATGTGAATGCGGGTACATAATAAACCCTAATCTCAACCAAACAGCATAACTCTACCATTGACAAATATTTCAGCTGTGTATACACTTTGTAGTTGGATATTAAGGTGTTTTCTGTGACGCTATATTGGTGATTTTGTACTGTGTTAGAATTGTGGAAGTGTTTGAATGTGCCTTTAAATATGAGTTGTTTTATGAGGCAGTGCACCTGACAAATGCTAACTTGGTTACAATTTTTGACAATGTTATTTTGCTTATTTGTGGAGCTTTGTGGATTCTGCTAGCTCACTGGGAAATGTAATTTGAACTGGTAATTTTGGAGTGAACATTTCTTCTCTTGAGAAGTGGTTTGGGAATTGTACTGTGAAGTTATTGCTAGAGTATGCCAGGTATCATTAAAGTATTTTGGCATTTCAGGCAAAATACACCAGGTAAATAGTTGCTGAGAAATTTTGAAGCAAAGCTAAGAAGGTGAATTCATAGTGGCTAAGTGGGTAGGGTCTTATAGTTCAGCTTTTATACAGTTATGTATCAAATGTGTTTGACTCTTTCTATATAGGTATGAGCTTGCAAATGACATGGTTTATGCATATATTTCTCTTAATATGTGCATGCTTTATCATGAATCGTTAGGTTATGGAAGAAATGCGTACTGTGGCATATCAGATTAGCTGGTTTTTCATTTAGACTTATCATTCAAAAAATGTACTGTGCCAACCACAGATATATCACAACCCAACAAATGTAATGCCTACCTGGTGAAATTCGACTTTTCTCATCTTATTTACCCTATGTGAGCTGCTGAATAGCATCCCAAATTACTCAAGCACTTACAGGAGACGTCTACATGGGGCATTCTTTCATACTGCAGTATTTTCATTCACATCTAATTGTTGGTAGTAATTTAGCAATAATAATCAACAACCATATTTGGCAGTTTCACAATTTGCTTGGAAATGGTGTCCTTTGGGGGGCAGGAACCTATTTGGGTGTCATGCTATGTAATCTCATATGTTGTTACACAGTGCACTGACATAGGGAGATGTAAAATTAATAGGGGTGCATAGTAATGTATATAATTGAACAAGCAGCATACCTCTACCCTTGAAAATATTGCTGCTGTGTTTGTGCTTTGAAGTTGGATTGCAAGCTCTTTACTATGATCCCATACTTGTAACTACTTTTGTGTTGAATTTGTGGATGATTTTGAATGTGGCCTTAAATATGACAAGTCCTATGATGAGTGCAGATAATAAATGCTAACTTTGTTTTTATGTTGGCAAATGTTCTTTTTTTTATTTGTGTTAATTCCTGGATTCTGCCATGTTACAGAGAATGTTAATTTCAAAAGTTTCCAGTGAATATTTCTTCTCTTTAGAAGTGTTTTGGGAATTGTACTCTGAAGTTATGGTTGCAGTATGTAGGGTATTACTGAAGAAATGTTCAGTGAACATGTTCATGGAGCAAGGGTATTATTGATGAGGTTCACTTGGGTAGCTATCTGGAGCTGCCCAGGGCATTTGGCCATTCAAACCACAGTGAGAGTGGGGATGAGCAGCGGAAAGAGGACATACATGCTGGTATCTATTGTAGACTACCAATAGTAATTATTATTTTGTAGGTGAAAAGCAGGATAGCGGGTCAAGCGATTGGCCGTATGATGCTTGAATAGGTGGAAACAGGTGAGGTGCTTGACTTTGCATGTTCTTTGATGAGGACACCTAAGGAAGACTGATTAAATGGTTGGTGGGAGAAGCAAGGGTGTGGCAGGACCCAGTTATGTGATCATCAGTATACTCAATGCTGTGTTCCTGGAGATGGCCTACAGTTCTTAAGTAGAGGATTGTAAGGCGTAAGAACTGCAGTTGGGTGGAGCAACTAAGTGGCAGTGTATTATTTTGCAGCTCTCTTCTCTTATCACCTTCCTCATGAATTGAGGACACACCAGAGATGCATGAATGGTAGGTTGGTACATCAAAGCAAATATGTGTAACAGATTATCGTGGCACACCTTTATGAAAGTGAATTAAGAACTTATTAAATGTTATGGCATGTTTATTGTGCTCAGGTATAAAATGGCCACTTTGCACCTGTATTTTATACTGATCCATTAATGTAGAGAGAGATCAAATGCTCTACTTTCACATTTCTGGTGAAGGAATGTCTTTTGTCTAGTAGGCTGTGTGAGAAACCTGAAACTGTCTCCCTAGCTAGTCTGCAGGGATCTGTCATCCAGTTGGCCAGGACATGGCCATTGCTATTGGATCCAGTTCCTGGGGGTGGACCAGTGAGCGAGGATCATCTGGATGGGGATCAAGTTTCTGATCATGCATCTAACCTCGGAGTGTCTCCTATACCAATATTCCTTGGTTCCTCTCATTGTAGCAAGAATAATGGTGAGTTTTCCTTTTAAAACTTCATTTATTTTCTCTCACCTGTTGCAGCATCTCACATGCAGAAAGATTTTGAAATCTAGTTCCGGTCTGAAGTGTTTGAGCAACAGCATAACATAATGTTGAAAATTCACTTTCATACAATATATGAAAAATATATTCAACATTGGTGCAGAATCGGGAATCTTCAGAATACATTATTGTGCAATGAAATTCGGAAGAAGAGATTCAAACCTCCTGATCATTTAATCTGCCTCCTGTACTGGTTGGAAAAAACATATGGAAAAAACAAACTTCTAATGTCTTTTCCCAGACACTTATTGGTGAGCCTTTCATTGTTTTCATTTGATACAATTCTAAACTGTCACCCATGACTTCAGGTGAGTGTAGAGGATGAATAATGTGATGGTCATACACATTATTCCCTTCTGCATCAGACAGACGTTGGAACTGACCTGCACTGCTTTTGTTTATTGACTCAACATCAAGCATAGACAAGTCTGCTACAGTCAGACTGCTTTTATATAAATCATTGTGCTGCAATAGAAACACCAATGCATGTTTCACCTTTCCAATATACCTTGTACCACCCTCAAGTTTTTACAAATCTTTGGAGAAGTATGAAACCAACATCTAGATATGTGGTTAAGTGTTTTTTGCAAAAGAAAAAATAGAATAATTTAAAAAAGTTTTTACTATGAAAAGAAAATTGTTCATTTTCGTGTTGAATAAACTTATGAAATTACTTAAGGTGACTACACCATTCTATACAAATATAGAAAGAGTTCCTGTAGTTACACATGAAAACATTTGTGACATGTTTGGTGGAGAGTGGAATATAAAATTAATGAAGAGCAAAAAGAAGTTTATTATAAAGTTAAAGATAGGTTCTTGCATTGTTTACAGCATGACAAGCATGAATGTTCTTGTGTGGAATGCAAACATGCATTGTTGTATGTTAGTGGACAAGCAGGAAGAGGTAAATCTTTTTAATTCATGCAATAAGAGCTATGATCCATAATGTAACTGATTGCCCTTTGTCATATATTGTAACTGCTCCAACAGGTTTAGCAGCATTTAATGTAGGAGGTGTTACTTTATATCGACTGTTGATGCTACCAATGGAGCATGACAACCAAACTAGAGTATGGAAAACTTGTATCAAGTGCAGCACAAGAAGTAGGAAAAATTCCTAGAAAATTAAATATTAGATTGTAGATGAAGTAAGTATGGTGTCTAACTTGATGCTAGCTTTCATTCACTTGCAAATACAAGATCTTTTGAAAACTGACTACAACATTTTGGGGGTAATTTATAGAATTCAGCGCACAAGTGGCGCACGCGGCTGGTGCACAGTGTGCGCGTGCGACAATCTGCACCAGCCGCGTGCGCCAAAATCCATTTCTGCGCACAGCGTATTCATGGATTTTAACATCCATTACCAGCTGTGGCGCAGAGTGGTGCAGCGACCCTGCAGCAGCGCCAGTTACGCCCCCAAACCCTCTCCATGCGCCATGTACAGCGCACAAATTCCGTACATGGCGCACAGGCCAGTGGACCAGCATACAGGCCCCCAACCACGAAAACACCTGTAAAACTCCCCGCGCACCCCTCCGAATACACGTACCCCACTGCACGGGGAGAATCACACGCGATTGGCCCTGTGCGAGTGGGGTACGTGTATTACTGGGGGTCGCGGGAAGTTTCACACGCGATTGGCCCTGTGTGAGCGGGCTACATGTATTACTGGGGTTCGTGGGAAGTTTCACACGCGAATGGCCCTGTGCGAGCGGGGTACGTGTATTACTGGGGTTCACAGGGAGTTTCACATGCGATTGGCCCTGTGCAAGTGGGGTACGTGTATTACTGGGGTTCATGGGGAGTTTCACATGCGATTGGCCCTGTGCGAGCGGGGTACGTGTATTACTGGGGTTCATGGGGAGTTTCACATGCGATTTCGCTGTCAGAGCGGGGTACGTGTATCCAGTGGGGTGCGCGGGGAGTCCCACACATGAATTGGCAGTGTGGGTCCTCCCAGGTGTGCCCTCTACACCCTCCACGGCCCCTGCAGGCAGCCCACACCACAGGGGACTACCCAGCACACCTGGCCATGTCCTGCATCCAGTCATTCCACCATGGGCATGCCCCCCAACCAGCCCACATGTCACCTTGCACTAGTGATCACCAACTCATGTCCCCCAGCACCCCCACCCCCCAGCAGTAAGGGGCACTTGCCAGCAGGCCCCGACACATGTCCCCCAGAATCCCAACCCCCCAGCAGTGAGGCTCAGGCCCCGACTCATGTCCCCAGCACCCCCACCCACCCAGCATTGACGGGCACCTGCAAGCATGCCCTTACTCATGTCCCCCAGCACCCCCACCCACCCAGCAGTGAGGGGCACCTGCAAGCAGGCCCCGACTCATGTCCCCCAGAACCCCCACCCCCCCAGCAGTGAGGCTCAGGCCCCAACTCATGTCCCCCCAACATGTCATCATGAGCCACATTCATGGGCCTCATGGCCTCCCAAATCCCACCGCACGCCACCCCTGTGCAAAGACCCAACCAAGTATCCCATCTCCCCCACATTGAAATGCCCATTACATGATACAACCCAAATGGCAAGAATGTACATCAACACATGTCTGTCACACACGCACAATGGGTGCTGGTGATTGTGAAAACTTACACCGTGACATGCATGAACCCAATGAGAGAATACTACACATCAAAGTAATAAAGCAAAATGTATTGAACACAAAAAGAATGTAATCAAATGAAAACATGAAAATGTTTGAAAAAAAGATGAAATGCATCATGTCCAAAACAAAAAGAAAAACACGAAGTGTGAATCCAAATAAATCGAAATGAAAATGTGTCCAAAGTCTCCGGCCACCAAATCAAATCCAAAGGAAACGGAAACAGGAATATCCATTGCTCCATGGTGAGAAAAATAATAATAGATAAATCCACTGTTCAACTATATACAAAGAAGTAATCCAGGACCATGAGCCCAACAAATGAAATGAAACCTAGCAAAAAAAACTACCTAATAAAGAACTATATACAAAAAGGCGGGGCATAGTCCAAGCGCCCCAAATGAATGAAAAAGATAAAGGAAACCTAAAACTACAAACTATATACAATGGCGGCGGGCTAGTCCGACAGCTCACTTCCCGATTTCCTGGGCCAGGGCATCATCGAACTCCTGCTCGATGTCCTGGAGGCGGTCCTCTTCCATGGCCCCAAGGGTTCGCAGGGACGATGCCATGTTGGACTCCAACTCCCTGCGAATGGCCTCGAGGCACTCGGCACGCCTCAGTGCCCTCCGCATGGAGTTCTCTGACCTGACAATCGTGAGCCGTGCATCTTCTGCCCGCCGCCGTTCCGCATCTATACACCGGCCCAACCGCAGCCACACAGAAGACACACCCATTCCAGGGTTCTCCTACCTCTGGCCGATGCCTGCCCCTCTGATGTCGGTGGCCCCGAGCCATCATTGCTCCCACCTACAGCCTGCTGCTGCTGCTGCTGTCCATGTGCCCTGTCCGATGATGTCTGCACATCCTCCATCAGCTGGTCTCCAGTTGTTGTGGTGTCCACCCCTGCTGGACCACCGACTCCCGACTGTGGCAGGGATGGGATCTCCATCAAGCTGGCTGTGTTGGTCAGGCCAGGTCCCAGGGGGCCCTGGTGGAATCTGGGCCGGAAGACGGCAGGGAGAATGACTGCCGCATAGTCTCCACAGAGGAGGAGAGGTCCGCCAGAGTGCGCGACACATGTAGGAACCCACCGACCAGGGCCCCTCCCAACAGTGCCACGTCATGACGCTGCTGTTCGTGATGGCGTGCGTGCTCCGCTCAGGAAGCCACACACAACATCACGAATGTCATGCGTGCGCAACGTGACACCAACCAGGACGGAGCGCATACGGTCGTGGGACCCATCTTCCGCAGGTAGTGGAGAGGCAGATGATGTGGCACTCTCCCCTACCTGCAGACGGGCCTGGGATGGGGCATCCCTGCTGGTGCATGGTGGTGCAGTCACATGGTCAAGGACAGCGACATGCACAGGCCCCTCCACGGTGACCTGTGCTGCCTCCTGACCCTGGCCCTGGACTCCACCACTTGCACTGGTGGTACTACCCCCACCAGGCCCCATGTGCGGCTCAGTAGCGGGCTCCTCCTCCTCTGTGAAGACCACCAACCTGGATGTCTCCACACTGTCTTCCGCCATTGTAAGCCCCTGTGGGGGCTCACCCGGCCCTTCCACTACAGCCGTAGTGGCAGACGCGGCACCAGTCCGATCGCTCCCAGATGATGGCAATTCCTAGGAGGGTGGCTGGGCCTTGCTTGCCGCCCGGTGGAGGCATCCCCGCCGCTTGGCTCCACAGCGCCGTCTCCGCCCTCTTCTTCACTGCATAGAGGGAGACATAGAACACAAGCATCAGGGTACAGTACAATATTCCCCTAGACAGGAAGCAATAACACATGAGTGGCTCTGTCAAATGCCACTTCCATCCTGTCCCCCCACAACACATGGGTGAATGCACGCAACACACATGCAGAAACAGGCGCAGCGCCTGCAATCAACATCAGCATCCATGTACAATGGCCTCTTTTAACCAAAATGTTGCCTTCAAACTCACATGCATCATGGCTCACACTGATCCCATGCCCACACATCACCGGAGGGTCATGCATCATGGCTTGTACACTACAGACACAGTGGATAGACACAGTGGATACAACGGTGACCGCACTGCATGAGTGAATCTACACATCATCACGGACATGTGTCATGCATCCATGGCGTTTCAAAGTCACACACACACTTCTCAGACACACACACACATGTGCACCATACATGTAAATGAGAGCAGCACCCATCCCTCACCCCCCCTCCATGTCCAAGAACAGAGACTGTCATGCATTCATGTGTGCATTCCCCATACAGCTCCCCATGTTGCACTGGAACACATGCACCATCCATGTGGTTCACACATTACTGGTCTCACATGCATGACCATGATGTCCCTGCACACACACATCCATACATGGCCTATGGCACACATACAGGCAAGTATCAGACTACCAGCACACTGCAACATGCCCTGTCTCACACAGCAATGCTTGGCCACTTACCGCTCAACTCCAGACGGTTCTGCCTCAAAAGGATCTGGGAGTGGAGCGCTGGGCCTACGCGTTCCAGGACCCTCTTTTGGATGTTGCTCATGCTGACCCGGCCCCCCTCCGTGAGGCGCCGGGCCTTGTAGAGGGTCCTGGACCTGAATTCCTCCCAGCGCTTCCGGACGTGCTTGATGTCATGGGTGCCAACCCCTCCGCGTTAATGGCAACCACTGCGTCCTCCCAGATCCTCTCCCGTCCTTCCTTGTTGGCGCGTGATGTTCCGAAGAGGGCATCATAATGCCCCAGGACATGCTCCACCAGGACACCAACTTCCTTCTCACTGAAGCTAGTGGCCCTCTGCCTCTCTGGCTGGGGGTCGCCAGTGGCTCTCAGATGGTGTTTGCCCCGACATGGCGACCCCCGAGGCAGGCGTGGGTGGGCAACTGGGTCCTGGGGCTGGGCTGTGGAGCGATGGTATCCCAGTTGGGAGTCTTCTGTTCCAGCAGGGGTGGGCACAGCAACTGGACCACTGCAGATGGCTGATGAGGCACCAAATAGCAGGGCACGTGGGCAGCAGGCAGACAGCAGCAGATGGCTGGTGGAAGCGTGCTCGGGGCTCTTGGGGGCAGGAAAATGGACTTTTGGGCAGGAGCGTGGTCTTCCGTGTGTTTTCGCGTGGCCAGCGTGATACGGAGTGATTTGGCACTTGAAAAAAGTGCACGTCAGCGTGAAATCTGAGGAAAGGCGATTACTTCACAACGTTTCCAGTTCATACTCCCTGTTTCCTCAGACTGCGTTCTTTTCTTCTTTTGGTGGGGGTGTTGCCAACGCGCACACGCGCGTCTTTTTCACGTTCTTTTTCCAGGCAGACGGTTGAGACGCGCACATATTTTCCAACTGTGGTTGCCCCTAATTTTAATAATTTTAAAAACTTTGTGGAAGATCATTTTAAACAAAAGACCACATACCTGTCCCCCCTCACCATATCCCAGTCAATTATCCCCAAACCCTCTCCATGAACCAGAACGTTTTGATGAGAATTCCATCCCTTGTTCACCTCATACAAATCCTGTTGAAACCCCTAATTCTCCTATTTTTGTTTCAGTTTCTGCCTCACCTTCTCTGTCATAAATTAATCATACACGTTAAATAAAGTTACATTTTTATATTGTGTTCCAATTCATTTCATGTTTTTTTTTTAAAAAAAAGCAATTTAGGTGTCCGCGGACAGCGCGGGTGTCTGGAATGTTCGTGAAGAAACGAAAATGGAGGTGTCCTGAAGAACACTATACCTGTCAGTACTGTTCGCTAGCAAGTTGAAACTGTTCTAAGAACACTCGCGGTGTCCACAAATGTTCATAAATAAACAAAATGGGGGTGTCCTGAGAACGGTATGACTGTCCGTTTTGTTCGTAGGCAGGTTGAAACTGTTCTAAGAACACATCATATGCCCTATAATGTTCGTAAATAAACGACATAGGGGTGTCCTTAGAACACTAAACCTCTCCGCAATGTTTGCATGAAAGTTGATACTGTTCTAAGAACACACGCGGTGTCCTGAAATGTTCATAAATAAACAAAATAGGGGTATCCTGAGAATGGTATGCCTGTCCGTTTTGTTCGGAGGCAGATTGAAACTGTTCTAAGAACACATCATGTGCCCTATAATGTTCGTAAATAAATGACATAGGGGTGACCTTAGAACACTAAACCTCTCCGCAATGTTTGCATGCCCATCCGTATTGTTCGCAACCAAGTTGAAACTGTTCTAAGAACACATGTGGTGTCCTCAAATGTGCGTAAATACACAAAATTGAGGTGTCCTGAGAATGCTATGTCTGTCCGTATTGTTCGCAAGCAAGTTGAAACTGTTCTAAGAACAAACGCCTGTCCATAACTGTTTGTTCGACGTGTGACACACTTTTAATTACTTCAGGACCCAAACAGTGTCCGTAGAACATCAATGCACATGCGCAACCCAATGTCCGTGCCTTTGGTGTCCTGCGGACACGCTGATCGTGTGTTCTGAATGCGGACACTGTTCGTGTCCCCGAGCAATTTAAAAGTACATTTTCAAGTAATCCACAATATTTTTCAATAAAAACTCACCATAGCAAAATTCCCACATACTAATCTTGAGTTTCTACGTACTTTTTAAAACTTTTTGAACCTTTTGTTTGTGTTCGATCTGTCCACGGACAGCGCGCATGTCCGTGAGCCGCGTAAAGGCACCCCTATAAAAGACCACGCCCTAGAGCTTATTCTCATTGTGTTTCTGGCTATTCTACAGAGCACAGCAAATTTTACTGCCACCTGCAGATTTCCATCTTGAACCTGATGGCATCCACTGCTGCCACCTGGTGCTGCATCTGCCTCAGCATCACCCCCACCCCCTCCACCACCACCACCACCACCTCCCCAAGGGCCTGAAGAGGTTCAACAGGAGTGAGGATGAAGAGGAGAAAGAAGAGGATGACGAGGATGAGGTAGATGAACTCCCTACTACCCGCACTCGGCTTGAGTCTTGGATGTGGCGGTTATTTACCATTCGTGGGAATGGTCCAAAGGCTCGTGCAAACCAAGTCTCCTGCAACGAGTGCGAAATGGTACTCAGTCGCGGGAGGCTTGGTTCGTACAGTTTTGGGACCACTACCATGAAGCAACATCTAAGGTCATTTCACACTGGGGCCATTTGCAGGGTTGTACCTTGCGAGGAGCATAGCAGGTTGACTTTCTCTACTTCATCCTCCGTTTCTGATCCTGTCACCACAATGAACACTCCTGTGGGACAGCGTATTCCTCAAGCTGCCTCACAGGCCATACACAATGCTGATGACATTTACCTTTCGAGGGTCACAGCCGTGTGTATGTACTGCGACGCAGTATTCTGCAGGGGGGAGCGACTTTGCAGCGCTTTTGAGGCTATCGTCTCAGAGCACGAGAAGATCTGCTCACTACCCAAATAAAACCCACTCCAAATCTTCCTCTCTCAGCGCGCCCTTTCTTATCCCCGTGGTTGGTGTCCCCCCTCTACCCTTGTTTCCCCTCCTCTACTAGTGTATCTTGTATAAAAAAACAAAAAAAAATAAAACAACAAAAATCAAAAAAAATAAGGCTCTTTTCAGAGCCGCATTCCACAGTTAAAAAAATAGAAGTGAAAATAAATGAAGCAGGTCCCTTTGGATTTTTTAGATGTCCGCGGACAGTCCGCGAACATCTAAAATTTTGGGGTGCTACCCTATCATAACCATAGACATTTTCTCTGGGAGGAAGTGGTGGCTCTGAAAAGAGCCTTTTGGTGGTGTTTGAAAAATTATAAATACTCAACACCTACTACAAAATGGATGCTGTAATTCTAAAAAAGGTCGCAATGCATTTTGTATATTTCTCAGAAAAATCTGATTGCCATCATAAGTTAGATGGACTCCATCTCTGCGAAAAATATATGTACTACGAAACATAATATTTTCATTGTGAAAAGAGGACATGCCAAAATCTCTTAGAAAGGCACAAACAGCCTTATTGACATTACGCCTTGCTTTCTCCATTTGTGGACCAAATGAAGAAGAACAAAGCCATATTTGTCTCTGTGCAATCCGTGAAAAAATTACTTGGGAATTTGGAAACATGTCCATGACCTTCCCAAGTCCTTCTATCATTGCAAATTGCAAAGAAATTCCAGACACATGTCCTAAACTGTTCCCTCCACAATGAATTATAATTATATCTGGATGTTGCTCTGTCTCCAAAGTAGAAGAGAGAGGTAGCAAGTCCAACCACTTCATTCCACGTACTCCATGCCAGTGTATTTCCACATGTGGAAATCCAAGATCTACAGCTACTTCACAGCAGCTTTCTGCATGCACCTTCAACCAATGTATCCACGAATCTCCCAAAATCCAAACAATCTGTTTTCTGAAAAACACAGCCATAGCTATCTGTTCTTCTCTCAGCAAAAAGAGTATCTGAGAAACTCTCTACTGGCACAACACACCCACTAAACTTTCCTGACCAATCCCTTTCTATGCTCATTCTAATTTGTATGGCTTCCCAACCCAACAATTCCCGGATGTAACACCTGATGTTCGCGAACTACCGCCATGTCTACGGACATATCGTAACATGGACAGCCCTTCTACCATTTCCACTTCAGTCTCTGTGCCATTCCTTCATTGGATGTAGCTAAGAAGCCATATGACCATCTACCAATCACATAGAAGACCTCTACGTCTAACTGCATCATCATAGATCAGCAGTGCAAATGTACTGTGAATCTCTCTTGAGTACAAGTGTCATTTCATTGGAAAGCACCTTCTACAAGAAATACTGTACAAGTCTCCAAGATTTCTACTTGTAGCTCCATGCCTATCCATATGCATGAACACAAACTACAGGTATGCATATTTTCTGTAAAGTACATGTACAATTCTTCTAGTTTCATATAACCAGATTAACTGACTATTACCTTGTATAATCTGTAAAATGAACTTACTGTCTTTTTTTCCATCTCCTAAAAACAACTGTCACTTACAAACCTTTATACTATTTAATTTCTTTTTACACACACATATTCAAATCATGTTGTAGTAGCATTTTTTAAATAAAATATATAGACTGCATATAATCAAACAAAATTGCATGCACACACTATGTTCAAATCTCAAACAACAATATTTGTACAATAACACAAACATTTATTTATTTATTTATGTATTTATTTATTTATTTATTTACTTACTTATATTTATATAGGGCAAGCAGTCCATGACATAGAGGCACTATTACTTGTAAGAGCTTAGTTACAGAAATAGTGGTATTCACTGGTACATTATGAATTTCACAAGACATAGTAAAGATATTTTGTGTGCTACAGTTAGTCATTGCAATACAGTTTATTCATTAAGAACATAGGATATGTATTCAACTGGTGGGATGTGTCTTATGTGAATAAGATAGTTTTAAAGGTTTTGAGGAAGGTGCTGAGGATGTCAATTAAAAAAATCAATGTCTAAATTAAAAACAGTGCTATATACAAACAAAATTATTAATTTGTTTCTTTTACAATTGCAGTGAAGACCATTCTCCTGAAAAGAAGCAGCCGAATTTGATGTACAAAGAACAACTAAGAAGTAACCTGCTCATTTTAGAAAGAAAGTAAGTTGCATACCAGCATAATATTTGTATTATTACTCAAACACACTATAAGGTTAATTCATGCTATTTCTGTGCCTAAAAATCGAGATTGTGCATCATTCTGTCCAAAAATCCCAATTTCTTAAACAGCGATTTACAGTCAGAATGGCCCACGAATTCCTATTTTTCGACACACAAATTACCCAACTCAGCCGATAGAATTTTGATGTTATAGAACAAACAACTATTTTAATTGTATAGCATTAGATTTACTATTTGTACTTCTCCACACCCTTAGCTTACTTTTTTCTGTCATGTGAACCCTAGTTTAGTAACACATTAATTCAAGAATACCCACCCCTACTAGTTGTAGTTGCCCAATGAACAATCACACACCATTACATACATCTTTATCATCTTACTCAAACACTCGTGCACACAGCACACATACATTGCAGAACACCCCAACCCATACCTTCTATATTTTTTTCAACAGACCCTAAAAAATGCCTACCAAAAATCAAGTCCGTAGAAAGCAACGCAGAAGCAGAGCAAATGAAAATAAAAGTGTCCAACATAAGCATCCATCTCTAGCAGAACTTGTAAAAAAAGTTGAAACAAAACAGCTAATACAGTCATTTAGTGAAACAAAAGAAGTTTCAAGTATAGAAACGTTGCCTCCTCTATCAAAATGTAAAACAAACCAGAAAACAATTAACAAAAAATCAGCTATCACTACAGATAAAACTGCTTCTATAAATCTTGATATAGAAAGTAAGCATACAAAGAAAAGTATTTTAGCCAAAATGTTCCGTCACAGAGTCCTTCAAAATCTTATAGAAACAGGTGAGAAGCCAGGTTCAACCCTTAAAACCTATCGTAGGAAATTAATTTTAGAAGCGTTGATAGTGCAATTCTTCTCAAAAGAAAGTTATTTATTTTAGTGTTAAACAAAATGAAACCACTGACAAAACTAATGACTAAATTACAAAAAAGACTTCTCAATAAACGAAATGTCAACAGAAAGAACTTTTTAAGCATCTGCGGAGGTGAATGGAGTCACACTACAAGCACAGAACCATACTTTAATGAAGAAGCATGCAAACAAAAGCAAACAAATACAATTGCCATACATAGCAGTGGTCGAGTTTATGAAAAAGTTAATAATACCATAATGGAACAAGAAGTACTGCTTACAAAAATATGCCCTGAAAACTTAGAATTACCTCTCAATTCAACTGAATCAGAACGTCTAGTGTACAAATGGCCATGCACGTCAACGTGTACCATTCACAAAAAAATGTTCAAGTCTTTACGCCAATACCTCAATCAATATGTGAAAGGCAAAGACAAAATCAAAATTAAACTACTGCAAAATATGGATACCTGTCCAGTGCGCAAGAACACAGGACTACAAGGACATTCATTGGCCTGCATTACAGGACCTATTTGCAAAACCACCTTCCATGATATTAAAAGGATATCAACACATCATTCAACTATAAGAAATTTAGTCTATAAACTGTACTATGCTAAAGGTCCTGCTTTAGCACTAGCCAATTTAAATAACATTATTCTACATGGTACAGCAAAAGACCTACTTGAAGAAATCGACTATATCCAGAAAAAATATTTTGGAAGTGAGAGCCACTTACAAAATGGAATAGCTTTAAACCAAATTAGCAACAATTCTACGCATGGCAACCTTTTACTAAACACATACAAAAAAGAAATACTAAAATTTAAAAGTACATCAGCTGAAGTACCAAATCATGTGTGTGTATGTTGCCGCATAACTTTTTATAAAAGTAACACAAAAACTGTAGACCTATCGTACAAAATAGAAGACAATGAAGATTCTAAATGGTTTGAATTAGCTCTCTACCTTATAGCAGAAAACAAATACGAAATAACTGACCACTTAATACTTTGCAGTTACTGCACTACAAAACGTGACAACAACCAAATTCCTTCACGTGCTATCACAAATAATTTGGAATTATATCCACTACCAAAACCCCTACAACAACTTAATTTATATGAGAGCATCATAATTCAAACAGTACACCCATTTCAAGCAATAATACGCCTTCAACCAAAAACAGCAAAATTACCTCCCTCTGAATTATTGAAAGGTATTCGTGGAAAAGTAGTGTATTTACCATTAGATCTAAAAGAAAATGTGCACACTCTAGGAGTGCAACGTCCAATGCAGCAATCTTTAATTATCTTGGTAAATGGAGTACCTACAAAAGACAAAAAAATATGGCAACAGCCGTTAGATTTATATAAAATTAGACAAGCCTTGCAATATCTTAAAGACAATAATGAATACTACAAAGAAATTAATATTGAAGAAAACTTGAAGGATACATCTGAAATAATTCAGGAGACACAAGAAGCTGGTCATTTTGAGCTCCTAGATCCTCCTACAATATCAAATACTTTAGAGCATTATACAATTCATCCATTGCACTCTAATGACACCATAGAAGATGCACTAGAAACATACCAAATGCGTCAAACAAAAGGATCACCAATCAGCATATGGGAAAAAAGTATAGAAGCACGTGCTTTTCCTCTACTCTTTCCTACTGGCAAAGGAGGAAGGTACGATGATAGACCTATTCAAATATCAGAATCAGAATACTGCTCAGTACGAATGTGTTCTGAAGATCCCAGATTTAGACAAAATGTGGAATACATATTCCACCTACTCTTTGAAAGTGAACTACCAACTTTATGTTACAGAGTTGAACACACATTAAAATCAGGATCCCACTTTCAAAATATGTCAGCTACACAATTATTACAAAAAGTGCAACAAAAAGATGAGGTTTTACAATCAAATATTACAAATCTATTAGCAAATATGCGTGGTACTAAAGAGTACTGGTTTCAACGTCATGGAGATGTACGTTGTATGATCAGAAACCTTGGCCCACCCACTTGGTTTGTTACATTACGTTGTGCAGAATATGCATGGGAAGATTTACATGATTTCCTACGCATATCAAACAAAAACAAAACAAACATAGATATACTAACACCTGGAGAACTTTGTTCTCTGGATCCTGTTAATGTTTCAAGATATTTTCACCATCGCTTCATTGCTATGCTACACTTTATTTGTAATAAAACTGTTCCTCCCCTTGGAAAAGTGCAACACTTCTTTTGGAGAAAAGAATACCAAGCCAGAGGAGCACCACATATCCACATGCTTTTATGGATTAAAGATGCTCCTAAATTTGGTCAAGACAGTGATGCCACTGTTTTACAGTTTATTGAAAAATATGACACTTGTGAAATTCCATCAGAATCCACAAATAGTGATCTTCATGCACAAATTTTACAATTTCAAAGACACAAATGTGGCCAATATTCTCCTCGCAAATACAAAAACAAAGGGAAATACTACACCAAATGCCACTTTGGTTTCCCTAGACCGGTTACAAATACAGGGCAAGTGAACAACCTCATGTCTTCAGTTAGACATAGGGCCTCATTACGACCCCGGCGCTAAACCATGGTGCTTTTCGCACCATGGTCCATGCCGGGGTCTGCCATGGTGAATGGCGGAATTACCGCCCCATTCCAAGGTTGGCGGGGCGGTAATTCCCCATTCACCATGGGCCCTTCCCCATTCCCATTTTTGCCCCATAGGGCTCAATGGGAATGGGGAAGGAGCTAAGTACGGTGCCGCAAATTGCGGCACCGTACTTAGCACCAAGGTCCCTTTGCGGCACCCTACTTTAATGCCTGCTAAAAGCAGGCGTTAAGGTCGGGTCCCGCAAAGGGAACTCGTAATGAGGCGTTAAGGGTTTAACGGCGCCAACGCCTTTTACGGCGCCATTAAACCCTTAACGCCAGGGTCGTAATGAGGCCCATAGTGTTAAAGGTAAGTCACCTAAAAATACATATTACATAAAAATAACAGAAGAAGAAAAATATATCAATGATTACAATGCAATCATTGCCCACTTATGGAATGCAAACATAGATGTGTAGTACATTGCAGACAATTCCACTGCAGTTACACGATATGTTACAGCATACTTAACCAAAGCAGAAAAAACAGAGCTCCCAGACCTCTGGAATGACCTGTCATCAGACAAAACAGTGTCTCAGAAATTATACAGCTTGGGCATCAAAATGCTCTCCCATAGAGAATGTGGCTCCTATGAAGCAGCTGATCGTTTAACTGGTACTGCATTGTATGGTAAATCTGAAAATATAGTATGGCTAAGTCTTGGTCCTGCTAAATCTAGAAAAAGAGTTATAAAATCATACGAAGATATAGAAACAATAGCCAAACATGATCCCAACAGCCAAGACATTTTAAAAAACAATTTATTGGACACATAATACCCAAGCAGAAGTAATACTTTGGAAACCATGTGTCTATACCACATGGCCCAAAACTTCACATACAAAAATAATATTAAACCTGATGAAAAAAAGGTAAATACAGAGTGACAAACTGTGAAGGCAGCTTAGTAAAACTCACCAAACCAAATTTAATTAATCATATCAAATTGTCATTAAAGACTCCTCAACATAAAGAACTATATTACATGTCCCTGCTACAACTCTTTAAACCATGGAGAAAAGAAGAAGAAATACTAAATAACTATGACTCATAAGAAGACGCTTTCAAAGCAAATGAAAGCACTTTAACTGATGTAAACTTTACACAGTACAAAACAATGTTGCACAATGAACAGCAACACAAAGAAGAACTGCAGGCCCACCTAGATAAGGATACTCCTGACAGTAGTCAACCTTCTGTAACTGGAAGCCAAGAACCACTGGGAGAACCACTAATAACAAATGAGGCAGAATTAGCTATGACAGAAGTAGAAAACACCATGTGTCAGTATGAAGATAAGGAAGACTTAACTATACTACAATCAAAACTAAACAATGAGCAATGTAGCATTTTCAAGAAGTAATAAAAGAAATTGCACATGGTGTACAACATGAAAACAAAGAATGCACCTGCCAAAATTACAAACCTATACTACTATACGTCAGTGGTGAAGCTGGTTCAGGTAAAACATTCCTAATCAAAATCATCAGTAAGTTCCTTCAACAAATGACAAACAACAAACTGTCAGCTGTTGTCACTGCCCCCACAGGTTTAGCTGCCTACAACATATGCGTTGTCACTTTACACCGATTACTACTCCTGCCAGTAGAACACCAAAACAAATTAGACTATTACAAACTTTCTACAGAAGCTGCAATGGAACTACATGGAGTATTAAAACAAATGAAAATGCAACTAAGAGATGAAGTGAGCATGGTGTCCAACCTAAGGTTGGCTTTGATTCACCTCAGATTGCAAGAAGTACTCAAAACAAACTACAAAGAGCTCTTTGAAGGAAAACAAATTATTGTTTTCAGAGATCTTCTTCAATTGACACCAGTAAAAGGTGAGCCTATTTTTAAAACATTAGGACACAAACTCTGCCGTAAAACTGTTGGCAGCATTGGAAATGTCAACCTTTGGCAACATTTCCAATACAGAGAATTAACAGAAAACATGCATCAATCTGCAGATCTCACTTATGCCAACATCTTAAAAAGTATTAGAGTTGGTATACTATCTAAAGAAGCACAAGCAATATTGAAAACCTGGCACATTAATGCACTTTATGGCGATAATGCATGTGCAACAGATGTTATGGAACAATTAGCCCCTAAAAATGTCAATTGTATGGCCTTAATGCCAACTCTTGCAAGCTGTTTCAAATTCAATGAAATAATGTTAAATAAAGAAATGCAACCAATAATGGAAATTAGCGCCACAGACAAACTAGATGTACATGGTATGACACTACCCATGTGTGAGCAAGCCACAACAAGACAAAATAGTTTAGAAAATTCAATCTCCAACACAGCTTGGTTGAAAAAGATATTAAAATTATCCTTAAATTGCAGAGTAATGCTAAAACGTAACATTGACGTGGACCAAGGACTAGTTAATGGAGCACTGGGTACAGTTGTTGGATTTCAAACATGCCCACGTGACAACAAAATTCAGTTTGTCAATATTCTCTTTGACAAACTTTCAGAAGGAAAAAGGATAGGATGCTCAACAGCTCGATTCCTTCTCTTCAAAGACATGTATGTACGCAGAGAACAATTTTCTCTAACTCTTGCATACGCATTCACCATTCATAAATCACAAGGTCTTACCCTAGACAAAGCAATGATAGACATTGGTAACACAGTCTTTAAAGAAGACATGAGCTACGTAGCACTATCACGCTTACATACACTTGACGGTCTATTTCTAATCAACTTTGATGCAAGTAGAGTAAACGCTGATAATCCTTGCATTTTAGAATACAATGGACTTCCCTCACTATACACCCCCCATCTAAACACATATTCTGTTCCACAAAAAGTAACACATTATAAAAGAAAAATAAATCAAACAGAAAAGCAACAGGATGTCACTGCAAATCCTCCAAAGAGAGTAAAAGAAAGTAATACTTCATCAAGTGCCACAAGCAAAAAAGAATCAATTAGGGAAAGTAAACCAGGTACTTCTTCAAAGAAGGAAGACACACTCCAAAAAAAGCAGTCAGATACAGAACTCAGACATGAGTTGGACATGAGTGGGGGCCTGGTGGAGGCTGCCCCTGCACTGCTGGGGGGTGGGGGTGATGGTAGACATGAGTGGGGGCCTGGTGGAGGCTGCCCCTGGATGCTGGGGGGTGGGGGTGGTGGGAGACATGAGTGGGGGCCTGGTGGAGGCTGCCCCTGCACTGCTGGGGGGTGGGGGTGATGGTAGACATGAGTGGGGGCCTGGTGGAGGGTGCTCATGGATGCTGGAGGGTGGGGGTGCAGGGGGACATGAGTGGGGGCCTGGTGGAGGCTGCCCCTGCACTGCTGGGGGGTGGGGGTGATGGTAGACATGAGTGGGGGCCTGGTGGAGGGTGCCCCTGGATGCTGGGGGGTGGGGGTGGTGGTAGACATGAGTGGGGGCCTGGTGGAGGGTGCCCCTGGTGTCTGGGGGGTGGGGGTGGTGGTAGACATGAGTGGGGGCCTGGTGGAGTCTGCCCCTGCACTGCTGGGCGGTGGGGTTGATGGTAGACATGAGTGAGGGCCTGGTGGAGGGTGCCCCTGGATGCTGGGGGGTGGGGGTGGTGGTAGACATGAGTGGGGGCCTGGTGGAGGGTGCCCCTGGATGCTGGGGGGTGGGGGTGGTGGGAGACATGAGTGGGGGCCTGGTGGAGGCTGCCCCTGCACTGCTGGGGGGTGGGGTGATGGTAGACATGAGTGGGGGCCTGGTGGAGGGTGCCCCTGACTGCTGGGGGGTGGGGGTGGTGGGGGACATGGGTGGGGGCCTGGTGGATGCTGCCCCTGCACTGCTGGGGGGTGGGGGTGATGGTAGACATGAGTGGGGGCCTGGTGGAGGGTGCCCCTGGATGCTGGGGGGTGGGGGTGGTGGTAGACATGAGTGGGGGCATGGTGGAGGCTGCCCCTGCACTGCTGGGGGGTGGGGGTGGTGAGAGACATGAGTGGAGCCTGGTGGAGGGTGCCCCTGGTGGCTGGGGGGTGGGAGTGGTGGTAGACATGAGAGGGGGCCTGGTGGAGGCTGCCCCTGCACTGCTGGGGGGTGGGGGTGATGGTAGACATGAGTGGGGGCCTGGTGGAGGGTGCCCCGGATGCTGGGCGGTGGGGGTGGTGGTAGACATGTGTGGGGGCCTGGTGGAGGGTGCCCCTGGATGCTGGGGGGTGGGGGTGCAGGGGGACATGAGTGGGGGCCTGGTGGAGGCTGCCCCTGCACTGCTGGGGGGTGGTGGTGGTGGGAGACATGAGTGGGGGCCTGGTGGAGGCTGCCCCTGCACTGCTGGGGGGTGGGGGTGATGGTAGACATGAGTGGGGGCCTGGTGGAGGGTGCCCCTGGATGCTGGGGGGTGGGCGTGGTGGGAGACATGAGTGGGGGCCTGGTGGAGGGTGCCCCTGCACTGCTGGGGGGTGGGGGTGCAGGGGGACATGAGTGGGGGCCTGGTGGAGGCTGCCCCTGGATGCTGGGGGGTGGGGGTGCAGGAAAACATGAGTGGGGGCCTGGTGGAGGCTGCCCCTGCACTGCTGGGGGGTGGGGGTGCAGGGAGACATGAGTTGGACATGAGTGGGGGCCTGGTGGAGGCTAACCCTGCACTGCTGGGGGGTGGGGGTGGTGGTAGACATGAGTGGGGGCCTGGTGGAGGGTGCCCCTGGATGCTGGGGGGTGGGGGTGCAGGGGGACATGAGGTGGACATGAGTGGGGGCCTGGTGGAGGGTGCCCCTGGATGCTGGTGGGTGGGGATGGTGGGAGACATGAGTGGGGGCCTGGTGGAGACTGCCCCTGCACTGCTGGGGGGTGGGGGTGCAGGTGGACATGAGTGGGGGCCCGGTGGAGGTTGCCCCTGGATGCTGGGGGGTGGGGGTGCAGGAAAACATGAGTGGGGGCCTGGTGGAGGCTGCCCCTGCACTGCTGGGGGGTGGGGGTGCAGGGAGACATGTGTTGGACATGAGTGGGGGCCTGGTGGAGGCTAACCCTGCACTGCTGGGGGGTGGGGGTGGTGGTAGACATGAGTGGGGGCCTGGTGGAGGGTGCCCCTGGATGCTGGGGGGTCGGGGTGGTGGTAGACATGAGTGGGGGCCTGGTGGAAGCTGCCCCTGCACTGCTGGGGGGTGGGGATGGTGGGAGACATGTGAGGGGGCCTGGTGGAGGGTGCCCTGCCCTGCTGGGGGGTGGGGGTGGTGGTAGACATGAGTGGGGGCCTGGTGGAGGGTGCCCCTGGATGCTGGGGGGTGGGTGTGGTGGGAGACATGAGTGGGGGCCTGGTGGAGGGTGCCCCTGCACTGCTGGGGGGTGGGGGTGCAGGAGGACATGAGGGGGGCCTGGTGGAGGCTGCCCCTGGATGCTGGGGGGTGGGGGTGCAAGAAAACATGAGTGGGGGCCTGGTGGAGGCTGCCCCTGCACTGCTGGGGGGTGGGGGTGCAGGGAGACATGAGTTGGACATGAGTGGGGGCCTGGTGGAGGCTAGCCCTGCACTGCTGGGGGGTGGGGATGGTGGTAGACATGAGTGGGGGCCTGGTGGAGGGTGCCCCTGGATGCTGGGGGGTGGGGGTGCAGGGGGACATCAGGTGGACATGAGTGGGGGCCTGGTGGAGGGTGCCCCTGGATGCTGGTGGGTGGGGGTGGTGGGAGACATGAGTGGGGGCCTGGTGGAGACTGCCCCTGCACTGCTGGGGGGTGGGGGTGCAGGTGGACATGAGTGGGGGCCCGGTGGAGGCTGCCCCTGGATGCTGGGGGGTGGGGGTGCAAGAAAACATGAGTGGGGGCCTGGTGGAGGCTGCCCCTGCACTGCTGGGCGGTGGGGGTGCAGGGAGACATGAGTTGGACATGAGTGGGTGCCTGGTGGAGGCTAACCCTGCACTGCTGGGGGGTGGGGGTGGTGGTAGACATGAGTGGGGGCCTGGTGGAGGGTGCCCCTGGATGCTGGGGGGTCGGGGTGGTGGTAGACATGAGTGGGGGCCTGGTGGAAGCTGCCCCTGCACTGCTGGGTGGTGGGGGTGGCTGGAGACATGTGAGGGGGCCTGGTGGAGGGTGCCCTGCCCTGCTGGGGGGTGGGGGTGGTGGTAGACATGAGTGGGGGCCTGGTGGAGGGTGCCCTGCACTGCTGGGGGGTGGGGGTGGTGGGAGACATGTGTGGGGGCCTGGTGGAGGGTGTCCTGCACTGCTGGGGGGTGGGGGTGGTGGGAGACATGTGTGGGGGCCTGGTGGAGGGTGGCCCTGCACTGCTGGGGGTGGCGGTGGTGGTAGACATGAGTGGGGGCCTGGTGGAGGGTGCCCTGCACTGCTGGGGGGTGGGGATGGTGGGAGACATGTGATGTGTGGGGGCCTGGTGGAGGGTGCCCTGCACTGCTGGGGGGTAGGGGTGGTGGGAGACATGTGTGGGGGCCTGGTGAAGGGTGCCCCTGCACTGCTGGGTGGTGGGGGTGGTGGTAGACATGAGTGGGGGCCTGGTGGAGGGTGCCCTGCACTGCTGGGTGGTGGGGGTGGTGGGAGACATGTGTGTGGGCCTGGTGGAGGGTGCCCCTGGATGCTGGGGGGTGGGGGTGCTGGGAGACATGTGTTGGTGATCAGTAGTGCAAGGTGACATGTGGGTTGGCTGGTGGGCATGGCCATGGTGGATGGGTTGCCTGTGGGACATGAGCAGGGGTGCAGGGTAGTCCCCTGTGGTGTGGGCTGCCTGCAGGGGCCGTGGAGGGTGTAGAGGGAAAACCTGGGAGGACCCACACGGCCAAATCACGTGTAGCATTCCCCGGCACCACCGAAATACACTTACCCTGCTGAAATCGCATGTGAATCTTCCCGCGCACCTCGGAATACACGTACCCAGGCCAATCGCGTGTGGAACTTCCCGCGCACCCGAAGTACACGTACCCAGGACAATCGCGTGTGGAACTTCCCGCGCATCCCGAAGTACACATACCCAGGCCAATCGCGTGTGGAACTTCCCACGCACCCCGAAGTACATGTACCCAGGCCAATCGCGTGTGGAACTTCCCGCGCACCAGAAACACACGTACCCAGGCTAATCGCGTGTGGAACTTCCCGCGCACCCCGTAGTACACGTACCCAGGCTAATCGTGTGTGGAACTTCCGGCGCACCCCGAAGTACACGTACCCAGGCCAATCGCGTGTGGAACTTCCCACGCACCCCGAAGTACACGTACCCAGGCCAATCGCATGTGGAACTTCCCGCGCACCCCGAAACACACGTACCCAGGCTAATCGCGTGTGGTACTTCCCGTGCACCCCGTAGTACACGTACCCAGGCTAATCGCGTGTGGAACTTCCCGCGCACCCCGAAGTACACGTACCCAGGCCAATCGCGTGTGGAACTTCCCGCGTACCCAGGAACACACGCACACGCTATTTTTCACACAGCGGGTGTCCGTGTTTGTCGGTACCCCTTTGCACCTCATTTGTCCTAGAGGGCCACTGTATGGACCATTCATCATGGCTGTACATGGGTGCTTTTTGTTAGCGCACATTTTGACGCACATTTTGTTCAGGCGCAGGGGCGCTACCACCTGCTTTCTTGTGGCGTACTTGTTTGGCCCTGTGCGCGTCTTTGACCGTGCGCTGGTTTGCCCTATTCGATTCCATGAATACGGGTTGTAGGCGAGTGTGTGGGCGTTCCGCCCACTTGCCTCCTGTACTTCCCCCATGACGCCCATATTTTCACGCGTTGTTCCCCATTCCGAGTGTTACGCCCCGTGTTACGCCTACTTTTGTGATGTACGCCGCTCTATGTGCGATTTCGCAGTGGCCGTGGCGCACGCTGTTGGATGACCTGTGCGCCGGCGGCGTGGCGCACATTTTCAGCGCACATCCAATGTTTTTCTCGCGCACGGACTTCCATGAATCGGTGTGCGCTGGTTTCCCTGCGATTTTCGCACTTGCACTGCGATTTTTGCACTTTTACTGCAAATCGCACGTTTTGGCACCTCTGCGCGGGAATTTTCGCCGCACATTAATTCCATGAAACGACCCCCATGTGTTTTCCTGCAAAGAGCTCTTCATAGTTTGTTTTGAGTACTTCTTGTAATCTGAGGTGAATCAAAGCCAACATTAGGTTGGACACCATGCTCACTTCATCTATTAGTAGCATTTTCATTTGTTTCAATACTCTGCGTAGTTCCATTGCAGCTTCTGCAGAAAGTTTGCAATAATCTAATTTGTTTTGGTGTTCTACTGGCAGGAGTAGTAATCGGTGTAAAGTGACACCACCTAGGTTGTCGGCAGCTAAACCTGTGGGGGCAGTGACAACAGCTGACAGTTTGTTGTTTGTCAATTGTTGAAGGAACTTACTGATGATTTTGATTAGGAATATTTTGCCAGAACCAGCTTCACCACTGACATACAATAGTATAGGTTTGTAATTTTGACAGGTGCATTCTTTGTTTTCATGTTGTACACCACGTGCAATTTCTTTTGTTACTTCTTGAAAAATGCTACGTTGCTCATTGTTTAGCTTTGATTATAGTATAGTTAAGTCTTCTTTTTCTTCATACTGACTCTTGGTGTTTTCTACTTCTATCATAGCTATTTCTGCCTCATTGTTTATTAGTGGGTCTCCCAGTGGTTCTTGGCTTCCTGTGATAGAAGGTTGACTACTGTCAGGAGTGTCCTTATCTAGTTGGGCCTGGAGTTCTTCTTCGTGTTGCTGTTCATTGTGCAATATTGTTTTGTACTGTGCAAAGTTTACATCAGTTATACTGTTTTCATTTGCTTTGAAAGCGTCTTCATATGAGTCATAGTTATCTAGTATTTCTTCTTCTTTTCTCCATGGTTTAAAGAGGTGTAGCAGGGACATGTAATATACTTCTTTATGTTGAGGAGTCTTTAATGAGAATTTGATATGATTAATTCAATTTGGTTTGGTGAGTTTTACTAAGCTGCCTTCACAGTTTGTCACTTTGTATTTACGGTTTTGTTCATCAGGTTTTATATTATTTTTGTATGTGTAGTTTTGGGCTATGTGGTATAGGCTCATGGTTTCCAAAGTGGTACTCCTGTTTGGGTAGTATGTGTCCAATAAATTGTTTTTTAAAATGTCTTGGCTGTTGGGATGTTGTTTGGCTATTGTTTCTATATCTTCGTATGATTTTAGAACTCTTTTTCTAGATTTAGCTGGACCAAGTCTTAGCCATACTATATTTGCAGATTTACCATACAATGCAGTACCAGTTAATCGATCAGCTGCTTCATAGGATCCACATTCTCTATGGGACAGCATTTTTATGCCCAAGCTGTATAATTTCTGAGACACTGTTTTGTCTGATGACAGGTCATTCCAGAGGTCTTGGAGCTCTGTCTTTTCTGATTTGGTTAAGTATGCTGTGACATATCGTGCAACTGCAGTAGAATTGTCTGCAATGTACTGCACGTCTATGTTTGCATTCCATAAGTGGGCAATGATTGCATTGTAATCATTGATATATTTTTCTTCTTCTTTTCTTTTTATGCAATATGTATTTGTAGGTGACTTACCTTTAACACTATGTCCAACTGATACATGAGGTTGTTCACTTGACCTGTATTTGTAACTGGTCTATGGAAACCAAATCGGCATTTGGTGTAGTATTTCCCTTTGTTTTTGTATTTGCGACGACAATATTTGCCACATTTGTGTCTTTGGAATTGTAAAACTTTTGCATGAAGATCACTATTTGCGGATTCTGATGGAATTTCACAAGTGACATATTTTTTAATAAACTATAAAACAGTGGCATCACTGTCTTGACCAAATTTAGGAGCATCTTTAATCCATAAAAGCATGTGGACATGTGGTGCTCCTCTGGCTTGGTATTCTTTTCTCCAAAAAAAGTGTTGCACTTCTCCAAGGGGAGGAACAGTTTTGTTACAAATAAAATGTAGCATAGCAATGAAGCGATGGTGAAAATATCTTGAAACATTAACAGGATCCTGTGAACAAAGTTCTCCAGGTGTTAGTATATCTATGTTTGTTTTGTTTTCGTTTGATATGTGTAGGAAAGCATGTAAATCTTCCCATGCATATTCTGCACAACTGAATGTAACAAACCAAGTGGGTGGGCCAAGGTTTCTGATCATACAACATACATCTCCATGACGTCGAAACCAGTACTCTTTAGTACCACGCATATTTGCTAATAGATTTGTAAGATTTTCTTGTAAAACCTCATCTTTTTGTTGAACTTTTTGTAATAATTGTGTAGCTGTCATATTTTGAAAGTGTGATCCTGATTTTAATATGTGTGCAACTCTGTAACATAAAGTTGCTAGTTCACTTTCAAAGAGTAGGTGGAATATGTATTCCACATTTTGTCGAAATCTGGGATCTTCAGAATACATTCGTAATGAGCGATATTCGTATGCTGATATTTGAATAGGTCTATCATCGTATCTTCCTCCTTTGCCAGTAGGAAAGAGTGGAGGAAAAGCATGTGCTTCTATACTTTTTTCCAATATGCTGATTGGTGATCCTTTTGTTTGACACATTTGGTACGTTTCCAGTGCATCTTCTATGGTGTCATTAGAGTGCAATGGATGAATTGTATAATGGTCTAAAGTGTTTGATATTGTTGCAGGATCTAGGAGCTCAAATTGACCAGCTTCTTGTGTCTCTTGAATTATTTCAGTTGTATCTTTCAAGTTTTCTTCAATATTAATTTCTTTGTAATATTCATTATTCTCTTTAAGATATTGCAGGGATGCTCTAACTTTATGTAAATTTACCAGTTGTTGCCAAATTTTTTTGTCTTTTGTAGGTACTCCATTTACCAAGATAATTAAAGATTGCTGCATTGGACGTTGCACTCCTAGAGTGTGCACATTTTCTTTTAGATCTAATGGTAAATACACTACTTTTCCACGAATACCTTTTACTAATTCAGATGGAGGTAATTTTGCAGTTTTTGGTTGAAGGCATATTATTGCTTGAAATGGGTGCACTGTTTGAATTATGATGCTCTCATATAAATTAAGTTGTTGAAGGGGTTTTGGTAGTGGATATAATTCCAAGTTATTTGTGATAGCACGTGAAGGAGTTTGGTTGCTGTCAAGTTTTGTAGTGCAGTAACTGCAAAGTATTATGGGGTCAGTTATTTCGTATTTGTTTTCTGCTATAAGGCAGAGAGCTAATTCAAACCATTTAGAATCTTCATTGTCTTCTATTTTGTATGATAGGTCTACAGTTTTTGTGTTACTTTTATAAAAAGTTCTGCGGCAACATACACACATGTGGTTTGGTACTTCAGCTGAAGTACTTTCAAATTTTAGTATTTCTTTTTTGTATGTGTGTAGTGAAAGGTTGCCATGTGCAGATTTGTTTCGAAGTTGGTTTACAGCTAATTCATCTTGTAAGCGGGTTTCACTTCCAAAATATTTTGTCTGGATATAGTCGATTTCTTCTAGTAGGTCTTTTGCTGTACCATGTAGAAGAATGTCACTTAAATTGGCTAGTGCTAAAGCAGGACTTTTAGCATAGTACAGTTTATAAACTAGATTTCTTATACTTGCATGATGTGTTGATATCCTTTTGATATCATGGAAGGGTGTTTTGCAAGTAGGTCCTGTAATGCAGGCCAATGAATGTCCTTGTAGTCCTGTGTACTTGCGTACTGGACAAGCATCCATATTTTGCAGTGGTTTAATTTTGATTTTGTCTTTGCTTTTCACATATTGATTGAGGAATTGGCGTAAAGACTTGAACATTTTTTGGGAATGTTACACATTGACGTGCATGGCCATTTGTACACTAGATGTTCTGATTTAGTTGAATGGAGGAGTAAATCTACGCTTTCAGGGCATATTTCTGTAAGGAGTACATCTTGTTCCATTATGGTATTATTAACTTTTTCATAACCTCGACCACTACTATGTATGGCAATTGTATTTGTTTGCTTTTGTTTGTAGGCTTCTTCATTAAAGTATGGTTCTGTGCTTGTAGTGTGACTCCATTCACCTCCACAGATATTTAAGAAGTTATTTCTGTTGACATTTCGTTTATTGAGAAGTCTTTTTTGTAATTTAGTTATTAGTTTTGTTAGTGGTTTCATTCTGTTTAACACTAAAATAAATAACTTTCTTTTGAGAAGAAGTGCACAGTCTATCAACGCTTCTAAGATTACTTTCCTACGATAGGTTTGAAGTGTTGAACCCGGTTTCTCTCCTGTTTTTATAAGATTTTGAAGGACTTTGTGACGGAACATTTTGGCTAAAATACTTTTCTTGGTATGCTTACTTTGTACTATATCAAGATTTATAGAAGAAGTTTTATTTGTAGTGATAGTTGATTTTCTGTTAATTGTTTTAGGGTTGTTTTACTTTTTGATAGAGGAGGCAAAGTTTTTGTACTACTAACTTCTTCTGTTTCACTACATGACTGTATTAGCTGTTGTGGTTCAACTTTTTTTTACAAATTCTGCTGTAGATGGATGTTTATGTTAGAGACTTTTCTTTTCATTTGCTCTACTTCTGCGTTCCTTTCTACAGAGTTGCTTTTTGGTAGGCATGCTTTAGGGTCTGTTGAAAAAAATACAGAAGGTATGGGTTGGGGTGTTCTGCAATGCATGTGTGTTGTGTTCATGAGTGTTTGAGTGAGATTATAAAGATGTATGTAATGGTGTGTGATTGTGCATTGGGAAGTACAACTACTAGGGTTGGGTATTCTTGAATTAATGTGTTAATAAACTGGGATTCAGATGACAGAAAAAAGTAAGCCAGTGGTGTGGAGAAGTATAAATAGTATATCTAAAGCTATACAATTAAAACAGTTGTTTCTTCTACAACATCTAAATTCTACTGGCTGAGTTGGGTAATTTGTGTGGTGAAAAGTAGGAATTTGTGGGCCATTCTGCCAGTAAATCACTGTTTAAGACGGGAGGATTTTTGGTCAGAATGTTGCAGAATCTCTATTTTTAGGCACAGAAGTAGCATGAATTAACATTAGAGTGTGTTTGAGTAATAATTCAAATATTATGGTAACAATCTACTTACTTTTTTTCTAAAATGAGCAGTTTGCTTCTTAGTTGTTCTTTGTAATTCAAATTAGGCTGCTTATTTTCAGGAGAATGGTCTTCACTGCAATTGTAAAAGAAAGAAATTAGTAATTCGGTTTGTATATAGCACTGTTTTTAATTTAGACATAGATTTTTTAAATTGAAATGCTCAGCGCCTTCCTCAAAACCATTAAAACTATCTTATGACTAACTGTAGGAAAGAAAATATCTTTACTATGGCTTGTCAAAATCATAATGTACCACTGTATACCACTATTCCTGTAACTAAGCTTTTCCACATAATAGTGAGTCCATGTGATAGCCTGCTTTTCCACGTAACAGGGAGTCAATGTCATAGCCTGCTTGTCCTATATAAATGTAAGTAATTATATAAACTAAAAAAATTAAAACCAAGTATGTGTTTGTACAAATATTATTCTTTGAGATTTGATGATAGAGTGTGCATGTAATTTTGTTTGATCATATGTAGTCTATATATTTTATTTCAAAAATGTTAGTTTAACATTATTTGCGTGTGTGTATGTGTACGAAGAAATTAAACGGTATAAAGGTTTGTAAGTCACAGTTCATTTTAGGAGAATGAAAAAATGATCGTAGATTCTTTTTACAGATTATACAAGGTAAAAGTCGGTTAGAAAATGTGTTCATGTACTGTATAGAAAATATACATACCTGTAGTTTGTGTTCATGCATATGGATATGGACGAAGCTGCAAGTAGAAATCTTGGAGACTTGTCTAGTATTTCTCGTAGATCGTGCTTGCCAATGGTATGAGACTTGTAGTCCGAGAGATTCACCGTACATTTGCAGTGCTGATCTATGATGATGCAGTTACATGTAGAGGTCTTGGATTTGATTGGTGGATGGTCATGTGATTTTTTAGCTACATCCAATGAGGGAATGGCACAGAGAGGGAAGTGGAAATGGTAGAAGAGCTGTCCATGTTACGATATGTCTGCGGACATGGCGGTAGTTCTAGGACACCGCGTATTACATCCAGGGAATTTGGGGTGGGGAGGCATGCAATTGAGATTGAATGTAGCAAGGGATTGGTCAGTAAAGTTTAGGGAGTGTGTTGTGCTGGGAGAGGTTTTCTCAGATATTCTTTTTGCTGAGAGAAGAACAGATAGCTATGGCTGAGTGTTTTAAAAAACAGATTGTCTGGATTTTGGGAGACTCGTGGATACATTGGTTGAAGGTGCATGCAGAAAGCTGTGGAGTATCTATAGATCTTGGATTCCCACATGTGGAAGTGCACTGGCATGGAGTCCGTGGAATGAAGTGGCTGGACTTGCTACCTCTCTGTGCAACTTTGAAGATAGAGGAACATCCAGACATAATTGTAATTCATTGTGGAGGGAACAGTTTAGGACATGTGTCTGGAATTTCTTTGCAATTTGCAATGAAAGAAGGACTTCAGAAGATCGTGGACATGTTTCCAAACTCCAAAGTAATTTTTTCACGGATTGCGCAGAGACAAATGTGGCTTTGTTCTTTCTCATGTGGTCCACAAATGGAGAAAGCAAGGCTTAATGTCAATAAGGCTGTTTGTGCCTTCCTAAGAGATTTTGGCATGTCCTCTTTTCACAATGAAAATATTATGATTCGTAGTACATACATTTTTCGCAGAGATGGTGTCCATCTTACCTATGCTGGCAATCAGATTTTTCTGAGAAATGTACAAAATGCATTGCAACCTTTTTTTAGAAATGCAGCATGCATTTCGAAGTAGGTGTTAAGTATTTATAATTTTTGACATACAAACACCTCCCAAAGGCTCTTTTCAGAGTCACCTCTTCCTCCCAGAGAAAAATGCAATGGTTACAATAGGGTAGCATACCAATTTTTTTTATGTTTGCGAACTGTCCGCAGACTTTCAAGAAATAGAAAGGGTCCTGCGTTATTTATCTTTACTTCTGTTTTTTATCTCTGAAAAGAGCCTTATTTTTTTTTTATTTTTGTTATTTTGTATTTTTTGGGTTTCTTACACACAACACACTAGGAGAGGAGGGGAAAGGAGGGTAAAGGGGGGGACACCAACCACAAGGATAAGAAAGGGCGAGCTGAGAGAGGAAAATGTAGAGTGGGTTTTATTTGGGTAGTGAGCAGGTCTTCTCGTGCTCTGAGACAATAGTCTCAAAAGTACTGCGAAGTCGCTCCCCCCTGCAGAGTATTGTGTCACAGTACATACATACAACTGTGACCCTCGAAAGGTAAGGGTCATCAGAATTCTGTATGGCCTGTGAGGACGCTGTCCCAGAGAGGTGTTCCTTGTGGTGACAGGATCAGAAACGGAGGATGAAGTAGAGGCAATCAACCTACTACGCTATTGGCAAGGTACAACCTGGCGAATGGCCCCAGTGTGGAATGAGTTCAGGTGTCGCTTCATGGTCGTAGTCCCAAAGCTATACGAACCATGCCTCCCGCGACTGAGTACCATTTTGCACTCATTGCAGGTGACACGGTTCGCACAAGCCTTAGGACCATTCCCATGAACGGTAAACAACTGCCACACCCAAGAATCACGTCGAGGGCGGGTAGTAGGGTTTTCCTCTACCTCATTCTCGTCATCCTCTTCTTCCTCCTCTGTATCCTCACTCCTGTTCCCCTCTTCAGGCCCTTGGGAAGGTGGTAGTGGTGCAGGGGGTGGGGGTGGTGCTGAGGCAGATACAGCACCAGGTGGCAGCAGTGGAGCCACAGAATCCATCAGGTTGAAGATGGAAATCTGCAGGTTGCAGCAAAAATCTCTGTGCTCTGTAGAATAGCCAGAAACACAATGAGAATGAGCTCTAGGGCGTGGTCTTTTATAGGGGTGCTTGTGTGCGGTTCGCGGACATGCGCCCCATCCGCAAGACAGATCGAACACCAAAAAAGGTTCAAAAAGTCACAAAAACTATGTGGAAATTTAGGATTAGTATGTGGGATTTGCGGTATGTTGAGTTTTTAATGAGAAATATTGTGGATTACTTGGAAATGTAGTTTTAAAGTGTGCAGGGACACGAACAGTGTCCGCATTCAGAACATGCGATCAGCGTGGGCGCAGTCACATGATTGTTTCATGAGCATGTTCGCTAAGGTAGCAGCCGTCCACAGGACACCCAATGTACGGACATTTTTTTGCGCATGCGTGTTGATGTTCTACGGATAGTGTTCGGGTCCTGAACTAATTAAAAGTGAGTCACACGTAAAACGAACAGTTACGGACAGCCGTTTGTTCTTAGCACAGTTTAATTTACTTGTGCACAATACGGACAGACATAGCATCTCAAGCACACCTCCATTTCCGTTTATTTACGAACAATTCAGGACACCACGAGTGTTCTTAGAACAGTTTCAACTTGCTAGCGAACACTACGAACAGGCATAGTGTTCTTAAGGACACCTCCATTTTCGTTTATTTACGAACATTTCAGGACACTACGAGTGTTCTTAGAACATTTTCAACTTGCATGAGAACATTACGGACAGATTTTGGGGCCGATTCATGGAACAAACGTGTGCCGAAAATCCATGCGCAAGCAGGCGCAAGGTAGCGCAAGCGCGAGAAACGCAGCGCACGCGCACGTGTGCGATTCAAGGAAGACGCTGCGCATGTTTCCCGCTGTCCGTGCGCCCAATCCAGCCATGGCGCACGCAGGCATACACGGCATGCGCTACACGCACAGCAAAAGCACACATAGCGCGGCGCACACAACCAGAGTGGGCGGAACAGTGGGCGTAACACGCGAAATGGGGAATAACGCGTGAAAAAGAAGGCGTAACTGGGGAAGTACTGCAGGGAACTACACGGAACGCCCACACTCACGCGAACAACCCGTATTCATGGATCCGAATACGGGAAACCCGCGCACGGCAAAAGACGCACACAGGCGTCAAGCGTCCGCCACACGAAGGCAGGCGGAAGCGTCCCCGCGCACAGTATAAAAGTGCGCGCAAACAACAAACACGTATATACAGCTACGATGAATGCCCCATTTGTCGCAGCACTGATCGTGGGACACCGCAGGAGGAGGAGAATAGCCAGGGCACGCATTTTCGCACCACGGACAAGCCTTTTTCGGATGCCTGACGACCAGGTCTATGGCAGGTATAGGTTTCCACCCCACATCATCCTAGACCTGGTCAGGGAGTGGGAAGATGACCTTACATCCCCCACCCTTTGCTCCCAAGCATTGAGCCCCTTGGAGAAGCAGCTCAAAGTCCTGCATTTTTTGGCCACTGGGTCATTTCAGCGGACTACTGCCATAGTGGGGGGGTCTCACAGGCCACGCAGTCATGCTGCCTACACCAGGTACTGGCAATCATGACAGCGCGCCCCTCAGTCCGCAGGCACATATACATGCTCAGAACACCCACAGAAAGGCAGGCCGTTGTCCTGGATTTTTTCAGGGTGGCACACTTCCCCAAAGTGCTCGGTGCCATAGATTGCACCCATGTGGCCCTACATCCACCTAGGGCCACTGAGCACATCTACCAAAACCGCAAGCACTGGCATTCCATCAATGTACAGGTGGTATGTGATGCAAAGGGAATCATCACTTCTGTCTATGCAAACTACCCTGGCTCCACCCATGACAGTTTCATATACAGAATGTCCGCCCTGAGCCGGGCCCTGGAAGCTGGGCAGCATGGCGACACATGGCTCCTAGGTGAGTACAAATGCCCTTGCACATGCATGCATGTCACACACACACACACAAATAAACGAACCCCAATAATCACAACCATTTACACCTCCCCAGGGGACAGTGCCTACCCTCTGAGCAACCACATGATGACGCCAATCCGGAACCCCACCACACCACCCCAGGTAAGATACAACGCCGCCCATATTGCAACCAGGGCCATAGTGGAGCGCAGATTCGGAGTGCTCAAGTCACGTTTCCGCTCCCTTGACCACTCTGGCGGGCAGCTACTCTATGCACCACCAGTAGTGTGCAGGATCATTGTGGCAGCATGTGTCCTGCACAATGTTGCAACACGGCAGGGCGTCCCGGTGGACATGGTGGTGCCCCCACATCCCCAACCACAGGCACAGGCGCTGCCCATGGGAGGGGACAGGGCACGTGGCGAGGAAGCCCGGACCCAGCTTGTGGTCACATTTTTCACCTAAACTCCCACCCCTGCGGAGTGCACACAGGCCTGGCACATACCAGGTGACAATCGATGATGACAAAGAGACAGTCAACTGTCACAACCCTACCACCCTGAGATAGTTGCCATGGAAGTGCCACATTGTCTGCATCCCTAGCTACTTAAACACAAGCTATCCTGTGTGACCAAAAGGCACACACATGACATGACATGATATGGCCTATACACAAGTATTTCAAGGTGCGATGAGGCAGGGAGGGGGGAACAAGGGAAGACAGACAACGGTACTACTAGGCCAGGTGTCATTTAGATTGTGCAAGTGCAGGGGTAGGGGGAAGGGAAAAGTGCAAGGGGAAGTGGAGGGGGGGAGTGCAGTACAGGGTAAGTAGACCAAAAAACAAATACATAGGCCAGCTGGTGGCAACTGCAAAGGTAAGTGCAGACAAGTGCTGGGAAGGGGGGCTGTAGGGATAGAGAGACAATACCGCAGTGCAGGGGTTGCCAGGGAGGCAGTGCAAGTGGAGAGTGGCTGGGCCAGGGACCGAGGTCGGTGAGAGTGGCCCAGTTGAAGATCCAGTGCAGTTCCAGTGAAGAATTTTGCAAGGGAGAGGCAGAGAGAAAGCAGAAGCAAAGAGGAAGGTCTTGAGGTGCTTCCCGAACCGGAGATGGTTCTCCTCAAGTTCCAGTGAGGCAGGAAGGCTGTTCCAGAGGGAGGGCCCTGCCGCGGAGAGAGATCTACCCCCAGCTAGTTGCTTTGAGAAGCGGATGATCCTGACATGCAAGGTGTGAATCACACACACCTGCAAAACAGGCCATGGCCATCACTGTTATGTCACTCAAACCCTCCCAAACCACAACATGACATGGCAAGCAATACCCATACACCAACACAGTAACAATAAGGTACACATTGCCATGTCCAAAATGTACAGTGGCATCAGACAATGATGCCTGACCTGGAATCAGAAGAAATGACTGACCAACAACCTCCCACCCAAAATAAGTCATTTCCAAATGCATTACAAGAGTTGTAGACGTAACATAACAATGAATGCCTGTCTACATACACATTGTGCATTGCAAAATCAACACTGCAGCTTCTGTGTGCTGTGTCCTACTCCTGCAACACACTGCTCAGCGCACAGCACAGTGAACAGCCATTGTGTGTGATGCACACCCTGAGCATCATATCTAAGCGACAGACCACATCAAAAAGCAAATTAGGCACGTACAGGATCCATAATTGGTCACAGAACATGTGCTGCAGGGACACAGTGGGCACCAGAAGGCAAACAGTGTACACGTGGATATGCAAGGGTGGTAGTACATGTAGTGCATCAGAGTGCAAGTATGTGGGTCAGCAAGGACATGCACTCAACATATGCATGTGCAATCAAGTGACCATCCGTGTTCTCTACACATCACATGTGAACATTCACCATGTGTACACACCAGCATGTCAAACCACAACTATCCCCTCGCACCTGAAAGGTAAACACAACACATGAACAGGCATTGATCAGCAGAACACAACATGTACATAGGATACCACCATTACAATGTCAGGGTTCCCATCACACTGCAGGGCAAGGCAACTATCAACAACAACCCCCCCCTCCCTCACAAATGACCATGACCCACTGAACAACTGCACCTGTGTCATGGAGCCTTCAACCCTCAATTCCACCTGGCCACAGGATCACCTTTACCCTTCGTCACCATCTCCCACCTTGTGTGTAAAAAGGTGCCTGCAGCCTCAGAATCCACACTCATTTCCAAAATCACAAAATCCAAGGCATAAAAACGAACCCGAACACCCTCCAGTAGATGACTTGACGTAGCAGTACCTCACAAAGGCCAAGTACTACCACAATGATGCAACAACCAAGGTAGCACAGTAAAACAATGTCACAACAGGATGTGAACCATGTGTGTTACATAACATAGAATGATGCACCATGAACGGATGTGTACCGTCACAGGTCCCGTGTACAGGCGCGGGAGTGTCACGAAACAACCACCCCACCGTGTCCCGGGTGCCTGGAAGGTCAAACTCACACAGGCCCCTGAGACCCTGGTGGGGAAGGAGGTTCAGGGATATGCAGTCGGGACAGGTGTTGGCACACTGGATAACTGGAATGAGTGGCAGGAGAGGGGAGGAGGAATGACACATGAAAGTAGGGAATGCACGAAAATGTACTACCTGCATGAACACATACACAATCCAAACAAACTTGGACATCAGTGTCATGGCCTTCTGTAGTCCAGGCTTAGGAGTGGCACGAATCAACCACTCCCTTCAGGGTTTTGGCGCCTGCAAGTTTGGGGCTTCCACAGGCATCCGCAACCCCAGCGGGGAAAGAGGGTTAGGGAACATTGCTTGGATAGGTACGGGAAGTAGGAACACCGGGTAGAGGGTACAGGGTTCAAAATTGCATAGGATTCCGGGTGATTAGGGGGAAGAAAACATACAAAATTGAATTACACATACATCCATGCATTAGTGCACCCCCAGCAAGCCTATGCAGAGCAGTTTGAAAGAAAAACAAGACACTTAGCTCTGGTTTTGAGTGCTGGCCTCCTGCCTGCGCACTCACAGGTCCGGTTACAGGCGCACTGCAATGCTGCAAAGAGAGCCACAGTCAACAACCTGTACGTGCCAATCACACAAAAACACACCACCAAACATGTCCCATAGCAAAAAACTACTCTACAATGAGACAATCTGGTGTAGCTGCTACGTACCCATATATAACATTACCCCTGTGATGGGTCATACACAGTTAATGCAGTAAGTCAGCCGCCAGTGGGTGCGTGGCAAATGGAACACCAATGTGTCACAATTCACACAACATGTAATGTTCCCTGGGTAAGCAGACATACCCATATAGCAAGCCATGACTTCAGAGCAAGTTGTGTACCACCATGACCGAAACAAAGTTGGCAGTGCATTTATCATAATGTACATGGAAATGAAATGCACTGCACCCGAGTATGTCCCTTGCTGTATGTCCCTGTGAGCTGCCCCTTTCCATGTCTCGGAAGGTTACATGGTTGATACAAGTGCCTTGATGGATCTTGGTGTACCGGAGGGTATGTGCCACTGCCCCTGCAGGTGTCCCAGACAACCTTACAATCAACAGCCATCAGTCCACTAACACATCTGAGCTGCACTGTGTGCTTCAACACCAATATTTGTCCAAGCTCACCCTCAGTGCTGTGACTAAGCCTGCATGTTCAACTCGCCTGGTGCAAGCTTTGCTGTGTTGTGGCCCCCCTGTGCTGCTCACCTTGCCTGGAGTTCCTTGGAACACATCAGCAGTTCTAGGATGTAGGTCTGCAATCCCTGTGCCTCTGCTTGTGCACACAAGTGCATGTGGGCACCAACAAACGTGTCCAGAATTCCGTCGTCCAATGGGCCATGTCTGCTGGCAAAGGTGCTCTGGAGGCTCATCCCCCTGCAGGAAGGGCATGAAACACATGATTAATGCTTCAAAGTCATCTGTGTGCGTCTCTTCAGGCATCTCATTACTTGACCATGTCAGAGAGTCACATCATAAATCACACCATCAGTCCGTCTTTCACATCCAAAGTGTGGAACACTATCTACAGCATGAATTGCAACAAGCACGTGTACAGTAAAGATAAGAAACATACTACACAATGCATAGCATTGAATGTACACATTAATCATGAAACACCCCATCTAAAAAAAGCTGAACAGTGGACAATAACACCAAAATCATCCCCACTAGGGGTGTAAACACAAGTCACACAGCACCAGACATGCCACAGATATGACAGTCCAAAGCCCTTGTGTAAAAGTTTGTGACACCGAACCATCTTTGCGAGCCCATGGATAAGGGAGGCAGGAGTGGCATATATGAGTCAAGGACCCCAAGCAGCAAACACATACACAAGACAAGCCTGAAGGGCCCAGCTGGAACAGACAGTGGATGCCTTCAAAAGCCACAAAGCACCGCACCGTCACATGAAAGCACAATAGACAAGCAATTTTAAACTATATTAACTAATTACACTAACTATGGAAAACCTACATTACATAAATAAACTATCAAACAGAAACTTAACTAACTAAACTAAAAGAAAAATCAAAAATGGCCACATACGACCCGGGGGGGAGGGGAGGCACCCAGGAGGATGGAGGTACAGGGTGCTGCTCAACATCCACATGCGATGATGCTGAGCCAAAAAAAAACCCTCCATGGGCTCAACGCCTGCACAGCCCGACCTATGTGGGAGATAGATGGTCGTCCGAGTCTGGCTCATCCTGTAAAGGAGGATGTGGCACAGTAGCCTGGCCACGCCTAGCCACAGCTTGCCCCTCGTCGGCAGCAAGTCTGCCGGACGGGTGAGCCTGGTTCTGTGTGGCGATGTGACGTAGGTCTGCATGCAGAACCTCACATGATACACGTGCTTCCTCTTGCAAGGTAGCACGTGTAACACGGAGTTCCTCCTGCAAGGCCTGGCTGGACAACCGCTGCACCTCCCGGCAAGCCTGTAGCTTAGCCGAGATGGTACGCTCAAGCTGTGCAAACCTCTCCTCTGCCTGCTGCCTCTGGGACATCATAAGGACACCCAGAGTGGATCTGAGGGAAGCATACTCCTCCCTCAGGGCATCCATGTGCGCCTCTGTGTGAGCAGCAATTGCTTGACGCAGAGACGACATTTCGACCTGGCGTGCCCTGTCTGAGGCCGCCATGCCCAGCCTGAGCGAGGGGGCCCTGGACCGTGCCGCCTGCTGCTGGAGAAGCACCTGCCTAGCAGGGGGGAGCACAGATCGGGCCACACGCTCCATGCTCTCAGCGATGTTCTCCATTGCTGCCCCCTGCCGTTCTGAATTGGCAATCATGTCTTGCTCCCACTCTGTATACTGTGGTTGCGCGCGGCGACCGCGTTGCCGGGCTTGACCCCTGCGGGACCCAAGGACCGGGGGTCCTCACTGTGTTGGCACTGCCCGCGGCTGCACGACTACATGCCCCCGTCGACGTGATGTCCCAGGCACATCAGTGACTGGTGTGGAGGGTGACCCTGCGTCCCGATCCACCACGGGCCGAGGAACCAAGACTGTCTGATCCCTCAGTGCAGGTGTCGCAGACAGAGGAGTGTCCACATCAGAATCACTCACCCCTGACACATGGACTTGATGCTCATCCAACTCAACATGGACGTCAGAGTCGTCATCAAGGCTGGACTCATAGGCAGCCAGAGACAAGATGGACTGTAGCACTTGGGGATTTTCGTGGCCTACCACCCCACAACCCCCACTAGTGCCGGGTTGATGTAGTGGTAACAACCCTGTGTCTGGCATGACAACACCATCCTCCGCCTCCATTGCGTCATCACCTGAAAAATAGAGAGAAAAAAGGTCACTACACATGTCAGAAGCACACAACACACACACACACCGACAGCAAACGCATCAGGCAGACATGTGACACACAACATATAACCTGGCATGCATGCTGGGTCAACTTTGAATTACAAGGACTCCATGGTGTGTGCCAGGAAATGTGAAGGCAGTGCAATGTCAAATTCAGACATCACGTGCATTGTGCATTCAATGTGTACCATATCTAGAAGCCAAGCACCCCTCCACCCCAGTACCAAAGCAGGGATGCCTAGCATGGTATCAAAAGGCTGCCCATACACCTGTGTATTGAAAGGCAGTGTTGACTGGCATCAACAGCTTAATGTGATTCAAGTGACAACACTGCAAATGATGCTGGGACAGTAAGCAGGACACATGATGAAAACTCTGGATTCCGCCCATGTGTGAAGAAGACACAACAACAGTTGGACTGAGTCATTGGCCATTGAACAGGCTGAGGCCTGTTAGCCACACAGATTGTCAGACCCTAAACATGTGTGAAACGCAGGACTGAGCCACAGTTGACATGGGAAGGCTGATGAGATGGCAGGCAATGTATGTAACCAAGGACTTGTATTACAGTGATCACCCAGTCAAGGACACATAGGGGCATGTGTGCGATGCACATGGAGCATGAATGGGCACTCATGTCCGTGCGGGACTTCAGACCTATGCACAGTACAAGTGAGATACCCTGCATCAAGTACTAAGGCTGTACCACACGGCATATGTCTGGCAGATTCCACGCTGGAAGTTAGCATCTACACAGGACGCATGAACAAGAAAGTACACATTGGCAAGATTGAAGAACACCAGTGCAAAGGTGGAACTGGGGTGCAGAGTGGCGGAGGAGGGGCAAGGGAGCATGCCTACATGGAGTCCCCGAATGCAGGCAGAGGAGACATGCATGACGGAAGCATTGCATTACTTACACATCAGAACCATGTACACGTCACATGTACTGGCAATCATGCACAACACATCCCACAAGTGAAACACACACGTCCTCAACAAACACGCATCAACACTCACTGGACTGGGCATCAAAGTCCAGCATCTCTCCCACTCCTTCGACCAATTCAGGTGGTATGAACTCCGCAACGAGTGCCTCATGCGGAGTGAGCTCTTCCTCCTCTGATGCAGGCCCACCGCCAGTCACCAGAGTCAAGTTGTAATTAGAGGCACGCTTAGCCTTACTGCTGCGTTTGATGTCATTCCAACGCTTTTTGCACTCTTGCGCCGTGCGCACCTCATGGCCGAATGAACTGACATGTTCCGCAACATGCTTCCAGTGGGTGTCACGTTGGGCAGCCGTAGTCTGACTATTGGCACCCACTAGCATGTCACGGCTGTGGCCCCGCAAGTAGTCCACGAGGAAGTCCAGTTCCTGCTTGCAGAAAGGCTTCTTCCTCGACGTGCAGGAGTTCGTGGATGTGTGTGGGGTCCCAGCCTGTGCTGCAGGTGCAACCTTCCTCCTCTTGGACTGTGGCGCAGACCCTGGCTGGCTAATGCCGCCCTGACCAATATGGCCAGTGGGTTCGGTGGATTGAGCCAAGGGAGTGGCAGGTGGAGGGATGACCAAAGGCCTGACTTGTGTCAGTGGCAGCTGGGTGCCCACTAATGGACCCTGCGCAGCAACATCAGCTGTGGCAGGGCCATTGACCGCAACGGTCCTGGTTGGCAGACTCACAACCGGGGTGCTGTTGGGTGCATCTGCCCCTGCACTTGCCAACACCCGGCTGTTCGGGGCAGCAGATGACATGACTGCCCAGGGACACGTGTCTTGGTCTGAGCAGCCTGGCCTGCCCCTATGGTTTCCCTCCTGGTCTGTTGGAGATCTACAAAGGGCTCCTCAAGTGCCAACGCAGCCTGCGCTGGCAGACCTTGAGCCTGGGTGGCGGTGTCCACAGCTGCACCTGCAGCTACCACTACCCTTGGGCTCGTGGCAGTCGATGGAACGGACTGCCGGGTCACACGGGTGCCAGTGCCAGATGCAGAAGCTGCATCCCCTGGAACCACAGGGGGTGGTGGCATGACTGCACCGACACATGGCACAACATTGTGCTCAAGTGGCGCACCCCTGCCTCTTCCCCCTCTGTGGCCGCCCTGGACACCCTGGAGTCCCCCTACTCCCTGGTCACCATGGCCACGTCCCCGACCACGCCCGCCACGAGGAGGACGCCCAGCTGAGGCGCCCCTCACCTTTGGTGGCCTCCCAACCATGGCACAGATGTAGTAGTGCCGGCACAGATGGAGTGGTGCCAATGGGAGGTGTACACCACAATTGACCTGGGCAATTGGGGTGAAGAGTGTGGGAAGCAAGATGTTAACAGCCCCCCTGCACCTGCAAGGCTGTATGTGACCCCGGTGATGTAGTGACGGGTCACGCAATGCTCAGGCACCCCAAAACTGCAGTAAAACCGTGCACGCAACCCTGCAGCCTACGTGCGTGGATTCAACCTCCCGCAGTATGCGGTGGCACCCAGTAACATGAATAACGCGTACGCGTGGGACGCGCAGGCTACTATGACATCGAAAATGGGTGCGATACACAGGGGCACCTGCAGTGGGAAAAAGAGCATGTGCGAATCACCGTCTGACAAGTGCGATGCAGAAAAACACGCGTAGCCAATACCCCCGCCAAAAGAAGAGATACGTCCTTGATAGCTGTGAAGTTGTGATGGCGTGCGAAACAACAGGAAGTAGCAACACACGTCGGTCTCCACGAAAGGCACGTACAGCGAACTGCTGGGCCCGCTCACCTTTAACCCGTGCTGAGGGAAACTCCTGCACGCGTCACGTCACTTACGCGCATGGGCCCTTTCCTCGGATTACACGCGGACGTGCAGTTTTTGACGTGCGCTGAAATGCCCATGCACGCCTGTGCGCGTCACGTCACAGGGGCGCTTGCGCTTGAGGGGCCTTCTGTCCAATGAAATTGCGTATGCGTGCAGACGCGCTTACGCGCTAAGAGCCTTTCCTCGAATTACACGCTGACGTGCAGAATTTTCACGTGCCAAATCACTCCGTATTAAGCTGGCCACGCGTAAGCACACGGAAGACCACGCTCCTGCCCAGAAGGCTGAATAACTGCCCCCCAGAGCCCCGAGCACGCTCCCACCTGCCATCTGCTGCTGCCTGACTGCCTGCTGCCCACGTGCCCTGCCATTTGCTGCCTGCATATCAGCCATGGGTGCTGTTGCTGTGACCACCCCTGCTGGAACCGAAGACTCCCGACTGGGATTCCATCGCTCCACAGCCCAGCCCCAGGACCCAGTTGCCCACCCACTCCTGCCTCTGGGGTTGTCATGTCGGGCACTGCAACATCTGGCACGACTGACAACCCCCGGCCAGAGAGGCAGAGGGGCACCAGCTTCAGTGCCAGGGAAGTTGGTGTCCTGGTGGAGCAAGTCCTGGGGCAGTATGATGCCCTCTTCGGAAGTTCCCGCACCGACAAGGAAGGACGGACTCGGATCTGGACTGACATCGTGACTGCCATCAACGCGGAGGGGGTGGCAGTCCGCGACTTACAACATGTCAAGAAGCGCTGGGAGGACTTCAGGTCCAGGACCCTGAACAAGGCCCGGCGCCTCTTGAATGCAGCGGATGCTAAGGGGCACCGGGGCCACTTGTCGGAAGATCAGATGAGGGTCCTGGAACGCATATCCCCAGCGCTCCACGTCCAGGTCCTTGAGAGGCAGACCCGTCTGGAGTCGAGCGGTAAGTGTACATGCATCATGATTGTGAGCTGTGCGTGTGGTGATGTTTCAGTAGTATGCAGGTTGCACATCTGTTTGCATGGGGTCCAGTATGGGTGGGGGTGTACAGGGCCGTGAGGCTAACACATGCGAGGACTGTAATGTGTGAGACATGGATGGTGCTTGTGTGTGTAGGCTTGCATGCCAAATGCAGTTGTGTGGGCAAACATGTTTGGATGTATGTGTATGTAAGTAGACATGTTTGTGATGTCACGCATGTATGTTGTTTTCAGCTGCATGTATCAGCACTGTGTACATGTGCATTTGTGTGTATTTGACTAGGGTGCAACAGTGATGCAACATGGATGCACTCGACAGCGGGATGTGGAAGCCTGATTGGCAGATGTGACATGGATGCCCATCTGAACACTGCGACACTTGGCAGAGGTGTACACATGCATGCAAGTGTGGTGGTGTGTGTACATGTGTAGTGCACTTCCTGTGTTGTTGATGTCTGGCTCAGCTTTGCCTGCTCATGCTGTTGTATGTGTATGGATGGTGCTGCTTGTTGCGAAATGGCTGTGGTATGGCTCATTTGTGCGAGTTGAAATGACATGTGTGTTGGGGATTGTGATGGCATGTCTGAGGTTTGCCAATGCCACTCATGTACAACTGTCATGTGTGTATGTGCCCATTGTACAGTGCCATGATGCGATGCCTGTGTTTTATTTCTCCCTGTATGCAGCGTCAACTGATGAAGAGGGCGGAGAAGGTGCTGTGGAGCACAGCGGCGGGGATCCCACCGCCAGCCGGAGACACAAGGCCCGGCTCCCCTCCCATGTTGTGATCTCGTCGGGGAGTGAGGAGTCCGGTGCCGCGTCCCAGGCCGCAGCTGCCGGGGGGAGGTCCAAGAGGCGGAGGTTGGAGTTGGACTACTCGGCAGCAGAAGGGGCAGCTGGGACCCCACAGGGCCCAACGGGGGAAGATGGCACAGAGTCATCCAGGTTGGTGGGGGGTTTGGTGGTGGAGGAGGCCGTGCAAGCACCAGAGACGGGGTCTGGAGGTGGGGATCCCACTGGTGCTAGTGGTGCAGTGCAGGACCAGGGACAGGAGGCAGCACAGGCCGCCGCGGAGGTGCCTGTGTGCAATCCTGTCCCTGATCCTGTCCCTGCCTCATCTTGCACCAGCAGGGATGCCTACGTCCAGACCCGTTTTCAGGCAGGGGATGAGCTCACGTCAACTGGCCTTCCTCTGCCTGCGGACATGGCTATCCGGGTCCGGGTTGAGCCTGTCCTGTCTGGTGTGGCGTTGCGTCAACGGGCCATGCGAGGTGACCTGCAGTCTTTTCATGAGGAGACTGCACGCCATCTCGAATGGCTCGTTGACCGCGTCGGCCTGCTGGGACAGGTCACCCGGGCCGGATTCCTCCGTCTGATGGGGCTTGCTACGACCCCCTCCTCAACTGGACCCCCTACGCGCCAGTCGTCCTCCATGCCATCTTCCCACCCATCAGTCACCTGGGTGCCCTGTGGAGCTGCCTCTGACGGTGCGGCCAGGCTGGTGGAGGAGGCATCCCTGCCACAGTCGGGAGTCGGACGTCCAGCAGGGGTGTCCACATCTACGACTGCACCCCAGCCGGCGGAGGATGTGCAGGCAGCAGGAGGCAGTGCACGGGCAGAGGCACAGCAGCAGCAGCAACATGGTGGGAGCCATGAAGGCTCGGGGCCTTCAACATCGGAGGGGTAGGCATCGGCCGGAGGGCAGGAGGACCCAGGACAGAGAGTGTCTTCCGTGTGGCAGCGGTTGGGCCACGCCATAGATGCGGAGCGGCAGCGGGCGGAAGAGGCACGGCTCACAATGGTCAGGGCGGAGAACTCCATGCGGAGGGCCCTGAGGCGGGCCGAGTGCCTCGAGGCAATCCGCAGGGGTTTGGAGGTGGATACGTCGACGGCCCTGCAGACCCTCGGGGCCATGGAGGAGGACTGCCTCCGGGACATTGAGGAGGAGTTCGATGATGCCCCGGCCCGGGAAATCCACAAGTGAGCCGTGAAACTAGCCCGCTGCCCTTGTACATAGTTATGTAGGTAGTGTTAGGTTTCATTTTTGTTTTGATTTTATTTGGACCTTTCGGACATTGGCCACATTTTTGTATATAGTTTATTTTATTAGTTAGTGTAGTTAGATAGGTTTCCTTTCTTTTGTTGGGATAATGGACCCTGGCTTGTTCCCATGTACATAGTTCACTGTTGGATTGTATTTTTTTTTCACATTTTAACCATGGAGCAATGGCTTTCTTTTTTATTTCCTATTGGATTTTGTTTTGTGGACATTGGGCCTCATTAGGACCCAGGCGGTAAGGGGTTTACGGTAAGGGGTTTACGGCGGCGTAAACAGCGCCGACCCTTACCGCCTGATTCCGAGGTCCCTTAGCGCCATGGAGGATTTAACACCTGCTTTTAGCAGGTGTTAAAATCCATGGCGCTAAGGGACCTTGTTGTTAATTACGCCACCGTAAATTAAGGCCTTCCCCACTCCCATTATGCCCAATGGGGCAAAAATGGGAATTGGGAAGGGTAAATGGGGAATGGGGACTTACCGCCCCGCCAACCTCGGAATGGGGCGGTATGTCCGCCAACCACCATGGCGTAAACGTAGTTTACGTCATGGTGGTAAAGGTACGACCCAGGCGGTAACTTACCGCCTGGGTCGTAATGAGGCCCATTGACTTTGGACATAATTACTTTGGAATTTTATTTTTGGTGCTTCTTTTAATTTTTGTACATTCACATTTCTGTTTCTTCATTTTTGATTCTATTTATGTTTCCTTTAATACATATTTTTTTTGGTGAACTTCAATGGTTGGTATCTCATTGGTTTCATGCATTTCATGATATGTGTTTTGAGATTCACTGACACCCATTGGGTGTATGTGAGGAAAATGTGTTTGTTTCGGAACTTGCAATTGGTGTTCTGTGATATAATTGCAAATTATGAGTGGGTGGATGCAATACTCGGGTGGGTGTTTTGCATTTGGAGGCTGACCATAGGGACCAGGGATCTAGATTGTGATGACATGTTGGCTGGGGAACATGAGTTGCACATGGGGGGGGGGGGCTGCTGGCAGGTGCCCCACAGTGCTGGGGGGCGGGGGTGGTGGGGAACATGAGTTGGACATGGGTGGGGGCCTGCTGGCAGGTGCCCCACAGTGCTGGGGGGTGGTGGGAGACATGGGTGGGGGCCTGGTGGAGGCTGCCCCTGGTGGCTGGGGGTGGGGGTGCTGGGAGACATGGGTGGGGGCCGGGTGGTGGGTGCCCCTGCACTGCTGGGGGGTGGGGGTGCTGGGAGACATGGGTGGGGGCCTGGTGGAGGCTGCCCCTGGTGGCTGGGGGGTGGAGGTGCTGGGAGACATGGGTGGGGGCCTGGTGAATGCTGCCCCTGGGGGGTGGAGGGTGGGGGTGCTGAGAGACATGGGTGGGGGCCTGGTGGTGGGTGCCCCTGGTGGCTGGGGGGTGGGGGTGCTGGGAGACATGGGTGGGGGCCTGGTGGTGGGTGCCCCTGGTGGCTGGGGGGTGGGGGTGCTGGGAGACATGGGTGGGGGCCTGGTGGTGGGTGCCCCTGCACTGCTGGGGGGTGGGGGTGCTGGGAGACATGGGTGGGGGCCTGGTGGAGGCTGCCCCTGGTGGCTGGGGGGTGGGGGTGCTGGGAGACATGGGTGGGGGCCTGGTGGAGGCTGCCCCTGGGGCGTGGGGGGTGGGGGTGCTGGAAGACATGGGTAGGGGCCTGGTGGTGGGTGCCCCTGGTGGCTGGGGGGTGGGGGTGCTGGGAGACATGGGTGGGGGCCTGGTGGTGGGTGCCCCTGCACTGCTGGGGGGTGGTAGGTAGGGAGACATGGGTGGGGGCCTGGTGGAGGCTGCCCCTGGTGGCTGGGGGGTGGGGGTGCTGGGAGACATGGGTGGGGGCCTGGTGGTGGGTGCCCCTGCACTGCTGGGGGGTGGGGGTGCTGGGAGACATGGGTGGGGGCCTGGTGGAGGCTGCCCCTGGTGGCTGGGGGGTGGGGGTGCTGGGAGACATGGGTGGGGGCCTGGTGAATGCTGCCCCTGGGGGGTGGGGGGTGGGGGTGCTGGGAGACATGGGTGGGGGCCTGGTGGTGGGTGCCCCTGGTGGCTGGGGGGTGGGGGTGCAGGGAGACGTGGGTGGGGGCCTGGTGGTGGGTGCCCCTGGTGGCTGGGGGGTGGGGGTGCTGGGAGATATGGGTGGGGGCCTGGTGGTGGGTGCCCCTGCACTGCTGGGGGGTGGGGGTGCTGGGAGACATGGGTGGGGGCCTGGTGGAGTCTGCCCCTGGTGGCTGGGGGGTGGGGGTGCTGGGAGACATGGGTGGGGGCCTGGTGGAGGCTGCCCCTGGGGGGTGGGGGGTGGGGGTGCTGGGAGACGTGGGTGGGGGCCTGGTGAATGCTGCCCCTGGGGGGTGGGGGGTGGGGGTGCTGGGAGACATGGGTGGGGGCCTGGTGGTGGGTGCCCCTGGTGGCTGGGGGGTGGGGGTGCAGGGAGACGTGGGTGGGGGCCTGGTGGTGGGTGCCCCTGGTGGCTGGGGGGTGGGGGTGCTGGGAGATATGGGTGGGGGCCTGGTGGTGGGTGCCCCTGCACTGCTGGGGGGTGGGGGTGCTGGGAGACATGGGTGGGGGCCTGGTGGAGTCTGCCCCTGGTGGCTGGGGGGTGGGGGTGCTGGGAGACATGGGTGGGGGCCTGGTGGAGGCTGCCCCTGGGGGGTGGGGGATGGGGGTGCTGGGAAACATGGGTGGGGGCCTGGTGGTGGGTGCCCCTGGTGGCTGGGGGGTGGGGGTGCTGGGAGACATGGGTGGGGGCCTGGAGATGGGTGCCCCTGCACTGCTGGGGGGTGGGAGGTAGGGAGACATGGGTGGGGGCCTGGTGGAGGCTGCCCCTGGTGGCTGGGGGGTGGGGGTGCTGGGAGACATGGGTGGGGGCCTGGTGGAGGCTGCCCCTGCACTGCTGGGGGGTGGGGGTGCTGGGAGACATGGGTGGGGGCCTGGTGGAGTCTTCCCCTGGGGGGTGGGGGGTGGGGGTGCTGGGAGACATGGGTGGGGGCCTGGTGGTGGGTGCCCCTGGTGGCTGGGGGGTGGGGGTGCTGGGAGACATGGGTGGGGGCCTGGTGATGGGTGCCCCTGCACTGCTGCGGGGTGGGGGGGAGACATGGGTGGGGGACTGGTGGAGGTTGCCCCTGGTGGCTGGGGGGTGGGGGTACTGGGAGACATGGGTGGGGGCCTGGTGGAGGCTGCCCCGGCACTGCTGGGGGGTGGGGGTGGTGGGAGACATGGGTGGGGGCCTGGTGGAGGCTGCCCCTGGTGCCTGGGGGGTTGGGGTGCTGGAAGACATGGGTGGGGGCCTGCTGGCAGGTGCCCCACAGTGCTGGGGGTGGGGGTGGTGGGGAACATGAGTTGGACATGGGTGGGGGCCTGCTGGCAGGTGCCCCACAGTGCTGGGGGGTGGGGGTGGTGGGGAACATGAGTTGGACATGGGTGGGGGCCTGCTGGCAGGTGCCCCACAGTGCTGGGGGGTGGGGGTGGTGAGGAACATGAGTTGGACATGTGTGGGGGCCTGCTGGCAGGTGCCCCACAGTGCTGGGGGGTGGGGGTGGTGGGGAACATGAGCTGGACATGGGGGGGGCCTGCTGGCAGGTGCCCCACAGTGCTGGGGGGTGGGGGTGGTGGGGAACATGAGTTGGACATGGGTGGGGGCCTGCTGGCAGGTGCCCCACAGTGCTGGGGGTGGGGGTGGTGGGAGACATGGGTGGGGGCCTGGTGGAGGCTGCCCCTGGTGACTGGGGGGTGGGGGTGGTGGGAGACATGGGTGGGGGCCTGGTGGAGGCTGCCCCTGGTGGCTGGGGGGTGGGGCTGCTGGGAGACATGGGTGGGGGCCTGCTGGCAGGTGCCCCACAGTGCTGGGGGGTGGGGGTGGTGGGAGACATGGGTGGGGGCCTGGTGGAGGCTGCCCCTGCACTACTGGGGGGTGGGGGTGGTGGGAGACATGGGTGGGGGCCTGGTGGTGGGTGCCCCTGCACTGCTGGGGGGTGGGGGTGCTGGGAGACATGGGTGGGGGCCTGGTGGAGGCTGCCCCTGCACTGCTGGGGGTGGGGGTGGTGGGAGACATGGGTGGGGGCCTGGTGGAGGCTGCCCCTGGTGGCTGGGGGGTGGGGGTGGTGGGGAACATGAGTTGGACATGGGTGGGGGCCTGCTGGCAGGTGCCCCACAGTGCTGGGGGGTGGGGGTGGTGGGAGACATGGGTGGGGGCCTGGTGGAGGCTGCCCCTGGTGACTGGGGGGTGGGGGTGGTGGGAGACATGGGTGGGGGCCTGGTGGAGGCTGCCCCTAGTGGCTGGGGGGTGGGGGTGCTGGGAGACATGGGTGGGGGCCTGGTGGAGGCTGCCCCTGCACTGCTGGGGGGTGGGGGTGGTGGGAGACATGGGTGGGGGCCTGGTGGTGGGTGCCCCTGGTGGCTGGGGGGTGGGGGTGCTGGGAGACATGGGTGGGGGCCTGGTGGAGGCTGCTCCTGCACTGCTGGGAGGTGGGGGTGGTGGGAGACATGGGTGGGGGCCTGGTGGAGGCTGCCCCTGGTGGCTGGGGGGTGGGGGTGGTGGGAGACATGGGTGGGGGCCTGGTGGAGGCTGCGCCTGGTGGCTGGGGGGTGGGTGTGCTGGGAGACATGGGTGGGGGCCTGGTGGAGGCTGCCCCTGCACTGCTGGGGGGTGGGGTGGTGGGAGACATGGGTGGGGGCCTGGTGGAGGCTGCCCCTGGTGGCTGGGGGGTGGGGGTGCTGGGAGACATGGGTGGGGGCCTGATGGAGGCTGCCCCTGCACTGCTGGGGGGTGGGGGTGGTGGGAGACATGGGTGGGGGCCTGGTGGAGGCTGCCCCTGGTGGCTGGGGGGTGGGGGTGCTGGGAGACATGGGTGGGGGCCTGGTGGTGGTTGCCCCTGGTGGCTGGGGGTTGGGGGTGCTGGGAGACATGGGTGGGGGCCTGGTGGTGGGTGCCCCTGCACTGCTGGGGGGTGGGGCTGGTGGGAGACATGGGTGGGGGCCTGGTGGAGGCTGCCCCTGGTGGCTGGGGGGTGGGGGTGCTGGGAGACATGGGTGGGGGCCTGCTGGCAGGTGCCGCACAGTGCTGGGGGGTGGGGGTGGTGGGGAACATGAGTTGGACATGGGTGGGGGCCTGCTGGCAGGTGCCCCACAGTGCTGGGGGGTGGGGGTGGTGGGGAACATGAGTTGGACATGGGTGGGGGCCTGCTGGCAGGTGCCCCACAGTGCTGGGGGGTGGGGGTGGTGGGGAACATGAGTTGGACATGGGTGGGGGCCTGCTGGCAGGTGCCCCACAGTGCTGGGGGGCGGGGGTGGTGGTGAACATGAGTTGGACATGGGTGGGGGCCAGCTGGCAGGTGCCCCACAGTGCTGGGGGATGGGGGTGGTGGGGAACATGAGTTGGACATGGGTGGGGGCCTGCTGGCAGGTGCCCCACAGTGCTGGGGGGTGGGGGTGGTGGGGAACATGAGTTGGACATGGGTGGGGGCCTGCTGGCAGGTGCCCCACAGTGCTGGGGGGTGGGGGTGGTGGGAGACATGGGTGGGGGCCTGGTGGAGGCTGCCCCTGGTGACTGGGGAGTGGGGGTGGTGGGAGACATGGGTGGGGGCCTGGTGGAGGCTGCCCCTGGTGGCTGGGGGGTGGGGGTGCTGGGAGACATGGGTGGGGGCCTGCTGGCAGGTGCCCCACAGTGCTGGGGGGTGGGGGTGGTGGGAGACATGGGTGGGGGCCTGGTGGAGGCTGCCCCTGCACTGCTGGGGGCTGGGGGTGGTGGGAGACATGGGTGGGGGCCTGGTGGTGGGTGCCCCTGCACTGCTGGGGGTTGGGGGTGCTGGGAGACATGGGTGGGGGCCTGGTGGAGGCTGCCCCTGGTGACTGGGGGGTGGGGGTGGTGGGAGACATGGGTGGGGGCCTGGTGGAGGCTGCCCCTGGTGGCTTGGGGGTGGGGGTGCTGGGAGACATGGGAGGGGGCCTGGTGGAGGCTGCCCCTGCACTGCTGGGGGGTGGGGGTGGTGGGAGACATGGGTGGGGGCCTGGTGGTGGGTACCCCTGGTGGCTGGGGGGTGGGGGTGCTGGGAGACATGGGTGGGGGCCTGGTGGAGGCTGCTCCTGCACTGCTGGGGGGTGGGGGTGGTGGGAGACATGGGTGGGGGCCTGGTGGAGGCTGCCCCTGGTGGCTGGGGGCTGGGGGTGGTGGGAGACATGGGTGGGGGCTTGGTGGAGGCTGCTCCTGGTGGCTGGGGGGTGGGGGTGCTGGGAGACATGGGTGGGGGCCTGCTGGCAGGTGCCCCACAGTGCTGGGGGTGGGGGTGGTGGGGAACATGAGTTGGACATGGGTGGGGGCCTGCTGGCAGGTGCCCCACAGTGCTGGGGGGTGGGGGTGGTGGGGAACATGAGTTGGACATGGGTGGGGGCCTGCTGGCAGGTGCCCCACAGTGCTGGGGGGTGGGGGTGGTGGGGAGCATGAGTTGGACATGGGTGGGGGCCTGCTGGCAGGTGCCCCACAGTGCTGGGGGGTGGGGGTGGTGGGGAACATGAGCTGGACATGGGGGGGCCTGCTGGCAGGTGCCCCACAGTGCTGGGGGGTGGGGGTGGTGGGGAACATGAGTTGGACATGGGTGGGGGCCTGCTGGCAGGTGCCCCACAGTGCTGGGGGGTGGGGGTAGTGGGAGACATGGGTGGGGGCCTGGTGGAGGCTGCCCCTGGTGACTGGGGGGTGGGGGTGGTGGGAGACATGGATGGGGGCCTGGTGGAGGCTGCCCCTGGTGGCTGGGGGGTGGGGGTGCTGAGAGACATGGGTGGGGGCCTGCTGGCAGGTGCCCCACAGTGCTGGGGGGTGGGGGTGGTGGGAGACATGGGTGGGGGCCTGGTGGAGGCTGCCCCTGCACTACTGGGGGTGGGGGTGGTGGGAGATATGGGTGGGGGCCTGGTGGTGGGTGCCCCTGCACTGCTGGGGGGTGGGGGTGGTGGGAGACATGGGTGGGGGCCTGATGGAGGCTGCCCCTGGTGGCTGGGGGGTGGGGGTAGTGGGGAACATGAGTTGGACATTGGTGGGGGCCTGCTGGCAGGTGCCCCACAGTGCTGGGGGGTGGGGGTGGTGGTAGACATGGGTGGGGGCCTGGTGGAGGCTGCCCCTGGTGACTGGGGGGTGGGGGTGGTGGGAGACATGGGTGGGGGCCTGGTGGAGGCTGCCCCTGGTGGCTGGGGGGTGGGGGTGCTGGGAGACATGGGTGGGGGCCTGGTGGAGGCTGCCTCTGCACTGCTGGGGGGTGGGGGTGGTGGGAGACATGGGTGGGGGCCTGGTGGTGGGTGCCCCTGGTGGCTGGGGGGTGGGGGTGCTGGGAGACATGGGTGGGGGCCTGGTGGAGGCTGCTCCTGCACTGCTGGGAGGTGGGGGTGGTGGGAGACATGGGTGGGGGCCTGGTGGAGGCTGCCCCTGGTGGCTGGGGGGTGGGGGTGCTGGGAGACATGGGTGGGGGCCTGATGGAGGCTGCCCCTGCACTGCTGGGGGGTGGGGGTGGAGGGAGACATGGGTGGGGGCCTGGTGGAGGCTGCCCCTGGTGGCTGGGGGGTGGGGGTGCTGGGAGACATGGGTGGGGGCCTGGCGGTGGTTGCCCCTGGTGGCTGGGGGGTGGGGGTGCTGGGAGACATGGGTGGGGGCCTGGTGGTGGGTGCCCCTGCACTGCTGGGGGGTGGGGGTGGTGGGAGACATGGGTGGGGGCCTGGTGGAGGCTGCCCCTGGTGGCTGGGGGATGGGGGTGCTGGGAGACATGGGTGGGGGCCTGCTGGCAGGTGCCGCACAGTGCTGGGGGGTGGGGGTGGTGGGGAACATGAGTTGGACATGGGTGGAGGCCTGCTGGCAGGTGCCCCACAGCGCTGGGGGGTGGGGGTGGTGGGGAACATGAGTTGGACATGGGTGGGGGCCTGCTGGCAGGTGCCCCACAGTGCTGGGGGTTGGGGGTGGTGGGGAACATGAGTTGGACATGGGTGGGGGCCTGCTGGCAGGTGCCCCACAGTGCTGGGGGTGGGGGTGGTGGGAAACATGAGTTGGACATGGGTGGGGGCCTGCTGGCAGGTGCCCCACAGTGCTGGGGGGTGGGGGTGGTGGGGAACATGAGTTGGACATGGGTGGGGGCCTGCTGGCAGGTGCCCCACAGTGCTGGGGGGTGGGGGTGGTGGGGAACATGAGTTGGACACGGGTGGGGGCCTGCTGGCAGGTGCCCCACAGTGCTGGGGGGTGGGGGTGGTGGGAGACATGGGTGGGGGCCTGGTGGAGGCTGCCCCTGGTGACTGGGGGGTGGGGGTGGTGGGAGACATGGGTGGGGGCCTGGTGGAGGCTGCCCCTGGTGGCTGGGGGGTGGGGGTGCTGGGAGACATGGGTGGGGGCCTGGTGGAGGCTGCCCCTGCACTGCTGGGGGGTGGGGGTGGTGGGAGACATGGGTGGGGGCCTGGTGGTGGGTGCCCCTGCACTTCTGGGGGGTGGGGGTGCTGGGAGACATGGGTGGGGGCCTGGTGGAGGCTGCCCCTGCACTGATGGGGGGTGGGGGTGGTGGGAGACAATGGTGGGGGCCTGGTGGAGGCTGCCCCTGGTGGCTGGGGGGTGGGGGTGCTGGGAGACATGGGTGGGGGCCTGGTGGAGGCTGCCCCTGCACTGCTGGGGGGTGGGGGTGGTGGGAGACATGGGTGGGGGCCTGGTGGTGGGTGCCCCTGGTGGCTGGGGGGTGGGGGTGCTGGGAGACATGGGTGGGGGCCTGGTGGAGGCTGCTCCTGCACTGCTGGGGGTGGGGGTGGTGGGAGATATGGGTGGGGGCCTGGTGGAGGCTGCCCCTGGTGGCTGTGGGTGCAGGGGGACATGCATTGGTGGGCAGTAGTGCAAGTTGACATGTGGGTTGGCTGGTGGGCATGGCCATGGTGGATGGGGTGCCTGCAGGACATGTGTTGGGTAGGCCCCTGTGGTGTGAGCCACCTGCAGGGGCCGTGGAGGGTGTAGAGGGAACACCTGGGAGTACCCACACGTGCAATTCACGTGTGCTGCTCCCCGCGCACCCCTGTAATACACGTACCCTGATGAAATCGCGTGTGAAACTTTCTGCGCACCCCTGTAATACACGTACCCTGATGGAATTGCGTGTGGAACTTCCCGCGCATCCCTGGAATACACGTACCCTGCTGATGTTGCGTGGGATACTTCCCCCGCACCCCGAAATACACGTACCCTGATGAGATCGCGTGTGTGACTTCCCGCAAACCCCCGAAATACACGTACCCCGCTCAATCGCGTGTGTAACTTCCCGCGCACCCCCGAAATACACGTACCCCGCTCAATCGCGTGTGTAACTTCCCGCGCACCCCCGAAATACACGTACCCCGCTCAATCGCGTGTGTAACTTCCCGCGCACCCCCGAAATACACGTACCCCGCTCAATCGCGTGTGTAACTTCCCGCGCACCCCCGAAATACACGTACCTCGCTCAATCGCGTGTGTAACTTCCCGCGCACCCCCGAAATACATGTACCCCACTCAATTGCGTATTTAACTTCCCGCGCACCCCCGAAATACACGTACCCCGCTCAATCGCGTGTGTAACTTCCCGCGCACCCCCGAAATACACGTACCCCGCTCAATCGCATGTGTAACTTCCTGCGTGCCCCCGAAATACACGTACCCCGCTCGATCGCGTGTGTTGCTTCCCGCGCAGCCCCGCAATACACGTGCCCCGCTCGCACAGGCCCAATTGCTGTATGTTGCCACTTTTGTGATGCGCTGGGACTCTTCCGCCTGCCTTCGTGTGGCGGACATGTTTCAGCTTGTGCGTGTCTTTGGCTGTTCGTGGCTTTGCCCTATTCGATTCCATGAATACGTGTGGTTCGAGTGCGTGTGGGCGTTCCGTCTGCTTCCCTGCAGTACATCCCCAGTTACGCCCTTATTTTCGCGCGTTGTTCCCCATTCCGCGCGTTATGCCCCGTGTCCCGCCCACTTTCTGGTGTATGCGCCGAGGTTGTGCGCTTTCACTGTGCGCGTCGCGAACGCCTTTCGGGATGTTGCAGTGACTTGTGCGCCATGCATGGGTTTGGCGCACATCCCGAGGTGAACACGCGCAGGGACTTCCATGAATCGCACGCGTGCGCGTGCGCCTGTTTCTTTCCGCTTGCGCCTGCTTGCGCCTGCTTGCGCCTGCTTGCGCGAAGATTTTCGGCGCACGTTTGTTCCATGAATCGGCCCCCTTGAATCTTCATTGTCTTCTATTTTGTATGTTAGGTCTACAGTTTTTGTGTTACTTTTATAAAAGGTTCTGCAGCAACATACACACACATGGTTTGGTACTTCCGCAGGTGTACTTTTAAATTTCAGCATTTCTTTTTTGTATGTGTGTAGTAGAAGGTTGCCTGCATAGAATTGTTGCTAATTTGTTTTAAAGCTATTTCATTCTGTAAGTGGCTTTCACTTCCAAAATATTTTTTCCGGATTTAGTCGATTTCTTCAAGTAGGTCTTTTGCTGTACCATGTAGAAGAATGTTATTTAAATTGGCTAGTACTAAAGCAGGACTATTAGCATAGTACAGTTTATAGACTAGATTTCTTATAGTTGAATGATGTGTTGATATCATTTTGATATGATGGAAGGTGGTTTTGCAAGTAGGTCCTGAAATGCAGGCCAATGAATGTCCTTGTAGTCCTGTGTTCTTGCGAACTGGACAGGTATCCATATTTTGCAGTAGTTTAATTTTGATTTTGTCTTTGCCTTTCACATACTGATTGAGGAATTGGCGTAAAGACTTGAAAGATTTTTTGGGTTGTTACACATTGACGTGCATGGCCATTTGTATACTACACATTCTGATTCAGTTGAATGGAGAGGCAGTTCTAAGTTTTCTGGGGATATTTTTGTAAGCAGTATTTCTTGTTCCATTATGGTATTATTAACTTTTTCATAACCTCGTCCACTGCTATGTATGGCAATTGTATTTGTTTGGTTTTGTTTGTATGGTTCTTCATTAAAATATGGTTCTGTGCTTGTAGTGTGACTCCTCTCATCACAGATATATAAGAAGTTATTTCTGTTGACATTTCGTTTATTGAGAAGTCTTTTTAGTAATTTAGTCATTAGTTTTGTTAGTGGTTTCATTTTGTTTAACACTAAAATAAATAACTTTCTTTTGAGAAGGATTGCACTGTCTATCAAATCTTCTAAGATTAATTTCCTACGGTAGGTTTTAAGGGTTGTGCCTGATTTCGCTCCTGTTTTTATAAGATCTTGAAGGATTCTGTGGTGGAACATTTTTGCTAAAATCCTTTTTTTGGAATGCTTACTTGGCACTATATCAAGATTTATAGGAGCAGTTTTATCAGTAGTGGTAGCTGAATTCTTGTTAATTGTTTTCTGTTTCGTTTTACATTTTGATAGAAGAGTCAAAGTTTCTGTACTTGTAGCTTGTTTTGTTTCGCTAAATGACTGTATTAGCTGTTTTGTTTGAACTTTTTTTACAAATTCTGCTAGAGATGGATGTTTATTTTGGACACTTCTATTTTCATTTGCTCTACTTCTGCGTTGCTTTTTACAGACTTGATTTTTGGTAGGCTGTGTGCATGAGTGTCTAAGTATGATAATAAAGATGTATGTGATGGTGTGTGATTGTGCATTGGGCAACTACAACTAGTTGGGATGGGTATTCTTGAATTTATGTGCTACTAAACTTGGGTTCAGATGACAGTAGAAAGTAAGCTAGTGGTGTGGAGAATTAAAAATAGTAAATCTAATGGTATACAATTAAAACAGTTGTTTGTTCTATAATATCACAATTCTAGGGGCTGAGTTGTGTCATTTGTGCGCCGAAAAATGGGAATTTGTGTGCCATTCTGCCTGTAAATCTCTGTTTAACAAATGGGGATTTGTGGACAGAATGGTGCACAATCTCTGTTTTAGGCGCAGAAATATCATGAATTAACCTTTCAGTATGTTTGAATAATAGTACAAATATTATGGTAGTATTTAACTTAATTTTATTGTGGAATAAGTAGGTTTCTTCTTAGTTGTTGTTTGTACTTCAAATTCTGCTGCTGCTTTTCAGGAGAGTGGTCTTCACTGCAATTGTAAAGGAAACAAATTAGGAATTTTGTTTGTATATAGCACTGATGTTAATTTAGACATTGATTTGTTTTTGTACAAGTGTGTGTGCATGCAATTTTGTTTGACTATGTGAACTCTTTATATTCTACTTTAAATATGTTAGTTCAACATGCTTTGCACATGTGTGTGCAAAATGAAATTAAATAGCATATAGGTTTGGAAGTGACAGTTGATTATAGGAGATGGGAAAAATGACAGTAAGTTCATTTTATAGGTTATACAAGCCAAAAGTCAGTTAATCTGTTTATATGAATGTATAAGAATTGTACAGTTACTATACAGAAAATATGCATATGGATATGCATGCAGCTGCAAGTAAAAATCTTGGGGACTTGTACAGTATTTCTTGTAAAAGGTGCTTTCCAATGATATGACACTTGTACTCAAAGTGATTAACAGTACATTTCAAGTGCTGATCTATGATGATGCAGTTAGATGTAGAGGTCTTGAATGTGATTGGCGGATGGTCGTGTGACTGCTTAGCTATATCCAATGAGAGAATGGAACAGAAAGTGAAATGGAAATGATAGAAGGACTGTCCATGTTACGATATGTCCACGGACATGCCGGTAGTCAGCGGACATCGCATGTTACATCCGGGGATTTTGGGGTGGGGAGGCATGTAAATGAGAATGAGCAGAGCAAGGGATTGGTTAGTAAAGTTAAGTGGGTGTGTTGTGCAGGAGAGAGTTTGTCTGATACTCTTTTTCCTGAGAGAAGAACAGATAGCTATAGCTGTGTGTTTCAGAAAACAGATTGTTTGGGTTTTGGGAGACTTGTGGATACATTGGTTGAAGGTGCATGCAGAACGCTGTGGAGTAGCTGTAGATCTTGGATTCCCAAATGTGGAAGTGCACTGGCATGGAGTACGTGGAATGAAGTGGTTGGACTTGCTACCTCTCTGTGCTACTTTGGAGACAGAGCATCATCCAGACACAATTGTAATTCATTGTGGAGGGAACAGTTTAGGACATGTGTCTGGAATTTCTTTGCAATTTGCAATGAAAGAAGGACTTGGGAAGGTCATGGACATGTTTCCAAATTCTCAAGTAATTTTTTCACGGATTGCGCAGAGACAAATGTGGCTGCGTTCTTCTTCATTTGGTCCACAAATGGAGAAAGCAAGGCGCAACGTCAATAAGGCTGTTTGTGCTTTTCTAAGAGATGTTGGCATGTCCTCTTTTCACAATGAAAATATTATGTTTCATAGCACATACATTTTTCGCAGAGATGGAGTCCATCTTAATTATGCTGGCAATCAGATTTTTCTGAGAAATGTACAAAATGCATTGCAACCTTTTTTGGAATGACAGCATCCATTTTGAAGTAGGTGTTCAGCATTTCAAGTTTTTTAAACACAAACAAACACCACCAAAAGGCTCATTTCAGAGCCACCACTTCCTCCCAGACAGAACTGCAATGGTTATGATAGGGCAGCACCCCAAAATTTTAGATGTTCGCGGACTGTCCGCAGACTTCTAAAAAATACACAAGGCCCTGCTTAATTTATTTTCACTTCTATTTTTAAACTGTGAAAGGTGGGTCTGAAAAGAGCCTTTTTTTATTTTTGTTTTTTTATATTTTTTGTTTTTTTTTTACACACGACACACTAGGAGAGGAGGGAAAAGGAGGATAAGGGGGGGACACCAACCACGGGGATAAGAAAGGGCGGGTGGAGAGAGGAACATGTAGAGTGGGCCTTACTTACGTAGTGAGCAGGTCTTCTCGTGCTCTGAGACCAGAGTCTCAAAAGCACTTCGAAGTATCTCCCCCCTGCAGAGTACTGCATCACAGTACATACACACAACTGTGACCCTCAAAAGGTAAGGGTCATCAGCATTGTGAATGGCCTGTGAGGCAGCTGGAGAAATACGCTGTCCCACAGGATTGTTCCTTGTGGTGACCGGATCGGAAACAGAGGATGTAGTAGAGGAAGTCAACCTACTACGCTCCTCGCAAGGTACAACGGCCCCCGCGTGGAATGACTTTAGGTGTCGCTTCATAGTAGTCGTACCAAAGCTGTACAAACCAGGCCTCCCGCGACTCAGTACCATTTTGCACTGGTTGCAGGTGACTTGGTTCTCATGCGCCTTAGGTACGTTACCATGAATGGTAAAAATACGCCACACCCAAGACTCACTGCGAGTGCTGGTAGTAGGGACTTCCACTACCTCATTCTCGTCATCCTCTTCATCCTCCTCTGCATCCTCACTCCTGTTCCCCTCTTCAGGCCCTTGGGGAGGTGGTGGTGATGGAGGGGGTGGGGGTGGTGCTGAGGCAAAAGTAGCACCAGGTGGCAGTAGTGCAGCCATGGATGCCATCAGGTTTCAGATGAAAATCTGGAAAGTTGGCAGCAAAATGCACTGTGTTCTGTAAGCCAGAAACACAATGAGGATGAGCTCTAGGGTGTGGCCTTTTATAGGGGTGCTTGTGCGCAGTTCGCAGATACCCGCGCTGTCCGCGGACAGATCGAACACCAAATAAAGGTTCAAAAAGTCCCAAAAAGTATGTAGAAACTCAGGATTACTGTCTGGGACTTGTGCTATGGTGATTTATTATTGAAATATATTGTGGATGAAAAGGTAGTTTTAAATTGTTCGGGGACACGAACAGTGTCCGCAGTCAGAACACACGCTCAGCGTGGGTGCGGTCACATGATAGCTTCGCGAACATGTCCGCGATGGGAACCGGTGTCCGCAGGACACCAAATGCACGTGAACTGTTTTGCGCATGCGCGTTGGTGTTCTACGGACACTGTTCGGGTCCTGAAACTAATTAAAAGTGCGACACAAGCGAAACGAACAGTTACGAACAGGCGTTTGTTCTTAGAATAGTTTCAATCCGCTTGCGAACAATACGGACAGGCATAGCGTCCTCAGGACACCCCCATTTTGTTTATTTACGAACATGTCAGGACACCGCGTGTGTTCTTAGAATAGTTTCAACTCGCTTGCGAACAATACGGACAGCGTCCTCAGGACACCCCATTTTGATTATTTACAAACATTTCAGGATATTGCTTGTGTTCTTAGAACAGTTTCAACTCGCCTGTGAACAATACGGACAGCGTCCTCAGCTCACCCCCATTTTGTTTATTTATGAACATTTCAGGATATTGCCTGTGTTCGTAGAACAGTTTCAACTCGCATGCGAACAATACGGACAGCGTCCTCAGGACACCCCCATTTTGTTTATTTACAAACATTCCGGAACACTTGATGTGTTCTTAGAACAGTTTCAATCTGCCTACGAACAGCACGGACAGGTCTAGTGTCCTCAGGACACCCCTATTTTGTGTATTTATGAACTTTTCAGGACACTGCTTGTGTTACTTTGATTACGGACATCTCGGACACCGAATGTGTTCTTAGAACAGATTGGACTTGTTTGCGAACATTACAGACAGGCATAATGTTCTTAGAACATCTCCATTTTGGTTAATTGTGGACATCCCTGACATCTCGTGTGTTCTTAGAACAGTTTCAACTTGCTAGCGAACAGTACGGACAGGTATAATGTTCTTACGACACCTCCATTTTCGTTACTTCATGGACATTCCGAGCACCCGCGCTGTCCGCGGACATCTGAACTGCTTTTTTATAAAAAAAACAAGAAATGAATTAGGACACAATATAATAATTTTACTTTATTATATATGGATGTTACATTTATGACAGAGAAGGTGAAGCAGAAACTGAGACAAACACATGAGAATTGGGGGTGTCAAGAGGATTCATATGAGGTGAAGAAGGGATGGAAGTCTCATCAAAATGTTTTGGTTCATGGAGAGGGTTTGGGGATAATTGACTGGGATATGGTGAGGGGGGACAGGTACATGTGGGACAATGGTATCTAGTTTATTGTTTCAAGTGATCCTCCACAAACCTTTTAAATTGTTGAAATGTGCCATGAGTAGGTCCATTTTTTCTTCCATGTGCTGGAGAGTCTTATCCAATATTTCTTTTTGTTTACTATTTTCAATGTTTGTATGGTCTGTCCAAAAAAATGTATATGTTAAATGTATATACAATAATATTTATTAATTGGTTTATAAAGTAAAGTGTCTACCATTAGGTTCACTATCTTCAGACATTTTCTCACATGGGAAATGCTCCTCCAGCCACTCCAGATTACTAGACATTTATGTGAGAAAAAAATATAATATCACTTTTTTTGTATCTAATACAGAAAGTTTAGAAATATATGAGTAAAATGCAGTACACTTACTAGCTTCTGGTAAGGTGTGTTCTTACTGGTCTGTAGATCTGTTGTTGCTCTTAGTTGTGGAGTTTCTGTGAGGTAATCATGTTGGAAGCCTATCTTTCTTCTTTTGGTATATTCAATTTTAGAACATATTGTATTTAAATGAATGGTTAATGTGTTATATATATGGGTTACACTTCTTATGTATTACTACATATAATGTGTATATGTGCTGGTTTGTACAATGTTCATATGTTATAATATAACAATTAAACATTTGAATTTGTACAATGTTCATATGTTATAATATAACAATTAAACATACCCCCCAGACTTTTTGGGTAGTGTTGCTGTTGTCCACATATATCCGCGGACATTAGAAGAGTTCACGGACATCAAATTCAGTAGAGGGGGTTCAGTATGTTCCATGTTACATGTACATAAAGTCAGAGATATTATTGTTAAATTGTGCTACTAAAAACCTATGAAATTCAGTAAAAAGAACTTTGTTAAAGGTACGTTATGGTTAAGTTGCGCTACTAAATACCTATGAAATTCAGTAAAAAAATGTTGTTAATTGTTAACTGTGCATTTAGTTTTTCATGCAGAGCCTCCACAAGGGATTGTCATCATAATATTGGCAGAAAAGTATCAGAGATCATTGAAGAATTATCACATGCCAAATAGTTAATTAAGCAATGCATTGTTAAAAAATTCCATTGCATTACTGAGATCTTTCAGTACATGAACGCACTCATGAAGAAATGTAGGCATTGCCTGCCGCATGCGCTATCGAGGTGCAATATTCAAAATCTTCCCATGTTGGATACTAAATTGATAAATGCTTCCATTACAGAATTTTTCATACTGTGAAGCATAAGTATCTACGAATTCTTCCCTTATTGCATAATTGTACTATTACACACAAAACATAAAGAGACCACAATGCATACAAATAGAAGCATATACAGGGAAAGTAAAGTAAGCAAAACAAACTGCAGTATTACCAGAAAGTGTTCATAACCGAACTAACTAACTTCATGCACAGAAAAGATTCTTGTGTTTCAAGATTCCTTCTTCTCCTATGTATATGTATCATATGATGTAAGTGTACCCTAAGGAAAGTATTGTAAGAACATATGAGAAGGGTAAGGACTACAAATATAGCACTTTTTACTTCTTTCATTCCTGACTGACAGTGAAGAAAGCCACCTGGTTTAGATATGTCAGTGAACAAAAAAAGAGGGGGCTAGACATGTGATGTCACAACACAACAAATACAATTTACCAGAAAGTAAGTAAACTTCATTTTTTTAATATATTACTCTACTTTTTGGGTGAGGTACAGTATAACTAATATATTTTTATTTTTCACACAGAAATGTGCAGTACTTTTGAGTGGCTGGTAGAACATTTTCTACATGAGGAAATGTCTGAAGATAGTGATAATAATGGTAGACACTTGTCTATACAAGGAAATTAATACTCATTACATAATGTGTACTTAACATATATATGTTTATTTTTTACAGACCATACAAAGATTGAAAATGTGACTCCATAAGACACAATTGAAAAGACTCCCGAACGCATTGAAAATAAAGTAGACATTCTGAAGGAAAATTTCAATAGTTTGAAACTGTTAGTAGACGACCACATCAAAGAAAAAATTAAGTACCATTGCCCCACCTGTACCTGTGCCCCCTCTCCATGTCTCAGTGAACTATCCCCAAACCGTGAACAACAAAATAAACGTTTTAATTAGATTTCCATCCCTTCATCCCTCCCATCCATCCTCTCCAAACCCCTAATTCCCATGTTTTTGTACCAGTTTCTGCTTCCCCCTCTCTTTCATAATTTGTGTATATGTATATAAATAAAAAAATGTTATGTTTCTTGTAATGAAATTCTTTATATTATTTTTTTTAAAAAGCAGTTAAAATGTCAGCAGACAGCTCGCCTGTCTGGCCTGTCCGTAATTAACAAAATGTGGAAGTCCTAAGGACACTACACCTCTCCGTACCATTCGCAACCAAGATGGAACTGTTCTTAGAACACAACAGCTGTCCGGGGAGTCTGTAAATAAACAAAATGGAGGTGTCCTAAGGACACTATACTTGTCTGTACCGTTCGCAACCAAGATGGGACTGTCCGTAGAACATGCGCGGGGTCCGGGATGTCCGTAGTCAAACAAAATGGAGGTGTCCTAAGGACACTATACCTGGCCGTACAGTCTGCAGAACATCTATGCACATGCGCACCATACCCATAAGTCCTGCGAACATCGCGCCTCTCCATAACTGTCTATCTCACTTGTGTCACACTTTTAATTAGTTTCAGGAACCGAACATTGTCCGTAGAAATCCTGCGCACATGCGAACGACTGCTCCTGCGCATTTGCTGTCCTGCAGACACCCGTTCCCTTCGCGGACGTGTTCCCGACATTATCATGTGACCGCACCCACGCTGAGCGTGTGTAACATTTTAAAATAACTTATTCAGACAATCCAAATTATTTTACAGTAAAAGATCACCATTTCACATGTCCCAGAAAATGGCCCTGGCTTTCCACATATTTTTTCTAACTTTTTGAACGCTGCTGGGGGGGTGGGGGTGGTGGGTGACATGGGTGGGGGCCTGGTGGAGGCTGCCCCTGGTGGCTGGGGGGTGGGGGTGGTGGGAGGCATGGGTGGGGGCCTGGTGGTGGGTGCCCCTGCACTGCTGGGGGGTGGAGGGGGTGGGAGACATGGGTGGGGGCCTGGTGGAGGCTGCCCCTGGTGGCTGGGGGGTGGGGGTGGTGGGGAACATGAGTTGGACATGGGTGGGGGCCTGGTGGAGGCTGCCCCTGCACTGCTGAGGGGGTGGGGGTGGGGGGAGACATGGGTGGGGGCCTGGTGGAGGCTGCCCCTGGTGGCTGGGGGGTGGGAGTGCTGGGAGACATGGGTGGGGGCCTGGTGGAGGCTGCCCCTGCACTGCTGAGGGGGTGGGGTGGGGGGAGACATGGGTGGGGGCCTGGTGGATGCTGCCCCTGGTGGCTGGGGGGTGGGGGTGCTGGGAGACATGGGTGGGGGCCTGGTGGAGGCTGCCCCTGCACTGCTGGGGGGTGGGGGTGCTGGGAGACATGGGTGGGGGCCTGGTGGTGGGTGCCCCACAGTGCTGGGGGGTGGGGGTGGTGGGGAACATGAGTTGGACATGGGTGGGGGCCTGCTGGCAGGTGCCCCACAGTGCTGGGGGGTGGGGGTGGTGGGAGACATGGGTGGGGGCCTGCTGGCAGGTGCCCCACAGTGCTGGGGGGTGGGGGTGGTGGGGAACATGAGTTGGACATGGGTGGGGGCCTGCTGGCAAGTGCCCCACAGTGCTGGGGGGTGGGGGTGGTGGGAGACATGGGTGGGGGCCTGCTGGCAGGTGCCCCACAGTGCTGGGGGGTGGGGGTGGTGGGGAACATGAGTTGGACATGGGTGGGGGCCTGCTGGCAGGTGCCCCACAGTGCTGGGGGGTGGGGGTGGTGGGGAACATGAGTTGGACATTGGTGGGGGCCTGCTGGCAGGTGCCCCACAGTGCTGGGGGGTGGGGGCGGTGGGAGACATGGGTGGGGGCCTGCTGGCAGGTGCCCCACAGTGCTGGGGGGTGGGGGTGGTGGGGAACATGAGTTGGACATGGGTGGGGGCCTGCTGGCAGGTGCCCCACAGTGCTGGGGGGTGGGGGTGGTGGGGAACATGAGTTGCACATGGGTGGGGGCCTGCTGGCAGGTGCCCCACAGTGCTGGGGGGTGGGGGTGGTGGGAGACATGGGTGGGGGCCTGGTGGAGGCTGCCCCTGGTGGCTGGGGGGTGGGGGAGGTGGGGAACATGAGTTGGACATGGGTGGGGGCCTGCTGGCAGGTGCCCCACAGTACTGGGGGTGGGGGTGGTGAGAGACATAGGTGGGGTCCTGGTGGAGGCTGCCCCTAGTGGCTGGGGGGTGGGGGTGCTGGGAGACATGGGTGGGGGCCTGGTGGAGGCTGCCCCTGCACTGCTGGGGGGGTGGGGGTGGTGGGAGACATGGGTGGGGGCCTGGTGGAGACTGCCCCTGGTGGCTGGGGGTGGGGGTGGTGGGAGACATGGGTGGGGGCCTGGTGGTGGGTGCCCCTGCACTGCTGGGGGGTGGGGGGTGGGAGACATGGGGGGGCTGGTGGAGGCTGCCTCTGGTGGCTGGGGGGTGGGGGCGCTGGGGAACATGAGTTGGACATGGGTGGGGGCCTGCTGGCAGGTACCCCACAGTGCTGGGGGGTGGGGGTGGTGGGAGACATGGGTGGGGGCCTGGTGGAGGCTGCCCCTGGTGGCTGGGGGGTGGGGGTGCTGGGAGACATGGGTAGGGGCCTGGTGGAGGCTGCCCCTGCACTGCTGGGGGGGTGGGGGTGGTGGGAGACATGTGTGGGGGCCTGGTGGAGGCTGCCCCTGGTGGCTGGGGGGTGGGGGTGGTGGGAGACATGGGTGGGGGCCTGGTGGTGGGTGCCCCTGCACTGCTGGGGGGTGGGGGGTGGGAGACATGGGTGGGGGCCTGGTGGAGGCTGCCCCTGGAGGCTGGGGGGTGGGGGTGGTGGGGAACATGAGTTGGACATGGGTGGGGGCCTGCTGGCAGGTGCCCCACAGTGCTGGGGGGTGGGGGTGGTGGGAGACATGTATGGGGGCCTGGTGGAGGCTGCCCCTGGTGGCTGGGGGGTGGGGGTGGTGGGGAACATGAGTTGGACATGGGTGGGGGCCTGCTGGCAGGTGCCCCACAGTGCTGGGGGGTGGGGTGGTGGGAGACATGGGTGGGGGCCTGGTGGAGGCTGCCCCTGGTGGCTGGGGGATGGGGGTGCTGGGAGACATGGGTGGGGGCCTGGTGGAGGCTGCCCCTGCACTGCGGGGGGGGGGGGTGGGGGTGGTGGGAGACATGGGTGGGGGCCTGGTGGAGGCTGCCCCTGGTGGCTGGGGGGTGGGGGTGGGGGTGGTGGGAGACATGGGTGGGGGCCTGGTGGTGGGTGCCCCTGCACTGCTGGGGGGCGGGGGGGTGGTCGACATGGGTGGGGGCCTGGTGGAGGCTGCCCCTGGTGGCTGGGGGTGGTGGGGAACATGAGTTGGACATGGGTGGGGGCCTGCTGGCAGGTGCCCCACAGTGCTGGGGGGTGGGGGTGGTGGGAGACATGGGTGGGGGCCTGGTGGAGGCTGCCCCTGGTGGCTGGGGCGTGGGGGTGCTGGGAGACATGGGTGGGGGCCTGGTGGAGGCTGCCCCTGCACTGCTGGGGGGGTGGGGGTGGTGGGAGACATGGGTGGGGGCCTGGTGGAGGCTGCCCCTGGTGGCTGGGGGGTGGGGGTGCTGGGAGACAAGGGTGGGGGCCTGGTGGAGGCTGCCCCTGCACTGCTGGGGGGTGGGGGTGCTGGGAGACATGGGTGGGGGCCTGGTGGAGGCTGCCCCACAGTGCAGGGGGGGTGGGGGTGGTGGGAGACATGGGTGGGGGCCTGGTGGAGGCTGCCCCTGGTGGCTGGGGGGTGGGGGTGGTGGGAGACATGGGTGGGGGCCTGGTGGAGGCTGCCCCTGGTGGCTGGGGGGTGGGGGTGCTGGGAGACATGGGTGGGGGCCTGGTAGAGGCTGCCCCTGGTGGCTGGGGGGTGGGGGTGCTGGGAGACATGGGTGGGGGCCTGGTGGAGGCTGCCCCTGCACTGCTGGGGGGTGGGGGTGCTGGGAGACATGGGTGGGGGCCTGGTGGAGGGTGCCCCTGGTGGCTGGGGGTGCAGGGGGACATGCGTTGGTGGGCAGTAGTGCAAGTTGACATGTGGGTTGGCTGGAGGTCATAGCCATGGTGGATGGTGTGCCTGCAGGACATGTGCAGGGTAGGCCCCTGTGGTGTGAGACACCTGCAGGGGCCGTGGAGGGTGTAGAGGGAACACCTGGGAGGACCCACACGTGCAATTCACGTGTGGTGCTCCCCGTGCACCCCTGTAATACACGTACCCTGATGGAATCGCGTGTGGAACTTCCCGCGCACCCCTGAAATGTGCGTACCCTGCTCGCACGGGCCCAATCGCGTGTGGAACTTCCCGCGCACCCCTGGAATACACGTACCCTGATGGAATCGCGTGTGGAACTTCCCGCGCACCCCTGGAATACACGTACCCTGCTGATGTCGCGTGTGAAACTTCCCCCGCACCACGAAATACACGTACCCTGATGAGATCGCGTGTGGAACTTCCTGCGCACCCCTGAAATACACGTGCCCTGCTGATGTCGCGTGTGAAACTTCCCCCGCACCCCAAAATACACGTACCATGATGAAATCCCGTGTGGAATTTCCCGCGCACCCCTGAAATACACGTACCCTGCTGAAATCGTATGTGGCACTTCCCGCGCTCCCCTGAGATACGCGTACCCCCAATCGCGTGTGGAAATTCCCACGCACCCCTGAAATACACGTACCCTACTGAAATCGTGTGTGGCACTTCCCGCGCACCCCTGAGATACGCGTAACCTGCTCGCACGGGCCCAATCGCGTGTGGAAATTCCCGCGCACCCCTGAAATACACGTACCCTGCTGAAATCGCGTGTGGCACTTCCCACGCACCCCTGAGATACGCGTACCCTTCGGAAATCGCGTGTGGAACTTCCCGCGCACCCCTGAAATACGCGTACCCTGCTCGCACGGGGCCAATCGCGTGAGGTACTTCCCGCGCACCCCAGTGATACACGTAGCCCGCTTGCCGTGCTGGTACAGGGTTAGCGCAGCCCTTTGCGCTGGATTGGGTATATTGATGGCTTTTCCCTGCGCAAGAGGCGTTCTTGGGGGCGTAACTGGCACTGCTGCAGGGTCGCTGCGCCACTGTGCGCCACGGCTGGTTTTGGTGGCTGGAATCCATGAATACGCTGTGCGCGGAAATGGATTTTAGCGCACGCAGCTGGCGCAGGGATTCGCACGCGCACACTGTGCGCCAGCCGCGTGCGCCACTTGTGGGCTGAATTCTATGAATTACCCCCTAGATGGTTTGAATTAGCTCTATACCTTATAGCAGAAAACAAATACAAAATAACTGACCCCTTAATACTTTGCAGTTACTGCACTACAAAACTTGACAAAAACCAAACTCCTTCACATGCTATCACAAATAATTTGGAATTTTTCCACTACCAAAACCCCTATAACAACTCAATTTATATGAGAGCATCATAATTCAAACAGTGCACTCCTTTCAAGCAATAATACGCCTTCAACCAAAAACAGCAACATTACCTCCCTCTGAATTAGTGAAAGGCATTTGTGGAAAAGTAGTGTATTTACCATTAGATCTAAAACAAAATGTGCACACTCTGACAGTGCAACGTCCAATGGAGCAATCTTTAATTATCTTAGTAAATGGTATACCTACAAAAGACAAAAAAAATTGGCACCAACTGGTAGATTTACAGAAAGTTAGACAAGCCTTGCAATATCTAAAAGACAATAATGAATACTACAAAGAAATTAATATTGCAGAAAACTGGAAAGAAACCACTGAAATAATTCAAGAGTCACCAGAAGCTGGTTAATTTGAGCTTCTAGATCCTGCTACAGTATCCAATACTTTAGACCATTATACAATTCATCCATTGCACTCTAATGACACCGTAGAAGATGCACTAGAAACGTACCAAATGCGACAAACAAAAGGATAACCAATCAGCATACGGGAAAAAAGTATAGAAGCACATGCTTTTCCTCTACTCTTTCCTACTGGCAAAGGAGGATGGTACAATGATAGACCTATTCAAATAACAGCATCAGAATACCGCTTGTTACGGATGTATTCTGAAGATCCCAGATTTAGACAAAATGTGGAATACTTATTCCACCTACTCTTTAAAAGTAAACTAGCAACTCTGTTGCACACACATTAAAATCAGGAACCCACTTTCAAAATATGTCAGCTACACAATTATTACAAAAAATGCCACAAAAAGATGAGGTTTTACAATCAAGTATTACAAATCTATTAGCAAACGTGTGGTACTAAAGAGTACTGGTTCCGACGTCATGGAGATGTACGTTGTATGATAAGAAACTTTGGCCCACCTACTTGGTTTGTTACTTTAAGTTGTGCAGAATATGCATGGGAAGATTTACATGATTTCCTACGCATATCAAACAAAAACAAAACAAACATAGATATACTAACACCTGGAGAACTTTGTTCTCTAGATCCTGTTAATGTTTCGAGATATTTTCACCATCGCTTCATTGCTATGCTACACTTTATTTGTAATAAAACTGTTCCTCCCCTCAGAGAAGTGCAACACTTCTTTTGGAGAAAAGAATACCAAGCCAGAGGAGCACCACATATCCACATGCTTTTATGAATTAAAGATGCTCCTAAATTTGGTCAAGACAATGATGCCACTGTGTTACAGTTTATTTAAAAATATGTCACTTGTGAAATTCCATCGGAAGCAACAAATAGTGATCTGCATGCACAAATTTTACAATTTCGAAGACAAAAAAGTGGCAAATATTGTCGTCGCAAATACAAAAACAAAGGGAAATACTACACCAAATGCCGCTTTGGTTTCCCTAGACCAGTTACAAAAACAGGTCAAGTAAACAACTTCATGTCTTCAGTTAGACATAGTGTTAAAGGTAAATCACCTAAAAATACATATTACATAAAAAGAACAGATGAAGAAAAATATATCAATGATCACAATGCAATCATTGCCCACTTATGGAATGCAAACATAGATGTGCAGTATTGCAGACAATTCCACTGCAGTTGCACGAAATGTTACAGCATACTTAACCAAAGCAGAAAAAACAGAGCTCCAAGACCTCTGGAATGACTTGTCATCAGACAAAACACTGTCTCAGAAATGATACAGCTTGGGCCTAAAAATGCTCTCCCATGGAGAATGTGGCTCCTATGAAGCAGCAGATCATTTAACCGGTACTGCTTTGTATGGAAAAGCTGAAAATATAGTATGGCTAAGTCTTGGTCCTGCAAAATCTAGAAAAAGAGTACTGAAATCATACGGTGATATAGAAACAATAGCCAAACATGATCCCAACAGCCAAGACATTATAAAAAACAATTTTCTGGACACATACTACCCAAACAGAAGTACCACTTTAGAAACCATGTGTCTATACCACATAGCCCAAAACTTCACATACAAAAATAATATAAAACCTGATGAAAAAATAGGTAGATACAGAGTATCAAATTGTGAAGGCAGCTTAGTAAAACTCACCAAACCAAATTTAATTAATCATATCAAATTGTCACTAAAAACTCCTCAACAGAAAGAACTATATTACATGTCCCTGCTACAACTCTTTAAACCATGGAGAAAAGAAGAAGAAATACTAGATAACTATGACTCCTACGAAGACGCTTTCAAAGCAAATGAAAGCACTATAACTGATGTAAACGTTACACAGTACAAAACAATGTTGCACAATGAACAGCAACATGAAGAAGAACTCCAGGCCCAACTAGATAAGGACACTCCTGACAGTAGTCAACCTTCTGTAACAGGAAGCCAAGAACCACTGGGAGAGCCACTAATCACAAATGAGGCAGAATTAGCTATGAACGAAGTAGAAAATACCATGTGTCAGTATGAAGATAAAGAAGACTGATCTATACTACAATCAAAACTAAACAATGAGCAACGTAGCATTTTTCAAGAAGTAACAAAAGAAATTGCACATGGTGTACAGCATGAAAACAAAGAATGCACCTGCCAAAATTACAAACCTATACTACTGTACGTCAGTGGTGAAGCTGGTTCTGTCAAAACATTCTTAATCAAAATCATCAGTCAATTCCTTCAACGATTGACAAACAACAAACTGTCAGCTTTTGTCACTGCCCCCACAGGTTTAGCTGCCTACAACATAGGCGGTGTCACTTTACACCGATTACTACTCCTGCCAGTAGAACACCAAAACAAATTAGACTATTACAAACTTTCTACAGAAGCTGCAATGGAACTACACAGAGTATTAACACAAATGAAAATGCTACTAATAGATGAAGTGAGCATGGTCTCCAACCTAATGTTGGCTTTGATTCACCTCAGATGACAAGAAGTACTCAAAAGAAACTACGAAGAGCTCTTTGGAGGAAAACACATTATTGTTGTCGGAGATCTTCTTCAATTGACACCAGTGAAAGGTGAGCCTGTTTTTAAAACCTTAGGACACAAACTCTGCCGTAAAACTGTTGGCAGCATAGGAAATGTCAACCTTTGGCAACATTTCCAATACAGAGAATTAACAGAAAACATGCGGCAATCTGCAGATCTCACTTATGCCAACATCTTAAAAAGTATTAGAGGTGGTATACTATCTCAAGAAGCACAAGCAATATTGAAACCCGGCACATTAATGCACTTTATGGCGATAATGCATGTGCTACGGATGTTATGGAACAATTAGCTCACAAAAATGTCAATTGTATGGCCTTATTGCCAACTCTTGCAAGCTGTTTCAAATTCAATGAAACAATGTTAAAAAAAGAAATGCAACCAATAATTAAAATGAATGCCACAGACAAACTAGACATATATGGTATGACACTACCCATTTGTGAACAAGCCACAACCAGACTAAATAGTTTAGAGAATTCAATCTCCAACACAGCTGGATTGGAAAAAATATTAAAATTATCCTTAAATTGCAGAGTAATGCTTAAACGTAACCTTGACGTGGATCAAGGACTAGTTAATGGAGCACTGGGTGCAGTTGTTGGCTTTCAAACATACCCACGTGACAACAACATTGAGTTTGTCAATATTCTCTTTGACAAACTTTCAGAAGTGAAAAGGATAGGACGCTCAACAGCTCGATTCCTACTCTTCAAAGACATTTATGTACGCAGAGTACAATTTTCTCTAACTCTTGCATACGCAGTCACCATTCATAAATCACAAGGTCTTATCCTAGACAAAGCATTGATAAACATTGGTAACTGTCATGATTCCTGCCCCTCATGTCCCCAGCCCTCCAAGATGTCAGGCTGGAGCCAAGCCACAATCACCTACTTGGCCCTCAAGGGCCTCTCCATCCCTCCAAAGACCCACTTGGAGTCAGACTTGGCGCTTGTGGCAACAGACTCACTCACTTCCATAGGATAACATTGGGGATTGGATTTGTAGTGCATTGATGGGGACAAGATGAATGCCCCCACATATTTCGGTTCCCAGAACTGCATGTGCAGTCTAGTCTTTTGGGTGTGGTTCAGCCCAGAAACACCTGGGATACCCAGAGACTATTTAACCCACGCCCAGGCTGAGAAACATGCTTTGTGTTTTCTTCACCTGCAGCGTGACACTCACCGTGTTCGGATCAGTCTCCAATAGGCCTGCACCTTTCTTCTGCGCTCAGCTCCTGCAAGAACAAGAACACCGTTAGGAACAGCCTTACCTTGCGGCGCTTCTGCCCATAATTCATCGCTTCTTCTGTTCTGCGGGCATCTTCGGCGGTGTCATTCCATCCCGGCACGTCGCTTCCTAAGGAAGAGGGAAAAGAACAGAAAAAAGGCATTAGTAAGCATTCAGCAAATCTTCGCTTATTTTTAAAGACTGTACGAGCTTCAAACGCTTACCTGAATCCCAGCCGCTCTGGGGGAACTCTGTCTCCGGAACTTCTCATCCATCTGCAAGAGGGAAAAGACACTCCAAGTTAACGTGGAAACATCTAGAGATGCCGCATACCGCGCTTACTCACCACATTTCTTCTTCATAACCGGCATCCACGCTGAAAACGTCACGGCACCTAAAAGACACAGAAAAAGAACTCAGTTCAATACAAATACGAAAGGGTTGCATCGCGCATCACGCTCTCACTCACCATCAGCGCTACTCATCTCAGCAGCACATCGCCATCCCCGGACGCCGGCCATCATCTAAGGAAGGAAAGGAACGAAGTTAGAGAACTGTTCAAAAGACTCATTATACTTACCTGTCGGACTCTTGCCAGTGAAGTAACTAGGCAGCAACGAGCCCACATCAATCAACACGCCCCTGTGCTGAAAGCAGGACGGAGAGCACACTTTCCAAGAAAACAAGTTGAGCTGTGGATCAAAGGTAAGGGTTGTACCCCGGGAAGAAGGGGTTCAAGCACACAGAGACAATTGGGAGTTAAACTCTACCAATCCTGTGTTTCAGGCCCAGACTCCAGTCTAGTAGACTCCAGGGAAGGGTTTGAGGACGCAAGAGGTCAGACAGGCTGAGTGACGTCCCCGTGGATACCAGGTGAGCGTTACAGTAACACAGTCTTTAAAGAAGGTATGAGCTATGTAGCACTATCACGCTTACGCACACTTAACGGTCTATTTCTAATCAAATTTGATGCAAGTAAAGTAATCGCTAATATTCCTTGCATTTTAGAATACAATAGACTTCGTTCACTATACACTCCCCATCTAAAAACATATCCTGTTCCACAAAAAGTAAAATGTTCTAAAAGAAAACGAAATCAAACAAAAATGCAAAAGGATGTAACTGCAAATCCTCCAAAGAGAGTAAAAAAAAACCGAATACTTCATCAAATACCACAAACAAAAAAGAAACTATTAGGGAAAGTAAACCAGGTACTTCTTCAAAAAAGGAAGACAAACTCAAAAAAAAGCACTCAGATACAGAACCACCTGGTCCATTTATCAAATGTAATTGGTGTAAGTTGCTACGCAAATGTAGCAATACATATTCTATTTCAATTACCACCAATTGTTGACAACATTTACTTACACAGTACAGCCCAATTGTGTTTGCAAATGTTAGTACTTCATAGAAACGCAACAAACAATCTTGACAACACGCATAGTGTTTATGGAATAAGACAACAATTGGACTACTGTGCTGGAATGGTGAAATTCACTATAAACTCACAGGAAGATCCACAAGAATTTCTAATGTACTTACTACAAGTACTGGAAAACAAAAACATACCTATAAATGAAATCTACCAGATTTTATACATGTGGAAACATACATGCACTCTCTGCAACAATGTGACACAAGAACAAATCCCCAATGAGCGCTTTGTGTATATATCAATACCTAATTGTGAATCCGTTCCATTTCAGCAACTTGTACAAAATGCAAACCACGGTAGATTATGTTCCACCTGCAATTCAGATAATCGCTCCACGTTAGTAATACAAACACATAGTAAATACGTAATACTAATGCTTCTACGTTACAATGCAGATGGTACCAAAAACAACTGCAAGCTGACTGGATTCACACATGGTCAAATATCACTTGGTAGGAAAACCTTCACAACAATAGGTATCATCTACCACGCAGGAGCCACAACCAACTCAGGAGACTACACTGCATATATAAAAAAGAAATGTGGATGGTTTGAATGTAATGATAGTACAATTACTCTAAAGCAGAGATTACCAGCAAATCTTACAAACGCTTATTTAATGTTCTTAAAACCAGAATTTGATAACTAAACTGTACTTAAACCTTAAGTACACTTGTAGTAAAAAAATATAAACTGTCACAATATTCCAAAAGCTACCTAACTGCCCAAAGATGCTACAACAACTAAACAGATAAATTAGGACTACTCAAATAAATCATAAAATAGACAGTTAGAATACGCCAATTGGTATCTAACTGTCCCAAAATTTAGAAATATTCAAACAGATAAATCAATACCACGAAATTGTATCAAAAAATAAACAGTTAGAATACGCCTACTGGTATCTAACTTCTCAAAAACTGTACAATATCCAAACAAATACCTAATATCTTACTGCTCCCAAAAACTGGAACAATCCAATGTATAAAGCATTAGCCAGAAACAACAAGTAAACACTGAAAACAAACAAACAAATAAACTGTAGCATAACAGAAAAAGTTTTTTTTTTAATCCAACATGGATTTTTTTTCTCCCACAGACCCAATGATTTTAGCAACAAACACAGAAACTGAGCAAATTGCACAGTACTATCGTTTGTCATCGACTAAATATGAGGGTAAAAAAAAAAAGAAAAAATGTTGATTGTACAATGTAATAACTCTTTATAAAATACTAATACTAACATGCTATTTTCTTTTATCACAGAAATGAACAAGAAAAACATGGACTCCCGTTACTAAACCAAATAGTAAGTATAACATCATAAATACAACCATCGCAGCATATCACACCCATACTGGCTTAAAACATTGTTCCTTATAAATTTGTTTTTGACCCAAAGTTATAAGCCACTCTCAGTGTGATATGCTGCGGTGCTTCTGGCCAGGGCATACACTCTTGGGTGCATGGCATATGACTGTGATATGCTGCAGAGCTTCTGGCCAGGGCATAGATTCTTGGGTGCATGGCATATGACTATGTCACACCCATAGATTCAAGCATTGCAACCATTTTAATGTCCACGGACACAAGGAAGGTCCTAGAACACATTCAACTTGCCAGAGGACAATACGGACAGCGTCCTCAGGACACCCCCATTTTCTTTGTGTACGAACATTTCTGGACACCACCGACTGTTCTTAGAACACTTTCAGCTTCCCAACGAACAATACAGACAAAGTCTCCAGGACACCCCCTGGGAACATTCCAACACCCCACAAGTGTTCTTAGCCACTATGAGTGTGATATGCTGCTATACTTGTGGCCAGGGCATAGACTCTTGGGTGCATGACATATGACTGTGATATGCTATGATACTTCTAGCCAGGGAATAGACTCTTGGGTGCATGGCATATGACTGTGATATGCAGCCGCGGTTGTGGCCAGGCCATAGAGTGTTGGGTACATGGCCAAATGCCATGCACCTAACATTCTATACCCTGGCAACAACCACCGCAGCATATCACACCCATAGATTCAAGCATTGCAACCATTTTAATGTCCTCGGACACAAGGAAGGTCCTAGAACACATTCAACTTGACAGAGGACAATACGGACAGCGTCCTCAAGACACCCCCATTTTCTTTGTGTACGTAAACACTGCGAGTGTTCTTAGAACACTTTCAGCTTGCCAACGAACAATACACACAACGTCTCCAGGACACCCCCTGCTAACATTCTAAGACCCCACAAGTGTTCTTAGAACACTTTCAACTTGACACCGAATCCATTCTGTTTATTTACGAACATTCCAGAACAGCCGTGTTGTCCGCAGACAAATCGAACACAACAAAGGCGTCTAGCACATAAAAAAAATACAACATTGAACCTATCTCATACTCCCCCACCTTCCCCAAACACTCTTACACACCAACACACGCCACTAAATACAATTTTTAATTCAAGTTTCACCGCACTGTCCGAGGTCGGCAGCGAATGCAAGATGGCGCGCGCGACAGAAAATCTGATGCGCATCACACCGCCCAATCAGCTAACACATCGCATGTCCGCGGACATGATGCAAGCCCATGGGCCAATCGGGGTGCTGTCCGCGGAGCGAACAGGGAAGTCCGTCCGCGAAGCGAACACAGATATCACTAATTTTTTTGCCTTACATTTTGGTCATTTTTAAAAAAAACTACTGGACGGATTTACACCAAATTTGCAAAAGCACGCATTCTGGACCAGGCCGCCGCTCCAGCCGCAAATTTGGTGTAAATCCGTCCAGTGGTTCGGGCTGTAGCCGTGCGCAAAGTTTTTTCCCATTATGTCTATAGGAAAAAACAAACGTTTTGGGACCCCCCCTATAACTTTGCCCCCCCGGACCAAACCTCTCCAAACTTTGCAAAAAAATTCAGAGTGGGCCATATACTTTTTTTGCAAAGTTTGGTGAGGATTCGTCCAGAGGGAGCGAAGTTATAAGCCACCCAAAAAGTGCTCTTCCTATGGAAACACCAACTTAACCATAACTACCGCGTCCATGTAATATATATATTATATATATAAGTTGGTGTTTCCATATATATATATATATATATATATATATATATATATATATATATATATATATATATATATAAAGAAAAACAAGGAAAATAAACTGCACTCTGTGCGACAAAATAATCTCCACTGTGAAGAGTTAAAAAAGATGAAAAACTCTGACTCCACTCGTAATAAAGTACGCGGTTTTTATTATTAAAAAAACCATATTGTCAAGCAATAGGTCAGTCCCAAAAAAATCAACAGAGGCAGGGCGCAATGGAACAAATCCTGCTAGACACAGCGCTTTTCGCGCACCGCTCAGCACTTGTTCACATGTGAGGCATCAAAGCAGACATCAGTAATAAAAGGAACAACAGTTGTCCTACTGCCATGTCCACTATTGTCAACAACATTAAGGAGGTGCAGAAAAACCAGCAGACATCTTGGAATGTGGAACAACAGAACAGATACAATACCAATAAAACTTACAATGTAGAGTTTACATGCAGGCATTTAAGAGCTCTATTTCAAAAATATTCAATATAATGTGAAGATAATTATGTTATTAGCACTTCATTCACCAGCTAAAAGGCCACATATATATGGTTCCATTTGCCCCACTTTAAAACCGTAAATATTCATAAAACGGAATTTGAGTTGATATAGATTTTCCAAAGACGTCAAAAACATTTGGTTAAATTCGAAGAAAAGTAGTTCCAAAAAATGAAGTGCATGTAAACCACATCATCTTTAAATTGGCAACATAGGTAATAAAAATAAGGCATAATGTATCAGTGCAAGCCAGAATGCGATCTTTCAAAATAAGATACATATGTGTTCCCACAATTGTTTGGGTGGGCTTAGAGCAAACATAGTAATGTGAAATGTAGTGCAAATATTGTTCTTGACAAGCATAACACAAAATTTTATACTTGAGACCAAAGCAATAAAGTGCATAATGTAAACGTACTAGCAGCATATATGGTAATGTGTAACAATTATAAAGCATGAGTGCAAGCATTGCTGTCAACAGAACACCTAATGTTATTTAGAACTCGAGAGCAAAGTAATAAAGTGCATAGAGCAAGGCCAATGTTGTTCCAAACGTGAGAACAACACAATAACGTGCATAGTGCAGATTTGCTAGCAGCATGCATAGTAGTATAACAAGAAGCATCAGTGCAAGATTAATATTATTCCATGTAGAGCTTTCTTGCACAATGTGCATAGTACATCCTCCGTCTTTTTTTTTAAACAGTTTTCTTTCACCTTGAAGTATTGCCAACTGTCTGCGTCGGTCTTCATTCCAGTTGCTTTCTTCCTGGGTGGCGATGGATTGGGGACCCAAGTGACAATCGGGGTCATTACGAGTTTGGAGGTAGCCATGGCGCTATTAGCGCCATGGCTGCCTCCAAACCCGGGTCCGGTTCCGGTCTGGCTGAATGGGAATTTACCGGGTCATTCTGAGTTTGGAGGACCCAGTAAGTCCCCATTCAGTAAACCATTCCCCATTCCCATTTGAGCCCCCATAGGGCTCAATGTGAATGGGGAAGGCGCTAATAACAGGCCTGCAAATTGCGGGCCTGTTATTAGCTCCAAGGTCCCTTAACGGGACCCGCAGAGAACGGCTGGTCAGACCAGCCATTCCTGCTGGGACCTGCTAAGGGACCTCGGAATAGGGCGGTAAGGGTTTACTGGCACCGGCATCCTTACCGGTGCCCGTAAATCCTTACCGCCCAACTCGGAATGACCCCCATCGTCATCACTACTGCTACTATCATGGATGGACATGTTGGAATGTCCAACGATGGAGGAATATGTAAAACAATAAAAATGACAACACTAAAAAGTCAAGACCTCAAAAAATGAAAAAGTAAAAAAAAGAAAAAAACAAACAAAAAATAGACAATCTGAACAAATCACAAGACAAGGAAAAAGAAGATTAGGTGAGAAGTCGGTAAAAAGGAAGAAGGATTAAATGGTTAAAGTGCCAAAAGTTCTTACAGCTACATGGATAACATTTCATTAACAATCACTGATAGCAATGATCAATATAAATTTATTTGTTTGTGTGTGGGGTGATTATTCGTAGCTACACCCCACCCACATGTGCTGATTGGACACTACCTCATACGGCGGAGGTGTAGCCACAGCAATACATCACAACCTGTGACTGGACCTTTCATTGATGCTGATAGGAGTCACGTGTAGGCGTGGAGCTGCAGCGTGTGATATGATAGGCTGGTGCATCAGGCACGCAGATGCAAAACTGCGTTGAAGGTGCTTGACGTTCTATTGGGTCATTTCGCACATGCGGATTTCATCAAATGGCATGGATGTAGCCAAGTAAATAAATTGCAACATGTGATCAAATCGTTAACACGGAAGTCATGTAGATGCACGGAGATGCAGTGCATGATATGATGGGGTAATTTCATAGGCGCAGATGGCATGGGTGTAGTCGTGTGAATATATTGCAATGTACCATTGGCACATTCGCTGACATGGCTAGAAGGGTACTGCAGCCCATAATGTGAATGGCTGTTAAAAACAGGTGTGTACTCAGCTAGGAACCTAGAATGGACTAATCTTTCCCTCACATTCCCTCACATTCCTTCACTTCTTCAATCCAAAGATTGGCTGTCTCTTAACACATCCCATGGCCATGACCTACTTTTTAACCAGTTTCTTGATTTTGTTGGTATGCTTGTCAAACGTGGTGACACAGACCACAGTCAGTCTTGATCACTCCTTTCTGTTTGAACATTCAGCAAAGCTTCTCAATTTGTATACCTCGCTCTCTTAGCCGCCCACTATTTTACGTGGGCAGCCTCTATCAAAGATTCTGTTTGCTAAATCATTAGCCGGATTCTCAAAGTCTACCTTAAAAGTGCAATTGCACCTAAGGCGCAAAAACTGTCCATAGGGCAAATTAGCACTAAGTGCCTTTGGATGTTGGCTTGAGTAAAGAAGCAGCGAGTTGGGGTCTCTGCTCTTTTGAAACAAGTTAGCATACATCCCCCACCCCCATTGTGATGAGCAATTAGGAGAGCTAGAAACGGGGGCAACTCTCTATCTGAATGACAAGTGAATATTACATTTGAGCTGAGTTGATTTAACCAGCTACACATACTTGTAATACACCATTTGTACTGGTCCAGATGAAAAATATATCGTCTATGTAACACATCCAATAAGTCACCATGGACGTATATGGATTATTTTTTATATATATTTCAATCCTCAAAATGGGATATATAAATGTTCTCAAGGCTAGGAGTGAAGGCCACCCCCCATGGTGGTCCCTTTCTTTTGTAGGTACAGGTCATTACCGAATGCAAAGAAATTATTGCACAGAGTGACTTGTAGTAGCAACACAATAAAATAAGTTGGTACTGAATGGGGAGATGGTCTAGCATCCAACAGGTGCCCACCAGCCATGAGTGATAACAACATCAAAGATGACTCCAGGAAGACAGAAAGACACAACCAAACTTATAAGAAGGGCAAGGAGGGGAAGCCAATGAGCTGAAAATGGTCCTGTCAAGCAAACAATGGTTGGGATGACCTAGGACAGCCCAGACAAACATCATAGGTCAGGTAGTAGTGTCCCACCATCCTTCTGGATAAGATCAGCTTCATTCGCCAAGGAAATACTCAGTGGGCCTATAATACCATCTGTTGGGTTCTATTCATTACAGCCTATCAAAGCCTTTTCTATTCAAAGTGTCTCATTCATTCCATTCATGCCGTTCCTGAAAATGTCCCCGGAGGAGCTGTTGCACCATCAAGTGGAAGAAAGGTCAGAGGTCACACCTATCTGCCTTCAATAACACCAAAATGTGCCAGGATGATCATAACCTGAAGATCCCACGTAAATGACCCTGGCATTCTATGGACTAGTAACCCAGCACCCAATAATGGTACTGCAAGGTACTGTGAGGTTGTCAACCCCACAGCTAATTTTCCAGTGACCACAGCACCTCCATTTTCTGATTGACACCCATTGACAGATGTACCCATTGAAGCTTCACCCACAGAAACGCCACCCTATCTACTTGGTATCCACACCCCTATAAACCCTTTTCCTGCTTGCCCGCATGTCATGGTTGTTCCCGATGATAGCACCAATTCTGGGCCTCTCCCAACGCTTCTTAGAAAGAGGAGCACTGGTAGTCCATTGACTGACAATCCATTCCATGCCATAACCCTGGAGAATGATCAGGTCACCCTTGGTATTTGCTGGCATTCCTCTGGTTAAATGGTATGGTTGGCGTTATTTTAATAGTACCAAGAATGGTATTAGAAAGTCGACTATGATAGCTCAGATAAAACGGCACCTCTGACTTTTACTCTGAGGTTCACTATACTGACCTTTGTGCTATACTGACCATGCACACTTCAAAGGTGATTTCACCCAGCACTTAAAGGACAAGAATAAAGAATTATTGAAATTGCTATGCCAAAATCCCTATGAGTGTTTACATCCCCATACTTCTACTCCACCCGCTAGTCAGGTAAGGGCTGCTTACATCCATCTTGGCCTAACAAACGAAAACCGTTGCAAACACATGATATGCACACGCCATGTAGACCTCCCTTGGAGGAATCTAGACTCACTTCAGAATGTATAGCATGCCTTTATTTACTCTATATTTTCATTTATTTATCTGCAAATAATAAAACACAAAAATCAAATTCTTCATTTCAGTCTATTCATGGCATTAATCTGCATGACAATAAACTGCGGTGGGGTAGATGTGCAGGGAAATTAACATCTGTTTTATCAATTGGCAATATGAAACTGGGTTTAAGAATGGGTAAGTGCCAGAAAATCATATTGATAAGAGTACAGTATTCCTATTCAAGCAAAAGGCTTTGATACACAAATAATAACCTGCTTTAAGGCGACATGCATACCTTGCTATTATTCAAGCTACTATACTCTAGGGCTCACAAACAACTCTTCAATACTGGTAGACCAACATGACTGTCAAGATGTTATCCGTTGTGGACCCACCATTGGCACAGACAACACATGTCTTCTTTACTTAGTCTTTATTGATGGATTAAGAACATGTAATAATCTGCTATCATTGATTGAGGGGCCAGTAAGCTTAATTTCCACACAAGGAGAAACCGTAGTAAAGTGGTTCGTTCTGTCATCTTCAAGTGGGGAGGTTGGGTTTGGAGTGCACTATACCCAGGCTTCCTTCACTTCTCCCATTCTTTCTGGGGACTTGGCCCACTCTCCTCATTACCACGCCTCAAGGTAATTCTTTCACTCATTTTGGGCTCTGCCTCATCCGATTGGGACCTACTGCTGCCCCCATGCGTTATTTTTTCTCTCCCTTCTGGTCTGGAGTTTGCTCCGGTACTGCCCTCTGTCATTCTACTCGTAAGTCCTCTGCTGATATCCCAACCTCAACTTCCTCTTACCCCTAACCGTCATCAGCACTCTGCCTTGCCAGCAACACCCTATGACTGCCTTCCAAACTCCTTATTCCTCTCACCTGATAACCCCTCCAACTATGTCCCACCCGCCACTTCTGAGGTTCTCCCAACCTCATCCTTCCTCTCACTTCGTATGTCGACTAACTTCCCCCCTCTAGCTCCACACCCCTCTTCCTCCTCCTCCACCACACTCCACTCTTCCAGTTTACTTCTTCAACTTTTGCTGTCTTTTCAGCAGTCAAACTCCTGCTCTATTCACTTGCTGTCCTTCCTTTGCATTAACAGGCTCTGCCAAAGTTGTGAGCAATTTTACAATCCCTGAACCGCTGCTGGGTGGACTGTTCTCAACTGTACCTGTGCTGGCAAGATAGAGTAGGTATGGTCTAAGGACTTGGTTGCATGTTTTTCAGTATTTTTCAGTGTGTCTTAGGTCCATGGAATTGACCGCCAGGGGCTCTTCTCCTTTCTTCACTCCCTGCATGCGTATTCTGGCCACAAAATACTTTTTTGAAAAGGCCCGTTTCCACGTTTCTCCTGGGTTGCGGTTGCTTATCGTCTAGTTTTCAATATCATGTGGCAGAGTGTTACCATGTTTGCGCATAATCAACCTTAGAGTCTGGATCATGTGACAAGCTGTGGGAGTACAGTGGGATACCACAAGGGAACTCCTGTACGTCTTCTCTGAGGTCACAATCCAGACACGTAAGGTGGTCCCGACCCCTTAGGCCACCGTGGGTTTGGACATTTATGCCAAGTGAGTCACCGTTTTCACAATGCACACTTAAACTCTGCAACTCCATATATCTGTAAGACACAAAGAGGTAAAAGGCTAGACCTTTGCAGAAGGCTAAGGGTAGATTCCCCACACTATCAGTCGAGTATCCCAAGTCTACATTAACAAATAGACCATATGGTGACCCATCACGCACAACAAGAAGCCAGACAGTGGCAGAGGGAATTAAAAACTGTTTGTAGAGAGGGATTGGCCAAGCTTCTGAGTTGTTTCATGTCAGCTGAACCCAGCCCAAAATTTAAAAAAGACATTTCAAGAAAAAAGAATATGCAGAGTTCTTCAAACTAACCAAGCCTTGGCACACCAAGTGAATCACTCATATTATAATGCACTAAGCAAGGTATCTTGACCTGTTTGTGGAGCAGCATAGGTATGGCCCTGGGTTTCAGTTGATCTAATTGTTGGTAATTATATTACTGTTTATTAGTATTTTGTAGAAAAACAAAATCGTCATTATATGTCAAAGATTGCAGACCTCTATTTGATAGTTAGCAGTACTGGCCACTTGATAGATGTAAATAATACCTCCAGGTCCCAAGTCAAGGAACCGAACTGCTGGGCCAACCATGCTGCAGGACTCCATGAATGGGGATTTACATCATCACTCTGGCACCCATAATCGGACCGGGTGCTGGAAACGGTACCTACATTTGCTGGTATCCTCGCTGCTCTACTGCCAGGATACCGACAAGGTCAGCCTGAGGCCCTTTGTCTGGTTTTGGTTTTGTTGTTTGCCGGCATACAAATAAAAGCAACACATGCTACACATAAGAGATTTGGATTAAAAAGTGCAGCTTTTTGGAGTAGTGAACTAAAATATACATTGAATATGACGGGCACAAATTCATAGGGCCTCATTACGACATTGGAGGTAGCCATGCCGCTATTTGCAGCATGGCTACCCCCATTCCGGGTACCGAGTCCGGCTTCCTTGAATGGGGAGATACCAGGCCATTCCGACCTTGGAGGGCGTGGTATTTCCCCATTCAGGCAACCCAGACCCGGTACATACCCATTCCCATTCGAGCCCCATAGGGCTCAATGGGAATGGGGAGGATGCAAACAATGGGCCCGTTAATAATGGGCCTGTTGTTTGCATCCTGGTCTGTTCGCGGGACCCGCCAGGGGCAGCAGGTTTTACCAGGCGTCCTTACTGGGTCCCATGAGCAAACCTCGTAATGAGGCGGTAGGGGGTTAACGGGGCCAGCAGCTCTACCGGCCCTGTTAACCCCCTACCGCCAGGGTCATAATGAGGCCCATAGAGTTTTAATCACCGAAGAGATTAACCCTGTCACAAAACAGAATCTCACTGCCCACCAAGCCGTGAGTCCACATTGCCTACGGTATTTTTTTTCATTCTTCAATAAGTAAACAAAAGAAAGAATATAAAATAAGAAACGGAAGGACAACTCAAAAATATGCTGGAGGAGTTAGTATTCAAACTCAGCTCTCGCACCTTCTTGTAGGCCATTGCTCGTATCACTTCACAACCAATCCTTGACGTCACCATGTGCCCTCCAATACAAAGACTGGCTCATATTGGATGGCATGGTCGCTGCTTTGGGTGACTTGGGCAGAGAAATTATACATGGTAAACTGGCACACTTGATAAGTATCTGTAAGGCTACACAAAGCAGTGCAACAAACATCCCCTTCTGGGCACTTTCTGCCATTGCTTTCCTCTTTGTTTATATTCATCCCTTCACCCAACACATAACTTTTTGGTTCCTTTTCCGAAATGGTCAGGGCAGAGATAACCCAAAGCGGAAGGAGCATTATTGTGTGTGCTCCAGCATCCTGCAAGTCTTGATGTGGCTATGTATCTTTGGAGCCTCACTCAGGAAACCATATACTGCAACACCCTGGGGAGAACACATCCACAGTATTGGAAAATAAAGTACATGAAAGAAGGAGCATGTACTGAGTCAGTGAGGCGAAATAGTCTCTAATGTTTCAGAGCAAGACAGAGCCTGTTTCAGTTTTGTATACATATTGGGCCTCATTATAAGTATGCCGGTCTCGAAACAACGGTGCACTGTTGTTACCGGACCGGCATACTCTGAGTTCTATGAGTGGGTGCCTTTCAGCCCACCAGGTCTGACCTGGCGGGCGGAACGGCACCCGGTCGCAGACCTTGACGTATGCACCGGCACCATTCATGAATGGTGCTGGTACATCCATCCTCCCCATTCCCATTGAGTCCAATGGGACTCGAAAGGGGAGTCATTTTTTCTGGCGCCCGGCAATGGAGAATTACCGGGACTGCCGGGGCTGTAATGCCTCAGTAAGTCCCCATTGCAGGCGCCAGAAAAAAATAACTCTGACGGCCGGGCGGCTACCGCCGGAGTCATAATGAGGCCCATTGTATCTGAGTTTCTTCTCGTGTGCTGTAGCGAATAAGCATTTTACTCGTTCCTAATCATTGATTTAATGATTCCACCCAGAGTATCAGCCCAGCCCAGAGCAGTTGTTACAGTTGCATTTCCCTTTATTTGTGCTTAACTTGGATGTCGGCATAAGATAATAGATGCCCTGCTCCAAAAGGGTGGTGAGAGGACGTGTGGCAGCTAAAGTCCATCCTGTTGTGAGATCACAGGAATAGGTTAGCAATGGTGTCATCTTCCATGCTCAACTGGCTGTGTGATGGAACTTGAGGACAGGCAGGTCAGTGACTGGGCTTTTCTGAAGATCTTTTTCTCTCTGTAGATGGTGTGTGCAGAATCACTTTCAAGATAATACCATGCAATCTGTCTAACCGTTCTGCCTCCTTAGTCTTGTCTTTCCCCTCTGCATTAGGTGTGATTGGTAACCAGGACAGTGTTCCTTTTTGAAAATTACAACAACGCCTTATTCTGACTCCTGAAGCTCATTTCTCCCAACTGAGCTTTATGGTTCAGTGGTAACCAGGACACTGTCCATTTCTGCTACTATAACCATGCATTATTGTGACATTGCAGGCTATGCTCTATCATCTGAGAAGTCAATAAAAGAAACTGGGCGCCCATGTGAAGCTGTGGATGTAGAAGAGGGGGACTTTTAGGATGTCCTAGTAATGGACACAAGACTACTGTTGCACTAAAACAGTTTAACAGAATGGTCTTTGGCAGGAAATGTCCTCCCTGCACCTTAACCACAATGATGCTGCCACCTCACTCCTCTAAGAAATCTGGACTGCCTTGACTTTGCCTCCTCCAGAACTATGGGTTAGTTCCCTCCTTATGGACTCACTCCTGCCGCCTTTGACTATCACTGTTCTTTCTGCTTGTTACTCCCATGTTGTCATCCTGATGCATAGTGCTTCCTAAAACCCTTTACTAACATCTGATTCCAAGACTGAAAAGTCAAATATTGCTGTTTTTACTTTGTTCTAAAAAGTCAAATCTTGCTGTTTTTGTTTTGTGCTAAAAAGACAAATCTTGCTGTTTTTGCTTTGTGCTAAAAAGTCAAATCTTGCTGTTTTTGCTTTGCTCTAAAAAGTCATATCTTGCTGTTTTTGCTTTGTTCTAAAATGTCAAATCTTGCTGCTCCTTGCAAAATTCTCTGCATTTTGCTTGTATACTGTTTCTTCTCTGTAACTAGCCAGCCCAGTGACCTCACCACTCTCTTTTGTCCCACACCTACCTGCCTTAGGCCCCCCAGTATCTCCATCCTCTTGTCGCTTCCACCCCAATGGCGCTTTCTGTTTCTCCTATCTTTTCCAACTGCTTCTCCATTGACTATCCTTCCCTTCTCACTAAGTCTGGTAGGAAGAAGTTCAAAAAGGATATCTTGGCCTCTAACCCTAGTCTTCCTATCGCCGTCACCTACTCCGATGCTTCCGCCAGACAGACCCTCACCGACATCCTCTTTGTCGTTCCTTCGCCAGATCTATGGACTCCTCATTTTTTTTTTTAAATGTATTTTATTGGCATTTGTACAAATACATATGCTTGGGTAGTCAACAAATAATAACATAACAAACAATCAAACAGTTAACCAACACAGTCTTCGTAGTGTGATATATTGTTCTTGACAATGTAGGTGAGGAGGGGGGCCGGTATCCAGCATTTCAAAAGTCACAAAGGGTTGAGTTTCAGGGGTTGTCATTCCTGGGATAATTCACAGTCAAATCGCTGATAGGGGTGTGTTCTCAGGGGGGTTTATGGTCCACGGCGTACTGTATGTCGTGCAGCAGGGCCTTCCGTGATTCTAGGGTGTTGTTGGCATTATTGCTGCCTGAGTTGGTTCCATCTTGCCAGGCTCTGATCTCAGCTTCTGTCCATCTTTCCAGGTCTTTAAGCCATCATTCATGTCTCGGGTCCCCTGGTGATTTCCATGCCATCGCTATGGATCTTTTTGCAAGAATACAGGCTAAGTCCATTAGTTTGACAAGGTGCTTGTATGTGCTCAGTCTGGGATGAGCTCCCAATAAGCATTCCTTTGGGCGCCATTCATATCTTGTTATCCCTGTATTTGTGCAGGTGCTTTTCACCATGGACCAGAATTTCGCCGTTTTGATGCAAGTCCAGAACATGTGGATCATGTCAGCATTGTCATTTCCGCACCAGGGGCACTCCGGAGATGCTTGTTTATTGAGGTGGCAACTCTTAGTGCGGTCATGTACGTTCTATATAAATCATTTAGTTGGACTTGTTTGAATCTAGTGTTACTTGACACCACTTTGGGGTTTAGCAGTATTAGCTCCCATTCACTATCGGATAGTGTGATTTCCAATTCGGTTTCCCATTTTTGCCTCAGCGAGGCGCTTTTCAGATTGGATCTGTCGCTCAGTTTGTTGTATAAGCAGGAGACCGGTTTCCAGCCGTCTGCTAGGTCATACATTTCTTGGAGGAGGGGATCTGGAGCGTGTCCTTCTGGCCAGACAGTCCATTGTGTTCTGGCCGTCTTCTTAAGGCGGTGGTACCACAGAAATTGGCCACTCGTGATTCCTTCATTAGCTTCTAGCGATTCAAGTTCTCTGAATATGCCTTCTTCGAACATGTCCCCCATGTGTAAATTCTGTCTCTTTCCCATTTTTTGGCTGTCACAAAGTCAGTCTGGGTTTTGCAGGCGTCCACCAGGATGGGAGTATTGGGATTGTAGGGGTGTTTCAGTTGTCGGATGAAGCCAGTTCTAGCCCATATCTGCCTGCCCAGGGTAACAATCATGGGGAATTTGGCTGATTGCTTCATCGGATTCCAAAGTATTTCTTTGGGGAATAGCTTGGAGGTTGCTTGTTGCAGTAGTCCAGCTTTGGCAGACAGGTCGAGTTGTGTAGCTAGATAGTACCTTTGGAGGTCTGGTAGTTGTATCCCTCCTTCCTTGTACGGGAGCGTAAGCGTGGGTAAGGAGAGCCTGTGTCTGAATGACCCCCATATGAAGTCCTTGATTAAAGATTCCAGTTTTCTGAAGAAAGGAGGTCTGATGTAATAGCAGACGTTCACGAAGTAGTATAAAAATCGGGGGAGAACTATCATTTTGACTATTGCTGCTCTGCCCATCACTGCGAGCGGTAGCTTTGACCAAAGGTTCATGGATTTGCAAAGGCCTCTTACTGCTTTTTCTGTGTTATATTCATGCTTGAGTGCAGGGGTGTGACTCACATGGACTCCTAGGTACCTGAACCTCTCCAGTTGCCATTGTATCCCGACGTCTGGTAAATCAGACTTGTCCAAGTTCCTGAGTCTAGCCAGTGGGAACGCACAAGATTTTAGCTTGCTGAATGTTATACCGGAGTATCGAGCGTAATTATCTAGGATGTCTAATGCAACTTGTGCATTAAGCGGAGGGTCTTTCAGGTACAGGAGAACGTCGTCCACGTACAAGGATATTATGAAGTGATCACTGCCCAACCTGATGCCCGCGTTGAAGTGCTGTTTCCTGAAGTAGGCGGCTACTGGTTCCAGGCCTAGAATGTATAACATCGAGGACAGCGGGCATCCCTGCCTAGTGCCCCACTGTATCGCCCAAGCTTTGGACACCGTTCCTCCGGTCTTCACTCTCGCTACCGGTGACTTGTACAACACCTCGACCCATCTCACAAAGCCCTCGCCAAAGCCGAACTCCCTTAACACCTCGAACAGCCATTCCCAGTAGATGGAATCAAAGGCTTTTATGGCATCTAGCGATAGCACCGCTAGATCTTCGTCTCTATCATAGGTCTCTGCCATGATGTGCTGGACTCTCCTCAGGTTTGCCGTGGTATTGCGTCCTGGAACAAAACCGTTCTGGTCCTCATGAATCAGGGTTCCCACCACCCTCGCCAGCCTCTTGGCCAGGATCGTGGTCAGGATCTTGCAGTCGTAGTTTAGCATTGCAATTGGGTGGTATGAGTCACAGTTGTTACTAGGTTTGTTGGGCTTAAATATAGGGATGATAATTGTTTCTTTCATGGAGTTTGGTAGGATTCCATTTTCGTATACCTCCATATACACCTCATGTAGTATCGGGGTGAGGGTCACTTCATATGCTTTATAAAAGTCTGGCGGAAGCCGTCACTCCCGGGGCCTTGCATGTAGCTAGTGATCTGATCGCCTCCGTCACGTCTTCTGCAGTGATTTCCGCGTCCAATAGCTCTCTTTTGTCTTCCGTCAATCTTGGGAGCTCAATCTCCTCCAGGGTAGCTCTTATGTCCTCCACCTGTGTTTTAGTGTCATGTGCGTACTGTTTAGAGTAGAAATCCGCAAATGCGCAGTTGATATCCTGTTGCGTCCTGTGGGTTGTCCCCCTTTCATCTGTTATCTCAGTTGGGAGGTGTCTTGGGAACTCGCGTTTACATAGCCAGGCCAACATTCTACCAGGCTTGTCTGTGTCTTTGGGCCTCATTCCGAGTACGGCGCTAACCAATGGCGCTATTAACGCCTTGGTTGACGCCGTACCCGGACCGGCAGCGCCTTGGTGGATGGCGGAATTACCGCCCCATTCCAAGGTTGGCGGGGCGGTAATTCCCCAATCCCCATTTACCCTTCCCCATTCCCATTCTTGCCCCATAGGGCATAATGGGAGTGGGGAAGGCGTCAATTACGCCACCGTAAATTACGGTGGCGTAATTTACATCAAGGTCCCTTAGCGCCATGGTTTTTAACACCTGCTAAAAGCAGGTGTTAAAACCACCATGGCGCAAAGGGAACTCGGAGTATGGCGGTAAGGGATTACCGCCACCGCTCTCGTTAGCGGTGGCCGCTATCCCTTACCGCCATGCTCGGAATGAGGCCCTTTGTGTGCCTTAGCTATGTAAGTCGTGTAGTCGAATTTAGACAGTCTATTCCAGGCAGAAAGACATTTCTCCCGGGTTCTTTTTAGTTCTGTCTCAGTGTCCGGTGTGGCGTCGATTTCGGACTCCAGGTGTGTAATCTTGTTTTCCAGATCCTCCAGTTCTGATTTCAGATGTCTATGGATGCCACCTGCTCCGCATATGACCTCTCCCCGTGTCACTACTTTCATGGCTTCCCATAGCGTGCTCCAACTTGTCACTGAGCCTTTGTTGATGTCTAGGTAGTCTCCCAGCTTGGTACCAAGTTCCTCCTTAAATGCATGGTCAGTGAGTGCTGCTGGTGACATTCTCCACAACGGGATCGGTGGTCTGGGTCCTCTGAGTGTGCATTGCATAACCAGCGGAGAGTGGTCTGATATAGTTCTGCCTAGATACATTGTGGATTCCACCTGTTGAGCCAGTTCACGGTCTATGAGCAAATAGTCAATCCTCGTGTGGACCTTGTGTGGGGCCGAGTAATAGGAATAGCTCCTCTCGGTGCGGTGTTGTTCCCTCCAGATGTCCACTATGTCACGTTGTTCTATTGTGGTGTTTAGCACATTGGTTGCGGTGTTATTTAGGTGGCGGAGGGGTCCGATCTGTCCATAACTCAGTTACTGATACAATTGAAATCGCCTCCCCATATAAATGCTCCCTCTCTACAGAGAATCATTTTGGTACTTAACATTTTGAGGTGTGAAGGTATTCTGTGTTGTGGTAAGTATGAGTTTACCAGGCATACTGTAGTGCTTTCGATAGTTCCCCACATTATTAGGTATCTGCCCTCTTTATCGGCTTCGTAGTCCAGTAGCTGGAAGGGCACGGTCGAGTTTACCCACGTGAATACTCCTCTGGGAAGTTGGAGTAAGGTGCCCCTCTTCCGGTCCCTCCCCATCTCTCGGATAGTTTAGCTGTGGATTCTTACCGTGAAATGGGTCTCTTGAAGCATTGCTATCGAGACCCTTTTCCTGTGCAGGTAAGAGTGGATCCAATTCCTTCTCAGATATGTGCCCATTCCCCTCACATTCCACGTCAACACCCTGAGTTGGAATGCCATTGCATTGGTACTTTTGTCTTTTCATTCTGGTCACCCCAGATTTCATGGGGTGGCCACTGCCTCAGGTGGTAAGGTTCTTTGCCTGGGTTCCGGCGTTCTCTCATCTCCGGTTCCCGAGGCCTTCTGGTCCCGTGCCACTCTCTCCTTGGTGTTTTAAAGACTGTGGCCCTCATTACGACCCTGGCGGAAATCGCGGTGCTAAAAGCACCGCGGAGCACGGCGGAAAGCTGCCGATAGCGCCATGGAGGTTGGCGGATTTTCCGCCCCATGCCGACCTTGGCGGGGCGGTAAATCCCCAATCCCCATTTTACCCTTCCCCATTCCCATTTTTGCCCCATAGGGTATAATGGGAGTGGGGAAGGCGTTAATTGCGCCACCGCAAAATACGGTGGCGTAATTAACATCAAGGTCCCGTAGCGCCATGGATTTCTCCGCCCGGAAAAACCAGGCGGAAAACGTTCCATGGCGCTACGGGAAATCGTAGTAGGGCGGACGGGTCCGCCGCGATTAACGCTGGCGTAAACCCACTCCGCCAGGGTCGTAATGAGGGCCTGTGTAATTAACAGAATGGTTAACAAAACTTAAACTGGTGCGCCCAGCAACTACATGTTCCTTCTGGTGCTCAGGCACTCTCGTACCGTCTGGACCCATCCGGGTGTCAGGCACGAGTGAGGTCGGTCAGGCAACTGGCCTGTCCTGAACTGTTCATGGGGGTAGGACTCTGTGCCTGGCGTGGGCCAAGCGAGGGCCGCATCTATGTAGCTAACTGTTGTGTGGTTTACCTTCTCGGTCTTTATTTGCCTTATGCCTGCGTTGGCTTTGTGAGTCATGGATCCTTCCATGTCTCAAGCACCGACAAAGGTGATTCTTCAGCTTTTCGTGGGTTTGGTGTCTTTGCCTTCCGCTAGGTTGTTGTCTTCCAGCCACATGTTGGCGGTTGCTGGGGATTCCAAAAAAAATCGCCCTGCCCTTGTAGATCACCTTCAGTCTGGAGGGGTATAACAGCATATATTTCAGATTCAGTTGCCTGAGCCGAGCTTTAATCGGCACAAATGAGTTCCTCTCTCGCTGGACCTTCTGGGTGTAATCGGGGTAGATGGCTATTTTGGAGTTCCCACGTTCAATGGGTCCCTCTTCTTTAGAGTGCAGCAGGATGGTTTCTCTGTCCTGGAAATGGAGTATTTTAGCGATTATAGGGTGAGGATGTGAGCCTGGTGAGGGTCATTTTTGTAGGGATCTATGCGCCCTCTCGACCGAGAATCCTTGTGTTAGCCTTTCAGCACCAACCTCTTGCTGTTTCAAGGACTCTATGTAGGCGGTCGGGTTCGAGCCTTCGCTTCCTTCCGGGACCCCAAGTATTCTGACGTTGCTACGTCTGGCCCGGCTCTCGGCCTCCCCGGCTTTGGCCTCAAGTACGGCCACCTTTCTTTCCAGATCCACCACCTTAGCTTTCAATTCCGTTGCGTCGTCTGACATTTCTTTTATGGTTGTCTTGGCAGTCGTCACTCTTTCGGTTAAGTTGTGGGCATCCTGGTGCATGAGTTGAATTTTGGATTTAAACTCCCCGATTCTGGATCCCTCTTCCCTCTCAGATCGACCCTCCCAGGTCCAACTTGGGTCCTTCCTTTCATTTATCTTCCTCTCTACCTGTGGTGTTCCCCGGGGGTCTAACCTCTCGCCCTGGCTTTTCAACCAATACCTGGCAACTCTCGCCCACTGCATTGCCACTTTCTGCTAAAATTTCCAGTGCTACGCTGATGACACTCTCATTTTCAGGCTGCCCTCTGCCACCTCCTCTCCCTCTCTCATCTCTGATTGCCTAACTGCCATTCAAGATTGGTATGCCGCCAATGATCTTTGTCTGAATGCCAGCAAGACGGAGATCCTCCTCAGTGGCACACCTTCACCATCCTTTCCCCTCACTCTCTGGCCGGCCTCCCTTGGCCCTCCTCAAACCCCCACCTGCAAGGCTAAGAACCTTGGGGTCATCTTTGACTCCACCCTTTCCTTCTCCGTCCACATCTCCGAGATCTCTAAAAACTCAAATTTCCTACTGCGCCTCCTCAGAGGTACTCTGCCTTTCCTCTCCTTCCCCTACAAGCTCATGGTACCCCAAGCTCTGGTTCTCTCTAGCTTGAACTATTGTAACAGCCTCTTTCTAAATCTACCTGCTTCTACTCTCTGCCCTCTGCAACTAATCCAGAACAGGACTGCAAGGCTTGTCCTTGGCCTCAAGCCCTGGGATTGTATCTCTCCAGCTCTGAAATCTCTCCATTGGCTCCCAGTGGATGCAAGGATTACATTCAAAATCCTCTGCATTGTCCACAAGGCTTTCTGGGGCCTGGGTCCAAAATACCTTCAGCTATCCCTCTGTAAATACCTTCCCTCTCGAGCTCTTTGCTCCTGCAACTCCAACTCCCTCAGGGTCAGTCGTTTTTCAAAGAAACGAGCTGGGGTAGATCTCTGTCTTCGGCTGGGTCCTCCCTCTGGAACAGCCTCCCTGCCACTCTAAAACTTCAGGAGAACCATCTCCGGTTCCGGAAGCACCTCAAGACCTTCTTCTTTTCTTCTGCCTTCGCTCCCCTTCTCCCCTGCTGATCTGTTCTCTCTTGGCACCGTGCACCTGGCCACCCTCTGTCCACTGGGTCCAGATACCTGCTCACCCTGCCACCCTCCTGCACTGCCTCCGGGCCACCCCTTGCACTGGGGTCTGTATCTGTACCCATACAGCCCCCCCTTTTTATTCCTGCACTTATCAGACCTACCCTGTCTGCTGCTTTAAACCTAGCACTTGCAAATTGCTGGCTGCACTGCCACTGTTTGTTGCCTTTATTATTTATTTATTGTTATTTATCTGTTTCTCCTCTGCTTCGCACTTTCCACTTCTCCCCCCTTCCATGCACTTTTCCCCTCCCCCTCTCCCATGCACTTGCGCGTTCTCAATGTCACTGGGCCTAGTAAGATCGCTGTTTTGTTCTCCCCTGTTCCCCTCCCTTGCGGCGCTCTGAAACACTTGTGTACGAGCGCGATAGAAATAAATATCAATATCAATATCTTTCAAGATAAACCTGCCCTTAAGCATCCAGTCAACGTACACATCTGGGGCAGCATCACAAAAAAGGACCTAGGATCCCCGATGTATTTTAACAGTATATTGGACAGATGTTTCCTTATAGAGAACATAATAATGCATGGGATGATGCTGTTGTTGTGGCAGCATTACCGGAGGCCACCTGACAATTCCGAAATGTACAGAACAATTATTCAACTGCAGCAGCCTACTGGAGGATCAGGGGATCATTTGTATCCAAACTCTTCCAGATACTCTGGACCTAAATCCGATAAAATTAATCTGACCATCACCAGCATGCAATATAATGCTTTACACCAAGAGTCACATCCACATCTGCTGAGGATCTAAAGTTACAAGTCAGAAGGTCAATTACATACATGACTGCAAGATAACTAGAATGGGCATGCTACTATTTGCTAGGCTGAGCTTGGAAGGAAAAAGAGGCAATACAGGAAGTGGGTGAGGAGCTTCAACATACTTTTTAGGGAGCATGATGGGTGAAAGAAAGAGTTTAGCGACTGGATAGTAAAGTATGTACCATATGAAATGCCATGTTGCATGATGCTATCAAGAGCTCCCAGATTTCTCTGAGCTTCCTTCTCTAGTCCGAGGCTGTCGAAGTGTTGGGCCTCTGTAAAGAAAAATATACATAAACTCAAAAATCATTGGATTAAGTTAAATAATAACTAGGGATAGATTAGTGGCTGTAAAGTACCGTAGTTACCAAGTACAGTGACACACATGCTTTTATTCTATGCCAATTTCATGGCCTTAGAAGGCCTTTCTAAAGGCTGCTGTGTTATCGAGCTCCTGTTCTGGAAATGACCATACAAGTTGTGGGGGATGAAATCTGAGTTTCTATGATAGGGTGTAAGTCTTGTTGAATGTCCTTTCTTACATGCCGGGCAAATAGTAAAGGTCCGCAAACTGCTGAATGGCAGAATATTGTATAGGCTTTTATGTTCTTCAAGAAACAATTGTAGGCTAACTTTGGCAATCTTCTAACATTACGCACTCTCTTGATACCCCACGGATGTGAAGTGCGAAGTGAGCTGCAAAAATGTGGGGATTGGGGTGGGAATGAAGCGCAGCATGCACCCAGAGTGTGCAAAGGAGTGTGCATAGTCCCGTTCATAATCACTTACTAGTTTACAAAAATGGATACTTCCTGAGAAGGGACTAAGGTCCTCACCACTAGTTTCCCCATTACACGCTGGTCTCGGGAGGATAGCTCAGCGGCAACGTGCTCGCCTTGGAAGCAAGATGACACGGAGCAACACAGTTTCGATCCCTGGGTCCGCGCTTCGAAACATCTGGGTATTAAGCGCGTTATAAATAACCTATGATATCATATTGCTGGTGGGTTACCAGATAACTCGCCTTCTGTGTTGCGCTGCCTTGTCATGCTTTCAAGACAAACGCGCTGCCCCTGAGCTATCCACCCTAGCCCTGCCATTACCGGCGCCCGATATCCTGGTGTTACCGGGATATTAAGGGTGTCGGCAACTGTGGTAAATTCCCATTCCATGGAGTCATAAGACTCCATGGCATGGGAACTACTGAATCACCAGCATCATTTTTAACAGTGCTGGTGATTCATTCATTTTTCTGCCAGTAGCGGCCTGAACTCCTGGCAGGTCAGGCCTGCCGGTAGTTCAGTGCCTCTACCAGCAAACTCAAAGTGAGCCAGTCTGGTAAAAATGCTGGTTTGCCCCTGATGAGGGCCTAGGTGTTGATAAACAGAAAGGTCAGATGTTGACAGTGGATGTTTATTGCGATATATAAAGTTCTGCATTCGATTAATTTATATACCTATATAGTAAAACAATGCATAACTTTATATCCCTGCATACGTTGGTCCTTCTCGAACATTTTAGGACCTTTTTCAGGGTCGAAGGACATGTGTCAGTGGCACAAGCCAATGGGCCTCATTACGAGTATGGCTACCCCCATACCGGGTACCGGGTCCGGGTTCCAGGAATAGGGAATTACCGGGCCATGTCCACTTTGGCGGGCCCGGTAATTCCCATTCTCAGGCCCCGGGCCCGGTACATCTCCATTCCCATTTGAGCCCCCATAGGTCTCAATGAGAATGGGGAGGATGCTAATAACGGGCCTGTTAATGACGGGCTCATTGTTAGCATCCTGGTCTGCTTGCAGGAACCGCTTAGGATGCCTGGTTTTACCAGACGTCCTTAGTGGCACCCGCCAGCAGACCTCGTAATGGGGCGGTAGAGGGATAACTAGGCCGGCAGCTCTATCGGTGCCGTTATCCCTCTACTGCATTCCTCGTAATGAGGTCCAATGTGTTTTAATCTATAAAACAATCGGAGGACACATTAAGGTAAGAATTATTCATAGGGGTATTAATAATGATATAAGTCAAGTGAAAAAAGAAAGGGCGAGAATGAGACTCACCAGTGTCTCCACTCTTACCTTTTAATTTGGTCAGATGAACAAGCATTGGACTTATTTTAAGTGCTTTCTTTATACAAGGGACAGACCTATGAAAACAGCTAAACGGTAGCTAATGACCTTCATTACTGGAATGTCAAGCTCATTCTAAAAGATATAGGGCCTCATTACACGGTAAGCGGTAGGGGGCTAACGGGGCCGGTAGAGCTGCCGGCCCTGTTAATCCCCTACCACCTCATCACGAGATCTCCTCGTGGGACGCGATAAGGACGCCTGGTAAAACCAGGCATCCTTAGCGGGTCCCGCGAGCAGACCAGGATGCAAACAACGGGCCTGTCATTAATGGGCCCGTTGTTTGCATCCTCCCCATTCCCATTCAGCCCTGTGGGGGCTCAAATGGGAATGGGGATGTACCGGGTCTGGGTTCCCTGAATGGGGAAATACCAGGCCCGCCAAGGTCGGAATGGCCCGGTATTTCCCCATTCAGGGAACCCAGACCCGGTACCCGGTATGGGGGTAGCCATGCCGCAAATAACGGCATGGCTACCTCCATTGTCGTAAGGAGGCGCATAGACACAATGGAAGACTGCACTGACATCATATTTTAAGATGCTGGCAGTTCCTCATTACATGGTGTGGAGACTTAAAGCATAGAACTATTTTCACAGGAGGGGAACATTATGAGGTTTACCGAATGGAAAAATCGCCATTTTCACACTTATTTGTTACCATTGTGTAAAAACATGAATAAAACAGTATATCAAATGCTTAAAAAAATTGCAAATGAAAAATGGAAATACGAATACACTCATCATTATCGTTGTTTTTTATTCTTTGATGAGCTAACTTGTAAAGTGAAATAGCCAGTGAAAGTTCTGTAGTAAAAAAATCCAAAGCTAAGCAGAAATAAAACAGCTGCAGAAAGAAAGAGTGACAAAAGCCTGATCTTGGAAATGTGTGATATACATATAGTCCGATCTGTGTCTGCATGCTGCACTCCTATAAAGCATAGGTGAATGGAACAGCATCTCCATTAAGAATAAACAGTGTGTGGGATTTACAATATAAATAAAGAAAAGTCAAGTGTCTTTGTGCGGGAAGAGAACACGCCATTTTGCATGCAGGTCAGGCCTGGAGGACGTGCATCCGTCCAGTAAGCCCTACGTTGATTTCTATTTGTCAGCAAGGGGTTGCCATAGTGAAGGGCATATTTTTTTTTAACTGGTCTAAATGCTAGCATGTGTGCAAAAGAGACACAAACAGATTAAATGAACATCAGATAATGTTGACAAAAGTCAGAACTAGATATAATTTCACAAAGGACATTTATAATGATGTGTCCAGAGCCTTTCATCCTGAAGTCACAATTTCAAAAATAATGATACATGACACATTGGGGACAACACATCGAAGGATGAAGACTAACCACATCACATGTGACAACTTTTAGAATAAATACATTAGGTTAATGTAAGACAGTAACATTGCAAAACACAAAGTATATTCCCTATCAGTGATCATGTCTCAGAATCAAATTGATAAAGTAAATATGCCTGCAAATATACATGTGCATTCAAAGGTGTCACACATTTAAGAAAGACTGGAGACATATTTTAACACACGTAGAAGGTACATGTAATATGCTGTGTTTTTATTGCTTAAGCATTTGCAAGCAATACACAACTACTGTATGTCCTCATTTAATCCAGTAATGTGGCTATTAGTTTTAAACTGTAGTCAATTCTAAACACTGCAATCTGTCCTTAACCCCATATCAACTATCTAAAGCAGCGAGAATAGACCAACGTAGTTGATCTTCATTAGGTTTGTCCCTTAATGTTCTTTGTCAATGGCACAACTAAGTTATGTGTTCAGATACAAGTGTGATGTTCATTGATTTGTGTCTTATGCTGTTGGTCTTCCCAATGTAGAATGTATTGCTGGGACAAAAACTATGTATATTGCATGTGCTGTATTACATTTGGTATACTTTATGTAGTTTCCACGTATTGGTTGAGTTCCAAATCAAGCTTTGTGTTGGCTGTGGTACATTTACAGAGTGTACAATTACCACATAGATGGAGTGTCATGTTGAAATGATGGTTTTGTGTTTTTAAACTGTAGCAAGGGAAGTATCAGAATGTACCAACTGATCACTTAGGTGTCTATCTATTTTGAAGACAATTTAAGGTTTTTCCAATTTTGCAGGTCCCTTTCCCATGCTATTCCAATATTTTAGAATATTGTTCTCAATCTTTTAGGACATCTTTGTAAAGGCATTCACACAGACAAGGCCATTGTGCGTGGATTGATGCTGCTGGTGTTCTAACATAATTTATCTATTGTTATCCCATGCTTCATTGTCAGACTTTTTGATTAAGGTTAAAGGATACACTTTCCATCTCACTTTGTATTATATAATGTTTGCTTCTTACAGATAATCATTCAACTTAGCTTTCTTTCTATGTAGCCTCAAACATTGTCCATAGTCTAAATTCTCTTTAAGAGAAGACACTAACATTACCATTATTCCTCTCCTTTCCCCTTTACAGTGTAGACCTACCTAGGGAGAGGGGAAGACTTTCACTGAAGATCCAGGTCACTACTGTTTGAGGGAACAACTTTAATGATAAAACAGACTCCAAACAACATGAATCCCTCTTACTTTGATGGATTGCTCCATTCGCCTACATTGGATACACTTGGATATCCCCCGGGGTATAAGTTTTTCCAGCGTGGAAGATGGCCTATATAAACCTGCAGAAAGGGATAATCATAATGTTGGACTTTCTACGAGGCACTGTGAAGGCCTCTGATGCACTAAATGTTGGATCTTCAGGCAGGTATCATGGTTACGAGCTGTACAGCATGGGCTAGGCTGCTGAGAAGGAGATTCTCAGAGTGTGAAGGTAGGTATGGCAGGTAGGCGGTGAAAGGAAGAGACAAGAGTGGCGGAGCATGGTAGAGCAAGGGGACTGGAAGTGGTCTGAATCCTGAATAATCAAGGGAAGAAGGTTCTAAGAAGCCCTAAAAAGACCAGATACCATGAATATCATGGGCAAGCATGGCTATGCTATTGTTTTATTTATTTATTTCGTTATATTGCACCATTGCCCGTAGGCATCAGGCGCAACTGCCTGCACATGATTATAAGAGGGCCGCCCAAACATAAGAAGCACTTCCAACTTCCTGTGACTAATTTTAACCACTGGCTACCATCTTGGAATGTTGTAACACTCCAAAGGTTCCTGAAGGAAACTGTCATTCAAAAACACAGTAATAACTAGTAAATTGATCTCTGTGGCACTTATGATGCCAGAGAATATTAATTGAGGATCCAAGGTCTTAAGCCACTGCACACGTGATTCACCTATTCCATGTGCCTTCCCAGCACAAACCATAGACTTAGGCACTACAGCAATACTATGTTCCTAATGGTACATCAAACCAAAATGGCAAGGGAACCCCTAATGTTAGACTATGCTTTCTTGCTTTCAGGCATGCCCTGCTAGTCTGCCAGTGCTGTCACCAAATAACCCCGAAGGGTGGTATGTTCCAATATGCAGCTGCTCTAAGTCTGCCAATCAGCCTGACCATGGTCATCCTGTCTTTTAACGCAAAAATCATGTATGTCCACTAGCACTATTGTAGTCTCTTATTGATAAACTGTCAATTCATTGATTTTCTGATGAAATATGCCTTTTGCTTCAGCTCCCCCCCCCCAAACCACTGCGGTGAAATCCACAAAACATCCATTAGGGAGGTGATTGACAACCACAAAGTGATTGGGTTAGGGCTGGAGCAATGTGATGATTGCTTTCATTGGGCACCAAATGGAAGGTGCTGGCCATATGTGTGGACATTCATAATAACAGTCAGCATCAGAGATGTAGGGGTAAAGTCTCTGATGCCTGGACCCACAAGATGCATAACGCTTTCTAGATAACCAAATACTAAGCGCTCATTACTTTAGAGCTATTACTAAATTCGATGCCAGAGGTGGATTAAAGACTACAGAGAAAGTGCTGCTTTGCTATATACACAGTCAGAGGTGATAGAATGAATGGGTGGGGTACATGGATGGCAGGGAAATGTGGGGGATTGGGCCAGGATAACAAGATGTAAAAAGTGTGTGCCACCTCCTAAGTGACGCTCCACGGAAGTAATAATGCACAAACATGGTATGTGAATGAATGTTTTAGCAGTTGCAGTATGTGGTAGGGTGCATTGTAACATGCCAAGGGCACAAAAGTCTGATGCACAGCTTTTCTGTAAGAGCAGTCAGTGATAAGAGAATTAAAACACAGGGTGCATGGGTGTTGGAGGGATGTTCGGCATGGGATAGGATAACCAGAGTCACAAAGTGGGTTGTCCTCTCAGTCACTATTTAATTATGTAATGAAGTGTGAGGATGGTGCTAATTTTGTTAGAGACAGGGTATGCAGGGTCTATAGCATAATACGACTAGTGCAAAATAAAGTGTGAATGTACTGGTTTATTGTAAGGGCATTAAAAGGTTAGAACATTAAAGTGCAGGGTGCATGGGTGGCCGGTGGTTGTGGGGTAATATACAGAATAAGAGTAGTGAATGTGCTGATGGGGGTGGGGTGTCGGGGGTAGGCCAGGATTGCAAAAGACAAAAAGTTGCTGTGGTCACCTACGCCATGCTAAAACTAATATGCAGAAGAGCAGTGCTGAATGTGCTGGTTAGGGTGGGGTGTAGTGGGTGTAACATGACAAGGGCAAAACAAGTGCAGGGTGACCAGGGTGCTGGAAAGATGCCCCACGACCACCAGCCTTAGCACAAGTGACACATCTGTTCAAAGTACTGTAATGAAGCTGATACAAACACCCACAAAGTATTGTCCCCAAATATATCTTTTTTCTCTGCACTTGCCAACCTTTTCGACCACCACTTCCATTGCTCTACACATGATGGGAGTTGAAGTTTCAATCGTATTGTGACCTTCTGGTAGAAACCTCAAACACTGCGTTCCTGGCACCACAGGCACACAGTATATACATGCAGAATGTACAGTTTGTGTTCTAATGTGTACTAAAGGAATGTATGTGTAGTACACACCAATCTGCCTCATGCACTTTGGGATGTGTATTGCTCCATCGGTAAAAAGAGAAATACATCTGTGAGAATCTATATGTCATAGAAATATGTGTATCAGGTAATATTATCCCCACCCATAATATCGCCATATGTATGGTCGTGGTGTAAAGCCATAGGCGATATTATTAGTGGGGATAATTTATGGGGTTATTGGGACCGGGGGGGGGGGGGGAGGTGTCCCCCTTTCCATTAAAAACATTACAGGGGTTTTTGGGGGTGCCCCCCACAGGTTCCATGGTTTAATATCTCTGCAGAAATATGCCAATATTCTTGTATGGTGACATTTTGCGGGGATATTAACACATGGAACCGAAATATGAAAGAATAAACACACTAAAACCACTAATAGTAATATTTACCAAAAAGCTGCCTGGGATATATAAAAGTTAAAAAAAATAATAAACAATTAAAATTAGGGGATAAACTAAAACAAATAGGTAGTAAATAAATAACATATGTGTTAAATGTAATGTTTTAATGAACATATTTAAAATAAAAATCATGGAGAATAGCAAAACCTGTTGATTTAGGGATCACCCAGATGATGACATGCACACCAGTTTTGAACGGTAGTCTCCAATCTATCACGCGCACCAGTTGGGCATTAAGCCCCCACTGACCTCAGTTACAGAGGATGAGCAAATGTTTGAACACCTATGAGCTTGAAATGATGCCTACATCACACTCTATTTCTTGCCACTTGTTTGTCACCCGGGCCATGGCATGAAGAGGCTGGTGCTTCTGCCCCTTTTGAATGGCATGGAGCCATCTAGTGATGAAATTATAAACAGTGTCTTGGAAGGCTGTGTCTGGTATGTAATACAATTAAATTGTAACCAAAATAGTGCTGATATGTGTGTGTGAGATGGATGATTCAGCCGATAGAAAATTTCGCTCTCAAGTAATGTAGCTGACTTTGGACTCTTGTGACAAGCCAATTGGTCCTTCTAATATGTCATGGGGGGCTTTGTCAAATTTAGCCCACTCTTTCATTTGGGAAACAGATGTAAAAATAAAAATCCGCAAAATATCACATTCACAAGGTTTCCAGGCAGCCAGCAGATGGAAGGTTGGATCCTCACAAAAATATTTTTAAGGGTAAGCAGTATCAGAACAAAATAAGACTTGCCAACGTTTACTTGTATAAGTTAACAACACATAGAAACATAAGGGTGAGGTCTTATAATGCGTTTTTGATGTGTCCTGGTCACCACCCTTGTTAGCAACTGATTGCAGTCTACAATCACTGGTTGTATCAATATCGTGGTCCAATACACCTATGTGGACCAACTAAGAGATAAAAAGCCTAAGTATGGCTTGGTATGCTCTTGGAAACAGGGATGGTATGTGACTGGGTAGACAGTGCTTATAAAGTTAAAGCTGACCAATGGGGAAAATAATTTCCCTCATTCGTATATTATTTGCAAGCATGGAACAAATGCACAAAACAATAACAAGTGGACTAAAACATTAGCAATAGCAATATTTTAAAAGGTATGCAGATGGTGTGATTAAATGACTATTGCTCTGCCAGAGTACAGGGATGAGTAGTGGTGGAAATGCCTACTCAGCCCCACATTACTACCAAACCAGCAGTGATCACAATCACAAACGTCAAACAGGCACAGCCCGAAAGGTATACCTTCTTTGCCTCTTTTCGTAAGGTGGGCTGAGCGAAGGCTAACTCCAGGAGTGATGCGAGCTGATAACAATAGCGACCCAAACAGCAAGAGTGCAAAGACTCCAAAATGAAAGAATGTCCAATCAAGATTCTAGAAAAACGAGTGGCTTTTAATTAAACAATAAAAATGCAATCAAATAGCTAGAAAACACTAGACAATTCTACTCCTGTAAAAGAAAATGCTCATCTTGTGTAAGGGTGATGTGGGTAGATGAGCAGAGGTGTTCAGGCATTCAGATTGAGCAACAACACCAATGTTCAATGTTTTTGAAGAAAAAGGTACAGAAGGGAGGCTTAAAAGTCAATTTAGCCCCAAAAAGTGGTCTGGGTAAACGGCCTCTTCCCAGGAACTGATTTCTTAGTGTGTGTGATTGACAACATTGTGTTAATATAGCGGTGAATTAGCTTTGAGATGCTGCACTTTGTGAATTGAGTCGTTGCGTGAGATGATGCATGACAGTGGGCCCCAATAGTTGAAGTAAGTAGTCAAGTCAAGTCAAAATGATGCTTCCACTGAGTTGATGCAAAGTACAAAACACTTGCTTCTAATGTGGTGAGTTGGCAGTCGAACTGGGTTGTGGTGATGCTGATAATGCTGTTAGTCGGATGCTTCTGCAGTGGCTAGACGGCACTTGATTCACAGCAGCAGGGCTCTCCACTGGTGTATGACGGCTCGAAGAAGCAGGAAAGCAGCTGGATGTTTGTGGAGTGCCAAAAACAACACTGCAATCCTGTTTTGGTTCGAAGTTCATTGACCAAAGATATCTCAAGGTGGTGAAGCAGAATTTCACCTGCTCTTGCCCCGAACCAGATGCTCCAGTGCAAGGTGTGTCCTTCTGTTGTGCACTCCCACTCAAGGGAGGGGTCTGGCATCTACTGTGCGCCCTTCATATCCAGGGAACAGGATCTTGGCGCCATTGCAGATAGAGGGATTCCTTGGTCCGGCAGAAGACACACCCACTGTTCCCTGGGGATGGTTTGAGGATAGAGCTCTACTCTGCTTTGAATGTCTTCTGTCTTCACCTATTTGGCACATAACCTTGAAGTAGTGTGGAGGGTCAGAAGAGGGAGACAGACTAGATTTTTCCATTTTATGCTGGAATTTATTCAAATAAGAAAATGCCTCACCTTCCGTAATCTATGGATTTCCCTACCTAACACAACTAACTAGGGTGCTTGTCTGTCAGTAATGAAGTTTGAAAGTAGTAGTCTGTTCTCTGTCCACATCTTTGTTATTCTAAACCTAGCACTAATATCAAACAACTAAATTCCAGGAGAATGACGCCCTTCTCCTTGGGCTGCTTTCTCTGGAGGCGTTCTTCAATATAGAATCTTGAGATATTTCCTGGCTATCATTTGAATAAGTTCCTTTAGTACCATTCAGGGTTTTCACTCCTCTTGCCTCTCTTCTCTTGAATATTCATAGTCCAGTTTAAATGTGTTGTGTTTCCTTGAGATATTTCCTCTTTGGGATTCTCACATAGCCTTGATAATCTCTTTTTGATCAACAACCAACTTGTATCTTGAATATTATAAGTATGTGTACTCTTCTCGGCATTATTACTCCTCTTATTACCTAACATATCACTGGGGCAAGTGTGATGAACACAGTAATGGTCCTCACTCTTCTGGTTAAACTGTTTCTCAATGGGATGAGTATGATGGACCCAGTAATGTTTCTCGCTCTTCTGGTTACTTGTTTTTTCACTGGGACGAGTATGATTGTCCTTGTAGTGATTCTTGCTCTTCTGGTTACTTGGAATTTCACTGGGACGAGTATGATTGAGCCAGTAGTGATTCTTGCTCTTCTGGTTACTTTGGTTTTCATTGGGATGAGTATGATTAACCCAGTGATGATCCCCGCTCTTCAGGTTACTTAGGATTTTACTGAGACGGGTATGAGTGTAGTGTTTATTATACTCGCTACCCTCCCTGGTTCTCCCGGTCCTGCCGTTACCTTTGTGGTGTTGTGACTATGCCATTGGGTCAGTAGGTCCCCTCTTTGGGTCTTCTCTGTCGGTCAGGACAGCCACTTCTGTTGTTGCTTTCTCTCTCTCTGACACTGTGCGGTGTTGGTTTGCCACTTCACGGTTGGGAAACTGTTTCCCTGTTTCTTCTCGTCTCTTTCCAGGTCTGGATATTTCTTTCCAGAGAGCAGTACTTGCTTGCTTTACTCTCTCGAGTGGTTTGGTTTCCCGGTGCAACTCGGGCACCCCTGCGTCCAGGTTTCCTCTGTGGATAGGAAAACACACCTTCTCACTTCTCTTCTCTCTCTACTGCCAGCGCGGCTTTGAACTTCCCGTATTTCTCTTCTCCTGGCGTCTCCACCTCCAATACTTATGACGCTCTGCTGGGGCTTCCACTGCATGACACTGTAGTGCTTCTTTTGTGTTGGACTGATATTCATTATTATTCCATTGGTTTTCTTTGTCACAGTAGCACATATACCTTGGGTTGCTGAGGTATTTGGGCAGGAAGTTCCTCATCCGAACGGGAGTCCTTGTCACCGGGGGGAATCTCTCCCGGTAACGTCCTGCTTGCCCATAGACTAGAGTGTAGTGTTCTCACCTGCCTAGCCTCACAGAGAAAGGCTCCCCATGGGGAGAAGTGACAGAATCCCGTGATTTGTCACAGTAGCCAGTACTTTAAATAGAGATCCAGTGAATCCTGCATCTCCTTGTAGAAGTCCAAAGATGAATCAAATAATATGGGAGGGCCCTCTCCTTTTAAAGCAAAATGTCACAGGGGACTGGTCCAAAGCAAGCCTGCTCTAGAGGGTCCAATCCTTTTTGTTGTAAAAAGTGCCGTTTACCATATGACATTACACACAGGGTTCCTTACCTGCAGGAAATGACAGGGACAGGAAAATGGAAGAGAGCTCTATAAGAAACCAAGATAGTGGGTTCCTTCTCTCAGCTCACCTCCCCTTTCTGTCTACTCTATCTCTACCTCCCCCCCAGCCTGCTGCTGACTTCAATGGGGCTCCAGTGGTCAGCGACCTAGTGTGAAAGTGGCTTTGGTATGTCAGTGCTGCCTTTGAGCTTCCGGTTCCCAGGAGACTTTCTGGGGGAAGTTCATATGCCATGTGCGAAGGTGTTATCCTTGTTTGCAGAAGACTCGAAGAGGCAGCATCCTGGCCATTGGTCCACATGGCTGCAGCGGAAACAGTGTGACCAGACACTAATCCACATCAGCCTTGTCATACCTTCACCCTTCTCACAACGCTGACACTAAAGGGTCGATTCATGGAGCAAACGTGCGCCGAAAATCCCAGCGCAAGCAGGCGCAAGGTGGCGAAAGCGTGAGAAACCCAGTGCACGCGCACGCGTGTGATTCAAGGAAGATGCTGTGCGTGTTTACCGCTGTCCGTGCACCAAATCCTGCCATGGCGCACGCGGGCACACACAGCGTGCGCTACGTGCACAGCAAAAGCGCACATAGCGCGGCGCACACAACCAAAGTGGGCGGAAGAGTGGGCATAACACGCGGAATGGGGAATAACGCGTGAAAAAGAAGGCGTAACTGGGGAAGTACTGCAGGGAACTACACGGAACGCCCACACGCACGCGAACAACCCATATTCATGGATTCGAATACGGGAAACCCGCGCACGGCAAAAGACGCACACAGGCGTCAACGCGTCCGCCACACGAAGGCAGGCGGAAGCGTCCCCGTGCACAGTATAAAAGTGCGCGCAAACAACAAACACGTATATACAGCTACGATGAATGCCTCATTTGTCACAGCACTGATCGTGGGACACCGCAGGAGGAGGAGAATAGCCAGGGCACGCATTTTCGCACCACGGACAAGCCTTTTTGGGATGCCTGATGACCAGGTCTACGGCAGGTATAGGTTTCCACCCCATATCATCCTAGACCTGGTCAGGGAGTGGGAAGATGACCTTACATCCCCCACCCTTTCCTCCCAAGCATTGAGCCCCTTGGAGAAGGTACTCAATGTTCTGCATTTCTTGGCCACTGGGTCATTCCAGCGGACTACTGCCATAGTGGGGGGGTCTCACAGGCCACGCAGTCACGCTGCCTACACCAAGTACTGGCAATCATGACAACGCACCCCTCAGTCCGCAGGCACATATACATGCCCAGAACACCCGCAGAAAGGCAGGCCGTTGTCCTGGATTTTTACAGGGTGGCACACTTCCTCAAAGTGCTTGGTGCCATAGATTGCACCCATGTGGCCCTACGTCCACCTAGGGCCACTGAGCACATCTACCGAAACCGCAAGCACTGGCATTCCATCCATGTACAGGTGGTATGCGATGCAAAGGGAATCATCACCTCTGTCTATGCAAACTACCCTGGCTCCACCCATGACAGTTTCATATACAGAATGTCCGCCCTGAGCCGGGCCCTGGAAGCTGGGCAGCATGGCGAAACATGGCTCCTAGGTGAGTACAAAGGCCCTTGCACATGCATGCATGTCACACACACACACACACAAATACACAAACCCCAATAATCACGACCATTTACACCTCCCCAGGGGACAGTGCCTACCCTCTGAGCAACCACATGATGACGCCAATCCGGAACCCCACCACACCACCCCAGTTAAGATACAACGCCGCCCATATTGCAACCAGGGCCATAGCGGAGCTCACATTCGGAGTGCTCAAGTCACGTTTCCGCTCCCTTGACCGCTCTTGCGGGCAGCTACTCTATGCACCCCCAGTAGTGTGCAGGATCATTGTGGCAGCATGTGTCCGGCACAATGTTGCAACACGGCAGGGCATACCGGTGGACATGGTGGTGCCCCCACATCCCCAACCACAGGCACAGGCGCTGCCCATGGGAGGGGACAGGGCACGTGGCGAGGAAGCCCGGACCCAGCTTGTGGCCACATTTTTCACCTAAACTCCCACCCCTGCGGAGTGCACACAGGCCTGGCACATACCAGGTGACAATCGATGATGACAAAGAGACAGTCAACTGTCACAACCCTACCACCCTGAGATAGTTGCCATGGAAGTGCCACATTGTCTGCATCCCTAGCTACTTAAACACAAGCTATCCTGTGTGACCAAAAGGCACACATATGACATGACATGATATGGCATTTGTAAGGTGCCTATACACAAGTATTTCAAGGTGCGACGAGGCAGGAAGGGGGGAACAAGGGAAGACAGACAACGATACTGCTAGGCCAGGTGTCATTTAGATTGTGCAAGTGCAGGGGTAGGGGGAAGGGAAAAGCGCAAGGGGAAGGGGAGGGGGGGAGTGCAGTACAGGGTAAGTAGACTAAAAAACAAATAAATAGGCCAGCTGGTGGCAACTGCAAAGGTAAGTGCAGACAATTGCTGGGAAGGGGGGGCTGTAGGGATAGAGAGACAGTCCCGCAGTGCAAGGCTTGCCAGGGAGGCAGTGCAAGTGGAGAGTGGCTGGGCCAGGGACCGAGGTCAGTGAGAGTGGCCCAGTTGCAGACCCAGTGCAGTTCCAGTGAAGAATTTTGAAAGGGAGAGAGAAAGCAGAAGCAAAGAGGAAGATCTTGAGGTGCTTCCGGAACCGGAGATGGTTCTCCTCAAGTTCCAGTGAGGCAGGAAGGCTGTTCCAGAGGGAGGCCCCTGCCGCGGAGAGAGAGCTAGTTGCTTTGAGAAGCGGATGACCCTGACATGCAAGGTGTGAATCACACACACCTGCAAAACAGGCCATGACCATCACTGTTATGTCACTCAAACCCTCCCAAACCACAACATGACATGGCAAGCAATACCCATACACCAACACAGTACCAATAAGGTACACATTGCCATGTCAAAAATGTACAGTGGCATCAGACAATGAAGCCTGACATGGAATAGATGAAATGACTGACCAACAACCTCCCACCCAAAATAAGTAATTCCCAAATGCATTACAAAAGTTGTAGACGTAACATAACAATGAATGCCTGTCTACATGCACATTGTGCATTGCAAAATCAACACTGCAGCTTCTGTGTGCTGTGTCCAACTCCTGCAACACACTGCTCAGTGCACAGCACAGTGAACAGCCATTGCGTGTGATGCACAACCTGAGCATCACATCTAAGCGACAGACCACATCAAAAAGCAAATTAGGCATGTACAGGATCCATAATTGGTCACAGAACATGTGCTGCAGGGACACAGTGGGCACCAGAAGGCAAACAGAGTGTACACGTTGATATGCAAGGGTGGTTGTACATGTAGTGCATCATAGTGCAAGTGTGTGGGTCAGTAAGGACATGCACTCAACATATGCATGTGTAATCAAGTGACCATCAGTGTCCTCTACACATCACATGTGAACATTCACCATGTGTACATCCCAGCATGTCAAACCACAACTATCCCCTCACACCTGAAAGGTAAAGACAACACATGAACAGGCATTGATCAGCAGAACACAACATGTACATAGGATACCACAATTACAATGTCAGGGTTCCCATAACACTGCAGGGCAAGGCAACTATCAACAACAAACCACCCCCCCCTTCCTCACAAATGACCATGACCCACTGAACAACTGCACCTAGGTCATGGAGCCTTCAACCCTCAATTTCACCTGGCCACAGGATCACCCTTCCCCTTCGTCACCATCTCCCACCTTGTGTGTAAAAAGGTGCCTGCACCCTCAGAGTCCACCCTCATTTGCAAAATCACAAAATCCAAGCCAGAAAAACGAACCAGAACACCCTTCAGTAGATGACTTGACGTAGCAGTACCTCACAAAGGCCAAGTACTACCACAATGATGTAACAACCAAGGTAGCAAAGTAAAACAATGTCACAACAGGATGTGAACCATGTGTGGTGCATAACATAGAATGATGCACCATGAACGGATGTGTACTGTCACAGGTCCCGTGTACAGGCGCAGGAGTGGCAGGAAACAACCACCCCCACCGTGTCCCGGGTGCCTGCAAGGTCAAACTCACACAGGCCTCTGAGACCCTGGTGGGGAAGGAGGGTCAGGGATATGCAGTCGGGACAGGTGTTGGCACACTGGATAACTGGAATGAGTGGCAGGAGAGGGGAGGAGGAATGACACATGAAAGTAGCGAATGCACAAAAATGTACTACCTGCATGAACACATACACAATCCAAACAAACTTGGACATCATTGTCATGGCCTTCTGTAGTCCAGGCTTAGGAGTGGCACGAACCAACCACCTCCTCTAGGGTTTTGGCGCCTGCAAGTTTGGGGCTTACACAGGCATCCACAACCCCAGCGGGGAAAGAGGGTTAGGGAACGTTGCTTGGATAGGTACGGGAAGCAGGAACACCGGGTAGAGGGTACAGGTTTTAAAATTGGATAGGACTCCGGGTGATTAGGGGAAAACAAACATACCAAATTGAATTACACATTCATCCATGCTTTAGTGCACCCCCCAGCAAGCCTATGCAGAGCAGTTTGAAAGAAAAACAACAAGACACTTAGCTCTGGTTTTGAGTGCTGGCCTCCTGCCTGCGCACTCTCAGGTCTGGTTACAGGAGCACTGCAATGCTGGAAAGAGAGCCACAGTTAATAATCTGTCCGTGCCAATTACACAAAAACACACCACCAAACATGCCCCATAGCAACAAACTACTCTACAAACAGACAATCTGGTGTAGATGCTTCGTACCCATATATAACATGACCCCTGTGATGGGTCATACACAGTCAATGCAATAAGTCAGCCGCCGGTGGGTGCGTGGCAAATGGAACACCAATGTGTCACAATTCACACAACATGCAATGTTCCCTGGGTAAGCAGACAGGCCCATATATCAAGGCATGACTTCAGAACAAGTTGTGTTCCACCATGACCGAAACAAAGTAGGCAGTGCATGTATCAAAATGTACATGGAAATGAAATGCACTGCACCCGAGTATGTCCCTTGCTGTATGTCCCTGTGAGCAGCCCCTTTCCATGTCTCGGAAGGCTACATGGTTGATACAAGTGCCTCAATGTACCTTGGTGTACCGGAGGGTATGTGCCACTGCCCCTGCAGGTGTCCCAGACAACCTTACAATCAACAGCCATCAGTCCACCAACACATCTGAGCTGCATTGTGTGCTTCAACACCAATATTCGTCCAAGCTCACCCTCAGTGCTGTAACTAAGCCTGCATGTGCAACTCGCCTGGTGCAAGCTTTGCTGTGTTGTGGCCCCCCTGTGCTGCTCACCTTGCCTGGAGTTCCTTGGAACACGTCAGCAGTTCTAGGATGTAGGTCTGCAATCCCTGTGCCTCTGCTTGTGCACACATGTGCATGTGGACACCAACAAACGTGTCCAGAATTCAGATGTCCAGTGGGCCATGTCTGCTGGCAAAGGTGCTCTGGAGGCTCATCCCCCTGCAGAAAGGGCATGATACACATGATTAATGCTTTAAAGTCATCTGTGTGTGTCTCTTCAGGCATCTCATTACTGGACCATGTCAGAGACTTACATCAGAAATCACACCATCAGTCCGTCTTTCACATCCAAAGTATGGAACACACTATCTACGGCATGAATTACAAAAAGCACGTGTACAGTAAAGATAAGAAACATACTACACAATGTATAGCAATGAATGTACACATTAATCATGAAAAACCCCATCTAGCAAAAGCTGAACAGTGGACAATAACACCGCAATCATCCCCACTAGGGGTGTCAACGCAAGTCACACAGCACCAGACATGCCACAGATATGACAGTCCAAAGCCCTTGTGTAATAGGATGTCACACCGAACCATCCTTGCGAGCCCATGGATAAGGGAGGCAGGAGTGGCACATGTGAGTCAAGGACCCCAGGCAGCAAACACATACACAAGACAAGCCTGAAGGGCCCAGCTGGAACAGACAGTGGATGCCTTCAAAAGCCACAAAGCACCGCACCGTCACATGAAAAAAAAATAGACAACCAATTTTAAACTATATTAACTAATTACACTAACTATGAAAAACCTACATTACCTAATTAAACTAACTATCAAACAGAAACTAAACTAACTAAACTAAAAGAAAAATCAAAAATGGCCACAACAGACCTGGGGGAGGGGAGGCACCCAGGAGGGGGAGGTACAGGGTGCTGCTCAACACCCACATGTGATGATGCTGAGCCAAAAAAAAACCTCCATGGGCTCAACGCCTGAACAGCCCGACCTATGTGGGAGATAGATGGTCGTCCGAGTCTGGCTCATCCTGCAAAGGAGGACGTGGCACAGTAGCCTGGCCACGCCTAGCCGCACCTTGTCCCTCGTCGGCAGCAAGTCTGCCGGATGGGTAAGCCTGGTTCTGTGTGGCGATGTGACGTAGGTCTGCATGCAGAACCTCACATGATACACGTGCTTCCGCTTGCAAGGTAGCACGTGTAACACGGAGTTCCTCCTGCAAGGCCTGGTTGGACAACCACTGCACCTCCCGGCAAGCCTGTAGCTCAGCCGAGATGGTAAGCTCAAGCTGTGCAAACCTCTCCTCTGCCCGCTGCCTCTGGGACATCATAAGGACACCCAGAGTGGATTTGAGGGAAGCATATTCCTCCCTCAGGGCATCCATGTGCGCCTCTGCGTGAGCAGCAATTGCTTGACGCAGAGATGACATTTCAGCCTGGCGTGCCCTGTCTGAGGCCGCCATGCCCAGCCTGAGCGAGCCGGCCGTGGACCGTGCCGCCTGCTGCTGGAGAAGCACCTGCCTAGCAGGGGGGAGCACAGATCGGGCCACACGCTCCATGCTCTCAGCGATGTTCTCCATTGCTGCCACCTGCCGTTCTGAATTGGCAGTCATGTCTTGCTCCCACTCAGTATACTGCGGTTGCGCGCGGCCACCGCGTTGCCGGGCTTGACCCCTGCGGGACCCAAGGACTGGGGGTCCTCGCTGTGTTGGCACCGCCCGCGGCTGCATGACTACATGCCCCCGTAGACGTGATGTCCCAGGCACATCAGTGACTGGTGTGGAGGGTGACCCTGCGTCCCGATCCACCACGGGCGGAGGGACCAAGACTGTCTGATCCCTCAGTGCAGGTGTCGCGGACAGAGGAGTGTCCACATCAGGATCACTCACCCGTGACACATGGACTTGATGCTCATCCAACTCAACATGGACGTCAGAGTCGTCATCAAGGCTGGACTCATAGGCATCCAGAGACAAGATGGACTGTAGCACTTGGGGGTTTTCGTGGCCTACCACCCCACGACCCCCACTTGTGCCGGGTTGATGTAGTGGTAACAACCCTGTGTCAGGCATGACAACACCATCCTCCGCCTCCATTGCGTCATCACCTGAAAAATAGAGAGAAAAAAGGTCACTACACATGTCAGAAGCACACAACACACACACACACCGACAAAAAACACATCAGGCAGACATGTGACACACAACATATAACCTGGCATGCATGCTGGGTCAACTTTGAATTGCTTCTGTGATCAGACCTGTTGAAAGGTGGCAGTTTCCATGGAAGTGGGTCTATGCAGTGCAGAAAATGTGTACGCCAATCACTACCTACATGTACAAGTACTTCATGGTGTGTGTCAGGAAATGTGAAGGCAGTGCAAGGTCAAATTCAGGCATCACGTGCATTGTGCATTCAATGTGTACCATATCTAGAAGCCAAGCACCCCTCCACCCCAGTACAAAAGCAGGGATGCCTCGCATGGTAACAAAAGGCTGACCATACACCTGTGTATTGACAGGCAGTGTTGACTGGCATCAACAGCTTAATGTGATTCAAGTGACAACACTGCAAATGATGATGGGACAGTAAGCAGGACACATGATGAAAACTCTGGAGGCCGCCCACGTGTGAAGAAGACACAACAACAGTTGGACAGAGTCATTGGCCATTGAACAGGCTGAGGCCCGTGAGCCACACAGATTGTCAGACCCTAAACATGTGTGTAACGCAGTACTGAGCCACAGTTGACATGGGAAGGCTGATGAGATGCCATGCAATGTATGTCACCCAGGACTTGTATTACAGTGATCATCCAGTCAAGGACACACAGGGGCATGAGTGCAATGCACATGGAGCATGAATGGGCACACATGTCACTGTGGGACATCTGACCTATGCACAATACAAGTGAGATACCCTGCATCAAGTACCAAGGCTGTACCACATGGCATATGTCTGGCAGATTGTACGCTGGAAGTTAGCATCTACACAGGACGCATGAACAGGAAAGTACACATTGGCAAGATTGAAGCAGACCAGTGCAAAGGTGGAACTGGGGTGCAGAGTGGCGGAGGAGGGGCAAGATAGCATGCCTACATGGAGTCCCCGCATGCAGGCAGAGGAGACATGCACGTCAGTCATGCAATAACATTGTGCCTGGGCTGAGAGGAAGGTCACTCCACGCCACATGCAGAAGGGCCAGTGAGCTGGAACATGGACCGGAGGGGCATACTTGTAACCAGCATGTCAGTAGGGTGCAATAGTGGTGATGCGGACAGTCCCATTCTGCTCCACATGTCCACCATCCAGCAGAGCAGACATGAATCACGGAAGCATTGCATTACTTACACATCAGAACCATGTACACGTCACATGTAGTGGCAATCATGCACAACACATCCCACAAGTGAAACACACACGTCCTCAACAAACATGCATCAACACTCACTGGACTGGGCATCAAAGTCCAGCATCTCTCCCACTCCTTCGACCAATTCAGGTGGTATGAACTCCGCAAAGAGTGCCTCATGCGGAGTGAGCTCTTTCTCCTCTGGTGCAGGCCCACCGCCAGTCACCGGAGTCAAGTTGTAATTAGAGGCACACTTACCCTTAGTGCTGTGTTTGATGTCATTCCAACACTTTTTGCACTCTTGCGCCGTGCGCACCTCATGGCCGAATGAACTGACATGTTCCGCAACATGCTTCCAGTGGGTGTCACGTTGGGCAGCCATAGTCTGACTATTGGCACCCACTAGCATGTCACGGCTGTGGCCCCGCACGTAGCCCACGAGGAAGTCCAGTTCCTGCTTGCAGAAAGGCTTCTTCCTCGACGTGCAGGAGGTCGTGGCTGTGTGTGGGGTCCCAGCCTGTGCTGCAGGTGCAACCTTCCTCCTCTTGGACTGTGGCGCAGACCCTGGCTGGCTAATGCCACCCTGACCAATATGGCCAGTGGGTTCAGTGGATTGAGCCAAGGGAGTGGCAGGTGGAGGGATGACCAAAGGCCTGACTTGTGTCAGTGGCATCTGGGTGCCCTCTAATGGACCCTGCGCAGCAACATCAGCTGTGGCAGGGTCATTAACCGCAACGGTCCTGTTTGGCAGACTCACAACCGGGGTGTTGTTGGGTGTATCTGCCCCTGCACTTGCCAACACCCGGCTGTTCGGGGCAGCAGATGACATAACTGCCCAAGAGACACGTGTCTTGGTCTGAGCAGCCCTGCCTGCCCCTATGGTTTCCCTCCTGGCCTGTTGGAAATCTACCAAGGGCTCCTCAAGTGCCAACGCAGCCTGCGCTGGCAGACCCTGAGCCTGGGTGGCGGTGTCCACAGCTGCACCTGCAGCTACCACTACCCTTGGGCCCGTGGCAGTCGATGGAATGAACTGCCGGGTCACACGGGCGCCAGTGCCAGATGCAGAAGCTGCATCCCCCGGAACCACAGGTGGTGGTGGCATGACTGCACCGACACATGGCACAACATTGTGCTCAAGTGGCGCACCCCTACCTCTTCCCCCTCTGTGGCCGCCCTGGACACCCTGGAGTCCCCCTACTCCCTGGTCACCACGGTCACATCCCCGACCACGCCCGACACGAGGAGTACGCCCAGCTGAGGCGCCCCTCACCTTTGGTGTCCTCCCAACCATGGCACATATGTGGTAGTGCCGGCACAGATGGAGTAGTGCCAATGTGTAACGCTCCCCTGATTCCCACGGAGGCGCCGACCCGCTCTGGACTGCTACAACTTCTTCCACGGTAAAGTGTAGTGCTTGGAAGATGGACTTGACTGGACACCCAAACCTCGTCTGTCTGGCCCGTAGAATAATCCTTCTTAATTGCTGTATGGACGAGCTCTCCATCCTGCTTCTGATGCAGGGGTGCGTAGATTTCCAGTTACTTCACTGGATCTCGGATTTGGCGAGGGTTCGATGTCTGCTTGCCTTTACCAAAATGCTGCCGTAAGTATATAGTTCAAAAGATCAAGTCTTATTTGTCCCTTGGCCTTTGTTTAATTTTCAGGGACTAGGTGAGGAATCCGTGTGGAGGAATGGATTCGCCGAGGTAAGCTCAGGTGAGTATTTTTAATGAAGGTGTGCCGTAGTGGTTTGGTCCGACACCTTAATGAGTGTGTCTTATTTCCCCATAGGGGCCGGGGTACGGAAAAGCCAGAAATGCCACTCCGAAAAGGGAACTGAGGTCCCAACAAAATTCAGGTAAGACTTAAGGTGAGTAATCTGTCCTTTTGCAATTAGTTCGTTGCTCACCTCGTTTTGTCCTTTTTCTCCTTAGGTCTTGAATGCGACCGATGTCGCCTATGGGCGCTGAAAAGATTGCCGGCGCCACGTGAAGGTAAGTGGAAGCGGCGCGGCAGTGTGAGAAGCGGAGCGCTTCTAACTATTGTCTTTCTTTTCCGTAGGTGCTGGGATGCAGCCGATGTCGCCTATGACCGCTGAAGAGCTAGACAGCGCCACGTGAAGGTAAGTGGAAGCGGCGCTGCAGCGAGCGATGAGATGCATTTCTAACCCTTGACTTTCTTTTGCAGGATCGACGGAGTGAAGAATCCGGATGCTGGATGAAGGTAGGTAATGTCCTAATGCTTGCCTTTCTCTCCTTGCAGGTGTTCCAGGTGCTGGTGGGCGTGGCAGGAGCCAGGATGCAGGAGCCGACTCGGTGAGCGTCCTGCTGCCGATGCAGAATAACGCGAAGCACGTGTGGCCATCCGGGCGTGGTTTAAATAGCCTTGGAAGAGCTTCAGGTGAGTGTTCTTCCACTGGCCCCACCCGAGTAAGAAAAGAGTTCCTGAAAGAAAATAGTTCCTCCCCAGCCTTAGTTGGCTTGGAGCTTCAGACACCATGGTCTGCCTCGGGTGAGTATGCAGCATGGTCTGCCTCAGGTTGTGGAAACAGAAAAATCGATATGAGGCCGGGAAGCCCAAAGGAAACACACCAACACAGGTTACAAAGAACATACAAAGCGCTTTATTCAAAAGATACAACAATTACCAAAAGTCAATTGACAAACGGATAGCTATTCGGCCCTCAGAGTAACAGAACGAACTATCAACGGTAGTTCGCCGTGTTAGTGTGAGAGACCGTACATTGGGATACTCAGGTTTTTATACTTTTTATCCAGCTCTGGCCAACCCCCTCGAGGGTTAACTATTCTTAGAACCAGGCCTAGAGTTCGTTGCCAGGTCAATCCCATAATGTATGCATTTCGATCGGTTTCGCTGATACAGTTGTTCATTTACACATAGGTCAGGGATAGGACAAGGTCTCAGTTCGCGACCCCAACAAGTGGCCTGCAGGCATATTACTTATTCATGTGTGTGGAGGTCACAACGGCCAGAATCCCACTCGAAATGTCATTCGGCCTCCATTTTGTTGTTCAGGGTGACTTCCACACTACAAGAGAACCTAAAATGGCGGCTAAATCCAAGATTGCGATTTACACAATACATTAAGGTCAAGACCTTGCCGCGGAATCTATTTACACGATGTTTTTAGACAACTTGGCGTAGGCCAACATAAATTCAAACAATGCGATAGGAGGTATAATATTATTTCGATTTCGACAGACCCTCCTTTTGGCCTATGCCAAGTGCTAAACATCATTCCTAATACTTTTGAAAATAACTCCATGTGTTATCATCCATAGATTCCGCATCATTGTCTGTAATGTCTATAGCCATAAGGTCGTTCATAAAAACCTCTTGTAACATGAATTCTTTAGATGCTGTATCTGGGGTATATATTTTATGCTCTATTGCGCTCACTGCTTGAGCACAACACCCCCCCTATCATTCCACACATTCTTGGGAGGCATTGAAAACAGCAACAAAGGAATAACAGAATCCCTAAAATAACCATAATAACGGAAAGCACCTTCCAACCCCAAGATCGCAAAGAATCCCAGAACCAAGTACTAAGGTTCCAGTCTCCTACAGGGATATGGACTTCAGAACTGAGAGTATGCAAGTTCTGAATTGCTTTAAAAATTGTTGGCGAGGAGTCTGGTACGAAAACACAACAAGCGGACCCAAATAATTTGCATACTCCACCTCGTTCTGACAAAATGACATCTAATGCCATCCGATTTTGAAGTGCTACCAATCTTATTGCCTTTTGCTCTAAGGTCATATTGTAGAGTATGTCTGTGGTCCGGTTGATCGTTCTCTCCAGTACCCTTGCTAATCCCCTAATGTTCTCTGAGTTTGTTATTTGTCCCCAAAAGGGCACAACTGATTTAGCTATGTCCCCCAATACTTGGCCAGGGGTATCTCCGTTGTCGTCTCGCCGCGGGCGAGCCTTAGAAATCTCTAATGTACTTGCTACAAATACCCCGGGTAACAATATTCCTAAATAACAGGTTCCCTGCCAAACCTTGGGCAACCAGGGAAATGCTAAATTACCACAAACAAAATAAACAGGCCCCCCTACATACAGAGGCCTGTTTTCCCCAGTCAAATATACAATGTTTTTACAAGCTTCAAAATCTCCCATTGGCCTAGTGCCATTTCTCTGTACACAGAAGGGAACTCAGTCAGCACTATGATTTATAGAATAAGAAGGAGGTACAGCGTCCTTATTGCCTATCGGAGCCATTTTAAAGGAAATCAGAGTTTGAAAAGGAAGAGATAGTTTGTCAGACGGCCTAATAGAAGCGACGTTAGGTTTACTTCTATTTGCGAAAAGCGAGCATCCCAGGGGAGTCAATTCACGTTTCTCGAAATCATTTAAATTAGTTCCATCAAAGTTCCCTGAGATGCTATCATTCCATCGGCCAAAGAATAGTGCTCTAAGAGAGGCATAGCAAGCAGTCGTTAAAGGTAGAGGATGTATATACCATCCCTGTCCCTTGTTCCCATGTTGCGGTAAATGAGTACAAATCCAACAATTACTCTTATTAAAAATGGCATGAGTAGCATTCATTACTATCATCAGAGTGTTATTATGATACTTCTGTCTATGTTGGGAGTTTCTAGGGGACAAAGTGTGAAGGTGTACAGAGGGAGTCAAAACAGTTGGTACAATCTTGGTCGGTAATAAAGGTTTCAGAGGATAGATTTCTTCGAAATACCAAAGTCCTACAGCAGCAGTTGCAAAAATAACAATAATCATTATCAAAACACAACAGTACGTTTTCGGGGCCCAGGCACATTGTTCATTGTTCGATTTGGTCACCCCCTTATTTACAAGTCCAGTGCGGGGAGCAGCGGTGAAGGTGGCAGGCATCGTAGTTTCTCAATCGACGGCCCCAATGTTCGTTGCTGGCGACACAACGGTTGCGTGATTTCTTAGTCCTTCCCAACCCTAGCCAGCAGAATCCCTTTTTTGTTCAACAAACAAACTTTCTCATAACAAGACAATTTTCCAATCACTTCCTTTTTCCAGATGCACGAAACTCGTGCCGTAGTTCTATTTCCTTGGTCGAAGGTTGTACCTGATGGTACCCAAAATTGTCTGGTCCGGAAACAAAGTATCGTCACTTCCTGAGGGAAGCGACGTGTCGGTGGCGACGGAAGTCGCAGAGCTCGAAACAGTGTTTTCCGGAAGTGATTTTTCAAGAGAGTGCGGAGACGAAATGGACTGTTCCCCAAGCTCCTCAGGCTCAGAGAACTTCTCCGACGTACTCACAGCGCTGTTTGCTACTCCAAGATCAGAGACTGTAGCATCAGCGAGGGGTTCAGCTTCTTCTGTAACCTGTGGCGTCGGGTGAGGAAGTTTCTTGACGTGCGTCGCGTGAATCCAGTTCTTCTTTCCAGCCACCCGCACTGCTGTCCTGGTGACCAACAACACCTGATGGGGTCCCCGCCAGCGAGGCGCGAGACAGGAAGACCTCTCGTAGGCCTTCACGAGGACCCAACTTCCAGGCTGTATATCGTGTCCTGGGCCCGTGAACCGTACAGGTAAAGCAGAATACACCTGGTGATAAATGAAATACAGGTTTTTAGTTAACTGGTTACAGTAGTCTACAAGCAATACATTTTCCACCTCCCTCAGGGCTTTTGGTTTCGGGAGACCCCAAATGTTAGCAGGTCTCCCCATTACTACTTCGAATGGAGAAAGCCCAGTTCTAGTCTGAGGTGTGGTACGCATAGCTAATAACACAATAGGCAAAGCATCTGGCCATTTTAGTTTGGTATCAGCACATGTTTTTGCAAGTTTATTCTTTAAAATACCGTTGTGTCTTTCCACCAACCCAGCACTTTGAGGATGCCTAGCTGAATGAAATCGTTTCTCAATACATAGGGCTGCACATATTTGCAAAATTACTGCTGCGATAAAGTGAGGACCATTATCCAGCCAAATTATCCTCGGGAGCCCAAATCGAGGAAAGAATTCTTTTACCATAATCTTTGCAGTGGTCATGGCGGTAGCATCTTTGACGGGGAAAGCCTCGACCCATTTACTGAAGGCACAAATAATTACAAGAACATATTTTAGATTATTACATCGTTCCATCTCAATAAAATCAAAGTGGATGACCTCAAAGGGGACAGAAGGGGGCCCAAAGCTTCCCCTTGGAGTCACTGTCCCCTTACCCACATTGTGTGTAGGCAGATCATACAGTTCTGGACGTGCCTCTTTGCAGTTTCCAGAATCTTGTCATTTACCCAAACCTGTTCTAACATTTTCGTGATCTGCTGGGCACACACATGCGTAGGACCGTGTGCCATCGTAACCATTGCCAATACATAAGAATCAGGAAGCAACCATTTGCCTTCGGATGTATCCACCCAACACCCTTCGTCATCCAGTTTCCCCATTCCTTCAGCCCACTTTTTAGATTCCTCTATCGTGGCATCAGTTTGAATATCTCGCACAGACCCAATACCTTCATCCATTATGCAAGCATCTCTCATTTCCCTCGAGGCATACATGTCCGTGCTAAGGTCTGTGGCCATTTGTCTGGCTATCAAATCCACAAAAGCATTCCCTTTGCCCACATCATCTATGACCTTGCGATGTGCTGCACATTTCATGATCGCTAACTGTTTAGGGAGTGAGAGTGCCGGAAGTAATTGCACTATCAAGGGGCCATGCTGGATCTTGGTCCCATGTGAGGTCAGGAACCCTCTTTCTGACCAAAGCTTTCCAAAGTTGTGAGCCACCCCAAATGCGTACTGACTATCAGTATATATATTTACTCTTCGCCCTTGGGAAAGTTCACAAGCACGGGTCAACGCTATAATCTCTGTGGCCTGCGCGACAACTTTGCTCAATGTAGTAACTGCATAAGCAGCTGTAGATGTACCATTCGAAAGTTTGAAGCAGGAGCCATCACAAAACAGCTCCCCTTCTGCATTGTCCAAAGGAGTATCTATGAGATCTATCCTGCCCTTCGTTTCTTGTTCAGTGGTATACAGGCAGTCGTGTAATTCTTCGTCACCGCAAACAGTGTTTTGCGGGAAAGGTAAGAGTTCAGCCGGATTAAGAACACAGCACCTCTTAATTTGAATATGAGGGGCAAACAGAATTAGTTCATACCTTGTTAACCGTGCAGAGGTGAGGTGTTGCGTTTGGGTTTTGTTCAATAGAATATCAACAGAGTGAGGTACCATCAAAATCAAATCATGGCCTAGGACCATTCCCTCACTCTGTTTTACAGACGCGGTAGCAGCAAAGACAGCGCGCAAACATCTTGGCAAAGCGCATGCGACAGGATCAAGGGCGGAGGAGTAGTAGCCGCAAGGCCTATTCTTCCCTCCGTGTTCCTGTGTTAACACAGCCAAAGCACATCCATCACGTTCATGCACAAACAACACAAAGGCCTTGTCATAATTTGGATACCCAGAACCGGTGCCGAACATAGCGCGGTTTTGAGAAGCTCAAATGATCGTTGATGTTCCGATTCCCATGGCAGTGGCAGAGAAATGCCCTTCTTCGTCAAAGCCAACATCGGTTTTATCACTAGTGCGAAATTCGGGATCCACAACCTACAGTAAGAAGCCATACCTATCAGGGCTCTGACTTCCTTCTGTGTATTTGGAACAGACATGCCAGAAATGTGTTTTATTCTTTCAGGTGTCAGTCTTCTCCCCTCCTTTGACAGGAGGTAGCCTAGATAGGCAACCTCCTGACAACAATATTGACATTTTTTAAGCGAAGCTTTGTGACCATTTTTAGCTAAATGAACAAGCAACAGTACAGTGCCTTCTTTACAGGCATTCTCAGAGTCTGCAGCCAAAAGCAAATCGTCAACATATTGAAGCAGCGTGCAAGTAGGTGGCAATTCAAGGGTGTCAAGCTGCTCTTTCAAAGCTCTACTATAAATACTGGGACTTTCAGTATACCCTTGAGGTGCCCTTGTAAATGTAAATGAGCGTCCCCCCAAGGTGAACGCAAACAGATATCTGCTTTCTTTATGTATAGGGATACTAAAGAAAGCGTTTTTTAAATCCACAACGCTGAAGTGCGTAGCCGTAGCAGGGATAATTGTTAATATCGTCGTCACATCAGGCACAATTGGAAATTGTGGGGCGACCAGTTGGTTAATAGCACGAAGATCAATTATAAACCGGTATGGAATTGCATTGTCGCCTTTCTTATATACGGGTAAGATCGGACTGTTACACAAACTACCTGTAATCTCCTCGATCACCCCACGATGTACAAAATCGGAGACAATGCATTTCAAAGCACGTTCGCCTTCGACTGATATTTTATACTGCGGGATGCGTGGCAGTTTCACCCCATGTTTCAGAACTATTTTAATAGGCTCAATCTGTAACACTCCCACATCATTGTCGTCCACCGCCCACAAACATTCCGGGACAATGCTGAACTCGGGAGGTAAAGGTCGAATCAAGAACTGAGAATTAGGAAGTTGCTGTGGTGAAACCGTTAGCCGTACTCCATCCGAAGAACAATGAATTACTGCGTTCAATTTCTTTAACATATTCAACCCCAGCAAATTCTCTCCACAGTTCGAAGTGAGAAGAAAAGGACAATGGTCCGTGAAGGGACCCAAAGAAACGGATACCGGTGCAGAAACCGGACAGACAGTTGGTACACCAGAAAACCCTACGGAAACATTTGTTTGCCCTGACAGTGGGATGTTTGGAACCCGAGAATGATCAATGGAGCACTTCTGTGCTCCAGTGTCAATCAAAAACTGGTGTTTCCTATTCCCTACTAATAATTCAACGTAGGGGCCTTTCTGATTAACAGGAATAGGTAAAGGTTCCAAACCCTGCTTCGGGCAATCCTAATGAAATAGAGCCTCATCAGAAGGAAGCTCTTCAGAAAGGTAGGCAGCAGAAGGGTGATCAAATATGTTCCTCGAGTCCATACTCGAGGTCTGATTTTCCCATGAAAAAGGTTGCTGTGGATCTTGTAAGAGCTGACCTCTATCAGGCCCCCTGCTCCAGGGCGGCCCCTAGGTCGTCTACCCATACCCCCAAACGCACTGCTTGACCTCTGGCGAAGGACAGGGCACTGTGCTCGCCAATGACCTTCCTGGCGGCAATAAGCACATTGATTAATATTCACAGGACTGAAAGGAGCATTTCCTTTTGGGACGTACTGACCTCTAGTCTGCATCGTACCTCCTCTGGGGTTTCTAACAATTTGCTGTAATAATACTTTGGTTTTCAAATCTCCCTTTCTCTTTTCAATTTTTTCCTTCTCATTATTAACACGGTTCTCATAATACTGAGCCATGTGCAAAACCTCAGATTGAGACTTTGCCTGCCAAGCGCTCTCAGAGGACATAATCTGTGACTGGATGTCAGGTAACAATCCACGTACAAATTTGTCCACGAACAACCTTTTCCCCGATTCTGTACCTAAATCCTGTCCACTGAAGTCAGAAAATACCTGCTCGAATCTATTAAAAAATTCGGTGGCGCCTTCAGTTTTCCCTTGGACACAGGCCGTAAGCTTGTCCCAAATAATCCTTTTCTCTTGAGTTATAGTTTTTAGTTTAGCAACAATTCTATCAGGTAAAGTAAGTATTACCTGTGGTGGTTTCTCACCAGCTGGTCTTTCTCCATCAATTCTAATCATATTAGCCCACGTATCTCCCAACCCCGGCACATCGTCTATTGTCCGAACCTGTTTCCATACATCAACGGGTAGGAGTACAGGAAATAACAAGTCAATGTCACTCAAGGTGAACACAGAGGACTGTAAAACGGACTCTATTTCTTGGTAAAACCCTGTTGGGTTTTTCCTAATATCGGGAACTGATTGTCTAATTGTGTTCACTTCCTGTCGTGAAAACGGGACGTGAACAAATTGCGATACATAACGTGCAGGGATATCCACAGCGGGGGCACCAGTCCCAGGGTTGGCGGGGATCTCAACTTTTGAGACAAAGGTCGGAAGGACCTCTCTCATAGGCAACTGAGATATAGGTACCTCCGGCCGCTTACTAAGCAATATAGCCAGGTCGAGCGCTAAGGCAGCTGTAGAAGTGTCGGGCAAAAAAGCCCTTTTACAAATCCCCAATAATTCTATGGGGCAACTAACCCTCTTCCTTACACATTCCTCTTGCAGGTGCTGTACCATCACCTGAATTACCTTTTTTGCATTTCTACTGTATACTGACTATACGTGTCATACACTTCGTCTGGCGGTATCGATGAATCCGAGATCCATCGAACCGCATCTTTGGTACAAATTCGTACTTCTGTACATATATTCTATCATCTTCGTCATCCTCATCTCGCGATTTTTCAAAATCTTTCCTAAACTCAAACAATTTTTCAACATGTCCATATACCTTCTGCTCTGTGTCCCTTGAAAGTGCCAAAGCATTCATATCTCTCACTCCTTGTGGAAGATCCGAATTTTGTAATCTACCCCACATCACACACAAATGAGTCCCCAAACCTTCGATAAAAACATTTTTCTTGGGAAAACTATTCAAATTAGATAATGTGGAAAAAACATTAACTTGATCACCTTTCTCCATGCAATGCTTAGCCCATGCAAACAATTCCTGTTTCTTATCTGTAGAAACAGTACTACGAGTCACAATCTTTGATCCTGCACCTGGATCGACTTCAGTCAGTACGGGGCCACTCGGGAGCAGAGGTATAGGTAAATTTAATAATGGTGCAACTATCGGTGCAGAGGGAAGGGGCGGTGCGACAGGCGGAGGAACAACAACCAAAGGACTAGGAACAATAGGTTGTATAGGGGGAACAGGAATAACAACAGGAGCAACAGCAGGAATGGGCAGAGCGCCCAAAATAGGAGCATACGGAGGTGGCGCTGAAGCATCAGGCCTGCGTTCATTTAATAACTTCTCAATAAATTCCTCAGAAACATGGAAATCTTTAGAGGGGTACATTTTCTGGATCCCGAGTGAAAAGGCTCTATCCATATTTTTAACTGATTCTGACCGCTTTTCTTTATCATATAATAATGCTTTTTCAGCGTTTGTTTTATGACGACGTGCATGTTTATCCCTACTTTTAAGCTGCTGTAATGCTTCTTTCTTCCAATTCTGTAACACATCAAAGGCTGCTGGTCTAGCCTTTTTCTTTAACAAGATCGATTCTAAGTATTCAATACGGGGGATCTCAAAACTACCGTTGATTGGCCACTGAAATTCGGAGGCATGTCTGGTCTGTCTGTGCCAAATATCATTAAATACTATACTTCCAATACCATACTTACAGTACATAGTACACGCTGGCGACCCCTCCTGTGGTGCCGGGCTGCTAAATTCCAAGGATTGTCGATCGCTGCGGAACAGAGCCCTAAAGCAGCTAGACAATTTCCCAGGCATTTCACAAAAAATTGGTGTTACCTGGTTCAATATTTGTGTCTGCAGATACAATACGCCAAATTCAAATTGTCAGGGTTAAATTAAGAGCCGGGTCACGACTGCACCTGACCAAACCTAAGGAGGACCGTACGGTTTACCAAAGAACTTACCTAACGAATTTTACCTTGTGTTTGGTGGTTTCGGCAAATCTGCCCGCCTCAAAATTGGACCCTCGTCAAGATGCCGTGTCAGACCACACGACTATCGTCCAAGGATCGGATCGTGCAGCGCTGCCGAGGTATCGCGTCTCGATCGGTCAGGCCCACAGAATCACACCGTCCGATCCCGGTTCGATAGTCTGCGTCAACCTTCAATGATCCGGCATCAATCTTGAGGGTCCCTATTCGGGCGCCAACTGTGGAAACAGAAAAATTGATATGAGGCCGGGAAGCCCAAAGGAAACACACCAACACAGGTTACAAAGAACATACAAAGCGCTTTATTCAAAAGATACAACAATTACCAAAAGTCAATTGACAAACGGATAGCTATTCGGCCCTCAGCGGTATCAACGGTAGTTCGCCGTGTTAGTGTGAGAGACCGTACATTGGGATACTCAGGTTTTTATACTTTTTATCCAGCTCTGGCCAACCCCCTCGCGGGTTAAACATTCTTAGAACGAGGCCTAGAGTTCGTTGCCAGGTCAATCCCATAATGTATGCATTTCGATCAGTTTCGCTGATACAGTTGTTCATTTACACATAGGTCAGGGATAGGACAAGGTCTCAGTTCGCGACCCCAACAAGTGGCCTGCAGGCATATTACTTATTCATGTGTGCGGAGGTCACAACAGCCAGAATCCCACTCGAAATGTCATTCAGCCTCCATTTTGTTGTTCAGGGTGACTTCCACACTACAAGAGAACCTAAAATGGCGGCTAAATCCAAGATGGCGATTTACACAATACATTAAGGTCAAGACCTTGCCGCGGAATCTATTTACACGATGTTTTTAGACAACTTGGCGTAGGCCAACATACATTCAAACAATGCGATAGGAGGTATAATATTATTTCGATTTCGACAAGGTGAGTTCACCCAAGCATTACCATATGTTCTGCCATGATGAGCCTGGCGCCTATGGTGCCAGGACAGATGCCTTTTATGAGCCTGGCACCAGGACAAGGTCCAAAGAGCCCCTATAGCGGTTTGCTGGATCCTATTTGGTGAGTATGAAGTCTGCTTCCGGGGACGCTGGGCCTGACCTGGCTCCTCGGGAGCAGGCATCATGACACAATGGGAGGTGTACACCACAATTGACCTGGGCAATTGGGGTGAAGGGGGTGGGAAGCAAGATGTTAACAGCCCCCCTGCACCTGCAAGGCTGTATGTGACCCCGGTGATGTAGTGACGGGTCACGCAACGCTCAGGCACCCCAAAACTGCAGTAAAACCGTGCACGCAACCCTGCAGCCTACGTGCGTGGAATCAAACTCCCGCAGTACGCGGTGGCACCCAGTAACACGAATAACGTGTACGCGTGGGACACGCAGGCTACTATGACATTGAAAATGGGTGCGATACAAAGGGGCACCCGCAGTGGGAAAAATAGCGTGTGCGACTCACCGTCTGACTAGCGCGATGCAGAAAAACACGCGTAGCCAATAACCTCGCCAAAAGAAGAGATACGTCTTTGATAGCTGTGAAGTTGTGATGGCGCACGAAACAACAGGAAGCAGCAACACACGTCGGTCTCCACGAAAGGAACGTACAGCGAACTGCTGGCCCCGCTCACCTTTAACCCATGCTGAGGGAAAGGCCCACGCGCGTCACGTCACTTACGCGCATGGGCCCTTTCCTCGGATTTCACGCGGACGTGCAGTTTTTCACACGCGCCTAAACGCCCATGCACGCCTGCGCGCGTCACGTCACAGAGGCGCTTGCGCTTGAAGGGCCTTCTGTCCAATGAAATTGCGTATGCGTGCAGACGCGCTTACGCGCTAAGGGCCTTTCCTCGAACTACACGCCGACGTGCAGAATTTTCACGTGCCAAATCACTCCGTATCAAGCTGGCCACGCGTAAGCACACGGAAGACCACGCTCCTGCCCAGTAGGCCGAATTACTGCCCCCCAGAGCCCCGAGCACGCTCCCACCTGCCATCTGCTGCTGCCTGACTGCCTGCTGCCCACGTGCCCTGCCATTTGCTGCCTGCACATCAGCCAGGGGTGCTGTTGCTGTGACCACCCCTGCTGGAACTGAAGACTCCCGACTGGGATTCCATCGCTCCACAGCTCAGCCCCAGGACCCAGTTGCCCACCCACTCCTGCCTCTGGGGTTGTCATGTCAGGCACTGCAACATCTGGCATCACTGACAACCCCCGGCCAGAGAGGCAGAGGGGCACCAGCTTCACTGCCACCGAAGTTGGTGTCCTGGTGGAGCAAGTCCTGGGGCAGTATGATGCCCTCTTCGGAAGTTCCCGCGCCAACAAGGAAGGACGGACTCGGATCTGGACGGACATCGTGCCTGCCATCAATGCGGAGGGGGTGGCAGTCCGCGACTTCCAACATGTCAAGAAGCGCTGGGAGGACTTCAGGTCCAGGACCCTCAACAAGGCCCGGCGCCTCTTGAAGGCAGCGGATGCTAAGGGGCGCCGGGACCACTTGTCGGAAGATCAGATGAGGGTCCTGGAACGCATATCCCCAGCGCTCCACGTCCAGGTCCTTAAGAGGCAGACCCGTCTGGAGTCGAGCGGTAAGTGTACATGCATCCTGAGTGTAAGCTGTGCGTGTGGTGATGTGCCAGTAGTGTGCAGGTTGCACATCTCTTTGTATGGGGCCGAGTATGGGTGGGGGTGTACAGGGCCGTGAGGCTAACACATGCGAGGGCTGTCATGTGTGAGACATGGATGGTGCTTGTGTGTGTAGGCTTGCATGCCAAATGCAGTTGTGTGGGCACACATGTTTGGATGAATGTGTATGTAAGTAGGCATGTTCGTGATATCACACATGTTTGTTGTTTTCAGCTGCATGTATCAGCACTGTGTACATGTGCATGTGTGTGTATTTGACAAGGGTGCAACAGTGATGCAACATGGATGCATGTGACAGCGGGATGTGGAAGCCTGGTTGGCAGATGTGACATGGATGCTCATCTGAACACTGCGACAGTTGGCAGAGGTGTACACATGCATGCAAGTGTGGTGGTGTGCGTGCATGTGTAGTGCACTCCCTGTGTTGCATGTGATGTCTGGCTCACCTTTGCCTGCTCATGCTGTTGTATGTGTATGGATGGTGCTGGCAGTTGTGATATGGCTGTGGTATGGCTCATGTGTGCAAGTTGACTGAGGTTTGCCAATGCCACCCATGTACAACTGTCATGTGTGTATGTGTCCATTGTACAGTGCCCTGATGCCTGTGTTTTATTTCTCCCTGTCTGCAGCGTCAACTGATGAAGAGGGCGGAGAATATGCTGTGGAGCACAGCGGCGGGGATCGCACCACCAGCCAGAGACGCAAGGCCCGGCTCCCCTCCCAGGTTGTGATCTCGTCGGGGAGTGAGGAGTCCGGTGCCGCGTCCCAGGCCGCAGCTGCCGGGGGGAGGTCCAAGAGGCGGAGGTTGGAGTTGGACTCCTCGGCAGCAGAAGGGGCAGCTGGGACCCCACAGGGCCTAACGGGGGAAGATGGCACGGAGTCATCCAGGTGGGTGGAGGGTTTGGTGGAGGAGGAGGCCGTGCAAGCAACAGAGACGGGGTCTGGAGGTGGGGATTCCACTGGTGCTAGTGATGCAGTGCAGGACCAGGGACAGGAGGCAGCACAGGCCGCCGCGGAGGTGCCTGTGTGCAATCCTGTCCCTGATCCTGTCACTGCATCATCTTGCACCAGCAGGGATGCCTACGTCCAGACCCGTTTTCAGGCAGGGGATGAGCTCACAACAACTGGCCTTCCTCTACCTGCGGACGTGGCTATCCGGGTCCGGGTTGAGCCTGTCCTGACTGGTGTGGCGTTGCGTCAACGGGCCATGCGAGGTGACCTGCAGTCTTTTCATGAGGAGACTGCACGTCATCTCGAATGGCTCGTTGACTGCGTCGGCCTACTGGGACAGGTCACCCATGCCCGATTCCTCCATTTGATGGGGCTTGCTACGACCCCCTCCTCAACTGAACCCCCTATGCGCCAGTCGTCCTCCATGCCATCTTCCCACCCATTAGTCACCTGGGTGCCCTGTGGAGCTGCTTCTGACGGTGCGGCCAGGCTGGTGGAGGAGGCATCCCTGCCACAGTCGGGAGTCGGACGTCCAGCAGGGGTGGCCACATCAACGACTGCACCCCAGCCAGCGGAGGATGTGCAGGCAGCAGGAGGCAGTGCACGGGCAGAGGCACAGCAGCAGCAGCTACCTGGTGGGAGCCATGATGGCTCGGGGCCTTCGACATCGGAGGGGCAGGCATCGGCCGGAGGGCAGGAGGACCCAGGATGTGAAGTGTCTTCCATGTGGCAGCGGTTGGGCCACGCCATAGATGCGGAGCGGCAGCGGGCGGAAGAGGCACGGCTCACTATGGTCCGGGCGGAGAACTCCATGCGGAGGGCCCTGAGGCGGGCCGAGTGCCTCAAGGCAATGCGCAGGGGGTTGGAGGTGGACATGTCGACGGCCCTGCGGACCCTCAGGGCCATGGAGGAGGACCGCCTCCGGGACATTGAGCAGGAGTTCGATGATGCCCTGGCCCGGGACATCCAAAAGTGAGCCGTCGGACTAGCCCGCTGCCCTTGTAAATAGTTCTGTAGTTAGTGTTAGGTTTCCTTTGGTTTTGCAAGGTGACATGTGGCTTGGCTGGGGGGCATGCCCATGGTGGATGGGCTGCCTGCGGGACATGAGCAGGGGTGCAGGGTAGTCCCCCGTGGTGTGGGCTGCCTGCAGGGGCCGTGGAGGTTGTAGAGCGAACACCTGGGAGGACCCCCACGGCCAATTCACGTGTAGTACTCCACGGAGCCCCTGAAATACACGTACCCTGCTGAAATCGCGTGTGAAACTTCCCACGCACCCCGAAATACACGTACACAGGACATTTGCGTGTGGAACTTCCCGCGCACCCCTGGAATACACGTACCCTGCTGAAATCGCGTGTGAAAATTCCCGCGCACCCCTGAAATACACGTACCCTGCTGAAATCGCGTGTGTAACTTACCGCGCACCCCGAAATACACGTACCCAGGACATCTGCGTGTGGAACTTCCCGCGCACCCCTGAAATACACGTACACTGCTGAAATTGCGTGTGAAACTTCCCGCGCACCCCGAAATACACTTACACAGGACATTCGCGTGTGGAACTTCCCGCGCATCCCTGATATACACGTACCCTGATGGAATCGCGTGTGGAACTTTCCGCGCACCCCTGAAATACACGTACCCTGCTGAATTCACGTGTGTAACTTCCCGCGCACCCCGAAATACACATACCCAGGACATTCGCGTGTGGAACTTCCCGCGCACCCCTGGAATACACGTACCCAGCTGAAATCGCGTGTGAAACTTCCCGCGCACCCCTGATATACACGTACCTTGATGGAATCGCGTGTGGAACTTCCCGCGCACCCCTGAAATACACGTACCCTGATGGAATCGCGTGTGAAACTTCCCGCGCACCCCTGAAATACGCGTACCCTGCTGAATTTGCGTGTGAAACTTCCCGCGCACCCCAGTAATACACGTACCCTGCTCGCACAGGGCCAATCGTGTGTGAAACTTCCCGCGAACCCCAGTAATACACGTACCCAGCTGAAATCACGTGAGAAACTTCCCGCGCACCCCAGTGATACACGTACCCCGCTTGCCGTGCTGGTACAGGGTTAGCGCAGCCCTTTGCGCTGGATTGGGGATTTTGATGGCTTTTCCCTGCGCAAGGGGCGTTCTTGGGGGCGTAACTGGCGCTGCTGCAGGCTCGCTGCGCCACTGTGCGCCACGGCTGGTTTTGGTGGCTGGAATCCATGAATACGCTGTGCGCGGAAATGTATTTTAGCACACGCGGCTGGCGCAGGGATTCGCACGCGCACACTGTGCGCCAGCCGCGTGTACCACTTGTGCGCTGAATTCAATGAATTACCCCCTAATTGTTACCAAATTCCTGTGGCTTTATAATTGCGTGATTCTAGCAGCGGTGTGCAGTCATAAAGTCGAATCAATCAAGTCGAATGACAAAAATGTCGAAAATAAAATGTCGAATAAAATAATTTCGAATTTCGTTTTTTTTAATTTATATGTCTTTTTTGGGTCCTGCGAGTAAAAAAAAAAAGGGTAAAACAAACAAAAAAAACATTTCATTTCGAATAAAAAATTTAGTAAAAAAGAAATTCAAAATTATTTTTTTTCGACATTTTATTTTCGACTTTATGACTTTATGACTTTCGACTTTTTTACATTCAACTTTATGACTATAAACCACTAGCAGCTACTATGGAAACCTAGGCATGGTTTATTTTACAGATTAACTGAAACCAGACTGAGTAGATTACATGATTATTATAATTAAATTCAGTGGTGTAGATAATTAAAAGCCACCTCTGCATACAGGAATTTTATGTCATAGCAGCTGTCAGGACTGCATATGTGACCTTGAACTTGCTCCATGTCACTCCAGAGCTGGTTCTGTAGATGTCAGGAAGTTGGTTACAACAAGGGCACGTGTGTTCATTATAATTTTCGCATGGAGCTTTATTAAAGGAGAATCTGTTTAGCAGACCTTCCTTTCAGAAACATAATTATCGGCATCATTTTACTATTGAAAATCAAATAAGCTTGGGCTATTTTGCCCTCATCAGATGGCATTCTGTCACAGATAATCAATGCTATAGAGGTATTTCCTGTCTTTAGAGCGATATATTTTAGTCTGTGAACCATAGATCATTCTAGGTTTTCAGCATTTTATGAATGACACTTCACAGCCTACAATATCGTACTCCAGTTTATAATAATCCATTTAGATTATATTTTGAAATGATGTGATGGACATGCATCAGTATGAATAGTAGCTCCCTTGAGACGATAGGTCAAGGTAAGTGTGGTATTCAAGTGAGAGAAAGGGAAGAATTAACATTTCAGAAATTGAAAACCACTTACTGCTGAAAACTGGTAGCACAAGTGTCAAATATAATCAAAAAGGTTTCTCTTGGAAACAGATGTTTCTAATGTTGCACTAGGGGTAGAATTGTCTCAGATAAGATCTGATGGCCTAATGCTTTTAGTTGTTCATTATTATACATTTTTAAATCCGGCTGAGTACATTTTATTTGACCAATATAAATTTGAAATTAGAAGCTTGTTATCACTGGAGACAATATAAAGAGAAACCTTAATTGTCATTGACAGTCATACTGCTTACTTCAATCGAGTGTATTTTAAGACAATGAATCATGTAAGAATATTTACCCCAAACTGAAGCCTTGCCAAAGACAGTGGGGCTCATTATGAGTTTCCCCTTTATCCCGCTGGTAATTCTGGTGGGATAACGGGGAACTACCATACCGTCTCCACCACCCGATATCCCAGTATTACCGGGATATTACGGGTGCCGGAGATGCCGGTAGATCACAGCCCCTACCAGCAGACTTGTAGTTTGCTGGTCCGGAAAGTTGCCGTTGTATGTTATTGCCGGCACCTTATTTCCAGACCAGCAAACATGTAATGAGCTCCGGTGTCCCTTTACTGAATTCTGATAGCACTATGGGTTCAAGCTCATGCCATCATGGAAATTAATTGCATGGAAAAGACACATGAAGCTGTTAATTTATTATGGAAGGGGAAAAGTACCTGATGATTATGCATATCCTTTTAGAGCTCTGCTTAAGACACGGCTACCACAATGAAATCCTTGCATTTTCATACCACAATCACTTCTACAACAAATTAACTCACAATTACAAAGATTAACAGATTAACTGGTATCCCTCAAAATGCTATTCACAAATTGGTAACAGAGACAGTTATCTAAAATCAAAACAAAAAAAAAATGTTTGTGGTGAGGGCATCAAATATATTAGGAAAACAACTTGCCTTTTAGTGTTTTACAGGTTTCAACCTGCAATTATGTTCAGCTTTCTTTAGGACTGACATGCGCGGACCAACCTTACTATTCTCAGTTTATGACGTATCTGTGTGAAGTGTGGTCTTTCCTTCACCTCAGCTGTTTTGTTTTCGCCACACCATGCTAGAAAAGTGGAACAGACAATGTATTGCTCCTTGCGTTTTATATGTACCCAATTGTACAGTAGTTCCAAAATAGTAATCACGTGATTCACTGCAGATGGGCCATATGGTGCTCATTTCAATAATGCACCAGACTACTGGCCGTCCTAATGTGGTGTCCCCATTCTCACATCAAGTCAGGGCAAATTTCATGCTACGGATGGGGGACAGAGACAAAAAGAAGAGAACAATTACTGGGTTTAGAGATAATATTGACAGGATGTAAAAAACGGCGGGGAGATAAACCCACAATTGTTATTATTTCCCTACAGAATGGAGCAGCACATCTTCTCCCACAATACCAATTAAAAGCTGGCACATGTGTAATAAATGCCATTTGTTAGTGATGCAATGGCTGGGCATCATCTGCAGGTGCATATGTTGTGATGTGGGTGACCGTATCGCAATGCCCATCCGCTATCTTGAATGTAACCCAGAAGAAGATTGTTCCCAAAGAATTTGTTTAGTCTCTAGCCCCAAGTAGGATGATTCATGAAGAACAGGAGGAACTGAAACTATACATGAATACTCAGTATAAATAAAGGCATCTTCATATTTCCTACAGTGATCTATCGGTGCCCAGGTAATCTAGACCAGGGATTATGTGTAGATCTAATATAACATCTCCTTTTTGACTCAATCTCTTTGCATACCAAAAACACAACCAGCACATAACTGTGGCACTAAGCACTGTATCGTGGCACTATGTGTCAACAAGACACAGCTCTACCTTTACCATTTAATTCCAGCACAAGGTTTGGTTTCCTTAAGTAATACAGTTAATGGAAACTGTTAATCCAATTCTGCCAGGTGGTGTAGCAGGCCTTTTAAAGTAAAGAGTAGCCAGTGACCATATAGCTCAAAAGTTAAGAGTTGACAAACCCCATCTAGAGTATGGAGGCCCACTCGATTTATCTTGCCTTTTTAGGGCAGATGATAACACCCCCATAAGGGCTATTGCCAGAAGTCAAACTCAGTTCTATAACATGCCACTTGTGCTGTTTGTCTGAAGGCATGTCATTGCTCATACATGCCAATCCTTGCCACTGCTGGTGGTTTCAAATGCAAACCTTGCTTGTGGCAGTGGATTGGACCATACGTTCAGCATATGGAATTTCTGTCTGATGGATATCTTGATCTTATTATCCAGCCAGAAATGTGTAAGCAGAATGTTTAATGTGTTTCCACTTTCCTTGGTATGTGTTTGTAGGGTAATCTCTAAAGGGATGTTCTGAATACGTTTTCATGCCCTCTTCACCAATATGTCAATCTCATACTGGTGTAGCCTGCTGTCTAGATCTCTTTAAGTCGAGCCTCAAGCCCTACATGTTAATTAGTGAAGGGCTCTAAGCTGCTACTCTACCCCCTAACTACCCTGCTCACCCTACTGTATTGCTAAACAACTGCTTTTACAGTTCCTTAAAAAAATATAGCTAACAAATACACTAAATCTATTCAAATACATATATGTCACATGTATTCATGCAAATACTGGCTCATGACTTATATGGACACTATATTTATGTATGTCTCCTCACAAAATGTCCCCTTTTAGATGGACCATTAATCCTGCACCATGTGGCTTCCCTGCACCAAAATAAATATTGAAGCGTTGGAAAGGCACCCGGAAAGGTGCCTGCCTCTGCCGTGTGTATTCTTGCTCTGTGATCAGCACTTCTAGTAGAAGTGTTTCACCTACCAACTATATAAATACAAAATAAAAATACAACTATAGTAAGTACACTTTGGATCACTATGCAAACACGGTCTAAAAGTACCATTTTAATTTTACCACACATTTGAACACTTTGCTTACCATTATTTGTTTTTGTGTCATATTAATATACGTAATGTAAACTCTATTCATTTTGGGCAATAGTTAATCTTTTGTACATTTTGTGTTGTTTCCTTAATCTTTACTCAACCTTAAAGATGCTGACAAAGTGAATGCTCGAGTGGTAATAAGCCTATGGTTAACATATACTGTGTAATCACTAGCAAAGACTTTAACATGCAACAGTAAAACCCAAATAAAAGATATACAATCATTATCAACAGATTAAAGTGGTCCTCCAACTAAACCTTCAGCAAGTCCATCCATAGTCAGCTATCTGCTTGAGACAACAATCCTCTTCAAGGCCCTCTGCATTATCCACAAAGGCCTCCGTGATCATGTAGTGGCAGCCATCAAAAGCAAAATCTTACTTAACAACTAGAGATCTCATATCCAGAAATGACATGATAACATACATTTGGAGATTCTGCAGAGAATGACAAGGAGGATCTACTATGGTGGCTATACTTCTGGAAACCACTCAGAAGGGCAATCCAGACATTATAGAACTACTTGAAATTCAGGAAAAATCTAAAAGACTGCCTTTTCAATGCATATCTGTGGTGAAATTACATCCACACAGGAGTATATTGATGAATGGTGGCTAAACCACCGACTCAGCCCTCACACTACAAAATGTGAGTGATCCCAATCATATAGGTGAGACAAATATCAGGTAAGAGATTTTTGTGGTAATATGTGCAGAGGGTAGGTAATATTCTTAAGCAGGGTGTGGAAGTGAACTAGCAGCAACCCAAACAGCAAAGTACAAAAGTGCAAAATAAAGGAGTGTCCAACCAAGGTTCCAGAAATATATATATTGTAATTAAACACACCCTATGCAACAATAACTAAATAGATAAACACAACACAAACCAACCCCGGTGGAAAGAATAGGAAAAAGAAAGAGAAATACAGTACACTGGCAATGAGACCAGGACAAAAGGCAATCAAATGCCACAATCTTCATAAAAACACAATTAATGTGCACAAAAGAGATTACAAGGTGACCTAACCAATCTCTAGTGTTCACAGTTGGACCAGGACGGCAATTAGAACTCAATAATACCTTCTCTGTGTTCTTGGCAGCTCAACAGCATCGGACCAGGTTTCTTGGTGCTGTGCAAGCAGTTGAAGAATCAGAGAGTGTCAAAGGCAGCACCAAAGGGTCCTGTTTGCTCAAATTTACCGAACAGGCTTGAAATCTTTCTCAAAGTTGTTTTATGACAGAGGACAGGGGTCCAGACTGCTCTGACTTCCTGGTTGCTGTGAGCCCATAACCAAGGGCTCAGGGACAATATAGTTCCCTGTTATCGTGCTTCCAAGCATGAGGAAGACTGGCGAATAACTGCAAGCTCCTTTCACCTCAAATGATGGACTGGATAGCGATGTAGTTGGCAGAGAGGCATGTCTTCATCCAGTAGCAGGTCACCCCAATGTGCTCTGGGGATGTTAGGGAGCAGATCTTGCCTCTTCCTTGGATCACCTGACTTCCTTCACCTAACAACTGGGGGACGTTGGAAAGGATTGCTCTCCCAGCAGGGTCCAACAAATTCTTCTAGAAGGGTGACATCCAGAGATGAATTAAAGAAGGACTGGGAGTTCTCCTCGTTTATAGGCAAATGTAGGCAGGTGATTCAACAAAAGCAAGACTGTTGTGGTCTTTGCCTTCTGATATCCTATCCAGGGTGCTTTGTGCTAAAGGAAGTGGAAGAGACAGGAAGGAAAGAGAGAAACAAAATGCTGTAGCCCTCTTCTAACTGTGCGGAGCTCCCTCTCTCTGCATTAACCCCGCCAACTAATCAGCCCCATAGCAACAAAAACCCTTTTGTATGTAACACCTTGTATATGATGTGGCATCTGATGCTGGTTCCCCCTCACAACTCCAGCTGAGGGGCTGTCTCCCTGTAGAGAGGTATTACCTGACCTCACAAAGGATCAACAAGAGAAAAGTCTAGCCATTCAGTGTCTTACCCTGCTAGTAGAACGACTGAAGTGACTTGGCTATCACAGGAGCTGTCAAAGGGGAAACAGTGACATCTGAACCTACTCTCCAGCACTGCAGAGCAGGTGCTGCAGATCAGGAGACTAGTGCAGCAGGACACAGGTGTATGTTACACTTTTGGCATAGAACTTATGTTACAGGGGCCTAGCAAGCCACGCTGTCTAAGATGCATCATTTTATTGGTGAATTAAACACTTTAAAAAAAACAGGGCTTCCACAGCCTTGCCCGATGGCAATTCCTGCCAGCCTATAGTGGACATCAATGATATACCATTCTATCCATGTACCTACCTGCATGAATTATCCCACATGACCTGAATAAATAATGCTTTGCACTGAACCAATGTTTCGTACAACAATAGCGCAGTACAATATAATTGGGGCACATCTTTGATCTTACAGATTACACCAGGCACTATCTTTCCACGTAGATCAATAGACAACTGTAAAGGTTTCTAGTTGGAATAGCTCAACACACCAAAAACTGCATAGCACCCTTGGAGCATGTCAAATTCAATCCATGAGAAGAGAGCTCACGATGAATCCAGGCATATAAAACCCAGATGCCTTTCTCCATCCCATTCCAAGCTTGGCAGCATCTCTCCATTACCCATCACTGGACGCCCTCTAATGGTGAGTTTGGTCCCTCTATGGTGTCGAACTTCTTTGCCTCAAGAGAGACTACTGTGCCACGCCAACTTTATCATCCGTCAACTGGATACCCCTTCACAAATATGTTGCCTTCTAATCCCTCTGTGTCTCATATCATTCCTTTCATCATGCTTGCATCTAGACTTTTGAACCATCTTCCCCTTCAGATAAAGAACACCAGAGATCACCTATCCTTCCATTAATTCTTGAGGATCCCAATCTTCTGGCAAAATTGGCCCCACTGGGCTCTGCTCTCATCATTTGCAAACATCACCTCAGCAGTACATTTTACTGCATACACATTTTTCCAAGATAATGAACACATTATTTTATACTTTCTAATGTTTTCAAAGAACGCACTATGTCTGAATAAAAGCAACAATATGACCATTTAATGCCACAAGCACCCATGAAATATGTGGGACACAGGAGTCAAAGGATTTCCAAATGTACCCTTTTCAATGTTTAATGCACTTTGTAATGTATGCAAAATCACAATGCGGGGATACGGTTCAGAACAAAAGTAGCTACATAGAGCAATAGTGATGAAGACTAACAGCATGTAGCAGTTTGTATAATCACTGAATTATAAATTCAGATAATCTTTCAGAAATATGTGTTTTAGACAATGCCATCTATACAATCTACATACAACAAATATAACATTAAAATAACAAAATAAAATACATTTGATTTCATTTCATCTCCAAATATACTGATACAAACATATGCACTCAAAACCAGACAATAAAATCAACAGATACAGTTTTGGAATACCTAAATACACTTCCAAATAATAACCCAACTCAAAACATGACAAATCAAAGCCATCAATACAATTTACAGCATTGACCATGGTTTTGTAATATTCAATTTCATAGTTCTCCATCGTATTATCTTTCTGTAACTTTTCATCCTCTTTCATGCCCAATAAGGATACTTCATTATTGCACATTTTAATTGCCTGGATAAAGTAGGAAGACATCATTTTAAAACATCAGAAAGAATGTTTATTTTTAAGACTGAGACCAACAAGGTCCTGTATATGTATTGGTACAAGCGGCATTGAATATGAAATGATGCAATATTTCATCTGTATCATGCTCACATATGTACATTGGAGAAAACAGATTAGATTTTTTACAAATACCATCCATTTGTCACCGGTGAACTATGTTTCAGGCATTAGGTGGTAATTGATTTGTCCAGTCTAAGTATGTCATTTAGTGGGATTTGATAAAACACTGTTTTCGGATTACTCCATGCACATACGTGCACATACGTGGAAAATTAAGGGCATAGGTCTAGCTATTTTCCTATTCTATATATTCCCAATACCCATCTTGAATTCTGGATAGGAAAGGCCATTAGTAGTCTCAACAGATAGATTTTTAGAATTTAGCTTCCAATCGAAACCTTTTTGCTACAATCATAATCATAGTTAAAAGATAAGAAAAAGAAAGAAAGAAAGAAAGAAAGAAAGAAAGAAAGAAAGAAAGAAAGAAAGAAAGAAAGAAAGAAAGAAAGAAAGAAAGAAAAGAAAAAACCAAAGGAGCTTCCAACTCCAAACTTTCTTATATAATTCTAGAATAAAACAGACTTCAATTCATCCTCAGAGTCCGTCCAATCATGACTGAAATATTTCCTTTAGGAAGGCGAACAAGGCCAGAGTTAGGGAGATTCTTTTCCCCTGTTTCAGAGTATTCCACCACTCACTAGCTGTTGTCGTGCGTGAATCAGTTATGAACATTTTAATCAATCTAATTCTAACAGGCATTAGAAATGGACATTGTCAAGATTAAATGGTACAGAGAATCAAAATGCTGATTACAAAATCTACATGTAAAATATCGATCCTTCGGTGGCTTCCTAAGTTCTGTTACTTCCTTCGTAGGAAACAGGTTAAATCAGAATCACATGAACTCAGTCCATAGATGTGGAGAAGAAAATTCACATACGATGGAAACGAGCCTCGCCTCCTATGGTCCCAGAATCTCCTTCCGCAAGTCTTAAATTTGTTAATCTGGTCCTGGGTAATGATCCAATATTGATCGTATAGCTTTTGTTTCACGTAGGTTGGATTATCTATTAAAGTCACTTCTGATAGAGCGATACTGTCAAGGATCGCAATCCATGTATTTTTCCATTCTATTAGAGTTCTCTCACGACCTTCTCCCATGGCTGTTTGGGGAATTACAAAGCCTCCTTCACTCAGCGGAATCAGACACTTACAGTAGAAGGATAGAGCCTTTCAAAGAGTTACTGCGTACAATGATGTTAAACCCAACTCCTTCCGGATCAAGTCAATGGGGAGTGATTTAGGCAGGCAAAGAACTTTCCTCTAGAAGAGACCATCACATTTTGGCCACACTGACCATGTCAAAGAAAGTGATGTTTCGGAACCGTAAGTTAATATAAGCATGACCTTCAATTTGTAAAACTCAATTACGGAAATTAGCGAAAATCTGCAGTGACGCTGTTTGATCAGGTTCGCCTTTGCTCTGCAAGGTAAGGTCTTTGTAGGAGGCATTTATACTGTCATTTAAGCACAGGCCTGGGTACAGCATAGATGTTATCTACGGTATTCTTTCTCCCTTTAGGTACCAGGCCCTTAAGCGCGATCTGCTTCCTCTGTTCTTTCCCAAAATCAAGAATATTGATTTGTTTGCATTTATCTTGAGCGCGTTAGCCTCCACGATGGTCCCCAGGGCGTAAAGTTGGTGCTGTAGACCTATTTTGTCCAACAGCAGCAAATCGTCCTTGTATAGAAGCCTGCTCAGTGCCACTCTGGCTAGACAGGGGGGAAAGCACCTTGCATCAACAAATACTTTTTCAGTGTCCGATATGTATAAGTTAAAGATGGCTGGCGCCAATCTATAGACTTGTTTAAGGCCCTTAGCTGTTGGGATTTCCTTAGCTGTTGGGATTTCCTCTGTCAATGAACCCCGATTGTCTCGTCTTACTCTAAACAAGGTTGCAGAGTGTAGTGCTTCCAGTGCTTCTCTTAAGTCTTGTGGGCATCCCCAAGCCTTCAACTTTAACCATATAATTGTTCTGTCTACAGAGCCGAAGGCCTGTGCCAGGTCTTTTGAAGCTATAAAAACTGAAGTATTCTTTTTAAGTTTAACCCTGCACTTGAGAAGATTCACAAGAAAGAGTTTTAGGGCAGTACCTATCCCTCTCACGAAGCCTGCCTGCCAGATGTCAAAGTGGTTGGTAGCTGTTCTCCATTTGTTCAGATCTTCTAGTAGTAGTGCAGCTAAGATCTTTCCCACAATGTCCTGAAGGGCAATAGGTCTGTAATTGGCAGAGTTGGACCTATCACCCTTCTTAAAAATTGGCACAACAATGGATCGTGTCCAAGATGGCGGAATGGTCTCAGTGGTCCTAATTGTCTCAAAGAGGTCCTTCATAATGGAAGCCCACTGCTCTGGATCTTTTTTGAGCATAACGTTCGTAAGACCATCGGGCCCTGCAGCTCTTGAATTATTTGACTTTGCAATCAGGTCAATGATGTCGCTCTTCACAAATTGGAAATACCAGGTGGTATGTTGTGCCTCCATTGACCTCTCCACCAAATTGTAGTTGTTTGCAAATAGTGAGCTGTAATAGTTCTCCCATACTCTTGCTGAGAGTGAATTGGATAACATTGATTGTTGTGGAGCTGTCAGACCATTGAATATTTTCCACATGTCGGCCGTGCTTTTGGTGGCTACTAGGTTCAACATTGACTCACCATCAATTGGAAGAAGCAGATATTTATGGTGCTTGAGCCAATTTTTGTAACATTGTTTGCCTTCTCTTGCGGCTTCCGTAGAGTGCCCTACGTCAAGTATGTATTTAATTTTCTTTTCCTGGTTGCCACTTCCAGTTCAGTGTCGGGCTGTGAATACTTTGTTCATACCCATTGGACATTTGTCACTAAAGGCCATTAGAACCAAAAGATAGTGGAGAATTGATAGTTTTCTCAAATCAACTTCTTTATTTACAAAGCCTCTAAATGCATTAGATAAGGCCATAACTACTACTTATTCTTGGTGGGTTTCCTCCTGGTGCCATTAGGGTCTTCTACCTGGGCCTCTGGAACCACAGTCCAAGACCTTCCACTGAGCTTCAAGATGTTATGGTCACTGAATTTAGTCTCGATCACCTCTAAGTTTTCCAATTTTTCATGGAGTTGGTCCGATACAAATATATAGTCAATGATTTTTGAGCTTTTGCCTCATTTCCATGTTGTCGAAGGGGGAATATCTCCCATTTTGTGACCATTAATGGGGTGATGTTTCTCCTGTTAATTCCTCCCTCCACCAGAGTCCTCTTTCTATACTTGGAGTCACATCCCGGGGCGGGTCTTTTATTAGCTCTGTGTCCTTGTTAAAGCAATCAATATTAAAATCTCCACAAATCATGACATCAAGGTTACACCAGGTTGTCCTTGCTTCGTCTATCTGATTCATGACAGATGAAATTAACTTTTTTGACATCACCGATAAAGGATTCCAATATAAATTGTATATCAGCAGGGTCCAACCTCATGGGTCCCTACAGCTTTCCTCCTTGACATTATAAACTGGGTTAAGGTGGTCATGTTTACTGATGAAACGACCATATAGCTGCTGGTTCTCTTGATTGCAGTTAACAGCCCAGCTGTCGGTTTCCCTGAGACTCCTTATGTGCAGGGTTAATATGTATTTGGAAGCCTTCGAGAGAGGTGCGAAAAACCCCTGGTGTTCCAGCAACAAAAGTCGTTCCCTTACAGTCCTTCTCCTTCAAGTGCTTTGAACATTATGAGCTTGAGGCCAAGCATTTGGTAGCCAGCTCCAATCTTCATCTTCTAATTGGTTGGTTACTTGCACCAATGGGATCGGGTGTTCCCTTTTTCCACCTACATTCTCAATCACAATGCAAAGTGTGAGTGATTCTTTTGGCCCCGGGTGTCCTACATAAATAGATTTCTCAGGCAAATCTTTTTTTGTCCTGTTTCTGGGCCTATTTCGCCCATGTGTCATCAACTGTCATTGCCTGTTCTTTTCAGGCTCAGGAGCATGTGGTGACAACTTTTCTTCCAACTGTACTTCCTTCAACACAAACCCCATCGGGTGTAGTTTATGCCCTTCATTCAGTAGGAGGCGCTTTACCTCTTTTGACGAGAAGTAAATCCCCACCCTGTTGTACCGTTGCTCCTCCGGGAACTCAATTGGGTGGAGATCCTTTGAGCAAATTGCTCTTAAAGCTGGGATGCTGTTTATGAGGCGCATAACGTTTCCTTGATTCAAAATGAGTTTATCATTGATCATTAGTACCCTCTCCAGTGACATTCTGAACGTTTTGCCAGATCCTGTTGTTTCCATTGACTTTGGCGTTTTCAGCAGCTGTTTCTTCTTCTTTGCCTCTAATGTAGACTGTAGAACCTCAGTACTTTGTGGTCCTGTTAGCTATTTTCTGCGTTGCTCTAGTGTCTTATATTCAACCCTTGAAATATCCTGTCTTTTCTCCTACATTTTGTCTGAATAAACTTCTCAATGAATTTTCTTTTGTTTGACCCACATTTTACCATAATTCAATTGTTCCATTAATCCTGGTCAGACAAAGGTTTTTTCTACTAAGCTTTCGCCATCAAGTTCTTCCTCAGGACTGGTGGCCACTTCATCCTCATCCGAGATCTCCCCATTGAGAAATCTTCCTCCGAAGAGCTATCTGGTTCCTGAGGCCCCTGACCCTCTCTGTTGCCATACGCGTTTGTTGGATGAAATAACCCCATATCGCCATCTTCGGAATAGGTTGTTTTGAGGGGCATTCCTGTGCTTTGATGGGTGCTTCAGTTTATGTTGGAGATATGATTACTGATGCCATCACATTCTGATTAGTTTGCGTTTGAACTTTAAGCCATGCTGTCCTTCTTTTCTCTTTTTCAACAATTATCGGGTCTATTATGCGCCTCAGAATATTGGCAATTTTCTCTGTGTTTTTATCTAAATTACCCTGCAGTGCAGTAATGAACCCCTCTACGAACAACATCTTTGTGTGTAACATCGCTATCATGGTAGTTTGGTCTTTAAGTTGGTTGCTTTGATTTTCAATTAACTTCATAAAGGGGGCCATTGTAAGGGCAAAGGTTGCAATCATTCCTGCATCAATTGTCAGTTTGGGGGTTGCCTGGACTTCCTCCTAGGAAGCTGCCAGATCCACTAACAAGTCCCCGTCTGACAAGACTTGCTCTGTGGATTTTTTTGTATCTTCAATCCCGGAGTATAGTCGAGGGCGCTTATTACTTTTCTCTATCCAATTCGAATCAGAGGCCTTATTTACTTCTACATATTTGCTTGCAGGCCATGCAACCAGCAGGTGTCTTTTTCGCTTCACATATGTATGGCAGTGCTGTTTAATGGCTGCCATGGAGGGATACTATCCTCTGATGATTCCAGCCCACTAACCCTGGCCAAAGCCAAGGAGAGTTACCTGACTTGATTTAATCTTGAGCCTCCCTCCTTCATTAGCTCATCTCCATCTAGTCCAGCTGGATTAAGGCTCTGGGTCATCTTACTGGACCCTGGGACGTTATTTACAATTTGGCCTTGCACGTCTGAGTCATCCTTTGGGGTGACGTTGCTTCTCTCTGCACTTGCACTAACTTCTGCGTTAGCGCTCTTCCTGGTATAGAAGAAACTCTGCGTACCCTTTAGGGGCGAGGGGCTAATACCCTTGGGCTTCCATAGTGCCATATCCTTTTTTCTGCAGGTTCTTATTAGTATCCCCTCTATTGGGTTGATTTCCAAATGTATATATCTCTGGTGCTTCTTCTGTTCTATCTCTGCACCCGGATGTAACAGGAATTTCGATAACTTTCTAAATATAATCTCAGACACTGCTATCGTGGTTTGGTGTAAGTATTGAAGACTCTGAACACTTCTTCCTAGATCCTAGTTCAGGGGCCGGTAGGCCAGTAGTGTGTCCTTTACACTGCCTCCAGTAGCCGGTCTTGGTTAGAAGGTGTTGTTAATACCTCAATTTGTTCCTCTCCAGATTCCATAATATTACATGAGGAGCTAGCTTTTGCACCAATTTCTACTATCGGAAAGAGCGGACATCCGCTAAATGGGGCTGGGAGATGTGAGGTAATAGTGATCGTATCCGACAAATCGGCCTTGGTACATACAATTTCCAAAGCCATAATGTCTTTCTGTGAGTATCCCATTATCAAGATTTGCCCGGAGAGTAATTTAGTGATGTGGATCAAAGGGACGATTCCCCGCAATCTCCACAGCTTTTTCACTCACTTGCTAAACCTTCCGATATTGCCTTAAGATCTATCCCTTCCAAGCAGAAGTTATTCCAATATAATTTTGTTTGTCCCCTCCCGTCCTGTGGCACTGCTAACAGTCCCGCATGTCTCACAGGCGGTTCCAATATAAAGTAGACAGCTAGAATGGGCTGCAAATATATCCAATAGAAAGGAGCTAATAATTCCCTGCTCCCCTGCGGTCTGCCGTGGACTGCAGTGGACGGCATCAATTATGCCCCACTTTGCGTGCGCTTCACAGAGCGCACAAGGTTTTGATGTTTTGGACCAGCAGGGGGGTGGAGCATGTCTAGCTCAACAGAGCATCCCCTTAAAGATGCTGGCACAGGCATAATCCGGTGTTAAATTTCTGTACCTTGCCTTGCAAACAGAGTGGATTTCTCTCAAAATATGTTATCTCCAGTCATGCTGCTTTCAAAGAATTATTTATTATTTTTACACGAGTTTGCTGCAAATCCACCATGTTTTATTTTTTGAAAAGTGGCAAAATGTACGTGCATAAAATAGTTGTATAACTTAGCCCCCACTTGACAGAATCTGTTCAGACTTTGCCCAAACATTCAAGGTTGGGTCTATAATCTTTCCGAAAACCTTTGTCCACATTTGTCACACGGCAACAAAGTTTTAAGCCATCTAAAAAAGTTGAGACACCCCTCTAATTTTGCCCCCTCTTGACAAAATCCCACCAAGCTTTGCCAAACATTCATATCTAGGTCTAAAAGTTTGCAGACGTTTGGGCAGATTGGTCAAATGGCACCACATTTATAAGTCTTTAAAATATTTGGTTTTTAACGGAAGAAGCGCAATCATGCAGAAAATGTGGTTCCGTTTCACGAATCTTCACAAACATTTGCTAAAAGCTTTTAGATCCAGATTTTAATGACTAATTAGTTGTTGCAGAGCCGACAGTCTTAGTAGCACTACAGAGCTATATATTGATGTTTTATCAGCTCCCAAATAAGTATGCAGTTCTGCTTTCAAACGTTATACGGTTTGATGTCTCAAAATGTTCTAAGCATTTTATTAATATATTATGAATCACTTTCAAAGCAATGTGCATAATGCAGAGAGCAGCATGCGGCCAGGAATCAGAATTTATTTAAAAGAAACTCTCCATCTACAAACTCGCCAGAACCCAAAGATCCTGTAGAGACATCTGACTAGAACTCAAACAATACACAAAGAAAAAAACGGGTGGATCAGCATTCTCATGCGTAGATGAAATTCTATGGAACTCCCTTCCCAAGGAAATCCGCAACATGGAGGACCAAACAAAATTCAGAAAACTTCTTAAAACCTGGCTCTTCAGAGCCAAACAAAATGACATCAACTGAACAGTGCCTGCACACCTCTTAACAGACCTACTACTGGAAAAAGAAGCAGCCCAAAATAATAAAGGGATAGGTATAGGGATAGGAGGGATAGGACTGGATAAAAAGAGACCTAAGCAGATGCTCTCCCTAGCCCCCAAAGAGGAACTACCAAGGAACAGGAGAAGCTGGGAGGCCTGTTACGATTAGAGCATGGAAGAAAGCTCAAGGGAAAATGGGGGAGGGACATTTCAGGAAAGAGGGACTCCCAGCCTACTCAAACCCAACTAAGAACCACCAAATGAACAGGATTAATGAACCTGACTCTCCCCAATGGATAATAGACAACGACCAAAGGATATCGAGGAAGACGATTAAACATTCCCTGCTGATCCAGCTCAGGCCAATGAATGCACCACCCAGCCAGAATTAGGGTTGGTACTATGATATGAGACAGCCTAACGAACCCTGGAGATGCTTAGGAACCACAAGCGATGAGCCAAGTCCAGAAAACATAACTAGGGGGAGACAAAGATCACACATACCACAGGTGACATAGAGAGATTAATCTTATAGGGAGGAAAGTTTATGCACTTAGATGGATTTCCAGGGTGGGAACCGCGATGCATTGGGAAGGATATCAGGGTTAGTGAATCCTGCACATTTAGGCAGATTTCAGACGTAGGAACTGTGATACACTGAGATGGCACTCAAGACAGGGGGAAGTGAGAAGCACTCAAATGGATTCCCAGGGTGGAAGGTGTGATGCACCTGGATGGACCTCAGCAATACGAAATGAACTTGAGGATGCAGGATGCAACACATTTGGATGGAGTTCCAAGAGCGTGGGGGGTATGCGAAACAAATTGGATTGATAGCCAGGGTGGGGGGAGTCATCCACTGGGGTGAACTCTTGGGGTGAGGGGTGGTGTACCAGGATGAGTGCTGAGGATGGAAGATGTGGAGAATTTAGGTAGACTTAAGGGGTGGGAGTTGTTGATCGCTTGAATGGATTTCAAGGAATTTTGTCAACAATTGTTACTAACAAACTCACTCGTCTGCATAAACCTCACAAACTCTGAACTTGACACAACCAGACCTCTACAGTATCACAAGCCACACCTACTTTACAACAGCAAATGATGGCCAACCCCCGAAAATCGCCCCTATGCTGAGTGAACGGTGTCTCTGAACCGAAGCTGCCAACAGCACATCACAGCTCTCTCGCTCTTTTTCTGCTCAGTCATACTAAACACCCATCTAGCATTACAGATCTGCGTGAGTGCCTGGAGACTATGCAAGTGGCATCGGTGCGTGATATAAAAACCTTTAAAATTAATATTAACATATATGCATAATGCTTTTCTAAATGTGATGTACTTTTTCCATTCTATGGACATCACTCATCTTCTCTCTCCTTAAGACATGATAGAAGATGGCGTTTCTTTGTTGATTATTTGAATAACACAAATGCTGAATTCTCTTGACTGATACATTGTTAATCCTGTTTATGGATATATTACTGTTCTGCTTTGTTCAAACGTTTTTTTTTCTTTCATTATTCCCCCTTTATCTTTCATTATTACCTCTTTTTTTATTATTTCTTATACTCAACTAGTCCGATGATTTATACTAATGTGATTCCTAGTTAATATGTTATAAATCTCGTATAGTTAATGAATTTCACCTTATAGCCATGTCTTACTCATTATTGTGAAAATGTATCAATATGAGCTTTTATGCTTTGTTCCACTTTGGATGTTTCACATGTTTCATGTATACTCAGACTGTAAAAACTTATTCTGTATTAAATAAAACCTTTAAACTAAAGAAAAATGTGATGTACTTTTAAGGTTTCTGCTGAAAAAAGTGCTATGATGATGATTACAAACAAATCCTATTAACAAATAATCTATAGTGGTGCCCATCAAAAAGTGTGCAAGTGTCATAGAATTCAAGATATTTATTTCTTGCTCAATTCAGAACAATATCATTGGAAGTCAAATACCTCAAAACTAAACAAATCAAGTATCAGGAAAACCAACTCTGCCTGCCTACATATGGTTCACTCAGTGAATAACTCTTTCTGCAGTGTATTACCCACTGTGAGCTACTTCAGTGCTTATTTTAAATACCTTGTCCAAACCCAAACTCAAAACTAACAAATGAACAAGAAAATAGATGAAAAAGAAAAAAAAAGACAGTAAGTGAATCACTATTACTACCAGTGTATATGTTTCTTCTTCAATGTAAGATACATTTGGTAAACATTTATAGTGGATAGCAACACCACATTCTCAGACTAAATCCATCAATTTCTATTAATTGAATGAATGTATCTGAATAAAGCCACATTTCAAATCAATCCTACCTGTGAGTTTCTCATTCTTCTTTGGAAAGGTTGATTATGGCTTTCACGCTGCGGTGGGGGTCGGGGGGAAGGCACGGTCTTGGCTCGGGCTTTGCGCCGAAACCGGTTATGTCCACTCCCTCCCACCGAGGCATGAACACCCTGGGGTTCATACCAGGTGCGAATGGCTTACTTTTATCCCCTAGGGAGATTTGTGCTGCTTGCATAGCCAATCTCCCTAGGGGAAAAGAAAATTATTTTTTTTTTAAAGATAGCTGCCACCATAGGGAAAAGGCACTAAGTTCCTTTTCCATTTCTCCGGCGACGGCGGGAGCGGGAGGTGCGGGGGACCAGAACTCAAAGCTCCGATGCCACAGGTAAGTGTGGAGGGAGGGAGTGTTTTTGCTTGGTTTGGTGGGGTTGGAGAGGCAACAGGGAGATGCTCCCTGTTGCCTTCCCACATAAAAAAAAGAAAAATGACATCACCCAGGGACGGTACTTGGGTGGCTGAAACAGCAGGCAAGAAAGGATATTTTCGCCCTCTGTTCCAGCCACCTCATTAGCCAATGGCCCTTCCCGGGATGCAAATGTAATATCTTCAATGTTAATATTATTTAATGAGTAATCTTCCTTTTCAATGTATCCATCAATCCTTCCTTCTGTTAATTCCAATTGTATTTTATTGAAAGTATAAACAGTGTATTGATTGTAATACAGTTATCATTATTAGTTTTTATCCCCCTAGGTTTACACAAAATAGAATTACAATGGGCCTCATTATAAGTCTGGCGGTAAGGTAACAACGGTGCCGGTAGCGCTTCCGGCACCACCGTTGCTACCGTATTGCCATATTACGAGCTGTGCTCGCTGCTGTCTCACTGCCTGCCAGGTCAGAACTGGCGGGCTGACAGGCACCCGCGAGCACAGCAAGTCGGATGCACCGGCACCGTTGTAAACGGTGCCGGTGCATCCGACATCCGCATTCCCATTGAGCCATATGGGGCTCAAATGGGAATGGGGATGTACTGGACACAGCACCCGCGAAAGGGCAATTAACGGGTCCGGCTGGGCCGGAATAGGACGGTAATTGCCCATTCGTGGGTGCCGGACCCGGATGCGAGTTTGGAGGTAGCCTTGCCGGTTTTACAGTCAATGCTACCTCCAACCTCGTAAAGAGGCCCATTGTCTTACTTTCCTTGAGTTAGTACTTAATTCTAGGACATGAATTAAACAGTACAATGGCAACACTTTGGGAGTGATGATGTGAACGATGCCCTGCCCAAGCGTATAATCCCTATGCCCAGCATATCATCCCACTAACTGGGCAAATGATAATACCTGATATGTGATATCTCTCATTCTCAATTCCATCATGTGGTGTATTGCATCATCATTCGCTGTTTGTCACCACACCACTCCCTTTTTCTCCCTCTCTGACCCTCAATCTTAAAAAATCTTTAAAAAAATAAACCAACAGTGTCCTATCTGTAGATTCTACGGTTTAATCCTGACTTCCCCCACCCCAAATATCCCTTACCACTTCTTCTCTGTCCCATCATTTAGACTGTTTTGGGGAGAAAATGTTGGGATTCACATTGTACTTTAAGGATTGGGTGGAAAGTACTTTAGAAAGGATCAACAGCCGGAATGCTTGAGAGTTAGCATTGTCCAAATAAACCACAACATTCCCATGCCTCATAAGGGTCCAGGTAACATATACCTTTCTTCACTATTTTGTGAGGGGATGCAAGGATGGGGGCTGACTGCATATATGGATTAATAAGGCACAGCAGTAGCCATTAAGACATCTATCCCTAGGGATTAACAATGGACATGGGGATATGGATGTATTGATAAAACAATGCTATACACCCCCCCTCCCCCTTTAATTGATTAATTTAATGGAACATAGAGATTAGGAGAAAGTGTTTGCTGCCTGGGGATTAGAATAATTGTTATGCATTCCTCCTAGCTGTCATAACATTTGTTCTCCTCCTTTGCACACCTGTTTCCAAACCTGCTTTTCCTGTTGGTATGTGAGTTGCTCGAAGGTGTCAGAAACCTGAGGCGGGAGAGTGGTGTAATTCCTATTTACCATGAAATATCATTAAAGTTGATTTGTGCTTTTTAGTGGCTGGATTTGATGGGTTGCCACCAGATTAATCAATCATGTTGACAATTGGTACAATTTCCTGAGAACTTAAACACTGCTGAAAACTGATTAAATGTTCCAAAATAATGGTATTTTTTTGCACTTATCTCGGATCTCAATCATTTCGAAGCATCTGTCCATGTACCTTGTACCTGAGTGAGTAAATGGGTGTGCCTCAGATACGTCCAATTGTTTAGGGATTTTAAAATGATATATTGCATGTCAACATTATAAGCGCAGAACATATTCATTGCTAGGCCCTTGAGTTCATAATTCAGGACTAATTATAACTTTCCTTGTATGATTCATAATTGCTAGGAAGGTGTGGCTGCCAGGAAAATAAATAAGCACTGAAAACAATGGCTTAATATTTCAAACATGTCCAAATACCTGCAAACTGCACTGCCCTCATTAGAATATAAAACTTGATTAATGTGTTGGATGTCCTGAATCATTGATTTCTCTTTTGCAGATTCATCACAGCAGAATTCTCTTGCCTCCCATTTTAGGAATGCTAATCATCTAGGTGTTGGGCATTGTTAACAAATACTTTATTCCCTAAATATCTTACCCTCCTACTATGATATCTGTTTTTTTTCAGAACCACTATTTGTGTAGGCCTCTGGGAAGAATCCAATCCGAGTGGACCTGCAATGGTTAACAATTCAGAATTCAACACTCTCTTGGTAACAGTGACAAGCAATTAGACGGAGACTAAATACAATATGTATTTATGAGCACATATGCATTGTTACATATACCAGTAGGTAGGTTCAAGCTATATATACACATATGCATTCACAGGTTAATGTCCAGAAGGGGATACATGCCACACTAATAATCAAAATGGGGACTTCCTGGCGGATAGGATGGCTGACACCGAAACCATCCAGGAACCTGAGGTCTCCAATGTTGTGGTCGTGGGACCTGATCTTGAAGATGCAGATCTGCTTTGTACAGTGGAAATGGTCGAGGTGACCCAGGCAGCATCCATGCGTAGGATTATGAGAGTGTGCCCTCAGAAAACTATTGGAGCTGCTGGAACCGTAGAGGGATTGAAAAAAACTGTGAAAATCACCAGTTTCCTTCCATCATGTGAGGTTTCTAACTTGAAGGCGGACGCCTTAAATTCTGAAATGGTTTTAGAACTGATGGCCTCTTTGCGTTGTCATGGCTCCAAAACAATTGGAACTATAGTGACGCTTTGCAATCACCACCGCGTAGTTGTGACTTTTTGTTTGAGACCAGACTTTCTATACTTCACCTACCCACTAGGGGTAGCCAAGAGGGGCTTGAGCCTCCTTTGGTTCTCATGGGGGATTGTTTCCGGGTGGTCAACCTCCTCATACGTTTACAGTAAATGTAAGGGATATTCATGAGACTTCTATGTCTTTTTCTATAATTACCTCCACTCCTGTGCTCAATGATGTTAACATGATTGATTCTATGGAGCCTGTTGAAGGAGGAACGAATTAGTTCCCCAATGGTAGCAATATCAGATTAGCAATTATGCGCCCAGATGCCTTTGGGCCAGGCGCGCTATACAAATAAAGAAATAAGAATATAAATATCAGCTGCTTCTCAGCTGAAATGTTTAGTATCCTTGAAAAATGTCTTACAGTATTGGTAGAAAAGTGTGGTGACATGGAGGATAAGCTGCTTGGGCAATATTGATATCAAAACTGATGCCTGCACACAGCCTATGGAAATATATCTGGCGCATACAGACACCCTTGCTGATTTAACTAACAAGCATGTGCTGCTGGTACAGGGGACTAAGGACGACACTGTAGGTAATGTTGTTATTCTAGAAAATGTCCCTGTTGCCTTAAACACCACTGGTGGATCTGTTCTAACAAATGTTAGGCATAAGAGGAAGCCAAAAAGGTAACTAGACAGGCAGTTATGTAAGTGAATAACAAAAGAGCAAACAATAGAATTGCCACTGTGAAATGACTAATGTATTGGACCGGCACACAGTAGAGCCTTCAATGGGGGTAGTCAGCACAGCTGTTGATGATGGTGGCAGGGTTGTCATCCCTATGAATTCTACTAGGGCTAAGAATAAAAGGGTCAACAAGATAAGACAATTGTGGTATTGAACCCATTAAAAACTGCATGGCTAATACATCATTTGATATAGAGGAGGGAAGACGGTGAGTACATAGTTTTATCCCCAATTAAGAGAAGAAACACAAATAATGCAGGCACTAAAATTGACGCCTCAAGAAGCAAAGTTAACCCTCGACTTGTTGTAGAGGGGAATTGTAAGCGATTTGGAAGGCAAAAAAATAAGGAGTTGGGAGATAGGGTTTGCAGTGCTGAAGCTAGATGTGCTGGAGGTTTATCGACTGTGTTAACCTTTAGGTAAATGCCAATAAAAGTAGCTTAGGTGCACAAAAAACAAGAAGGTATGTAGCTTCTTTTTTACTGGTGACACATTGTAATTGATCTAGGTTATTGGACTTGCTACACAGTATTATTCCACTTGGTTGTCTTAGGAGTGGTGATATACTTACAGATCAGACAAGACACCAATTATGCCACTTCTTTTATCTACTTTAGGGTGCAAAACATCATAGAATACATTTTATAGTATGTGGTTCCTTTGATTAAACTTGCCTACGATTTCTCCGTGATAGAGTTGGAGTCCCGTAATACATACCTGGCCAAGACCCCTTTATTTGTTTAAATGACGATAATTCGGCAGTGCTGCATATTCTGACACGACATCGTGGAAGAGAGAATAGGCAAAACCATGTTACCCTACTGGTACGACCATTTAATCTGTCTTAACGGTGCCTGCAGTGTGCCTAATTTTGCAGGATGGCGTAGGTAAGCATTGGGGAACTGGTGTAGCAAGTAAACAGAAGATGACACGGGGAGTGGCTTCTTAACCTGATTCAGCAGAAACTGTCACCTTGTTCCTGGTTCACCATTCCTGTTTTTATCTTGGAATACTAGGGGGCATAAGCATCCAACTGAACAGGATGGGTTATTGAAAGCGATATAGGTTTACAATTATTGCTCTCCAGGAGACCTGGCTTACCTCACCACTCACGATCGATGGTTGGCATACCATTTCTAAACAGGCTACACAAGGATCCAAGGGTAGGCCTAAAGGTGGATTAACATTTGGGGTCAAGAATCCTTTCCACAAATCACAACTGAGATGTAATTGTAACTATATCTTGGCCGGCGAACTAACTATACCCAACGTAGGTGACACAGGGTTGGGGAGAGTTTGAACTCATCATTATTAATGTGTATGGCCCTCCTTACCATGTTTTACATCTAGAAATACTTAGGGAATTACAAGTACTGCTTTGTAATCTTGGAGATCGGGCATTGATCATTTTGTGCAGGGACTTCAATGGTAGAGTGCCTAGAGATCACTCTCATCAAGGATACGATCTTGATCAATGCTCAACTCCATGTACTCCTAGCAGGTTGAATCGTACCTGTAGTCGTGTAATGGGCTGGGCTAACTTGATCTATTCTTCAGGACTGACTATGGGCAATAGTTACTGCCCTATCTGATAATCCAGCCCAGTATACTTGGATCTCTAACAAAAGTGCCAGCATTATTGACCACATTTCTGTTACCAAGCATGCCCCATTGATTGAGGATATGTGTATTGCATCTCGGCATGAAAGTGATAATTTCCCCCTCATAGTTAACCATGCTTTGAATGGTTCTGCCATTAGACAGGAGTCCCAAGGGACATTAGGTATAAACACTCTGTTGAATTGTGTCACTTGGAATTCTAATAACATACAACTTGCTAATGAGGTTGTAGATGGTCTCTTTAAAAGCTGTTTTGCTGAGTGTGAGAGTGTTGATGAATTGGGGCAGAACAAGGAATTGCTACTCTGGGTATTCAGAAATTTGAGGCCCACATCGAGAGGATTCGATCTTGTATTTTGACCAATGCTAGAAGTTGTTCTTGGAATCGGGTGGGTTTGCCCAATACTACACATCGACATCCGTTCTATATAGTTCTTAGGACAAAAAAAGGCTATTGAGGGCTGCTGTGCATAAGACGGCTGTACTTAATCTGGAGTCAGTCCAGCATGCCATAATTATTAAGACATTGAGGGTAGACCATCACCTTTGGCTAAATAGGCATCAGACAACTGTGGAATGTACTAAGTGGATGGAGTTTGGTGTTTATTGCTATTACTAATAATCATAGGTCTTCTGGAAGATTGTCTATGGTGCTGCGAACCGCAGTAGAGATGTCTGCAGTGTATCTAATGTGATTGGAAAAAGCATATGGAAACCACATTTGGAGGTCCACTTGGACTATATGATTTGGCTGAGACATCACCACCCTCCCATTGGGCCTCATTACAAGGTGGGCAGTAAGGGATTACCGGCACCAGTAAGGGCAGCGGTGCCAGTAATCCCTTACCACCCTACTACGAGTTCCCTTTGCGGGTCCTCCCTTAACGCCTGGATTTTCCAGGCGTTAAGGACGGACCCGCAAAAGGACTCTGGAGCTAATAACGGTACCGCAATTTGAGGTACTGTTATTAACGCCTTCCCCATTCCCATTGAGCCCTATGGGGGCTCAAATGGGAATGGGGAAGTGCCCTGGTGAATGGGCAATTACCGGTCTCACCAACCTTGGAATGGACCGGTAATTGCTCCATTCACCAGGGCGGAGTCGGAACGAGTTTGGAGGCAGCCATGGCGCTAATAGCACCATGGCTACCTCCAACCTCGTAATGAGGCCCATTCTGTTTATATGGAGGGCTACTCTGACATTCTGAAAATTGTTTGCTTCTAGAGCACCAGTTCCAGCCAACATTTGCAACATCTTGATTGAGGCAGACACAACTGCATGGGCTGGTGCACTACATTGCTTATTCAGGTGGATCAGTATTACCCAGCATCTAAAGTCTTCTTGGATGGACACTCATATTGTCCCCGTTACAAGAAAGGCTGCCGAAAAGATCCTTGTAGTTTTCGTCTATTAGCCATGCTGGATGCCTCGGCTAAAATCTTTGCAAGGGTCCTGCTCGATGAGCTAAACGTATGGATGAAGGAGAAAAATAACAGGGTGCTATAATAAGATGGTCTAACACACACTTAAGCAAGGATGCATTCTTGCACCCACACTCTTTGACCTTTACTTGGCGGTCCTGGGAGACGGTTTAAATAAATCCTGATGTAATATCGCCTAAATTGGGTGACGACAGCAATCAGTGGCTAGCTTATGCCGACGACCTAGCTTTACTAGATCTTACTCCTTCGTCCCTGCAGCTCTCTCTAAACCTTGTGCACTCTTATGCCCAATTGAATTCACTCACGAAGGCAAGTCAGAAGCTAAGTAAGTGGGAAACAGTTTGGCAGTTCGCCTGTCGGTGAAGGGGAGTAAAGGAAGGCGTGAGGAGTAAGTGGCATCTCGAATTTTTCTTCCCGTTATTATTTATTCTTTGCATAGTCTGGCTTAGCATACAGAAACAATGAATGCTTGAAATGGCCACGAATTTGCTGTTACCGGCTTCTTTGGGTGAAAGTGAAGGAGCTGTCTGTTCATTTGATTCCCAGCAGGTTGGGGGAAATAACCCAACTCGTTCCTCTGACTTCAGTTTAAACCCTCAAGCCCCGTCCATCGGGCAAAATGGCGGGTTATGAACACTTTTGAAACTCATGAGGAAATGGCTGGTTTACTAGATCACCAGGTGGATAATCCAGTTATGACTGACGTATATGGTGTACAATCACCTCCACTATATACTGATTTGGAGGGGGATAGTGTTGACACAGTCATATCTGTTACATCACACGCTTCCACACCCGAGTCAAAACAACTTAACCATCTTTTAACATCTCTGTCACACACCAATGTTGTAAACAGCCTGAGTGCAGAGAAACCGCGTATTGCCTTACATTACATTCTTTTATCGTTTGTTTCCATATACGAAGGAATAAAACTGGAGGTGCAAATGCACATAATTGCACTATGAACAATACAGAGGAAACTCGACTTTGCAAAAAATGCAGCTGAACTAAAAGCATATTTCTTGCACAAACACCAGCAGCAGTATTCTTGCATATCATATCTTTCGCAAGCCATTCATATGTTACAAAATACTGCAGATTTGTCCCAAAAGCAAGGCAAAGCAGTCCATCATCCATCAAACTCACCGGCAATACCGACCCCACCCCTGGTAGTGGTTGCTATTCCAGCCCCGGGGGCCTTTGCATTAAAAGGCAACACAAAAGCGTAATAACATTGAAAATCCCATGATATTATATAGTATGATATATGGCATTTATAACGCGCCTAAACACAAGTGTTTCAAGGCGCAATGAGGCAAGGGAGGGGGACAAAGGGAAGACAGAGCCAACGATCTTACTAGGCCAAGTGACATTGAGATTGCGCAAGTGTAGGAGAGAGGGGTGGGGAAAAGTGCAAGGGGAAAGGGTAGGGGGCAGTGCAGTACATGGGATCAAACAATACCAAGAAGTGCGGCAAGTGCAAGGTTAAGTGCAGAGAGCAGGTGTCCAAAGTGCAGGTAGGGGGACTGTAAGGTTATAGATACAGACCCAAGAGCAAGGGCTCCTGGGGGGGCAGTGCAGGTGTCCACCTGGGGCGGAAGGGGACCTGGGCCCAAGATCAAAGGGTAGCCAGGAGACCAGTACAGTTTCAGCCAGGAATTCAGCAGTGGAGAGGAAGAGAGAAGGCAGAAGCAAAGAGGAAAGTCTTAAGGTGCTTCCGGAACTGGAGATGGTTCTCCTCAAGTTTCAGAGAGGCAGGGAGGCTGTTCCTGAGGGAGGCCCCAGCAGAAGAAAGAGAACTGTAAACTCCTGAATAACAACAAAAGGTTGTCTAGAAAATGTTTGCAAAGTGTTACGATCCAGGATTCAATCGCAAAATGAAACCGAACCCCCCAAAAGTATCAGTTGATGTGTAAAAATCTCCTGTTAAGGTGATAATTGATAGCTTTTTGGAGGGTGAGGACGGCACAGAAAACGATGACCTGAATGGATGTCAGAGAGTAATAACACCACAAAAAGGGGCGAAAGTGTATGCAGTAATGACAACTACTGCCATCCAATGCAAACCATCTTCACGTGGTTGTTATGAAAAGTGAAGCGGGTATTGCAGCTCACAGAATATGTGCATTAGTGCAAACTGATGCAGTGGCCCCGGTTGCAGCAAGCGCCTACATCATCTCTGATACACGGACTGATACACTGACTTTTCCTATACACTCGAATGGTATCCAACACATTAAAGAGGCTAACTTGTATGCTAATAGGGCAGATCACTCTCCCTCAGTGCCTGGTATGGAGACAGGGAGTTTGGTGAAGAAATACAGCGTGGCGGTCATGGTAGGCTCGAACGTTAAGTGCTCACTGGCTCTGCCTCACCCAGAAGTAAATCTAGATCATGACTCCAACAAATATTTTTTAAACGCCTTGCTGCACGCTTTACCTGTGACTCAGGTGTTGGAGCAAAAAGACACTTGGTTATTGAATAAATCTAACGTGTTTAGCATTCTTAGGAGTGCTTCTGGCTTTAATAATAACGAGGTGGGCGTGTTCAACTCAAGTTTGACCAGCCGTATTGGCCCTACGTTTGGGAAGTTGGACAGGCATCCTTGTGCATCAGCTTCATCTTCCTGCACGTTAATCATGGAAAGCACTTTTATGGATGATGCATGTTTAGTCCTCAATGGAACTGCCACACTCACTGTGTTTTCGGAGATTCCGAATTTGTATGCAATTAATTCCAAGGACATTGAGCGAGTTGAGTTCAGCCATCCAGTTTGAAGAAACATTGTTACTAGTCATGTTGATTTGAATATGGTGGCTGAGGCTATAAAGCGCGAGATACCGCTCTTGAGACCATTAGGATTCACAGTGACAGAGTTCATACCACCTATTGTACAGAAGGGCTGTGAACTAGATGGACAGTGGTGCCCGGCTAGGGGAAATTAAACCTTGGTAACCTTTTCTAATAAGGCAACAAATGAAAGGGTGATACATTTCACCCCAGTATGAATGGTTATTTTACGTGCTTTTAGGTGGCTCAGAAGGGCGGAGTTGGGCCCCTAATGTTAGGGCTCAGGACTTTAATTAATTCTGGATCTTCAATCACAGAGGTGAATGAGCTAGAATCTCAGATTGGGGCATTGGCAGTGGAGTATGAAATAACGGTTGTTGGGGGGATTTTACAGAATTTTATTAATCAGCATTTACTGGCATTAGGGTTTCCAGGCAATAGACACGTTTTTGGCAAAACTAAGATCTTGCGTTGAAGGTTGGTTGAACAGGAGGGATTTTGGTCACATGTTCATAGTGGGAGATTTGAACTCTTACTGTACAGTGTCTGAATATGACAGCATTGAGACATCTATTGTTTTGTTTGATGATCATTCCACGAAGAAGACTCGTAATGGGGTCAAATGGCTTACTTGTATGAATTCCCTGGGTTTGCTTAAAGTAAATGGGGCCGTTAAAGGGGACGTCTCCGAAGATTACACCTGGTTCAGGGGGTAAGTGAAGTCCACCATGGATTACATTGTTTGGGATGAGGAGGTGTTCACTAAATGTTGTGAGCTAAGGGTGGAGTCTACTTTGTGGGGTTACTATTTGTTGTTGCCTTGCTCACTGGATCTGCAGGTTGAGGACTCAGAAAGAGTGTATGCTCATAAAGTTGCCATGAACTTTGGTGGTAACAGAATTGTTTGGAACACCGGTTCAATTAATAGATTTAATGACAGGATGAAATATGTTTTAGATTCTTCAAACTTTCAACATAAAATAGGTCTGTTTACTGTCAACAACAATGACCAAGTGTTGACCTCAAACTTGGCTGAGGTAGTAGGTGCAACCTGCATGAAGCAAAGTGCTGGCCGAATGGATACACTCAATACTCATGCTCATGACCTGGGTATTGTGGAGAAGAAGAAAGAAATGAGAGCAGCAATTAGGTTTGTTGGAAAGCTTGGCACCACTAGTATAGTAGAAAAGAAGGACATTGCAAGGATCACTTTAAAATCCAGGAGTTGGTTTAAGGGACAAAGATCCAGAGTTCATCAGCAGGAAGTAGAACTGATGCTTGATAGTCTTAAGACCAAAATTGTAGTTACATTTTGAAATTTGGTTAACACCTTGAAGCATTTATTTAAGGGTGTGCAGGTGAATGCGGTCCCAGCGTCTGTATGGGTTTCTAATTATGAATCCCTATATTCAAATGATAAAACAGACTTCACTCTGCAGACGATCTTTGATAATATCTATGGGGCTAGTCAACCAAGGGCACCCGGTCCTAATAACTTATCTAACAAATGTTTTAAGGGAAACCCTCTCGGTTGGCAACCATTTTATCTCTCCTCCTTTTAGATATAGAAAAAAGGCTGCTACCCCTCTTCATGGAGAATTTCCCATATAATACCTATGTACAAGCGTGGCCCTCGCTCAGACACCAACAATTACTGACCTATATCCATCCCTGATACAGACATTAAAATATTCACAACAGTTCTTTTAAAACATCTTGAGCTGTGGGCGGTGAAGACGGGTTGTCTGAGCAAATGGCAAACCGGGTTTAGAAAATCTCACAGGACCACTCTCAATGGCTTCGTATTCAAGTATTGTCAAGAACTTGTTAACTTCGGATACTTTGAATCCATTCACGTGGCAATGATTAACTTCAGCTCTGCATTTTACTTAGTTAGGAGAAACCTTTTATGGTTGAAGTTATATAACTGGGGAATACTGATTGAGCCTTTATAGCTCATCATACGGTTATTTGTCTCAACGGTTGCAGTTCAGGTTAAACAAGGGGCTTTGTCTAAACAGATTCCTTTTAAGAATGGATTAAGAAAGGGGTGCATGCTAACCCCCTGTCTATTTAATCGGTATGTTTCAGATGTGGGCGAAGCAATTGGGAATGCCACTTTTATTTTGCCTAAAATCAGTAATTTAAGGCCAACTTGGTTGGCTTATGCCAATGACTTCTTGTCGTTGGAATGTACGGCAGTTAGATTGCAGTGCCTGCTCACTGCTTTTGAAGGTTATGCTAACTGCTCATTTCTTAAAAATTAATGTTTCTAAAAAGAAATACTGACCTTCACAGCAAAGAGAACGACAGTTAGAGGAACTTGGGCAATGGGAGGATTCCCCTTGGAGAAAGTTCCAGTCCTGATATATCTGGGCTTTTACATTTCAGGTGCCCCGAACAAGGTTAACACGTTTAGCTATTTTAGACATCGGACTGAACCATTAGGTTCCCCGGTGACTTACATTAAAAATAGATTTTGTAAGTATTCCCTTTTCCCACTTATTAAGTATTATGTTAGTCCTGTTCTTCCAAAATTAACCTATGGGATTGAAATGTATCCAGCATGAGTCTTTCAAATTTTGGAAAGAATGGAAAGCAGTGCTGTGCCTATGGCTGCAATTTTATTAGAGATTGATCTGAGTAGTATTATCTCTTTATGTAGGTGGAAAGCCTTGTTGTTTTTCTATAAACTGTTTGTGCCTTGCTCAAACTTGCTTTATGCAGAATTGAATCAAATTATGAAGGATATTGGAGTTTCTTGTGATTACATCCTGAAGGAAATTGGTCTCTCGAGAGTGGAAAGAAAGACATTTTGCAATTTGACTGGTGTTCTATAACAGATAGGTTTCATAATCAGAAGAGTATACAACATCTGTCACATGAACATAAATGTTTAGTGTCTCTCGCTCCGTAGAGTTTGTTTCCTTGTTCTAGGATTAGACGGGACTTCCCAAGATTCCACTAGAATCAAATTACAACTCAGTGGTCCCGAGAAGACACAAGGAAATCAATTCCAACCTAATCAGCTGTCACTTCTGTGGAGTTGAAGGGGTCAATAGAATCGTTGGGGCATGTAATTATGCATTGTTAGACTCTAAGCTCTAAACGCATGGTTTATTTTGCAAAATTCTGTGAAAAGAGATGTACAGCCGATAATGAGTCATTTTGGAAAAGTTGCTTGAGCACACTTGCAATAGCCATTGTGGGCTTTGTACATTCCCTGGGTTTGTACAACGAAGATAGTGGCCAAACAGTAAACTTTGATCCGTGTTGAGAATTAATTTTGATAATAACTGTGTTCGTTTTATGGTTTTTAATGTTTGTATGGGATTGTATTGTAATTTTGTATGTTGTAATATTGTTAAGATTGAACAATGTTTTAGCCAATAAACAATGGGAAAAAAGTAATCACTTACAATTAACATTAATAAAACCAAAATAATGTTGTTTTGTGCAAAACACAAGAAGGTACCTCATTGGAAGTTGATATTGAATCAAGAAGGCATAGAATTGGTACAATCCTATAATTAGCAAGGAATCCACTCTTGATTCTAAATTGGATGGGTCAAGCTGCATCTGGATCAGATGCAGCTCAAAACAGCAAAGGTTGCGGGAGCTATTACATCTTTTTCATGTAATGGTGCTGGGTATTCGGGTTGGGTTGTTTATCAGATTGTATCTCTTTAAGATGCTTCCCATAATCCTGTATAGTGTGGAAATGTGGGCCCCATAGAGAATCCCTTCTCTCGTCAAGTTAGAGCAGAGCACTGTGCGAAGGCTGATGAGATTACCTCACAGTACTCTTGCTGAGTTTATTCTTTTAGAATGTAGTGTCAGGGGCATTCTTGTTAAAGTATACTTGAGTTTTTTCACTACCTACTAGAAACTTATGAATGCCACTGAGGGTACATTGCTATAGCTCTTTGGAGATGCTCTTGAGATTTGGAAAAACTTAATGCGCACCGTCGTTTATCTAAAATACAGGACATTACTGAGTTTTGGGTTAAACAAGTTTATCATTTATATGCAATGTTCCTTTTGTTTTGCTGCTTTATAGAAATGACTAGCAAAATGTGTCCGTACTATGTACGGGTTCTGTAGACAGGCACAATAACACTCTCATCAATTGTTGAAAACCAACGATTTTGTAGGTTGCTGTTCGGAGTCGCTTATCGCTTGACATGATTTGCACTTTGAAGTAAACTGCACTGAGAATGGGCTTGTGTGGCTGGCTGACATACCCAGGAGCAGACGTGGAGTGGAGGTGAGAATTGGCATGCTGCAGCACACTAGGACCTTCTCTGCGCTCTCCCCCACCTGTCGCCTAAACCTGCCACGATGCAGTGCATTGTGGTGCATTTTGGTGCACAAATCTCAGAAATGGTGCATACTTGTGCCTTGAAACATGGTTTTCAGGGTCCCATAGGGACCTTTGAGTTTTGTTCCTCACGTTGAGATGCTTAAAATGAGCTTTGTCCGGTCCTTCTACGACTGCATTGATGTTGCGTCGATTTCAGGCAACTGTCACATATGTGAAGGGGCTGAAATCTGGTCAAAGGGGTAGGGTGACCAAATGTGATGTAGCCAGTAATGTTTGGAGGGTCATAACAGGTAACTATGCAAAATTTGGTGCTTATTGGTGAGCCGAATGGAATTGTATAAGGAAAAAGCCAATAGATGTTCTACTTTATCTATAGAGAGATAGAGATAGATATTCCATCAAGAATTACCCAAAAAGACTGTCTAAAAAATCTTGTATGGTAAATATGTTCGAATTTCAGCTGTACGAAAATCATCCACAGCCGAAAAATACAAACATATTTAACATACGCTGCAAATGTAACGAACAAGAGAAGCAAGGGTTGCGGGGGTGTCCCCCACACGGCTATTCACTACAATGGCATCAGAGTTTCCGGGGGTGTCCCCTGCTTACCGATGAATAAAGTAAAAAAGAAAAAAAGGACCCTGTGGCTCTGCTTCCCGTCCACGTCAGTGGAAGGAATAAGTGTTGCAGGAGAGAAGACGATTTGCGGTTGAACAAGGATACCCTTGTTCAACGTCCAACAGGAGACGGAGGGCAGCTTGCACGAGTGCTGCGCATTAAACAGTGTATGTGGGTGAAGGGATAGGTGGGCAACAGGGTTTGTAGAGGTGTCCCCAAGATATGAATATGGGGATAGGGGGCATACAGGCAATATATATGTTTGCGGCAGAAATTACCGTATTAAAATGCATATTTTCGGTCAAAACGGTTACAGTAATTTCTGCCGTGAATATATTCGCCACGGTTAATCAACCCAAATTCATTCCATCATACAGTCAAACATAACTTTTTGCAACACTGCCTTCATTCAATTATTCGTACTTCACTAATGAACCGAACAACCCCAACACATTTCACTCTCAAGACAGCCTCTTCAGGTGGATTGATATTGACATCAGAACTCTTAATACTGATCACACAAACATATTTCACTGTAGAGTGTGCGGCATCAAATTATCAGAAAATAAAGCTGCATTCAATGGGCTTTAAACTAAATATGAAGGATCAAACCCATAATTACTTGAAACAATTTCCATGGTAAAAGGCTGACGAGAAACCGTAATGGCCTGCTGGTTTGTGCTAATGTGGATGCCTAGTCGTGCAATGTTAGAGTGTTCGTGTCTAGAATACATACATAGTATTGGCATAGGAAAGAATAACATTTTTTAAAAAACAAAAAAAAAAAATGTGGGGGTTGCAGGGGTGTCCCCCGCATGTTTCATGCAATAATGTCGCCACAAAAAACAGCAATTTTTCGGCGATATTTTTGCATGGCGAGATTTTTGTGGCAACATTATTACATGGAACCTGAAAGACAGAGTATGATTGGTGGGATCCTCTCCTACAGAAGTGAGCGATTGCGGCTACTAGCTAAGCTGATTGACCTTTATAGAAGAAACAACCTCGAACCGGATCGCAAGGGTCCCAACGTGCCTGGAAGCAGATATTAGCTATGAGCCAATAGGCAGATGCTTAAATAGACCGCACTTGGTATGAATTGTATGAACAAGAACTGATGAAAACATGGCAGAAACGCATGAACTGTCATACACAAGAAACACGCCGCCACAGGACAAAGACTGGAAAATGGGCCGATCCTTGCAACAATTGGTTAACATAATCCAGGAGGAGCGATGCAGAGGCATATGCTTGACAACATTGATACATCATTGATTATCCCATGGCTAGGAATCAGGAATCTTCTACCCATTACCCAACAGTAAACCATATTTGTGACACTAGGCACAGCAGATGTTACGTGCTGCCACCCTAAAGATCAAAGATGGACAACAGTAAGGGTGGTGACCAAATTCCTGCAGGATGCACTAATGAAAAAAGAAAAAAAAGTTTGAGTACACCCCACCAGAGTTTTACTGGCTGATACCACCCTTGAATGATGCATTCAGCAATCACCAAATGCAACAAAAATGAATACTGAGTCACAGGAATAGATGCACCCCAGCTGGCTGGAACCGAAAAGACTGCCAGTGAAATCCGGGGCAAGGACCTAGAGATGGTAACAAAAAGCCTGATTCCAACTGGCTTTGCCATTAGTAAGCTCCTAAGGAGACAGTGGCGGAGAGACAAATACCTTCATTAACATTCGAACAGCATGTGCGGAACAATATCCCTCAAAAACTGACAAAGGACAATGCTAATCCTTGCATCCCCCTCTCCAGTCCTACTTATGTTGCAGGTTCATCGTTTCTATTTACTTACTTAAGGTCCCAGTGGCCGAACATATTTTAATAAACTAAAGTAAAATACACAACTCAAACACTCACAAATCAGGAAAGCGCAATATACTCTAGTCCGATTTCTTCCAATCTATGAGGCAGATTAAAGGGAGCGAACCAAAGCTTCCTCAATATGACACTTAGTTCCACTTCCAGGTCGGCAGAGGTGACAATTCGTTCTCGTTCTTCCTGCTCCAGGATTTTTCAAACTGTGATATGGCTCGGAAATAGAAGTTTAGATAAAACCAAAAGAGAGCTGTGAGGTGTGCCAGGCAAATCGCTGAACCTGCAACAACGGTGCGATTAATGCTGTCTCTGGCTTGAGGTGGCAGGAATCGGGCAAACGTTCAGGCTGTGGTAGCTGCATGCTAGTTTATAGAAGACCTAAAATTAAAAAAATATATAATTCACTAACAGTTACTTGCTGTGCTCGCATTGGTACATGAAGGCAGACTCCCCCATGGGAGACAGTGAAATGGAGGAATTTGGTTTTGCTATTTATCTCCTGCCGTAGGGGAGGAGTAAAACACAATTTGCCACACGTGTCTTTCCTAGTGAGGGTGACCCCCATTGTTTAGGACTGGGAGGAGGAAGAGAATGTGATAAGGCTAGCCCAAGAGACTCCCAGATCGGTTCCCATCCCAAGCCGAGTCTCACACACGAACAGCCCACTCTTTGGAACACTCAAACCTACACGAATGCAGAAACAGCCGCAGTCCTACAGCGTGTTCAGAAGCTGAACAAAATGGTAAATATGTCTTGCAATTTAAACACATGTTCTTGTTATAGTGAGTATTATGACCAATAGAAAGAGAATAGTGCAAATTACAATACTCAAGTATTGTGTGTGTGTGTGTGTGTGTGTGCGTATGTGCGTGTGTGCGTGTGTGTGTATATATATAAATGGTAACATCGGAATGGTTTACACTCGTGGAATCAGAGGCAACCATGTTGGCCAAATGGTGGAGGCTGGGGAATCAAATTGCCAATATATTAAAAATTAGTGATTTGCTTTGTAATCAAAGGGCGGATAATTGAAAAAAAAAAACACCCTGCTCGTAGTCTCAGTAAGTTGAGCTGAAATAGTTTCTTGCCGAGTCTCTAGCTGTTTAATGATAAGAGGTCAGAATATTGCTATATGAAAAAGATAATCTGGCACAATAGTGAATGAATAGAAATGGAACAATCCCAAAATGTGAATTATGGGGCAAGTATGGTATTATAATTCAAATACATAGAATTTATGATTATGAACAGGGACAAGCCTGGGCTTGAAATGTTTGCAATACGAACAAAATCTGACAAATAATAGTCATAGGGCCTCATTCTGAGTTGTGCGGTAAGGGATACCGGGCACCGGTAAGGAGACCGGTGCCGGTAAACCCTTACCGCCCAATTCCGAGGTCCCTTAGCGGGAACCGCAAAGGACGTGTGGTCTGACCACATGTCCTTAGCGGGTCCCGCTAAGGGACCAGGGCGCTAATTACGGGCCCGCTATTTGCGGGCCCGTAATCAGTGCCTTCCCCATTCCCATTGAGCCCTATGGGGGCTCAAATGGGAATGGGGAATAGTTGGTTGAATGGGGACTTACCGGGTCCTCCAGGGTCGGAATGACCCGGTAAATCCTCATTCAACCAGACCGGACCCGGACCCAGTATTGGAGCTAATAGCGCCATGGATGCCTCCAATCTCGGAATGAGGCCCATAGAATCAGTCTGGCAATTGCGATCAAGGATGAATGAATTTCTAACGAAAATGCTGCCAGTTGACCATCCATAGTCCAACTCACAAAGTGGCCAAGCAAGTTCTTCCCGTGTTGAGTAGTGTTTCCAACTTTCAGTTGGAATGACTGTTCGCAATACTGCCCAAAATACCTCTGTCCACGCTACTCCATCTTCTTACACTGCTTTTCCAATACATAGACCACATGCAAAATTCTCTCTGCATCTCTGATTTGTGCATAATACAAACACAAGGTATATTTAAAAGCCAGCCGTATATGGGTAATTTGATTCAATATTGTATGCAATAAAATAGTTATTTTCATTTCCCTTTGTCTTTATTTTGACTGCATGAACACATTTCCACCACTTGGTGTGGCTCTCGTGCCTGTGTGCCTTTGCCATTGCAAGTGGCGGATCTCACATAATGATGTTGGGCCTCAATATGAGTCCGGCGGTAACCCTGCCGCTGCACCCGGCCGGGTCAGACCTGTTGGGTACAGTGGCTCTGGCAGGCAGACTTGTAATTTACCGGTCTGGAAACAACGGTGCCGGTAGGCTTAACTGCACCATTATTTCTGTACAGGCAAACATATAATGAGGCTCTTTACCTTTGTTTCAATCCAAAACAAGCCAGTTCCCCGTCTCCTTTCTAGGTAGGGCTGGCACATCGTGCTTATTGGTTAAGGTAGGATAACATTTATTATGAGGTTGACATTGAGGGTTGAACTTGGTATTTTCAAATACCAAGTTTTTAACACTTGCCTGATTATGGGGCACACTGAGCCTTTTAAACAAAATACCTTATGCAGTAAGTAACACAGCATGATGAGGGTAAATCCCTTTTTAAAATGTCTCCAGTTGTGTGTGAAGAAACACCATCCGCCTCGGCGTGTAACCCTAAACCTTTTAGATTTTTGCTACTGAAAATTAGGATAGTTTTTCTCTCGACAAAGTGACCTCTGCTAATCAGCACTCAATTGCTAAATACTCCATGACGTAAAAGTATAGCAAATGTGTTTTCCGAGCAGGCCCCTGTGTACCGACATGCCTCAAACTGCCATGTGGCTTGGCAACATGGCAGCCCCAGAGTAACATGTACATTTCTGAAACAGCTTCCTGGAATCCAAACTATTCCAACATCCGTGGGCTGCCTTTAACAGTGGGCACCCATGGTTGAAATCATATATAACTGTTTATCGCTGGAGCCTGGGCAGCTTGGTTAAATATGAATATACAGCTATATCCATCTGCCATAGTAGAATATGAGGGAATACAGTGACCTATGAATTGAACACTTGTTAAAGCTTTTGTGTATCATTGTCAGGTGCTGAGGTTCACACACATGTATTTGCTGGGACCAAAACTGAGGTTTTCCTTTGATCTCTGCTGGGAAAATGTGACACTTTCCTAGAGGAACAAAACATACCCTCAGAGAGTAGGGTGGGAGTCAGTGCTTCAAACGCTCTGCCAGCACAATGGGGAAGTAGCACAAGGGGGCTGCAGCCTTTTTGATCTGACAGACATGAGAGGGGGGTAGTAGTTGTTAGTTGTAATGCTTAAGTGAGGATCTGTCCCAAGGGCAGGGGTACTTCCATCTTGGAAAGGTTCAGGTACCACTCCTTCCTGTGACCCCCCCAAATTCATTCAGTCAAGGCACTCTGTGAGCTGACACCAGAAGGCAAAGACTCTTGATACAGCAGCTGAGATTGGCCACTTACAAAAGGCTTGACATGGACCAATCTGCTGTGGCAAAATAACAATGTAAGGTGGTGAGACCCTAACCCCTTCCTGAATCATATTTGAACTCAAGAACAAGAAGTGTTTCACTGGAACCTTATTGGGGTATCTGCCCAACTTCCCCTGCAATTTGGATTAAGATAAGGCTTTGCAAGGCAGGAACAATACCTCCTGTATAGCCACTTCAGGGAAACATTTGGGATGACCTGCATCTGAAAAACCCTCCCTTTTGGTACCCAGGATAACACTCGTCACTGAAAGTAGCTCATGTGCAAGTGTACTCTGGCAATTTACTGAGTTGGAAGGGCAGAGGAAGCACTTTTCTTTCCTCTGAGAGTCTGGGTAAGGGCCCACAGCTATCCAAAATCAGAAGAAGCAGTATCGGGGTCTGTTCACACTTTGAACCACTTCTGAGATGACCCATCCACCCAGCGTCCCCAACTCAGCACTTTACTTTACTTACTTTATTTATATAGCACAGACCTTGGACCCTAAGGCATGAGGGTGCTGAGAAACAAAAAAAGCTCACAGGTTAGAAATTAATTCAGAACGAATGTGGATGTGGAGAACTAAAGAAAGGAGCGAAATCATGCAAACAACCATGGTTTAAATTTTTGCTTAAATGGTTCAAGCTTATTCTGAGGTCAAGTGGGAAATCGTTCCATGCCTTGGGGGCAGTGATAGAGAAAGCTCCTTTTCCTGTCTTCCTGGTTCTACATCTCGGGATTGTTAATCATTTTTGATTATTAGATTTGAGATACCTACTCACAACCTTATCCTCAATGAGAACCTGTAAGCAACTCGGCATAATGCCAAGAGTGCATTTGAAAGTAAGCACTAGGAGGCGATATCGTATTCGAGCCTCCACCGGGAGTCAATGCAAAGCTCTTCTAGCCTCTGAAACATGGTAACGTCTAGCGAGGCCCATGATCACCCTCACGGCACCATTTTGAATTACTTGTAATCTGTTTGTATCTGCTTTACTAAGAGCAGCTAAGAGACTAGAACAATAATCCAGTTTGGCACCAATTATCGCTCTTGCTATAGTCTGTGAATTGGCCTGTGTAATCAGAGATCAGAGGTAAGCAAAAACTTTGATGTAATATGCTGCCCCTGAGACTAAGCGCCCTACGTGGGCCTTCATAGTAAAACACTGGTCGAATGTAACACCCAATGTTTTACTTTATTAAGAGGGGTATCGCGATGTCCCCTAGTTGGAAGACATCATAGATGGGACCTAGTTTGGAAAGCATAGGTTGTGAGCCAACGATTAATAGTTCCGTTTTAAACCTATTCAGAGCCAGGTCATTCCATAACATAATGAATGCATAGACCATGTTCAATTCCTCTTCGTCCGATTCATGGGAACCCACCAAGGGGACAACACACGGTGTATCGTCAGCGTAACTGCTAAATAAAATCCCTTCCTGATCCAACAATGCGAAGAATGGAGCCACAAAGATGTTGGACAGGCATGGCGATATTCAGGCCCCTGAGGGATCCTGTATTCCACTGGCACTGAGATAGCCTCGGCCACATCAGAACATACTCGGCTTTCTCTATTATTAAGAAAGAATGAGACCCAGCATGTAGCAGCTGGGGAGAAGTTGGCCTCTTCTTCTAACCTGGCGACCAATGTTACATGGTCTACCAGGTCGAACACGGCCGATAAGTACAAAAGCATGAGCATGGATGGAAGACCTTTGTCCATTCCGTCTAGCAGCCTAGATTTCAATTCCAGTAAGGCAGTCTTGGTGCCATATCCTACTCTAAATCCGGATTGTAGACTGTTCAATACGGGGTATGCATTTAAGTGTTGGGCGATTCGCCCATGCGTCACTCGGTCAAGAATTTTAAGAAGGAAAGGCGTATTTGTAATAGGCATATAGTTTAATGTCTCATCCATAGGTAAACCCATTTTTTTTAAAGAATTGGAGTAACCCAGGGTAGTTTGATATCAGCTGGAACGTGATCCTCAAATAGCGAGGCAATTACGAATCTACAAATTGATGCAAGTAAGGTCGAGGGCAGGTTTTTATGATCACGGCCGAACAAGGGTCGCTTTTGCATCTGGTAGTTTTAAGATGCGTCACCACCTCCAACAATTCATCCACAGTAATAGGGGAAAAGTTGAACTGTTGGATGGAGGCGCATCTTTTATAGCGCTCGGTGCAATGCTTGCTCTCATCTAACGAGCAGGCCATTTTATTTCTCGCAAGATATCATCCTTGATGCCCTTCAATTTATTAACCAAGGCATCTTGTATACTCTGGCACCAAGCCCTATCCTTCACAACAGATCCAGCATCAGGAGGGGCGGTGGATTCCTTCTCTTTCAGTAATTTAAACAGTTCTTTTACCTCAGATTTGGCATTTACAATCCTATCATTAAAGCATTATTTTTGCGTCCAAAATAGCCAGTTTCAACACTGAGCAACACTCTTGCTGAGCCTTTATAGCCCGGCAGAGACCCAGGCACAGGATTCGTTTTCCATTCATAGAAGAGTTTCCTCATTTTAGATGTTTGCTTTTGCAAGCCAGGGGAATACCAAGGTTTACTTTTTACCTCCAGCCGAATTCTTTTGTGTTTCACCGGGGCTAATTTATTAGCGATGTCGTGAAAATTGGAGATCAAGGTTTTAGACATCCCTTCTACTGGATTCTCAGGTCAAAAATGTATATTAGGACTCAACAGAGGTTCAATTCTGGTTGCATAATTAGTCTAGAGCTTCTACCAGTAATATTTGGGGTAATCAGCCTGGATAACAAAGTGTACAAATGAATGGTCAGACAAGGGACAGAGAGAAACCTGGAGACTTTTCGTAATAACGGCAGAGATCCAATCGACCGCATGACCCAAGATGTGTGTAGGTAGCCAGTTTCTCTGTTCCAAGCCTATGTTAGCCAAGGCCATCTCCAACTCAACGCCCTTGGAATTTTCCTTGTTGCCTAACCAAAAATTAAAATCACCCAACAATAGGAAACTAGAATGGGGTTTGAGGAAAGGCAATAGATGGTTGTCCAAAGCCGACGTAAAGTCTTCAAACAGGGAGGAGGTCTACAAATAAGAAGAAAATTTAAGGTAGCTTTTGCGTTAAGACCTATTTTTACCTGTAAGGATTCAATACCGTTCATTATAGTTCCCATTTTTCCCCACACAACTAAATCAGTGACTCACACCCTAAAATGTGCCTGAAATAAACATTTATTAAGTCTAGCAATTATTGTATAGAATTACAGAAAGACAAATTATTTGTTATCCTATTCTTTCTTATTTATGGTCACTGCTGTAAGTGTTACACTTGTGGAACCCCCTCTTTTTTTAAGAGGCCTGAGCAAGAAAGCTATCCACTCCAGAAACAAAGATCCACACGACACTGGCCACAGCCCAGGAGCTTACATATAAAAAAAAGAAAAAAAGAAAATGACGTCCCTGACTGCTCTTCAATCCAACATCAGCCTAGTCCTGAAAGCATCCTGACTGCCGGTTCAATGCCATAAAGCTGTGTAAATCCAAAGCTGCCTATACCAATGTTTGCCAACAAAAAATCTACATCAATAGGTAATCTTGTTAGCAGTCGCAAGTTAAAAACGGAAGAATCCCAAACAGAAAACATCACTGCACTCTGGGGAATGGACCCTATCAAGGAACACTACCCATGCGGAAGCTATGGAGTGTGCAAAATGACTACAAAAACAAAGAAGTAGACATAGGCATCAGCAAAAATTGGTTGTAAAAGAATTTTTCTAACTGGAATACAGACCACGTAGTGTATATGATCAAATGTCCCTGTGGACTTATATACATAGGAAAAACCAACAGAAAGATCAAAATGTGTATAATAGAGCACAGGAGTTGTTTAAAGAATAAAGTACTCCAGGCACGATGGTTAAGCACTTCATGGAAAGAAATCATGGCCATGAAGAATTAAGCTGGACAGTACTATTAGCGGTCAAAGGAAAACATCAAATTGCAAGAAACAACAAGCTTTTTGAAAAAGAAGTATTTATATACAAGACAAAAAGCGGCACTAAAGGGCTGAACGAGGCCATAGAAGAGCACAATATAAAAGCTGACTGAAGGGATCCTGGGAGTAACTACTCCACCCTTACCTTTCTCTTACAGGTAGAGATTTAGGAATAAGTGTACCACAATCAATATATCATTCAGGATAATTTTACATCGAAAGATGGCTATTTACAAACAGATCTAGTACCAGAGAAGTAGATATATAATCAATTCCAGCAATTGATTTTTCATCTGAATACTAATTAATTAGAAGTTACATTATTTAGACGCAAATACAGAGTGAAATTCCTAGAGACCTATACTAATATGTAAACATGGAGGTGTCCATTTATACAGTACAATCATCGTACTAAGCTGAGTCTCAGGCACATACAATCGTGAATTCAGCATTTGATCCTACATCTGACCAATAGACGTGAAAATAGCGTATAGGTTGTATATGGGAATAGAAATCACAATAATGAATTAATATGGACTATTTAATTCTAGGCCTTAGACTTCTATTTTAGGTGCAACATAACTAGAAGGAGAGGTATAGAATTATGTAGATCATACCTACAAAAACTGAAATGATAATTAAACCGGGAGTCATACTGAACGTAACTCTTAGGGGTAAAATGCTGTACACTTATTATCAGAGGTCTGAAACAAATAACATCTGATGCTGATTAAAGATTTCATTTGTTACAGCGAGATACATGATCTGCATAATTAGAGATGCATCATTCTAAAATGGAGGACCTATTCAGCAAATAACTCACTTTACCCGCGTTCACGGACATGAAAGGTGTCCGTTACAAATACCATAGAGTTCAACCAGTCCTATACGAACACTACCAATTACTCCTGCTCGTGATAGCTACACACTGGTCAAAGTACTAACTTTTCTGCGTATCAAGACCCTGAAATTGATCGAGATCCTCGAGGAAATCAGATAAAAGACAACCTGAAGGTAAACAAGTGCTTTGAAATACATGAGCCATATACAACTAGTCAACGTATGTTTTGTAGATAATAGCAAATAAGCTTTATTTTTAACAATCAGAGGGACTATGATGTTTAAAACAGTTGGTTATAAGCTAACTGTAATCAATATGAATGTGAGGCATCTAATATAATTCATCACTATGTCACCAGCCTGCTATAAAAGTAGCAGCGTCACTGCACAAAGAGTGACATATTTACAGTATAGAATTTTTAATGACCCCTACAGATACGACGGGAACAGCGAGAACACTAATTTCCCTCCACAGAAATCAAAGCTACCTATTCCCTCTGAAGGACACAAACCATAATAAGAGTGACACAATGCACCATTTATGGACTTTTAAAAACCATAGAAAGGTAAGTGACCTACTGCACTAAAGGGTATTACTGGAAAGAGGGACTAAAAAAGTTGGGTCATAATGGGCGACCGGTCTGAATACAGAATTATCGTATCTGTTTAAGATGTTACTGTTGGATCGAACTAATTGAAAGTCATCCAGCAAAGTTATCATATAATTATCTGGATTCCTTCTTTATGACTGTACCCACCTGCTATATCAGGTAATAATATATCTGATATTAGCTTATAGTCAACCAAGACTTACAATAGTAAATAGAGCAGTTTTAGCTCACACTATTATGTGTTTCCTTTTATCAACAGTTCAAAGGAACCAATGCTTAAATATCACCTGAAAGGGAAGAGAAAACAGGATGTTTGCTATAGTCATTGTGACCACAAAACTTTCTCCTGATGAATGTTCCTTAGTCTTATAGTGAACAGAAACATGTTGAGCCTTACCCTGTATAATTAATTGCACAGGAAATTGAAGAAATGTGTTCTTAATACTCGTTACTTCTGTTGAGAATTAGAGTTCTCTTTTCTTTTTTTCATCTATTTTTCTATTAAATTTTATATTTCCCTAAATTCTGTCAATAAGAAGAAAAATAAGTCACAGACTATTTGTATAGTTGTTATATGTGTTCATATATGAATTTTTCATGACTGTTGTTTTTAGACATTTTTTATAATAAAATTGAAGAATTTTTTGGAATTAGAGCATGATTTTTGTTGAACTGTTGATCAATCTATCTACCTTTACAATTGTTTAATATTATCAATACCCGAAAAAAGGTAGGGATATCACTATTTATATAGTGAGAATCGGGCTTCTCCCTACAATTTAGAGCGATAAAGCCCCCCTTCTCAACCTGCTTCTTTAAAGACACATCCTTTCAACATTGCCACTGTGCCAATCTTGTGCCTAAACACCTCTGCTCATCTACACAGAGTGCCCTTTCACAAATGTTTGTATTCTTTATGTTCTTTTCACAGGTGTGGGTTTCCTTAGTGTTTGTTAGTGTTTTTTGATTAGGTGTTTGCATTTTATAGTTTGATTAAAAGTCTATATTTTTAAAGAACCATTTCTGGACCTTTGTACTTAGGTTGTTTGGCTTCATACTAGTATCAACTCACACCCCTCCTGTATAGCCTTGCTGTGCATGAACTACCACAAAAGGCAAAGGAGATATGCCTGTCGGGTTGTGTCTGTTTCACCTTTATGACTGGGGTCACTTTTGCTTTGATAGTAGCATAAGTCATTTTGTCATTTGTACTCCCGCAGAACAGAACACAATCCTTTTGTCACATTGTATTTGCCAGGAGTCATGTTGAATCATTGTTTTCCTGCTGTGCCTTTCACGTTGCAGTTTTTGACTGCTATTTTTATTTATTATACTGCATTTGTGTCCTTAAGCTTAAACGAGTGCCTTCAGGGCAAGTCACCTAGTCCCTCCTGTTATTCACTTTTCGTACTGACTTCTCTGTTCTGCTTCTGGAAAAATCAACATAATTTATATTTTTTTAAAAAATGCCTCACATGTCCACCTCAATCCAAGATGAGGTAAAAATTGCAAAAACATCCCAGAATAAAAATAAAAATGCTGTAGTTAACGGGTGCACAAGCGCATCCCTTCAGGATCGGCAAAATACATGCTTCATAGGAAATACCAACGGGGATTAAAATGTGGACATCTCCGTTGCCCGCATCCTCACTGCTTTTCATGGTATTGAAAAGAAGGGTCATCTATTGCAGTTTTCTGCATTATTAAAAACTGTGCACTATGATCCACCAAGGTACACAATACATTTCATTCTCAAATCAATGCATGCAAACCTGCATCTCTTATTGATAAATTATTGAATTCATAATAATGACACAGATTCCCAGTTTCATCGCGTATGGTAACGTTAATTACCACATACAGCAATTCTTTAAAATACGTTCAGAGAAGGGTGTTGCTAGGTTCAAACAGGGGTGTTGCTAGGTCTGGAAAAGATACGTGGCTACGCTAGTGTCGGGTGACCGGGGCTAGCTAGCATTTTGGTTGTAGACCCTGAGCTTTTATCTGAGGCAACAACCAAAAGACCGAGGGCAATATCCCCCTAGGCCCCCCTAGCAATGCCTCTGCCTTTAGACCTCATCACTCATGCATCCACTACTTCTCATTTGCATGTGTCTCCTTTCTATTAATATATGGTGCAGCTCAAAAAGGATCTCAATTAATAACGACAATATGTTACTTGACCTCTGCCACAGGAAGTTCAACAATATACAGAGTCTTCATAGCTGCCAAGCAGCCCTGTTTCACCTTCAGAGAATCCTTCATATCCCCTTTGCATTCTGGGACTTGACTGGTGTTTCTCGATTTACAAATTATGGCCGAGAGTCCCAATGTGCAAACTTAAAACCAGGACTAGTTAATGTGTAATCTTTGACATTGGGCTACTTTCCAGCCACGTGGGTTGGTGTTGTTGAGGCTTGTGAAAGCCGGAGGCCAAGGTTCTAAAAAAATAAATCTTGAAAATAGGACTAGTCTCCATGACGATAGTTGCTAAGGAATAGACTAGCTTTAAAAGTGATGATCTTTCATCCCAGTGAAAAGAAACACCCCTCCAAAGAGAACCTTCAAAAGAAAAGAAAACTGTTTTTTATTCATTTATTTCCATAATCTTTATTTCGACAAACAAGTCATAAAAGCCCACATAACGTTGCACATCATAAAATGCATAAAATAACATAAGATACATAAAACACATATTCCAATATATTAAAATGAAGTGCACACTCAAGTTTCAATATTGGTTGTTATCACAGTCCTTGCTGTTGCCTCATGCGTATCCTCCAAACCCAGTTCAGGTATTAGGTGGTGGCACACTCTGCCGGAATATCAGCTGCATTTAGGCAAACTGCCATCGGCCATTCCATGGATCTGCTCCCACGCCCGCGGAAGAGCGGTTTAAAAAGTACCTCCTCAGGGGCAATGTCTCAGGGCACAGCATCACCAAGTGCCTCAAGTCCTCCATACCATTCCTACAGAGCATACAGGTAGATGAGGCATCACTGTCCCAGCTATGCATCAACTCGGCAGTAGGCAAAGTCCCAATATAAAATTTCACATACAGAGACCTTTCAAATCTGAGTTTAATATAATCCAGGTAAGGCTCATACCCCTCCTCAGTCTAAATTGCAAGGTAGCATGCTAAGGATTCAGAGGATGTAGCTTTAGCCGAAGTATCCCGCTTTGTTTAAGCTAATCCAGTGGCTTTGACTCTGGTTTTACAGTGTGTAGTAATAGCATGCAGGTCACTACAATAGTCTCCAATACCCAGATCCGTCAAACACCTCTTTACATGGGCTGCCCACTTCAAATTCATGGCCCCTTGCTGGGATAACACATCCTGCAGTGCTTCTCTATATTTAAGAAGGTTTTTATTGGACCACAACCAAACCCAGTAAAGAACCAGGCGCAATTGACGAACAGACTATTCCCTGCATGCCCGTCTCGGGCCGCAGATTGGCAATCCCAATAAATTCTTCACATTTATTTATTGAGCATTTGTTAGGTGTTTCCAGGTGCCACAAGGCAAAGTGGGGAGACAACAAGGGGAATACAAAACAGTGGCACAACAGTAAATGTACAATCATGGTCTTACTAGGCATTGTGGCATTCAGACATGCAAGTGCAGAGAAGAGGAGTGCAGGAGATAGGGATGGGTGGAGGGGGGGCAGGGACAAATGCTGGCGGGGCCCAGGATGGTAGTCCCAAGTGCAGCCAAGGGTGGGGAAGGACTTCAGGCTAAGTGCTAGGGTGGGCAAGACCCATGGGTGGGATGCACAGCCACCAGGCAGGGCGCCCACAGGGAGCAGTGCAGTGGGGCGGTGCTGGTGTCGACTGGCATGAGGATCAGGCCACCAGTCTCAGCTGTGATTAGCAAGGAAGGGGAAAGAGGTAGAGAAAAGCAGAGTTTTTATACTTTTCCGGAACTTAAGGGAGGTGGTGTCACAGGGAGGCACCAGACAAAGAGAGAGACCTGACCCCCACACTCTGCTTGGAGAAGCGTTTGACAATCGGAGAGTTAGAGTTAGAGGAGCGAACAGCTCTAGCAGGAGAGTATTTAGAGAGGTAAAGCTGAAGATAGTGTGGTCATAGGCCCCAGGAAGCCTTGTGGATGATGCAGAGGTTCTTGAATTTGATCCTCATAGACAGTGGGAGCCAGTGGAGAGATTTTAGGGATGGAGAGATAAGTTCCCTGGGCTTGAGGCCAAGGATAGATCTTGCAGCCCTATTCTGGATTAACTGAAGGGGGTGTAGGGAGGAAAGGGGGTGATTGAGGAGGGAGCTGTTGCAGTAGTCCAGCTTAGAGAGGACCAGATCTCTGGAGACATTGAGCTTCTGGGGAACGTGAGGAAAGGGACACTGTCTCTGAGGAGGTGAATCTGGAAGTGGGACATACATTGATGAGACATACATTGACATAGAAGAAGACACATAATACATATTTTGAAGGAGCCTGAACTGCTATGTATGCCTGTAGCACTGGATGGAAAGTGGATCTTGAGTTCAGTGTGGAAATCCATCAATAGAAAATGTAATTCTTATTTAATAAGGGGTTCAATTACACAGGTGAAGGTTGCAATTTTGGGTTTAAAATAAGCTATAACCATTTATACTAAGGTGTACGAAGATAGATCCTCACTGCACATGCAATAGGGTTCAAGGCACGCTCCCACTTCTAATTTCTGTTAATTATGGACAAAGCAATAGGGAGCCTTTCATGCCCCATGGCCATTTTATCAGCCTGCATCACTGGGAGTGGCCTTGCATCAGTGTTTCACTGGTCTGTGGTCATAGGTATCAGCATTGGCAAAGTTGCCGTGCAGGTATGATATATCATTCTGAGGGATAGTGTCTTTGAGTGTGCAGTTGTGGCTGGCATGTGCTTTGTTGGCTCACAGCTGGATCTGTTTTACGGTTCTAAGATTTCTGATCTGTTTTTACAACATTGTCTACTCTAAAGGTAGATAGTGGTGTTGGAGATATAAAAAAGGGATCCTGTCAGGTAGAAATTTGCAACCCAATTCTTCCAGTTATTCTTCATCTTGGTTGTTGCATTTCTATACTATTCATGTCACTGATAAACTGGTCCTATGTTGTTGAGGGTTTTGCATCATGGATTTATTTAGGTGTCTCATAGCTCAATGCAAGCAATTGGATAAGCGCTACAAATCATCAGAACAATGGAAAGGCAAATGGGAAGAAAGAAAGGAGTTCCAGGGAAGTATATAAGGAGGAGGGCAGTTGGACACTAAAATGCATGCGATGAAAGAAGAGTCTCGAGGGATAGACAGAAGAGACAGTAATTGTCTTGCCTCCTGATTTTATCTCTAGGTAATTGGCTCACCTCAGGCCACTTACCTCAGCATTTGGCACAGAGGCAGCACAGTGGCACAGCATCCTCACTCAGTTGCTGTGCACCAAGCAGGTCAGGCGACCAAGCAGGCTCCTCGATTCTGATAGGGTCTAACTGTTAAATAACAAATCATTTAGAAATTGATCATGTTAACTTAAAACACTCTGAGATTTAATTATTCAGAGTTTTGCAGAATGGGATTTATTATTCATGGGGCTGTACAATGCGTGCACCATTTCTATAAAAAGATAATGTCTGTGCATTGTGCTAAATTTGTTTTAGTCTGGTGGTATTAAATCATTTATTTATTTATTTATTTATTGAACATTTATATGGTGCTTATACATCAAAAAGTGTTTCCAGGTGCCACAAGATGAAAAAAGAGGGGAGGGGAGGGGTTGACAGAGGAATAAATAACAGTAAGCGATGCTACTAGGACATGTGACATTTGGAGGGTGCAAGTACAATATTAGGAATTGCAGGAAGAGGGGGCGAGGGAGAAGTGCCGGAGAGAGAGGGGGCCAGTGGGATGGGCCATTCCAAGGAAGTCCAAGGAAGGACCAGACTCGAGTGATCATTGACACAGTACTGCTTCATTTGTCTCCATCTTTTGGTTTGGTCAGTAATTTAGAGGTCTGGATTGAGGGCATCTCAAAGAAGCTCTGGCCCTCAGACCGTAATACGTATTGGGAACATATGGTAATGAGGATGAAGGTTAATCAGCTAAATGGGGAGGATGCTAATAATAGTTTGGATGTGATGTCTTGCTGTCTAGTCTTATCTTGATTTCTACTGTGTCACTCTTACCATGTTCGACAAGTTACCCCTGTCCTTGCTGATGCTCCTCGCGCAGGTTTGTCATCATTCAGAACAGCATTTTAGGCTGTAGCCGCAAGCAGAATATTTCTTCCCATTTCTTTCCATTCAAACGTAGGGATCGCTTTCCCCAATAATCAAATCAGAGTACACGATTATCAAGTAATTGCAGGGCGGAAGCATAGGTAGATTACTGCGCTTCATCTAGTAGTTTAAACAGATTACCCTGCTGCTGGTGATGGGGTTCTTTTTTGAAGGTGCCCTTCCTTCTTCAAGTGCTAGGTTTCGAATAGGATAGTGAGCCCTGTTCACCTCAGCACTGGGTTATTCAATAAGTAACTGTTGTCGTAATGAAGCAGTCTTCAAAACTATTTTGGATGGTATATTTATTGTTAGAAGTCAGCCGACACGTAATTTGACTCTCTAGAATCTTTCTCAAAGCATGTGGATTGTGGAAATGAGCCTGACATCCAATCCCAATATCTTTATTTTTATTTATTTATTTATTTTATATGCTCATAGAGCACCAACAGCCCACAAGTATCAGGGCGCTTAAACATGGAGCATGAAACAGGGACACGACTCGGACAGCTTAGTGGTCAGGCTCAAAAACGTTCAAGGAGGTTTTATTTGAACAAATGCGTTTTGAGGTGCTTCCTAAAGGTTCTATGATTTGATTCCGAACGCAAGGAGTCCGGCAGCCTATTACAATGCTAGGCCGCCATAATTGGGAAGGCTCTGCCAGCACCACAAGGGCACCTAAATCCTTCCTGCCCTGAGCTTCTGACCTCAAATGCTGATTGGGTGTGTATCTTACAAACTTTTTCTTAAGGTAAGCCAGGGCCGAATCATACAAGCATCTATGCACTAACGTCAGCGATTTGAAGAGAATCCTCCCTTCCACCCTGAGCCAGTGCAGGGCTCTCCTTCCACCCAAAACGTGATCTCTCTTTTTAATTACTTGAATGATGTGTACCCTGTTATTCTGCATGATCTGGCATCTCCCTAATCCCTTCTTGGAGGCCCAGAGCAGAAATGAGTTGCTGTAGTCTAAACGGGATAAAATAATGTCCCTCGCAATGATGGCGGAATTGTTCTCACTTAGAAGTGGGCGGATGGCTCTCAGAAGCCGTAGGTAGTAAGAATTATTTTTATGTCAATAATTCACCTGAGCCTCATCCCCCAGGGACGCCTCCATCATCATCTCTAGGGTTTTAATCGGAGCTTTAATGCATGTGTCTTTGATGTAGAACGACTCATATTCTACTCCTATCTTAGATCATGCTTAGCAAGAGCCGAAAGTCATCAGCTCTGTCTTTTTACTATTCAGGCACATCCAATTGCCATCCATCAATTTTTCTATGATGCCATATACCTCCGAGATCTTTGCATTGTCTGCTAGGTAATTTCCCTCCAGCTCCAGCACCAGCTGGGTATCGTCAGTGTAATTGGTTAAAAATATGCAGACGCTTTGTAGTATCTCGCACAGACATTTCATGTAAAGATTAAAAAGTAGAGGGGACAGACTGGCACCGAGTGGGACCCCAGAACTTATATGTGCGGCCTTGGAAAACTTATCCCCCAATAAACATTTGCTTTGTGGTCTCCCAGGAATGATGTCAACCTGCCTCTTTGTCCACTGTAATAATTGGTGGTCAACCAAATCAAAGGCTGCATGTCCAAAAGCATTAAAAGGCCTGTTTTGCCCTTGTCAAGAATGGTTACAATTCTGCAAATCTAACTTAGCCGTCTCCGTGCTGTGTGCTGCACGGAAACCTGACTGCTGCTCATGGAGAATGTCATTAGCTTCAACGTGTGCTTGAAGTTGGTTAGTTGCTATCTTGTCCATTTTAAGGATAAAGTTCGAGTTACTAATTAGACGCAAGTTACCCGGGTTCTTAGCCAGGGATGTGATGGTAATTTCCTTAATGCATTGGGGTATTTTACCATCTTGAAATGAGGCGTTGACTATTTTTGTCAGAACTGGGACAAACAGTTCCTTGTTATCTAAGATTACTTTAGGTGGGATTATATTTTCAGAGCATGAGGAGGGTCTCATATTTGCCAGTATTTTAACCAACTCATCTTCTGAGATCGGGTGAAAGTTAAAACTTGCCTGTTCACTCTGTCTCGATTCTGCAACTATGGTGGGTGAAACCTTGTTAGATGCTTCTCTGGTCTTGATGATGACATCCCTGGCTTTCTGGATTTCATCCATGAAAGCCCTTTGCACTAGTTCGCAATCCTCCTCCTATGGAACAAAAAAGGGGGAGGCACAGCCTTTGGTTTTTCTACAGAGTTAAGGATGCTGAAGAGTTTACTCATGGAGTTAGGAGCAGCTTCTATATGTTCATTGTAGTAATTAGATTTTGCTTCTCTAATGCTCCTTCTGTATTTCGCATTAATACAGCTCCAGAGTTCTTTATTGGCAGCCGACAGATCTTTTTACCACTTCCTTTTCAGGCTTCTTTTTTCAATCTTCAGTTTACGAAGCTCACTATGAAATCATTTATTTTGATTATTTTGATTATTGTTTTTCCTGACCAGTTTAGTTTTGAAGGGTAAATACTGATCCACCAGGTCTAGGATTTGGTCAGAATATTGCTTAAGCATTCTTTCTTAGGAATCACCACTTTAAAGATTTTTGACAATCTTTTTTAGGCACGGTTCCAGCTGGGCAGGCCCTAAGTTTGACCCACTATAGTCGCAAATAAGGGTGGTTAATGATTTGAAGGGGTGTCCCGGTGACCACGTGGGCACCTGGTTCAGCGTTCTTGGTAATTATCTGCTGATTAACATTGTCTCAGAGTCTATTCAGCGATAGTCACAGCGATCTGTTGATGCAATCCTGTGCAGCATTTCGGGCTGTAGCCACGGACAGAATTTTAACCACAGGCAGAATTTATTTTCCCATTGAAACCTATCCCCATTTTACATACTGATGTCCTACATCCAAGAACTATCTCTATCCCTGCTGCATTCCTATCTGTCAATTTTCTTTAAACTAACTAGTATAGCAAGTCGACTGTACGCCCTTGCATTTTCGTAATCAGCACTGCCTGTATATTCCTTCCTGTCTGTTTATTCTTAAGGTGCGTAGAACATTCCCTCCTTGGGTGTTTCCAAGTTGGGTTTCATTTTTGCATACATGTAATGACAGCAATTAACTGCATACCTGCATCAGGGAATGTCTGGATAATGCTTGGCACACCAACTAGCCATAAATCTGATGGTGTCACTCTTCTGCTGTCCAAACATTTTGGGTTTTTGTTCTTTCTGTTGTGGACATCTTTTTCTCTTGATTGCACTTGGGGGGACTAATACCACTGTTTACAATGGATGACCTCACACCACAGCAGAGGTACAAGGGAAAAAGCACCACCAACTGTACTTAACACATGCATAATAAAGAGCAGCCTGCAATATCCGTATAGAAGTCTGCTAAACGTGTTCTTATCACAGGCTAGTTGTGACATCACAACTGACCTCTACTAAGAAAAGGGCATCACAACTGTTCTGTTATTACCCATTATGCCTCATTTGTGATGTTAGAACACTTGCTGCTTGAACCAGCAGATAGCAAAATTTAGGCTGTCACTGCAGCGCGTAATTAAAGCTGTGACAAACTTTTTCCATTTCTTGCATGTGAAATAGTTTTCTGTGTCACTTTATAGCCATTAATGGACAAGGATATATTTATGGTAGAATGTTTCATTTGTGCACACATTAAACACGTTTTTGGATGCATTTTATTAGCATTGCTAAATCTGTTTTTCAGCAACACAGCTGCACAGGTGCTTTTTAAAAATCCTACATTGATTGTATGGATCAGCAAATGGAATATCTCTTACATTAGATCAAGCAAAATTCCACGAATTGAAGGGGATGACAGTGTGTGGACATCTATTAAAACAAAGAAATACCCCCCTTCCATACGTGAAAAGGATGTTGCAAGTCACCTCAGCGTTCTGGCACTTTATAAAGGAACTTAGCCTTTACCCTTGTTGCTCCATTTGGTCAAGGAACGCCCCAGTGACTTGCAATAGCCTTACAACTTAGGGTAGGCGTTAATGAATCCCATATAATACAGGTAGCAGAGGAGTTGTTTGTTACATATAGCACAACCTGCTTCTCAGAGTGGTCAGTGGAAGGTGGGACAGCAAGGGCTGCAGCTGACTCTCATGAGGGTTAGTTTCTGTCAGAACCTTTTCAGAGGAATCGTAGAGAATTGGTTAACTGTGAGGTCACAACTAGAGGAATATAATATAATCAGTCAGTTGTAATCGTTTTCCAAGTTGTGATATCACAAACAGAGGATTCCAACTATATTCTAGTCTATAAAATATGTATTATGTTTGTCTGGGTAGTGTATTGGAGTTTTTGGAAGTTAGGAAATGTTGCAACCGCATCATCAGAATTCTGGGCACCGGACCTGTGGTGGCTATCACTTGAAACAAACACCACTTTTAAATATGTAATCACAGTTTCCTTTATGGTCAAAACTGGCCCCAAAACCACCAGCTTTGGAAATTAGTTAGAAATACATGTTTTCTCACGAAGCACATTGTCAACATCATACAACAGATGTAGAAATATGGTACCTCAGGTAGTGCCGGTGACACGCAGTAGCATTGATACGCCCCATGCAACCTATGACTCAGCCACTAATAACAATTAAGAACACCAAAGTACACCTACCATATCAAATATAGCGGACCACACCTACGTACCCCACAATGTATAGCACCAGCACCATTTTTGGGGTATTTATCGATTTTGGAGTTAAATACAGAAAATTGCATCAACACAGTCAGTAAATAAGAGCACAAGGATGTGCACCCACAGCATGCAATGATAACCCATTTAGCCAACTTTGTATCTTGACATTATGCAACAACATCCACGTCACCATCAGAATTGAGGTGCAAAACTAACATCCTGCCGTATCCCGTATCAAGTCGACAGGAGTTTTTCGGCAGGTACTGCCTGATATCACACGCCGCAGGTGTTTTTTCTTCCCACACACAACTTGTTGTCAAGTATTTCGTCTGGTTTAAGGTGATGTGGTTTGGTGGAGGGGCAGGGACAGGCAGTGCTTAATTTGTAAAAAAATAAGTGCCAGTGCCTAAAAAATATTGGCCCCATAATGCCGGGCACGGCGCCGTCCTCAGCGCAAGCTCGCCGGCCGCGCCATTTCAGTTCTAGACCTACCTAGATCGGCCCACCACCAGCCCATCACACTGCTGCTGCTCCATGTTACATGTTTGGCGCTGCAGCAATTGTTGGCACAGGCTAGTAGTAAATACGCAACTAAGACATGCTCCTCCTGTAACTGCGCCTCGATGCCCCCGGGCTGTGTGAGCACTTTAAAAATGCAAATAAATAAAAAAGCATTCTGGTTCAGTCACTGTTGCACTGTATTTGTCTGTACCCCACCTGCCCCATCTGACAGTCTGTTAAAGTACACCATGGGCCTCATTACACGGAAGGCGGTAGAGGATTACCGGCACCGGTAAGGGCACCGGTGCCGGTAATCCCCACCACCCTACTACGAGGTCCCTCAGCGGGTCCTGTCCTTAACGTGTGGTCAGACCACACGTTAAGGACAGGACCTGCTGAGGGACTTCAGTGCAAATAACGGTACCGCAAATTGCGGTACCGTTATTTGCTCCTTCCCCATTGAGCCCTATGGGGGCTCAAATAGGAATGGGGAATGGTTCATGGAATGGGGTCTTACCGGTCCCGCAAAGGTCGAGTAGGCCGTTAAGTCCCTATTCCGGGAACCCGGCCTCCGACGGCGGTAAGGGGGTAGCCATGGCGCTAATAGCACCATGGCTACCGCCTTCCGTGTAATGAGGCCCCAAGTACTGTTAATCAGTTACCTCCAGGAAGAGCACCCTCCCCTCAGCCCGTTCTTCCGTCACCTCATCCAGGTGTTTTGTGTAATCAATTTACTCTCAAGCTCTTATCAGTCATCACATCTCATAAATGCATCCCCCTTCACCCTTTCTTCAAGCATGAGCATGGTGTTGTATAAATTGGAAAAAATAAGTTCAGCAAGACATTGTTGTGAAATCAATGGCCTGTGCTACTTCTGCTTTAGGGCCTCTTTCCACTTTAACACATATTAAAAAAACTAAATATGTTTTGTCACCCAATATTCAGGAGCCAGAGGAGAATGCATATTCGGATATCTCCTTCCCAATGACATGTTCTTGACATACTTCACTAAACTGCGGGGTGTAACAGACACCAACCTCCCTATCTGAGGATTCCTATCTGAGGATTGCATGTTCTCTCATTCGGAGCACATGCTCGGAGCTCGGAGCGTATTGTACCCAGATTAAGGGGCCACATCTGGTGTATAAACCGCACATCAGGATAGAAAACCTGCGCTGGAATTATGTAAAAAAATGACAGCAAAAGACGGTTGAGAATTATACACGAATACTCAACTAGTGCTTTTATTTATGACAACAGATTAGTGGGCACGTGCACCATGTTTATCCCCATCTAGTTTCCATGTGTGTATCTTTAAGCCTGAAATGGCATTTTCAGAAGTTCATCTTTGCATGGGCTTTTCTCGCGAAGTGCAGCCGGTTCGGTTTCGGCCCAATACGTGCACCGTTCCGGGTCCTCTCGCTGAAGCTCGTTTGTGAACTAATGAGGCTGATAACATTAACAGGAAGAATGGAAACACACAGGCAAAAATTCACAGTTCATGTTTCGCTTAGATGAATGCTATCTAGGGTTGGACTGGGGCATACAATTGTTTCGAGTCGGGCTTGGCACCAATGAAAAAGTGGCCAAAGTTGAAAACGACAATTCATTCCTTTTGTGACAGACACTAGTGGGACCACGCTGCTGACCGTGCCCCGCCCGGTCCTGGGCTTTGCCCTGCCTTGCCTCAATCACTTAGGCTACCTTCCGTGGGGCCACCACCGCCACGCTGAGCCTGATGATGACAAAAATAGGTGCATGTCGCAGCGGCCCCACAGAAGGTAAGATTTTAAAAGAAAAAAACATATATTTGGGTGGCTGGGGCCCATCACTTTCGAAAGTGATGGGTCACATAGCTGCTACTCAAAATAAGTTATTTCTTTTAAAACCTACCTTCCGTGGGGCGGGGCCCCAGCCACCGGCCCCACGGACGATCAGGTTTTCAAAGAAAAGTGTAAAAAACACTTTTGGGCACAATCCACGGGCCCAGCCGCCCGCGGCATAGTCATCCGACTCTGTCTGTGGCAGCCGGCAGCCCCTGGTCACAGAAATTGGCCTGGGTCTGGCACCGACTGCAGTCAGCAGCACACTGCACACAAGTCACACAGACAGAAGCCCGGGCGCGGATGGGCCCCTACTGGGGTCCTGACTCCTGGGCAGTCAGGACATCACCAGGGGACTGTGCGACCGCCTGTGCCCCGACCTGGGCCTTCCTTGTCTGATCACTTGACTGTGACAGGCTCAGGCTTCACCGCACGCAACAACAAGTGATTTACCTGCTTTGCCGGCTGGGACTTGGTCTCCTGTCATGGCCTCAGGGTGGGGGGGGGGCCGGGGGCGCACACCAGCACCCGCACAAATAAAAAAGCAGGCAGAGGGGGCCCCAGGAAACAACTAGGCCGCACCACGCAGTGCAGCAGGGCAGGCTCTCTCTCTCTCTCACAAGTCAGGACCGAACACGCCACGCCTCGACACCTTCACTTCACAGTAACTTGTGAAATGAAGGTGGCGCCGCGCTGCCTCCTGTGGCAACAACAACACGTCACCATGTAATTTCACTGGCTCAGAAGAACAGCCAATGAAAACTGCACATTCTGTGTTACTATACAGAATGTATCAAACACTGCATAGTAACAACAGAATGGTAGTTTTCATTGGCTGTTGTTTGTAACAGTTTGTTGTTCATTGCTATTGCTCGCCCCCACCAGACCCAGCCAGCCATGGCCTGCAACCTGAAAGCACGAGAGAGATCGAGATCAGAATGACAAATCCCAATGATTTATAATCGAAGCAAAGCGAAGTGGAAGAAGAAACAAAGCAATTGCACGTGCGCTGGCCCTGCATGAGTTCCGGTGCCCAAAAAAGAGTGCCAGTGTTGGGCACCGGCAACCACCCCCACAAATTAAGCACTAGGGACAGGCCTGGAGGGGTGGTATGCTTCATTACAGCAGATTGTCTCTTACGTTATTCTCCGACATATCTTTCAGGAGGCAGGTGTGGGCTGCTGCTGCTATGGGCCGGCACAATATTTCATGTACCTTGGTGAATGCAAAGCTGATTATTACGCCGACACCAGGCCCTGTCCTGATATTATAACTGCACTTTAATGTTCTTATTGTGATTAGATTCTGAGACAATGCAGATACATAGGACCCATACAATATAACAACTCTATTACCTGTCAACAGCACTGCCTCAGCTACCGTATTTCTATGCCTGTTATATTATCTTGTAAATGTGATCGTAATATCATGAGACTATAGACCGTTCCAACACTTTTCGGAATCTGGAAGAGGTCCTGATAGTTTCCAGGACATAAAGGAAACCGTCATCATAAAGCCAAACGCGCTGTTTGTTTCAATTCAAAGGTTATCCTCAACATCCGTGATCTGCTGAAAAATGTCTCAAAAGGAAACAAACCCTATCAATACACAGGCATACAGAGCCTGTCAATTGCTGTTCAAGTTGGTGTATAGTTTTCAAAGTGGCATATCAAAACACAGAGGCCCTCATTACGACCCTGGCGGAAATTGAAAAACGATGGCGGAAATGCAATACCGCCATCGAATAGCGCTCGGTGCGACTATGACCCGTCACCGCAAAGTACGAAGCCATTAGCGACACCGTAGTGAACGCCAACGCTAACTGCACCAAGCACGCGCGCGCGCGCCATGCCAAACCGCAAACACCACCATGGTGCAACGGTACGCCAATTCCGACCCTAGCGGACATGCACCTAACGCCATCAGGCATGGCGTAATGTACCATTCCGCCATGGCGAGAAGTACGGCATCGCGAATCAACCGTAAACGGCCCCACTGAGTGCCTGTACACCGCTCCCTGCCCACAAAGTACAACTCCCCGTAGGTGCAATGAAGCCACAATGCAACCATTGAAATGTACAAGTCACCCATGCATGCCAACGAACAAAAGAAACACAACAGGGGCCAATGGGAGCTGCAGGGCACAGATGGCACGAATACAGAAGCCATCCCAATGGACATGACCACAGTCCCCCACCAAGAAACGCACGCAAACACAGGCACCTGTGACCAGCAATATTCCGAAAATCACATCATTCCACCAGTCCACCTGGCTGACCGGCATCTGTCACACAAAACCCAATCCCCCGCCCCTGAGCATGACAACATTCAAACTGTCATATTGGCAGCCCCCATCCCTGACCTCACTGGGCTTCGTAGGCAAACGCGGCCAGTACAGTACCACGCAACTAAACCCCGAAGCCGGAACCCGATGCAGATTTCCTCACAATACATCGCCCCCCAAATTGGCATATGCCACATCACTTGCAAAGAAAAACGCTACACGGGCCAAATCCGAATAGAAATTTAATGCACATCAAAATCACCAAGCCCATACAGCCATCAGGCCATGAACTCCAAAACACCAATCACCATTGTGGGCTGCTTCCGCAAGAAATGACCAGCCACTACCTGTGTGTCGCCCTGTTCCCCCATGGTACACAGAGCCACAATCACGTACGAAAAGGCAACATGGAAGCGCACAGAACCGCAGGCCCGTCCCAATGGGGAGGCACTAGTCCAGCTGAAAGGCCGAAATGTTGCTCCGAGCCACCAGTACTGCGTAAGGGCATGTGGCCCATTGGCGATCGTCCCATAAGATCATAATGCTGCTCCACTGATTAACACGAAGCAGCAGGTGTCGGGAGTAAAATCCATCTGCAGGAGTGGCATACAGATGGCAGTGGCAAAAGGGGAGGAGATACCTGTCAACCAAAAGAAAAGAAAAAGAACAGAATGGCCATCAGAACTACATTCCAACTACTCACTTCAATGATCACACGAAATCCACAGCCATATGCATGCTAGCCCAACCAAAAGGATCATCACCACCCCAAAACCACTTGCGACTCATAACCATCTATATCGAGGTGCAAACACCATCACAAACGAGTGTACCTGTGCATGCGTCTGTCAAAACAGATTCCATCAGATGGGAATGTTAACGTGCATGGACACAAGTGTCTGAGGGCGCCTCGAGACAGGGAGGGCTCAACAAGGCCAGATGGACGATGGTCCCACAATGGCAGCCCTGCATCACATAGCGTAGGGGAGGCGGATAGATCCCAAGAAGCCCTGTACATGGCAAACTCTGTATCAAATCACCTGCCCATGCATCCATCCATCATTCCCTCATCCGGGATCAAAATGCCTGAATAATTACTCACATAACATTAGAAACATCCATTGAGTCCGTGCGTTATGCAGCCTGCTAAATCCACAGTGCCCCAGCCCGTAATTCCAGTGTTGTGAAGTAACATGTTCTTGGGAACGGACGGCCTCATCGCCCACGTAGCTATTGCGCATCCCAAACTATTCATATCAATCATTGCTCCCTCGCCATGGGCCCTGTCTCAAGGACATAGAACAATAGAACGTTACATTTGCAGTCAGACCTGTGGGCATCTCCTCGCCGCTAGCTGGAAACCGAAAGCGCCGCCCCTCGAATTCCTCATTTGCAACATCACGTCGAAAAGGCATCTGTGGCCGTTTGAAATCACTAATTATTCCATCGAGTGCGGCTGTGTGTGAAAATGGCAACTGCCTTCACCCACGAATGGGACGCCCCGCCCGTCGTTGAACCTCGGTGCAGTGATGCATGAGGGTCCACCGTTACTCGAGTACTACGTTCCACTGACCCCTCACAAGTCAGTTCGCGACTGCACAGATAGTATGTGAAACAATGGGACCACAGCAGAATGAACATATCAACCAATCTTACACGGCCATCGGGTACAAATACATGATTGCAATAGCAAGATACAATTCCCCGAATTGCAGCGTTGTGCGCGGGACGTGCTCGGCCAAAGGGGAGAGCAGTTTGCACAGGTGGAATCAATCACCACAGGTGGAGGCCATACAGCCTGAAAACACATAAATTGCACATCCAGTCTCCTCCCACAACCACACCGAAATGCTACCGGCAGGACTCGCGATGTTGGCCCTGGGGGACCTGATAGCACTGCAAGCGCTCCGACTCCAAGAAGAAGACGAACACCAACTACAACCAGCCGCACAGAGGAGACGCAGGAGGAGGAGGAGGCCAAGGCAGGGCCAGCAAGGGCTGCCAGCACAGCCACTACCACCACGCAGGCAGCCCGCAATCCCACGCCTCCGAGCACATCCGTTCAACCTCACTGATGAGCAGATCCACACCCTCTACCGTCTGGACCGGGACACCATAACCGCCATTGTGGACATGACACAGGCTGACCTTGTCAGCATGATAGATAGCCCAACCGCCATCCCACCCCTACTGAAGGTGGTGTCTGTACTCCACTTCCTGGCCACAGGCACCTACCAGCACACAGTCGGACAGTTGCATGGCATTTCTCAGCCACTGTTCTCACGGACACTATTGCAAGTGCTCGATGCCCTCCTGAAGCACGCAGACGACTACATCTCTCTACCACGCTCGGAGCAGGAAATAACCAACACAAAAGTGGGATTCCATGCACTTGCCGGCATACCGGGTTGCATTGGTGCCATCGACTGCACCCATGTTGAATTGGTCGTCCCACATGCCATGGAGGCCCAGTACCGCAACCGAAAACAATTTCATTCCCTGAATGTACAGATGGTGTGTGACTCCAACAGGATCATTACACATTGTTGTGCCCGATTCCCTGGATCAACCCATGATTCGATGGTCTTGAGGAACTCTACAATACCACGCTACATGGAGCGACACGCAGGGAACAGATCCTGGCTACTCGGTGAGTCTCATGACATGCATGATGATGTGGGGTATGTGAATTGGCATTGACCTGCCAGGAAGGGGGGTGGGGGGTGTGCGTACGTATCAATGGCATTCCACATCATACGTTTCTCGTCCACATACAGGTGATGCTGGATATCCACTGAAGAGATGGCTCCTCACACCAGTCCGGAACCCACGGGACCAGCATGAGGAGGACTACAACCATGCCCACTCACGTACCCGTGTAGTCATTGAACAGGCATTCGGCCTACTGAAGACCCGTTTCCGCTGCCTCAGCAGGTCTGGCGGGGCACTCCTGTACCGCCATGAGAAGGTTGCAAAGATGGTGATGGCATGTGTCATGCTCCACAACATGTGCGTACATAGAAATGTGCCCATGCCCCCTGACGCAGAACTGCAAGCACCTGATGATGGTCATGATGAGGGTGGGGATGTGGCAGCACCTCATGGAGTCTGCGAGGCACCGGAGGCCCGTGACATTCGTCAGCATCTCATTGATGTATGCTTCTAGCACTCACGCCTGGTGGCTGATACATGGACACGGGACTCGTGGCGCTGCGTGTGTCTGGGACATGCACAATATGGACTGTACGCCTATGATGGCCTAGTACACAAAGATCAATGTCCACACTTCTCATTGGTTGATCGTGCACTTTTTATGGCATATGTGATATCATGTTGAACACCCTATCGACCCGCCACCCAAGTGAGCCCAACACACCCCCTCCACCCTCCTACCTCCCCCCCGAACACCAGTGTCCAAAGATGCTCATTGTAAGTGGGCTGTCGCTATTGCATGCCCCCTCTGCGGGTATCAGGGGCACCCCTGCCTGTGGAGCGCAGGTTCCTCCCAGATCTACGTTGGGGGCTGCCCTGGACGGAACTTGCAACGGATGATGTGTCTGCCTGCTCACGTCCATGCATGTCCCTAAGGGTTTGCGAGAGCTCAGTGAGCACACGGCGCACTGCGGCAAGTTCGGCACATACGTCTTTGGACGTCGCATGCAGTTCCCCCCTCAGGCTCTCGGTGCTTCTCTCAATTTGTGCCCTTAGCGTCTCTGTACCTCTCTCCATTTCTGCCCTAAGTGTCTCAGTTGATGTTTCTATGTCTGCCTTAGTGCCCCCACATTCATCGGCATGGTCCTTGAGGAGTGTGGCCAGTTGCTGCTGTTGTTCGATCAACTGGTCGAGGGACTGTTGCCTCTGCTGGGCCATGGCCATTTGCGGGGGTGTCACAGAGGGGCTGTTGTCCTCATGTTGCCTTGCCACAGGGCTTGTGGGGGATGGCCAGTCGTCGTCTGGTGGGTGCCCCTGCGTGGTATCCTCATGTTGTACGGGATGGAACAGACAGGGGGATTGGGACTGGTCATGGATGGATCTGACTTCGGCATCCCCGTTTTCTGTGTCCGAGCATGCTGCCATCAATGGGGTGTCACCTATGGTGCTGCTGCCACCAGAGGCAGTGCCTTCTGTGGCATCCATTGGGGGGACCTGTGGTGGTGGTGGTGTGGGCATGCTGGCTGCTGGGGTGCCTGTTGATGTTCCCTCCTCTGTGCTGCCACCTGATTTGTGCTGCTGCCGTGTCTTGATGCGTGCAGCTGAGGTGGAGGGTCTCTGGCCGTTGGTCTTGGCCCTCTTTGCAGGTGTGCTGGTAGGGGTGTCCTGTAGCTCGTCGTTTGGATCGGACCCTGTGGTGGAGTAAAGGAGGGCGAGGGTTATTGATGGGTCTGTGGGAATTGGAATGGCATTGTATCACATGCATTGGGGTGGTACCTGAGGGTGATTTGGGTCGGGGCCTTGGAGGTGCTTTGATTTGTGTGTGGAGTGAGGGTGCAGTTGTCTGGCAGCCTGCAGTTAGGGTGTGCCTGCTGCACGTGTAGTGCGTGTATTAGGGGTTTTTAATTATTTATGTATTTATTGTGGGTTTTAACGTGCGCTTGCAGGCCGATGTGTGTGGACGTTCTCCTGGACATGTGTTTCTGTTGCACTATGTGGACGCATGGTACTTCACATGGATGGACTGTGTGGATTTGGCATTGTTTTATCTGGCCCACCTACCTGAATCTTCGGATGTCTGCACTCCTTTCTCCATCCCTCCGACTCCCTCTATACTCTCCATTCCGATGGTGGAGGCACAGATTTCTTCCCAGGGGGTCAACTTGATGGGTGATTCAGGACCTCCCCCGGTGGCTGTGGCAATGTTGCGGTTGGCAGAGAGTATGCTGCGGACGCGTATCCGCAGGTCGTCCCATCGCTTGCGGCATTGCTGTGGGGTGCGGGGTGCGGTCCCCACCGCACTTACCTGCTGTGCCACCAGAGCCCATATGGCCTTCTTGTTTGCAAGTGCCGTTCTGGTCATTTGCGTGGAGAAGACGACGGCAGCATTCTCCTGGAGGGTCTCTGTTAGCACGGTGAGTTCCTCACGGGAGAAGTGGACCTGCCGCTTGCGGTCGCACGCTTTCTTCGCTACTTTTCCCATTTTTCTTGGTTTCGCTAGGGTGGTTGACGGGTTGGGGTGTGTTTCAGGGTAGTGATTTTAGTGGTTGTGTGGTTTTAGTGTATTTATAGGTGTACGCCGGGATGTTTCCCGTTCCGGGCCCATGTTTTAACTTCGGTTTCCGTATATTTCCGGCCACCGTACTTTCCGGTAGGCGCACACTGCGGTGACCGCTAAGAGGGGTGGCGGTATTGCACCTAGGGCGCCGTACGGCGGCGGTGTGGGCCGTTTTGGGGTCATTTCCGCCATCACGGACTTTGCACTTCCGCCATGCCGTGGTGCTCGTGCCCGATGGGTCGGAATGGGCCGCACTTTGCTCCTTCGTGCAATGGCGGAAACGCTATTTACGCTGTGGCGCTCCGGTCAGTCGCTTTCCGCCAGGGTCGTAATGAGGGCCAGAGAGACAAATGGACAGAAAACATTCTAACTCCCTCACTCTCATACAAGATGTCCTTATTATTTGCTGGTGCGCCTCCTGTCTATTAGTGGAAAGATTAAAAAAGACCAACAATTTATTGTCTTGTAATTTCTAAGGTCAAGAATACATGATTTTACAATTTTCACAGTGATGCTTTCTTATGATGAAAACAGCCAAATCATTAAGCCTTATAATGCTTAAACAAAAACGATAGCGATAGAACACCCAGTAAGTATTTACGGCAATGGGCAACTTTATTATCCTATACTCTAAATGTATATGCCTGGTTTAAAAAGAACAGGCTAAAATTAATTAGGTTACTGTGAAGAGGAAGCCAGAGGGATGACCAGTATATTAATTATGCCTCCCTACTGGTGTTACATGGTCTGTGGCAGGAGTGTCCCAGCCATCACTATGTATATGTCTACCGGTTTAATAATGATACCACCTTATTCAGGACTTTCTTCATTAAAAAGTGAGGCTTCTACACATACAATGGTGTTTCTTATTTAGACAAAGCTCTTCTATATCAATATAAAGTTTGAAAAATCTCAGCTTCAATTGTTTTGGTAAGAAATGTTTTTGAACCCTAGAATCAAAAATCAAAAGAAATTGTATCACTTCTCTTTCTTAACGAATAACGCCCAATTTTGTTTTCATCCAAATACATTTACACTAAAGTTCATATACATTTTGATATATTACTCACAGGTGCGGATCTTCGTGGTACCCAATTGTTTGTTGCGAGAATGGTGAAGTTTATTTCAACAGATTTCCTCAAATGTGAACAACCTGAAATAACAGCCACAACATTTAGCAGTATATCTCGTGTACTGTCATCACAGGCTTATGAAGGCCCATACTGGCTGTACAAAATCACTGAGTGCTTATCTCTATATTCGATACTAGGGACTAGCACCCTGTTGGTTCATGGCTGCTGCCCAGTCTAGTGAATTAGCTCGAGAGTGAATCTATATTACGTGAGTTAGTGTTGGCATAAAGGGACAGTTCTTTCTATTAATGAATAAACCAACAAACTTTGCAGCATGTTGCTACGAGCAGCCTTTTACCTGGCTCTGGAGATACACACGCATCTCACAGCTTATGTCAAGTTGTGCTCATTTGCTAACCAATGTATTTAGCGATGGCTCTGAGGAGTTTCACTCGCATGCGTTCAAAATTCGTAAAACATTTTTATTTGAGGACTCACACACTGTGCATAAATCAAGCGCCAGTGTGCCGCGGCTCTCATCTTGTTGTTTTCGTGGTCTGATTTAGGCATCCATCCACTCTTTATAATGTGATGCATTCAAAACAATTCACCTGTTTATGTCTCAGTGAGTGTTCAGAGCCTCACTTGCTTCCATAATGAAATCGGAAAGCTTAAGCTAACAATAACATGGATTTGTACAATATTTATTTATTTTATTTTTTTGTAAATGGCTGGGACGAAGCCCGTAGGCATTGAAGCACTTGGACAAAAAACAAACACAAAACAATAAGGATTAGATACCAGACGGCTGACATTCCTTAGTGAAAGAAGATGGTCTTCAGTCTATGCTTGAAAGCTGATAGGGATGAGCAGGATCGAAGGTCTGGTGGTAAGGCGTTCCACAGACAAGGTCCTGCTGTGGAGAAGCATCATGTTAAGACTAGAGACAGTTTGGTCTTTGGAGTCTGCAAAAGGCATGGTTTTTGGACCTCGGAGTACACCTAAAGGGAATCCAGGAGAGCCTATCAGAGAGGTAAGCTGGGTTATTGCTGTAAAGGCAGGAATGAGTGATACATAATGTCCTGAATGTGATCTGCTTACCAATAGGTATTCAATGTAGGTATCTCCTTGGCACCATAACAGGAGTCCCTCGACCTCTCAAACTGCATTGTTTAGCACCACTTGTAGATCTAGTTCACCTTTCCCTCTACCCTGGAGTACCAGTAGTCCAGCCAACCTCCTATAATGGCACGGGCTAAGGTGGCACAGGTGCATGTGTCAAGAAAGGGTCTAATATGCGCCAAGAGCTTGATGCAATAGAATGTGCTTGACACAAGGCTACTGAGGTGATCTTTCATAGTAAGTTCTTGGTCCAGAAACACTCCAAGAGTATAAACCTTGTGAATAGTAGCCATTGAGCATTCTGCAGTTTGGACAAAACAATAGGCATCATCCAATTTACGAAGTTTGGGTGCAGTGCTGACAACCATAATCTATGTGTTTCCATTAGTAAGTGCCAACCCATTGCACTTTATCCATGAGTGTATGTAATCATAGGTGGTATTGATGGTCAGTGTGTCTTTAGTATGGTTGCCATAGAGTGGAATAAGACACTGAGTATCATCTGCTGGTTGGCATATATTGTGCCTTTAGCATCGAGCAGCTCAAAGAGAGGTAGAATGAAGAGATTGAAAAAAGTAGGTTAAATACAAGACCCCTGTGGCCCCCCACATGAAAGCACATATCATTCTGCCATAGCATCTTCATGAAAGACTATGGAAGTCCTGTTTGTCAGGACGGAATGAATCCATGAAGATGCGTTGCATGAAAATGAGACAGAGTCCTGAAGATTTGCTGCTAAAGTGCTATGATCTACCAAATCAAAAGATGCAGTTAGATCCAAGAGCATCAGGAGCGAGATGTCTGCTTTATCACAGTTTTGCAGGTTGTTCGTTTTCAGGTCCAAAAGGGTGCACTCCATACTGTGAGTGCTTCTGTAGCCTGACTGTTTAGGACCTAAGATGATATATAGGGCTACAAAAACTCTTGGATTTGGCAGTTAGCAGTTTTGTCGAATATCTTTAAAAGAAATAGCGAATTTGTAATAGGGTGATGGTTGGCCGGGAGGTCAGGATCCCACGAATTCTTCTTCAAGAGTGGAGAAATCCATGCCTGTTTTATATCATAGGGAACGTAGTTCTCTTGAAAAGAGGCATTTACACATTTGGCTTAAGAGGAACAAGGAATGTAGCACAGTATTTAACAATAATCACCGGGCAGACATCACCCCTACAGTTGTTAGGTATTGTTTTCTCAATAGTATGCAGCATCTCTGCTTCTTTCACCTCTCTGAATTAAAATTGTGTTATTGAGATTATGAGACTGACACTTTTACTTTTGGGAGGAGGTTTGTCAATTTTTTGTACCATCGCATTCTGGATTGAGGTGCATCAATTTACATATTTAGCCACTGTGGTATCAATAGGGTGAGGGTCTTCCAGTTCTCTGAAGATTTTAAATAGTTCCCTTCAGTCAGATGTTGCCTCCTTGGTTCTTTTGTCATATGAAGATTTTTTGGCTGCACAAACATCGGTTTTATATTCCTTAGCAGCAATTCCGTAGCTTGTTTTGTCCTCCAAGAATAAGGACTTTTTCGTATACCTATAGTGCTTTGTTTTTCTGATGTTTAAGTTTCAAAATTTATTTCGAGAAACACACTTTTGAAGGTAGTGATCCCATCAACCTACTTTTCTATGGCGCTACATTACTTACTGCTGAGGACATTGTGCCATGGAAGATGGCGGCTAGCTCAGTGGCTAAGTTGTAGTATCTCAGATTGTACAAAATGGGGGTAAAGAATGGCAACATACAGGCAGGGGTAGATTTCCACAAATTGCAGCATGTTATTTTTGATGGCGGACATCTGGGTTTCTTTAGGGGTCCTTTCCAGGGTAGCTGGAATTAAACTATGTTTACACCATGGTGGATGGCGGATTTACCGCCCCATTCCAAGGTGAGTGGGGCGGTAAATCCCCATTTCCCATTTTCCCTTCCCCATTCCCATTTTTGCCCCATAGGGCATAATGGGAGTGGGGAAGGCGCTAATTACGCCACCGTAAATTACGGTGGCATAATTAGCATCATGGCAGGTTAGCGCCATGGATTTTAACGGCTGCTAAAAGCAGCCGTTAAAATCAGAATCAGGCGTTAAGGGTTAACGACGGCGTTAACCCTTAACGCCTGTATCGTAATGAGGCCCCTAGTGTTGAGAAGGCAGAATTTTAGAATATCTTCGAGTGTGTGGCTAACGCGATCTTGGAGCAGTAAATGACTTCTTAAAGTGTACCATTTATGTATGAAATGAAATCATTAAATTATAGTATGTAAAATGTGTTCCCATCAGTCCTAAATGAATGATCTAAATAGAAGTGTAATGAACTAAATCTGATTATTGGGCACAGTTGTTATTGCTCATATTTACAGTAGTGCAATAGTACATTAGTACAGACATAGTGTTCAGTGCTTGGGATAGGCAAACATACTTGCACAGTAGCTCCAAAGAGATACCAGGACACTGGTATGTCTTCTGTCTCAGCACCTGTTGGACTTACCAAGATCCTGTGTCGCATCAGGATGCCATATTAGGATATGATATTGGAACCATTTCCAGAGCCCGCAGTTAACTGGGTTCCAAAGGATGGCTATCCGATTATAAAGCAGTTAATGTTTGCCACATTATCGACTCATTCAGCCATTTTTGGTCTGTCTTAAGCTGGAAAATCCAAATTTATAGGGGAGTCACAAAATCTGTGGTTTTTCCCATAAATGCAATGGAAATAAATGTTGCTCACGCCTACAGCCCAAACCGATGGACTGCTTTTCACCAAATTTGTGGCAGGAGCAGCAGCTTGGTCTCGAACGCGTGCTTTTGTAAATTTGGTGTAAATTGATCCAGCAGTTTTTTTGAAAAACAAAAATAACCAAAAAGTTGGTAAAAAATATTTGTAATATCTGGGTTCGGTCCGCGGACTCATTTCCCTGTTTGGTCCGTGGACGGACCTGAAATTGGTCATGGGGCTGATGTGAGGTCTGTGGACATAAGACGCACCCACTGATTGGATGGTGAAGAGCGTGAGGTACATCATATTTTTGCAAACGCCCGCAATGTTGCGTCTGTGGACAGTCAGCAGTGTCTGCTGACAGCGCCATGGGAGAAAGTCTGGACAACACATTTTGGTTTATTTAGTGGTGGTAAGATGGGCTGAGAAGGGTGGGGGAGTGGAAAAAAGATTATATGCAGCTATTTTTGTAGGTGGAGCAGGGCATGCAGGTGGCGAAGCTGTTCACGGATACTGTGGTAGTTTGCAAACTGTGCCGTAAATGGACAGCCTGGAAAATACATTTGGGGGCTGGAAGAGGGCATAGAAATGATAGGGAAGTGGAAGGAAGGTAATGTGGAGCTGTTTTTATAGGCAATAAAGCGTTTGGAAATGCTGCTGAGTCCGCAGTCAATTTTGGTGGCCGAGGACATCATTTCAATTGCAGCGGGTCAGGGTGAGTTTTATTAGTTGCCAGTTTATGGTAAGTACTTGTTATATAATTCATTGTATTGTGGTGGCTGAGGCAAGTGGCCATATTCTGGGCGCCATGGCTGCAGCAAAGAATATGGGCACTGGGCACAACCACCACAGTAGTAATATGTGTACAGTAAATATAGGTAATGTAGTAGGAGTATGGGCAGAATCACCATAGTATTAATATATGTATAATAATTATAGGCAATGTAGTGGGGGTACAAAGTCTTTGTAATATGGAATAATTATATGATTGAACTGTATATGGTACTTATGATTGTAGTACAATTGAGGATAGTGCTCATAGCATATATATTTGCTTATAATTGCTTTGATTACTTAGTTTTATAGCATTATGCAGCTGGAATTTCTGGTTTATTTTCTGTGGAAAAAAACAGTACAATTTGTTAAGCAGGATAGTTCAAAAGATGTCATTGGATACAATTTTACTTATACATTTTGTTTTAGACCCTCGTAAACAGTACATTCTAAGTGCTATGTTTGGTACAAAATTAGTGTATGACACACTGATGCTGTTTTGACATTAAATAATCATTGAGGCATTGGGAAAAATATCTGTACTGGATTAAAAAAACGATTACAGTTTGAATTCTGCAGAAGCTGGTGAAATAGAATGGATTCATAATTTGGTATGGATACATATACAAATCATCCACTAGTAATGTGGTCTTGTGAAACATGGTTGCAGAGAGTGCATTAATGTTTCCACATGTATGAAATCTGGAATATTTAATTTATAGGGATGTTTTTGGTTTCCAGAACTTGCAGTAAGTACATTCAAAATTCTTGTGGATCTTTCTCCGTGTTTATGATAAATGTTACCATTCCTGCATAGTAGTCCAATTCTTGCCTTATACCTGAGACACTGTAAGTGTTGTCAGGATAATTTTTGAAATTTTTGTGAAGGACGATCATTTGCAAACACAACTGAGCTGAGCCGTTTAAGTCAATGTTGTGAACAATTGGTGGCAATTGAAAGAGAAGAATCATTGTCACATTAGCATAACAATTTACTACAGTTGTGTTGCTGAATTTAAATGGACCAGAGTGTTCTTTTTGTGGATTGTTGGATGGGCCTGCAGATCTTTCTGGAAGAGACATTAGTGTCTGTTTTTTCTGATGGATGTACAGTTGACTTCTTACTAGAAATTATTGTGGTTGTATTCTTTGATGCATAAGGAGTTGGTTGTTGTTATTTGAACTGTATTGTTGGGAGATCTGCATTAGCTTCTGTTAGTATTACTTGTCTTTTGAAAGGTTTATTTTTCTGGGGTACGGGGTATATATCTAGATGGTGGGTGTATAGTGCCCATAGCCTGTTGTATTCCAGGATGCAAGGAATGTCAGCATTGACTTTGTTTACATGAAAGTTAACTAGGAATAGTCCATTGTGTGTATGCAGATGTGAAAGTGCTACGAAACTCATACCTTCTTTAAAGACTGTTCCCCCAATGCCAATCAATGCTTGATCTAGGGTTAGACCTTGTGAGGGATAGAGAAAGATTGTCAACGTGGAGGTTGATAAAATGAATGTTGTTGTCATGTGGATATGTTTGGAAGCCAACAACTGTACCAATTGCTTCATTGACTAAACCTTGTTCTACGTCAAGGTTCTGTTTTAGAATTACTCTGCAGTTTAGACACAACGTCAATATTTTCTCCACTCCAGCTGTGTTGAAGATACATTTTTTTAAGCTATTTAGTCATGCTGTGCTTGTTGACACATAGGAAGTATCATGCCGTGCACTTCTAGTTTGCCTGTGGAGCTGATATGCAGTATTGGTCGCATTTCTCAGCATTGTCTCATTGAATTGACGACAGCTTGCAAGGGTTGGTAATAAGGACATACATTTTAGATTTTGTTGAGTTAATTATTCCATGACATCAGAAGCAGATGTGTTCCTCTATATAGCTCAATGATTTGCATCTTTAGTAAGCAGAACAGTTCTAATGCTTTTTAAAATGATAGCATATGTGAGGTCTGCATACTGGTGCATGTTTTGAGCTAGTTCTCTGTAGTGGAAATGTTGCCAGATATTTATATTTCTAATGCTGCCGAGGGTATTGCAGCATTGTTTGTGTCTGAATGTTTTGAACATAGGTTGACCTTTCACTGGTGTTAACTGTAGGAGGTCTCTGAAAACAATAACATGTGTTCCTCCAAATAGTAGGTTTTTCGGAATTCTTGCATTCTGTATTGAATTAAAGCCAACATGAGGTTGGATACCATGTTTAATGCATTTATCAGGAACACTTTCATTTATTTTAGAATTCTGCGTACTTCAGTAGCAGCTTCTGCTGATAATGTGTGGTATTCTAATTTGTTTTGATGTTCTACGGGAGGAGTAGTAGTCAGTGTAAAGTTAAACCTCCTATGTTGCAGGCAGTGAACCTGTGGCGTGTGTTACTACAGCTGAAATGTTGTTAGGTAAGTTTTGTAGAAAATTGCTGATTATTTTTTATTAAGAATGTTTTACCAGAACCAGCTCACAACTTACATACAGGAGGACAGGTTTTAGTTTCATGTTTAAAACCATGTTCAATTTCTTTAGTGACTTCTAGATAAATGAGTTGTTCAACATTTAGCTGTGATTCTAGCACTGACAAGTCTTTCTCGGATTGTTTATATAGATACATGGTATTTTCTACCTCAGTCATGGTTATTTCAGCTTCAATTAGAATGAATGGTTCTCCAAGTGGTTCTTGGCTTCCTGTAAGGGAAGGGTAACTGCCTTCAGGAGTGTCTTTGTCTAGTTAAGCCTCAATTTCTTCCTCTTGGTGGCGTTTATTGTCCAAAATGTGTTTGTATTGTTTGAAATTGTGATTTGTTATATTGCTTTCATTTGCTTTGAATGCAGCTTCAAATTAGTCATAGTCACCTAATAATTATTTTACTTTCATAGCAGTGACCTGGATTTCTCCCAACAGGGACTCGATCTCAAGGAGATCCCCCTGGATGGCTCTGGTTTTGGCCAGCTGATTGGCTAGGTCATTTCCAGTTTTGGCTGGTCCCTCTATTTTGGAATGATCCTTGATCTTCTTCCAATAGATGGTCATCCCAGTAGAAGTGAACAGATGATCAATATCTTGGATAAGCATGCCTCTGGTTTTCCAATAAACCAGGTGCTCCACGAACCCGTTCCGGACATAATCTGGATCAGTGATTATGACCAGTTTGTGGAGTTGATGTTGGACGGCAGTGAAGATGGCCTGATGAACTGCCACCAACTCTGCCACTTGACTACTATGGGGACCGATTTTGTACCCAGCGGAGGGTTCCGGGGCATCATTCACCCAGGCATTCCCAACGCCGGCCACCAGTTCCTTTTCCCCATTGTTGTCAACATGGTAGGAGCACCGTCCACATATACTGTGGCCATTCCCTCACACTTGTCTTCTTCATAGACTTTGTGGGGAATTCAGTTACGCCTCCATGTTGTCCTGGGTTTTAAGACTTTCTTCCTCGAGACAGTTTTCTCTGGAACAATCATGCAAGTCAGCCAGACCTTGCGCGAGGGGACTCTTCTTGTTTTTGCCATATCTGACCTCCACAGGAAAGCCTTGCATTGACAGAATCCAGGAAGTAATTCTGGAAATACTCACATTTCCGACACGGATTCTGTCACTTTGGAGGTATTGCAAAGGCTAGAATGGAGTCTTCACTATGATGTGTTCCCCCTGGATGAACGGGTGGTAATTTTTTCAATGCCCACACCGTTGGCAGGAGTGCCTTCTTACAATCGTTAAAATGTTCCTCCACAGAGGATAAAGTCTTGCTTGTATAGGAGATGACTTTATTGAACTTGTCATGCTTTTGATATAATACTGCTGTAAAGCATGTGTTCGAGAGCCATGTCTCCAAGAAGAATTCCTTGTTTTTGACAGGGTAAGCTAGACAAGGTGCTTGTGAGAGGCTTCTTTTGAGTTGCTTTACTGCCTCTGCTTGTTCTGGACCCCACTCCCACTTGACCCCCCCATTCAATAGATGGATCAGGGGTCTTGTGATCCCTGCGTAATCCTCAATGAACTTCCTACTGTAATTAGTCAGTCCAAGGAGGCTTCTTAGCTCACGCAGAGCTGCAGGGTCTTTCAGTTTTAGGAGTGCTTCCACTTTCTTCTCCTGGAGACAGAGACCCTCAGGAGTTATCTCATGCCCCAAGAAGTTGACACGGGTTCTGCACCACTGTGCCTTTTGGAAGGATACTTTTGCTCTGGCAACCCTCAACTGTGTCAGAACATAACGGATTTCCGCTATGTGTTGCTCCACAGTTGAGATTTTTATCAGGACATCATCCACACAGGCCAGGTTACAACTTTCACCCAAGCCGGGCATGGTCTTATGTAGGAAGATGTTGAATTAGTTGCCGGAGTTGAAGTATCTGAAGGGAGTCTGGGTCCAGGTGTAATGCTGCCCCCCGAAGGTAAAGGCCAGCTTTCATTGGTCTCCCTACTGACAGGCATGGTCCAGTACCCATTGGTCAGGTCAATGGCAGTGTATACCTTTGACCACTGGATCTGGGCCAGCTGCTGGTCAATGTAGGGGAGAGGCCATCGGGACATGTGGACCAATTTATTCAGCTCCCTCAGGTCAGCACACAGTCTCCACTGGCCATTCGGTTTTAAAATCCCCAGCACCGGATTATTAAAGGTGCTGTGGACTGGACAAATTATCCCACAGGACTCAAGGTTTTTGATGATTTCTGTCAGGAACGACATGGATGCGAGAGGCAAGCGGTATTGCTTCACCAACACTGGAGTCATTCCAGGGTCCGTGGAAATTGTTGTATGGATTTTGGTGCGACCACATACGAGTCCACCGCAAAGAGATTTTGAAAATCTAAGAAAACCTGTTTCAACTTTTTCTTTTTCTCTAGAGTCTCACAGGCATCAGCTAGGTTGACCCGTTCTTCAACCATCTGCCTGAAGCCTGGAAAGACTTCCGGTTTTGCTATCTCAGCAGCCTCCTCCATCTGGGTGGAGAGATCCCTGGTTAGAGTCTTGACCTGGACAGAGGGTTTCAGGTAGGAGAGACAGTCATTGTGGACCTGGACGATCACCTCCTCCTGCCTGATGTCACAGGTTAGCTCTTCCTCACCGTAAGGGCAGGAAGAGTACACCAGGAAATTCCCCCCTTGCCGGGTGAAGGTCCTGTCTGGTTGTATGTCATTGTCACTATCACTGTCAAAACAGTAATTGGGGATTGGTCCTGTCAGTTCATTACCTAGATCCATGGAAAAATGTTGGCCATCAACCGCCATTCCAATAATGGTGCCTGCGCCCAGAGTGATGCTCCTAAGGTCGCTGTTATCCATCAATGTTTAATGGTGTTAGGTTAAATCCTAACCCCTGCTGTTGGAGATGGGCATTGAGCTGTACATATGCGTCTGGATTTTTCAGTTTCTGTCCTCTTTTAATTTTTAATTCAAGTGGGAATAATCGTGTCCGTCCTGGGATGGTGACCTCCTCTCCAATTTGAACTTCAACTGCATACGGCAGCAATTGTGCTGACCGAAATGCTTTTTCAGAATCATCAAAGTCCATGGGATTGCCCCCTAATCGGCACCAGGCTTTGTAATTGATCAGATCCAAATTAATGTCAAAACGATTGAGAATGTCATTGCCTAAATAAAATGCACCAGGGACATCTCGCACAGTTATGTACTTTGCTTTTGTTTCCTATAGAAATTATGAGCATACACCTGCTAGACAGGAGATGTTTGGAATTGGGAGTTTCCAGGCCCATTTCCCACTTATCGATCAATTTAAATGTGCGAATGGCTGGATCTTTTGGAGCTTTCGGAACATGGCTTTGCTGATGAAGCTCTTACCGTTGTTCACGCACACTCAGGCGAGAACAGATTCCTTCCCCTCATTTAACTGAATAGGGATGAACAACTGTTCTTTAATTTTCTCAAATTTTCTGAATGTCATCTAAACTTTGAGCTGGTTTCTCATCGCTTTTGACTATAGAATTGGGATTTTCAGATAGTGAATTAGTATAGAATTTCAAAGAATTGATTTTCAGGAATGGAGAGGAGTTCCCATCACCAGTTTGTTGTCCTACAGCAATTACTGTCACGTATTTGATTGTCTGGAAATGAAACTCAAAATGATCAGGTTTTTGTTCAACCATGTGGCTTGTGTCATTAAAACTATCATGGTTGACACTCTGTTCAATATTGTTGGCCTGTTAGTTTGAGTCCAGAGGACCTTGTTGACACAGTTTAATTGGGGGGATAACCTGCGCAGGATGTCATTCCTTAGTAGAAAGGGTGTGGCCTCTGGAGTCACGACTATGACCGGGTGTTTCAATTTGTGTCACCCAATTTTTATTTCCAAATCCGCAGTCCCCTGGACAGGAATTTCATTCCCATCAAAGTTCTGGAGTTGTCCAGAAAGAGAGGTGAGAGGGATCTGGTATCTTTCCCCCTTTCCTGAATTGAGCTGCTCAAAGGACCTTTTTAACAGAAGAGTGGCTTGGGGTCCAGTGTCCACCAGTGCTGAAAATGTACATTGCCATTGTACTTGGACCGGGGCATAATATCTACCCTCTTTCTCCTCCAAAGGTAATGTGCATTTTGGGCAAGCTGGGTGGTCGATTTTGTTATTTTTTTACTCTGACACAGGTATAGTTTTGGCATAATTCTGTGTCGCATATTTTGGGAGTTTTGAGATCCCCCTTTTTCTGATTCTGAGCTGCCCCTTCCTTTTTGGAGGCAGTCATCAGAATTGGTTGGGGAGGTTTGGGGCCCTTCTGTTACTATTGAGTTTCCTCAGTGCTCATTCTGGGGTCCAAGGATGGGCGATTCTGACTCTGCACATCCACCCAGTCTTCATTTGAATCCCTTGGCACCCATTTTTCTTTGGGAGGAGTCCCCCCGTCCCTGAAGGAGATTATCTTTTTCCCAGAATCCTCTAAAGATTCTTCCACTTCAAATTGGAAGACACTAACTTCCTCCACAAAATGGGCCTTTTTGAGTTCTTTATTTCTCCTACCCACCCTCTGTTCCTTGGGTTTCTGATTTTCGGGGGCAGTAGATTTTTGTTCCTGTTCCTGGGTGTCCAGGGGCTTTTCACGAGTGAGGAAGGAAGCTTCCTCTAGGGCTTTACACCCACCCCGTGCCTCCTCCTCTGGAACCGGTGAGTTGTCAGCGTTCTCCCCCGTCATTGTTCTGGGGTGCCAAACCCTTGGTTTGTGGGGTTCTGAGCCACCATGTTCATCTGAGGGTTCTATTGAGCCCTCAACATGCGACCTAGATCCTGGGTTAGGTTCTGGACCTGGAGCTCCAGTTGGGACACCCGTTCCGGCTGGTCCGGGGTTTGCTGTTCCAATCTAGGTGGATCACGGGAAGGGTAACTATCCCTTCTCCCGTAATACCCTGGATATTGTGAGTTTTGGTAACCCTCCTCACCTCTCTCGGATTGGGCTGTCTGGTTTCCTGAAAGTGGGGAATGAACAGAGGGTTGTCCTGCAGGTTGGGGTTTTGTGGGTACCGGGGAACGAAACTTAACCCAGCATTTGGGGGATTACTGCCCTCCTTGGGGAAGTTAAGAGGGAAGTTTCCCAGGGCGGTACTTACCTGATTGGATCCCCCCTGCGGCTGGGGGAAACCATACATACCCCAAGATTGGTCGGTTGCCCTTGTATCTGGGACTGATATAATCAGAGAGTTAGGGATCCCATTAGTGGGATTACCTCCCTGACTGCCACCTGTTTGTGATTGGCCTGAAGGCCTTCTGGATCTCTGATTTTGCTGATTTTGTGTAGTTGCATTTTTAGGCCCCCCCGACTCTAGGTCTAAAATGCAGGCAACCTTCACCGATGCTGCTTTAGCAGCAGCAGGGACGTTGGCTGGTTTGGGGATTTTGTTCAGATTTTTATTTTCTGCAGGTTTTTGGACCTCATAAATGCGTGTCTCCTGCTCTATGACCCTCATGGGGCCTGATCTTCCCTGCAGTGCAGATTGTAGGTCGCTTTGCGAGCCTCTTGGGGTTTCTGTGGGCGGAAAAGTGTTTCAAGATGGCCACCCTGTAGGTGGACCATCTTGAATGGTTCTGGTCCTGCGGTCCCACAAAGAAGCTGGAGTACTCAGGGGAGAAGGTCCATTTTACATACTCTACGCAGTTCTGCTTGTCTTTCATATGAAAAGTGTCCATCATCTGCTCGCAGAGTTCCAAGTGTTCCCAAACAGAATATTTTGTGTTTTTGTGGTATGGGGATGTGAAACTTCTAATGGCCTTGATATGCTCATGGGGTCTTTTTTCATAACTCTCTTGAGTCTATTTGCCTTCTTTGGCTTAGTCACCCGAGTCCACTCACCCTCCGACTCAGAGGCGCTATTACTTGAGGTCCCCATATGATCATCTAGGCACTCCCTGATTCTGTAAGCTTGAGAGGGGCTTGCAGAATGGAGGGGCCTAGATTCTCTATTCCTGTGGTGCTTAGGAGAGTAGTCTGCTGACTCTTCCCTGCTCCCAGTGTTGGCAGAGTATCCCCCCCACTGCCCTAATTGGGTATAGGTCTTCAGGATGCTCTCTTCGTTCCTCATTTCATTTGGTTTTCCATCAAATTGAACCAACTGGTTCCTTGGAAAGTAGTATTTCTGTGGATCTAATTCCCTGACACTCCCCTCATAGGAGACATCCTTGTTAGAGACATAAGCCTTAATGTTTGAATATCTATACAGGGACGCCCGTCCATCAATTTCTTGGGGGCACTGATCTCTCAGTTCAATCATTCTAGGTCTATTAAATTCTGATGGCCTCATGGTTTCCGGCTCATGTGAACCAGCGGCCATGAAGTCAGCAGTACACAAAGTGTTAAATGGGTTTGAGTCCCTTAGTACAGAGGTCCTTATGCTATGATCAGGGGTTGCCCTGTCCCTCTCTACCTGTTCAGGGTTCCTGCAGTTAGGATTAAATCTAGCACCATCTTTCTCCAACCCTGTTACTTTCTAATTCTCAGGCCCTACTTCTTGATAGCAACCAAAGATCTAATCCTTTTGCTCAGCTATCAAGGCTTTACTGGCCTCCATGACCCGCTCTTGTGCTGCCACTTGTTTGTGGAGCCCATCATTCTTTTCACTGAGGACCTCTTTGTCTCTCTGCTCTTCCTGTATGGTTTGAGAATAATGAGACAATTTCTTTTGCAGGAGACTCACCTCCTGAGTTTGTGCATGTTTGGTCTGGGTGTTCTCTTCCAGAGCACCTTTTACCTGTCTGGTGTGCTCCAGTAGATTCCCATACTCTTGTTTTGAGTTCATTTAGTTTCTGGAGGGTTAACTCACTTCCCTGTAACTCTATTTTCAATTTGCTTACTTCCTGGCATAGGGCGTCTTTCTCCTGATTTAGGGTGCCTCTCTTTTTCAGCCAGGTCATCCCTTTGTTGCTTGATGGTATTTAATTTTTGGCACTCTTGATCAAATTCTGCTTGAGAGTGGCGGTCTCTCATAATTAATTTATTATTTTCCTCTTTCAACCCTTCTACCTGGCCTTGCAACATGGTTATTTGTCCTGAGCAGATCCTGTTATAGGTTAATTGTTGAGTGAGCTTCCAGGGAGTCAACCTTTTCCTGACACTCTAGTCTAACTGCTTCTAATTGTGCCTCTTGGTCTACATTATTCGGTTGTTGGAGGACAAAGTCCTCTTTTAATTTTATGATGTAATTTCCAAATTCTACTTCCAACTCTTGGCTCGTTTGTAATTTTTGTTCGGCTAATTTTAGTTCAGCCTTGATTTGATTTAATAGTTCATATTGATTCTGCGCTAGAGTTTCATTTTCCTCATGCCTTTCCCGCATCACCCCCATGTGGAGACACATGTAGGCCGTGATTCTGGCAATTTGAATTTGTTCCTCTTTAATTTTTGGGGTCATATATAATTCACACAAAGCTTGGTGTAATAACCACCGTCCTGCCATGTATCCAGGTTCATGGCGGTGACCTGTTGTGCTGTTTACTGTAGCCAGACTTTTTCATCCTGTTCTGGCCATTCACCTCTGACCAACAGCTTGTGCAGAAGGTGTTCCCTAGCCATATTGATCTCTACTACGGTCATTTTGGACATGTTCTCTCTCCTCCAATGGGCAAAGTTAATGTGCATTTTGGGCAAGCTGGGGGGTCATTATTTTATTTTTTGACTCCGACACAGGGGTAGTTTATGCATAATTCTGTGTTGGAGATTGGGGATCTGAAAGAAAAATGTTACATTCGGATATTTTGGGAGTTCTGAGATCCCCTTTTTCTGATTCTGAGCTGCCCCTTCCTTTTTGGAGGCAGTCATCAGAATTGGTTGGTGAGGTTTGGGGCCCTTCTGTTACTATTGAGTTTCCTCAATGCTCATTCTGGGGTCCAAGGATGGGCGATTCTGACTCCCAACATCCACCCAGTCTTCATTTGAATCCTTTGGCACCCATTTTTCTTTGGGAGGAGTCCCCCCGTCCCTGAAGGAGATCTTTTTCCCAGAATCCTCTAAGGATTCTTCCCCTTCAAATTGGAGGACACTAACTTCCTCCACAAAATGGGCCTTTTTGAGTTCTTTATTTCTCCTACCCACCCTCTGTTCCTTGGGTTGCAGATTTTCAGGGGCAGGAGATTTTTGTTCTGGTTCCTGGGTGTCCAGGGGCTTTTCACGAGTGAGGAAGGAAGCTTCCTCTAGGGCTTTAAACTTCCCCCGTGCCTCCTCCTCTGAAACCGGTGAGTTGTCAGGGTTCTCCCCGCCATTGTTCTGGGGTGCCAGACACTTGGTTTGTGGGGTTCTGAGCTCCCATGTTCATCTGAGGGTTATGTTGAGCCCTCAACATGCGACCCAGATCCTGGGTTAGGTTCTGCACTTGGCGCTCCAGTTGGGAAACCCGTTCTGGCTGGTACGGGGGTCTCTGTTCCAATCTAGGTAGATCACGGGAAGGGTAACTATCCCTTCTCCCATAGTATCCTGGATATTGTGAGTTTTGGTAACCCTCCAGCCTTGGCCTCCCCTCTCCCGGATTGGGTTGTCTGGTTTCCTGAAAGCGGGGAGTGAACAGAGGGTTGTCCTGCAGGTTGGGGTTTTGTGGGTACCAGGGAAAGAAATTTAACCCAGCATTTGGGGGATTACTGCTCTTGTGGGGCAAGTTAGGAGGGAAGTTTCCCGTGGTGGTAACTACTTGATTGGATCCCCCCCAGGGGCTGGGGGAAACCATACATACCCCAAGATTGGTTGGTTGCCCTTGTATCTGGGACTGATACAATCGGGGAGTTAGGGATCCCATTTGCGGGATTACCCCCTTGACTGCCACCTGTTTGTGATTGGCCTGAAGGCCTTCTGGGTCTCTGATTTTGCTGTTTTTGTGTAGGTACATTTTTAGCCCCCCCCCCATCTCTAGGTCTAAAATGGTGGCAACCTTCACCTCCGCCACCTTAGCAGCAGCAGGGACGTTGGCTGGTTTGGGGATTTTGTTCAGATTTTATTTTCTGCAGGTTTATGGACCTCATAAATGCGTGTCGCCTGCTCTATGACCCAGTCCAGAGATCTGTTGTCATGGAAATCCCTCACCAGCTGGGTCATGATATACTTGGGGAGTGCATGAAAGAATGTGGTTATAAACTCTCTGATATCTGTGCGCACCCGCAAACGGCGGCCATGAAATCAGCAGTGCACAAAGTGTTAAATGGGTTTGAGTCCCATATTACAGAGGTCCTTATGCTATGATCAGGGGTTGCCCTGTCCCTCTCTACCTGTCCAGAGTTCCTGCAGTTAGGATTAAATCTAGCACCCTCTTTCTCCAACCATGCTAGTTTCTCCTTCTCAGGCCCTACTTCTTGATAGTAAGCAAAGATTGTAGCCTTTTGCTCAGCTATCAAGGCTTTACTGGCCTCTATGACCCGCTCTTGCACTGCCACTTATTTGTGGAGCCCATTATTCTTTTCATTGAGGGCCTCATTGTCTCTCTGCACTTCCTGTATGGTTTGAGAATAATGAGACAATTTCTGTTGCAGGAGACTCCCCTCCTGAGTTTGTGTATCTTTGGTCTGGGTGTTCTCTTCCAGAGCACCTTTTACCAGTCTGGTGTGCTCCAGTAGATCCCCATACTCTGTTTTGAGTTCATTTAGTTTCTGGAGGGCTAACTCCCTTCCCTGTAACTCTATTTTCAATGTGCTTACTTCCTGGCATAAGGCGTCCTGATTTAGGGTGCCTCTCTGTTCAGCCAGGTCATCCCTTGGTTGATGGTATTTAATGTTTGGCACGCTTGATCGAATTCTACTTGAGAGTGGAGGTATTTCATAATTAATTTATTATTTTCCTCTTTCAACCCTTCAACCTGGTCTTGCAACATGGTTATTTGTCCTGAGCAGACCCTGTTATAGGTTAATTGTTGAGTCAGCTTCAGTTGACTCTCTTCCAGGGAGCCAACCTTTTCCCGACACTCTAGTCTTACTGCGTCTAATTGGGCCTCTTGGTATACTAAGTTATCTTTTAATTTTATGATGTAATTTCCGGATTCTACTTCCAGCTCTTGGCTCTTTTCTAATTTTAGCCTGGATTTGATTTAATAGTTGAGATTGATTCTGCACTAGAGTTTCATTTTCCTCATGCCTTTCTGGCAAGTTTAATTTTCTCCTCTTTAATTTTTGGGGTCATAAATAATTCACTCAAAGCTTGGTATAATGGGCCCCCGTCCTGCCATGCATCCAGGTTCATGGCGGTGACCTGTTGTGTTATTTCTTGTAGCCAGACCTTCTCATCCTGTTCTGGCCATTCACCTCTGATAAACAGCTTGTGCAGAAGCTGCTCCCTAGCCATATTGATCTCTACTACGGTCATTTTGGACATGTTCTTTCTTTATCAATTTATTTATTTATGTAAGGGTAACCTGTATTTGATTGCTTTCTGTCTATTGTGGGGTTGATTTAGCTTTCATTTTTAGACACAGGCCTGGTACCTAGAGTATTTGTTTTTGGGGGGCGCTTGTATCGTGTAACCCAGTATTCCAACCACACAAAGTAGCACTACCCTGCAGGTTAATCTGCTGTGTTAGATTGCACGGATGGTAACCAAACTCACTCCCTGACTCCAGCCCCCAAATTTGTTAAGGATTTCAATCAGGCGACCCACATCTTGGTCTCGGCCTAGTATGCAGCGCACAACTGAAATGCCTATCTCTTTATATTATATAGATTCAATATTTAGATGGTACACCACTCATATCACACACCCTTTTCAAATACCATGGGTCACAATGGACCATGAACCAGGCTGGTTGGTACAATACAATATTTAAATACAATATTTATTTATTTATTTTAAAATTCAAAAGAAATCATACACTTTTTAATAAGGGGGAAGGAATAACCAATGGGGTGATAATTACAATGAGAATGTGAGCAATGCCCTGGGTTTAACCTTCTAGTGGAACAGATACACAGCACAGCAGAATAGGAACACTTTTTGCTTTAGGAATGATTGCACCCAAGTTAGGATTTCTCCCTGCAATGTTCCCTCAACCCACAAATAATCAATTCTGAGTGGACAAACAGAAGCAGCAGGTAATCAGGAATAGGAAACAGGAAACATAATTCAAATCTGACCTTCCCTCTCCAAATAAGAGAGAAAACTGATTTTAAACCCCTTGCAATGAAACGACACTTGGAAATGGACAATTAAATAATCAATGTGTGTTAAAAACCTTAAAGCAAATATAATTCCTCACTAAAGCAACAATGCAAAGACACTAATAATCATAAAGAATGGACTTCCAAGAGCATACATTTCGAAACTGAGTGAAAGATTTAAAACCGGTTGCAGTCAAATGACACGTGTAAAAGTTGCATTTTTCAATGCCCGCCTGAAATTACCCAAACAGATTTTTAATAAAAACAGGTGAAATACACTGATTTGGATTGGGGTATAGAGGTATATCCCAGGGATATTCTTGAAGTGAAAATAGGTCTCTAGCTATGAAACTGAGTGAGTTATGCAAGATATAAAAAGGTGCGTTTTGAGTAAAATGAATCCGTGAAATAGGAAAGGAAATCAGTTGTGACAAGAACAGTTTTACTTTAAACTAGAGTATTCAGGCTAGCTCATCAAAGAGGGACACAGTAAGATCCAGGGTTGATTTGCGATTTCAACCCTGTCACCCCAGCGCCCAACCCTGGCGGAAACCAGTCTGATCACTCGAAATAGGACTAAAGGTTTAGGATTACACAAGACAGAATTAGTAAAGAGATGGCGCTAGCACTAGAAATCAAGGGTGGGGTTGCACAGATAATTCTCACAGTTTTAACAAGTTATCAGGGTAAGGATAGGATGACTTAGAGAGTGCAATATGGACCATGGCAAGACAAGGTATACTATGGATTTCAATGGGGTGGTCATTTATACTCACAGTCGACCTTTTAGTTTTGGGATTTTTGGACTGTCAATAGGTTCTGGTCACCACACAGCGGCGTGCCTGGCAAACATCTGGGAAGTTCTGGTCATCGGATGGCACTAAACTGGAATGGCAATTCTGCTCACTGGATACTAAAGATCAGCTGGATGGCAGGATGGAAGCGGGCATGCAGTTAGTGGGCAGCAAGCCAGGCTGGTTCAAGATGAAAAAGGTACCACTGCTTTCCCCTTTTTAATGGGAGATTAGTAGATTTTCAGATTTGAGGCCCTGCTCGGAATAGGATCAGCACTGCTCGGGTTTTGCAGAGGGCCCTGGAGTAGGGTCACCAATGCTTTGGCCATTTAGTTGGAATCTGGAATCTGGATGATGAATGGAACAGGAACGCAGCACAGAAACATCAGGAAGAGTGTGTATAGAGTCTTGTCAGGGACTCTTATTTATAATGCACAGTGACATAATGTAATGTTCACTACAAACCGTTTCCGGCAATTCATCAGTCTTCAGGCATTGCAACATAGAAAGCGTAGAGTCTCCTACCTGGTAATAGATGAATGACCAAATCGTAGCTCCAAAGGAGTTCCAGGTTTCACAAGAAAGGATGGAAAGATATATCCCAGTAGAACATAGGAATCCCCCTGGCATCTCCTTCGGAGCCCAGTTAAGTACTTGGCGACCGTGGGAAAACCAGGGAAACCCTCATGGGGGAGAAAACCCTATGAAGAGCTGCTGGGGAGCGTTGGTAAAGGTGAGGCAGACAGGAGGAAACTGAAGGACCTCGGGTTCCGATTATAACGTTATGTGTTGGTTAAATGCTGGAGAGGTATAAGGGTGAAAACACAAGGTTCAATTCAAAGATGAGAAAACAACACAATAAGGAATGATGGTGAGATTAGGAAAACAGAATTACCATTCAAACATCTAGACAGGGAGTTTAGTAGTTGAGGAACCCTGAGAACCGAGTCCGTTCAAGAACTATTCCTTTGTATGAAACGGGAAGTTCTGGAAGCAACATATAAAGAATTTAAGAATCAAAGAAGGTCGGATGGCAAGGGTCGGAGTGTATGAGTGTATGAGAAAGAAATCTACCTTCAAGGGGAGCACGAAATAAAGTCGATATTAGCCGCGTACTGTGGGGGCGTGGCTTAATGGTTACCAATACGATACCCTCGATCCGATCGTATTCCGGATTCTAAGAATGAACAGATGCATCAATAGGAAGAAAACATGGTACGGATAGAAGAAAGGAGGAAACAATGAGATGTAAAGACTGAACTAGCTATACTCACTGAGCGTCCGTATACTCCTATGAGAGTAGCAACGCACCGGTATCCAGGACTTCCCGGCTGATATGCCGAAGAGAGATCGACTTCCGCATCCTGCGTGGCTCGAGGCAGGGAAACAACTAGACCGTCGCTAGGGCTGCCGCGGCCATTAACCGGTGTGGCCATCTTGGAATAGGTAGAAGAGGAATGATTCGTCCTCACGAACATTACACATAATCAAATTATATGGCTGGGGCAGGCTTAACTAAACACACCTCTAATAACTAGATTGGACAAGGGTGATAGTCTCTGCCTCGCTCTCAGCTGGTTGGATTTCCAGAAAATGTTGTAAGATTTATGATGTGAGTTTAACAATGTCCAAAACCTCCCACAATTACTTTACTTAAAATCAATGTTTGCCCTAAATGGCACCTTCATACAGTGGAAACATCTAAACACTTACATAAGCAGGTTATATATTTTATGCAGCACGTGGCAGTCCAATCCTCCAGTTTGTGAGACCTTGTTTCACCCTTCTACCAGTTTGTTGCGCTTTTCAATGGGATTTATATCACCCAAAATTCTAAAACATTATACATGGGTGTGGATTACCATAAGGGATGTACGTATACAAATTCACATTTGCAGCATGGATGCTTTTCTTGTAATCTGCAATACTTTGCCATTTCTGTCCCCAAAGTGTCAGTGAATTCTACCATGTCTTCAATGAAAGCCCATAAAATCATATTTAAACTATAACATTTTTTTTGATGTGTAAAGTTTAATTTACTTAAACTAAATCACATTAAATAAATTAAAGATAACATTTTCACATTTTTACAAAGTCTTGCTGCAGAGATAAACGTCTTTAAAGTTTATTTATGAAATGGTCTCTGGAAGCAAATGGCAATCCTTTGTCACTGGACCATTTTTTTTCTCTCTTTTCTCTCTTCAGTGGCCACCAACTGTCACTTCCTCCAGAGCAAGGTGGGGGTTACAGCTGGATTGAAGGTTTATTGCCCCCTTCCCCTCTACACACTTCCTGGCCCTGGGAGTGCCATTGTAAGTGGGTTCAGTCCAGCATAAATTCTTTCCAACCTAGTAATTATCAGTGGTGTGTTAGTCTCTGCTGAGAGTTTATGGTGTGGCTCGTTCCTAGGGGGAAGCTTTAACTCTGCCAACCGTTGACAGCTTGCAAATCCAGCCAAGGTGGTTTGAAACCTTTATTTTCTGATATTTGGTTCTGAATTAAAACAAGCCTGCAGAATAAAATACCCCATGTATGTATTTTCACCAGCCACAAATTCCTACACATTGCTCGGTAATGGCAGGCTCTCATTCAACAGTTTACTTTTAAACGGGCATTTTTCTCCTTTAGTTTTGCAAAACCCATTTTTTACACCTGGTGCACAGCTGGCATTTCCTTTTACATTCGTTTTTGCATCTCCATCAGATTCCCACTCTGTCCTACAGCCATGGTTATTTTCCTGAGTGCAGGGGTTTTGTCTGAAGTACAGATGCGTTGAATCTGACATGGCTCACATAGCTGGAGTCTCTTTTGAAGCACTGAGCTTTGATATATTTGTAAAGAAATTAACGCGTTTTCCCGTGAGGGTAAAGTGAAGCTCCTTGTTGATTTTTCTCAAAGTTGGTTTGACGGGGCTTGTCATTCAGAATTCATACCTGGTTGTGCTGAGGCACAATGAGATATACTGGGCATGGCAGGGCCTTATTGATCACAGTGGTTTAAGAAAGAACAGATGAAATTAGCGGCAAAGCAGCATTTTTTAAAGGCGAAAAAGTTCCCTTTCCAATGGGGATTTTGGGGTTTTCTGCAAATCAGTGCTGCCTTTTCACTTTCTTCCTTTTGTATATGTCAGACCACACTGGCACACTCTTTCAGTGTGTCCCCTTGTTCCATCCTGCCCAATGTATGCTTTTTGTTGCTGCAAAACGCAATTTTGAGGCTGTGGCGCTCACAGGAGCCAGCGCAGCCATTTTGCTGTTCCTGTGCAAATGCACCTTGGTGATGTGGGGAACTACTGTTGAGTGGGTCAATATATCCCACAGCCACCACCGGACCAGGAGAATCTGGGTGCGGAGAGGATCTTGTAGCCATCAGGGTAGAGAGTGTCAAAGCTCATGATGGAGCTAACCGTGAACCATGTCTCAGTAAGACCAAGGACATCAAGGTCTAGTTCTTCAAAGAGGTGGCAGATGTCAGAGCAGTGTTTGACAGCAGAGCAAGAGTTGATTGAGAGTGGCAATATGAAGAAGGTTGCCAGCCTTAAAGACCTTTCGGGGAGGGGTACAGCTCAGAGTACGCCTTGCGGAGGAGAAAGAGCCTTAGGAGGGACAGAGGAGGAGGAGAGAGAGGGCAAGGTAGCTAAGGGGGAGAGGAGGGGACAGCAGGAGATGAGAGGAAATTGATGAGGCGAGGGAAGCGCCTGTCAAAGAGGAGGATATTGGCCTGAGGGCTTTGGACCATGACAGTTCCATTAAGGTAGACATTAACGATGACTTTAGAGGAGTCGAATTTAGCCATGGGCAGCAAGCTATGGCAGTGAAATATGGAGTCATACCAAATGCACGATCCAACACATTGTTTTGAGAAAGGTTCTTGGTCTGGTGCCCAGTATGCTGGGTGGGCATTGCAGCATGAGTTCTGAGTAAGTAGCATTAAGGTTTTAGTATGACACAAACTTTAGAATTCTTTTTAATAATATTTACTCTTAGTTCTGATAATCCAAATGTCACTAATGCAATACGTGAAATATAGCCTCTATTACCATATGTTAAATAGCCATGGTACCAAAAGAGTGTTGCTCTGGTAATTAATTTGGGCTTAGACTTTATGCAGCTCTGTAACCATGCAATAACTAAGATGGACCTGAAAAAAAGCTAAAGTGTTATACTACAATTACTCCCATGGGGTGCCGTGATGAATAAGCCTCGGCCTCGCACATAGGCGTGAGTAGGGGTAAAATGGCCCACTCAGCCCTCATACTTCTGCAAACCAAACACAACACAATCATAAAGGTAAAACGGAGATAATCAAGAGATACCTCCTTTGCCATTTGTGGTAACCCGTACCGAGGGAAGGCTATTCTCTTAAGGGGGGTGTGAAGGTGAAACAGTAGTGACCCAAACAACACAATATCACAGTCAGAAATAAAGGTACTGTCCAATCAAGACTCTAAAATAATATAAACACTTAAATAAAATGTATCATCTGCAAGTAGCATGAAAAGATATTACTATACAAAAACCCAACCCAAAGGAAAGAACAGAAAAGATGCAACCGACTAGAGAAAGTAGCACTCTGAGTGTAATTCCTGGAGTGCTAGGTACAGTACTACCATAAAAAGGACATTTGGTTGAATACAGCAGCAATCATGACCTAACCAGTCTCTATGGTCCCAGTGGACCTTGGAGGGTGTTCAGTGTCACAGTACCTGGATTTTGTTCTTGGTGGGTGGACGCAACAGACTTGGCTGAATGATGATGTGAGCTGATCAGGCTCAATTCAGGCACACATGACAGTGGAGACCCGGGCAGCAACCAGGCATTGAGTTGAGTCGAATGCAGGTGCTCTGCGTGGTTGAAGGGTGGTGGTTCAATGATGCAGATCGAGGCAGTCCCAAGAAAGGTTCACATTTGGCCAAGTCTGGCTTTGGCTGCTGGAAGAGGTCGATGAGTGATGCTCCAGCGGTTTGAGTCAGCAGGCGACAGTCGTTGAAGTGGTGATTGAGGATGCATCAATGAGGCGGCAGTTCTCAGGCTAGCTGGGCCGAGCCATGATTGTAACCCCTAGGTACAGTCGGTGAGTGAACCTTCAGAGATACGGTTTGGGTTCTGGCATTGAGAAGATGCTTCAGGCCTAGCAAGTGACGTGCTTCTCAAGGGCATGATGCAGTGTCAAGCTAGTTTATATGCAATGTAATATTTCGGCTGGTTGGAGGAACGCAAACAACATCACCTTCCCTATTGTTCAGGATGCTGGGAACACGGAGTGACCAGTTTGGTGCGGTCAAACAGGGAGCTACATCTGGTCTGGCTCTACGGTTGCTGTGAGGTCTTCCAAAAGGACTCAAGAACAGAATACTACAGTCCAGGGTTTACTCTTCTGCCACAGAAGATCTGTTGCAGAATGTTTGGTCCTGGTCGACAGCACATTTTACTCCTGATCTTCCTTGGTACTGGTTAGGGAACAGATCTTTCTTCTGTCTTGGAAGGCTCCTTCTTCCCCTCGGCTGAAGACTTTGGACAGTGCAACTATCCCAAAGGAAGTCCAGGGGAGAAAAATTCAGAACGTCTCTTCGGCTTTAAAACATCCTTGGGGAACCGAGGGAATTCTGTTGAAGCAGTGCAAGACTTCTTCTTTTAAGGGTACACGTCCTCAGGTGATTGTTGTAAAACTAGCCGGATCCAGGAGACCAATCTCTGCTCCTGGAAGGAGTGGACTTTTCCCTGTTGATCTTGCACCCAAAGTGCTTTGCTCCAGTTGAAGTGGAGGAGAAAGGAAAGGGAAAGAGAGACAATGAGAAACAAGATGGAAGGCTTCTTCCAATGTCCCTAGCACACTTGCCTATCCCACTACTGCCCCTTCCCTCCTACTGGCAACAAAGACCTTTGGATTAGTAGGACCCTGGTTTGAGGCTAAACCTCCTGAATGAGTGTGCTCCATTGACACCTGGGCCCATGTCAGCTGCTGACTATTCAGGGGGGCAGGGGGTTACTAGCCCTCACAAATAGAATCTAAGAGAGGCTGGTTCCTCAGAGTTTCTTCATTACTGTGTGGCAGTATCGGCCTGTCTGACCGGAATACACATTCCCTTCCACAGCAGAGCTGACTTGCAGTAACTGACACATGTGCAATATTAACTGGGACGTGGTGGCCATGATCATAGGTATAGCCATGCACTATGCCTGAGCTCATTCTTAGAGATTACCACCAGCAGCATACTCAAGATCATCATAGTTTGGGTACAAGGAACATATCTTAAATGTTGCCCCTGTTCTGGAGTGATTTTGCCGCTGATGCAGTGGTCAAGTGGACATCTTGTGACCTTTGAACCTACTCTGCGCCACAAGCAGAGCGGCTGCTATGGATCAGGCTACTGATGCAGCAGAGCACAAGTGCACTATGAGTTTGACTTGGAGTTGTAACCAAAGGGGATCTGGTTTGCAGATTATCCCTTTGGAGAAGGAATTCCCTGCATTGTTATGTACTAAAAAATAAAAAAAGCCAGGGCTTTGCTCCCTTGCCAGACGGCAATTCCTCACAGTTATATTTTAATTTGAGCACACTAAGATTTATTGTAGAATCATGCTGTACTGCTATTGTAGAAAGTGACATAAACACAGGAGGATCATTTTAATGATAAGAATGCATGTCTTACCGTTGAAAGGTCATTTGAGTTGGCTTGGAAATATTAGGTTGTGTACCTGTGGATCAGGAGCCAATGGAAACCTATTGCATTTTATGTTGATTTTTACCCTTTTCATGCAACTCAGGAGACGGCGGCTGAGGAGCTATTTTATTTGTTACAACGGGAGGACCAAAACGGAGGCAATGTCTTTCCTAATGAATTGCAACTATATCGACTTTATAGTAGATATATGTAACTATTTTAATGCAGCCTTAACAGATATGGAAGACAGTTTTAACCATTTTCTGGAAATGTCTATTTTAATTGTGATGTATTATACTATATGTTTTTGTTAATGGTGAACGCTGAATAAAATTGAATTGTCTGTCGAAATAAAATTACCTCCGTTTAAACAATTCCAGAGTGACCTCTTTGCATTTTTTATTCAATGGAAAATATCTATTGATGAACAGATCAGCCCGACATTGCTTATGAGTTTGGAAGCGCCACTATTTCAGGTTTCATCTAAATTCAATGCATCAGTGACAACTGCGCGCTTTCTTAATTGACATTGCTAAATGAAGACTTGAAGACATTTCTGACACTTGAGCTATCAGCTAAAAGCTATATTCGAAACCAAAAAGTCCGGTACAGTTCATACCAGAATCGAGAACACCACCACTGGACCCTGAAAAAGAAAGGATTTTTTTTCTACCAGAGTTGTTTGCCTCATGTATTCTGGGAATCAACATGCCCATCCTTTGCTTTAGTTTAATCATGACTTTTGTCGGTTAATTGAATTAATCATTTATGGCACCTCTTTCCTCTAAATTGGCAGATTGTAATGTAAATACACCTACGGATTTCCTGTCTGTTGTCGTGATTCCTAGTGCACAAGTAGCAGTATACAGATTACAAGTCACAGGTACCTGAGGATAGGGGCGGGTGTTATCCTGTGGGATACCTACATTACAAGCCACAAGTAAGCACCTTGTGCAACTACCATTGAGCACATGGGTTTAATGGGGAATCGGATAGAGGTTATTTGTGCATGACTTAAAGTCGCCCACATATCACTCATCCTTTCGCAGAACAAGTGCTTTTGTTTTTTCAACAGTTGGGAGCTACTTCCTGACATACTGGCAGGACTATTGGTACTCTTTATCAAGCATGGTAGTTCGATTCGAGGTAAGTGAGGCATGGGGTGCAGGCTTAAGATGGCAGCTCTGTACCCAAGCAGATGGTGGGACATGTGATGGCAGTCTGATGACATATACCCCTCCACACTGTATAGTCCTGGCTTTTCTGACAGAATAGCCGAAGGCACCAGACCAGTTGAGCACAGGTGGACAGATGAGCAGCAACATGTTTATTATTCCCCCATGGAAAACTGAGCAGCCATATCAAACATAAGATATCGGGAACATGTGCCTCTCTGCCAGTGGTCCTGGAAAATGGCCATTCCACGTTGTGAGCAGGAAGGTGCACGTGTTGGTCAAGGGAAGCCTTTGTAGAGACCACAAGTTTAATTGAGTTGCCCTGGAGATAAGCAAACAATGCTTGACGGACTTAAGAAGCACAGGATTACCTGAGTGTGGCTCCATGTTCAGCGGTCTCCGACAGGGTGCCTGGCCAGCCCACTGTCAACGTCGAAGTTAAAGAGGTCAACCAGGACTGCTTGCTGAGAGTCCCAGCGTGGCACCAAGGGGGTAAGCGGTAAGTGCCAGGCACTGGTGGAAAGTCATAATTATGAAGTTGGACCTTCCTAGAGGCCAAAGAGTGATAAAAAGTAGGTAGATGAATACTAGAGCGAAGCAGAGAGCTGCTGCACTCAGACGGCCCTTCCCTCTCCAGATACACGTTAGCATAGGAGTCAATCCCATCAAAAATCAGGAAAAATCATAATGCGTGAAGCAAGCATACCCAAATACTCTTTAAGATAGTGAATGACTTAGTGACACCCTAATAGTGTTACATGATTGTGTGGCTAGAGTTGAAGATGGCACATACAAGTCCTGAAAGTGAAGCCATTAGTTCTCCAATTCCAGGTAGACATCAAAAGACCACTTTGACTAATGATCCTAGCGAGCTGGGTAGGATAGTTCACCCCCACCCTTGTGACCCTCATAAATGACAGACTATTATGACAAATCACAAAAATCAGTTGGTAAGCACTATGTTAGAAATGTGGAAATACAGACTTAGGCAATAGGGGACTGTTTGGTGATAGTGGAGTGAAGCGACCTGTCGTGGAGAATGATGAGTTATAGGCAGTGGCAGAGTAGAATCAGCAGTGCACGGCCCTGCAACAAAGCAAGCAAGGAATCACGCAAGTTATGCAACAACCATTACCCATCTGAACTGCACAATCCAAATATTAGTTAGAATTCAGACCAGATTGGGGAATTGCACTGACAAAACCAAGGAGGTGCAAGGAAGGTTTCATGAATGAAGTTGATTGACTGAATACATTGGTACAGAAGGTGGGACTGGAATCAGTGACATCAGTGATGTCATCAATATATATATATATATTCAAACGAAAAAAGAGGAAAGAATAAACCGTACTCTCTGCGGTCAATCAAGAGACCAAGGTCAAATAACAGACAAAAATAGTACAGCTCGGAAAAAGGATAAAGGTCTAACATATTTTTAATTTAACAAAAATGACCAAAATGGACACAAAAATACAAAGAAAACACACATTATGGCTGGGAGCAGGGACAAAAACAGAGACAGGACGCCTGTACACGCGACCCTAACACAACGCGTTTCACACTCAACTGAGTGCTTGTTCACGTGAAAAGAAGAAGGACTGGAGCAGTTTTATACTTTGGCAAAAGAATTCCTTTCATTATTTCCCTGGAACAGCATGGGTACCTACATAAACAGGGAAGGCGGCGGCCATATTGGAATGGAATGGCTAGAAATAAGCAAAGTAGGGCCGTAGGTCGCCTCAGGTGAGGAAGCACAAAATGCAACAATAGTACGAAAGGCCAAAATGACCAAAAATTGTGGCTGAGGCGCGCCTTCCATGAAATGCATGGCCATGGTTCCAGGGTACCACTAAATAAAAGTAAAACAATAGTACATGCATTACATCAATGATACAAAAACACAGTCAAAAAGGTAAAAACCACAACCCTAATGAATAAAACCATTATCTAAAGTGAAAAATGGAAGTAAACATACAATCTGACAACCACACTGAAGGGATGATGGCATTAGTCTGAAGCATCATGAAACCTGGGTATACATATCCAATGCTGATGAATCAAGCATGATGTTAAAATCAATGTTAGCAGCCAATTTGTGTGCAAAAATGCAATGCAAAGTTGACAATAGCAACATGCATAAACAAGATAAATAGCAGCATTCGGGCAGATTGAATAAAGTGCAAGTGCATATAATAATAGCAGCATAATTATACAGCGCGAGTGCGCTGGCATGAGGTAGTAATGTGCAAGTCTAAAACAATGCAAAAGACAGCAAAATGGCCCTGTTAAAAAAAGTAATAAAGTGCAAGTGCAAGCATACTATAGTGCAAATATGCCGGGTCATTATTGCAAAGTCAAAAATCGCAACAGTTGCAAAGTATCTACATCATTAAAAAGAGCAATCACGGCCTCAGGAGATGTAAAATGCAAAAGCCGGAATGAATGCAAGGAACACATATCAAGTCACACAATGTATTGGCTGTCCAGAAAAGAAAAAGGTGATGTAAAAGATGCCCAGAACCATAAACCCAACATGGGTGGTGGAAAGAAGAGAATAGCTAATATTAACCACAATATGTTAATACAGGAATATAATGGAGGGAGGGGAACGACTGTGAGACTGCATCAAGAAAAAGGTGGAACCACAAGAAATATATATACAGGAATATATCCTCTATACAGGAAATATAATACAGATTAATGTCCTTAATGCTAAAAAGATGCACGCTCGGACTCATCTAGATTCCGCAACCAATTCATACTTGCAGTATCATGCTCGCATCACCCCATCATGGTACGGTTGGACATAAAGCTAACACATGAATATTCACTGCAAATACTTTGCAACCAGCAAACCTTCTTCTAACTAGAACCCTTCCTAAAATGGTTTCTTGGTATGTAAATAAATGTAGAATGGTAAAGGAGTGTTTCTTGCTTAATGCACCTTTGATTTGCCCTGCATCAAAGACTCCTCATTGAATCTTGTAAAGACCTGGCAATTCAGGCTAGATGGCCACCTGTAGCCTGGCATTTCCGGTGAACTGAACTCAAAAGAGGTCAGCTGGTCCTACCATCTGCTTATCTCATGTCTTTTGCTGGTTCAACTTACATCTTCCAAAAATCGGGTTTGTCCATCATTGATATTTCTGTATTTTGTGGTTATATGTTTTTGAATGTACCTTCCCAACTGAAAGAACTTAAATGCATTGAGAAACATACAAGAACGTCTAATGTTTGTTTCAGTCTAAGAATTGCAATATTAAGCTGTCCTTATATGCATTTGCACATCTTCACATGGGAAGTCAAGGATTCTGTATTTAATACATTAATAAATATAGTGTAATATATAGGTATCATGTCACTTCCAACATAAACTAAATGTGTATTAGTATTTGGGTTTTATACAGCAGAAACATAGATAGGGAGCAACAGAGCTCAATAGACGTCTTTGAGCATAACATATGAGGTAAGTAGGTTCGCTATGTGACATGCAATATACCATCCTAAATCTCCCAGAATAATACGCTGACTCCAACTAAGAGTATTTTCAAAGATGTCACCCGGATGTTACAGCATAGTAGATGCTAAACAACGCGTGGGCCATTGCAGACATTTGAAACACAATGAAAAGATCTTGCGTGACTTTTAATAGAACATGTCAGGCCTACTCCAAGAGGTGTTGATATTGATCAAGCCCTGATAAAACTTAATCAAAGATGGATTTATTGTTTAGACAGTGTCGAAAAGGGTCTCAATATATTTATAGATAAGATACTGTACCATCAGTGATCATTTGTAAATTACCTTTGGATGTTGCTGGGAACTAAGTATATCAGATATGTAGTAACATTTTATACCCATAATGCATGTGCAGGGATTACTGTTTGTGGAAGTGCTCAATATACACATGAAAGGGAATAGTTTAAACATCACATAACATAACATCACAAAATTGTGAACACGGTGAGCCTCATTACGAGTATGGCTGTGTGGTAAAAAACAGTGCTAATGCGGTGCTAACAGATTTACCACTGCATTACCAACATTACCACTGCATTACTGCCAGGTTAACACACCGCCAAATGACAAGTTTGGAGGTAAGGTAGAGGAAACCCCTCAAAGTTGAATGCTGGAGGTAATTCCTCCACCTTACTGCCCATAAACAGGCAAATTGGTGGTATTTTAGCAGGTCGTAATACCGCAGAAATCCCAAAGGAGTCCTATGGACTACAATTAATGTGGACTAACTCGACCTACTACTACGTGTGATCCTGTGGTAATACCACCAGTGCTAATACTGCCGGACCAAGTGGTGGCAACAGTAATAACATTTGGAGGTATCTCAGTGATATTACTGCAGAAATACTATCAAACTCGTAATCAGGCTGTATCATTGTTGAAAAACTAACTGTACTTTGTATCTCTTTGTATCTCACACACATAAAACATGTTGAGCAACATGTTGAGCAAACTCATATATAACAGTTCATTCTAAAAACCTTTCCAGTATGTGGGGTTAATACTCAGTTACTTTGAGAACTATCTATTGCGCTGCTTCTGACAAATAGGTTCAGCCTGCTTGTTACAAAGATTTTTATCAAGGGGAAAAACAGAAAAAAGCCAATCCCCATCTATCCGTAACAGAAATAAAGTGACATACAAATGGACTGGTCACACAAATGAAGAGAGCAGTAAATGTGGAACGAGAACTTTGTTGTTACAATGTCCACTTGGAAAAATGGGGGGGGACTAGGGACAGATGTATGCGCTAGTCTATTTGTTGACACATGTTTCGACCTTTTAAATGAGATACACTTTTTCCTTGCGATCTCACACAGCTGATGCAAAGGCCTTCTTCAGGATGGTACCTTTTTTTCAAAAAAGGAGCTCAATCTTGGGAACCCCAACAGTTGACAGCAACTCTTAATGTTAGTGCCCAGTGTGTCTAGGGATTATGTTTCAAAGCTGCTCTCTATTCAGCAGTAGATTTGAGGAGACAGATTCCTCTAGATGCTTGGGGCTTGACTCCCCATCTCCTTCTGGTGCGTCACTTTAGATGTGCATGTTTGTTTCAAGGATTTACTCCTCCGATGTTTTCAGCCTTTCAGAAACGTTATTGAGAGGTTTTGTGGTATCAAATGCTCTACCATTTCAATGAATTATCTTGTAACATATTAAATTATATGATTGGAACATAAAAATGAATACCTTGTCACTGGATCAGTGCAGATGATTAATATTGATGTCCCACAGTAATGTGGTACAAAGATAATATATTAATCATTTTTACATAAAAAATCATTGCAGTGTAATGCTAGTACTTTAATGTAATTGTATGTATATTGTATGGCGTTGATGTCATTTTGACCTATGCACTGCCTTTCATAATGCTTGTTTGCTTTTTTTGTGATGTATTGTTGCATATGCATAATGGTAAGGCAATTCCATTCAAAGATGGCACTGGCCATACACAATTAAGCATTTTTTTATCTTTAATGGTATTCAGGTTTATCACAGCGTAGTGTACCAGCATACTCTACAATCGTCGTCCGGTGCACAAGTTGATATTAGATATGAAGGAGGTCCTTCAGTGGCTGTTCTTTCTCAATCCTGATAATCTGCGCAAACTCAAAGTACCGCAGCCGGCAGTTTGTTACGCTTCGTGGGTGGGTGTCCTGCTAAGCAAGATTTTGTTTGGTGAGTGTCTTCTTGATAAAATAGTAACCTAACGCACGAGCGCAGCCATGGTGACACACAATGAGATACAATTGCGGCTACACTCACTGACTAAATTAAATTCAGATCTAGTTTCAGTTCACTTTAAGGATGTATACATGATGGGAGCCTAACTGGATGATATCCTTATGTCCATGGTTATGGTTAGTTGTTGCTGTTTCCAAAATATGCACCCCCATATCAACTAGGCTGATTTAAGGGGGGCTTTAAAACATGTAAATGTAAGAAATAAGCAATAATAATAAGCACACTTCATACCTTTCTTTAGGCAATGATGGAGTCTTGGGTGGATGCATTTTGGAAGTAATATGACAGTGAGTTCTCATTGAGGCAATTAAGTTTTAATCTTGGGAGTTCTGAGCCTATACCACCATTGATGTTGACATTATATTGTTCTTTGACAGTGAGATGTTTTCTACATGGGAATTAATTGACTGGTATTGAACACTCCTGGCCGAACAACCGGATAGCATTGCACAAATAAGTTTGCACAGGGTTGAAACACAGTGGGCCTCATTATGAGTATGCCTGTCCAGTAACAATGGTGCTGGTAAAGTACTGGCAGCGTTGTTACCGCACCAGGATACTCCGAGTTCTGCGGGCGGGGGCCTGACCTGGTCTGACCTGGTGGCCGGAACGGCACCCGCTTGCAGAGTTTGCCTGAAGCACCGGAACCATTATCAACTTCCGTCCTCCCCCTTCCCATTGACTCCTATGGGACTCGAATGGGAATGGGGAGAAATTTTTACCAGCGCCTGGCTTTAGGGAATTACCATGACCGCCGGGGCTGTAATGTCCCAGTTATTCCCCAAAGCCAGGCGCCGGTAAAAACACCACTCCGGCGGCAGCCGTGTCATTTTTACCGGCACGGCTACCGCCGGGGTTGTAATGAGGCACAGTTTGGTAACAATTTTTCTGAAGAAACAAGACGTGCAATGTCTCTTTGTTCAGCAAAATTAAGAATCGGTTGAAAAACAATTTGTGCGATCTGAGTAATATCATTGTTTTACTGAAGCCTGATGATGTGTCATGCTGCTATCCCCTGTAATGATTTGTTTTGTTGCATTTAGAGTTTTTCATAAATGTATGTGAATAAAAATAGCTTTAATTAATTTTTTGGGGTTGTGCAGACTTCAATGATTGCGACATAGAACATTGTGATTGACCTTGTGGTATGCATGGCTAGTAGTCTTGACAATATTGTTTATTACATATTAGGAACTTGGTGGTCAGACATAACTACCAGCCACCTCAGTTGTGTACATTAAAGCTGTTTTGTCCAATGTTAATGATTGATTTGCTTCATTTCTTTATGGCACTGTACATTTTACCTGCAATGAAAAATGTACCTGCTGGAAAATGCCCAAGCCTGTATTTTCCATAACTAAGAATTTCGGCCCAGCTCCCTCCCAACTTCAACACTGGTGGTACATTTTATTCTGATACCATGTGTGGTGCACAGTGCATAGAAAAATCAACATATGCTAAACATTTTCACCCATCTATACCACTTAGCTTCTCACCTCACTCAAAATGGAAAAATCATACTGATACGCTCTCTGACCAGAAACATTGATCTCATCACGTGCCCTATTCTGCTCATTAATATTATCACATGTTGGCCACTTCTCACATTCACTAACACAGAACTATATTTTATCGCTTCTTAAGAAACTCTCATGAATTCTGTCCCTGCAAACTGCCTAATTAAACCTCATCTTTCAAATTCCTTGAATGCTTTCCATATGACCATCTCTTGGCATTTGAACATGCTGAAGAGGATCGAAGGTGATGTATGGCACCTAATTAAATTCTGGCATCAAATTATAAAAAAAGGAATGCCTACTAAAAAAAGAAAATCAAAATGCTTCGCCCTTCCAAGTGTATTCAAACAAGATTTATTTGGTAAAAAATCCCAATGCCTCAACTGGACACTCTAAATCCTCCACTTCTTGACACTGTTGACCACCTGTTTGGGAGACTCTCGCTCCTGTCACTATCATCTCTGGAATCTCTTTTTTATTCTGAAATTGCTCTTGTTCTGTCTCCTGGCATCATCTCCAGTACTCATATTTTCCCTTTAACATTGCACAATTGTCCATAGGCCTTGTCATAATCCTGAGATGTGACATCCCTATGTCTGCTGTCAGATGTTTCCTAAAGTTTCATTTGTCCCTTATTGGCCCTATCCTAGACTCTGCCTATCATTCCTATTAGGGGAGTGTACCAAACATTAATTTGCAATCTTTTTTCTGTGAATTTCTGAAAGGGTCTGAGTTAGTCTCGGCATCTGTTTGGATTGAAGAGTTCAGAGGTTGTTGATTCAAGATGATATATGCAAGCCATCGGGATTGCCATTGGATTTGGAGGGGCCTGGTGTGAAAGTGAAGCAAATGGGAGCCGTGGCTTCCTGAACGTGAAGGGCCTCAACTCCCACACTAAAACCTCTCTACTGGGCAGGGAGCTGAAAAATGGCAACCTTGATCCACTCCTAGTGCATGGCAACCTTGATCCACTCCTAGTGCAGGAGACCCGCACAGTCCTGGGTGAAGAAAGACGAATCTCGGGGGCCTATATCTGACAGACAATTTGGGCCTTGGGGCCAGCTAAGAAGGGGGGAGTGGGGATTATATTGAGCTGGAGGCTCAGACTCACAGATACAGTGGCCTGGGGTCGGACCGACGGGAGGGTACTAGTGGTCTCTGGGACTCTAGACAACACAAAAATAACCCTGGCCTCGGTATATAGCCATGATACAGGCCAAATGCAGTTCCTGGGGGAAGCCATGAAGGAGATTATGGACAGAGCGGAAGGCCTCCTCATCATAGGGGGGACTTCAACATGTGGGCGGACAGGATGATGGATCACAGTGGTGGGCATACCCCAGGGGCAGTAGAGGGGAGAGTGCAAGTAACGGCTTCGCTGACCACATGTGGAACCAGGGGTTAGTAGATGTCTGGATTGACACCAACCCAACAGAGAAGGGTTACACTTTTTATTCCCCGGTTCATGGCTCCAGACCGAGGATCGATTACTTCTTTCTAGAACAGAGACACTTCGGTAGGGTGTACTCTTGCATACACGTCCCAATCAGCTGGTCAGAACACAATCTGGTGGAGCTAAAGATGACCATCTCGGGGTTGAAAGCCAAAGAGTCGCTCTGGTGATGCAATGATCTCTCCTCAAGGAAACTGTCTTTGTGGAGGAAATGAAGGAGGCCATTGAGGAATTCTTCCAAATTAATGATACGGGGGAGGTTGAAAGAGGAATGGTCTGGGGTGCTGCAAAGGCAACCTGAAGGGGCCTACTCATTAGGGAAGGGACTGAAGAGAAGACGATTATGTCCTTGCTGGTGGCAAATCTTAGGAGAAAAATCTACCTTTTAGAAAGGGCAGAGGGCAAACAGGCAGGGCAGAGAGAGGAAGACCTCGGAGTGGCTAGAGGTAAGCACCAGGAACTAAATGACATAGAGATGGGGAGGTTCCTTGACAGCCTTCAGTACCTGAAGCAAAGGTGCTACAAAAAGGGGGACAAGGCAGACGCCATGCTGGCTGTTAAACTCAGAGGCCAGAGAGCTGAGAGCTGGGTGGCTGGGATTCAAGGGGAGGGCGGGCAAAGCTCACGCATGCATGTGAGACAATGTGGATTTTGCAGCATAATACGAAAAACTCTATAGGAAGGAGGGAACCTTAGTCAAGGCTCAGCTTGGAAAATATCTGGCAATAGTCCCACTCCCAAAACTCAGGGAGGGGGAGAGTTTGATCCTAGACAGACCAATTACACATGAGGAAGTCCTTAGCACGATATCAGGACTAAAGTTGGGGAAGGCACCCGGTGAAGATGGATACACGGCTGGGTTTTACAAGGCATTTGCTGGACTACTCGCACGACACTTAGCAGCCCTATTCACCGGCATTATGACCACAGGGAGGGCTCCCCCGTCATTTGGGAGGGTGCTGATCACCGTCATCCTTAAGGATGGCAAAGACCACACAGACTGTAAATCGTACCGGCCAATCTCCCTGGTCAATGTTGACGCAAAACTATTCACAATGATATTGGCCATGAGAATGGAGGGCCTTATGCCAAAACGTATTCAATCTGACCAGGTGAGGTTCATCCGAGGGAGGAAGGTGTACCTCATAGGACACCATGCAACAGTCTATACAGACCACAAGCAGCTCGTCCCAATATTCAAAGGCTCGGCACCACATCCACTGGCAAGGCTAGATCAGTGGATGCTCCAATTACAACCATTTGCCATTGAGGTGGTCTACTAAGCAGGTGGACCCAATCCAGCTGACTACCTCTCACAACAACCGCAGACAGCTACCCAAGCAGAACAAGAGGTGGCCCAGGAGACAGATGAACATGTTTGTCATGTGGTCACATGCACCTGCCTGAAACGCCTGAAGTTGAAAGAAATTCAGAGTGAAACAGAACAAGACCTGTGCCTACACCGAGCGGTGGAGTCAATCAGATCGAGAGACTGGAAGAACTTCCTAGCAGCAGCAGCCCACCGGATACCGACTGCCCAGGAATTGTTACATAACCTATTCAGAGTGCGGAATGAGCTATCCACCTCCCCAGTAGGGAATGTCTTCAAAAGACCCTGCATCATTCTGCCAGCATCCCTGAAAGAAGGTGCGCTCCAACTAGCTCACGAAGGCCACCAAGGCATTTCCAAAACACAAGCTTTCCTTACGTCGCGTGTGTCTATACATGTAGCAAAAGGTGATGACCCACATGGGGTTTTGGTTACATGTGTTAATATCCCCGCTAAAATATCGCGATACAAAAATATTGCCATAATTTTGCAGCAATATTGGGGCATGGACCCTGTGAGGGACACCCCCGCAACCCCAGCATTATTTTTAAATGTGCGGGGGACACCCCTGCTCCCACAAATCATCCCCCCAAAAATATTGCCTATGGCATTCTAGACAACCATTTACAGCAATATTTTTGGTGGGGATAATATGTAGGTATACCGGGGTCTTCTCCTATGTGCCAGCCATCTCAACGGCAAAGCCCGCCAGAACCCCGCACACAGTCAGATGAGGTGGTAACGTAATTAGGGTAACTTCTGTTCAATAGCAAATGAGGCGTTCTACACATGTGTGGTGGAGCTGTAGTGCTCCCTCCTCGATGCCCCAATCTGTCTGAATGAGCAGGAAGGTCCAGGAGCGAACCCTACTCACATTTAGACCTGCAGTTATTCCAGCCTGACTCCCCAATGTCCCACACAAGGCTGAGGAAGTAAAGCTTTGCCGGCATGACTCATTGGGCATACTCACGGGAGAACAGAAACTGTAAAAGGGAATCACAGCCAGCAGTGGATGAGTAATCTGTTTTTTCAATGGGCTTGCTTGGCTGGTTCACAATGGGTGGTGGGTCGAGAACTGTGAGATAACCATACTTTAATCCCTTAAGTGATTAATGACCTGCTTGCATGTACAATATGTCAAATCCCTGTTTGAAGTTTCTCATGTAAATAGGGGAGGGGTATGGTATTGGGGAAAGGTGGTAGAGGCGTGATGACGAGGAACGTCATCATGCAGAGTGGAGAGTAAAGAGTCGGGAAGCCTGGAAAATGGGATTGCCGAGTGACCCTCGAAACCTGGTGTATGTGTGTTTTATTTCACTAGCTGAGCCGCATGACCTTACCGTGCACCCAGTAGGCATATCATGTTCTCCTGGGTGAATCATGTATGTGATCTACCTAATCACCGCCACCACCCTTCCATGTAGGTGGACATTGCCAACTGATGTGAAGTAAGGGGGCTACCTACACACATGCCTGGCAAACAGAAACCTCAATTTATTTGACCAAAGCCACAGAGCCTGCTAGGGACTGAATACCAATGGTAACACATTTGATATGCTTAGTGTGGCTTTGCACGCTGTAGGCTACAATGCTCCGCACACTTCATCATTCCCTTCTACCACAAATCCTCCTGCCAGACATTTACACCAACTTGAATTTTCAGACGTGCTGATGTGATGAGCAATCGATGCAAGGCTAAAATCGGGTTCGTAGTATTTCATGTCACAAATATCAGCCTTTGTAATGTTGTAAGTGCTTTGGTTCCTTTTTCCCGTAAGTTTAAATTTAGTAACCAATGACTAATCTTCCGGTAATGCTGCATGCAATCTCAAGAACGTGACATTTCTCCTGGGAGTACAAATGATTTGACTGAACAATTGAAAGACCAAACTCACCGTCCCTTTCCTACATCTTTCACATTTCTTAGTCGTGTGTGCAGGTGAGAAATTGTGATTTCAAATCCTTCCTTTTCCTGACCACACTGTAGCACTGAATGAGGTGTCTTCTGTGGCTGGATCATGCTACACGCTTCTCCTTTATAATTGTCATATAAGTGCAGCAAGTGCCACCATCACCACACTCTCTACAAGGTACCTTTTATAGTGACCCTATCTAACACTGCTCTTTACTCAGGGAAACCACTGTGGTGCACTGCACAGGGCACTAGCATAATGCTTAAAGGATACCACCACTTTTCCATCAGTTGCATTTCTGTGGCATTATGATGGTAGCAAAAGTGCAGCACTTACATGACACCACCAGTTTTGCCCTAAGATTCATTTGTGTTGCACGCTGTAGGCAACACTAGTGTCCACTTAAATACCACCACCACTTCCCCTTTCACGCACCCTTTGTGGCACTATGCAGATGTCAGCACCCAAATAACTAGGATGGTGCGTGAACGTCAGATAATTATTGTGGAGCTGATTGGCTCACCCTTCAATTACCCATGCACAAACAAAAGGAAATTAAATGAACTCTTCAAAACCCTACAACCTTAGGTGACAATGTCATGTATTGATCGGGTTAATTTGGGGGCTTTTTGAAAACCTGCACCAAGTAAGTAGCTTACCTACTACGTTCTCTCACTTAAAATCATGGGAGCCTTCTAAGCCTGTAGCTACACTCTTAACAATACAGGACAGTACTACAGTCAGGCTGTCAGTCACTCCTTGCAGATGCCACTGGTCGCCAGGATCTACATTGGCGCTTATCTCAAGGTTCTCTCCCTCTTGAAGGTCTAACCTGTGACCAAAATGCCATACACATGCAGAAAATACAAACTGATCTATTTTTTGCCTGGATGAGGCTCAGTCCTCAAATATGGAAAGGGAACTCCAGGGGTTTTGCAAGGGAAACACCTAAGTCTGGGATATAATGATTGCTTTTTACCAGAGCCACTGTACACATCAAGATACTGTCACTAACTCCTTCTCTGGGCTTCCCTCATATCCCCAACATTCAAAGGTCTCTGAAACGCTTCCTTACTATTAGCTCACATAGGCACCACTCCTTGTTGCATCATTAATTGTAGTACCCCTGGCTCCTGCTGTGAAGAATGGGACACTGCAGTAAACATCAGCTGGCCAATGTGACACTGATGTCCCTACTCAAGAAAGGAAAGACAATTCATCATCTGATCTCCAGAAGCAGCTCCCAGGCGAAATCGCATGCATACACAAACAAAGGCTGCTACTAACCACAATTTTAGCATGGGGTTAGAATAGTGTTCCCCACTTTATCAGGCTCAAGGAATTAAGTTCCCCGTCCCCAGGCATATCACTTGCTCCCTCAGGGGAGAGAGGTAGTTTCCCTGTGTAAGGCCTTGTTTCTCTTGACACGCCATCTCTGAAAATAATTCACTCTAGAATGACTGCTTTGTGATCTGAACATGTGCTTGTGCAAAATAAGACACTGTAAACCGCAATGCTCAAATGGTGTGAATTCGGGAGTAGAAATCATGAACAGGAGACTATCGGGAATATTGTTTAGATGAAAGATGAGCCTCTTTGCATGCATTCCATGAGCCAGCATCATGAAACACCTGCATCATTTGTTCAGAAGCATGGTTCATGCGCCACCTCAAGAATCATGCCAAAGATCATATAGAAATCTCCTGTCAGTACGGTGGCACCTTCAGAGAATGACAGACATGTGACTAGCAATGTGCACATGTTTGCATTCATATGGGACATCTATTGTTGCCAGTATCAAGGGTAGATCAAAAAAGTGTCCCTGTAAGGAGAAGATATTTGCCTAAGATCCTACACAATGCCCAGAAAGACATGTTCCTACTCAATGTAATGAGAAAGAATTGAGAATTGATTGGATCATAACTTAGAAAACCATTCCAAGAAGATGGGTTCCTTGAATGCCGGCAAGGTCTAGGCGTTCATCCTGTAGCATGCACAGCATGTTTTGGGTTTTAAGGCCCTGAGCACCAAACGTGGCCACCTAACCATTAGTTAAAATAGACGGCCTAGGGGTATGTTTGGATGAGGATTGTTGTGTTATTGGTTTTTGTGCAGTGCACAGCTTCTAGTTTCATGGTCTTTAGTACTTGCAAGAAAAAGAGTTTGGAAGAGAGGTAGACGTGCATGACTGGTTTGCCGTTGTGTGGATGCATGCAGAACAGAAGGAACTGGCTCTGTGCGTTAAGTACACCTTTTGGTGTTTTGGAATGTGGGCCATTGGGATATGTCTTGAATCTACTATAACTTGGGTGTGCATATTTTGAATTTTGATGATGTCAGCTGTGATATGTTTGAGCATCATAGGTGAAAATGTATATCATACACGTACCAGGCCGGGATGATAGCTAGGGGGCAGCACATTTGTCTTGAATGCAAGACAGTGCATAGCAACACAGGTTCGAAATTCGGGCTTGCGCTTAGGAACTGGTCCCTGGTAGTTATAAAAGAACAATTATAATTACCTGTCAAATGTCCCAATTCATCATGTGTTGAACCTATCTTCACTCTTTTCCCATCCCCATCAGATTGGTAAGCATAGTTTGCCTTTCATCGAAGACTGCGAGACTACCAATGTAGTAAAAAAGGCATGGGCAATAACATATGCACCACAGAGTCCCTCCCCCAGAAAACAGCATTGCACAAGCAGAGACAAAGCTAGAGTTTTTCCACTGGGACCACACCCACGTTCCCCTATAAATGAGAACAAATGAATAGCTTCCCAACATATTGGCTGTCTACATACCGTGTGGAACAAGTAAAATAAACAAGGCAATATAACAAGATGGCGGAGTACAACTATTGAGGTTGTGAAAGAAGACTCCTCAACTGTTGTCAACTGGTCCCTTCTACAAGAAAACTCACAGATATGCTTAAAGCTTGCATGCACTAGCCATGAAACCTAAACACTTTAGTTGTGCTCCTGTGTTTAGCCCTTTTCATCCGCTGGCAGGCATTCTTTGGACGTGTCTTTCACCCAGATTGCGTACAATACAGAATCTGCACAGGGACCTCAAAACGTGTGAACATGTGCATTTTATACCCCCATGTACAATGCAGTATAAAGTGAAATGTCCACCAGAATTGCTTGTCTTTGCTGCAAAGTTGTTTAGTGAACTTGCAGAAGGACTATTGTGTATGGAGCATTGCCATAGTCAAGTACTCAAACAGATGCACAATCTGTAGAAGATAATAGAGCCAAGGTTGCATGCAATTTTCAAGTAAGTTTCTTTGGTCGAGTAGGGGTGGCACTTCAATGTGAAATCCTGCAAGGCAAGTCCTTACTCGTATGGGGGCTCACCCTGTTTACACAGTTCCCAATATTCCCATCAGAAGGAACCAAATTGTATGATGGTGATACAGTACTTCCATGCCCCCAATAAGGCTTTTAAGTCTATGGCTGCTGCACCAGAGTTGTTTTTCCAGTCTTCCAATTATTCTGCCGCTCCAGCAAAGGGCTCTCTGGTGGCCTGTAGAGATTGTTTGTCTTTAGTGCCTATGATTAGGCGTGACCAGAGGCCTCTTACCTTCATCTGGATTGAGGCTGTGAAAACAGACCTCTGGTCATCAGTCACTCACGTCAAAACTCACCCTAGGCTGTGTCTCAGCACTAAAAGACAGGCATGCCTAGGTTTATGTGCTCATCAACATGACTAAACATATAAAGTCAGGAATTGTATAGTTGTTAGATTCAGAGAGCTATCACTCTGACACATCGCTCTGAATTATACACTTGACACAGGAGTTATCATGTTAATGCATTTAATATGACCCCCTATCTTCTGGGGTTTCTTATTCTCATTAAACAATCTAAAGCCAATGCAGATATAACATAACATAACATAACATAACATAACACTTATGAACAAGATTGCCATGTGGGTAAAGAGCATGTTTGAATGTGCAAATAATAGAACAAGTGGTGTTTTTGGTTTAAACACATGGGTAACCTATACCCCTCATTAAGCAACGCTACACTATACCATATGCCATCAGTCTCAATACACCCAGCAAGCACCCACCTGTCACTAACGTTTAGATCGGAGTGTGCTTCAAATGAAACAGCTCCTTCTGGGGTTGATGAGTTCTGCTTAGCGGGGACTGGCTGTATTGCCCGTATGCTGCTGCTTCTGCTCTGGCTTGACATGGACTGGCAAGTCTGCTGGGCTCCCTTCTCTTCATCATCCTTGTGTTCGGCATATAACTACCAAGTAACATGGCAGCCCTGAACATGTGGGTTCGTCATATCCGCTGTTTGGAACAGTGAGGGAGATAGAGTATCACTTTGTTCGTTTGAGGTAGAACTCCTATGTGAAACTACATTAGATGGGTTTTTGCAACCCAAAGTGAGATCTCTGTACACATTTAGTAAATGCCTTTACTGTACTCTATGACATTTGTGAAGTTCAGCAACATTGCAGCATTGTAAGGCTATCTTAGTCGACTGTCTGTTATCAAGGGACATCTTTCTTACTTGTTACTTATTTTTTTCCTGTGTTCCCTATGGACTTTGACTTTGCAAATTTGAAAGATGCTTCTTTTGACATTTGTCAATTTCCTGTTCTTGAATCCTTATCAGATAACACTTAACCGTGTGAGGTTAAAATGCTGCTATAATGGTGTAAAGTGAAACAGGCTGCTAGCTGACATTTGTTGTTGGTCAATCTGCCAGTGCAGGAAACGCACCATTTCCTGGACGTTGGCTGATCTTGCAGCGCTTATGAACACTTGTTCCTCAAGTGTCGCACAAGTGTCGCACACAGTATATGCATCATTAAATTCTATGTAAAAAGTGTGGTTTATGTTTAAAGAACCCCTTTCATGACTACAGGCCATATGAGATATGAAAATCTGTCTTAAAATAGTATTTAAATTAGTTCATATCAGCTTTATTTACATCTATTCCTTCTCATTGCCCTGAACTGCATGTTCCAATTTGTCTACCGGTTTGCCCAGTGCCTTTATGTCCCACTTAATTGCATATATCGATGTATTCACTTGTGGAAGCCTGTATCCCATGGGTAATCTTCTGCATCAGCTCTGATCTTAGTTCATCCAAGCAGCTCAGCAAGACAAAGTAGGTGAATGGTGGCAGGTACATTGTCATTATTTGTACCTGGCTGGAGCTCAATGAGAGGTGAATCAGTAGCCTTGTTTATTTAGTTATTGTTCATTTATAACATGCTTAATACCGACGAGTGGTTTCTAAGCACGGGATCGGGATTTGAACCTGTGTTGTGCCATGTTCTCTTGCTTCCAAGACAAATGCATTGCACCTGAGCTATCCTGCCTTTTTTTTGGCATTGAATGGATGGAGAGAAGGCCGCTGGGTGTAGACACATGCCGATATACCAAGTCACACAAAGAATGGGCATGTTTCGATGGCTCACCATACTCATTGCCTGTGCCCCTCCCATCAAATTAGGAGTGAAGCTATAAAGGTCTTTGTAAAGTAGATGTATTAGAAGGAGGATAGTGCCATAATCCAGGGAGGATAAAGGCTGTGCAAAGTGGGGACCTCCCCTTACTTGCCAGGTAGTGGGAAACAGCAGAATACACATAATCCACGAGAGAAACATGGATGTGCCAACCAGGCTTATGCGGACCTCTAATGGGCAACTCCAGCAACCCCCAAAGTAATACCAACTTCTCTGATGCCCCACCGGATTCCACAGCCCCCACAATAGTGCCGTAACTAGGCAGAGCAAGATGAAAGAGAGTCACCTTTGCCACAAAGATTTTACTCATTTTGTCATTTCCTGCTGCGTCAGCCCATTCCTGTAACTGCTTCTTATTCTGAACCAGTAGGAAATCAAAAGCCTGACAGTAGGCCTTTGCACGGAACCATGGCCCTTGTTCACATGAACACAGTATCACTGGAGCACCCAGGAGTAGAGAACAGGGGATGACCCCAAGAACCTCAGCCTCTTAGTTCTTCCCCATCAACACTTTCTTGTTGGGCATGCAAGGAAGCAGAGGGGGCTCATCAGAGACAACATGTGCTGATTTGGGACATAGATCTGCATATGTAATGTGGGAGATTCCCCTACTTCGCCTCCTGCACTTTCAATGTATTTGGGTGATTATGAGTGCCAGGGGACAATTAAGTGGTCTCAAGCAAATAGGAGATTCCAGTTTAGGCAACCGTCTTGGAATGTGGCTGGCCAGGCCTTCCATTTTTCTATTTCAAAAAGAAATCAGCTTAAATTGAGCATGTTTCATATTTCTGGTGCATTCATTAAAAGGTGCTATAATTCAGAGGAGGGTCACCAAACTTCTAAATCATGGAAATGCTTTGTAAAGTGTGCTGAGATTACAGAAGCCCATATCTACTTTTTAGAGCACCAATTAATTAGAGGTTGGGGTACATTATGTAGTATTATAGGCAATATATAAACTCAAATAGGCAATACATAAACTAAAATGTATATAGCGCTTTGGATTAAGGCGCTATATAAATTACACATCATTATCATTATCATTATCATAAACTATCCCTTGGGTATTCTTTAACATTATATTGCTTCTCCAATCTCATTCTGCCAAACTCCTATCATGTTGTGTACACTTGTGTACAGACGCGTTATAAAACACTTATCATATCATAACACGTTCCCACTTTATTTGCGTACACATTTCTTTCCCACCTTCTCAAACTAAATAATGAATTATTTCAATGTAATCAATGTAATTAAATATATGAAGGACTTCAACTAAATAACCCTGCACCTTTTGCATTTTCATTTACTCTACGCCCTCCAGTTACTGTTCAACAAATTGTTGTCCTCCCATGTGAGCAACACCTTTGGGCTAAATGGGATCTCCCTACACCCGTGAAATTCTGGGCCATGCCTGAAGAGAAAAGCAGTCGATGTACGGAGTTTGTATCTGCTTAATGACTTTCCATTTGCTATCAGCAGTGCTATTCTTAGGCGTGAATTGTCAGGCCGTTAGCACCACAAAGGGGCATTTGCAACTGAAAGCAGAGGTGTACTGGCCTATAGGGAACTCTGGAGATTTCCTGATAGGTCCTTGAACTATGCATGGGTCACTTTTGTGCAGGTACCCTGATATTCTGCTCCTCTTACCTTCTCCCCATCCACATCATCCCCTACCTTCCATCTCTCATCCTCTCCCACATGAATTTGAAGTAAAAAATGTGTTATGAAGCTTCCAGCGTGTTATTACTCACAATAAACAAAACTTTATATGTTCGTTTTTCTGCTAATTCTAACTACTTTTTAAGATTTATATAGGGGGAAATATGCATCAGAATTCAACATTTGGATTGCACTTGTCGAAATGTTTTTGGTGTGAGGAGACCCTTCAAACTCTACCTAAAGGGGATAGTCTTTCCTTGCTACATTGCTGGCATAGTGTAAAATGGGCCACAATAAAAAGCATTTACAGGACCAATTTTGGTTCAAAGTGCACCCTTGAGTGAGAGACGCCTGTGGTGCTCCAGTTGCCGTCTGCTTCTCAGGCAATTGAAGTTTGTACAATAAATAAATATCACTAATAAAGATTAGTTCATACCCATGGCAAACACTACCTTGACATATACAAAAAATAGTTTTTAATCTGGATATTAAATGTTCTTAAGAACATGTATTACAGAACAGCAAGCTCAATGTTTGTGACTAAGCATCTCTATATCAGGTGTCATTTTAAAACAATTTCTTTTTATAGTGGGAATTTTGTTTATTTCGAGATAGCATAAAAAGAATATGCATAATGTATACATAAATCTTTTAAGTATTCTTATTCTGCCGCGCCATATTTTCATTAATTTGAATGGCAGAAAGGGCCATGGAATAGAGTTACATTTCCCACCACCCCCATACTCTGTCATACAATGGCACAAGTATTTAAGCAAGCATAACATTTTCATGCTGGCACACATTCTTTGATTTACTATGGAATGTGCCTTCTTTTTAAACCAGCTAAGAATGTGTGGATTAGAAAGGGATCCCTTGCAAACATTGCCTGCTATACATAAATGGAAAGTGTCATTTACTCAATTTGCACTACAAAGTTAAAAAAAACAAAGTGGTACAGGCGATCATGCCTGTATTTACATCTTTGATTTGCACTTCATAATGTAAATGACTAAAATTGCATACCTCTTTGCTTATAAGGGCACATGTAACAGGTCCCCTGCATGCAATTCACACTTATAAGTAAAATGATCCTGTGTATTTCTTAAATGTCTGAAAGCATAATAGATTTTTCCAGCTAACGTTTTGCACTCTAGGACTTGTAGTTTTACATTCAGGATGTGAGAAATAAAAGTACAATGATACTGTTTTGGCTTAACATATTTCTATACGAATTTACATATTGTCAGTTTGCTTTACGATTGGATTTGAGTGTTTTTCAAGCAAACTCTATAAGACTGTATTGCAGTAGTGCTTGCAAGTTAGAACTTAAATAGTTGTACCTAGTGAGGCTCAGAATTTATGTGGTGAAATACCTAATTTGTAGATGGGGTTGAAATCCTTGAACCCCATCTGCTTTAACAAAGTGTGCACTCTCACTGTGTCTTAACAGCAGAACGTCTGGTGCTTAGAAGTGAATAAGCTCACACTATTTGAAAAAAAAGACTGCCTTACAATCGGGTAGATTTTAGGGAAAAATTGCGTCTTCTTGTGTTTCTCCATTAGTGGACCCCGGATCCGCCACTTGAAATTGTGCTATTGTTGCTCTGACCCTACCTCACTTCCCATATCCCTTGATTTGACAGTCAGAAAAATAGTCTGACCAGTCAGTCACTGCACAAGAGATTGTACCGCAGCAGACTGACATTAATTTCCTGCTCTGTTGCTGCCAGTCACTGAAGTTGCCTGTGCTTTTCAGAGCTCTGCCTCAAATGAGCATGAATGAAAACCTTTGCTATGCCCAGTTATGCTATGTTATTGAGTTTTTCATAGCACACTTTTTCCCTTTATTCACACTTTTGTGGAGATTCAGTGTAAGCAGTGGGCTAGGGCAGTAACACTGGTAAGGTGAAGGATGCTTTGTAGGAATTTTGATGTGTGTAGCTATGAAAAGGTAAAGCTGTCTGTAGCAAGTTTGCTTTAGCTCTTTTATGACTTGTCTAGAATGGTGGTTTAATTTGTACTCCAGGTTGTTAATGTAAATTGTTTCTATGGTTGACGGTGGTATCTGTCAGAACTGTATGTAAGGAGTGTGGTGAGCTGTGTTGATGCAATTGTGCTGGATTAGCATGCTCTTTATGGAAATATAGTGTAGACATTTCTCTTCAGGTGGTGTACGTTCCATTGTGTAACCTATGTTGCTTTGCTGGTGGGGTCGTGTGTCGAGAAGTGTTGCTGGGCTAGGGGATGCAACTCAGTAGACACTATGCCATGACACAAATTCAGGGACCATATTATCTAGTCAGTAACCAGGGAAATCCCTTCTGTCTATCCACTGACACCTCAAAGACACTGCAACTATAGCATCAGTCCATCCTACATGGGATAAATGTGCAATAGAGCTCGAAATGCAAGGCACACATTGACTTATGTCCTGCAGGAGTATAAGGCTGAGTAGATGCTAAAGCGCCTACTGAGCTCTCGCACTTCTACAAACCAAGAGATAACACAATCATAAAGGTAAAATAGGCAGTTAAGAGATAAAACTCCTTCACCTTTTGTGGCAACGTAGGACGAGGGAAGACCATACTCTCAAGAGGAATGTGAATGAGAAATAGTAGCAACTCAAACAGCAAAGCATCATGCTCCAAAATAAAGGAATTTCCAACCAAGGGCTTATAAAAATGTATATACTTTCATTAGACACACCATATGCAACAATAACTAAATAGAAACACTACAGAAAACCCACCCCTGTAGAAAGAACTCAAAATATGCAAGATAGCAAAGATGCAGCACTCTGGGTAATGACATCCTGGCTGGGGGAATACCCATAACTCTTCCACAGCTGAAATGGGCTCACAGGGCTGAGATATCATTTTGATGTGGCATGGATAGTTATGAGAGATGCTTGCCACCATACCTTAAACTCAGGTATGGCTTAAATGTACAGTTTAACAAGGCACCAGGATCGCAGTCTCATAAATATGTAGTTTTTTCGGAACAGGGGTGCATGTCTTAAAGGCAGCTCCTGCACTGCAGAGACTTTATCTGTCACTGCACCTGTCAAGAGGGCTCCCCTGTCCCCTGAACCTGCTCTGTGCCACTGGAAAGCAGGCACTGCAGATCATGGTGCTGGCCCAGCAAGGAACCGGTGAACACTATGCTTTCAGCATGAAACTTGGGAAAGGAGGATGTAATTCGCAGATTACCCTTCCTGAGATGGAATACCATTTTATGAATGAATAAAAATCAAAAAAGCAAGGACTTCTGCACCCTTGTCAGATGGCAATTCCTCACAATGCACCATGAACTACCGACTGATAATCCAACCCGGCATCAAACCACAACCACAGCAATAGCATGCTGGCAGGTACCATCAAAATGTGCATTTTGCATTTAAACACATCATGTTTTTGGACATTGTCAATTGACACAATTGACATAAGGGGCCTGATTCATGGAAGTGTTTTATAATAGCGCAATCCTATAGGAAACATTCCATGAATCAGGCCCTAAATTGCACCATTGGCTGTAATTTGATGCTAGTTCCCAAATACATTCCTTTGGGACAACTGGAATGGGGCACCATACAAGTAAGTTTGCCGACCACACATTCTTTGAAGGTAGCCCATGCCCTGCCATTTGACGGGTTAGCCCCTGTCTCCCAAAGTTTTGGTCTAGTGAGCATTATTAGGCAGTTATAAAACATGGCAGTCTGCAATACAAGTATAAAAGCCTGCATATTTGTTATTACAGTTTAGTTGTAACATTACTATGTGGGATTTATTGACCCACTCTGCAATACTATGCGGCCTCACTCTGCTATCTATGGTGCGAGAAACAGTAAAATGGCGGTAAAACCCTTGTTCGTGCCAAAACCTCCAAAATCACGTTTTAAACACACATAAAGATGACTGCACAACCTGCCACCCATGGTGCATGTGTGGTGGAACAGAGCACATGATGCAGGAAAAAGTGCCAGTGGGCTCCATGAGCAGCGGGAGCAGCAGTGCTTTACAAGTGGAACTCCAGAATTTGCCTGTAAATGACATTTATTTTGCTGCTGAAACTTCAAAATGCCTGTACAAAACACTTTCCAACACTCAGACTCTTGCTTGGTACTAAAATACATTTAATCTAATGAAGCACTGTGAATTTACAAGGTCCTGAAATGTTAAGAGCAAAGCATTCTCTCAGCAAAACTGGATTGCCTGTGAATGGCAATTCCTGTCAAAAATCTTTGTGCAGCCACACTGGGCTACCTGTGTGTGACAGCCCCTGTCAAATGGGCTCTCCTGATTAAACTTTAAAGTTGTCTAAAACTAAAGATCTGCCAGATTAGCAAATATAAAAGGATTGTTGCTGAAAGGAAGACGGATCTCAGTTGTTTTGATCCCACAGGTTTAAATCTAAGAATGTAATTTATCTATGTCATCTGATGCAACAAGTTTGTTTTAGGCTGACTGGGCCTGCAAGAGGTTGAAAAACAGGTTTCCAACCAAGGGCAGGGCATTCCTCTCAGCCTCAGCAGATGCTCACTGACACATGATAATTGTGGGGTAGGCCAGACTTTTGTCTGCAGCAAAGGACTGAACAATGGCAGATTCTCCAGGCCAGGAAATGGACGTGTGAAAAGGTTGTAAACTAGGCTTGCAGAAGGAAATCCCAAAGCGGGGGGCTGCTCCTTGCCTCCAGAGACAGACAAAAGGCGGACCATTTGCTGCCAAGAATATGTAATGAACATTTTTAGAGACTTATGACTCGCTATCAGAAGTGGTGAAAATTATAAAAAGGGCAGAGTTGTTAATTTAATTTTTGGCTCTACATTTCAAAACGTGGTGGAACTGTGTAGCATATTCTGAACAGGAATGCAATCTATGTGGTTTTATTGGAACTGTATTTATGCTAGAATTGTTAAACTTTGCACACACATTCCTATGGAAATTTGGAGAAAGTTTGGAAAATGTTTTCAGGGGGAAATGGACAAAATGCTGCAGAAAGGCGAAACAAAGTCCCACAGCTGTGGGATTTTGATGAAGAAATACTCCATAAAATATGTAATCTTTGTATATGATTTTCATAGAGGTTACAAATGTATAAATATGTATTTAGGACAAAATTCGATTGTGATACTAGTGGCTAGGGGAGGTTTCTAAGGATTTTAAAAACCAAACCATAAACTTGACATCATATTACTTTTGATCTATTCACTCGGATGCAGGGAGGAGATGAGGCTCTGATCCAATCCCATTTCACAGGGGCAAGTTTAGTTAAGCCGGCCCATACACCCATTTTTGTGATGTCATTTGAAAGGATAAATAGACACATTTGACAACACATAGACACTCGATACTTCTGATTCCAGAAGTGCACTTTGATCCAGCATTCAACATCCAGCCTTCAGCATCCTTCCAGATCCAGATCCCAATGACCACGTCAAGCAATAGCTTAACCATTTTCAGCTAGGCCACAATCCTCAACTAATCCTTACAACCCAGTGAATCGCTATGGTGTAGGGAAGCATCCTGAAACTATCTGGCTTGCTGCCATAATGCTTGCCTGATGAACTCGCTATCCCGCTGATCTGAAATATCCAGAAACAAGAAGGGCAGATCCCGTGCAGTTCCGGTGACCGGCCTAGCTGATCCTAGCTGATGTGTTGTCTTTCCTTGATAGACCCGATCCATTGACCAGAATCTTGACGGATGGTATTTCATTCAGAATATTGAATTTATAGACAAAAATAAATAAGGGTTTCATTGGCGCACTACATGTTGGGCAAGACTTGGGTGTGTGCCTTATTGAAATCCCTTTACAGCTACTAATTTATAAAAAGTTGCTTGTGATGTCACAATATGTGCTGCTTGAGCCAGCAGTGAGCAGAATTCAAGCTGTCACTGTGGCACTTAATTGAAGATGTAGATAACATTTCAGATTCCCATCTTCTGAAGTAGCTTTCTGAGACACATTACAGCTATTAATTGGTAACAAACTGTTTATGGTAGTATGTTTATTCTGAGTACCATTTTAGATTAATGCAGGTGAAATTAAGAATCCATCAAAATGTTATTATTTATTTTAAACCACAAAATGGAAATATTTATTTCTGACTGATAGGATTGGACCATTATTTTTAAATGGGTTAGTCTCCTTTCCACAGACCCTTTGCCAGCGTCATAATGAAAGGCCTCATCTCCAATAAGTTCAGCCTCCAAAGTGGTACTAGATAAGGCTGCCCTTTGTTGCTCTTATTATTTATTGTAGTAATGGAGCCCCTGGCTATTATGTTGAGGAAAAATGAAGAAATTCAAAGAATTGGATATGGGGAAGATTCTGGAAAAATGTGGCTATATGAAGATTATCTTTTGGCAGTACTGCAAACCCCTGAAGAATGCATGGATTCTCTAATGAATGTGATTGAAACAGTCTTGAAAATCTGAAAATCTCTGGATATTAAATTTAGTTGAGCAAATCTGAGATAATGCCAGTTTCGCCATTCTGTATGAGATACTTGTTTGAAGAATGGGAACTCACTTGGTGTCCTTGCAGGAGGAACTATTTTGGGATCTGGTCACTGATAGGATGTGGATAAATTTCAAGATACTGTTGCTGAGGATTAAATTAGATGTCGAGAGGTGGGCTAGCTTGAAATTCTTTTTATGGGGCAAGGTCGACAGCATAAAAATGAATATGGCTCCTGGTTCAACAACGTCATTTCCATGCTCCCTCTTCAGCCATCAAAAGGTCTCTTTAAGAATATTGATACTATGATACAGAGATTCCGATGGGATGGCAAACCACAGAGGATAGCACTCTGGAAGCTACAACTACCAATTTACCTACGGTGGTTGAATGTCCCCAATTACTCAAACTACTATTTGGAATTCTCTGTGTGACACATATATAGACTGAGAAGGCCAGACATTGATATATGGACACAGGTTGGATAGAATCAAACATCACATTTGGAGCCCAGTGCCTTCTTAATCTGCAAGTCCAGGATTAGGTTTAAGATGAACCCTATGATAGAATTCCTACAAAGAGGCTGGAAGTCTATATCCCGTGCATGTGGTGCTGACCCTTATGTTTCATTGAAAGAATTGTTTGCAAGAACCCCTGGATTCAAAACTCAAGGGAAACATATATTTTGCATTATTAGCATCTTGGCAGGCTTTGCTAAGCTAAGGACCTACTTGAAGATGGGAATTGGATTCCTTATGACTAACAATGTAAACAAGATGACCAGCGAGGCTGCACCTATACAGAATATTAATGGAAAGCATTGGGGGTGCATCTTATCTACCCCTGGACTCATGTGGAAACCTTTATGGCTGGTGCGCATCCAGCAGCTCCACTCTATAGATTCTATAGACTCTATAGACTTTTGGAGGTAACAAATGTGAAGAGTGTGTGAATGCTGTCATTGTGTGCCCAGGAAATTGGAAAAGATCTGAGACCTCAAGGTTTGATATGGTGCAGTCGCAATATCCGATTGACATTCCTGGACTGGAACCTTAGGGGCAGTCAAATAAAAAGTCTGCAATAAAATGATTGGGCACCTGACAGGTACAGGAGAGCCACAGGGACGCTGAGTCACTTTATCTGGTCGTGTCAAAAAAACAAAAGATTTTGGAAAGAAGCATCTGAAAGAATAAATAAACCTTGTTCTATGAAGTGAAATACCTATGGAGGCCTACCTATTCATCCTGGGCTATGATAAATGTAAACATGACTTGTCCAAAGCGAGCAGGGCATGGATGTTCAGAAGAGGCAGGTTAGCAAGGAAAATCATACCACTTGCCTGAAAATCCCCCAGTATCTGAATATTGATGACTGGATCCATTCGATGCTGACTTGTCAACAGTTGGGAGGGTCATTATCAAGAGGGGGGGGATAACTCAGATGTGTTTCAAGAGATTTGGGGGCCATTCACTCCATTAGATCAGTACACTTAATTGTGGACCCTGCATACTCCATGCTACGACATAACTCGCAATCACTTAAAAAGCAATCTTATTTTAATTTTCTTGAATAGTGTTGAAGGAGAGGTGATCTTTTCCACCCCCTTACCATTCCCACACTGGATAAATCCCACGTATGCTAAAGGGGGGAGACGCCCCCCACTCTCCTGTGCGTATTATGTACTAATCACCTTCTAACAACTAACAATGACTAACACGTAACCAAGCCTTATTGAAGCCCAAAGACTCCATTTTGTGACACACCAGATGCAATCTTTTACTAGGCCTGAAAATTATCTCTAGAAACCTGTCTCTTCCCTGCCCAGTGCATTGCATAAACAGCCCAGGCCACGCCCACCTCCTGCCAGCTCCGCACAAGCCCTGTTACACAGAAGTCCAGCCATTCATTGTTGCTACAGTTAGTAACGCCCAGGGAGAAGATGAGCTCACTGCACTGTGTGAGACCGGAGCAGGCCCAGCCCAATAACACATCAATCTCCACTAATCAGCCTATGCTCCCTCGGCCCCCTGCCCTGCCAGGCCACTGTCCACTGGGCCCATGCCTTACTGCTTCTCTTGATATAGATACACATCTGACCCCTCACAGTGACCAGATGAGGACAACCGCCATAGCCCTAATCCCATGCACCAATATATCCTCTACAAAAAACAACACGTCTATCCATATCATGAGGCAACAGGTAGATCAAAACCCCCAACACAGGCACCTGGGTCTGGGGCACGATGTTTATTGGTGCCTGGGTCCAGTGGGTAGAATGCCCATATAACCTGTCAGTGAACTCTGAAAGCACCCCCATTCATGTCAAACTTTTATGCTTGCCATTTGTCTCATGCCCTCAGATCCTGTTATTGTAGATTAGACAGTTAGGAATGTAGCACTTTGCCGACACAACCTTCACCCCACGGAGATGAGCCCAGCTGACCCACATGCTGCGGGATCGACAACCAAGCAACAGCCAATCCAACGTGGACACCCCGTATGGATACAAAATCTACCATTGTTTCTCACCAATTGTATTGCAGAGTTGTGTACCTATAGTGTGGCGTCAGTAGTGACGCGATTCTGACTTATAATGTGCTGCCCACGTAATGTTTGGCAGAACGCTCTCCGGGCAGCTGAATTCTCTGTGTGCACAATTTATCTTGTATAAACCTGTTTCACTTGCAGTCTATCTCCTGGTCTCATTCCCTAGTGGGTGCATCCTTTATTTGGTCCTTTTTGTATGACGTGTTAGAGAGTGGCTGCCTTCAATAGCCAGATGATTTTTGCACACCACAGACCTGGCGCTCCTGTCAGCCCCTCCCTTGTCTTTACTCTGGGGACTACCACTACTAGTTATGTTATAAACCTTTTGTTGTTGTGTGCTTTTAGAGTCTGATTCCATGCAAATATTTTCACTTTGTACGTTTATGCCATGTGCCACTGCTTGTAACTGTTTACTGACAATTTTAATGTATTCTATGATGAAATAACAAACTTTTCAATGTAAAAAAAGGTTTTATGAACCATTTTATTAAACTGCTTCAATTGCTTTTCTGAAACCCATTACAAGATGCTAAATTGATCATATGAACTCATAACTGGAAGATCTCTTATGTTAGATTACTCAAGAGGCCATGTATTAAATGGTTGACCATGTGTGGCCATCTATTATAAGGAATAAAATATGCCTGACTGTACGTAAAAAGGATATTCAAAATCACCTTGGAGTTTTGTGACCTTACGAAGGAACTCGGCCTTCGGCCTCATTCCCCTATTTGTGCACAGAACTCATCAGTGACTTGTAATATCTTTTAAACGTACAATAGGCAATTACCAGGTCCGCCCGCGTTGTAATACCCTGGTAATTTTCCATTCCAGGGCGCTGGTAAAAAAAACGACTCCAGCGGCAGCCGTGCCTGTAATACAGGCACGGCTACCGCCAGGGTCGTAATGAGGCCCATTATGGTAGTAAGCCTATTTAGTGCCGTGCTGGAGCTAAATGCATGAGAGTTGCCAATAACTGTCATGTTACCACATGTTTGAAACTACACACATTTTAACTATAGGTATTTTAACAAATGCGTTCATGTATTTTGAACATATTACAAACTGTGTTTTGGTGAGTTTTTTCCCCGTCCAAAATTGATTCTACATTTATTCAAGGGGTGTTGCTAGGTCTGGAGAAGATCCAGGGCTACACTAATGTCGGGATTGTCGTGACTCGGGGCTGGCTAGCCTTTTGGTTGTAGACCCTGAGTTTCTATCCGGGGCTAAAACCAAAAGACCCAGGGCTATATCCCCCTCTGCCCAACCCCTTGCAATACCCCTGATTATTCTATGTACATGTGGATCTTGCATGAACGCGAGCATAAGACCAAGTAACGTATGGGGATGCTAGTGTGACCATGTTTTGCAATTCTGAATAAATGGCCCTCACTGGGGGTCACCTTGGAGTTTGGTGACCGTATAAAGGCACACAGCCTCCAGCCATGCTCCTCTATTTGGTCACAGAAGTCCTTAGTTTATCATGATAATGTATTGTATCTCTTATATAATTTGTACTTACCTGCAGCTGCTTAAGATGAATATAGAGGCTTCTTTTATACACATCTGGAGAATTGCCCGGTTTCTGTAGCTAACTGCTATACAGCTACTTCTGATAACACTGAGGACATGATTTACAAAAATGTTTTAACATGGGAAAGTCACAATGAAAACATTTTTCTAAATCAGGCCCTTCATGTTATTTGGTGCCAGATCCCTGACTGCTCTCAAGTAAACAGCCCACCTTTTAGCCTCACTAGGATGTTGCGTTAACTTCAAGTGGGAGCATTAGCAGATGATATTTAAAAAAATATATGATTGTCCTGTTGGATTGATCGCTTGCCACTAATATAAAATGGCGACCCTGTGGGAATCGCTCCACACTGTGCTTTGGCACGCAGAGAAGTTACGCAGGCAGTACATGATGCTACATTTATTAGGGGGCTGAGGCTTGACAGAGGGTCCCGCATCCTGAGAGGGGTGAAAATCAGCGGTGCGGTTGATCAGCCTATCAAACGAACACAAAGTAACACTCTAAACTCCGTCTTATCACACACTAAGGCAAGAACTAGGAGGAGTGACTTAGCTGTGGCATCAGCAGCAAAGAAAGAGTAGTTGGTGTTAGAGAAAGGGACATTTATGGAACTGGCTCTATGCCCATTGGCTACAATGGGGGCATGACCTGTCCTCCATTTTGGATTGGGATGTTTTATATTGAATTGGTGGAACTGTGATGAGTTATTTGTTCAAAAAAGTGTTTACAAAGTTTTTTCTTCTTTGCTGCTGTGATGTCAGAGTAAAGATTGTTATGCATAATATTCGCCTCCTTGTCTTTAACAGAATCTAAATCCCCATCTCACGCTAGTGTGGGGGATTTTGTATTGTTCACCAATCAGTCAAAAGCAGTTTTGGACAGACATGTGGGCAATTAACACGTAGTCTTTAGAATTTGCAACTAACAATTGTACTCCTTTTTTAATATACATCTTCACAAATGTGTTGAAATAAATGTATTAAAAACATTCTTATGGAATGATACTCAACATTAGAAAACATTCCAATCTTTTTCTCTCATAAAATTCAGTTAGAAAATCACATTTTCTGGTAACTGAAACAAAAATAACAAAGTGTTGTCACAATGCCTTAAAGACATATGACAGTGTGCGTCACGCAGAGTATTATTTTAAGATGGAAGAATATGGAACCCCCAGTATTCTCTTGCAACTGCATTTTCCTTGCTATGCCCTTTTAAATTTAGGTGCATTTTAAATGGTGTGTTCTTTGAAATCTAGGTGCATTCTCCCTGTTGTGTTCTTTCAAATCTAGGTGCATTCTCCTTGCTGCGTTCTTTCAAATCTAGGTGCATTTTCCGTGCTGTGCTCTTTGAAATGTAGGTGTGGCCTTTGAGATCTAGATGCTTTTTCCCTGCTGTGTTCTTTAAATCTAGGTTCATTTTCCCTACTGTGTTCTTGTAAATCTAGGTGCATTCTCCCTGCTGTGTTCTTTTAAATCTTGGTATGCGTTTTAACTTCTAGGAGCATCTTCCCCTGCTGTGTTCCTTTAAATCTAGGTATGTGCTTTAAATTCTAGGTGCATCTTCCCCTTCTGTGTTCCTTTAGATATAAGTGTCTTTACTCTTAGTGTGCTCCTTAAAACCCTATGTACTTTTTCCAAATATGGTGAGTTTGATTCTATTGTGCTATTTTAATATAGGTGTGGTCATAAGGTGCGTTTATCTTCACTTGCTGTGTTCTTTTGAATCCAGGTGCATTTCACCTGAAGTGACCTTTAATTTCTAGGTACTCTTTCCAAATACTCTGCTTTCCCCTACAATATTCTTTAAACGTAGGTACATCTTTCCCCTAGTGCGTTGTTTAAATCTTGGTGCATTTCCCCTGCTCTGTTTTTTAAATCTAGCTATATTCCCTCTTCCTTAGAGTCCTCCAGCTCTTTTGCTATATTTTGGGGCTTTGAACTATTCATTTTCAATGTGTTTTACTTTTATGTTCTTTGGTTATGGAGTTTTAATACAACTCCATAGGCATCATCTTTTTCTATGTGTCACACAGCACCTTCAGTGCAGTGGCACAGGGTTGTCTTTCAGACTTACCAAGGTTTAAATACCTTTTCTGGGACTGACTACCGTCTTCCAGAGTCTGTAAAGTTAAATTGACTTTGCTAGCATCTTTAAATTTACTGACCCAGCACACCCTTTCTTTCTATAGAGTGCTGGAGGGGTTGCCTAAGAGAGTCAAAGCACTCATGTAACAGTAAAATATTACCCTTTCCTAGTTTAAATGGCTGGTGGCAGTGGTTTAGATCAAACTACCATGATTTTTCCCAACTGCTAAAAACGGGTCAGTCATGTTTTTCAATATGGCGCCCCAGACCTATCTGTAAAAACAGACTCTGGTCATCTTTTTTCGCCATTTCTTTTAGGAAAGGTCCTTCTTGTGTTTGTCTCTGCGCGCCAGACCAGGTTTGGTCCCTTTGTTGGCCTTTGGTGGGCTTCAGTGCTGAAGCCCTCCTCTGGCGCCAGCGTATCTGGGGTGGACAGGATGTGAAGGAGGTGCCCTGAAACTCCATGTGCTTGGTCTCCTCGGAGACCAATCACTCTGGCGTGATTGTCCGACTGGCTCTCTGGCAAGGACAGCCACCCTGCTGTGTGAGTGACAGCCAGGCTGGAATGAATGGGGGAAAACAGTTTAAAAGCAGGTCTCTGGGACTTGGAAAGCAGAGTTGAGCACTGGAACGAAAGAACCGAAGAGGAGAGGAAGGAAGAAGACTGCTGCAACTCCTGGACGACTGTTGAAGCCCTGCTGCAGGTCCGAATTGCCTGAAACTCCGACGACAGAGAAGCCCTTCAAGGTTTACTTCTTCCCTTGAGCTTGGTGGGAACAACCAACTTGCAAGTCACCTGGACACCGTCCTATTCTGGTCGAATTTTCATCAGAGTGCTGTTGAAAACCGGATAGCCAGAGGGAAGGAAACCAGCTCGTGGACTTTAAGGCACACGGTCTGGAAATCTTTTCGGCCATCGAGAAAGTGCATGAAACTTTCCTCAACTGCGAAGGCTTGTCCTTCCCTTAAAATTCGTCAAACTTTTCACCTAGCCCAATCTTTTTAAAATCAGTGGCAAAGACTTAACCATTATATACCAGAACTGTGCTATCCTATACAAGAGACTCTGAACCATTGACTTTGGCCCAGGCCTATTGAGAAGAATTGCTGGTTGTATTTAACTGAAACCCTTTGCCCTGCCCATGAATGTATTTGGGCTGTCTATTCTTATAACCTTGTCTTTACCCTCCTTTTTTAAGTATATGAAGTGCCATTTTGCTCCCACTTCATTTTGGAGCTAAACTTGTTCATTTACTTACCGGTTGGATTTTTGTGGTGTATTAGTGTGTGATATTGAGCTGCTTATGCTTGAGTAATGTTTTCTAACTGAGTAAATAAATGTATATTCTTTTACCAAGAGACCTTGAGTAAGTTTATATTTGAATCACTGTATTTGTTGGTACTTTGTGTAACTTGTTCTACTGCTCATTTAAACTCTTGAGATACGTCTGACTACTCACCCATTGCTACCACTTTACTGTGCAGTACAGGCTTGTACCAAAGGTGAAATTGTGCTTACACTTGTAGTTCTAATTGCCTGTAGTGGTCCCTAAGGGTACTGCAGGTGATTCTGCCTAACATCCCCCCTGCTCCTTCGTTATTTCAGGTGCATCTTCTGACCTGCGTGAGCTTTCAATCGGGGTGCATCTTACCCAGAAGACAAACAGCATGCCTCACACAGCCAAAATGAGGGCAGCGCGCTGCCACTCCAGAAAGCCTATAGATACCCAACCCAGCCAAACCTCACCCTCTCCCTTGTCTAGCTCAACCCCCATCCTTACAGGCAGCCCTTTCCGCTCTCTCCTACACCCCTAATTAAACGCTCCATCACCCCCCATTTCCAACTGCCCCTTTCTCCCACCCAACCTCAACGCAGATCTTGCTCCTCCCAAGACAGAGCAGCACGCCGGTGTGCTAGAGTTGAAAACATCATCCCCTCCAGGCTTTCCCCCACCTCACCTGCCCAGCTCCTCCAACCCATCCACTCCCACTCCCCTACCAATTAGCCACAGTTCCCTCATCCCACATCTCCCGTATGTCCTCCCCCTCACCCATCCAGCTCACAATTCCCATCGCTAAGTGCAGCAAGGGTCGCCCTGGCCAACACTCTGATCTCAACAGCCCCCCCCCACTTGCTCCCACACCATGTGGGCCACACAAAAGACACAAAAGATCCATGCACTCAGCCGACTCAGGCCCCATCTCACATCACCCATGCTCCAACCCAGATTTCAATCCTTGCCCCCTCTTTACAGCTCCCAAATCTCCCCTCCCACCCCAACCCTGTCCTAGTTATATTCCCCTCCTTCCTTTACCCAAGATGTCCACCTACCCCGCCATACCCTCCACTGGCTACTCCATCCTTTCCCCGACTTCCACCACTCTCTCCAACCCTCCTTCGCCTACAACAATACACCCTGCGACATTTGGAAGATCAGGCCTTCCAGCTCAATTTTCATCTCCAGCAACACACACCCGACACCCACTGCTGCCAGGAACACCTCCGCTCCCCCAAAATCAAACCCGCTCTCTTGCATTCTCATCAATGACAGGTCGGTCTCTAAAAACAAATTTAACATCTTTGACTTTATCTAAGATGAAAACCCAGACATCCTCTTCCTCACAGAGACCTCGTTTGCAGACGACGTTGAACCTATTGCACACAAGGCATTCCTCCTTGGATATAACCTGATTGTCAAGTATAGACCCAGAAGAGGTATGGGGATAGCCAACCTACATAAACACCAGATTGCAGTCCTACTAAAGGACACCTTAGCGTGCAGCACAAATTATGAATCCCTACCTTTAAAATTCCAACTCTCTCCCGCTTCCTCCCACAGCTTTCTAATCATATACAGACCCCCTGGCTACAACAGGAACTTTGCAGACTCTTTCAGTGATGCTCTATCAACTACATTCAACCAACAACCCATGATCCCCATACTACGATATTTCAACATGTGGGTTGACTCCCCCGCAAACCCTATGACCCGCTCCCTTATAGATAACCTACAAGCTATCCATCTGACACAACTCATTTTACTCCCCATTCATACTGCAGGCCACATCCTCGATGTGGTTTTCAGCACCACAAACATCATATCCAATCTCCCTCCTTGCCCCCTAATCTGGACAGATCACTCAGCAATCTTATTCTCCCTGCCAGCCTCACCCCTGCCCCTTCCCAGGTTCATGTCTCGCCTTCGCCAACCTCTGTCCCCTTAACCCCACTCTGGAATAAAGTCATCATCACCCCAGATCTAGCCAATTCCCTCCTCAACTCACTCCCAGTACTCTCTCCAGGAAGTTCCTCCCTCCATTAAATTCTTTGATCACTGGCTCTCCAGCGCCCCCACACATCAACTCCGTATCCAGAACATGCTTCTTCCCCCTATACATCCTCAGGCAAATCTTCCAATAACTCACCTACCTGCACTGAATGTCTGCCATCCTCACTGTCATCCTCTGCCACTTCGATTATGCAAACAGCCTTTATCTAGGCTCACCAGCTTTCCAACTTAGGATACTACAAAGAATCCAAAATGCTGCTGCCCGTTTCCCCATTGGCCTCCCACCTAGAGAACTCCTCAGCCCTGCATTCAGACTCCTACACTGGCTTCTGATTGGTCAACTGACTACCTATAAAAACATTGTGCTCACTGTGCCATACACAACACTGACCCCGAATTTCTCCAGGATAAACTGACCAGGACCATCAGATCCGGCGCAGAAACTTCTTCTTGTTATCCCCCATTGTAACTCCACCAGATTGGAAGGATCCTCCTTCTCCATCCAAGCTCCCACTATCTGGAACTCTCTCCCTCTCCACATTTGCTGCATTGACAATCACCTCACAGTCAGAAAGGCCCTGAAAATATGGCTATTCCCTTCCTCTTCCTGAATCCCCTCCCTCTGCATCAACCTTGACTGTCCTCGCACACAAGCACCACCCAGACTCACCAGAACACCAGCAATTGACTCTGTACATAAAGATAAACTCTTATGGATCCACCAACCTTTACTATTTGGTGGCTAATAATGGCGACTTCCAAAATGGAACGGCCTAAAAACAAAATGATGAGCTCATTAGATAGCTTGTCATTGATGTGGGTGTGTCTAAAGATACGTGCTTAAAATGCATCACTTTCTATATGTTTTGAATGGCACTCAAAAAGATTCATCTTCCAGAACTACCATCTCACATCCCAGCCTGTAAGAGAACCACAATACGGTTCTTAAAATGTAATAGCTTATCATTGGTGTCAGCTTGTTGGGCAGGGCCCAAGTAACTAAGAATAGCCCAAAAGTATAGTGTGCATGTAGGCAATTACTGTGAGGGGAGACTGGGATGCGTCTACTCGTACTTTTAAATGCTCCTATTGGGCCCGCACATGATTAGCCCTCTGGCTCCAGCAAGGCACTGCAACACAATGCACTGCTGACTGCTGACGTGCTACTGAATACAAACATTTCGGATGTTAAAGCCATGCTTTCTACCTGTGGTACTGAGTACCACAGGTACCTTTTCATTAATAGATAGTATTTTTCTTTCTTTTTCGGGTCACTATCTATGTTTGTGGTGTTTTGGGACCTGGTAAGAGACAAAAATAAATAGGAAATGCTGAGTCCTCCATGGCTCTCGGCCGACTCTATAGGGAAGAGACAGTACTAATTTTCAGATCTTTAATTGGCATGTGCATTTTTATTTTATTTGTTTCACTCAGATATAAACAGGGAAGAGAATACGCAATCTCGAAAGGCGAATTAGCTGCAAGAGTATACTGGGAATTCCATCTTCTTCCATCTTAAAGGAATACACTTACATGACGTACACAGTCATATGTCTCTAAGCCAGTGTGGCGACATATTTTTATTTTCGTTTCAGTTACCAGAAAATGTGATTGTCTAAGTGCACTTAATCATTATACACATATACTTTTTGTGAACTCAGGAGGAAAAGATTGTGATACTAGGAATGTTTTCTAACGTTGAGTAGTATTCCATGAGATTTTTCTTAAAGGATAGTTCCGGGACTTTTTTTTTATTGTTCCTATGGTTCGGCCATGTGTTTTTAAGCATAAATCGGTAGATCGTAGAAAACTTTCCTATGGACCTTACCCGACTTTTCGTCCATTAACGCACTCGAAAACATCCGCCATTTTATGATAATCCTCTCACTTGCTGCATCGCCCTGGCTCACCTGCTTTTTCGGCACTAAATCAAATCCCCCGCCCCTGAGCCTGACATCAGCAGACGCGTACCGCCCATTTCCCGTTTCGTGTCAACAATCGCTGCGCCTCAGCTAATGAAGTGTCGCCATGGAAATGGCAGGACGCCTCTTTCCTCAATAAGTATAAACAGACCGTTTCACAACACACAGCAGCAGATTTTCGAATCCATTCCTCTCTCTGTGTTACTTTGAGTATTCTGTGACTCGTTTCTGTGCTCTGGTCAGCTACCTTCGTTGATTGTAGCCCGTGTGAACAGATACCAGTACCACCGCTATAAATTATTTTACTTTCTTTACCACATAATGGCTACAATAATGCCGTATATGTACGAGCCCGAGTACACCGAGGAAGAACTACTGGAAAGGCAAGCACGCGAAAACGATGGGGATTCGGACGGCAGTTGGGAGGACCAGTCAACGGATGAAGAGCCTGGACCATGTCGCATGGACGGCGTCTCCACCTGGTGCACGTGCAATCGGTGCGAGCTAATGCCAACTGAGGAGGAGAACTGCTGCTGCCGAGAAAACTCGGGATGCCTGGCCTACATTTCGGAAGGCGAGCAAAGTCTGCAGGAAGGCGAGCAAAGTCCGCAATGCATCACCGAGCTGCCAGAGTTCAGGGAAGCCTGCCTCTCACGGACCGTGTTGAGGATGATGATGGTGCTTATGCACGAACTTCGCGGCACTGTTCGTCCGCGTAATCCGAGTAACGAGTAAGTATACTCTGGTTGTGATGTCAGTGATGCCACTACTATGTCATGGTCGTCTCCCACATATAAAATTACATCTACATATCATTCGAATGCATGTAAATTGGTTCCATATTGTGCATTTTCTAGATAGAATTTTTTTCAAAGCAGAATGACATTTTTTACCTGAATCGATAGTGATAAAGTTTTGTCATTTTAATACAGTTTGCATCTTTCATTTTCACAGGTGGTACAGGCTGGTGGCCTATCGTTGCTTCACTTGGTGGCTTCACGGGAGGCTCGGACACCGCGTTCGGAGAGTAATACCTGCCTGTGCGGTACTTGCCATTAGACAACATTTCCCCAGCGACAGTTTACAATACCGCGGATTTTCCCTGGATGTGCTGCAACCGCAAATTTACAATGTGTAATGTTTATTATTTATGTTCAATTGAAATTAAGATCCAAAATAAAACCCAATATATATTTTAACAATGGTTGTTTTGATTTGTCCAAGCGTTGGCAATAAAAGGAAGGCTGTTGTATTTTATTGATACAAAACATGGTTATAGGTAAATATGGTTGATCATAATAAATCATCCTTTTGGTCACCGGGTACAGAGATGACCCCCTCTGGCCCGTGCCGCCTTGCCACCACAGGCCAGCCTGCTGCTGACTAACTGCCTAGGCATCCAGGGTCTCCAGGGTGAACTGCACCCATATATTCTCCTGGGAGGGTGAGGTATTTATAAACTCACCCCCCTGCCTTCCATGTACTAGATCCTGCAGCCAGCCTCTTACATGCAGTTAGATGGCCTCTCCTTGGTGAGGCCCTGCGGCAAACGAGTCTTGTCTGCACGACCACCGCCCCAATCCACCCCCCGCCCTATCAAAGGCAGTTCGCACCGGGGTACTTGTGCAGGCAACTGGAGCAGTCAGGGAGCGATAAAGGCCAAGAGGTGCCAAAGACCATGTACACTTCAAAGTGGTCTATAGAGCATGGGTTGTTGTTCCCATGTCTACCTCCAGACCCCGTGTCTCCTGCCAAGCATCCCCCCTCACGCTGGACGGCCCCCTGCAATCCACATAAGTGTGTCTCCATTCACGAGTCTTCCTGTGTCTTGTCTGCACGACCACCGCCCCAATCCACCCCCCGCCCTATCAAAGGCAGTTCGCACCGGGGTACTTGTGCAGGCAACTGGAGCAGTCAGGGAGCGATAAAGGCCAAGAGGTGCCAAAGACCATGTACACTTCAAAGTGGTCTATAGAGCATGGGTTGTTGTTCCCATGTCTACCTCCAGACCCCGTGTCTCCTGCCAAGCATCCCCCCTCACGCTGGACGGCCCCCTGCAATCCACATAATGCCACGATATATACACGTCATTCATTCACAAACACACCCCTGTTTCGAATTCTTTATAACCCACTTCATATTTCTAATGAGCACTTCTTTGCGCTTTGCTAGTCAACCCGTGAAGGTGCTGGTTATCTGCTCTTCGTCTCTGTGAACTTCCGTGACCACTTCGAGGAAACTCGTCAGATTGCAACCTGTGAACTGCTCCATGTTCTACGACAAGAAACTACTCTGATCCCTGCATCTAACTGTTTGTTCGTCAAGGTAAGGCCATGTACCATAATCATTTTGCGTCCAATTTCTTTTCGTTCAAGACAGTACATGCAAGGAACTAGTCACATGTTCTGAGTTTACATTGGTATTCATAGAGAATTGTTGATCTTTTCTTTTCAGAACTTTCCACAATGCCTGCCTGTTCCATTGGCGGTTTTCCTTCGAAGACCCATAATAAATCAGAAGGTACTATAATGCATGTTTTCCCTAAGACAATAGATCAGATAAGAGAATGGGTCCGATATTGCGGATATCCACCGCCTGAGCTTGAAAGTAGAGTCCTAGAGGTCTTTGCGGACAAGAGGGGTGATCGATACCGCATCTGCAGCAGGCACTTTACCTCTGACATGTACTCCACATCATTGCTAATAAAGAAGAACACACCGCGAGCGAGGCGAAAATTGCTCTCAACCGCTATTCCCACTCTATTCGTCCACATCCCTACACTGGTGAGTCAAGTTTACGTATTTATCTCTTGGCCTTGCGGTAGTGTGTAGCATTAGCTAACAATAATTTCCCCATTTATGTATCCACTCAATATGTAGGCGGAAGATTCTCCATCCGTGTCATTATTGCAGTCATCAGCCACTTCAAGCGCCTATCGGGTAATCTTACTTGGCTATTCTGCCACTGACTTGTTTTAGGCATGTAAATCAAGAGTTTTAATTTATCGTGTAATTATGTTACCTAATGGTACACCCTTGTACTCGTCCTCTAGTCTTTGTTTTCAGTTATAATTATTGTTATCCATAATAACGCAAGTACTGTCTTTCAGGGAGATGCTGAGGAGTCCAACGTATTGACGACTACCGTTGATGTCACTCAGATGCTCGAGGTACGTTTCAGGACAGTTCTGTCGCCCTCCTATGTGTCTTCTTTTTTCAATTTTGTGTTCATTACTAATGAAAGTCCTATGTTTCAGGGAGTCGATGGAGCATTAGTCCAAGAAGAAGGGGGAGCATGCAGTTACGGGTCGGCGCAACAGCTTGCAGAAGTGTGCACCGCAGTTACATCGTCCCTTGATGTTCTTATGCATTTCGAGGTATGGATACTGACAGTTCGATCAAGCGAAATCATATGACGTGATTACATCCGCTATACTTCCTTCTTTATTAACGCTAGTACTATGTTTCAGGGAGATGACGGAGCTTCTTCTACAAGAACATCACCCCTAGTAGTTGATGCAGATCTCTGGGTGGTGACACTTCCAACGATCAAGCAAATCGAATCATATTTACATATCCATTATTTATTTTAGACAACTGATCATTTGTGCAGGTCTATTTAGATGAGCCGTTCACGCCTGCACAAAGTTTCTGTTCTTTTTATCAAAATAGAAAACCATACTAATGCAATTACTGTGTTTCAGGGAGTCACTGAAGCATCATCTTCAATAATATCATCAATGGAAGTCTATGAGGAGCCCGAGGTATGGATCTTGACAGTTCCATCTAACTAGATCAACAATGCGTGAATAATTGTCGTTTGAATGTTCTACACAAAGCGTTCATTCGTGTTTTGCTATTGAGATGTACGTGGGTATTGGTCCCCAAGTACATTTTGTGTTTTCAATATTATTATACATACTAATGAAAGTTCTATGTTTCAGGGAGTCGATGGAGCGTCAGTGCGTGATGGATGTGCTTATCATGAAAATGTAGTCGTTGCAGCGCAAGAGGAAGTGGAGACATGCACACACGAGTCGGAGCAACAGCGTCCTGATGTTGAAGTTCGAGGCAAGAAAGTTTCAAAGAAAAGAAAGCAAAAGAAGGTTAGTGTCCTGGTCACTATATTATGTTGTTTTTCACTGTTAATAGTTCAATACTGTAAGTTGTGTTTAAACTGAACATCCCTTTTCCAATCTGTCCTCTAGTTGCGAGTGGGTGTACGAACTAGATCTACACAGACAGTGAAGCGAACGAGAGATGTTGCTTGTCAAACCTTTTGGCAGGGACTTGAGACTGGAGATGCATCGTGCCAATGGGAAGAATATGAAGTGATTGACAACGGAGCTATACCACCACCAGCCATTGATAGTGAATGTCCTCCTGGTAGTTCGGATGCAGTTGTAGATAAATTCACAGAATCCACACCCGCAAAAACTAAGACCGCGAGAAAGTTGAAGAAATTGTCCTATTCACCCATTGCCGGAGAAGGAACAGATGTTGCAATGGAAGAGAATGAAGTGGACTACAATGAAACACCTTCAATATCACTGAACATAGCGGAAGACGATATCAGAGATTCTACATTTCATGTGAGTGACATGTCCTCAACGTTACAGGCCGAACCAGCTGGGATGCAGAGTGACACTATAAGGAAAGAGGCCAAATTCATTGTATTCGATAGTTGTTTGATTGATATTATTATTCGGTTGAAATGTGGGCATTCGGTAGGTGGGGAAGTATGTGGGGAGCCATTGATTAATGTGACTCGTGCAATTCGAGGCACTAACCTTAAAATACATGCCACCTGTACAAAATATCATCCTTTCTCATGGTCTGCACAACCCATGCTGGGACAACTGCCAGCAGGCAATCTACTTTGTGCAGCGGCTGCACTTTTTAGTGGTTCAAGTTTTAAAAAATTAGAGTCTTTCTTTCAGTTTGTGGGAATCCGTTTCATTGCGAAAACTCAGTTCTACAAATACCAAACCGATTATCTATTTCCAGCCATTAGCGAAGCTTGGAGAATGGAAAAAATGTCTATTGATAGTACATTCGCGGGCAAACGGTTCAGGCTAGCCGGTGATGGACAGTGCGACAGCCCAGGATTTTCAGCCAAGCACTGCACCTACCACTTTCAGGACATGGAAAGTAAGAAAATTGTGAGTTCGGTGGTTGTGCAGGTGTCACAAAGTACATCCTCAGTGGCCATGGAGAAAGTTGGCTTTGTAACATCATTGCAAGAACTACAATCGCGGGGAATGGTGATCGACCTGATAGCCACGGACAGACACGTTTCAATTGCCAAGACAATGAGAGAAGAGTACAAAAATATAAATCACCAATTTGACGTTTGGCATCTTGCAAAAACAATCAATAAAAAAATGTCTGCTGCAGGTAAAAAAAAAAAAACGCAAGGTATTTCACAGTGGTCCAAGTCAATCAGCAACCATCTTTGGTGGAGCTCAAAAACATGTGGAGGGTCGTTGGAAATTCTACTGGAAAAATGGCGGTCAGTAATGCCACACTGCACAAACGTTCACCGTTGGAACACAAACCAACATTTCCACAATTGTGAACATGGCCATTTGTCCACAGAGGAGGCACGGAAGAAGAAGTGGTTGATTCCTTCATCACCCACTCACAAAGCCATTGAAAAGATTGTATTTGATAAAACTATAACAAGAGATTTGAGGGGACTCACGGAATTCTGCCACACAGGAGATTTGGAGGTGTTCCACAATATGTGCCTAAAGTACAGGCCAAAACGATTGCATTTTGGCATGGAGGGCATGATAAATCGGACTCTTCTAGCGGTCTTGGCACATAACCATAACGTTGGACGTCAACAAAGTAGGACGACCGGAACTTTAGGGACGCTTCGCTACAATAAGGCCTTCACTAAAAGAAGTAAACAATGGGTGATCAAACCAGTGTTTGAGGATATGCAATATGAGTTTATTGAGAGACTTATTGTTGACGTCCTAGATAGGCACATAAATGGAGTTGTGAACGAACCTGTGCAGGTGACAACTGCATTGCCACCCAACATTGCCTCTGTTCCATGTCCACCTAAAGAAGAGCTCATTGAGAAATACACATCACGGTTTAAATGATTGTAATTTGATTGTCTGTTCTCTCGAGTCTCCTCATGTCGCAGGCCCATTGAATATGTTTATATATCCAACCTTGTTCATTTGCGCATTAAATTAAACCAAACAGTAATATAAATTATTTTTCCAAAAATATAGAATGTCTCCGTATTTATGGTTCTGTGGGGCAGCAAAGCAAGCAGACAAAATGCAAAGATGGAGTGTAAATTTCAAGTCCTGTAAAACGGCCTTACACTGAATGTAGCTAACTAGGAATGTGTGTTCGTTCAAAGTGAAGGTCAGCTGCTTTGATTTTTTCTCGAGTGCCAGAATGGCCCACGACTCAGTATAAGGTTCTATTGTTATTTGACCTTGACAGGCCGGGACCACGTAAGAAACGATAATGAATATAATTTCAGAAACGAAAGCCATTTCATGTTCGTTCATTAGAAGAAATAAAACGTCGGCATAGAAGGAGTGGTATTTCGGGGCTGCCCTACGCACAGACACAATGGAAAATGCAAATATAATGTAAGTAACTCTTTAGATGAGTTTATACCGCAATTTAATTACTATACAGTAGCTTTAAATACGGGTTAAGTTGTACTTGTTCATTCTATGTGGCATATTGTTTTGTACCGCGCACTATCTTGGGGAGAACCGTCTCCTTTTACGGAAGCACCTCCAAACCTTCCTCTTTGCTTCTGCTTTCTCTCTCCCTCTCCCCTGCTACAACTTGTCCACTGTCTGCGACCTCGGTCCTGGGCCCTTCCACTCTCCACCTGCACTCCCTGTCAACCCCTGCACTGGGGGACTGTCTCAGTATCCTACAGCCCCCCTTGACGTATAAAACCCAGTTGCACTGTCCTAGCTATGAAATAATTTCCAGACCTAATATATAAAATGAATAATTTTAATAAAGATCTGATGGTGAGACTAATTTCCTTTTTTTATGTTTTTCAAATAGATACATCGTCCATTATTGTCTGTGTCACGAGTACCAGACACCGGCGGATGGCTTTTTCAACCGCCAGCTGCTTCTCCGCGTGAACAACGTTAGCACCCTGACCATTTTGTGGGACGATCGCCAAGTACAAGTATGCCCTTACGCGGTACTAGCGGCTAGATGCAACATACAGACCGTTGTGGTGCCCTAGTGCCTCGTTGTTGGAATAGCCATGCGATTATCAGTGCGACCGAAGAGCTTATTTTATCGTAAACCAACACCCTGTCTACTGCACACGAACATTGCTTGCCTCAAGACGAAATATTTTGGATCGAGAGCAAATAAAAATGCAAATCGCTGAATATTCTCAAAACATTTGATGTCAAATAAATGTACTTTGCCAAATGTACAATCTTGCCATTTGCTTTTAAACCACTGTTTCATATTCCGAATTGTGGCGCTGTATTGTGAGATGATCTAAGACCCTGTGTACAGCAAAGGAACATCGTGTGCCTCGAAACGAACTTTTTGGAACGTGAGCAAATAAAAATGCTAATCGCTGAATATTCTCAAAACATTTGATGTCAAATAAATGTACTTTGCCAAATGTACAATCTTGCCGTTTGCTTTTAAACCACTGTTTCATATTCCGAATTGTGGCGCTGTATTGTGAGATGATCTAAGACCCTGTGTACAGCAAAGGAACATCGTGTGCCTCGAAACGAACTTTTTGGAACGTGAGCAAATAAAAATGCTAATCGCTGAATATTCTCAAAACATTTGATGTCAAATAAATGTACTTTACCAAATTTACAATCTTGCGGTTTAATTTAAAAGCACAGTTTCATATTCCCAATTGTGGCGCGCTGTGTTGTTTGAGCTCATCTGTGTTGATTTCCTGGTTCTGTGTGGAGTCGCGTAGAAGACGCCTGGGCGCGTTTGCCTACGCAGCTCAGTCACGTCACGGATAGAGGCGGGGAATATGAATGTTTTGATCAAGTCTGTTTCAGGGGCGGGGGATTTGATTTAGTGCCGCAAAAGCAGGTGAGCCAGGGCGATGCGGCAAGTGAGAGGATTATCATAAAATGGCGGTTGTTTTCGAGTGCGTTAATGGACGAAAAGTCGGGTAAGGTCCATAGGAAAGTTTTCTACGATCTACCGATTTATGCTTAAAAACACATGGCCGAACCATAGGAACAATAAAAAAAAAGTCCCGGAACTATCCTTTAATACATGTTTTTCAATAAAGTTATGAAGATTGATATAAAGGAGAGTAAAACTGTATGTTGCAAATTCCAGAATTTTACTTTGGGAGGGTTGGTCTCTATAAGAGTGCCCGTACATTTATTTGCAGTTTGAAGAACTCTTTGGCAGTTGTATTATTGTCCCTGTTGCCATGGGCTTGTCCGGAGCACCTGAAATTAGCATTCAGTTTAAACTACTTTACTTATAATTCAAAACAATATTGATAAACTAATAACTCCTGTAGTGCGTCCCCACAATTTGTTCTTTCTATATCCGAGCAATCGGGCAATGCCATAATGGCCGGCCTAAGATGCTAATTTTGTGACCCGTTTTGCTATAAACATATACTTTCAAATGCTAAATTTGCAACACATTTTACCAAAAATCTCCTCCTCGGGTTGCGATACTGGAAAGAATTGCAATTTGCAACTGCTGGAAACATTCTGTTGGTTCCGGAGCCAATCTCATAGCCAATTCCCGACCTTAGTCAAAGGAGAGTCCCTTTGCTGAAAACAAACTAGGAACCGAGTTTCACCCCACAGCAATTGTGAATTTGAGGAGTTTTTTGATTTCTAGGAACATATTCTCAAATCATTGGATGCAAATCACCACATAACACAACACAACATTTAACATATCAAACGATATAACACTGCATGATATAATATACACTAACAGCACAAAACATAAGAATGCATAAAATAACATAACATAACAGAAACAACCCAACATCACGAAACATGAAGTAGTATAACACAACATAACCAAACGTTACATAACACAAATACATTGCACAATGTAACAGAATATAAAAGTATACCACATAGCTCAAAAACATTTTATAACAAAACACAGCGCAACTTAATAAAATTCAGTCTTACATCGCATTCCACAACTTAGTCAACCATTGACTAATTTAACAAAACAACCTAACATCTCATAACACCACACCACACCACACAACAAAACGTCACTATAAATGTGCACTGCATAATAATGTCTCATACTACAACACTAGACTAGATAATACAAAATAACACAATGAGACATTGCACAACAAAGCATAACCTTTGACCCCAGGCGAACTGCGCATGTATTCGTGACTCTGCAATGTTCCTCTTCCGGCACCGAAGAGTGAAAACGGAAGCTGTGACAATGCCCGGGAAATTGCGTAGTAAACGACTTGTATACTCGTTTATGGAGGGCACATATTTATTAAAATCACAGAGAACATACAGCACACATTCCAATATGTTTGACTCGTAGGCCAACGCTCATTGCAAAATGTCATTTTCCAAGCAGTTGTAAGGGTCGGATAAATATAAAAATATGTTCATAACGATAGAAGGCGGTTAATGTGACAATTAGACACGACTCTAAAAAGCTTTCAGGTTTCCATTAGAAAAAATACAGTCACAATTAGATCAAAAAGTCCAACTGAAAAAAACTAAAACATTATAGTATAGCCGACCACATAAAAACAAGTGTACATTTGTTTGGAAAGAAAACTGAATTAGTGGAAAGGTAGTTGCTTGCGCCGCCTGGTGGTTCTTTGCCTCCACGACAGCATTCTTTTATTAACACAATTGCTGCGCCAAGGCAAACACATACAGTTCACATTTGGAATCATGGAAACCCTTTAATCTTTGAGCAACTCTCTAGCCAAACCTCCAATCACCGATTTGCTGACATCACAGTTAAAGGAAATTACAGCAGGAAGGCAAACCGCATCCGGGTTTCCTTTTTGTAATGAAATATCAACATAGAGCAAGGTGCGATTTAAAGGGCCAGCTAGCCTGGCTAACTGTTCATTCGGATAAACAGGTTCCCTAAAAAAAAACAGCTCATTCAATTAAGGGTTAATTTTCTAATCCCGTTATTCAAATGCCATTTTTTGTGTGCATTCTCTTACCCTTAATTTACTCTCAATAGACAGTTATAATTTGCCTTCTACCCGCGTTGCTGAATATTATGAAAACTTAAATATTGCTTCATAGAGATTTCTATTATTTAATCGATCTTGTACTGACCTATTCTGTACATTATAGAGCATAAATATACAATAGCATTTACCCACGCCTGGTTGTTTAAAGACAGTTGTAAAGTGTGTTTTACAGTCTAGGATAGTGCGCCAGGCGGCTGCTGCCCGAGCCTCCTCGCTGATCTTCTTACTTGGCTTTTTCGGCAGGTAGAATAGAGACTGGGTCGGTTTGCGACTCTGCATCACACGTCCGTTTTGGTCCCTGGAAAGAAAGAAACACAAACATATGCTTAGTGTTATGACTCAATGCTTTTAGTGGGATGCTTGCTAAATCGAGGCGGCGGTGCTTAGCGTGGCCTAAAGGAGGGACACGTGGCGTGGGGAAGGGCCACCTGCCCCAAGAAATACATCATGAGCATAGCTGCCAAGTGGCTCCACGTCATGTGTGATGCTTTGAGACAGTCCTGGTTTTTTACTTTGCATGCTGGGACGTGTGGGCCTGTGCATTTAATGGGAAATGCACAACTACAAGTACCAGCATGCAGTGGGACTGGCTCAAGATGTCATATGTGACCTGAGGCTACTTGGGCGCTATGCAGGAGACCCCGTAAACATGTATTTTGGGTCACTCAGTATTTTCGCGGGTGTTGTTGTTTGCATCTAATCTGCATTTGTGTAAATAATTTGCTCTCTATAGATAACCCACTCCCTCGCTCAGCATGTAAAGAATTCAATCAGTGAGTAAATCAATATAATTCTGTAAATAAATCATGCAGGCTGCACCGAGGCCAGCTTATTAACTGTGATTGAGTGGCCATTTACAGTTTCAGCTCCCCTGCTGACTGGTTTTCTTTGTTTTGCTGTGCATAACCAATGCATCTGTCCCTTGATAATCTCCACCCAATCAGATTTAAGTCTCAGGCTGGGGCTGATGGGATGTTCTGGAAGGAGGCATCAGTATTCACAAACTAAAGACTCTGTAGCTTTGAATGAACGTGCTGACTAATGTCAGTCCTCTTTCCAATGGGTTAACTTATCACTAATATCTTGTACCCTTATTTCAGGTCTTTGGTGTGGGGGAGGGAATATGCTTGGGGAATAACAAAGTTCAAGGTGGGGGTGCATTATTTATTAATTCATTTATTTATTGGGCATTTATAAGGCGCTTATACAACAAGACAGTGTTTCAAAGCATCACACGGCAAAAGTGAAAGGGAGCAAGGGAACAAGTAATCAATAAAAAGACAAATAATACATCATAAAACAACAGTGGTTCTTCTAGGCCTTGTGACATTCGGAGCGTGCAGAGAAAGATAAGGGATAGGGGAGGTAAAGAGTAATTGCTGGAGGTTCACCCAGGGGGAAGTGCTAAAGGTGCCAGTTGTAGAGGCAACAGGTAAGTGCAAGTGCTGAGATGTCACAAGTGAAGGGGGAGGTCAAACACCCATCAGCTAAGCGCAGGCCTGAGACAAACACCCAGGCATGTGTAGGCCATTGGACAGTGCACGGGGGAGGGGAATGGGAAGATGGCCAGACCTGATTGGGCTCTTGAGGGACCAGGCTGCCAATCTCAGTGGCTGTAGGGATGGTTGGGATGGGAGGGAGAGAGGGAAGGAGAAAGAGAAGAGAAAAGTCTTGAGTTGTTTGCAGAACTTGAGCAGATCCAATTCAAGATGGAGAGAGGGAGGGAGACTGTTCCAGAGACTGGGGCCAGCCGAGGAGAGCAATCTGCCCCTAGCTCTCTACTTGGAGAAGCTTTTGACCAGCAAAGAGTTGGTGCAAGAGTATCGAAGGGATATTGAAGGAGACTATTTATTAAGAGAGAGCTACAGATAGCACGGCCCCAGACGCCAGACAGCCTTATGAGTGATGCAGAGGGTCTTGAATTTGATCCTTGCAGCAACCGGGAGCCAATGGAGAGATATTAGGGCTGGAGAGATACGGTCACTTGGCTTGAGGGCCAGAATAAATTTCGCAGCCATATTCTGGATCCGTTGAAGAGGGTGGAGGGAAGAAAGAGGTAGCTTAAGGAAGAGGCTGTTGCAGTAGTACAGTCAGGAGAGGACCAGGACTCTAGAGACATTGAGCTTCTTGGGAAAGGGGAGGAAAGTGTAAATACCTCTGAGGAGGTAAAGCTGAAAGTAGGACTTCTTGGCAAGATCCAAGATGTGAGGAGTTAAGGAGAGAGAGGAGTCCAAGATGACCCAGAAGTTTCTGGCTTCAGTGGAGGGAGAAGGGGGGAGAACCCATAGAAGGTGCCAGAGTGCTGTGGGGAAACAGGGAACAAGTGTTCCGATAGGAGGACTCTCAGTCTTACTGGCAATAACACAGTGATCATTGGAGGTGCACCATGATGGGATAGCATAGAGGAAGTCAGGGATGATAGAGGAGGAAGAAGAAGAGGAAGAGGGGAGCTTGAAGAAGAGTTTAGTGTCATCTGTGTAACACTGGAAGTGAGGAGAGAAGGCAGAGATCAGGTGAGCAAGAGGAGCGAGGTAGATGTTGAAGTGCCAAGGCGAGATGAAAGAGCCCTGGGGAACACCACAAGCTGAGAGAGAGGTGGAGGAGGAGAAAGAGCCCAGGATCACCTGGGAGGGGCGGTCAGTGAGGAAGGAAGTCAACCAATCCAGTGCCCGGTCTGATATACCAAGGGTAGAGTGGTAAACCGTGTCAAAGACGGAAGAGAGGTAAAGGAGAATGAGGACAGCGGTAGAGTTAGAGTCAAGATTTGCGAGCAGTTCTTCACAGGTGTTCCGGAGAGCAGTTTGTGTGTCTGTGGATGCTCGGAATCCAGATTGATTGTCATGTAAACAACCAACAAGCTCAGTGTGTTGGGTCAGGTGGGGGAGGACCAACTTCTCCAGAGGGTTTGCCAAGGAAGGGTGTAGTAGAGATAGGGCGATAGTTAGCTGAACATGATGGGCCGGCAGAAGGCTTTTTTAGAAAGGGGTGCACAAGGGAGTGCTTGAGAGAGGAAGGGAAAGAGCCGGAGGCTAGAGAGTGGTTGCAGAAGTCAGCAAGAGCCAGTTTAAGGGAGGAGATATTGTCCTTGACGGTTGTGGACGAACAGGGAGATACCTGTTTGGATGTGACCGGCATAGAGCGGACTACTCTAGTGAGCTCATCCGTTGTGATAGGACAGAAGGAGGAGAGAGTGGGAGAGAGACCAAGGGAGGCAGGAGGTCATGGAGGGGCATGGAGGCGGGGGAGGAAGGAAGAGACAGAGATCAGAATGTCCTGAGTTTTAGAGGTAAATTGGGTGGCCAGTGTAGTACAGTGGGCCTGAGAAGGAGGAGGCGAAGTAGAGACTACAGATGGATTGGCTAGTTCCTTGCAGATTTTTAAGAGGTCAGCTGCGTTGTTAGTGTCTCCAGAGATGCGGGCCTGGATGTGGACCCGCTTTTTGGAGTGGATGGAGCGGTTGCACGCTCAATGATAAACCAAAGCAAATCAGCCATTGGAGTTTGCATTAAGAAGCATCTCCATTATAATCTATGCAGCACGCTGCTGGGGGGCAGGGCAGGGGGTTCTCAGAATATTTTGAATGGACGCCCAAAAGCCCCCCTGCACCTTCAGCTTGTCCTGTAATGACCCATGAGAAAGGAGAAGGTGAAAATTAGCATGAATCTACGTTACTTTGCTGGTTTGCATAAAATCATTGAGCATTTTGCGAACATAAGAATGACCACACATGTTCATATGACAAATATGTCTGTGACAGTGATTCAACCTTGCAACCCTTCTGAGCGCATAATGCACACTGGCCTCGCTGCTTATTTGAGTAAAACAACAGTAAAATGACACCAAACCACAAGCCATATACATTCTTTTAGACACCCTCAGACCTTTGAGAGTGAGGCATTGGCAGCCCTGCTCTAGCAGAAGCTGGCTTCTTGTTTCTCTGCACATATTCCTGTCACAGCATTTTAATAACTCAACCCGCCCCTACCGTTGTAAACTAGTGCACATCTCCCGGTGCACGTTCTAAGGCTCTTGATGTGTGTTCAGTTGAAATGGTGCCCAGTGCTTATTCATGGGGGACTGGTGAGCCCCAGCAGCAGCACCCCAGATAAGGGATAGGTTTTGGAGACTCTGCCTTAGCTTCCCCTGGCTCACGTACAACCCTGGACTTACTGTTGACTTACCAGTGAGACTGAAATGCGCCTGACACTTTCTGCTCAGCTGCCCCTATACTGCACTGAACATGATTTTCAGTTACTTGAACATCAAAATGGCTGCGGCACACTCACAAGACTCATCATGCCCCAGAGGCACTATCCTCATATGACAACAGAGCCTCAAATGGCCAGTTGCTGCCCATCTTACACTATTTGGAGCCTCACAAGCCAGGTGTAGTCATCATGTGCAAGGTACAGCATCACAGTTTCAGGTGCTGACAGCATAGGCCTGACAATACACAAGGGGTGCGGTTTGCTTAGCAATAATTAGCAGGCTATGCCCAAGCATTATATGGTAACACGAAAAGGAGGTGGGCAGGCAAACCCCTAAAAGAAATTGTACTCAACCGAGCATATATAATCTTTGTGAGTGATCTTGTATGTCTCAAGGGGTGAGGGGAGATGAGATCACTGCTCCCTTATCACACTTGTTGAAATTGCTATTAACCTGCTGTGTATTCTACAAATATCAGTACAGGTGCCTGGACTTGTCATCAAGCAGCAATTTAGTAAGTCAAAAAAGGATAGAGAAGGTTCTGGCTGTCTCTGTCTCTATTTGGTACTATCCCATGTCAGATCTGGTGTGCTGCCTGTCTAATAGTGGATAGAATAAGAAGAGAGCAATTCATTATTCTTTTAACTCAATTTTTCTTTCATTCATTAGTGCTTGATTGGCACGTGGTCGAGACCTTGTTGTGTTGGGAAACTAATTGTGGTGAGAATCGGGGGTGGGGGGGTAACGCAGATCAAAACCCATGCTTCAAAGAAAGTTTAGAAATATGGGGTAAAGACAATTACCGAACAGTATAAAGCCAAACATACCGCTTTATTAGCCATTACTAAAGGTGAAAGAGCCCAAATTAAAAAGGTGCCTCAGGTTACAAGACTAAAACTATTCTGTTGTGAGGACTATACTATGGGGGTAAATACTAGAATTTCATAGTCTCCCTCTGGTTTGAATGTGGTATGCGGCAGACACCTTACTGCCGAATCCACATATCTATCAACCGGTTTTGGTGGTCTAAGTAGTTAATGCCTCCTTCTTCAGGACTGTCTTCATAGTGAGCTTGCAAGGTAAATCTGCTTTTAAATCATGGCTACAATTATGACAGCATAGGACCACGACTGCAGCTTCATCAGTCCAAATACAAAGTCTTGCCAGATTAATATGCCTTATGTAAGGTGCAGCCTCACAGGCTCAATAGTGGCCACCATTTGCCAAGTGCAGCCTCCTATTTCCAAGTACTCTGTTCATATAACAGTTATAGCCTCCCAAGCCAGATAGAGTCATCAAAGGCTAAGCACAATCCCACATGCAGCATTAACGCTTAAATGTGTGTCACAAAGTCAACGTTTATGTGACATTGCATCCGGTGACACAATTGAAAACAAAATGATGTCATTTCATGGGATGTTACTTTTTCTGTCACCTCTGCTCCCTGGCAATTGTGATGAATTGCTGTCCTTGCAAAATTCTGTTGGCTAGAACATGTGGTCCAGTTGAAGGTGTCACATGTGACATTTGGGATGGGGGCTTACACGATTGCTGCATCTAAGCAGCGAATACTAGCATGCTATACCAGGTAACGCATCATAAACCAGGCATAGCCATCATATGCAAGGTACAGTCTGAATGACCATGCAGTTATATGTCCAGTGCAGCCACAAATGCCCTTGTAATGCATCTAATGCCAGGAAATGCTTTGTAAGCCAGGCTCAGACCTCATTTACAAAGTACAGTTTCACTGCCTCAAGTGCTGCAATCATGTGCCAAGTTCATTCTCAAAAGCCTATTCACTACCATCCTGTGTCAGGCAAGGATTCATATGGCAGGTTTTGTCCCCATAAAGGTATGTCTTTAGAGGATCTGTTGGAGGCTGCTCCAAAAAGAAACTGCCTTTTTTAGGCCACCTTGGAACGGCCTACAATGTGCAGGTTTCTGCTGCCATCAGGGTGTTTCACCCCCTGCCCAACGTAGGGGATATATCTGAACTCATGCCCCCACCCTGCCACATGCCACATCCAGTTCTGCCTATGTGTGGGAGGAGTGGAGTGAGATTGGGATCCTTCAGTGGTTTCACACCCCCACTCATTTCCCAACCTGACCCGCTCCAAAGCGAACAGGTCTGCCCCAGATCTGCCCATCACCCCTTCATGCACTGAACTGCTCCCTCGTGACACTCTGCTCCTGGTAGGCGGTCTTCTGTGGGCAGGCAGCTTTTCCTGGACAGTCGCTTTAAGAAGTGGCCCAGGAAATGTGGTTGGAAGACCGCATACAAGATTTCCTATGCACAGTGCAGTTTTACAAGATCAGGTGTTGCCATCATATCCACATGCAGACTCAAGCACCTGATACACATCCATGCCAACACAACCACATGTCTCACATGGCAGGTAATGTCACCATTTAAAAGAGTCTACTAGTCCAATAACTTCAGAAATTCGAGTTCACACACAGGCCCAGGGGTCGGAGCACCACCAACACACAATTACTATTATATGCAAAAAAACGGGGTACAGATCAGCATAAATCATAATTTACTGAGCAGTGATTCTAGGTAAAGGCTCTGGGCCTCAATTCGTTACCACCACATCTTTGGCAGTAACAGAATTAGCTCTGTTTTTCCTGCACTGCCAAATTGTATGTTATTGTGGATTTGCTGCCGGTGGAATTACCATGCAGTAAATACACTCATTTGTGGAGGAGAAGTGGCAGGTTCACCTCCAGCTTGTTGTTAGAGGTAAATCCTACAATTATACCTCTGAAAATCAGTCAATTAACCAAACAGTAATTGCAACGCTGATAAATATGCCAAAAATCCCCATGAAGCTCAATGAACTCCAGAAATGGGAATTGCACTGCACTACCACAACTTGTAATCCCATGCTTACTCCACGGAACCAAGTGACGGTGACAGTAATTCAGTTTGGCAGTAATTCAGCAGACTGTAAATGTGCACTGCCAATACACAAACCAAAACTGTTAGCATTTTAAATGCTTGATTTAACATGATTTAATGCATGAAAAAAAAAATCAAGCAACTGAAGACATTTTTATTAAACCAATAGCCCTTTACAGCTTCAATTAAGCTGTTACCTCTCTACAGACTGCTTAGAAATAACTCTGGTGCAGGCCAATATTTGTTGTTACTACTTAATAGAGCTGGCTCAAACAGATCCCAGGAGGATGTGTATTAGGCAGGAAGGAGCAGGTAGTGGGCAAGAACAGCAGTTCTTGTAGGGATTATCATGGTCATTGGCAGTCAATGGATGGGTAAATACCAAAAAACACCCAAAAGCCGTGTGCCCCACATGCCAACAAACTCCTAGCTGTACTCCCATACAATAGTTTCAACTTATAGGAAGTGATTAAATGCCACCTAATAGACAAAACAAAACATTATCCATGCATTGTTATATTGATTTAAAGCTGCAGGAAATTATGTATATTTTACTAACATACCAGACCAGGCTTCTTAATATGACAAGCTATCCACCCTGAGTTGGAAGTCACATGGCTGCAATTCATTCGTTACCAGAGACTCGATGACCGCTCTGAGCAACTACGAATTTGTATTATTGCAAGAGACTTGGTTGACTGTTTGCCCAGTGATTGATAGGTTTACTTTGAATATTAAACTGGCATAAAAAAAGTCCACGTGGGCGACCAATAGGAGGTTTATTAATAGCTATAATGATCAGTAAAGGTCACTCCCTGCGTAGTTGGAAATGTCTCTCAGAAGCGGTGTTAGCCACCGAAATTGTTGTCGGCAATGACAATAACATCTCACATATTTTGTTACTAAACATTTATTTAAATTCTATTTGATCAGATATAGACTCATTATTAGATGAAATCGAAAATATATTGATAAAGTGTCAATCGCGCTATATTGACAGTCCAGTTATTGTAAGAGATCACTTTGACAGTGAATGTAATCTGAACGAGGTTAATATGGATATATTCAAAGAAGGCAATGCCGCTTTTGTTCCACAACGTGGTTGTGTGAGGAAAAGGAGCACATATGGCAGATTATGGTTGACCTTTATCTTGAGAGGGGATTTTGGGGGTTTCTACAAATTAATCTTTTATTTGATGGTCAATGGGAAAAGGTTTTGAGTTGGCATAATTTAGTAGCAGTATCTACAATTGTCTATCTGTTCACTAGGAACATAGATATTGGGCAGGCTTTCATGTTCGAGATAGTTAAAAAGAAAATGGAGTGACCATGCAATGTTACTTTTAACACTCAGTATGGCAGGTAACATGTTAGTCGAAACAGTGGGCCCACAACATCTGGTGGTGAAGGGGAAATACATCACAATTCGTCAATTTGGCAGTACTGGTAAAGCAAATTGCAGATTGAGAAGATGGTGGGATACTCTAGCCAATGAGGGTAGAGAAACAATTACCAATCGAAAAACATTTCAATTTTAATTACCTAAATTGGGCATTCCTCTGATTAAACAAATGAAACCTCTTTGCGCTCCCTTCATCCCGGGCCACAGGAACCAGTTTGATAAAGATATCAATGAGAAAAAAAAGTGAGCTGCAGAGATCGATTAAACTGTTGACTAAAACCTCAGTACGATTAAATAGGGCTGAAACAATAAAATAAATAAAAATGGTGAGACATATCTATCAGACAAGGCTTAAGTCCTACAGGATCCAACAATATACCAATAAAAATCAATGTTTATAGAAGAAACTTGTAACTAAAGACACTAGCTAAATCTGGAGAATTCTGAGCGATTCCAGCAAGTCTCAATCGACGATTTAGTCCTGTTGTGTGTCAGAGGATCTTATCTCACTGGAAAATTTAGAGAAAGCTTGGATCAACCAGCAAACTCTGAAATCAATGCACTGAAAGCACACAGTTGGAGGATCTCATTTGTTATAACAGACATCGAGCTGGTAATCGAAAAACTGAACAACTCTAGAGCCAGTGGGCCTGATGGAGTTGTAAACAGAATACATAAACATGATCCTGAACAATGGGCAGATATCTTATTCAAACTTTTCTCGCACATTGCTGAGGGAGAATACTGTCCTAGCTCCTGGCAGAAAGCCCTACTGGTTCCTATATTCAAAAGTGGCGATAGAGCGGATCCATGTAGGTATCACCCATTTGCTTTGATTGACTCTGCACCAAAAATCTTTGCCAATTTGATTTTAAAAGATCTATCTCTGCGGGCTGAGTCTACTAAGTGACTTAGTCCATAACAAACAGTGACTTAGTCCATAATTAGTTAGAAACAATGGGGTAACATTATGCATTTTACAGCACTTTCTTTGTAAAATTTGGTAGTAATCCATACAGTTTGCAATTGGTTTTGTATGGATGCACATGGGAAATCCCAATAGTTGCAAATCACAAACCGTGCACAGGAACATTCCGCTAGGTTCCAAAGTGAGACACTTCCCCAGAAGACATCTTGAGGATCTGAGGGAGAGCCCTGTGAAATCCCTTGCCAATGTTGCACTGTACTGGAAATATTGATGTGCATTTTTTAGATTTAGAAGGGGTGCAGATTTTGAACTTTGCTGACGATAAATCCACTGAGTGGAAGAGGCAAATGTTCATGGGGTGTCTGAAATACCTACCCTACACCCTCCTAATCCTTCCGTCGCTGGACCCGGCGGTAGGAGGGATGCCTCAGAAAAAAAGTCTATTTCCACCACTGTCAGTTCGCTAAAGCAATAGTTTTGGCTTATTGGTGGCACACCTAATAACCCAAACAAAAAGAATGCCATGCAGTGGCGCAACACCATTGAGCAGATCGGGCTCTAGCCCCTTCCTGAAATGTTGGGCTTTGTTGACTCGACCTGTCTCCGTGGGCGGCACCCGCTCCTGTCCACTTTGAGGCAAAAGGCCTCTTTTGATGTGTCGCCAGCCCGTAGCACTCGTTAAGGAGCAGCATCAGCAAACATGCAGAGCACAAAAACCTATCCATGCGATATCAACAGACTCACTTTGATAAAGCCAAAATCTTAACTTCTGGTCTCAGCTTTTAGATGGCCCACCTCCACAGAGATTAGCATAGCACTATGAAAGTAAACAGCCTCTGAATTGGGGTAAAAGGTATGACTAGCGGCCAAAGGGAAGGTGAAATAGCTTTTCAGCTTCCTAGCTGGGCTCAGGGAATTCAGAGGGAAATGGGAGCAGGGCTGGCTAAAGATGTGTCAGGGCTGGTGGGGTCCCATTTCTTTTTGATGTTTGGGGCACCCCTTACTGATTGGAACAATGGTCCAAGGCACCTGTGGAGTGCTTAAATCAATAATTAAGTCAAAACAATGCAGTAAGGAGGATCAAAGCTGCAGATTATCAGTAGGTTTCTGTGTCATAAGACTGCCAACATGGAGGCAGCTACTTGGGGGCCCATTTCAACTGTAAAAGGAGAAAGGCCCAGATGCCATCCCTCAGCGGGGAGATCCAAAGTGCAATGGGTTTATTGGCCCCACAATCTGCTTTCAAAACGGTCATCCAGCCCCTGCTGGGTTGACCGACAGAGCCGTGGTCAGACCGAACAGGACACAAACGTTAAATGGTGCCTTGGCTTCGATGTTAACAAAGGCCCTGCAATAACTAACATAAAACATTATACTGTTAGCACCTGCATTCATATGCATACATTTCGTGATGTGGGGTTAGCACTTGCATGCTAGGGGAGTGATTAGAAGGGAAGTGGTGACATGAGACATCTCATTCTCACAGCAGTCCTTAAGTGTGACGTTTCAGAAATGAAGGCGAGAGGTAGCTGCTTGTAACATTGAAGCTTCACCAGAATAGTCTAATTCGAATATGGAAAGATGTTAGAAGTTTGCCCTTCCCTCACAGCCTCTGATGTTAGCGCCTCTCCCAACATTTGAAGTGTTAGTCACCACCCGCCACATCCCACAACACCCCCTCACATTTCAGCCTAGGTGCACCTCTGATGCCATGAACCCACCCCTTAATGAAGTGGCCCCCAGAGTGGCTAAATGTAGGGGTGGGGCTGAACACACATTCACATAAAACACTTTCACCCATGCATTCATCCACCAGTTACACAACTCCATACATACATGCATGCATACATAAAACCAAACACAGCATTGACACAAACACCAACATGCACGCATGCATTCATACATACACATATACATATTGATTTAATTTAAATACACATATATACACATTTAATTTAAAATTAAAAAAAACACTTTCCTTACCTCCATTCACCCTTTAAAAGCATCCACGCAGCCGACACATAGACACGTAGACATGCTGCCTGACAGGAGAGAACTCCTCTCCCATCAGTCAGCGTGGTCACGCTGAGCAACGGAAACACATTGACTGACAGGAGAGGAGTCCTCTCTTGTCATTCAGCATGTCCACGTTGTCAGCTGAATAACGGGAGGCAGCAGAGCTCACTTCTGAGCCCTGCTGTCTCCCATTATTTTGCTCTTTGTTGCAGAGCCAAACGGCTTCAGAACAAACAGTAAAATCATTGCAGGGGCAGAGAGCAGACAGCACAGTCCCCCGTGTGAATAAAGGACACGGGAGAACGTGCTGCCTTCTTATTAGGAGAGGAGGCCGCAAGGCCCTCCGCAAGCGCGAGGCCCGGGGAAGTTTGCCCCCCCTGTACCCCTCTCGTGACGGCCCTGCCAGCAGCACACATGGCTTAGAGTCACTTGCACGCTCTGTTAGACGAGCAGGTGATTCATTAAATGGTGAATATAGGGGTCGAAGCATAGAACGCAAAAAACTGGAAACATTACCACAGTATTTGTTGAGATTTCCCGCTGCTAGGTCTCGAAATATATTTCTACGTTTTTAGATGTAATACTCTACTAACTGGGGAAATCCTCACAAGTGGTGCTGGTCTCAATTCCCATCCTCGTTCCTGCAGATTCAGTGAAAGTGATGACCAGGCTGAATCATAGACACATTTACTAGCGTTGTGTACAGGCACTTTAAATAACCAATCTTTGCACTTTAGTTCGTTTGTAAGACCAATTGACATGTTGTCAGCGGACTACATCTGGAATTGTCTGTCTGCAGGCTGTAGTACTGATCTGATGAAAATACTTAGAACCTGCACTGCACTTTTAATGAATGCAATTTTGCACATACTGTTTTCCCGGTTTGCTTGCTTAAACCTTTTTTTTTCTCTACTGTTTGTGATGACTGATTATTTAAGTTCAGGTTATACATAAGCTTTCGTATTATGCAAAGGTTTTAATGCATTTTTTGTTGCAATATATTGTGAAAGGTTTATTGTAAACCAAAACACAATTAATAAAAAATATGTAGAATTTTGAAATGATGGGTCTCTTTGGATTACCACATTGTATGTCTGAAAGCTATTGCACCTATCATCCCAATAGACTCCAAAACTTTTAGGGTTTTGCTGAAGTGATAGGGGTGAGATTCTATGCATAACTCCCTCCAGCCTCCTCCATCCTTAGCTGCTGGAATATATTATGTAATTACAACAATGCCACACGCCATGCAATTCATCACCACTGATCTCAAATTAAAATATCTGGAGAAGTCAGCCTCCCAATATCTGGACGTTTTTAAGCAACATGTTGCCTTCTTCAATGGAGAATATCTAATGATTTTGAACCTCTTTCCATGTTGTGTGTGCTTTTTTCTGCCAGGCAAGGCTTTGGATGTCTTTGACTCCAGTAATGACCCCCCCCCCCCCACCACACCTCGTGGCAGGTACCAATCGTTAAAGCCGAAAGTGACTTTAAGGCTATATGGGCCTAATTCATGGAACGTTTAGCATGGTCCAAAGTGACTTTGCACTGCCAACGAACACGTTGAACTGGGCCTGATTCACAGAGCGTTACAAAGTGTATTATTTTGGCAGAGCAAAGTCGCTTCGCACTACAAAAGTACTCTTTTCACCACTCTAAATCAGCCTAATTCACACTGCACTGCATTTTGTGTGAATTAGGCCCATTTAGCACAGTGCAAAGAGTACTTTTGCAGTGCAAAGTGACATTGCGCCGCAAAAGTACACCTTGCACCTCCCTGTGAATTGGGCCCAGTTCAACGCGTTTGTTGGCAGTGCAAAGACATTTAGTACTGTGCTAAACGTTCCATGAATTAGGCTCTGTGGCTCAATTTTATACTTAATTGGCAGTTTTTTGCATTTCATGTATGTCGGTGAGGCTATCATCAGTGAAAGGCTGTTCTTTTCTCAGTGATGTACTTCCTTCACAATGTCAGCACATGCAGTCAATGAAATGAATGCAAACAAACTGGTTACATTGATGTGTAGATTTGTAGAACACAAAAGCACTTCCTGTGTTAATTTTTATCCTTTAATGTACACTGGTGAAAAAGACAGCTGATTAACAAAATTAGACTTTGGTTTTTAATTCAGCCAATCAAATAACACAAGTGAGATTCTGCACTACAGGTTTGTATTTCATCTTTAAAGAGAAAGCATGGTGGCATATTCCACAGCGTCATGAGAAGAGTAATCAAAGCAACGTCATCTGATAACTTATATACCTCTCATCTGCTGTGCGCCCAATTTATAGTTTTGGCTATAAGGTGGCGCTGAAAGCGCTACCTTTAAAGCTGAAACTATTGCCATTAAAATAAGAGCTTTAACATAGCGGCTTGAAATCAGGGCTTTGAATGTAGGTTTGTAATGCTTTTCAATGCAGATGACATATGAGGATGGGTTTATGTAGTTTGGCTATGTGTCCCACCCATTTAACGAGCATTGCTAATTGAAATTTATACGATTTTCCTCCCATTCCCACCCATTTTTCCTCCAACCACACCTCTTTATGCACTTTTTGGTTGAATTTGTATTGTGTGGTGAATTTGTGAGCCATTTTGACTTCCAAAATGGCAGCCGCCATCTGTTAGTGTTATTTACACGTTATTTGACTTGATTGATGCTTTAAAATATATTTACTGCAGCTTTCAATTTATGTTACGCTTTTCACAGTATTTTTTATTAAAAATAAACAAGGAAGTGTATTAGTTACATTTTGATTTAAAATGGCTCTGAACATGCACATCTAGTGATTTGTGGTGACTGGTATAGTGTTGTTGATGTAAGGAGCACCTGATTGGCTGTCCAAATAGTGATGTGATTGGATGTGCTTGTGTGTTTGTTTGTACAGGTTTTTTTTGTCCAATTTTCCAATTACTTTAATATAGTGACATCTTTACCCACTGTGGGGAGAACTTTTTTCACCCCATGCGGGACACAGGGGATTTATGCATTCTAACTTCATCCTATTTACAGGGACATGGGCAAGGTGAAATTATGCCCAGCCCTTTTTTTCTGATTTTTTTCTATCGATCAGATTAATTCATTATGTATATGTGTTCCCAATAAACACAGAAGGATTAACACATTGTTAACAACCACACAACCATAGAACCCTTGCTAGTTTATTATTTCCGGCTACATGGGTGAGCACATTTTTCCTTTTTAGACATTAGAACTTTCCCTGTAACAAGCAGCATTAGCGAGCTAGTGATCCTTACGTGGTATGGCGATCACATGATCATGGCCATGCAGGTACTCACGCAGCTTCATTTCTCTGCATATATTACAACAATCACTACAATGAGCCTCCTGCGGAAGAAAATAACCCATAAATGACATTCTAAGTCTGTACTGCACAGTGACCCATTCATTAGCATAAAGACACAGCAGTCATCTAGCCACTTCCTTCCCTAACCAATCAAAAATGAAGATAGCGTTAAATCGCATAATGCTGCTGATTTTGTATGTCTAGTTGACAGTGACAATGTTTATTAGAAAACATTGAGGAGATGATTTGTTTAATTGGGTTGCGCTTAGTTTCAGCAATAGGACAAACACATACCATGGGTGCCACGATAAACACATACATGTAATAACAACATGCCTTGCTTCATGTGCACTGTAGACGGTAGAGCGAGGTATTTCTTTGTGAGAAAATCAAATGGTAAAATTGAGTTCAAGAGGCGTTTTTGGAAACAGAATATTCTGCCAGTTTAGACAAATTCCTTTCGATATTTGTGGAATCGACAAGGACAGCGAGTCATTACTGCAAATATATAAAAATGGTCTGTTTACTAGCCCAAACAATGTATATTTGTACATGTTTCAGAAACTCATCCTCCTCACTTTATTTGTTACCCTCTCACTTGTACCTTTTCCCACACATATTTCCTCTTGCTCATCATCGCCACCCTTGATCAATGGCTTCCTCTGTTACTCTATTCCCCATCTCACTCTATTGCACACCTGCACCCCTTATCACATCCTCCTTTCAAACATTGCACTCTCCTCTTTGGACCATGGTGCCTATAAATGCATAATGCAAAGAAAAGTAAACGCCAAAACTATTGGCATTGCCAATGCTTGTTTATCTTGGCGTGGGCACCCATTAGTACCAAAGCCGTTTTGTAAAATGGAGGCAGTGTGGGTCACTTGGGAATGCATAGAATATAATCATGATGAGGAATCCTAGTCAAATACATAATACTAACCACCAAGCAAATACTCACCTAGCTATGTTATACAATTAAAATCCTCACCTTGAGAAACATGACAGCTGTGGTAGTCGTGTGACTATCTTGTGGAGACTACAATAAAATCATGCCCTTTAGTCAAACAAACCATAGCATGTCAGTGATGGGCTCTTTGATACATCTTATGATGATACGTCAATTTCCTCTAAATCAGCCTTCCTCTTAAATCCATTACTCTCTTGCAGAGTTTACACAAGTTAGGTATATTTCATCTGCCCACCAGCATAGGAAACTAGAGATATTTGATTTAAGTTTAAATATTGTACCTGCGCACATCCCAATATGTGACAGCTCTGGAGATATTCCGTTTTCTATGTTCCAAGAATGTAACATTTGTCTTAGGGTCACAAACGATTCCTCGTGTGATGAGTAGGTCTGGATGTCATTTTGTAAGTCTGGCCCACAGAAATGGAAAGATCTTTTGCAAAAATGTGTCCCTACTGTGAGAACGGGACATGTTTTTGGGCACTGACACGCCTCTGACAAACTCGCGGTAGGCTTCGGATCTCATGTGATTATTTATAGTCCAAAGCGAAGCAGCAGATCTCTTGGTGAGTAACTTGTCTAGCCAAAAAGGGCCTTAAGAGGTGATTTGTGAAGTAAGTATGCATGTGTGCAGCCAATCAGAGGCCACACATCTCCTTAGGAATATCATCCCTCTATCTATGTCAGTGTCCACTTCCCATTCCTTTGTGGGTTTTGATTGGCTGTGACAAAAGAAGTAACACCGGACAGACGTACATTTGGATAGTGTTTATTTTTTTTTAGAGAGTTTTGGAGTAGTGTTTGGTTTTTGTTGGTTTTTTTTGTAGTGTTGTGTTACTCACTGTCTTTTGAATACATTGTTCTGCTCTGCTTTGTGAAAGTGCTTTTTCAGTGTTTATTAACGTCTTTTGTTAGTTTACCATTATAAAAAACAATGCAGCTTTTTTTCTTTGACACCTTTCTGCATTTCTGTCCATTTATACAATTTAAAAAGGGAATATTTGGGATAACCTGCTTACTGGACAATGCCTAGTTGAGATGAGGTCACTAGTACACAGGAACCTACTCACTGGAGGTGACAGAACCCTGCAAGCGCTCTCTAGAAACGTTGCTGTTTGAGAAGTTAAGAAGAAAGTGCTGACCTTGCCAGTGGAGACCCTAGATGGGGCCCCCGACATGCAAATTTTATGCACTAGCTCCAGACCCTGTTTTTTTTAGCTTTGATACATTTTTGGACTGGCTAGTCCGCTTAGAGACTTTTTTGAGTCGCTGCAAGCAACTTAGCCTGCCTTCTACAGTCACTGCTTTTTTGATCTTCTGTTTTGACATTGAAAGCTGATTAGACCCATCCTCGACCTGTGCTCAAACGTTTTCAAGCTGATTGCCTTTGATAAAACGTGTCATGGGGTCATTTTTCAAGCTGACTGCTGATTCAAAGCGCTGACTCAACTCAACCTGGTTTCTTCATCTAATTTGAGCAGATCACAGCTAAAGGACTGCACTCATCATTGAACCATCCCAGAGCTTACTCAGCATCTCGACACTCCTAATCTAGTGGGAATCACTGACTCAAAACATCTTGATGTCAACACAACCCACGTAAACAGCTAGAAGCCTGGCTCAATGCTGTTGAGACCAAGAGAAAGTACGTAAAGGTATCGGAAGTTGTTCTGTCTCCAATGACTTCCTTAAAGGACTCTAGTGAATTGTAATGCCTGCTTTGTACCATTCTTAAAGACATCTTCAGTAACTTAGACATTGCCAGTGAAATCATTGCCTTTGCACCCCTTTCATAAAAACCAGATTGTCCCTGTTTTCCAGAGACTGCATGCTTTGTGATCTCCATTACATGTGTGGGCCATTCGTGTTTTTATGGGTTCTTTGTATTTCAAGTATAATTGAAGTACCCTATTTTTACAGAACTTTGGTTGGACATTCTTTTATTTTGGTGCCCCATTGCTATTGTTGATAGGATTAATTTTGTGCATTCTCACATGGCTTCTCAAGTGTATAGCTTGCCATCTGTCTGCAGTACTTTAAGTGATGACGGTGGTATACTTGTAAGGCTGTGCCTGCTTCACCTTACAATTGAGATCACTGCTTGTTTAGGGGTAGTGTAAAGCTGAGAAGGAGTTGTATCTATTACTCATGCCTGTACTCCTGCAGAGCAGTAGTTATTTGTCATACTAGGGGCATCACATTGCCACTACAGACACCACATAATGGCATCAATATGGGCACTGGTGCTTTGTCTGTGGAAGGTGGTGTTTGTGGCGGGTGAGCACGACGGATTTGTGAGTTGCAAAGTTGGCAACTTTGTCAGGAGTTGGAAGACAGGTTTCCAAAGAACACAGACCAATATATTGTGATATTCCAGTTTACTGAGTACAAGGAAATTAAAGGGGGGGTCTTTGATTTATGAGAAGGTGGAATTGGGTGGCTTTAATGGTAGACAGCTTGCAAGAGAATGCCATACAGCTGTAGAAGTAGGCATCAGGGTTGCAGGCACAGAGAGAAGGAATGGTGATATCCAAGAAGTAGATTGGAAAGGATATTGTGGTGGAAGCAGTATAAGAGGGCAAGTACATGCATTTAACATAAATGGAGTTAAGCCAGTTTTGGGCAAATAACAGTAAGGGCTGTGCTTATAATGAAAGGATGCAAATCAAAAGAGGTGATGGCTGTAAGGTTTAGAATTAATCTTAACCTCTGGCATTGCTCTGGGCAACCTTCCAGACCATTGTTCATTGCCTGCCAAGCCATTACATAAGGGGAAAGACCATATGCAAATCTGGCTTGGGCCCCACCCCAAAAAAGGAACAGTCCAGCCCAAACTGCTTGGTCACATCGCTTCTGACCAAGACCACATGTTTCAGCCTCGTTGGGCATCATCAGTGAAGAATAACGTGAGTCTCTAGGCCAAGCAGGCACGGGAACCACATCTGGACATACCCGCCCACTTGGGGTGACTAAAGCAGAACAAAAGAGGTGAAGGCTGGAAGGTTTAGAATTAATCTTAACCTCTGGCATTGCTCTGGGCAACCCTCCAGACCATCGTTCTTTGCATGCAAAGTCATTACAAAAGGGGAAAGATGATATGCAAATTAGGCCTGCTCCCACCCCAAAAGGGCAGCCCAGCCCAAACTATCTGGCCACATCCATTCACCAGGAGACCACAAGGATGAACAATGGGTCAGGAAATGCAGTTGCAATCAGTGAATATGTGGTCTGAAAAGGTGAATTATTAGATTGTTAAACAAGGAAATGAAATAGAAGGAGTGGTAATGACCGCCATGAGCATCCTGTCCAGGGGATGTCCACTAATTGAGGGGTAGCTTGACCCTGTCAGACAGTAGTATAGTGAGAACGCCTGACTGGCCATATAGGAGAGCCAGGAGTGTGTGGCCCCAGTGGTCCTCAATTGTTAGATGTATGGCATGAACAACTCTCAAAGGCGTTAGATTGGTCCCCTGGATGAGGATGCTTGATGGATGACTGAGATGACTGTAACTGGTGCAATGAAGATGACATACTGGTGAGGCACTGCCAGTGGAGTGCTTTTTTGTAGGGGATTTTCAATGGTGTTTTGTGTTTAGGTACAGGGTAATCCTCTAAAAAACAGGGGGGCTGCCTGTTTATTTGACCACTTCCGATGGGACTTTTCTGAAAAAACTAATCCAATCCATGTAATGTTTAACTTTTCCAGCACGCAGTGAAATAGTAATGAGTAGAATGCAGGCAACATCGCCATTACTCTTCACTATTCCACTGCGTTTGTGGAAAAGTGCAATTGCCTCCAGTAGGTAATGATTGCAGGAGGCATTTGTAATGGATTCCTATGGAATACACATGCTTTTACCAGGTGGTTATTTCAGTTGGATTCTACAGGAATCCATTGGCTTTCCGCCAGCATGAAAATACAGGCTAGGGGAGAACAAAGTGAATATGACAGAGAGTTCTGGAACCTCAGACAGACAAGTCAAGTCTGCTCTCCAACTCCTCCTGGCAAATCAATGGCTGTAATATTAGGCTTCCACTTATTTACTGATGCAAGACTTAGAAAAGTACCACTGTGAGTAACAACGTGTGTACATGACGGTCTACAATGGTGAGATTCAGTTGTGCACAGTTCCTCTACAACAGTGGATTTCCCAGCAGCAAGGCACACACCTGAGACCAAGTACCTCCAGAATGCAGAGAGTTGAGCTAAAGAAGTGACTACACACTAGGACTGAACATTTCACTTTAGATGCATACAAACTATTTGTATCTAAGTGGTGTTACTAGACATATGGCGAAAGGCACAGCTCACGACTTGAGCGCTTGCCTCAATCATGGGACAATACTGCACTTACGGACGTCAAGCCTGTCAGGGGCGAATCAGCAATTCATCATTCCAAGATTAAAGAATTCAGTACCTTTGAAATGTGCTATTATATCTATTTTTTATAGAACTTAGAAATTGAAGCAATCTGACATGAAACACCACATAACACAGGTTATCATTATTATTAGTACCTGGCGAGAGTCAAGCAGAATGCAACACGCATTCTGATTGGCTCTCGCCGGGTCCTTACCCAGCCGAGAATCCTTCGATTCTCAGCCGGGACTTTAGCTGCCTTGTCCTCGGTGGGGGGGCGTGGCAGCCCCTCAGCCAATGAGGAGGCTCGAAGCGGGGCCATCCCCGCTCCGAGCCTCCCCACGGCTGAGAGACTGCCTCTGCCCCCCGCTGGGGACTCGGGTAAGCTTTTTTTTTTCCCCCTTCCCTCCCTCCTCCCTAGCCCACCCCACTTACCTTCTTGCTCCTGCGTCCCTGGTGGGGGACGATGGCAGCCTCCAGCAGTGTGGAGACTTCGCGCCTCCACACAGCTGGAGGCTTCCATCGTTCTCTGGCAGGGAGGAAGGTACGTTTTTTTTTTTTTTTTTTCTTCCCCTCCCTCCCTCCCAACCCCACTTACCTTCTGCTTCTTTTTTTTCGGACGCTTGTGTTCCCAGCGCGTCCGCTCCCGAAGGCCGCCATGGAAAGAGAAAACGGACTCCCGTTTTCCCTTTCCTGGCGGCCATTTTCTTGGTCGTTTTTTTTTTTTTCTGTCCCGAAACGCCGCAGCGTTTGGGACAGAAAAAAATGCTTTTAGTGCCCCGGTCACGCACATAATGTGGGCCGGGGTACTAATAGCAATATAACCCTCGCGGCGGGGGCATTACCGACTCAGGTAATGCCCCAGGGCCTGCGTTAAATGGGTCGGTAATGCCCCCGCCGCTCGGGTTATATTGCTTAATTACTGCATGGATTATCCAGTACCATACATTACTAAGATTGACTTCTCGACATAAGCCTGGGGGTATAAAAGTATAACGGTCTTCATAGGGAGGATGGCCTCATGGTTGAGTTGCAATATGAGTGCTTAATATAGAGACTACAGCCACAACATGGATGCTCAGGTGTCTGGATGTCCTCTACCGAGGCAAAACAAACTTTGATTTTCGCTGTGGGTGAAACAATTCCCATACCGAGAGAAGCGAAGGAGTCGTATCCACCACCAGGACCAAACAACACATTTTCAATCTCTTAACAGCAGGAATTGGAAAAAAGCCATACACATCTCAGCAACAGTCATCCAACCTGCTGAGCTGTCTTTGCAGCATTCTGCTTTAAAATTGCCTACTTCTCCCAGGACTCCTCTCCCTGCAAACAAGGTTGGCAGATAACCCACCTGCCCCGAATCCAAGCTGAGGTGGCAATAAGGCAGCCTTCACACTTTGAAGTGAGCAGCACTTGCTCATTTTGCAAGATGCATGCTAACACTTTACTGAGCCTGGGCCCAGTAGGAGAGGAGCCAGAAGCCCTACCAGTCACCAGTGATTTTGAAGAGCAGGACACTGAACTGGAACTACTTTTTCATTGTGTTTGGTGGTAGAATCTCCACTGGGGCCAAATGACACTCCTGCCCCCGTTGTTTAAGGAGAACATAGGCACGTGCCCTCTCCACCCGAATGTACTTGTTGCCTATGCTTAGGGGCATCCGGGAGGGTAGAGACCTCTTTCTCACTAAGTCATGACACCTTGAGAATTAAAGCTCCACTAGATAGCATTGCTCTCAGCAAGCCACATTGAACAGGAGAGATTGCCAGTCTGTGTCTTGAGAGACAATGTGGATTCATGTTCTGGTCTGGCTGAAGACATTGGCGCTCTTTGAAGACAGACACAATGCAAAAGGGTAGAACACAAGATAAAGTCGACTAAGCCCATAACCAATCAAACACGCTACCAATGAAGTGTGTGCGAACAGTTGCAGCTCTTGCTTTGATTGCTGTGTTATGTGGCCCCGTCTGTCTCTTTCTCTGTGCGCACTTTTAGTGGAAGTCAGAAGCTCCTGTGCCCCAAGACTTTCTCTCCCTAATGACTTCTGGAAGACCAAGGGCCACTGTCCTAACAAAGATGAACTGGAGCCACAGGGAAGTTCCTCAGCTTAGTCCATTATTAAGTTACATCTTTAGGTGACAACTATATAAATATAGGACCCACCGGTGCCCACCATCCAGGTAACTATCCCCAACGTTCCTGGGTGGCACATTCCACACATGACCTCACATGTTCTGACATCACACTCACATGCATGCATACAAACATGCGCAGGCTGAGGAAAGGAGGTAACTGGATATCACAGCAGCACAAGAAATGACGAGTCGTGCCAATCTTCTCTGCACACTGCGGCAGGACTTGCTCAGTTTGCTCAACCTCTCACTCATGCCGAACTCCACCATTTGCTTGCTCACCTCAACCCTCGCACAACTCTCCTTGCTTGTTGATTATCTTCCTCTTTCTTTCACCCCTATTATTTCCCAGACTCCTGTCCTTCTGCGCTGTTTTCCCTCAGCTTTGTTATAGTTCGATGCAGGGTGACTTGATGTCCCAGATTTCCTGAGACCGTGCCGGAATGTAAACATCTGTCCCACAATCCCTAAACTTCTTATCCTGCGTTTCAACCCACTCATGTTTTTGGTTGGAAAATAGGCTATCCTGAGCAGTTTGTGTCTCAGGATGAGAACGCTTATTTAGGTTTTAGAGCATCGGATATTATCAACAATTGTAAATCAAGATGATCCCCATTTAATAGGGGTGCCTGTTGTCACCCCCGCTGTTTGCCCTGTGGATCGATACTTTTCCTAGGTTGGTAGATGTTTCTCCTGGTATGGTGACAATGGAACATTCCATTGTGTGATGCATGCACAATATAGTGGATTGTATCTCTAGTCAACTCATCTCTCTTCCACACTTAATTGCAATAGCCTTCTGGCTGTAAACTAAGTACAACAAAAAGCCACGACTTTGCCTAAATGCTCCAGATTACGGTGTTTCGATAATGACAGAAGTAATATAGCTGAGGGTTACGCTATGCTCTGATGTTGAGTTCATAGGTAGTATTTACTTTGGGAAGATTCTCAATCAATTTAAAGTTTTATTAAAATGAGGGGTCTTTTCACGTTATTAGGCCTTCCTGGACTAACCAAGTCAAAATGCTACACCCCATAAAATCCTCTATTTGTTTAGGGTGCACCGTACATTTCTTTGCAAAACAGAACTTTCACAATTAAATACACCAATTTCGACATTTGTCTGGATTGGAAAAGTTCCATTCAGATTTTTTGCAAAGTTCAGCAATTATAGACCAGTGGTGGATCTTTTCGTACCTATTTCGAATATTACAATGGGACACTACCAGTAAACAGTTTAACGAGGTTAATCTTTGAGTGCCGGAGTTCGAAAGCTATGCTTTTGTTACCCAGTGTGGGTGTATGCCAGGGGGGGCACGAAATACAGACATGCAAGCTATTCCAAGAGGTAAGTTATGAGAGCTTAAGCATATTCTTTCGGGAATTTGGCCTGATGTGCCGGGTGTTTCAGGTTCGACCCTACTATCGGGCAACCAGGGGGTGCCTGCGATGTTCGCAGGCAAAGCACCTCAACCCAGCTGGTTGTCTGATACCTTTTTCATTAAGGTAGGATTTTATTTGATTTTGAGCAGCTGATAGGAAGATATGGGTTGAATAGCAATATGTTTTTCGGGTATCTTCGACCAAACAACTCTCTGAACAAAATCGAAATTGGAGGGCCAGCATCCATACTGGATTTAGTGTTTAAACAATAGATAACTGGGCAGGGCGTGATCTCAACATATTAATCTCAACTTTTAAAAGTCCCTTTCAGAGCCTCGGCTTGGACACCGAATGACTGGACTTTATCATTCCTGGCTAGACAGCTTCTGTGTTCCTTCTACAGAGATGGTCTTTTGCTGTGTTTTCTAGTTAGTTATTATTGTACATGGTGTGTTTGATTAAAGGGTATATTTGTATAGAACGTTGATTGAACATTCCTTTATTTTGGACTCTTATACTTTGCTTTTTGGGTTGCTAATGAACCTCATTCAGACCCCTATTGAGAGTATAGCCTTCCCTCGACCCACGTTACCACAAAAGGCAAAGGGGTTTGGTCTCTTGACAGTGCCTGTTTTACCTTTGGCTCTTGGTTTGTACAAGCGTGCGGTCTGAGGTGCAAAAGCTCGACATGCAGCCAAAATGGACAGCAGTGCTTCATAGTGACCTGTGTTAAATCCTGGCAGTCCAATGATATCCCAGGACTTTATCAGCCTTCCCAATGGCATCTCTCCATGTACATTTTGTTTCAATATTTTGCCCTACTAGGTGACACTTTATGCACCAAAAATAAGACACACAGGTTGCCATTCTCCTGAAGAAAATGTGCTCTGTTTTCAGTTGCCCGCTTTCCGTTCAGCTTCTAATTTGAGGCATAGTTTGGGGGATTGAACAATGCATATTTGTAGTGCAGACCCCAGGAAGTGTATTCCTATCCACTTGGCAGTTTCCTTTTACCTGAGGGTTTTATATCTGACGGGAAATTATACCTTGTTTGTACTTATGGAGGTTTGCAGAGTGACAGGTCTGATATGACAGGATAAGGTTATACATTACCCCAAGTACATTACCCCAAGTGTTGCATTCTATGCCCAAGGGCAAAGCACCTCAGGCCAACCATGTAAATAAGTCCTCAGAGTCCTACAGAGGTCCCCCAAGAACCATGGCACCTGAAAGGTTAAACGACAAAAGGATGCAGACTATCCGATCAGAGGACGAATGTCAATAAGGGATGAGCTATTCAAAAGGAAAAAGTTAATCTTGAATACTTTAAATGATATGAAATCAATGTGAAATGAACATACAATGCCTTTGAAAAAAGCTCCAAATGACTGCCTTTTCTCTAGCCTCTTGGGGCTGTTCCTCGGGCTGCCGCCACCGTTCTGAAGCACGCTACTCTCGGGGGCCTGCTGCGGTGCCGAGGAAAGAGCGTCTTGGCTGTCTTTGGTTTCCGGTTTGTTGGCCTTCTGCTTGCTCTGCTCGACCGCCGCCTTCTTCTCTTTTGAAGCATCTTTGATCTTTTGGGCAGCGGGTTGGGCTTCCACTGCAGCCGGGGCAACAGCTTTTTCTGGTGGTTTTGCAGCAGCACCGTCTGTGGAATCTAATGTCTAAAGCAAGTTAAGACCACTGTTAATTAATTTCCATACAAAAATAAACCTTAAGAAAATGTAACTTAAATAAAACAATGATATAGTTTGGAGTGGAAAAAAAGAAAATCCAAGATGCAGTAAGCACCGCGGATGCTGTCTCTGGGTGGGTTTGAAAAGATGGGCTAACAAGTTCAGTGGTTGCAGAACTTGCTCTCACTCAATGACATCCTAATCTCGAGGAATGATCCACAAGTTAACTTTCAAGTCATTCGGGCCATATGTGATATAGTGTGGGCTTAGATCCAAGTGGCAGCCTGGGGCTGCAAAAATGCAAAAAAGCAATTAAGGGTTGATGCAAAAAGAGAAATCAGCACTTACACGCACTTTCAACGTGAAATTTAAACAGCAGTTAACACATTGCAAGACCCTTGCAAATTGATTCTACCGGCTCACATTGGGATGTTTCTCCAAGGATTATGGATATATAAGTACGCTGCATTTCTATTTTCGATTGTGAATCGGGCGCATTTTACTCATGCGAAAATTACGCATCTCTAGTGGGTGCAAAAGCTGCTCTGCTCTTGTGGATCAGATCTTTGTTGTGGGGGTACATAAAAAGGCCTAATACAGAGAGGAATTTAATTGCAACAGAGTTAATCAGGTGCGAAAGGGAGAGGCATGGGCTATTTAATTGGGGCAGTAGTAGACACACTCACATTACCTATTCACAATTTGAGACACAGGGAGATCACATGTTTTTCCTAAAATCACAAAAAAATGTGGTCACATGCCAAAGCCAGTATTAGAATCCTGCCTACAGGCTTCCATGTCAGCAACTTTGTGTTTTTCTATGAAGTGACATGGAATGCTAAGGCTGAATCAGGGCTGTTGGTAGGTCTGGAAAAGATTTGGGGCTACTCTAATGTAGGGGACTGCCGGGATTCTGGGCTAGCTAGCCTTTTGGTTGTTGCCCCTGAACTTCTATTCAGGGCTACAACCAAAAACCCGGGGCTATAGTCCCCTCAGCCCTCCCCAGCAACGCCTCTGGGCTGAATCCTGAATTAGTGCTACAGTAGCAGCAGTTCGACCATCAGCGCAGTTGTGCTACTGGTGAATGCTCCTCCTGTCTTTCCTTATAACATACCCTAATGTCTTAGTTCTGAATGAGAAGAGTACCAGGGAAACTATTGGAAGTGCCATAGATGTACTTGCTTACTTTCATCCTGCTATCGGTCTCCAGCATCTTGCCTTCCATCCTCAATTACAACAGTGAGAGCATCCAACAAACTAACTGAAGCAGAATAATACTGTGTGAGAGGGCAGTCATCTGACATAGACCGTCCCCTCTGCAACAACAAATGCATGCACACACTCTTCATAATCCAAACAGCATCCCAACAAAGAGTCAACATCATGGCGGGGACACTGCATGGTTACCCAGATATCCAGCTTCTCACAGAAGCAGAGGCTATGGGGGTCATTACGAGTATGCCGGTCCAGATATAAGGTGCCGGTAACAACATGTACCAGCACCTTTTCCAGACCGGCAAGCAGTCCTGACCTGCCAGTAGTTCAAGCCGCTCCCGGCAGAAAATTCACTGAAGCTTTGTTAACGGTGCTGATGCTTCAGTGGTTCCCATCCATGGGAATGCAAATTTACTGTTACCCCGCCGCCCGTAATATCCCGGTAATACCGGTATATCAGGATTCAGAAATGGTAAACTGAGATTGCTGGTAAAACACCGGTAGTACCGGCAACTTACCTGCAATCTCGTTATGCCCCTCTATGTGTCCTATCCTTATACTCGGCTATCAACTCTTTGTTGCCCAAGCCAGCCTGCTAGAGCTGGGGCAACTCTCTGAAAAACAAGCCAAACATGACTGAAACAGCAGCGAAATGACCAGTTCCTGCCACAAGTCAATAATAAATGAGAAGCAGTGGGCAACCAGGACCACTACACTTCAGGCCTGCAGCCCGCCCCCGGTCTGCTATCTGCCAGTGAGTAACTTTTCTCCTCTGTAGAGCAGCCTTGTCACCAGTTACCACTATGCCCATTTTGGTCCGCCAAGTGGGATCTGCACCTGTTTGCCCAGAAGTGGCTCTACCCTCTCCATTCCAGAACGCCACTGTGCTGTGCCAGAGGGGCCACGAGACACCATATGCCACCATGCCCTATAGCCCTAACACATGAGAAACTTCCATATACAAATGCAGTTTACAAGTCACAGTACCACAATTAGAAATTAACTTCTAGCATTTTATAATAGTGACCGACAGCTTGTATTTGAAACGTATTACATGTCTGACTTTAAGTGGACACTTTTACACAGCTATATCAAAAGTAATTGTGGAGAGATGATGCTTAAGCTTCTCCTCAACAAGTCAATACATCATGCTACTTCACTCACATTCTTTCTCAGCTTACTCCTTCTTTACACGCATTCACCTAGCAAGGATCAGACCATTGCTCTGCAGAGCTCATTAGAGGTTTGCTCTGAGATTTGGGATTCTTTCCCTCAAAAATAGGGGTAGCCTCTATCCAACACCAGGGGTTGGATCCGAGTCCATAGGGACACCTCTGATCTTGCAACAGATGGCAGAGCTCCTTTTGGCAACAACAAGTTGCGGGAAATAAGGTATGTAAGGGGATTATACAGCTGACAATTTGAGTTGGCGTTGCAATTCTACTAAAAATCAGGATCCGTTGGGCCTGATTCGCAGAGCCTTGTTCAATGGGATACCATCATTATAAAATGTTTCCAGGAAACAGGCCCGTTGTATTTCCAGCGAGAGCCCCTTTGTTTAGTCTAACAGCTTGAATTTGGTCCAACCCTAGAATGAGGGTTGACTGTGAAAACCCATTCTGTAGCCCACAATATTTGGAGAAATGTGAGGATCAAGGCCCCTACTGGAATCCTAATACCTTTTCTAAAGAGTTATTATAATAATTGGAGCTGCCACCAGTACATGGATCTCCTGATTGCTTTCTGACTTGTCCTGACACATTGTGCCTCACTGCTGTCACACATCTCATAAAATAATCAAGTGCCTGAAAGTCCTCTTGTTACAGAGATGAATAACTCAGGTGCCAGGGCCCTCAAACCTTGAGGGGGAACAATAATTTCCAGATACCGTGTGATAGACCACTAAGGTGGATCCATGGCAGGGCTCGGAGAAGCCCTGTCTCACTGCTTCAAGGTGGAGTATGAGAAACACAGGAGGCGTGCTACATGGGCTTGGTAAGTGGTCATTGTAATGAATTGACATGTGTCTGAAAAATAAGTAAGTCTGCTGCCCTGACCAAGAAATCCCCAGTCATCCAGTTGGTGAAAGAATATCTCTGTTGGACTAACCTGGATCTAGGACTCACTGCAAATCCTGAGTTCCCTTAGTTATGAACCAGCCAAGGAGTGATCCTCGTGCGCCCCTTTGCGTCCAGTAGTCTTCTCCCACTCTGAGAATTCTCTTTACATCAGAATTTTGCAAGATCTGCATTTTGGGGAACTCACAGCTTTCTCAGGCACCCCCTGAACTCGCACCTGCTCTACCCGTGTATGCAGTTCAGTCAAAGGTTAAGCAGGGCAGGCTGCCATGTCTAGACAAGGACAGCATGTCCTCCAGCTTGTCAACACACCCTGCCCTTCGAGACAATTACTTACTTTCTTCAGTTACCATACTTTTAGCCCCATTTCACCTTATTCACTATTGACAGGTGCACCTCCACTCTGTTCTGCAACTCATTGATAAGATTCAGAAATATTTCTAATCCCATTAAAGGACTGTCACTTCAAGTGCAGTTTATACATTTCCACCTCAGTTCCGAAGGTCAAAATGTAAAAATAAAATAGAAATTCCCATGCAAAGCATAAGCATTTCTGTTTTGGGCAGATCAATGAATCCAGTTTTTATTTTGACATTTGGAAGCATTGCACTTTCTACCTTCACCTGGCCTGTGACCGTGAAGGTCACGCACAGGGGGGAGAGTCATACATCCCCCTGGGTGACTTCCGAATGTGAACCTGCCTGGAGAACATTCTTGTGAATCAGCACACCCATGGAATGCACGTTTGGTCCACTTACGTGTGCACACTGCATATTTAAAAAGACACACACTGTTGAGAATCATTGAGCACTTGTAGGGGCAAGCTCAGAATTAGTACAGTAAGCCTTTCACCAATTTTCTGGCTGGCTATACACAAGTTAAATACTAGTTTCTAGATCCGTTTGTCAGCAGGAGCTTTGTCAAATAGTTGAGTTAATGGCTTGGAGGATTATAGCACAATTCTGATGATCTTCAAATGTATTTGATTAGAACAATTGTGTTTAAAGCAGCAGAATGATGTATTACTGCTGGATTTGCAAAGGTAAATGTGCTTGACATCACAGTTCACACATAAGGCTCAGCATAATCGCCATGATTAATTCAAGTTCTAGGGAAAATCTGCTACAGCTACACCAGGAATCAGGACAACATCAAGCTTGGTAAACAACTAGACCATGTGATCAATTAGATGCACCTTAGGTATGGTAACGAGATAACAACATTACACTGCTAAGTGGGGGACATCCAAATGGCTGCCCACCAGCAGGAAACACCATGATGTAGCAGAACTAGTGATGCTTTGAAACAAGAATTGCAGTGGCACATGTATTCATTGTAATTCTGTCTGAAAGCTCCATCATTCCATACTTTTGGATGAATACAGTAAGCAGGCCAAATGAAGGACCACAGAGAGCATATTCAATTAATGTGACTTGTTTTAACTGCTGAGTGATGCTCTCAATTCAGCATTCCCTGCAATTCTTCAGAAGGTAATGCCTGGTCGTTATCGTTTCTTGACTATGCAAAGCGGTCTACATTCGTTCTTAGATAAAGATGATGTCAATGTACAAATAACTTTTTTCACAAGTAGAATAGGAAACACAGGTCAGAGAGTGTACAGCCCATCACCAGTAGATGAATAAATCTGAGCACTTACTGGCTGACTGGGGTCTTTCTCGTTAATCTCCACGGAATTGGTATTACCTCCATCTCCAATGACTGACTAAAATAACAAAGGATTACTTTTTCAGCTGCACCCTTTCAAATTCAAACGTCACACATATGTAAATTGGAACTACAATACATGCTGGTAGAAGAACAGAAACATTGGCATGATGGTTTGAAATAGCAGCTTTTCAGAATAGGTTAAGGGGTCAAATAAGGGGCTCCATCACTCGTGACAAATGAAACAATAGGAAGACATCTGTAAAATAATTCAGCTGCGATTGTAACCCTTCCATTAAATGTCAAATACTGTGAAGTGAAATCCGTTCTAGTTTGCCAATGTGATAAATAGAACGCACAATTCCACAACAAACACTGCTGTAGACAGAGGGGATACAGGGAGGCTGTGCCCACACCGGTGCTCTTGGTATGGTATGGTATTGTTAATTTATATAGCGCCTACACACAGGCAAGTGTTTTAAATCGCTCAAGGAGGGTGGGAACAAGGGGAAAAACAAACAGGCTCAGAGCCCTTGAAATTCGGAGACGATAATAGTCTGCACAGGCAGAGTAAGTGCGTAAACAATACATTGAACACTTTGGGAGACAGAAAATAGGCCTGATGGTGATTCTGCAGTTTTAACAGTGCAATTTAAGGGTGAGCACGAGAGAGAACAGACAGACGGTCTTCAGGCGCGGTGTGTATGGATCTTGCTAGTGCACAGAGGGTCGCAGGGAGGGGGAGGTCAAGTGCACCCGGTCGATTGAGACTGGGGTAAGTGCAGAGAGAGCCACTCTCTTGGATTAATTTCTCAAGTGCATTGAGTGTGGGTGTGGTGTAGGTCACTGGGGCAAGTGCGAGAGAAGACTGGAGGGGGTGCCGGGGACCTCAATGTCCCGGTGTGCACCCTTGGCTCCTGCTGATCTGGGGCTGTTTGACATGGTTTCACACGGTTGAGCGTTAGCCACTTTCTGATAAAAACATAATAATCAGTTCTTGTACCATACATGTGCTGCTTGCTGCAGCGTAGATGTGATTGATTGGCAACCTAGGTGTGTTTCTAGGGCAGATCCCAAGTTTTACTCCCACTGTCTGCACACGACTGATTCCTACCTCACCTGTACTGAGAGAACTCTGAAGCTACAGATCCCTGCATGTAAAGGTACATCTATAAACATGCCTGATTGTGTACTTTCAATGTTATACAATGTGTGTTTGTGTGTATGTGTACGTGAGAGTTTGAATAAGTATGCATATGTGTGAGTGAGCCTGTGTGCATACATCCATGTTCATAGTTTATGTTTGTGTGTGTGTGCATGATTGAATCTGTGTGCAAGTGTAATGTGTGCATGTATTTGTGTGGAGCAATGCAGCTGCATCCGCACCAGCATCAATACATTTACTTACAGTGGCAATTCATAGTGTGTATGCAATATCATGAAAGAGATTTACAATTCGGATGCTAACTTATATTGTGGGTGCAGCATCATGAGTACTGTACAGTAAATGTGATGGCAAATATTGTGGGATTCATTAAAGTGATTAACAGTGGGAATTGTGGTGTATATCATGAGTGCAGGTTCATGAATGTGATTTATATTGGCAATGCTAGTGTATGCTATTGACACAGCTTCATTAAAGTACTTTACAGTGAAAATGGTGGCATATATTTTTGATATATCTTCCCTCAAGTGATTTACATTAGCAATGCTGGCATATACTGTGCAAAGGAAATCAAATAGATTTAAAGTATAAATTAGGGTATGTATTACATCTGCAGCTTCACGAAAGACATTTACTTTGGTAAAGCTTGACTGTATTGTGGACACAGGCATCATGAAATGTTGTTCGCTTGTGTGTACTGTCAGGTTCTTACTCATGGCCATTGAGAGTCCCTCTTTCCTTTCAGCTGCATATCGTAACAACACAGTGATCTGAGGCGTACTGACACTTTTTCTTTAAAAAAATTAATCCAACACAGGCTAGATCTTAACATATTCTTGTGAAACATACAAACACCATTTGCGCAAAGGCTAACATTGCAGTTGCATTAGATACCCTGATCTTCCATACATGTATTATATTCATAAGTGTCTTTCTAAACTGCACAATTGAGATAACCGAGCACAGCACAGTGGTGTAAGCTTTCATGTTCATTTCAACCTTTACTCTATGTTTAAAATGCCTAGATGCAAAAGCACATTATACTTAAAGCTCAGTAAATACACACAAATGCTAGTAACAGTTACATTGCCGTAGTTAAGTATTTTCATTAGGATACATTTCCAACAAGTGAAAATCACAAGGTTACAGAGGCAGTTCATTAAAGAACTTGAGCTCAGTATTTAACACAGAAGTTTTTTAAACGGTCAGCCAGATAAGAACTCTGTAATAGCGAAAACATGCAAGAGACATGTTTAGGTTGTTATGCCTTTAACATTCGGTCCTATCATTTGAAAGAAAATGGCCACGCCGGGTATATTTAAACAAACCACATATCTACGTCTTCAATTCCCAAGCCCAAAATAAACCACATAAAATACACTTAGAAGGTTAGATGACCTCAGACCAAACGTGTTGAGAGTGCTACATTGTGGACATTAAGGGTTAGTGGACGTAGCTAAGATTTCATTATTATCTGCCAACACAAAGTGCACTGCAATTCGAGCATCACTGATATCAAAGTGAATTCAAATGTTTGGACATTTGTGTTTGAATTTATGATAAGCATACCTTGGGAAATATGAAAAAGAAGTCTGTTACATGCAACAGCAAGTCACTGCAACAAGGCCCCTTCCATTTAGGCTTGTCTGATCCCACTACTTCATAAACTGAACCTGATTCAATGTTGGACATGGAAAATATGCACTCGGGAACCCAGCTCATGTCTGGGAGTTAGGAGTGGGTGGCTGGAGAGATGGTTGCAGGGCTAGGGGCATGGCCGGCAAGTGACAGGCTTACAAAAAGTGTAAAAACACTAGACTAATATAAAAAGACCTTGCAATATATAAATCATTGTACTAAAATGCTAAGCAAAAAGAGAAGAATTGTGTCTTTTTTACATTATAAACTGATGGCTACAAGTTCCAACTTGTAAAGGAACCTGAACTACAAGAAGTCCCCTGTGGGGTTTGCAACTGCATTTTTATGACTTAGAGAAATAGTGAAAGAAAATATATGTTATGATCACCTGTTTGTAGATATTGTTTTAGAGAGCATGAAGCTTTATGCACTGCTTCCCATTTCTAGTACCATAGAACACTGAGAATGTCCAATTCACAAAATCCAACGGCGGGCAGCAATGTGTCCAACATTCTCAGCACAAAACAGCACAGGGCATGCCCAAATTGCATGCATTGGGCTTGATCTAAGATAGTGGCCTCCCTATAGCGAGCCACATGCCTTAATCACTTTCATTTGTGCTACCACTGGATTGTTTTTCGAATTCACTTGCGTTGATCCAATGCAAGGGAAGATGCAAATGAGGCAGGGATGGTTTCCTACAATGTCAGATTTATTTTCACCCTATACAGTGGCACTTACACAGAGCAATATCGTTATGTACTTATGACATTTCTACTCCTGGAAGTTCAGAAAGAGAGAAACATCTTCACATATTTTTCGAATATTCCAAAATCTGTGGGTCATTTCCAACATCGACCAGTGATTTGTTTTTTGCTATTCAGAGATCTCTGGTATGTGCATAGCTAGTTCCATGAAATTGGTGTTGATGAATAATAAAAGGAATTGACACAAGATTGCAGAATTGTTCTTCCATCCAGTAGTTCACAATACCATCCTAGCTGTATATGATTGTGCTAAGTGTAGTGCATGTGTATCTGAGGGTTGAGGGACAATGCATAGGCTATAGCATGGGACCCACCAGATTCTTTGGACTACAACTCCAAGGAACTCTAATCCTTCATTACTTCTTTTAGGGCTGATGGGAGTTCTAGTTCAAAACAGTTGGAGAGACAAAGGTGTCCGACCCCTAGGCTACAGCATTCTACGGAACCTGGATAGGTGCTTCCCAAGGTAGCTCATTCAGCTCAAGAGAAATTCTTCAATTGATACTGCAAGGGCAAGTTGGATAAAAAAAAGAACATCTGAACATTTCTGTGAAGACTAACTTGGTATGGTAAGAACGTAGACACCCACACGAAAATAATGTTTTCCTGTTTGAAATCTAGACTCTATAAATATGCAAGGTGTTGTTGGATTATTTAGGCACAACCACCTTGAAACATTTATAACTGGTTGGCTTAGACGTGATACACTAGGCAATGGCCATTGCTTGTACTTCCTCCTCAGAAGGAAGACCTATAGGTTTTCAACAAATTACAGTGTGGCTGTTACATGCACCTTCATCAGGTCCCCCTCAAACCGAGCCATTGGGACCGAACAGGAGAGGGACAGATGAATGAATTACACAAAACATGAGCTCAATAGCATCTGAGCGACAGTCCCTTATGATCACCTGCCCCATGCAATCAAAGAAAACAAAACGTATCCAGTTAAGCACAGTGTTAATGGAGCTCATCACATTTTCTAGTATCTATCTTTTGTAAATGACGTTGGGTGCCACGAGTCTAAGTGCACCCGCGCAGCTGTCCCACCAGACCTGCAGACAGATCACACCCATCCAGGATGGCAATAATGCTGGGGAAGCATGTCGAACCCTTGAGGGGTGGGAAAAACAAATAGTCTGTTACCTACTAGGAGCTTTTGGCTTGCGTTAAGGGGCACTGGAAGACGACAAAGGTGGACCTGCAAAACGTGCTAACATCCTGATATTAACCTTGAACATGGAGGGCATTAGTTGACCTGGTCTACTTCACTGCCATGGAGAAGACTATTAAATGCATAATATGAAAGCTCTTCGATCGAGGAACCTTGGATGTGTTCCGGTCTGGAATCTGAATGCTGTTTACTTGACACCCCTGAAGCTCCTGTAGGAAGAATGTAGGCCCCGCATTTCAAACATCCAGGCTCTGCATTTTAACATCCACATTTTAGTGAGGGTTTGAATTTTAACTAGGGCTAATGGTGTGAGACTCATCGATGGACTCAAGGGTATGAGTCTCTGGCTGAATCTAAATAGATGCCAATGCACAGAACACATGCTAGAAAATGATCACTTTGCTTCATGATGCTATTGTAATGGGATGAGTTCACTAGAAAATAAAACTAACATAAAACTAACATACTAATGTACCCAAACCCATTCAACATGTAAATCCCATAATAACAGGTAGTGCAAATAAATCCATTGTATACACTGGATGCAGGTTAATGGAAACTCACTATGCTCTGCAAATGGAAAACTTTAAACGTGCAGGATTGAAGCTGCGCTGTGTTGTAAGATGTGGAATGTGAAGATCCGTTCTGCTAAAGACAGTGCATTGTCTTGAGGTAGGAAGCGCAAGAGAGCTGTAACAAGTTCTCTTCAGCAATGCAGTTTGTGTTTTGGGTAAAGACAGAGGAAATCACATGCTGTCTTAGTGAGATGATCTTGTCAAGGGGAGGTTTTTTTTGAGTGACAATGTTTTGCAAAACAGTTTGAGGCAGAGAGGGCTGGGTCATTCTTTCACTCACTGACAAAGGAGGCAGAAGTACTGGAAGGAAGAGAGGGATGTTTCCTGGGCAGACTGAGTCTTCAGGGCTGACAGTATCTTTCTCCTGGGTTGACTGTCATCATAAGAGCCGCAGTCTTGAGCAACCTTATCTCTAATTGATCCCGGGTCACTGCCAAGCTGAGTCGGGGAAGATCGCCAACAGACCTAGGTAATTATGCTGTTAATTGAGGGGCATGTGAAGTGGACGTTTGATAATATGTAACATAGGTCAAATAATTCAGTTCATTTTTAGGTGCTTCACTAGTAAAAATAATTTAACGTGCATGTAAAACTGTATTTATATTTCTCAATTTTTTTTGCAAAGTCAAGGGCAGCAACAGGCAGAGCTCTGCACTTTATTGAAGATAAAATCTTGTTTATGTTGTGAATTACAACCTGGGCGCCTATGTCATTCTGTGTAACTTGCATAGTTCTAGTTTATGATAAAGAACAATAATTCAAAAAGGTAATTAAGTTTCAGTGTACTTCTTCTGCATTCAGTCTCATTGATTTGGTATGCATAGGAAGATAGAAAGTGTGGTAAGAAATCTCAAAGAAAAGTTAGTCACAGAAAATAGTTTTACCAAGAGAGGCTGAGTGAATGTTTTGTATTTCATTTGCATGTTTAATATACTCTGAAACACAGCCAAAAGGGCATAAGAGTGATATTGTAGATAACATATCACAGGAGACTATGAGCCAATGATTCAGAGTGTACTAAGTCCAGTATTTGTTTACTGTTAGTAACCCTGGTGAAATAATTATTAGGCATTAGTACCCGGCATGCGTGGCGCACCGGCAATACAGCGTGGTGATTGGCTCATTTGCGAGCCATACCACATGGTATTCCCTTGTACAACGTGCGTGCCACGCACTCTGTTCCCAGCGAGGGCCGTGGCAACCATCCACCAATGAGGAGGCTCGAAATGGGGCAATCCCCGCTCCGAGCCTCCCCATGGCTGGAGGCTGCCTTCGTCCCGTGCTGGGGAATCAGGTAAGACTTTTTTTTTTGCCTCCCTCCTCCCACCTCCCTGCCCACCCCACTTACCTTCTATCCCTTGATCTCCAGCGGCGGATGATGGAAGCCTCCAGGCGTGTGGAGACTCAGAGTGGGGCCATCCCTGCTACGAGCCTCCACACGGCTGGAGGCTTCCATCGACCCCCACCGGAGCCGCAGTACTTTTTTTCTTTTTTATTTCCCCTTCCCCCCTCCTGACCCCACTTACCTTCTTTTTCTTCTTTTCTTGGAGCGAACACGCTGGAAAAACTTCTGTTCCCAGCACGTTCGCTCCCGATGGCCGCCATGGAAAGGGAAAAAAGACTACGTTTTCCCTTTCCCGCGGCCATTCTTTTTCAACTTTTTTTTTTTCTGTTTCGCGTGATAAAACAGAAAAAAAATGCCATTAGTACCCCAGTCTAATGGGCCGGGGTACTAATGGCTATAAGACCCACGGCGGCGGGCCAATACCGCCCACGGTAATACCCCCGGGGCTTCGTTAAGGCGCTCGCTAAGCTCGGGCCTGTAACTACAGACCAGGGGGCATTACCTGGGGTGGTATTGGTCCGCCGCCGAGGGTCTTATAGCCATTAGTACCCCGAGATACGAAATATAACCAAAAACAATCTCCAACACTCCTGAGATCTAGGTGCATTTCCTGCTATTTTACAGGGGTAATGCTCCCCATAAGGCTTTGTCCAGAGCAGAATGGCATTCCTTCATTTGCTTTTGGTACCTGATGAGACTGTCTCTCGAGTTTATTACTCGGGGAGAGACATAAGCTTTCTGGTTAGACCATTGAGAAAGTTACCTTGCAATGACATTTCTAATGCTCTTTCTTGGGTATCCACCTTTTACACCTCGGCCTAATCAATGAAAGCCATCTCAAATAATTCCCAACCCATTGCAATGCCAATCGCTAAACTCACACCTATCAGTTTCAAAGGATAACTCATTGCAATTTCACATAAATGGGGGGGGAAGAATCATAGCCATGTTTCAAAAATGAGTAAATAATGAACGGCAGGGCATTTCATCAAGCAAAAGGGAAGTATGATAAAAAGTGAAGGGGAGTGTGATGTCAGTAGGGAAACTGGGGGAAAATGGAGTTTACCTTCATTTGCAATATAAATAAGTGTACAATAAATGCAAAAGGGGGAAAACTAAAGTTCGATTAGATGGGCTGAGATGCAATTGGCAGTTGGCTTGCAGTGAGAAGGCTGCAATGAGTTGGGACGGAGATAAGCTGACTTGCAATGGGATGGCTGCAATGGGTTTGCTTGCAATGGGATCCATCTCGTGATCACTGTCTACGTTTCTACAGGATGCTGTCACAAAAAGAAGAAAGACACCCATATGAGAACCTAGAGCCAGAGAGTTTTTTCTGGTTACATAAAATGATAAACTAAATTTGTTTAACCATATTCCGTCCATGCTGTGACACTGGCTAGTGCTTCCACCATAGGACCATGATAAACCTACCCAATCTGCAAGGAAAAAAAGTCGGTGCTTGAATGAGAACATTATATAATTCACAAATGTAGCCCCCCCAACTCTGACTTACTTATTTTGTGATTAGTATTGCTAGTAGTGTTTAAACAAGTACAGCTAATTACCTTTGACAAGTCAATTGTTATTAGAACATGAAAATCGATATTGGCCTCCTCTCAACCAATCATAATGTTCAGAGTACAGTTAATCAATCAATCCGTCAACCAGTCAATACATTGTTTATCCTGGATATATTGCAATCCATGAAACACACAAGTAAATGTTAAAAACATGAACATCCAATAGAACAATCATACATAACAATTAATAAATACATCAGTTCTGCACACAATCATACAATAAAAACATTTAGCATAATTCTTCTATTGCTGGAAAAGAAGCCAGTTTAAAACCACTGGTTGCATCTCTAATTGATAGTACTAGTAAGAAAGCAGATAGCTGCCTATAGCCTGATTCATTTAAGAATTCATACAGGTAAAGTCTCCTAAGTTCTTATAAATGGGCAAAAAATGACAAGGTGAGCCAGACACTCAAAGGTGCCCCAGGCACCGATAGCGCAAATAGTAGACTGTCCGATATATCTGCTACTAACTCCTTTGAACTGGATTGCACTAAACTGTGCTTTAGACAGTAGGGACCTTTGGTAGGTGTCCTCCCTCATACTAAACCAATGTCCAAGAATCACTGTCTTAAGTGCTGAAGTAGTGGTGGCACTGAGGCTGGGCGATTATCAAAACAAGAACCCAAATCCATAGATCCAAAGGTTCTTTTAATATGAGTGAACTACTCGATTGTATGGTCGTTTCCAATGAAAGAATGTGTTTCAATAAAAGTTTAGCTAAGAAATTGGCATCAAAACACCAAATAGAGTACCAGAAAATAACAGGTTTGTGCCTGACGATGTCAGAAATAAAGGCCATGCCTGTCTCAAAATGGGTGGTTTAGGCTGCAGTCGATATGGGCACCCTCAAGAGACAAGAACGAAAAAGAATTTCCTTTGATTGAATTCCAGTAAGCTTTCCTGTGCCCCATAGTTCACTCCAGTAGGAGTGCACACTGACCCCAAGGGCTTTGTAGGCTGGTAGCATGTGTGACCCTGAGTAATTGTTTAGATTTTTTGTGAATTTGAAAAGACACCCCGTAGCCAGCTTCATTCTTGATCTGCTGGCATCAATGTTATTCTTCCATGGTAAGAAGACTATTGAATATGATCCCCAAATATTCAAAGAGCTTACAAAAAGACAGCTTATAGTACCCTAGAGACACCATTGGATAACATTGTCTGACATTCGAGAAACTGATAAGAAAGGATTTTTCTTTGTTGACTTTAAGTCCCAGGTGGGTAATGCAATTTACATAGATTTTTCCCATTGTCTGCAGGGACTTGGGTCTCCTCGCTAGAAGTGCAGCAACATCAGCATACCCCAAGGCGGGGAACTTTCTGCCCTCACAGTGTGGAACATCAGTTCCCAATTGCTCCAAACACAGGGGAAGATGGTTGACATACAGGTTAAAAAGCAATGGGGCCAGCAGGTACCGCTGATGGACTCCCTTATAAACCCCTAGGCTATCGCTAACCTCCCTGCTTCTACCATAGCAGATGCACACTCTGAAGTCTGCTGGTAGAGATTACAGGAATCGCAACAAAGGGCGAGGGACCCCTGTAGTGTCCAGGGAACTACAGAGGAGTCTCCTTTCTAAGTGGTCAAAAGCAGAGCTCAAATCCATAAAGACTACGTGGTCAGGAATCCTCCTAATGGTAATGTACTTGAACAAAATCAAGTAAAGATTAACGGACTGATTGACTTTCTCCATGCCCTTTCTAAAAGCCAACTGTGATCAGATAAAATACAGCTATGGCAGACCCATACCTCTAACCTCGTCATGATGATGCCTGAGAAAGTTTTCAAAGTTCCGTCCAGAAGAGTGATTGACCGGTAAGAGCTCTGGAGTCATTTGTTTCCCTTTTTATAAATGAGGAAAATAGTGCCAATTTTCCAGTTTACAGAGAAAGAACTTGTTCGCAACATTGCTTTGAAAGCCTAAGTAAGGAGTAGTGCCCATAGCTGTCGGCATGAGCGAAAGAGATGATTTGGCACGCCGTCCTCCCTGGCAGCTTTGAGACATTTTTGGCAGCGGTTAACCAAATCTACTTCCCTCACTGTAAATAATTCCAGAAGTCTACTGTCAGGGTCAGCGGGCATGGCCCTACTGTCACCATTCCCTACACAATAAAGTCATGAATAGTGATCTTCCCAGTCCTGTGCAGTTATACAGGCTTCCAAATCTCACATTTAGCCTAATTGTCACTTGGAGCTTTCTTAGATGTGACCAGACTGTAAACATTGCAGTGGGGTTTAGACACCGAATGTCCCCATAACTGCCCCTCACAAAGAATATAGTGGCACTACTAGTCAGTCTACACCCTCTAGGTCACTCGGACATTCAAATGTTTTAGATAAAGTGATGGTTTCCCCCACGCCAGGTGCCATTGGGATTACTGCAGGCGAGTGTCTATGGAGAATTAGGCCAAATGCCATGAGATTCATGTCAGAAGAGTTACAGGTGGGGGGTAACACAGAGTATTGTTCTCCTGGTTTTTAGAAAAAGACCAGGGGGACCATATTGATCTCAGATGGTCCCAAGCAGAAATGTGTTACCCTCCATAGGAGATCAGAGACCTTGGACTGATGGCTTAGGGTGATGTTAACATAGTCAGTAAAGATGGATGTCCTATTCTTGCCAATTCACAATGGATGCAATATCAGCATCAAAATGTCCCTGCCTATATAAACCGCAGAGCCACCAATATGTTTCACTAAGTAAACCATTTTATTTATCAGGGAGATGGCATCCTCCTCCATGTTGTGCTTCAGCTTGGGGACATTAGTTAGTACCATGACCTGAGGGGTCGCTTGAGGAGATAATTTCAAAGTAAACCCTTCATTTTTGCAGATGTTGGTATGGTGTTGCCAAGAACAGGGCTCTTGGAACTGAGGACCATGCCCATCACTTGGCCTATGGGGAACCCCACTCCTAATACCCTCAGGGCCTGTCAGCAGTCTAGCACCATAGTTAGTAGTGGATGGTCTGGTCAGATCAATCAGATTACGAGATAAAGAAGCTTCTCTACCAAGGACTCCCTTCTTAATGGCATCCCCTTTGGGGCTACCCTTCCTTTGGTCTACCCTCGTCCCACTGTTTGTATGGTAGTGATCTTTGGAGCAGTTTCCCTCACAATGGTGGACCCAGTAAGGCACCTGTTCTTAGAGGAAGTGCTTATCTCTTCATGTGGGGCCCTGCCTGCCAGATTCACAGAGGTTCCAGCGGTCGGAAAGACATATATAGTGGAATTACCTTTTGTTTTTCCACAACTAGAGCTCTAAGGATCACTCTTGGGATTAGAGAGTTTGCTAAATCTATCTATTTTTTAACATAGTGGACAGTGTCAGTCTATCGATCTTAGATTTAAACCTTGTAAGGCTCTTGTGGATATTAAGTACCTGGTTTTCCATGATCACCAGCCGTTTTCAAAAGGCATATTCGGGGTGTGTTTACTTCAAGTTAGACATGTCTTTGGGGGAGATGTTGGTTGGATTGCCCACACCCTGCAAGTATGATGGCATATCGCCCCCTTTTCTAACCTGAGACAAGAATCAGTGGCTTCTCCAGTGCCACATATCCTAGCAATAACCAGTGTTGGAGGAGTCGTAGTACTGACAACATCACTCAGTCTTAGAACAGACTCCAGGTCATCTGGAATTGTGTATAAACTCCCCTTTGCGGCTGATGGATATCTCTGCCAGTAGGACCTTCTCATTGAAGACCACCACTGCCTTTTTAAGAAAGGATTCTAAAGAACCTGGGCCATTAGTCTTTGGGGTTTTAGCTTGTTACTGGTACTGCCCGTATCCAGTTTAGATATTTTCTTCACTGATAACCCCATATTGATCCATGCAACCTCACAGACCTTGCATTTAGCTATGGGAAAATGGTGACACTGAGGGTATCAGAGTCCACAGGGATAATCTCAGTAACTGGAAAAAGGCACTGATAGAAAGAGATATACAGACATATACAGAAATAAATGGCGTCAGAGTATTGTCTACACCCACTCGGACATGGCTTTGTAAAGTACAAAGACACCTTGTTACAGACATTCCTTGTTACAGGAATGTCTGTAACAAGGTGTAAAGTGCAAGTGCAAAGTGCGTTAAGTTCTGTTGAGTTCTGTAGTAGTGCAGAATAGCAAAGATATCAGGTATAAAGTGCATAAAGCAGAGTATAAAATACAGGTGCTATAGTTCACCAATTTAAGCCTGCTAAACTGGTGCAGAATAACGTAGAAATTAGCAGCATACACGAATTGATAAATATGTATAGCGCGGATGTATAAACACAGTGCTAAAATCAGTTAACTAAACACTGGTGAACACTGTTCCTGTGGTGAGGAATGCCACGACAGCTGAATAGGCAGTCAGATTCTTTCCTCCCCACTTTTCCAATAGGGTTAACATTCAAGCGGGGACGATGGGGGTTCCAGTAAAGTGACCCATAGAGGAAGAAAACCATAGGTTAGGATAGTTCATATGGACCCCACGAGTAACGTATTTGCTGGCGCTGCAGTGAAGAACGTCCTGACAGCTCGAGTGGCCACCAGAGTCTGTCTCGCGCCTTCACTCACAGGCCCAGCTAGTCCAGCAGTCCAGCAGAATAGAACATGCACTGTAGTTAGGAACGCCCCGAAAGCTCGAGGGGCCACCAGAGTCTGTCCATCCCTCACTCACAGGCCCAGCTACTCCGGAAATTCAACAGTCCAGTAGGATCAAACAGGGAGTAAGACTGGGAGTAGATCCAGGAAGAGGTAACCAATCACATGCAGTTATGTACTGCGCAGCGCCAGAGTCTTGCCGTCAGCGATTACGTTAGAATGTGAAATGTTGCAATCTCCTACCTGCAGCCAGGGATCAGCAAGCAAGACTGTGGGCAGGCAGGGCTGTTGAGAGTGCCAAAGAAAAGCTTTATCCACCAGAAAACTTCTGTGAAGCACTCGGGGGCCCAAAAAGTCAAGGAACGCCTTGGCCCCTGGACCAGCAGTGGGGAGGGGGTGTTTTAATATGCCGTCCCCAATCCTACAGCGTTGACCAAACAGCCACAACAGCCAAACCACTTCGTACACCTAAAAGCTGTTGAGGAGCTGTAGGCAGCTATGGATGGCTGAGCGCAGGTTGGTAACAGCAGTAGTCCAAAGCGACAGCCTCCAAGAAAAAAGAAGAAGGAAAAGCGGTTGGGAGTTACCAGGTCTCATCTCTCTCAAGTTGGCAGAGTTCAGGACAGAGGGCACAGCAGGGAAGAGCCGGAAACAGCATGAGCTGCTGCCCTGCTCCGCTCCTGGGTTTAGATGAGTGCGTGAGCGTGTCAGCAGAGCCCCCCTTAATCTTCCTCGTCCCACTGCACACAGCGGGAAATAGCCCGTGCCGCTGTCCGCACCGCTCAGCTCCTGGGTGTCGATGAGGGTGTGAGTGTGGCAGAAGATACCTTCCTCCCCTTCCTCTTCTCGCTGCACACAGTGGGAAACAGCCTGCACCCGAGGTCCGAACCGCTTCTGGGTGTAGATGAGGGTGTGAGTGTGGCAGCAGATACCTTCCTCCCCTTCCTCTTCTCGCTGCACACAGTGGGAAACAGCCTGCACCCGAGGTCCGAACCGCTTCTGGGTGTAGATGAGGGTGTGAGTGTGGCAGCAGATACCTTCCTCCCCTTCCTCTTCTCGCTGCACACAGTGGGAAACAGCCTGCACCCGAGGTCCGAACCGCTTCTGGGTGTAGATGAGGGTGTGAGTGTGGCAGCAGATACCTTCCTCCCCTTCCTCTTCTCGCTGCACACAGTAGGAAACAGCCTGCACCCGAGGTCCGAACCGCTTCTGGGTGTAGATGAGAGCGTGAGCACCGGTGCAGAACCCCTCCTCCTCTTCCTCTTCTCGTTGCTCACAGCTAGTGCAGTCAATACCTAGTGGTATTGAGTGCATTCGGAACATTCTGATTTCAAAAGTGGATCGGGAAGTAATCATTCAACTTCCAAGCAAGACGTCTTTTAACAAGACACTTCCGCTCTAACAGAACCTTTTTTTCACTGCTGAAACATGGGACAATTATTTAATTTTCTTATAGAGAGATTTTCTTAACATATGAAGACAAGCTTGTTATTTAAATGCTACAAAATAAAACCAAACGTAATTTACCAACATAATTTCTTGATTTACTTTGTCATTGTTAACCTGACGTTTTTTACTTCAGCGCCAAAGCTCCAAACCATGCATTGCTACTACCATTATGTGCTAACACCCTTATTTAAAGTGCCGCTTGAGAAAACGTGTGCTTGCATATTTGATCTTGCTTCACTTAAAACACCCTTTTTTATTATAAACCTATTATTGACTGGCTGAGAGACGTGGCCGCGATTTAAATGAGAATTGGAAGGCTGGCATGCACCAAGTGAACGGTTGTAGGTAACCGCCACCATTGTCTAAATATGCCGTAACCATTTTACACTGTCATGGAATTGAAAAAATAGGAAATAAAGAATTGAAAATGTATTGTTTACTTTGTATCATTTCGAATCACTTTGGGTTAAATGAAAGTACTTCAGATTGTTTATGTTAGATTATTGATTTCACTGCATCATCTGGGTTTGAATCAGCCATTGTGGGATATCATGCATGTATTGCAGTGCAAAGGCAACACATGTCATGCCTAGCTTCTTAAATTTCACATGACAGCAGGCACGAGAGAAAAATATACTCAACTGTACATGTGAAGTGAGAAAACAATATGTCTTATTATGGACCCTGCCAGTTTGATAAAAAATGTGTCAGTACTAACATATATCGGCACTTTACTGGACCGGCAAAGTACAAGTATGCCGCTGGGGGTAACCTGACTCACCTCCAGCCCAGACCTGGAGGTAACGCAGGCTCCCACCAGAATAAAACAGCCGTTATTCTCGGAACTGGCATTGCCAGTGCTGAGAATAACGGCAAATCCACCCATGGAGTCCATGGACTGGGGTTTTACCGGTAGTTCCACCGTCTGTAATATCCCGGTATTGCCAGGATATCAGGCAGCAGAAATGTTTGGTATTCTGTGAATTTCGTTTTGGTCCGCCTGGTGGAACGTGTGCTTTTGGTGCTCTCTGGACCTACCTGGACCTTCCTGCACTGCGAGCATTTTTAAAGCTCTTGCAGGACCCCGAGCGCTGGACTCTGAACGCTGCCCAGAGGAGGAGGGAGCAGTGCTAGTCACGTGGAACATCACGTGACCCATTACTGCTTCAAAGCACCCTCCCATCCGTCCGAGCAGCGTATTCTGTGAATTTCGTTTTGGTCCGCCTGGTGGAACGTGTGCTTTTGGTGCTCTCTGGACCTACCTGGACCTTCCTGCACTGCGAGCATTTTTAAAGCTCTTGCAGGACCCCGAGCGCTGGACTCTGAGCGCTGCCCAGAGGAGGAGGGAGCAGTGCTAGTCACGTGGAACATCACGTGACCCATTACTGCTTCAAAGCACCCTCCCATCCGCCCGAGCGGCGTATTCTGTGAATTTCGTTTTGGTCCGCCTGGTGGAACGTGTGCTTTTGGTGCTCTCTGGACCTACCTGGACCTTCCTGCACTGCAAGCATTTTTAAAGCTCTTGCAGGACCCCGAGCGCTGGACTCTGAGCGCTGCCCAGAGGAGGAGGGAGCAGTGCTAGTCACGTGGAACATCACGTGACCCATTACTGCTTCAAAGCACTCTCCCATCCACCCTTGCGGCGATAAGCCCGGCGGTGGCAATGCCGCTAACTGTGCTGTTGTGCGGCTGTTTGGTGCTGAGGCGCAAGTGTTGGATTTGGTAAAGATCGAGTCTGTCAGTGAAGATCCCTATGAACACAATACGGACTGCTGTTATTTAGTAAGCCTGTCATTGGATCCATGGACTTAGTGTAAAAAGTCATTCAAGGAATATTGGTTTTAGCGCAATTGCGCCTGTTATTGAAATTATTGTTCGGTTGTAGACTTTTTTGTATATATCAGTAATTACAGGTGGCTGGAATATGCAAGCAAGATTCCCTACGTTGACAATGGGGATGCCTCCAGTTATGCATCTTGGATGTCATAAGGGTCCTCTTAACACTTTGTTAACTAAGCCCAAACAACATTCAAATAATAAAATTGTCCCTTTTCGCTGTTCGACTCCAGTCGGTGTTCGTGGTCGAAACAGCATGAAAGCTGGTCCTAGAAGGCCGCCACTGCCTGATATTAGGTATTCTGTAAAGAAAAACTTGCAATTTCTGCTCTTATTGATATAAGAGCTCCCGCCAATTCACAAGTGTGCTCTACTCCTGGTCCTGACCTAAAGGGTGTGCTTTGCCTGCCTTCCTCAAAAAAAGTGACTTCCACAGATGGCGCTTGCTTAGTGCACACTAGTATCACACCCTGTGAAAGCTCCTCATCTCGAGTATCTTTATCCGACAGAATGATACTTCATAACCTACCACTGACAGCTCCTGTTGGAGCAAAGGCTGTTTCGCCTACCTGTGTGACCAATGATGCTGTAGTGGTCAATTTAGATATGGATCCCTCGAGACTCTCTCAACAATTGCTACCTGAGAGAGCCATGTTGAACTTGTCGCAGTCTCCTGTTATGTTTTCCGATCATAATTCCGAGTGTTCGGAAATTGAAGACTCGTATCATGCACCGACTCCACGTCGAATTCCTATGCCAGTAGTAGCAACTGGTAAAGTGGAGGCGGTAGTGGATCCGGGAAATTTGGTGGCACTTACACTATCGGCAATGCATGTTTCCCTACAATCTCTGTCCAGACTCTTTGATTCAGTAATCTCAAAGATGGGTGATCACTCGTGTAAACTAGATCAAATTCTAACATGGCAAGAGAGTGCTTCCATGCTTTTACAGCAAAAAAAAAAAAACTCATCCTTTGCCTTAACTGACATCAGTGATAAACCGGTAGTCACTAAAGTATCTTTAGGTACTCAAACCATCTTTTGAAGCACTTTCAGTACTTTGGGTAAATAATGTTGCCACGTCTGTGGCAAATTTACCTACATCGTCAGCAATGCCTTGTATTGCAGGTATTATTGTGGATTCCATGGTTCAGGCAAATTTGAGTCCAGCAGAACCAATGGTTTCCATACCCTGTACCAGTGCTAAAGGTGCCCCAAGTGTGCCTTATACCATCTTTACCCCTAAAATACTTATGACTGGTGCGAAATCCATTCAAACTCCCCAGTGCAAAAAATCCAAAAACCTCCCAGCCGCTAAGAAAAATGGCACAGCCCAAACAAAGAGCTTTCTCCACCGTGTTGCTCTATCCAAAAAAAGTGCGCTCATTGCATCATCTGCAGTTGCAAAAAAATACCATCAAATGGCCTTGATACGCACTCCCGTCTCTACACTACAAGAATTAAATACCATGCCTGCGTACGCCCCACTTGATGCATTGGCTGAACTGGCAGAAGGCCTGGACTGTCAAGCCGAGGCTGCCACTCTCATGCCCATACCCATGCCTAGAGCTGATGATGCCTCAAGCAGTCTAGCTGCGGGCCTGCCTTTGGATTTCCATCGACAGGAGATTCGTCGTGCTGTTGATGCGTATATGTCTGGCCAGATTGGTATGGCACAAAACATCGCCACTCAAACTGAGGCTCTGTCATCTAAGCACCCCTTAAGTGCAAACAATCCATCTTTACCTAATACTGGTTTGAGTTTAACTAAAGCAGTTACCCCCATAGTTTGCCCATTGGTGTCAGGTGCAAAACTGATGCCACAAACTGAATTACGGGGTACTACCAGTGCTGTTGGACGGTCACTCTTGGCTGAAATTGCCCCTGAACTTCTTGAATTGCTACAGGCTGTTTGCCAAAAAGAGTCCAAGCCCAGTGTGGTGCCTGCAATGGCTCTAATAAATAGGGGCTCAGAGCCTGCTGCCCACAAGCCTGCAACTAAGCCTATGGCGAAGCGTCCTGCTAATTTTAGCTTATTGTTCAGTTGTAGGCCTTAGCCGAGCCCTCAATATGTCCTAAATCGTAACTCCATTCTGAGCATTTTTTCTGATGTGCCATCTCTAGAAGATATTAGCTCTTACGACTTGGCTCTGGTTGACCTTTGTACCACTTCGAAAACGAATGTTGTGCGAATTTGGATGGATTCACGTATCGTCCAGAACGCTATTTGGGCGGCTCAAAAACAATTGCATGATTTAGGATTTGAGGTCTCATTGGAAGTTACTGACCTAGGCGCTCCAAATCAGCAGCAATTAGTCCCCCTTGTCAACCATAAAAATCATGTTTATGAGCTGCGAGGTGAAAGATCTTGTCAGATTCCTCTAAAACAGCATTAGCTAGGTCAAGCTGCTGAGCTATGTAATTTTTCCACTATTAGTTGGAATACGAGGGGTCACTCTAAGCTCTTGAATAATGATTTTAGTTCTCTAGCTAACTATAGGCTAGTTTTACTTCAGGAAACTTGGTTGACCACTGATCCCATTTGGGACTCTCATGATGTGATCTCTCTAGCGGCCAAAAAAGGTTTGAGTGGCAGACCATTTGGTGGGCTTCTAACTGCAATACAGGCAGATAATAACGCTAGTATCTATCCTTGGGCCTCACCCAATGCCTTTATTCAATTGACAAGACTTAAATTATCCACAACATTATATGCCATTATTAACCTTTACTGGAATCCAGTGGGGATTACGGTTGAATGCTTCTTGAAGGCCTTAAATGATATGCTGAACGTAATCCTATTGGATGGATCGGCTCAAAAACTGTTTATTGCAGGAGACTTTAATCTGGATTGCATTAATTCAACTAAACAAAGTAATTCCATTCGTATAAAACAATGGGAACAATTTAGTAAACATCACAATCTCACAAGGCTGAACGGAGCTTTCCATTCCGACATCCCTCCATCCTCAACATGGTCCCGGGGCTCATCGGCATCTATCATTGATTATATGTATACGAATGTGTCCCTGTTCCATGATGTTGTGGATTTCAAAATTGTGCATTCAGAGCTGAGTGATCACAAACAACTTACAGCTGTCTGGCGATATAGAAGCAGTTGTAATATGCATAGAGACAGAATGTTGCAAAGTCAATTTTGTGTTAACAATGCTGGTAATAGACTGCGATGGACTGAGAAGTCAGTTGAGGCTTTTCATTTCTATTTGACACAGGCAGTAGCTGCTACAGCCCTCACTGCTGACTCCCCAAATGTTTGCTACTCTGATATGCTACAAGTGTTTCGGTCTCAAGTCCCTAGTTTCTCATCAAAACATTCTATCTGTGTTCAATTTTCGCACGTCTTTGATATAGAAATTAGAGATCGCAAGCGCCTATTCAGACAACAGAAGAGAAATGTACTGAATCTTCCAGCTAATATTCGCCATAAACTTCTTTCCAACCTTAAAACAAAGTATAGAAATTGGGTGAAGGCAAGGCGTGCGAAGCTTTACCACACTGATAGTCAGCTACTTTTGGCTGCTGTCCAATGTAAGAATATCTCTAAAACCTGGTCTTATCTTAATCAAGTAACTTCTGGCTCTCAAGCAATAATCCAAGCAAATGAAGTCTCAGAGCATGCCTGGATTGCTTATTTCTCTAATCTTTACAAACTGCCTGTTAATGACGCATTTCTAGACAGTTCTCATTCTATTCCTAGATTCCATTTAGAATTTGATCTTGAAGATATTCTTTTGTATATCAAGAAAGCGAGCAATTCAGGCGCGTGTGGTCCAGATGGTTTGTCCAATAAGATGTTCAAAGCCTATCCACAAGTGTGGAGCCGTATCCTGTTCACCATCTTTAGACTCATCTTGAAGTCTCAAAAATTACTGTCGTCCTGCACTCATTCTATTATTGTCCCTATTTATAAAAAAGGAGATAGGAAAGAGCCGTGCAGTTATCGACCTATTGCACTGTTAGATGCGCCAGGAAAAATCTTTTCTCGACTGATTTTAAGAGACTTCAAGAAGTGGATTTCGCAGGTCCATCTTAATGACCCATTTCAATCAGGCTTTGTGACTGGCCTAGGTACCATCCCTAATATCATCACGCTACAAATGCTCCTTTCTGATCACGCAGCCCAAAAGCAGACCCTGTATATAGCTTTTGTAGATTTCCAGGTTGCGTTTGACTCAATTGATCGATCACTATTTCAGCATAAGCTGATCAAGCATAATTGTCCATCCTCTCTATTATCTTTAATCATTCTACTACACTCCAATACTACCATGCAGGTTCGACTTAATTTGAGTGGTGATCTGACCTCGAAATTTCAAACATTTAGAGGGCTGAAACAAGGTTGTATTTTGGCGTCATCCATTTTTAACTTTTTCATTTACGACTTGGGCGTAACTCTGAGTCAAATTGTGAGTGACTCACCTCGATTAGGCCGGCATAATGTTCCTTATTTGTTTTATGCCGATGATTTGATTCTTTTTTCAAAAACCCATACTGGTCTTCAGAAACTTTTTCATGGCCTTGAAACATACGTAGATACGAACCATTTGACAATTAATACTAATAAAACCCAAATAATGGTTTGTAAAAGGCATGAAAAGTGTTAAGTTAAAACTTTTTGTTGGCGATTACACAATGTTCCATTAGAACAGGTAGCCAACTATAAGTATTTGGGCACTCTTATAGTGGATACTTTACCAAGCATTGACCCTGACATAGAGATCCAGGGCAAATTACGGTCCTTAATTGCGCAAGCAAAGATACTTATGGCCAAATTTGGCAAATTTACGTGTAAACATATTCTCACCTTCTTTCTTCAGAAGGTGATGCCAATCTTGACCTATGGGTCTGAGGCTCGCAGTCCTAAACCTGTGGAGTGGTGGGATAGAATTGAATCCTTGTTTTGGAAACAAGTACTACATTTGCCCGCTTGCACACCTTTACCATTGATTCGATTTGAATTGGGATCACTCTCAATGTTCTCATTTGTAATTTGGAAATATTGTGCCTTTTTCCGTAAATGTCTATTGTCTTTAGAGCGATCAGACATTTTGGGAAAGGTGGCCTATCATCTTTTAGAACAAAATCAGGCTTTTTCAAAACAATGGTGTATTTTTACTATGAATGCAATGTCTGATGCCTCAGTTGATTTAAAGTTACTTTTGAACAATGAAGCTCGTGCCAAAATGAAAGTCCAGCAACATGATTGGATTCTGACCCAAAATAAATGTCTCAATTACAAGGATTTTGATCGAGCGCTATTTGGGCACAAACAATGTAGAACAATGTCTGACTATTTGGCCAAATTTCCTTGTTCAAAGACTCGTCAGAAGTTTCTCCGTTTTCGGTTGAACCTTTGGCCGACATTAGATGTTCAGGCTCGCAGAAACCAAATTATGCAATCAGAAAATGTATGTCGCTTTTGTAAGAATGTTGACAAAAAAGAAACATTGGAGCATTGTTTAGTGTTTTGTACAAATGTAACCACTATTCGCCAAAAATGCTTTGGAAATTTTTTTGAAGAACAAAACGCACATATTAATAAGAACTTGTGGCATTGTATCTTTTCATCAACTGCCTTAAGGACCAAAATAGCAATTGTACGATTTTTGGATGAAATATTTAGTGTATACCCATAGTTAGCGTAATTGAGTTAAACTAAATTTGAATTTTAACTGTAGTGAATGAACAAACTGCAAATTTGCTTTTATGAATTGTAGTGTTTTGATATTGTGATATCTCTTGATATTTGAAAGGTTGATTTTATTAACCATAGAAATAAAAAAAATAAAAAAAAACGTTTGGTGCATTTGCCGGTATCCAGGCTGAGTTTCTGCGAGGATACCGGCAGACTCGGAATCAGGCCCAATGTGCTGTATCGCTATGCATGTGCATTCATAAACAAAATTCACGTCCATGCATAATGTGACAAGCTAAGTGCTTTGATTGAGGATTGCGTAATTGAATGGTGCATTACTTATGGATCAATTGGCTGACAGGGATACTTTATTTGGGAATCATTGGTACCTTCATTGCAGAAGATACCAATCACCTTTCAACCAACTTCTTTTGGATTCAGAAATGGCTCTCTAAATCACCTGACTGTAAACATTATTTAGATAACACGAGATGAAATAGTCACAAATAAACATGACCTTTCAGACGGCTGATTTTTTCAGGCAGCAGATGATGTTTTAAATCACCTTAATGTGACAATTTTTTAGATAATGCGTAGGAGGAGTCAGTGATGAAGTGACAGATTTATGTATCCCTACACAAATGTTAGAAAAATGTCCCAAGCCCACAAATATATTAACACCAATAGACTCAAGTGTAATGCAAGGGTATGGGAAGGACCGCTGCTACTATTTTAGATATAGCATGACACTGATTCCCTTTGTAGCTGCTAACCAAGCTTAGACACATATCCCCAAATTACCTATGAATCCCTACAGGATCACCACCAAATTCAGGCGAATCTACGGGAGCATGCAGTAGAATTGTGACACACACATTTCTCTCATGAGTTCTGATTTGATCAGGAAGCCTGTAGATGAAAATTGGACATTGTGCAAGCATTTGGCCCAGAGCGGCATGACAACGTCAGGTTCGGGTATTCTCGCGTGGATTCGGTTAAGTTTCTAAGGCAGAAAACGAGTTCAGAAGCATATGGAGAGAACCAATGACTTCCTGTTTCATTTGCGGGTTGAGCATGACTGCAGGAAGGAGAGATAGGCTGATCCACACCAGACAGAAAGATTCTCCTAATTGGAGAGAGAAATGGAGAGGCGGAGTTCCTGAACAGTCTCGTGCTGAGGCACACAGACAATCTGCTTCCTCCAGCACATGCTGCTACTGCAAACGTTGTGGGTGGGATAAGTGGGGTGCTTATGATTGTGCTGCATGTAATGGTAGTATTGGTGGTGACACAGAGATAGTAAATGTGCTGGATCACGTGGCATAGCAAGCACCAAATGGGTCAAAAGGAGACACAAGTCCAAGTGAGGATTCAAGGAGGTTCCAGGGGTCCCTCAGAAGGAATAGAGACCAGGGAGACATGACCCCCCTTTTCCAGAGCTTGCAATCACTTTAAGGGGCCTGATGGAGTTTTAGAAGAAGAGCCGGAATCCATGGAGTGCCCCTTGTAGCTGAGGTCAAAGACTGTTAGGAGAGGGAAGATCTCTGCTAATCACTTACTGTTTAAGAAAGCCCACCTGAAGCACCTGCTGTTCTAGCACCAGGATGTGTGCAAAACAAACCGTAATGGGTGGGAGGTTCAGAATTAGTCTTAACCTCTGACGCAGATCTGGACAACCTTCATGATGTTGTGGGATGTTTTTACCTATGCATCCAAGCCCTACCATAAAACTGTGCAGAACTGGCATGGAAAACATCATGATGCCCAGAACTCCCAAAAGAGTGCACAGGGAAAACATGAAGAATAGGCTGCCACCCATTTTTGCCTATGTTGTGAGCACAGGAGGGCACCGCCTAAAACCACAATTGGGCTACACACACAGTAGCCTGAAACCATTGGGAATGGCAATGCTGATTGCCAAAAGCAACCCAGAATTGTGGGGAATTCATTTTCTTAATAACAAAAATGGATGCAGTACCGGTGCTCACCATATCAGAAAGCCAGCGTTTTAAAACCACCAGACTTTTGTGTAAAACTGAACAAATGAACCGAAACCAGGCCAAGGAAAGACTTGCTAAAAGGTGGATACAATGTAAAACTATATTCTGAAATGACTTGAAGGAAGTCATTATTTAATGTATATATAAAAAATAGCTGCATGTAAATTGGATTTGAATGTAGAAAACTGGGAACTAAAGTGACATTTAGAAGAATTCTGCCTGACAACTACCCCCGACAGGAGAAACCTCCTCAGCCACTCTTCCCAGGCCTGGCTGCATCCTGCTGGCCCCACCAAAAGGAGGTCACATGGCCCTGTTGACTGAAAGGGGAGTGGCAGATGGGGACTACAGGGAACTGAACAATGGGCCTTCTTTGGCTCAGGCAAATGTTATATTGGGGGGGCCGTAAAGTGGCTTTCTCTTGGGGGAAACTGGGAGGGGCAGTGCCTCTGCTAGCAGCTGAGCTTGGGGGAAGTGGATAAACCAGTTATTCCACCCTGTGATGTGGGAAGCCACACCCCTTTTTGACCAGAGCATAATTTTAAAAAGATAGATAACGCATAGTGCGGACTGGTCAAAATTATATAATTAATACCATTATTCTTGTGATTTTTCTGTGCACGTTTTAAGAGGCGTTAGGACCCTGTGGTGTATTCTGGGGGTTTGCTAGCGGAAAATGGGGTCTTACTCCAAATGTCTGCATGTTAAAAATATGACACTTTATCATCTGAAACCCATATCCTTGGTGCACATTTGTGTAAAATCTGGAAAGGTTTAGAGGTCTGGATGAAAAGGGGAGAATTCTGTCATCAGTGGACACGACATCGTACAAAGACAGGGATCGGATGGTTTGGTGCTACAGAAAATATGTTAACTGGACCTATAATATGAGAAAAATGGTACATAGATAAATATGTATTTGGATCAGAAATAGATTTGTGTGCAATTTGACAAGGGGAGGTTCCTCTGACCATAAAACCTACAGCATCACTCTGACACTCCATTTCTTTCCCCCAATCAAAGGAGAGAGGAGGAACTGGTCAATGACAAGTAGAGAGGGGCAGGCTCAGTTATGCCACGCACACACCCACTTCCAAAACACATAGAAAGAGACTGCTGGGACAGGTAGAGACATTCAATTCCATTTTCTGCGGGATGCTCTGCCGGGAGACTCCAGACTTCACATCCATCAATCTTCAAAGACCAGAACTTTACTTCAGAACTTAAAGCAAGGGCCTAAACCCACAAACTGAGAACTCTTCTCAGCAGGCCTCAGCATCCTTAAAGTCATTTGCAAACTATTCCACAGCCGGGCGAGCTGTCTGAATTATTTTGCCAAGAACAATTGCCAGAGACCAGACCAGAGATCCAGAGAACCACAGGCCTCTGTATCCAGAGAGCTGACCCAGACCGCTGTAAGCAGAACCAGAGACCCAGACCGATGTGAGCAGAACCGGTGCCTGATTGACCCGCCGTATCCAGAGAGGCTAGACCAGCAGAGCAGAGCTGACCCAGACGTTGTGAGCAGAACCGCCCAGTCCAGTCCAGTTGACCAGATCCGTGACGAGGCCCATTCATTTCAAAATTAGGAGTGAGTATCCGCCAGAACTGTGCAGAACCCAACCTCTTAGTTAAAATAATCTAATCCAAACTATTTTAACCTAATTAGAACAGCCTCCTAGAAATCGTGTCATCTGTCATATGTAAAGCTGCACAACTGTCACCTGTCAATTCTGAAGCTGCAAGCTGTCACCTGTCATTTTTAGTTTTACTTAAATCCGAAAATCTACCTTTATTAAATCGTCCGTATCTCTTGAACCGTTTGGGCTAGGAACGAAATGTATTTTCATTTTAAAGCTGTGATTCTAGGCTTTCCAACGAACCTAGAACCGACTTCCTACTCCTTATACTTTTACCGCAATCGCGATTCACGCACTCGCAAAATTTACCACGATTTGCGATTTGGCTCAATTTCTCCACTTGTCAAAATAGCAGCTCCATTCTTTCCTTTGTTAAAATCCGTTTGCAACCTGGTAATAACTCAGAGAGCATTGCTAAAGTGAGCCTGAACTAATACCAACAAGCATCTCTCACTCACCCTGAATATCTAGAGGGAATTAAAAGCATTTTTAGCACATTTCTCACTTCATTGTCATCACATTCAAAGCATTTTTGGGCCTGTGTTTCAAACCTCTACCTGTTTTCCTATAAGCTTGCTGGGGGGGAACTGCATTTCGTATTGCATTTTGTTGGGATTCTTGAAGACTGTGTGCTCTCCTTCCATTTCTTACATTGCATAGGGAGGGGAGTGAATTGTCAAGGAAAAGTGATTACATTGTCTTTTGTCGAAGCCATATCAAGTTATTTTCTGTACTGCATTTCATTCATCATTGCGTTTCCTTGAACCATATAAAGCATTCTTTCCCACCTTATTCTTCTGTTCCTATTCATAAGTTACCTCTTGCTGACTACTGCTCATATTCACAAGTGTAATATCCATTATCAATTTATTTATAGAAGTGTGATATATATATATATATATATATATTGTTTAAATTTTCAAATAAACCTTTTAATTTGCAAAACAAACCTACTTCTTGGCTCAGTGGGGTCAGGGAGATTCTAAGAGGGGGGTGTTATACAAGGGTTGTCATCCAGAGTACTGAACTGGACATAAAAATACATCAATAAGGGTTTTCCTCAGCATCCCAGACTAGGCATTGACTTAGCTGTAGTGTTGATTGAATATCGCTTACAGAAGTGTGGGCTCGGAGCCGGGATATTCTGGGTTAGATTTACCACTTGTGCAGACTAATACAGTGTGCCAACTGACCAGATACACATATCCGGTTAGATCACCATGCTGTTTTACACTGTGAAGCACCCCTCTAAGGAAACGGTCTGTTTTGCAAAATAAAATACAAACTTCTGTAAGTCAGGAAGGAACTCAAATTCCAGAATGACGACCTTGGTAGATATGAAAATAGCCAGAGAGCACTTCTTACATAAGCTATTTGTGAGAGGCGAGTGGACTCATCAGGACCAAATGGTCTAGTTGCAGGCAATCGCGCAACCGGTCACTGAAACAGGGTCAGATAAATGGAGAGATCAGGGTCCATTACATGTGGCCCTGAGTGAATTATATATGGCTCCTAAAGCTAAAGATGAACACGACAAGATGGTTAGGATAGCGGCATATTTGTATCTATATATGGGAGCCATGCAGGACAAATGTGCTGAAGGCCAAGATCTGGCAAGTAGGCAACAGATGGCGTTAGAAAAGGCCCAATCTGACCTGGTCTCTTCTGAGCAGAGGCTGCAGAGGAGCCAGGAGTCAGAAAACGATAGTAGGCAGTATATCATTAAAATAAAAGAGGACATGGATATACTGCAACAGGAAAAGATAGACCAGGATACCAGAATTCTGGCTTTGCAGAAGGAGCACCAAGACAGTTTGGACTCCTTTTTGCAGAGCCAGAAAAAGCTGGAGCAACAGATCAATTTCAACAGGGCATGCACAGAGCAAGTAGCAACCCTGCAAATCCAACTAGACAGAGAGAAAGAGGAAAGCAATACATTGATTTTGAAAGACCTGGATACCCAGGCAGAGTTTGATGAAGAACGCCAGAAAGCTGGTGCCTTTCAAAGGCAGAGGGACGACCTGGCGTCACAAATGCAGGCTCTTGGTCAGGAAAGGGATACCTTAGGCCAGGAAGTCTGCCATTTAAAAATTGAAGAAAATCACTTGGCCCTCGAGGGGCTGGGTGACCTCCAAAAAGAGCATCAAGGCTTGCTAGATCACACCAGGAGGGTGGAGGAGGCTCTGGCAAGAAAGGAGCAGGCCAGTAGGGATGGGACTGAGGAGGTAACCCTCCTGCAGCAGAGACTGGCCCAGTACTCCAGGACCAATCAGGAGGCACAGAGAGAAAATGAGGCTCTCTGTCAGCACAATGATAGGCTCCAGCAACAGGTAGCGATGCAGAAGAGACTGATAGAGTCTAGTAAGGCCTTAACTGAGGAACTGAAAGCGCAGGCTCTTGCATTGCAACAGGGAACAGGGGCGGATAGAGATGAGGTTCGCTGGGAAAGAGAAACTCCTGAGCATAACCTCAGGAGCCCTAGTGCCAGAGGCCTTCACCTCTACCAGTCCCTGGACTCTGTCACCCCCATGTTCCCTGGCGCACATGAGCACGGGCCACAGGGATGGCAGATTACTATCCAGCTAAAAGTATGGGGCTCATAGGCCAGTACCACCCAGGAATGGAGGGGCAGGCATCCGGGTATGGGCACCCAAGCACAGTGCAATTTAGTGGGGAACCCTAGGAGAGTAGGCCCACTAAGGGCATCCTGAAAACCTCTGCCCAGTTAGGTCAGTGGGGGGGATACCCAGCAAATCCTGGTGGCAAGGAGGGATCTGAAGACTCCTCTGAGCATCACAGGACACAGGAGACCAGGTCCTCACATTCTGCCAGCCATTCCCAGGCTCGCAGAATCCGGGAAAACCAGGAAGATCAGACGGGCACCTCTGGGAGCAGCGCTTCTGAGTCGGAGGATGAATGGACCAGGGTTACCCGAACCAAAAAGGCCAATAAGGCAAAAAGGGCCTTGCTTAAGGACCCATTGAAACAAATAAAGGCAATAAGGAATGTCATCTCGCCTTATCATAAGAACGCCAAGTATTCTGTTTGGGAACACTTGGAGCTCTATGAGCAAATGATGGAGACTTTCCATTTGAAGGACAGCCAAAGCTGTATTCAATATGTAAAGTGGACCTTCTCACCAGAATACTCCAGTTTCTTTGCAGGGCTGGAGGATCCAAACCATTCAAGGTGGACCACATACAGGGCGGCCATCTTGAAACATTTTTCTGTGCACAGAAATCCTCAAGAGGCTCGCAAGGCAGCCTACAATTTGCAATGCGGGGAGGATCAGGCCCCACAAGAGTTTGTGCAAGAATTAAAGCGTGCTTTTGCGCAGACCACCAGAAGGGTGCGCACGGATAGCAGAGAATTTATCAATACGTTTTTCCATGCCTTACCCAAATACATAATGACTCAGCTCGTGAGAGATTTTCATGAGAAAAGATCTTTAGACTGGGTCATTGAACAGGCTACCCGGATCTATGAGGTGCAGAAGCCCATCGAAAATAAAAATAATGCGCCGAAAAACCCCAAAACCAACAGCACCCCTGCTGCTGCCAAGGTGGCAGAGGTAAAGGTTGCCCCCGTTTGATTTGGAGATGGGGGGCCTAAAAACCTGCCTGCACCAAATAATTCACAGCCCAGAAGGCCCTCGGGCCAGTCACAGACAGGGAGTCGAGGAGGTAGTCCCACAAATGGGGTCCCCCGCTCCCCTGACTTGTAAGTCCCTGCTACAAGGGAAACCGACCAATCCTGGGTTATGTGTGGACTCCTCCAGCCCAAGGGGGGGATCCAGCCAAGCTCCTGACCCGGGGAACTTCCCTCCTAACTTCCCCCAGGAGGGCAGAAATTCACCAAATCCTGGGCAGAACTTTTTCCCCAGGTATCCACCCAATTTCCAGCCCCAAAATCATCCATCCTTCCTTCCCCAATTCCCTGAGCCCAGACAACCTAATCCGGGAGAGGGGAGGCCAAGGGTGGAGGGGTACCAAAATCTTCCCAACCAGGGGTACTACCAGAGAAGGGATAGCTACCCTTCCCGGGATCAGCCCAGGGGAGAAAATAGAGCCCCGTATCAGCCTGAGTGGGTTTCACAACTTGAGCGCCAAGTCCAAAATATGGCACGTGATCTGGGTCACATACTGAGGGCTCAACAGAACCCTCAGATGAGCATGCCGCCGCAGAATGCCCCAAACTCTGGACCTGGTGCTCCAGAACAATGACGGGGGCAGCACCCCGATAACCCACCGGTTCCCAGGGAGGAGGCACAAGGGGAAGGGGGGTGTAAAGCCTTGGAGGAAGCTTCCTTCCCAACTTGTAAACAGCCCCTGGAAAACCAGGACCCGGAAACAAAATCTCCTGGCCCTGAAAGCCTGCCTCCCAAGGAGCAGAGGGGGGGTAGGAGAAACAAAGGACCCAAACAGACCCACTTTGTGGAGGAGGTACAGGTCTTCCAATTTGAGGGAGAGGGATCCTCAGAAGATCCTGGGAAAAGGATCTTCTCCTTCAGAGATGGGGGAACTCCTCCCAAGGAAAAATGGGTCCCAAGGGATGCCAATTCAGACTGGGGAGATATGGAGACCGAGCTACCGCCGCCCATCATCTCATCCCAGAACCCACAATACCGAAATCCCCTGGTTCAAACCCATCCTGGTGACTGCCTCCAAAAAGGGGGGGGGGGCAGCCCAGAACCGGAACCAGGGGAACCCACAATGGCTCTGATCTCCAGTTGCCAACTTTTTCTTTCAGATTCCCCAGGCTCTTCACAGAATTCTGCCCAAATCTCTTTGCTAGCAATGTCCAAAACCAGATAATTAGCCCACCAGTTGTCCAAAAATGTGCATTATCTGTGCCCCCTTGAGGAGAAGGAGGGAAGATACTATGCCCCAGTACAAGTACTGGGGAAGGGTACAATTTTGGCACTGGTGGACAGTGGATCCCAAGCTACCCTTCTGTCCAAAAGGGCCTTTTAACTAAATGCAGGAAGGGGGGAGAATTACCGTATTCCTCTCACCTCTCTTCCTGGACAACTGCAGAACTTTGACGGAAAGAAAATTCCTGTCGAGGGGACTGCAGATTTGGACATCAAAATTGGGCGACACAAGGTGAAACACCCGGTCATAGTAGAGACTCCAGAGGGCACCCCTTGTTTACTAGGGAATGACCTCCTGAGAAGGTTGTCACCGCTAATAGATTGCGTAAACAAGGTCCTCTGGACCCAGACTGGCCGACCAATAAAACTAAAACAGAGTGTCAACCATGTTAGTTTAAACGGCACCTGCCACATGGTTGAACAAAAATCTGACCAAGTAGAATTTCACTTCCAGAACAACCAGATTCCAGACGTGACAGTAATAGCAGTAGGACAACAGACTGGTGATGGGGGGTCCTCTCTATTTCTGAAAATCAGCCTTCCTTCCAGTTTAAGGTGGTATTCCACACTGGAAGGAAACACTCTGAAATTCTTTACTAATCCACAATCAGAAACTCCCACTCCTATAGTCCAGGAAGATGTGAAATCAGCTCAGAGCCTGGCTGATATTCAGAAAATTGGAGAGCAGTTGTTCATCCCTATTCAGTTAAATGATGGGAAGGACTCTGTTCTCGCTTGAGTGTGTGTGAACAATGGTAAGAGCTTCATCAGCGAAGCCATGTTCCGCCAACTCCCAAAAGATCCAGCCATTCCCACATTCAAACTGCTAGACAAATGGGAAATGGACCTGGAAGCACCTAATTCCAAACATCTCCTGCCAAGCAGGTGTATGCTCAAAATCTCCATTGGCAACAAGAGCATAGTCCATAATTGTTGGGTCGTGCGAGACGTCACTGCCGCCTTTTACTTAGGCAGTGACATTCTCAATCACTTTGCCATTAGTTTGGACCTAATAAACTTCAAAGCTTGGTCTCGATTAGCGGATAATCCCATGGGCTTTGATGATTCAGAAAAAGCATTTAGGTCATCTCAATTGCTACCTTATGGAGTTGAAATTCAGATTAAAGAGGAAGTCACCATCCCAGAAAGGACCCGACAATTCTCCCTGGAAGTGAAAGTTAAAAGAGGACAAAAGTTGAAAAATCCTGGTGCTTATATTCATCTAAATGCTTCTCTCCAACAGCAAGGGTTAGGGGTAAACCCAACACCATTAGTCAACATAGAACATGACACCATTCCAATAGAGGTGGATAACAGCGACTTAAAGAGTATTACTCTAGCCGCAGGCACCATTATTGGAATGGCGGTTGATGACCGACATTTCTCCATTGATTTAGGAAATGAACTGACAGTGACAGTGAGGACAATGCAACACCAGAGAGGATTTTCACCAGGCATGGGGGGAACTTCCTGGTGTACACTTCTTGCCCTTATGGTAAGGAAGATGTGACTTGTGACTTCAGGAGGGATGAGGTGATTTTCCAGGTCCATGAGGGCTGCCTTTGCCACCTGAAGCCTCCAGTCCAAATCAGCACTCTGACCAGGGACTTCTCCACCCAGCTGGAGAAGGCCGCTGAGATAGCCAAACCAGAAGTCTTTCCAGGCTTCAGGCAGAAGGAGGAAGAGAGAGTCAACCTAGCTGATGCCTGTGTGACTCTGGAACAGAAGCAAAAGTTGAAACAAGTTTTCTTGGATTTCCAAGATCTCTTTGCGGTAGACTCATATGACTGTGGTCGCACCGACATCCACACTACAACAATTCCCACGGACCCTGGAATGAGTCCAGTGTTTGTGAAGCAATATCGTTTGCATCTCGCATCCATGGAGTCCCTTACTGAAATAATTAAGAACCTTGAGTCCCGGGGAATAATCCGTCCAGTACACAGCACCTTCAATAATCCGGTGCTGGGAATATTGAAGCCAAACGGCCAGTGGAGACTCTGCGCCGACCTTAGGGAGCTCAACAAACGGGTCCACACTTCCCGATGGCCTCTGCCCTACATTGACCAAGGGCTGGCCCAGATTCAGGGGTCACAGGTATTCACAGCAATAGACCTGACCAATGGATACTGGACCGTGCCTGTCAGTAGGGAGGACCAATACAAACTGGCTTTTACCTTTGGGGGCCAGCAATACACATGGACCCGGACTTCCTTCGGATACCTCAACTCCGACAACGAATTCAACATTTTCCTACATAAGGCCATGCCCGACCTGGGTGCGAGGGGTAACCTGGCTTATGTAGATGATGTCCTCATCAAAAGTTCATCTGTGGAGAAACACATAGCGGAGATCCGTTATGTTCTGACGCAGTTCAGGGCCGCCGGAGCAAAACTTTCCTTTCAGAAAGCACAGTGGTGTAGAACCCATGTTAATTTCTTGGGGCATGAGATTACTCCTCAGGGTCTCTGTCCCCAGGAAAAGAAAGTGGAAGCACTTCAGAAACTGAAAGACCCCACGACTCTGCAGGAACTAAGGAGCCTCCTTGGACTGACTAATTACAGCAGAAAGTTCATTGAAGGCTACGCAGAGATCACTAGACCCCTGATTCATCTCTTGAAGGGGGGGTCAAGTGGGAATGGGGTCCAGAACAATCCGAGCCAGTAAGACAACTCAAAAGAAGCCTCTCACAAGCGCCTTGCCTAGCTTACCCTGTCAGAAACAAGGAGTTCTTCCTGGAGACAGGGTTCTCTAATACGTGCTTGACGGCAGTATTATACCAAAAGCATGACAAGGTCAATAAAGTAATCTCCTATGCGAGCAAAACTTTATCCTCTGTGGAGGAAAAATTCAATGATTGTGAGAAGGCACTCCTGGCAACGGTGTGAGCATTGAAGAATTACCGCCCGTTTATCCAGGGGGAACACATCATAGAGGAGACTCCACACCAGCCTCTGCGATATCGCCAAAGTGACAGAATCCGGGCCGGAAATGTGAGTAATTCCCAAATTACTTCCTGGATTCTGTCAATGCAAGGCTTTCCTGTGGAGGTCAGATATGGCCAAAACAAGAAGAGTCCCCTCGCGCAAGGTCTGGCTGACTTGCATGATTGTGCCAGAGAAAACTGTCTCGAGGACGAAAGTCTAAAAATCAAGGACAATATGGAGGCATACCTCAATTCCCCACACAAAGTCTTTGAAGAGGACAAGTGTGAGGGAATGCCCACTGTCTATGTGGATGGATGCTCTTACCATGTTGACAACAACGGGGAGAAAGAACTGGTGGCCGGCGTAGGGAACGCATGGGTGAATGAGTCCCCAGAACCCTCTGCTGGATACAAAATTGGTCCCCGAAGTAGTCGGGTGGCAGAGTTGATGGCTGTGCATCAGGCCATCCTCACTGCCGTCCAACATCAACTCCACGAACTAGTCATAATCACAGATTCGGATTATGTACAGAACGGGTTCGTGGAGCACCTGGTTAATTGAAAAACCAGAGGCATGTTATGTGCTAATAACAAACCCTTGAAACATGGGAAGTTAATCCAAAACATTGATGATCTGGTCACATCGAATGGGATGACCATCTACTGGAAAAAGATCAAGGGTCATTCCAAAGTAGAGGGACCAGACAAAACTGGAAATGACTTAGCTGATCAGCTGGCCAAAACCGGGGCCATCCAAGGGGATCTAATAGAAATAGAGTCCCTGTTGGGGGAAATCCAGGTCACTGCTATCACTAGGTCCCAGACAAATGCTCACAATGATCTTTCAACTGCCCAATGGAGTAAGGAGACCCCTGATGCCTATTTAATCACAGCTCAGAAGGGGGATCCAATAATTGGTAAGTTTTACCAACACATTGAGGACCCTGAGAACTTTCCCCTGACGGATACCGATTACATTGGGAAAGAGGACCTAAGAGTGTTGATGAAATGTCCAAAAAGGTTCCGAATCCAAGACGGTTTGTTGGTAAGGAAATCCCAAGCTGACCATGATCAGTGGGTGGTCCCTACCTCATTCCGAAGCCTGATGTTAAGTCACGCCCATGATGCGGCCACCGCCGGTCATAGGGGCTTTCACACAACACTGGAAATCTTAAGAAAGGTTGCACACTGGCCACACATGGGGCAGGACCTCGACAAATACTTGAAGGGGTGGCTTGTGTGTGCTCAATTTCAGCCATCATCCCTCACACACCGTGCGCCTCTCCAAAAGAGGGGGATGACACTGCCATGGTCAGATTTTCAAATCGACTTTGTAGGCCCTGTAATTCGCTCGTCTAGAGGAAACAAGTACATGTTGACCGTTACATGTTTGTTTACCAAGTGGGTGGAATGTCTCCCAGCCCCAAACTGCAAGGCAGAAACAGCAGCTGCCCTGATGATTAACCACATCTTTTCCCGTTTTGGTCTACCTCAAAGGATTGAGTCAGACAGGGGTAGCCACTTCACCAGTGAAGTAATGACAAAGATGTGGGAGATACTGGGGGTCAAAAGAAAGCTACACATTGCTTACCGACCAGCTTCTTCTGGAGCAGTGTAGAGATACAACTGAACCATTGTGAGCATCTTAAAAAAGTTTGTGGCAGTTTCTGGGCCAAGTTGGGATATCCGATTACCTCTGGTCCTAATGGCCATCAGATCTACCCCTTCATCTGCAACTAAAATGTCACCATTTGAGTTGATGACCGGACGCAAGATGGTGCTTCCCCAGCATTTGCTCTACAGGACCCGAGCGCAGACACTGATAAATGCCTCCACAACTCATGAGTATGTGGATAATTTAAGGAAACACCTTCAACATGCTTTTGCCTATGCTCAGCGGAATCTAGAAAGATCAGCCGAGAGCATGAAGACCCACTATGATTTGAAAACTACCCGAAAGGAATATAAGGTGGGTGATTGGGTCTATCTATACAATTTCCAAAGGAACCAGGCCAAACAGCGAAAATTCTTGCCTACATGGAAGGGACCGTTTGAAATTATAGACAAGATCTCCCCTGTTGCCTACAAAATCCGCATCCCCAAAGGTAATTTGGCGGAAGGGGAAGATAAGTGGGTCCATATTAATCAGCTGAAGTGTTGCCATCGCAGGCACACTCTGCAGCAACTGGAGGAGTCCTCTGCAATACCAGAGGGGGCCGCTCCAGAGTAATTCAGTTCCAACCCTAAAATATCCCATATATAGTCTCTAAAATATTATGACGCTTGTAAGCCACGGTCTCTGAATTATATCTGGTTTTTAAAAATTGGAATGCTATGTCTATATGTCTATTAAAGTATAAAATGTATATGCCACCCCACTATATCAATGGTGGGGAAGAAATGTCTACAAATAGGTATTGCCGCTTTCCTTGGTCATCCTAGGAGAAAGAAAACCTGGAGACTGGCCAAGGAGGACGATCTGGAGACCGGGGGCAAAGATCCGAGGGGCCCGGGGTACCGCCCAATATTCCCATCAGGACCGGCGAGGAGAACCAATCGATCCGACTGGAGGGAGGAAAAGATGTTGAACTGTGCCATCCATGGAATTGGAAGAAGAGGAGGCGAACATCCCAGATCTTGCGAGTTCCATCAGTGAAAGGAAAGAATGGCCATCACAAGAGGGGGGGCTTGTGGGATGTTTTTACCCATGCATCCAAGCCCTACCATAAAACTGTGCCGTACTGGCATAGAAAACATCATGATGGCCAGAATTCCCAAGAGAGTGCACAGGGAAAACATGAAGAATAGGCGGCCACCCATTTTTGCCTATGTTGTGAGCACAGGAGGGCACCGCCTAAAACCACCATTGGGCTACACACACAGTAGCCTGAAACCATTGGGAATGGCAATGCTGATTGCCAAAAGCAACTCAGAATTGTGGGGAATTCATTTTCTTAATAACAAAAATGGATGCAGTACCGGTGCTCACCATATCAGAAAGCCAGTGTTTTAAAACCACCAGACTTTTGTGTAAAACTGAACAAATGAACCGAAACCAGGCCAAGGAAAGACTTGCTAAGAGGTGGATACAATGTAAAACTATATTCTGAAATGACTTGAAGGAAGTAATTATTTAATGTATATATAAAAAATAGCTGCATGTAAGTTGGATTTGAATGTAGAAAACTGGGAACTAAAGTGACATTTAGCTGATTTCTGCCTGACAACTACCCCCGCCAGGAGAAACCTGCTCAGCCACTCTTCCCAGGCCTGGCTGCATCCTGCTGGCCCCACCAAAAGGAGGTCACATGGCCCTGTTGATTGAAAGGGGAGTGGCAGCTGGGGACTACAGGGAACTGAACAATGGGCCTTCTTTGGCTCAGGCAAATGTTATAGTGGGGGGGCCGTAAAGTGGCTTCCTCTTGGGGGAAACTGGGAGGGGCAGTGCCTCTGCTAGCAGCTGAGCTTGGGGGAAGTGGATAAACCAGTTATTCCACCCTGTGATGTGGGAAGCCACACCCCTTTTTGACCAGAGCATAATTTTAAAAAGATAGATAACACATAGTGCGGACTGGTCAAAATTATATAATTAATACCATTATTCTTGTGATTTTTCTGTGCATGTTTTAAGAGGCGTTAGGACCCTGTGGTGTATTCTGGGGGGTTGCTAGCGGAAAATGGGGTCTTACTCCAAATGTCTGCATGTTAAAAATCTGACACTTTATCATCTGAAACCCATATCCCTGGTGCACATTTGTGTAAAATCTGGAAAGGTTTAGAGGTCGTTATCTGGATGAAAAGGGGAGAATTCAGTCATCAGTGGACACAACATCGTACAAAGACAGGGATTGGATGGTTTGGTGCTACAGAAAATATGTTAACTGGACCTATAATATGAGAAAAATGGTACATAGATAAATATGTATTTGGATCAGAAATAGAGTTGTGTGCAATTTGACAAGGGGATGTTCCTCTGACCATAAAACCTACAGCATCACTCTGACACTCCATTTCTTTCCCCCAATCAAGGAGAGAGGAGGAACTGGCCAATGACAAGTAGAGAGGGGCAGGCTCAGTTATGCCACGCACACACCCACTTCCAAAACACATAAAAAGAGACTGCTGGGACAGGTAGAGACATTCAATTCCATTTTCTGCGGGACGCTCTGCCGGGAGACTCCAGACTTCATATCCATCAATCTTCAAAGGCCAGAACTTTACTTCAGAACTTAAAGCAAGGGCCTAAACCCACAAACTGAGAACTCTTCTCAGCAGGCCTCAGCATCCTTAAAGTCATTTGCAAACTATTCCACAGCCGGGCGAGCTGTCTGAATTCTTTTGCCAAGAACAATTGCCAGAGACCAGACCAGAGATCCAGAGAACCACAGGCCGCTGTATCCAGAGAGCTGACCCAGACCGCTGTGAGCAGAACCAGAGACCCAGACCGCTGTGATCAGAACCAGTACCTGATTGACCCGCCGTATCCAGAGAGGCTAGACCAGCAGAGCAGAGCTGGCCCAGACGCTGTGAGCAGAACCGCCCAGTCCAGTTGACCAGATCCGTGACGAGGCCCATTCATTTCAAAATTAGGAGTGAGTATCCGCCAGAACTGTGCAGAACCCAATCTCTTAGTTGAAATAATCTAATCCAAACTATTTTAACCTAATTAGAACAGCCTCCTAGAAATCGTGTCATCTGTCATATGTAAAGCTGCACAACTGTCACCTGTCAATTCTGAAGCTGCAAGCTGTCACCTGTCATTTTGAGTTTTACTTAAATCCAAAAATCTACCTTTATTAAATCGTCCGTATCTCTTGGACCGTTTGGGCTAGGAATGAAATGTAACTTTCATTTTAAAGCTGTGATTCTAGGCTTTCCAACGAACCTAGACTTCCTACTCCTTATACTTTTACCGCAATCGCGATTCACGCACTCGCAAAATTTACCACGATTTGCGATTTGGCTCAATTTCTCCACTTGTCAAAATAGCAGCTCCATTCTTTCCTTTGTTAAAATCCGTTTGCAACCTGGTAATAACTCAGAGAGCATTGCTAAAGTGAGCCTGAGCTAATACCAACAAGCATCTCTCACTCACCCTGAATATCTAGAGGGAATTAAAAGCATTTTTAGCACATTTATCACTTCATTGTCATCACATTCAAAGCATTTTTGGGCCTGTGTTTCAAACCTCTACCTGTTTTCCTCTAAGCTTGCTGGGGGGAACTGCATTTCGTATTGCATTTTGTTGGGATTCTTGAAGACTGTGTGCTCTCCTTCCATTTCTTACATTGCATAGGGGGGGGAGTGAATTGTCAAGGAAAAGTGATTACATTGTCTTTTGTCGAAGCCATATCAAGTTATTTTCTGTACTGCATTTCATTCATCATTGCGTTTCCTTGAACCATATAAAGCATTCTTTCCCACCTTATTCTTCTGTTCCTATTCATAGGTTACCTCTTGCTGATTACTGCTCATATTCACAAGTGTAATATCCATTATAAATTTATTTATAGAAGTGTGATATATATATATATATATATATTGTTTAAATTTCAAATAAACCTTTTAATTTGCAAAACAAACCTACTTCTTGGCTCAGTGGGGTCAGGGGGATTCTAAGAGGGGGGTGTTATACAAGGGTTGTCATCCAGAGTACTGAACTGGACATAAAAATACATCAATAAGGGTTTTCCTAAGCATCCCAGACTAGGCATTGACTTAGCTGTAGTGTTGATTGAATATCGCTTACAATGTGCTCCCAGAGCTCAAAAGACAATGCATGCTCATGGCCTTTTCCTGTTCGAGCCCCGCAAGGAATGGGTGGGGTAGTCGTTGATTAGGCTGAGATATTAGTAGGAGTGAAGGGAGGAGAGCAAGGTGTCTGTTGCCGAAGTGTTGTTGCATGCAGACTGGAAGAATCTGGTCTCTTCCTGTATGTAAGCTTGGGGAGGATGAGGTCTGGTGGGACCTCACTTAGGGTTAGCTTGTGATGCACATGCTTAGTATCAAGCATGAGCTTATGTGGCGACCCAGTCAGGTTTATGTGTGGATCTCAACTGCTTTGAGATTTTGGTCAAGGGTGTTTGTCATGGAAAGTTGCACTGGTGTACAGGTGTGTCTTAAATGACTCATCATATCATTTCATATTTGGTGGTGTGGATGATTGTGCAGTTGTTTTCTTCACCAACAGGTCAGGATCAAATCCAGCTGAATGCTAGAATCTATTGTAAAGTCGACCGTTGGTTCAACATTCACCAATTATCTTGGAAACCAGAGAAAAGGTGGCTCATCCCTGGGGGGTGCCATTCACTGGCACAGTGATTGGGGTGTTTGTAGAGAAGGGAATGTGGCGATGCAAACACCATACCTGAGCACCCAGTGGTTTCACCATTTTACTATGAACTAAGCAAATGACATTGAGACTTTATATGGCCTAGTGGATTTTGTTGACCCAGGTTATAGTATGTTATCCTGATGTTTTGGCCGCTGATTTATGTTATCACCTTCACTGTGAGTCATTTATTTACCTGCAGGATTTTGTTAAATGAATTAATCAATTTGGCATCATTTTGTGTGTAATCATTCAGAATAACTACTCTTTGGTGCTTACAGAAATGGAGGAACCCGCTTTGTAGTTTATGAATCTAATTACTGTCCTGTAGAAGATGGGAGAGGCCCTGTAATAGCTATCTGGTGGTCCATTAAAATATATAGACTCCAATATGTGCAGTTATATGTTATCATTCAGTTTTTATGTCATTGTCCTCTCTTAATTCATTGTGTTGATTTCATGGTTGGCATTGAAATTTCATTTCCCACAGCAAATGTTTAATTTTGTAACTAACGATGCGTGTGGTTGTTGAAATAGTGTCACAACAAATCTATGCAATACATTTACTTCTCAGAAATGCATGCTTAGTGTCTTTTGGGTGGGTAGGTCAGAATAACATTCTTTCCGAACTGATTTTTCTGGATATGTTGCTAGTAACGTTTGCATGTAATGTGGTATATATTATTTTGTTTATTATTTTATCCTGAGCAAATAGACCAGAGAAAAGACAAAACCCTTAATGACGGGTGTGGCACCATTAGCAACACACATGTGTTTATCATCATTTGGACCCATGCAGACATATTCCCTTTCAAAGATGGAAGGTGAGAAGAGGACATGCTGGTGAACTGCCACCAGAGCAGAGAGGAGGGGGCAGAGCATTGCAAGAAGAGGTGGAGGACGTGGTCAAAGAGCACGATTGAGATAAGGCAAAGAAAGTGTCAGAGGCTAAAGGTTGGACCAACATGAAGAGTGAAGCTGCATCAAAGAGGGACATCAGAAGAATAATCACCACATCAAAAGGGAGCTTATGATCAAATGTTGGGAGTATGGAATGCTACAAGATCAATGCATATGGCAAGTAAACAAAACAGTCAGTGTGGCATATCTCTTCCTGAATGGAAATGTCTTCTAGTTTGGAATGTTTCCTCAAAATCTTTCTGAGCGCCTACCTGGTGGTGCTCACACACGTTGGGTACACAAGGGGCAATGTGTGGGTCATTGGTGGGCCTCCAGCTCTGTTAACTCTCAGTCCAGGCCTGAAGTCGGTTGAGGCTATTACTCTTACAAGAGAGGACTCAGCGGCCACTGAGGTGACTATGGAGTTAGCACTAGATTCATTGATCTCAGGGTTGCTTACAAACGTAGAGGAGACCACTGAGATGGCAGACAGGGAAGCTTCAGAACTAAAGGGCCCACCAGAGTTGGAGGAGTTGTCTTCAGCTGGAAGCCCAGGTCAGATGGAATTTTACCAGGCACAGAGGGACTGTCCCACTCTAGCGAGTCAGTTTAGTCAGACAGAGGAGCAGGTGCAGGGTAGAGTTCCTGAACCACTCCTAAAGCAGCAAAGCAAAAACCCTGACCTACTCCAAAACCAGTAACTGGTGCAAGGTGAAGGCCCTGGCCAGTTCAAAGACAAAGAGTCCAAGAATTCTGGGGCAGGGCACATCGAGGAGTTGGTCGTTCACTCAAGCAACAGGAGTTTCCTACTGGACCTTGCTCCTAAAAAACCTGATGGCCACCCATGTGGATTCAGAGAAGGTATCTGTGCCCTCAGTCCAGTCCTGGCTAGGTACTGACAGGACAGTAGAAGTATACCAGACCCCTATAAACCCACTACCTGTGGTTGGGTGGTCGTGTGAGAAAGATAATAACTTCTCTCAGGTGGGATCCCCCCAAGATGTCATAACTGACAGGGGACCCCATATCATCTCTGTGGCTGTGCAGATACCACAGAACAGAAGCCTCGGCAGGCCTCTGCCTGCCAAACCATTTTCTTGTGCTGGAAAGCTGGCTTAAGCAGGGCCCCAGTTCTACAACTCCCAGGCTATGGGCAGGGATATAAAAGCCAGACAGGCACCTGTAAAATTGGAGTTGGAGTGGACTTAGTGCAGCTGAGCCTAGATATTGCTGATCGGCCCATTACCTGTATTCACAGGTTGCTGGTGGGATTAGAGAAAAACTGGCCCATGGTTGAGAAGAATCCAGAGCTTGGACATTGGGACATCGCTCTACCGAGAGTTAAAATGGACATTCTGCTTGGGTCTGTACCTCAACATGCTTTTGCAGATTACAATCAGTTATTTTCTCGATTTGAGGATGAGCCTGGACCTTAGAAGGATGAGCCTTAACTTTTCTGGCTGTGGGGCATGTGATGAATAGCACCTGGCAAGGGTGTGAAAGCCCTGGCTCTTTTGATTATTATTAAATTAATAAAATGAGGCAGGTAATTCCATCTTTCAAAGGGAAATCTGCTGATCAGATTCCCCGTTCAAAAGCTCCATGCCAAAAGCATACTGTGTACCTGTATTCTGCTGCATCAGTACCCTGATTTGCAGCAATTACCAAACCAGTGACACAAAGCATGTTCAGAGGTCCCCGGTGCCATTTGACAGTGGTAGTGGCAGCCAAGTCTCTGCAGCACAGGGACTGCATTTAGGATATGTACCCCTGTTCCAAAACCCTATAATTATGTGTCTACCTCCTGGTGGCAGAATAATCTTCAAATATAAACCATGCCCGCGTTAGGGTATGCTGGATGGTGTTGTCATAATTATGACAGCCACATCCATTTTGACATCACAGATGCGTCAGTTTCTGTGAGCCAAGCTCAGCTGTGGACGGTGATGTGTATTTGGGCCAGATGTGTTGAGCTAGACAGGACAGGAATAGGAATGGCAAGACTCTTATTTTGATCTCTTTGTGAGGGCAGACAACACCCTCCACCAGGGACAGGTGCACAGCAGGCAGCTGCCCAGGGGCCAGGCACCATTCATAGGGAGTAGCCTCACACCAGGGTGCTGCATTTGTAAAGGCCTTTGTTTATTTATTTATTCATTTTTGTAAAGCGTGCAACAGCCTGTAGGCATCATGGCGCTGGTTACATAGAGTTGGCAGACTTAGTTACAAGACAGAAGCATTATGCAATTTTTACATTTGATAATTTTCAGTATGTTACAAGAATTTACACAGTTACATTTATAATTCGGGCGGTGGTGGAAGACATATGGAGGAATGAGGCAGAGTAATGGTAGGTGCAGTTAAAAAGGAAGGTTTTCAGATTATTTCGGAAGGCAGAGAGGGAGGTTTTAGCTCTGAGGGTAGTAGGAAGCGAGTTCTAGAGTTTAGGAGCAATGTACTGGGAGCCTATTCCGTCTGTTTTAGACCTGTTGATGTGGGGGTTATGAGTTGATTGGTGTAGCAAGTTCTTTTCGGTCGAGATGAAGTGGTTCTGGATAAGGTTTTTGATAGGTAAGATGGGGCAGTCAAGTTGAGGCATTTGTGGGTGATGGTGAGGGTTTTAAAAGTAATGCAGTCTTTGACAGGGAGCCAGTGAGCTGCCCGTCTGGTTTGTGTGATGTGGTTCCTTCTGGGGATGCTAAGGGCTGATCTTAGGGCATTGTTTTGGGTGATTTGGAGTCTGTTTAGGTTTTTCATGGAAGTACCTGCTAAGAGGGCATTGCAATAGTCTAGCTTAGCGCCTATGGTTGCTCTGGCTATAGAGAGACGATTAGGCTTGGTGAGATAAGGTTTTATGGCATTGATGAGCTTGGTGCTGTGCGCGGACAAAGAAGCAATGGCATTGACATGGCTGTTCATTGATAAGGTGGCATCAATGTGGACACCTAAAGTCTTGACGGACGAGGAAACGGGAATGATTGAGTTATCAATGTTGAAGTTGGTGTAAAGGGGGTCTAGATTGGCTTGCGTGGCTTTTTGGCCTAGGATTAGGATCTCTGTCATATCCCCATTGAGGCATAGGCCGTTAGCCGCCATCCCGGCTTGGATTGTGGCGTAGATTTGGCATAGGGCCTTGGCATCTTGGTCTGGTCATATGATCCGGATAGTGGTAGGAGTACTTGGGTTTTTATATGCTATTCCGAGTGCATCAAGCATATCAAGCATATCGTAGAGGGGCTTCATGAATAGGTTATACAAAGTAGGGGCTGTGCATGAGCCTTGCGGGACTGCACAGTGGATAGTAGTGGGGGCCGCATTCGCAGTGTTTGAGAATACCTTCATTGCTCTACCCTCAAGGGAAGAGGTAATCCAGGAGGCTGCTTGTTTGGAGAAATGGGCAACTTGTGTGAGGTGGGCAGTAAGAGTCTTGTGATCAACAACATCGAAGGCTGCCGAGAGGCCTAGGAGGAGGAGGAGGGCAGGCTTGCCTTTATCCATAATTTGAGTGATTTGGTTTATTAAGTCTAGAAGGGCAGTTTCCGTGCCGTGCCCTTTGCGGAATCCAGATTGTCTTTACCTAGGATAGAATTTGTTTCCAGGTATAGTTGAATCTGGTGGTCAGTCAAAATGTCTAAAATAAAATGTAGAAGGACAATAATGTCGAAAAATAAATGTAGAAAAAAAATGTTGAATTCCCTTTTTTTAATTATATACTTATTTTGGGGCCCGGGAATAAAAAAAAAATAGGTAAAAAAAAACAAAGAAAAAAAAGGAGGGTTGGGGGGAACCCCCCCATTTCGAATAAAAAACGTCATAAAATAAAATTCGATTTTTTTTTTCTACATTTATTTTTCTACATTTTGACTTTCTACATTTTGTCTTTCTACATTATCACTATAAACTGTTGAATCTGGCTATGGACTGCCTTGTCCAGTGTTTCTAGAAGGAAAGGGACGGTGGTTATGGGCTGATAATTGTTTGGCTGGGCAGGGTCTAAAGTAGGTTTTTTCAGGAGGGGACGTACCTAAGCTTCTTTGAGACTGTTGGGAACAATGCCTGATTTAATAGAGGTGTTAATGAATGCCGTTAGGTTTGTTCCGTTTGTTCCTATTGAGAAAGGGATGGTGCAAAGCTAGGATAGACAGAGAGGGGTTTGCACAGTTTTTGGAGGGGTCCACCATTTTGTTTCTCTCTTCCTCTCTTTCTCTTTCCTGTCCCCTCCAATTCCTTTGAAGCAAAGCACTTTGGGTGTGACATCATATGGACAAAGTCCACTAATTTTGAAAGCAGGGATTGGACCCCTAAAGCAGGCTAGTTTTTCCAATCAACTGGGGACTTTTGCTATAAAAGAAGGGGTCTCCCACCACTTCTTGGAATCATCTGGACTCATCTTGAACTATCCTGAAGTTTTAATTGCACCCTGCTGAGAGAGCAGTCCTTCGGTTGTGAGGTGAAGGCAGGTGTTGCAAGGCAGAGACATGCTCTGTCCCCTTACTAACCTCAGTGAATATTGGGGTGATCTGCTGCAGGAACAGGACCTCGCTTTCTGCCAACCATGGCAGTACCCAGAACTGCAACATGTTGGAGGGCCTCTGAAGTTGTGTGCCAGCCTGCCGCATGTTTGGGAGCACAAGTAAAAGGACCCATCTTGTCCGTGAGTCCCCGGTGTAGGACCCAAAGCATCATAAGAAGTGACCTGCATGTTGGTGTAAGACCGTCTCTCTGCCAGCTACAGCAGTACCCAGGACCGCACCATTTTGAGGGACACCTACAGTTGTGTGCCAGCCTCCACCGAGTTTGGGAGCATGAGAAAAAGACTCATCTTGTCCCTGATAACTTGTATTGGGACTCTTAGCACCCTGAGAACCAAGACAGCCTGGACCCTAAAATTGTTTGCCATTGAATTGCTTGGAGCATGTTTCAAGAACTGTTCAGCACATATGAACCAGCAGGACCCTCTGTTGCTGCATTTTACTCCCTTCTGATCTTCGCACAGTGCCAAGAAGTCTGGTTCGGTGCTGCCAAACCACCAAGTACTGTAAAAAAAAGGTACTATTGACTGCTAACTGCCCCTCAGTCCATTTTCGGGCCCTATAGACTGGTTAGGTCACTTTGAGCCCTTTTTGCTCTCAATTACATATCCTTTTTCAAGAACATTGCTGCTTTTGCTTGCCTTTAACCACTGATTCATTACCCAGAGTACTGCATCTGCTATTGTTGTCTATTCTGTGCTCTTTCCTCAGGATGGGTTTTGTCTAGTGTTTTTCTAATTAGCTATTAGCATACATGCTGTATTTAATTAAAGTGTATATATGTTTTTAGAACGTGGATTGGACATTCCTTTATTTTGGACTGTTATACTTCACTGTTTGGGTTGCTACTGAACCACATTCACACCCTTCTTAAGAGAATAGCCATCCCTCGGTCCATGTTAACAAAAAAGGCAAAGGAGGTATAACTCTTATACGTGCCTGTTTTACCTTTCTGATTGTATTGGCTCTTGGTTTGTAGAAGTGTGATGGCTGAGTGGTTGTTTTGGTCTTTACTGATGTGTGTACTCCTGTAGGGCAGAAGTCAATTTGTCAGTGTTAAGGAAAAAAGACTGGGACCTGACCACTCTCACGTACGTACTCTTCCCATACCCTTTCACTTCCCTGCTAGCTATTTCGAAGGTTAGCACACTTGACATTACCGGAAGGTAAAGCCTTCACACTGTGCTGTATGAGTGCCTTGCAATTGGCACCTGGATGTAATAAGGTGATGATCGCAGAACACTGGACTGCCCTGTATTAAATAAGGGCAATGATAGAGGGCAGACGGATGGACCAAACATCCAGTGCAAGGCGGAGTCTTAGAGAGATGGCAGATGAAGAGGAGGCTGCCTTGCATCAACAGTGGGTGCCCTGATGTAGGGAATGGGAGTCTCTGCGATATTAATCAATATTAATGCACATTGCAAGTAAAACAAACAGAGTCAGTGTGGCTGAATGGAGCAGCAAGGACAAACCAAAAAGGAGTGTCCAACCTTCATGCACAGATAATAGCCGATTGGCCTAGGTTACCAGCAGGTAAAGTCACATTTGAACCTTCTGGGTTGGCTAGTCACTTTTAGCTGGGTGATAATAAAATATGGAGTATGAATTCTACTTTCTAAATTGACAAGACTTTGCAAGCTGCTAATAAACGACACAGACATAGGAAATGAATAGCAATTGTTATCTTGGGCACAGATAAATTAACATTGAGATATTTTGTCTGACCATTTTTGTATGCATAAGAGTTAATTTCCCTATTATTTCTGGACCATCGTATATTATAGACCCAAACCTGTGTTTTTGCTTTCTATCTTTGCCCTAGATCAGGGCTATTGTGCAAGCTATCCTTGAAGGACAATAGTGTTATTATATTTATAAATCTAAGCCAAAGATGCTGTACCCATAATTCTTGTCCCACAACAGCGATTTCTTACCTAAAGACAATAGTGCACATCCTATGAGTTTCCGTAACTAAGTGCTTGTTGATCCACAAAAAACACGTCACATTGGCAAGGAGGATACTCCAAGCTTGTGTCATCCCCATGACTCATGTGTGACTGAGTGATTTATGGAGCGGGAACAGCTGAGGATGAGCTTCGTAGCTATGTTCTGCCTCTAAGCAACAGTCTCTTCTGGTAGGTGCTTCAGCAGAGCAAGAGAAGAACCTCAGACCTTCACTACCAGTCGAAGGGCCTGCAATGTCAAATGCGGGCTACTTTAATTGCGATGTCAAATGCGGGCTACTTTAATTGCGATGTCAAATGCGGGCTACTTTGATTGCTCCACTCATAAGAGAAGGATCTTCTGTTCAGAATTGTTTCTTTCATCTATTGTGTGAGATTGCAAAATAGGGAATATTCCCCAACCCTTTCTCCTGCCTGCGTTTCTTTCAGTTGGCACAATTGCATTCCACTACATCAAGCCCACCTCACTTACAGTCCCAGGTTGAATGAGGTTTCTAACATTGTGGGACAGCGTCCCCTTATCACCACCCTCTACAATATGATTTCCGCCACTCACATGATTTTCCTATAGATGTATGTTAATCACGGGAAGCCTTGCCTTCTTCCCTACACAGCCATCCAACATTGAACATGTCTGCCTTTGTATCCTTTGGTGCATGAAGACTGGACATACATAAAGTTGGGTTCAGTAAAATATATATATAAAGCATGGTTGGTCCCATTAGAGAGGGAAAATCACCCAATAGGTTGCATGCACGTGTGAAATATTAGCAACATCGCCCATCTAATCTGTACTTCCCTCTTAATAGTAGATAAGCTTATGAGGACATTCCACCGTCTTTTGTGTGCACAACTGGTGACGATTTACTGAAATATACAGTTGCATTTATGTCAAGCTTCAAATGTACTTTCCTTTCCTGATTGTGGCATTGATGTCTTACCAGTTGCTTGAAAAACGTCATCAGCTTGGGCTTGGGGGGCTTGCTTTCTTCTCCTTTGGATTTCCTGGCCTTGTCATCAGCTTCTTGGCTTTTGGTGTCATCTTTACTGGGAGCTGATGCTTGTACGGACACTTCTACTTTTACTGCCTCCATTTCCGGCTCGGCTGCATTCTGGTTTGTTTTAAAATAGGGTTGTCAGTCAAATATTTGTAGGAATATTTCATTGCACTGATACATGTGCCTATACATTTCAACACACTCTTGAAAACTTATTGATGTTTTTACCTGCAGAGCGCTCACTGCATGACTTACTTGCTTCTTGAAATATGTGTATTTATTAGCACCAGCGACAGTGACAGTAATAATGCTAACAAAGAGGCAAACAGGTGCATGTGGAAGAGCATATCATGGCAGGGTCATTTCTGACCATGATTATTTCTTTGAATTTGACAGTTGCGGTTTAAATCGCGGCTGTCACACTTGCACTTCCAATGGGGATGGAAATTTTTTTTGTGTGGTTAATTTCACAGTCTCTGTGAAATGCGCAAACAGCACCCACGTGGTTGCTGGGAGTCTGTCATGCATTCTAACACTAATGTATGCCACTGTCCAGCCCTTCCTGAAATGCGCAGGTCCCCTTTGAGAAGAAGGTCCTCTGCACGTTTCAGCAATTAGCGCAATTGGACAAAAGTGCATCCACTTTGCTTTTTTCATTTGCGTTCATTTTTTAGACTCTGCCCATAATATTTATGGACTATACGTGAGCATAGACAATATGGTTAGATCAATATGCAAAACAGTCACAATATATGTAGGTGTGTAAATAAGTTGAAATAGGAATGGGCATAAATACAATTTAAAAAAATTAAACCAGTGGGAATGTTTATTTTGAAAGAGAGTTAAGGTTTCTACCTTCAAAAAGGTATACAAACATTGGGAATGTCACCTTTAAGGTAGAAACACTCAGTTGAAATTAAGTATTTCTCTACTATATATAAAGCCACCACACAAAATTAAACCTCAACTCACAATATACCACTACTTCACCACAATCACTTTAAATATTAAGTAATTAATTTTTATTTTGGTAGGCCTTAACAAATTCCGAATCATTCAAATATGATTGGTCCAAAACAGGACGGTAAGAAAGACTAAGGGAATGAAACCACATGACCAGATAATGCTTGCACTCAAATTCCTTATACTGGGACCCAATAGATGATCGGATCCCTCTTCAAGTTCTCTGTATATTATATACAGGCTCCACTTACATACTGTCACCCAGATACAGGCGGCCTGTCCGGTCCCATGGTATTAGCGCAGGACAAATGCAATACATTATAATACAATAATGAACAGCACAGTTTGCTCTGTCCCTTCAGCCAGGGACGTCATTTCACCAAAATGCCAGGGGTAGCAGAAGTGACATCGCATGGCCCTTGACCTCTGATGTCATTTGGCCCCCACCCTGAGGTGACATCACAGGAAGCGATGGAACACAACCGTTTACTCCTTGACAAAACAGGAAGTGGCATCACATAGCATTGTTTCTAAGTACACTATGAAAAATATGTTACCATATCACTGGAACGTGATATATATTTCATACAAGAATGGATCACCATATGTATCGCCAGAAAAAAAACATGCCATAACTGCAACTTGCGAACAGCAAAATACATAGTCCGAAATTGATGCTTATTCTACTCTAAATGCTTTTTGGAGGATTTTGTCTGCAGTATGAATTTGAGGTGTTTAAGAACAGGCAAAATCAGGGACTCACCCCCTGAAGTGTGCCTGAAAAAACCTTTAATAATGAGTCTAGCAAATATTGTGTATAATTCCAGAAAGAAACATTATTTGTTATTCCTATTCTTCCTCATTTAGGGTGACTACTCAAAGTGTTACACTTGTGGAACCCCTGTTCTTTTTAAGAAGCCTGATCAAGAAAGCCATCCACTCTCGAAACAAAGAGGCACATGGTATTGGCCAGAAACCAGGAGCTTCAATTTGTAAAAAGAAAAAAGGGGAGAAGGTTTAGGGGTAGCAAGGAAGACCACAGGGGTAGCAAGGGAGACCTCAGGGGTCACACGTGCAACCCCTGGTGACCCCTAAATGACATCCCTGCCTTCAGCACTTTGGAAACAACTACCCACATATGAGGAGTCAAGGCATAAGATGTATTTTCCATTGAAATTTGGCATATGGATTGGATGGCACAGGGATTTGCTCAACCTTCCTTCCTCTGCTTCCGTAGTCCGCTTTAGTTACTCCGCCATTAGTTGTCCTGTAAAATGTCTGCCAGTGTAGAAATGTTTGGGATGAACGTTCTACAATAGCCAACCAGTCTCAGGAAGGTTTGTGTTCTTTCTTGGTCTTGGGGTTTAGGAAGGCTTGCAGTGCTTCCACTTTTCCTTTGTGGAGTTGCACGCTTCATTTCATTAGCTTGAATCCTGGGCACCTCACCAAGGAAATGGTTAGATGACATTTTCTGTGATTGGCCTGAAGACTGGACCTGGTAGACTCTGGCAAACTTGGTCGAGATGACACATGTGCAAAGCCCAGGTTTGTATATACGACACTATCATTTAAGTAGGCTGCCACAATATCATAATGGGGCTGTAGGATCATGTTCATGACTCTTTGTGATGTGGCTGGGGCAATAAAGGTAAACTGCTGTATTCCGGTAGGTGCAGAAAAGTCTGTCTTGGCTTAGTCTTTTGGTGCTGGGTGTTCTACCAATAGCTCTAGGTAAGTTATAATGTCAATAGATATTGGGCAGGTCTGATGCATTCAATAATTTAATCAATGCAAGACATTGCTTAGGTTCCAAATTTAGAGATCTTGGTTACTTTTTGGAATTCTGTGCAAAACCTTCAGCTTTAGTCTGATTTCTCCATGAGAACAGTTGGTGATGGCCATTGGCTCTGGAAAGGTTTTATTACACCTAGGTCTAATATCCTCTTTACCTCCTCTCGGAAGGCTTTGTGCCGGGCCGTTGCCTGGCGTCTTCATTCAATGCACAAAGCCTTAAGTCGTGACTAGTTTTTTTTTTAATGGAAAGTCTTGGAAGTGATGTAGGCAGTTTTGCAAATCATATTCTTAAGATGATTTCAGCCTTTTCAAAATCATTTGAATAAGTCACTCAGTAAAAAAAGTAAAAAGTACATCCTGGGTCGATTCCGCTGGGGCCTTTGTTTGTGCTTTGTATTTGTTTGTGCTTTGTATGCTTTCAGTTAGTTCACATGGTAAACTTGCATTGGCTTTCGACACTCTTCCTGTTTAACCCAACAACTGAGACCCTTCAGCACTTTATTAACTTTGTAACGTGCATGCAACTTGGCTAGAAGTTTGTTTTCAGATTCTGGTAAGGGGACTAGGACCCTATTGACCACATTTCTTCTTTGTACAGACACCTGTCTCTTGTAAAATATTTTTGCTTCTTTTGGGCTTCCTGTAGATGTCGTCTAATTTAGGAACATACCAGCTGAATATGGGCTTGAGTATCATGCACAAAACTGAAATATTGGGCCTCATTACACGGTACCGCCTTACTACGAGGTCCCTTTGCGGGTTGGGGAATTTAACGCCTGCTTTTTGCAGGTGTTAAAAACCAACCCGCAAAGGGACCAGTGGAGCTAATTACGGTACCGCAATTTGCGGTACCGTAATTAGCGCCTTCCCCATTCCCATAGAGCCCTATGGGGCAAAAATGGGAATGGGGAAGGGCAATGGTGGAAGGGGGAATTACTGCCCCGCCAACCTTGGAATAGGGCGGTAATTCCCCTTGCCACCAAGCCGGTGTCGGTATTTTACCGGCATGAACCATGGCGCTATTAGCGCCATGGTTTACCGCCTACCGTGTAATGAGGCCCATTGTGTCCCCTGTCCCGCTGATTATTTGAGTCTTCTCTAAGCATGGACAAGTTATCCCAGGGTTCTTTGATATCTACCAGTTCAAACTGGGAGAAGTACCTGGAAGCTTAAGGGCTCTTCCATGCGTTGAAGAGGGCCCATGGCATAATTCTGTCTGAAGTGTGAGCACCCTTGTTGATAAGCTTACACAGAACATTCTTAAGGGTTTAATCAAATCTTTCCACTAAGCCATCTGTTTGAGGATGATAAATGCAAGTGCATAGGGTGACTATATGGAGGAGTTTATTTGGGTCAGACATGAGTCTTGGCATGGAAACCCCAGCTGGGAGAAATAGTTTTAGATGTTTTAGGATGTGTAGCATAGTTTTGCTTCAGATCAGAAAGGCATCAGGATATCTGGTGGCATAAACCACAATGACAAGGATAGACTTATTTCCATTCTTGGAGGAGCTGAGTGTTGCCATGATATTCATCCCAATCATAGAGAAGGGGATGTTAATGAATGAATGATGTTTTAAAGGGTCTCAATCCATATAGTTGTGACTGGTGTTGTGGCAGATTAGACAGGTTTTACAGCACTGCTAAATGTGTCGATACATTCCAGCCCAAAATAAATTAACTAATACATGTTCCTGTCTCTTGGCTATCTCCTGGTGACCTGCGGCAATGTGCCAGATCTAACACTGCCATGCTAAACATATGGCACTGTCTACTGAAGCCTCACTCCTTGGATATTATATCCTCAAAGGTGGTCCAAAGTGAGGAATTGTTTCTTTGCATTGCTGTAAATTCTGATCTGAGGGGTAGGGGCCATTGACCCCATAATGGGATCAAGCTAACTAAGCCCCACTCAACATGTTAAGAGAATGTGATGTATGTTCTTATTTCAGGATTTTAGCTCAAAATTGGTGGCACAAAGCTACTATTTTCCACTTTCAGTTGGAATGAGAAAACTGGATCACCTTGATCTTGCCCCAATGCTCACATTCTATTGTCCCTTCTCTTAAACATGTGTTATTCTTTAGGGCAAACCTGGTCTTGGCTGCTACCCTCAAAAGGATCCAGAGTGAAACTGTACTCTTATCCCTGCAAGCACAAGCATAAAGAACCTGAGAGGGTCATACATATTCACTGTGCTGTGGAGGTCAAAGCCGAACACTCCTGTGGTGACTTGGAGGTCAGTCAGGCCAACCTCTTCTCTACATTAAGGGTTGCATTGGGAAGCGATAGGCAGGCGTCTCTTCAGGCCTCTATGGATCCTCTTCTGAAACCCACTACCATGAAGACTCCATGGAGGATTCGAAACTCATCAAGTTTATTCTGGACGATATACACAGATGGACTACTCAAACGTGGTCAGAATGGCAAACAAAAATGATGGCTTCAAAGGTTTCCTCAAAATCTCATTGGGCCTCCTGGATAAAAGGTTGCTCCATTGGGTGGTTTCTGCGTCACAGGTGAGCCTTCTGAGGGAGCCTACAGGCAGGGCAGCTTCTCTCAGGTATTGTAGGAGTCTCTGTTGAGGTTCCTGGGTCTCTTGCAGGAAGACATTCAGTATCTCTCAGAGGTAAGGTGGACTAGGAGGATGCCTAAGCACCTGCTGGACATTTAGATAATTTCCCTGCCTTAGGGACTTGATCCAGATGTCACCCAACCACATCTTGCTCTCCCATTGGCTGATTTACTATCTACTTGTGGCTCAGGGCCAGACACTCTAGCTTGCTGTATCCCTTGAGCTTTCCCTTGACTAAGCTCCCTGATTTTCCATCAGGTGCTTGTTCGTCTTCCCACTCATTTCAGACAGCACATCGATTTGCATTCTTTTACTCTGACAAGCAAAGTCCCTTCATCTCCAGGGATCTTCCCCTCCTACTCTTTACTGTGTCTAGAACTTTTCTCCCTCTCACTCTCTCTCTGCTCTCTTCCTTGATGATTACCTCCCCAACTTCTTCTGATCTCTTCTCCCCTCATTGTTCTTCAACTCCTCCAACCTTGTCTCCTTAGTCTACCCCTGCACTTCCAACCTCTACTTTCTCTCCTCCTCGTGCTCAATGTTTACCTCCTCCAACCTACCTTCTCGTCCCTCTTCCTGCTCCTCTAATTCACTCTGCTCTTGTACCTCTCCCGAGGCCCACTACACTGTTTGGGAGCAGACCAGGGGTCGTGGTAGATGCCTTGTTGTCCTTGGAGCCCAGTAACAAAGAGATGTGAAGCCACGTGAAGCACAGCTGCATGTCGGGCCACTGCCGGAGGAAGGGAGCAAAAGAACTATGGAATTCTGGGTATAGTGGGATTATTTGCACTATGTGTTGAGGCAGAGCCAGTAAAGAAGAAGAAAGTTGCAAGGGTTCCTGACGTGGAGGCTGGAAGCCTCATACAGTAAGTACTGGGGCAAGGAAGATGGATGCAGCAGAAAAGCACTCCTCCTGAAGAATGCTTCACTCCTATTGGTGAGCTTCCATCAACATTTCAGTGTTATTCCTATGCAGAAAGTAAGCTATAGTATTGGGCTTTCTCGATCACAAGAGCCATTGCAATCAAAGGTTTATTCGTTTGAAAACGATATGTGCTTTTTTGAGTAAGCTCAACTGCAGAATACAACGACTGTTTGTACATTAACTGGAGCCCCCACAGCAACCCTGTTGGAAAAAAAGTTCTTTTAGTTAGGTTGCTTGACCTCAGCCTATCGAGAGGAAGCTACGGGTTTTAAGAAGCAACACATTCATCTACTTCTAACAGGAGAGTGATTCATATCTTAACATGTTATCCATGGTGCACCCCTATTCCCCTGAATACTCTCCTGGGCACACACTGCACCTGAAAGATGAAGACATGTCTTTGCAGGGCTGGACCCAGGTCTGCCAGTACCATGTGTGCAATATTTGGCCCCCCGCCTTATCCCCCAATGTTCTTTAGACTACAAATAAAAACCAGAATGCAACGAAGGAAATACGTATAGTACACCGTGGGAATGGGAATAGTTGCTCATGTTCTCACCCCTTCCTCTGGTGCGCGGGGGTCAAAGTTTGCAGAGTGCTGCTGCATTTGAATAGACACAACAATCTACAATCTGTAGTGTGTTTAGGGCCGTGCCAGGCGTGGCGTGATTCTTGAATAGGCGCTGGTGCCGCGCCTCTGTCCCTCACTGTCATACAAAGTGTCAGTCAAAGGGCCTCATTCCGAGTATGGCGGTAAGGGATAGCGGCCACCGGTAACGAGACCGGTGGCGGTGATCCCTTACCGCCATACTCCGAGTTCCCTTTGCGCCCTCGCCCTTAACGCCTGCTTTGAGCAGGTGTTAAAGTCGAGGGCGCAAAGGGGCCTCCAAGCCAATAACGGTCACCGTAATGAACGGTCACCGTTATTTGCATCTTCCCCATTCCCTTTGAGCCCTATGGGGGCTCATTTGGGAATGGGGAAGAGCCTTGGTGAATGGGGAATTACCGCCCCGCCAACCTTGGAATGGGGCGGTAATTCCGCCATCCACCAAGGCGCTGCTGGTCCGGGTACGGCGTCAACCAAGGCGTTAATAGCGCCATTGGTTAGCGCCGTACTCGGAATGAGGCCCAATGACTTTCTGTTAGTAAGTGACTCACTAATAGAAAGTCATTGACTGACACTTTACATGACGCGTTAGATTTGTGTGAGCTGGCGGCACCCTTTATCTGCAGCGCCCCTGTGCCACTGCACCACTTGATCACCCCTTGAGCCAGCTCTGGTAGGCAGTCAATGCCTTTGCAATGGAAGGGGGATAACTGCAAATGCGTTGATTGCCCGTTCTGCCAATAACATGGCACACAAATCAAACACATGTCTAAATTAGCTAATATCATTTAGGTTTGAGGGCCAGTCTGCAATACCTACCTGCTATGTAACCTGGGGCCATTTTTGCGAGCAACAAATAAATCAAACATTCTATTGCCACATTTTAGGTTTTTGGGGTTTGTTAACATAGGCATTTCCAAAGATATAGATTTTTGTTCTGCAGAGTTTGGAATAGGTTTGCCTTGTTAAGTAAAACTATCCAACCACAATATAACCATTTTCAAAATGTAGATTTATAGTGCTTAGTTAATATATTACCCTTATCGTCATACACCGTTCATATCACTCTAACTTCACCCATAGCCTCCTTACCGTCCTCAGTTCTCTTTAATAGTGATATTTATTTTGTTCAGCACTTGCTATTGTTTGCTTCCATAGTTTGTAAATAACTTATGTTACCATGATCACTGCCAGTTGTACTCAATGTATCGACTGTAGAAGAATAAACGTCAGGGACACCCCTGTCAGAATCAAAACGTATGCGTGCATGATGGACATGTATCGAGATAGTTCCTTATATGGCCCTACAAGATGTAACTACTTATCTGACAGTGTTAAATGTTTTCTCTCTTATCACGCAAAAGTAATCTGAATGAGCACTATACAACGTTCGTTGACACTTAATAATGTTAACCATGCTGGCTCAGACTTCAACACTCATTTAATAGAATTTGGGCATGATTTACAAAAGGTTTAGCGCAGAGTAAAGTTTCTTTGCACTGCAAAAGTACACTTTGCGCCACGTAGGACCTAATTCACAAAAAAAGAGCTAAGTCGCTAGCGCGAGCAAGATCATTGCGTGGAACAAATGTACTGTGCTGGGAGCCAATTCATGGAATGAAAAAACGGCCAGAAGCTTGCAGTGCACAGAAAAATGTGTAGCACTCGCCAGGCCCCCAACTACAGGCCCCCATTGCAAATAGAAGATAGTACTGTCAAGCAACTTTTGCGAAGGGCCCATGGGAAATAAGTAGTCAAGGATTGCTTACCAGTAATCACCATTAATTCCACACCTCTCCTGCGACTGACAAGTCCTTGTCCCAGTACCAACATTAATCTGTACCCACAGCCCCCTACATTAAGGCAGCACACACAAGTCTGCCCTCTCCCAGTACCCCCACTAATCTGTGCCCCCAAATCTGCTTCACTCTACGCCCACTTCTCTCCCATACAGTACTTGCCCCAACAAGGGGCCACATAACAATAATGCACCCCAAATACACATCACCCCAACTCCCACTCTTACTCTTTCAGCTGTTGGCAGGCAAGTGTTGTAGCCAAATTACATGCGAGGGTATGCGGACTACTTAGGTGGACTGGGGATTCATCATGGACCTCTGCAAGCAAGATGGTTCAATAGATATACAGTCAGACATTTCACATTTCATCCAACTCCTGGAGTCAGTACTGTGCACCGAAAGAATTAAAGTGGGCATTGGGTCGAGCTGTACTTCTGGTGCATTATTGTGATGTCACACCTTGTTAGAGCAAGCACTGTGTTGGATAGGAGTGAGTGTAGAGTGATGCGGATTTGGGGATGCAGATTAGTGGGGGTACTGGGATGAGTGTGGACGTGCGGTTGCTGCCTTGATGTAGGGTGCAGATTAGTGGGGATACTGGGGCAAGGGCAGACTTTTATGGGTGCTGCCTTCATGTAGGGGGTTGGTGTGCATATTACTGTGGGTTACTGGGGCAAGGGCGGACTTGTGGGTGCAGCCTTAATGTAGGGGGTTGGGGCACAGATTAGGGTGGGTACTCGGACGAGGGCAGACTTGTGGTGCTTCCTTTATGTAGGGGACTGGGTGCAGATTAGTGGGGGTTTTGGAAGGAGGACCAGCATACCCCCTAATTGCTCATTCTTGATTCACAGAAATTTGAAGTACCACACTTAAATAGTTCTAATACTTCTTTTTGTGATTTGTGACATATATACACATTTGTTAGCTTGTGTATAATGCAGAACACCAGATTATACAAATGTAGCAATATAGATTGCCAGACAAAACATAGCAAGTTAAATTCCTTGCCCGTAGGTACATGTAGTCAACACGACATAAAATCTACTGTCGATACACAAACACGGCAGGAGTCAAATCAGGTAAACAGTTACAGTGGATACAGATAATGAACAACAAATGTATACAGTGAAAACATTTATGTCACTATGGTTCAGAAGTCAATGTCTACACCAAGGTGTTTCGGCCTTTTGCAGTGGCTATGTTCTAGCCATGCTCGCTCTTATGGGGGCCTTTGTCAGGACAGGGAAGACTCTAGCGTCTAGGTGTTCGTAGAATGCTGTGAAGATGAATGAGGCACAGTGAGAGGGGTGCTAGTGAACATAATTAACAAGAAAAGTGACTGAATCACAGTGTGTGCCCAGTATCTGGTGGGCACAGCTTATCTTGTGGGCGGGTATTGGAGCCACAGGTGGGAGAGTGTGGGTCCAAGGACCTGAGATGTCTCTTGATGTGAAGGTTACTGGATGCCTATTGGGATAGAGAGGGAGGGCTTAGTGTGTCCCTGATCTATCATAGCAAACACTCTGCATGAGGCGCAATAAAAACAACACACTTACCTTATTCGAGTGAGCGTGTGTGCGCCGCGGGATTGAATGTACTTGTAAAGCTGCTGCTACAGCGGGGCCTAATGTATGTGACCTAAAAGAATGTACATGGTTACCACTGGCCTATGCTGGTTCTAATGACCCGTTCATTTGTATGTGACGATTAGATAGCCCTCCTAGGCAGAATAGGGTCATCACCAGGAGCCCTTGCTTCAATTATTAGGTACTAGGAGGAGGTCTTGTCGGCTGCAGGAGGGGTTGTAGTAATGGTGATTACTTTTAAGTAATCCTTGATTACTTATTTCTTACGGGCGCAGCGCAAAAGTTGTTCGACAACGCTATGTTCTTTTTGCCATGGGTCCGTGATGTGGGCATGCAAGGCGCTACTAATTTTTCATTACGTTTCAAATTTCTGCGCACTTTTGATTCCATGAATTGGCTCCCAGCATACTACATTTGTTCCACCCAATTTTCTTGCTCGCACTAACTACTTAGCACAGACTTCGAGTTAAAAAATAAACAAATTGGCACATTTAGTATATTGTACAGTGCACTTTACTCCACATTAAACGTTTTGTAAATTAGGCCCTTTGTCTTAAATTGCAATGCTGTTATCCAAAAATATAAGTTGATGACTGTATACCGATTTCTGCAGTCATGTTTTGACCCACTGAGATATCCTGCTAGCTATCTTTCTTGGTTATTCACTTTCTTCAACAGCAACTACCAACATTCTGTGGCCACTAGATGGCACTGCTTCCTCTCTGTCTGCTTGATCTGTAGCACAGACCTTTCAGAGAAAGTGTGTATATATAGGTAGGTATGCATATTATTCATTTGGTATCAAAGCACTCACTGTGACATCTGGTTGAATATTGACATACTTAATATCACCCTATTTCGACAGCGCTTTGGATAAAAGCACTATATAAACTGTCTAATTAAATAAATATGTGTATTTGAACAACTATAGAATTATGAGAGCTAGAGGTCACTCCACCAGGATTTTCTAGCTCTCCACCTGGATTCCTGTCTGTGATATGCATTTTACACATATATCTAGCCCACTGGGCTAGCTTACCAGTTCGCATTGCAGTGCAGACCTGAACAATCGATCTTGAGCTTGTTTATCGCATGCTAAATAAGAATGTCGAAGTGAAAACAATGTAATCTGAATGTGCTTGGCGGGGTTTGTGTTGTTAGAAGCAAATATGAGAGCATTCATTACAAACTAATACTTGCCCTAGGCCTCAATGGGATGGTCTCAGAGCAAACCTTCATCACCCAACAGAACACGTGTTTTTCTCTGTAGACTTCAGAGGGTAACACAATTGGTTCATGCTCCTTGACTTTACAAAATCCTACAACACCCTCCAAAAATGTTCCCTACAGGGAATTAGGTGGAATCCCCATTCACAGTTAATGTTTTTTACACTCCCAAAAATTGTCCATCTCAATTGACATCAATGGTATCCTCGCACAAAATACATCTTCATCACTATTCAAAAAAGTGTGCATATCCATTCACTTCCTTAGACTCTCCATCAAAGCAAATGTCAAACACCATTTGAAACAATAGTGAGGATCCATCAACTTTAATGGAACAATGTTGCAAAAACAATTCTTCAACACCCATTAACACATAGCAGGCTGCTGCATTAACTGTGCTCTTATGATCGCCAGAAGATGGACTTGCTTAGAGACATTTTAATTTCTACAGATCTGGCAGTTAACCTATTACCAAGCGCCCATATTTTTAAGTTTTGGTTTATAAGTAATGCAGCATTACAGTCGATTTTCTACAAAAACTAATGCTATGAGAGGGGAGGATCACTTCCGGAGATGGATACAGATCCAAAAGTGCCATTAACATTTGCTTTAATTCCATTAATTTTAATTCCATTAATTAATTTCCTGACCTTTCCACATTCATGTGTTCCTACTAATAGTCTTTCTTTTATTTCTATGCACCTGGGCAGAGTTTACAATAAATGTCTATCAGCACTTTTAAAATGATCTTTGGCTCCACACAGAAATTGTGAGGTATTTTAAAAAATATATAATAAATGTCTGGAGAACTGTGGCTCCTCCCCTTCAAGAAACCTGAAATAGTTGTTCGTTATTGGTTGTGGATTGTGCAGGTGTGCATATATATATATTTGTTCTTATATTTCAATTTGGACGTGCACAATTCAAAATGAATATTTATCAGCCATCCTAAGACTTCTTCCTGGAGAATGTGCTGCCCTCAGACGCTTGTTTCTGCGACCAATGTGGTGAAAGGATGTAATGCCAGAGAGAGAGGCCACCTGGGCAGGGAAGGAGGCAAGATGCAGTGCATGTGGCGCGGGCAATGTATACATTGTCCTAAAGTGACTCCTCCATAGGACCTGAACAGCAGCATATGTGGCGTCTTTGCATCGAGGTTAGCAGTGTGTGCCCTGGTGTGCCTTCCTCGCTGTTATGTCTGTGTCCCATCTCTCCCTTCCATCATGTGGCTTTTCTCTGTGCCCTGCAGCCTGTTTTCTCAGTGCCTTACTGTGCACTGTTACAGTATGTCTCTCTGCACTGCTGCTATATAACATGTCTCCACGCCCTATTCTGTGGCCAGTCTGTTACCCTGTAGAATCCACTGTCTGCAAGCTGCTCGCTCCAATGTGAATGTGCCTGGTTCCGGTGCCTGTCAGTCTAGTTTGCTTTGTGAATTATCTGGATACCCCATTAAGTATTCCTCTGTGTTCGCTGTATCTGTGACGTGGTGCTACCCCTGTCACTTTGTACTGCTCTCCATCATTTCTCTGTGCACTGCTCGTTTTACTGCTCTTTGCTCAGCCCTCACTCATGTCCTGTTTGGTTTACCCTGCTCTGTGGCCTGTGATAGAAACCTATTTCTGCACCTTGCTTTGCATGTCAAACGTGCTACTCCTTATCCCACCCTCTCTACATTATCTGTGCAATGCTGGACTCTCTACTCCATCTCTTTGCTGCTATGTGTACTTTCTCTTTGCTCTATTTTACTGCAGAGTTGAGCCCTTACTGAGTGTCCTGCCGGAGGTTTGTACCATAGGTATTTGCTTCCCTGGGCCCTATGTACTAGCCTTTCTCTTTGGTGCTCTATGTCAGATCTCCCTTTTATTCTATACCTTCCATTGTAATACACCTCCCTGGTGTTGTCTGCCCAAAGACTCTTTGGGGCTCATTTTAGAGTCCCCAGTCATTTGGTAATGGGACCCATTACGGTCACACTTGAAAGTTCACAGGTCCCTGCTGCCAGATTTTCATCATTTGCTCGGAGTGCCAAAGGTAAGCGTGCAAGCTTGTATGCTACTTTTTGTCCTCCTTTTGTACTACGCCATACAAATTGAGTAAACGTCACCTGCAATGTGCGCATGACAGGCAGCGTGTACAATGGATCCCTATGTAGGCCACCTGCTTTTTTCTACTCCAAGGTATGTACCACCCTGTATTCCATCTAGCTGTAATGGTGAGACCACTCTGCAGTTTCCTATTAATCAAGTGGTGTGCTGTGTACTGCCCCCCGCCCACCCCTCTCATATTTTACATGAAAAGCTGGATGTTTCGTTTGTGGAGGGGTAACCAGTACCATTACTCAGCTATGTGGATGATGCGGTTTTAGGTGAGCAAGCCCCATTTGTTCTGTGGTGGTTATTGATAAGTATTGTACATGCAGGGCCGTAGTGGATTTAGTAATACGTTGCCACATTGTAATTGCTGGTGCAAGAAAACATGTTAATTATGCTTTTACACTGAATGGTGGAAAGATACGGAGGGTCAACCAATTTAATTTGTTGGTTGTGACTTCTCTGAAAAGGTTAGGGGTTTTAACCATGCTGAAAATGTTTGCTTTTTCAAAAAACAAGCATATGCTGAAATTCTCCAGATGTGCAGTAGTTTGGGCACTCGTCTTGTTGAAAGTATTTTGTGCATTTATCATGCCAAATCTTGTGCCATTGTTTCCTATGGCACTGAATTGTGGGGGTGGGGGTGCCCCCAATCTCCCTATGTGGCAGAAGATAATTGTTTGATTCTTTTTATTGTTTCCTAAATCCGCACCTCATTTTGCAGTCCATAATGTACTGAATTAGGGGCAAATCTCGGACGGGAAAAGTATAAGATTGGTTAAGTTTTGTTTTGTGACTGTGCATCTAGAATTCCATGGTTTCACTACAGTAGAAACTGAAATCAAAGAAAATTGCTTACAACCACAAATGATCCAGAAAAGTGAGCGAGGATGCTGCAAGACAATACTGCATTATTTGTCTGTGTCCAGAGAGCCCATACAGATCCGACAAATCAATATCAGACTGCATCTTGCCTTCTCCTCCTCTGGAGTAATCAGTCAGTATCCGCTGTGGATATGAGCCTGATACTTTTTACTTGATGGATAAGTTGTGATTTTATTCATAAAGCGAAATTGTATTGTTACTGATTTTTTAACAAGCTTGTGTTATTATATACCTGAGATGTTTGTATTACACAAATGTATTTATTATTGTGTTACTGCTATCCACTTATTAGTTTTTTCATTTAACCAAAATACTGTTCCTCAACGAAATTCCTCAAAACATTTCTATAAATAAGTCTGGTGTAACTATCAGATCTATTCCTCCGAACATAAAATAATGCATAGGGGTGATTAAATATGTCCCCTTCTCGGTATGGATGATGTCAATGTAGGTTATATCTAAACTATATGACACAAACCTGCCTTCTGCCTCCAACACATGGGGCCTCATTCCGAGTACGGCGCTAACCAATGGCGCTATTAACGCCTTGGTTGACGCCGTACCCGGACCGGCAGCGCCTTGGTGGTTGGCGGAATTACCGCCCCATTCCAAGGTTGGCGGGGCGGTAATTCCCCAATCCCCATTTACCCTTCCCCATTCCCATTCTTGCCCCATAGGGCATAATGGGAGTGGGGAAGGCGTCAATTACGCCACCGTAAATTACGGTGGCGTAATTTACATCAAGGTCCCTTAGCGCCATGGTATTTAACGCCTGCTAAAAGCAGGTGTTAAAAGCACCATGGCGCTAAGGGAACTCGGAGTATGGCGGTAAGGGATTACCGCCACCGCTCTCGTTAGCGGTGGCCGCTATCCCTTACCGCCATACTCGGAATGAGGCCCATGGCCTTTACCCACTGAGTACCTCTCTTTGCTGTTTCACCACCAGCTAACATACTATGAGCACACCGCCCCACCCAGACCCCTTTGCTGACTCACAGCCATTCATCTATTGAATTGTCCTTATCATCTGAACACGACCCCCTTTATTTCGCCACTTACACTTACTTTGTCATACATTCCTTTCAATAGCATTTTCTTTGTCATACATTTACCTTGTCATGCCTTTCTTTCTCTGCATCTTCACATTGTGAAGCTAGTGATAGATGTGGTTATGCATAGTTTAAGGTTAGGTTTGAGGGTCAAGGGTTGGCAGGGGAAGAATAAGAGGTAGAAAAGAAGGTTGGTGCAGAGGGTCTCTGCATGCAATGACAAAGTAAAGCCTGGCGAAGGGTACATAAACAAAGTGAATGCCTGACGAAGTAAATGTGGTAAAGTAAATGACAGCGAAGTGAATGCTGGCAGAAAAAGACATACATTATACACATCTCAAGCACTTCTAGCTTTAAAAAAGTGCACACCATTCACCCTCAACCTGCCTCATAGCACCACCCCACCTCACCACCACACACAGAGTGACAACCCCAAGGGCACCAACACATCTAGAAAAACAACCATACATTCTAGACTGATCACATAGAATATGAAGGTCAACTTCCCTAACCCAGCCCATCACTAACATCCAGGCATCATGGCAGGTGTCTGAAAACCTGGTAACACAATGCTATGAAGCCGGACACTCCAACCACGCACACGTTCTGAGTAACTAACACACTGGATACAAATACCTTGTAGAACTGCCACACAACACCACCCTAAGGTGCAATTGCAGTCTGCAAAGCCCAACTACCCAATGGAACACCAACACTGAAAGCCCAGATAGCACAGAAACTATTTCAAAGATTGAGCCAACAAAACATGCTCACCTAATACATTAGAATGTTGCACTACCCGCTCACTGGGGAACACATTCATACACATTCATTGCGTTGTCATCTAATACCGCATTTCTGTCATTTGGGAGGTTTTAGAGACCATGAAGATCCATATCAGAACAACCTAGACACCTAGCAGCTCAGTAGGCATTAAAAAATATGACCGTCCTAAGCCAACAAGACATTTATTTATTTTATGGTTTTTTTATAACACGTCTAATACCCAGGGTCGGACTGGGACAAGAAATAGGCCCGGACACCCAAAAAAAAGTGGCCCACCCCTCGCCTCAGAAAAGTGGCCCACCCCTCACTTCAAAAAAAGTGGCCCTCAAACCATCATCTGTGAATCACGTAAATTCGCGACTTTACAGAAAATGCTACTTATGGAGGGTTCATGTGTCTGTTGCATGTTGTTATGTTTTGTGTAAATGCTTGAGAAAGTGATAACATTCCTTTTGTTTTTGTTTAAAAAAAAAAACATCATCACATAGTAAAATACTAATGTTGCAGAACCAGACTCAAATCATGTCTACTCGTTGCCACCAGTAATGAAAATAGTTGTATTTAATAATGATGACACAATAACAACACAACTCATAAAAACTTTGCATACAGTTCTGTGACAGGGTCCACCGCTCCTGGAAATCCTGCTTCCAGCTTCATGAAAATCCTGGAAATCACTCAATCAAGAGTTCCTGCAACAATGCACTTTTATGTGCAACCAGGTCGATTATGTCCGGATTTTGCAATTGGACAAGCACATTCCGCTCCACAGACATGAGCATAAAGACTTTGCCAATTCTGGGGATTACATTATGTAGTCGACCCGGCTTTAGGTGTGCAGGTATGTGTGTTTTCCATCCAATCAAGTATGTGCATCCTTAACATGCAGCCCGAGGCGCGAACCTAACCTAACCTAACCTGCCTAGGCTGTCACAGTAGGGAGGGCAGAGAGCATACACACGGGTGCACCTTCAGGAAAGGGGTTCCATGGACATGAGCAGCTCTGTACACAGGGGCCCTAGCAGCAAAGGGATCCCACACACATCATGTGCAGCTCTGCACACAGGGGCCCTAGCAGCAAAGGGGTCCCAGACACATGTGCAGCTCTGCACACAGGGGCCCTAGCAGCAAAGAGGTCCCGTGGACATGAGCAGCACTGTACACAGGGGCCCTAGCAGCAAAGGGGTCCCAGACACATGTGCAGCTCTGCACACAGGGGCCCTAGCAGCAAAGAGGTCCCGTGGACATGAGCAGCACTGTACACAGGGGCCCTAGCAGCAAAGGGGTCCCACACACATGTGCAGCTCTGCACACAGGGGCCCTAGCAGCAAAGAGGAAACAGATAACGGGTCGGATGAATGCTGCAGAGGTGGAGGGAAGAGAAGGCCCGCACCCATACTACCATTGATCCATCCCCTCGGGCCTCGGTGGGCTGAGAAGACACAACCACCCCCCCTAACCCCATACCTGGGAAGAGACTTTGGGTCCACCATTACTGAAGCAGGGGCATCGACAGCGCATCACACATTCGGCGTGCTGCATAGCAGGGAACGATAATGCACATGCCCGCGTGAGCAACACGGGGGCAACACTGAGTACATAGCACCCTGCACGCTGAGCTGACAAATAACGCACAGTCTGCACAGACTCCTGGACGCAATGAATAATGCCGCCATACCCCGGTGCTCCCCCGAGAATAAATTCACAGAGCACGACCGCTAGCCTGCCCTTATGGAAGCAGAGTAAGACCTTCAGCGGAGGGGGACACCCTACCATAAAGACAGGTGACATGCTCTTAAGCAGGGGGAGAGGAGCGAGCACATATAGCAAGAGACGCTGTGCTTTAACAAACCTGCACACTGCGAAGCAGCGCGTATATAGTTCATTATAAAGACAGGCCACACGAGGAAACACAGCTGCAAGAACTGTATCTACATAACACTGCAGGCTGGAAAGCACCCGGGGTGAACAATAGGCTTCCCGGCTCGCAAAGAACCCAAAGCGGATGCAGGATCTCTCAGCACATAAGGGCGCATGGCAAGCAAAAGAACATACAAGGGGTGCAGGGCCCGAACGTCGCTCGCACAGAGGAAGCACATGGTGCCCAATTCTATGCAGACGTGCCCCCCTTAACGCCTGGGTCCACGACAGCATGCACACAGTGTAGCACCGCCGGACGCACGGCAGATTGCACGCCGGGCAGAAATACACTGCAACTTCCCTCGGACACAACAGCAATTACGGCCCTCTCCGCCCCTCCAGGAGTATTCTTGGCGACCGCAAAAACTACAGATCTTCCCTGTGGAAGCACCGTAAGATCTTCAATCCGGAGGACGCTCCATGGTGAGCATAAGTGGCAAGTACTCTAACCCTGCAACAAAGTGGGTACATAGGGGGGGACACATCTGCACCTCAACAAGACTACCCTATAGGAAACTGCATTTTAGTTACATTTTAAAGCAAGCCACAAGATGAAACGCAGTACTACAGACTCACTGAACATATGGTTCGCATAATACAGCTAGCAGGACAAGCTGGGAAACAGCTGGCTGCCCTGCTGCAAGGAATCATAGAGAGGACTACAAGGTCTCCCAATACAGGACTGCACCCAGTACATAAGATACCACGCAGACTACGCTTACCCTGATTACAGATCACGCAGAATAAACAAAGCCACCAGCAAAAAGTACTTGAGAAGGGATCACAAACCTGCGAGATAATGTGGAACACACCAGAACCCTGTACAATGCCTAAAGGGGCTCCCTCCAAAAAGAGTGGGGCTCAGACACATGTGCAGCTCTGCCGGGGCTCAAATATTTTCTTAACATACAAACATACACGCCCATGCGGCCCATCATGCCACGTCCGGATGGGCAGCGCCAGCGGCCCAGCGCCCTGCCCACCCGGGCTCAGATTCAGAATTTAGTTCCAGGCCAGCCTCAGGGCTGAGCCTGAGAGCTGGATGTGAATCATGATGCCAAGCTCCTTCCTGGGGGGGGTTCCATTACAGCGCGAGCCGTCAACTATGCTCTGTTGTTGTATGATTCTTCTTACCTGTTTGTTGTCCAATATCCAGGCTCAGCTGTCTCTTCGTCTTGGTCTGGCTGGACTGGACTTCTTCGGGCCGGGGCCGCCTGCTGCACTGTCTGCGGTGTGGTGTGCGCGGTGGGGACCGGGGTCCTTGCTGGCTGCCTGCCTGCTACAGACTGCAGTGCAGACTCTGTGGTGTCGTGTCGTGCTGTCTGCCGCTGCCGTGGGTGTGTGTGTCCGACTCCCGAGTCCGACTCCAAAATCATCATGCCCAGGATGGGTCAAACGGCCCAACTATATCCTAGAGCACACTCAGTCACGTGGACCAGACGCCAGTCCTGGCGACACGGAGTCTGTGAGCGGCCCAACCCCAGGCACAAGTTGCGTTTGAACTTTGGAAAGTGCAACAAATGTGTTGTTGTTACTTCCTAAAGTTGAAAGCAACAACTGCCGGCCCAGCCTGCTTATTATTATTCATAGGCTTAGCAAGTTATCACACACAAGGAACAAAGGAACGAAGCACGCCCCCCTCCCTCGCCACTTACCAAGCCCGGCGGGCGGCGAGCACGGAGCACCAGGCACTGGGGGGCGGGCACACTACAAAGTGGCTGCAGACAGTGCACGGGCGGCCGCCGCCACGGCGGCCCCATATATGCATTCAAATTAGTTATTATTGATGCATGCATGCTGCATGCAAATGAAATCATCAAAGCAAGGTAACAAGAACGTGTATGTGTTGTTACCTTGCTTTGATGAATAATTTTATGCTGCACAGACACACTCAGTAGCGCGGCCCGCCCCGCCCGCAACGCCGGAGGCAGGCAGGCAGCGCGGCTCGCGGCTGCGCGAGCGGCACCCACACAGCCTTGGCTGTTGGCAGCGACGAACAAGTTGTTACATTACAAAAAATTGCCCAGTTTGTGTTTGACCAGGCCCGGGCCGCGCCACTGACAGTTACATTAAAAAGAAAAAATGGCATTGGCCCAGCTTGGGCGGGTGATGGTGGCCCGGTCTGCCTGCCGCAGCACTTGCTCTGTGGCTCAGCTGCCTGCAGCAGAGCCACGCCGGCGCCGCGCGGCGCTGCACGTTACAACAAAAAAACGGCCCTGGGTGGCTTGAAGGAAAACCGGCCCACACTGTGCTCAAAGTCCATCGGCCACGGGCCGATGGACCGATACGGCCAGTCCGACCCTGCTAATACCACACCTGAGTTCAGTTTCTAAGTGCAGATTCGGGATCCGAATCTCTGTTGGTCTGCTTCTTGCTTCCAAGACCAGCGCGTTGCCCCTGTGCTATCGTCCATTCAGACATTTTTACCACTAAACAATGTTTGAGAAATACAGTCATCCAAATGAAAAAAGGTACAGTGAAATCCAGCTGTCACGGATGCCACCACAAAGCATGTCCTCCTTTAGCTAGCAAGAAATATCCAACAAGAAAGCCATGGTGTCAGGGAATCTACTAGCTTTCTCCTCCCTCTGCAGGTATCTCAGTGGGAAACCTATTTTAGCAGATACCCTTTCTGTCCACCCAGAGAGCTGCCAGCATAAAGTGGTCACACAAGTTGTGAACATTGGGTTTTACGAATGCCATCTAACATAACATATCAGAGCATTACATAAAATACTGTAATGTAACATAACAAAACAAGTCTTTTAGGGAGGCCATTTCTATGTGGAGTTGCAGCAGCTGCTTAAGCCTTTTTCTGAAACCAACATGCCCCTTGTTTACTGATTACAAACTGTGTTGTATCCTGCGAGTGATATCCACGTGGTTACTAGATGATATATCATCTTTATATAGAAAACCATGATTTCACAAATATTCTCTGTCGGGTAGAGTGAACGTTTCCCTGTTGTCCTTGATCGAAATGTTATTTTGTTTGTTTCTGCTAGTGAGCTTAGCCTTATATTTGCATTGCTAACCTGCATCTGTGATGTGCATGTAAACATACATCTTGTCATGCACCTTAAGGCTAATCTCATCTGTGTTAAATGTGCAATATTTGCTAAATTATTCCCTCCCAGGGTGCTTTATCTTAAAATGACTTTCTCTCTTATTAATTACTGTTCACCCCTCCTTCATGGTCTCCCTGCCTTTGATCTCTCCTGTCATCAATCCATCATGATCTTGCCCATTCGTCTTCATGTTCATCTTCGTCTCCTCTCTCAAATGCCACCACACCTTTCCGGCCCTGGTTTCTCTTTATTGTCTCCCTTTTCCCAACTGACTCCCATTTCACCATGTGTGCATTGTTCATCCATGTGCCTTCCATCTGGCCACACCTTATCTTTCTTCTTCTGTCACTCCCCAGTCTCCTTCTTGACCAAGTAATTTTTTGCCTCAGTTCTTCTTGCCACTTGTGAATGCGTTGGTGTGGAAAAAGAACTCTGCTTGGCACTGCTTTAGGGGTTCACCCTCTTTTAATTACTCCTTAACGTTACAGAAGTGTTGCAGCTCTGAACAGTTGCTGCATTGTCCTATATGGCATTCTTTGGGTCGTCCTAGTATGCTTCTCTCTGGGTTTCTAGTCCTTTCCCAGGTCTTTCTTCCCCTCCTTCTCTCCCAGGGATACTTTCCTTTAGTGAGCCCACATATATGTTTCCTCAGTGAACTCCTCTTCTGACGGTTCTCTTGCAAAGTGAGCAGAGAAAGAGAGAGCCACGCATTTGTGATTGGGCTCCTCTATTTATATAACCCCTCTCCTTAACATTGGCTGGTTCCCTTCTCCCCTTCCTACTTTCCCTGATTGTCCTTCCTCCTTCTACTCTCCATCTCTTTGCCCCGCATAGCAGTGGCTCTACCGCCTCCTCTCCCATGGGAACTTCCCCTCCCGCTGGCTGCCCACAATGTTGGAGTTTCTGTGAAGGATCACGTCCCCCGAATTTGTCCGCCAGAGGCACCCGCCCCCTCTGCTATGTGAAGGGTGTGTGTAGGGTCCTGGGGTGGGTGGTTTCACAGTTAGTCCTCCTGGGGCCAGCCCATTGTTGTGTGGGTTGCCACTGTGTGGCCAGTCGGGCCTCGTGGCTGCCATGGTGCAAGCTGCGCTGGGCATCAGGGGGGTGCTGTAGTGTTGCAGGCCATCGCAGTTTGGGTCACCCAGTCCTTCCCATTCCGGGCCCTGGCTCTCTTGTTCCTCACACCACCCGTTTCCCTCCTTATGCATAATCTCACTTTTCTCTTTCACCTTCCTCGCTCAAAACTGTTTTTGGTTCTATCAAAACATGTGCAACTTTTTGTTCTTTACTCAAATCTTTTCTACTCACCTCTCATATCAGTGATTATTGACTCTTTTTTGTTTCAAACATTTTTCTTATTTATCTCATTTCTTAAGCAAAATGTTTATAATCATGCGAAGCACCTTAGCAATGGCACTCACATGTATTAATGAATATGCCAAGAAAATAAATAATTGCACTGAGTAGTTTGCACAAGTTAGAAAAGGTTATGCATAGTTGCCAGTAGAATAGCGTATATTGAGCATTGAAAGTATCTATTAATCTATGAGAAATATGATTATGGAGAAACTTCTGAAACAGCGCAGGTGGGCAAGGACAAGTAGCCATAAAGTAATTTGATGTATGTTTGTTGCAGAAGAACTTGCTAAATGTATTATTAAAGCAATAGGCCACTCGGAGGGAGTGGTAATGCCCCTGGGCCTTTCACCCAGGCCTTAACAAAGGCCACGGGCATTACCTGAAGTGGAAATGCCCCCCCCTGCAAGGGGCCTATTGCTATTAGTACCCCGGCCAGTAAGACTGGGGTACTAAGAGTATTTTTTATGTTCCGAAATGCTCTGTTTCGGAGCAGAAAAAAAATGTCAAAAAAATGGCTGCCGGGGAAGGGAAAACGATCCATGGCGACCATTCAGAAAATATTGAAAAATGTAAACAAATAAAATGGTCGTCATGGAAAGGAAGAAGGGATTACATCTAGTACCTTCTTCCTATCCATGACGGCCTGTGGAGGATCGGGAGTGAATGCGCTGGGGACAGAAGTGCTCCCAGCGCGTCCGCTCCCGAAATGCACAAAAAAGAAAGTAAGTGGGGTTGAGAGGGCTGGGAAGATTCTTTGGATTGGGGGCAGGTGGAGGGAACAACACTTACCTCGATTATCGGCGGGGTGGCTCGGAGTGGGGATTACCCCGTTCCGAGCCTCCTCATTGGCTGAGTGGCTGCCACACCCCGCCCACCGGAAACAGAAAGGAAGGAACGTTGTGGGGGCGAGGGATTCCCGGTCGGGTAATGCCCTGGGGAGGGCCAATGAGATCTCATGTTACAATCTCATTATCCCCCGCCGGGTACTAATTGGATAAAAAGCAGATCTGATATCTGGCAAGAAAGAAATGAATGGAAGCTCTATTGTGAGATACGATTTTTTTCTGGATGAAGTATCATCGTGAAAATCCATAGAGAGGGCTCTGGATGCATGGAGAGCAAGATAGTAGCACTGAGATGCTGGTTTTCATCTGAAGGTGGGTAAGGACATTCTGTGTGAGCAAAAATGTACTAAGACAATGAGTATAGACGTGTATGTCTAAGACTAGCTCTTCCCATCATGCAGATACGGATTTAATACATAGATCATTATCTACAAAATATAACACAGTGAACACCTCGATCTCAGGTGATTCCCTGGAATGCAGTACTTTAGTTTAATTCATTCATTAAACAAAATCAGGGCAGGTTTTGTTGGCAAACAAAAGTAGAAATAACTTTCCACCTACTATCCAGAAATACAGGTTTTATTGGAGCGAGCATGTTCTGTACTGAAGAGCTCGCATATCCTCCTCATTCGTGGCTCACAATCAAAGGACCTATTCTTTAAAATGGTGATTTTCCTCCACTTTCCTCCTCAATCTTTAATGTGTAGTTGTACAATGAGAGCATTTTGTTGGGCAAGAAAAAAACACAAGGTGAAAGCACTGTTCAACTCGAGGAAGACATGGTTATTGGATGTGAACATAGATATGTCGTTTTTATTATTGTTAAACCTGATAGCACAAAGATTAGCACGCCAGACTTAGCGTGCATTCTCCTGCCAGAAAAGCATTTCTAAGTTTCACCTTACAGCAGGGTGTATGCTCTGTATACATTTCTTTTAATTGTTTTCTTCTTTACACATTGCTTCGTATGGAGGGGCTTTTTGTAATATGGCTTGGGTTGTAGTTATTTTCACACTTGCCTAATTGTCAATTTGCTTGCAGCTGATACTTTAAAAAGTCAACATTATCAGCCAGAGTTGTACTTTCATTGTATTAATATTGAAATTAAGAAAATATACATCACATATCAGAGCACGTAACCTAAGCATAAAGATATCCACAGGGTACTTTTATTTTTTTTTTTTTATTTGAAATTTTACTCAATACAAAAAAAAAGAACTGAGTTTTATCCAAAACTTCCTCGTGCTTGCTTTTCCTTCATTAGGGAATGTCTTCACGCACAAACCCCCCATCTTCTCGTAGTCGGGGTAAATCTTGTAGACACGCCCCGGGGATTTGCGTCTTTTTCTAATTCCCTATGCTGGTTCAATTCTTTGGACTGTTTGCTCTGAGGCCACAGGTAAATAGATTTTTTTCATAGCTAAGTCTATTAGCTTCGCCATGGCCACCGTCCAATTCGTTTTTCGCCTGAGATCAGTCTATTCCACCAGTCGTCGGGCTCCAGAATCCAAGCGTTGGCGAGCAGAGGTCGGAGGTAGCTTTTTCTATTTTCCATGGTTGTCGGACAGTCCATCACTAGATGTTTCAGAGATGGATTACCCCGTTCCGAGCCTCCTCATTGGCTGAGTGGCTGCCACACCCCCTCCCCTGCCGGAAACAGAAAGGAAGGAACGTTGTGGGGGCGAGGGATTCCCGGTTGGGTAATGCCCTGGGGAGGGCCAATGAGATCTCATGTTACAATCTCATTATCCCCCGCCGGGTACTAATTGGATAAAAAGCAGATCTGATATCTGGCAAGAAAGAACTGAATGGAAGCTCTATTGTGAGATAGGATTTTCTTTCTGGATGAAGTATCATCGTGAAAATCCATGGAGAGGGCTCTGGATGCATGGAGAGCAAGATAGTAGCACTGAGACGCTGGTGTTCATCTGAAGGTGGGTAAGGACATTCTGTGTGAGCGAAAAAGTACTGAGACAATGAGTGAATGGTTTGCAAAATTTAAATAGACATGGACTCCATCCATCCGAATCCTCAGTGAACATTGGAGACTGGATCCTCCTGGAGGGGGCATGGTACACCACTCCACAGAGAAGCCTCGGTGCTCGGAAACTACTATGGTGGTGATTTGGCACAGTATAAAAGGACATACATAAGATAACACAACATTAAGAATTCATGGTTGTTGCTAGCTCTTCAAATATTTTAGGAAAAAAGTGCCATTGGCAGGATAGGTTCGATTTCAGAATTAAGTTTTTATGTAATGGTTTCTGGAATTAAAGCATTTTACAGCCTGATGTTTGAAACAAAAAACAAAAAAACAAGTACCCTGTGCAAAGAGAGAGAGCAAAAATCTGAAAGGGTAAAACAAAAGAGCACTAAAGAGGAGATAAGAGTGTTCAAGCTGGAGCAAATGGACACGGAAGAAGGATATTTGATCCTCAATAGACCGACAGTTTTGAACATAACAAAGAAAATGAAAACATTAAAAAAAATCAGAACGGAAGACCTTAAGCTAGAAGAGCCATATCACAGGGAAAAGAGGGCAAAGGCCTATCTACATCTTAAATCAGTGGGAATTGAACACATCGACCAACAGGCCTATGATGAAATTGAATCTTTGGGCTTCTGCCTGACGGAGTTAACCAGGATAAGGGATAAAAGGCCCCCCTCAAAGGAAAAGGCAGGAAGTCCTAAACTACTAAAACACTATAAATCTAAGATGGAAGAGCCATATGGTCAAAACCGCTGGAATTACGCCAAGTAGCGGGACGCAGCCCGAAAAGACCACTGCGACTTCAGATGGGAAGGAGTCTAAAAGAGAGATAGCAGCGGGAGGGGGGAAAGAAACCCACGACGCAAGTTGGTCCCGAAACACTAGGGAGAACCGGGACAGGGACCATGGACATACATCGGACTCCCCGAGCGGAGACACAGGGGAAGAGCTAAGGAGAAGTGATGAAAAGAAAAGAGCCCAGGCAAACAGCGAGGGGGTTGTATCGACTGAACGCAAAACAGGCCAGTGGAAATGGTTAATGCAAAGTTGGAACAAAAACACAGGAAAATGGCAACGACCAGGGTCACCCAGCATCTGTGAGAAAAATGACAGCATTGGCGCTGAGAGGCCCGAAAATGAATATTTCAGCTTGGGGTCGTGGAACACAAGAGGCCACGTACATTTGACAAAAGTCGGAGAGGTAGATTTGGGCCTCTACGACATAATATGTCTGCAAGAAACGTGGTTGGTGGATAAGCCGGCTTTTGATGGCTACACTGTGGAAATCTCATTGGCGGTGAAAGGTCTGCTAGGAAGACCATGGTCCGGTCTCCTTGTGGCTATCAAAACAGGACAATGGCTATGGGAACCAAAAAAATGGAAAGAGGCATACGAACTGCTGGTGGTTCTGACGTCATGGAGACAGTCGAATGATAGGAAGCAAGACTCCCACCCAAAGTCCCTAGCAATAGTAAACTGCTATTGGAACCCGCAACGGATGTCCACAAAAATGTTCTGTGCTAACATGAGCGCCACGATCGACCAGCTGTATGAGGAATTCGGGAGGATTGAAATCATAATTTGCGGCAATTTCAATGCAAAATGCATGGATCCGGAGACCACAGAGCCGGGAATCGAGCAGGGGAGGGGGATAAAAGAAGCAGCTGGAGAAAGAGGAAAGGCGTGGAATGAAGTCATCAGAGTGAGGAACATACAAAAAACAGCCTCCCTCTTCCCTTCGCAATCAAACCTCCCAACGAACGTGGGAACGAAATTCCTCAAAAGGGACCCTGGACTACATTTTTATTTCAGAGGGACTTACAAGTGACATGAGGAGCTTTGAGGTCATAAAAACTCAACAAAGCAACCACAATTTACTAACTTGCACATGGCAAGGAAGCAGACCAAGCAAAGAATCTTATGAAATAGCTATCGAACTAATGCCCAAAGAACACGACTCAGGATAACTGAAGCTGACATCGCGAAAATCAAACGAGCTTGGGGCCAAAAAGTGAACAATAACCAGGCGAATAATATCGAAGACAGGCCAAACTACCTACCGCTGTTACTGGCTTTTCGAAAGCAGGCGACAAAAAACACCAGTAAACCAGTAGCTGCAAGACACGCATTTGACAAAACATTGGTCGATAAAAGAAAAGTGGTACGAAGATGGAAAAGAATAGCCAAAAAAACGAATGCTCAGGAAGACTGGGAGAAACAGAAGCAGGAAACGAAAGGGTACAAACATTGGCGAAAACAGCACAGAGCACGCCAATACCAAAATGACGCGGAGGAGATGATGGGCAAATTGCAATCAAAAAAATCCAGTGAGTTCTGGGGATTAATAAAAGCAATGACCAGCACACCAAGCTCCGTGCAGAATAAAGCTGTGCCTGAAGCAAGCTGGATACGGTACCTAACCACAGAATTTAAGAGCCCGGACAGAGCTGTGGATATGGAGAATCAATGGTCCAACACACCATGGATAGATGTATCCATTCCAGCTGATATTGAAAGGACAATCAACAAATTGATAACATCCACAGCCCCGGGCCCGGATGGCCTAACAAACGGGGACCTCAAACGGTGCCCGAAGGAATGGTCGGAAGTGATCAGTAAGATCTTCGAGGAGTGCGGCAGGAAAAAAATGATCCTGAAAACTTGGCTGAATGCGGTCATAGTTCCAATTTACAAGAAAGGAGCCCGAAGTGAGCCACAAATTTACAGACCTATCGCCCTATTGGATATATTAGGGAAGATTTTTGCAATGCACTTGCTCTCACATTTCCGAATCTGGGAACAAAACGGCCCATCGAAAGACTTCCTGCAAAGGGGCTTCCAAAAAAATGGCAGCACCATGATCAACATTCTATTTTGAACATCTTGAAAGCCAAAGTAAAGGAAGGGGCGCCTAAGATCTTTCTGGCTTTTGTGGACCTATCAAAGGCTTTTGACAGGATAGACCGGAACAAGCTATGGTGTAAACTTCGAACTTGGAATTGCCCGGAAGAGGTGATGGACCCAATAAAAGCTCTTCATGCCGAGACAAAAATCAGGGTGAAATTAAACCAACAGGGCACCCTATCCGAGGAGATTGAGGTAACCAGAGGCGTTAAGCAGGGGTGCCCATTGGCCCCGGCCTTATTCATAGCGTTCCTGGGAGATTACCAGCACTCAGAAAGTAAAATAAGAGCATTCCCGCCTAAAATCGGAAAAACAGAGATTCCACGCCTGCTGTATGCTGATGACGTGATCCTGATCGATCAAACGAAAGTGGGGCTTCAACGGAAACTAGCCAATTTTGTAAATTACATCAGTGAAAACAACCTGGAGATAAATAAATCGAAAACAAAGATCTTGGTTATAGAAAAAGGCCCAAGTCAAACGAAAAAAAATCAGTCATTGTTTCTCGAGAACAGCAAAATAGAAACCGTCAAGAGCATCAAATAGTTGGGCGTTTTGATGGATAGTTCCGGAACGGACAGCGCATGGCAAAGTCAACTGTGGGAGAAAGCTAAGCGTCTGACCGCACAAACAAGAGCAGTGGACAGGAAGTACGGAACATTTTCGTTAACCCCGGCGATAACCTTTTATAAAACAAAGGTAGTGCCATCGTTAGTCTATGGAACGGAGTCTTCATTGTACATACCGCGCCAGCTATGGACAAAATTGGAGGGGTACGTATAGAAAATGCTGTTAGGTCTTCCGAAATCGACAGCCATACCGGCGATCAGGAGAGAATTGGACCTGGTATCCTTAGCGTCAATGGTGGATCAAAGCGCAATGAGACTATTCAGAAAAATAATCATGTCTGACACTCTACGCACCTATGACATCCTGAGAGAAGAAATCGAAGCAGGAAAATGCACAGCCTTAAACAAATGGGCTAAGGCTAGAAATGACGACCTAACACAGATAGCCTGCTCAGAAAAAGATCTGAGGGAAAACCCAGACCGAATTGAACAAAAAATGGAAGAGTGGGATTGGATCACTACAGTGGAAAAAGCAGCTGGAAATAAACTTCTATCCCATTTACCTCCCACTTTCAACAGTCTGAAAAAACCACAAAATTACTGTGTAAAATTCCCAGACACAAAAATGAGAATCTTGTTTCTGAAAGCCAGATTAAATCTGCTACCAACACGGGAGATCATAGCGATCTGCGACCCTAAGTGTCTCAAGTCGTGTCGCCTGTGTGGAAACCAAGCAGTGACAGAATCTCTGAAACATCTAGTGATGGACTGTCCGACAACCATGGAAAATCGAAAAACCTACCTCCGACCTCTGCTCGCCAACGCTTGGATCCTGGAGCCTGACGACTGGTGGAATAGACTGATCTCAGGCGAAAAAACGAATTGGACGGTGGCCATGGCGAAGCTAATAGACTTAGCTATGAAAAAAATCTATTTACCTGTGGCCTCAGAGCAAACAGTCCAAAGAATTGAACCAGCATAGGGAATTAGAAAAAGACGCGAATCCCTGGGGCGTGTCTACAAGATTTACCCCGACTACGAGAAGATGGGGGGGTTCTGCGTGAAGACGTTCCCTAATGAAGAAAAAGCAAGTGCGAGGAAGTTTTGGATAAAACTCAGTTCTTTTTTTTGTATTGAGTAAAATTTCAAATAATTTTTTTTTTAAAAAAAAAAATAAAAGTACCCTGTGCATTTCTTTATGCTTAGGCTACGTGCTCTGATATGTTATGTATATTTTCTTAATTTCAATATTAATACAATGAAAGTACAACTCTGGCTGATAATGTTGACTTTTTAAAGTATCAGCTGCAAGCAAATTGACAATTAGGCAAGTGTGAAAATAACTACAACCCAAGCCATATTACAAAAAGCCCCTCCATGCGAAGCAATGTGTAAAGAAGAAAACAATTAAAAGAAATGTATACAGAGCATACACCCTGCTGTAAGGTGAAACTTAGAAATGCTTTTCTGGCAGGAGAATGCACGCTAAGTCTGGCGTGCTAATCTTTGTGCTATCAGGTTTAACACCAATAAAAACGACATATCTATGTTCACATCCAATAACCATGTCTTCCTCGAGTTGAACAGTGCTTTCACCTTGTGTTTTTTTTTTGCCCAACAAAATGCTCTCATTGTACAACCACACATTAAAGATGGAGGAGGAAAGCGGAGGAAAATCACCATTTTAAAGAATAGGTCCTTTGATTGTGAGCCACGAATGAGGAGGATATGCGAGCCTTTCAGTACAGAACATGCTCGCTCCAATAAAACCTGTATTTCTGGATAGTAGGTGGAAAGTTATTTCTACTTTTGTTTGCCAACAAAACCTGCCCTGATTGTGTTTAATGAATTAATTAAACTAAAGTACTTCATTCCAGGGAATCACCTGAGATCGAGGTGTTCACTGTTTTATTTTGTAGATAATGATCTATGTATTAAATCCGTATCTGCATGATGGGAAGAGCTAGTCTTAGACATACATGTCTATACTCAATGTCTGATTGATCCTGGAACATCTGTAAATATTATGGAATTTAAAGGGGATTACTACCTGTAATGCTCTTCTAAAGTCTGTGTTAAGTGTTCACATGGAGCTCCATTAGGCTACCATTGACCGTTTCGCCATAACAAAGCAGTGACCCCACTTCGGCACTTCAAGACTTTTTCTCCCTCCTCATGTCCTTCCAAAATCCTACACCCTTCCTCTTTCAGCATCCCTGCATCCAGTTTCCTCCACCTATCGCTAAGAAACTGAATTCCAGTCAATGAGGTTTGACCACCAAACACATGCTTCAACACCCGGAGACTTGAGGCACCACGAAAAGGGAGAAGACATCTTTTTCTTAAGGATGTGTTTTGGTAGGTGTTTTTCATGCTGGTGCTGGGGAGAGCTTTCCACATGGGGTCATTATGGGGGTCATTGTGTTAGGGGTAGAGTTGCAAACGTAAGGCGTAATGACAGGACCACGCTGTTTCTGCCTTATTTCACCCACTGACGATTTTCAGTGCATTTGAAGGAAGAGTGAGGTCACAAAACGGATTTAGCAATTCTACCAAGCATCATTCTTACTTGAAATGTCTCCTGGTTGTACACTTGAATGACATTATCATTTGGGGCGTAAAACAAATGTATTCCTGTGGAATCTGCCTGCATTTACAACCTGCTAAAAGCAGGTGGATTCCTTATGAATCCCTTCTAAATTTCGTCTGCAAATCTTCATTTACAGGCAGTATTTACAGTTTTTACAAAAGAGTAAAACGAAAGAGAAAAGATGATTTTGCCTGCTTTAACTCTGTTTGGTAACGTTGAACATTGTATGCAGGGGCCACAACTGCATGTACTTGATAGGGTTGGTGGCCCACTGTGTGCATATAAAACGTTTTAACAAATGGCCCCCTATGTTTGTGGTAGGGAAAACTCTCTGACCATTTCTTACTCCAGTCAACATTTTCAAGTCCTATCTGGGGCAAATGACATAGGATTTCAGTCACTCCACAAACGCCTGATAAATGGGTAAAAAATGCTGCTCTTAGACAGCTCTGCTGGGCACAGCTTTTAAGAAAGGTAGTAAAAGACCTGAGACGGCTCCTTATCTGCTCCCTGAAAGCAAAGGAATCAGGAATGGGGCCGCATTTATAAAAAACATTGTGTGATGCAAAGTGACGTTGCGCCGTAAAACTACACTTTGCGCCATGCAAAACCCCAATTACTGATTGACAAATTGGACTTTACGCTGCCCCTTCCCACCTTGAGGTGTGCAGGAGCGCTTTGCGGGCAACCTAGAGCAACGCTGGGGAAGGGCCAGCGCAAAGAACTAAATAGGGGACAGAACATGCAAAAACCCCATTAAAGGAGGAAATTAAGAAGAACATGGGCATCGTGAGGGGGTACCTTGCACACAACATACATGTCCCATTACGCGCTAAGGAAACCCTAATCAAAGAATCTTTGTGCAATTGTCTGGAGTATAAAGGAGAACTCACATCTCCCGATCTTACCAAAACACGTTACATGTCGCTAAGCACAAAGCGGAATGAATGCTCACGTATAAAAGCACACTGCAACCCCAATGAACAGACGATGGCCACAATGCCGGACCCTGCATTGCTAGAACTGATACTATTATATAGAAGGAGAAGGAGGAGGTTGAGAAGGAGGCCCACAATATTCCATCCACAAACAACTTTATTTGGGATACCAGACGAGGAGGTGCATGGAAAATACAGATTCCTTCCCCATGTCATCCTAGATCTGGTCAGGGAGTGGGAGAATGCCCATGTATCACCCACCATGTGCTCACAGGCTGTGCCATCTCTATCAGCCCTCCATTTCCTGCCCACAAGATAATTCCAGCTCACCACAGCCATTGTGGGGGTATATCACAGCCCACACAATCAAGTTGCCTCTGCCAGGTCCTGTGCTGCATCCTTGCACACAGAGGCATTGCTAGGCAGGTGAGGGATGGGTGGCTATAGCCCTTTGTCTTTTGGTTGTAACGCTGGATAGAAGCTCAAGGGCTCCAACCAAAAGGCTAGCTATCCCCCTAGTCCCAAAGGTCCTGACATTAGTGAAGCCTCAGACATTTTCTGACCTAGCAACACCCCTGCTTGCACATGTGCATTGGCACATTCACATGCCATGCACACTGCAGGCAAGGCAGAGAGTGTGCCAGGAAATCTATGCATTTGCACACTTTCCCTGGGAACTGGGAGCCATCGACTGCACCCATGTAGTGCTCCAACCCCCTGAGACATTGAGAACATATTCTGAAAGAGGAAACATTAGCATTCCAGCAATGTGCAGGTGATTTGTGATGCCAAGGGACTCATCATGCATGTCAATGCCAATTAACCAGAAAGCACACATGACAGCTACATCTTCTGCCATTCCCCCATATAACAGGCCCTTGCAACGGAAACCTTTGGAAACACCTGCCTGGTGCATGAGTATCAACTTTCCCGTGCACGCAAGCAGTCAAATGACACACAGAAACGCAACAAATGACAATACATGCAATTAACAATGATTTACTCCTTTGTAGAGGACAGCGCCTACCCGCTGTCAATATTCCTGTTGGCACCCATCATGAATCCAGCCACCCCAGTTGAGGTGTACTATTACACAGTAAACATAGCCACTAGGGGCAGAGTGGAGCACACATTTAGAGTGCTCAAGTCAAGCTTCCGCTCCGTTGGCCACTCAGGTGGGGTATTGCTATATGCACCCCCTGTAGTATGCTAAATCATTGTGGTATGCTGTGCCCTGCATAATATTGCCACACGCCATGGCATTGCAGTGGAGATGCAGGAGGGCTTTCACCCTCATCATCAGGCAAAACTCATTCCTTTAGCAGTCCAATGGGATCAGGTCAGGACACATTTAACCAGGTAGTGCAAACCTCCTTCACAACATGAATACCAACCTCTGTGGAACACACACAGTAAAGCCACATCCCTAATGGCCTTCAATGATGCAATCAGGCCAATGCAGCTTGTCCATAACAACACCCTGGGAATGCACCTCTTGGACTGCTAAACTGTGTGTGCCCCACACCACGAAAAGTACAATGCTACACCATTGACATCCATCAAATGAAGTACACACACCACTGCTTTAGGAATTTCAAGTGGAATGAAAGCTTCCCACGCCACAGGCCCAAAATGCAAGATATGGTGAATCCAGCCCCTGGCTCAATGCCCCCATGCCATGTGCCCCACTGAGTGGCATGCATCAAGTGCAAAAAAGGGCATACCGACTGCCATTATGATAATGTGTCCCTCCAAACCATTGTCGCTGTTCCTGCCCACATCCACCCTCCATTGGCCAAAATGCAAAACATAGTGTAGCCAGACCCTAGCACAATGTCCCCATACCAAGTGCCCCCTGAGTTGCATGCATCAAATAAACTACCTTGAGATCTCATTGCCCTTTCTTCTATTCACACTTCTTATGATTCTGCCCTTTCTGCTACTAAGAAATTGTATTTTTCTAACCGTATTGTTTTCTATTCACCTCACCCTGGAAGGCTTTTTCAGTTTCTTAATTGCATTCTCCCCCCTATTTCCTCCACTCTCTCACCTTCTGCACCTTCTGATTTTGCACATTTCTTCATCACTAAGGTTGTACTTTTGCAATTGTCGTGATCTGCTACTCATAATCCTCTGCTACTCATAATGCTCCTTTCTTTCGCTTTCTAGTTCCTCTTTTTTATCCTCATTTTCTACTATATATGAATCCGACACTCCCCACTTTCTTGCACATGCTCATCCAACCGCCCCTTCTTGAGCCCATTACTTCTTCTCTTATCGCTAAACTGTTTCCATCTCTTTTAGCTTATTTTACTACATTAATAAATCCCTATCCTTCTTCTGCTATATTTCTTGCTGACTTTAAAGCAGCCATTATTCTTCTACTTTTGAAAAATCCTTTCCTGGACACGGCTGCACCTTCTAACTATCATTCAATTTCCCTTCTTCCTTATCTTGGAGTGAGTGGTTTATACTCAAGTTTCTTCTTATCTCGACCTGCACTCTCTCCTTCCACCTTCTCAATCTGGTTTTCGCCCTTTCCATTCCACATAAACTGTGCTTCTTTTGGTTTCTAATTCTTTTTTACCCTCTAGACATGCTAAGCTCTCTTCTATTCTTATTCTCCTTGAGTTCTCTGCAGCTTTTGACACGGTTGGCCACTGCCCTTTACTGTCGACTCTACACTCACTTGGGTTTTCTGGCACTGCTTCATCATGGTTTCGGATTTATCTGATCCTTAATTCTCTGTTTCCTGGGGAGGATCTAACTCCCCTTTTTTCCTTTGACTCATGGGGTTCCTCAGGGCTGTGTTTTAGGCCCTCTTCGTTTCTCTCTTTAAACTGCACCTCTTTCCTCTACTGTCTCCTCTTTTAGGTTGTTCATTGGCACAGTGGGGCAGCCACAGCCCCTGCAATGTAGGGGTGTGGGCTGCCACCACATGTCCTGGAAGTTAGGGGGGAACCCTCGGACATAAAAAAGAAATAGTCAGAGTGAATTCAAAAAGATACTATTTCTATTTAACATGCATGCATTTTCTTGCAATGTGGGTGACTTCCATGCATTGGATTTTTGGATTGGTGTTACTCTACAAAACAATTGCAAACACTCTGGCTTTTAGCCAATTTTTCTCAGAAAGTGTGCTGTGTAATGCATTACAACACATATTTTTATCTCCTAGTGCCTTGCGTTGCATTCCCCTGCGGCAGCATAATCATTGTGTGTATTGTTCAGGTGCGACATGTGATTTCTTGCTAAGCTTCTGGGGTCCTCCTATTCATGGCTCACAGGGAGGCCACCAAATGGTGTGCTACGCCACTGGGGTTGTCAGATGACATGAACTGTTTATTTCCTTTTCATATTTTTCTGATTCTCTACACTCTGCTATTTCTGAATGTCTATCAGTGAACCAAGACAGGATGTAATCTCGTTTTGTCCACTTAAATGTCGCCAATACAGAAATTATTTTCTTCCCAACCTGTACGCCCCACCTTTTCCCCCATTTTTCGTAGTTTCCCATCTGTCTTCCTTTTTACTCTACCACCGTTAACTTAGACATCATTTTTAATTCCCTGCTTTCTTTCACATCACATATTTCAAGTATTGCACGATCTTGCTGTTTTCAACTTCTTAATTTTAGAAAAGCGTGCTCTTCCCTTATTGTTAATGACACTGATATGCTGATTACTACTCTTAGTTTCTCTCATCTTGATCATTGTTCTTCTCTTCTTCTTGGTCTTCTTGCTTCTCACCACCCCCCACGTTTTATCAATAACTCTGCTGTCTGCACTCTCTGTACTATTTCCCCTCGTTCTTCTATAACCCCTGCACTCATTTCTGTTCAGTGTTTTCTTTTTTAAACTGGCTTGCAATTTTGTTTCCTCTGTATGACCTTCAAATGTGTACCTGGTCTTGCTCCTGGTTATTTATGTTCCCTGGTATCTATGTGTACCCGCCCTCATATTCTACGTTCACAATCACAGCTTCTTCTCTCTGTTCCTAAATCCCCATGTGCCCAGTCTCGTTTTCGTTCTTTCTGTCTTCTTGCCACTATGTTCTGGAACCCTTTACCATTGAATATTTGGTCCATTTCGTATCCTCTGTTCGGTACTACTCTAAAAAAAACATTTTCTATCTAAAATGTCTCCGTTTTGGATCTAAATCTGCTTTTGGACAAATGTTTGTATCGTTTTAAATCTGTATATAAGGAGCTTTGGCGAAAGTGCCTTATAAATCAAAAAATAAAATACAAATGAAAAAAGGGCTCACCTGACTGACAACGTGATGAAGTGTCCCTCCTCACGATTGCTGCTGGTCATGCCCACCTCCACTCCCCAATGCCCAAAATATAAAACATAGCGTAGCCCCTGTTAGGCAGAATTCTGTGCAGTGCACTTAGGGACCACTACACACAATTAAGACTACAAGTGGTACTACAAGTTCACCTTTGGTACAAGCCTGTACTACTATGTTCAAGTGGTAGCAGTGGCAGAGCAGCCACGCTTATCTCAAGAGTATATGAGCAGTAGCAGAGATTACACAAAGGACCACAATTACTGTGACTCAAGCAAACACTGACTCTAGGTTTCAAGTAAAAAATATAAGTACATTTATTTTTAAACCATTTGTTATAAAACACAACACACGTAAAATACACTACACACATCCAATTCCACTTGTGCCAGTAAATTCAAGGTACGTACATTAGGATTTGACAGACCGGTGTTGGGATACTAACGCGTACCCGCAAATAGAAATGCTCACGAAGTTAAAACACACTTTTTACTTAAGAATTTAAAAGAAGGGAAAAGTGAATAAAAATCAAAGGCAATACTTTTTCAACGCAAGGAGACTCGAGGACAAGTTCAAAGATACAGATTAAAGTCAATAGGGCTGCGCCAGTGTCAATGGAACAGATGCTCAGTTGCCGAGGATCACACGTTGAACAGTTCGAGATTCGAAATGCCAAGAGTTCGTAAAGATTGTCAAATGGAAGGAAAAGTTATAAGGAGGAGGGAAGAAAGAACAAATCTTCGTGGAGGAAAAGGGTTCCCCCGATTCCGGCTGGTCAGACAGAGAGAAAGACCAAGTGTGAACAGTACCTTATTCCGTTGGAGAAAAGCTGGTGCCACGGCAGTTGTTCCTGGTAGTTCCTGCAGACTCACGGTTCCTGTGGCTTCAGTTGTCGGGACAAGAAGGGGGACGTCTGGAGCGATCTGCTCTACCCAGGGATGAGGCCAGCAGCAGAGAGAAAGACAACGATGAATAAAAGTTGCGCTCCTTTAAATCAGGAGAAAGCTCTTCTGATGGCTATCCGGACCACTGCAGCACAGCAGTGATTTCGACCCAGGAGAGGATTCTCTGTCTGAAGAAAAGGTGAGCTGGTTGATCCCACCAGGCTCAGGGGAAGAAGACTCCGGAGTGGATCTTCTCTTAGTCGTTGAAGGGGTAGATAGCTCAGGACTGCAGCAGAGCTTCAACGGGACTCATGGTTGCAGCAGACCTCTTCTTCTCTGCTTCTCTTTGGTTCCTTGTAGTTCCAAAGGCGACTCTGCCTTCTAGCTCAAGAGTCCTGCCTTTTATGCCAAAATCCCCCATTCACACAGCCTGGCTGTCAATCACTCAGCAGGGGGTTTGTCCAGCCCAGACAACCACCTCAGCCAATCAATACAAAGTGCGACTGGGGTCTCCAAGGAGACCCTGTGCAGGGGGTGACTACACCCCTCCCTCACATTCAGCCTACCTAGACATCCAGACGCAAAAGGAGGGCTTCTGGTTAGAAGCCCGCCAAAGGTTGGCAAACAAAGGAGGCAAACCTGGTTTGCCATGCAAAGAAAGACCCAAGAAGGATGTTAACAAAAAGAAATGGCGATTAAACCCAACCGGAGCCGAAATAAAAAGTATTTAATATATATATATATTATAATTTAATATAACCGCGGTAGGAAAATTAGGGTAGATACCACTGCCACCAGCCAAGTTTTAATGTTAAGGGAGCAAAACAATGCTCCATGAGGTACAGATAAAAAGGGCTAAGGATTAACCCTTTCCAATACTCCATTTAAGATGGGGTGTACTGCATCTGTGGTTAAATGACTATGTAAAGTTAATGGCAACTTTACCCTTTTCTGGGGGACGGTAGTCAGCCCCAGAAATGGAGTCGGTGGGAAGTCGAAATGACAACCCTGTGTCACTGCACTGAAGGTGGTGTGTAACACACAAAAGTGTGGGGCTACTGAAGTGGTGTACTCCAGAGTCCACAATCACAAAACAGATGAATTACACATGGCAAAACACAGGTAAGAGTGGGGGCAAAGCTCACACTCTTACCAAGTCGAAAAAATAAACTCCAGAAATCCAGCAAAGCTGCTGAGGGACTCACTAGGTAAGGGAAATTAGCCGTAGAATGTGAATTCTCGAAAACAGCCCCCTTCGCACAATGTCTCACATGCCATGTGCCCCGCTGAGTGGTATGCATCAAGTGCAAAAAGGGCTCACCTTACTGCCATCATGATGGTGTGTCCATCCACCATTGCTGCTAGCGTTGCCCACCTCCACACACCACTGCTATGTAAGTGCTCCTGCAATGGGGAAAATCAACCGCTGCCTCCTACCAACTTACACATGCATGTCTCTGATACCCTCAACATATCCTCCATTGAAACATGAAGATGCCCTCCAGAAATACCAGAAAGCAAATTAGCCAACCACAGGATACACAAACCTAAATAAAAAAGTATGGTAACACACCCCTCTCCATCAACAGCATTTGAACATATAAATGGGTACACATCAGGAATATTACACATGACAAATGAAGAGATTCCATCCCCTGACACCTGCACCTCACAAACAATGCACTGCATACTACACAGATCACCTATATGCATACATGTCAAATGGATCATCCATTCATATGGATTGTTACAGTCAGGTTTTTTGTATGCACATGCAACATGATCAGGGGGGAACTGGGAAGGCAAAGAGGCCATGGCAATGATAGGCAAACAGTACACATATCACACTTCTACTACAAGGCCAACCCTATTGCCATGAGAAAATGTTGAAACGCCACACAAAAGAGGCACAGGTTGCAGAATCCTACTGTGAAAGAAACAGAGTTCCCAAAAGACTAGTCCATAACTGATCATGGAGTGGCTACCCGACATGACACATATATGGAGAGGGAATGCAATGCTGGCATGAGAAGTAGGGCAAATGAAATGCCACATGAAAAATTAAGTCACTGCATCAGCTCACACCAAAAACATGTGCACAGGAACATCCTGAGGAGAGTGATTCCAAGCAGCAAGTCACAGATCTGCAACCTGTAACCCAAAGCACATGCATAGCTGATCAAGGAGACATGCACACACTCATTTATGTAGGACAACTCACTCGTTTAGTGACACTGACCATCACCCAAACATCAACATACATGCACAACCAACATGTGCCACATCATGCCACAATTGGGATGCATATGTCACCAGCCATAAAAATGAATGACAGTGCACAACCTTACCTGATGGTACAGCTGTGGTGCTGTGAATCCCTCATCAACTCCACCTAACACTGGACCTCCACATTTGTGCTAGGAGAGCCAGTATCCAGCTCAGGAAATGTGGACTTGGGTGCAAATATTGTGCTGGGGGGGGTCCTCTCAAGGAGTGTGGGCACTAATTGAGGCAAGACACCTGAAATAACACTGGACATTTGTTTGGACCAGCTAAAGGAGTGTGTCCGACAGACTCCACGTATACGCATCAATTTATAATAAAATGTTCACCTGTGTGTGGAAGGCTGTAGCAGTTGACTCCACTGACCATGTCCTGTCCCACAGTTAGAAATTGTGCCCACTACCATGAGAAGTTGACTCACTTCCCACATCAGCACAATGGACCTGCCATGATGACACAAACACAAATAATACAGTCCACTCTGGACGAGGGTAAACAACAAATACAGTCCACCTTGGATGGAGGTAAAAAACAAACACAGTCCACCTGATGGGGATAAAAAAGTACCCAAAAAGAAACATGTCCAGCCTGGAAAGGGCAGGGGATCTAAAATAAAGATAGAAAAACTACATACTGCCTCTACGGGCTCACGGATACCAGGGTGCACAAAGAAGGTGTGGTGACAAGAGAAGTGGTGTATGTGGGGACATGGGCAATGGCACCACCTGTGTGGTTTAACTGTATGACCCATCCTGTAGTGGATCCTGGGTTAGTGCACTCTGACCATGCAATGCTAAAGCCTGGTCCTCATTGGCTGCGTGTTACGTTCACCTTGTCTCTATGGGGACGTTAGGGCACGGTTGCAGCCCTCCCTGGTACTGGCTCCCCTTGGTCAGGCTTCTTCCCCTGCTCTTGTGTTGTGGACTGCGCTGGTTGTTGGCACTGCCCCTGCGAGAATATGAGAGGCTGTGAGAATGCTGTGATATTACTGTGATACCCCTCAAACCCTTCTTCCCAGAATGTGGTGAGCATGCGCCGACCCATATAGTCTCATCTGTTTAATTACGATGGCGAGCTCTCTGTCCTGCTTCTCACTGCAGGGGCGCTTTAGCTAGACCGAGTTTCTTCAGTGGTCCATGTGCATGGCAGCCCAGACCGGCTGTGGCAGAACCACTCCAAAGGTAAGTATCCTTTCAATAATGATTATTGTCCGTATTCTTTTGGAATGTCTTTCCTTGATTATTGTCTGTATCTTTTTGTAATGTATTTCCTTTTCCCCAATAGGTGATATGAGACCCAGCGGTAGTTGCGGTGCAAGAAGCGAGCCCCAATGGAAGAAAAGGGAGTTCACGATGTCCCAATAGGTGGTAAGTTTGGTTTTAAGGTCAAGCGTGAGGATTGGTCTAAGCACAACCTTAGCGTAATGTCTTAATCGCTTTTCTAATCTTGTTTTGTCTTTTTCTCTTGCAGGGATTGTCTGGTGATGTCGGACTGGAATGCGCTATCCGAAGATCTGCCGGCGGGTGAAGGATGCCTGAATCCGCAATGATGCTGGCCGAAAATGGACTCCCAAATAAGTTTTGTGGCTGCGAGCACGAATCAGGTAAGATTGCGCTCTCACTGTGGTTGCTGCTGGAATCAGGTAAGGATGCGCTCTGACTGCGGTTGCTGCTGGGATCAGGTAAGGATGCGCTCCGACTGTGGTTACTGCTGGAATCAGGTAAGGATGCGCTCTGACAGCGGTTACTGCTGGAATCAGGTAAGGATGCACTCTGACTGCGGTTGCTGCTGGAATCAGGTAAGGGTGCACTTCAGGCGGCGGTGAGCGTTACGCTGCTATAAGCAGACTAACGCAAAGCGCTTGCATGCGGGTGGGGCAGGCTTAAATACCCTGATCCCGGCCACGCCCATTTGTTCTGACTCGTGGCCACACCCTGCCACTCCTAGAGGATGTTGCATGTGCAGCCCAATTCACTCCTATGGCCACGCCCGACCTGGGGGTGCGTGGAGGCCCTTGCAGGGGAAAAAACAGCACGTGCACCAGAACAAAAGTGTGCAGAGCACACTTACTCATGAGCCTGGCGCCAAAGGCGCCAGAACTGGGTCCAACTGGACCTTTTATGTAGTGGAGCTTGTGGTTCTTGCTGAGTGGCCATGACACTACGGCCACTTGTGAGGGGGATGTGTGCATGAGGCCCCACATAGCTTTGTGCATGCCACAAGTGGCCAAAGAGTCATCATGCATTCTGACCCTTGACGTCTCCAACTGCATGTTGAGAGATCGTCTCAAGGAATCCATCTCTTGGCAGAGGTTGTCCCTTGTGGCAAACATTTCATTATGCAGAGATTGCCTAAAGGAATGTGTGTCTTGACGGCAGGACTCCCTTAAGGCGAACATCTCCGCCTGCAGGCATTTACTCTGGGATACTGCATCTTGACATTGGAATTCCCTTGAGGCCAACATCTTCACATGCAGTGTTTCCTTTATGGTGTCCCACTCCTACATCAGTTGGTCCCTTGAGAACAATAACTCATCATGCAGGGACTGTCTCAAAGCCAAACCATCACAAATAACCTGCCTCAGTTGTTGCATGTCCTCTCTCCTTTCCCGGCACAATAGGCGGTGTTCGGCAGTGGGTGCAGCATTTGAAGACATTGTATTCTCTGCCAGGCAATGGATGTCCCTGGCCATCTCCTGCAGGACCTCGCCCCGTTGGGCACTTATACACAGCAACTGCTCCTCCCACTCTGAGTGTCCAGCAGGAACACATCCACTGCGTGTGCAGGACCTACCAAGCCGGGATGCTGAACCTCAGGCCAGTCACAGTGAGTGCACTGTCATTGGCTGGTAGTCTACAACCTTCTGACTGACACCAGCCTCCTCTCCTGGCTCTATGATGGGCAAAGGCAACCTTGCAGACACTGAAGCCACCTTTGATGTAGGGCTTCTCACTGCCAGGGCAGGTCTCCAACGTCTCCTCCTCCAACTCAGTAGACTCAAGCTTCTCAAGTAGCTCAGTGGAATCTGGACTACAAAGTGGTGTACCCTCCACCATGTCCCTCAGTGTGCCCTTCACATCAGGTTTGGCGGCAGCATCTGAAGAGTCGGCAGGCCTGCTGATGATGGACTGCAACACAAGGGGATTCTCACCATGCACAGCACCCGGGCTGCACTGGTGGATGGTTGTGCCTCATCCGCCTCCTCTTAGACCTCCTCATCCACTGTATCCACACCTGAAAAATGTAAGGCAACAATATTCATAGGCCTACCCATCTGGTTGCACATATACATGTGAATCAAAATGCATTCAGACACAATGGATCACATCACACATTGACACTGGACACTATGAAATGTAAAAGTCACAGCTGACTGACATTCAATGCTCTGTACAATCATGCTGGTGCATGTCAGGTCCTGCAACAAGCCACGGATTGAGGGATTAGGCATACATACATACATACATATAGACATGTATGAGAGTGGAAGGCCTAACAGTAGACAGACAGATGTATGTGCATCATTTCTGAGCCCCTCTCTACGTCAACCATGCCTACTTGCTGCATGTGGATATGTCACATTAAGTCCTGCTGACCACACCTGCTTTGGGCATTAGCGCTTGCCAAACTCCCCATCACCCCTTTTACCACATTGCCCAAGGCCAAATTTGTGGTTACACATGCTCCCATGCATTGCAACAATGTCTGAGGAGAGTGCAACATCGACATGAACTGTGTGCACTTGCATGACCACTGAACAATTGACAGTTCAAATGTGGAATGAACATCACTTAAGCATCAATTGGACAACCACTGCAACTCCTGCCTGGGACATACCATCATGCAAATTTGCACTGACATTATCGCTCATCAATGTCCACTGGCTGCCAGGTGTCATTCTATGTGAGTCCGAATTTGGGTTAACAAAGCACTATCAACAAGCATGAGACTGTGAGCATGTCAGTGACATGTGTCTGGCAGGCCATTGCCACATATAGGTGTATTGTAGTTGTTAAAGGTAAGGTGTGCTGTAAGATTGATGTCAACCACACACAGAGGTCAAACACCCATATTGTAGGATGTACAATATATGATGGAAGTGGCCATGCAAGCCTCACTGTAGCACACATGGATGGTCGCATGTACCCTGTACATCTATACCACAACGTTTGACAGCATATCATGTGAAGACAGAGGCATTCATGACATATACACATAGCACCTACCTGATGAGACTGCACAGGTGCCCATGCCTCCCATGCCAATTACCTGCTCACTGCTGATGAGTCCACTTACGATCCTCTTCAAATGGAGTCATCTCTTCCACGTGTGGTTATCCACCTCCAGTAGCCTGGGCAGAGGAGACATTGCTGCCGAGCTTCTCCTTGGGACGACGCATGAGGTCCACCATCTTCTTGTGGACCTCTTCCACAGTGCACCTTTCCACACCACAGGCATTAATCTGGTCTGTGATCATCTGTCACATCCTCCATTGGAAGAATACTGCCAGCCCAAGTGTACAGGTCGTCATGGTGTTCACTGACATAATCAGTGAGGATTGCCAGTTCCAAATCTGTAAAGCTCGTCTTGGTGGCACCTTCTCCTTTGCCTGTGCCTCTTCATGGGTTGCTGCCTGTTCCTGCTCTTTAGACTGGCCCCTCATGCCCCTAGTGAGGCCCTTGGTGGAACAAGGGCACCTGTAGGCTCACCACCACGTTGAGCAGGTGGGCACTTTTTCTGCCCTCTTCCCCATCCTCATCCCCTCTCCGGAGACCTCGATGTCATGGTGCATGTGGGGTTCACAGCTAGGTACCAACTGATCTTGGCGCAAATTCAGCGATGCACCCCCATAAATGTCTCTGTCAGGAAATGTGCGTTGCACCCCCGAAATGTCTCTGCCTCCACACATGTCAGGAAGTGCACATTGCAACCCCCAAATATGGCTGCCACCGATCAAGCTAGGGAATGCATGTTATAAACAGATTTACACACATTGCACGTAAACACAATGTGTGCATCTTGTAAGTTGCGCTCATAGGGTCTTTCTCATGTATTACTGGAGACACCTGTCCCTTGATCTAGCTCCTGCCTCCTGACATATCTTGCCTCCTCCAACCTCATTTAGCCTCCAAACCTCAACATCTCCTGCTGCCTGGTAGTGTGTCACTGGCTACTGGCCACTATCACTGCGTTAGAGTGCCTGCTATTCCCATACAGCCTTTTCATTTGTGCCACTCCGGTGAAGCTCTGTGGCAACCTCAGCTGCCATCTAAGGACTTCCACCTCTATACCACCACCACAGCTTAACAGTGCACATAGTCAGGGATCAGCTTCATCTCACCAGCCTCAGGGGCACCATGTACACAACATCCACTTCATGCATGGGGGGGTGAAGTCCGTAGAGTGGACCACTCGAAGAAGCGCTGAGATGACCTTAGGATATGGAGCCAGGCAAAGGCGGTCCTTGAGGCAGGTGCCACCATTGAGGTGCACTGTGCGGCCCGCCACCCGTGTCACCCCTTCCCCTACAGGGCCTAGAGAGGGTGAACCCAGAGGTCCATGCCCTCATCCTTGACCTGCTGGTGAGTTCTCACAGGGCAAACATAGCCACATATGTTTTTTGTCCTGCATGGGTATGCATGAATTGGACTAGTTCATTCTTTTGACTATCCAGATCTACATTGGGACGTGTCAGGCCATTGAATGTGGGGGCATCCATGGTATGTTATCATGCCCTTTGTTTGTGTTAAGTGCAAGAGCATTGTTGCTTGATCGACAGGTATGGGTGCATGTATGTGTTTCTGGCTTTCACGTTGGACTGTCAGGGTTGAATGTTGGTACATGTGGTTGGGTGGAGATGTGCCTATTATGAACACGTGTCTAGGTGCATTTTCCATGACCCTGCTTGCAGGATACATTTGGGATACATTGGGCCACTGATTCATTGTGTTTGTGATGTGAAATGAGTTGTTGTCATGTGTATGTGGGCCAACATCAATGTGCTATGTTCACATGTGCATGTCTTACCATTTTGATTTGTCCTTTTGCCTTCAGTTGTGAGACTGGAATATGATTTTCAATCATTGGCCTGTATGATTGAGGCAGTTGCTTATTGCCTGATGCTGACAGCATGCAACTGCTACTTTTGTTGTGAGAACACATCCATTGGAACTTATGACTGTTTCCAATGTTCTTTGTTCATTTTTCCACAGTTCCAGCGGCAAGAGAAGGAGGGTACCAGCTGTGCTGTGGAGCTTCAACCCAAAGATGAGGCCTCCAGATGTAGACGCTGACCCCGGACACGCTCTTGTGAAGGTGCTGCGCCTGGGGGAGTGTCCCATACATCTTCCAATGCTGCTGAGGAGGAGTCCCAGGATTGCAGCATTGTGGTGGACAGCTTGGCAGCTATAGGACAGGGTGGTGATGACATTGCCACACAGTGGCCGCAAGCCATGGAGACCTCATTGGAGGTTTCTGGGTTGATGGGGGAGGAGATGGAGAGAAGGCCATTGCAAACCTGGCCATGGTGTCAGGAGGGGAAACCGGGGGGATGAACAGGCTGCAGACCTGGCGCTGAGACAGGAGGCTGTGGATTCCACCATGGAGGGTCAGCACAACGTCCTGTCCGAGGTCTATCTGCTGCAGCAATGCCTACCTTCAGTGAAGCCTCCACCTAGAGAAAGCCCACACTTCTGGCCGATGTGCCATCCAGGATGCAGATCTGCCACTGCTGATGGATGGCTTGGGGCGGCCGACATCTATGCGTGATGCTGTGCAAGCAACTCATGATATGCTTGTAGAGCATCATGGGCAGATGGGCCCCCTCATGTCCCAACCGACAACAGCACTGCTTTCCAGTGAGCACTTGGACAGGCCACTGCAATGGCGCCTTCCTCCTCCTCGTCATCTGTGCCCCAGTCATCCTCAACTGAGGCCTCCATTGCAGCTACCACCATGGCCTCTTGTGCCGCTGTCCTGCCCAGTCTGGATGTGCTGATGTCCCTGGTAGAGATGGATGTCCATAATGTGGCAGATGAGGTGGTCACTGAGCCTGCCCAGGAGCATACCAGGGAACAGGCTGTTGAGGAAGAGCAGACACTTGATGGTAGTGTAGGTGGTGCACTCCCCCGATGCAGACTATTATCCAGTCGGAGGGCAATGTGCTTCAGCCACATTGCCACGCAGCAGGAGTTGTTACTGAGGAGGCAAATCCTTGCAGGCATTGCGAGCAGGAGGAGGCAAGGGAGCACATGCATGGTGCAAATGAGGCAGGAGGCACTTTGACATGTACAGGCACTGGTGTCCTCCCATGTGCACTTTGTGAGGCAGCAGGAGGAGATGAGGCAGTGGTCACAAAATGTCGCAATAGACAGAGCCAGGGCCAAGGTCGAGGTGAGGGTTTCACAAGCACAGACTGTGATCCTGGAGGATTCTTGCATGGCAGCAGAGGAGATTGGGTGTCGGGTAAGAGAGGCCCTGTGAGCGCTCTGGGAAACCGAGGCGTGCCTACAGGAGGCCGATGTTGATGTAGAGCTGGTTTTGGTACAGGCTTTGTCAGACATTTCCATGTACTGGCCCGCTGTCTGATATATATAGTTCTTTAGTTGTAGGTTTCCTTTTGTTTATGTTTTTGTTTTGAATGCATATTATTTGTAAATGCCTTTTGTACGTAGTTGTTGATTAATACATTTCTATTTTAACATTCACTACCACTGTTTGCCATCTCTTTGTGCTTTTGCGCTTCTTTGTCCATGCGCACCTTTTCTTTAAACCTCCAAGTAAGTATGTCTTGTGGCTTTCAAATAGGGTTAGGGCACACTCTGTGGTTCATATTAGTACTGGACTATTTGCTTTGGGACTGCGTGCATGCTTCAGGTGAGTGTGATGATTGGATTGATACCTTCATGGCCAATGTATGTTGTGGACGATTGTAGATGTGGGGAGATTACATGTTTGTAGTTGCACATGTTTGATGTATTGCACATTTCTTGCTTAACTACTTCCGTTTTATTCAATACAGGAATGTTGGTAATTTCTGTACATGGTGTGCATGGGTGTGTCAACCAAGTATTCTGTGGTTGGCATGGCACTTCGTAAATGCTTTCATGGGTGTTGAATCATGGTAGGGGTTGTTTGCGGTTGGCATGGTGGCATTTCTGTGACTGATGTGGACATGTGTTTTGCCAGTAGAGAAGGGAGCATCACACGGGTATGGGTAGCAAACTATGGTTGACCGATGCCACTTATGCTGCAGGGTCTTTGCCAGCTTGCTTTCGGTGTGTCAGTGGTAGTAGAGCATGATTAGAATTGTGTGTCTACTGGTGGCGATGTGGGTATACATTTTGTGATGGCAAATATTATTCAGAATATGTTTTGGGTCTCTTGTGGTTGGTACACATTTGTTTAGGTGTCTGGCCAGATGTTCTCCAGTGCAGGGATAATTGAGGAATCTGGAGACAGCTCATTCACCTCTGGCCATTCAATTCTCCAAATTGACAAGTCATCTAGATAGTGTTCCTTTATTCTACCATAGCAGTTCAGGTGGCCCTTTGGCACTTGCTTATCCAAGTGGATGTGCTTAAAATTCCACAACAGGTATGGCTTATTGGTATTGCGGATGAGGAGGAGGCATCTTGTCTCTGATTTACTGGGCAACACACCTCACATGTGGACTATGTCGCCTGTACATCAAGGGAGCAAAGTGTACCTGCAGCTACAATATGGTTGGCCGAAGTTGTGCAGCTAGCTGAGTGTGATCCAAGGGGACACCACAGAAGAGCTGACTGTCCTGGATACACCAGCACTGCTTCCAAGGGATCATGTTGGAGGGGGATACCTGCCAGGTGTGGTTCATGGAAGACACAGGCAATCTGAGTTGAGGAAGGTAAGTTCTTGGCAGTGAACTGGGCAATGGGTGTTGAGGTGCAGACTAGTCACTGTACTGGGTCAATGGCAGACTTGGGGGTGCTGCCTTAATGTGGGGTGTTGAGACGCAGAGTAGTCGGGATGATGAGATGAGGGTGTAGTTGTGCGTGCTGCTGTAATGTGGGGTGTTGAGACAAAGATTAGTTGGGGTACGTGGGTGCCAACTTAATGTACATTGTTGGGGGTCTGATTAGTCGAGGTACGTGGGTGCTGCCTTAATGTACGTGGCTGGGGCACAAATTAGTCAGGGTATGTGGGTGCGGCCTTAATGTATATGGCTGGGGTGCAGATTAGTTGAGCTACTGGGACGAGGTGGACTTGTGGGTGCTGCTTTAATGTGGAGTGTTAAGGCCACAATTAGTTGGGGTACGGCGGTGCCACCTTAATCTATGAGGCTGGGGTGCAGATTAGTAGGGGTACATTCGTGCCACCTTAATGTACGTGTCTGGGGTGCTGATTAGTTGGGGTATGTGGGTGCTGCCTTAGGTTAGGGGGTCAGGGTGCAGTTTAGTGGGGCTGATGGGACGACGAGTTGTGGGTCACCGGAGTGGAGTGGGAGTAATGGTGATTGCTGGTAAGTAATCCCTGATTACTTTTGTACATGGGTCCGGCGCAAAGGTTGTTCAACACCGCTACTCTACAAAACAATTGCAAACACTCTGGCTTTTAGCCAATTTTTCTCAGAAAGTGTGCTGTGTAATGCATTACAACACATATTTTTATCTCCTAGTGCCTTGCGTTGCATTCCCCTGCGGCAGCATAATCATTGTGTGTATTGTTCAGGTGCGACCTGTGATTTCTTGCTGAGCTTCTGGGGTCCTCCTAATCATGGCTCGCAGGGAGGCCACCAAATGGTGTGCTACGCCACTGGGGTTGTCAGATGACATGAACTGTTTATTTCCTTTTCATATTTTTCTGATTCTCTACACTCTGCTATTTCTGAATGTCTATCAGTGAACCAAGACAGGATGTATTCTTGTTTTGTCCACTTAAATGTCGCCAATACAGAAATTATTTTCTTCCCAACCTGTACGCCCCACCTTTTCCCCCATTTTTCGTAGTTTCCCATCTGTCTTCCTTTTTACTCTACCACCGTTACCTTAGACATCTTTTTTAATTCCCTGCTTTCTTTCACATCACATATTTCAAGTATTGCACGATCTTGCTGTTTTCAACTTCTTAATTTTAGAAAAGCGTGCTCTTCCCTTATTGTTAATGACACTGATATGCTGATTACTACTCTTAGTTTCTCTCATCTTGACCATTGTTCTTCTCTTCTTCTTGGTCTTCTTGCTTCTCACCACCCCCCACGTTTTATCAATAACTCTGCTGTCTGCACTCTCTGTACTATTTCCCCTCGTTCTTCTATAACCCCTGCACTCATTTCTGTTCAGTGTTTTCTTTTTTAAACTGGCTTGCAATTTTGTTTCCTCTGTATGACCTTCAAATGTGTACCTGGTCTTGCTCCTGGTTATTTATGTTCCCTGGTATCTATGTGTACCCGCCCTCATATTCTACGTTCACAATCACAGCTTCTTCTCTCTGTTCCTAAATCCCCATGTGCCCAGTCTCGTTTTCGTTCTTTCTGTCTTCTTGCCACTATGTTCTGGAACCCTTTACCATTGAATATTTGGTCCATTTCGTATCCTCTGTTCGGTACTACTCTAAAAAAAACATTTTCTATCTAAAATGTCTCCGTTTTGGATCTAAATCTGCTTTTGGACAAATGTTTGTATCGTTTTAAATCTGTATATAAGGCGCTTTGGCGAAAGTGCCTTATAAATCAAAAAATAAAATACAAATGAAAAAAGGGCTCACCTGACTGACAACGTGATGAAGTGTCCCTCCTCACGATTGCTGCTGGTCATGCCCACCTCCACTCCCCAATGCCCAAAATATAAAACATAGCGTAGCCCCTGTTAGGCAGAATTCTGTGCAGTGCACTTAGGGACCACTACACACAATTAAGACTACAAGTGGTACTACAAGTTCACCTTTGGTACAAGCCTGTACTACTATGTTCAAGTGGTAGCAGTGGCAGAGCAGCCACGCTTATCTCAAGAGTATATGAGCAGTAGCAGAGATTACACAAAGGACCACAATTACTGTGACTCAAGCAAACACTGACTCTAGGTTTCAAGTAAAAAATATAAGTACATTTATTTTTAAACCATCTGTTATAAAACACAACACACGTAAAATACACTACACACATCCAATTCCACTTGTGCCAGTAAATTCAAGGTACGTACATTATGATTTGACAGACCGGTGTTGGGATACTAACGCGTACCCGCAAATAGAAATGCTCACGAAGTTAAAACACACTTTTTACTTAAGAATTTAAAAGAAGGGAAAAGTGAATAAAAATCAAAGGCAATACTTTTTCAACGCAAGGAGACTCGAGGAAAAGTTCAAAGATACAGATTAAAGTCAATAGGGCTGCGCCAGTGTCAATGGAACAGATGCTCAGTTGCTGAGGATCACACGTTGAACAGTTCGAGATTCGAAATGCCAAGAGTTCGTAAAGATTGTCAAATGGAAGGAAAAGTTATAAGGAGGAGGGAAGAAAGAACAAATCTTCGTGGAGGAAAAGGGTTCCCCCCGATTCCGGCTGGTCAGACAGAGAGAAAGACCAAGTGTGCACAGTACCTTATTCCGTTGGAGAAAAGCTGGTGCCACGGCAGTTGTTCCTGGTAGTTCCTGCAGACTCACGGTTCCTGTGGCTTCAGTTGTGGGGACAAGAAGGGGGACGTCTGGAGCGATCTGCTCTACCCAGGGATGAGGCCAGCAGCAGAGAGAAAGACAACGATTAATAAAAGTTGCGCTCCTTTAAATCAGGAGAAAGCTCTTCTGATGGCTATCCGGACCACTGCAGCACAGCAATGATTTCGACCCAGGAGAGGATTCTCTGTCTGAAGAAAAGGTGAGCTGGTTGATCCCACCAGGCTCAGGGGAAGAAGACTCCGGAGTGGATCTTCTCTTAGTCGTTGAAGGGGTAGATAGCTCAGGACTGCAGCAGAGCTTCAACGGGACTCATGGTTGCAGCAGACCTCTTCTTCTCTGCTTCTCTTTGGTTCCTTGTAGTTCCAAAGGCGACTCTGCCTTCTAGCTCAAGAGTCCTGCCTTTTATGCCAAAATCCCCCATTCACACAGCCTGGCTGTCAATCACTCAGCAGGGGGGTTGTCCAGCCCAGACAACCACCTCAGCCAATCAATACAAAGTGCGACTGGGGTCTCCAAGGAGACCCTGTGCAGGGGGTGACTACACCCCTCCCTCACATTCAGCCTACCTAGACATCCAGACGCAAAAGGAGGGCTTCTGGTCAGAAGCCCGCCAAAGGTCGGCAAACAAAGGAGGCAAACCTGGTTTGCCATGCAAAGAAAGACCCAAGAAGGATGTTAACAAAAAGAAATGTCGATTAAACCCAACCGGAGCCGAAATAAAAAGTATTTAATATATATATATATTATAATTTAATATAACCGCGGTAGGAAAATTAGGGTAGATACCACTGCCACCAGCCAAGTTTTAATGTTAAGGGAGCAAAACAATGCTCCATGAGGTACAGATAAAAAGGGCTAAGGATTAACCCTTTCCAATACTCCATTTAAGATGGGGTGTACTGCATCTGTGGTTAAATGACTATGTAAAGTTAATGGCAACTTTACCCTTTTCTGGGGGACGGTAGTCAGCCCCAGAAATGGAGTCGGTGGGAAGTCGAAATGACAACCCTGTGTCACTGCACTGAAGGTGGTGTGTAACACACAAAAGTGTGGGGCTACTGAAGTGGTGTACTCCAGAGTCCACAATCACAAAACAGATGAATTACACATGGCAAAACACAGGTAAGAGTGGGGGCAAAGCTCACACTCTTACCAAGTCGAAAAAATAAACTCCAGAAATCCAGCAAAGCTGCTGAGGGACTCACTAGGTAAGCGAAATTAGCCATAGAATGTGAATTCTCGAAAACAGCCCCCTTCGCACAATGTCTCACATGCCATGTGCCCCGCTGAGTGGTATGCATCAAGTGCAAAAAGGGCTCACCTTACTGCCATCATGATGGTGTGTCCATCCACCATTGCTGCTAGCGTTGCCCACCTCCACACACCACTGCTATGTAAGTGCTCCTGCAATGGGGAAAATCAACCGCTGCCTCCTACCAACTTACACATGCATGTCTCTGATACCCTCAACATATCCTCCATTGAAACATGAAGATGCCCTCCAGAAATACCAGAAAGCAAATTAGCCAACCACAGGATACACAAACCTAAATAAAAAAGTATGGTAACACACCCCTCTCCATCAACAGCATTTGAACATATAAATGGGTACACATCAGGAATATTACACATGACAAATGAAGAGATTCCATCCCCCGACACCTGCACCTCACAAACAATGCACTGCATACTACACAGATCACCTATATGCATACATGTCAAATGGATCATCCATTCATATGGATTGTTACAGTCAGGTTTTTTGTATGCACATGCAACATGATCAGGGGGGAACTGGGAAGGCAAAGAGGCCATGGCAATGATAGGCAAACAGTACACATATCACACTTCTACTACAAGGCCAACCCTATTGCCATGAGAAAATGTTGAAACGCCACACAAAAGAGGCACAGGTTGCAGAATCCTACTGTGAAAGAAACAGAGTTCCCAATAGACTAGTCCATAACTGATCATGGAGTGGCTACCCGACATGACACATATATGGAGAGGGAATGCAATGCTGGCATGAGAAGTAGGGCAAATGAAATGCCACATGAAAAATTAAGTCACTGCATCAGCTCACACCAAAAACATGTGCACAGGAACATCCTGAGGAGAGTGATTCCAAGCAGCAAGTCACAGATGTGCAACCTGTAACCCAAAGCACATGCATAGCTGATCAAGGAGACATGCACACACTCATTTATGTAGGACAACTCACTCGTTTAGTGACACTGACCATCACCCAAACATCAACATACATGCACAACCAACATGTGCCACATCATGCCACAATTGGGATGCATATGTCACCAGCCATAAAAATGAATGACAGTGCACAACCTTACCTGATGGTACAGCTGTGGTGCTGTGAATCCCTCATCAACTCCACCTAACACTGGACCTCCACATTTGTGCTAGGAGAGCCAGTATCCAGCTCAGGAAATGTGGACTTGGGTGCAAATATTGTGCTGGGGGGGTCCTCTCAAGGAGTGTGGGCACTAATTGAGGCAAGACACCTGAAATAACACTGGACATTTGTTTGGACCAGCTAAAGGAGTGTGTCCGACAGACTCCACGTATACGCATCAATTTATAATAAAATGTTCACCTGTGTGTGGAAGGCTGTAGCAATTGACTCCACTGACCATGTCCTGTCCCACAGTTAGAAATTGTGCCCACTACCATGAGAAGTTGACTCACTTCCCACATCAGCACAATGGACCTGCCATGATGACACAAACACAAATAATACAGTCCACTCTGGACGAGGGTAAACAACAAATACAGGCCACCTTGGATGGAGGTAAAAAACAAGCACAGTCCACCTGATGGGGATAAAAAAGTACCCAAAAAGAAACATGTCCAGCCTGGAAAGGGCAGGGGATCTAAAATAAAGATAGAAAAACTACATACTGCCTCTACGGGCTCACGGATACCAGGGTGCACGAAGAAGGTGTGGTGACAAGAGGAGTGGTGTATGTGGGGACATGGGCAATGGCACCACCTGTGTGGTTTAACTGTATGACCCATCCTGTAGTGGATCCTGGGTTGGTGCACTCTGACCATGCAATGCTAAAGCCTGGTCCTCATTGGCTGCGTGTTACGCTCACCTTGTCTCTATGGGGACGTTAGGGCACGGTTGCAGCCCTCCCTGGTACTGGCTCCCCTTGGTCAGGCTTCTTCCCCTGCTCTTGTGTTGTGGACTGCGCTGGTTGTTGGCACTGCCCCTGCGAGAATATGAGAGGCTGTGAGAATGCTGTGATATTACTGTGATACCCCTCAAACCCTTCTTCCCAGAATGTGGTGAGCATGCGCCGACCCATATAGTCTCATCTGTTTAATTACAATGGCGAGCTCTCTGTCCTGCTTCTCACTGCAGGGGCGCTTTAGCTAGACCGAGTTTCTTCAGTGGTCCATGTGCATGGCAGCCCAGACCGGCTGTGGCAGAACCACTCCAAAGGTAAGTATCCTTTCAATAATGATTATTGTCCGTATTCTTTTGGAATGTCTTTCCTTGATTATTGTCTGTATCTTTTTGTAATGTATTTCCTTTTCCCCAATAGGTGATATGAGACCCAGCGGTAGTTGCGGTGCAAGAAGCAAGCCCCAATGGAAGAAAAGGGAGTTCACGATGTCCCAATAGGTGGTAAGTTTGGTTTTAAGGTCAAGCGTGAGGATTGGTCTAAGCACGACCTTAGCGTAATGTCTTAATCGCTTTTCTAATCTTGTTTTGTCTTTTTCTCTTGCAGGGATTGTCTGGTGATGTCGGACTGGAATGCGCTATCCGAAGATCTGCCGGCGGGTGAAGGATGCCTGAATCTGCAATGATGCTGGCCGAAAATGGACTCCCAAATAAGTTTTGTGGCTGCGAGCACGAATCAGGTAAGATTGCGCTCTCACTGTGGTTGCTGCTGGAATCAGGTAAGGATGCGCTCTGACTGCGGTTGCTGCTGGGATCAGGTAAGGATGCGCTCCGACTGTGGTTACTGCTGGAATCAGGTAAGGATGCGCTCTGACAGCGGTTACTGCTGGAATCAGGTAAGGATGCACTCTGACTGCGGTTGCTGCTGGAATCAGGTAAGGATGCACTTCAGGCGGCAGTGAGCGTTACGCTGCTATAAGCAGACTAACGCAAAGCGCTTGCATGCGGGTGGGGCAGGCTTAAATACCCTGATCCCGGCCACGCCCATTTGTTCTGACTCGTGGCCACACCCTGCCACTCCTAGAGGATGTTGCATGTGCAGCCCAATTCACTCCTATGGCCACGCCCGACCTGGGGGTGCGTGGAGGCCCTTGCAGGGGAAAAAACAGCACGTGCACCAGAACAAAAGTGTGCAGAGCACACTTACTCATGAGCCTGGCGCCAAAGGCGCCAGAACTGGGTCCAACTGGACCTTTTATGTAGTGGAGCTTGTGGTTCTTGCTGAGTGGCCATGACACTACGGCCACTTGTGAGGGGGATGTGTGCATGAGGCCCCACATAGCTTTGTGCATGCCACAAGTGGCCAAAGAGTCATCATGCATTCTGACCCTTGACGTCTCCAACTGCATGTTGAGAGATCGTCTCAAGGAATCCATCTCTTGGCAGAGGTTGTCCCTTGTGGCAAACATTTCATTATGCAGAGATTGCCTAAAGGAATGTGTGTCTTGACGGCAGGACTCCCTTAAGGCGAACATCTCCGCCTGCAGGCATTTACTCTGGGATAATGCATCTTGACATTGGAATTCCCTTGAGGCCAACATCTTCACATGCAGTGTTTCCTTTATGGTGTCCCACTCCTACATCAGTTGGTCCCTTGAGAACAATAACTCATCATGCAGGGACTGTCTCAAAGCCAAACCATCACAAATAACCTGCCTCAGTTGTTGCATGTCCTCTCTCCTTTCCCGGCACAATAGGCGGTGTTCGGCAGTGGGTGCAGCATTTGAAGACATTGCATTCTCTGCCAGGCAATGGATGTCCCTGGCCATCTCCTGCAGGACCTCGCCCCGTTGGGCACTTGTACACAGCAACTGCTCCTCCCACTCTGAGTGTCCAGCAGGAACACATCCACTGCGTGTGCAGGACCTACCAAGCCGGGATGCTGAACCTCAGGCCAGTCACAGTGAGTGCACTGTCATTGGCTGGTAGTCTACAACCTTCTGACTGACACCAGCCTCCTCTCCTGGCTCTATGATGGGCAAAGGCAACCTTGCAGACACTGAAGCCACCTTTGATGTAGGGCTTCTCACTGCCAGGGTAGGTCTCCAACGTCTCCTCCTCCAACTCAGTAGACTCAAGCTTCTCAAGTAGCTCAGTGGAATCTGGACTACAAAGTGGTGTACCCTCCACCATGTCCGTCAGTATGCCCTTCACATCAGGTTTGGCGGCAGCATCTGAAGAGTCGGCAGGCCTGCTGATGATGGACTGCAACACAAGGGGATTCTCACCATGCACAGCACCCGGGCTGCACTGGTGGATGGTTGTGCCTCATCCGCCTCCTCTTAGACCTCCTCATCCACTGTATCCACACCTGAAAAATGTAAGGCAACAATATTCATAGGCCTACCCATCTGGTTGCACATATACATGTGAATCAAAATGCATTCAGACACAATGGATCACATCACACATTGACACTGGACACTATGAAATGTAAAAGTCACAGCTGACTGACATTCAATGCTCTGTACAATCATGCTGGTGCATGTCAGGTCCTGCAACAAGCCACGGATTGAGGGATTAGGCATACATACATACATACATATAGACATGTATGAGAGTGGAAGGCCTAACAGTAGACAGACAGATGTATGTGCATCATTTCTGAGCCCCTCTCTACGTCAACCATGCCTACTTGCTGCATGTGGATATGTCACATTAAGTCCTGCTGACCACACCTGCTTTGGGCATTAGCGCTTGCCAAACTCCCCATCACCCCTTTTACCACATTGCCCAAGGCCAAATTTGTGGTTACACATGCTCCCATGCATTGCAACAATGTCTGAGGAGAGTGCAACATCGACATGAACTGTGTGCACTTGCATGACCACTGAACAATTGACAGTTCAAATGTGGAATGAACATCACTTAAGCATCAATTGGACAACCACTGCAACTCCTGCCTGGGACATACCATCATGCAAATTTGCACTGACATTATCGCTCATCAATGTCCACTGGCTGCCAGGTGTCATTCTATGTGAGTCCGAATTTGAGTTAACAAAGCACTATCAACAAGCATGAGACTGTGAGCATGTCAGTGACATGTGTCTGGCAGGCCATTGCCACATATAGGTGTATTGTAGTTGTTAAAGGTAAGGTGTGCTGTAAGATTGATGTCAACCACACACAGAGGTCAAACACCCATATTGTAGGATGTACAATATATGATGGAAGTGGCCATGCAAGCCTCACTGTAGCACACATGGATGGTCGCATGTACCCTGGACATCTATACCACAACGTTTGACAGCATATCATGTGAAGACAGAGGCATTCATGACATATACACATAGCACCTACCTGATGAGACTGCACAGGTGCCCATGCCTCCCATGCCAATTACCTGCTCACTGCTGATGAGTCCACTTACGATCCTCTTCAAATGGAGTCATCTCTTCCACGTGTGTTTATCCACCTCCAGTAGCCTGGGCAGAGGAGACATTGCTGCCGAGCTTCTCCTTGGGACGACGCATGAGGTCCACCATCTTCTTGTGGACCTCTTCCACAGTGCACCTTTCCACACCACAGGCATTAATCTGGTCTGTGACCATCTGTCACATCCTCCATTGGAAGAATACTGCCAGCCCAAGTGTACAGGTCGTCATGGTGTTCACTGACATAATCAGTGAGGATTGCCAGTTCCAAATCTGTAAAGCTCGTCTTGGTGGCACCTTCTCCTTTGCCTGTGCCTCTTCATGGGTTGCTGCCTGTTCCTGCTCTTTAGACTGGCCCCTCATGCCCCTAGTGAGGCCCTTGGTGGAACAAGGGCACCTTTAGGCTCACCACCACGTTGAGCAGGTGGGCACTTTTTCTGCCCTCTTCCCCATCCTCATCCCCTCTCCGGAGACCTCGATGTCATGGTGCATGTGGGGTTCACAGCTAGGTACCAACTGATCTTGGCGCAAATTCAGCGATGCACCCCCATAAATGTCTCTGTCAGGAAATGTGCGTTGCACCCCCGAAATGTCTCTGCCTCCACACATGTCAGGAAGTGCACATTGCAACCCCCAAATATGGCTGCCACCGATCAAGCTAGGGAATGCATGTTATAAACAGATTTACACACATTGCACGTAAACACAATGTGTGCATCTTGTAAGTTGCGCTCATAGGGTCTTTCTCATGTATTACTGGAGACACCTGTCCCTTGATCTAGCTCCTGCCTCCTGACATATCTTGCCTCCTCCAACCTCATTTAGCCTCCAAACCTCAACATCTCCTGCTGCCTGGTAGTGTGTCACTGGCTACTGGCCACTATCACTGCGTTAGAGTGCCTGCTATTCCCATACAGCCTTTTCATTTGTGCCACTCCGGTGAAGCTCTGTGGCAACCTCAGCTGCCATCTAAGGACTTCCACCTCTATACCACCACCACAGCTTAACAGTGCACATAGTCAGGGATCACCTTCATCTCACCAGCCTCAGGGGCACCATGTACACAACATCCACTTCATGCACGGGGGGGTGAAGTCCGTAGAGTGGACCACTCGAAGAAGCGCTGAGATGACCTTAGGATATGGAGCCAGGCAAAGGCGGTCCTTGAGGCAGGTGCCACCATTGAGGTGCACTGTGCGGCCCGCCACCCGTGTCACCCCTTCCCCTACAGGGCCTAGAGAGGGTGAACCCAGAGGTCCATGCCCTCATCCTTGACCTGCTGGTGAGTTCTCACAGGGCAAACATAGCCACATATGTTTTTTGTCCTGCATGGGTATGCATGAATTGGACTAGTTCATTCTTTTGACTATCCAGATCTACATTGGGACGTGTCAGGCCATTGAATGTGGGGGCATCCATGGTATGTTATCATGCCATTTGTTTGTGTTAAGTGCAAGAGCATTGTTGCTTGATCGACAGGTATGGGTGCATGTATGTGTTTCTGGCTTTCACGTTGGACTGACAGGGTTGAATGTTGGTACATGTGGTTGGGTGGAGATGTGCCTATTATGAACACATGTGTCTAGGTGCATTTTCCATGACCCTGCTTGCAGGATACATTTGGGATACATTGGGCCACTGATTCATTGTGTTTGTGATGTGAAATGAGTTGTTGTCATGTGTATGTGGGCCAACATCAATGTGCTATGTTCACATGTGCATGTCTTACCATTTTGATTTGTCCTTTTGCCTTCAGTTGTGAGACTGGAATATGATTTTCAATCATTGGCCTGTATGATTGAGGCAGTTGCTTATTGCCTGATGCTGACAGCATGCAACTGCTACTTTTGTTGTGAGAACACATCCATTGGAACTTATGACTGTTTCCAATGTTCTTTGTTCATTTTTCCACAGTTCCAGCGGCAAGAGAAGGAGGGTACCAGCTGTGCTGTGGAGCTTCAACCCAAAGATGAGGCCTCCAGATGTAGACGCTGACCCCGGACACGCTCTTGTGAAGGTGCTGCGCCTGGGGGAGTGTCCCATACATCTTCCAATGCTGCTGAGGAGGAGTCCCAGGATTGCAGCATTGTGGTGGACAGCTTGGCAGCTATAGGACAGGGTGGTGATGACATTGCCACACAGTGGCCGCAAGCCATGGAGACCTCATTGGAGGTTTCTGGGTTGATGGGGGAGGAGATGGAGAGAAGGCCATTGCAAACCTGGCCATGGTGTCAGGAGGGGAAACCGGGGGGATGAACAGGCTGCAGACCTGGCGCTGAGACAGGAGGCTGTGGATTCCACCATGGAGGGTCAGCACAACGTCCTGTCCGAGGTCTATCTGCTGCAGCAATGCCTACCTTCAGTGAAGCCTCCACCTAGAGAAAGCCCACACTTCTGGCCGATGTGCCATCCAGGATGCAGATCTGCCACTGCTGATGGATGGCTTGAGGCGGCCGACATCTATGCGTGATGCTGTGCAAGCAACTCATGATATGCTTGTAGAGCATCATGGGCAGATGGGCCCCCTCATGTCCCAACCAACAACAGCACTGCTTTCCAGTGAGCACTTGGACAGGCCACTGCAATGGCGCCTTCCTCCTCCTCGTCATCTGTGTCCCAGTCATCCTCAACTGAGGCCTCCATTGCAGCTACCACCATGGCCTCTTGTGCCGCTGTCCTGCCCAGTCTGGATGTGCTGATGTCCCTGGTAGAGATGGATGTCCATAATGTGGCAGATGAGGTGGTCACTGAGCTTGCCCAGGAGCATACCAGGGAACAGGCTGTTGAGGAAGAGCAGACACTTGATGGTAGTGTAGGTGGTGCACTCCCCCGATGCAGACTATTATCCAGTCGGAGGGCAATGTGCTTCAGCCACATTGCCACGCAGCAGGAGTTGTTACTGAGGAGGCAAATCCTGGCAGGCATTGCGAGCAGGAGGAGGCAAGGGAGCACATGCATGGTGCAAATGAGGCAGGAGGCACTTTGACATGTACAGGCACTGGTGTCCTCCCATGTGCACTTTGTGAGGCAGCAGGAGGAGATGAGGCAGTGGTCACAAAATGTCGCAATAGACAGAGCCAGGGCCAAGGTCGAGGTGAGGGTTTCACAAGCACAGACTGTGATCCTGGAGGATTCTTGCATGGCAGCAGAGGAGATTGGGTGTTGGGTAAGAGAGGCCCTGTGAGCGCTCTGGGAAACCGAGGCGTGCCTACAGGAGGCCGATGTTGATGTAGAGCTGGTTTTGGTACAGGCTTTGTCAGACATTTCCATGTACTGGCCCGCTGTCTGATATATATAGTTCTTTAGTTGTAGGTTTCCTTTTGTTTATGTTTTTGTTTTGAATGCATATTATTTGTAAATGCCTTTTGTACGTAGTTGTTGATTAATACATTTCTATTTTAACATTCACTACCACTGTTTGCCATCTCTTTGTGCTTTTGCGCTTCTTTGTCCATGCGCACCTTTTCTTTAAACCTCCAAGTAAGTATGTCCTGTGGCTTTCAAATAGGGTTAGGGCACACTCTGTGGTTCATATTAGTACTGGACTATTTGCTTTGGGACTGCGTGCATGCTTCAGGTGAGTGTGATGATTGGATTGATACCTTCATGGCCAATGTATGTTGTGGACGATTGTAGATGTGGGGAGATTACATGTTTGTAGTTGCACATGTTTGATGTATTGCACATTTCTTGCTTGACTACTTCCGTTTTATTCAATACAGGAATGTTGGTAATTTCTGTACATGGTGTGCATGGGTGTGTCAACCATGTATTCTGTGGTTGGCATGGCACTTCGTAAATGCTTTCATGGGTGTTGAATCATGGTAGGGGTTGTTTGCGGTTGGCATGGTGGCATTTCTGTGACTGATGTGGACATGTGTTTTGCCAGTAGAGAAGGGAGCATCACACGGGTATGGGTAGCAAACTATGGTTGACCGATGCCACTTATGCTGCAGGGTCTTTGCCAGTTTGCTTTCGGTGTGTCAGTGGTAGTAGAGCATGATTAGAATTGTGTGTCTACTGGTGGCGATGTGGGTATACATTTTGTGATGGCAAATATTATTCAGAATATGTTTTGGGTCTCTTGTGGTTGGTACACATTTGTTTAGGTGTCTGGCCAGATGTTCTCCAGTGCAGGGATAATTGAGGAATCTGGAGACAGCTCATTCACCTCTGGCCATTCAATTCTCCAAATTGACAAGTCATCTAGATAGTGTTCCTTTATTCTACCATAGCAGTTCAGGTGGCCCTTTGGCACTTGCTTATCCAAGTGGATGTGCATAAAATTCCACAACAGGTATGGCTTATTGGTATTGCGGATGAGGAGGAGGCATCTTGTCTCTGATTTACTGGGCAACACACCTCACATGTGGACTATGTCGCCTGTACATCAAGGGAGCAAAGTGTACCTGCAGCTACAATATGGTTGGCCGAAGTTGTGCAGCTAGCTGAGTGTGATCCAAGGGGACACCACAGAAGAGCTGACTGTCCTGGATACACCAGCACTGCTTCCAAGGGATCATGTTGGAGGGGGATACCTGCCAGGTGTGGTTCATGGAAGACACACGCAATCTGAGTTGAGGAAGGTAAGTTCTTGGCAGTGAACTGGGCAATGGGTGTTGAGGTGCAGACTAGTCACGGTACTGGGTCAATGGCAGACTTGGGGGTGCTGCCTTAATGTGGGGTGTTGAGACGCAGAGTAGTCGGGATGATGAGATGAGGGTGTAGTTGTGCGTGCTGCTGTAATGTGGGGTGTTGAGACAAAGATTAGTTGGGGTACGTGGGTGCCAACTTAATGTACATTGTTGGGGGTCTGATTAGTCGAGGTACGTGGGTGCTGCCTTAATGTACGTGGCTGGGGCACAAATTAGTCAGGGTATGTGGGTGTGGCCTTAATGTATATGGCTGGGGTGCAGATTAGTTGAGCTACTGGGACGAGGTGGACTTGTGGGTGCTGCTTTAATGTGGAGTGTTAAGGCCACAATTAGTTGGGGTACGGCGGTGCCACCTTAATCTATGAGGCTGGGGTGCAGATTAGTAGGGGTACATTCGTGCCACCTTAATGTACGTGTCTGGGGTGCTGATTAGTTGGGGTATGTGGGTGCTGCCTTAGGTTAGGGGGTCAGGGTGCAGTTTAGTGGGGCTGATGGGACGACGAGTTGTGGGTCACCGGAGTGGAGTGGGAGTAATGGTGATTGCTGGTAAGTAATCCCTGATTACTTTTGTACATGGGTCCGGCGCAAAGGTTGTTCAACACCGCTATGTTCTGTTTGGAATGGGGGTGCGTTGAGGGTGCTCTGGGAGCTACTCGTTATTCTTTATGATGCAAGTTTCTGTGCACATTTGATTCCATGAATTGGCTCCCAGCGCCATTCTTCTCTGACATAACATATCACATGACATACCATACACATGCACACACTTGTGCCTTATTACGACTAGATTGAAGAATGAGGTGCTAGCAAATGAAATGTCTGATTCACTTCAGTAATGTGTGTAATCATATTAGCCCACTGATTTAGTTTTTCATAAAGTATCAAATGTGCAATGAAACATTGTACTCACCTTCACTTCTAATTTATATCAGGTAGTAGATTAGCTCAGACGCCAGTAGCCACTAGCAGTGTTGCCTCGAATATTTGCTCTCGGCAACGTTGGGATTTTGCATGCCCTAAGCCACATATTTTATTGTCAAGTGGTTTTTGTATCTTCTTTTAGAGTTTCTGTTTAGGACAGCGTGAGTTGTTTATTTGTTTTGCTCTCAGGAGTCCAGAAGCAAAAGAGTACTTGCCACTATTGGGAAGATTGGTGAAGTTAGCAAGAAGTGTCAGCCGGAAGTACTGGACAAAATGTGATGTCCGTTTCATATTGCTCTGTCTCTGTCAGTGCGGCTGACAAGTCACACCCGGGGAGCGTTTAGAGGCCGGCGGTGGCGGTTTTTAAGAGCAGTGTATCGTATCGCACATGTTTTCAAATATATTTGCTAAAGGACCATGCTGAAGCATTAGTGAAGGAGAGCTCTTCAAATATCCCAATGTTTGCTGGTCTACCCTATCCCCCATGGGTGTTGCTCTTCTGCATCAAATACATTAATATGCTAATTACAAAGGTGTTTATTATAAAAATAACCAGCTGCACTTTTATGCCTCTGGAAAAAGGGTGGCATCATACATTTTTTAGAAGGCTAAATAACCTATGCTCTAACTGCGGTTCCATAATTTGCATTTGCATCTCCCATCAGAATCCCTATGCCAGAGCGGTTACCCCGAATTGCAGCCGGCATATGCCATGGTGCTTCCACTTTATGGCCGGAGTAGCCAGTGTCGTCTGAGATGCTACTCAAATGTTACATGGTGGTGTTTGGTTATCTCAAATGCCTGCTATTCCAATCCCCCTGCTTTGCTCAGTCATACAGTCACCTGCTACGTTATGCCCAAGATGCTTCTGAAATGTCCACCTGGTGCAAATCATGAATGACTAATGGGGCTGCTCAATTAATCCCCCTGATCCAGCTCATTTGTTTCCCTTACGCTGGTCAGTGATGATCGCTGGTACCGCCCAGTCATGAATGTTTGCATTGATCAGTTGCCCCACATTCTTCTTGATTATGCACAGGTGCTCTGCTCAATGATGCCTGTGATGCCATTCGCTATTGCCCTGTTGCCGCTATACAGTTTGCTCATGGTGCTTGTCAATTTGCCTCTGCTGCAACTGTGTTAAGCCTTGGAGCTGCCCTTGGTTATGCCCTGTGAATGCTCAAATATGCCCGAAATGCTGCTCGATTTTAATGTATGCTGCTGGTACTCCTCAAGCACGGCCTTGGTGCAGTCATTTCATTCCCATTGTGCTCAACAAACAGGTCATTGGATCTGCTGGCGCTGTGCACTCTTTCATGATGATATTGCTCAAGTAGGCCTCTGGCACTGTCCGAATGGGCTGTGGGGCTTCTCAGTTTTGTTTTGCGCTGCCTATTAAATAGGAGCTTGGAGCTTGTGGCCCTCCACTCTTCTCCGCTCTCAGCACAAATAAGCAGCTGGTGTTGGTCCGAGTTTTCATGCGATACTTAAGCAATATGCCCCGAGCGGGGGGGGGCATTACCGACTCAGGTAATGCCCCGGGGCCCATAGTTATAAGCCCCGAGCGAAGCGAGGGCCTTAATGAAGGCCCCGGGGCATTACCAGAGTCAGTAATGCCCCCGCTGCGAGGGGCATATAGCTATTAGTACCCTGGCCCGAAAAAACTGCGTGACTGGGGCACTAAAAGCTTTATTTTTTTCCCAAAACGCTGCAGTGTTTCGTGAAAAAAAAGACATCAAAGAAAATGGCCTCCATCGAAAAGTGAAAACAGAGTCCGTTTTCCTGTTCCATGGCAGCCATCGGGAGCGGACATGTTGGAAACAGAAGCGTTTCCAGCACGTCCGCTCCTGAAAAAAAAGAAGGTAAGTGGGGTTGGGAGGGCGGAAGGGAGGGAAAAAAAAAAAAACATACCTGGGTCCCCGGCGAGGGACGACGGAAGTCTCCAGCCTTGTGGAGGCTCGGAGCGGGGATGGCCCTGCTCCGAGTCTTCACACGGCTGGAGCCTTTCATCGTCCCCAGCCGGGGACCAAGGCATAGAAGGTAAGTGGGGTGGGGAGGGCAGGGAGGTGGGAGGAGGGAGGTAAGGAAAAAAAAGGCCTTACCTCTGTCCCCGGCAGGGGGCAAAGGTAGCCTCTCAGCCTTGGGGAGGCTCGGAGCGGGGATGGCCCCGCTTCGAGCATCCTCGTTGGCTGAGGGGCTGCCGCTGGGGACAAAGGCCATGGAATCCTGACGGAGGGATTCCCGGCCTGGTAACAACTCGGCGAGGGCCAATCAGCATGGCTCTTTCATTCTGATTGCGGCCTCGCCGGGTACTAATGCTAAATATACCTCACAGGCCCAGTGTTCCACAGACTCATGAACATTCCTCGGTGACCATGTTGATCATAAAATAGTCCCTCCGAGCTCTCCATACCCCACCCCAACATAGGCTCAAAATGTACACCAAACGCAGCTGCTCATATTGTGGCCAGTTGCTGTTCAAATATGTGTCCGATTTGCCAAAGACCCCATCAAATATTACAATGGCACTGCTCAAATGTGTCTTCTGGTGCTTCTTAAACGGGCCCTTTATGCTGTTCAGAAAGTCCTGATGCGCGTCAATGGTACTTCATGCCATCACAAATGCTCATGGCTCAGTCTTTTACCCAGAGAAGGCTCGCAGTAGGGACACACCAGGCTGACCGATTCTGCTCCAAAATGCTAGTGCTGCCCTCAAAAAGTTCTCTACTATCCCCCATGCACCTGCTAAGGTAGGCCCTCGCTGCTGCCCAACCTCTCTTCAAAAAGCCCAATGTAGTGCTCACGTGTTTGCTTGGATGTTGATTAAAGAAGGTTTTGGTGCGTCTCATGTTTGCCTCCTAAAATAGGGCTGTGAGGCTGCTCAGTTCTGCCTAGTGTGGAAGACCTCTTGCATGGTGAACTGCAGCTCTGCCCGTGTTCCACCCCCTCACGCAGCCCTCATGCGTGCTACAGTTTTGCACGGTTGCAATGCTCAACAGGGCCATGGTTCTGCCCTACTTCTTTAAACAGTCCCCTGGTGCTGCTCAGTTTTGCCACATTACGTTACTCGAATAGGCCATTAGAGCCGCATTCCTGACGCTATTTGCTCTATAATCTCCTTCCCTTGTGGTTTCCTTTATGGAGCCAGCCTCAAGGACGGGAGCAGGGATAACTATAGGAGACCTAGTGAGGGGCCATTACAACCCCATCACAGGAGTGTGGGTTGGCCTGGGGGTGCAGGTCATCAGCCTGTGGGAGCCTGGCTGCCACAAACACAGCAATTTCATTTAAACTGATGGAGGCATTCATTAAACGTATGGAGTGAAATGTCTTTTTAACTTTACTGAAAATGAAAAAGACCCATTTAGAAAGGCCGCTCTGACAATGCTCAGAGCGGTCTTTCTAAATCTTAACTGACACGCCGCTGCCGCACACAAGTGCGCGCAGCGGCTGACAGGTGGGCTGGGCCGGCCAGGGGAAAACGGTTGTGAGGTGTTTGTTTGCGTGCCTGTGTGTATGTTGTGTGGTAGTGTTTGTAGTGGGGAGGGCCTGGGGAGAAGGTGTGTGTGTGTATTTGTATGTGAGACGGGGTTCGGGAAGGGGCATAGGTTAAATGGAGGTCAGGGGTGAACCCCCGGATTTCAAATGGATGAGGGGTGGGGAGTGATGAATTTCGAATATTAAAGGTCACGCCAAATCTGTCTTTCTTGTGTGCAGCCTTTAATATTCGAGATTATCACACAGAACCGGTAAAGGCAGGCTTCATCCCACCTTGCTTTCCAGTGGTTGCAAAAGACCAAGGATGTCTAGCTGTAACAAGTACCCAAACCTGAAAAGAACACTGGTGCAGGAGCACTAAACCACACATAGAACCTACAGGGCATTCTCACAATAAAAAGAGACAATTTCTCTTGCATATATACACGTGTTGGGAATTTTGCAATGGTGATGTCTACCATGATTTTCTTTGGGACACTAAAGAAGTTACAACAAAATATAAAATGTGTGGAATTGCACAAATAAGTCAATCACAATGTATGTTAAGTGTTTTTCTGATGTTTTGGTGTTTTGCTTATTTTGCTAACTCAAAATAAGGTGACATAATAATAATAAAATACAAAAAAAAACATGCAGCATATTTAGAGATTAAGATAGCAAGTTCACAATTAATTAATTCTAATAGGCATTGCCCACCACTACATCTTAAGAAAAGCATTTCAGACATCGTCACTAGACGAGGGGGAGTATCCAGAGAACTGTTTCATATTGCAATGAGACCTGTGATCAGGTGCTGTGTCCCCATACTGATATACGTGTACCAGAGAAGCACTGATCCATCAGCAGAAGGCCTCATGTGTAGAGCTGGCAATGCTAGCAATAGATGTGCACAGCACCAATTGGTACCAATTTAAATACATACAAGTGATACAAGGAGCAGGCAGACCCTTCCATTCATGGCACCTCACTGTGCATCACAGATTAAACAGTCAAGAGACTCAGGGCCTGATTCACAGAAGCATTTCATAATAGCACAATCCAATAATTAGAATACGCTCTGTGAATCAGGCCCTCAGTCCTGGGCTTTGTAGAGGCAAATGAAGAGCCAGCGCTGGCTACTCATCTTGGAGACCAAGCTGACATGAGTGGGGAGTGGCGGTTTTAGAGAGCTCGGTCTTGGCCAGGCAGAAAATGCAACTTCAGACTGAGTTACTGGGGATTGTACCACTGCAGCAGTTGCTGCCAGAGATCCCTACCAGAAACTCCTCATCCCGGAGGGAGAACTCTCTGCTTCAGTGCCACTAGAGCATATGTCCCCAGACATTACATCTGCTGACTGTAAACTGAAAATAGTCATGGATGTAGTAGAGACACATCTTTCCATCAGGTGTTTGGCATACCACCAGCATTGCAACTATGACAGCAGAACAAGAACATTTTAACATTCTACGGTCTCTCAAAATGTACAAACGCATTTTGTGGAGAAAAGAGTGCAGGGGCCTTTAAGGGGAAGACATGTGATTGTGAGGGCACGTGGGAGCGGGGCGGAAGGTGAGGGACAGGAAAAAGAAAGTTAGTTAATCGAGCAAGATCAATAAAGAAGGTTGAACTGCAACTCGACTCCGTGTAATCTGTGGCGCAACCTGGCTCACGCAAGCCACGCGAGCCACATATACACAAACAACATCCACAGGTAAAGTTAATGCCAATTATAGCTTTCATTGCTAATTGTGAAGATCTGTCGATGTCCCCAAGCCACTTTTCAAGCAGGGCCACTTGCATCTTCATCTACAGCATCGAGGACCACCTAAATAGTAGGGGCAGAGATAGCAAACAGGACATAGTGGGAGGTAATTCCAATTACAATCAAGGTGGCTTACAGGAATAAATCCCATCAAAGTTCACAGAGAGAGGGCGGAATCTACCACATGTAGAGATCTCTACATCAGGTAGTGTACTCCCTTCTTCATGCAAAATCATGAACGACGCAAGGAAGGATGAGGGAATGTGTGAGGATGTAAGAACGGTGCTCGAGGACTAACCACTTCGGCTAGTATAATGAAAGATATTCAAATATGGCAGTCACATAAAGCCACTTTCCTTGGACACACAAATATTCCTTTAATCGGTGCACTGTACTAGCAAGTGTAGTCAAATACCCTTTTTCCCTTTCTTTATATCTTTCAAAATTAAATGGTGTCCAGCCCTTTGTCCTTCAGTTATTAACCCTTACTCAGATTTACACAGTTCAGGTAGCTCCAGGTTGTGGTCAAGAGATTCGGAAGCATTTAAATGGGACAACACTCCAATAGGACTGACTGCGATTGGCACTTGACAGTGAAGCAACACTACCCATTGTTCATACTACGAGCTGTCCAGAGAGAGAGCAACCCACCAGAATATAAGGGAGGCAGAGATACTGAAGAGGGACATATGTTAAAAAACATATTTTACATTCTAGGAGACCAAATGAACCAAGAAAGAAAGAGTTGCTCATACCTAGCATCTCAATGCATGTACATTACTGGTCTAACCGTTCCAGATTGCTTTAATATTAAAAGAAATGGAGGATGAAAACTCAAATTCTGATTCTGACTATTAAAGAACTGGAAGGGTTAACCGCCATCAAGTATATGAAAATTATATTCTAAAAGTATTTAATTCATGTTTAGAATGGCATTTCAGATTAGAAATCCTATGTGCTCATTGTCGTTGCTTTCAGATGTATGGAAGAAGCCCTCACCAATCATCTTCATCTAGAACATTGGTAGAGTGCTATGACCACACCTTGCCATCGCAGCCTATGAGCATGGGTGATCTTTCATTCTCTAGTGAGTTGGGCATTAACAAGATTACAGCAGTTTACAGCACACATGCTGCAACTCCAGAACATGAAACAACCTCTAGAACAGATTAGCATGGAGGATTTCCCACGAGAACCTACAAAACTGAAGATTTTAAAGTAACCAACATATCTGTGTGCAAAAAGTGCACAAGACAAAGACTGGATGACCTTTCAGTGACTCACAGCAGATATGGCAGGCCAGTGCTTCAAAGTGAAGAGGTCTGGTAAACCCTTACATGTGGTTTAAACATTTTCTAAGTCTGTTTTCATTACAAAATTGTGTTTTGGTATCAGTCTAGATAATGGGTTGTTTGAAAGGATACCACCTTACACTTTGGTGCCTTTTGTGCATCAGCGATTCCTGGTGTGTATCTGCTAACCAGACACTGGGAGTATGCCAGTGAGTATGAGTAGTTGAGCCGTAACAGCGGAGGCGACGGGACAATAAAAAATCTGCTGTGCACATCTGTTAATTGGACTAACGGTGTAGCACCAGATACAGCCACAGCTTTCCGTTATCCGTGGGACAAACAAGACAAGAGTGAACACATAGAGTCGACACTGTGTACCTTTTCTCTTCACTACTAGATGCCAACCGGAGACACCTGCACGCACAGCGGGTGGTGATGACGATCTGATTAAAGCTATGATTATACAGGACCAAGAGTGATCTGCCCCTTGGAGGACCATTAGAGTCCCATTCCACACACAGAGTGAGGAAACGTACTTGGCCCGTTTTCCATTCTGTCTGCGTGTTGAACCACTAAAATTGACCAACTAGACAGGGAAGAAATCAGTGACCCACTCCCTTGTTGACGTTTTGGTACAAGACACAAGCCCTCAGAAGTTTCGCCCTTCTTTATCTACGTGGTGAAAGCGACCTATTTAGGTGTGAATTTTCTACCTCTCGCTGGATTTAAGCCAAGTCTATTGCCACAGCAGGAAAGAGCTGTCTGTAACCCCCCTGAGTCAAACCCCCACTCGACAATCATTGTGTTTGGCTGGGCTCCCCACTTTTCGAACTGAATTTTTAAACTAGAGGATTATTTTGTTGTTTATGTAGCCTTTCTGTTGTCAAATATTATAACTTTTGTGAATAGTTTTTAGGTAAAAGTGCATGCCCCTGATGAATTTCCATGTACTTGTGTGTGTTGAGAATGAGTGAGGAATGAAACATGTTGGTCGAATGGGAATGAAGTAATGTGTGATTTAGTGGTTAGTTGACAATTTTATGTTTTGATGTGGTCAACATTATATTACCATAGCTTGACCGCAGACAGTGATTTACCATTTATCTCTGTGTATAAACCTTCCTTGTCTTGGTTTATATATACTATCTATCCCTGAGTGCTTCTTTTTTCCTTTTTTCCTTACTTTATTGCATGGTATTCCATCTTGAGGAATTGTAGCAATTTTTGAAGGTGCATTTGACATATTGTTGATTGTTAATGAAGTATAATAATAAAATGTATTTGATATAATTCTGTTTTTTTAGTACAATTTAGTGGTTGGTTTAATTTGTCCAATACACTAGGGTGCTTTGCAATTAGTATTGAGGGTTGTAGTAACTCCCTCTGTTGGCCAATAACAGCGAGAGGACGATTCCCCACCTGCGATAAGACACTGCTTACCAAATTCTGGTGTATGTATTTTTTAGGGTTGCCTATGCTAGGGGGTCTTTTTGGTTGAGCAGTATAAATATTTCCCCTTTCCTCCTTTTTTTTAGAACGGTACAAGCGGAGAGGCAGCATTCATCTCTCTATGGCAGCCAATGCCAAGGGTGATTCATTGGTGTTAAGTTAAGGTTGGCATTTCAACTAAGTGACAATGGGGTGAATCCAACATGTTATCCTGAATGTGCAAAGGCCCGATCGGAAACACAAAAGACATCTAGTTTCACAGGAAACAAAATGTTTTAGAAAGGATAGTGGATGCCTCAGGGAAACCCATGCAGTCAAAAAAGTTCAATTTTTTTTTTTGACGAATATGGGATACACTGACTATTTGTGTGGTACTCAACAAATAATGATGCATGGCGTGCCAAATACATATTGCTAACAAGTTCTAGGACGATTCATGCTATTGATGATCTAAGAAGGAGACTGGTGACATAAAAAGACTCAACTAACCTCTCAATCTGCACAGTCTACGGTCCGATCATGCCATGTTGAATTTGTTGATGTTGGAATCAATCCATTGGTGGAGCCGCTTTCTAATGTGTATGGACTTCAATATCCTGTGAGTGTCTAAATTTGTCCCTAAATACCCTAATCCTAAAGCATCTATGCTCAGGGTTAGAGAGGATCCAGACAAATCATGATCAGTTAGTGTATGGAATATTCATGATATAATGACCATAGTATCCATAAATGGTATACCTTCTATATTATACCTCGTGCATAGTATTGATAGATCAATGTGATTCTTATTGCACAGATATTGGTCGCCATAGTCCTGCTTTTGTATTTTGTATTTTATTGAATTTATGTATAGCACGTTCACAAAAGCACAGAACATTGAGTAAAAAGCTCTACATAACAAATTGAAATTTTGAGTAAACAATCATACATTACTATAGTGAGTGTACGTGATTTTTCAAAGTAATACGGATAAAAGTAAAGAAGGAGCAGAGCAAATAAAGAGAGGGAGGGAATGCTAGAATTTAGCAGCGAGTACTGAGAAATGGTAAAAATGGTACGGTGCACAAGGGGTTTGGAAACAGAGAGAGGGTAAAGATGTTCAGAGCGAAGGAAATATGTGGGGTATAGAAAGAGATAAGAGAAGCGAGATAGGAAAGAGTGAGACTGTGAAGTCATTATATATTATACAAAGAAAAGTAAATAGAACTTGATTCTAAAGGGATTCCGAGTAAAGATCAGTAAAATAGAGGCACGAGCAGAGAGGGATAATATAAGACGAATGGAGGAATTAAAGACAGAATGGAGGGCAGCAAGATGGGGTCTGGGGCGGCCACAGAGAAGGGAGAAGGAGTAGTCTGGTCAGTAGAAGACAAGGGTGAAGATAAGAAGGTTAGTAGCATGGGGGTACAAGAATAAACAGGCAAGATGAATGTTATATAGGTGTTAGCGACAGCTGCGGGAAGAAATGGAAACATTTGTAAAGAAAGAGAGTGAGGAATCAAATGAGTACATATGGTACGATAGTGAGAGTACATGATTTTTCAAAGCGAAACAGAATAGATGAAAAGCCGAGGGACATACCACATATTTCCAGCAGTGGTGGAGCGGCTATTTATAACCCTGAGCACCTGGACAGAATCAACTCAGTAGACACTGTTACAGATTTTTCATCATCTGATTTTCCATCTGACCTATTATTGTCTGAGGAGTTAAGTATTACTTCAGGTGAGCAAAACTCCAGTGAAAGGGGTACAGAGGGTGGAAATGGAGAGGCCTTAATCACAATGACCTCAGATACTCCAACTTCTAACAAGTATGCACCAATGAGTCCTGTTATCACCCTCACCCCCCATTGATATTCCCCCCGCTATGGACAGTAATGAACCAGAGTCTGCGGCAGTGCTTGAGTGCATAGGTCACAATCCCACATCCATCCCACCACCAGAGTGGACACTTGGGGTAGGGGGTATCCAGGAAAAGCCAGAGGATAGACCACAGGGACAATGAGACCTCAACTCTATGGGGGCCCAACCCAGATTCGAAGATGTTGGCATCACTCCCACCACCCCCAGCCTTGAACAATTTAGTTGTACCCATGACACTAACAGAGCCTGAGGATGTGGAGGGTAAATGGTGCCCTGCCCCAGACGACACCCTCAACATTAATCCTTCCCATAACCATAGTCCTGAAAAGAAAAGATCTAGTTATGTGAACTGAGAGAAGCCCACTGCTGAGTTTCAGCTCCCCAACCCCTCCATGTTTCCTCACACTATCTGGCCCACACATCAGGCACACTGCTGTTCCAGCTGTCGAGGGGGCACCTATGGTCTGTGTATGTAAATGCAGTCTCATCCTGTCCGAGTTAGTAGATCTAAAAAAAAGCTGCTCCTGGCCATTATAGAAGCCCTTTGGGAGAGGGGGGAGTCACGTGGTTTGAGGGTGCACCACTGGGCATGGCAGGTGCTACTGGGGTTAACCAACCACCTAGGGAGGTAGCCCACGGTCAATCGGATGCCCTCAAAAACACAAACACAAAGAGCATCAGCACAACGAGGCTAGGGGCCATCTGTGCCAATAGAGGAAACACTCGTCCTAATAAGGCCTTGGACAACCAGGCCCTTACCCATTCCGGCTGCCCTGTGCCCGTTACAAGACCATGGAACCAAGTTGCACAATTGCTGCAGCAGCCCACACCCTGGTGGATAGACTATACATCCTGTAACAACCCAAAGAATGATAAACCAACTGGTAGGTTATGTTATACAGCACAAAATGAGGCCTGTCGTTGGAAATGTAGACCATGGCTTGGGGAATTCATGATCAACAGTAATGATATGATGTGGCATTTATAACGTGCCTATAGACAAGTGTTTCAAGGCACGACTAGGCAAGAGATGGCGAAGAAAGGGAAGACAGAGACAACGATCTTACTAGACCAAGTGACATTGAGATTGTGCAAGTGCAGGGGAGGGGGTAGAGGAAAAGTATGAGGGGAAAGCGGAGGGAGTAGTGCCGTAAATGGGATCAGCAGTAAAACATTTAAAAAATGTGCGGCCAAAGTGCAAAGGGTAAGTGCAGACATCAAGTGTCCAAGTAAGGTGAGGGGGGACCAAAGAAGGGCACAGTATACCTGCACAATGTCACAATACTGTCCCCAAACCCATTGGAACAATCCTAAACTGTCCTAGACTGTACCACCCTGGGGAGAGTGCCTGTGACTTTCTTCAAATTGAATTTAGGGATCGGAGTGAGGCCAATGGGACCTTAGGCATCACATGCCAAACTTTTAACAGCACGATTGTAATTAGTCCTTATATTCATAATAACACTGCTCACCCATCTGAAACCAGGCCTCAGCATTCTGTGCTATCGGGCGCTAATGCAACACCACAGGGGAAAAGAATCTTGGGCAACTGTAATTAATGGGCACGAAGGCAAGCTGTGGCACTCTCTGTCTAATGCAAATGCTATATCATATAATGGAAGGCTGTTGATTATTTTATTGTAATTCTGTTGCAGTTTATGATATGATATGATAGGTTAGTTATAACGCACTTAATACCCAGGGGTTGCTAAGCGCCGACCCGGGGATCGAACCTGTGTTGCTCCGTGTCGTCTTGTTTCCAAGGTGAGCATGTTGCCCCTGAGCTATCCTCCCGAGCCTATTTGTATGTACTCGTTTGTACTTTTATGGCCCTGAGGCCAAAATAAAGTTAATTACTGACTGACTGAAAAGAACTAGCAGCGCTGGGCCAGCCAAGCTGCGAAGATAGCTCAGGGGCAATGCGTTTGTCTTGGAGACAATACAGAGGAACACAGGTGAGAATCTCAATACCTTCATTAGACCTGGTCTCCTGTATTAAGTGCATCATGAAAAAGAATGAATTAATACATTGTAGGCAACACCAAGAATTTGAGCTGTAGAGGAAAAGGGAGACTAGCAGGTGGGAAATAAATACCCGAAGGGTAGGCAGAGAGAGATAGAGTGGGAGAGGAAAGAAGAGAAGTTCACTTTTGGCTGGGTTTAAGTGCAGGAAGTGGGTGTGGATCCATTGTTTAATGGCAGAAAGGCATGCCAAGACATGAATGTGCAGAAAGAAAAGAATAGTTGGCTGTCATCAGCATAGCAATGGACGGGAGGAATAAAAGAGGATACAAATTGAGAGGGAGGGATTGTTTAGAGGGAAATAAGGAGAGGGCTAAGAACCGAACCCAGTGGGTCACCAAATTGGAGAGGGTGGGTATCCGTAGTAGGGTCAGCCCAAGAGACCAAAAAGGAGCGATTTGAAAGGTATGAAGTGAACCAATTAAAGACAGTGTCAGAAAGACCAATTGGGGCGACGGAAGACAGAAGAGTGGTGTGATCAACAATATCAACAGATCAAGAAGGATGAAGACAGAGAAATGCTTATTGTTTTCAGCAGAATTAAGAAATGTAGTGACATGGAGAAGGGCAGTTTCTGTAGAATGGGCTGGACGGAAACCAAATTGTAAGGGGAGAGTAAAGAGTGCAGGGTAGATAGGGAGAAGCCTAGGCATAGATAATCCATCCCATCAATTTTGAGGGATAAGGAAGATGAGAAATTGGTCAGCAGTGAAAGCAGGAGATTGGGTCAGGAGAAGGATTTTTGAGAATGGGGATGATAGTAGCATGTTTAAAGCAGGAAGGAACAATGGTTGAGCAAAGCAAAAGGTTAAAGAATAAAGTATACTAAGGAATAGGTAAGGATAGACCAAAGGTATAAGGGAGGATGGGAGATGCTCGTGGGGTGGGTATGGCACAGGTAGGTAGCAGTTTCAGAGTTAGAGAGTAAGTGAAAAGAGGAGAGAGTATGAAGAGCAAGTGCAAGGGCCGCCAAAGAAGAAAGAATTTGATTAAAGGTTGAGAAGGGAGACTGAGCAGAAGATCATCAGCCATGATATCTTATTATAGTTTACCCCTTTCTTTAGAAATACTCTTATATAACAATATTAACAATATTTGTATGCCCCATTATTGGACATATAATCATGCATGCTCTAGTAACTACATATGTTAGCATTTCTATGATCAGAGGACTCAACCTTTCATAGAAACACATCAAAGCTATGCTTTTCCAGAACTCATCTGGGAGTCATTGAAATCACATATCAGTGGGGAAATGACAAATTGTATCATCTTTCTGCCCTTTATCTTTGCTCACGCTGTATGTAGTACTCGTAAACTACATTACCAAGCACTCCCTAGGGCTCTTAAGGATCTCGGCTGCGCATCAGCGTCGGTGCGTTGGAGAAGGCGCCGGTTGGTGCAATATATTAAGAGGAGCTTTGACTGCCAGCCTCAGTTAGGTTTCGCCATTGTGTTCCTGTTGTGATGAAACACTGCTGCTTTATTGCTACCATTTGTCGCGTTTGCTGTAAGATCTTGAAAGGTGTGAACGTTTGATTTGTATTGCTTTTGTGCGTGTTTGCAAAATTGAAAAACGTCTCGGTTCGAAATTTGCATTCATTGCTAATAATTACAAATCGTCAGAGCTTGAATTGTGCTTGCAACCTTTATGTGAATATCTGATTACTGCCATGCAATTTAGTAACTACTAGAGTGTGTTTGTGCATTCTGACCGTTACCTTTGCTCACGCTGTAGTCCCCACAAACTACATTCTCCAGCACTTCCCAGGGCTCTTAAGGCCCTCGGAGGCGCGTAAGCGCCAGCGATTTGGACCAGGCTCCGGGTTGTGAAATATATGAAGAGGAGCTTTGACTGGCAGCCTCATTTGGGTTTCTCCATTGTGTGCCTGTTTTGATGAAAGACTGCTACTTTATTCTATTTGCCATGTTTGCTGTTAGATCCTGAAACGTATAAAAGTTTGATTTTGTATTGATTTTGTGTGTGTTTGCAAATCTGAAAAACTTCTAAGTTCGAAATGTGCATTCATTTCAAATAATTAATAATCGTCAGAGCTTGAATTGTGCTTGCAACCTTTTATGTGAATATCCAATTACTGCACGCAATTTAGTAACTACTAGAGCGTGTTTGCGCATTCTACCCTTTGCTTTTGTTCATGCTGTAATCCTTGCAAACTATGTTCCCCAGCATTCCCCAGGGCTCGCGAGGCCCTCGGCGGGACGTAATCATCAGCGCTTTGGAGGAGGCGCCTGTTTGTGCCGGTTCATGTCCGGGAGTGCCGGTAGTTACTCCCCCGTTGTCTCTAGGATCTGTTTGGTTGCCTTTCTTGTGCTAAGTTCTGCTCTAGCTGTGTGATAGGATCGTGACTCACCTTAATAATCTATGTTCTGTCCTGCGTGCATGCAAACCAAATGTACCTTATGACGGCAAAAGCTATCACAATAAACGACTAAGTATTCTAGCACGATACTCCAATGGTGATTGTGCTGGCATTGCATAGTCTCCCGGTGTTCTCTAACACTGAAGACCGTTTTAATTCCGTGCCTCTGGGCCACTACACTTTGTTCAACATTACTGCACTACAGCTCACACCCTTCAACTGGGCAACCTCTCTGCACTTAACCCAGGGCCCGCTGGACCGGACTCCTTGTTCCTCTCACTCTCCCCGCGCCCCTGCACCTCCGTATGTACATATGCAAGACCTAAATGTATTAGGACCAGTTAGTTTGTCTGTCTTTCCCCCCAGCCACTTTTTCCGTCCGCCCCTCCTGAGCTTGGTCCCAACTGTACCATTTTGTGCACTTGCACTAAGAGAAATGTCATCAGGCCTAGTATTTTTTCTGTTTAGATCATTCGGAATCTTCAAGGCCTTGGAAGGATTTCTGTATTCCCTTGTTACCTTCCCGCCTTGAAGCACTTTGAAGCACTTCACCTGTGTATAAGGGCGATATAAATAAACAACAAATAAATAATGTATTTCCCCCATGTAATTGACAATAGTGCCAAGACCATTCTCATAACAATGCAGATTGTACCGACATGCCCCATTACACTGACCATACAAGGAAACAGGCATATACATCACATCATCCTGAAGAAAGTAGTTTGGGGGATAGTAACACCACCACCAAGGTCTGTCAGTCTATTCCTGTTCGGGACCTCAATACTGCTCCCTTACATGCTTCCTTGTCTCTGTTTAAAATGGCACATCTTAACACACGTTCCCTAGTTCAGCACGGGTGGAGGTTGAAGATTATTTGGGAACCTCTGATATAGATATATTGGGCATCAGTGACACACGGTTGCATGATGCCGCCAATATGGCAACGTCCTCACCTCTTCCATCGAACCATATATAATATCTTATGTACTGATGGTCTAGATCAGAGAGGGGTAGTAGTCACTCTTATCAAGGAATACCTAGATTACCAATCTTGAAACACTCAGGCATTGACGGCTGTGAAAGTTTGTTTATAAAAGTCAAGGCAAATACCAATACATCCTTCATTATAGGTATCATCTAAGGATCTCCAAAAGACATACCTTTGTTTGAAGTGCAATTTTTGGCTCTTATGAATAACTTAACTAAACCTAAATCTCCCATTAATATTTGAGGAGCGATTTCAATTACTGGGCAGGTGACAGAATAAATAAAGTGGCTAATTCCCTTCTTACTGCACTAGATACCATTAAATAAACTCAATGGATTAAAGAACATACACATAGTGATGGCCATATCATTGACTGGGTTCTTACCCACCAGCTTAAAGTTCCTGACCCAGCTTGTTCATGCTGTCCATGGTCAGATCATTGCATAGTTAACTTCACCATTTGTCTTCCGGATGCTCCTGCATGCCTGGACAGACAGACCAGCATTGTGAAAACATGTCGCAACTTTCGGAATGCTACCCCTTACTAGTTTGTTGCACTACTCAAACTGAAACGTCTTCCCTATGATTTTTTCATCACATCCCTGGTTTCTCACCTATCATCTGCTATCTCCTCAGTAACTGAGGTGCTAGCCCCAGAGGAAATCAAAGTCATTAAGCCTCATTTAATGATAATGTCCTCAGAACTCTTGAAACAGACATTATAGAGAGAATGGCGGAAGAATCCATCACCTCAAACGCTAGCCAACTACAGAAATGCAGTAAAGAACTACAAACCTGTTATTGTAGAAGAAAAATCCAAACATTTCAATACAAGAATATGTAATGCCAAATCAAGAGCACGCGAACAGTTTAAAGTGCTCAGGGAGGTGGAGGGGAAGAAAACTGACACCTACAGCATCAAGCATGATGCCGCCTGGTGTCTGAAGATTCAGGATTTTCTAATAAAATTCCTGGTCATCAAGAAGCCATACGAACAAAACAACAACTCAGCTCCAATAATGCTATTAAAGAAAACTGACATTCGCTGCTACTACTAGCAGCCCATTAACAGCTGAGTTCCACTTTAAACAATGCTCTGAGACAGAAATCATTGAGCTGGTTAACAACTTGAAAACTACATCCTGCTGGGACGATATATGACCTGTAGACATTATTAAAGAATCTATTGTATTCTTAAATCCCTGGATTACCAGGATGGTCAATTTATCATTCATTGAAGGTGTGGTTCCATCGTTTCTCAAGAAGGTATGGATTTCCCCACTGTTGAACAAGAGATTGCTTGATCCCACCATAGCCAAACATTACCACCCAATTATGAATGTCCTGTTTCTGCTGAAGATCCTGGACAAAGTGGCCTACTACCAACTCCTGGAAAAAACAACATCCTAGGTACCCATCAGTCTGGATTCAGGGCACGGCACGGGATGGAAACAGCTCTCCTGGAACTTAAGACCACCTTGTCTAGCATAGTTGAAAAAGGTCAACCAGCTCTGTTGAAGGTTTTGGATCTCTTGGCAGCCTTCGCCCTGGTCGACCATTCTATTGTTGTTAACAGACTAAAGTGCTTGGTGGGCTGTTCCAATGAGGCATCGGACTGGATTGCATCCTTCCTTGGGCCAAGGGTCTCAAGAGTAGCAGTGGAGGATGTCCAATCATCTCCAAGTTTCATCAATGCTGGAGTGCCACAGGGCTGCTGCATTTCACCTTCACTCTTCAACATTTACCTAAGACCTCTGCTAGACTTGTTAGACCACCTGGCCATCTGATACACCAACTATGTGGATGATACTTATGTAGTTTTTGAGCTAACCGGCAACTATGCCCAGGATTCTGAAATTCTTAACAGCACGTTTTCAGCAATACAGTCTCGGAAGTTATCCAATTCCTTTGCTCTAAACGATGACAGGACGGGGCTCCTGGCTGTGGCATCCGGCCAGCGACTTGCTCAACTGGCTGCCTCATATAAAAGCTTCAGCATTGCTAATAATCAAGTTGCGGTCTCAGATTGTGTTAAGACACTGGGCATCCACTTGGGCGGAGAGCTGAACATGAAGGCCCATGTATCCCATACCCGCCCTTCCTGTGGTTACATGGTTAGGCTTTTAAACCAAATCAGACCTTTTCTCACTCTCCAAAAAAGAAGTATCCTTGCATCTGCCTTAGTGAACTCAAGGCTCGATTATTGTAACAGCCTTCTGGCAGGGACGACACAGGCCAATCTTCAATCCCTGCATATGGCCCAGAATGGTGCAGTGTGTGCAGTTTTTGGGTTGTGTAGACAGGATCATGTTACAAACTCCAGAAGGGCCCTTCGTCAAAGACAGGATTGTACACAAGGACTTATCACTAACCTACAAGTGCTGGACATCCACTGCATCTCTGTATCTGACAAAACAACTGATCACTGATCTCCCCTCATGATCTCTTCGGTCCAGTGATGGCTATAAACTCAAACAGCCTTGGTTTAGACTCACAACGTTTGGTGGTATCAGCTTCCCAGTCCAGGCCCCTAGAGAATGGAATATGCTCCCACTAACAATGAGAGCTGCCAATCCTCTCTCCACCTTCAAGAAGGTGGTCAAAACATATTTCTTCAATCAGTAACGGATAACCGATTACGTCCTGCATTCTTATTTAAGTTTGTTTTGTCTTGTTTCAGGGTATCTGTGTGCCCTGACGACTATGGGCATGTGGCACGGAATAAGAAATAAAATAAATAAATACATACTCAAGTGAAAAGATCTGATGATAAACTAGAGCACCAATAGCACCAACATCAATAGCATTACGTGACCTTGAAATCCAGGAAGCATCAAACGTGAGTTGAGAGTCACAAACAAGTTCCTCACTTTGGACAAGGTCATTTCAACCGAAGGTGCACATATAGATCAGACAGAAAGCATGATTGCAATATCTCACTCAGTAGTACAGTCATCCAATCAGTAAATCTCTCATTCACTCGCTCATTCCCACACTCACTCACCTTCTTATTGAATTAAGCAATCAAAAGCATCAGAAAGAGTTCTCCACATGATCGTGAGTGGAAATATGTGTGCCAGGAGAGCATAGGGGATTGAAACAGGATGCAGTGATTCTCAAAACAGATGTATATGTGGAGGTCTGGGCATGCAAAAGGGCATATGTGGATGGGCTGGGTAAAAATATGCACAAGGTGGGGAGAGACACTGGCATACAAATAGAAAATGAGAACTGAGGAGGGTTCTGTGCATGAGACAAAGTGGCACTGACATCACAGCACACAGATCAGTACTGAGGAGGGATGCTTCATGCATGGGAACAGTGTTGGTGTCCACTTGTGCTGTATGTTTAACACCTGTCAATATTCAGTCTATACATTGGACCATCATATGGAAAGATGTTGCTTTGAGAGGGCTATTCAATTCACAAAAGAAGTTATCATGATTAACTCTTAAATACGGCTGATTTAATAGTTAAGGTGTACACTAGAAGTCACTTTGTATTTACTTTACTTATCTTGTAAGTCTGGGGTACGTAATAGATAGAGTCACGTCCTCTACAGGAGTAAGTACAGGGCAAATCAAAGTTACTCATACTATCTTTCCGTGAATTGACCCCAACTTTCCAAAAGCGTGACAGGCCTTTGAGAACGTGTGTGCATACAGTAATTTATTTGTATAGGTTAGGTATGTTATCAAAACCCATGCAACTTTGTAATAATTAGCCCAGAATGTTTAAAATTAAATATGTGTCTTCTAACATATGCCCCGAGGCCAATAATTCTAATAGCAATATTTACATCTGGAAGTGTTCATTTTGACTTTATATATCCTGCTGAGAGTCTGCTCAAACAAAATATCGTATCACTCAACATCAATAATTGTTTTATTCAGGAACTGTAATTAAATGAATGTCAAATGTCAAATGTGACTGTATTTATTACAAATGGTCTTCCTGACTAACCCTTGGGGTCCAAATTACCTTCTTTTCATCCAGTTACTCTCCCAAAGCTTGAATCAGGACTATGTGCTCCATTGAGGAAGTATATCAGCTGTCCCTTGTACAGATTTCGTTGATTAGCACAGGACGTTCTTCTAAGGTACTTTCTGAATTCATTCGTGAAAGGTTTGGAGTGGAGGGTGTGATGCTGGAAATGCATCAGAGGGACAGGGCCTCCGTATCCTTGTTCTTTACTTCTTTTTATTGTGTGTTCTGTCGTGTTTTCTGCACATGAGTTCATGTGGGACTCCTGGCAGTGCAGCTCTCTCCTTTGGTTTGGTGTACAGACCCATGGGATACCCTTATGGCACCCATGGGTAGGGGTACAACCTTGTGCCCCCAGTGTATGTTTTTGGGCACCTGTGTGGTGGCAGCTCCATGCTGAATTTGACAGGTGCTGTGAATATCCTCCATTTTGGCATACCCAGGCCCTGGCATTGGAATCAGTTGATTCCTGATATAAGATGGCCCCTGTGTCCTCTTGCTTTCTATTGCCTGTTACCTTGTTTTCCCAAAGTCCTGAGAAGCCCTGACTCTGTCCCTTCTTCCTGACTGGATGTTGGGTGGAAGTTCCATATATGGTGTGTTGTGAAGTCCAGGCCAGACTGGCTGGAGCCTTCCCAGGGACATTAGGTTGTGGATACACCCTGTGGGTGGGACCTGGGTGAATGGAGTGTGTGGCGAATATGCATTCTGTGTTGTGGATGTCTAGTATCTGGTGTTTGACGCAATGACTGAGAAAGCCCTGCCCAAAACTGGTATGAATGCAGTGTGGAGTGTTGAATGGCTGGGTACTTGTCCCAATACACATACATTGTTGTGAGTGTCTGCAGAGAAGTGAATGGCCTGAATGCTCTATGCACCTGATTGGATGCCTGCCTGCATGAATGCCCTTCTGACCGATTGGTTGCCTGAGTGTGACCCGTCAGAATGAATGGGAGATCAACTAGTATATCTGGGGCCTCTCACCGCTAGAATTTGTGTTCAGAAGCTGAAGAGAAACTGGAGTTGAAATTGAAGCTTAACCTTGAAGCCCTACTGGAAGAAAAATCTTGCTGTTGCTCTACTTCATCAATCTGAAAGCTGCTGTGTCTCCAAGGACTGACCCAGAGAGGACCTGGTAAGGCGCCCTCTTCCAGAGCTACAAGGGACCATCGTGCACCAGCTGATCTTTGACAAAGCTCCCTGGTAAACAGGCCTACGACAGGCTGCCGACCGGGGACGGGGACTGCCGTGGAATCCCAAAGAGAAGCGCCCGGATTGTTGTCTGCCACCGTCGATGACCGATATCGCCGACTGGAGCCGTCGTGCTCCCGTTGCCTAAGAACTTTTAATTTACGGATGCGCTCATCCGCACCGCAGCCCGCCTTATACTGCCGGAGAAGGCCAGGCCGTCGACACACCGAGGAGCATCTGCCGGTGGGTTTCCTGCCACCCAAAGACCACAGAGACGCCGACGACTCGACGCCCTTGCTGGGCCACAGTTCTTCAAACTCTTTGTGGTCCAGAACTATCGACATCGAGGTGCCCCGCACGCCTCTTCGTTGCAGGACGTTTACGCTTCCCCGTCGATGAGCACCGCTAGGAACGAAACTACCACTTCACCACCGTAGTTCACTTTGTTCATCGCCGGAAGTTCGACGACCCGTGGCTCCTGTCTTAAAGGGAGTGCACTCAAGAAGGGCCGTCGATTTCCCGACGAGAAACTCTACAACACCAGGTACCTTGGGGTTGCTGAACTATTGGAAAGATTCTTGTGAACAATATATGGACTGCGCTTGTGATATATCTTTATTGTACAGGTTGCCCAGGTGGGGGGATCTCCACACAGAACTGTGTCTAACGGTAGAGGCCAGTATTCTGCCTATTGTTCTCATCATCTTGCTTTCCTCCTATATCTATTGTTGGTTTCTTCTGCAAACTGATTTGTGTGTCATTTAACCGTACAGTTGATGCACTTTAATGTGATCTAATAGTGATAGTGGTACCACGTAGAACTGTATATTTGCCATTGTAGATAACCGAGCACAAAGTGAGTTATCATGATATTGTACATAACCTTGAACATTAATTATATAAATACTGTGTTTTAACTAATACAGTGAGTGGAAATTCCTTTGTGGGTGCTTGGGGATTACACTGTACTTAGGAACCAGCCTGCATCACCTCCTGAGAAGCTAGGCCTTGATTGCTCGTCCATTGCTACCACAATAGAGAATCTTGGCTGGGGTCCTCTGTGCCTCTCCTCTACCATATAGAGAGCAGAAGTACAGACACCCCCCTCCAGTCTTTACAGAGGGGTCGCTGCACTGCCCATACATCCCATGGAGGACACTGAACATTTCGGAATACTGCCATGCACCTACATGCACAAAATTGATGAGTTGCCATTGTGTGAGTCTATCAGGAAGACCCACTGACTCTCAACTGCAGGGAGATTGCAGGGCTGCCAACTCAGACAGGGAGGAGCCTTAGTCAGAAAACATAAATACAGATAGCGGGATATGGTAGGTCTTCCAAAGGAGAAAATCAGGACTGAGGAAGATAAGAAAACATTTTTTTTAAGGAAGTGAACGTGACCAAGGTCTGGTTTAATGATAGTGACATGGCCCAATTGTCTTATCTCCTACAAAACTGCTACGTTAAAATGTAAAAGTTGAGAACAAAAAAGTGTGATCCAATGAGTGTGAATTCACCCCTTATTTTTGAAATAGGATCCATTCCATGCTCCTACCACTCACTTAAGCAGGAAGTGGCGATCAGCAAGATTATTATTCCACAAATAGGGAAACAGGCAGCATAAGTAATGCAGGAGTAGAAGAAGCATTTTGCCTATTATAAGCCTAGTAGAAACACGCCTTCCAATGGAAAGAAATACTAAGGGAAAACAGCCTCATAGCAGCAATATTGCGGGAGTAGAAGAATCATTTTGCCTATTCTAAGCCCAGTAGAAACACACCGTCCAATGGAAAGAAATACTGAGGGAAAACAGCCTCATAGCAGCAATAATGAAGGAGTAGAAGAAGCATTTTGCTTATCATTCTAAGACCAGTAGAAACACGCAGTCCAATGGAAATAAATACTGAGGGAAAACAGCCTCATAGCAGCAATAATGCGGGAGTAGAAGAAGCATTTTGCCTATGCTAAGCCCAGTAGAAACACACAGTCCAATGGAAATAAATACTGAGGGAAAACAGCCTCATAGCAGCAATAATGCGGGAGTAGAAGAAGCATTTTGCCTATTCTAAGCCCAGTAGAAACATGCTGTCCAATGGAAAGAAATACTGAGGGAAAACAGCCTCATAGCAGCAATAATGCGGGAGTAGAAGAAGCATTTTGCCTATTCTAAGCCCAGTAGAAACATGCTGTCCAATGGAAAGAAATACTGAGGGAAAACAGCCTCAAAGCAGCAATAGTGAATTATTTATTAGTAGCAGTCAGCACAACTGGATCATGCTGCTGAGAGTAGGGCCGGGTCTGTGTGAAGGGCAACTACAGCGTTCATGCATTAGCCCACAAAATCAGGAGCAAAGAGATTAGCTATAGGTTTGCATGCCTGTAGGTATGTCTGTACAGTAAAAGCTTGCTCACCGGCAGTGCGAGATGTCAGTTAATAGAGCATTCCCGTTTTATCTACGGATATTATACCTGTGGAGCAATGGGGCGCTATACAACCATGTAACAAGGATACAGGATACAGCAATGGGGACAATATAGACAAAACTAGGGAGAGACTACAGATAGAGGATCCGGGTTAAGGAGGGAAAAGATGCCCCAGTCGAGATTGGCAGGTTCTACAGCAGAGTTTCCGTCAGTGGCATAGTCAAGGTGTGGCATGAAGGAATAGGCCTGCTTTCATTTACCCTGGAACCAACCAAACCCACCCCTCTGCCTTAAGGTTAATCATAGGGATAGAATAGTTACAGTTGTTAAATCTAGTAAGGTGTACGGTACAGCACTGTTTTTGTTTCATGAGAGCCAATCGCATTGCAGATTGGCTCAACCCGCTCTACATGAGAAGACATTCAGTCCATTTTTGGTTTTGTTTCATTTTTAATGGACAAGTACAACCAACGAAATGCTAAATGAAAAGCATTTTATTCCACCTGCTACTTTTTCCTTGCAAGCATCTCTGCCGGTGGACCTCATCAGAGGCCATCCGTGCTCTGGGGGGCGACCTCTACTGCGGGGGAGGAGGGGTGAAGGGGTCTCTACTGCACCAGTGGGCATGGGGCAGGAATCTATACAGAGGGACTTATCGATGGAAGCACTATTACATTGTCTGGTAATAGGCGACTATGAAAGGCAGCCTTATTTGTCAAGAGAGGCAGTCTGCAACCCTAATTTATATAAAAAGTTAAAGATAAAAAATGTGAGAAAAGTCTTTTTATTCCATCAAGCAATTTCCGGAGCAATAAATAATGAGACAAAAGCTTAGGTTGAAGCCTACTTTAAAGGATAATCTGCAGACATAATTTATAGAAAAAAAGTGAACAATACAAGTCTGGACACCATTATTACCTCATAAATGAAAAACCGTAATAAACAAAGCAGAAATAGGAATATTTTGCAATTGAAAATAAGCATAGGCTGACACCTAAAACCCAGGAAGTTTTCAAAGCTGCAGCGGCTGCACGCAGGTCGTGCATCTGACCGAGGAGGAAATACGCCAGCTAAACTCCTCATGACTAGTGGCACCAAGGCACAGGTTCTATCAAGTTCATTTGGGATGGTATGTAATTCATGGGTTGGCCATCAATGGTGGCGAACACAGTACACAAAGGATTATGGAATAACCCAGAAACACAGGCTGCAGATGAAAAAAGTGTGCATGTCAGAAGGCAAAGTCATCAATGCTCACTGTGAGGACTCCACCTTTTAATTGTAGAAGTATTGAGCGAGGGAGCTCATAAAACAGCTCATGGTGCGCAAGCCAGGTCCTGGAGGCATGCAATCCAGTCCGGTTTTCGGTATTACCAAAATGAATATTCATGATATACATTTGCATGCAATTCATCCAAATGGGGAATTATTTACATGTCCAGCCGGTAGGTGTGTAGGCCTGAAGACAGAATTTGTTGATGGGATATCAAGAAGTTTCAGACTTGCTACACCGTCTATGTCCTCACCAACATAATGAAGACACCAATGTCTCTAAAGCAGTACCTGAAAATGTAACCTATCATACAAATGTGTGGCTGCAATGCGTTTGATATTTAGTCTCCAAAACCTCAAGGTCAATTTTAATAAAATGGTTCGTTTTTTGTTAAATATATTTTTTCATAAGCCTACGATGGCAACATTAGCTTTTTTCCATTTATCTTCATTAATCCAGCTTAAAATATTTCTTTGTTAAAATTTGAATGCAGGATTTTAATTGAGAATAGTAATTTCATGTGCTGCCCCCACCATGACAGTTCTCTCTGATCAGCTTACATAAACCATCAATTTCCCATTAAATGCTCAAAAAGTAATCACTTTGAGACCAAGCCAGCACTGAGGCACAAAATGGCGGCGACCCGGCATGCTCGCTAGAATTTCTCGACAAACACAAAACATTTGTGGATCGTATTACCGCCCTGACAGCCATAATCTAAATGATGCTCATCCAAAATGAAATTACCTAGGTGATAGAGATTGTTTACTTGATAGGAAAAGTAGATAATTGCTCACTTGAGAAAATTGCCAGGCCTATCTTTTATAAGATGTGCAAACAAATGAGGAGCTGGAGATATCCATTTGTCTGCCCTAGAAGGGATACAGACTTAATGAGGCACATATATTCTATGTGACCCTGTGTCTCTTGTGAGTTGATAAGCAAAGACTGAAAATGTATTTTTAACTTTTCCAATTATGTTATTTTGAACGGTGGAGCTGTCTTCAGTGCTAAATTTCCCTGGGAGCTATGTTTACGAAGAATTGCATTTCCTAACCGGGCGGCAAGACAACAGAAGCAGACAGGTACATTGCAAACCCATTCTTAGCAGTAGGGCACTAAGACCCTCATCATCTTTAATCTTTTTAAAACCCATCCGCTAATATCTTCCATCTACGACAACTTGTTTGTTCGGAGATACAGTTTCCCATCATTACCTTACCTACTTTAACACATAGTTAAAATTCTCCCACAAAGATTGGCCATTCCTTTTCAAAGAAAACAAAACCTTCCAAAGAAAGTGCAGGTGTTCGTGGTTACAGCATTGCTATAAAGCTCTTTCTGCAAGTCCGAAGAGGCAGGCGCCTTTTCATTGCCCTTAGTTTCGATATATGGAATACGTCAATTCGCATAGTGCTTGCCGCAGGAAAGCAGCGAATCCCTTCTGAGCTGTACCCATCTTGGGATGGCAGAACATGCACTTGCCCGTGGTGCCACCCGAGGGAAGCACGCCAGTTCGATGGTAGGAACTTGTCTAAATGTTATGCCCTTTTCCAGTTGGAGACTTTGGGACAGTGCTGGACTGGAGATTTCCTGATGGGCATCCGTACCGTGGGCTCCTTTCTGAGAGAGCTCGGAATATTTTATATTACTGTATGCAGCAAACACAATTAAGATGCTATGTTTGCTGGCACAGTGTAATATGGGGCCACTTTGCAAAAGCAATCATAGTCCACTCCTGCTTTGGGAGGACGAAGAGGTCCCACTGGACATCTCAAATTCAATCCAAGACTCTCTGAAGCAGAGCCAGACAACAAGCCCAGGCCTTCATAGCAATTCCCTGAACGCTACAACTCTGAGATCCCCTTTTGGGAGCCTCCATGAGGTGTTAATGGCTGCTGCGGCCATTAATGCTGTAAGTACCGAGCAGGATCTGGTTATCTGTTGAGTAGCACACAGTAACAACGTAAACAATGTCAGGAAGAAATGACTTGAAGACAAAGCGTGGGCCAACAGGAGGCCACATCCTGAATGGAGGGACCCTCACTCACTGCCAGTGAGGGACACAGGAGAACCTGTGTGGACGGTAGAGCAGAGAGAGAACGTAGCAAAGCAGGGAAGGCAGGTGTTTACTGACGGATTGAGTTCAGTGGTTTCTGATTGCCCAGCAGGAATGCCAAGGGCGGAAGTGAGCGCCCACTTGGGTACCATTATCATCCCCTCAATAAAAGTATGGAGGAGGGGCCACGCTGCACACCATTGTAGAACGGCAGGTGCGACCTTGGTATTTCAGGGTGTGTGTGGAGAACGTGCACCCGTGCAGCAGATGTTCTGCAATTCCCTCATCGTGGGAAAATGTAGTGGTTGCAGAGTGGATCTTCCTGCACTTTATGGCAGGACAATGGATCTCCATTCAAACCCAAAGATCTCTTTTTCATTACAATTCATTTAAAGCATACATGTTTTGCCATTCATTTTCAAATCAGGGCAGGGGTCAAGTCGTAAATATTAAAGTGGGGGACTCATCAACAAACGCAATGGGATATGATGTCGCCAGAAATTAGCAGATCAATGTGAAAAATGCACGTTTCATTAAATTGGCTTTGCATAACCACCCACATTTCACAGGACAAATGTCATTTGCCCTTCATAAAATTAACACACACACAAAACCAAGAGAGGGTTTTTGCTTCTAATGGTGTTTTGAAAACGTTAAAAGGTGTGCATGTTTTAAACTCCAAGAAGCAATGCAAATGTTTTCCCTGGAACTTGCAGTACCGAAATGGGACATTTCACCTTTAGTTGTTTGATATTTTTCATCAGGTTATATAGTGAAGTGGTGAAGTGTCCAGCTTGTAAATCTTAGACTGCTGTTCGATCCCTGAGGACTGCTTTAATTCATAAATTCAAAGAGGACATTCATGTTTCTCAGTTTAGCTGGGGGGGGTTGAGTCCACCCTCTGAAAAAAGTGGGTGGACTCCGTCCACCCGCGTGTACCCTCGATTTGACCCCTGAATGAGGGGCAGGAAGTATATAGAGATTAGAACCATGGCACTGTCTTAAGGTTTTGCTCTAAACACAGCACTGTCCAGGTAAATACAATGTGTTTTTGGTCTGCTGCAATCTAGAATGGTTCGGTTCAGCTGTAGATTTAAAAATTTAAATAAGATGTTAGACTGTTTAATCTTTAACTTACATTTTCAGTTGGTTCGCTCACTTGCGGTTCTTCTTTGATGGACTAGAGGGAGAATAAATGAAATATCAAGTGAGTCCAGGGTTGATTCTCATGAGCACAATATTTTGTGGCAGCTTCTACTCCAGTGAGTCTGTCTGTTCCAAATGTATAAGTGTACCAACAATATTTAACAAGCAAGAATGAAAAAGGAGGCTATTACCCGACAGACGAATTAGAGAGTAAAATGCTTACAAAGCATGCTTTGAAAAGTGAAGCTGTCAAAAGGCATTAATTAAAAGAGAGCATGGCCATACATAGAGATAGGAGGCCACCACCAGAGAGTAGGCATCACCATAAAAGGGATAGAACAGGGCATTAGTAGAGCTAGGACATGGCCATGAACTGAGAGACTGCATGGCCAGTGATAGAGATAACACATGTCCAAAAGCAGGGAGAAGATGCTACCATCGCTAGAGAGCGGACAGTGCTATGAAACACCTAGGAGATTGCTTTTAATAGAGACAGCACATGGCTATCAATAGTGTAAGGACATGTCCAGTAACAGAAAAAAAGGGCATGGCCATTAACAGAGATAGGATCTATCAATAGAGGAAACGCCTGGCCACCAATGGAGAGAGGACCACTCCTCTTGAATCTGTGTACAAAGCAAAGACAAAGCAAAGACCCAACAGAGAACAAAAGGCAAAGATTGAAGGCCAAAAGAGAAAGAATTGATTTGAAACTAAATTTGTTGGCACAGTAAGGAAATCAGTAGAAGAAAAGGAAAGCAATGCATGCATATTGTCAGACTAATCAATGTATTTAAAAAAAGCAGGTGTTATCGATTTATCACTATGAAACATCTACTAATAAACCAGAGGAAATCCTAGTCCGGGCATATTAGATCATATCTTTAATGCTGACCTCCATAACTAAATTCAGACCCCAGCTTGGGGTTATGAGGCATTTTGTTGCAGTAACACATGCCCCCTATAATTTGGTACATGTGCTACTCAGAACCATGACCTACGGTTAATATACACCGATGCTCGAGGCACAACACATCTAATAAACAACAGCCACCGACTTATTATGGTAGGGTGTAAATGCAACAAAAGTGATGTTACAGCAAACCGGCCTATGCTTGGCCTCGTTGGATAAGTACCTGTTGAAAGAAGGACCTGCCCCAGACACTATGGACTATGAGGACATCGGGGCAGCAGCTGTTTTATATGGTTTCATCTTGCCTTTCTGGGTAATTCTGATGGGTGTGTTAGTGTCAAGTGATAATCAGTTGTCTCATGCCTGGGCGCTAACTCTTTCTTTCTCAGCTAAATGTGCTAATCTCAGGCTTGAGGTCCACGTTGAGTAGAAAGTGTTCCTGAATACGGCATAACTAAGATGAAGTCTGAAAAATATTCCCATTGGGTTCTTATCTGTTCTTTAGATAATCCTCTCACATATTCCAGAATAAGAAGGTCATAGGTATTCAGCAGATGTTAAGGCTTTTCTGTCCAAATTAACTTGAAGAGAATAAGTGGCATCTGGAGAATAGCCTATTGAGTAGCAAGCAGAGCAGATGCCCCTGTTGCAGATGGGCAACACTGATGATGTAAGAGAGGAGGCAGCAGAGGGACTGAGGAAGGCACATCTGGTGATACAAGTGATTTTGAAGAAGAAAGGTCAAAGTTTAAAAAGAAGGTGAATAGATTGCTTTAGAAATATATTCTGCAGCAACTTGCACAACTATTGAAAATACTCATTGGTTGACAGCCAATGGTGATATCATTTATTTAACTGTAAAGGCATGTTCTCCAGTTCACCAGTAGGTCCTTTGGTGCTATGGAGAAAGAATGAGAATGTGAAATGCCAGAAGCAAGCAGCAGATATTTAAACAGTAACAAGCACAGGTAAGAAAATGATAACCAAGGATCAAAGTAAGAAACATCCAGTCGGACAAGCAACAGAAAAACATAGGAGTGATTGTCTGTATGTGCAAATTAGCAGGAGGCTTACAAAGAGTGCAGACCACTGTAGCTGACACTCACGGAGGGCAAGATGATGACACTAGTTAGATTGAAATCTCACATCTGGAATCTGGCATCAGAGTGTGCCTAATCATGCCTCCTGGTAGCTACTAGATGGAATTGGCAATGGCGGTGATGTAATTAACTGCCAGAAGATGCCTGGAGATGTTGATGGCCGACATGACCGGGTTGAGAGATGTAGTCCAGGCATTGTTGGGTGTACAGGAAGTGATGACAAACATGGCATCAAACCCCCAATTCTAGAGGTGGCAGCTGACAGGGGGTAGGTGGTCATTGTAGGTTTGCCTCCACGACAAACCTCAGTGATTCCTCAACAAGACAGTTCCTCTTCCAACCCCCCTTACTGCATCCATCACAATCCTGAAAATGTTCACATCCCATTGCTCATTGCCCACTAGACAAGTACTTGGAACTGCTCTGAGTCTCAATGACATCATGTCTGAACTTGGTCTCACAAGTTGTCTCACAGCATATTCAGGCAGACTTCATCCGCTGAGTGCTATACAGTCTCCCCAGCCAAAGCTCAATGCTTGGCATCAGTGTTGGTGACTCTTGCTCTTTCTCCCAGAATTCTCTTCTTCCCATTCAATGAGGAGGTCATCAATCATGGTTAAGCTCTCTCTTTGCCATGCATGAGGAGACTATCCATTTACATATCAGTCTGATCCTGTCAACAAGGGCAGCCCACACAGAACTGCCTTTCAAATGAGGCAGAAGATATGTCTGTGGCTGCTTATGGTACTTTTGCTCAGAGGACATTTGCCTGGCATTCTGTGCAGAACTGTTCTATGGGCAAGATCAGACCGATTTTACAATACATAGGGCCTCATTACGAGTCCGACGGTAACCGTGCCTGAAATTCCGGCAGGTTACCGCCGGACTCGTATTAACATTCCACCTTCGTGATTCCCGGAATTACCGAGGAGGAATTCGGTAAATCCACATTCCCATTGAGTCCAATAGGACTCAATGGGAATGGGGAAGTGGAAACACCACATCCACCTGCAGGCGGCTGGTGTTAAACCCGCCAGGTCAGACCTGGCGGGAATGACACCTCCCGCCTGCAAAACTCGAGATCACCCGGTCCGGAAACAACAGTGTTGGCGGGTTTATGGCCACCGTTATTTCCAGACCGGGTGACTCGTAATGAGGCCCATAGTATCTTCAGGTATGGCCTCGGGGGCTACAACGTGACTGTGGTCCTACTAAGTGATTTCGAGCCTGAAGAATGTGCTATTTTAGCTTCTGACTGTTCTCAGTTGAGTATTTCTCACATTGTTCGTTCATTTTGAATCAATTGGGGTTTTATCTTAAGTGACTAGTGCAATCTAAATGTGGGTGCTTGCTTTTTATGCCTCGAGAAGCAGATGCGCATTAGCTGAATCTCTTTGATGTTGCACAAGGAAGAAGAAAATGCTGAAACGTTCCTGGCTTGCTGTTGGTACTTTTCTTCAGAGGATTTCTCCCGGGAATTGCAGGCTGAACGGGCCTCCTAGGCATATACTAATGTATATTTTGAACGTGTGTATTTTTCCGCTATAGAAATGGATGGGGAACTATTTAGAGGGCTACAAAGGGTTCTAGCTCAGGTAAACTTTCACAAGGAATCTAATGGCATGGTTTAAAGTTGCTGGAATGGCGCCCCTAGTCCATGAAGACTTTGTAGTTGATTAAATTGCAACCCTGCAGGATGAAATTAGAACTGATACTCATTTTGCTTAACAAATGGCAATAGCTATTTTCCTTAACAAACCACCATAAAAAAAAAATCTGCAAATGCGCCAAACTTTAGTACAAGTCATCTGGGAAAATGAATACAGGAAGATCTGGGAAATTAGTCTTATTGACTTTCAAAAATGACAAAAAAGCCTATTATGCAACCATCATGCCACCCAAGAGACAATTCGCTTTTGGAAAGTCATCTGATGCTCGGCATAAGGAGGCAGCCAAGGGCAACAGAGAACAGTTGAACAACACCATCAAAGATCTCAAGCACAAGCAAGCAGACAGACATCACTGAGATAGCAAGAAACACAAGGACAGAGACAAGCCAGATAACATGCTGTCATCTGATGCTCGGCGTAAAGAGGCAGACAGGGCAGCAGTGGAAAACCACACTAACATTTTGGTTACTTTCTAGCCCGGACAACACCGGGTATATCTGCCAGTAAGACTATAATGCAAAAGGAGATACTTTCTTGCTAGGGCACAGATTGTTATCTATGGCTTCAATGGGATGCCAGTAGCATCTATTTTCCTCTATGAATGTTGTATCCTCTTATTTTGATGTCAATGCCGAAGAATATGGCATGCATGATCAGCAGACATGACCATGCATGATGGCAGAGAAGTATGCCAGTTATTTTCCTTTCCATTTTTCAGTTTCTGAGTGCTCAGGTAGGAGGGAATATGGTATTTTGTAATGGTTCTCTCATGACCTCACTCTGTATGCCCTTCAATGCTGGTCCACTGGGAGAGTGCAGGTGGTGGACAATGAATGTAAGGGGATCATACACCACAAAGAATTATAGATGGGTAGCTTCCAACGGTTCTATGTCATTTCATCGACACCCATTTTTACGACAGGTGTTTTATGTGGAGTTTTTGCAGAAAAACTCGTCATTTATAAAAATATATTTTCGGGGGATTCCCCCTCCAAGCCCCCAATCCCCTATCTATTTTAGCTTATTCCCGACCCCCCCACCCCTTTATATACTCTTCCCCACCCCCACAACATTTTCTAAAAGTTTTTTGGGCAAACACCCAGCGTAAAAAACACCCATCATAAAAATGGGTGTCGACGAAAGGATGTTGTACCCTTTCAACAACAGCAGCGCTCTGCAACTGCGGCTCTCCAAATGTTTTGGACTACAACTTCCATGATAACTCCCCATTGCCTATGCTGAAAAGGGCTGATGGGAGTCATAGTCCAAAACAACTGGAGTACCAAAGGTTGCAGACCCCTGAACAACGATATGTATTCCAGCTTGGAGTGCTGACTGACATCATAGTGCAACTCCGACCTTGCATTGGATATCTTTCAGATGTCACTCAATGGAATGCATCCATGTAGTGGATAGCTATCCATCTATAATTCTACATATGATATAATATGATATGGCATTTATAACGCACCTATATACAAGTGTTTAGGTTGTAGTAGGTTAGTGCCAACAGAGCAGACTGTTTGACCTTTAGTTCAAGCTCAGTGGAGCATTTCCCACATTGTTTGCCAGTACACGTCATTGCCATGTTTCGGAATCACACTTAGATTGAATCCGTGTTCCTTTTCACCACTGTAAATGATACTATTTCTGGCCTCAGTCCGGAAATTCTGTGGTTATTTCTTGACAAATATATGAAGCACAGTTTTGACAGCTGTGGAGAGCCACTGCATAATTCAGTAACCTATGGCATCTGTGTTCCTTCTGTGCCTCAGAGCTCATGGGTTTTCTTCACGTGGTGAGCTGTGTGCATCAGAAGGCACAATTATCGTCACCTATTTAAATAGTTAAAGGTGCTGAAGATACAAGTCTGTGAAGACATATTTTGGCATTACAGACTTTTATTATGAGCATATCACTAATCAAAAATACACCGATAGATACGTTTGTGAAGAAGTGCTCAAATACTGTAGGTATGATAATTTGTGGGTACAGAATAGTATTAGTATATGGAAATATAACCAGAAGCAACATAATATTTGCTAAAAACACATAAGTGAAAATGTTTGAACAACTGTAAATTACATGGAGTGGAACACCAATGTGTGCACTTACATGCACTGCACTCATCCATGCAAAGTGCAAACAATGCATGTTAAACCAGGTGGATCAGTGTTCATACGCATTTCTAACAGTGTAAAGATCTGCAAATGCCTCCCAGCAAGTGTTCCTGGAGGGAGGCATTTACAATGGGTTCCGATGGAAACTTTCTGCTTTTAGGAGAAGATAAAAGCTGAACAGATCACTTTGAAGGTTTTCAGATACTCTTTTCTCTTCTAAATAGCACAATCAATGGTGGGAAAATCATCGATCCACTCTTGATATCAAGTGCCATGGTTAACGTCCATTATGCAGCATCATCCTCTCAGCCAGCATTGTGCTCCTTAAAAATATCCGTTTTTGCCAGATCTGTAAGGGTATCTAAGGTTTTAGCGGTCTCCAAAAATACATGGCACCATGGTATATCTCTCAAAGAAAAAGGTTTCTCTTCTATGAAAGTAGAAACTCCTGAGACTGATGGCACAACCAAATCGGGTGGAAAAATCTGCCCGCTGTTCTTTCACCCAATCTACAATATCTTCGACTTGGAATTGGGAGAGATGAGGTTCTGTTATTGTATAACATTTATAATAGACCTGTGGGGGATAGTACGCTAGGCATAGTGAATTGTCTCCACAGGTTAACTGAACTCCAAAATCTGGTCATATTGGTCACAGGCGATTTTAATCTGCAATTTGAGCCTTTGAGTCAGATTGTAGGCATATGGGAGGATCAAGGTGAGGTGTGGGATATCCCTAATGTTAAGGCCGACCCTCTGGATAGAAGCCATTGGTTTGCATTAGATACAGCCCAGATTTTGTACGATCTGAGGGCTTGTAACGGTATATTCGGTACAGACCAAGTAGCAAAATAAATTTAAGTCGGTCCCAACGGACACTCTGTAATCGACTATGCTTTGATAACAGGAAAGGACTGGCAAGGGTAAAGGATTTTGGGGTGATCTGTAGACCCAGCAGCGATCACTGTTCCTTGACTTTGCTGATCACCTTGAATTCAAAATGGGAAAAGTCTGTAGATTGTAGACCATACTGTAGGAAACAAGATATTGTCCTAACAGGGAATGCCCATAAGGCGGTAAGGTGGGCGAAGGTGACCGAGCAGGTGTATACAACGTGATCTGTACAGTGCAATTGAGGATAGCATGGATAACATCAGAAACCCAAGAATTGAGGACGCTGTCATTTTAGCGGAATTCAAGATACTTAAGGATAAATTGGTAGCCGTTCTTTACTCGCTCCAGCCAGCGAGTAAAGAAAAGAGCGGCTGTTGCCAATAGTTGGTACGATTCTCAATGCTGGGAAGCTAGAAAGAAATTAGTGGCCTGCGCTAAAGATAGATCAAAGTCAACCAAGTCTGAGCTTCCATTGTTAAGATTATCTTATAAGAAGCTCATCATTGGAAAAAAAGCGTGAATTTTCTGCTGAGTACAGGACAATATTGCATAAAGCGTGCTCAGAAGAAGACTGTATTACCTTGGGAAAATTAATATTGTGTAAAGCTCAGGGAAAAGATGATTTGCTTGTCTGTCACATTTTGTTTGCAGACTCGTGGTCCCATTTTCACACCCGTTACCAAATGCAGGATACTCAACTCTCTGATGAGGTCCAAACATCAGTCAGGCAAGAGCAGTGATGTGAAGGGATTACGTTTCGCTTACTTGAGGTGGAAGAGGCGATCAATGCTCAAAAACATGGGAAAGCAGCAGGACCAGACTTTGTCCCAGTAGATTTTTTTTTAAACAGGACATCAAAGTTTGGTCTATACTCCTACACCTATTATTTAATGCAATAGCCCAAACTGGAAGAATACCAATTTCTTGGCAAAGTGCGATATTAGTTCCATTGTGCAAAAAGGGGGGAGGGACTCGCCAATGAATTAGCACCTGATTTCTTTATTGGATTCAACTGGGAAAACTTTGCTGATTAGGATACAAGAATGGGTAGATAACAATAGTGTTATTACCAATTTGCAGGCTGGTTCCAAGAAGAATAAATGTTCATGGATCAACGCTTTATCTTGTTTCTGCTTATTGAGAACTATATCAAGCTCCTAATGGTCAAAATGTATGTACTGTTTTTAGATCTTAGAATTGCCTTCAATAGTGTATCAAGGCCAGTCCTTTGGGAGAATCTGCATAGAAGAAACTGTCCCACTGAACTGATTGTGTTATTGTGCAAATCGTATTCTGAGAACTTTGCAGTGGTGAGATACGGTCTGGGGGGAAGTGACACTCTCACTTCCTGTCACCAAAGGAGTGATACAGGGTTGTGTGATCGTGCCCCTCCCATTCTGTCTCTATGTTCAGGCATAATCGATGCAATTGTGGTTGTCAGGTCTGCCCCAGGCTGGGAACAGAGAAGTTTCCCACACCCTTCTATGCGGATGACACTATGGCAGTGGTCTTCAAACTTTTTTGGCCTGCGCCCCCCCCCTGAGCAAAATTTGGGCATGCCGGGCCCCCCCAAAAATGCCAAATGGACAGTATGTACAATCGGCTATGAACTATTTTGCGCTGTCACCGCACCCTACTCCCAGTGTAGTCCCTGGGCTCCCCCACCTGCTCCCATCACAGTCGCTGGGCTCCCTCATCCCACTTCTACCCAGTACCTGGGCTCTCTCCACCCCATCACAGACCCTGGGCTCCCCCCACCCTGTTCCCAACACAGTCTGAGGGCCAGTGGGAGGTGGTGAATTTTTTAAGTGGAGGGGAATAAATATTTCCCACTAAAATGGCATAGCAACCGAGCGCAGCCAGGGAGCCCAAACCAATCAAGTGAGGATCGGGGGGTTTTCCACCGTGAATTCTTTTTAAAATAATGGTTTCAAATGTTGCATTTTTTAGGGGGAAAGCATGTTATTTTTGACTTGACATCTATGATAGATAAAGGAAATCAGCTCAACAGACCAAAACAAACACACACACCTTCACATAGCAATCACTATAATTCATACGAGCACCCATCACCATACACTCACTCATAACACAAGCATACATGTATCCGTACACTATTTAAATAAAAAAATAAATGAACATAAACATACCTTCTGCAGGGACCTGCGCTTGGGTGCTGAAATGCCCCACTCCAGGTTGCTCTGTCTGTATGTGCGAGGAGCTGCAGGAGCACCCCCTCGCACATACATACATGCAGTGCCCCAGCAAGCATTTCCAATGAGCTATGTAAGGCTGGCAAAGCAAAACGCCCCCAGCCTTGCATAGCTCAGTGAGCATGTGCGGCTGGGGTACTGTGCTGTCAAAGGGAAACAATGTTTCCCTTTGACAGTTCAGCCAGCCCAGGAACACTCCCTCAGCTGGAAAAATCAGCTGAGGGAGTACTCAGTGTTTCACTGGGCTGGCTCCTCCATAATGGGTGCGTGGGTCACTGGGTTGACGAGCCCATTATGGATGAGCTGCCAGGTTCGGACTGGCCTATAGGTTATTAGGGCAACGCCCGTACCAAAAACGCAAAATGCTAGTGTAGGCTAGTCAAAATGGGTCACTCTTTTTGGCCAATGTGGGCCAGTTTTGTTCTTCACTATGCAGCTAGTAGTTTTGACCATTGTTGCTGAATAAATATTCTTTAATATCACAATTTGCTTACATTTTAACAAAAAACCCCCCCTTGAGTACTATTCAAACATTCTGTGCCTAAAAAAAATAATATCCATTTGCAACTGTGGGACACTTTTTCATTGGTGCCTGAGCTGTTTTATGGTCCAGTCTGACCATGTGAGCCACCCCTGCCATATCCTGCAAACTAGAAAAAATAATTTGAAAAAACCCATTTTTTTTATTATTTTTTTTTTTACACATTTCATACTGGGATCTGGCGCCCCCCGAGGGAGGCGGCCGCGCCCCCCTTGCGGGGAGCGCCCCACAGTTTGAAGACCTCTGCACTATGGTGCTGGCCACTAGCCCTCAGGGTTTGAGAAATTCAATACAATCTTTTAATCCAAGTCTGAGGAACTGCACCTGGAAATTAATATGGAAAAAACAAAGACCATGGTCTTTACCCCAAAATCTGCAAAACAATGCCCCCTCGAATCGAAACGGGGAATGGATTACTTAAACAGGTTTGCCATTTTGATCCGTTTCCAGGAGAACGGAGAGTGGGCATCCCAGATCGAGAGGTCTTCCATAATTTTGAATAAACACTGCAGTGCAGTAAAATCTATGTTTTATACAATGCAGAGCAGAGCTGTGTCACCTGCCCTGCAGTTACACAGATCACAGTCTATTCCGGCATCAACATATGGGTCTGAGTTATGGGTTTACAGTAACACTAGAGCTCTGGATGGTATTGAAGCTAAGTTCCTGAAAAATCTTTTGTCACTCCCTTTGAACGCCCCCTCAGCTTCGGTGTGATTGGAGGTGGATATGACCCTTCTCAGTGATATTATCTCTTTAAAACCAGTTTTATATTGGTTTAGACTGTGGTATTCTGAGGGTCTTGAATTTCAGAAAAAGTGTCTGATTGAACTGTTGTCACTTGAGGGGGAAAGAAGCCTCAAGTGGGTATGCCACGGAAAAGAAATGTTGATGTCTTTGGGAAAATTGAATTTGCGGGAATCCCAGCTGGAGGTAAATCCCCAAGTTTGTATCTCAACCGAAGAGAGGATGAAGGTGCTGTCAAGGAGTACTTTGGTTGAAGCTGCAAGCATTTTGCAAATGGGCGCAGATTTTCTGTTGCCCAAACCAGTGGCAGGATTTGAGAGTTACTTGGATCAGCTCTGCCCACTGTGCAAGAGGAGTCTGTATCTACGTTTCAGGGTGGGTGTACTACCACTAACCCCCATCCTAAAGCATTGGAATTTGTGTGACAGCGATAGTAGCCCACTTTGCCGGATGTCTACTGAAACAACAATACATTTTCTCTTATTATGCCCTCAGGCCCTCAAGTATAGGTGCTTATATATGTGTCTGATGTTTAGAGGAGAGGGCTAGTGATTGACTAGGGAGGCTGTGAGCTATTGCAAAATTACAACTTCCCCATGTGGTATTTGCCACCTCCCATTACATTTTTAGTAGTTGGTACCTGAGGGCTCATAAATGCACTTTAACAAAGGAACACTGAAGTACATGTTAATTACCTGCTCTGTTTAGTAATTGTGTTCAAATGTGCTTAACCGCCCAATAGCGTCCCTCGCTGCTACCAGGCAGGTTGTATGTTATTTTTTTATGATTAATAGGCAAGATTAGCCCTTTTCTTCTAGCTGTTTGTTTTGATATGGAGTTGTATTTTTACTGATTTTATAAGGTCTCTGTATTTATATTTATGATTGAAACTGATGTCTTAATCCGCACCATGAATTGTCTGTTTTCATGATTATTTATGAATTTGCTTTTATGACTTCATGTCGAAATAAAGTATTTTGATTTATACATCTCTAAACATACACACCTATTTAGTGATTCTTTTTTAAAAGATATTAAATAGCTTTTTATAGTGAATCTTAATTTGCAAAGTTAATTTATTTTTAAATAGCACCAATTCAGAAAAGACATTCATTGTGAGTAACACTCACTTACTTCTAAGTCAGTATTAAGTTGGAGATACTTAAAATAACCTTTAAAAATAGCCCTTAAGTTTAAACTAAAAAGGTTACCTTGAACTTTGTCACCTTTGAGACATGCACATGGTTAAGGAATCTGTAGTGATACATTTTGAATGTAGCTAAGTCAGCATACATGGGCCGCATCTCCAAGGGGACAATTAGGCAGAAAACCATTTACTTTGATGTCTTTTTGAAGTAATGACCATTTGCATCGAACTAGCCATTTGGCAGGAAGACATTCATAGGTTGAGAGCCTTTGTGTATTTTCATGTGAAAGGAAATAAAAGTGAATATTACTTCTAATGTGATAATAATTTCGAAATAACATCCCAACTTGTTGATTTTATGATTAGGCTGGGTGCCACCTGAATTAAATTAAAAGCAAAAAAGATATGTTTTTGGAGCAACAATGTCATATTTTGATAAAAATGAATCTGCACTGAAGACCTTTGGCATGTCTTCAATCGCCAGGATGGCAATTGATGTATGTGCCAAATTGGTAAATAGAATATAGATGGCTTTTGAGAAGACAACATTTAGACATTGATATTTGTTTCCAAATTTCAAATATACCACTGCAGAAAGAAATCATATGATGCATTCTCAAAAAATGCAATGAACAACCAGTTTCAACCAATCAACTCAAATGCGGCTGTACACATTCTCACAAAAACAAAAACACTGACATGGGGGCTAGGGAATAAACAATATAGGGTAAGTTTATGTTTCAATTATTTGTAAAGAAAAGTACATATATCTCTATCTTGCAACATTGTGGCACTCTTGCCACCTCATTGCTCACGCCACCTATCAATTAATTGTATTATTTTTTTTGTTTTTCGTTGATAAAGAACAACCCTGGCCCTGAGGTAGTGTGGCACTGTACAAATGTACAAATATACACTGTACAAATGAAGCATATACAAAATAAGATTTAACACACTCAATAAAAGTACACCATATTAAAATCATAGAGAAAAATGTAATCATAAATCAATATCATACAGAATAAGCAATATAAAATAAATGGGTTTCCAGAGCTTTCCTGAAATCAAGTAGGGTAGGGAGAGTATAGATTTGGATATTAAGAAAATGGCCAGCTTGTGGAGAAGATGACCAGAAGGCCTTAGGTGAGTAGTATTCGTAAACACGTGGATATTTAGCACTTCCAATCAACCATGAACTACCGGAAAAACTCAGCTTCTCTGCCAGGTCAGGTAGTTGGCCTAGCACCGCAGCACTATGAGTGACGGTGCAAATATTAAACAGTGAACGTAAGTGAATTGGAAGCCAATGATGAGAGACCAATGCAGGACTTACATGTTCAAACTTCCACATGCCCTTAATTAATAGAGTATCAGATTTGTGAACTGTACTCAGGTGGTTTAGGGTAGAAGCTGGCAACTCCAATAATACAGCATTTCCACCATGCAAGCAAGAATTAACTAATGTTTGCAGTGGAGAAGCCGGAAGAAGGAATGAAGGATTACCTTTATGAAGCAGGGACAACAGAAGGAAACAAGACTGAGCAAGACATGAAATATGAACCTTAAATTTCTGTTTAGTGTTGATGCTAACTCTTAAAAGATTTGATAAAAGACAGCAACAAGTAAGTGATCCTTGAAGAGGAAAGTGAAGAAAACCAATCGGAAAAAAAAGCTGTAGAAAAAGAAGAAAAATAAATCATAAGAAACCTCGTCTTTGAGGGAGTCAGTTTAATAGAAAGAGCAGACATATAGTCTTCAATAGCACCAAACAGTCCCTAAGGTGAGGAATGATAGTCGTGGATGAAACCTTGAGATAGAGCTGGACATGGTCAGCTAATCCAGAATAGGGCTGCAAGACATACCCTTGGCCTCAAGCCCAGGGACTGTATCTCTCCAGCCCTGAAATCTCTCCACTGACTCCCGGTGGCCGCGAGGATCAAATTCAAGACAATATGCATCATCCACAAGGCTTGGAATCATGCTATCTCCAACTTTCCCTTCCTAAATACTTGCTAGAGCCCTCTGCTCCTGTAACTCCAACTATCTACTGGTCACATGCTTCTCCAAGCAGAGAGTGGGGGGCAGATTTCTCTCTTTGGCTGGTACCTCTCTTTGGAGCAGCCTCCCTTCCCCTCTCAGACTTGAGCCGGACCTCCATAATTTCCATAAACTTCTAAAAATGTAGCTTTTCTCTACCTCTTTCCCTCTTCTCCTTCCTTGATAATTACCCCACTGCCACTGAGACTGGCAGCCTGGTACCTCATGAATCTCACAGATTACCAGGCCCTCTACCCAGTAAACACCAGCACCCTCCCACCCCCTCAGCACTGCCCTTGGAGGCCCCCTGCCTGGCAGCTGCGCATCCCATCTTGTGATTTCTCTGCCCTAGCACTTAGCCAGTGGCCCCATCCCTGGCTCCCCTTGGCACTTCCCTCCCGAGCCCCCACCAGCACTTGCCCATACCTTCCCATACCTTCCCCACCCTTCTTCCCCTTTCTTCGCTGCACTTGCACGTCCAAATGCCACAAGGCCTAGTAGGACCACAGTTGTATATTTACTGTTTTTTGCCACTGTTATTTACTCCCCTTGTTCCCGTCCCACTCTTGCTTTGCGGCACCTGGAAACACAATTCTGTTATATGGGTGCCTAACAAATGCTCAATAAATAAATAAAATCAACAAATAAATAAATATGTTTAGTGTACTGTAGGACCTCAACATCCATCCCTGACATCAGATCTAACAGATTTTCCATGCCGATTTTAAACAACATGGGCAAATGTCTGAGCCCTGGGAAAGGCAGCAGCATGGCGGTAGGAGGTCCAACCTGGAGGAACGCACCTGCACAGATTGTGTGCAGTGTGAAAAAATGGAAGAATACCACGTACGAAAAAAAACATTACAATCCATACAAGTGGAATAGATGTTAATCAGAACCTCATGGTTAACCATATCAAACGCATCTGAGAGATCAAGAAGAACCATGAAACAGGTGCCAACAGTATCAAGCATGCCAAAGGTGTCATCTATCATCTGAAGTGTAGCTGTCGCCATTATCCACCAATACCGGAAGCCGAATTGCTAGATCCGGAGAAGTGAATGAGTGGAGAAATGTTGATAAAGTTGATTTGTTGCACACCTCTGCAGGAGATATCCCAGAAAAGGCAGGTCTGTGATGGGTTGATAAGTCTAAGGGGTCAGAACCAGATTTCTTTAGCAATAGGAGGACTTCAGAGAATCCATGAATGTGCCCAGTTAAAAAGAGCTATTTATCATGGGAAGTCATTACGGGCATATTACGCCTGGAATAGATTTCATAAGGTTAGCTGGAAGGGGATACTCAGCATGAGAGGTAGCATTCATAGAAGAGGGCGTAGATAACAAATGTATTTCAGGAGTCATAAAGAAGTCACGACTAGTAAACACATGAGAATTAGCAGGAGGAATTGGTTCCATGTCATTTCATCACCAGAATTTTCAAAGCCTGGCATTTCAAAGTGTAAATGTTCACCCAATCTTTTTTACATTTATTTTTTTTGGGGGGTCGGCGAACCCCCCCTCTGTCACCTATTTTACCTATTCCCTAACCCCCCAAACCCTTATCTGCCCTTTCCCACCCGCCACCCTAAAAGAGTTGATCAACATTAGTGCACGTTGAAGTGGCAGGATTTGAAAAATCCGGCGATGAAAGGACTTTGTACGGAGGAATTAACTCAAGAGAATTTAGTAGCTTTGAATTTATGATAGTTTGAATATGCTTGACTTACCCAATAAAGAAGGTGTTAAAATCATTACTTTGAGAGGAATATCACAAATGCAAATCACACATGAATTATGGAGCACAGTTAGCAAAATGTCAGTTGAGTTTTTACACTAGCACTTCTCAGAATACTGAATAAGATGTTTTTGTGTTTTTAACTTGAAGGAATACCAAGGAGCTGAGGGAAATTATTTAGGTTTAACTAACCAAAGAGGATCCAGGTTGTTGGCAATCGATGAAGTAAGAGCAAAAGACTTTACATAAGAGGCAAGAGAGAAAACAGAATTAGAGGAAGGAAATGAACAAGATTCAAATAATACATTGTGTGAAATCTTCTTAAAAGAACAAACTAGCAAAGATAGGCTGACCAGAAAAAAGTAACAAGAGAAAATTGAAGATACAGTGAACAAGACTGCAAAATGGTAATTCTGTGGATCTTTACATTCATTATACATCCATCTGTCCATCCATGTGTCTATCCACCCAGTTCAACTGACCGACCTAACCCCATATCCATCATCAACCCATCCCATCGATTGATCGATCCATCCATTGATCCATCCATCCATATATCTGTACACTGAGCCCAACTGACCAACATAACCCAAAATCCAGGTATCTATTTATCTATCTATCTATCTATCTATCTATCTATCTATCTATCTATCTATCTATCTATCTATCTATCTATCTAGCCATCCATCGGTTTATGCAGCCCAACTCACTTCATTTCAATGGTAGTCAGTTTTCTGACCAAATCGACTGATAGTGAACAAATAGGTAGCAACTGGCAAGTAAAAAACGAAATCCTGCATGATTTCATGGATACAGCTAATTTGAAAGCCTTTCTAAATTGCCAGATGTTAGAGGCGAGAGTGCACCATAAGGTTTATGATATTTTGACACAAAAGTTGAATGGGATCCGGCTTGCTTGCAGTGTTTGCATTACACCATGGTGTTTGTAACCAGTTCTAATGCATTCGTTGGTTATTAAATGTGTGCTGTCCTTCAGTTCTCATGTGATAACATCGCAAGAATATATAGACCAAAAAGCATTTCAAGTTGAAGATTATGAAATGCCACATTCTAAACCTTAGTCAATAAAGAATAATGGTATTAAGCGTTTCTCTGCTTCTTCCTTCTGACTCTTATCACTTTAACCCTTTTCATCAATCTTCTAAGTGTTGTAGTAATTGGTGTATTTATTATCCAATGTAATAGTGCTCAATTCATTCACTTTGGAAGGATGCAAGGTTGCATTGGCTCTGTTGGGATTCAAATCTGTACAGTGCAAATTGAACACTGATATCCTGTGCAAGCTTTTAGCTCTCCGAGCTATCTTATCAGTTTAATGGGACTCAATTAATGACTCTCAAAAGGATGAAGGACTGTGACAGCACATCCACAGTTAGAACCCGGGATTGCAGATTGCGCCTGGACCAGGGAAACAAGCACTTAACTCCCAGAGCTTTCCAACTCGTGTGATAAGGATACAAGCTTTTCGTGTGGGTGTTAATAAGGCATTTTTGCAATGTGCAAATGCTGTTTGTACATCTGCAAAACTGTGTTTCTGTATTTATTTATTTATGTATCATTTCATTTAAAAAGCACACTAAACCCAGAGGCATTGAGGCACTGGTTACAGGAGTTACAGCAGCAGGTGAAAACAAGATAAATCAAAGTCTTTTCGATGTGAGTCTTTAGGAGAATTCTTTAGGAGATGAGTCCCCCTATGATCATCTCAAGGGCAAATAGCAGAGTCTTGAGATACTTGCAGAAGGTTCAATAAGACTGTTCCACACTTAATGACAGTGGTAAAGCATTCCAGTTCCTAGTGCCAATGACCAGGAAGCTCAGCCCCACCTCCCCTTCCCAATCTCTGTAGTTTAAATCTTGGGGAGATAAAGCAGTGCATGTTGGACTGTGCTTTTGTAAGCTTTTTTGAGAGGTATCTTGGGGCTATGTTCAAGAGGCATTTGTGAGTGATGGTTAGTGTTTTGAAAAGAATACACTGGTGAAACGGAAGCCAATGTGCACTTCTTCTGGTGGCAGAGATATGCTCTCATCTCGGGATGTTCAGAGCAGCCCTAAGTGCATTGTTCTGTTTGACCTGTAGCTTGCTAATGTTTCGAGCAGAAGTACCTTCAAATAAGGCTTTGCAATAATCCAGTCTGGAGCCAATGAGTGCATGTGCAATGGTGATGCCACTGTCGGGTAAGAAAGGGTCTGCAAGCATTAATTAATGTGCTGGTGTAAACTGCAGAAGATGTGATGGCGCTGACCTGCTTATTTAGAGACAGAGTAGAGTCTAGGTAGACACCTAGGGGCTTGACATCACCTGAGACTGGGATGGTGATTCCGTCGATGACAAATGATTTGTAGACTCCATCAAGTTTGCTTAGTAAGGTTTGCGAGCTGACCAAGAGGATTTCAGTCTTGTCATCCTTGAGGCATAGCATGTGGGATGATATATGTGCCTGGATGATTTGGTGGTCTTACTACAGTGTGTTTGAGACAGTAGTGCAATATTCAGTGATGGGCAGGAGTAGTTGTGTATCATCAGCGTAGTTTGTGTATGATATGCCTCGGTCGTCTAGGAGGTCAAAAAGGGGGTTGGTAAAGGTATTTTACAGGGTGGGTTACATGCATGAACCTTGGGAACACCACAGGTGGCAGGGGCTGGAGGGGCCAAAGCGGTGTGTGAGAAAACTCTTATGGATCTGTTGGTCAGAAAGAGGAGCTCAAGGCGATAGCTTCAGTGCAGAAGTGAGCTGCCAAATAGAGGTGTTAACACAGGATTTGAAGGTGAACGAGATCAAAGGCACCATATAATTCCAGCAAGAGGAGGAGGCATACCTTGCCAGTATCTTTGAATTCATCCAATTGATTTTTTGAGACTAGTAAATCTGTTTATTGCTGTGGCCTGGACGAAACCTGGACTGGGGCAGACCTAAGGGGTTGTTGGATTCAAGGTACGACTGGTTCTGAAGGTATGCTGCGTGATCCAGGATTTTGAGGAGGAATGGGATGGTGGTGATAGGGTGGTAGTTCATAGGGATGGTCGGGTCTAGAGTAGTTTTCTTTAGCAACAGTAGGACCCATGCATCCTTTAGGTCGGTTGGCACTGACCCAGAGGTGAACAAGGCATTCATAAGTATGGAGATGATGGATGCAGGCTCTTCTGCGCAGTCCTAAATGACTGTGGCTGTGCAGACATCCCCTTGGCATCTGGAAAGTTTAGGACCTTTGATGATCTGGATGACCTCAGTTTCTGAGACCAGTTTAAAGTGGAGTAGCAAAAATGTTTGAGGAATAGCCTGGGGCTTTGCAGCAGTAGAAGCTAGGGGGCAGCTGTTCAGTGTTTTTTTCTTCTGAAGCTAGGTTATTTTATCTAGCAGGGCATTTTGTATGTTGCTGCCTTTGGTGAAGTTAGTTCAAGGGGGTACGGGCCGTTTCTAATGCCTGTAAGATTGCAAAGAGTTCCTGATAGCTAGAAACTGCTTTAGCAAGTCTTGTGTTATAGGGGTGCTTTTTGCTAGAAGTATCGAATGGTCATAGTCCTTTTTACTAGGGAGGCGAGGAGGCCTTTGTTGGACACAAAATGGCTATTTCTCCGGGTGGTTCAGCCACTTGTTTTTTCGCACTGGGTTCTTTGAGTTCAGGAGTGAACCAGGTATTGAGATGTGCAATAGGTTTAGGTTTGTGTTGGGCCATGGGGGTCACCATGTTGATGGCCAACGTAAGGGATTGATTGTAGTTTTCTACCAGTTTAGAAGGGTCACTGATAGGAATCTGTGGGTTGGTGGGCTTGCTCAGCAGAGGCAAATTGTGGGTAGTAGTTATGTTATGGGAGTTCTTTGCAAAGCTCCACCTAACTGATGATTAACTACAGATGTGCATGGTCAATATTCATTTTAAGGTGTTTTTCAGTAGACTCCATTTATTTTTTTGGAGCTGGACTGATCAATGTGGTGGTCAAGATTAAAACTCTGATCTGTTTATAAACTTAGCCTGTAGACTCATGTCCCAAATGTCCTCATTTCTTAGGGCCTCCATTGGTCCTTTTGAAAATGAAACATTTTAAAATCATGGGTTTCCTACATAGGACATGTTTGTAGAAGTGAGCCTCTATATACAGTTTCTTATAATGTATAATGCCATTGCACTTTCTACGCTAATCCAACAAGCTGGAATAATCAGCAAACACCCAGTTTACGTGGCATACACTGATTTCATTGTCGCGTTCAACATTGTAGACCACAATAGGCTTTGGGGAACACACAAAAATAACCCCCCGCACCTGGGCTTCTAAAGATGATTATTTTTCAACATTTCTCTTGGATATTAATGGACAAAGGCCTTAATCAAGGCTGTACGCTGGCACCCATCTTGTTTAACCTATACCTATCTGAGCTGGATAAAGTCATGGGCTCCACTGTAGCAACTTGCCCGAAATTGTGGACGACATCAATTCTGTGGTTGGGATATGCAGACAATCTCACTATCCTAGATTACAATCATCCTTGAATAAACTGAAAACATATGTTGATGACAATTCCCTTTTCATAAACAGCTCCAAAACTAAAATCATGATCTTGATACTCAGAGAAGGCAGAGAAATAATAGGAGATGGGTGATGGATGGGAATACATTCGAGGTGGTGCCCTCTTACAAGTACCTGGGCTTGTAACTAGACAGTAAGTTAAGTGGCACCACTCATTTGGACCACGTTAGATTAAGGACTAATGTGACCATGGGAGGTATTTGTTCCTTTGCACAGAAGGGTGGGGGGTTCTCCTCTGCATACTGGTCCGGTTGTACCAGGCCAAACTGGCATCTCTTGCACCTTATGGTGCTGACATTTGGTCACTTTCAATTATAGATGGGATGGGTAAACAAGAAGGGCATATATTGAGGAGCCTCTTACGCCTTCCCCAACGTACTACAATTGCTATGGTACTTCTGGAGTATAACATGATGCCCATCCAATGCAGAATTTATCTGAGTTGCCTAACCCTGATGTGTAAGCTGACCAAAGCTTCGGCTGATTCCGTTCTGGCCTTGATATTTGATGTCTATAAGACTAGAGCCATTCTGATGCCATCTAGTAACTTGGATAAAATCTGTATGATGCTGACACATGCCTAAAATTGGCTCGGGGGAATTCGCTAGTTTCACCGCTTCATTACTTTGAGCAAACTATAAAAGCCATTGTGGTTAGATATGGCCAAGAGCAGCCTCTAATGAATTTGTGAACAAAAAACTCTGCTACAGAGTTTGTGGCCTACATCATGACAAGGAAAGACACTCCCACATACATTTAACAATTTGTGGGTAACTATTTGGTGTGGGATTATCTCAAACTAAAATGTAACACCACTAGAACAAGGGAAATTGAGGGGGCCTGGAATCAGGTACCAAGGACCAGAAGGCAATGTCGTCTTTGCGGTGAGGGGGAACTGGAAACTGTAAGGCATCTGTTTTGCAAATATGCCTCACTGTCATCTTTAAGGGTCGCGCTCTACGCTCAGCGGGGTTGAAGGTAACCTTACCATGATCTTTGCTATGAAGGGAGTTCATGAGTGGAAATAATCATGCTTGCATTATTTTTCTCACCCTCCTATGGAGGGAAATTGCTATCATTTTTAAAATGTTAAACTGAGGGGATGAATTATGAGGCATGTGCCTAATCCTCACTTTTATTGTATCTTGTATTTATTATATCCAGGAAGGTTTTGTACTGTTATTCTGTACGTGAAAAGTTTAATAAACTATAACGAATTAAAAACATAAGTAAACATAGGTGCTATGTAGTAAATATACAGCTGTTTGCGCCTTTAGGTAGGACACTCTTGGCCATCTGGCTCTCCATTGAAACACAAGTTCCTAGATCCAAAAGGTACTTTGAGTGACATTCTAACATTCCCCATTTGCCTCGGAATTGCAGCATGCTAAGGGCAATTGGAAATTAGCATTGTTAGCAGTTTTGGGCAGCAGCTCAACGTTCCCTGTGTCATTAACAAGCAGTGGGATGCCATAAAGTTGAAATCAAAGGCACTGATTCACAATGAATGTACTCTTACTTACCTTTAACTTAAACCTTAGGAGCGTTAGTCGATTCACAAAACCTTACTGCAAGTCAGAAGTACATCAGAGTTACTTATAGTAACTTCTTTTTTAAATTAATAGAAAACTCAATGTTTTCGGACAATGTAAGTCAGAGTTACTCAAAGTAGCTTTTATGAATTGGCCTCAAAATGTTATTTCGCTGCATTTTGGTTCCAATTGCATCAGACTGGGTTGGCACCAGTTATTAAAATGCATACTGTTTAGTCATCAGTAGTTCAACTTGAAAATAAAAAAAAATAAATGTTCTTCAACATCACCAAGTTATTTTCTATTTTCTGGTGGTCTCTGTTATTAGCACACATATGGACATATCATTTTACATTTGTACCAAATGCTTAATCATCTTGCAGCCAGGCAGGAAATCGATCTCAGTCCACCTAATGCCCTTCTGTATGGCCGGCACCCCGCAGCCTCAGCTGCAAAGGATTCCAATTGGGCGTCACATACCAGACCATGATTCTTGCCCTTAGCCTAGGATGTAGCGCTCAATTAGAATACCTTTTCTTTATTTTCTACGAATTCGGATTGAGCTGGCACCCAACCCGTCTCACACCCCCTTTTACAAATACCTTGGGTCACAATGGACCATGAACCAGGCTGGTGGGTGGAAAATACAATATTTATTTATTTTAAATTCAAAGAAAATCACACACTTTTAATATTGGCCAGCAATCAACAATGGGTTGATAATTACAATGTAAAATGATGAGATACACTTGGTTGACATTCTACTATAACATATCCAAAGCACAGATGAATGAGAGCAATTTTACTGTTCAGGTAGATAGCACCCGAGTTAAGGTTCCCCCCTGCAATCCTCCCTCAAACCCCTATTAATCTAAATCTGAGTGGATAGAAAGGAGCAGCAAAGAGTCAGGGATACTAGACAGCATTAGAATCTGACCTTCCCCCATGAAATGAGAGGCAATATCGGATTTCAAAACCTTTGCAATTGCATCAAATGACACTCAGAATTACTAAATATTTAACTTAATGTGCGGTTGAATGAATGCGATAAATATGAGTTCTAACAGAATCAGGGATGTACGAACACTAGCAACTACAAGGCAAGGTATCAAAAAGGGCATACAGTTCAAAAAGCAACTTTGAAGTGACAACACAGTGCAGCCCAAAATCCCACACATAGAATTTGCATGTTCTTCTTTTTACAGGTTTAAATTTCAAACGGTTTGAAAAACGGGTGAAATAGACAAAATTGGAATGTGTTTTTTATGCTGCGTGATAGATACACATCACAGGGATCATATGAAAGTGAAAGAGTGACTCTAGCTAAATGACTGGATGAGATTTTCAAGGTGAAAGGAAATTCGGTTTTAAAAAATAAAAGCAGTTAAAAGAGAAAATAGGTTTAAAAAGGAAAGGACAAGTTTCACTTAAACTAGATTTAGTGGCTAGATATTTAAAGAAAGACACGGTACCCTCCAAGGGTAGTTTGCAAGGTTAACCTTTTCACCCCGCGTTCAGCTCTATGTGGAAATTAATTAAATTATTCAAAATATGACTAAAGACTTATTCAAGACAGAAATGCGTGAAAGAATGGAGCAAAGGCTTGGAGATCAAGGACAGGATGCACAGAGAATTCGAACAGTTTTAAACAAGTTATCGGGGTATTGATGGGATTACTTAGAGAGTGGAACAAAGACAAGGTATCAAGATAGGGTATACTATGTGTTGCTATAGGATAGGGAAATACTCACAATCAGCGCTTGAGTTTGGGATTTGGGACAGCCAACCGGGTTTCTGGACTCAAAGGATCTGGTCACTGCAACTGACTCTCCTGGCAGAAAACAGCTGGGCAAAGGTCTGGTCATGGCACAGCGGCACCTCAGCTGGATGGAGCGGGTAGCAGGGCAAGCAGGCGGCACTGGAGAATCCCAAAGCGGGTTCAGCCACCTTTCCCCTTTCTCCCTGAATTTAGTTGGATTTTGTTATGGGGTTTTGTTTTGCAGTGTAGTTCTTCCTGGATAGGAGAGCCTGAACCAACTATCCCTTTCCTGGCAGTGGAGTCTGTAATCTGCAGGGTGGATCTGGATTGTCGGGATACGCAGCTGCTGGAAATTTCAGAAGAGTGTGTCCTTTGTCTCTGTGAACCTCTATCTTTTATAAAGTGGGTGACATCACAGGATGTATTGTTGGGCAGACCTAAGCTAGACCTACCCCTAAGAATCGAGTAGGTCAGCCTATGTCATGTCACCTCCTCCTTATAGGCAGATTGAACTGAAGGAGGGGACTGAGTTTTATGGGGTTTGTTTTATGAGGTACAGATCCATCCCACATTCATTTTTGCAAAAATCAGTTTCGGCCATACATCGCAGATTTTTACAGTTGTGGCATTTTTTCAAATCACATAGGCAAATGACATATTTCACACAGAGCATAACATTCCCACTCCGAAGTTTGTATGACCTTGTTTCGTCCTTTTAATAATCTTTTGCGATTTTTGGTGGGAGATATTTCACCTACAATTCTATAACTTCATACATGTATACCTATTATCACAAAGCATTTTTGCATTAATTTTTAACGTTCCACAATGTACACATTTCCCATGCTTCACATTCTTCTGCCACTAGCGTCCCATACCTGCCAGGGAAAGCCACACTATCTTGTTTTAAAGCCACAAACATTGCATTTAAACTGTTAACATTTTGCATTCCTGTGTTTCCTGGTTACAGAAATAACAGTCTTAAAGTTTATTAATTAAAATAGTCTTTTGAGCAAGATGGCGAGCATTGTCGCCCAAATAAGGGCATAATTTCCAAGGCTGCTCTGGAGTTGGCTGTGAAGCCCCCCAGTTGAAGTTGAGGGGAGGTGTTATTTGCAATTTCACACTTAAGTGTCCTGGAACTCTATTGTAACAGGCTCAAGCCCAGACACAAAGTCTGATAAACGTGTGAGATACTTCCCCTTGGTCCATTCATAGTTCTCAAGGGGCTGGCCCTTTGGGGGAAGACACATCCTATCCCTAGAAAGCAAATGTCCTTTGAAGCCAGGGCAGGGAACCTGTTTTGCTAGTTCCCCAGTACAGCAAATGCATTTTAGTTTTTTGTTTTTGTTTTTCCTAAGCCAAAAAGCAAGGCTGTTGGAATTAAACATATTAGATTTCAAACAACCCCCCCCCCCACACCTCACATTACTACGCAAGGACAGGGCCTTAACTCCGGATTTCACTTTTAAACAGCATTTTCTTTGTTTGCATAAAGCAACCATTTTTACACATGGTTAATGTTCCTTTTGCTGGTAAATTGCAGCCCTAGTCAATTTCTCATACACAGCAATCTGTTCAAGGCAAAGGTCCACTGACACTAACATAGCACAGAGAAATCGGGCTTCTTGTTGAAGAGTTCAGCCGTGATATTTTGTTGCAAAGTACAGCATTTTTCCATAAGGCTGAATGTAAAGTTCTTGGTGATTTCACAGATCTTGCCTGACACAGCCTGTTATACAATGAGGAATGCCCCTTTTTCTTTGTTGGAGCACAACCTGAATATGGCTGGGCATAGCTGGGTCTCACTGGATCAGAACTGTGTATTGTTGGGCAGATGAAAAAGAGCATCAGGCTCCATCATTTTAAGGCAAACTATTTCCTTTTTCATTTGGAAATTTTGAGCTAGCAGCGCTGCTTTTCAACTCTCTGCAGCCATCATTTTTGTAGCTGCTTAACGCAGTTTTGATGCAAGGGAATGGCACACTGCAGAGCCAGCACAACCACTCTGCTTGTAATTGCAGAAGTGCGGATTGGTGATGGAGATGGAGGGGAATTCTGCTGGGTGGGTAAATGTACCCCACACAACCATCCACACCACCCTTTATGGGAACGGTCACGTCATACAGCCTCTTAGTTTTTGTTCAGGGACAGAGGAAGATATTTACCTCTCACTTCAGTTGTATTCTGGACCCCTTATAGTTATCTAATAATCGTGTTACCGCATACTGGTTCTGGGGGGAGGGGATATACTCCTTCCACATTCTTGCTCGGTAAACTGCACCTTAGATTACCCTTTGAGGATAGAACACCAAATAGATCCATGCTGCCATATCTACTTCAAGGTCATTTACCCTGTGCAAATGCCCACTATCGCAGGAAGGCACAGCTTTAAGAAACAGCCTTCAGTATTATCCAGAAATCCCTATAGTGTATTCCTACTTTTTTACTTATTTTAATCAAATGAAAACATATAGGATTTTTTTTTTTATTCACTGGTTACAAAAGGCACATTTTTTAAAAATGTTTGACAGGCCACTGCTTAGTTGCTGGTAAAATAACACTACCCAAAACTATGTAGCATAATGGTTTGGCTTAATCCAAAAATACTTTATCTAGACCCCTCAGATTTATGAATAAGGACAGTTTTAAAACTACCTTTCCTGATCCATACCACTGGGCCACATATTCATGTGGGGTTTTCCAGAGGCTATATCCCTGTAACTGTTTATTGTGTACATACTCCATGTGTCAGATTCACTCGATAAATGCACAACATCCTTCAAGTTATATGCAGACAATCTTCAGTTATTGTACAAAACCAACACTAGCTTAAACACAAACAAAAACACCAATGACTGTCCAGCAGCAATCCCAAATTCGATGAGCAGAAAGCAACTCTGTTTTTGTGATGGAGGAAAAGCAATACTCCACAGCGTGCGTAATAATCTAACTGTAGAGCAACCCACCAAATGGTCAGGCATACTTGGCCCAGCAGAAGCAAATGCAAATCTGGGGTTTATGTTTGACAATACCCTCTCTTTCAACCTTCAAGTGACGACGATGAACAACCAAAATGATCCTCCCTTTCTAACCATTAACTAGAAAATCAAACTAAATCATGCCCTAACTCTTTCCCTTAAAACCTACTGTGAAGTGTGACAGCCGTATACTGATTTGCACTACACAAAAATAGAACCGGAATAGAACCAGAAAAAGTGGCCCTTGCCATTGTTCAACAGATTCAAATTGTGAAGATCTACTCGTGCATTGTGATCCACTGATGCCCTAAAAAATGACCATGCATTTTTAGAAATAAAATACTCCACCAACAGATCCTGGAGGAATAGAGACAATGCCTCTTGAACAACCACACAAAAGACAAAAAAAGATCACATGCAGGAACTATGCACCACATGATTCTAGAGCTCACTGGAAAGATCTTTAACCTTAAAAAATAGTGTGGTAATGGAAATGAGAATTTCACTGGTATACGCCACACCCCCAACTGGCCCCTCTATTCCCCATCACGATTACGAATGAAAGTGTAAGCTGAGGAAGGTGCATTAGGTCGCTAACAAAACATTAAGAGCCATGTAGTTGCTGTTAAGAGTAGAATAGATAGTGTGACACAGGCAGGGTGGCAGATAATGCACAGAGGTAGGGTAAATGGTGGCATCACACAGCCAAAGTACACGTAACAGACATGCAGAAAGACCTAGACACGAAGAACACACAGACATGAAAAATACTCAAAAACATGCATGAAGAACACTTGCATGTAGACACGAAGAACCCATGTATGAAGACACAAAGAGCATTAACATGTAAGAGACAAAGTTTCACAGCATGGTTGAGAATCAACCGAAGTACTGCCATTTTAGACTAAACCCAACAAAGCGCCACAAGTGGACACTGCGAGAAAGCACACACACATTCAGACAGCAGAAAATGTCAATAAAGAAATGAAATTACGTCCTGAAAAGTGGTCCTCTACCACGCGACTAAAACAATGGCTATTAGTTTCAATTGGAAGCAATGAGAACTATACATATCCTTGAATGCCAGGTGCAAGTAGTTACTGTGCCAATTGATCACATAACAAATGAATATACAGCGCCCCAAGTGGACACTGCGAGAAAGCACACACACATTCAGACAGCAGAAAATGTCAATAAAGAAATGAAATGACGTCCTGAAAAGTGGTCCTCTACCACTTGACTAAAACAATGGCCATTTATGCCAGAGCCAATTAGAAACAAGACTGACAGTGAAAAGCCAGGCCTGGGAAAGAGATGGGAGTATCTTCTTTAATTAGAATACAGTGGTACACCCATTTCTCCTTCCTCGCCATGTAACTTGGCACCGCTTGAATGTGGGCAAGGCCGATGAGGTAAGACCTGTCCAATCACCTCGTGTTCCTCTTATCGACTAGCATATTATAATGCCAACCAATGAGATGTTAAGTAGAAATGTCTCATTGTAGAAGGTTGAACTTAGGAGAAGCCACAAATTATAGAAGAACTAATTATAATGAGGTGAGCTGATAGATAACCATACAGGCTATACTCTGCCGTACAATCCAGGACTAGGATAGAAGTTTTATGATAACAGCTAAGTGTGACATCATTTATGACACATTTTGAATGCAAAAAGTTGTTGTTTCTGGTGCCATTTTCAGATGTTATTCATACGCTCTCTCAGCTGCCATTTGTTTTTTAATAAAGCTAGGATTTCTCATGCGCCTGGAGTTACTCTGATTATTGAATTATCTCTTGTATTGGTACATTGTGGGCCTATTTTAACAATAGTCTGCACCAAAGACAGTGGATATTCTAGCAACCCTAGTGATCCACCACAACAAGCACTTCCATGTGCACATAATAGCACTACTTAATTGCCAGCCTCACCATTAGACACTGTTATCTTTCCCTTTTGTATACGTGATGATGTAACTCATGTCATCTTGTACCTATGTAAGCTCTCTGAAGTCAGCCATATTGAATGTGGCTCTCTTACAAAGCATAACAAATAAAAAATGAATTGAAAATGCAGAACACGTCCAGGACACAGATTAAAGTCTTAGTTTCACCTTTAAAGACTTGATTTACACTTGGTGTTTATCAGAAACCACCATGTGCTGATATATTTCATCTATAAATAAGCAAAGTGTTTCGTTTTTGTACAATGCTGAGGCACAACCTTACTTGTCTAGCAACTGGGTTACTGACTGTGCTGCCTGTGCAAATACTGCCTCTGTGCCATGCAAACAATGGGAGATTAGGAAATGGATCTTGTTTGCGGGACTAACAGCACTTTAATGCTCCGACTGAGCTTTTAAACTATTTTGCTTCACATTTTAATTATTCCTATTATTATTAGGGTATTTATTGAGCGTGAAACAACAGATCTCTTTGCAGGTCATAGTTGGAAGCTCACAGTGAGGGAAACAGACCGCAATGGATCAATACAAGGTAGTGGCAAGCTAACAATGGGGAGATGTACAGCGGGCAGGTCAGCAGCAAGGGATTTAGAAGCAACTCTGTTGTAGTTGATTTACCAGTCCCAGGGTAGGGGGAGAAGTAAAGGGGGCATGGACCTATGTGTTAAGGAAGAGTTATTCCTTTAGGAGGAGGGTTTTGAGCTCATCCCTGCAACGTAGAAGCAAGGGGGCCAATCTGGAGTTGGTATGGTAGAAGTTTCAGAGTCCGGCGGCATAGGCAAAGAATGTTTGTCTGCTGTTTTTTTCCTTCCTGTACTGGAAGAATTCAAGCCTGCACCTGTTTTTGCATCTAGTGGATTGAAGGCTTCTGTAGATGCTGAGCGGCTTAGGGAGCTAGCTGGGCACTGATGGGTGACTGCCTTGTAAATGATACAGCAGTATATCAAGGTGATACATGATGGCAGTGGAAGACAATGCAGTTTGATGAGGGTTGTAGTGATGCGGTTGATTTTACAGATTCCTTTGATGATCCCTGCTTCAGCATGTATGACGCATCTCAGGTTTGCCAGGGTGTTTGCCGAAAGGCCTCTTAACAGGCCAAGGTTTGGACAACAGATCTGAAGCTGCTGGGATGAAGGGTGTGATTTTCCACAGGAGCAAAAGTTGCTACCAAGCATTTTGTATCTTCCTTTCTAATGTGCTCATTGAAGGCGAGATGTCTGTTGATGTAAAACCCAAGGGACTTTGTGCAGGTAGTCATCGTAGGATGAATCCCTTGATGTTCATACCAGAGGGTCAAGTATGGATGTCAGGGTGTTCAGCGCTGTTGATCAGCAGTAGGAATTTGGTCTTGGAGGAATAGAGTTTCAGTTAAGCACTGAACATTCACTACTGGATCAATGTGAGGCAAGCCTTGAGCCTGTGGATGTCTTTGAGGAGTATATCTTGAGTTAGAGCTGCATGTCATTTGCTTATTGCGGGAGTTAGATGTTGTGGGGAGCCAGTCGAGTTCCGAGCAGTTCCATGTAAAACTGGAAGATTAATGGGGAGAGAATGGGTCCTGACAGAACTCCACAGGTGATGGGTATAGTTGGTGGTCTGGAGGAATCCATTTGGCTGAATTGGTGGTAGTTAGCAAGGTACGATTTGAACCAGTTGAGGATGGTTTAGCTGATACCCATGCAGCAATGTACCATGTCCTTGAGTATTTGGGGGTCTACTGTGTGGAATGCAGCTGGGAGGTCAAGGAGAACCAAGGATGCACAGATGGCTATCACCAAGGTTGTAGAGGCATCATCAATCACCTTCATGACAGCCATTTCCAGGCTTCATCTGGGTCTAAAGGCAGACTGGAAAAGACTGAAGGAGGCCGTAGGTGTTAATGTGATGGAGAAGTTAGGGGTCTACTGCTTTCTCAAGAATTTTACCTGGGAAGAAGGGTGATGGTCAGTAGTTGCTATTCAGGGTCCAGTGCTGGTGTCTTAGGAATTGGAAGGATTTTTCCTATCTTGATCTTCAAGGGGAGGGTGCTTTGAGTGAGGTTGCTGTTGATGATGGCCAGGTAAGGGCAGAGTGCTTCAGTTATACGGGTCTTGAATATGGAAACAGGAAGGATGCTATCCGCATATGCTGTTGCCTTGAGGAATGCTAGGGTGGTAGTCAGGTCTTCCTTGGTGAGTGCCTTGAAAGTTGTCCAGGTAATGGTGGTTTTGCAAAATGGCATGTGTGATGGGCTGTCAGTTGTGGTGTTGGTGGCTATGTGTTTGTGGAAAAAGATTATCTTGTTGATGAAGAAAGAGTTGATGGTCGTATGAGAGGGTCAGGGAGAGTGGTGATGAAATGCTTGATGGCTTTGAACAGGGCTCCAATTTTTTTTTTTTGGCCTGGGCTATGGATTTTTGGTAGTAGTTGGCCTCAGCAGTCTTGATCAGTTATTTGCACATAGCTTGGAGTTCCTTGAGCATTGTGAGTTTGGATGCACTTCAGGAATGTCACCCACCTTTTCTTGTTTTCTGATGGCTCTTTTGTTGAGGTTTAGTTCTTGAGTGTAGATTTGTCCCATTATCAATAATCCATGGGCTCCAATTCACATAGCAGCTTCGCCCCTTCAGATGCATTTTCACCTGTAGGATGCACATACTGCAGTTGCAATATTCACATGTTGAAGCTGCCACAGACCGTGACTAACAAAACAGTGAAAAATGCCTTTTTAATTCAATTACAATTACGTTATAATCAGGAGAGGGGTGTCCCTCCAGCCACACCCACTTTGCATAACCAACATAGGTTTATCTGGAGCAGTGTAAATCAGTGGGCAATTAAAAGGACCCGACTACACAGTCAAATAGAGCAAATTACTTCACAAAGACATCTAGCAATGGATCATGTAACAATTAGCCCATGTTCAAACATGGTGTAAATCAGGTTTGGAATCTGGCAAATACTCAGGAACAAGGGTCATTTTTATATGTGAACATTTGCAAGTGGTTCACATATCTTACAATGTTCCATCGCTTTGAGCTAAAAGTGCTAAAACATATTTATTTTTTTATTTCCCATTTAAGTTGAAGCTGCAGGCATTTGCACCTAGTGATTTGCTCGTTTGTAATCTGTTTCCTTTGCCTGTGCAAGGTTTTGGAGTCACAAGTTGTGGTTTGCATACGCTCCCAGTCATTCATTGCGTCTGCTCCTGGTATTTTGTCATGTAAAAGAGCGAGCAGCAAGTCAGCCATACATCCTTTGTCCATAGCTCATGAAAGCAAGGAATCAAGAAAAAAAAGGAAAAGAAATGACAGCTTGAAATATCAATCATCAAACAAATCACCTGGGATATTGTCAAGTGACATAAGAAAACATATCTGTATGATAAAAGCGTTTTCTTTATGAATGTCCTTTTCAGGGCACTGAACGGAATGTCAAGAAAGGGAATGGGGAGAAAATGAAAGCTTGGGTGGAAGGAAGAGTAGAAGAGGTTTGATGGATGCATGCATGTGTTGATTTCATGTAGTCACATTCAAATGTTTTAAAATCACATTTGCTGCAGAGACAGTTGTTATTCTTTTTCATACATATCTAGCTGATAGTCATGTAATGTAATGTCATTTAACGTGGTCTTGTATAGCACAATATATAACATTTTACCATTCTCAAACTGAAAGAGAAGGAGGAGCTGTTATGAGGGTGCATGGGGTAGGTGAATGCAGAAGGGGTTACCAGGTTTTGTGTGGCAAGATGGTGGGAGAGGTATAGAGTTTGGATGGTGTTAGTGTGTATAGGTGGTATTAGCTGGTGGGCACATGCAATGTGTGACTAGGTAGGTATTTCATGTGTGCAGCATAAGGAGACAAGTACAATGATGATCGGTTTAGTGAGGGGCATAATCAATGCATAGTATATAGCAAGGAATAATAACTTGTCATTGCAAGGTATAGAAGGCATTTAAAAGCATTTAAAGAAATTACAAGGCATGACAAGTTCTAACAAGGCATACCATGCCCATCTGCACACACCCTTACTACTGACTTTTTCAGGCAATTCTTTTTTCTCTGTCACACTTTGCTACTGCAAACATTGCCTCTATCTTTCATTTTCTCTTTCTCGTTCTCTTTTTTAAAACCTTTCTTCTCTCTCTCTAATTATCTCCAATAGATACATGTACACTGTGTACAACAAGTATCAAGGAATAGTACGTGATGGGAGGTGCCTTCCTCTGGATTCCACTCATTACCTCAAGAGAAGACCTAAGAGTTCTGGAAGACATGAACGTTTTGGTTCAGAGAAATAGCTGTGAAACATATGAAGTACACAGTCACAGAGGATGGACACCATGAGCAGGCCATATCGTGTGTCCACAGATTGGAATTGGGGTATCAAGAAGGGTCACAGTCATACTGTGGAAACATCTTTCACCTAGAAGTGGTTGTCAGTTGCTGCTGATAGTTCCAATTGTCAGCAGTGTTAAGAAATGTTCTACCATCTGGCCTCTTGGAGGCTTTGGTGGGATTACCATGATTAGCCAAACACCCAGTAGTTTCAAAGCATATTTGACTGTCTCTGCATATTAATTTGATGGTAGAAGCTCTGACATCATACAATTTAGTTTATACGAATACATCATAAGAGCTCTATGGATCAGAGAAGAAAGGACTATTGAGTCGGTATTGTAACCCAAAACAATGTCCTTTAGCTGGATATTTTTCAGTTCACATACTCAAAATCATGCCTGTTTTACAGCATTTAGTTGTATACCACGTTTTTCTTTCAATAATGTGCTATTACCCACTACTGGTCTCTTTAATTCAGGCTTTCTTCAATGTTATTCTAGTGATAGTTTTTCTCAGTTTTTGTTAATGTCAAGACTACCTTCTCTGAATTTCTTTCTTCAGAAGGACATACCATGCTCTTGGAATCAGGAGGGATTTACGGCAAAAGTATATATAATCTGATCGAAAGAAGAGCAGAACTAGTGATAGAGTTTTGTCTGTCTTGTGACTTTCACTCTCACTGCGTGTCAATAACATTTTGGATCTGTTAAGTACCTTGCAAGACACCATCCTCTTCTAAAATTCCTAACCTGATATTTGGCCTTCCTGTTCATGCCCTTTATTTTGGCTCTTTCTCTGATGATGGAATTCAATTCATAATTGGATACTTCTAGTTTGTTTAACGTCTCTATTCCCAGTAGCAGCACATGTTTTCTCTATGAATTAACCTAGTTTTCTCTTGCCTCACCATTCAATCTTTGGAACATTGGGCCTCATTACAAGTTTGGCGGTAGCCTTTCTCGTAAAACCGGCAGGCTGCCGCCAAACTTGGAATTTTTTGCGGTGCCCGCAAATGGGCAATTACTGGGTCATTACGGCCCTGCCGGACCCAGTAATTGCCGATTTGCAGGTGCCGGAAAAAAGATGCTCCCCATTCCCATTCGGCCCTATAGGGCCGAATGGGAATGGGGAGGTCGGATGCACCGGCACCGTCTATAACGGTGCTGGTGAATCCAAAATGCTGTGCTCGCGGGTGCCTTTCTGCCCGCCAGGTCCGACCTGGGGGGCAGAAAGGCCCCCACGAGCACAACTCGTAATTTGCCAGTCCGGGAACTACGGTATCAGCATGCTGACCGGTACCGTAGTTCCCGGACCGGCAAACTTATAATGAGGCCCATTGTCTTACTGAGATGGCCCAGTGCAACATATCAAAATGGCCATGTGTGTCAACCTTGTTTTGTGGAAATTCACCAACTCAACGTAGCACTGTGGAAACCACGTTGAGACCAAAAAGTTAAACTGAAATGGTGTAGTTCCAGCAATCAGGCAGGCATGATTGCTTGCACTGGTGATATGACCTGCAGGGAACTCAGGACGCTTAAAGGTGGGCATCTGCACCACGGGACTCTTGTGTGTGGGTGCCCTTCTTCATTGTTTCTTGTAACCTCTCTCTCATGCACCCCACCCGCTTCCAACCAACTTTCATCATTTCCTATACCCCATTGAAGCAATCCATTAGTTATAAAGCTTACAGTATGTTATTTCCCAACCTTACAATTGTTACATGTCCATTTTGTGTCATGTTTCACTACTTTTTAATCAGTGTATTTGATTTAAAATTCACTATTCTGTCCCATCTTTTCAAAACATTCTTGTGGGGGATAACTCCTCAAACCCTGCTTAACGGGATTGTGTTTGCTTCCACATTATACTATGGGACCACTTTGGAAAAACATGTCCATGGCCACCTTTTGGTTCCCAGTCCAGCCCTGATACCTGGCCATCTCCAAACTCAATTTTACCACACTTTGGGACCCTTAACCTGATGGCCAATTTTCTGCGAAAGTCCAGATGTCCAGCTAGGATGAGGTTGGAAATTAGGTAGTCTTTCTTCACCCTCCGATGTCAAATTCCCTTCCCAAACCATGCTTTAAACAGGGTTCAGCAAGATGAAGAGAGACTACCAAAATATATCTACCTCTAATAATCAGCACTTGAATACATTCAATAAATCCAATCTTCACCTTTCTCTTCACGTGCCATCTCCTTATGAATATAAAGATGTACAGATACACCAATGCCCTTTGCATTCTATTGATCTAAATTATAGGCAAGGCTAATTCTGTAGAAATGGTCTCCCTTGAAAAGGAAGGCTTTTAGATGAGAGTCTACATGTAGTCCCTCTGTGGTATACTCATTCAGTGCACTGATGCTGAAGCATGCTTCTCAGACTCGTGGATGGCCTTCAGCTGACATGCTCCATGCAGTTCTAGATAACATGAAACTCTGTTGTGGTTATTTCCAGACAAGCTGAATTCCCATCAAGTAATTCACACCATTAGGAACTACCGGAAAAACATGCCCATCAAATGAATTAGTTATCATACAAATTTACCACAGTTGTTAAACACAAACGTACACTGCAGCTTTATATGGCCTTAACATTCCTTGGTTATGTATTGTTTGTTTCTTTGCTTATTTATTTATAAAGCGCTCCAATCCTGGAGGTATCTGGGCGCATGTAAGAGATCATTACCAAATTCTCATTTTGTCCAATATAATCAGTGAAGGCTTTTAATATAATCAACAACCTCAACATATTTTCAAGTTTATTCAATGAAAGGGATAGCAACCTGGACTCCTTATCACAGACTTTATGATTTTCTTGTGCAGCCCATGTGCCATCCATTGCCTGATAAAAAGGCATAGATCACCTTATGCCAGAAAAATTCAGTGTAAACCCCTTTACCATTCTATGCATAGCTCTATCACAAATATGACCAGTCCCTCAAATTTCTATAAATAGACCAATCTTGTCATTTTATCCAGTGGCCTAGATAATACTATCACATCCTGGGTAATTGCATTTGGGAATACACCTACCAATAGTGCATGGCGAGCCATAGAACAAATATCCCAAAAAACGATGCCAATTGATCAACACTACTAGTTCAACCTTTCCCATATTCTGTCATTACTTTACAGCTTTTGACAGAATTTACTATAGAATCCCAAATATAATTATATCATCTCCTGGATTGCTATGGTCTGATTGTGATGCTTCTTGAGTGACTGCACATAATTAGCGCATATATATAAGGCCAAATCCAATTTGGTTCCAATAATTTAATGACAACAGATTAACTGTAAGTGGTCCCATAACAGAACTACAAGAGTTTGCTGCTAAGTACAAGTGAAAAGCAACATGCACAACTACGTGTCTGTCATAATTCATGGTCACCCTCACTGGCAAAAGAATACAGTAATTCACGAAACTGGCAAACCAGTTGAAGGAGCAGACTGAGCTTCACGCTTGGTATCCGTTACATTTACTCATTAAAGTATATAGCACGCTACCTTCAAAATACAAGTTACTACAAATAAAGGAATTGATAATTCATAGAGCTAACTGGGGTATCACTAACCCAATACAATTGTGGCACAGAGTTTCTGGTAAAAATAGTTGTTATAGAAGAAAATGTTAGTGAAAAGAAAACAGATATGCTGCATCCTGAAGAAGACCTTATTTAAAAATAAGAATGGCTGAAATACTGTTGATACTAACATTCTGCCTTATGCTATGATGATGGAGTCCCAAAGCTGTCATGTGCACTTTGGAAACAATCAGTTGTTCAGAATGAAGGCACTAATGGGCGGACCTAGCTCAAGAGCAGCGCAGCGCTGTACAGGGTGTTGGTGTCCAGCGTTTTGGCTGGCATCTTTTAACAGTAGCATAGTACTGTGAGTTGTGGTCTGTGTGTCAGACTGTGCATCCACAGGGTTTAGTCTGTGGTCAGGAGCTGTTAAAAAAGCCATGTTTTGAGAGATTTGCGAAATAGTGAATTATGGGGGCATTCCTGATCAATACTGGGATCAAGTACCAGAGGGTTGGTGCATGACAAGAGAAGGATTGTTTGGGGATCATTTCTTTGGGGACCAGTTGTGATTCAGGCCGGTTGGTCAATTTGCTGTGCAAGAAGCGTGTGCCACCAGATATGTGGAGCTTAGCCAAAGGTACACTAGTGTGCTATTTGTGACTGCTTTGTAGATGATAAATGCATTCTTCAACAGTGTCTTGGCATGGAGAGGAAGCCATTGCATTTTGCGTAGAATAAGGTGATTTGGTCAGCTTTCCACGTGCCAGTAATAAGGTGTGCTGTGGCATTGGGGATTGATTTTAGTAGAGTTAAGTGAATCATTGGGAGCCCCGCTACGTGGGCATTTACCCTATCAACGTGCAAGACGACAAGGGCCTGCACATTGGCCTAGAACTCGTGCGCCGGGATGAAGGGTTTGATTGTGAAGCTTAAGGATTTTTCTGAATCTGAGAGACGAGGATCAAACCATTGTCAGGAACTGATAAGCACACATTCGGTCTTGGAGGGGTTACATTTGAGGTTGGCAATTGCCATAGAAGAGTGGATGATGGCTAGGTAATCACGTAGAGGCAACTAATGTCCATTTGGCTGCTTACTCTCATGTACAACTGAGTGTCATCCACACATTGATGGGATGGCTAAATCGGGCTCTTTGAGGAGTGTGCCCAGTGACTGCAAATAAAGGTTAATGTATATTAGTTTTCACCTGCCAGTAGCATTGGTTTAGCCTTGCTGGAAACTACCACCCATCACAGATCTCTAGTCAACTCTAAAACACATTTCCTGTGTAAATGTTCTGTGGCTACCTTCTCTGCCAGTAGTCACACCAACAATGGTATTACAATACCAATGAAGTCAGGCAAAGCACTAACAAATTTAAAATCTGTTCTGAACCCCTTTTAATTTGGATGGTGTTTCGGGGAAGACAAAGGGTGACGCTGATGAACAACCATAACTGCTGGGGTCAGGAGTATTAAAAGGAATTGTGGAGTGAGAGAAGAGGAGGGCAGGCTCCTTTGCCCATGTATTTGCAGTCCAAAAAACATTAATTATGACATATATAAAGACTACTTTTCAAACATTTTAACCGGCTCTACGTATCCTCCCTAAATACAACAAATATTTATGAGACAGATTTTGCCCTATACTTTCATGCTTCGCACCACTGAATTAGTGCTCATCACAATAACCCAATTGGCCCTCTATTGAATGAAGAAACCAGGTAGTTGCTGTTACCTACTGAATCATGGTTTATAAAATACTACAAACAATATGTTCCCAAGGACAGCAAGAGAAAGAAGAAAATCATGATTATTCTAGAGCCACACAAATGCGTTGGGAAACATCGATTCAACCACTCATGTGGTCTACTCTGCGCTCATGAATGAACGCAACATAATCACCCTCTACATTTAATGCAAGTAGAAATGCTAATAGAAATTCCCTATAATGCATTGAAGTACATCTATGGGTTTAGTCCGCCATTTACATCTAGTTGACCCGCTGTATTGCCGGAGTGATAAGAGGCCCCAAATAGCTTGGAAGGAGCAGAGTCAGTGATGTCTCTAGGGTAGGGCCAGTGCGGGGGTCACCTGCCACCCATACAAAATATTGTGCCCCCTATTGTGCCCCCCACCTCTAGATGGCATGTGTGAGCTTGGGTTTCTGTGCAGGCTGCCTCTCTATGGAGCAAGCCAGCACAGAACAGAAGGGGAACACACTTCTGACCGACGCCTCAAGACCGGCATCATGAGTGGTTGGGCCAGCGCTGCCCACCAATGCTCAAAGTGGCTTGTTCGGGAAGGAGTGTTTGGATGTTGCCATGGCTTGGATGATGTGGGGCTTCTTTTTTGGGGAGTGGGAGACATGGGCCAGGTATGGGGTTTCAGTTCTGGATGTTGGGGCGCAGGATGCCAAGTACAGGTTTTGCAATCTTGATGTGGCAGGGCAGGTTGCCAGGTATATAGATTGTGCTCTGGGTGTTGGGTGGGAATGCTAGATATGAGGCTCGTCATCTTGAGGGTTGGTTGCAGGATGCTCGGTTCAGAGCTTGTGTTCAGTGTGGTGTGGCCCAGATACCAAGTATAGGGCTTGTGCTCTGACTGGTGGGAGCCAGCGTGCTAGGTATGGAGCTTGTGCTCTGGGTGGGGGCAGGTTGGCAGGTATGGGTCTTCTGCTGTGGGTGTTGGGGGCAAGATGCCAGGTATTGGGCTTGCAATGTTGGCAGTGGGGGGCAGGATGCCAGGTATAGGGATAGTGCTCTGGGTGGTGAGGGCAGGATGTCAGCTATGGAGCTTGTGCTCTGGGTAGTGGGGGTTGGATGCCAGGTATGGAGCATACACTTTGGGTGGTAAGGGAGCAGAATGATAGGCGGGTATCTTGGTGTTGGGGGGCCGAATGACAGTATAGGGTGTGTGCCCTGAATGGGAGGGGGCGGGATGCTAGGTATAGGGCTTGTCCTCTGGGTGTTTGGAGCCATATGACAGGTATGGGGCTTGCAATCTTGATGGTGGGTGGCAGGATACCAGTTATAGAGCTTGTGTTCTGGGTGACAGGGTGCTAGGTATGGGGCCTGACACTGTTACCACCCAATCCACCCCACCAGATCAGGTGTTATTGCCAGTAGCATCACAGGTTTCCAGTCCGGAAACCCGGGGTGCTGATAGCAATGTATTTCTTTTGAATGAACTGGACGCCTCGCATGGCCCTGTTAAGTCAAACAAAATACTGGCTTAAAATGGCTGCCATGGAAGCATCAGAAGTATTAGAATATTAAAAAATGTTGCCAGAATTTCTTGCAATCGCCTTTTGTTAATTGAACTTTCCTCAAACATTGTGCATTTGAAATCACCATTTTTATCTCCCCTGGGTCTGCTTGGGATACTTCGCACACATCAATTTGGGAAAGGCACTGGGCCTCATTACGAGTATGGAGAGGGCCAGTGCCGCTTTTAGCATGGCTACCCCCATACCGGGTATCGGGTCCGGGTTCCCGAAATAGGGAATTATCGGGCCATGCCGACTTTGGCGGGCCTGGTAATTCCCTATTTCGGGAACCCGGACGTGGTACATCCCCATTTCAGCCCCATAGGGCTCAATGGGAATGGGGAGGATGCTAACAACGGGCCCGTTAATGACGGGCCCGTTGTTAGCATCCTGGTCTGCTAGCGGGTCCCGCTAAGGATGCCAGGTTTTACCAGCCGTCCTTAGCGGGACCCGCGGGCAGACCTCGTAATGTGGCGGTATAGGGATAACGGCACCGGCAGCTCTACCGGCGCCGTTAATCCTCTACCACTTGGGTCCTAATGAGGCCCATTCACATCACCTATTTATAAGTTCCCACCACCCACTTTTGCCAATGGTCCTTTCTGTGCCCTCCCCTAAATTTGATTCCTGTAGATGCCACTGACCAGAGTCCAAAACAGGGTACGCTTGCTGAAGTGGACTCTTCTGATATGATATGATATGATATGATATGATATGGTATTTGTAACGCGCCTATACACAAGTGTTTCAAGGCGCGACGAGGCAGGGAGGGAGGGAAACAAGGGGAAGACAGACAAACGATCCTACTAGGCCAGGTGTCATTCAGATCGGGCAAGTGCAGAGGTAAGGGGAAAAGGAGAAAGTGCAGGGGGGGAGGTGGGGGGAAAAGTGCAGTACACGGTAAGTAGCGTAATAAAATAATAAATAATAAATAAAAGGGCCAGCTGGTGGCAAGTGCGAGGTAAGTGCAGAGCAAGTGCTAGGAAGGGGGCTGTAGGGATACAGTGACAGTCCCACAGTGCAGGGGGAGCCAGGGAGGCAGTGCAAGTGGAGAGTGGCTGGGCCCTGGACCGAGGTCGCTGAGAGTGGCCAAGATGCAGGTTTAGTGCAGAATTTCAGTGGGGAGTTAAGCAGGTTTAGCAGGGGAGAGGGAGAGAGAAGGCAGAAGCGAAGAGGAAGGTTTTGAGCTGCTTCCGGAACCGGAGATGGTTCTCCTCAAGTTTCAGGGAGGCAGGAAGGCTGTTCCAGAGGGAGGCCCCTGCTGCGGAGAGAGATCTGCCCCCAGCTCGTTGCTTCGAGAAGCGGCTGACCATGAGGGAGTTGGAGACGGATGAGCGAAGGGCTCGTGAAGGAAGATATTTAGGAAGAGAGAGTTGAAGGTATTTAGGCCCCAGGCCCCAGAAGGCCTTGTGGACAATGCAGAGGGTTTTGAACTTAATCCTCGCAGCCACTGGGAGCCAGTGAAGAGATTTCAGTCCTGGAGAGATACGGTCCCTGGGCTTGAGGCCAAGGACAAGTCTCGCAGTTCTGTTCTGGATAAGTTGCAGAGGGCGGAGAGTGGAGGCAGGCAGATTAAGATAGAGGCTGTTACAGTAATCCAGCCTTGAGAGAACCAGGGCTCGGGAGACAGTGAGCTTCTGGGGGAAGGAGAGGAAGGGAAGAATACCTCTGCTTGTACTAGTTACTTTTAGGATTTGCTACTGCCTCTGCCTCCAAGGAAAATACAGCCCCTAGATTTCCACTCTGGGTTCACTAGGAAAACTACACTAGTTCTGATTTGCTTCCAATATTGCCAGGGTTCTGGTAGCTTTGCAATAAAAACTATTCATTAAAGAATATCCCAAATGATATGCCTTAGACGGTTAAGTCTACCTTCAAGTGCCCAATCACGCCTCGTTTTCAGCAAAACTAAATATAAATAATTCCCAATTAAAGTTCAAGTATGCAAGCTTCTCTTTTGTGGGCACAAATGAGCAGTTAATTTTTCTAGAAACTGTACTCAGAAGCAAGCATTATTTATGCGAAAGGCGCCATCTTAAACACATAATGTATTTTTTGGTAAATGTGGGGAGTACTATGAAAGCATGAATGCCCACAGAATCCTGGGCTTGGCCCGTTCTAAAAGCCCCCCATTCATTTCGCCTCCCCCCTCTGGAGCAGAAACAAGGAGCACAACAAGGCCTGTGTAATTTTTCGCATAGCAAGTTGATGACACGGCGCTCACTGCACGTGGCACCCCCGCACTGTGTAGAACAAAGAGGGCAAGAAACAACAGCCACTTGCTCGTAATCCACATGTGGCGTTCATGGGTCACTGCAGATGTCGCACAAAGGACCGGGTTGTCTCCTGTGCGCGCCCTTCTGATTGGCTAGCGTCAGTAGACTGAATCTGCGACATAACTGAATGTGAGCTGACAGAATTATCTGACAAGAGACCGAGGAGTTTAGACGGATATTGCCATGGGGAAAGGGCTGCACGCATTTGGCAGACTTATTCCAGATATTGTTTTTTGCATCTGCCAATTTAGCTCATAGTTTTCTTGCCGGAATGCATTCCTGAGTAATTGAAGTAATGAGAATGCCAAACAGCTCACAGCGCGGCACGGCCATTATCACCCTCCCAAAGCCTTTCTCACAGAACTGCCGCCCACAATCACCTGCCAAATTCCACTCATATATTTATCGATTGATTTATTAGTGGGGTTGTTTTTTTTGGGTGGGTGCGGGGGGGGGGGCAGCGCCTGACACTAGAAAATAGGTTTGCAGGGACTTGATAAGTGATGAGTCTTAAAGAGCCTGGAGGTCAAGTGTAATTTATTGAACATAGACCGTAAGATGTGATAACATGCGATAATATGACATTAGATAGCTCAGCGGCAACGTGCTCGCCTTGGAAGCAAGACGACACAGGGCAACACAGGTTCGATCCCTGCGTCTGCGCTTTCAACAACCTCTGGGTATTAAGTGCGTTATAACTAATAACCTATCGTATCATTTAACATAAATACTATGCACGCTAAACAGTGTGTTGCAGTAAGTACATTAATGGTGCTCAGTGTGACATCTTTCTTGGTATTAGTCCTTCATTATTTCACTAAGGTTTGTAACAATCCCTACTCACAGTGACACTCTCAATTTGATACTTTTCAATACTTTAGTCCAGCAAAGAAACATTTCTGCATTTCAAAGTTGCACAGAATCTGAACTATGCTAATGGTCAGTGCCTCTGGTCATATCTAAAATGCCCATCTGCCTAGCATCAATGCCTCTGCAGGGCAAGGCCTGAATCTCTTTCCGTGGCAAACAAGACCCGCAAAGGAACATTCTCCTAACACGTGAAAGCCTGCTGATGAACAATAATTGTGATTATGTTGTACATTAAAAATGTCTGTGCTTAATGTGGCTGCTTGACTTTCCTTTCCGCAGCAAGGAAATGGTATGCAGGTGTGTGCGCCAAATTCAGCAGACATGTAGAACTGCGCTAAAGTGCCTGCTACCCAGCCCCAAAGGCAGAGTCACTCTTTCGTCTACTGGAAGCATTGTGTCCACACAATGCCGCCACACCAGCAGGGTGGTGGGAGGCCATTTAAGGGCAACCACTGGGTTTGGGTGTGGCAGCTTCTACGGAATTCTAACTGGATTCCTCCCACCTAAGATAGTTTGCTCCAAGTCAGGAAGATTGTGATTAGGTTTAATTTAGGTCAAGGGTTATCACTCCCAGAGAAGGCAGTGACCATGCACTAGGTGCCCGCTCCCTGTACTGGAAGAGTAAGAAAAGTACCCAAGGCACAGCCAAGGGACATTGGTAGAAGGCCATAAGCATCTGTATTTATTTAAGAACAGGATGTCATTTCAAACAGAACAGACTTGCAAAGTTGGCAAAAACAGAAGGCAGAGGCATTCTTAGTGTAAGGTGCCCTTACATAAGAGCATTGTTGCAGTGAATGACGTATGATGGGCGATGAGGTGGCAGGAATCAAGGGCATGATTCACAGAGCCTATTCCTATGTGATTGCACCATTAGAAAACACTTCTGTGAATCAGACCCCACATTTTCATACCAGGGACAGGGACTGGAGGATATAACAGTATTGTTAATCAGTGTTGAGAGCCTGAGGCCAACATTTCTTTATTCACATTGGCATATTTGCAACTACTTGAAAACGCGAGGATAACAACTCCAAGCGCTGGGAGGGCCTGAAGGGGCAGCTATTGCTCATTGGGGAGACTTTAAAACAGCAAAACAGGTAAGGATAGAACCCTTTGAAAAAACTGGACATTGTTCTAGGCTGTCTTTAAGGACTACCGGCCAGTACATACCAGCCATTTCCTTTATGTGGGCAAGGGTTTCTAATATAGACATTGGGAAGATGTGAAAAAATGAAGGAGGGCGAGGCACGCACTCCAGGTCCTGGTCAATTAAACCTGTTGCAAAAAGTATATATCTGGGTTGTGCCCCACTTAAGAGAATCATAAAGATGGTTCTCTCCCCTCCCCCAAACTTGGGAAGGGCTTGTGCTTTTGGAGGGGTGTCGGTCCCTGGTCACCTGAACTGAAAAAACGTTTTCACTACAGCTACCAGAATCCTTTGAGTCTAATCAGTAACACCTGTTAGTGAAACACAGCCTCCCTGATGATTATTTGAGTTAAGAAAGCGCTTGGAGGAGAACCACTACAGACAACAGAACTGCAGCTGATGGGATCTAACCCTGTTAATACTGAGCAACTGAATTGCAGCAAAAGGGATCTAACCCCGTTAATACTTGTTCATCTTTCGGATTTGCAGCAGATGGGATTTAACCCTGGTGAATACTTGTCCATTTTGGAATTTAACCCAGATATACATTTTTTGCAATAGGTTTAATTGACCAGGACCTGGAGTGCACGCCTCGCCCGCCTTCATTTATTTAGACATTGGGAAGATGTACACACTGAAAGGCAGGGGGAGGAATATAACAGAAAGGTCTGCAGAGTTCATATTTTTTTTGCATACGCTTTGGGGTTGTCCCATTGAGAACCTGGAATAGTTTCAGATAGGCTGGTGCCAGATGGGCATATATTCATATTTGACCAGATTTAACCGGGCAGCTTGCACTCTATAATATAGGTGGATACTATCATTCAGTACAGTCAGTATGCAAGAACCAAATATACTCCAATATGCGCTGATAATGATTGGAAGTTTCATAGTAAAGAACAGACCTTTTTCCAGAAGAGCCTTGTTCGCGGTGTGGACTCTTTTGCCGCTTTCTCCTTGGCGTCATCTTTCTGAATCTCTGGTGTTTTTGTCACTTGTTGCTGCTGCTGCTGGTTGCCAGCGGACTCAGAGCTTTTAGTGTCCTGTTTTGTGATTTGGGCCGGTGATGCCTTCTCTGATTTTACTGTAACAGACACTGCCACCGGCTCTTGAGCGAGCTGCAACAAGACATGCAGCCTTTTAGAGAGGTGAATGGTAAAGAGCTCAGTGACAATAAAGCGCATTGCACAGTTACATGTTCAGAAATGGTTGTTTACTATGTCATGTTTACTCTATTAGGAGTTGTCTTGTTGACTGTGAGCACAATCACAAAGTAACACCCGCAGGATCACTCACGGCATGGATACTTCAAGGCCTTGGGAATAAGGGTTGCTGAGCACCCTGGGTCCGATCCCTGTTGCAGAGCTTAGAAGCTGGAAGAGTCTGGTATTAAGCACAAAATAAACCAACACTAAATAACTAAGCCTGCCTTATGTGCAACGTTGTTAATGATAGAAGACCCGCAGTATCTGCTGCCTTCTCATTGGTCATTTGCACTATGCAGTGAGGACTTTTACTTATCAACATTCAGGAGAGGGCTATGTTCGGACAGCATAGGTGAATATCGCTTTCTGTTTGTGTTCAAAATATCTATAGCTGCCATAGACTAACCGTGAAACACTGATCCGTTCTCCCTCAAGATCACATATTTGTGTGCTGTTATTTGCATACATGTAAAAGAACAAGTTGGATTTGCTTTAGGGTGCTTAACATAAAACTGGCATAGGCTTGGGCAAATTACATATATATTACATTATGAATAGAATTTCAGTTAGAGGTTAAGGGAACAGCATGACTCTACATAGAAGCCCGGTGCAAACTTCGATTTGTGTTGTAAAAAGTCACACACTGTGAGCAAAGGCAAGGTAAAGACTACCCATTCAATCAACAAGCTGCTTTCTTGGGAGTGTGAGAGGGCTCTAGGGTGTCATCTATCTGAAGGACCCGGGTCATGGGTTTGTGTTGCATCATCTGTACTGGGTTTTCCCTGAGCATGTCTCTTTTCATGATTCTTTTGGACATTTTGGGGTTTTGTACTTGTCTTTTTTCCTGGGTGATCGTGTTGCAGAAGGTTTGTCTCTGTGGTTTAAGAGATTCATTGACAGAGCCTTTGGTTTTAGAGTTGGCGTGTTCTATTGTCATGGTGCAAGTAGACCTTAGCATTCTAGTTGATAGTAAAGAGGGCATTTTTTCCAGAACATTTTCTGCGTAGTACAAAGAGTTTTATTTCTTTGATGCACTTCTCAATAGAGAGCCATTCCAGGTTTTCTTTAGCACTGGGCATACCTGGCTGGCTTTATTTAGACTAAGCATCACAGTGACTGCACTATTTTGTAACATTTGAAGTTGTTTCGTAAGATGTTTGAGAAGGCCAATATGTAGTGTGTTGCAGTAATCCAGTTTGCTTACTATAAGTGTCTGGACTTATTCAGCTTTGTGATCTGTGACTAGAAGTGGGTCTTGATGGCGTGGAGTTGGTGGTGTGTGTTTTTTATTAGTGTTTTGAGTTGCTGTTGGAAGTCAGGTGTTGTTGAATATGAAGTCTAAGTTTCTTGCTATCTCTGAAGAACTGGGTAAAGGTCCCCTGTTTTCTGATTGAATGAAGGTTATTTCCAGCTTGCGGTTGTTGCCCAAGTTCAGAATCGTGTTTTTTCCAACATTGAAGCATTTCTTATCCACCACCATAATGATAAGAAGGAAGAATGTAAAATGAAGGTGGAGACAAAATGCAGGATTTGTCCCTTGAGTTAGTAAGGACTACACAAAGTAGAAGAAACTAGTCAGAAGCACTGATGGTCTCATGCCAAGCTACAGGCTTCGTTGAAAGCATGATTCCTGACTCACCAAACTGTATAGTGTTTTTATAATAATCTCCTGTACACTGGCCCTTTATCTGCTGCATTAGGTGGTCCTTTATGGAGACATAAAACAGAAACAGGATTATTTTGGCAGCATTAGCTGGATCTGTGGCGCTCAGTGTACTATTGTTTACGCTAGTAGGATTGTCCAACTCCAGGCCTCGAGAGACATAATCCTGACAGGTTTTCAGGATATCCCTCATTAATGTTCATGGGACAAAATGTGCATACATTTAGAATCATTGTATGCAAATGTATCTCATGAATATTAATGAGCGGTATCCTGAAAAAGCGACATGTTTCCGGCCCTCGAGGCCTGTAGTTGGACAACCCTCCACTACAGTGATCTAGACTGGACTTTTGCTGACAGGTTCAAATTTCAGCAAGTCCACTCTGCCCTTCTTTCCTAATCCGTTGATAAACTAAATTTTATTCAGTTGGGTAGCATTAAACAACTGTCCATCATGCACATTTTTGAATTCAAATAAAATCTCATTTGGGCCCAAGAGTTAAATCACCTAGTACTTGTAGTTTTTCACTGAATCGGCTGTGAAAGACCAGCCAGAAGAAAGGCATTCATTTATTTTATAAGTGTGTCTGTATAGGGTTGGAGCTTTCGACACAGCAAATGGCAAAATCCATTCAGGTTTTCTGGAAATCCATAAATTAATACATATGAGAACAGTCCATGTGTAAAAATGTGTCTATTTATTAAGTCACTCTGAAAACCCGACACAGATCCTTATCCACCTTCACTTGAGGCCATGTCCAAAGAGTCACAATTAAGTAATTCAATCAGAACATAGCGGTATCAACCAAATATCCTAGATCACAGCGAACCCTATCCCAGATTTACTGTGTATAATTGTCCTGGAAATGACTGAGTCGCATTATGACTAATATTCACCTCCGAGCTGCATATTTGGAGGTCTTCTGGACGGGAGATCATATTTGATAAAGATGTATGTCAGACCTGCGAGGAAAATTACATTTCTTGGTGGGAACACTTATGCATGAATGATGAAGTTGTTTCTTTACAAGCCCGGTTATCCCATATTCCCCATACTGTAATTCCACAGGATGAGGACTACCCTGATGATGCAATGGTCCTGTTATTCCAAACACCAGTATGTTAATACGCTTTTCCAGACAGCGGATACACATTACACCTGGTGTTCAGGCTTTATTCACAATAACAAACTCTTAAACACCCCATTGGAGCACTGGATGGAAAAATGGATGTTAGATTTAAAGTCACTGGTTTAGCGGGGGCCCTTACACAAGGGCTAGGGGGGCTTGGCCCAGCCCTCCCCCATGAAGGTGAAGGCTGGGCCGGGGCTGCAAGTGGCTCGGAGTGGTTGATGGAGGCACTCCGCCTCCAGCTTCCTCGCCCCGCGTCAAACAGGAACCAGGAAACTCACCCAGCTTCCTGGTTCCTGTTTGCATGCAGCGTGGAGGAGCCAGAGGGCTGGAGTGACAGGGCAGACTGATGCATTAGTGGGAAACAGGTAAGACAGCTTTTTTATATGTATAAAGTGTAATATGTGTATGTTGCGTGTTTGAACTGCATGGCGAATTAATGTATATGGTATGGGTCAGTGATTGGTGGGAGAATGAGTATGGATGTGATAGTGTGTGTTTGAATGTTATGCTATTAAAATATATAGAGTGCACGTACAGCTGAAGGTAACATGGCACTAGTAGACAGGAACAGCAGAGGGAGGGGAAACTCAGAACTGGTGAGTTGTAAGTCCATGCTTAAAGGGGAGATAGATTTCCAAGGCATGCAGAGTGAAATGCACAGGGTTCCAAAGTTGTCTTGCTACCACAGAAAAAGAGTTCCCACCTCTGTGCATATATCTAAAACGAGGGACTAACACAAGCCTTCCTTCAGACGAAGGAAGGGGCCAAGAGGGACCAGTGCGGTGTAGAACATGGTGCACAAGGCACAGGGCCTAAAAATGAGCAAGTTTAGCAATGGAAATCCAATGCGACTGGGATAGAACTGGAGTGATATGCACCATTCTAGGGGAAGCGGTTGCAAGTCTTGGTGCAGCGTTCTGTAGGAAAATCTGATACCAGGTTTGGCCCAGGTTAAGAGAATTACAGTAATCGATGGAGGAAACAGCGAGAGAGGCAACCAAAGGAGAGTGGAAGTGAGAAGGCACAAAGGGTAGGACTGAAGAATTGTCAACTGAAGATGACCTTTCTGACAGATTGATTTGGAGTTCCGTCGAGAGAAAAGATGAGATCTTCAGTCCAAGATCTCTTACCACAGGAATCGCAGAGGGTAAAGTGCCAAGAGAAGGGGGCCTGAATGTGGGAGTCCAAAGCAAGGTCTCCTCTGAGGAACCCATAACGAGAACCTCTATTTTGTCACCATTGAATTTCAACCAATTTACGCTCATCCATTACCCAACTGATTGAAGAAAAGATCTAAGTTTTGGTGCAGTTTCAGAAGAAGAATGATTGAGACAGAAGAGCATTTGAGTAGGCTACGACCCCAAAGGAGGAAATATGTTTGGTGAGGGTTTGGATAAACACATTAAATAGCACCAGAGAAACAGCAGAGACCTGGGGAACACCGCAAGAAAGGGTGACAGGTAGTGAGCGAAAAGGGGGGAGAGAAAGAGGTTGAGAACATCCTTTGAAGGAAAGACCAGAACCAATAAAGACCGACACCCCATATACTGGATCCAGTGAGGTGATCAAGAAGAACCGTGTTGAAGCCGGTGGAGAGATCCAACAGACTGAGACCTCCCACAACACTTTGATGATGTACTGATATAAGGTAATCGAGCACAGAGACCAACACACTCTCAGCCCTCTCCCCGGGCAGAAGCCGGACTGTGAGGGGTCGGAAAAAGAGGTTGGTTCAAGACAAGAAGTAAGAAAGGGGCCAACCAAGGATTCTAGGAGTTTCATCAAGAGAGGGAGATGGAAAATAGGCCAACAGTTAGCAGTTACAGAAGGATCCAAGGAAGACATTTACAAAAGGGGCAACACAAGTGTATGCTTAAGTGAGGATGGGATATAGCCTGTAGCAAAAGAGGCATTAACCTCATGAGTGAGATTTCTTTAATCAAAGTCAACAGAAGTGATTCAAAGGAGAAGCTGATTTAAGTCTTGAAATTGCCGAGGCAACTTCGTCCTGGGAAACTTAGAGGAAAGATGACCACATGAGAGAAGAACAGTGAGTAAAGAGGGAATGAGAAAAAGACATAGGCTCATTCCTGAGGCAATGTGATCATGAATCTTATTCATTTTCTCAATGAAGAATGTAGAGAGTGAGTCACACAAGGACTGGGAAGGGATGATAGATTTGGTGGAGATAGAGGACATAGAGTCAATGGCTCTGAAGAGTTTGCTGGGTTTATTCAGTGATGCCTCCACTAAATTAGAGAAGTAGGCACATTTAGCATTGGCCATTGCTGAATGATAGGCTAGAGAAGAACGCTGAAAAGCGATTTTAGCCTTAGGGCAGTAGCATTGGCACCATTTGCGCTCTTCTTGCCTGCATAGTAACCAAAATGTCCGCAAGGAGTCACTGAACCAGGATTCCAAAGCACAGGCCCTGCTGGTGCGAAGTTTAATGGCGCTAACTGATCAGCCAGTGTAACAAAAACTTGAGAGACAGTCTCAAGGTCAGATGAGGCAGCATTGGCACAAAGATCAAGAAACTGTGAGGAGATTTCAGTCTGAGGGACAGACTGTCAGATCCTACTGCAGAACAGGAGAGGTTTATCCATCCTAGGAGAGGCACTATACTCCCATGTGAAGGGAACAATATAGTGGCCCGACCAGGTGATAGGCAGGACTGGGTATACTACAGTACCAATAATAGGGGCAAATATGAGATGGGGTGTGTTGCCACAGCAGTGGGTAGGTCCAGAGACCAACTGTGGCAAGGAAAGGTCATCCATAGCAGCTAAACATGTTTAGGTTTGGGAATCAGTAATATCACCCAGTTTAAGATTGAAGTTGCTGACAATGCCGAAATTGAAAAAGATGGAGCTGCAGATCATCAGCAAGCTCACAGAAAGAATCAGATAAGCTGATGTCCGAGCCTGGAGGTTGGTAGACAATAATGAGATGCAGAGTGAATCATCCAGTGTGTTCTGGATGGGTAGGTGCCTGTGCGGACCATGCAGTGTCAGTGAATGTGAGAGAAGATGTATGTGTGAGTGACTGGTGGGTGAATTAATATGAATGTGATTTTGTGTGTGTGTGTGTATGTTATGGGTGGGTGCATGTGTGGAGAATGATGCAGTGTGAGTGGATGTGAGAGAAGGTTTATGGGTGAGTGACTGGTGGGTGAATGAGTATGAATGTGATTGTGTGTTTGTGTGTATGTTCTGGGTAGGTGTGCGCCTGTGTGGAGTATGCCGTGTGAGTGGATGTGAGAGAAGGTTTATGGGTGAGTGACTGGTGGTTGAATGGGTATGAATGTGATTATGTGGGTGTTTGAATGTTCTGGGTGGGTGGTTGCCCATGTGGAAAAGATGCAGATGAATAGGTGCCCGTGTGGAGAATCCAGTGTGATTGAATGTGAGTGCATGTGTATGGGTGATTGACTGGTGGGTCCAATGGGTATGAATATGATTATGTTGGTGTTTTAATGTTCTGGGTGGGTGGGTGCCATAGTGGAGATGCAGTGCGAGTGGATGTGATAGAAGGTTATGGAAGAGTGACTGGTGGGTAAATGGGTATAAATGTGATTATGTGGGGCTTTGAAAGTTCTGGGTGGTGGGTGCTTGTGTGGAGAATGCAGTCTGAGTGGAAGTGAGATCAGATGTATGGGTGTATGACTGGAGGGGAAAAGAGCATGATTAAGATTGTGTGTGTGTGTTTTGTGATTGCTCTGTGTGGGTGTGTGCCTGTGTGGAGAATGCAGTGTGAGTGGATGTAAGAGAAGGTTATGGAAGAGTGGCTGGTGGGTAAATGGGTATGAATCTGATTATGTGGGTGTTTATAAGTTCTGGGTGGGTGGGTGCTTGTGTGGAGAATGCAGAGTGAGTGGAAGTGAGAGCAGATGTATGGGTAAGTGACTGGTGGGTGAATGAATATGAATTTGATTGTGTATGTGTGTGTGTATGTTCTAGGTGGGTGGGTGCCTGTGTGGAGAATGCAGTATGAGTGGATGTGAGAGAACCTGTATGGGTGAGTGACTGGTGGGTGAATGGGTATGAATGTAATTATGCTGGTGTTTGAATGTTCCGGGCGGGTGGGTGCCTATGCAGAGAATGCATTGTGAGTAAATGTGGGAGAAAGCATATTGGGTGAGTGAATGGTTATGAATGTGATTGTGTGTGTGAGTGTGAACGCTCTGGAAGGAGAGGGCAGTTTGAATGAATGTGAGATAATATGTATGGGTGAGTGACTGTTGGGTGAATATGGATGAATTTGATTATGCGTATGTGCAAGGCTTTGGGAGGCCAGGGATCACTACAGTATTTATGACATTTCCTTAAGTGACATGGCATGTTTTAATGGCATTTCCGGGCAAAGCCAACTTCATGTGTGTTATTACGTGTCTAGACTGGCATTTAGGTGCAGCCAGTCTAGCTATTGCTTATTGTGGCATGACATTTTATTTTCTAGACATCTATCATAAAGCAGGCATGAAAAGTGTTATTAGATGGCTAGCTAGCATGTTGGTGAGCCAATCTAGCCATTTCTTAATGTGGCATGATATTTATTTCTGAGTTTCTTTGATAAAGCAAGCAGGATGAGCGATATTTCATTTCTAGCCTGGCATTTTGGTGTAGCCAGCCTATCTATTTTTTACTGTGGCATGACGATTTTTTACTAAACATTTTTGATAACGCAAGTGTGATAAGTGTTCTTACACGTCTAGATTGGCCTACTTTGGAACCAGTTTGGACATGTTTTCTTAGTGTGGCATGACACTTTTAATGGTCTATCCAATAGGCGTGTGGGGGTACTGGTATATATTAGTAGATCCAGCTTTGACATGATTTGTTTTATAGTATCAATTCTGTTTTATGCAAAAGGTTAACATGAGTATGTTCTTATATGTAAATCCTGCATATATTGGTGGAGCCAGCATGAAAATGTATGGGCACAGCCAGCATGAAAACGTGTCTTTGAAAGTGGTATATTTTGCAGGGAAAGAAACGACAATGCATTGGGAAATGCTCCTGTGCACTTTGGTGACTTGAATCTATTGGATTTTTTGATGAGTTACCCCACAAAACTGATTGCAAACTGTCTGGCCCGTTCCTCAATTTTTCATATAAAGTGTGCTGAATAATACACCCTTTTTACTGATTATTCAAATTGGTCACCCCTCACATAATTGTCACAAATATTTACGCCTCCAATAAAATAACTCACCAGCCACCACTGGTGGCTGATATATTTGGGGGCCCTCTTCTTCCTATGCTAGGTGAAACATTTAAGCTTTGATTAAAAATCATACATCTTTTACCTGGAGCAGTGCGTGCCTCTGCAGCGGCTTGATCATCATGGACATTGCGCACACGTGGTGGTCCAGACAAACCCAAAGTGTGACATGCCCCAAGCTTTAAGGATCTGGGGGGGGTCCTCATAATGGGTTGCAGGGGGTCCCCAAAGTTTGTGCTACACCACTGATTACAGTTAGATTTTTAAAAAAAACAATGGACTAGTTTCTGTCTTGAAATGTCTCTCTATGTCCCACACTATGTGTTATTCACTATAGATATCTGCATCAATTATAATATAACCCTGTAAAATTACATAGAATAGGCATCACCAAGCCTGATAATTGCTGTAGATGTGAACACGCCTTGGTGATTTGTCTTCCTCTTGCTTTGTCTTGAGTACCAGTTGAAGCATATTGGTCAGATATAACAAAAGCTCTGAGTCCAGAAGTGGAAGAAGCCATACTTCTCTCCCCCGAGGATTCCTACTATCACTGCTTACTGAAAGAAACTTGCTTAATTAAATTGTTCGGGTTGGCATTGCTTATTGCGCGCAGACAGATTGCAACAAAATGAATGTTTAGACATGCCCGTATACATAAAGATTGGTTTAATTATATGATATAGCCTTGTAGACTGAGGGAGGGGTCGTTATCATGTGATAATGACCCCCGCCAAGTTATGGCATAGGTTAAGCAGAGGGCCATACTTTGGGGAAGAGTCATTATCTCAAGTGATAAAAAGTCTTCACTGCCTCCCGGTTGCTTCACAGATTAAATTCAAATCCCTCTGTATCATTCTTAAGGCTGTCTGGGGCCCGGGACCACACTATCTGCAATTCTCTCTTACTAAATATTCCCCCTCTTCTGGCACCAACCCATTGTGTGCAAAGCGTTTTCCTAAACAATGGGCAGTAGGTCTATTGCTTTCCTCAGCAGCCTCCCCCTCCCTCTTCGTCTTGAGCATAAGCTCCTCAATACTTTCGTCTTTATCTCCTCCTTCCCCCTCTCTTCTCTGCTAATCTCACAGTTACTTGTTTGGTGTTCAAGGCCCTTATGCATCCTCGGGCCCTGACCTATCACATCGAATCTCCCCCAGCTTCTGTCTATCCTCAGCACTTGCCTCGGCTCACCCTCCACCCTGGAGGCTAGCACTTAATTGTCATTGCACTCCACCTGATGCTCACCCATGAGCACCCCAGCACCTACCCCATTCTCCCTCCCTTCTGCACGTGTACGTTGTGAACACTCACAAGGTATAGTAGGTCCGCCCGCCCCACTGTATTTAATATTTTTATGCATTTTAATTGTTTCTCATCCCCTTGTCCCCTCCCTGTTGCCCTGTGAGCGCTCTGAAACAGAATGCATTTTATTTAGTTTTTATTTATTTGTATAGCACACAAAATAACATAGCTATTACAGAAGTGGGTAGGTTACTAAGTTACAATCATGAAAGACATAACATATCTGTTGTATACAGTTCGTTTGGTTACAAAGGATATGAGTACGCATGAGTAAAGAAAAAAAACAGCCAGGTTTTGAGGACTTTGCAAAGTTTAGTCAAACAGCGAGGTATTGAGTGCTTTGTGGAATGCAAGGTGGGACGGTTACTTTCTGAGGGTAAGTGGCATGGAATTCCGTTGTCTGGCAGTAATGAAAGGGAAGCTAGCACCACTTGCTTTGCCACGTTTGACTCTCGGGATTATGTGTTGGTGGGAGTACAGTGTTCTAATGGGTCTGGACAAGCCCACTTTGACTACTTTCGAGGAAAGGTCAAGGGGGATGTGTGAGTGATGCACTTGTGAGCAATAGCGAGAGTTTTAAATAAGACACGTTCTTTGATGGGAAGCCAGTTGGCTTCCCCGTCTAGCTGCAAATATGTGTTCTCCTTTGGGAATGTTAAGAGCAGCTCGAAGTCTATTGTTTTGGATTATTTGGAGTTTCATTAGGTTTTTAGAAGAAGTACCAGCAAAGAGGACGTTGCAATAGTCCAGTCTTGAAACTATTATTGCTCTGGCAATTGAGAGGCAGTTCTCAGTGGATAGAGATGGTTTGCCTGCATTAATCATCTTAGTGGAGTAAGCCACTGAGGAAGCGATAGCGTTGACTTGACGTGACATGGCGAGCATAGCATCCAGGTAGACTCCTAAGGTCTTGACAGAGGAGGAGACAGGGATCTGTATGTTGTCAATTGTGGGTGTATTGGCTGTTGAGACTTTTTGGGGGTTTCCTGGGGACGTACTAGGAGGATTTCCATCTTGTCGCCATTGAGGCAGAGACAATTGGCTGCCATACAGGCCTGAATAGTGGAGTAGGCTGTGTTAAGGGCCTTGGCATCTGTTTCGTAGTTACCAGAGAGTGGGAGGAGGACTTGGGTGTCATCAGCATACTTGGTGTAAGCTATGCCAATGGAGTCTAAGATGTCAAATAGAGGCTTAGTGAAAATGTTATAGAGAGTGGAAGCTATACAGGAATCCTGCGGCACTCCAAAGTGGATGGTAGCGGGGGCTGCACAAGACTGATCTGAGGACACTCACGTGGCTCTTCCTTCCAAGAATAGGTGATCCAAGCTGTGGCTTTGGGTGAGAAGTGAGCTGTGTAGTTGAGGTGATGACACAGAATTTTGTGGTGCACTAGGTCAAATGCAGCAGATACGTCCAGGAGGAGGATTAAGGATGCCTTGCCTGCATCCTTAATCTCATCTAATTGATTTTTTTTAGATCAAGCAGAGACGATTCTGTCCCAAGACCAGGGCATAAGCCGGATAGTCATAGACCAAGGATGCAGTTGGTTTCAAGGAAGTGTTGAACCTGAGTGGAAGCTGCTTTAAAAGGAAGGGCACTGTTTTTATGGGCCTGTAGTTGCTGGGGGAGGCTGGGTCAAGTGAGATTATGTTTAGAAGTGGCCATATCCAGGCTTCCTTGAGGCAAGGGGGAACCAGTCCTGAGGCAAAGGAGGCATTCCTGAATCCAGTGAGAAACGGCACCAGTGTGACAGCAGTCTTTGATGATCATGGCTGGCCAATCATCATTTTGAAATTAGATGGTTTGAGATGTTTCAGGAGGGGGAGGTCCTGGGAGGAGAGGTTAGTGGTGGGTGTAGCTGGGGGTGTGATCAGTGTGTTCTGGTTCGTTAGGATTCTGCTGTGCAGTAGGACAAGTTTATTAAGCATGGCAGTTTGTATATTTGAGCACCACAATTTGTCTTTGGAGATTACTTGCGTAGTAGTAGCTGCTGATTCTAGTTCCCTGAAAATGGCAAAGATCTCCTTAGATCCAGATTTTGCATTGGCAATCTTGGTATTGAAAGAGGCGGTTTTGGCTAGGATGATGGCCTTTTTTTATTGGCCAGCTATTTTGTTAAATTCTAGTTTTCTGCATTCTAGTTAAGTTAAGCATTTTAATTAGAACTTGGTTGAACTGGAACCGGATTAACATGAGCATGCATTAGGTGTCATGATAAAAGTACACGGTTTATCTGTAAGAAAGTGAAATAATTTTCCAGTGCGTCTCTTTCTCTTTCTTGTGTTAAATAGCATGTTTCAGAAAAAGGGTCCTCCCAGATGGAAAGTGGCTTTTGAAGACAGAAGGTTCAGAATGCAGTCAAAACCAGTAGTTATTGAAGGCATTGTAAACATTCTGATTGCCTGAGAGGAAGCAATAACGATTTCCATGTGCTAATAAATATATAGCATAGTTCTCAAATAGCATTAGCCTACTATTTCCCACCTTTAGGTGTTTTTTATAACAGACCGGGCATAGTTTGATTATGTATTGTTAATTGCAATAGAGATGGGGTTTCTGTTTATGCTGTTTTTCGTGTTTATCCTTCATGCACTAACATGATTTGTTTGTTATATCTTTATGATTTATTTCCTATTGATTATCTGTGTTATAATTTATGATTGCAGAAAGTTATACACCAATAAAAATGATATCACTCTCACTGGAAAAAATAAAGTAATTCAAATCAATTCGCACTAAAAGGTTTGATGTGTTAATGTATGAATGGGCAAATGACATGAACTGTCCCATCCTTCACGCCCTTGGCATTCGATAGGAAAAGCTAAGGGAAACAAGTTGGTACATGCCCAATGTATCAGAAATAGAAAGAGGATTTGCATGTCAGGAAACAGTAGACTTTACTCTATCCAGGCTCAAGTGCTATTTTCTTTCACATACTCACGTTTGCAGCTGTCGATTGATGTGTTTCCTTTGTGGACTGCAGGGAAAAGAAGCACAAAAAACATGTTAATTCCTCCTCGAACAAGAAATAGGCTTTCCAAACATTACATATGTTTCCCTTTTGCAGGCACAGTTTGGGTAAGGAAGTTTGTTACTTTTAAGTCCTTGCTTTGTTATATTAAACACAGAAATCATGCAAGGCCGCTTTGTGCTGCGCATTCATTGACCTTTCTGATATGCTTGTTGTTTGCAAAACAATGCCTTTTCTTAGATGTTAAATTACTTTTGCAGTTTTCTGTAAAATGTGCAACTGCCAAGGTTTGCACTGGAATGGGATATGCGCAGACATTTTTGACTGGTGGTTTGAAAGGAAACAACTTTGTGTGTGAAAGACAGATTTTTGACAAGCAATATAAATGATATATTTGCAAATTGCATACAAAATATATATTTATTTTATTTTCTCTGTAAGGAAAATGTATTTGGATGTGTACACTGAAAAAAACCTTTTTTGATTCTAGATATAAAAACTATTTTCTGGAAAAGTGAATATCTACCATAGACAATGCCCAGTGTAGGGATTGGCACCACAATATGCAAAAACATTTGTGAAAACAGCAGAAACCTGATGGATTTCACCTCTTCATATTTTTGCATTACGTTGTGAATCTATGGGCAATTTCAAATGGGAACCTTTTGTTTCTGAAATTGAATTGAACGCAATACCTCTTGAGTTTCAATTATCCAGTTGCATTGAAAAGTGCATGCATTGAAATGTGGCAATTGACCTTATTCCAGATTAAAATTCAGGGGTCTGCAAACTGTGGCTCACTAGTTGTTTTGGACTATGATGCCCACCTTTCACTATCCTGGATATGGCTGATGGGAGTTGTAGTCTGAAACACCAGGAGAGCTTTTTTTTTACTAGTTTTAGAATCTCATAACTAATAACCATCCCATGTCTAGCTGTCATGAGGCATTGAAAGGGTTTACGATGGACTAACACCGCACCAAGATTTGTGAAGGTCTAGTACTCTTCTGAACCACAATTGGTGTTGGTCACCTTTTTATGCTGGACATGGTGTGCTAATGTCTTATTACAAAACCATCTTTATGACGGTGCTAAGTAATGACTTGTAAGTTATGGTGGTGTTCATCTATCATGGTGGATAGCTCACCAGTTAAGTGCTTCCCTCAGACATAGGACCAAGTTTGAATCCCATGCTAAAGCTACCATTGCCCTGCATCCTTCCGAAGTGGATACATTGAGTACCATTACATTGGGTAATGATACCACTTGTTATGGAAGTGTTTTGAAGTGTGGGAATCTGGTCTTTATCACGGCAAAGGTGCTGTACTGGTGACGCTACTTTGTGCACAGAAATCTGCAGAATAACTATTATGACCTGCAAGCTTTCTGTGAGCTGGCTGTTACAAGAACAAAACTGCTTTTTCATAGTGAATAATCCACATAAGGGGCCTGATCATGAGTTGAGCAGTATCCCGGCGTTAATACCACCGGGATACCGACGTTTGTTATTTGTGTTAGTACCACCTGGTCTGGTGCTATTAGTGACGGATCATGGGTTGGGTGATAATGGGAAATTTCCATCCCCCATTGGGCCAAATTGACCGAATGGGGCATTTTCGGCGTAATGCTAATACCGCCGCCGGTAATTGCACCAGAAACGAGTCATTCAATGGGATTTTAACATCCAGAAAAAAGCCAGAGGTAACACAACCCATTTAACGCCCAACTCATCATCAGGCTAGCCCTTAAATGTGGCACTATTAGCATCACCGCTGCGTTTAAAGGCTACCGCCCAACTCGTGATCATGTCCAGTTTGTTGGATATTTACAAAAATATATAGTGTGCAAAGCAGACTACTACTTATCTTTTTATAAACTACTTTTCACAAATCATGAATTGAGATGCTGGTCGGTGCATTGTCTTAGCATGCTCGCTAAGTGCTAGTGCGGGTATCCGTTCTGGAAGTGGGAGACCTGTGGGATGACACTTCCATGGCACATTGTTTGATCTTATGTACATTAGAACAATCCTGAGTTTATCATCAGCTCGGCAAATGTTAAAGGCATCTCTCTGTTTAGTCGATCCTAAACCTGGATATTTAAGCTTCCATTGGATTTAGGGGAGAGCTTTGCCAAATGTAAATGATTTGCTATGAAAGCATTCATGCATGATGTAAAATACTTTCTTCCTGCTTATTGTACTGTAATGATGCCTCTTATACCTCTTGTGTGCTTGAGTTACATTTATGGTCAGGCATCTTAATTAAACCATTTGGAATGATAGCTTCTACAACGTATAGGACGACTGATCTGGGTTCTTTCTTGTCAGGGCAACCAATGATTGTTGTAGTGATCAAGTGATCAAGTAAAATGCACATCTTCGGTTGGGTGTCATGAAATAAACACCCACCAAGCCATACATGTTTTATTGTGAGGACACATTTGTGTTTCATAATGAATTATGTTGCAGGATTGCTAATTGTAGATCCAGCACACCAATCAAAGCTTTTTCGGCACAGTCATGCATTGTGTGCACGAGGATCCGGGTGCCTTGAAATGAGTTGTTTTGCATGTTTGGCGCTATGCAACTCATCAGTAAAATAAAATGTGAAAATGAATCAGACAAATATTCACTTTCTTAGAGTCCCTGATTTGATGCCACCCCACACTGCCCCGCTTTACCTCGGAAATACTTTTTGTGATGTAGCACAAGCATGACACATTTCGGGCACACACACTGTACTTGCATGCAGTGATCGATGCGCCGTTGTCTTTTAGAACATGGCCGACCTTGGTCTCGCCAGGTTGTGAAGCTCGCGAGCTTGGAATTTCTGCTAGAAAGGGACGAATGGAACTTTCCATAAATAGACACTATTATATGGCTAACTTCCCACACTGCATATTTTGTGCAAAAGTGCTATTTGTTATTATCCGGGGCTCTGCAAGCTGCGGCTCGCCAGATGTTTTGACAGCGACTCACATTATCCTGCACCATTGACCATGCTTTCTAGTGCTGAAACGAGTTGCAGTCCAAACCACAAGGGGCGCCAGAGGTGAAGATCCTTGAAATCAAGTTGTAAGCTGTTACTACTGTTGAATGCTCTTTCTGCAGGTAACTCATTCAGTTGCACTGCGAGCTTCTGCGTGATCATTATTTGCTGCGTGCATGTCATTCTTTACTAAAGAGACAGTATTTAGACAGCGTGAAAGAATGCTATAAGAATAAACACCAATGTAGCATTTCACTGTCTTAACTATTCAGGATATTTCCACTGGGTGCCATGCAGACTGCCCGAGGTTAAGCCAGCCTCAGGTGAGTTCATTCTCTGTCGAGGTTCTGGAATAGTTAAGAGGATGTGGCACAGGCTTGGTTGTTGGTCCAGATCCAGGCAGTGAGGGAGCCATTGTTCTATTTCCGTCATGCGTACAGCGGGTGTGTTCTTGGGAGTCTAAATCATCTTGTTTGTTAAGGGACGAGTGAGCAAGACTTAACTGTACACACAAGAGGGAAGCCCAGACACCTAAACACAAATGGAGCATAAAGTGAAATGAATGGTGCCTCCTTCGCACAATGCTTGCAGGGTTGCAGAACCAATTATGACCTATGAATGATTGCAATGCAACAATGTGATTGTGTTTTGTGAATGTAAGTGAATTATTTTACGTGTGTGGGTCTGTGTTACGCAACTTTAATGAGGGGCTCAGTCCTTAGTGTGCTCCATTGTGCATACAGGCAATAGAAGTTGTGAGGTCTCCGATCTTTCTAACATGCTGAGTATATGCAACCACTGTGCAAGATAGTGATTTGTGTATTCATGTATTCTATTAGAAAGTAACATGTTTCTACAACGATCACATGATTTCCAAAACAATATTGGAATTAAATGGTAATAGGATTTAAATTAGTATTGCTGAGGATGAAAGTGTGAATTCGGTTAGAAATGAAGATGTTAAGCACTGATGACAAATGGATACAACATAGCTCCTCATTTGGTTATTCGAGGCACTATGAATTACTTTTTCTTTCAAGCATACATTTCAAAGGGATCATCACAATGACAGTGATCGATTTAATATGAATCACGCCCATTGATGCTAATTTTAAGGAAAGATTGAACAACATCAAAGCAAAGTTCCAGATTTGCTGCTTCCTCTTTTTTGTAACTTGCCCAACACACTTCACCCCACTTGAGTAGTCCAACAAACATGTCCAGGCCCCAAGCTTGTTTCAGTGATGCAAGCTCTAAACTAAGAGGAATCAAGCTTTAAACCTCAAATGTGAATCCTGCAACCTTTTGACAATTTAGTATCCCACAAGGAGTGTGGTTTCAATTCTGCTTCTCAACATAACTGTGCAGATTCGTTCGATGTATTTTGGACAGAGATCGCAGAAGAAGACATGCAAGCAGAACCTGATTAATATCTCTACCCTTCCAAGAGAAAGCAAGGACATTGACATTTCCCTCCCGGCAATGACCTGGGGCCTCTTCATGAGTTTGGCAGTATTGTGGCTGTACATCTGCTGAAATGCTGCCAAACAGAATTACCATTACTGTTTCTTGATCCCGCGGATCTACCACAGGATTACAAGTGGTGGTAGTTTGGTGTAAATCCCCATTTGGAGTCCATAGGGTTTTTGGCGAAATTACCACAGGTGGTGGTAATTTCATCAGCTGTAATTCTGCCGCTTTTGCTGTTTTTGGTGGTAAGGTGGCCAACTTACCTCTAGCATTTCGCTGGAGAAGAATCCTCCACCTCACCACCACACCTATGGTATGGCAATGCGATAATGTGGCCTTAATGTGGCGGTAACAGAATTCCTGCTGCATTGCTGCAGTTTTTACTGCACTGCTGTACTCAGAATGAGGCCTGTAGTATTAGTCCTACCGTATTGTTGCTGAAAGTGGAAGATGCGAACGACGGCTTTATTAAGGGGTGTGTTAGCTGTACTATTCACCACACAGGATGGGGGTGCGGAAACTGAGATTATTAGAATGAAGCCTCATTTTAGGCTGTTGATGGTATGGGATATTAGCACAGTGTGATCAGATATCAATGAAATCTGGGAGATAGGGGGCCTGTGCAACAAATGTTCTATTTTATGGGGGAATGAAAGAGAAACAGGGAAAACAAGAGGGAGAGGAGAGAAAAGGGTGACAGAAAAGGCGGAATGGTTTGAGAGCGAGAGAGCGACTGAGAGATCAAGCAAGAGAGGAAAAGACACCACATCTGAATCTGCCATTGCTTATTCAGTATGAATAGTTATATGCACCTGAGTGTAGCCAGATCATGTGCAAACGCCCTGTTAGGCATGCAGAGGCAATCATGTTCACCAGCTAGAGATGCTGGATTGATAATGAACGCTCTGATAATGAAATCCTAGCAGTTGATGGAAACCAGAATATACTATAATGCTTCACCAGTTGTGAGTCTTTGTTAAAGGCATTCAACATATTGCAGTACAGTGTCTGCACATGCCTGTTAGAGAAATCAATCTCTCCCTGCAGTGGACAGTGATTTTTGCTCTAAATGTCCAGCCATACATTTTTACTCAATAACTTTGTCAAGTGTCCACTAGGTAGAAGGACAACACATGTGAAAACCTGATAGAGCAATGAATGAACTGCCTAGATGTCTCTGGATTGCAAGCCAAACAGCAACACCATCATGCCAGGGCGTGGGCATTATGCCAGGGCGCGGGCAAAACAGAAAATAGGAAAGCAGTTTGTTTACAATATAACTATGAAATTGGATTAACACAGGGCATTGGACGTGCTCTACCTGTAATATTAGCACTGTTCCACACCACCAATTTACAAGTAAGCTAAGAGTCCCTAATAGCAGTCCCAGGGTATGAAGGATATCAACTGGGTTAGCAACTGTGCATTTGGCTAGAGACAACATTTGTCGTCAATTGGTGTCTTCTATGATAGGAGAGGGTTGAGGACCAAAATGCTAACAATATCTGTCCCGTTTCTTAAACTCACTTATCAAGGACCAAACAGGTGGCCTGGAAGCTTTGGAATGCTTCTGCATGTGGCAGGCAATAAGACCTGCACTCATTTCCCCGACCAGATGATGAAATTGAAATTGATTTAAAAAAAATGTGTAGAATTGTTGAGGCTGTAGAGACTTTCATTCAATGCAGCCACACACAAACAAATACCTTTTTTATGTAATATATATAGTTCAGCTTCCCAGAGTTCTTGGATGGAGAGAAATGGCAGAGCGGAACTAACTGCTTGATAGACAAGAGAGGGTCAAGGAGCTATCCCGTCAAATTAAAACACAATGTATAACTTGTACCAGATGGTAGTGGAGTGACAGTGAAATTAATTCTGGATGCATGAGGAGAGATGTAACAGTGGCAAGAAGGGCTGATATAACCCCCGAACAAATCACTGGTGTGTCCTCACATATGGCATTGTACACATTTCTAGTGCCCAGATCTCAAAAGGATAACGTGAGTTAAATACCGTCTATTTGAGGGCTACAAGAGAGAGTGGTGCAACCTCTGCACCAGAAATTGAATGTAGAGAAAATAACTTAAATCAGAAAACAGTGATGATTAGAAAGAGAGGGAATCTACTTAGAAACAGTATGGGGCACTCATATTTCTAGAAGAAACAGCAATACGAAAAGACATGTCAAGGCGATTTTAAGGAGCAACGTAGCATCATTTCTGCGAAAAGGCAGTCATTTCATGGCTTCTCCTTCAGCAAGACGGCTACGGCTCAATTGTTAACAATGATCACACATAAATCAAAGGCAAAGGGGAGTGATTGCAGTGTAGGAGACCACAAGGGCTGAAGACTAACTAAGTCATTCATCAGGGGTCTCTAAATATTTTGGGATACAACCCCCATGATTCCTCACAATTGAAGACACTGGGCCTCATTCCGAGTACGGCGCTAACCAATGGCGCTATTAACGCCTTGGTTGACGCCGTACCCGGACAGGCAGCGCCTTGGTGGATGGCGGAATTACCGCCCCATTCCAAGGTTGGCGGGGCGGTAATTCCCCATTCACCAAGGCTCTTCCCCATTCCCAAATGAGCCCCCATAGGGCTCAATGGGAATGGGGAAGATGCAAATAACGGTGACCGTTCATTATGGTCACCGTTATTGGCTTGGAGGCCCCTTTGAGCCCTCGACTTTAACACCTGCTCAAAGCAGGCGTTAAGGGCGAGGGGGCAAAGGGAACTCGGAGTATGGCGGTAAGGGATTACCGGCACCGGTCTCGTTACCGGTGGCCGCTATCCCTTACCGCCATACTCGGAATGTGGCCCACTGTCTAGAGCTGATGGGAGATGTAGTCCAAAACGCCTGGTGCCCTAAAGCTTGCAGACCCGCAGATCTACATTGCTAACTCTGACTCGGTAATGAGAACACCCGTTAAGCATGTTGCACCAATTCTGGTGAAAATCTCTGTCAGCGTCCTTTTGTGAAAATGGCACTTGCATGCAGTGGATCAGTGATGTTACCACCTAGATGCTGTTTGGTCCCTTACATTTGAACTATTACAAAAGGGTGTGCAACAGTGAAGAGTCAAATCAGAAAAACGTGCCTTTACTCTTAAGATGCACTCTCTGTTTTGTGAAAGTAGTAAATGTTGCCGGCGAGTACTGGTTTGTAGACAACATTTACAATGGATTCCTATGGAATCTGCGTGCTTTTATCGGGTTCTAAACACAGGTTGTTTCATGGAAATTTTTACTTTAACGTCTAAAGTCGACAAAGGCATGCCCAGGAGAAATGTTAATTACATTATGTCCCCATTCTACAAGTTTAAATGGCAGTAAAATGCATGAGAGGGCAAAAGCAAGGTTTACATGGCTAACACCTTGCTTTTATGGCATACGTTTGCACGCCAGGGCTCGTTAAATGACCCCCTTTTTAAATATGGGTCCACTTATTCAGGCCCCTCTGCAGGCATTCACAAATATGAGGCGTTGGATATATTTAGATGTCATATACATTTGTCCAGCAGAATATTGGGTAGCAGTAAAGATAATAATCCTGTTGATTGGGGATTTTTTTTTAAGCTGGCCTTTCGTGTACATTTCTTGTACATTTCTCCCTTTAGTATTGCAGTGAAATAACAAAGGAGTGCTTAGTCTACTGTTGCCCAAAAGTCTATTAGCCACAATGTATCAAAATGGTAAGGTTTAGTAAATGTTAGGATACAATGACTGAGATGAAATTATTTTGTAAACTGTATTACTCGGATTAGTGGCATACTTTAAAAAACAAGCTCACAGATGGCATGTCATCGAAAACACTGTTGAACTCTGTATAGATTTGGAAGCACTGATTAATTGGCCTGATCGTGAATTAAGAAACTTCTCCATGCGACTTAGTTGAAGTTCCTAAATGACCACAGCCTATATTTTTGCAATCATCGATCCAGTGTTTTTTAATAACATTGTCCATCTGCTGCTAGTCTGGCTTTGGTCCACCATGGAGCCATCATACAGACCTTGTGCCTAAACAGTCTGCTTAATGTACCCTTTTTTGTTTTGGGACTTTCTTGAGTCTTTCTCATGGATTCCGTAGCCTCGGGTTCTGTCTTCTGTGGCGAAGCAGGTTGCCCACCTTTGGTCTTTTCCAATTTTGAAGATTTTTTTGTAAAACCAATTTTTGTTGGTTTCTTACAAGCTCCATTTTCTTTTTTCTTCATTGGATATAGTAAGACATACATGTTAGACAGTGTGTAAAATTCAATATTACACCAGAAACCAATCATCACTTGTCATTCCATTGATCAGATTATACAATTTCCAATCTTTCCCTCTGGTTTATCACGAGGAATTAGAGACTTTGTTTCCTTATGCAAAAGTTCAGAACAATTATGTCAAAATAAATAATAGCAAAATTAGATTCCTTTTTCTACATTCATTACATGGGTCGAACGGGCAACATCTACTCATTAGATTTTCACCATGATACACTTTGAAAAACATGATTCAGTATGATTGTTTAGAACATGCACAAGTTCAATCGGGGGTCTTCAATGGATGAAGCGGGGGTGTAACCCTTTCGGAATGGTGGACATCACAATCAATATTCATGCGTACTGGCTTACACAGATGCTTTGAAATATCCTTGTGTGTAGGTCAGACCGGCCCGATCTATCAAGCTAGTCTGACCTACACTCAGGGATATTTTAAAACATGTGTATGAGCCATTAAGCATGTTTTTTGTGTTATTCAAACAGCTTAGTGTGCAAACAAATACAGTTTAACATTATGTAAAAATGCACTCCTGCTGCCATGATGTAACAAGCCTACCAGATACTCCAAGTCTACGAAGGGAAGGACATGAGTCACTGCTGAGATGTTATTTCAAAATGTGAAATAGCTACAGTAGGACATTTTGTAAAGGCACACATTGGGAGATTCATGTGAAGCCCCCAGAAAAGTCAACTTGATAATGTATTCAATTGAAATGAATGAGATATTGACAAGGACAAACAGTATTATTTACACAATTTACTATTATTTTTGAAGATTTTCAGGAAATACTTCTCTCTCTTTCTCTCTCTCCCTCTCCCTCTTTCTCGCTCGCTCTTGCTGTCTCTCTCTTTTTTGTGGCTTAAACCATTACGACGGATTTGGCATCTTTATAAGCAGTGAGCCAATGTAGGACGGGAACCCAGACATATCCCAGGTTTCCTGGTCCCTATGCGCTAAAGGCGGATAAAGCCTTGGATCACTGCCGTGCGCACATATCTGCATGGTGGTGATAGGTTATTGGATTGACAATGGAGGTTGTCATGAAATGACATGATAGCCACCATTACTCTGGATCCTTCTGGTGCCTGCCACCTAACAGACTTCACACTCAAAAGGTTACAGAGAACACACTTGCCTCAATGCCCACATTTCAATCAGGATGCAGGTGGAAACACATGCACATCCCTGCAAAGAGCAGATAAACACTTAGAGTGGATTGCTCGCTCACATTCCCAGTCAGTGCAGGTATTCCCTATGAATATAGCACACGTGTGGTAAAACAAACAGAGAATTGGTCTCTGTATCTTTTGCCACTTCTTTGCAATTGGGCTGGCTCTTCAACATGAGCGCATTAAAGCAAAGGCAGAGATATTGGAACTGTACAACAAATATTAATTCAAAGTATAAAATGGATGTGAGGTTGACACAGTTCCCCTTTCATGACCACGGAAAAATTAGTCGATGGAGATCACACAAAGATGTGGCATTAAAATAACAGATGTTATCATACTAATATCACCATGTTTGCAATATGTGTATTATTGTTTCATTCTTTTTCTCCAATACTTATTTTACTTAGAGGCGCTGGTGTCTTTCGGTTACCATCTCTTTTGCTTTCAGAGAAGTTCCAGTGTTGTCAAAGATTAGAAACTTTCCACATAGACTGCTACTTCTTACGACAATTACAATGTATCCTTTCATAAATTTCTTTCATAGAATGAATACTGTGATGCCTGAAATGCCTTTTGGAGGGACAAGGCCTCCTATTCCTGGTCCAAACACTTCTCTGTTTGTATTTTCTCTATGCTGTCTGCCCCCAAGTTCCAGCCTGGACCTCTGGCAGTGCAGCTCTTCATGTTTTCCTTTTGGGGAACAACACCCATGGGGTACCGTTATGGCCCCCATGGGTGGGGGTGCACACTTGTAACCCTTATGTGTGTCTCCCACAGAGCAGGGTACGGGCTGGTGGCAGCTACGTGCTAACTTTGGCAGTGGCTCTGAGTGTCCTCTATTTTTGAGACACCCAAGCCCTGCCAAAGGAATCAATGGATTACTGAAGAAAAGGCGAGATGGCCACTGTGTCCTTTTCCTCCTGACTGGCCATTGGGTGGAAAGACCCTATATGGCTCTGGGGCTACCTCCTGTCAGACTGGAGCATTCCTAGGCGCTGTGCGTTGGTACAACCTTGGGGTGAGACCTGTATGACTGGAGTCTATAGTTAACTCACATTCTGTGTTGTGGGTGTGTAGTTTCTGTGTGTGACACAATGCCCGAGACAGCCCTGACTGAAACTGACATGAATGCACTGTAATGTGCTGAAAGGGTGGGTGCTTACCCCAATCCACATTCTTTGTTATGGGTGTCTAGGTGGAGTGTATGGCCTGAATGCCTGTGAGCCCTGATTGGCTGCCTGCCTGCATGCCCTTCTGCATAATTGGTTGACTGAGCCTGGCCCAGCCAGAGTGAATGGGGAACAAATGTGTATATCTAGGGTCTCTGCTCTCCCCAATTTGTTCAGAAGCTGAAGTTGAAACCAAAGCTGATCCATGCAGTCCAGCTGGAGGAAGAAGATTGTGGTGAATATTCTTGATCATAAATAATCCAAAAGCTTCTGTGCCACTCCAAGGACTGATCCAAGAGAGGACCTGCATAGGAGACCTCTCCCTGAGCTATGAGGGATCATCATGCAACCTGCTGCTCTTCATCAGAGGTACCCAGGAAGCAAGTCCTGTGTGCCTGCCATCTGAAGAAGGGGTCTTCGTGAATCCAGAAGAAGAGTGCCTAGACATCCTGAGTCAAAGAAGTCCCTTGGTGTCAATCAGGGTCCCCAGGAGTGTTTGTGACTGCTGGAAGCCCGTTGCAATTTAGCCCCCTGAAGAGGGGGTACCCTGACATAGTGGTGCTTGACACCCAGAGCTGAAAAAGTTCCAAACTGCTGAAGAATACTTCAAGAGATATCCTTGCTATCAGCACTGACCACTTGTTCCCACCAGAAATGATCCAGGGTTGCTGAGTGCAGAGGATGGTCTGTCGGTGGGTTTCCCACCACCAGAATCCAGAAAAGATGTCCCAAGGGTACCCACTTGGTGAGGGTCCATGGTCCACTCCAGTGGGCCAGTCCAGGTTGATATAAGCCATCCAGTCATCTGTGCTGTGGCAGCAGCACTAATTGAACCGAAAGGTGGAAAATCGCGATATTCCGAAACCCGACACCAAAAGTGACCTCTACATCCGTTGCCGCCAGAAGTCCTTGATGGTCCCCAGAGATCTTGCTCTCATCTGCCAAGCCCTTTAGGAGCCCACAGCAAGTTTCATCTTCACAGGACTCCTACAATCAGAGAAATTGTTGACCAACAGAGAGCAACGCGAAGCGTAAAACTGCTGCACTTCAGAGAGACATTGGTTCCATTTTTCTTCTTGGACTCAGCATCCCAGTGGCTCATTCTTCCAAGGGGTTCCACCCTAAAAGGGAATCATCCAGTGAAACTGAGAAACTCTACCACTTTGCTTGCCAAGGCACCAAAGGTACGGTGACAAGGAAGAACAGCTTCCACCCTGAGGAGTCGTCCAGAGGTCTCAGATTCGTCCTGAATCCTGTTCTCCTGTGGCCTCTCAGGTACTTTGGGGTGGTAGGACCTTTAAAAAGAAAGTAGAGGGATAGTGAAGATTTTTGGACTGGGCTGTAAACGACAAGACAAGTTACTCCCTAACCTTTCCATTACAGCTTGCCTTGGTGCTGGGATCCTCAGACAGAATTGTGTATCTAGTCTAAGGAAAGCATTCTGCCACTGTCCACAACTAACGTGCCTTTCTTCCATAATCTATGCTGTTACACCTCACTTAAGAACCCACATGCCTATTTGAAACTGTCTGCAGTTGGTGCATTTATTACTGAAAGTATTGTGTGGTACCACATAAAGACACACACACACACACACACACACACACACACACACACACACACACACACACACACACACACACACACGTATATATATAACTGAAATATTACTGAACCTTATTTTATATAAAGAAGCTGTCTTTTCACCTGACATAGTGTGTGGACATTCCTTTGTGGGGGCTTGGGTACTCACTGTACTTAAGAACTTGCCTGCTTCATCTCCTGAGTGCTTAAACCTTGATTGCTCGTACACGCTACCATATAGAGAACCTTGGCTGGGGTGTTCTGTACCTTTGTCCCAACCATATAGAGGCCAGAAGTACAGATACCTCCCTCCATTCTTTACAAATACAATGACACTTTCTGAATTCTGGAAGTAAACCGTGTCTGGTATTTGGCATCTCTGCCTATATCATTTGAGTGTGTAACGACCACTATCGAATGATGATGCTTTGGCACACATATTGTAAAAGAACTCTACTTTCTGCTTTGGATCAAATTGCACTTGATGCTGCACAGCGCATGATTGAACCCACTTACTCTTCTACTTAACAGCTCACTCACTCACATACTGACTCAATGACACTCACTCACTCACTCGGACCATTGAAACACACATTGCTTGCCGCGGGACCAATGATTTTATGATTGTTCTTTCTTTCTAATTTATTTTGGAACAAAGATCTATGTAAAATTTCGAGTCAAATGCCTTTGACAATTAATATATAAACAGGTTTTCTACTGGCAGCATGGGTTCACCCCTGGGTATGAGACGGTCAAACATATGAATATACTGAGAGCAACTATTTACTCGACAAAGGCAGGGAGCAGCCTTTGGCTGTACTCCTTTTTGATGCTGAGAATGCAATTTACTGGACGTCGTGGAGGTTCCTGTGGTGTGTTATGCAGTATTTTTGCATTACAGTCAACTTTATTAAATCATGTATGGCTTATACATGAAACCCAACTAAAAAGGGTTGGATCTCAGAACATTTTCTGACAGCTGTTGCATTATAAGGGTTTTTCACTGTTACTGCATCTCACCCCAGGTCTATCAATTGTCTAGCCATGCAGGTATTATTCCCTTGAGTAGCGACAAAGTTGTAGGGAGATTGGCAGCATCTGAAATAATATTGCTGCATGTACTGGCCAACCACAAACCACTATATAGATAAATATGGATGATTAAATATCACATTCTCTAGCACTGGAATATATATTCACTGAAAAATCCTTATTTAAAGTGCAGTTAGGTTGAGCAGATTTAACGCAACAAAACACTTGAAATTCAGAGGATGTGGGATGTAATGACCAGCTTAACTCAGCGTGTTCCCATTGATGTCCCCCATAATGCCATGTCCCCCATAATGCCATGTCCCCTATAATGCCATGTCATTGTGAATCCCTTCTCTTATAATATGTATGTGCACATGGGCTTTGCAACGGGAGCAGGCTGAGTTAACCTGGCCAAGACTTCCCACATCTGCGGAATTTAAAGGAATTTTGTTGTGTTAATTATGCTCAACTTAACTGCACCTTAACTAAAGTATTTCCAGTGAATTTTAAGGGTTTTGTTATATCGTTGTTTTTTTACGGGCCATGTCGTGTCCACTGCACATGTTACCCTAATATGTTTCATTTGGACACATGTCTTTTGGCCTCACTAGACAGGGCCTGTACAATTTAAAACACTACCAGGCCCTATCCACGGCCTTCGGCTGAGTCCACTGCACATGTTCCCCCAAATGTTTCTTTTCAATCCACTGGGTTTCCACAGCCTTGTGCCGTGGCCACTATGCATGTCTTTCGGGCCTACTAGCCAGGGCATTTGGCCGTGACCAGTGAGCGCAGCCTTTGGCTGTGCCCACCCTGTATGTTAAAACATTACTAAGGCACTAGCCATGGCCTTCAGCTTTAGGCACTGTACATGTTCCTCCAATATGTTTTTTTAGACCCAGTGGGTGGCCACAGCCTTTGGCCGTGCCCACTATACATGTCTGTTGGGCCCACAGCATATTTTAAAACACTTCCGGCCCACTCAGCATGGCCTCTGGCTATGTCCACTTTCCATATTGCACCATTTGGTTCCTTAAAGTAACCCAGTAGCTATAGCCTTCGGCCACACCCATTACCCCCACCTCAGTGTAGCTGTAAAATTCCATCACTCTCTCTTTTTTTAAAGCACTTTTTTTCCCATAACCAAGTTTATATCAGCAATGTACTACAAATAACCACGGCTTTCCGTAGGTACCCACAAATATACACTGTTATCTGGAAAAAAAGCACACAAATTCCAAAACTCTTCCCTGCCCTCCCAGGCACTTACCTTGTTCCCCCCACTCCCCTCAAGTCCTTGTTCCCTCCCGAGCCCTTTCCTATTCCCCCAACACTCCTCATTTTGTGTGGCATACTTTCATTCCCAATCGTTTTTTCTATTATAACTGCGGTTATCCAGCAGAATAACCACGGTTATGCAAATACGCTTGAGCCCTCAACTTGGTCCCCAGGCCCCCGCCCCAACTCCCCAATTTTACATGGTATCCTCTTTAACCTTCTTAAGAAATATATAGATAGCATTAAGAAGTGGGACCCCAGGTCGCTATCATGTAGCATTGTAAAAACAATCATGCTACAGTGTTTCATATATCTTTTCCATTCAGTCCTTGTACACATCCCTACCTCCTTTTCGCCAATTTTTCTCAGAAATGTTGTATTTCATTTGGGGAAATAAGTGCCTGTGCCTGGAATTTTCTACATCATAAATGACCACTGAACGAGAGTGGGGATTGGCTGTACTTGAGTCCCAAATGTACAATTGGGCTTTGTTAAAACAATGATAGATGCTTTCATTGATGCTTTCACCACTTAGCAAGCCCCGCCCACCTGGTGCCTTCCTGTTTTCCGCTCCTTTTTCCTACTTAAGGAGCCCTCCAGCCTCTTTTCCTTTGCAGTTGGGGAGCAGGTGCAAGTGGATCTAGGTCACCTGGCCTAAGCTCCGCCCACCTGGTGCCTTCCTGCCTGCCGCTCTCTTTCACCACTTAGCAAGCCCAGCCCACCTGGTGCATTCCTGTTTGCCGCTCTTTTTCACCACTTAGCAAGCCCCGCCCACCTGGTGCCTTCCTGTTTTCTGCTCTTTTTCACCACTTAGCAATCCCCGCCCACCTGGTGCCTTCCTGTTTGCTGCTCCTTTTTCCTACTTAACGAGCCCTCCAGCCTCTTTTCCTTTTCAGATGGGGAGCAGGTGCAAGTGGATCTAGGTCACCTGGCCTAAGCCCCGCCCACCTGGTACCTTCCTGCCTGCCGCTCTTTTTCACCACTTAGCAAGTCCTGCCCACCTGGTGCCTTCCTGTTTGCCGCTCTTTTTCCTTACTTAAGGAGCCCTCCAGCCTCTTTTCCTTTGCAGATGGGAAGCAGGTGCAAGTGGATCTAGGTCACCTGGCCTAAGCCTAAGCCCACCTGGTGCCTTCTTGTTTGCTGATCTTTTCCACCACTTCGCAAGCCCCGCCCACATGGTGCCTTCCTGTTTTAAACTATTTTTCACCACTTAGCAAGCACCACCCACCTTCTTAGCCCTGCCTCTTCCTTCCTGCTCCTAACTATTAGACCAAGGGCGTCTCTCGCCCGGGCTTCCTAAGCGAAGGGCAGACGATAAAAAGGGGAATTTCTGTTTGGACCTGTTCGGACCAGGAGGACCAGGCCCCGACCCCCTGCTCAGACAGCAGGTAGGCATGCACCAACATGTGTTACTCCCTCTGGTCCCCCGTGATGTTCCCTTGTGCCCCCCCATTCTCGCACACAGGTGTTGCCTGTTTTGCTTGATTCTTCTACCCTGCTCCCCCCTCACCCCGCTCAAGCCTACTTCTGCAGGAGTCTGTCCTGATACATTCTGGTTTCACCATGACCGTCTTGTGGACAATTCTGGATTTGACTTTTATGGACGTCATTCATTCATGGTGCGTCACCCTTTCTCAACTCTCATGCTGAACTTCTTTTGCATCTTGTACTCATGGTGGCCCTGAATCATGCTGTTCCCATCTTCATCTTGTATCCTGGCTTGCAACATTATGTGTTACTAGTGACTTCTGCAATTGGATTCACTCTCCTCTCTTGCTTCTCCACTCTTTTGACTGCTAACTCTATGTTCTCTCCTCCCCTTACTTTCTTCTATGCACTTACTCTACCAGAATTGTCCCTGGACCTAGTATGATAGCAACCTCGTCTGTCTCCTCTTCCCTCCCCTTACTGGTTTTTTCCTCCTCAACCCCCTCCAGCACTATCTGAAATGTCGTCAGGCCTAATATGATAGTCGCTTGTTTTGTTCCTCCCCTACCTTTCTGCACCCCTCTCCCTCACCTCTTTTTTTTTTCTGGCTCTACCAGAAATGTTGTCAAACCTAGTACTGTAGTTGCCTGTCTGTTTCCATTTCTTTCCCACTCTCCCCCTCCCTTCCTTATCTATGTTTTAGCTCTTGCACTATCTGAAATGTCCTCAGGCCGAGTATGATAGTTAATTTCACATCCTTACTGTTCATGGCCTGTAAGAATGTCATTGTTTTTTCCCTTGTTCCCGCCCTTGCCTTGAAGCGCTTTGAAACACATTGTGTATAGGCGCTATATAAATAAACTATCATATCAGATCATATCATATCATGGATACCTGTTTGCTGCATTGCAACATTCCTTTAATTTGAGGTATTACACTTTCTAGTTACCCTTTCAGGTGTATCATTCCTGCCTATAAAAAATAAATATTGAACTGAAGACACCCTGTGCTCCCTATGAGGTGTAGGGCCAAAACAATAATATGTCTCTGATTCCAATGCTTAATTTAAACAACATATTAATGGAGGAAGTACAACTTTCCGGTTATCTTTGATGTTTCAGCTTGTAAAAATTGAAATCATACCACTTTACAATCACTGTGGAAATTCATTTACACAAAGTAGATTAAAATGTGTCTACACAATGGCGTACATGAATAGCACATTAGGGATTATGTCCTCTGCTTGAGTATTCTTTCATGAATTATAGATGCTTCTTCACCCATACAATTCAGCATTTCAGTTATTCATTTTTCAGTATGAAAGTTTTTTCTTCGTATACACTGATAAGCTATTGGGACCAATGCCACACCAATAACTATAAAGAGACATTTGATAGAATCAAGACGACATTCATCACGTCCAGAGGCAATGAATGGGATGAGGTCAGGGGGCAATGAAACTAGAAAACCCATGATGCAGGTATGTAGCAAGAGGAGGACGAGATACACACATAAATTCTATTCCTGCTTACTAAAATGACAGCTCAAGCACTTCAAATCCTTCCTCAGTTTCCATCACATTAACTTTTCAGGAGTATACTAAGGTTGGAATATTATATGATAATGTTGTACCTAGTTGCCATGAATGCAGTATGCATATACCAAATTGTATTCTGAATCCTTCTGACATTTACATTACTCTCCACCTTCTGGTCCCTTTTGCACTGTATGATTTAGATTGATTACGTTTGGTGAAAAATGTTGTATCCTGAGTGCTGTTTAACATACAGACAATTCTATGGCATGGCAGCAAAGCTTTCTATTTTGGAAATCAACCTTTATTTCAACTCCACAGCAGAAAGTACAAAATAAACTTCAATCCTCAGCATGCCCCCTCACCCTCCTCCTGTCACCAATCCATGCTAGTTTCCTCCTATAAAGGCCTTTTCAGCCGCAATCCATCCTCTTGTCTTACTGTTTTATTGGATAGTTAACTGGCTTTTGTTGTTTCTATTTACTCATGTAACTATGGGGCTTACCTGGTGATTTACAAAGTTGGTGTGTGATTGGCAAACCTTAGTACTGCTGTGTGTCCTGTAGGGGCTAACGGCTCGTGTTAGCGAGGGCTCGCCACCAAGAGAACTGACTCTGGTGGAGGTTTGTTCCAGTCAGAGCTCTGCAGTCTCTTCAGAGGCAAGACAATTTAGAAGAAAAAAAACTAGCGTGTGTACGCGTGGGTCGGAAGCTGCAGCTAAATCCTGCATTTCACATGGAAAATGTGTTTCTAACTTGGTGTGAGAGGGTGTGTTTTTTCCCAACACTGTATCACATCCCAGGGGGAGTGGGACCCAATTTGGAACTCTTGTCAGAAGCTGGGTCGGGGAGAGCCCATTGCAAACAAAGAGATATGGCAGAACCATTTTGTGTCCTTTGGTGTCCTTAGTGAATTCATCCTTATCCCATTTCTGAGTCTCTTCAAACTTTCCTCCCACAGGCTTTGTCCTCTAGGGATTACAAATCAGCCAATTCTAATATAATCCTAATGACTAAGGAAGGTGACATGCACTCTAGGCCAACTAAAGCCCCATCCAAGAAGGAACACTCTTAGCAGGTGGCCTCTTGCTGTGATTTTCCTCAGCCGGGGGGCACCAGAGCTGGGATGGCACTGGTAACATCCATGGTTGAGTTGATTCAAGCTTTGCCTAGTCCCTATTTCCTGCAGGAGGCCCAGAAACAGGCAGCAAGAGCCAGGCTTGCTCTGCTTCCATTTCAGACGGACCCTGGCTTGGGTTACACTCCTTGATTTGCTGGTGGATGTATTGGGTAATGGGGATAGTGGGGATCCTGAAGTGGGCAGTCCTGATCCACTTGGCTCAGGCAGTGTCCTGGGACAAGTGGATCACCCACTATTTTGCCATTCCTCACTCCCGGAAATGGGTTCCTTGTCAGATGGCTCGGAATTATGTGTTGGCCTTTCTTAGATTTAAAATTGACCCTCTAGCCAGAACTAAAATGAGGGCATTATGCTCGAGGACATCTTTATCTCTAGAAATGGCTTCTACACCAATTCTGTATCCAAATATTGTTAAATTGTTTTCTAAATATGACAGGGACATTTCTAAATGGGTTGATAGGACTTGTAAATCATGCCAGGACAAGCTCTTAAATACACTGGGTCGGTTGGTGAAAATACTGTATTTGACCGAAGGGGCTAATGCCTCAGCCATGGAACTGGATCCTGTGAAGTCATGTTCGAAGGAAAATCCTTTACCAATATGGCCACCATGGAAAGGGAAGGTGGGGAATCCATGCAGAGTCCCTCTTCCTTTTCCACGGTGGCCATTCTGCACATAGAGGAAGGTGCGGCCGCAGCGGCGAGTGCTGCCGCAGCAGCAACCGAGTAAGTTGAGGTTGGGAGGATTAAAATATGTTAAAAATATAAAAAGGGGACGGGGCGGGGGGAAGATGGCGGCGGAGGAGACGGCCGTCAGATGTCTTGGAACCCGGGCTTACACTGGTGGTTCAAGGCCGTGTTCCTATCCACCTGATTGGCTGTCTCCCCCATCCGTGTGCTAATGGCATACTCAGCATTGTAGAGAAACATGTTGATTCTGTTGACATCACAATTTACAGGATTGTGCAGTCTCCTTGGGGAGAGTCTCTGCCACTCCAGGTATGGTACAATCTTCCTGCACAATTAGAAAACCAATTGTGGGCCATATGTACACTCACAAATGTTTTTTGTTGGGGTGGGAATGGGAATTGCCTCTCCCCTGGAAGTAGATACTTTGAAAGAAAGTTATATGCCTTTTTTAGTGGTGAGAAACCAAACATTATCTGTAGAATTCTTTCTAGAGGTATCCACACAATAGCTGGCAATCACCGTTCTGCATCCATGAGGGAAAATCAGCAGCATAATCCCTGGGCTGATAGGGTCTTCTATTCTGATAGGCTAAAGGGCCACAGACGTAAAAGAAAACATATAAAATCCATCTGCAATATCATGAATCCTACCCTACACTTTTAAACTGTAAGTACCAATGAAGGATAGCAATACGTAATGTATATAGATTATATGATTCTAAGTTGTGTTCTTTATCCAAGTTTGGATTTTAACTGTTGGATATTTCCCTTCAGAAAGAACTTGAGCAACACGGATTATGGCTGCTTGGCTAGCGTTTATTTCACATTAATCAATTAATATACCTTAGGTTTCCTCGTCAAAGAGTATCCACTAAATAGGTGGGTGGCCTACCCTTAATATCTGCCTTGAAAAAAAACTGGAATAAATAATTAACACATGCTGTATGCAATCAACCCACCAGGAGCAGAATCAATTTTGAATGAGGATGAGTACACATGGGAGGCTTGTCTGCCCATCTACCAAGCTAACGAGTAGCATGTGCAGAAATTAATATTTTAGTTTTTATTTTCATTTGTAGCATTTAAAATGTGCAGGCTTGGTCTTAGAGACACACAAGACAATGGAAGAAAGAGGAGGCAGGGGATGTTCAAGGGTTGTTACGAATCCCTGGACATGAGGTCAAACCAGCGAGCAAAGAGTGAGTCAATAATAGAATGGATCATCATTTTTAGTCAAAAGAGAGTATCTCCATACATTGGAGTGAAAAACAACCAAAGAGGTATGGAGGGGGGAAATACTGTTGCATCACCACACAGCACCAATACCAGTGTTAAGGGGGAGGAAGGATGGCAGGAGTATGCAAAGAGGTCCAATATAAGAAGTAGACAATAAAGCTAACAGCATTCAATTGTATGGTAATGGGAGTAACTACAGGAGAAGGGCAGATGCATTTGAATGAGAGAATTCAGACTGCGATGCATACACTATTCTAATGGACCACAAAGAGAACATGCAAAGACGACTATTATCTTTCCTCACAGCATTCAGCCATCATTGTTGAATAATATCTTGTTTTGCAGGGACCTTGAAATGCAGCTGAGTATTGCCAGCATATTGGTGAATCATAAATTCATATCTCTGGTCAGGTCACTCAATGGCTCCATGTATTTCTTGAACAGTTTATGCACTAGAGAAGAAATTGTGCTGTGGATTTTGTTGTGCTTTGAAAATCTTCGAGGAATGAGGTGAACCATTGAAAAATAAATGTCCAATGACAGAAGAAGACATCCTGGTATAGTGGATGATCGAAGGCTGCAGTGAGGTCCTCCCATGGCATGAGTAGACAGGATTATCCATTGTAGAACATGTGGAATACATAATCCATCACTTGCAGAGGAGAAATTGTGTCTAGGATTTTGTTGTTCTGATAAATATTGGAGGAATGAGGTCAAGAAATAAATTATCAATGACAAAGGAGGATGTCAAGGTATTGTGACACATCAAATGGTCCATCACATTGAAGACTGCCATGAGGTCCAATGGCATGTGTAGATTGCATTATCCATTGTAAAACATTTGGAATACATTATCCACCACTTGGAGAGAAAAATAGCTTTCAAACATATTACTGAATAGGGGTTGGACTGGTGCTCCATGGTTGCTTATTTCTAGTGATAATCAAATTCTGTTGCATGAGCACCCAGCTTGGTTTGGTTTCTGGTTGAAAGTAATGAATGAATATTGGGTGGACATTATTTTGATCAGGAAGTTTCTACTGAAGATCATTTCATTAGAGTAGTGACATGTGTCATTTTTACCATCTTTGGGGATTCTTCCTCAGATAAGAATAAGTTGATCAAATTCAGGCATCTACAGAGGCTTGATTAATCAATAAGTAAAAGTGACGTCAGGTGATTTCTAGTTTGAGAGCATTACTGGCAGCTTACTTGAATTTTGAACTTGTCTCCATTGATGATGGTGGGTGCACAGTTGACAGAGGTTTTGAGTTTAGTTATATTGACTATTTCTTCAAATAATCTGCACACTCAATGCCATCTCAGTCAAGTGAGGGGTTGTGTTGTGGGATTGAGCTTGAATACAAGACATATACATTCTCTTTGCACGTAAGACATATTGCCTCAAAAGATTTGTAATTCTGTTTTTTTTCCTTCATCAATTTGGGTTTTGAGATGCTGAACTTTGATATTGCTAATGTTTTTTCTATAAGAAATTCTCACTCAATCTTCTTTCAGAATGCCACAGACATGTCCTCTCTGCATTTAGAACTTTGATGGATCGTTTTTATGAATTATTTGTACAGACTATGTCTTACTGTTTGTACCTTAGCAATCTTGCAGGAATTTATGCTAATTTTTGAGTGTTTGGGTTTGTTTCATTTCTTTGTACACCTCATAGATTCATCAGATGATGTTGGATATGATTTTTTGATGGTAGGAAGCAATGAAAGGCATTGGTATCCTCAAGAACACCCAATGGAGTAGTCATGATGAGAGTAACAGGTTGAATTTGGTCATGTCTAGGTTTTTATTCTGTTTCTCATCCAAACAGTTTTGAGGCTTTGATCAGAGCAGTCAAAAATAATGGAATCTTCAGTTTAAAATGTGTCTCCGTTTGAAATAATAAGATTGATTGTTTTCCATCTGTCATGAATGCCAAAAGAAGGGATACCTGTATGTCCGAACTTCCATCCCATTGTATATACAAATCAAAGAGTGGTGTGCCAGTTGAATGCTGGTCTTGTAGAATTACTTTGAATTAAAAAATACCTTAAGGATCCCTGTTAATAGATATGGAGAAAGGAAGCTCTAGAAAAACATAATTAAATTAAATAGGCAAACAAACAAATCAGTAGACCGTGATGCATTATTTCAACTGTGCCCTCTCTAGGCATCTGCATAGCTCCAGCAGTTGGCTGGTTTGTGAGTCTGGAAGCGGCTTTACTACAATGGACCATTTCGAGACTGCCCACTGCATTTTATGAATGCCAAAAGTCAGATCTGGATCTCACTTCTTTTTTCAGTCTATATAGAAATCATGGTCAAGTCTGCTTGAATTTTCCAAATAGTTGTATCATTGAAAATAGGAAAAAATAGTGTTTCTGTGACATGAAAATATCTGGAAAAACATAACTACAATGGATCCTTGAAGTTTTTTAAACTATCAACTTGAACTTGCTCTTTCTCCTTTTCGCTATACGGTTTATTTTCCTTGTATGTCATGTGTGCACATGTTTGAATGTATTACAAATTACATGAATTATGTATGTGAGACTGATTTATTTGAAACACCAAAATATTTGTGGCATTCGTAAATGATAAGTTTGCCAATTATATTATTTTACAAGATATATGTATTATTTACTCTGTCAGAACAGGACAACATTGGCCAGCACAGTGTTTTTTTCTACATGTTAAAGGCCTTACAAAGAATGGAAAGATTATGCAATAAAGTGACACTTTAGTTCTTTTTGATGTTCCCACTGAACCAGCACTACAAAGAAGAGCTAGTACACTCTAAAATGTCTAAGTAATAGATCTAGCAGAATAACACCATTTTAGGAGATAGTCCTTCTTCTGTGTAGACAGAAAAATAAATAGTTCCTTCCACTATGTATATCTTATAGGCATATCACATGCTACTATGACTATATTATGGTGATACCAAATCCTATTTTGAAAAAGTATAATTTTAGTCATGCTCATTGATATTATTGGCTACTGGATTTAAACCAATAGCATCCACAATAGAAGTGTTTGTGCTGGGGCCTGGGCACTTAATTAATTCATTATCATAACTCCTTTTCTTCCCAACTTGTGCAGAAGGCAGAGATGGAGGGAAGGAGTTGCCATTGTTTCTATTGAACTGATCAAAACATGCAAATCAGTGAAAACAAAATATATGGTTCTGTAGAGCTTCTGTACGTGGTTTGTTTTGTTTATGGGCATTGTGGCTTTCCATCTCTCTCTCTCTCTCTCTCTCGCTCTCTCTCTCTCTCTCTCTCTCTCTCTCTCTCGCTCTCTCTTTCTCTCTCTCTATTTCACTTTCTCTCCCTCTCTCTCACACACACACCCACACACACACAGACACACACACACACAGACTGACCTTCTCAAATGCAATCTCACTGGTTTTACAAGTAATATATACAGAAGAAAGCTATTCCTCATCTCAATTGTTGGACTGTAAGGGAATGGGAAACTTGTGAAAATAATAGAAGCAAGATGAATTACTGAACTAGTGTTAAAAAAGTTATAACGGAAAAGGTTTGTGATATTCTTAGTGTAGGTTACTTAAAAATAAACAGAAATGTTGTAATTTAAGAGGTCATTAACACAATAATAATAATTAAAGATATATCATGCACATTACAGACATTTCATTGTTTTTCCTTCATGCAGTTTTACTGGTGGTAGCTTTCTGGCATTGGTTTAGAGGTCAGCCCGGTCGATAACAGATAACCTTATACAAAGGGGGACCTTCTTGTGCTGGGGGCTGGACAACCCTATGAATTTTGAGAATTTTTATTGCGTTTTATTCCAAAGCACTGTACATAACACGCTTACAGTAAAATAAAATGAAAGTTGAAAACTATACAAAGTTTACATCAAGAATGCAAGAAATGGTTCTTAAGATAAATTCAAAATAATGAATAAGAAGTGATTGAATGAAGGGAAAGAGCAAGTGTGTTCCAGTGAAGAGGAGCAAAAAAGAGAACTAACAAAATCGAGATTGGGCACATGGAAGGTGTGGAACAGATAATGGAAATTGTGACTGAGAGCAAAGAGAGTGTGAGGGAAGATAACAAGAGATAAGAGATAAAAGATGAGAAGACACAAGACCAGAGAGATTTGAAAACCATACAGAGGAATTTCAATTTGAGATGGGAATGAAAAGACAACCTTCAAAGTGCGGATAAAGATAAAGAAACAGAATCACGAGACATAAATAAGCATAATAGGTGAATGGATGCATTAAAAAACAGACTTTAGTGGGACTAAGCGTGAAGGAGAAATTCCAAAGAGTGTAGAAGAACAGTAGAACAAGCGTGAAAAGCTAAGAGAGGAAATTAGAAGTTTATGAGCTTGAAACGGAAGAAAAGACCAACATTTTCAAATATTAATAAGATGGAAACATCAAGAGTGTGAAAATATCATGAATGGAAGGTAGAAAGGAATAAAAAGACACAATAAAGCTGGATATAATCAGCATAAAAGTGACAAGATATCCCGAAAGACGTAATAACAGCATCAAGAGAAGTATAGATAGTATAGAATGTAAAGAGAGAGAAAAGAAAAGGTCCTCAAAGAGAGCCTTGATGAACACCATGCAAAAGAGTCCCAGCCCAGGATACTAAGTACGTATGGTTAGATATTTAAGAATGGATCCAATATAGAACAAAGCCAGAAAAGCCAAAAGAAGAAAGATAAGTCAAGAGTAAAGTATGCAGATAAGAGCAATAGAATTAGAAGAGACAAATGTTTAGAGTAGAACCCTGAGAGGAGTGAATCACAAACAGAAAGGAGAGCAGTTTCTGTAGATTGTAGAGGTCAGAATCCAGACTGAAAGCTAAGAACAATGATATGATATGGCCTTTATAACGTACCTGTACACAAGTGTTTCTAGGCGCGACAAGACAAGGAGGAGAAACAAAGGGTGGACAAAACATCAATCTTACTAGGCCTTGTGTCATTCAGATCGCGCAAGTGCATGGAAGGGAGAGGAGAGAAGTGCCAGAGGGGGATGAAGAAGTGCAAAAAGGGAGGGGAGAGGGAGAAGTGCAGGTAACAGAGTGCAGCCAATGGGTGGCTAAGTGCCGGTTATCAGAGGGTGCATCCAGTGGGTGGCTAATAGGTGCAGAGAGAGGGTGGACTGTAGGCTTACAGATACAAACCACACTTGCAAGGGGGGCCAAGAGGCAGTGAAGGTGCAACTGGACAGAGGGTGGTCAGGTGACCAGGTGCGTGGAACAGATGGGTCATCAGCAGGGCAGAGGAACAGAGAAAGCTGAAGCAACGAGGAAGGTCTTGAGTTGCTTCCGGAACCGAAGATGGTTCTGCTCAAGCTTGAGAGAGGCAGGGAGGTTGTTCCAGAGGGAGGCCCCAGCCGAAGAAAGAGATCTGCCCTCAACTCTCTGCTTGGAATTGTGACTGACCCTCAGAGAGTTGGAGGTAGATGAGTGGAGAGCTTGAGAAGGGAGATACTTAGGAAGAGAGAGTTGGAGGTAGTGCAGACCCAGGCCCCAATTAGCCTAGTGAAAATGCAGAGGGTCTTAATCCTTGCCGCCACTGGGAGCCAATGAAGAGATTTCAGAGCTGGAGAGATACGATCCCTGGGCTTGAAGCCAAGGACATGTCTTGCACTTCTGTTCTGGATAAGTTGTAGAGGACAGAGCGCAGAGGCAGGAAGATTTAGAAAGAGGCTCTTGCAGCAGTCCAGCCTCCAGCCTTGAGAGGACCAGAGCTCTGGAGACAGTGAGTTTCTGGGGGGAAAGTGAGGAATGTAAGAAGACCTCTAAGGAGGTGCAGCTGATAGTTTGACTTCTTTGAGATGTCAGAAATGTGAGGCGAGAAGGAGAAGGTGGAGTAAAAGAGGACCCCAAGTTTCTTAGCCTCACAGGTAGGAGAAGGAAGAGGAGCCAGAGAGAGAGAGGAAAGGAGGGAGTTGAAAGTTGGATCAGAGAGTAGCTATCTGGTGGGCAAGAGGAGCCAGGTTTTTGTTGCACAGCCAGAGAGAGAGGTTAGACCCCTGGCGAACACCACAGGTAGAGAGCAAGATAGAAGAGTTGGACCTATAGAGTTTTCAGTAACAAAGGAGGATATCTGAGAATAAACAAGAATAAACAAGACACTGAAGTAGATTGGAAAGATAGGGAAGAAGAGAAATTGGTCAGAAATTCAAAGGAAGAGAAGGGTCCAAGGAAGGTTTCTTTAAAATCAGAAGAATAGAGTAATGTTTAAATAAGAAAGCAAAATTCAAAGTCATGAGAGAAATTTTAAAAAGACAAAGAGGGATAGACCTGAGGTTGAAGGGATCGGATCAAAGGGAGAAGCTGTGGGATAAGCATGTGCTTATAAAGAAGAAGTATTAGTTAGAGATCATAGAAAAGGAGGAGATTAACAAAGCAGAAGAGGATATTGAGGAGGAGGAAGGAGAAGGAACAATGGCCGCTTGAAGTGTGGGCACATTTGAATAAAAGTAAGAAGCAAAATCAGAAGCAGTTAAAGTAGAGTTAAGAGAACAATCAGGGGAAAGCAGAGAGAGAAGATGAGAAAGTATTTGAAACAAGCACATAGGATGAGAGGATTGGGAATGAAGAAGATCAGAATAGAGCGCACGTTCATCTGAGAGAGGAGCATCATCATATAGAGCATGATAAGAAGAAAAAGACAAATGATCTGAATCAGAGAGTGGTTTACGCCACCAGTGCTCAAAGCGACGAAGAGCTTGCCGCATTTATTGAAGATGAGAAGTAAGCCAAGTTTGAGGAGGTTTCTGAGAAGGCAAAAAGGAAGCTGTATTTTCAACATTGCAAAGATGTATGGCAAAAGTCAAGATAGCCTCTCTCTAAGAGGCTTAGTTAGGGGTCTAATATAGTATTTTTATTAAAACAGCAGCAAAGTAAAAAAGAAAAAAACAGCTAATAAAAATGTTTAAATCTACTCTCAAATGTTGATAGACTTTGCTTTCACACACTGAATTGGGTAATATGAAGCCAGAGTTAAACCTTTGTTACTCTGGGTTTGAACATGAATACCATTTGACCTCTTACTCTATAGATGGCCGTCAATGAGCTTTAGATGTTGAGAAGCTGATAGGGCATGAACCGAAGGAGGCCCTCAGAAAAAATGTGTTGTCTTGCCTATGTTCGAGGACTGGGCCATAAGAACTTCAGACCTTAAGAGCTTAAGTAGGGTTGGAATAGACAGCTGGTGCTCCCAGAAAAATAGAGACTGTGTTCTTGTGGGGGTGTGGTGGCAGTAATCTCCCACATTGTTTGATCATTCTTAAAGATCGTTCCAATGGCTCTTCCAAATTGAAATTGGTACTTGATCTGTCTAGGATTTACGTTACTTCAGGAACTTTATCTGTGAACTTATTTTTATGCTTCACGATTGCTGTAAAGACCATCTTTTTTTTCTCCTATTAGCGTCATCTGATTTTCGGTTCTCTTTTTTGTTATGTGTTTTGTTACGTATCATGTTTAGTGTTTTCTTTGTTGGTTATCGGTGCTCTGAGGCCTCTGATTGAGGTTAGCAATATATTAAAAACAAACAAAAAAATAAAAATATGGGCCCTGGTATGCCACTGATTCAAGCGTATAAATGAACTGATAGAACTGATGTTTGGGTTGTTAGGGATGTGCTGGACGATAAATATATAGATTACCATGATGATTGCTGTGATATATCTACTCCAAATATGTCAGAGATTTTGGATAATGAGCAAGGGAACTTGTTACTATATCTCTCTCTACTGTGATCTAAAAATATAGAGAGGCTTTAAATGGTGGAATACGACCAATAACAAATAAAACCATCAAGATTGTTCTTCTTATTCCCAAATACAATGTATTTGACAACATTGTAAGAATCATATGATCTGGGAAAATAATATCTCTAAATAATATCTCTACCAACTAAAAGGCACGATATAAATGAATCAACAAAAAACTTAAATGTTCATGTTTTCTAGCACACTTTAAATAGATGTTTACACATAAATAGTTGGTTACAAATGTCAATTATTACCGGAAAGGGCTGTGAGTTCTACATTAATTATCTATATAATGACCCAAACATTGGCAGAGTAACGCTTTTCCCTATTCAAGGAAATAATGGTTAAATTATCAGATCTTAATCCTGGCAAGTCTTAAATTACACTGAAACTATGAAATCTTCAGAAATGTGACGTCCAGATGAACTTCAAATGACATTGATAATTATTCCACCATTTATGCTGTAAAGTCAATGCCAGTTGTTAATTTCTTCTTTTAAATCCATCCCAGATAGTTGGACAAGGACTATTAGTATTCACCACTTTTTTAAATCAGGAGTCAGACGTTTCTCCCAAAAAGTGTAGAATGATATCCTTGCAATACTCTGCTATGAAAGGTTTTACTAACAAAGTAGTGAACCTTTTATTAGATTAGTTTAAAATTAATAAAATCACCCCATTTTCCAAACAGGTTTTATTATCAGAAAATCAACAATTGATACTATGGCAGTCTTCAATCATGTAATTAGTAAAAAAATATGTTAAAACAAAAAATGCTTCTGTACTGTTTCTTTTTGGATTTCTCAAATGCATTTTTATAAAGTAAAAAATGGCCTTTGGAGAAAACTGTAAAATGTGGGCTTTCCAGGTATCCCTTTTAGTGGAAATAAAAGGAAATTCTTATTTGAGGAGTAGATGAACCTCAGTGGATAGCTTACCAGATAAAATACTGATCAAACACTGTCTAAAACAAGGATGTTTGTTAGCGGGCTTTCTTTATGGCCTTTACACAGCTGATTTAGGATATTACACACAATAAGAAAACCATATCAGGACCAGACAAATAGAATCTGTGTGTTGTTGTAATATTTACAGGACACTTCAATGATTAAACTCAATACTCCAATATTAATAGCTCATTCATCAGAACATACTGTGTCAAAAACCTCCACAATCATCTGTATGGTCCTTTCTAAAAAAATAAAAGAAATGCACCGTCTATGTATGCATATTCCTTTGCAGAAACACTATAAAATATTATAAGAATCTCAAAGAGGAGTTACTATGTACACAATCATAAACACAGCATCACATAAAAAATCTTTCAATAAAAAAATATGGGCAATAGCAAAATAAGTTCTATTCCTTTAGAGAGTGTACACTTAGTTAATTGCATCATTACCACCTCATGACTCTACGTCTATTTCTCCTTTCGGTGGTAAACATCCACTCAGGTATACCCTTACTGTATCATGGAAGTATAACCTACACTACCCTAAAATGTAAATGAAATGATGATACAATGTGATTTTTGGCCTTTTGGGAACTGAGTGTATGCCACTAGCCGACCAGTAAGTAGTTAGCAGCAGGTCTTCATAGGGATGAACAAGTTACTTATCTTACCTGGTAACCTTCTTTTGATGGGATGTTCCTCCGACGTATTCCACATCTTTGACAGTAATTACCACATCTGTGCTGCTTCGGAATTTTTTTTTGGCGTAGGCGTCCCGCATCGATGACGTCAATACGCTGTCCCTCGAGGGCCTCCGTCGATGGTCGACGTCACCGGATGTTATATCTAGGACGCACAACACCCGTAGCCTCAGTTGTAGTTTTTTCCCCAGAACGTGTGGCACCAATCTCCTGCCAGTATTACTACAGAAAGCCTTGCGGAAATGTAAGCTGCAATCGCATAAGAAATTCTGTAGCGGGGCAGGTAGGTAGTGTACGATGTGGAATACGTCAGAGGAACATCCCATCAGAAGAACGTTACCAGGTAAGATAAGTAACTTGTTCTTCGAAGGGATTGTGTCCTCTGACGTATTCCACATCTTTGACAGACTCCTAAAGCAGTACCAACGTATGGAGGCGGGAAAAGAATTTACAAATGCATCAATAAGATTGCAGAATAGAGGGCTGCCTTACCAAAGGCCAAATCCTGCCCATGGATAGAGTCCAAAGAATAATGTTTCACAAAAGTATGGACAGAGGCCCATGTGGCTGCTTCGCAAATATTGCGAATCGGAACACCCCTCTGTAGTGCAGTGGAGGCAGCCATACCCCTAGTAGAATGAGCCCATAAGCCTACTGGAGGGTCCTTTCCCGCCAAACGGTAACACTCAGAGATCGTCAAAATGATCCATCTAGATAAGGTCTGCTTGGAAACAGCCTGACCTAGACGTCTTCCAGCATAAACAATAAAGAGCTGATCGTCCACTCTGACCCGGGACATCCGTGAGAGATAGAAACTCAAAGCTATCCTAGAGTCCAACCTGTGGAGCCTCTCCTCTTGCTTACCAGAATGTGGAGTAGGATAGAATGCTGCAAGAATTACCTTCTGGCTCAGATGGAATTCCAACACAACCTTCGGAAGAAAGGAAGGCCGCACCCTAAGGACAACCCTGTCCTTATGGACCACAGTGAAGGGTGGTTTGGCTGAAAGTGCCTGCAACTCACTCACTCTGCGTGCCGAAGTAACCGCAACTAAAAATACAGTTTTAAAGGACAACAGTCGCAACGGACAAGAAAGTAAGGGCTCAATCAGAGCTCCCATTAGGAACTTTAAAACCAAATTCAAATCCCATCCCGGCACCTGGAAAGGCAACGGTGGAAACACATTAGTTAGCCTTTTCAGAAACTGAGATATCAAAGGGATTTTAAAATAAGAACATTCCTCAGACGAGCACTTAAATATGGACAGCGCCGCCAGGTAACCCTTAATGGTACCCACTTGCAGGCCCTTGTGGGCTAATGAAAGCAAAAAGACAAAACCAAAGGAATGGAACATTGGAAACGATCCACATTCTGTACTCTGCAGCAGTCGCAGAACTTTCTCCAACGGCAACGAGACAGAGTTTTCATTGTGGGCCTTCTGGCCGAAAGCAACACCTCCATCACGTCCTCGGGGAGGTCCCAATCCTTGTACCTCAAAGTTTCAGATGCCAAGCGTGAAGGCTGAGGGACTTGACCTCTGGATGGAGAACCCAACCCCACTCCTGTGAGAGTAGATTGTCTCGGTAGGGAAGGTGACGTGGAGGGCAGATGGACATGTTGGGAAGGTCCGGGTACCACGCTCTCCTGGCCCATGCCGGAGCAATGAGGATCATCCTGGAACCGAACCTCCGTATCCTCTGCGACACCTGCGGAATGACGGGGACTGGAGGAAATGCGTACAGCAGTGGGAAGGACCACTTCCAGCGAGCAGAATCTTTTGCACTTCCGGTTGACACTTTGCGGTTCCCCAAAGGGTGAAGATCTCCAACAGAACTTCCTGAGCCAGCTCCCACTTGTCAGAGACCATGCTCTGCCTGCTCAGAGCAAACGCCATCACGTTTTCGTCTCCGGCCAGATGAACTGCGGAGATCGAAATGTCCTGCTGCATCGCCTCCCTGCACAACGGGAGTGACCCTGCCCCCCCCTTTTTGTTGAGGTAGTGCATGGCCACTGCATTGTCCGTCATAATCAGGACATTCTTCCCCCACACAGACGGCAGAAAAGCCGTCAGGGCAAGCCTGACAGCCCGCAGCTCTAACAGATTGATGTGGAGTCTGACTCCGACAGAGACCAACGGCCGCTGATCGTCAACTCGTTGGCATGAGCTCCCCAACCCATCAGGGATGCGTCCGTCATGATCATTATCTCCGCCCACGGTTGTCAAAACAGAGCACCCTTCATCAGGTTGCCTTTTACGGCCCAAAACAGAAGATCCTGTGCGACCGACGGCGGAATCTGTACGGGATCCGACATCTTGCCGGAGAACTGCGACCACTGCATCTTGAGAGCCCACTGCAGAGATCTCATCCGCAGCCTGGCCTCTGGCACCAGGAAAATGCAGGATGCCATGAGGCCGAGCAACTTCAAGAACTCGAACGCCGGGAGACTCTGGCCACGTTGAAATTTGTCCATCATCTGTAGAATGTGATGAGCCCTCACCTGGGGAGGCGAACACAACCCGAGGGATGTGTCGAGCACTGCTCCAATGTACTGGAGCCGCTGGGTAGGTGTCACATGGGACTTCTTTAAATTGAGGGAGAAGCCCAGCTTGTGAAGGGAGTGGCAGGAAACGGACAGATGATCCAGGGCTTGCTCAGGAGAACGCGCCCTGATCAATCAATCGTCCCGGTAGGGGTAGACGTGAATCCCCCCTTTCCTGAGATATGCTGACACCACCAACATCAGCTTGGTGAAGACCCTCTGGTGGAGGTCAGTCCGAATGGCAGGACCCGAAACTGTGTGCTTTGGATGAATCTGCACATGAAAGTAAGCATTCTTGAGGTCTAGAGACACCAACCAATCTTGCAGTTGAAGGGCCTGGTGGACTTGAGAAAGAGTTACCATCTTGAATTTGTCCTTCCTGAGGAGGAGACAGTAGCCATGGGTTATGATCTCCAGAACCCACACATCTGAAGTAATGGCACGCCATTCTCCAAGATGCTGCGCCAGTCTGCCCCCAACCCGCGAACCATGGGACATGGCCTCAAGACCGAGCGGACAGGGCTGCTGCAGTGCCTGATGGCAAAGAGGCAACTGCCCGAGTGGCTTTGGCACCTCGAGTACCTTGCTTTCCACCTCTGGTACTCCTACAGTGGCCCCTTTGACTGGAAGCTCCTCTCGATCTACCAAAGGAAGAGTAGTACCAAAAGGAACCTCCCCTCCATTGCTGTCCCCTAGGATGAAAAGGCAGAGGTTGTCGTACTGCAGCACTCAAGGACTACGAGTGTGCCCGACAGGTCTGACCCTGCCGGCTGCAGCAGCCATGGCAAGCAGACTCTTCACAGGAGCACCGGCACCATTTGTAATGGTGTCGGTGCTCCTGTGTCCCCACTCCCATGGGAATTGGATTAACAGATATACCGGTGCCTGACTTCCCGGCCGCTGGCCTTGTAATGAGCTGGTGGCACCGGGAGGTCAGGCGCCAGTAGATTATTACGGGTCCAGCAACAACCGCTGGTAGCACCGGCAGGGTTACCGCCAGACCCGTAATGAGGCCCATGGTTTATTTTAATTTCTTTGTTTCAGCCTAAAATAAGGACTGGATTGTCAATTCCCTTTCCTCTTTTCTTCCCATTGAAAATGGCCTGTGTGAATATGAAATGACTTTGATGGATCGTTTTTATGAATTATTTGCACAGACTACATCTTGCTGTTTGTACCTTAGCAATCTTGCAGTAATGTATGCTAATTTGCACATGCACTACTTTAGCTTGAGTTTATATTATACGTCATGGAGCACGCTGCACTTCTTTGAAGGAAACCATAACAAATGAAGACAGGATCCTATTACTATTCCACAATTTCTTGGATTGTGCTTGACTCACTATTTGGCAGTGCTCACATCTCTTCATGTTCATGTACTTTACAATTGATTGCATATAAGACATGTGACATCCCAATTGGTCAGTTATATTGTTATTCTCTACTTTCGATATCAGTGAACTCTCACTAACAGAATGTTAGGCACAGGAGCGATGCCTGTCAACCATGCTATCCCAACCTCTGTCCATAGAAAAGCTGCCTCGACTTTTTAACTCACAGCCAGCTGTACATTAACCAAAAGACAGTCCATTTAAAGGCAGCAACATTTTCCTTACTTCTAGGCACTTACTAGCTTCTTCAAAAAGAGAATATTAATTAACATGTTGGTAGTCTCGAGAATAAGTTATCCCAATCAATCAAGTTCTTCCTAAGGATATCATAAGTCCCACTGCAGATCCATGCCTTTGTAAAGCAGAGTAGAGGGGCAGTACTTCTTGCTTTAATGTATATTAAATTAAACGTAATTACAACACTTTCCCAACACTCTGAAGTATACAGAGTGTTGGGAAGGGTAAGCAGACTGGGAGCAGACTGAAGGTAAGCATAGTTGGGCTTCTGTGCTGATTCTTCTTCTCCAGCTATCCTGCAAGCACAGGGGATCTCTCCTCCGTACCATGAGGACAGGGGAACCCCCCTCACCAGCAGGCTGAAGATAAACCCAGTTGACCTTAGCACCCCTGCAGCAGCATCGCATTGCATAATTCAGGCGCTACATATTTCATATTTTAAAAAAAACATTTTTCCAACAAGAAAATGTTATTAGTTAAATGCCTATTGCAGCTTTCTACCACTGGTGTGTGTGCCGGTGAACTTTTCCATCCATTGCTCCCAGCAGTGACCCATCCATTTCAACATGGCCACCTCTGGATTGCAGGGTCAGGACAGCCTGCCTTGCTCTGTGATGGCGCGCATTGATTGCGCCCCCTCTGCCATCTAAAGCCCAATCAGGAGAGCCGGCAGGTGTAGCCGGCCTGTCACCGAAGGCCAGATCCAAAGGCCCTGTTTGGACCTGTCTGGGTCTGGCAGGGCATGGGTGGGCCCCCAAACCCTTGCTTCCTTACATGCCACAATGCAACATCCTGCAAATCAACCTGCGCCCCCTGGAACTTGGTCTGAGTCATCTGCACACTTCTTTCTGCTCCTCACGTGAGTGATGACTAATCATCTATATACTGGTCTTGCTATCACCTATTCTCTAACTGTTCCTATCCTCTCCTGATCACACCCTTAGCATTCCTTCTTACTCATCACATTCTGTGTTCCCACATTGGGAAAAAATGTTAGCTGTACTGTGCTTTACATCTGCATCTTTGTGTGCACTGGATTCTCTTTGACCCATTTTAAAATCGCAACTTGGTGGTTTGCTTTTCATCTGCATCCCTATTTGCACTTCATTCCCTTTGACCCATTTTAAAATCACATCTTGGAAGTTTGCTTTACATCTGCATCCCTGTGTCGAGTGCACTGCATTCATTGTACTCTATTTCAAAAATCGTATCTAGACGGTTTGCTTTACATTTGCATCCCTGTGTGGTGTGCACTGCATTCAGTGTAATTTGGTTTAAAACTCGTATCTAGGTGGTTTGCTTTACATTTGCATCTCTCTGTCATGTACACTGCATTCATTGTACTCTATTTTAAAATAGTATCTAGGTATTGGCTTTACATCTGCATCCCTGTGTTGTGTGCACTGCATTCACTTTGACCCACTTTAAAACAAAATTGTATCCTGTAGCAACCTATTGCCTTGCATTCTGCCCCTTAACTACTAGGCCTTTGAGTACAGCCAGGATTGTGCAGTGCAGCCTCCCTCTTCTTACTCTGCTTTCTCTCGTCTTTCTTCTGCCACTGATATGGTACTCTCCTTCTCCCCTATCTTCTCTACCTGCTACTCTATCACCTATAATCCTTCTGTCACGAAATCTGGAAGGAAAAAGCAGATAAAAGACATTCTGAGTGCAAACCCAGGCCTTCCCATCACAGAAACCTATCTGAGCCCATCTTCCAGAGAGGTCTTCACTGATATCCTCTTCTCTGTCCCCTCACTAGATCTATGGACTTCCCCATCTCATCTCTAATCTCTCCCGCTTCACATCCTCTCGCATTAATGGTGGCAAAAAGTGGGAAGTCTTCTTGGCTGGCTTCCCATCTTAACATTGATTTGTTAATGTCTATTACACAAGAACTGCACAAGCACCATCTTGGTCCAGTGTCCTCAACCCAACCTCCTTCTCTTTGACCGGATTCTGCCATCACTCATAAACTTCCTTCCTTCTCCTGCCTCTCCCCCTACCACTCCCCCTACCACTATCTCTAGCCCTCCCCCCTACTCCACCTCAGAAAACCTTCAAAGGCAGAGAAGCTCTCCACCTGACGATTCTTAACGCCCGCTCACCTAACATACACTCTGCTGACATCTGCCCCCCTTCTTGAAGAAACTGACTGCAATGACAGCTCAGTTACTGCCTTCTCCCCGGCGGCTTCAGAATAATTTCCAAGCCTCGACACCACCGTGCTTGCGGTGAGATTGCACTAATCTTCGCTGAGTGAGTTCCCTCTTCCATCTTATCCACCCAGATCATCTCCTAATTTGAAAGCCTGGTATGCAAGTTGGTCATCTCTCTGTCCACAACACTGACCATTGCTACCATCTACCGGTCTTCAGGCGCCTCCACTCTGTTCCTCACTGAATGGACAGATTTCTGCTCTTCCTTACCTACAACCACCTCCAATCTCCTCCTCTTGGGTGGCTTCAACATCTAATTAGACTCCACTGTCACAGCATCCACTCTTTTCATTGACCTCTGTACCTCTTTATCCCTCACCATTCTACCTTGTGGCCCAACTCACTCAGCTGGACACACTCCAGATGCCCTCTTCCACTCGGACCTTTCTCTCTCCCCCCCATGGTTATCCCTCTCTCTTGGTCAGACCATTCTCTCCTCTCCTCTGACCTGGGTCCCTTTGGCCCCCCATCACAAAAGCCCTGCCAACCTCGTTTACGAACATCCATCCGATGAAGTGAGTGTGAGCTGCTGCCTTCACTTCCACCTCCATCTCCCTTGCCACCTATCTGAAATTCTTCCACCGACTCTGCTCTCAGCAACCTCCAGTTGGCCATCACGAATACTCTTGACATTCTTGCCCCAGTCATGAGGATCCGCCTTAAGCATAACACTTGGTACAACTCTGAACTTGCAGCCCTGATACGAAAGTGCCGAGCGGCGGAACGGTAGTAGCACTCTCTGAAAAACTGGCCTGTCACCTGCTCCAAAAGAAATACAGACTCTCCCTCCGTGCCAAGAAAAGGGCTCAGATTCAGGCACGGGTATCTGGTGCTTCCAATAACATGGCTGAACTTTTCAAAATCTGCAGGGAACTTGCCCCCCCTTCCGCAGTCTCCTCTGCCACTGTTCCTTCACCTCTGCAATGCACTAGCCACACAATGTTCCACCAAAACTCAGGATATCCTGAACACCCTTGATAGACCCCCTGCCAACCCCCCCCCACAACCCTGTGCGTCCTTTGGGCTCTAACCCTTCAACCCTCTCCTCCTTCCCCCGTGTCACACCGGAAGAAGTCACCAGAGATGTCTGCTCCATGAAGGTCTCTTCCAAACAGGTTTCCCTGTGCTCATTCAGAACCATAAAGGACAACATGTGCTCTCTTGCTCTTGCACTTGCTGTTTCTGCAACCACTCTTTTTCTACTGGATCTTTCCCCTCTTCCCTCAAGCATTCCCTTGCGCACCCCCTACTGAAAAAAACTTGCGCAGACCTTACCTGTCCAGCCAACTACCACCCTATTTCCATCACCCAGTGTTAGGCAGAATTGCATGCAGTACCCTCTGGGACCACCACATACAATTAGGACTACAGGTGTAAGCAAAAACCAACCTTTGGTATAAGTCTGTACTACACAGTTTGTGGTAGCGAGCTGAGCAGCCAGGCTTATCTCAAGATGGAATGTGAGCAGTACAAGGATGTTACACAGAGGTCTTAAAATCACAATGGTTTAAGTAGGCACTTACACTCAAGATTTCAGGGTAAAACACTTATTAATGTATTACCAGGTCATTTAGAAAACATTCACTAGAAGGAGGCAACTTAATATTATACATTAATACACTTCAATACCAAACCAATACGTTTCTGGGTAAATTAGGCTCCCCTGAAATAGGAGCAAAATAGCATTTCAGTTACTTTGAATGGGAGTAAAAAGACACAAGTTAATATAATAGATCACAAATAATTTCTTAGGAAGTGCAAATAGTTTCAGTTCACTAGGCCAAAGCCAATGGACTAGTGTCTTGGATAGGACAGAGCAGTTCTTTTAATAAACAGTAAAGTATTTGCCAATGTTCTCAGAAGTAGTGTGTACGAAAAAAGAATCATATGTTGGGTCACAAGTTGATTAGGCCAGCAAGGTGGGAAAGTTTCACAAACTTTCACTGCGAGAGGAAGTACTCTCAATCAGGTTGGTACAGTACCTTAGTATGAAGAAAAAGATGCAGCTGAAGACGTTGGTTCCTGGCAGTTCCTGCAGATCTCACTGTTCCTGAGCCTCAGTCGTGGGGACAAGAGCGAGGACGTTGGGGGACTCCTGCACTGTACGGGACAGGTCAAACAAACTGGCAAAATGGATGAACTTTGGTTCGAGTAGCTGTCATCAAGCACACAAGCTTGTGTCCTTCCCCCTGGTAAATCCTAACCAGCTCTGAGAATGGTATCCAGGAGGCTTACGAGTTGATTGGTCCGACCAACTCAAAGGAAGAAGTCATCCTTGAAGGGACTTCTCTGTCGAGATGAACTTGGCAATTCAGACCTGCAGCAGGGCTTCACCGGGAAAACCAATGGTCCAGGAGTTGCAGCAGCCGTCCTCTTCCAGCTCGTCTTCGGTTCTTTTGTTCCAGTGGTCGACTCTACTTTCCAGTCCAAGAGACTCGCCTTTTAAACAGTTGTCTCCCTTTCATTCCAGCCTAGCTGCCACTCACCCAGCAAGGTGGCTGTCCTTGCTGGACAGTCAGCCAGCCAATAACGCCAGAGTGCATTTGAGTCTCCTAGGAGTTTCCGGCACCTCCCTCACTTCCTGCCCATCCCAGACACTCAGATGCCAGAGGCGGTTTCATTTCTGAAGCCCCCCAAAAGCATAGAAACAAAGGGACCAAACCCAGTTTGGCGCAGAGAGACAAACTCTACAAGGACCTTTCCAAAAATAAATGGTGAAAAAATAAGACCGGGACCCGTTTAAACAAAGGGGCTTAAGGCGCCATCTTGAAAAACATGGCTCCCGCAATTTTTTGCTACCGGTGTTCGCGGTCAGGAAAAATCATGGTAGTTCATTGTTAACCCACTGCCACCAACCATTTCGATGGGAAAGAGTAGCATTTGACTGCTACATGAGTTTCTAGACATAGAGAATACTAGGCAACCCCTTCAGCACTCTATTGAATATAGTGTGTGCTGGGTCTAGGAATTTAAAAAGACTAGTAAAGTCAATTTAACCTTACATTCTCTGGGAAACAGTAGTTTATCCCAGAGAAGGTGTTTAAACCTTTGGGCAGTGTAAAAAGACATCCATGTGCTATTACACTGAGGGTCCTGTGTAACACACATGAAAGGATGCCTATGGAGTTATCTTAAAACTCCATAATCAAAGAACACAAGAGCAAAACACACATCAAAATACATAAAAGAGTGGGAAGAAAGGCTCACACTCTTTCCAGGTAAAAAAGATCAAGTCCTGATAATCCAGGAAAGTTGCTGGGGGTCTCTAAGGTGAAGGGAATTAGCACATTTATGAGAATTCTCCATAACATTCTTCCTCCCCAGACTAAGGAACAGGAAGATTTAATCCACCCCTGGATGAATCTCCTTACTCCAGTCGGTCAAACATTCTGGAGAGACCATCAGCATTTTGGTGATTACACCCTGACCTGTGTTCAATGGTAAAATCAAACCCCTGTAGGCTGATTGAACATTTTAACAATTTAGGATTTTCCCCCTTCATCTGCATTAACCATCTCAAGGGTTGGTGGTCAGTCTGAATCACAAAAGTGGATCCATACAAGTATGGTCTAAACTTCTTCAGTGACCACACAATAGCAAAACATTATCTTTCAATGGTTGCCTACCTTGTTTCTGGTTCCTCAAGCTTTCTGCTGATGAAGAAGATGGGGTGCTCCCTACCTTTCTCATCCAGCCGACTCAGAACTGCACCTATATCTGGATTGGAAGCATCTGTTTGCTCAATTAAGGTTTGGCTGTAGTCAGGAGCTCTTAAGACTGGATCTTGACAAAGAGCTTTCTTAAGTCCTTCAAATGCTTTGTTGCACTCCTCATTCCACCTGAACTTCTTAGGAAATTCTGGTGAGGAGACTACATTCAAGGGAGAACCTATGGACCCATAGTTCTCTATGAAGTTCCTATAATACCCAGTAAGACCTAAGAAGGCTCTCACTTGGGTTTGAATAGCAGGGATGGCCCATTCTTGTACAGCTTGTACTTTGCTAGGCAATGGCCTTATGTCACCTCCTCCTACCTCATGTCCAAGGTAGACCACTTTGCTCTGACCAATTTGACATTTACTTGCTTTATGGTCAGATGGTCCTGCTCAAGAGCCTGCAAAACATATCCTAAGTGGTCAACATGTTCTTTCCAAGTAGGGCTGAACACTGCAATGTCATGCAAGTATGCCATGCAGAAGTCCTCCATCCCATTCAGAACGTGATTAACCATCCTTTCGAATGTTGAAGGTGCATTCTTTAATCCAAAAGGCATTATTTTAAACTGGTAGAGGCCTGCTGGGGTTGAAAGTGCAGTTGTCTCCTTGGCATGGTCTGTCAGGGCTATTTGCCAATAGCATGATGTTAGGTCAAATGTACTGAGGTTCTTGGCTGAACCAGGTTTGTCCACCAGCTCATCTGTCCTAGGTAAAGGATGGGCATCAGTTTTAGTGATTGCATTTAGAGCTCTATAGTCCACATATAATCTCAACTCCTTGGATCCTGCCTTTGGCACCAGTACAACTGGACTAGACCATGGACTGGTAGAGGGTTCTATTACCCCGAGATCAAGCATCTTGTTGACTTCTTCCTTTATGTGGGTTCTTACTTGATCTGACATCCTGTAACCTCTGCTTGTAACAGGTAAACAGGTCACCAGTCAGAATATCATGCTGGCCCCAGGGGGTCAAGCCTGGTAATAGTGAAAACAGGGAGGCAAATTGATTTAACAAAAACTTGCACTCCTGTTGTTCCAGTGTCAGATTAGAAGAGAGATTAACTCCTTCTATTTTCTCATCTAAAGGTTGTCCCCTGAAGACATCAGGTAGAGGTCCACTCTCTTCCTCCTCTTGAGCTGAAGTTAGAAGCAAAGCTCTTACTTCTGGTCTTGAGACATAGGCTATTAGACAGTTGGTGTGAAAGACCCTGGGGGCCTCTTTACGATTGCCTAAGTCCACCAGATAATTGACGTCTCCAAGTTTTCCCACAGCCTTGAAAGGTCCAATCCATTTGTCCTGTAAGGACCTCTGCCTTGTAGGGACCATAACTAAAACATGCTGGTCTTGAGTAAACTCACCCATGTTGGGCTTCTGGTCATGCCAATGCTTCACCAGAGCCTGACCTGCTTTTAAGTTATCCAATGCTTCTTTTTATCATGTGTAAAACTCCTCCGGAGACACAAAACATAGTCAGTGACTCTCACTGGCTTGGGAGAAGTAGCTCTCTCCAACCCCTCCTTAATTAGGGCCAATGGACCTCTAACTGGATGACCCTAGAGAAGTTCAAAGGGACTAAATCCAACTCCCTCCTGAGAGACTTCTCTATTAGCAAAGAGAAGGCATGGCAGTAGAAGGTCCGACTTTCTCCTAAGGGGTTCCTCTAAAGCACCTATCATGCTCTTCATAGTATGGTTAAACCTCTCTACTAACCCATTCTTCTGGGGATGGTAGGCAGTTGAGAACTTGTAAGTCACTCCACAGTTTTTCCACAAGGCCTGCATGTAGTGGGACACGAAATTGGATCCCCTGTCAGAGTTGAGTTCCTTAGGAAAACCTACCCTGGTAAAAATACCAAGTAGGGCCTTAGCCACAGCATGAGCTGTTACAGTCCTCATAGGTATAGCTTTGGGATACCTAGTAGCATGGTCTACTACAACCAATATAAATCAATTGCTTGAAAAGGTTGGAGGGTCTAAGGTACCAACAATGTCGATTCCTATCACAAAAGGGACTCCCACCACTGGGAAAGGCACAAAAGGTGCCACATTGTTGGTTCCATTCTTGCCAGATGTCTGACAAGTGTGGCAGCTCCTACAGAATTTATCTACATCAGACCCAAACTTAGGCCAGTAGAAATACAGAGAAAGCTTTTTCTAGGTCTTCTTGAAGCTCAAATGACCAGCCAAAGGAATCTTGTGGGATACCTGTAGGAACTAGTGTCTTGTCTCTAGAGGCACTACAAGTATTCTGTAGTCCCCTGGGATAGACTCAGTTGGTTTACTGTAGAAGAGACCATCTTCCCAGTACAACCTATGCTTCCCTGGCTCTTGCCCGTCAGCTGGGTAGCTGCCTGTTGGTGAAAACCTTCAAGAGTAGGGCACTCTCGTTGACCTCTGCTGAAGTCTGCCCTAAAGGGGCCACCTTCTGCCAGTAAAGACTGCAGCTCAGGATGGTCTTTAGGATCCAGATCTCCAACAGGGGTAAGGTCTTCTTCCAGCTTTGAATCTTGAGCAGCTGATTCAACCTTTCCTGGTTGTTCCTCACACTCAGCCTCAGCTGCAGGAGCAGTCACAGGTGTGACCTTGGACAGCCCTCTCAGGGATGTCTTTGTGCGTAGCACAGGCGTGCTTTCTGGCTTTTTCTTTGAGACCTTAGGTTTCCCTTTTGGCTCATTCTTCTTAGAAATAGCAGTCAGTAATTACTGTGGACTGGGTGTTATAGATTCCTCTGTAACATCCACTATAGAGTCAGTTAAGGTACTCTCTCTGCTCTTCCTTGTCTGCCCCTGTTTCCTTTTACTGGAAGGCCTGGGGATGCTTGATACAACTCCAAGAGTTTCTAAGTCATTCCCCAACAGGACTCTCTCAGGCACCTCACTTTGTACACAAACAGGTATCTTGACAGTCATGTTGTTGCACTGGATGAGAGCTGGTAGTCTAGGAAGCATGTGGACAGGGCCCCCAGCAAGCTTAGTGAGGCCTTTGGGTGCCTTAGCAACATCCTCAGGTTTGAAAAAAGATTAATCCACCACTGTAATGCTGGCCCCAGTGCCTCTAATGGCAGGGGTTTCCTGACCATTCACGAGTACACTGTCCTTGTAATATTCTTTTGTGTTATCTGGAATTGAATTATAGACATCTAAATTCTGCTGTTCCCACAGACCCAGGACACGAAAGAAACACTGGCAGAGACTCCAATGGGGTCTTGAGCCCGTAATTGAAAGTTTCCACTTGCCATTTGTACTTATCCCTCTGGGGAAAAGGCTAAGAAGACAGTGTGGACCCCTGACGGTTTAACCTTTCATCTGGGATCCCCTTTCACATTGTCAGTAGACCCACAAGCATAACATTTTCCAAATATTTTGACAAATGGGGGTTTCTGCTGACCACCCTCTGGTTTGGCACCAGAGGTTTCACTAGCCTGATTCGGTTTCCCTTGTGGCTTACCCCTTTTCTGTTTGGGGCCCTCTTTTGGATTGGAGGTACTAGAATTCTATTTGCCATCTTTCTTTTGCTGCTTCCCATCATCCTTCTTCTGAGTTGCCCTAGAATCCTTGTGAGTAGCCACGTTGGCAACCCACAAGTCAGCAGCCTTTGCTAACATCTTTGGATCAATTTCCTTAGAGTCAGCCAAGTGCTGTCTCAGCTCAGGAGAGCAGGCATCAAACATAGATTCTAATAAACATATATTTCACATTCCTTCAACAAAAGTGTTAACTCTGTAACCCTTTATCCAACCATCTAAGTTTTGAAAACATTCACACACCCAGGTAGCCCAAGAGGTACCATCATGCTTTTTGAGGGTCCTAAATCTCTTAAGGCACTGGGAAGGAGTTTTCGCAAATCTAGCTATCAAAGATAGCTTCACATTTTCATACTCCAAACTTTCAAGTTCACCCACCTCCATTGAAGCATCAGTTGCAACCTGGGGGAGCATAGACAAAAGCCAAGGAATCAACTGATTCCCTGTGAAACCCTGAATCCCATAGTTATATTCAAAAGCAGCCAGTCAATCCAAAATATCAAGTCTTACCCCATGCATACTGACAGCTTCTTTAGGCATGTGAGGCATCTTAGGACTGGAAGACCTAGAAGACTCTGGAATAGAACAATTTTCAAGAGACAATGGGCCTCATTACGTGGTAGGAGGTAACCATGGTGCTATTAGCACCATGGCTACCCCCTCACCGCATTCCGGGTCCGGGTTCCCGAAATAGGGACTTACCGGGTCATTCCAACCTTGGAGGACCCGGTAAGTTCCCATTCCAGGAACCATTATCCATTCCCATTCGAGGCCCCATAGGGCTGAATGGGAATGGGGATGGAGCTAATAATGGTACCGCAATTTGCGGTACCGTTATTAGCTGTGAAGTCCCTTAACGGGTCCCGTCCTTAAAACCTGGTAAAACCAGGCATTAAGGAAGGGACCCACTAAGGGACCTCAGAATAGGGTGGTAAGTGATTACCGGCACCGGTGCCTTTACCGGTGCCGGTAATCCCTTACCACCTACCGTATAATGAGGCCCAATTTCTTCATTTCAAGAGCATGATGCATTTCCATTTCTCTGAGTTTGATTTCTTGATGTTTACTTTCAGTTTGCATTTGGAGCCTTTTGAACTCTAACTCAAGTCTCATTTTTTCAAGATGGACACATTCTAGACTCAGTACTGAACCTGGTAGGGTCCCTGTGGCTATAGCTTGAGGGCCTAAAGCAGGTAGAGGTGCAGTGGGGCTCACATCCTGAGACTCCTCTGACTCTTCTAGCTCATCAATAACATCAGAGTTAGACTCTGAATCATTACCATCCTCATCAAAACTATCCACATTTGCTCTGGAGGTAGGGGCTATAGCTCTACCCCTCAGTCTTTGATGATTCAACAATTTCTCAATCAATTCAAGTGTCCTGCCTTTGCCAGAGAGAGACCTGACCTTACACATATCTTTCAGTTGATCTACTGTTAGAATGATCAGGGCTTCCTGTTTGAAGTTATCCATATTTGGCATTTATATAACAAATGCTTTTCTAGTGGGGCTTAGCCTTGTGAAGGCTATTTGAACAAAAGAGCAGCACTCTCAATGTAACAACTATACTTTATCCTCACTGCTTGCCACCAGTGTTAGGCAGAAATGCACGCAGTACCCTCTGGACCTCCACATATAATTAGGACTACAGGTGTAAGCAAACACCAAGCTTTGGTATAAGTCTGTACTACACAGTTTGTGGTAGCGAGCTGAGCAGCCAGGCTTATCTCAAGAGGGAATGTTAGCAGTACAAGGATGTTACACAGAGGTCTTACAATCATAATGGTTCAAGTAGACACTAACACTCAAGGTTTCTTGGTAACACACGTATTAATTTATTGCAAAGTCATTTAGAAAACATTCACTAGAAGGAGGCAACTTAATATTATACAAAAATACACTTCAATACCAAACCAATATGTTTCTGAGTAAATTAGGCTCCCCTGAAATAGGAGCAAAATGGCATTTCAATTACTGTGAATGGGAGTAAAAGGGCACAAGTTAATAGACTAGATCACAAATACTTTCTTAGACAGTGCAAATAGTTTCGGTTCACTAGAGGACTCGATTCAGTTCAATAGGCATAGGCCAAAGTCAATGGACTAGTGTTTTTGATAGGAAATAGCAGTTCTTGTAGTAAACAGGAAAGTCTTTGCCAATGTTCTCAGAAGTAGTTTGTACGAAAAAGAATCATATGTTGCTTCAGAAAGTGATTAGGCCTGCAAATTGGGAAAGTTTCAGGAACTTTCACTGCGAGAGGTAAGTTCTCTCAATCAGGTGCAAGATGCAGCTGAAGACGTTGATTCCTGGCAGTTCCTGCAGATCTCACTGTTCCTGAGCCTCAGTCGTGGGGACAAGAGGGAGGACGTCGGGGGACTCCTGCACTGCACGGGGACGGGTCAAACAAGCTGGCAAAATGGAAGATCTTCGGTTCGAGTAGCTGTCGTCAAGCACACAAGCTGGTGTCCTTCCCCCTGGTTAATCCTAACCAGCTCCGAGAATGGTATCCATGTGGCTTACGAGTTGATTGGTCTCACCAACTCAAAGGAAGAAGTCGTCCTTGAAGGGGCTTCTCTGTCGAGATGATCTTGGCAATTCGGACCTGCAGCAGGGGGTTCACCGGGCAAACCAACGGTCCATGAGTTGCAGCAGCCGTCCTCTTCCAGCTCGTCTTCGGTTCTTTCGTTCCAGTGGTCAACTATGCTTTCCAGTCCAAGATACTCGCCTTTTAAACAGTTTTCTCCCTTTCATTCCAGCTTAGCTGCCACTCCCCCAGAAGGGTGGCTGTCCTTGCCAGACAGTCAACCAGCCAATCACACCAGAGTGCATATGGGGCTACTAGGAGACTAAGCACAGGGAGTTTCGGGCACCTACCTCACTTGCCCACGCCAGACACTCAGACGCCAGAGGCGGTCTTCAGTCCTGAAGCGCCCCAAAGGCATTGAAACCAAGGGACCAAACCTAGTTTGGCGTGCAGAGACAAACTCGAGAAGGACTTTCCAAAAATAAATGGCCAAAAAAGAAGACCGGTACCCGTTTAAACAAAGGGGCTTAAGGCGCCACCTTGAAAAACATGGCTCAAGACTTTCCTCTTTTCCTCTTCTTCCCTTTGTTTCTCTTCTGCTAATCTCACAGTCACTGTGATTGGTGTACAGGGCCCTTGTGCATCTTCCGGACCCTAACCTCCCACATCCAATTTTCCTGCTTCTGTCACTCAGCACTTGCCTCAGCACAACCCTCCCCCCTGGAGGCTTTGCACTTCTCCACCTTTCGCGGCGCCAAGCCGTGTAGAACTTCCCATACCCTGCACTTCACCTCTGACTCTCCCAAGAGCACGGAAACCCCAGCAACTTCCCCCATTGCCCTCTTCCTTGCTGCACTTGCACATTCTGAATACTCACAAGCCATAGTAGGTTTGTTCGTTTTTTTCACAAACTGCATATTATATTCCTTTGTTTTCTACTGTATTTCTCTCGCATGTTCCCGCCTGTTGCCCTGTGGGCACTTTGTAACAGTATGTACTTCCTGTATAAGTGCCTAACAAGCAAAAAATAAATGAAATACATAAATGCATATCATTTACTACACCAGGTAAATTAACATTAGTCACCCCACATAATTGAAATGCAAAGATATTTTTAAAACTCACTGACAACACTGATCCCCCTGACTCTGTATATCATTCAAAAGTGAAATGGCTGTGCCACTAAAAAGTAGTAAATAGAACTTTGAAGCTAGAAACATAATGCATCCGAGAAATCCTAGCAGGTACAAAGAAGATTGGCAGTCAATATGCGTGCTGGGTTTGGCTGGCTTTCAAACCTCCTTGGGAAAGTAAACAGATTAACAGGATATGCAGATCCTTCCCGAAGCAAAGCTACACAAAGGATCATGTGCTCCTTCCACAGCTCATTTACGATTGTTTCTGTGTTTTTATCAGATGCCTCAAAAGTACTTTAGAGGAGCAGGGCTGGGAACTATACAACTCCACAATGCCAATAGCCGGAGGCAACGGAGCTCTTCTGCACAGTAGAATAGAAACGTGCACTTCCACTCACTGTGCCTCAAGCTGTAATTAACCATCTTATTGCAAACTAAAACCCTTTGATTTTTCTGTTTTCTCGTATTCAATATGTTTAAGTTTTTAACATTTGGGGTCATTATGACCCTGGCGGTAGCCATGCCGTTAAAAACATTCCAGCCTTGGCAGTCCCGGCAAATCCCCATTGCTGGGTGCCTGTATTTATTACTCCCCATTCCCATTTGAGTCCCATTGGACTCAATGGGAATGGGGAGGCCGGATGCACCGGCACCATTCGCGAATGGCGCCGGTGCATCCGACATGGTCTGCTCGCAGGTGGCGGAAAGGCAGCCACAAGCAGAACTTGTAGTTTGCCAGTCCGGTAACAACAGCGCACCGTTGTTACCAGACTGGAAAACTTGTAATGAGGCCCATTGTCTCCCCATGAGCCAGTCGGATAATGGAGTGCAACGCCCAGTTGAGAGAAAACTTTGCTTGAAGGTTAGTATTGCATTTACGGTTCTACATGCTTCCATTGTTGTAAGTTTGATGGAGGTAAGTTTGGCTGAGTTACTCTGATTGTGAAATTGGTCACCTTTATTTATTTTTTGTTTTGTTATGTGGGGTTGCCCATGCCCCGCCCACCCCCACATGTTTACGCTCCTGCCCCATATATATATGTGCAACTGCCAATAACTGAGTCAATCAAAATTGACACCTTCATAATTAAAACGATTTAACCACTGTAGACCTTACTTACAAAGACCAGGAAGAGTGATCTGTTTGCAATTGCATGGCACAGTTTGTACAGAATTACCTCACTACACTGATTGCTCAGTTACTAACTCGAAATTATCATTGTTGTGCGGTCTTAGTTTTGTAACTTGTAGCTTGTGCTATTTTCATTTTTGGCATCATATCTTTGTGTCATTAAACAACTATTAAAGTATCTTAGCTGCCTTTCATACAACAAATGTAAATAAAAATAGCTACTTCCCTTCTGTCAGCAGTTCCTTAGTAGTGCAACAATTGGTATAGTAGGCCCCTGCAGCCCACAGTGGAGGGGCCGCGTGTCCAGTGGGGCCCCTCAGCACTCTGTTTGTAGAAAGAAAACTTATATTTCTTTCTAAAGTCAGAGTGCAGAAAATCTGCCTTAAAAAATAAAAGCGTAAAAAAGGTGGGGCCCGGAACAATGTCTCCCTATACTGGGATTTAAATCAACAACAAAAAAAGCGCCCATAGGAGCCACTTCACAACTCATTATTACTGGCTATTCCACAAATATACCTTGCATCCCATCCTATCTCCAAACCTACCTTACATTTATTTTCAGGGGCAACCCAAACACTCATGCAAAAATAAATGTTATTCAATTTCAATTTCAATTTCAATAAATGGTATCCTGGCTGTAATTGCGCCGCGTTACTGCCCAATGCTATTAGAGTTACCGCAATTAGGTCTGACGTAATTTGCGCCGGATCCCGAATTGCAGTGGGGAGATAAATCCCAGTTCCCATTGGGTTCATTGGACGCAATGGGGGTTTCTCAGCACTATTAATGCTGGTGCAATTAGCCCTCCATTAATTGCATCGGAAATGGGCGTAAAATGGAGATTTTTTACCTCAAGCAAAAAGCTGGTGGTAAAACTCACATTTTTCATCCAACTCAAGATTGGATGGAGCGGTAAATGCGACGCTAACAGGATTGCCACAGTATTTTACTGCTCCGCCCAACTCGTGATGTCCCCCTATATGTTCACTAACCATAAAGAAAATTTTGACTGAAAAGTTGTTGTGATGGGCTTAGTAAACTGCGCCTCAATTTTCTCTAATCCAATACAACTTAGTTTCGGTGAATTTCCACTACATAGAACACAGGGGATTTTCTGAACTCTGCGCCATGTACCTCAAACCTGACTGTTTCAATGTAACATTGTCATTTCCACCATCTACATCGGTCAAGCCTAGTTGGCACCCACAAAAAGTCAACAAAGAAAAGTGATTGACTATATGTTTCCTGTCTCAGATGTAGGCGAATGTGAATGCAATTTACTGTGACCATTACTGCCACAGCTTGTTGCTGCAACTTAATGGAACTGATTTACAGTGTCCATTACTGGCATGGATTGTGGCTGCAGCTTCATGAAAGTGATTCACAGTGACCATAATGGCATAGATTTTCACTGCAGATTTATAAAAGTGCTTGAAAATAGGGACCACACTGGGAGGGATTATGCCCACAGCTTTGTTTCCCTGTGTGTGCAAGTCTGTTGCACTAATAGATGTGAGGAGTCAATGCCCCAGCACTAAAAACACTTAACTTCCACCTCTGACTGTGATTCATTTAAAGTGTCTACTCAGGAGCCGACCACTCTACTGGTAAAAAAGGCTTCCCCCACCACTGACATGCACATAACATTACTGGACAAACAGAGAGGTGGCTGGTACATTTGGCACCAGGGGTCAAGCACCACCCACTTGTTTCTATGATCCAAACACATACTTATTTCTTTCACTTAGTCCTGTGTCCCACGTTGTGATGCTGGAAATGCATTGGAGGGACAGAGCCTCCATATCCCAGTCCGGTACTCCCTTATCATGTGTGTTCTGTGTTGTTTTCTGCATAGGAGTCCATGTGGGACTCCAGGCAGTACAGCTCTTCCTCTTTTTGGTTGTGGTGAACTGAGACCCGTGGCATATCCTTATGGCACCAATGGGTGGGGGTACAACCCTGTACCCCTAGTGTATGCTTATGGGCACCTGTGTGTGGCCCACAGAGCAGTGAATGGGCTGGTGGCAGCTCCATGTTGAATTTGATAGGTGCTCTGAGTATCCTCCATTTGGGATACCCAGACCCTGCCATAGGAATCAGTGGACCTGTTACCCTTGTTTTCCCAAAGTCCTCGGAAGTCCTGACTCTGTCCCTTCCCCTGACTGGCTGTTGAGAGGAAGAACCATATATGGTATTGTGGAGAAGTCCAGGCCAGACTGGCTGGAGCCTTCCCAGTGACTGTATGTTGTGGGTACGCCCTTGGGGTGGGACCTGGGTGAATGGAGTGTGTGACCAATATGCATTCCATGTTATGGGTGTCTGGTAGCTGTGTGTGTGACACAAAGAATGAGACCGCCCTGCCCGAAACTGACATGAATATGCAGTGTGGTGTGCTGAAAGGCTGGGTGCTTGCCCCAATCCACATTCCTTGTTGTGAGTTTCTGGGTGGAAGTAAATGGCCTGAATGCACTGTGGGCCTGGTTGGCTGCCTGCATGCATAAATGCCCTTCTGAATGATTGGCTACCTGGGTTTGGCTCAGCAGTGTGAATGAGAGACATAACTGTATATCTGGGGATCTCTCACTTACCAGAATTGTTCATAAGTTGAAGTTGAAACTTGAAGCTGTTTATCCTTGAAGCCCAGCTGGAAGAAGAAGAATTGCTGCTGCTTTCCCTCGACCCAATCCGAAAGCTGTCAAGTCTGTTGAGGACTGATCCAAGAGAGGACCTGGCTAGGAGACCTCTCCCTGAGCTACAACGGAACATTGTGCAGAAATTTGATCTTCATTGAGGCACCCTGGAAGCCAGTCCCGAAAGACTGTCGACCGGAGACGGGGTCCGCCGAAAAATCTCAAGAAAAGCACCCGGACATCGAGCCCTTCGAAGTCCATTGCCGTCGACCAGGGTTTGGAGGATTTCCATAACCACTGGAAGCCAGTCGAGTTGTGGTGCCCAGAAGCGGGGACAGATTGACACTGTGCTGCTCGATGACAGGAGCCGCAACACTCCACCTTTTGCCTAAGAACATTTAAACCAAGGACTCCCTTGCCATCACTGTCAACCGCTTTGGCCCGCCGGAGAAAGTCAAGGTCATCGACGAACCAAGGAGAATCCACCAGTGGGTTTACCGCCACCTGAAGTCCACAAAGACGCTGACAAGTGAAGATCCAAAGTCCAGCAGTGGTTGGGTCCCGATCGCTGACGCTGACATCCAACTCCAACCCTCGACGCCCGCTGGAGGAGGAGGAAGAGAATAGCCGAGGCATGGCATGCACCCATCCCCAGGGTCAGACCCTCACCGTGGACCCTCACTGACACCCAGTTGGTGACCCTGTACCTCCTCAATAGGGAGACCCTTACTGTGCTGCTCAGTACAATACATGAGGACAGAGGGAGCAGGACAAACATCCATAAACCTGTGCCCCCACTACTCAAGCTAGTGTCAGTATCACAGCTCCTAGGTACTGGCACCTTCCAGCACACAGCCCTCTTTCTGTGCAGTTCTTGTACAGTTGCTGGATGCCCGCCTGCGGCAGGTGCAAAACCACATTGCACTGCCCACCACCCCAACCCAGGTCAATGCCATAAAGGCAAAGATCTACGCCGTAGACCAATTGCCTAACATGATTGCATCCCTGGACTGTACTCCTGCTGCGTTGGTGGTCCTCCAGGCCAGGAAGCAGTGTATCAAAATCACAAGCACTCCCACTCCCTCAAAGTGCTTGTGACCTGTGCCCCCAACCTCATCATCACCCACTGCTGTGCCCGCTATCCAGGTTCCACCCACGAATTCATGGTCCTATGGAACAGCGCACTTTCAGGATACATGGAGAGGCACAGATGACAACAGACCTGGATAGTGGGTGAGTAAAACTGCGAGCAGGTCTGTACTGTGGAGCACCTGGCAAAATCGTGGGGTTTTGGGGATGTGAATAATGCACAGAGCATGGCATGACAAAAAATGCAAAACCATTACCCGGCCAGCTCCTGCACTAATGACAGAGTAGAGCATGCACATGTTGAACTCACCTGGACAGACATGCAGATGAACATATACAGCAGCAATTAATTCCACACACACGACTACAGGTACCACAATGCATCTTGCATAATCCAAAGTAATAACAGAGTGCCACATTGCAGCACACAACAGTAGCACTGCCAGTGCCACACCCATGCACCTATGTACACCCACACTACAATGCTGACGCACTGCCCCCAGAAGCATAGGGAAGGCCGATAGGCAACCCAGCAAACCACATGCACGAGAGCAATACGCAGCCAAAAGACAGCCACCAGGTACACAAGTCACTGATAGAAACATCACCAAACATCTGCTGCAATGTAACAGGGTGAATGTGATGCCAAAACAATTCATGATACCAGTGACACAGCATGCACAGACATTGTATGGGGGGAACATACATGGGGAGACACGAGTCTGCACTGAGCACACATTAGGACTCCTGAAGGCATGTTTTCGCTGCCTAGATTGTACAGGCGGAGGCCTTATGAATGCTCCAGAGAAAGTAGGAAAGATAGTGCTTGGGTGTGCCATGCTACACAACATCTACATAAGGAGGAATGTACCCCTACACTGTGATGTGGACTTTCAACCCCAGATGATGATGACGAAGTGCCTGTGACAGGGGCCACAGCAGGCAACATCGGAAATTACATGAGGGATGGGAGACTGGCTCGCCAGGCACTGATTGACAATTTCTTTTTAGTAATTTCCCTGTCACAAGACATGCACCACTGTGTGACTGTCATTTCTGTAAATAAACTCCACAATGGCACAATCAGGAATGTTCTTACATTGATGCAGTTCAACTGTTTTATTCTAACTATGTGTCCTGACTATCCCCTCGGCACCAAACCCCCAGCACACTATCCCCCAGCCACCAACTCCCCAGCACACTATCCCCCTTCCTCCCTCCCGCCACCAACTCAAAGCACACTATCCTATCCCCTCGCTCCGCTCCCGCCACCAACTCCCCAGCCCAGTATCCCTCCTCCTCCCTCCCACCACCAACTCCCCAGCATGGCCCCTCAGGGCAATAAGTGTCTCGATGTTGCCTACAACTGGGGACTCTTTCCACCCTGCCAGCCCCCAGTGATTTTGGGTGCAGATGGCAATGGGACTGTCTCCTAGGTGTGCTCTGCTGTGACTACTCTGTGTGAATTGGAGAACTTGAAGGGATGGAGCCTGGCCGCAGAAGCTGTTGACGTGTCAATTTGTTTCCCTGGTGGATTGCCTCAGCGAGTGTCAAGACACCTTCTGACATCTCCCTGACCCTCTGCCACATACTGTCAGGGCGGTCGTACATGCAGCTGCTTCCGCCCAGCTCCTTGCCATGTTACGCACAATCCTGCGGGCTACCCCTTGCAGGCAGTCACGGATTGCCTGCAGGTGTTTGGTGTGTGTATGACCTATTGTCTCCATCTCCCTCTGTCTGGGCTCCATCTCTTCCAGCCTCTGCAGCACAGTGCTGCTTGGTGGTGTGTGCTGTATGGGAGAGGGACTGTCAACTGGGCTGAAATCAGGAAGCCATAAGAGGGTGTGTCAATGTCCAGCTCAGGTGTCTGAGCACACCATCTGCACCAAGGGCTGCCTTGTGTATGTGGACACTGGCAGCGTGGAGGGCTCTTCGGGGTCTGTGGACACTAGTGGCATGGAGTGCCCTTCAGGGTCTTTGGATGCTGGCGGCATGGAAGGATCTCCGGGGTCTGTGGCCCTTCTGTATGTGGTGACATCGGGCTGATGTCCCCCTGTCTATCCACAGCCACCCTGTCAGCAGGTGTGGTCTCAGTGTTTGAGCCTCCAGCTACAGAAGTGGGTGGAGTGTGCCGTGCACTAGTCCTGGTGGCCTGTGGAGTGGATGTTTTGCTTGGCCATGCTGTGTTGCAGTGTCTCACAGTGGGACATCCACCTCAGCGTATTCTGACTGGGCATTTGCGGGGTGGTTGTGGTGGCAGACCTTGAGGGACTGGATGTGCCGCTCCCAGATGGGTCTGCATCCTCCTCTTCATCTGATGCCTCTGGAAATGCATGAGTGCCTGTAGGGGACCTAGTAAATGTGGTTCCGCCATGTGTGTTGGCATGCAAGACACATTTGCAATGGTTCAAAGTGGGACCCCACACATATGGGCAAATGGGTATGGTTGGTCAGGGGAGATTGCATGTGGGCCAAGCATCATGGGGATGCTTATAGCAATAGGTGTGTGACACATGGCCAGTTGGTTTTTGGCTGGTGTGTGGGGAGGGCAGCGTGTCCATGCTGGGGCAGCTGATGTATGGCAATTATGCTTGTGGTCCTTCATGCCTCCGCATCCCCTCCCTGGGTGGCACTCACATGGCAGGGGTGGAGGTCAGTGGTCGAAGCGTATGAAAAGAAGTAGTGGAACTATGTTGCCTGCTGGCCTGCACTCACTCCCCACAAACCCCATCACCATGTCCCCTCCCACACACAATGCACACCCCCAAAAACTTGCACCTGCTGTTTAAGGGAACGTTCAGTGCAGTGCACTGAAAGTGAAAGATTAAACTTCTTCCTACACTTTTATTTTAAAACAAAACCTGTGGGATGTAGTGACGCGCTCCGCTATGCTATGCAGCATCACCCTGCCAGCTATGGTGAAAGAAACAGCAACAATGGCGAAAAAACCCTTGTGTGTGCCAAATACTGCGAAAAACCTACAAAAAACGTGTGCTTCAGCACACAAAACAAAGGATACATAACCTACCACCCATGATGCATGTGCGGGGAAATAGAGTACACCCTGCAGAAAAGGTGCCAGTGGGCTCCATGACCAACAAACAGAGTGCAGAGAGGAAAGCAGCACTTTGCAAGTGAAACCCCAAAATGTGCTTACACATGACATTTGATTTGTTGCTAAAAACTCCTAAATGCCGATACACAACACTTCTCCACATTCACAATCTTGCCTGGTGCTAAAATAATGTATCAAATGAAGCATTGTAAAAAGTCTGAACACTGGCAGCATCTATGCCAAAATCTGGGTGCAGTACCCGGGGCTATCTGAATGACAGCTGTCAGAGGAGTACTGAGGAAACTTTAAAATGACCTAAAACTAAAAAGTCTGCTGGATTAGCAAACATAAAGAGGATTGTTGCCAGAAAGGAATACAGATTTTAGTTGTGTTTTTCCCACAGATTTTAAGGCCAGGAAAGAAATGTATTTATGGTTGATGTAAAAAATATGGTTTTTGCTGGGTTTAAAAAGTTAATTAGCCAGGCTGAAGCTGCAAGAACTGGAAAAGCAGGTTTTTCTCCCAGAAGGAGGGCCTTCCTGTCAGCAGAAACTCACTGGGAGGTGCTAATTGCTTTTTATCGCAGGAATGAACAATGGACATCCTCCAACCCAGGATATTGAAGGTGTGAAAGGTCGTAAAACTGCTGCAGCGCAGGAAACTCCTGGCTGACAGAAGAAAATTCCAAAGGAGGGAGCTACCACATGCTTCAAGGAGTAACAGATACTGACCATTTGGGGTTAATAGGATATGTAATGGACATTTTTAGAAGGTGTATAACTTACTATCAGAAGGGGTGAAAAATCTGAAAATGGCAGATTAATTAACCTACATTTTTGCACTACCTTTGAAAACTTAGTACAGCCGTGTAGCTTATTCTGAACAGGAATAGCAATACATGTTGGTTTAAGGGGACTGTATTTCAGCTAGAATAGTGAAACTTTATACACACATTCCCATGGTAAATGTGCATATTTGTGGAAATGTACAGAAATATTGGAACATGTTCTCATAACAAAATTGACAAAATTGTGCAGAAAGTCGAAACCAAGTCTCAGAGCTGTAGAATTTTGATGAGCAGATATTCCATAAAATATGCAATCTGTGTATGTGATTTTTATAGAGGGTGCACATGTGTAAATATGTATTTTGCCAAAATTAGACTTTGTGTTCCAGTGGCTAGGGGTGGATTCTCAGCATCATAAAATGATACCATAAAGATGACACTCTGTTTAACTCCTCCTATCAAGGCAGACAGTAGACTCTGATCCAATCACCTTTCACAGGGGCAAACTTAGCTAAACCGGCCCACACACCCCCTTTGTGATGTCATTTTAGAGGATAAATAGAGACAGCTGACAAAACATAGGGACTCACAGATCCACTCACTTTCCTGATTCCGGCGAAGCACTCTGATCCAGCATCCTACATGCAGCTTTAATATTCTTCCAGATCCAGATGCCAAATCTTTTGCCAGCAATAGAGACTATTGATTTCCAGCAAGGCCCAAATACTCAAATGTATTCTCTCTACCCAGTAAAGTGCTGGGTGATGTGAGAAGGCCTTTTGAACCAGTAACCTGAAATTCTCTGGCTTGCCACCACTAGGCTTGCCTAAGGAACTCCCATCCAGCTGATTAAAATACCCACAGACTAGGAGGGCAGATCCTGTGCAAATCTGGCGACCGGCATAGCTGTTCCAGTACTGTGCCTGATGTGCTGTTGATCCTAGACCAGACCCAATCCTATGACCAGAGCTTACAATCCCATTTAGAAACGTATCCTTTGAGTATTAATAGGAAGAACTGTGGCCCATAGTATATTTACTTTGTCTTATACCTATTTCCAACCCATCCTATCTTTCATCCAGAACCAGTATTGTGAGAACCATCTTTGCACTGACCCTTTTCTCACCTGAAGAAGTCGAGTTTCCTTAACAGGCGGCTCACGTTGATCAAGTGACAGTAAAATCCCTGTGTGGTATTCGCTTTATCATAGTCATCCTCTAGTGTAAGCAAACCCATTTATCATTTTCAAAAGTGCATTTCTGTTTTCCATTCTCATGCCTATCTCACAAAAATGACCTTTTCTAAAACCTCTATAACTCCCTCAGTGTTTAGATAGAAACAAAATTTCAACTCCTACTTGTACCTAACATCCATAACTATCCATAGAAACCAAAACCCACATTTTAAATACATAAATAAATATTTACCTTTGCAAACTAGCCTGATTCCTGGTTCAGTGTGACTGGGGGGGGGGTCTCAGGAGAAGGGTGTGATATGACTGGTATATCGTTCAGAATATTGAATTTATAGATAAAAACAAATAAGGGTTTCAGTTGTGCACTACATGCTGGGCTTTGACTTGGGTGTGTGCCGGATTGAAATCAATTACAACTTGGGGGCTCGTCGCGAGATCCTGAATTAGACATTCCACTCGTGACAGTCTAACACAGAGCGCTAGCTGATGGGGTACATACACCTTGTTGGGTTACCATACTGTGCTACACTGTAAAAACACCCCTCGAAAGAAATACTCAAAGGAGTTGGGCCTGTTTGCAAAAGTGAAGTAACCCTGAAATAAGCCAGAAGGAAATTAATATTTCCGGAATGGCGACCCCAGTGGAAATCAATATTGCAAGGGAACACTTACTGCACAAATTGTTTGTCTGGGGTGAATGGCTAGAACAGGACGAACAGATATGGCTGCAGGGAACGAAACAAGAAGTCACTGAAACCAACCTTAATATCTGGCAGGACAATGGGCCATTACATCAAGCACTCAGTGAGCTGTACATGACCCCTAAAATGAAAGAGGAGCAATGCAAAATTGGCAAAATACCAGCCTACCTGTACCTCCACATAGGAGTCATACAGGAAAAATACGCAGACCATGTAGACTTCACAAAGAGGCAAGGGGAAGCAATGCAGAAAATCCAGAGCAATCTGGACTCTGCAGAGCAAAGGCTCCAGGTTAGCCAAGAATCTGAAACAGAGGATAGGCAGTATGCCACCAAACTGCAAGAAGAACTGACGCTCTTACTGCAAAAGAATGCAGAGCAAGACGCCCAGGTATTGACACTGCAAAAAGAGTGTCAAGATAGGTTGTATTCTCTACAACAGAGCCAACGAAAGCTGGAGCAGAAATTAAATTATAATAGAGCCTGCGCAGGGCAGATAATTGCCCTAGAAAGTCAGATTGATGAACTAAAGGAGGAAAATAAAATGAGCAGAGGAGAACTCTATGTCAAGAGAGGGGCGCCTTAGGCCAGGAAGTGAGCCAGTTAAAAACCAGGATAGAAGAAAGAAAGCTGGCCCTCCTGGAGCTTAGTGGAGTCAAAAACGATTATGGAAAGCTGTTAGAGCACACCAGGTGGGTGGAGGAGACTCTGGCAAAGAATAATCAGACCAGTAAGGACCAAACTCAGAAGGTGAGTCTCCTGCATCAAAAAATGGCACAATACTCCCAATTCAGGCAGGAAGCACAGAGAGACAATGAAGAACAACTCATAGAGACCAGTAAGGCCTTAATAGAGGAGCAAAAAGGTCAGATATCGGCATGTCATCAGGAAATAGGGGCTGAAAAAGATGAGGTAAGATGGGAGAGAGAAACCCCTGAGCATAACCTCAGGAACCCTGGTATCAGGGACTTTAATTCCTTCAATTCCATGGACTCTGCCACCCCCATGTCCACTGGCCCATATGAACCAAGGGTCACAGGGATGGTAGACTTCAACACAATGGGAAATATGGGACTGATAGATCAACGCCTCCCAGAAATGGATGGGCGGGCATCTATGTACAGGTTCCCAAATATTAGGGCCAGCCTCTCTGATCAGGGAGAGTCCAGTGAGGGGAGAATCAGAGAACTGGATCCTCAGAAATATCACCTACCTATAGATCAGTCAGTAAAATTTGGTGGGGAATTCAATGAAAATAGGCCCACTAAGAGCAACTTAAAAACCTCTTCTCAGCTAGGACAGCGGGGGCAGTACTCAGCCACTCCTGGGAGCAAAGGAGAGTCAGAAGACTCTTCTGAGCACCACAGACCACAAGAGACTAGGCCCCCATGTTCTGCCAGCCAATCCAAAGCTCGCAGAATCAGGGAGAGCTTAGAGGAACAGACAGCCACCTCAGGTAGCAGTGCCTCTGAGTCAGAGGATGAGTGGACCAGGGTGACCAAAACTAAAAAGGCCAACAAAGTTAAGAGAGCTTTACTGAAAGATCCCCTACAGCAAATCAAGGCTATTAGGAGCGTCATCACGTCCTACCATGAAAATGCCAAATATTCAGTTTGGGAGCACCTCAAATTGTTTGAGCAAATGATGGAGACTTTCCACCTGAAGGACAGCCAAAGCTGTATTTAGTATGTCAAGTGAAATTTTTCACCTGAGTACTCCAGCTTCTTTGCGGGGCTGGAGGATCAGAACCACTTAAGGTGGTTGACATATAGGGCAGCCATCTTTTTCAATCCATAGAAACCCTTAAGAGGCCCGCAAGGCAACCTATAACCTGCAATGTGGGGAAGACCAGGCCCCACAAGACTTTGTCCAAGAACTGAAACATGCCTTTGCACAGACCGCCAGAAGGGTGCGCACAGACAGCAGGGAGTTCATCAATACCTTCTTTCATGCACTTCCTAAATACATTATGACCCAGCTGGTGAGGGACTTTCATGAGAAAAGATCACTAGACTGGGTCATTGAACAAGCAACGCGCATCTACGAAGTGCAGATGCCACTAGAATGTAAAAGTGCTAACAAAAGCCCAAAAGCAACCAACACCGCTGCTGCTGCTAAGGTGGCAGAGGTTAAGGTTGGCCCCATTTTAGATATGGAAATGTGGGGGTCCTAAAAACCTTCCTGTGCAGAATCCTACTAACCCAAGACCAAGAAGGCCCTCGTGCCAATCCCAAACAGGGAGTCAGGGAGGTAATCCCACAAATGGGACCCCTAACTCCCCTGACTACATCAGCCCCCGGTACAAGGGCAACAGACCCATCCTGGGCTATGGGGGGATCCAACCAGGCTGCTGCCAACCCAGGAAATATCCCTCCTCACTTTCCCCAGGAGGGCAGTAATCCCCCAAATGCCGGGCTGACTTTCTTTCCCTGGTACCTGCCAAACACCAACCCCCAAAACAACCCTTCTTTCTTTCCCCACTTTCCTGAGCCCAGACAGCCCAATCCGGGAGAGGGGAGGCCAAGGGTGGAGGGGTACCAAAACTATCCTAACCAGGGGTATTATGGGAGAAGGGACAGTTACCCTTCCTGTGATCAACTAAGGGTAGACCAGAGGACCCCATACCAGCCAGAGCGGGTGTCCCAACTGGAGCACCAGGTCCAGAACTTGGCACAGGATCTGGGTCCCATGCTGAGGGCTCAACAGAACCCTCAGATGAGCATGGTGGCTCAGAACTCCTCAAATCAAGGGTCTGGTGCTCCAGAACAATGACGGGAGGAGAACCCCGACAACCCACCGGTTCCCAGGGAGGAGGCACAAGGGGAAGGGGGGTGTAAAGCCTTAGAGGAAGCTTCCTTCCCCACTTGTGAGAAGCCCCTGGAAACCCACGAACTGGAACCAGAATCTCCTACGCCCGAAAGTCTGCAACCTAAGGAACAGAGGGCGGGTAGGAGAAATAAAGAGCCTAAAAAGGCCCATTTTGTGGAGGAGGTGCAAATCTTCCAATTTGAAGGAGAGGGGTCCTCAGAGGATTCTGGGAAAATGATCTTCTCCTTCAGGGATGGGGGAACTCCTCCCAAAGAAAAATGGGTCCCAAGAGATCCTGATCAAGACTGGGTAGAAGTGGGGACCAAGTTAAAACCGCCCATCATCAAACCACAGAATGACCAGCAAGAAAATCCCCTCGTTCAAACCAATTCTGGTGAATTCCTCCAAAAGGGGGGGGGGGCAGCCCACAATCAGAACCAGGGGAGCCCAAAACTCCCCACATATTCAACTATCCTGTTTTCTTTGCAGATCCCCAAGTTCACACCCAGGGTCATGCCTAAACCTATTCTGGGGACTGCCTCCCAAAAGGGGGGACAGCCCTGAAGTAGAAAGGGAGGAGCCTGAGACGCCTCAAATCACTGAGTATGAAACTGTGTGCTCAGATACCCAAACTATCCCACTCTATTCTGGGGACCGCCTCCTAGAAGGGGGGGAGAAACCCAGAACCAGCCCAAGAGGAACCCCAAACCTCACCAACCACTTCTATTGAGTGCCTCCAAAAGAGGGGTGGGGGCAGCCTGGAATCAGAACCAGGGGAGCCCAAAACTTCCCCCATATCCAATTGCCACCTTTTTCTTACAGGTTCCCAAGATCCCAAACAAAATCCTGCCCAAATCACCCCTTTGTCAGAATCCAAAGCAAAGAAATTAACCCACCAATTGGCCAAAATAATTGCATTATCTTTGCCCCCTATAGGAGAAGGAGTGAAGATGTTATGTCCCGGTCCAAATCCAAGCCACCCTTCTGTCAAAAAGGGCCTTTGATCAGCTGAATTTGGGAAGGGGGAGAAATACCAAATCCCTCTGACCCCTCTTACTGAACAACTTCAGAACTTCGATGGGAATGAAATTCCTGTCGAGGGGACTGCGGATTTAGACATTAAAATTGGGTGACACAAGGTGAAGCACCCGGTCATAGTTGTGGCTCCAGAGCGCACACAATGTTTACTAGGGAATGACATCCTGCGTAGATTGTCTCCCCTCATAGATTGTGTAAACAAGGTCCTCTGGACCCAGACTAACCGACCAATAAAATTAAAACATAGTGTCAACCATGTTATTTTAAATGGCACATGCCACATGGTTGAACACAAACCTGACCAAATTGAATTACATTTCCAGAATAACCGAATTCCAGACGTGACAGTAATTGCAGTAGGACAACAAACTAGTGATGGGGAGTCCTCTCTATTTCTGAAAATCAACCTTCATCCCAGTCTAAGGTGGCATTCCACACTGGAAGGGAACACTCTGAAATTCTATTCAAATTCACAATCAGAAAATCCCACTCCTATAGTCCAAAATGATGAGAAATCAGCTCAGAGCTTGGCTGATATTCAGAAAATTGGAGAGCAGTTATTCATCCCTATTCAGTTAAATGAAGGGAAGGACTGTGTTCTCGCCCGAGTATGTGTGAACAGCAGGAAGAGCTTCATCAGCGAGGCCATTTTCCCCAAACTCCCAAAAGATCCAGCCATTCCCACATTTAAATTGGTAGACAAATGGGAAATGGACCCGGAAACACCCAATTCCAAACATCTCCTGCCTAGCAGGTGTATGCTCAAAATTTCCATATTCAACAAGAGCATAGTCCATAATTGTTGGGTCGTGCGAGATGTCCCTGCTGCATTTTATTTAGGCAATGACATTCTCAACGCTTTGCCATTAGTTTGGACCTAATAAACTTCAAAGCCTGGTCCCGATTAGCGGATTAGCGGATAATTCCATGGACTTTGATGACCCAGAGAAAGCATTTCAGTCAGCTCAACTGCTGCCATATGCAGTTGAAATTCAGATTGGAGAGGAAGTCACCATCCCACAACGGACCCGACAATTGTCATTGGAAGCAAAGATTAAAAGAGGACAGAAACTGAAAAATCCTGATGCCTATGTTCATCTCAATGCTCATTTCCAACAGCAAGGGTTGGGGTAAACCCAACACCACTAGTCAACATAGAACACAGCACAATTCCGTTAGAGGTGGATAACAGTGACCTAAAGAGTATCACTCTGGGCGCAGGCACCATTATTGGAATGCGGTTGATGACCGACATTTTTCCATAGATTTAGGTAACAAACTGATAGGACCGATCCCCAATGACTGTTTTGACAGTGATAGCGACAATGACACAACACCAGACAGGATCTTCACCCACCATGGTGGGAATTTCCTGGTGTACTCTTCCTGCTCTTATGGTAAGGAAGATGTGACCTGTGACTTCAGGAGGGATAGGGTGATCTTTCACGTCCACCAGGGCTGCCTTCCCCACCTGAAGCCATCAGTCCAAGTCAGTACTTTGACCAGGGACTTCTCCACCCAGCTGGAGGAGGCCGCTGAGATAGCCAAACCAGAAGTCTTTCCGGGCTTCAGGCAGATGGTTGAAGAGAGAGTCGACCTAGCTGATGCCTGTGAGACTCCGGAGCAAAAGCAAAAATTGAAACAAGTTTTCTTAGATTTTCAAGATCTCTTCGCGGTGGACTCATATGACTGTGGTCGCACCGACATCTGCACAACAATTCCCACAGACCCTGGCATGACTCCAGTGTTTGTGAAGCAATTTCGCTTGCCTCTTGCATCAATGGAGTCCCTTACTGAAATAATTAAGAACCTTGAGTCCCGTGGGATAATTCGTCCAGTCCACAGCACCTTCAATAATCCGGTGCTGTGGATTTTGAAACCAAACGACCAGTGGAGACTCTGTGCTGACCCATGGGATCTCAACAAATGGGTCCATACTTCCTGATGGCCTCTTCCTACATTGACCAGGGGCTGGCCCAGATCCAGGGGTCAAAGGTATACACTGCCATTGACCTGACCAATGGGTTCTGGACTGTACCTGTCAGTAGGGAGGACCAATACAAGCTGGCTTTTACCTTCGGGGGCAGCAGTACACTTGGACCCAGACTCCCTTCGGATACATCAACTCCGGCAATGAATTAAAAATCTTTCTGCACAAGGCCATGCCCGACTTGGGCGAAAGGGTTAACCTGGCCTATGTAGATGATGTTCTAATCAAAAGCTCAACTGTGGAGGAACACATAGTGGAGATCTGTTATGTTCTGACACAGTTGAGGGCTGCCGGAGCAAAACTCTCTTTCCAAAAGGCACATTGGTGCAGGACCCGTGTCAATTTCTTGGGGCATGAGATAATTCCTGAGGGTCTCTGTCCCCAGGAAAAGAAAGTAGAAGCACTCCAGAAAATAAAAGACCCCACAACACTGCAGGAACTAAGGAGCCTCCTTGGACTAACTAATTACAGCAGAAAGTTCATTGAGGATTATGAAGAGATCACAAGATCCCTTATCCATCTTTTGAAGGGGGGGTTCAAGTGGGAGTGGGGTCTAGAACACGCTGAGGCAGTAAGACAACTCAAAAGAAGCCTCTCACAAGCACCTTGCCTAGCTTGCCCTGTCAAAAACAAGAAGTTCTTCTTGGAGAAAGGGTTTCCAAATATATGGTTGACTGGAGTATTATATCAAAAGCATGACAAGGTCAATAAAGTAATATCCTATGCGAGTAAGACTTTATCCGCTGTGGAGGATAAATTCAATGATTGTGAGAAGGCACTCCTGGCAACGTTGTGGGGATTGAAGAATTACCGCCTGTTTATCCACACATCGTAGTGGAGACTCCACACCAACCTTTGCAATATCGTCAAAGTGACAGAATCCAGGCCGGAAATTTGAATAATTCCCAAATCACTTCCTGGATTCTATCAATGCAAAGCTTTCCTGTGGAGGTCAGATATGGCCAAAACAAGAAGAGTCCCCTCGCGCAAGGTCTGGCTGACTTGCATGATTGAGCCAGAGAAAACTGTCTCGAGGACGAAAGTCTTAAAATCAAGGACAACATTGAGGCATACCTTAATTCCCCACACAAAGTCTATGAAGAGGACAAGTGTGAGGGAATGCCCACTGTCTATGTGGATGGGTGCTCCTACCATGTTGACAACAACGGGGAAAAGGAACTTGTGGCCAGCGTGGGGAATGCATGGGTGAATGATGCCCCAGAACCCTCCGCTGGGTACAAAATCGGTCCCCGAAGTAGTCAAGTGGCAGAGCTGATGGCTGTGCATCAAGCCATCCTCACTGCTGTCCAACAACAACTCCACAAACTGGTCATAATCACTGATTCAGACTATGTACAGAACGGGTTTGTGGAGCACCTGGTTAATTGGAAAACCAGAGGCATGCTATGTGCTAATAATAAACACTTAAAACATGGAAGATTACTACAGAATATCGATGATCTGGTCACCTCGAGTGGGATGACCATCTACTGGAAAAAGATTAAGGGTCATTCTAAAGTAGAGGGACCAGACAAAACTGGAAATGACCTAGCTGATCAGCTGGTCAGAACCGGAACCATCCCAGGGGATTTACTTGAGATCGAGTTCCTGTTGGGGGAAATCCAGGTCACTGCTATCACTAGGTCCCAGACAAATGCTCATAATGATCTCTCTACTGCACAATAGAGTAAGGAGACCCCAGATGCTGATTTGATTACAGTTCAAAAAGGGGATCCAATAATTGGTAAGTTTTATCAACACATTGAGGACCCTGAGAACTTTCCCCTGACGGATACCAATTACAATGGGAAAGAGGACCTCAGAGTGTTGATGAAATGTCCAGAAATGTTCCGAATCCAAGACAGTTTGTTGGTATGGAGATCCATATCTGGCCATGATCAGTGGGTGGTCCCTACCTCATTCCGAAGCCTGATGCTAAGTCACGGCCATGATGCGGCCACAGCCGGTCATCGGGGGTTTCATACGACATTCAAAATCTTGCAAGAGGTTGCATACTGGCCACACATGGGGCAGGACCTCGACCAATACTTGAAGGGGTGTCTTGTGTGTGCACAATTTCAGCCAACATCACTCACACACCGTGCTCCCCTCCAAAAGAGGGGGAGGACAGTGCCTTGGTCAGATTTGCAAGTCGATTATATTGGGCCCGTGATTCACTCCTCTAGAGGGAACAAGTACATGTTGACTGTAATATGCTTGTTCACTAAATGGGTTGAATGTCTCCCGGCCCCAAATTGCAAGGCAGAAACAGCAGCTGCCCTGATGATCAATCACATCTTCTCGTGTTTTGGACTACCACAAAGGATTGAGTCAGACTGAGGTAGCCACTTCACCAGTGAAGTGATGACAAAGATGTGAGAGATACTTGGGGTCAAAAGGAAACTACACATTGCCTACCGCAAGTCCTCTAGTGGTGGAGTTGAGAGGTACAATAAAACTATTGTGAGCATATTAAAAAAGTAAGTGGCAGATTCTGGGCCAAGTTGGGACATTCGATTACCCCTTGTCCTGATAGCCATCAGATCTACCCATTCTTCTGCAACAAAAATGTCTCCATTTGAGCTGATAACTGGACGAAGGATGGTGCTACCCCAGCATCTGCTCTACAGACCCCAAGAGCAGACCTTGATAAATACCTCCACAACCCATGAGTATGTTGAGAATCTGAGAAAACACCTTCAACATGCTTTTGCCTATGCTCAGAGGAATCTAGAGAGATCTGCGGACAGTATGAAGACCCACTATGATCTCAAGACAACTAAAAAGGAATACCAAGTAGGAGACCGGGTATACTTGTACAATTTCCAAAGGAACCAAACCAAACAGCGCAAATTCCTCTCAAATTGGCGGGCCCTTTTGAAATTGTGGACAGAATCTCACCAGCCACCTACAGAATCCGCATCCCCAGGGGCAGTTTGGCAGAAGGGGAAGACAAGTGGATCCACATAACCCAGCTGAAGAGTTGCCATCCCAGGCATATTTTTTGGCAAATAGAGGAGCCAACCGGAAACCCAGAGGGGGAAAATCCGGACACATAGAAGAATCACTAAATGTTCACAGTGTAGGTGCAAGAAGAGTGTTAAGACCAGTAGTAAACATAGATGGGGAATTTTGCCAATTATAACCAATGCAAGTGTCTGTCCCACTGCTGACATCCCCAGATGACGTGTGGACACAGTAGTGGGAAGATATCCATAACCATGCTCTGTTCTATCTTCTAGCATCTGGACTAAGAATCATCCAAAGGACTACCAAGGAGGACCACTCAGGGACCGGGAGGAAAGACCCAAGGAGCCTGCAGTGCTGCTCCATACTCCCAACCAGAACCAGCAATACTCCTGACCAGAACCAGCGAGGAGAGCGGGTCGCCTCCAGCACTGACGGCAGAAGCAGCTGAATTTCTCCACATGGACAAAAGAAAAGAACATCCCACTCTCCCAACTTCCCCTTGACGGGAGGTCAAAATCAGGTCGGGAGGGGGGCTCTGTGGGTTGTATTGACCCACTCTGCTATGCTATGCAGCATCACCCTGCCAGTTATGGTGAAAGAAACAGCAACAATGGCGGCAAAACACTTGTGCGTGCCAAATACTGCCAAAAACCTACAAACAAACTGTGTGCTTCAGCACACAAAAAGAGGGATGCATAACCTTCCACCCATGATGCATGTGTGGGGAAATATAGTACACCCTGTAGAAAAGGTGCCAGTGGGCTCCATGACCAACAAACAGAGTGCAGAGAGAGAAGCAGCACTTTGTAAATCACTTTGCAAGTGAAACCCTTAAATGTGCTTACACATGACATTTGATTTGTTGCTAAAAACTCCTAAATGTCGATACACAACACTTCTCCACATTCAAAATCTTGCCTGGTGCTAAAATTCATGTATCAAATGAAGCATTGTGAAACATACAAAGTCTGAAAACTGACAGCAACTATGCCAAAATCTGAATAACAGCTGTCAGAGGAGTACTGAGGAATCTTTAAAATGACCTAAAACGAAAAAGTCTGCTGGATTAGCAAACATAAACAGGATTGTTGCCAAAAAGGAATACAGATTTTAGCTGTGTTTTTCCCACACTTCCCGCTACCCCTGGCACTTTGGTCAAAATGACATCCCTGCCTACTACTGGTATGTTAAAAGCAATTCACTCTGACTTGGTAATAACTAATGTGTGAAAATTGGTAATCAGGCATAATAGTGCAACTCACAGTTCTAATTAGCGTCTTCATAGTGAGTTTTACCTATCAAGACTGTGCTTTTGCAGAGCCAAACCAGTTTTGTTGTGGGAGGGGTCTTCATTAGTTTCTTTTAAGCAGGAGTCTCTTCTTCTTTGAATTTCGCTGGGGGAGGTATAATCCCTGAATTTAACAAGAGACTAGTTGTGTGATGTTTTTATGTGGAGACAGATTATTTCATCCTCATGGAAGCGTCTTCCAGTAGGCCTTTTAAAAGCTGAAGGTATACGGGCTGGGGCAGAACAAGTTCTGCTGTTAACGCAGGTGTGAGTAGTCTATGATGTGCCAAAAAAAATGAACAGCATTGGCATCAGGGATGTTGCTAGGTCTGGCAAAGATCTGGGGCTACACTATTGTCTGGACCGTCGGGATGACTCGGGGCTAGCTAGCCTTTTGGTTGTAGCCCCTGAGATTCTATATGGGGCTACAACCAAAAGACCCAGGGATCTACCCTCTTAGACCCCTCCCTAGCAACGCCTCTGATTGGCATAGCATGTTTCCAGCATGCTTTTCAGATAGTATATATTTCCAATCTGGAAATAAGCCCTGAATTTTGAGAATGCAGCCGGCTAAGGCATTTGACATTTGCCTCATCGGCTGTGATGAAATAAATAGAGAGGCTGTTCAATTCATGGGCTTTACCATTGCACCTTTAAGGACTCAAACCCTTAGTACTTAGGGTCAAGGATGCTACATTATAATGCTAGGTTGTGGACCTCCATCTCTGAACACACTTGTTATGTTTGCCCCAAAATGTGTTGTAAGAAAGATCCTTTTAAAAGGACTGAAGAGAAGGCCTCAAAACGGTCTGCCTTTTCCCTAACCAGTCACCAGAACAATTGTGATGTAAGGCACTGTTTTTGTTAAGACATGTCTCTGTCCTACTGCTGGAGACCAGGTGCCTGGGAAACCTTAATATCACTAGTGGGTAGATGTGCATTCTAGTTCCAATAGTCATGAGAGAAGGGTTATGTTCCCACTCCAACCCAAGAGGTTGGAGAGGGAGTCAAGATAGAAATCTCCAGGAAGCCGTGATTTATTGACTCTATACACTCTGCCTGAAACTCAAAAAGAGATGCAAGATATTATTAACCAAATTGGTTTGCAGTCATAAGGATACATAGCGGAATTATGCAAAAAGAAATTCCATCCTCTTTAGGTGCCATTCTGTGCCAAGACACTTTGGGCCTCATTACAACATTGGAGGTAGCCATGCCGCTATTTGCGGCATGGCTACCCCCATTCCGGGTACCGGGTCCGGGTTCCCTGAATGGGGAAATACCGGGCCATTCCGACCTTGAAGGGCCTGGTATTTCCCCATTCAGGGAACCCGGACCCGGTACATCCCCATTCCCATTTCAGCCCCCGTAGGGCTCAATGGGAATGGGGATGATGCTAACAACGGGCCCGTTAATGAAGGGCCCGTTGTTAGCATTCTGGTCTCCTCAGGCGTCCTTACCTGGTCCCGCGAGCAAACCTCATAATGAGGCGGTAGGGGGTTAACAGGGCGGCAGCTCTACCGGCCCCGTTAACCCACTACCGCCTTCGTTGTAATGAGGCCCTTTGCCTAAGTTGTATCTCATTGCTCCCATCGGGCCTTCTATTTTTAACTTTATCTTAGGGCTTATATTGTTTTCCTACCTTTTTTTTTTAACTGTGCGTGTTGCTTAAAAAACACATAACACCACTTTTGGACGCAAGCTTTGCATGTAGCTAAGCTACTGCGAGACCAAAAATCCAATTGGAAAATATAGCTACAGAATTGGAAAAAAAGTTTCTTTACGTTGCCCGTTAAAGCGGAAGGCAGGAGATCATTTTTCTGAAAAATGTGTCCAAATGGATTCCTTCTGATAATTCGTAGCTTCAAGAGGAACCAAACCCTAATCCAACTGTTCTCTGGTGGTGCACAGAGAATCTAAACTCTTTCCTTCCTAATCCTACTTGTTCTTAGGATCTATGTCCACAAGTTGCGCGCTGAAGAACAACGTTGCAGAAGGCCATCAATTCTTTGCTGCACCTCTGCAAGTTTACTCTCAGCTTTCATGACCCTTCTCCTGACCATGATTGGAAGATCCCCACCTCCCATCCGTGCCCCATTCTCCCCAGCAACCCACAACATTCCCTCTCCTATTCGTGCCACTTATCCAGCTCTGGCCTGCACTGCTCCTACATCCAGAGGCTGCCGTGAGAAGCGTGATGCGCTATTGTGCCGCAGCCCATGCATGATGCTCTTTTGTTTGTTGGGCTTCTCTCAGGCGGCTTACGGCCCACACAAGTCTCATTGATGGGTGCTTTACAGAATAGTAGCTACATTGTACTGGTGGATAAATGTAGGGTGTATGAAACATTTGTTCTTGTTACTTTGACTATGTTCCAATATTTTAGCATTAATTGAACCACCTGTGCCTAATTATCTCATACTGGGAAGACCACATCCATTTACAAATGGTAGAACACCCAAAGTATCCCATCTACTGATTCTAGGAGTCTTTCTATCTGTGTTGACTTGTAGTGCTTGAAGCCAAAATGCACCAGGAGTCTGTTGTGTAATAGAGATATGGAAAGCAAGCCAGGGGGAACACAAGCTAGGATACAAAATAGAGGACTTTTTTTATTTACCTGACTGTTAGGGATAGTGGTCGGCAGGGAAAAGTTTGCAAAACTAAAACCAATACACTTGCCTTTGGACCCTGTTCATTTTCAAGATTGTATCGTTGGGGAGTGGGGGTTGGGGAGCCATAGTAATGCCTAAGCTGGGAATTACAATGCAGTGCAATGGTGTTGTGAGAAAATGTCATCCGGCAAGGGTGTAGAAGCCCTGGCATTTTTTATTTGAATTATTTTATTAAAATGATGCCTATAATTCCATCTCAGAGAGTGATCTACTAAGCAGATCCCCCCTTTATAAGTTCTGTGCCAAAAGTATAGTGACTTATACCCTGTTGCACCACTCTCCGGATCTGCAGCAACTGCTCTCCAGTAGCACAGAGCATGTTCAGAGGTCACAGGTGCGCTCTTGACAGCTGCTTTGACAGCCAAGTTACTGCAGCATATAATCTGCATTTAAAGTCTGCACTTTTGTTCAAACACCACATAGTCATGAGGAATAACTATTTTGGTGGCAGCTTAATCTTTAAACTTATATCATACTGAGTTTAGGATATGATGGATTATAATTCACATAACTATAAGAAGCCACATGTGATTTATATCATCCATGTGTCAGCACTGTTAGCGCGGCTCACCTCTAAAAGGGTTATGTGCATTCTGTTCAGACAGTCTGGCCCTGCCAGCCTGGAGGGCAAGATACTGAAAAACTGTGCCTCTCCTTTGATCCTTTGTGAGGTCTGGTAACACTACTTCTGAGCAGGGTAACCTCCCAGCAGCAGCTGTCTTGGGAAACAGGAATCAAAGGGCACACCCAACACAAACAGACTAGCTCCACACTAGGTTGTTGCATGCAAAAAGGCTTTTCATGCTATGGGTCTGAGAATGGGGCAGGGTAAGTGTAGACCAAGGGGGCTCAGCGCAAGTGGAAAAGGATTCCACCATCTTGTTTCTCTCTGTGCCGCTCATTTTTGGCCTCTCCAAATCCTTTAGCACAAAGCACTTTGGGTATGATGCAAGAAGACAAAGACCACTTGCCTCAAGGACATGGACTTTTGTCTACAAAAGAAAGGGTCTCATACTCTCTTGGACCATCCAGGCATAAGGAAGAATTCCTGTGAACCTTGTTTTGGAGAGTTGACTTTCCAAAGCCCTCCACCGGTGAAATGAAGATTGTGTGTCCAGTACAGAGAGAATCTTGCTCCCTATCCATTCCCAGGGCACATTAGGGGTGAACTGCTGCTGGAGCAAGACCTGCCTCTCGGACAGCTACACAGGTTCCCAGAACATCCCTGGAGGTGAGGGACTCTTGCAGGTGTTGGCCAGTCTACCCCGTGTTTAGGAGAACAAGGGCCTGTTGTGTTCCTGAACCCCTGGATGGGGACTCAGAGCAAAGTGAGAGCCAAACCCTCCAGGATCTCTGTGTTTTTGCAATCAAACCACTTTGAGATGTGTTATGAACCTGTGGGTGGCTACGTGATCACATTGACACCCCTCTTGAGCGTATAGCCTTCCTTCCCCCCATGATACCACAAAAAGGAAATTAGTTATATCTCTTAAATGTGCCGTTTGACCTTTATGATTGGGGTGACTCTTGATTTGTAAAAGTGTGAGGTCCTAGTAGAAGGTTTAGCCACTACTCCTCTTTTTACTCCTGCGAGGCAGAACTAATTTCATCACAAGTGTACCAAGCATTATGGATCAAAACATAATGATTACTTAGTTTGGCATTGGTGTCAGTATGTAGCATTCTGCAGATAGGGTTCAGGGCTCTCAAGGTCTGTCATGAGACCTGATGTTGGGGGAAACTATGATCTGGCAGGCCGGTGCATGAGAGCTTCCCAGAAGGTTTGTCAGAAATACTGTCTTTGATCTAGGCAGGCTATTGAGAGGGAAGATCAGCTGTGTTTTGAGTCTACATGGGTGAAAAGTGATTATGACATGTTTGTGGCAGGGATCTTGGCCCTGTCAGATGGTGAGACCACACAAAGGTCAGATGCGATGACCAGTCACCCAGGAAGGAACTGCTGGCAGTTGAACCAACTACAGGCCTGCTTGAGTACAGTGGTATGAGCCTGATCACACTTTAAATATGTAGTGTTTTGCTGAAGGGGTAGGGAAAATAATTGGTGTGTACTTCTTTCTACATTTTAGTGCTAGAAGCCCACACCTTTTGCAGGTCTTGCCAAATAGATTCCTTACAGTAGCAGTCACTCGCAGTGAAAAAGGCAATTTTTTCACTACTGCATTAGTTAGGTTCTGGGGCCTAACTCACAATAGGAAATGGATATTAAAATACAAGATGTGCTATGCAATTATTTGCACCAGCACGAAATTGAAAATTGTAAATTGCTTTAAATCCGCAAAAAATCATATCTCGCATTAAGGCAGAGGTTCATCTTGCATGTGTCACAACCTGTGTATCTACAATACATATAGGTCAGAAAATCAAAATGCCTTTTTAAACTATCTTCATACATTTGAATAAAAATAAAAGTGCATTTTCATGCAGCAGTACTATACTCTTGCCAAAGACATGTTGTCCTTACTGGATCCAGTTTCAATTAAAGGTTTCTGCTTTGCATTTGCCTGCTGCAAGCATAGTTTGGGGTTAACTTTCAATTTTCAATTTTGAAAAGAAAGAGCTGTGCTTTTCTTAGAATAGTTCATATCTGGGTTACATTTTCCACTCGAGAATTGGGCCTATTGTGGTTTTCTGAAGGAGAAAAGGCAAGGCAGAGATATCTGTTGGCACCTGCTTGCCCCACTACATTCCCAGCAGAGCTTCTATGTCGTAATCAAAGAATGGGAAGAGAGATTCCTTCCGCCAGTATCGTGCCAGTTATTACCAAGTACCCACATGTAGCATCAAACAGTACTGTTCTCCACTTTAAAGACTAATGTTTTACTTTCAGGCCAACATGACTGGTGACCGATTTTGTATTCAGGATGGACAACCAGCATATGCTGATGTCACAGACCTACACCATGTCTCCTACATGTAGAAGATTGGATCGGCTTGCCGTCCTGGCAAGAGATCTTGACTTCATGCCATTTACCACCACATCAACAAACTCTTATTGGTAGAAGATGGGGAGGACCTATTGGATCCAAGCCACCCACCTGACAACACAGCACAAACAGGAAATCACACAGCGAGTCAAGCATCACCTTAACAATCCTAGACTCACAGAGGATGAAGAGGGCTGCATGTTCCGGAAGCATCAACCAGGAGTTCACATCTCATCTACCCACTGACAAAAACCATTACATTCTTACAGTTATAAGATGGGGTACCTGAACACCTGCTTGAGAGCATCAAACAGGAATTACACACTGTGGCAAATTGACTTCTGCACTGCAGAAGGGTGTCTAGTCAAAGGATCGAATATAAAGGGTCGACAGGTCAAAGGATTGACACCAAAGGGTCGACAAGTCAAAGGATCGAATGTTTATTTTATTTTTCACTTTTTTTGGGGGGAAAAAAAGTGGTTTTTAGCAAAAAAAAGGGTGGTTTGGGGGGAACCCCCACAAACCCCCCCCCCCCAAAAAAAAATGTTAAAAAAAAAAATTGATCCTTTGACCTGTCGACCCTTTGGTGTCGATCCTTTGACATGTCGACCCTTTTACTGTGGATCCTTGGACCTACAACCCTGAAGAAGTACAAGAATGACCTCTCATACTTCTACAAACCAAGAACCAACACAATCATAAAGGTAAAACAGGCACAGTTAAGAGATATACATCCTTCGCCTTTTTCGGTAACATGGGCAGAGGGAAGACTGTACTCTCAAGCGGGGTATGTATGTGGTCCATTAGCAACCCACACAGCGATGTATAATAGTCCAAAATAAAGTAATGTCCAAACAAGGTTCTATAAATATATATATAAATACTTTAATCAAACACATCATATACAGTATTAACTAACTATAAAACACTACAAAAAACACCCCTCTAGAAAGAACACAGACTATGCGAAAATAGCAGATACAGCACGGTGGGTAACGAGACAGGTGGAGAAAAGGCAATTAAAGGCCACAATGTTCTTGGGCGTGGAAAAGATAAAAATGACCTAACCAGTCTCTAGGGCCCAAAAATCTACCAAGCGGGTATTTAGCAGTCAATAGTACTCTTTTTTGGTTTTTGGGCGTCTGGCAGCAGTGAATCATACTTGTTGGTGCTCTCCAAACAATTGGAAGAACGGGATAGTGCAAAAGTCTACACTGGAGGGTCCAGGTGGTTCAAATGTGTTGAAAGGTTCTCGAAACATGTCTCAAAGCAGTTAAATGGTTAGAAACACTAGGCTCCAAGCTGTCATGGCACTCAGGATGCTGTGAGAACCCACTCAGGGGTTCAGGGGCAAGATGAGTTCTTTTCTCATGCCCCCAAACACACATCACAGTGGTCCTTCAACGTGGTGTGGCACTGGACACAGCAGTGGCTGCCAGAGAGACAGGTCTTGCTCCAGTAGAGTTCACCCTCAATTGTCCTTTGGGATGGTTAGGGGACAGAGTTTGTCTCTGCCTTGGAACACCTACATTCATCTCATAACTGGATGGCTCTACAAAGAACTGCTCTCCAAACAGGGTCCAAACGAAAACTTCTTCAAGGAATTGAAGTCCAAAGGATGATTTAAAGAAGTGATGGAAGACCCCCTTTTTTAAAGAAATCCCACAGATGATTGGACCAAAGCTAGCCCGCCTTAGTGGTACAATCTCTGCTCTTGGAATGAGTGGATCTTGCCCTTCTGATTTCGCACCCGAAGTGCTTTGCTCTAGAGGAAGTGGAGGGGACAGGAAGGATAGAAGCAGAGAAAACCAAGATGGTGGAAGTCTTCCCCCACTGTACAGAGATGTTCTGTCTACACTATCCCCGCCCCTTCTCAGTTGGTTCAAAGGTCTTTAGAAATGCAGCACTCACTTTAAATGGGTGTGCTCCTTTGATGATGCCTGGGCTCAGGACAGCTGCCTGTTGTGTGGCTGTCTTTGGAGTTGGGTGTTAAATACCCCGACAAAGAGATCAAAGAAGAGGCAGGGCCAGTCAGGTTCCAGTCCTGTTACTTTTGCAGGAAAAGCCTGTCTGGCCAGTATGCAAACCACCTTCCAGAGCTGAAATGACTAAAAGGAGCTGCCACATGTGTGATATCAATTTGGATGTGGCTGCAATAATTATAAGTACTTTGTAACTGTAGGCTTAGCTTATCTTGAGAGTTTACCCTGCCACCAGCTTGGCCTACTTATAATCATCATTGTTTTTGCACAGCAGTGCATATCTTAAATGCAGTCCCTGCGCTGCAGAGAATTGGCTGTCATTGCAGATGTCAAATGGACACATGCGGCCTCTGAACCTGCTCTGTGCCACTGGTAGTGCAGGTGCTGCAAATCAGGATACTGATGAAGCAGGCCACAGATACACACAATGCTTTTGGCATGGAGCTTATGAAAGGGAAATTTGATCAGCAGATTAACCTTTCAGAGATGGAATTACCCCCATCCTTGTATTAATTAATACAAACCATAAAGGAAGGGCTTTCACACACTTGACAGATGACAATTCATCACACGACCCCGAGCCAAAAAGGTTGAGAACTACCCTTCTAAGGGTCAGGATCATCCTCAAGGCGATAAAATAACCAGTTGCCATCTGCACTAGCATGTTGAGGTCTACTCTTAGGCAGCAAGTCCATTTTAACTCTCTGTAGAGAGATGTTCCAGTGCCTGGGTTTTTTTTAAATTTTAAAAGAAATTGAATGATGGTACAGGAAATTGTGTGGGGCTAATCTGCACACATTTTCCTATGCTCACCGCATGACATACACATATACCCGGGTACTAGGGTGGACACAGCCTACAGGCGCCGTCCCCCTTGTCATATTTAGTAGGGATATGGCAGCCAAGAGTACATCAAGGCATTTCAGAAGGGGGAGGATAAAACCTTCATCCTGCCATGGCCAGCCTAATTAACTAACAAAGGCTCCATGGATCCGACCTGTCCTTTGTTAGCTCTGCTGGTGGCATCTTTTCATACTAATCAGAGTTAATTCAAACACGCACAGATGGGTCCTGGTTGCAGGACTAACGAAAGAGGCAGGAAACCTAAAAAACCTTTGATATGCATCTGTGTCAACCTGAAGCCAGCTCCCGCCTCGTAGTATCAAGGGCATCAAACTGTCATGTCTGGGACAGCTGTTTACAGTAGTCAACCCTGCAGGGGGTCCCCATTCAGAAGGTATGAGAATGTGGTTTGCAGAGGTCAGAAAGTCTGGTTTTGCTACAGCTTCAAGGGAGACCTGCTGCTTTAATCAGGAACCACAGAAAGCTCAATCAAACAGAGAGACCCTTTGATCCACAACAGACAGGAAGATGGGTGGAACTTAGCATTACATGTTTTCACACCTTTACCTTTTCTGTTGCAAAGCACTCGGTTTATGACCTCAGGCATACAGGAGATTGTTGGTGGGGACCCAAGATTGGTTCATAAAGGAAGGCTTAGCCTACACCAATCACTGTGGCCCATTTGGCTTTAAAAGAGGGATGATCCCCTCTTTTGAGGAGATCATCTGAAGACTTTGCAAGGAGTAACAAGAAGAACTCAGCATTGGACCCTGGCTGAAGGTACAGTCTGCCTTACATCTTGCGCCAGTGAAGGAAGGCCTGGACCGCCAAGAGGGAAGCAAAACATCTCCCAGGGAACAGGTGGAGATTCCGAATCCAGATGACCCTCCAGCAGCTCCAGAACTGGTACCCAGCCAGCACACAGCATGCCCTGGCTGTGGAGTGAGCTTCCTAGGTGGGAAGTGCCAGAGAGTTGCTGAACCAAACCAAGCACAAGGCAGCTGCCCACAACACTCTCCTTAGCTTTGGGCCATCCTCCTTAAAGGACACACAAGCCCAGTGAAGTAGCTAGGAGGAGTGCATCAACAAGCATCGACTGATGTCTGCCTTAAAGGACATTTCCGAGCAATTCAAGACGTTCGAGCTGCAACCAACCACTGACTGCTGTTACACGGCAGTCAATAATGCCGTCCGAGATACCTCGACCAGTGCTTCAGACCCACCGACGAGCACTGAGACAACAATTCCTGATCTGAGCCACCATGTAGGCCAGCCTGCAGCCGTCCATCCAGCCTCGCTCGCTGAACTGCTTGCCGCCTGATACTCACAGCTGTCTCCCATCTTGGACTCTGTCACAGAAGCTGCTAAGCAACCTGAAACCGACTCTATACTGTTGAGCACCAAGAACCTCTACAAGCACAAGGTACATTGTGGTTCTGTCCCCCTGGTCCTTCTCCAAAGGCCCCTAGTGACATTTTACAACCCATTGCTCCCTTTGTGTTGAAACCAAGTATCCTTGAACGATTGTGATTAATTAGCATACCGACTAGCCTCCTGTCAGCATCCAGAGTGCATCCCTTTTCCTTCTTTGAAACTGTCTGTTCTCTGCATTCCTTTACAGGGTGGTTTGCATTTTGTAGTCTGCTAGAACTGTCTTTTGTGATAATAATAAAGTAGATATTTGTATACAACCTTGACTGGACAGTCCCTTTTATCATTGGGTAATAATTGTATTTTCTCTGAGTTGCAACTAACCAATGATCCACAACCTTGCAGGGATAAGCCTGCTGTTCCAGCCACATTCCTAAAATTGGACAAGGAGATTTATAATTGACTTGTGTTTCCAATCTGTTCATATCCCTTCTGGTGTACTAGAGGTGTGGGGCTGATTGATGGTTTAGAAACTATTCATCCCTGGACCACTGGTGCCCCTGAAGTTGATTTGTCACAATGCCCAATCTCTGGACTCTTCTCAACCATGGATCAGTCTTTCTATAACCCCATGCTCATCCATGAAGGCATGTAATGGCCTAATTAGTGACATCGCACTGAGTCCACTCCAATTCAAGTTGTACAGGTGCCTGTCTGGTTTTTAATTCCCTGTCCATAGTCCTGGAGTTCTAGAAATGGGGCCCTGCTAAAGCCAGCTTTCACACGCTGGAAAGTGGTTTGGCAGGCAGAGACTGGCTAAGGTTCCTGCAGTGTCTACACAGCCACAGAGATGTCATGGGGTCCCATGTAAGTTATGATATCTTGGCGTGATCCCACCTGAGAGAAGCTATTTATCCTCTCACAAGACCACCAAACCACAGAGAGTATACAGATGTCTGGGGTTCCACCCCTGTCCTGTCACTATCTAGGCAGGACTAGACTGAGCACACAGCTTCCATTTCTGAATCCATACAGGGATTGCAGAATTACACTGACAAGCTTTTCATATATCCCAGTAACATCTAAGTGACCAGCAGGTTGCCAGGAACAAAGTCAAATAGGAACGTCCTGGGGACTGGATGAACAACCAACCCCTGGCTGTGCCTTGCTCTGCACCAGAATTCATGGGATTCTTATCTTTGGACTGGCCAGGGCTTTCATCTTTCACTGGTTCCTGGTTCTGGACTAACTGAGGTCTTCCGCTCTGCACCTGTTACCTGTTCCCCCTTTTAGGAGTAGCTTAGCACCTCCGCCCTTCACCTGCTTCTCTGTTTGCCTCAACAGACTCACCAGAGTGGGACTGTCCCTCCATTCCTGGCATAAGTCAACCTGACCTAGGTCTCCAGCTGAAGACAACTTCTCCAGCTTCTGGTCTGCAACTACCCTGTCTGCAACCTCAGGTATCTCATTTATGCCCCTAGGTAAACCTGGGATCACTGAATCTGTTGTTAACTTCATAGTCACCTCAGTCATTCGCAAGAGTGGGAGCCTTGGGGACTTTAGGTTTGGACTGGGAGCTATCATTGAAACCGGTCTCTTGTACTTTGCAGCAGGAGGAAACCTCCTGTGCTGCTGTTCGAGCTTGTACTCTAAGTACTGCCTATACGATGGGCCTCATTACGGGTCCGACGGTAATCCAGCCGGTGCTAACGGCGGGTTGCCACTAGACCCGTAAACATTTACCACCGCCTGACTTCCCGGTGGCACCGGCTCATTACGAGTCCGGCAGCTGGGAAGTCAGGCGCTGGTCATTTTGTTCATCCCCATGCCCATAGAGAATGGGGACATGGAAGCACCAGCACCATTGTTAACGGTGCTTCCCTGACGGGTTTCCTTACCATGATCGCTGTGCCCGGCAGGGTCAGATCTGTTGGGCACAGCGGCTCTGACAGGCAAACCCATAGTTTGACGTTCCAGAAATAAGGGTGCTGTCAGCTTCCCAGCACCCTTATTTCTGGACCGTCAAACTTGACATGAGGCCATATGTCTAGGTCAGGGAGGTAATTACCTAACAAACACCCAACTGGAATGGAGTCCTTGACTGCAACAAGATGCAAGGTGGTGTTACCCCCCCACCAACTAAGCTCGACCATTGCCAATGGAGAGTAAGCCAGACCATCCAACCCTTTACCTTTTGGTTTAGCCCTGGAATGTACTGCCCTTAAATCACCCATTGTCACCTGACAGATGTAATATTTGTAGATGTATCACGCAAAGCAGAGACGTTTCCCCATAAATGGACACTCTGTCCAGAAATATCCAACTATTGCATGGCAATTTATCACACACATACTCTTACATTGAACTAAGGAAATCGAAATCGACTGAAGATGGGTTGGGTCTTTACTTATCTAACCCCTCAACAATGACAACGCCCCTCAGGAAAAAACAGGCCTACTCTGTGTCACACCAACTGGCCAGAACATGTGCTTGCTAACCACAATCCGTAAGTATTGAATTAAGCAGTAGAGTCTCCATCAGATGGAAATGGCAGCCATGATGTGTCTGGAAAACGGACTTGAACATTTTGTGAGAAGCAAGGGCCGTTAAGGAGGGCTCAGGGAACTGAATGGACAGCTCAGCCCTCTGTTGGGAGATCTAACGATTTTAGCACTCAATAGCATCTCCCAGAAGAGAGCAGGTTGGAAAAAGGATTGGACAAAGAAAATGTGCTTTGTAAATATGGTAACTTGTGAACCTTGGCTGTAAGAGAGGCACACAGAGAGTCGCCCCCAGAAGCCATAGACCACCCCAGAGAGGCCTTCTAGACAACCAGGCTGAGTTGCGAACGAGGAGGTAAGCGGGGAAGGAGTGGAAGGAACAACATGAACCAACAGAGTGTGTTCAGTAAGGCTAAGGCTGGGCATGAGGGGACCAACAGAGGACGCTGCTAATGTCTAAGCTGCAGGAAGGACACAATTCCAAGCAATCTCAGAGATAATTTCCTGGAATTCTGCCATCTTGATTAGCTGCGCCATCAGCAATTCTTTGAAAATGGTGCTAAGTGGTTAACTGACAACAAAACAAACTTAACTGATAGGTTATGTGGAAGGTCCATAGATAGCCAACAGCCCCATCGGGACTACGGATAGCCCTGACTTCACTGGCCTCCTACGGGTAGGAAATGGTGATGGCCTATATGTAGCTGACTGTCCTGCCTGGCAGTACCGAATATACATCTCTCCAATGCACATACATTAAAAAATAAACCCAGCCAGGTAGAAGGCGGGAAAGGCCTGTAGGCACTCTACACCCCCCTGCTCTGACCTCCAGCTCACCAACCCCATAGACCTATAACATGACATCCTAACCATCATTGACACGAGGTCACGTAAATGGCAAGGAAATGGCAAGGATTCATTTTATGAATTGTACATAAAATAATATTCACTGAGTTCATTCATCTCTGGGTAAAGAACATCTCATTATTGTGTGCCATATGTCAACTGTCTCCCAAATATATAACGCGTTACAGCTTTGCAAAACTCCCTTCAGTTTAGTCTTGTGTCACAAGAGGACCATCTAGTGCATTTCCTTTGGAGAGCACGCCCTTCATTCCTCAAGAACCTTGCTGGGAGTGTCATTGTAAATATTAATACATTTGCACGTGTCACCTCTGTTAACAGCCTCTTCAGTAGGAAGCCACATTAACAGAGTACGCCCTCAGTACAGCATCACCTTCAAGTTCAGTAGTTCCACAGTGGACTACCAATGTGCTCTTTTAAGCTATTTAAGCTATTAAGATCCCAGTGAGTCTCCCACTGAGTGCTGTGGCAGCCCAGTATACTGGCTCTTACTAAGTATTCCCCTTGGTACTGTCCCCACTGGCACTGTATGGGGATAGTCAGTACAATTTTTTCTAGGTACAGTTCTTGCTATCGTGTGGACGTTTTCCATATCATACCTGTTCACATAAAATCACTTTGGTGGTAGTGGAATGGAATGCGATTATTGTTATTATCTACTCCCATGTACTGCACTGTCCCTGCCCCCCCTTCCCACGCATTACACCATTGTATATTACTGTACTTATTCCACTGTATATCACCTCCACATTGTTAAATATTCCTGTACCCTTATCACCTCTTGTCTGGACCTAGCTCCAGCCCTGCTCATTCTTGCTTATTGTATACTGCATTATGACCATGCACATGTACCTGTATATATTTTGTTTATTGCAGAATGTACTATGATTATGTAGATGTACCTGTAACAAAGTTGAGCATATTCTTGTCTTGTGCGCCCTGATGCTCCAGGGCTTGGCGCGCCCTACAAATAATAAACTAAACTAAACTAAACTAAACTATTTGTGCAATCTGAAATGACACCTGGCCTAGTATTTTCATTGTCTGTCCTCCCTTTGTCCACCCCTTGCCTCATCGCGCTTTGAAAGACTTGTGTATAGGCGCGTTATAAATGCCATATCATATCATATCATATCATTGCGTGAGAGAAACAAAAAAGTGTACCTTGTCCCATACATATTTAGGATTAAAGGCACGTGCGAGTTCAGACCTGACAGCAACTTATGCTCAGAGGCGCCATCTTAGATTTGCATTGGAATTTAACGAACTTCTGGAGCACAGAGGGGATTTGAATATTATGCACTCCCCTGCTTACTTGCCCCATTGACTGACGAACATTGAAGCCCAATTGAAAACATGCCCTGATTCATTTCTTACATATATTATGAATATGATTAATTCATTTGTTTTATTTATTTAATTTGATGTATGCCCACACCCAAGGGTATCACAACACTTGTACAGAGTACATGGTTACAGACAAAAACAAATGATCAACATGGTAAATTGTATGTTTATACATATTTGTTGAAAAGCCAGGTATTTAAGAGCTTTTTGGAGGCAGTAATACGGAAGCCAGTGCCCCCTGCTCGCTTACGGTTGATTCTGGGTGTAAGCAAGGCAAGGCTGGATTAACAGTGCAGGGCATGAGTCACGGATTAAGCTGAAATACGTGGGATTGAGTAGGGGGGATTCTTGTGCAGACATTAGTGGGTGACAGCCAGTGTTTTAAATTCAATTTGTTCTTTTGTAGGTAGCCAATTAATTTCCCTTCTTGTTGTTGAGATATGGGCCAAGAGATTTAGGGCCCAGGGCTGCTCTGAGGGCCTTGTTTTGCAAGGGTTGCAGTTTTGCACGGTTTTTTGCAGAGTTCCCAGAGAATAACACATTGCAACAGTCGAGCTTACTGCCAATAATGGCTTCTGCATGAGTCATTCAGTTTTGTGGGGAAAAAATGCGGTGTGCGAAGCAGTGTGTCTGGTGAGAGTGGTGAGGACAGACCGCTGCATGAATTCTCCTGCTTTCCACATTGAAACTGTGTTTTGGACCTTCCCTCTGCAGTCCTATCTCTACCTCTACTGTTTCCAGAAGGACATCCTACAAATACACTGCGCAGGTGCGGAGCACGGCGCGGTGTGCGAAGCAGTATGTCTGTTGAGAGCGGTGAGGATAGACCGCTGCGTGAATTCTCCTGCTTTCCACATTGAAACTGTGTTTTGGACCTCCCCTCTGCAGTCCAATCTCTACCTCTACTGTTTCCAGAAGGACTTCCTACAAATACACCGCGCAGGCGCGGAGCGCGGCGCGGTGTGCGAAACAGTGTTTCTGGTGAGAGCGGTGAGGACAGACCGCTGCGTGAATTCTCCTGCTTTCCACATTGAAACTGTGTTTTGGACCTCCCCTCTGCAGTCCTATCTCTACCTCTACTGTTTCCAGAAGGACTTCCTACAAATATACCGCGCAGGCGCAGAGCGCGGCACGGTGTGCGAAGCAGTGTGTCTGGTGTCCGGCGGCCGCCAGCTAAAGGTAAAGAGGTCCCCCTTGTATAAGAGTGGCCTTCGCATCGTGTGTCCATCCAAATCACACAACTCCTAGTTCCAATCTGCTGCCATGGCACCACTATCACCGACTGACGACGATCTAAGTCGCCGTCTTCAGAGCAGCAAACTGACACACGAGCTGAGCTCCCAACAAGACTCTTAAGACCCCAGAGAAACCAAGTCAGAGAAAAACTGGAAAACGGCAAGGGGAAACCCTGTTACAGAAGTGGCATCCTGTGGTGAGAGCGCTCCAGGCCCTCCTCTCCCCTCCCCGCTGATTCTCGTAAACTCTCCATCGCCCCCGAGTGAGGCACCGCACCTCCTAAATCCACGAACATCGGTGGGCGTGGCCGTGGCAGCAGTGGTGATGCTCGAAGAGAGGGATGAGAGGGCGGGCGGCGAGGGTGTACACTCCGCTGCCTCGCCTAATCGGGAGGTGGGAAACTCTCAGAAACCCCCGCTAAAAGAACTTACCTTTGAACAATCTTCGACGCGATCGCAGGGATCTGTGCCACACTCTGCTCCCGGCAGTCTGACCATTTCGACGAGGGAGTCCATGCCGCTGACGGTCGGAGGACGGTCTCGGCTGGGCCCAGAACGGCCAGGCGCGGCTCGCACATTATCCCCTGTGGCAACGAGCGAAATGCTCCACCGGCACCCAATAGGCGCACTGCGCTTCCACGCTACAACTGGGAGAAAGCAGCCTGACAACACTGCGGCGAAGCCATCGGTCACAGCCGGGATGGGCGCGATGAGTACAGCCCAAGTTCACCAATCAACAAAATTGTTAAGAAACCTCCAAAGGCGACCAAAACAAAGCTTAATGAAGAAACAAAAAATCGCCCAAATAAATATTGCTTCCTATGACTCATGGGACACTGAAAACGAGGAGCAAACACTCTCCTCCGATGACTCAGTATTTGAAATGTCCCAGGAGTCGGGCACCGCAGACCAGAGGACCTCATTGGTGCGGTCCAACAACCAAGACCTAAATAGAGCAGAATTGCCCCTAGAGAAGGCTAAAGAGCCTTCACAAGCCACACTTGGCGTTGCAGGCGAAATCGAACATCGGCCAGTCAACGAACCATCGGAATCGACTCAAGAAGGCAACGACAACTTATCTGAAATCATGAGCAGGGCCGAAAAAAGCTTGCATACAAAAGTATTACCAAAGCCACGTCTGTTGCTAGAAAAACCACTATCAAAGAAGCAGAGGAAAACAACACTGAAAAACCAGGGGGGCTTAAAATGTCTGCCCGCCCCCCTAATATCTGCGTCCTTAAAAGAGTACTTTATAATTCAACATAAGAGAAAATTAGACCAGGATCCAGAGCTGTCTGACGCGGAAATTTTAGAGGCGATTGCAGAGCCACCTCAGAGGACTAAAGCACGAAAAACAGACCTGATTTTGCCAATTTCAAAGGAAACCGATGCCCCGCAAGCACAACAAGACCCACTTTGGGACCAAAATGTGGTGGCTAAAAATAAAACCAATCAACCTGACTCTGAGACACATGGCCAACTGCCCCAGCAAGACAAAAGTCTCCTAGAAGGCAATAACATCGACTCAGCAAAAGACACCTGCAACATCACGCCTCCTACGCCCAGCGCGACTATGGGTTCCCTAGAACCCCTGGCAAGAGAAAGGTCCAAAATTGATACAACGAATGGCCAGGTCGAAGATCACTATGCATGGACGTGGCCCCACATTGTGAGCAAGCCTGGGAGACCCTCGAGCGAACCGCCATACAACATCCAAGGCGAAACACCATCTACAGTAAGAAGATCCTCAGAGAGAACCCACCAAAGCTCACCTAACAAAGCTACAAAAACCCCAACCAAATCACAACGACCAAGTGAAACATCAAGCTTCACAGAAAAAGAATCTCCCTCAAAAAAGAAAACTGACCTGCTGTCCATCATGTCGGCATTTACAATTGCCTTAAACCCATTTGGGAAATTGTATGAAGCCATTCACGAGGCTCTTACAAATAACACAGCCATGATAAGCAATATGAAAGACAAATTGTTCTACATTGAGGGCTATCTAACCGCTGTAGACCAGAACTCTAAATCTAGAGAGTCTATACTCGGAGAAAAAATAGTCAAACTGACTGAGGAGATCCTTAAAACCAGAACGTATCAGGCCCAAAATCCGAAATCCGCCCCCTCAAAGTCAACTCAGACGGATGAGCATGAGAAGGAAACGGACTTGGCCCCAATTTTCGCCAAAACGGGAAATAAACCTGCCACGCTCGCATCAGCGGACCTAGCAACCCAACAGTCAAAAACCGGTCCCAAAAGAAGGGCGAAAAACCTCCAAAATTCTATCCTATGTAAACAAACAAAGCCCAAAGAACCAAACTCCCAACTGAGTTCCAACACCAAAGAACAAACAGCACCAAAACAACATACAAATAGTAGAGCGACACCATCCAACGCGCAGGAAAAGGAGAGTCAAGCCGTGGTTCTAATAATAAGTGACGCCCAAGACACGTCCTCGGACCTAATGGACATCTCTCAGCACCTGGAAGATGAAACGGTAGCCACCACTTTGATCACAAACACAGCGATCGCCCAAAAAGACCCCATAGTCTCCTCAAATGAGCAATAAACAAGGCCCGCTATGGCCGAAACTGGGCGCCCAGCCAGAGAGTCGGCGGCAGCAAGAAAAGGGCGTGCTCAAACTCCCTAAGCACAGCCCTAGAAGCCACAAAGAAACTAAATGAAATTGAAGAGGACCGACCAAAGAGAGAACGAGAATAGAGACCAGATCAAAAGCCACGACATCCGAGACCCAGAGCGTACTCATTTAAGAACTACACAAGAACACGGGAGGCAGAAACAAGAAAAAACTCGAAATTGGCAGACTCAGTGCTCTTTAAATTAGAGCAAACGTCAGCTAAAGACAGCTACCTGGTCCTCGAAGAACAGTTCTAAGACTATTAGGGAAAACTGAAAACCTCCGACATATAACATCTGACTACCTCACCTTAATTGTGCCTTATCATCGTGAATATAGAGCTAAAGCATATCTTCATATCAGAAGCAAGGCGACAAGTACAATCACTCCAGAAATAACAAAAGATCTCCAGCGCTTAGGACTCAAAATTCAACTGCTCGCGAAACCAAAAATAGACCCGGGACTCAGAGAGAGAGAGAGAAAAGAGAGCATTCGGAGAGCCGACATGACAGGACTCCCCCGTCCACCAACCTCAGAAGGCCTGAGAGGAGAGCAGAGAAGGAGGGCATAAAAGTCGACTCAGAATACTCAAACAAACGGAACCGGAGAACCTCAGCACTTAGTACTAGTAAATACAGGTGCGATGAGAGACAACACAAGAACCCCCACTCAGAACAATGGTTGACCCCGGTAATAAGAGAAGCCAAAGAAGTATCTGCCTCAAAACCATGGAGATGGTTTACAGACACCTTCTCCCGACAACAACAAAAATAGCAACGACCAGCGGGTCCCTCTGAAGTTAGAAAGATAATCACAACTCCATTGACCCAGTGCCACAACAGCGCCCTAAAAATGGCATTGTGGAATACCAGCGGACACCGCCACCTAACCAGAACAAACGACCTAAACTTGGCCGCCTTTGACTTGATCTGTCTACAGGAAACCTGGCAAACGACCAAACCATCCCTAGATGGATACGAAATTGAAATATCTCGGGCAACCAGAAGTAACGCTGCTCGTCCCTCAGCGGGCATACTAACCGCCGTCCGCGTGGGCTCAGCACTCACCTCAAAGGGAACACTCACAGCGAGCTATGGAAAATTGGCGTCACTAGCTACCTGGCTGCACTACAATCATGCCCAAGACGCCTGGGAAAACACCGACCTGGCAATATTAAATCTATATTGGAATCCAGAAAGAACAACAACCGACGATTTCTGTAATTCAATAGCCGAGAGCATTGACGAAATAACGATGGACAGGGAAGTCCAAAATATCATAATCTGTGGCGACTTGAACGCAAAGTGTAAGGTTGACCTATCGAAGAGTGCAGTACAAATGGCCACATTCCAGGACGACGAAAGGGGCCGTGCGTGGGGAAACCTAATGAAATCGAGAAAATTCTACAACGCGGCGGAGCTAGGTGACTGTGGCCCCCAAATTCCAACATGGGAAAGGATTGAATCCTCGGCCACATTAGATTACATATTTATCTCGGAAAGCCTGATTACTTACTTCGTGGACTTTAGAGTAAAGAAAACAACAGAAAGCGACCACAATCTGCTTCAGATGACATGGAACGGAGCCTCGCTGGAAAGACCAGAGTATCTACCAGGCGTGGAGACAAATAAACAACAAAATCGTCTCCGGCTCACCGCATCAGACATCACAGCTTTCCGGGAAAACCTAAAAAGGACCCCCGACCGGGAGCCTGGTGAGCCAACAAGACCTGAATATACATCCCTACTGGTAGCCCACAAAGTGTCCTTCAATGGGGAAACCACGAATTCAGGTTCCATATACCCACATATTTAATAACACAGTGGCTGAAAAACGACGAGAAGTAAAAAAAGGCAAAAGATTGGCAGTAAAAATGAAAACGTCCGCCCATGACACCTTAGTGAGATCTTACAAATTGTGGCTAAAGACACAACGACAAATGTTGTACCAAAACGATGCTGAAGCCATGTTATGCACTCTCGCCTCAAGAAATACAAGAGACCTCTGGTCACTACTAAAAACTGCCAATGGCCAGACCGTACCATTGATTTCAAACTCAGTAACTGAACAAAGCTGGATACAGCACTTTACAGATCTATACCAGGCCCCTCTAACCCGGGAGCCACAGACTCTGCTGCCGAACACAAACCAATGGATCAACTTGACTGACGTGCAAGACATCTCTAGAATAATTACCAACTTAAAAGCATCGAGAGCTCCAGGCCCGGACGGGCTGTCAAACCTAGATTTTAAAGAACACCCGATAGAATGGGCCTATGCCATCAGTGAACTATTTAAGCAATGTCAAATCCAGAGGCAGATTCCAGAAACGTGGACAGAGGCAGTCCTAGTCCCAATTTTCAAGAAAGGAAACAAAAGTGCACCGTCAAACTCCAGACCAATAGTGCTCCTTGATATCATCGGCAAGATCTTTGCGTCACTCTTGTTGCCTCATTTCAAGAACTGGGCTAGAAATTCTCCCTCGGCAGACATCTTTCAGACAGGTTTCCAGAAAGGGGCAGGAACAACAATAAACCTCCTGATTCTGAAAATCATAAAAGCGAAAGTAAATAGTGGAGCGCCTAAGGTCTTCTTGGCGATGGTGGACCTATCCCAAGCGTTCGATATGATAGACCTGAACCGACTTTGGTTGAAGCTAATAGCGTGGAACTGCCCAGGTCCGGTTCTTGAGCACATAATAGCCCTTCACACCTCAACATAGCTACGGGTCCGCTCTTGGACCAGATCCAAACCAATCGTGGGGTCAAACAAGGATGTCCACTGGCGCCAGCGCTATTTATAGCATTCATCAGAGACTTCCAAGATATTTTCCACCTATCTTTTCCACCGAAAGTAGGAGCTCAGCAGATATCAAGACTGTGGTACGCCGACGATCTGGTCCTTTTGGACCAGACACCGATAGGCCTAAAAAGACAATTGACAAACCTAGCAAGGTACATGGAAAGCAACAACTTAACAGTAAATATATCAAAAACCAAAATCCTAATATGGACCAAGGCGCCGAGGAAAGAACAAACCAACAACTTCTGGACCATGGAAAATTCAGAAATCGAGCAAGTAAATGAAAATAAATACTTGGGAATCCAGCTCGACAACTCTTTAAAAGAGAACTCCCAACAAAAAATACTATGGGACAAAATGAGAAATTTAACTGCACAAGCTCGTTCAATAGACTGAACGTTTGGAAAGTTCTCGTGGACCCCTACAATCCAGTTCTATAAATCAAAAGTGGTACCTGACGTAACCTATGGGATGGCGGCAAACTTGTCTTTGGAAGAAGAACTATGGACTCAGCTGGAAGGTCTATACTGGAAATCAGTACTGGGTTTGGCAAAAGCAGCACCGATGCCAGCGATTAGAAGAGATCTGGGCTTGTCATCACAAGCGGTGGCGGTAACCCAGAGGGCCACACAGCTGTATCGAAAAATCCTGATCCCTGACTCACCTCCAATTTTTCAGGTGGTCGCTTCCGAGATCAGCAAGAGATCCTGTAAACCACTAGTGGAGTGGGTCGCAAAAATTCAAGCGAAATTAGAAGAGGTAGCGTGTGACGAAGAAACGCTAATTCACAACCCAGGGCGAGTAAAGATCAAATTGGAGCAGCAAGACTGGATAAACTCAATCGAAAAAAGCCAGTACTACAATTCGCTAAAACACCTACCGACAACGCACAACCGGTTGAAAGTCCCACCAAAATACTGCGAGAGATTCCCGGAAAAAGAGTTAAGGAAAAGCTTCATGCGGGCTCGTCTAAATTTACTTCCTGCAAGAGAAATCCTTTTCATCAGAGCTCTTGCACCGACCGAAGACTGTCGTTTCTGCGCTATCCAAAACGAAGTGGAACCAATCCGCCACCTCCTCATATCCTGTGCAGGTCTAACAAAGGAAAGGCACGCCTTTTTGACACCACTGAGCGACCAGTCTGCGAGCCTCGACGAAGAAAATTGTTGGTGTAGAATGATAGCAGGAGTCTCGGCCAGATGGTCTAGGGCTGCGGCCAAATTTCTTGAAGTGGCACTCAAAAAAGTCACTGTTGTCCAAAGTGAAACGTTAAGCACACCCCAAATCCACCAAAACACACTAACACCAACACTTTAAATTCTTTTCTCATCTGACAGTGGTGTCGCTACGTAGCGGGCTAAGGATCTAAACGGAAATCAGCAACCTTTTGCTAAAACCTTTGAGGTTGTAAACAAAAAAAATATATATATACATTTCCTACTCAAGTAAATGAGTTTAGCCGTGTAGACGTGTTGGAGGAGCCTAGGCAATTGATATCTTGGGATATATTTAGCTCAGCATTAAGATAGACCCTCAGAGTCTTAATGTGCTTTGAGATCTGGATGATGTTTCCGTCGACAGGAAAGGAAGAGTATGAAAGAGCCAGGGAGCTTAGATGGCGAGCAGAACCCACAATGAGGAGCTTGGTCTTATCATCATTAAGACAGAGGTTGTGGGCCGCAATCCAGTTTTGAATGGCACTGAAGGTTTGGATGATCAACGTCACCTCTTGTGCATAGGATCCTGATATTGGAAGAAGGACCTGAGTGTCATCGGCAAAGTTGGAGTAGGGAATACCCTGTGCACTAAGCTTGTCTAATAGTGGCTTGCTGTAGGTGTTTATAGTAGGTGGGGGGATGCACAAGACCTGAGGAACACCAAAGGGAACTGGTATGGTGTCAGCAGCAAAGTTGCCTATGAAGACCCTAGATGTGCGCTTGCTCAAGAATGACTTTATACTTTGAGTTGCCTGCTCTGAGAAATTGAAGTTAGTACGGAGATGTTGGCAGAGAATGTCCTGGTCAACGAGGTCAGATGCTGTTGATAGGTCAAGTAAGAGCAGGATGGCGACTTTGCCAGAGTCCCAGACGCTGTCAAGTTAGATTTTGAGATACAAGAGTGCTGTTTCAGTGCTGTGGTTGGGTCTGAAACCCTATTGTCTTGATCCAAGAAGCTGATGTTGTTCAATGTAGGTATGAATTTGGGAATGAGCAACACGGTCTAAGATTTTGAGTAGGAAGGGGACAGCGGTAATGGGGTGGTAGTTGCTGGGAAGAGTGGGGTAAAGCGAGGGTGGTATGTTGCTGGAGGGGAAAGATGCGTTAATGAAGTTGGCTATAGCAGGTGCTAAGGTGGCTGAACAGAGTTTGACAATGTGGGCAGGACAGGCATCCCCTTCACAATTGGATGGCTTGATGTGCTGGATGGTGTTGGTAACATCCGCAGGGTTCACCTGGGAGAGCTGTAAGGGAGGAGGATGGGGGGGGGTTGGAGCAGGCAGGGACAGGAGTGTGCGCGAGGGGTTTGTCTAGGAGTTGGAGTTTCTTGGATTTGATTTTGATTTTGAGTGAGTTGATTTTTATCAGATAGGGCTGTTTGAATGGTAGAACACCAAGCTTTGTCAATTTAGACAAGGGAAGTGGTAGAGGAGGGATTTTCAATTCTTTGAGGATGGCAAAGAGTACATTTGCACTGGAGTTGGCTTCAGTAATCCTGGGGTTGAAGGAGTTGGCTTTAGTAGTTATAAGGGTGCTTTTGCATGTTTTGGAAGCTGTGATGTAAGAAGCGAGGTTTGAGGGTGTGGGAGTTTGCCTCCATGCGTGTTTCAAAGCTCGCTTGCACTTGCTCAGAAAAGTGAGTTTGCCAAAATACCAACTTGTGTCCCATCTGCCTGGTTTGGGTGTACAAGGATGGGGGGGGTTGGAGCAGGCAGGGACAGGAGTGTGCGCGAGGGGTTTGGCTAGGAGTTGGAGTTTCTTGGATTTGATTTTGATTTTGAGTGAGTTGATTTTTATCAGATAGGGCTGTTTGAATGGTAGAACATCAAGCTTTGTCAATTTAGACAAGGGAAGTGGTAGAGGAGGGATTTTCAATTCTTTGAGGATGGCAAAGAGTACATTTGCACTGGAGTTGGCTTCAGTAATCCTGGGGTTGAAGGAGTTGGCTTTAGTAGTTATAAGGGTGCTTTTGCATGTTTTGGAAGCTGTGATGTAAGAAGCGAGGTTTGAGGGTGTGGGAGTTTGCCTCCATGCGTGTTTCAAAGCTCGCTTGCACTTGCTCAGAGAAGTGAGTTTGTCAAAATACCAACTTGTGTCCCATCTGCCTGGTTTGGGTGTACAAGGTTTGAGGGGGGGCATGTTGATTGATAGTAAGCGTGAGGGCGTTGAGGATCAGAGTGGCATGTTCTTGTCAGTCGTCAGTGGGGATGAGTGTATGCAGACTAGATTAGACAAGGTATCTGATAGAATGGCTTCAGTGAGCCTGCAGGTGTTGCAGATGAGAGTGGTAAGCGGTGTAATGGCTTGGGTGTGAGGCGTGCGAGTGTCAGACAGTTGGAATTCAATGAGCGATGTGGACATTATTTAAAGATATTTACTGATCGGAACGCGAGAGCCTAGTGCGGTCAAACACTGAATTGCGGAGCATTTATATAACATTAGTTGGACGCAGTATTTTTGATTTCTGTGTATTTGAGCATGGGTACCGAAATGGGTATTTAATCTCAAGAGGGTAGACGATTTTGCTCAGATATGTCACACACAAAAATGAAGAAGTAAAAAGCAACTACTCACGTTTTCCTCTGGTTCCTTTTTTTGTTCCTCTTCTGGTTTGGATGGAGTCTTGTTAGGTGAAACCTTGAGTATAAGAAAAAAACAAAACAAACCCAGGAATACATCATCAGCCCCCAACATGTTTTACTAAATCACTTTATGTACTATGAATAAAGGAGACAAAACAAAGAAACATGGTCATGGCTTACGCATTATATCGCATAGACAAAATTAAGTCTGTTCAATAAGCGACTTTTGCATTTTAAAAATAATCAAATTTGGCTGATTTCTGGCAAGGTCGATGAAGTTATTTGGCAAAACAAGGGCAGTCAATGAAAGCAAATAAGGTCAGTGTAACCAGATGTAGCATTGTGCGTTCTGATATGGTAGCAACAATTCTCTGAACCCCTTCTTAAAATAAAACAATGTGTTATTATTTGAACAAGAAGGCTTCGAAAAGGTGACAGAAGACACTTGTGTAGCGACATCTGATGGACCCATCACTGAAAACTAAAGGGACACACTGAAAACTAGACAGCATGGAACTGGTGCACAGTAAGTTGAGAATGCAGGCTTCAAACTCTAGCTCTAAGCTTTCTGTTCAATCGTGCTCAACATGCACCGCCTTCCATTCAGCGGGCATGAACAAACATTGCACTTTTGAAGCCCGAAGGAATGGAGCATTGCTTTGTTTTAAAAAATAAATGTTTCCATATTAATTGTTCTCCATCATCCAATGTACCATTATAGGAGAACATGCTTGCTTGATATTAACTGGCCCATGGCTTTCGATTGCAACCTCAAGTTAAAATAATGGAACGACTCCCACACGCCCATGAAAAAACAGGGCAGTGCTAGGGGTAAATACTGGGAGTTAATGGGGGGCATGGGATGAGCTCCCCATAAAAATACTTTTTTGGTGGATCAGCGTGGATCCCATTTGAAACCCTTGCTCAGAAACAAGTGTCTTCTATATTCAGGAAAACTTTACACTTTCGTCAACTTTCAGACATTCCAATGCTGAAAGGTGTCCACTTTCTCTGTCTAGTAGTAACAAGGTAGTCATGGGGCGAAGCTCCTAGAATTCGGAGTTCTGTCTGAATTACACACGATTCCCCGCAACCTCCACTGTACTGGAAAACGTTCTGAATACCCATCTACCCGAGGACTAAAGTGCAAAGGGATCCCAATGTTAAGTTGTGCATTTAAACTTGTGTCCAGCACACAACACTCAACAACAGAAGCGAAGCTCAAAGAGCTCCCTTAACCAGAACTTTTTAAGCTCAATGCAACTTTTCCATAGACGACCATCTTGTCTCCTCTGCGTCCATATCATGCTAGGCTTTCCTGGAGATGGAATCTTACCAGTGTCTTGAAGAAGCTCATGACTGGATGCTCCACTGGTGGCGTGGCCGGCTTGGTGCTTCCTTGGCTCTCCTCGGGGTCTTGGAAATCCTCTGCGAAGCTGACACTGGCGGGGCTCGACAGGGTCACGGTGTTTTGGTTGCAATCGGCTACGTCCTGCAAAGGGATACAAACAGTCGGTCCTTGTTGGGCTGAGGAATGCAGAAAGTAGCAGTTCTGCTCTGCATTTGCATCACTCTGCTCTCATACGCCAATTCCAGCCATACTTCGGCCTACAGAGCTGGAACAATCGGGCGCTTATGAATCCGTGTTATCTTTCCCGGGCCCTAATATATGCAGCTTGTGCGACTTCAGTAACATTTTGTTCTCAGCTGCTGAACACAACACATCCATTAAACGTGCATGCAACATGCGAAACAATCCCTCTTTCTCTGAGCGTTGCAAAACAGTTGCAGTCGATAACACACAGCAGTGTCATCTGGGAGCTCAATGCCTGTTTATTCCCGCACAAAGGAGGCTTCTGCTTTGGGAAAAAAGATGGATTCATCAGTATAATGCACATAGAAAGCAAACTGCCTTCCTTCTCTAGCTAGAAAGGCTTCATTACCCATTACCCAGAAATCTGCGCGGAAATGAGGTTCGGGCCAGTGCTTTATATAATGGTTACAGGGCCTGATTTGTGCAAAGTGGCTTTGCACTGCCAACAAACACTGCAGAAAATACACTTTGCAGTGCTCTGGAAATCACTTTGCACTGGAAAAGTGCTCTTTGCACTGCGCTAAATGGGCCCAATTTGCGGCGAGAAGAGAACTTTTTCAGTGCAAAGTTTTCTGTGAATCAGGGTGTTTGTTGGCAGCGCAGAGTCACTTTGCTCCAATACAAAGTCACTTTGCACCACGCCAAAAACTCTGTAAATCAGGCCCACCATGTTATTGCTTACATTTTGCACCAACAGCTTCAGATGTCCTTTCATATTACATGGGGGAGTTAGAAAGAATATTCCGTATTAACACACATTTAAGAACCTCATGGCCCACTTCCTTTTTGACATTTGTGTGTTATGATTTTATTTGAATGCTTTGCCAGCTGACATTCCAAACATGTCTGGCATTATGGATTTATGAACGCTTTATACAATGCCAATCGTTCCCCATTGCATGAATCTTAAAGGCATCTTAGTATTGACTGTCAAATGCAACAATGGCACAGGAGGCACTGGGCCTCATTACGAGTTTGGAGGTAGCCATGCCATTTTTACCGGCATGGCTACCCCCAAACCCGAGTCCTGAAAAATGGGAATGGTGGGGCCATTCTGACATTTGCGGGCCCGGTAATTCCCATTTTCGGGATCCGGACCCGATACGTCCCCATTCCCATTTGAGTCCCTATAGGGCTCAATGGGAATGGGGAGGATGCTAACAACGGTCCCGTTAATGACGGGACCGTTGTTATCATCCTGGTCTGCTCGCGGGTGCCGCTCTGGACGTCTGGCCTGACCAGGCGTCCAGAGTGGCACCCGCGAGCAAGCTTGTAATGTTGCAGTGAGGCAACAACGGCGCCGGTAGCACTACCGGCGCCGTTGTTGCCTCACTGCAACACTTGTAATGAGGCCCACTGTCTTGTAAGGAAGGAGGTTTCTTACTAATGTATCTAGATGAAAATGTCTGGTCGCTTTTCAGAGATCTACATTTGAAATTACAGTGTTCATAGTTATAACTACCTGTGCCTTTACTATGTATGTAATCTAGCGCTGTGATACCTCTGGGTTCGGGCGCGTATAACAAATGGAATAAATAAATATAAAATAGCATAGCTATGTTAAATATCTATTTCCAGGCCTAAACTCGAAATTTGAAATTCAACTTACAGATGTCTGAAGCCTCCTGGAATGTGTTGCGTAATACAAGACACGAGCTGTATTTTTGGTCTGAGAGAGATAACACACGCCTTTGCGGAAAAGAGGCATTTGGGTGTTTCACTATCTCTTTGTGGACAAGTATATCACTTTAACTAAAGGCCCACAATTGTCTGATGTGTGTCACATCTTTAGGTAGCCTGGACGCATGAACTGCCAAAGGTAATTAATGGCCAGTATACATGAGCATGTTGGGTAGAGGTACCAGATGTTGCAAACCAACAACTGGAACCATTTTCCTAAGTTAAACATAGAAAAGGGACATCATAGGCAGAGCCCTGAAATATGACATATCTGAATGGCCACGCCCACAGACGAAGGAGTATTTCAGAGCTTTGTTCACTTCAGCAATTTCTTGTGTGCTGTGTATCACCGTTCTCTGTCGTTTAGGGGTATTGCAATACTTATTGACTAGTCTAAGCCTTTTCGGGGAGATTTTGCTTCTGCGGAGTACAGGAATGCACTGTCGGTGGTGAGCCCAGACTGGAACACTAACGGGACACCTGGTGTACACACGTCACTTTTATTCCATTCTCTCCATGAACACGCCCTTGCTTTGCATCAGCACCTGTTCATGTTATACGTTGCCGCTGCGCTGAGAGTTAACCCCTGAACTGAACAGGGCTTTGCTAAGAATCTCGCTTCCCAGGCTTTCCCTATATCTGGGGCATCTGGCGGTTTTGCAGAAGCTTATTCGGTCAGAAACCAGGACTGCCCCCTCCTATAGCGGTAGATCTGGGCACCCCCTAGTGTTAGGTGTATAGGTTCTGTCATAGTAGTCATAGTAGGTGCATTGGGCAATGTACTTATAGACTGTCCTTTTGGAATGCACGTTCATTATTGTGGGGAGCCGGAATAACCAACAGTAAGGCCGCGATTCAAAGGCCTTCATATTTTCAAGAACAAAATTAAAAGGTAACATTTGAAAAACAAAGCCTCTTTGTACATGTTTTGAAGCTCTTGGGACCAGCTCCAGATGATGTAGCCGCCGCCCCCAAGCTGAAGCCACACCCACCAGAAACCTGCACGAGCGGTCTTTCTTCCTGATGCACAGATGTGTGGACATTCTAACTGGCGTGCCTTTGCTATGGTTCTCTCCTATTCTCCACATTCGCCTCCACTCACACAGCATAAAATGGATGCCTCCACATTTTTTTTTAAAACACGTGTAAAGCCATGACCTAGGATCCTCTTTACGGTCTAGCATCTTGTAAAAACATTCACAATCTTGCAATGATATGATATATTTATTAAATAAGCTTTTGTAGAGCATGACCCAAGCCCTGCAGGGTGTCAGAGTGCTTTACTCGGAAGTGAGCTCAATTCTGGTGGATTGACACAACCAATTCAACATCAATATAACAGATGAGTGACAGACACGGCTAAAGAAAAGATTAATCTGTACAACCAACTGGCGGCAACTAAAAACTCAAAAGCAATAGCAAACGCCATCAGTTTCGGCTTTTATGTAGTCATGGGATCCACTTTTCCCATGCACCTTCTACACACTGCCATAATGGTGCTATCAGGCCATATGATGCCAACATTAGTAAAAGGGTCCTAGTACCTTGGCATATTACAGCCGTCCCTGGCAAATGCCTAGTGTGTGCCTATACATGAATCAAAACGGTTAGCTTTGTGAATATCAGGAATTCAGTGCAAGAAACCGATGCAAGGACACACATACTGATTAAATCAAATAGTAAAGGCACACTTGGTTCAGAAAGTTTAATTATATCAGAAGCTAGTTTAGCTACAATTAAGCCACTTCCTTTCAGAAGGTTCCTCAGAAAGTAGAGGGTTTGTTTAAAGAGATCACGGGGAAGTATCTTTGGAGAGGGGGGTCAGGTAGTGGGTGGGAATACCCATAAGGACTATCATGGCCAGGGGCGGTCAATGGGTGGGTAGAAAACAAAGAACAGCCACAGTCTGTGTTCCTCTGCATATTTCATCTCTCTTCTATCTTCACTTCCAGTGACAATAGTTTTGGCTTATGGGCAGCACTTTCAGGACCGAGCAGAACATTCTATGCTACATGATCGTTAACGCAATGGGGGGCCACTAGGATAACAGTTACCAGATTGCAACACAAATACATGTTCTCCTTTCCGGGTTTCAGGAAAGTCAGTTTGGCACGTATCATAGAGGCAGGTAGCGGGTCAAGGTGAGTTAGTATCCGCTGAGAGCAGCATTGTTGGCTAAGAGGTATCTAGCCAGTGGGTTGGGGGTGGGAGCATTAGGAAATCCTGTAGGGGAAAGGAAGCAACAGACATGACTAGTAGAGCACGTCCTTTTATATGTCAGAAGGGGCACACGTATGTTGCAGTAACATGAGTTTACGTCTTGTAATGTTATATTATCAGCATTCTATAGGAAGTCATGATTCAGAACGTGTCACAGAGGTATTACAATAGATTAGGTCAAATAGAAAAGTATTGCAGAAGATAAGCACTGTCACGTGCAAAGGTTTCCCACAAAGACGACTACATAGGAGTGTTTTAGTGCATTCCCAAAAAGGAGTATGAGCCGAATCCCCCTGAGATATTCTAGAAGCTTTTTCCATCATCGTCCAGTCTTTTTACAGAAACATTTTCATGGATTTTTTTTCTTTTACTGCACATTTTTGGCCACATTTATCATGAAAAATCTAAATGGTTGGTGTGGGTGGGACAATTTTTGAGGGGAAGCGAATAGAGTGCAAGGGGCAGTGCTGGAAAAAAAATATATTAAAAAACTGTGGTTAAGAAAGTGGTCAGTAAAAACACATAACAATGTTCTATCATTTTGATTGGTGCCATGGAAAGAAGACTAAGCATAGGCGCCAGCTCTTCACCACAGGGCCTGCCCACTCAGTTACCATTGGACTATAGTATGGGCTACGCCTTCATTCATGAGCATACTCCTGTTAGTGCACTCTCAGTAACATGAAGAAAATGCACTCATACCAAGGTTTCAGGTGGAGATGGTAATACTGCTTGGGCAACAGCCAACTAATAGCGCTTGTAAATTGAGTGGCTGAAGGCAGACCTGGTTAAGACATTTGTATTACACCAATAGCACATTACACGCTCCAATTACGTCATTAACTTCTAGAAGACTGCTTTGTAAAAACACTGTCAGGCACTTTGAGTGTAAAGTCTGATGGTTAGACTTGATTAAAGCAAGTTCATAGAGTTCCCATGAGGAGCTATTTTAGGCGGGGGTGGGTCAGGAACTGGGTGGGAATGGCCTTATTGATTGGCATTCAGGTGCTACGCAGTGGTTTTAATTGTCCAGCGTCCACTTCCTTTGCCCATTCTTAGAAGAGGGGGGGCCTTCAAAGATCAAGAGTCAGAGAACAGCCATTGCTCTTGTATATGGTCGTAGCCATCGTTAGGTTATATTTCCTTGGATAGCACCTGCCTCCTTATGTCCACAAATGTCTTCTCGATGGTAGACAGAGCTTAGTAAATTCTTGAGCAGTAAGGCATGACCGTCTGTAAAACGGATCTGCGAACAACCAACACTTCGTGCTTTCTAAGTAAGGTATTCTAGGTTTATAGTATCATGGAAACATAAGCAGAATTACTTCAAACCAATTCCAAAAGTAAGCTTGCCATAATATGTCGATAAAGCAAATCCCAAGCAGCTCCATTGATGTTTAACGCGCAGCCGCTATATACAAGGAAGCAGCTTCTAGGGCCGTGTAGAATTATACGGATATCTAAATGTACACAAGCTGCGAAGCCGGCAGGGTGAAACACCTAGTTGTTTATTTCTGTCCCTATTTGTCCACCTCGAATTCAATAAAACACAATAACTGAAGTTCGAAGGAGTCGGCATTCATTACGGATCCCAGTGGAGGAGAGCCGCCAGTTTATGACTGCTCGCAGTCTTGGTTTACATATCTAAATGTATGTATGCATCGGTTTTATTCCTGAGAGGCAGTTGTATTTTAATTTTAGGAACATTTGACTTTGTATGTATGTACAAAAGTATGTATTAACACATTTACATGATGCACTCCACCCACAAAGGGCCTCTTGGTGCTAAACTGTAATGTTTTAATAGAATTGCAAACGCCGTCCTGTAGTTGCAGCTAAGCACCAGAAATTAGCTGCAAGCAGAGCATGTGCACGTTTCGGGGACACATTCTACAACCGACTTCAAAGCATTCGAAGGACCATATTCTGGTGTGTTTGTGCAATTACATTTCCTGTGGAAACACACATCTAAAGTGAGTTTGAGTACCATGTCACATTAGTGAAACGGCTCATTCGTGTTCAACTACACTCCATGGGCTCTATTACAGAAACAATGCCACTGGCGGTAAACCACCGTTCCGTGGACATTGTTCCTCCACATTGCAATGCCACTGGCGGTAAACCACCGTTCCGTGGACATTGTTCCTCCACATTGCAATGCCACTGGCGGTAAACCACCGTTCCGTGGACATTACTGCTCCACATTGCAATGCCACTGGCGGTAAACCACCGTTCCGTGGACATTACTGCTCCACATTGCAATGCCACTGGCGGTAAACCACCGTTCCGTGGACATTGTTCCTCCACATTGCAATACTGTCAAGGGTTTTGCAATTACAGGCTACCTGGAATGTAGTTATGCCGGCATTATTTTTCAATGGCTGGAACGTAATACTTCATGTAGTAACATAGAGCAGGTGGTTTTCGTCATTTTTAACTTATTTTTTTCTGTAGAAAAGGATGTTTACCTTTTTATTTTCGGTTGAGTACATTTTTGGAGAGGTGTTTTCACTGTATACACTGGAAACAAGACTGATGGCATATTCAACAAGTATGTGGCAATGTCAACAGATTGGGCTCTTGTGTAGGCATGAGTAGGGCCGTTGCCACAACTGCCGTAGTGTTATTAACTGGTCATTGATGGTAGAAGGTGCAAAATGGTGTGAGTGCCTAAGCATCTTATAGTAGTTCCTGGCATATACCTAATACTCATACACAAGCCAAAACTGTTGGCTTTGGCAATGCTTGTTTTTAACAGCACTTCAGTGAATGGCACACATAGCGCTTATAGATTGAGTGGATGAGGCAGACCTGTGTAAGACATTTTTTATTACACACTAGCAGAAGACTGCTTTGTAAAAACGCTGGCAGGCACTTCGTGTGCAAAGTCTGATGGTAAGGCTTGATTAAAGCGAGCTCAAAGAATTCTCATGAGTAGGTGTTTTGGACGGGTCGGGTCGGGTCAGGTACTGGGTGGCAATGCCCAACGTGATTAGCAAAGCCATGGGCAGTTAATGGATGGATAAATAACCAAACAACACCTACAATATTTATGTCCGACGTCATATGCCATTTCTGCCTATCTGCACTCTAGTGCAATAGTTGTGGTTTATAGGTGGCACAGGTGTTCATACAATTGGCAGCGTTTACCCCTGGTGACACCCAAAAGAGTTAATACTGCTACTTGTAGGAAGGCAGATGATTGGGTCGTTACATTTTCAGGGTCTGCCATGTTTTCCTTAAACCCCAAACCTCCCTTCAGTGAGCGCATGCAAATACAGCCATAGGGCAGTTGTATTTTGTTTTTTCCCATAATGAGGGATGCTTGCGGATAACACATTCATAACTAGTTTATTTTTACCACTGGTTCAACACCCCTAGCAGTATTTTCTAATGGTGGTATTTACCACCAGTGATAACCTGGCACAGTGGATTTTAGTAATAGACTGTATTTTCCTAGTTTGTAATGGGAATTATATCAAGCTGTGCGTTCTATAATATAACACCTTTTATTTTCTGCACTTCTACTAATCTTCAGCCAAATCATTTGGCATAAAGTATTCTTCTAGTAGCTTGAGATGTTTCAGCTGCTGGCCCCCCTCAAACCCTTCACCCCGTCAATCCCCCCCACCCCCTCCGGATCTTTTCATATTCTTGTAAATTCGGACATTTTCAAGGTAGTTGTACTTTCAGCATTATTGTATAATATATTCAGAAGCATTTTAAACTTTTTTTGTTACCCAACCCCTCCCATCAGAAACAACTGCAAAATGAACGACCTTGAGCCAAGAATCCCAGCGTAAAACAGTTTTGAATTGAAGTCGCCTCAAATCTCAAAGTCGCCCATTTTCCAGGTTACTCTTAACTGTGCCACTTCCTGCAAGGTGCCATTATCAATCTCACTGTGCTTTTCATGATGCCATCAAACAAATAACCTTTGTGTATAGTTAGCAACGCACTAACCCAAGGCATTGGCTAAGTGAATTCATTATTAGGAAGATAACAAATAAATGGGCCTTTAAAAACAACAAATAAAGTCAATACTTACAAATAAATCTTAGTTGTCGACAAACGTACCTTTTGGAAGAGTGCACCGAGCTCGCTGTCGTTTCTGGTAGCATGAGTTTCCAGGCTAAACCCTCAGCCACGGGCTTCCGTAGGGCATTCCTGATCACTCCTGCAACAGCTGCCACGTTGGAAGGTTCCCGGAGCAGTGGAGCAAGTGGCGGTTCTGATGTCTTTAAAGCAGTGTCGTGATGTGTATTGACATAGTGCCAGCATATCCCAGTGCTCTTCGCCTCCCATTGGCTACTGTACCTCTGCCTGCTGTTTGCTCATGCACAACTCAAGACGAGCGCAGGACACCAATGCCATCAGCTACCTCACCGGGGGGGGATGCGGGGAGAGCAAACAGCATTGTGTTATGGAGCTCTTTTTATTGTTTGCGCCTTTTCTGTATCTCTTCAGGGAATGGAATTTAATCACATGCAGGAATGCAGTGGCACATTGCAACAGGTTTATTGTGTATGGAGGTGCTGAAATTCACTTCAATGGAGCGATTCATCAAAAAGGTTATGATGCACAGGCCTTCACTGGTATCTTGGCACTAAGACAACGATATACCGATAACCACCACCGCTAGGGAAAGAGCCGCCGCTCCCCCACTCTTCTTAAACTTGAGATCCCGGGCCCTTCCAATATTTTTCTGCTATCTGCGCAATTTCGGGGGGGGGGGGGGGGTAGCTCAGCGGCAACATGCTCGCAACATGCTCGCCTTGGAAACAAGACGAAACAAAGCAACACAGGTTCGATCCCGGGTCCGCGCTTAGAAACCTCTGAGTATTAAGCGCGTTATAAGTCCGCAACTAAGACATATTCCTGTAACAGCGCCTCCATGCCCCGGGCTGTGTGAGCGCTTTAAAAATGCAAATAAATAAATAAATAAAAATAAAAAATTCGTGGCTTGCCATAACATGGAACGACTGCCCATCAGAACAGATTTTTTTGGGAGTGGAATCTTTAAAAGATCAGATGAAATCCTGAGGATTTAAGATGGTCTCTATGTCCAATTTCATGAATGCTCTTGCAGCGCCATTGTACAGGTTCACTAGCTCAAGTAGATCGAATTTGGGAAGTCTCATGTAAAGGCATTACAGTAAGGTAGCCTCATTGAAGTTAAACTCTTGGTTGGGCAATGGAAACAAAATTCAGCACATTGGTGAGAAGATTGGGCAAGCAGAGTGATTTGTGCGACAGAGGGGATCTCGGAGGCAGGAGTAGTGGAGTGCAGATGAGGTTTGGAAGGGTACGGGAGTTGTCCCTGTTTGAAATCTATAACTTCACAGTGGGAAGTAAGTGAGTGATATTGGAGTAGTGACGAGTTTTACAGGTGATACAGGCGGGGGTGGCTTCAATTGCACCATTAAATCAATAAAATGACTACTGATCGGCCTATTCATCTGAAAGCTACTACTTAAGGGTGTCCCTCCTTCATCTTACGCTTACGTGGTATTGCAGACTTAGGGCAGGCCGTGTCCTCGGGTGTGACCTGATGTCAATAGTAACCCAAACCACTTAAGTGCAATGGTCCCAAAATAAAAAAAAATATCCTGTCAAGGTACAGACCGTTGACATTTAATAATGGCTATTAGTACCCGTTTTTCTTTTTACTCTCACAAAGAAATTGATTGGTTTGTTTGCAAGCCTTACCTGACGGTAAGCCAGTTCACTATTTTGCGCTACCCTTGCACTGTTTTTCAGGCCACCATGGAAAGGGAGAAGGGAGCACAAGTAGTCGCTTCTCCCTGTTCCATCGTGGGCATTTGAAAAACATGTTTTCAACGTACTTCAATGGCTGCCATGGAAAGGGAGAAGGGACTTCACGTAGGCCATTTTCTTTATTTACTATGGCTGCCATGGAAAAAGAAAATGAACTATGTTTTCCCGTCCTTGACGGCCATTTTTTAAACTTTTTTTTTTCCAGCTGCCAAACACAATGCGTCTCGCAGTTGAAAAAAATTCCCACCATTAGTACCCTGGTCTAACAAGCCGGGTTACTAATGGCAATAAGCCCCTCCACTGCGGGCAATTACCACATAAGTTAATGCCCCCGGGGCCTTCATTAAAACTCTTGCTACGCTTGGGCCTGTAACTATGGGCCCTGGGGGCATTACCTTATGCAGTAATGGCCCGTAGTCTCGGGGCTTTTTGCCTTAGAAAGTACATACTTTCAAGGCACAAAAGAGTATATTTCAGAATTGCTACAGGGATATAGATGGTGAGGGGTGAGAAGGTGGGCAGGAAGAAGAGTGTTGAAGGGAGGGTAGGATTGGAAATGAATAAAGTGCAGTTTACTGAAGAGGTAACATGCTGTGGGGTCTTAAAGTGCACATCAGGTAAGTGCTATTGTGGTAAAAGGGAGGCAGTATGGGGTGCATAAGTGCTTACATAAATGAAAAAGGGGTGTCCGGATGAAGGAGGGATTGGGGTCATGCAGGTGAAGTGTTAGGTGTATGAAGGTTGAAGCAGTTGGTTTGTCAGGTTTGTGATTGAAGGTTGGCACTGTACCAGTCTGTGGAGAGGTTTTTGAAGGTGTTGAATTTGACTTCTTGTGAGATGTAGTCTGGTAGTTTGTTCCTTATGTTTGGGCATTGGAAGAGAAAGATTTGCCTATCAATTTTTTGTGCTGAAACCTGCAAGTGCTAATGAAGTCTTATTTGATTACCACTGGTATCTGCGTTGGATAGTAAACTTAAGGAATGACTGGTGACATGTGGGGCTTATCATCCTGGGTCTCCTACAAAACGTATTGACCATCTTGATTTATATCCAGACAGTTACTTAAACCCAAATAAGACTTGATCTTGAGGTAAACTTGACAGGCAAAATACCACCCAGAAGGGGAGTGAGACAGGGTTGTGTAGTTGCCCCTTGTCTTTTTAATATTTATCTATATGACCTTGGAGACACTTTAGAGGATTGCTGAATGGGATCTCCCCACTTGGGTGATTCTTGGTTGAAATGGTTGGCTCGTGCTGAAGACATGCTCATTTTCGATCACACTCAGATTGGTCTGTAGAGGATGTTATCAGCACTCAAAAATACTCGTTTATGAACAATTTATAGATGAACAAGGGGAAAACTAAGATCATGCGTTTCTCTACTACCAAGGCTACTATAGGATATACATGGTTTCTAGATAAAACGTTCCTCATTTATACTGATCACTATATGTATTTAGGTACAATTATTTACAGAAAAATGAATAAAGGGTTGGTTATTGTTGATCTGAGATCAAAAGTCGATAGCTACATGCCCAAAATGAAAATGATCATCAGTAAATACAGAAGGTACTCACTGCCCCTGTGATTTAGTATTATTAAATGAAGGTGGGGCCTAAAATTATTTATGGCCTAGAACCTTTTTCCCCTTGCAATGGGAAATGAGCGACTCAATTGAAGCAAGAATTGGCACAAAGTTCTTTGCCTACCCAAATTGCGTTCCATTGACTGTGTTGCGCTTTGAGTTAGATCTTTTGTCATACAGTCTAGAATGTCCTGAAATGTACCATCTTTGTAAAGGAAAATAATATCCCCTTTGCTGGGCACTCTTTTCTGTAACTTACAAAGGCTACTGCTTGAGAATAGTTGTTACTTTCTCACAAGTTGGGCTGCTAGATTCTCCTAGTTGCTCCAGGAGCTAGATTGTAATCCAAAACATCGAATTAACTCCCCCCCCCCTTATCGTGAAAAGGTATATTTCTGACTTTGATTTATTTGAAACCTGTTCTGCACTTAAGGGTTATAAAGTATATAAGGACATGGCGCAGGAGCAAAACAACCTGATATCATCCCTACTTGTTTAAGCAAGTTTTCAAATGCAAAACTAAGACCTCTACTCATGGGATTCCACCTGAACTTGTTACCTTCAATGGAAATACTTAACATTCGTAATGACTTGCCTGTCAAGTATTTGTCGAGTTTGTATGAAAGACACTAACAAGGAGACCTTGAGACACCTAATTATGAGTTGTCCCTCGATAGGTGACATTTGCAATTGTTTTTAGGGAGGTTTGCGCCAGATAGGTTCCGAAATTAGAACAGACTCCTTATGGTATGCTGCCTGGATCATCTGTAGCCTTGACTATTAGACTATTGAGACTAATGCATTTCTTGAGTTAAGTCGACTGGTAAGAACATAATTGTTTGGATGGTTTGCTGGATCTGTAAGAATTCCCAATTAGCCTTGGAGATATTGCACTATATGTGTTGGAGGCATTTTTATTGAAATTATAGGACAGTACTTTTTTTGGGAAAATTTAGTTTTATTGAAACATTTAGGTTATGACATTGGAAAAGCAATCATACATCTGCTAGAGTAAATTCAAAATGCATACACAACCTTTATTCCCTAGAGTCCCCCCCCTCCCTCTCCCACGCCATGGGTCATAGAGCAACGAACATAGTAAGGGTCCGACACAGTAAGACAAAATGTAGTATAGGTAGTAGGCAGTTCTTATGTGAACGCTCGGAACACAGGGCCCAAGCACCCGGGCCATACCGCCCTCCTCGTGGGGCTCGCCCGGTCCTCGAGGGCGGCACTCAATGGGGCCGGTCCTCAAACCCAGGCTGTAGCTCCAGAATGATCCTCCAGGCTCAATTTACTGACCCATATTTGCCAAAGAAGGGTAGACACAGACCCTCGATGCTGGTCTTGGATTCATCAATCAAGTGGGTAAGGAACTCCATATCATATATGGCGCGCAATTTGATCACCCAGTCCTTCTCCCCTGGTGGTTGGGAGGCCTTCCACCTCTGTGCCCAGTATCACTTGGCCGCCACCAGCATGACCTGTAACATGTGGTCGTGTGCCACTTTCGGGCCTCATTCCACCTCAATACCAAACAAAACCAACCATGGAGACAGAGTTCTATCAATGCCATCAACTTTCTTTATCCAGGCTAGGACCTCATTCCAATAGGTTTGTGCCACCCGACATTTCCACCACATGTGTGCATAGTCGCCCCGTTCGGTGTGGCACTTCCAACAATGTGGGTCATACCCCTTCCGAATTCTGGCTATTCTCTGGGGTGGGTAGTGCCATCTATGGATTACTTTCAGGGCCTGATGACGATACTGGGGCACAGCAGGACAGCACTTTTTAATGTTATCTATGATGAATTAGAAATAATTATGTTATCTAATTTTGTGTATTTGTTTCGTACTTTTTTGTAATTTCTAATTTTTATGTGTGAAAGGTTTGTTGAAATAAAAGCAAGTCACAAATGAAAAAAAAAGAAAAAAAAGTAAAGTGGATAGTGTTGTAGGTAATGTTTAGCATTTTGAGTTCTGTTTTAGTTTAACCCAAACCCCTCTATGTACTAGAAAATAACCTGAACCAATTTTATAATAGTATTTCGTATAATCAATTTACAAAATTATATGAAGACTTGCAGGAGGCATGTGACGTAGAATCTATTGAGGGATTCTTGTTTAGTGCCCCCATTTTCCATGGGTAATGTAGAAGACATTTACACCACACGTCTTAGAGCTACTAAAAACGTGTGGTTCTTAATAAGTTAGAGCGAATTATACCTTACTTTCTACTACAATGGAACAAAATTCTACAATTTTTGAGCATTTTGTAAATCTTGGTTTCAGCCTGAAAAAACAGAATACTCGTGGCAAATATGTCACTAAAGCACAATTAACTAACTCATCAAGTCTGAACTCTCTCTTCACTGCATGGCAAGCGTGGATGCCCGGTTATTGAGAACTATCGTACTTAGCGGCAGGCAGCTACCGGCCCTATATTTGGAGCTATGCCAAATTCATAGTCTTCCTAGATTGATGCAAATAGCTACTTTGCTTTGTACCATACCAATATTAGAACCGGCCCTAAAAGAGAATAGGAGATTTCATAACACTTAAAACACACACCATGGGCCTCATTACGACCCAGGCGGTAAGGGGTTTACGGCGCCGTAAACAGCGCCGACCCTTACCGCCTGAGTACGAGGTCCCTTAGCGTCATGGCGGATTTAACACCTGCTTTTAGCAGGTGTTAAAATCCATGGCGCTAAGGGACCATGCAGTTAATTACGCCACTGTAATTTACGGTGGCGTAATTAACGCCTTCCCCACTCCATTATTCCCTATGGGGCAAAAATGGGAATGGGGAAGGGTAAATGGGGATTGGGGACTTACGGCCCCGCCAAGGTCGGAATGGGGCGGTAAGTCCGCCAACCACCATGGCGTAAACGTAGTTTACGCCATGGTGGTAAAGTCACGGCCCAGGCGGTAACTTACCGCCTGGGTCGAAATGAGGCCCCATGCCTAAACTCAGAAAGATCCTTGTAGGACTTCTCCAAATAGTAAATTGGCACTAGAGATCCCACAATGAACCTAATATGATTTTAGAGAGGATTACCTTGAAACCCTGCAACTACTATGGCATAAATGTGAACTACATTACTTCATTTTAGAACAGGCATTCTCCAATTGGCAATGCTTTGAATCTCAAGCAGCGGATTGCCATTGTTGGAAAGTTAGAGTCAAAACTCCGTATCATGTTTTATTTTTAGCCCAGAGTATCCACAAAGCCTGCCTGGGTGCAAGGCCTTAAGTCACAATATAAAACATGGTTAGATGCCCGCAAGTGTACATCCCTGCTGACAAATGCAGTTTCGAACTATATACTTCACACTTGGAAAAGAAGGAAGACAAGCTTCAACATCCCGTTCTAGAAACTGTCCTGCTCTGGTGATACTTGGTCTTTCCTTAATTACGTCATTGTCTTCGTAGCCTTCCCATATATACGTATTTTACATGTTATTAATAGGTTATGCTGTGCATGCAAAGATATCTAAATGTATTAACATGGGTTTGGAGGCGAGAGGAACGTCTTTAAATCTGTAATAAGGTGTGTTACCATGTATTTAGATACATCTGAAGGGATTCATCACAATCAGATTTTTTAGCAGTAAGGCATTTTTGTAAATTAGGTTGTAAAATGATGGCTGCCTTACTTGACAGGTTCATATATTTCCTTTTAATTGTAAATCCTCATTCAATCACACCCACAGTGTGTGGCATTGTTCTGTTACTCTATAGATACCACAGATTGGGCCTCATTACATGGTAGGCGGTGAGCCATGGCGCTATTAGCGCCATGGCTCATGCCGGTAAAATACCGGCACCGCCTTGGCGGAAAGGGGATTTACCGCCCCATTCCAAGGTTGGAGGGGCGGTAAATCCCCTTTCCGCCATTGCCCTTCCCCATTCCCATTTCTGCCCCATAGGGCTCTATGGAAATGGGGAAGGCGCTAATTACGGCACCGCAATTTTGCGGTGCCGTAATTAGCTCCGAGGTCCCTTAGTGGGTTGGATTTTAACGCCTGCAAGAAGTAGGCGTTAAATCCTCCAACCTGGAAAGGGACCTGGTAGTACGGCGGTAAGGGTTAACGGTCACCGTTGCCATTAACGGTGACCGTTAACCCTTACCGCCGTCCGTGTAATGAGGCCCATTGTGTTTTCTAATGCTTTCATGAAGATTGTAGATTGTTGATACTTAGGGCCCGATTCATGGACTTTTTTGCAGGGTTCAAAGTTACTTTGCACTGCCACACAAACACAAACCCTGATTCATGGAACTGTACAAAGTGTATTTTTGCACGGCAAAGTCAGTGCAAAGACTTGACTATGCACTGTATTTGCTCTGCAAAAATACACTTTGCACAGTTCCATGAATCAGGGTTAATTTTGGCAGTGCAAAGTCACTTTTCTGCAGTGCAAGTTCACTTTGAACCGTGCAAAGAATTCCATGAATCAGGGCCTAGTATCCTGTTTAGTTTTGTGTTTTATGTCCAAAATAGAAACATCTAATAAAAGACACAAGTACCCCACATTGAGGCTTATACTCCAATGTGTGTACCACCTTGTTCGAGAAATCTTACCTGTCCAAGGATTGTCTGCTAGTTCTGGAGATCATTTGATGGGTTTATGGGCCAAAGTGTCCCATCTTCATCTTGTATCGAGACTTGCAACATTATGTGTTACTAATGACTTCTGCTATTGTATACGCTCTCCCCTCTTGCTTCTCCACTCTTTTTGACTGCTTACTCTCTGTTCTGTCCTCCCCTCTCCCTTTTCCCATCTCCTCCCCTCCTCCCCTTACTTTCTTCTATGCACTTACTCTATCAGAATTGTCCCTGGACCTAGTATGATAGCAACCTCGTCTGTCGCTCCCCCATCCCCTTACTGTTCCCCCCCTCCCTCCAGCACTATCTGAAATGTTGTCAGGCCTAGTACGATAGTCGCTTGTTTTGTTCCTCTCCTCCCTCCCTGCACCCCTCTCCCTCACCTTTTGTTTTCCTCCGGCTCTACCAGAAATGTCGTCAGGCCTAGTACTGTAGTCGCCTGTCTGTTTCCATTTTCTTCCCACTCTCCCGCTCCCTTCCTTATCCATGTCTTGGCACTTGCACTATCTGAAATGTCGTCAGGCCGAGTACGATAGTTAATTTCACATACTTACTGTTCATGGCCTGTATGAATGTCATTGTATTTTCCCTTGTTCCCTCCCTTGCCTTGAAGCGCTTTGAAACACATTGTGTGTAGGCGCTATATAAATAAATTATCATATCATATCATATCATATCATATCCTATCATAATAGGTATGTATGTCTATGTCTAGTTCACTACTCTCAAAAGTTGAGATTTCATGCTCAGACTAGCCTGTATCTAGCGGAATTTCCAGCACTGACACAATGCTTGTAGACAAGTGAATAATCAAAATTAATGCTTAGCTCAACCTACAGGTATTGTTAATTTGTGTACTGAACTGTTACATCATCTATAAGGCTGTTACCCTGAAGTCCCCAAGCTACGTCACTGAGAAACTTAGCAGCTCCAGACAATTGCGATCCACCAGAAGAAAGGATATGTGCAGACTTGAACTTTGCCATTGCAGGAAGGAAATCACCAGAAGACAGGCCATCTCTGTCCACACCGCAAGACTCTGGAACCTCCACCCCATCAACAACACACTTGCCACATCGCTTCTACAATTCAGGAAAGAGCTCAAGACCTTCTCAGAGCTCAGGGCCTTCCTCTTCAAGAAATGGATCCTCCCTAACACATAGGTCCAAGCACCCTCCACTCCCACCCCTACCTGAGACTCAGTGATTTACTCCTCCCTGTTTCCTCCCCTAGTTGCTTGTAGATCCGTTGCTGACAATTTCCCGCCTTTCCCTGTTAACTTCCTTCTCCCCCTTTCTCTGCTTCCCTCACTGTGTTCTTCCCCATATAATTGTAAAGTGCTCCGTTGCTTCCTGAAGCTATGTTTGTGCTCAATAAATACCCTAAAATAATAATACTATTAATAATAATAATAATAATAATAATAATAATAATAATAATAATAATAATAATAATAATAATAAGCTAAATGTCCATTGTATAACAAAGTAAGGCTGAAGTCTCCGTTTTCCGGAGCTCAATGGACACGTAACTCGCAAGCAGGAAAAGTGCCAACATTCTGATACTGATTTACCCAGGAGAAGCCTAGAAATAACTCAGAGGAAAAAGTATAATTAAATGGGCTACAGTTGAGACAAGGTGAAGGACCTGACACTGCCAAGAGGGGATTGGGACACTTCTCATCCTGAGGCAGGAAGTCTACCATGGTGTTTGCCAGAGACAGTCCTGCCACAGAGGCGAGGTGTTGTTGTTGGGAAGGCCCCTACCACTGTCTCTTCTTCCTGTGCCTGGCTAAGTGAGGGAAGTAGCACTTCTTCTTGATGCATAACTGTTGTCCGGGAATCTGGTCAGTCTATTAGTGTTGTGTTCTCTTCTTGTTCATCAACAATTTTTAGAGGATTTGGGTGTCATCTGCGTAGTTGTAGCATGTGAAGTTGTGTATTTTGATGAGTTGATTAGTGACGTCATGCAGATGTTGAAGAGGAGTGGGGATAGCGAGGATCCAGGTGGTACTCCACAGGTGGTGTCCTGCGGTGCTGACTTGCACTTGCCACCAGCTGGCCACACCTTTTACTTATTGCCCTATTTATTCTATTTATTTTTTGGTTGATCCCATGTAATGGACTGCCCCTCCCCTTCCGCCCTCCCCTCTGCACTTTTCCCCTTCCCCTCCACTTGCGCAATCCCAATGTCACCAGGCCTAGTAAGATCATTGTCTGTCTTCACTCTGTTCCCCCTCCCTTGCCTCGTCGCGCCTTGAAACACTTGTGTATAGGCGCGTTATAAATGCCATATCATATCATATCATATATCATGTCATATCATATCATACTGTTTCCGTTCTTTCAGACAAGAAAGATTTAATCCAGAGCAGCTCAGTGTCAGTGATCCCTATTCCTTCCAGACTCTTGGGTGTTGTGGCTGACTGCATTGGTCTTAAGGTCATCCCATAAAGAGAGAAGTGCTGTCTCCGTCCCTCTCATGGATCTGAAGCCATCTTGTGCCTTGTCCAATAGTTGGTGATTTTCTACATGTACTAGTGTTTGTTCATAGACATTTCTCGAATAGTTTTGCTGGATAAGGAATATTTGAGATCGGTCTGTAGTTTGAAGGTTTTCCACATTGCCCGTTGTATCTTTGAGGAGTGGTTTGATGTATGCAGATTTGAATACTCACGGTACTCTCACCATTTAGAGTGACAGGTTGAAGAGGTTTGGGTAGCATTCCAATGGTATGCCCTGTGTAACGATTGATTTATAGATGTCAGGTGGGCGGGGGTCCATTGGGGAGCCTGCCTTGTTGCTTTATTTCACCAAGATGAGGAGTTTTTCTCTTGATATTTGGGAGAAGCTTTTCAGCCTGTTCAGATTTCATGAGATGGGTGGGGGATGGTGCACTGTCTGCTTGATTGGTCTACTTTCTATGATCATGTGTATGTCAGTGATTTTATTCTTAAAATGATCTGCAAGATCATTGCATAGTATCTGTGAAAGTACTGGTGTGTTATGGCATCAAGGAGGATTTCTCATCTTGTTTATGCTGCTGAATAGTTCTTTCTGAGTGTTGGTTGACTTTGTGATCCGGTCATCGTAATATTTCTTTTTGGCTTTAAGAGTTCCCTTTTTGTATGCTCGGATTTGTTTTTCACAAATTATTCTTTTTGCTTCGTCGTAGTTTTTCCTGCATTTTTGTTCTAGTTTCTGGTTTGTTTTTTTCATTGTATCGAGGTGGGGCATATACCATCTTGCCACTGTTTTCTTTCGTGATGGGATGAGGGTTGTTTTTCTTCTATGTTACTGCTTTTGGCGGTATTCCAGTTTCTTTTCCAGATTGGCGGAACATTTGGGGCTTTTTGGATGCTTTCGATGGTATCTGGATTACGAACGGTATAATGAGGTGGTCGCTACATAGTATTTGTATCGTTGGCGCAGTTCAGATCGTTTTTTTGTTGGGGAAGATTGCGTTCTTCAAACCATTTGTTGAAGTCCCCGAGGATTATCAGGTGATCATGTTTGATGGCCAGGTTTGTGATGGCATCTATGAAGGTGTCTATGAAGGTATCGTCCTAGGTCGGTGGTCAATAGATGAGTATGAATGTTAGGTTTGTTTGTGGATCCAGTGTCAGGTGAAGGATGAGGGATTCGCAGTTCTGGATGTTCAGCGTGTCAGCTGTTTTTATTTTCTGGTGTTCTTTGTCGGCTATTATAAGTCCCCATTTTCTTCTTTCTTTTCTATTTATTGGTGTGCATTTGAAGTTGTCGGGTAGGCAGCTCTGTAGTGTGACTTTGCAGTTGTTTTCTAGCCAGGTGTCTGTGATGAATAGGATGTCAATTCCACTGTCATAGAGTAGATCATAGATCTCTGTAGTGTGTTTGGACCTCGATCTTGCGTTGATTAGATTGCAGTGTATTTTATTTCTCTATAGTGCCTTGTTTTGTTCTTGCTTTCATCTTTTTGTGGTGTTGTTTGCTGTGTTTCTTCATTATTTTCAGGATGTAGTGTGTGTTCTGTGGGGTCTGCTTTTGTCATTGAGTATATCGGCTAGGTTTCGTATTGGGTCCATGACTTCTTCTGGCTCCTCGTCTGTATCTCGTTCCCATCATTGTAAGTCCCCTTGAGTTTTGGTGATGTATGGAGTGAGGTGTTATTTCCCATCTTTCTCCTTCCACATGTTTCTGCCCTTTTCCTGCGCAGTCCCGGTATCCTACTGGCGTGTCTAGCATTTCTGGTGGTCGTAAGTTGGTCTGGCAGTGGTCTGTTGCGATGTATGGCGTGAGGTATAATGATTTTTGTCTTGTTTTAGAGTTTGTTCTATATCCTGTCACTCTTATTGGTGTGTGCTCCACTGCTGTGTTGGTATTTTGTTGGCGAGGTGGTCTGGTGTGGTTTAATTTCGCTTCTCATTTCTCCTAGTTTTCTCTCACATCATCCTGTTCTGTGGCATGGCATATTCTGTTATCTTTAAGTGTTCTAGTTTTTGAAATTTGTGCTATTGTGTTTAAGTCACAGGGGCCCTTGGTTTGTCTAGTTTTTGTTGGGCTTGTTGTGGTCTTTTTGTTTGTTTAGTTTTTAGGGTCCCCTTATTAGTCATGGTTTTCCAGGTGGCTTTGGTTGTCTGTGGTTATTGTTGGGTGCCGGGTCAAGGGGGGAATGTGTGGGGTCTCATGGCTTGCAGGTTGGGTTGAGGGAGGGGTCCAAATGGGGCAAAGCTGGGAGAAGGTTCCTGAGTGCACGCTTTGGTGGCCTTACCCTTTGGGCTCCTTGCAAAGTCAAAACTCTTTCGATTATTAGACCGCCGGCAGATTATGACTACCTTTCGCCTTTTCTGTTAGCATCCACCTAAAAATCCATAGATACGAAGCACAGTGGTGGAGCACCTAGAATTGGGGCCCCTTACTAGCCTGTGTTTACTTGAAAGGTGTTCTCAAGATGTGTGAGATATGTTTAAAACTATGCTTGTGTTTGCATGACTGCATATCAGCATGCTCCTAAGTGGTTAAAGTTGTAACGAGGGCATTTCTCCATTTAGCATGCAAAACACTGATTTTTTGAGGATTTTAACACATAACAATGAAAATAAAAATGAATTCCCTAACACAATCCCGTCTATATTTTCGTCATTATGTGTTAACATTTGTTGAAAAGAATCCTATGTTATGGGTTCTGCAGTGTTTGTGTTTGATGTTTTGTAACAATACCAGAGATTATAATTACACCATCTGCAGACATCATTTTACCCAAATCCCTCAACCCCCTGAAGACTAGCAGCCTAGGAGCATCAGCTTACTGTTTATCAATTTCCAAAATAAGGGAATTAACATGCAAAGAAAACAGTAAGGAAGCCATCAGCACCCCTGCCTGCCTAACACCAATCTCGACTTGAAAGCTCCTAGAGATGTTTAAATCTATTGAGATTAAATATAACACCTGCAACACATTGGCCCTCATTCCGAGTATGGGGGTAAGTACAGTCCCATACCGGAATGCCGGTAATAGTGTGTCCGAGCTGGCAGTAGCCCGCTAAAAGCGCACTCTTACAAGTTCGCGGGCACAAGCTTTGCGCCATGCCGGTAAGGGACCTAGCGCCATGACGCAAAAGGGCCTGAAAAACCCCCTACCGGCATGAATCGCACCGTAGACAACACTACCGCCATAGAGCAATGCGGCACTAGCGGTGACTGTAAATAGCAGTCACCGTTATTTACGGTCACCGTTAAATTGCGGAACTGGAAATAGCGTCATCAAACAGGAACGGGAATGAGCACGGCGGCCATCTTTAAAAACACAATCCATTGCCATCCTCACCACACAGGACCCCTAGCACACTGGTGACCGACCGCAAAGTTCCTACAACCACCCAGGAATGCCCAAAGCACCAAAGAAGGGAGCTGCCCGCCTCCGAAAGGAGCGGTTCAGCCCAGATGAGCTGCAAATGCTTGTAGATACCCTACACGAGCATGTTGGGACTGTTTTTAGCAGCAACATGCTGAGGGAGGCGGTGCAGAAGAAAAAATAAATCTGGGCACTAGTATGCCAGAAGGTGAGCATAGTGGGCAACACCCCCTGCACCGTAAAGGATTGCTGAAAAAGGTGGGATGACATGCGGCTGAGGGTGCGGAGCATCCTTTCTGCGAACAGAAACACGGCCTTGGAGACTGGAAGAGGCCCAAGTTTGCCAATAAAACTCATGCCATGGGAGGAGACATGTGTGGCCATGATAGGGGCCGAATGCATTGAAGGGGTCGGAGAAATGGAGTGTGGCACGACGTCATCTGCTGAATGAGGTGAGTGTCCAAAGTAAATACTGCTAAGGCAAATGTCACGAAAGTCACTGCTAACGTCTCGCCAAAGAGTCACGCCATGGTCGGCCACACACACCCCCCCTGTAAATCATGCCGAAGCAAGTGAGACCAAAGCCAGTGCCAGGTGCAAGGCCGTAACGTACATGACATATACCACACAAAGTTGCTCATTCCATGAGGCACACAGGGTAGTTGATGTAAACAATGTGCAGGTTAGACAGCACAGCACCTGGCCAACATGAGTGACACCGACATATGCATGCATTTACCACCCATGTATGGAATTACGTGCCGTTCCCTACACAAATGCCGATTACCCACAATTGTCTGAATGTGCTATCATAGCCATGTATGAATTCTGGCTATCCAAACATCACTCATGCCGTCCCTCTCTTCCACTCCCACAGGCAGTGAGCATGACAGGGAGGAGCAGGAGAGCAACCGTCCCAGCACATCCAGGGGCCAAGGCAGAGGCTGCGGTCTCCCAGAGACAAAGACAACACTTGGACGTACACCACCAGCAGCAGCAAGGCCCGTTGAGGGTGCACCACCCCCACCCCTCCCTGCACTGCCTGCAGACACCTGCCCAACGCAACGGTCCGAGGAGTCCAGTGTGGCTGGGGAGGTGGCAGCCACAGCCCCCCTCAAACTTGTGGACAGCCCCAATGACATCTGGGGAACAACTGAGGACGACACTGTGGAAGTCGTACCAAAACCCCTGAAGACTTCTCAAACCCCCAGGTATCCTTCAGTGACTCTGGTGAGAACGACACACTGGAGCAGTCTGGCCAAGGACAGACACAGGGACATGGCAGTCCTGTGTACAGTCCCGTTGAGGAAGCGCCGGTAGGACATGTCAGCTCGACCCCCAGCAGGGCCACTGCTTCATCCACCGATGCACAGTGGGCTGACCAGCTCACTGCCCTGATAACAGAATTTTTGCAGGACTATCGCCAGGCCAGGCAGGAGTGGCATGCTGATTTGAGGGCACTGGGCCAGTCCATTACAGAAAACACTAAACGCCTCTGCAAGGTGCTCGGCCACATAGCCGATGCTTTGGAGGCTGCTCATCCTGGCCAACAGCCTCAGCATGAGGACACACCACCGTCCACCAGCAACTCCACCCAGACCAGCCCGCTCCGTCGGTCGCTCCGTGTGCAGCGCCGACGGGACATGCTACGCCCTGGCTCCGGGAGCGCAGAGTGACTATACTGGCAGCCACATGTGGGCTACGTGGACCCTATGGGACCAGTGTGGGGGAGTTTTGGGGGGAGGGGGTGAGGGTGTGTGGGGGAGTTGTGGGGTGAGACGGAGGGGGGTGAGAGTGTGTGGGGGAGTTGTGGAGGGAGGTGGAGGGGAGTTGAGGGTGTGTGGGGGAGTTGTGGGGATAGGGGGAGGGTGGTGGAGGATTTGTTTTTCACGTTGATATTTTCACTTTTAATGCACCGGTTGTGTTACAAAAAAATAACCAGAGTGGACATTCATCATTGCGCATGTGTCTTTTAATCTTGCACACTGCATAGTGTACATGTATCCCCACACCCAGTGCCCTACGTCCTAACATTATGTCACCCTCTGCTGACTTATGTGTCAGAAATTTTGTGCAATCAATGACTGCCGCACGGCATGTCCCTCCTGTGCATCGACACTGTGATGATGTCCTACCACATCTTCCTCCTCCCCTTCATCATCATCAGGTGGTAGCAGTTCCATGTCAGGGGGCAGGGGCACGTTCCGACGGATGCACATATTGTGCAGCATTACACATGCCATGGTGAACTTGGTCACCTTCTCATGGCTGTAGAGGAGTGCCTCACCCGACCGGCTGAGGGAGCGAAATCGTGCCTTCAACAGGCCAAAGGTCTGCTCTATCACCACACGTGTACGGGTATGGGAACGATTGTAGTACTCCTCATGCCTGTTCTGTGGGTTTTGGACAGAGGTCATGAGCCACGACTTCAAGGGATAGCCGCGATCACCTGCATGAGACTGGAATGAAGGTAAGTGTTCGCACATTCATGTAGGACAACTGTACTAGTCTCACATGGTAGCAGGTAATTTGTGCCCACACACACATGTCCCTAGATGCATTGACCCCATTTCTGGCCCCGCTATGTGTTCTGTGCAATGGACTAATGGTGTGGGTTGCATCTTCAATATGGGTCATGGTGTGCACTGACATCTTGTTGCACGTGCATCGTATATGCATACAGCAGTGTTGGTGTAAAATCAGTGATGAGTAGTGTTCTGTGGAATTTGGTAGTAGGGAGTGTTGGCTGTAGTCAGTTCTATATTCGGCATTCTGCACTGATCAGTTCCATGGTGACATGTAGCACTCCTATGGATGTGCCGAACCAGTGACACACTGTGGTATCCCTGGTCGACTCAGTTCAATGCACGGCCAGGGATAACTGTCCTGTGTGGTGATATGCTGGAGACAGCAACATAGTGCATATGCAGTGCATAATGCAGGATGACCTTACGGTGTGTGAGGGCCGGTGATGAGTGGTGCATGTGTTGTGGGATGTGGGCTGGTTACCTGTTAGTCATGTAGTGATAGGTGTCGGCCTTACTTCATCACTATGGGATTTGGTTGTCATGTACCATTTTAGTTGCTTTGGGGCACAGTGTTCTGTGATATGTACATCATGCACTGACATAAACATTCCCACCCAGGTGGAGTATGCATCCCCCCATTCCTACCCAGGTGGAGTATGCAACCCCCCAACCCCATTCCCACCCAGGTGGAGTATGCATCCTCCCCATTCCCACCCAGGTGGAGTATGCATCCCCCCATTCCCACCCAGGTGGAGTATGCACCCCCCCATTCCCACCCATGTGGAGTATGCATCCGACCATTCCCACCCAGTTGGAGTATGCATCCCCCCCATTCCCACCCAGGTGGAGTATGCAACCCCCATTCCCACTGTAGGGGAGCAATGGCCGCAAGGCCCTCCTCACCTACAGCTTCCTCCCCAGGCGGGGACCATGACTCGGTGGGCGCCCCCTCATGCCACCCGGGCCCAGGTGGAGGAGGGTTCACCCGCCGACGACATTGCCCACACGCACCCTGTCTTTGCATTTACCGAAAATTAAGTTAGGCCTAGACGCCATCTTGCACAGCAAACATGGTGTGAGTTCAGCACACTGTAACGAGGCCCCCACCTTTGGAGGGCCTTTCATGCATCTCTGCCGCCTCAGCAGCCCTGGCAGATCCGCTGCGAGAGCGTTCCCATGAGAAAGTCGGAGATGAGCTAAACCCGAGATGCCAACACGGCAACATTATATTAGTAACAATGTGATATTGCACCCCGTATGACCCGGACCGCAAGGCCGGGGCAACGGGGAAAAAAGCTGAAGCATCACTATCTGAAGAAGGTAGAAAATAATTCAAGTATTGGTATTAATGAACTACCTCTGTTTAAAATGTGAATGAACCATAAAAATGTAACGTTATATGATATCCCTCCAGGTCTGGACTAATGCTGCTATAACCACGGAGAAAGATGTTGACCAAACGTGTAACCTCTATCTGTAAAAGTGTTTTTCAATAGTATGTAGAAACTTGAACTTATATATGTTTTTAATTCACCCAAAGCGGCGAGCATCAATCTCTGTAGGCCATAACCTAGATATCCCTCGTATAACGTCTAATGTACATACAATACGCACACAATGTAGTGAATATAATGTTAGGTAATGAAAAGATACTGGAACCGACTGTATTAAAGAAATGTGTAACGAAATTGAAGTATATATATATATGTGTCTAAATAACGTCAAAATAAGGCAGAACAGTATAGAACTTCTGCATTTACTGATCAGCAACGCACGAGGAAAATACCTTTGTGGATATATGCAAGGCCATTCCCTCTCCCACCCCACCAAGCCTGCCAGATAAAAAAGCTAAGACTTGTGCCGCGCTCCCTCACCTCCCCCAACCAAGCTGGCGTTACTTCAGAGAGTCAGAGGCCCCGGCGCCGCAACCAAGGCCACAGCCCGCCACCTGTGTTATTTACAGCACGGTAATAAACCCACGGATGAACCCACTGATCTACCCGCACCCTCTCATAAATCCCACGAACCCCCCAAGAATCCTGACCCCGTGTAAGGACGACCCCCATCATTGGGACAAGACACAGAGACCCATCTATATAATAACTTCTAACGCAGCAGACAGACATGTATCATTCGGCCCAGGCCCCAGAGCCCCGTCCCGCGACCTAAAATACCGGTCCATAGGACACAGGTAAATCTCACCCCAACCGACAACCACCAGACCTCTCACGAGGTGCATTCCTCATGTGTTGTGTTTATTTTATAAGATAAGCTGCTGAAGCGATTTATTAACGAACTTAAATGTCATTTTCTGAATAACTGCAGTGTGCATGGCCTAGGGCAAATGAGACAGGAAAGGTATTCGTCATTGTCACAGGCTGCCCCAGCACATCAACACCGCACGGATGACCTCAAGCCGGCCTGCCAGGCCCAACCCAACCCACGAGGCTGACCAGTGACGTCGTCCCGCCAGGACCAACCCCGCTGCAGCAACACCTATAGTTAGTCGACGCCACCCAATCCCAATTGACTTGTGCCCCCTATAGTGTTTAGGTGGTGATGACGTTTTTTGTATTAGAAATACGCCTGCCTTTGCTATTGTCAGGCAGAGCGCTCTCGTAGGTTGCAGAGTTCTTTGCATGCCTTATTCTTGGATAAACTCCCACTTACGCTCACCCGCACTCTGTCTTGGCCTTATTCCCACTACGGGAGAGTCCCTTATTGTCTCTCATTGCGGGGAGGATCGTGCTGAATTGGGGGCGCTTCCCTTCAGTGGTGACCCCGATAGCGTGATATCTCCAAACTATTTTTCCTAACTCCTTCTTAACGACCCCCTTGTGGCACGAGAATCTCCGGTCGAGAAGGGATACGCACGGTGAGCCGTCTCCGGGAGGCCGCCCGCCAACGGCGACCGGCACAATAAGAAGTGCGCACTCAATGAGAAAGGGTACGGGATCCCGATTGGAAAAAAATCCCCTTTGAGTGCCGCTCGCCGGAGCCAGGGGCTGACCGTTGAGTTACCGGTAACGCCGCCTGGACGGACCCAGTTTCGGAGAGTATCGGTTCAAGACGGGCACGTGAGTACCGAGTGCGAGTGATCGTCAAGGGGAAAAGAAGGGGAATTGGGAATAAAAGAACGGGGAAAGGTAGAGGGGGAGAATTGCGGAGGTCTACTAAAGACGGGTCTTGAAACTTTCTTTATTCTTTCTTTGCATATGGCCATTAGGAGTAAGAAATAAGTGACGTGGTAGAAGTGACGGAAACCTAGCTCCGAAAGGGGGTGGAAGGCGGCGCCGCATAGTGCTATCTAGACTAGTACTGGGAATATATGAAGAAGTGAGAAATAAGTTATTGGTGTCTAGCAAAAGGAGACACCGGGAATATTTTTTAGTGATTGTGCTCTCTCTCTCTATTTCTTCTTTTTCCATTTCCACGGGGTAGGGGGCGAAAATGAGAAGGGTATAAAGAAGTTAGAACGTCTTAAAAAGTGGGGACTCAGTAGTGGCACGTACAGACGTGAACATAGTAACCTTAGCAGGAAAACAGGGACAGCTGGCTAGGGAGGAAAGGGAGGAGAAAGACAAAAGTGTGAGTGGAAAGCATTGTGAAAGGTGCGCGCACCGTACGAGTGTTGGAGACGAACGGGTGGCCGCGAGGTGGTGCCAGAGAGTGTGGCCATAACCATTACCTGATCAATTGCAAGTGAGATCACATAAGAGTGCCTGGGAATGGGAAGGAGATGAGATATGGTGAGTGAGAAGAGATTTGTGCAGTGAATAACAGTGGGTGATAATTTTGAAAGGTCCGCTCTTGTCTGTGCCATAAAGGTATACATACGCATATTTACACCTAATAAAAAGTAACGAAGGCGAACGCGGTAGCGTTAGCGATTTAAAGGATGGGGGCTGAAACTCCCTTGTCACACATTTGTAAGAGCTTGCCGGGATATGCTGAACGCATAAATAAATATCATGATCAATGGTTAACAGAATTGAAAGGGGAGGGGTTGCCCCAGATTTGGCCAGAAGGAGGGTCTTTTGACAAAAGCGTTCTTGATATGGTATGTACATGTATTCGCCTCAAGTATAAGGGAAAACAATGGCAGAATAGGAAGGAGATATTAGATCTTTGGAGATTGTTTGAGGAAGTACCCCCACCCAAAACTCCAGCTCCAAATATTGATTTACCTTCCACCACAGACAATCCACTAATGATCCCGCGAGAGGAAAAAGAACAGTTAAGTACAGAACAGCCTGCGGAAGTGGTTATGTTGTACCCAATATTACCTAAACCAGCCCCTGCAGCAGGATATAGCGACCCGATTTATGTGCCTCCCCCTTCGACCAGCACGCCACAAAGACCAACTGCACCCCCACCATACGAAAACACCAGAGAGCGCGCTCAGGGAGGCACACAGAGGGTGGATATAGAGAAGTTAACGAGTGACTTAGAGTCGAGGCTTACAGTGGCAAGAGATGAACTCTCAAGAATAAAAGACATATGTGAACGCACAGCATGCGCCCCCACACAATCTGGACGCACGTCTAGAGCGTCGAGCGAAAATAGACAAATTGAGGAGGGATGGAAAAAGGGGGAAATACTGTTCAGAATTGAGGAAGAACCGACCAGAATAATAGAAGTGGGGACAGCAGAAGGAAGTGTTGGTGACGTCTCACGAGAGAGAGGGATCAGAGAGGATTTGTTATGTGATGTCAGAGGAGGGGGGGATGAGAGTGATAGATTGAGCATGGCAGTAGGAGGAGAAGGCGAGGAGCTAGATGGTGCATGTTCACTGGGGACTATAGAAGATGAATGGATGGGACGACTAAGAAATAGGGTGGGGAAGATGGCGTCATTAGAGTCAGCAGTGACTAAGGAAAAGGAAGCTGCAACGGCAAAAGGGAAATTACAACTCCCATTACTCCACCGGGGGGGGTGGGAGGCCAAACTATATACCGTGGGCTCAGATGGACAAGGCTAATTTAATGAAATTACTACCACAGCTGTCAGGAGGGGCAAGCAAGTGGATATATGCATTTGAGAAACATACCGCTGGTATACCGCTGGCAGTAGGCGATGTGAAAAGCCTACTAGTGTCCGCAGTAGGGGATCAGGCGGACAGAGTGTGGGCTAAAGCGGGTTTTCCAGCTGTAACTTTAGAGTGTGATCGCCATGATGGGGCTTCTTTTAACACCGTGCGAGCAAGGGTGTGGGACGCACTGCGGGAAACCTTCCCAGATACCCCTGATTTGCAGTCAGTAATGCAATGTACTATGAATGACGGGGAGGACGCTATGGATTACATTCTCCGGGTGCAGGAGATGTGGAGAGCGGAAACGGGTACGCCCTGGCACCAATCCACGTCTCTATTTTACTTCATCATTAAGAGAGGGCTCCCAAAGGAAGTGCAAAAGGCACTAGATAAAATAGCAGGTGTTGAGGCAAAAGGCTGGCCGGAGATCCAAAGCATAATAGTACACCATTGTAAACGGATCAAAGAAAGAGAGAGGGAAGTAGCACAGAAAAGGTTTGCGGATGAGGCGAAGTTGGTGCAATCAAAATTGGTGAAGGTCGCAGCAGCGGTAGCGGGACTCCCACTCATACGGGAGGGAGAGGAAGGAGAGGAGGGGCAAATAGCAATACAAGGAAGAATAGCAGCGAATTGGGCAGGACAAGGGCAACGACAGTGGACAGAGCAGGAGCAGAACGGAGGTCCAACGTGGCAAGAGTGGGCCCCAAGAGGAGGAAGAGGTGGGTACAGGGGTCGAAGAGGAGGACAAGGGTACGGAGGAATGGGAGGAAATGGGTGGCAGGGTCCCAGAGGCCCACAGGGGAGCTGTTGGAATTGTGGGAGATGGGGGCATTACTCAAGAGAATGTAGGAGCAGACAAAACAACGGTTTCCAAGAGATAGAACAGTACGGACACCCCCATCCAGGAAGCCCCTACGGCCTCCCCATGGGACAATACCAGCAACCAGACAATGTAGTACAAAGGAGTAACGCACAACTACACGGACATCAGTACCGAACACAGACCAGCCCACAAAATAATGACAATGTGCACTACACGCCTGGTAACACTTTCGCCACAGTAGCTAATGGGGCACCCGCCCCCGCACCTTACAGTGGAGTGTCAGTGGTTTCGGGGAACATTTTCGATCAAGGGGGGGCAATGAGACACCCCGCATAGGACAGCCCACAGAGAGCACTTGCGTGTCCAGTACTGTCTACGACCCACAATGCATCAGAGGAACCATTGATAGGAGCGCAGATAGGAGACAAGCAATTCATATTCATGGTGGATTCGGGAGCGGAGAAATCATGCATTAGAGAGGGCCGGTTCCCGTTATCTAATAGAACGTTAGAGACGCAGGGGTTCTCTGGGGCTGTAATTGAAGTTCCTTACACAGAGGTATTGGATGTGACAGTGGGGGGTAAAACAGTGAAAGCACCCTTACTGTACTATGAAAACTCTCCCATCAACTTACTAGGGAGAGATCTCTTGAGCAAACTAAACATGACAATATCATTCACAGGGAGCGGTATCGTATGTTCAACGCCAGGCATATGCCCCCTCCGTATATTAGCAGTAATACACGGCCACACAATCATGAAAGAGATCAGAGGGGTACCAAGAAATGAGGAGATGTTTGTTGAAGGTATGAGAACATTGGCTCTCATAGTACCAGAACTAAAAAGGGTGGAGTGGAGGATCCCAGCAGAATTCCTTTTTCGTCCCATAGCAAGCCCTGACACTGCTCTTGGGACAGTACTATCGTTGGATTTGCATGCAATACATGTATCAGCAAACAGAATATGTGTGATTGGTATTGACATGGAAGGGTGTGAGTGGCGGACAGTATTGTGTACAAATGCAAATATTCCACTGAGAGAGCTCTCGGACGAGGAGCTATTTTCTGACACTGAGGGAGATGGTGAAGTAGTGATGGAACTGGCAATGCCCTGTGACATTGTAGTTACAGCCAGGCAAACTAAGGTTGAACTAATGGCGGTAGTAGGAGCACCGCACACATTTTTTGATGAAGACATGAGTTCAGTACCCACTAACTTATGGACTAATGGCCCCCACGATGTAGGGTTGCTGCACGAAGTTCAGCCTGTGGTGATAAAAGTAAAACAGGGAGCAATACTACCCCGGGTGAAACAATATCCACTGTCGCGAGAAGCAGAAGAAGGGATCAGAGAGACAATAGATGCACTGCTAGCACAGGGTATAATAGTGCCCTCAAACTCCCCATGCAACACATGCATTTACCCAATCAAAAAGGCGAAGGGGGGTTCATGGAGGATGATACAAGATTTACGCCCACTGAACGATGTGGTAATGAAGGAGTTCCCTTTAGTCCCGAACCCGGCGACAATACTGTGCAACATTCCAAAAATAGCATCACACTTCACAGTAATTGACTTAAAAAATGCATTTTTTTCGATTCCCTTAGCAGAAGAGAGCAGGTACTTGACAGCATTTACATTGGGAGGAAGGAGGTTCGAACACTGCAGACTACCACAAGGATATTGCGAGAGCCCAAGCATATTTAACAGGGTACTACATGAAGATCTGGGGAATTTGTCTGTAGAAAGCACAGTGATTCAGTACGTTGATGATTTATTGGTTTGTGCACAGACTGAGGAAGAGTGCAGACAGGACTCGATAACACTGTTGACATTATTGGCCAATAAAGGGTACAAGGTGGACAAGGGGAAGTTACAATACTGTCTGACAGAGGTCCTATACTTGGGTCAGTTGATATCAAAGGATGGCAAGCGAATTATACCAGACAGGGCACAGGCGATTAGAGCAACTGGGGAGCCCAAAACAGTAAAAGAGATGCAGAAATTTCTGGGTATGTGTAACTATTGCCGAGCATGGATATTGGACTATGCGGCGTACACAAGGCCCTTGCTACAGGCACTGAAAGAAGCACAACAAGAACACAAACACATAGAATGGACAGAGGTGATGAACACAGCATTTAACTCACTAAAAGAGCTGATATCAAGCGCTCCAGTACTAGCAAATCCAGATTATGGGCGCGAATTCTTTTTATTTTCACACTGCAAAGGAACACTGATGACAGCGGTACTGACACAGAAAACATCTTTAGGGCACAAACCACTTGCTTACTATAGCGGCACCCTAGACGCAGTAATGCAAGGTCATTTCGCGTGCGAGCAATCCCTAGCTGCAGCCGCATTCGCAATTGAAAAAAGTGCCACGATAGTGATGGGCTGCCCGGTGACACTGTTTGTGGAACACTCACTTTTTGCAATATTAGAGCGAACAAAGAGCACATTGACAACACAACGCGCCACAGCATATGAGATAATACTGTCCAGCGCTAACATCCATATAGTAAGATGTAAAACAGTGAACCCAGCCACATTCATCACAGAGGCATGCACCGTAGAGGACATGGAAAACCACAACTGCGCCACGTACACAGGTGACGAAAGTAAGGATCCAGTGATTTTTGAAAATGCCCTGACCGAGGGTGAGGTGTATTTTGTGGACGGGTCAGCATCAATAGACATGGAGACAGGAGAAAAGCATGTGGGTATGGCAGTGGTACGATTAGAGGAAGATGAATATGAGATACTAGTACAACACCGCCTCCCATCACACTATTCAGCGCAAGCAGCAGAACTAATAGCGCTAATAGAAGCATTGCATGCCGCCAAGGGGTGCGCAGTGACCATATATACAGACTCAGCATACATGACAACAACAGTTCACGGTGGGTTGGCCCGGTGGGGGCGGAGAGGGTTCCGACGAGCAGACGGAACGCCAGTCCAGCATGCAGAATTATTGAAAGAACTGATTGAGGCCCTGCAAGACCCCACGGCAGTGGCCATCGTAAAATGTCAAGCTCATACCGCAAATACAGATTTTATATCTTTGGGGAACGCGGCAGCAGACGCCGCTGCCAAAGCAGCTTCATATCTACAAAAAGGTGAAATAGGAGAGTACATGTTGCACCACACAGCAAGCCAAGAAGTCCCCACAGGATACAACATGATGTCCACACAGGAGATAATAGAGCTGCAAGAGGGAGCTAGTGCAGAGGAAAAATTGCTGTGGAGTAAGAGAGGATGCAGCAAATCACCGACTGATTTATTGTGGCGACAAGACAGTTCAGGAAAAGTGGTAATGCCAATTACGCTGTTAGAAATAGCATTTCAACAACTACACTTTCCTGCACACAACACAAGGAAACACATAATGGCAGAGATACAAGAAGATTGGTTTGCACCCTGCCTCCAGGAACACGTCACAAGGTTAGCCCTAGAATGCACGACATGTCAAATTTACAACTCAGGTATGACATTGCGTACACTAAGGGGTACGATACCAAAACCAAGTGGCCCATTCAGAGAGCTCCACATTGATTATGTAGACATGGGAGAAAGGTGTAACGGGGCTCGATACATGATTGTGGTTGTATGTCCATTTTCGAGGTGGGTGGAGGCAGGACCATGTGCCCGCCCTGACGCGAAGGGCGCCGCGAAGTTCCTAGTGCGGGAAGTGTTTCCGCGCTGGGGAATTTGCGACGTTATTCGCTCAGATAACGGGACACATTTTGTTAATGAATTATTTAAAGAAGTGACTACATTATTGGGAATAAAGCACAAATTATGTTCGATTTATCATCCTCAAAGTAATGGCGTCGTGGAAAAGATAAATGGCCTGTTAAAAAGCAGATTATCAAAACTTTGTTTTTCCCTTAAAAAGACTTGGATGTACTGCCTGCCTTTGGCCTTGTTTGAACTACGAAACCAGCCAAGTAAGGATCACCATTTGTCCCCGCACGAGATCGTCACGGGAAGAAGAATGCATACAGCGCATTCGCCTCTCCGTGAGCGTTCTGATGCACACAGAAGCGCAGCTATATTGGGGGAGGAGTTCACAGAATATCTGCGAAAACTGACACGGGCAGCGCGCGTAATTGCAAAGCAACTAGCCCCCCCCTCGACAAGAGAGGAGGGAAACGCGACTGAACCAAACAGGTTGCCTGAAAAACCACTACAGCTAATGCCTGGTGACCTTATATATGTTAGAAGTTTTGTGCGGAGGTGGAACGCACCACGTTTCCATGGCCCCTATGAGGTAGTGTTTTGCACGCCTACAGCAGTAAAGGTTAAGGGCCTGCGATATTGGGTGCATTTGACAGATGTACGTAAAGCTTACAGCGCTGCGGAGAGTGAGGTGCAGGACGAGGCACAGGCAACAGCGGACGATGAAGTTGTGCGGAATGAATGATTGGAATATTGTGTGCATTATGAGATGAACAGCGAACACAATTAGCGCGCAACAAATGTCCTGGACTAAAACATGTACATATGTATATGGAAATTTTCTTTTTATTACAATTTTTGAAAGTTTTGCGTGGGGTTCTTTTTTCCTCTCCTGTGCTCTTTAAGAAGTTTTTTTTATTATTGTTGTTTTTAAACTGTCATGTTTTTTATTATTTATATATATATATAGTAATGTACGAATAATGATGCTTGAAAGGCTACCTTGTCTGTCAACACACCCCCTCCCTCACCCAACCCTATATTTTATCACCGAAACGTTACAACGTGGAAATGTTTACATGTTTGTATTTAATAAACTCTTGTGTCTCAAACAGGATTTATCATGGCATCGAATGGGCAGCCTGCAACTAATAGATATGTTAGATTTAGAGAAATGTTAGTGGCTAGATTAACATATTCATTTGAATGTGGTTTATCAATGTGTGCTATCGTGTTCTTCATCTCAATGTTTTGTCTGGTATTACACTGGGTTATAGCGTTCATCTCTACCGAGATGAACGAGGGGGGAGGGGGGAACAACACCACCCTTGCCCCTGGAACGAAAACAATTCCGACTGTAGGTATCAAAGAAGGTGATTTCTTGATCTGGGATGGATCACACTTTGTGTGGGGTTACTATACTACACCACCCACTGCTGTCCTGTCACAATCAAGAACCAAAAATTTAAACAATGACACAATGTCCCAACCTGGAACATACAACAACCGCACGATCCCTCCCGCCCCAATTTCAAACAACGATCTCTTGTTTATTAAGGAGGATGGAAAAGTGATTATGATGACAGAACACAAGTCCCTATATGAAGAATTAGAAAATGGGGGTGGGAGGGAGGAAGGGGGGCCTGGTTCTTCACCTACTATAACGAGAAGGTACAGAAGAAGGGAGAAAAGTAGGCGGAGAAGAGAGACTGGTGGAAGAGGGTATGATGAGTATTATGGGCTAGGGTTAGACAAAATGGAAGACCCACGACACCCTCACCAAGCAAATAAATGGTATGCAGATATGAGCACAACAGCCAAACAGACAACCAATGAGAGCTGTTATGTCTGCTCACTTATCCCCCATGCATCAGGCACACCTAAAGTATTGTTGCCACGAGAATTGCCCATTGTGGATGCCCAATGTCTCCTTCATCTCACGCTGTGTAGAATAAAGAACACTTTCCAAGCACACGATGTCTCTTTCAGAATGCTACAGAACAACAAAACGTGCTATTCGCAAGCGTCTGGAGTGATCTGTCTTAAAGAACCTTTCTTTGCAATACAAGGGACACTGTTTTCCGAAAACAAATGGAAAGACGAAGAAGTGCTGTGCAAGGCAGAAGCACTGAAAGGTGTCCAACCGGACAAGTTGCGGTGGATGGAAAGAACGTGCTTGCCAATATGGAAAGAACACATCCCTAAACTAACATGGGTAACAGCGATGGAGAAACCCTTCAAGCTACAAAGTGAAATACAAAACGAACTATGTTTCAAGGGAGAAGGAAAAATGGCAATGGGAACGAACAAGAACTGTAACAAAACTCTCACCATCCCAGATATGAAAAAAGGGACAGCAGCACTAATGGACACCTACTGGGTATGCGGAAACAAGGCGTACCTGCATCTTCACCAATCATGGAGTGGTAGCTGCTCAATGGCCACTTTGCACTCAACACTAATGGTGATTCCAGAAAGCCATATTGACAGAAGTAACATGATGAAAGAAGGCTTGAACCAGAATGCAGCTTCTCCAACTACACAAGCGCACCTTTATGTCCTGTCCTCCGGAGGGAGGGGAGAAGAGCTCTCAAGGAACAAGCGAGCCTCGAACTACATATCACAAGCATCATCTGATTTATTGGCACAGATCCCAGACAGGTATCGCCTGTTCAGCTCCGTGGAAACATTCTTTGCTTCGCTAGTATCAAGTGTCCAAGCAAGAGCAAATGCAAAATGGCTCCAGATCACACGGTGGGAACTGATCCAGTTGGCCAATGACACTGAAGAAGGGTTTAACATAATAAAGGTGGAACTACGAGCTCTGCGATTAATGACCATGCAGAACAGGTATGTTCTAGACCTGTTAACAGCAATCGATGGAGGTGTTTGCCGAAAAATAGGAAGTGCGTGCTGCACGTTCGTACCTTCCGAAGATGCAGAAAATGGGTCCCTGTCCCACGTTATTGAAGCAGTACATAACCTGGGCGAGAAGATGAAAATGGAAGGCGGAGCTGAGGATAGCTCGTGGTTCGACAATATCTTTTCTTGGGTTCCCTCATGGCTTGGAGTGACAATGAAGTTCCTGATACCAATAGTGGTGATCATTCTCGTAATGTTCTGCCTGTGCCAGGTGGGCCTCCGATGTTGTGCTAATGCAGTTCCTAACGGCGCAATGATGATGGTGACAATGGGCAACTCCGGTGGCACAATTAAAGCAACACAAGAAGTACATGTGCAGACAGGAGCAGACAACACCCCCAGGTATCAGTTAGTGCCTATGTGCCGTGATAAGTACATAGTAGATAAACTATGGCACACCACTATCAAAGAACCACGAGACGTAGAATTGGAATGGTATGAGGAGGTCTGGGTAGATCTGGAAGAAACTGGCGACTGTATATATTTAACATGTACACCAGACGAGTATGCTAGGAGAGGTGAGAGCTTAAGGGGGGTGTGCAGAGCATGGATGCCTATAAAAGGAACCCCTGCATGGGATGGTGCAGTGTTAGAGGAACAAGAATGTAGAAGATTGGAAGAGCTAAAGAAATTCGTTACTTTAAGTAACGAAAGGGGGGAAATGTAGGGGAGCAATGGCCGCAAGGCCCTCCTCACCTACAGCTTCCTCCCCAGGCGGGGACCATGACTCGGTGGGCGCCCCCTCATGCCACCCGGGCCCAGGTGGAGGAGGGTTCACCCGCCGACGACATTGCCCACACGCACCCTGTCTTTGCATTTACCGAAAATTAAGTTAGGCCTAGACGCCATCTTGCACAGCAAACATGGTGTGAGTTCAGCACACTGTAACGAGGCCCCCACCTTTGGAGGGCCTTTCATGCATCTCTGCCGCCTCAGCAGCCCTGGCAGATCCGCTGCGAGAGCGTTCCCATGAGAAAGTCGGAGATGAGCTAAACCCGAGATGCCAACACGGCAACATTATATTAGTAACAATGTGATATTGCACCCCGTATGACCCGGACCGCAAGGCCGGGGCAACGGGGAAAAAAGCTGAAGCATCACTATCTGAAGAAGGTAGAAAATAATTCAAGTATTGGTATTAATGAACTACCTCTGTTTAAAATGTGAATGAACCATAAAAATGTAACGTTATATGATATCCCTCCAGGTCTGGACTAATGCTGCTATAACCACGGAGAAAGATGTTGACCAAACGTGTAACCTCTATCTGTAAAAGTGTTTTTCAATAGTATGTAGAAACTTGAACTTATATATGTTTTTAATTCACCCAAAGCGGCGAGCATCAATCTCTGTAGGCCATAACCTAGATATCCCTCGTATAACGTCTAATGTACATACAATACGCACACAATGTAGTGAATATAATGTTAGGTAATGAAAAGATACTGGAACCGACTGTATTAAAGAAATGTGTAACGAAATTGAAGTATATATATATATGTGTCTAAATAACGTCAAAATAAGGCAGAACAGTATAGAACTTCTGCATTTACTGATCAGCAACGCACGAGGAAAATACCTTTGTGGATATATGCAAGGCCATTCCCTCTCCCACCCCACCAAGCCTGCCAGATAAAAAAGCTAAGACTTGTGCCGCGCTCCCTCACCTCCCCCAACCAAGCTGGCGTTACTTCAGAGAGTCAGAGGCCCCGGCGCCGCAACCAAGGCCACAGCCCGCCACCTGTGTTATTTACAGCACGGTAATAAACCCACGGATGAACCCACTGATCTACCCGCACCCTCTCATAAATCCCACGAACCCCCCAAGAATCCTGACCCCGTGTAAGGACGACCCCCATCATTGGGACAAGACACAGAGACCCATCTATATAATAACTTCTAACGCAGCAGACAGACATGTATCATTCGGCCCAGGCCCCAGAGCCCCGTCCCGCGACCTAAAATACCGGTCCATAGGACACAGGTAAATCTCACCCCAACCGACAACCACCAGACCTCTCACGAGGTGCATTCCTCATGTGTTGTGTTTATTTTATAAGATAAGCTGCTGAAGCGATTTATTAACGAACTTAAATGTCATTTTCTGAATAACTGCAGTGTGCATGGCCTAGGGCAAATGAGACAGGAAAGGTATTCGTCATTGTCACAGGCTGCCCCAGCACATCAACACCGCACGGATGACCTCAAGCCGGCCTGCCAGGCCCAACCCAACCCACGAGGCTGACCAGTGACGTCGTCCCGCCAGGACCAACCCCGCTGCAGCAACACCTATAGTTAGTCGACGCCACCCAATCCCAATTGACTTGTGCCCCCTATAGTGTTTAGGTGGTGATGACGTTTTTTGTATTAGAAATACGCCTGCCTTTGCTATTGTCAGGCAGAGCGCTCTCGTAGGTTGCAGAGTTCTTTGCATGCCTTATTCTTGGATAAACTCCCACTTACGCTCACCCGCACTCTGTCTTGGCCTTATTCCCACTACGGGAGAGTCCCTTATTGTCTCTCATTGCGGGGAGGATCGTGCTGAATTGGGGGCGCTTCCCTTCACCACCCAGGTGGAGTATGCATCCCCCCCATTCCCACCCAGGTGGAGTATGCTTCCCCCCATTCCCACCTAGGTGGAGTTTGCATCCCCCCCATTCCCACCCAGGTGGAGTATGCAACCCCCCATTCCCACCCAGGTGGAGTATGCATCCCCCCCATTCCCACCCAGGTGGAGTATGCTTCCCCCCATTCCCACCTAAGTGGAGTATGCATCCCCCCCATTCCCACCCAGATGGAGTATGCACCCCCACCCCATTCCCACCCAGGTGGAGTATGCAGCCACCCAACCCCAATGCACTGCCATGGCCCAGTCAGGCAACTCTCCAAGCAGCCAGGCACGTCGTCCAGCATGTCGCTCCATGCAGCGTGGTAGCATGGAGTTCCGCAGTACCAAAGAGTCATGAGTTGATCCTGGAAATCGGGCACAGTGTGATGATCTTGCTGGCGTTACATACCATCTGCACATTGATGGAGTGGTATTGCTTGCGGTTGCGATACACCAACTCCATGGCATGCGGGACCACCAACTCCACGTGGGTGCAGTCGAGGGCACCTACACAATTTGGCATGCCTGCCAGAGCATGGAAGGCAACTTTTGTATTGAATATCTCCTGGGGAGTCCGTGGTAGGGATATGTAGTCCCTTGTGTTCTTGAGGAGGTTATCCAGCACTTGGTTCAGTATCCGGGAAAATAAGGGTTGTGTTATGCCGTGCATGTGCCCCACTGTGTGCTGGTAGGTGCCTGTGGCAAGGATGTGGAGCACAGACACTACCTTCAGTAGAGGGGGGATGGCAGTGCATATTTCTATGAGGCTCACTATGTCGTTGTGTATCAGGTCCACTATGGTGGTGATGGTGTCACGGTCAAGCCGGTGCAGGGTGTGGATCTGCCCAGGTGTTAGGTTGAAGGGGGTGGCTCTGATGTGAGGGATTGGGGGCTGCCGGCGTGGTAACGGTGGCTGCACTGGTGGGGCAAGCTGGGCCTGTCTCACCCTCCTTCTCCTCCTGCATCTCCTCTGTGGTAGCGGCTGTTGTTGTTGTTGAGGCATTGCAAGCAGGGCCTCCAGCTCCAGTAATGCTACTACTATTGGTATCATCTTGGTGTGGGAGGGGGTGTGGTGTGTCGGGTGTGCTCCTTCTGTACTGGCCCTGACTCCATTGCCTCCACCTGTGATGATTGTGTGCACCTGTGGCTCTTGGAAACATTGCTCAGGGTTCTTAACGCCTGGTCGGCGATGCCGGTATTAACACCATGCCGGTAAGCACTTTTCCGGCCTTCAGGAGGCCGTTATTTGCATGTGCGCATCACTTGTGATCTTATCCTGTTTATGGCATGGTGTGGCGCGTGCGTGCGCCCTGACCGCTATTTAAGGCATTGTACTTTACGGTGCCGTAAATAGCAGTCTGGTTGGTCAGAATTGCCCCTAGCGGTAAGCGATGCCGGTAATCCTTTTCCGGCATCGTTTTTCCCTTACCTCCAACCTCTGAATGACCCCCATTACATTTCTGGAACAATAAATAAAGGCAGAATGCTTGATTGATGGTACTGCCCCTGGATCAAAGCCCTTCTTGTAGGTTTGATAGTGTGTCGCCATCAGAAACTTAATTTTGAAGACGGTTCAAGAGAAAATGGGTATGCATTTTGGCAGGAAGATGGAATGATAGTTTTACGCCTCCATGTGATTTCCTGTCTTGAAAATTTGACTAATCCCTGCTTCCTTCGACCTATTAGGATATTCATGTTGCTCATTTAGTTTGTTCAATAATGTGTTTAAAAAAGGCACACGAATCAGTGTTTCACTGCAAAATGGTCTCACTGGGATAGTATCAGGGATGGGAGCATTGCCTCCACTTTTAGACTAATTAGCCTGCAATACTTCAGAGGCAGAGAAAGCCAAAGGAAGGGCATCCATTGTAAGGATTTCACCCTACATTTTCCCTGGCTCAGTAATATCACAAGCTTTCTCTCTCTTATATAAGGACTGTGAGTACCATTTCTCATTAGATTCATTAGATTTTCTAGAATCCGGGGGTTTATGCCCCACCACTTCTCATTATTCCGCATCTGCCTTTCTTCATTTGAGTTTTTAGCAAAATACACTCTCCTTGGATTCTCACACTTCATCTCCTAGTCTTCTTTATTCCTTTTAATGTACACATGTGTACACTACCTTCCCACTTAATTATATTCTATTTGCTGCAGTTATCACCAACTTTCATGTCCAGCAGGTGCCCAGATATTGAATGCCTACACTATTTATTAAACCCAGATTTTTTGATAGGAGTAGATTTTTAAAAGTCCTCTTTGACATTGTAACACATAAATGAACAATTCATATATGGGCGTCATAGACATAAATAGGATGGACATTTAATGAGAAAAAACTCCAAATGTAAACAGAAAATGGCGGTTTGAGGGTCCGATTTGGAAAGAAATGAATTCTACTTCGCTCTCTTCCTCATGCCAGCTGCAGGATGGTGGTCTTGTCCCTGGAAGATGTCTTCATGCCAGTACCCTGAGAAACCGCAGAGGTGGTGACCCCCATGATTGATATATTTTTGATAATTTGAATACACTCTTTCTTTTCCGCACCGTTCACTGCTGTTATAGACTGGTGAATTCAAACTTCTCTGTCCTTCTCACTGCTCCTGGCCCGCTCCTGACCTTGGGTTTCCCCAAGCGCGCATGCGTGTAGGAAGTATCTCACAGAGGTTTCTCTCTAACTCATGTGTACAGGTTTCCTGCATGCAGTGCTGTACTGGTTTCATACCTTTTTTTGCTAAGAGTTTCCCCACCTGATAGCACACAGAAGCCATACACTGCAATTTACCAGTCTCAGTGTCCTCTTCGTGTGAGACTACATAGATACGCCACCAAGTCCATGAGATTAATGTATGTTTAACATGGGTGATGCAAAGCCAGGTGTCAAGAGTGGATGAGCCCACGACGGCATGCATTTTTATATTTTTTCTGATGGCTATGCCTAGATTTGCCACACCTGCTGAATACTCCTGCTCCATGACTGATCACTGATCGGAATATGCAGCTGGAGAGACCATTCAATCATTTTTGTTGCCCGAGGGATTAGCCTACCACAGGACCAGTGTTTTGTTTCTAAAAACATCTTCCAGGATCCAAATCCTCCTTGATGCATTAGCATATTTCTGTTCTGTGTATCTTCATTAACATCGAGGGTCCAGATTACAGAAACGTTTGCACCGGTGCAAGTGCAAAATTGCACGATATTAGATCTAGGGCAACGTTTGCCCTATTTAAAAAAAACACTGGGACACATTTAGGGCCAGATTACAGAAACTTTGCACCGGTGCAAGTGCAAAGTTGCACGTTATTAGCTCTAGGGCAATGTTTGCCCTATTTTTAAATACACTGGGATGCATTAGAAAACTATTGCACCATGACAAGTGCAGTTTGACATATTAAAAGCACTAGGGCAAACATTGCCATGGTGCAAACAAGATACATTATTGATGCATTTTTGCATCATGGCAAAGTTTGCCCTAGTGCTAATACCATTCCGTATTGTGGAGTTGTTGGTTCGCGATTGGTTGTCCCCTGCGCACCTTGTGTTATGCTCATATTTTTGCCTGCTGCCCAGTACATGGTTTGTCCGGGAACCAACTCCAAGGTTCCTGAGTAATTGATGCTTGGTGGGGTGACAAACCTTAGTTGAGTGTGGGCGCTGGCTGGATCTGTGTATGTTGGTACTTGAGCTAGCTATCGGTCGTCTAATAATAGTCCAGTCTTTAGGTTTGTAGACATGGCGTTTTATTGGTGTACATTATCAAAACCAGTCAGTGTGGCATTGTGAGCCAAAAAAGTGAAACAAAACAGCCGACGCGCGTTTCAACCTAAGTCTTTCTCAAGGCAGGGGTGTTATATCGGAAGGCTCGAGTTGGAGCTGTTGGTTTTTCACCCGCGCTAGGATGTCAGGAAATTGGCTGAGTAGCCTGATCTTTTGCCGGGATCGGCGAGGCACACCAGCTCACTATCCAGCAGGACTGCAGCTGGAGCGCCTCGCCCTAGTGCTTTTAATATGCCAAACTGTCCTTGTCATGGTGCAGTAGTTTTCTAGTGTGTGCCAGTGTTTTAAAAAATTGGGCAAACTTTGCCCTGGTGCTAATAGCGTGCAACTTTGCCCTTGCATTGGCGCAAAGTTTCTGTAATCTGGCCCATGAAATCTATTGCACCTCGATAAGTGCAGTTTGGCATATTGAAAGCACCAGGGCAAACATTGACCTAGTGCAAAAAAGATACTTTTCTGATGCAAACTTTGCCCTGGTGCAAAAATGCAGTGAAAATACATATTTTTTGCACTACAGCAATTTTTGCCCTGTTCGTTTTCATATGTCAAACTGTATTTGTCATGATGCAATAGTTTTCTAATGTGTCCCATTGTTTTAAAAATAGAGCAAACTTTGCCCTAGTGCTAATACCATGCAACTTTGCACTTGCACCGGTGAAATGTTTCTGTAACGTGTCCGCATGGGCCTCATTACAGAAACTTTGCACCGTTGCAAGTGCAAAGTTGCATGGTATTAGCACTAGGGCAAAGTTTGCAATTTTTTTAAAAGAAACACTGGAACATATTAGAAAACCTTTGCACTGTGACAAGTGCAGTTTAGCATGTTAAAAGCACAAGGGCAAACATTGCGCTTGTGCACAAAAGATACATTTTCAATGCATTTTTGCAACAGGGCAATCTTTGCCCTTGTGCTAATACGGATCGATATTAGCACTGGGGCAAACTTTGCCCTGCGGCAAACATGCATTTAAAATGGATAATTTTGCACTAGAGCAATTTCTCCCCTGCTGCTTATCTCGTGACAAATTGTACTAATCATGTTGCAAAGGTTTTCGAATATGTCCAGGTGTTTTTAAAAGTAGGGCACACTTTGCCCTAGGGCTAATACTGTGCAGGCGTGCACTTGCACCGGTGTAATGTTTCTGTAATCTGGCCGTAGGAGGGTTTCTAAGTGGTTTTGGAGAGGACTACAGGTGGCTTTCCTGATAAACTAATCATGCATTATCAGGTATTTGAGTAGTTAGAGATCTAATTTATTTTATTTTAGATATGATAACAATAATTAGATATGATGACGCTTTATTTTTCCCTTCCTCGTATATCTATTGTGTGCCAGTGAGGAATTGCCATCAGGCAAAGGTGTTCAAGCCCTGTTTTTTTAGCATTTTTATTAACTACCATAGTGTACACCTGTGCCTTGCTGTATCAGTATGCTGATCTGCAGTGCCTGCTCTGTAGAGGCACAGAGCAGTTTCAGGGTTCACAGGTGCCCAAACTGACAGCCGAGGTGATAGCAAAGTCACTTCAGGACAGAGGCTGTATTTAAAATCTGCACCTCTGATCCAAAACTACATCATTTTGATAAATGATCATCTGGGTGGCAGTTTAATCTTTAAACATAAGCCATACCGAGCTTGGGAAAGGGTGGCGGGTATTTCACAAAATTATTAAAGCCACACCTGAACTGTATTTTGCATATGCCAGCCCTGTGATCCCAGGCCAGCCTTGGACAGGCTGTGTGTATTCTCCATAGACTGGCTACAACAAGCATGACAGGAGTCATTGAGGGTTGGTTCTTGTTTCATCCTTTGTGAGGTTGGACAACGCCTCTCTCTAGCAAGACAGACCCTTATCAAGAGATGTCCTGGGAAACAGGAATCAAAGGGCATGCCCTAAACAAAGGGACAAGCCTCACATTATGTTATTGCATACCAAAGGGCCATTGATGCTATGGAGGCTGGATTAGTGAAATCAAATGGAACTCAACACATTTTGGGACAGATTCCAACATCTGGTTTCTCTCTGTACCTCTTCTTTCTTCCTGTCTCCTATACTTCCTTTAGCACCGAGCACTTGGGTATGCTGTATCCAGGCAAAGACAAGTTGTCGCAAGAATAGGGATTGGATGCCTAAAAGCAGGTTTGCTTTTTTCCAATCCTATGGGGACTTTGTCTGTAAAAGAGGGGTCGCCCACCCCTTCTTTGATTGAGTTTGGACCTTCCAGGACACAAGAATAATTCATTTGGACCTCTTTTGGGAGAGCAGACCTTTCCAAAATCTTCAGCCACTGAGGAGAAGAAGGAGTGATTGAAGGCAGAGACATGCTCTGCTCCCTACCCATATCCATACCCAAGGCACATTGGGAGCAAAATGCTGCTGAAGAAAGACCTGCGGCTCTGCCAGCTACACCGGTACCCAGGACCTCACTGGAGGTGAAAGACCCCTGCAGGTGTTTTCCAACCTATCCCAGGTTGGGAAAAAAAATCAAAGGACTCATCTTGTCCTTTAGCCGCATGATTGTGACTCACAGCAAGAGAATAAGCCAATCAGCTCGTTTCCTGTATTTCTACCCAGCTGAAACACATCGAAACATTGCCAACCAAGTTTGAAAGCATTTGAGCCAGTTCACTGCTGCAACCTGCCAGATGAGCATGTTGTTGCCTTGGCTCAAACCAGAAGCTCACAGCTGTCAAAGAATTCTAACTTCTGGGTCTTGACCAAGTGCATTGAGTCACCAGCAACTTCATCTTTGACCTGAATGTAAACATCGAACTGACCCTGGTGGCCCCATAGACCCACTTCATTAGAACACCATCGGACTGCAACAAGCTTCACTTCGAACCTGGCTCGATGCTTGCACCCTGTCTTGATCACCTTGACTCGCTGCATCCAAATCTGATTCTAACCACCACACAACAATACGAAGCCTGGTTCGACACTGCCAAACCACCAATAACTGATTACAGGTACGTTTGTTTTGAAGCCCCCAACCAGCCAGCTCTATTCGTCTGGACCCTAGAGGCTGGATAAGTCCCTTTTTGCATCCTTTTCATCACGGTGTATATCCTTTTGAAACTTGTGGTGGTGTATTGCCTTTTTCCTCATGCTAAGTACCAGAGTGCTTGCATGTTTACATTCTGCATTTCTTCGTCTTCCTTTACAGGGGTGGGTTTTTGTTAATGATTTCTAGTAAAGTGTTTATAGCATATTGGTGTGTTTTATTAAAATATGTACATTTTATTTGAAGTTTGATTGGTCATTTCTTTATTTTTTACTTTTGTACTATTACTGTTTGGGTTGCTTTTGCCTCACATTCACAGCACCCTTGAGAGTATAAGATTATAGGCTGCCCTCGGCCCACATTAGCACAAAAGGCAAATGAGGTGTCACTGTTATTTTGTAGAAGTGTGAGGGCTGAGAAGGTGGCTTAGTCACCACTCATCCTTGCATTCCTGTAGGTAGTAGTCCCTTAGTCACAGTGCCCCATAGCATGTCTGTGAATGACGTTTTTAATTCAAGTCAAAAATATTCTGCGAATCTGGAAGCACGGTTCAGGCACTTGCTAGTTATCTGCAATTTTATTTATTCAGAGAGAAGGGCTTCGTGAATAGGACTGCTGGGATTTGCAGGTCTTAGATGTATTTTAGTAAATTGGCCTTTCTGAAAGACGGATTGGGGGCACATAGTGTAGTCTCTGATTTAACAAAAATATAGTCACTTCGGGAAGCCAGATCTGTATCTAATTAAATAAAATTAATATTTCATTTCATTTAATGCAGCCCATCTGGTATTTTTCCATTGAGGTTTTCAGCACGTTTTCAGTACCCTCCATGGTAAAGGTCATAGTTATATGTTTATACTTTTTACATTTTTGATCTCTAAACGTTATTTCTCCCACTGAACTACTGGGATCTTGTTCTAGTTCTATTGATAAATGAGCAAGACATGAGTATGCATGAAGGTTCTGACTATAGTAACAGTGTACTGCAAAGATACTCGATCACACAGCAGCATCCATATTATTTGTATCCTTATTTATGTTTGGTACATTCCATAAACTCTATATACTTACACTACGTATACATTGCATATTATATTGAGATCTAGTTCTCTCTCTCTCTCTCTCTCTCTCTCTCTCTCTCTCTCTCTCTCTCTCTCTCTCTCTTTACTGCTTGTCTCACCCTATCTCTCTTTCCTGTCTCAGTCTGTCCTTCTGTCTCTTTCAATATCTGTCTCTCTCTCGCTCTCGTTCTATCTGTTGGTGGAAATCACATTGTAAGCTGTACTCTCCTTACATCCGTCTGTTTTGACTGGGATGTTCTTATTGTCTCTCCCTGTCAGTGCAGTTTGTGTGCCTCTTCATCTCTGTCTCAGCGTGGATTGTCGCTCTCTCTCTTAGCTGCCTAAATGTACTAGACTGCAACATTGTTCTATAGCTTGAAATAAAGCTTTCTGTTCATGACAGCAACCAGTGGAGAAATGTATTTCGAATAGAGACAAGAAGGGATATAAATAGAAAAGGAACGCCATCTAATTGTACTAAACCTCACTTGCAGATCACCAAAATAGGCGTGGTTTTCATGTATTTGATTAGGTAGATTGGTCATGTAAGCAAACCTACATAATTAAGTTTGAATGTTTTATGAAAGGTATTAGTAATGAATTACAGCACTCTTGGTTGGAGGTGAATATCATAGTTTTTGTTATGGTTACTGTATATCTTGAGTGGCGCCCAAATCTCTTGCCTAAATTAGCATTAATATCTAGTGCAGTTGTGGGATCTAGAGGACATATGGCTATAACATCCACACATAATAATACTTTGACGTCTTTTCGGAATAGAGGGGATACCAGTAAAATTAATTAATGTACACAAGATGTGCCATATATATTTCAAATAATAAAGGCAGCATACAATATCCCTGGCACTGCTTTCATGGCTCCAATGACCTATAATCGTATTATTCCTACCCTATGGTTACATTAAAGAGTTTTTACCCAAGATGGCAATCTACATCAAAGCCCATTTTAAGTAAAGGTTCTCAAAGAATGGGCTATGAAAGCCTTGTCTGCATTTAGAAACATAATTGCAAGATCAGATTGATTGGTTTCAGCCACACTGTGTAGTGATGTAAGACTATGCACGCGTTCAGTATTGATTGCCTCTTGAGATGAGGCCCTGCTGGCATAATGCTAAAAACCTTTCTTTAACCAATTGACCAAATGTTTGGGAAATATTTGCCTCTATTATTTAGAAGGGCAATTGAATAAGAAGAATGTAGCTCATTATAAGATTTCTGTTTTTGGAACTATTGCAATATTACCTTGATCCCGGGATGCTTAGAATGTCGCAGTGCTCATTCATTGTTTCCTTCAGTACAGCTAGTAGGATAGCCACCAGCTGAGCAGAAAAGATGTTATGAAACTCAGAGGCACTGCCATTTCAAACAATTGCGTTGTCATCCTTAGATAAGGACTGTATGATGCATATCAACTCCTTAATAAGGAGTTCTAGCTCCAAATCCCTAGCCCACTCAGATAATCATGGAGGTGGAGCACTTTCTAACTGTTAAGTCTTATCAGAAAGGGGTCTTACTTCCTCAGAATACAGTTCTGCTTAGTATTCGCAAAAGCGTCAGTGACTGTTTTGGTTTCCCTCAGTGAGTGACAGATGTGGTGTCTATTTTCCCAATTCTCATGTTGACATGTGCTCTTGAATTTGGCATTTCATTTTATACCCAATTTTTCAAATTTTTGTAATCCTTTTTTGTAACAGAGAGATAGGCTTTAAATCAATGATGGTGGTCATTCTGTTTCAAAAAATAAAAAAATTAAATATATATATATACATATTCAATGAAAAAACTTTGTTAAAGGGACGTTATGGTAAAGTTGCACTAATAAAAACCTATGAAATTAAGTAAAAATATGTTGTTAAAGGGACGTTATGGTTCCAAGTAAAACCGAAAAACCCCTGAAATTTGCCAGTTAAGGTAAGATAAGCAACCATAACTCGCGCCACCACCGTTCATTGCTAAGACTAACACCCAGGACATCAAAGATGAAATCACAAATTGTCATTTTTTTTCCGATTCACTCTATGGGAAAAAATCAATTTTGGGACCCCCTTATAACTTTGCCCCCCCTGCACCAAACCTCACTAAACTTTGCAAATAAATTCAAAGTAGGCCATATACTTTTTTTGCAAAGTTTGGTGAGAATTCATCCAGGGAGAGCGAAGTTATAAGCCACACAAAAAGTGCTCTTGGGATTAGCAATTTAACCATAACTACACAGCCACTACCGTGGGCCATGTAATATATATATATATATATATATATTCACCGAAAAAACCTAGTTAAAGGGACGTTATGGTTAAGTTGGACTAATAAAAACCTATGAAATTCAAAGAAAAAATGTTAAACGGACGTCACGGTTCCAAGTAAAAACGAAAAAGCCCTGAAATTCACCAGTTATGGTAAGCTAAGCAACCATAACTCGCGCCACCACCGTGCACTGCTAAGACTAACACCCAGGACATCAAAGGTGACATCACAAATGTCATTGATGACATCACTGATGACATCACATATCTGGGCCACTTCTTTTTGTTTATTGACATATATAGGCCAGGTGGTTTTGTTCACTATCAGTCAGAATAATAAAATTGAAAAAGGTGCTATATATCTAGACGTTAACCTTGTTATATGTTCTTTGACTACTTTCCTTAGGGTTTGGTCTCAGCTCATGGTGCACATACATGGGGAAATGAGCAGGCCTCAAACACACAATTCATTTATATACATGAAGATAAACTTTAATGTCATTAACATTTTCTGATGATGCAGTTTCTTTCTTCTTTACTTTAGTTTCCCTGTATGTGCCTCTGACTTGTATGCATTGTGGTTCTTCATATGTATTGTTTGTTCCAGCCCAAGTGCTGTAAGTCTTGAATTGTTAGCTAGTTATTACATGTTTAACATTACTCAAAACTCTGATACGTTACCATTCATTATCGCACTATCCAAAATTCCAAGATTATAAATAGTGTACTTCTATGGTGCATGCTGCAGTCATTGCATGTGTTTATATATGATTAGGTTTCTGTATTAACGACAACACTCCAATACAATGATATTAGATGAGTACATTCTTTAATAGATTTTAGTTTGTGATAGTTATCACGATCACCCCTGACATCTTGTTACCAACAATATAAACAAATCACCTTGTAGGGACTTTTCATCAAAATATATTTCACATGTGTTGTCATCAGGGATGTCATCAATGACATTTGTGATGTCATCTTTGATGTCCTGGGTGTTAGTCTTAGCAGTGCACGGTGGTGGCATGAGTTATGGTTGCTTAGCTTACCATAACTGGCGAATTTCAGGGGGTTTTCGGTTTTACTTGGAACCACAACATCCGTTTCACGTTGTTTTTTCTTTGAATTTCATAGGTTTTTATAAGTCCAACTTAACCATAACGTCCCTTTAACAAAGTTTAAAGTTTTTTCATTGAATTTCATAGGTTTATACCAGTGCATGCTATTTTCCTACAACTTACTAATATCATACTTAGCCAATATAGCAATATTTGAGTCCAATTTCCAACGTTTCACCTTAAAGCTCTGCCATTTCACACCATCTGGAGTAATTATTAACACTGCTATACACTTCTTGCAACTATTTCAACTAGTTTTTTGGCGCCACTTAATGGAACTGCATGAAATGTTGCACGTATATTTCTGACCTGATTCTGAGTGAGTTTGCAAAGATTGGTGGGATTCTGTCATGAGAGGGTAAAATTAGAGGGGCTCCCTAAATAATGTAAAGGCTTATAAATGAGGTGCCATTTGATGAATCTCCACTTAATTTGGGAAAGTGATAATACATTTAGATATAAATGTTTTTCCGAGGTTTGGTGGGATTTTGTCAAGAGGGGGCAAACATAGAAGGCCATTAGCACCCTAGGTTCCCAAAGCTTGAACCGGGGTGCTAAAAAAGAGGATTTTTCTTCCTACACCGGGACGCCTTTGGTGTCCCGGTGTAGGAAGGAAAATCCTTTTCCAAGATGGCCATCATGGAAAGGGAAGGCGAGGGCTCCATACAGGGCCCCTCTTCGCTTTCCATGCCAGCCCTATGACTATATTACCACAAGCACATTTTTCTTCCCTTTCAAATCTATCCTAATTTCGAATAACTTTACCACAAAGCCAGACCCAGGTGGACATGGCCACTTTAATCCTATGTTTTGTCCCTCGTGGTCATGACCAGTAGCCAGATTGTCAGGATCATGACCTTATTCCATGACCCGGACAATCTGCCCATGGCCAAAGGCTACACTTCAGCCACTAAAGGTATACCACTATCTTTTGTACAAATCTTACCATATGTTCTTAAAGTACGTTCCATAGGGTTTAGTCTTAGCTAATAGTGCACATATATGGGGAAATGAGCAGGCCTCAAACACAATTCATTTGTATATATGAAGATGAACTTTAATGTTATTAACGTTTTCTGATGCTGCTGTTTCTTTCTTCCTTACTTTAGTTTCCCTGTATGTGCCTCTGATTTGTATGCATTGTGGTTTTTCATATGTACTAGCACAAATGTAGTAAGTCTTGAATTGTTAGCTAGTTATTGCATGTTTAACATTACTCAAAACTTGCATAAGGTAGCATTCATTATTGTGCTTTCCAAAATTGTACTTCTATGGTGCATGCTGCAGCCATTGCCTATGTTTATATATGACTAGGTTTCCACATTAACAACACAACCCCTAACATTTTATTACCAACATTACAAACACAACCCCTTCTAGGGACTTTTCATCAAAATTAATTTCACAAGTGATGGCATCAGTGATTTCATCAATGACATTTGTGATGTCATATTTAATGTCCTGGGTGTTAGTCTTAGCCATGCATGGTGATGGCATGAGTTATGGTTGCTTAGCTTACCATACCTGGTGAATTTTTGAGGTTTTTTGGTTTTACTTGTAAACATAACATCCCTTTAACCCTGTTTTTTCAATGAATTTCATAGGTTTTTATTAAAGCAACTTAACCATAATGTCCCTTTAACAAAGTTTTTTCATTGATTACATGGCCACGGTAGTGGCCATGTAGTTATGGTTAAGTTGGTGTTTCCACAGGAAGAGCACTTTTTGGGCGGCTTATAACTTCGCTCCTCCTGGACGAATCCTCACCAAACTTTGCAGTATATGGCCCGCTCTGAATTTTTTTGCGAAGTTTGGTGAGGATTCGTCCAGGGGGGGAAAAGTTATAGAGGGGGTCCCAACATTTTTTTTCTTCCCATAGACTGAATGGGAAAAAACTTTGCGCACGGCTACAGCCCGAACCGCTGGATGGATTTACACCAAATTTGTGGCAGGAGCGGCGGCCTGGTCCCGAAAGCGTGGTTTTGCAAATTTGGTGTAAATCCGTCCAGTAGTTAAAAAATGACCAAAATGTAAGGCAAAAAAATTAGTGATATCTGTGTCGGACTTCCCTGTTCGCTCCGCGGACAGCACCCCGATTGGCCCATGGCCTTGCGTCATGTCCGCGGACATGTGACGTGTTCGCTGAATGGACGGCGAGGGGCGTGGAGCGCGTCAGATTTTCTGTGGCGCCAGCCATCTTGTATTCGCCGTCGACCGCGTACAGCGCGGTGAAACGTGGATAAAAAATTGTATTTAGTGCCCTGTGTTGGTGTGTAAGAGTGTTTGGGGAGGGTGGGGGGGAGTATGAGATAGGTTCAATGTTTTGTTTTTTTATGTGCTAGACGTTTTTGTCGCGTTCGAATTGTCTGCGGAGAACACGGCTGTTCTGACATTTTGTAAATAAACTAAATGGTGGGGTGTTTAGAGGACGGAGTATGTGTCATTTTTGTTCACAAGGAAGGTAAAAATGAGCTATGAAAACTCGCGGTGTACTTAATTGTTCGTAAATACACAAACTGGCGGTGTCCTCAGGACGCTGTCCGTATTGTAATCTGTCTAGTTGAATGTGTTCTAAGAACACTCGCGGTGTCCCGAAATGGTTGCAATTACACAAAATGGGGGTGTTCTGAGAACGTTGTTTGTATTGTTCGTTGTCAGGGTGAAAGTGTTTTAAGACCACTCCTTTTGTCCGCTAATAGTACAATTTCCTATGGGCGTCAACCGACTTTTTGTCCACTAAAGAAACGATAAATCCGGCTGGTGTGCGCCGACATTATGTGATAATCCTATGACTGGCGCTATTGACCTGGCTGACTTGCATTTGCGACACTAAATCATATCTCCCGCCCCTAAGCCTGATATTATCAAAGCCTTCATATTCCCCGCCTCTCTCCGTGGCGTTACAGGGTGCGTCATCAAATGCGCCCAGACCTCTCAAGTCCTAAGTGACTTTACACAGAACCCGGAAGACAACACATATTATGTCACAACACAGCGTGCCACAATTCGGAAAATGAAACAGTGATTTAAAAGCAAACAGCAAGATTGTAAATTTTGTAAAGTACATTTATTTGACATCAAATGTTTAGAGAATATTCAGCAATTTGCATTTGTCCTTGTTGTCGACCCGCAAAAGTTCAGGTTGAGGCACGCGATGTTCCTTTGCGGTACAGAGGGTGTTAGTTCAGCTTACAACTCAGTGCGCCACAATTCGGAATATGAAACTGTGGTTTAAAAGTAAACAGCAGGATTGTACATTTGGTAAAGTACATTTATTTCACATGAAATGTTTAGTGAATATTCAGCGATTTGCTATTGTCTCTGCTGTCGATCAGCAAAAGTTTATTTGGAGCCACGCGTTGTTCCTTTGCGGTAGATAGGCTGTTGGTTTATGATAAAAGCAGTAAATGGTCGCTCTGATAATCGGAAGGTTGCTCCAAAAACGAGCCATTAGACCACCCTATTGGTTGGTATGTTGTTTGTAGCCGCTAGTACTGCGTAAGGGCATATTGGTCCTTGGCGATTGTCCCATAAAATGATGAGGGTCATGAAGTTGCATATTTGGACCTGCACCTGGCAGTTGAAGACCCCATCTGCTGGAGTCTGTAAATCGTGACATAGGCAAAATGGGGCCACCTGTTTTAAAAAACATAAATTAGTCTTACCAGCCGATCTTCATTAAAAATCATCATTTTATTTATTAGGGCGTGAAACTATTTGCTATCGAAGATAGTGCAACGGAGTATGTTAATAAAAAAATAATAATATTTTCCCATTCATATAGCGCTAAGAATTGTGAGGTATCTAAGCGGTGCTTATTATTAACCACGGTTTGTGGTGCTCATTTATCGACCATGGAAGGATGAAAGGCTGAGTTTGGCCTTGCCGGGATTCGAACTTGCGTTAGCAAGCTGTGCACGAATGTCAAAGCGAGCGTTGTACTCTCTGTGCCATTTGACAGGCTACAGTGACGTGGCACAGCGAGTAGAGCACTTGACCGCCTATAGACCGGTTAAATTATTTGTATTAACCCACCCTGTGTCGTCTGCCTTTTTCAGAGCCCTCCAAACAACAGGGGATCAATTCGGCGGTGATAGTGCGCGTTAGATAACATTATGCCACTTTCAACGAACAAGTTCAACTTGAGCGGTCTTTAATGCTACGCTATTGTAATTATATTTGGTATAAAATAATCTAAAGGGTTACTTACTGTACAATTGCAATTTCCATTGTCTACGAGTGGTGCAGTCCCAAAATACGACTGTGCGTGTGCCAACGATCTTTCGGATAGTGATATAATATATAAAAGTGGTTTCGTTTCATAAATTTCATCCTTATCTTCTCTTACGTTTTAGCAACACTCCTTCAAGAGAAGTCTTTCATCACAATCTCTGTCTGTCAAGGTTAAAACACAATACAACCTTATAGTCCGCTTTGTGAGCCTCTCCAGGGCCCGAGAAAAAAATGGAAGCAGCTGACCTTCACTGTGAACGAGCATAAATTCTTACTTTGCAACATTCTGTGTAAAGCCATGTGTAGAAGTTGGTTTTTGTACGCCATGTTTGTATATTTTTTGCGTGAAATTAAAAAAGTTTGTTTAAAGGACGTTATGGTTTTAAGTACAGCCGAAAGACCCCTGAAAATCGCAAGTTATGGTAAGCTATGAAAAATAACTTGCGCAACCACCGTGCACTGCTAAGACTAACACCCAGGACATCAAAGATGACATCGCAAATGTCATTGATGAAATCACTGATGACATCACATGTGTATGTACTTTTCATGGAATTTGTGTACTAGGGATTTTTATTATAATGTTGCGAAAAAAGTGTCAAGGATATTGCAATAAATATCATACCGTTATTAGTGCTTTGAACGATGCATTGATATAAATAGCATTGTACTATGGGATTCTATCTAGTATACTGAGCTACTAATGGAGAAACATAGCATTGTGTGCAGAGTACAAGATGAAAGTATAATATTTGTAATGTTAATATGTTGAATAATGAAATGATAATTGTCCTGAAATGTTCGAAAATTCACAAAATGGGGGTGTTCGGAGGACGTTATTCGTTTTGTGTGATTGCTTAGCTGTATGCAATGAGGGAATGGCACAGAGAGTAAAGTGGACGCCGTCCGCTGACACCGCGGCTGTTCGTGGACAGGGCGTGCTACATCCAGGTTTTTCCAGGAAATCCAACATGGAAAGAAGACTGTACGGATCAGCCAATCAGATGTCGAGGTTGTGGATTTGTGTTGAAAGAGACTGTGTGTGGTGAAGATGGCAGAAGTGGAGAAAGTCAGGGTGTTGGTGCTCGGAGATATGTTTGTGCGTGGTTTACAGCAGTACGCTGAATGCAGGCATGTTGCAAAGAACTTTGATGTGAAAGGAGTGGAGGTGGTGTGGAGCACTGTCCTGATTGCAATGTAAAGGGAATTGTACAAGTTTGTGAGGATATGGCCACGATGAACAGTCTGCATGTGGTAGTTTTGCACTATGGTGCTTTCCATTTGGGCAACGTCAGTGCCCCTACTTTGTTGGCTGATTTGGAACGCTTGGTTCAAGCCGTAATGAAGATCCTTCCAAATGCGAAAGTAATTTTTTCTGGATTACTACCTAGGGCAATATGGGACAATAGTTCAGTTTTTTGTCCTCAGCAAAACATTGCTAGGTGCGTCATCAACCGAGGCATGTGTGCCTTCATGCTTAGAGCTGGTATGTTCGTCTGTAACAATGAGAATATTGATGCCAGTAATGCTGTTAATTTTAAAGAAGATGGCATTTCTTTATCTTTTACGGGAAATGCCTTTCTATTTTGGAATGTAAGGGTTGCATTGGAGAAGGTCATGTAAAGATTTTAGGCATAAAGTAAGAAAAAAAAAAAGAAAAAAAATACAAAATAACAGGTGTCTGTCAAGCATCTGTAAAAAAAACGGTTCTTTTCAGAGCCATCTTCAAAGGGGAAATGGGGCACAATATTTAAATTTTCATTCAACACGCTCAGATTTTCGATATGTCCACGGACATGGCGGTAGTCCGCGGACATGAAAATCACTACAAGGGGGTTAGTATGTTCTATGTTACATGTATATGAAGTCAGGGATATTCTGGTTAAGTTGTGCTACTAAAAACCTATGAATATCAGTGAAAAAACTTTGTTAAAGGGACGTTATGGTTAAGGTGCGCTACTAAAAACCTATGAAATTCGGTGAAAAAACTTAGTTAAAGGGACGTTAAAGTTCAATGACATTTGTGATGTCATCTTTGATGTCCTGGGTGTTAGTGTTAGCGCTGCACGGTGGCGCGTGTTATGGTTGCTTATCTTACCATAACTTACGAATTTCAGGGTTTTTTCGGTTTTACTTTGAACCATAACGTCCCTTTAACTAAGTTTTTTCACTGAATATAGATGTAGGTAATATACTCAGCAATAGACTTATTTTATCTTAAAACCAAATGAGATAAAAGACAGACATACGATATTGTACAATGTGATAAAACACATCGAAACTGCAATACACATAATAACCATGCACATAAAAAAAAGAAATATAAGAATCTTTAAAGGGGTGGGGGGAGTAAAATGCCCAATACCATAACCTCGAATTAACAATAATACTTAGTAGCCCGTCAAATCTTTAAGAACATCCTGTACAAATAGCCACAGCTTAGTGAAATGATAGATCACATTAAAATCATGTCCAGCCATATAACGGTCCCAGATAAAATATACATTATCATGGGTCAACTCAATAGGTCCGTAAACCTTGTACATTTTGGTACGAGCATCATGCAAGCTATTACAATAAAGTAAATAAAGTAAAAGTTGTTTGGAGGTCCCTAGCACCTTTCCCCCACACAACCTACATTCACGATCCTGTCTAGGTATTTTCAGACAAGCTCCCATAATCTCATAGGAAATAACCAAATTGAATTTTACTTTTAAATATTGCCAAATGACAGAATTTTCAGGGAATGAGAAGATGTATGCTCAGTAAGCTGGAACTTCGGTCACAACTGCATTTTAATAACCACTCGTTGATTTGTACGCAAGATCCACCACATTTTGCTCCCTATCAAAACTGTTAAAATATGTTCTGGTGGTTAACTTGCATTGCGTATAATTTAAATAAATAACATTCACAGGCACGTAAGGTCCCATAAAATCAACAAATTGAAAATATGTGAACGTACAGAATCTTCAAAATATGGGGTATGAGAGTGATAACATCTATAGACAACATGTAATAGGGACTCAGCAGTTGAATGATAGTATCTTCATTAGAAATGAAGTCGCCTAGCAAATATAATAGTGCTAATCTTAGATATGTTAATTTCCAAATAAACATATTCAATAGGGGTACAGATTGAAAGTATAAGTAAAAGTTTCAAGGGTTTCCTTTCGATAGTGTCTAAAGCATTTTTATGGTACACTGCCCACATTTCAACCCTGTAAGTAATCATTGGAAGTGTTTTCGTTTGATCTACCTTAAGATTGCTACCTATAGAATATCCCCCATGCTGGTAGGAGCAATTCCTGAGAGCACCCACCTGCTGCAGAACTTGCATCTTTACACTTTGCAGTTGAGAGTGCCAATTCAACCTATGGTCGATGGCAATAGCAAGATATTTACACTCAGGAACTATTTTAAGGGCAGTTCCATCCAAGATCCATTTGAATCCCTTGATTGTATGCTTAGTTGGATGGAAAGCCATTATCTTACTTTTACTGATGTTAATTTTCAGCCTGTTCTGTGCTGAATATTTAGACAGCTGATTAAACTGCCACTGTAAGCCAAGTGGGGTGAGGTCCATAATGACCAAATCGCCTGCATAGCCCAACCACTGCAGATAATCCCCCCAACTCTGGTAGGGCAGGTTCTTTCAATGGCCAGGGCAGCGTACAGGTCCACCAAATATAAAATAAATACAATGGGCCAAAATTCAGCCCTGCTTCAATCATGAGTATGTAGCCAGTCTGTGATGGTGCCTTGCTGGTTAATTCGAATCTTGGCATGGGTGATAGTATGGAGAGCGATAATCATGAGCAACAGCCCAGAGGGTATATACCATCCCTGTAGCATAGCCCGCACATTTTATTTCTTACCAATGTATCAAAAGCTGTGCTGAAATCTATTTATGCAACATGCACAGTTTGCTTATATATGTGCCAAGCAGATTCAACAACGGAAACTAATGTCAGCATATTATCTAACGTGCTATGTTCTTTTTTGATGCCAGTTTGATATTTAGGCATAATGGCAGACTGGTAAATCCCAGCATTTAGTTCACATAGCAGAACACAAGCAAATATTTTTGCTGGCGCATTCAACATGGCTAAGACTCAGTAATTAATGTGATTATCATGATGACCCATTTCATAAACAAGTACAATGGGGTTCATTACAAATCTGGTGGGAAACCCTGCCGGTGCTACCGGTGGGTTGCTGCCAGACTCATCAAATGTTAAGGGTGCCTGACTTCCCGGTACCACTAGGAGGTTCCAAGTCAGGCAGCCCAGGAAGTCAGGCTCTGGTAAAATGTAAGTCCCCATTCCCAGAGTCCCATTGGACTCTGTGGGAGTGGGGACTCGGTAGCACCAGCACCGTTGCAAACAGTGCCGGCTCTTCCTTGACGAGTCTGCCTACTGCAGCAACTGCACCTTGCAGGCTCAGACTTGTTGGGCACAGCGGCTCCAGCAGGCAGACTCCTAATTTGCCGGTCCGGAAACAAGGGTGCCGGTCAGCTGACCGGCACACTTGTTTCTGGACCGGCAAACATGTAATGAGGCCCAATGTAGCTGTCGGTCTAAGATGACGGTAATACACCAGTGTGACTAATCATATGAACAAGCCTATGTAAGGCTTCCGGCCCAGACAGCAGTATTCATCTTTAATAATAAATTACATATACCTTCACGCATCTTCTCAGCTGCAGGAGCAAGGGACAGACGACTTTCAGACTGGACCAAATCTTCCATCTCAGCATTTTCCTGGTAGCATGGATATTCTTATTGCATCTCTGAATGATCAACATCAGAATGCAGAGGCATCTGCCCTTGTCTGATAGTTCTATTGACAGAGGCCTGTTTAAATATAGCAACAAGAACCTCTTCATACTTTTTTAATAAAAGTGACCGCGCCGTAGTCAATGCTAATAGTGGACACCAACCATTTATGTGAATCAACCCATGCAGACAGCATCTGCAAAGCAACATGGTTAGCCATGTCAAGATGTTGTGCATTCCAACTAATACGATTAATAGCAGTATTAAAACAAATCGACCCTACATTATTAGGGCAGACAAGGGTGTTCATCCTGTATTCTGGGAAAATTCAGAATGCCTTCTTGTTAAAAAGGCATGATCTATTTTCGACTGTTTATGTTATTATTTTCAAGAAATTGAAATTGAGTGTCATTGTCCTCTTTGTTTTGGGTAATAACATAAGAAAGTAACCACACCATATACATATTGAAACATACCCAAAATAATATTGACCTTAGATGCCTCAATGTTAATTTTGAAATAAGATTCTATTTATTGTAAACAAATATCACTCTAAGGTCCACCTACCAACCTTTAGCCACACACCCATGTTAAGCAGAATTACTCTAAACAGAAAGTGATCTCAAAGAGTGATTGTGGGAATTCTATTTTTAGAATTGGACAACATTTCACTGCTACCAACGCGAGAGATAAATTTGAGAATAATTAACATGGCAATGAGAGGAAAAAAAGAGCATTCGAAACTTATATAGCACGTTCACCCACATGTTGGTGCTAATAAAGGATGCGTTTTGCTACACAACACAATTGTTGTTATTATTTACTGATGTGTGTAACTTACAGTGCATATCACTGAGAAGACCGGTTTCAGGGTCTAAGGGGACAATTGAGAGATCTTGCTATAAGTTTTAATGGCATTTATGATTGATTGGTTTGCATGTTGAGCGCCCCTGCAACCAACAAGCAGCCCCAAAGTACATCAAATTAGACAAATATCACACAAAAACAACAACATGGAAAACATGGAGTCACAGTCGAAAAAGCAATTACACTATCAGGAGCTCCAGCAGGAAATACAAAAAAAACAATCCCTATAACGATTAAACCATTACAAATACTTGTGCAACTGTGGCAAAGAGAAGAAACAGGCGAAACCAGCTTGTCGCTACTGATCTTTTGTAGAACACACGGCCATTTAGGGCTTTCCTAAACTGCAGCGTTTACCGGGGGTCATGGGGAAGGTTCTAACCATGGAATGAGAGAATTCAGTAATCGATCATCGAATCATGCTTGTCAGACAAAGCAAAGTAGGTTGATGGATGCTGGATCTGAAGTGATGTGAGAAACGTGTTGGTATATCTTTGTAAGACCTGTCCTTCAAGTTTATTGTCTTCACTCACCTTATGACTGCACCCGTCACCTCCTCACTCACTCACTCACTCACTCACTCACTCACTCACTCACTCACTCACTCACTCACTCACTCACTCACTCACTCACATGTAAGGTTTAGAATTGCATTATTTGTGCAGGTCAACTAGGGTAAATGATAGTCTTTATGGTGTGTGATATAACTGAGTACAAATTAAACATTCCCCAAGATTCTGCAGAAAGATATTTCATGAAGAGTATAGTATAGTGTAGATTTGTAGAGTATTTGGGAGGGGGAGTAGCAGCATCTCATACTGTTTTAAAACAAAGGCAAGTACTGTAGATATCTTATCATTGACATAAATATATTGAACCAAGGTAGACTACAGGGAATTAACAATAATGCATTGGCAGACACTCAGTAGAGCTTTAGGGATAGACTCAGAACACAGATCAAGCCCTAAATGAAGACATGTAATAAATATGCCATTACATGGGTCCTGAACACAACACAATCAACAGTATACCTGGCATTCATTGATCTCTAGACAGCATTCGTCTCAGTTAATTGTACTAAGCATTGAATAATTTTAGCTTCAATGGGAATGCCATCTAGTTTTCTGAACATATTGGTAAGTATCCATTAAGAAAAATGACACAGTCTGATATAGGCAAAGGAGTGGAATGTACTAATATCATCCCAGTAAATAGGAGTGGATGACAAGGCACTGTCCTTGCCCCTCTATGCATGTACTCTCTAAAGCAGACACAATAGTTGTATAAGCATGGACACATAATGAAGATTCTACTTTAGCAATAAGGCCTAATGGGCAGGGGCATTAACGGGTCAGGTAATGCTTCAGGGCAGAGATACAGACAGGCACACGGAGAGGGCCTTAGCTATATCCTGGGAGCACCGAACCAGGCAATGCCCTTGTGTGAGGAATTCGACCATCCGCAAGGTGGGTAGTGCTCTTTTGGATTTTTTGAAATTTTAAAAGAAATGTAATGATGGTAGATTAACCTCCGGAAGATGTGAAGGGGTAATCCATAATCCGCACACATTTTCCTATGCTCCACGCATGACATATACATATACTTGTGGACTCTCGGTGGACACAGCCTACAGGTGTACCCCACTGTCATATTCATTTGGGAAATGACAGACAAGAATACATCAAGGCATTTAAGAAGGAGGAGGGCCAAACCTTCCTCCTGCCATGGGCAGCCTAATTAACTAACAAAGGTTGCATGGATCTGCCCTGTCCTTTTGTTGGCTCTGCTGGTGGCAGGTTTATATACTAATCAGAGTTAATTCAAACAGGCCCATGTGGTGAGCCTGGTCACAGGGCTAACAAAAGAGTCAAGAAACCCCAACGCTTTTATATGCATCTGTGAAGCCAGCTCTCACCTCTTAGTATCAAGGGCAGTGACCTGTCATGTCTGGGACAGTTGTTTACATTAGTCATCCCCGCAGGGGGACCCCAATCAGAAGGTATGAGTATGTGGTATGATGGCGACCGAACGTCTGGTCTCACCACAGCTTCAAGGGAGACCTGCCACTTTAATCAGAATCACAGAGAGCTTAATTATCCAGTGATACCCTTTGATCCACAACAGACAGGAAGATACTTAGTATTATATGTTTTCACTCCTTTTTCTATTGCAAAGCACTCTGGTTATGACTTTACACATGCAGGAGATTGTTGGTGGGGACTCAAGATTGGCTCATTAAGATAGGCTTAGCCTCCACCAATCGTTGTGGCCATTTGGCTTAAAAAGATGGTTGAGCACCTCTTTTGGCAGATCACCTGAATACTTTGCAAGGAGTAACAATAGAAATCATTTGGACTCGGACTGAAGGTGCAGTCTGCCTTACAGCTTCCGCCAGCGAAGAAAGGCCATAATTTCCAAAGAGGGAAGCAAGATCCCTCCCCTAAACATCTCCTAGGGAACAGAGGGAGATACTTAATCCAGAGGACCCTCCAGCAGCTCCAGCACCGGTACCCAGCCAGCACACAACATGCCTTGCTAGGCTCTGCAGCAAAATTCCTAGGTGACAAGTGCCAGAAATTCTCTGAACCAACCCAAGGACAAGGCAGTTGCCTGCAACCCTCTCCTCAGCTTTGGGCCATCCTCCTTAAAGGACAACACAATCCCAGTGAAGTTAGGAGGAGTGCATCGACAAGCATCTGCCAGCGTTGTTCATTAAAGGACATTTTCAAGCCAGTCAAGCCTCTTGAGCTGCAACTGACTGCACCACTGATTGTTGTCACACTGCAGTCGCTAACATCATCTGAGATGCCTCAACCAGTGCTTCAGACCCACCAACCAGCACTGAGACAATTATTCGTGAGCCTGAGCCGCTGTGTAGGACAGCCTGCAGCTGTCCGCCCAGCCTCGCTCAATGAACTGCCTGCCGCCTGATAGCCGTAGCTGTCTCCCATCTTGAACTCTGTCACAGGAGCTGCAAGCGCCCTGAAAATGACTCAACACTGTCGAGCATCTAGAACTTCTACAAGCACAAGATACATTGCGGTTCTAACCCCCTGATCTCCAAAGACCTCTAGTGACATTTTATGACCCATTGCTCCCTTTGTGCTGAAACCAAGTATCCTTGAACTATTGGGATTGATTAATTTACTGACTGCCCTCCTCTCCGTATCCAGAGTGCATCCCTTTTCCTTCTTTGAAACTGTCTGTCTTCTGCATTCCTTTATAGGGTGGGTTGCATTTTGTAGTCTGCTAGAACTGTCTGTTGTGATGATAATAATAAAGTAGATATTTGTATCCAACCTTGACTGGACAGTCTCTTTTATCATTTGGTAATAATTGTGTTTTCGCTGTGTTGCAACTAACCAACGATCCACAACCTTGCAGAGATAAGAATGCTGTTCCGTCCACGCTACCATGAAACAGAGAACTGGAAATCCAATTACTCAAACTCGAGGACAAGGGGGTAAGGGAGAGGTGTGGGATGGAAGTAGGAGGGCGGCAGATCCACTTTTGTTAGTACAATGCTGTCCAGAACAGTGGAATAGATTCTGTAGCTGTCTTGTTTTAATTGAAATGACCTGAAGAGAGGTCAACTGTTCGTATTCCTTTTCATGTGTCAATCTTTAATCATTCCCGTAGGTCACAGAAAGTAGGAGATACTTAGAGTTCAAAAAATGAAAAAGCCTAAAAACAGGCAAAAATAAAAGGGCCGTGGGGTCGTGGGGTAAGGACAGCCTCTTTTAAAAAATGCACACTCTTTTCATCTGGGTGTGCGCAGGAGCAGTTGTTGTATCACAATATCTTTTTCCTTGTATTAGAGATATTTCATATGGGTCATGAGAGCCCTCATGACCTCTAGGGTCGACCGTTTTCAATGGAATGCAGAGTTGAAGCCATCTTACTCAGGACCGTGATTCCATGTAAAGGATGAATCCAAAAAGTTCAGAATGTCTGAACTGGGTCAGGCAACTCCTGCAGGGATACAGAAGGTGGGGAGGGGAAGACAGGAGGGGAAACCAATCAAAAGTACAGGAAGGACAGGGGCTGAAAGAATCTGGCCTTTAAAAAGAAAAGAAGGGGAGGACATTCTTAAACCTTCTACAAGAGTATGAGAATAGAGAATTACTTATGCCAAGTCATGTGGTTAACTATAAATGCAGGGGAGTAGAGGTGCCTGAACACCGGTTACCAAGGCTCATCATCAGAGGTGGGTGGAGGGGTGGGCTAGGGGAGTGTAGGGACCCCGATCCCTTCGTGGGTGCATGCTGGGTGGCTCAAAACATTTTCAAAAAAACCCACACAGTTACCTCTATACACATATAGTGTGCTGTGGGAGGTCTGTTCCATTGATGGCGGCAACGCTAGAAAAGACAACAATATGTCTAAAAATAAATAAATCAGATGGCATTCGTGGCGTGCTGCATGGAGGGGCAGTGAAGAAAAAGTGTCATTACCCGATGGACGTTGCTGCTGCATCTACGAGCGAAACATCTGCTCTGTTGGTGTGTACGGCTCTAAATGAACGTGATCGTGAAAAAAGGCTGATCGCCTATAGAATCAGATCTGCAGTGCACGCCCGCCTAGCGTCGGGATGACGTAGGCGGGCGTCAAGGCAACGTCTGCAGGGAGCGGTGTGGGCCCGCATCTGCACAGCGTGCCTGATCGCCGCTCGAGTGGATGGAAAAACACGTGCGAGCAGCTGTTGACACGGGAGCTTGTGATGTTAATAACAAACAGCTGATCAGGGGATATGGGTGTCCGATGGGTGGCCGGACCCGTATGGGATGGCAAAAAGGCCAAACAGGGGGAAGAAATGATCCAAAAAGGGGGAGTTGTGTGGGAAGGGGGGAGGGGGTGGGGGGCAGCGGTCAGAAGGTGAAAGGCAATGCCAGGGCGGCTCACTGTGGGTAATCCAACAAAGGGAGAAGGGAGCTAGCATGTCAGGCTCGGAGGCATAGCAGAGGGGGCAGGGGGGGCAAACCCCAATGGTGGGAGCCCAAAAAAAGGGCAGGCAATATACTCATAGGAAAGAGACTGAAGAAGGGAGGAGGGCAAAAACTGGCATCCGGGGGACCTAAGATAGCACAGCTAAGTCATGCCACTGGATATTTTCATTTAGGCCTTTGGAACACATGTTTACTCTAAAGATCCACTGCTGTTCCCTTCTGAATAGGATGTTGTTAAAGTTGCCCCTTCTCGCAGTTGGTGTGACCCTTTCTATAATGGTCCATTTGAAAGAGTCTGCAGTGTGTTCTTCAGCTGCAAAATGTTGGACTAGGGGGGCTGTGAGCTTGTTAGTATGTATGCATGAACGATGTTCGATCATGCGTGTACGGACTGTCCTAGTTGTCATGCCTACATATCTAAGATTGCAGGGGCATGTAATCATATAGGTGACTCCTCTGGAATTGCAGTTGGTCAATGTCATCTGCCTCCACGGTGTCTGCCATCCTATGTCTATCTCAGTGGTTTGCAATGTCTGAGGTCACAAGGAGCAGTTGCCACAAGGTACCCCAGCCTACACCACACAGTCCAGACTTCTACAAAAACAACTGGCAGACAGGGGTTATCCACAAAAAAACATTAAAGATACCTACAAACGAGCTAAAAACATCCCTAGGTCTGTCACCTTGAAACAAAACATCAAACCAGCTAGCACTACAGGGCTCACAGCAGTATTCAGCTACTCGCCTCTTCTTAACAAAATCAAAAAAGAAGTGAGGAGACTATGGCCGATCTTGAACACAGGGAACACCACCATACCTGTCCCGCGTTTTGCTCTCAAAAGACGATCCAACCTGAGAGACAAAGTAGTGAAAACATTGACACACAGTGTACCGACTACAGGATCCAGCCAGCGGACCCTGTGGAACACAGCACCAGCCACAGGGAATGTACCTTGTGGCAACTGCTCCATGTGTCCTCAGACATCGCGAACCACTGAGATAGACATAGGATGGCAGACACCGTGGAGGCAGATGACATTGACCAACTGCAATTCCAAAGTAGTCATCTACATGATTACATGCCCCTGCAATCTTAGATATATAGGTGTGACAACTAGGACAGTCCGTACACGCATGATCGAACATCGTTCATGCATACGTACTAACAAGCTCACAGCCCCCCTAGTCCAACATTTTGCAGCTGAAGGACACACTGCAGACTCTTTCAAATGGACCATTATAGAAAGGGTCACACCATCTGCGAGAGGGGGCAACTTTAACAACATCCTATTCAGAAGGGAACAGCAGTGGATCTTTAGACTAAACACGTGTCCCAAAGGCCTAAATGAAAATATCCAGTGGCATGACTTAGCTGTGCTATCTTAGATCCCCCGGATGCCAGTTTTTGCCCTCCTTCCTTCTTCAGTCTCTCTCCTATGAGTATATTGCCTGCCCTTTTTTTGGGCTCCCACTATTGGGGTTTACCCCCCTCTGCCCCCCTCTGCCGTGCCTCTGGGTCTGACATGCTATCTCCCCTCTCCCTTTGTTGGATTACCCACAGTGAGCCGCCCTGGCATTGCCTTTCCCCTTCTGACCGCTCCCCCCATCCTCTCCCCCTTCCCCCCCTCCCACACAACCCCCGCCCCCCTTTTTGGGTCATTGCTGCTCCTTGTTTGGCCTTTTTTCCATCCCATATGGGTCCGGCCACCCATCGGACACCCATATCCCCTGATCAGCTGTTTGTTATTAACATCACAAGATCCCGTGTCAACAGCTGCTCGCACGTGTTTTTCCATCCTCTCGAGAGGCGATCGGGCACGCTGTGTGGATGCGGGCCCACACCGCTCCCTGCCGACGTTGCCTTGACACCCGCCTACGTCATCCCGACGCTAGGCGGGCGCGTCCTGCAGATCTGTTTCTATCTGCAGATCTGTTTCTATAGGCGAATGGCCTTTTTTCACGATCGCGTTCATTTAGAGCCGTACACACCGACAGAGCAGACGTTTCACTCTTAGATGCAGCAGCAACGTCCATCAGGTAATGACACTTTCTTCACTGCCCCTCCATGCAGCACTCCATGGATGCTATCTGCTTTATTTATTTTTAGACATATTCTTGTCTTTTCTAGCGTTGCCTGCCATCAATGGAACAGACCTCCCACAGCACACTATATGTGTATAGAGGTAACTGTGTGGTTTTTTTTTTAATGTTTTGAGCCACCCAGCATGCACCCACAAAGGGAACGGGGTCCCTACACTCCCCTAGCCCACCCCTCCACCCACCTCTGATGATGAGTCTTGGTCACCGGTGTTCAGGCACCTATACTCCCCTGCATTTATAGTTAACCACTTGACTTGGTATAAGTAATTCTCTATTCTCATACTCTTGTAGAATGTTTAAGAATGTCCTCCCCTTCTTTTTAAAGGCCAGATTCTTTCAGCCCCTGTCCTTCCTGTACTTTTCATTGGTTTCCCCTCCTGTCTTCCCCTCCCCACCTTCTGTATCCCTGCAGGAGTTGCCTGACCCAGTTCAGACATTCTGAACTTTTTGGATTCATCCTTTACATGGAATCACGGTCCTGAGGAAGATGGCTTCAACTCTGCATTCCATTGAAAACGGTCGACCCTAGAGGTCATGAGAGCCCCACATCAAATATCTCTAGTACAAGGAAAAAGATATTGTGATACAACAACTGCTCCTGCGCACACCCAGATGAAAAGAGTGTGCATTTTTTAGACGAGGCTGTCCTTAGCCCACGACCCCACAGCCTTTTTATTTTTGCCTGTTTTTAGGCTTTTTCATTTTTTGAACTCTAAGTATCTCCTACTTTCTGTGACCTACGGGAATGATTAAAGATTGACACATGAAAAGGAATACGAACAGTTGACCGGTCTTCAGGTCATTTCAATTAAAACAAGACATCTACAGAATCTAATCCACTGTTCTGGACAGCATTGTACTAACAAAAGTGGATCTGCCGCCCTCCCTACTTCCATCCCACACCTCTCCCTTACACCCTTGCCCTTGAGTTTGAGTAATTGGATTTCCAGTTCTCTGTTTCATTGAAACTAATGAATCACTCTTTTCCTATAAAACCGTTGTTTTTGTGTTATTACGCCTATCCTGTTAACGGTTCAAAGGAAATCAACGGCTTGCCCGTGCCCTTTTGCTTACAACAGTTAACCCTGTTTGTTGTTATTCCATCCACGTTACCACAATTGGACAAGCACGTTTATAATTTGCTTGTGTTTCCAATCTATTCAGATCCCTTCTAGTCTACTAGAGGTGTGGGGCTGATTGATGGTTTAGAAACCAATATTTATCCCCGACCACTGGTGAACCAGAAGTTGATTCATCACATCCTGCAAGGAGGGGTTTATTGCTATTAGAAACTATACATAGTTCCTTCTCCCTTTTGCTGTCGGCCATTGTTGTGATGAGAGAAGCACCAGTAACGCTTAGTGTTCCTGGCACCAGCAATTGATGACAAAGCTGCAGGTAAGTGGGGTGAGAGTGAGGGTGGGGGAGAGGGGTTGAGGGAGGTAGACATTGGGGGAAGGGGCGTGGGGGAGCATTTACCTGCTGTCCCGCTGGGGAAGATGGTCTCCTGCTTCTGAGGAGGCTCGGAATGTGTGCTTTACCATGATATAGAACCCCAGTACTGAGCTTCCTGATTGACTGGGAGGTCGCCTGACCCCTTCCCACTGGGCACTGACACATTATACATGAAACAAATAGCTCTCACCATAGATATAAATATTCAAGTCGACTAATTTACTTCTGGGTCCATCCAACGATGCACATTCGATCCAAATAGTAATAGTATAGCCCAATTTACTGTCTTTGATTATCTTAGAATACAGTTTGCTGAAAACCTGAGAGCAGGTGCCCATATTAACAAGAAGGTGGCATGATTGGTCAATCTTTAAAGAGGGACTTTCAGGATTACTGAACATTTCCCCGTACAGACTGTTGACATGATGTTAAGAATGCATCAAGCTAAGGTCCAGTCTGTAATCTTTTATGCTGCTGGAATCTAGGTATTCTGTTGAGAGCAAATGTTTCCGTAAAGACAGTACAGTGTCATTGTGCATCTAATCCAGGATTAACAAGTGTTATCCCCTTGGTAGTTGGACAATTTAGCTGGAAGCCATAGAGCTCTGCATAGGGGCACAACTGGGGTTTACTGGCTGGGTGCAGAGTCTCAGAGATGAGTGCAATAGAGATGGGGTGCTGGGGAGAACAGGCGGGTAACGACTGGCAAGATGTCTGTGAACACCAGGGTCTCCGGGTCCTTTCAGAAGTGTAGGAAGGAGGGGTCCAGTGGATGAATGGGGTAGGCAGCGTGAGGGAACAGGGGTGTAGGGTGGCTGATGTGTGCATCCATTCACAATTCCATGCAACACCACACCACAATGAAAATTAAAAAAAAAATATGAAGGAATATCATAGAAGAAAATGGACAGGGCGAGTTGTCATTTTTTGTCAAGTTTGCAATTTATAAGAATGATGAATGTCCACGTGCCCCCAGCAATATGGATGTTACTGGGCATTCCACAAGTCTATGACAAGAGGGCACTGAGATGCTGCCAAGACATGCCCAGTTGAATCATGCTTTAGTGAAATGGTTTGGCACATTCTGTATCTTTTCTATGAAATCGATTCAACGACTCTGCCCTGTCATGAATTACTTTGTTTGTTTCTGCGATTCCGAGGACTGAATGGTCTTTTGTTTCAAAAGGAAGCCATCAGCTACACGCAAAATGTTCCATTTATTCTGAAAACAAAATCAAAAAGGGAACATTGCCGAAGTTTCATGACTTTCATTGCAATGTTTCACATTCTCAGTTTATGTGGATGCAAAAAGAAAGCAATGCAACAAGAAGTGGAGAAAGGAATACTTCAATGTATTTTAAGCCAGTGCGTAGTGAGAAGCATGAAAAGTAGAGAGCAGACTCCAGAGTAGGAAGATAGATGCAGGTACCACGAGCAACCATGTTTCTGGATGGAAGGGAGTAAGGGCATAGGGTTGTAAAAGGGAAGAAACCTATCCCAACCCCCTATGCTCTTTAGGGTAATGCGAGCCCCGTCAGGAGACCTCTAATAACCCTGGGGCATGGGGCGACTTAAGGGTCCCCACATGATCACAATATTATACGCAATATAGAGCATTGGAGAAAGTGCATGCATATAAGAAGATGCCATTTTGTAGCTATGGAACAGGCATAGGGCTTGTATGGCCATGAGTACTCAGTGCATCACATCTGATGAGGAAATCTGAATAGTCCCAAGCGCTGATGAGAGAGGCCCACGCTGCTGCTAGCTAACACAGAATACCTCCTTTGTTCTAAAACTGTTGCAAATATGCTTGTTCTAAGAAAGAATGTGCCCCACAAGGCCACAAGCCAGTCCTGGGTGCCTTGGTGTAGGTGTTATCATAAATAGGCCAAAGCAAGCCTCTGACTCCCACCCAGCCAACCATAGGTTATAGCCCCTGCCTCTGCCCCAGTCCTAAAACTCTTGAATTCCAAGATACCGGTTGACTTCTGACCACCGACCATAAACCAAGCAACCCTATAAGATCTAAGAACATGGTCATCCCACCTTCCCTTCATAAGGACATGATGTGTAATTGGAGGTACAGGAAGGGGTAAGTTATAGTTTAAAAGCACGGGTGGAAGCCTTGGATCCCAGAGACACGGGATGAGTGAAATGTGTAAGTGTGGGTTAGTGTGACCTCGAGACTCCCGCAATGCCAGTCTTTTGGAGATGTCAGGTGCAATGTATAATGATTGAGTAGCACTATTTTCAAATGTAGTTAATTGCACCTTTGGCCTTTCTTTCCTGGAGACGATGCTCGAAGACAGACTGGCTGGTCTGAGATCAATGGCCTGGCATCCCCCATGGAGCAGGCCGCCCATCTATAGGGTCGCACACACCAGCCGCGCAGGTTTTTACCATATGTAATGATGTCACTGCTGATGTAGTGCCCCCTTTTATGTTTCTGCTTGTACCCTTCTTTCTCAGAACATTCCTTGGCAGCAGAGTTCTTTGCTGGCACACCTATTCTTGAAGAAATAAAACTTGCTATCCTTGCAAGAGTTTCTTGGGCCTTTTCCCTAGCAGGTCGTATTTCTTCTGGTGTGAGCATTTATGGGTGTGCCTTGATTTATTATGATAGGCCCAAGTATACCAATAAAGAGGAAATCTCAATAAACGGAGAAACTTCCCGTGCACGATAAAACCCCGCTTTATTCAGATGCGAGCGGCCGGTAGAGTGTACAAAAGACAATCTCAAAATGGCGTTATGAACAACAAGGTTTTAAGTTAGAAAAACATCACAGCTGATGTCATGGTTAGTAATTATCATAAAAACGTCTATTTGCTTATTCAATTGGTTAGTGGCATAAAGAAGATATAGGGTCTCATTACGAGTCTGGGGGTAACTGCGGCGGTAAAACCGCCTGGTTACGGCCGGACTCGTATTACCATTCCGCCTCCGTGACTCCCGGAAATACCAGGGCATTACGACCCTGGTGTCCTGGGAATCCCGGAGGCGGAATGGTGTAAATCCCCATTCCCATTGAGTCCGATAGGACTCAATGGGAATGGGGAAGTGGAAACACCGGCACCATCTCGTGATGGTGCTGGTGTTTCCACGTCTGCCTGCAGGCGGGAGGTGTTCAACCCACCAGGTCAGACCTGGCGGGAAGATCACCTCCCGCCTGCAGCACTCGGGATCGGGCGGTCCGGAATTAACAGTGGCAACGGGTTTACCGCCACTGTTAATTCCGGACCGCCAGACCTGTAATGAGGCCCATAGTTATCTATGAGTACAAAGTATTGGTACTTTCTCAACTAATAACTCCTCCTAGGTTCATCCTTCTAAAAATGATATATTTCAATATAATTTGCCATTGGTTGGTACTCTACTACACTAATCGATAAGGTGAAGAAGGTTCTGATTGGTTAATTATTTGTTCATCGATCCTTGAGCTCTGTTATGCAGTGCCAAGGTATGTGGTGGGGAAGGAGGGATGGGCAAACTGCTGTGAGCCGGCCTTGAAAGTTACTTCCATCTCATGCTGAGGTTCTCTCTCCCAGACACTTGTGTGACCTTAGCGTCTCATCTCCTTTCCTAGATACACTGTGAGCCTAACAGGTGCGCTATCTAATTAATAATGGAATATATGGTCACTGTTGTGACCACATAATGATATACCGCTGTGCTAAAACCATTTTCGCCCACTTATTGGATTTTCTCCTGTACTGATGTGTGTGTGCCATTCTTCAGTGGCCACTTGGGGCGCTATGTGTTAATTAGTTATGGGGTTATTTGGCACCGCAGCGACTTGCACCTGACATTCAAAGATATTTCTGTTTTCTCGCTGCTACCAATAGAAACAAATTAACATAATAATTGCATGCTGTGCCCTGGGAAACGTCATCTAGTGTGGTTTCACCTTTTAGCCAGAACTCTCCTTCGCAAATTGACCTTGGTGCTTGGGCTGCTGTCTGAGCATCATTGTAAGGCTTGGCATTTTGTATAAAGCTTCCCTATTTCAGAATTGAGGCACTGCAGGGTTTGGTCTGATTAATGGTGGTACTTCTGCTCTTTTCTACGCCATGTCAGTGTTCTTCGTGTCTTGCATGACGCTATTCATTATTCCCTGCCTGTGTATGAAGTATCCTCTCCTTACCTCGCCGTCTCTATACTACTTGTGTAACTCTGTCTGGATATTCTGCAACCTTTCCCTACTTATGTAAATGCACACTACTTCTCACCCTACTTGTGTCACACAAACATTTCTATTTTTGATGGTGGCTGCGTGACCATTAGTGTTTTACTGAACGTTGCTTAGCTTGTACTTTCGTTCATGCTCAGTAATGGGTGGGGCATGGCCAGACCTGGTTCAACTCTCATCTGCACCATTACACTGTAAGGAAGCAGATAGGGATAATAAGAAGCATATATGTTGGAACCTAAGCAAACTACTAACACTCTTCTGCTAAAGCTGCCACAATAAAGCCATGTACAGTGTACAGATAGATTTCTGTTTCAATATGATTGGACTGTACTACCAATATGTGTGTGAAGAAAAATGTAAATGCACTGAGAAATGCAGCAACATATCACGTAAAAAGCTGAAACTTTGACTGCCCAAATTTCCCTGTGAATTGTCAAGTGTGAGGGAGAGCAAGGGTTAGCAAAAGGACAACAATTATCGCAGATTGGATAGACTTTGCCCTACAGCCTGGGATGCTGAATCTAGTTTTCACAGTTTGCCTTTTTTCTATTTCCATGATTTACAAGTTTTGTTTCTGCTGCTAACCGGATGAAATGTATCCTAAATCAGTTGCCATAAAGTTCTGCCACAAGGGAATATATCGATTATATTTCCTTCTCATTAACCTTTCTTTTCCATGTGTGAGCATGCACTTTCTATCAGTTATTAGTGACATTGTATTGCTTTTAACAAGAAGGTAATGCTTAACGAAGTGGAAACTGGACCGTTCCTGTAGTTAAGGCAACTTTTTATTCTGTGTAGATCTCTTCAAGCAGATAAACATAATCTGATGCCATGCTGTCTTGCTGGATGGATAGACGACTTGATGAGTGTGCCTGTGAATGGATGGATATATATTTGGATGGATGGATATAATATTGACTGGATAGAGGCATGGTTGGGTGAGTTTTAGTTGATGTATAGGTGGGTGAATGGCCTGAAGTGTGGGTCCCAGGAATGACCCTCCTTGCCCCCAGGAACATGACAGCCCGAAGAGTCAAGAATGCACAATGTAACTCACTGGTTGGACAGCCCCCAGGAGGACCAGTGACATCCACATATGCAAATAGATATTCACTCAGACAACCATTCAAAACGTATCCAGTAAACGTCTTCATGGATACAGGTGCCACTACACTGATCATGGATCCAAATGCCTTATTGGATCAGATTGACTGAATACTGAATATTCATTACGCTGACGTTAATAGTGACACCACCACGTAGCAACGTAAATCATGAGGCAAACTCGCACCTATGCACGAAGTTACACGGACACACACATGCACACACAAAGAACATGCTTACACAGTTCTGTAGATAGAGGACAGATACATATAGATACTGTGGAAAGCCTTTCTTATTTCTTCTTATTAGCCAAATGCAGAAACACAAACTGCAAGGATAAGAAGAGATGCAGAGCAAGCTTGCAGACACTTATTACAACTAACCATATGGAACTACAGGGTCATATAAGGAGCCTGGAAGAGCCACATTCTACTAACCCATAAGAAATGTAGCATGTTATAGATATATAGAATTCATAGTATAACTGTAGTGAGGTTACATGAGGCCACGGCCTTGGGACGAGAGGTGAAGAAAAGCAGAATTAGACTGCACGAAGCAGCAGAGCAGGACTTTCAGCCAAGGTCTGCGATAAGCAGAACATTCCTGGGCCTCTGAGACAAGAAGCCATCTGCAAAATACTAGCATAAATCCCCACAAATTGCAGACCAAAGAGCTTGATTTTGCGGCCCTCAACCACGTAGTTCGGCCCAGTCAGACAATGGTCATCCACCCATGGTGGGAAGATGAGCAGTTCCCAGTGGCACAGACATGATGTGATGGATTCTTTAACAACGTTGCAACTCTAAAGGCGCTCTGAAAGGCATAGTGGTAATACTAACAGCTACACTGGTAACACATAGGGCCTCATTACAAAGTAGGCGGTAAGGGTTTACCGGTACCGGTATTTTACCGGTACCGGTAAACCCTTACCGCCTTACTGCGAGGTCCCTTTGCGGGTTGGGGAATTTAACACCTGCTTTTTGCAGGCATTAAAAACCAACCCGCAAAGGGACCAGGGAGCTAATTACGGTACCGCAATTTGCGGTACCGTAATTAGCACCTTCCCCATTCCCATAGAGCCTTATGGGGCAAAAAAGGGAATGGGGAAGGGCAATGGGGGAAGGGGGAATTACCGTCCCACCAACCTTGGAATAGGGCGGTAAATCCCCTTTCCACCAAGGTGGTGCCAGTATTTTACCGGCATGGACCAAGGTGCTAATAGCGCCTTGGTCCACCGCCATCTGTGTAATGAGGCCCATAGTCTTTCTCATCACCTTGAGAAAGTGCACTGAACGCTGAGAACAGAGCTGGGTTCCAGGCCTGGGGAGATCCCCTTCAGCCAATCAGGGAACACAAGTCCAGGGGCGGATGGCAGAGGGCAAGGGCCAATGGTAATCTTGTGACCCTGCAACAATGTAATAGATAGTTTCTGGTGAAGGGCAGGCAAGCCACCTGACATGTGAGGACCAATAGAGTAACATCTATAGGTCCCATGTATAGGCATCACCACCCCAACTATCCAATCCTGTACCCTTGTAGGTTTTTGGGGACAAGCCCCATGTTGTGATGCAATAAGTGAACAAAATGGCCCTGCACGGTCTGAGGAGCTGTGGTTTCCAGAGGTTTTTGTTGGGCCTTTGTTGAGCGAACGGTGAGCTTGTAGTGTGAACCCAAGTCCCTCTGGTATACCTAAGCCAAGAAGTTGAACATGCCAACTACCAAAGACCAAAGTAAAACACCTGAAGTAGAATGGGCATGACAAAAGTGCTGGTGTGTTTATAAACCTGCAGTCAGGACTTGCTAGGTTGGTCCCTGTGGACATGTCCCGATCGATCTTTAAGTGGCAATCGCCAGAGCGACCGCCACACCAGAGGTGTAGCATTGTATTCTCTTCTGACTCAGGGTGTGTGCTCAATATGTTCTCCTCCTAGATGTCCTGGCACATATAGGGTAATGGCACCTGTGGAAAGGATCCCCATGCGCAGACTGCTCAATAGCAGTGAGATAAAATCCCCCCAACCAGCAATGAATTCAGGCAGAGTCATTCCAGTGTCCCGACAGAGGCAGGAAGGGCAGCATTGAACTACACAAATGGGGCTCATGTTCTAAGCCCCAAGGCCAGACTGCAAAAGTAAGTCATAATGTCTTTGTTATAATGAACAATAGAGGTTGATGTTTCAATGTCATACCCCATCTTGAGGAGGCCAGGGAGACATCCTTTAATTAAATCCACAGTCTCACATGCATAACAGTAAACCATTGTCGTAGGGACTTTTGCATTCTGAATAATCTCACGATAGTCGATGCCGCTCGATTGCAACTCACGAAGCTGGGGGATGGACTTTAACAGTTGCAATTTGCCAGTCTATTTAATCAGTCGTCACCCAATGTGAATAGATTGCTTATTATAAACTTATTGCTGGAATCTTCCATCAAAGCACTGTTTTTTGACGCAATTGTAGTGACGACAGCAGAAGTGCCGATATGGACAGGCCCGGAGTGGATCAACCTTCCACCTCATTCATAAGGTCATCCTCCCGTACATACAGAGTCATCGAAGATCTTATCATGTGTGTCTTCTCTAATCTTTCCTCAGCCAACTTGCTAGCAGGCAATTTTCCTTATTTGCTCTTTTTTATTATCCTTTTCGCCTTCTTCCTGTCCTTTTTTTATATTCCTTTTGGACTGCCTGCTTCCCCTTTTAACTCTGTAAGAGCATTTTGAGTCGCACCCTGGTCCGATCTTGGGATGGATAACCTTTTTAAACAGCGTCTCTCCTTTCCTGTCAGGAAGCTGCTGCCTGAACTACCGTTATCTTCATCCAGGCCATTCTGCTCATTTGCCAGAAGGTCGTCATCGGCCCATTTGTCACACGATGGTATAGTGAAGGGCCCTTCTTCATTCACCCCTACGCGTGACCCCCCTGGCCCCACTCATCCCGGATTCCAGCTACCGATGACGGAGCAGAGTGCCTATCAACAGTTCTTTCCTCGTTAATAGCATCGTGTGAATTCTCAATCCTTATTAACGAGGCACCTTGCATGCAGATATTCTCAAGTATCCGGTTGCATAATTCCAACAATATTTTAAGGGTGAACTGTAACCTATCCTTGTTACATTATCTATGGGGGCTCAGTCTGTCTTTGCTCAGTCTATCCGCAAACATCACGAGGCTTTCAGATAGGCAGTGGCTGCGAGAGACTGGGGCCTGCTCAGGTCCACCTCCGGCACTGCTTGAGTTGTGTTATTTATTTATTTTTTGAAGGGAATAAGAAAATTCGAATAGGGAATTATTATCAATCGCCAAGGACTTTGAGCGATTTGATCTTTTTTATTTGTTCCACGTCACATTGTCACCATCAATATTGGTGTTCACTTCATGGTGAGGCTCACTTTCAAAATAGTTTGTAATGTTGTCCTATGTGACTCGTAATGGAGAGTTGCACGTTCTCCACAGGCTATTGACCCTTGCTTTAACCATCCTTGTACCGCCACTGTTAGTAATATCCTGTCCCCTTTCGTCTGTCTAGAGTGCAGATTATAACTGCCCATCATTCCTCTCTCTTTCCTACAATGTGGCATGGCAAGGGCAAAAATGAAGATCACAATAAGACCAGTGGCAGATTTAAGGCAAAGGGCCCAGTGGGCAGCACCTGACACAGGGCTCTAGGTGGGCTGGTCGTGGAGCCGGAGTTTTGGTTGGGTGGAGTTAATTCTTGTCACAAAAGCACAATGGCAAACTTAAGGGACAAAAGCTATTTTTTATTAAGTTGTCTTTATTACAATTACCTAGGGGTCTGAGTAACTGGAAACAGCTGGGCCTCCTCAGCAGGCTTTGCTGTCAATGCTAAATATTCTAAACCGAGAGAACATATGCGTCCTTGTAGGGAAAAAGTGATGTCATTCTGTTTGTGCGGGCTTCGCTGCCGCCATGCTTTGCAAAACGGCAGAATTGCATAGTGTTAAGCTTTTGCTGCACGGGTTGGAGAGTGATAACCTCAGATCTGTATAAGGGTGTACTAGTATGGAATTACAGAGCCCTTTACAATAGTTTGTATCTGCTTGTACTTTAGATGCAAAACAGTGTGTTACAGCCATTATAACCAATCGAGTAATTGGATGACCCTATTTTCCTGTAACCACTGATTTCCTTACAGAAGAGGGGTGTCCTTAATCCCACAATAAGAATCCCTAAAACTCTGCCTTTCAAGTGAATGTAGTGTGTGCAAAACTAATTTGGACAGTGTTAAAAAACAAACATGAAGATAATTGATGTTTGTGACAACAGTGTGATGAGCTGCTTTTGATCGCTGCAGGACCAGATGCTGTATCTATAAGTGTACTAAATTTTTTTTTTCCGAAAGATGATAGAATTCTGTGACACTCCCCAACCACACCACACCCCTATGTGCCTGATTTACAAAACGTTTCCAATGGGATTTTTCCATTGAAAAGGGCTTTTGTAAATCAGGCCACATGGCGCCTTCTAGGATAGGGCTGTGCTCTGTAAACTTCCTAAATAAGGGAAAAGTAAAAAAAAAAAAAGCAACACAGAACAAAGTGCTGATGTGGATTCTCGTAAATATTTAAAAACCTTCACATTGTAGCATGTATTTTGAATGAGATACTCATATTTGTATATAACAAAGCCTTAACGCTGTGAGGACTAACATGTGAAACACGCCACAATAACTGCATTTATTTTACATCAGTAACCAAACCCCTCTTCATTGCACACCAGCCTTGTTTGGCTTTGTTTGTACTGTGAAAACGATCACATAAAAAGCCTGACATGTTCCCTCGGGGCTGCGAGCTGACAAACAGTGTTAAGATCCACACTGAGCCACAAGGCGATGGCACGTGCGCTACCTGGCAGCAGTCAGGGCAAAGCGAGCAGCGAACTTGCCGCTGCAAAGCAGGCCCATCACAGCAGAAAGGGCCATGTGCTGTGTGGAAGGGGCGGGGCCTAGCACAGGGGCCCGGTGGCCATTTGTCTGCTTGGCGACCCTTAAATCTGCCTCTGAATAAGACTTGCTTAAGCAACAATTCATTTACGTTTCGGCTTTCATAAATTACTCTGCTCTGTTCTTCAGGCACTGTCTCTCGAAACTACAGCCTGATGCCAATAGCCAGCAAGACTGTCGGATGGCACCACATTTGCCCAATGCACACGCCTCCAGGCACAACGTGTGTTGCCCAATGTGCAGCCCAGGATAATGAATGGCAGAGAACTCCACAGAATCACAGAATCAGGACTCTCTGTAGGACCACCCACACAAACGTGCAATGCTAGGTGTTTAAGCCTCTAGGCGCCAAGTTGATTGTCGAATGTGCAGCCCAGAATAATCATTGGCGGAGAACTCCACAAACACAATAGCAGAACCCTTTGCAGTACTGCCCCACACTTGCTCTGCAAAAGCGTTCAGTCAAATGTGCGACGCTTTATCAATGATTATTAGGAGGAAGTGCAATTTGGAATGGGTCTTAGATTTTTGAGGTCCTTGGGATCTAGGTTTTATTTTTTTAATGGGGGTGATTTCAACGGTCTTGATGCAGTAGGCACTTTTCCATCCGGAATGATGCATTAGCGAACCTGGTTAAGAAGTGTGCAAATAGTTCTCTTTGAGAAATAATTTAGGCCTCCATGCACCAAGTTGATTGCCGAATGTGCAGCTGACACTTTTTATTTGTATTTGTTTATTTTGTTGTTTACAGCGCAGACGTAGCTGGAGAGCAGGGGAGCGTTGTACAGAGAATAATCAATGGTGAAGAACTCAGAAAAACAATAGCAGGATTTTCTGTAGCACTGCTCCTCACTTACTCTGCACTTGGCCAACGCGCGCCTCAAGATGTAGAAGCAAGTAGTTAGCCATTTACAGCTTACTTTATACTCCTTCGCATTTTACTCCCCTCCGGAAACAGTGAAGGAACACAACGCTGGGACTTAACATTGTCATTGTGTATTTTTACTCTTACTTCAAATGACACATGCGTTTTTTCCTTCATAAGATTTCATGCAGGTGGACACGGAATGGATTTTCATGGAATCCACCCGTTTTAAGCATCTGCTAAAAGCAGGCACATTCCATAGCATTTCCATTTTCCCAAAACACTGAGAATAAGGCACTCTCGCCTGTTTCACCCTGTCCTTTTGCACTGTATTTTGTAAAGGTTGAACATTCCATGCACGGGACTCAGCAGCACCTAAGTGCTAAAGTTGGGGGTCCCCACCACGCAATTATTACTTTTTAGAAAATAACTCCGACTATGGGCCTCATTACACGGATGGCGGTAAGGATTTACCGGTACCGGTATTTTACCGGTACCGGTAAATCCTTACCGCCTTACTACGAGGTCCCTTTGCGGGTTGGGGAATTTAACGCATGCTTTTTGCAGGTGTTAAAAACCAACCCGCAAAGGGACCCAGGGAGCTAATTACGGTACCGCAATTTGCGGTGCCGTAATTAGCGCCTTCCCCATTCCCATTATGCCCTATGGGGCAAAAATGGGAATGGGGAAGGGCAATGGTGGAAGGGGGAATTACCGCCCCACCAACCTTGGAATGGGGCGGTAATTCCCCTTTCCGCCAAGGCGGTGCCGGTTTTTTACCGGCATGAACCATGGCGCTAATAGCGCCATGGTTCTCCGCCATCCGTATAATGAGGCCCTATGTCTTCTTTCTGCAAGATAGCCCTCAAACACCTGCTCTACCAAGGCATTTCCAGGGTAACGGTGGAGGGATGTACCAGCAACCATCATCGGTGCTTCTATCAGAAATCCAAGATACAATTTACAAATCAGAGCACACATGCAATGCAATATTCCAAGAAACCCTCTCTGCATTTGACAGAGCAGTTTGGAGACAACAGAGCCCTGGTGAACTACAGATGCAGTACATATGTGATGAGTATTGTGGGATTCCACGCAACAACTCATCAGCAGGCATCCACTTCCTTTCACTGTCAGCACGTATATTCCACCTACATGTAATCATTGAGCCCCAATGGTGCACCCTAATTCGTGAACCACTTTGAAGAAATCTTCTTCTAACTCTCAACTTTCTTGTTGCACATCTCACCAGTCTCCAAGACCATGCCATGCATAAACCGGACATGGCCACAAAATTAATTCACGTTTGATAGTAGACATTCTGAGCCCAAGCTTTGCCTCACCAAATGCCAGATATCATAGATCACAAACATACCTAGATGTACACTGGCATTCTTAGCCTGCTTTCTCCTCCACTTCTACTCATTTCCCATTCCAACCCAATCCTACCCCATCCCGTCTTTTGAAGGGACCTAAGCACCAATAGGCCATGGCAATCGCAAACACGTCATAATATATAATACCAAATCACTTAACAAAGTGGGAGGTCACAGTGTGGAGTGTGCTGTGACTTTTCAGGCACAGCCTCTGGCCATGCACTGTCATTGTTAGTAGACGGTCCTTCTTGAGAAATATGGCCCTGCGAGTATCCTTTTACAGGATTTGGGACGGTTGATATCGCTGGCAAGCCAGAGCTCAGCTAGAACATGAGTGGGAGAATTTGCAAGCAGGTTCAAGCATCAGAAAGACTGATTCAGCTGTAAAAGTACCGGTCGCATATTCTGTGCAGCCTGACATGGGTCTAACTAGGCTCATTCCTGCCATCCTTTCAGCTGCACCACCCTGCAAAGATGCTACCATATCTTATCAACCAGCACGCATGTTTACACTGTGTGAAGTAATGTGAGTGCTTAGGCAAGACAATGAGTACCCTCTTTCAAAGTGTTCACCTCACACCATCCACAAAGGAAATCGGTTCTCTTTTCGGGATCCAAATCCTAATTCTAATTTGGATTTCCAGAGCAATGGTCTACCTCTCAGAACAAATCGCTTGACATGTTGGTATTCATAATAAATCATGGAGAATACACCTTCACTAGCAAGGTTCTGCATGTGAAAAAAAGACAAGGAGCTTCGGATCGGTCCATAGCATGGGTGCGCTTTTCTCTGATTTGAATGACCAGCATCAGGGCGCTGGGAACATTAACTCGAAAGACAGTCTATAAATCACAGTACAAAGTTTAAGAGTACAGCAGGGCGTAAGGGGCCGGAACGTGGAGGGGAGTAAAATTATTTATTTGAAGAGGTGAGTCTTTAGGGTTTTTTGAAAGAATTTCAAGTTACTGTTTTCTGACAGTGAGATGGGGAGGAGATTCCATGATTTAGTGGCTTTGACATTAAAGGATTTTCCCAAGCCTTTTTTTCGCGTTTGTATCTGGGACATCTGATGAGACCTTTCCCAGCCGATCGCAGGGCCCTGAGCGTCTCGTACTCTAGCATGCGTTTTTTTAGATATTGTGGGGCGTAGCCATATATGCACTTGTAGGATAACAACAGGGTCTTAAAAAGAATCCTGTCGCGCACAGCCGGCCAGTGTAGATTTTTTCTGTGCTGTGTGATATGTTTGTGATGCCGAAGTTTATTTACTCTGCGCACTGCACTGTTTAGTGTTACCTGGCATTTGTTTAGATTTGTTTCTGAGGCTCCTGCCAGCAGGGAATTGCAATAGTCCAGCCTCGATAATATTATGTCGTGGGCAATAGTGGCTGCATTTTTCTGTGACACATAGGGTCAAATGTTTTTTAGAAGTTGGAGTGAATAGTTGCAACTTTTTATCATTTGGTTCACATGTGCACCAGTTTCTAGTGATGCCTCCAGGTGATTCCCAAGGGTGTTTACCTTTTTTGGACCAGTATGTCATTGGTTCCAATTTGGAATTTGGCATAATCATCATTTAATTTGGATCGGGAGGCATGGGAGCCAAAGAGTGGGACGGGTATGCCCAGACGTGGGTCCCATGACTGCTGGGCCTAGAGACCCAAGCTAATCCTCACTGATGAGCCCCAACAAGGGGTAAACATGTTTGGGGATGCTTGTGGTCTCGTGCAGAAGGGATGTGGCCTAGCAGTTCGGGCTGGACTGCCCCTTTTGGGGTGGGGCCAAGCCTGATTTGCATATGGTCTTTCCCCTTCTGTAATGGCTTGGCAGGCAAAGAACGGTGGTCTGGAGGGTTGCCCAGAGCATTGCCAGTGGTTAAGATTCATTCTAAACCTTCCAGCCATCACCTCTTTGTTTTTGCTTTGTCACCCCGAGTGGGACGGGTATGCCCAGACGTGGGTCCTGTGCCTGCTGGGACTAGAGACCCAAACTACTCCTCACTGATGAGCCCCAACAAGGGCGAAACATGTTTGGGGATGCTTGTGGTCTCGTGCAGAAGGGATGTGGCATAGCAGTTCGGGCTGGACTGCCCCTTTTGGGGTGGGGCCAAGCCTGATTTGCATATGGTCTTTCCCCTTCTGTAATGGCTTGGCAGGCGAAGAACGGTGGTCTGGAGGGTTGCCCAGAGCATTGCCAATGTTTAAGATTCATTCTAAACCTTCCAGCCATCACCTCTTTGTTTTTGCTTTGTCACCCCGAGTGGGACGGGTATGCCCAGACATGGGTCCAGTGCCTGCTGGGCCTAGAGACCCAAGCTACTCCTCACTGATGAGACCCAACAAGGGCGAAACATGTTTGGGGATGCTTGTGGTCTCGTGCAGAAGGGATGTGGCCTAGCAGTTCGGGCTGGACTGCCCCTTTTGGGGTGGGGCCAAGCCTGATTTGCATATGGTCTTTCCCCTTCTGTAATGGCTTGGCAGGCGAAAAACGGTGGTCTGGAGGGTTGCCCAGAGCATTGCCAGTGGTTAAGATTCATTCTAAACCTTCCAGCCATCACCTCTTTGTTTTTGCTTTGTCACCCCGAGTGGGACGGGTATGCCCAGACATGGGTCCCGTGCCTGCTGGGCCTAGAGACCCAAGCTACTCCTCACTGATGAGCCCCAACAAGGGCGAAACATGTTTGGGGATGCTTGTGGTCTCGTGCAGAAGGGATGTGGCCTAGCAGTTCGGGCTGGACTGCCCCTTTTGGGGTGGGGCCAAGCCTGATTTGCATATGGTCTTTCCCCTTCTGTAATGGCTTGGCAGGCGAAGAACGGTGGTCTGGAGGGTTGCCCAGAGCATTGCCAGTGGTTAAGATTAATTCTAAACCTTCCAGCCATCGCCTCTTTGTTTTTGCTTTGTCACCCCGAGTGGGACGGGTATGCCCAGACGTGGGTCCCGTGCCTGCTGGGCCTAGAGACCCAAGCTACTCCTCACTGATGAGCCCCAACAAGGGCAAAACATGTTTGGGGATGCTTGTGGTCTCGTGCAAAAGGGATGTGGCCTAGCAGTTCGGGCTGGACTGGCCCTTTTGGGGTGGGGCCAAGCCTGATTTGCATATGGTCTTTCCCCTTCTGTAATGGCTTGGCAGGCGAAGAACGGTGGTCTGGAGGGTTGCCCAGAGCATTGCCAGTGGTTAAGATTCATTCTAAACCTTCCAGCCATTACCTCTTTCTTTTTGCTGGGAGCCAAAGATCACAAGCTCTGTTTTTTCACCATTTATATATAGCCAGTGGTTGGCCATCCATTTTTCAATGAGGTGATATATGGTGGTTAGCGTGGCTGCATCCCTTGTGTAGTCACCTGTGATTTTGATGATCAGTTGCGTATCATCTGCGTAATTTGAGAAGAATACGCCCATATTGTCCAATAGGTCACAGAGAGCTCTAATTTAGAGATTGAAAAATAGCGGGATAAACATGCCCCCTCTGGACCCCCACAACAGATCAGTGATTTAGGGGAGCTTGCTTCTCCCCAGTGAATGCAAGCTTCCCTATTGGAGAGAAAGCAGGGAAACCATTTAAGGGCTTGGGCTGAGCATTGGTATGGTTGTCTGAGAGTATCCTTAAGAATACCATGGTCTACGAAATCAAAGGTGGCAGAAAAGTCCGAAGGGCCAACATACCCGGTTTGCCTTATTCGATTAGCTGTAGCATGTGGGACTGAAGATCTAATAGTGTGGTCTTGGTACTGTAATTAGGTCTAAAGCCTAATTGCTTGGGGTGTAAAATGTTTTTTGTTTTGATGTATGTTTGATATTGTTTGTATGCTGCTTTATCAATGATTATTAGGAGGAAGTGCAATTTGGAATGGGTCTTAGATTTTTGAGGTCCTTGGGATCTAGGTTTTATTTTTTTAATGGGGGTGATTTCAACGGTCTTGATGCAGTATGCACTTTTCCATCCGGAATGATGCATTAGCGAACCTGGTTAAGAACTGTGCAAATAGTTCTCTTTGAGAAATAATTATTTTGGAGGGGACGATGTTTTCAGAACAGGCAGTTGGATTCATAGTTTGGAGGATGTTAATCATAGTGCTTGTTTCAAGCTTGGTGAACATGAAGGTTTGGTTTGTCTCATCAATTGTTTGATATTTTTTCGGGTCTGGGCTGATGTCTTTTGACTTGTTATAAGACAGTATCACCTGCATTTTAGATCTAGCCTTGATGATTTTCTCATTCAAGGCAGTTTGGACTTTGATCGTATCTTCAATGGTCGGTGAAAAAGGTATTTGGAGAGTGTTAGGTTTTTCAAGTGATTTGACGATCTCGAAGAGCTTTCTAGAGCTGTTTGGTGCTTTTTCTATTTCCACATTAAAGAAGTTTCTTTTTACTTCTATTACCTTAGTCTTTTATCAGCTTGTTTCTATGCATCTTTATTCAGCACAGTTTGATTTTTGATCCAATGGGAATCAAGTCTGCCTTTTTCCTTTTTTATTTCTTTTAATTCCTCATTAAACCACTTCTGATCGGGATGGGTTTTCACATACCCTTCTATTTTTCACGGGAGCCAACCGGTTCATCTACATTGAGAAGTGTTCTTGGTATTTTTTTACGAGACTGCTGAATCATCGTCTGAGGTGTCTTTCAAGATTGTATTTAAGCAGGTTGTGAGCTCTGAATGGTCTACTTTCTTATAGTTCCTGCAACTGATGGATTTGGCAGGGTTCTCAATTGTTTTTAGGTACGTGCGGAAGCTGTAAGGCCCATTCTATAGAATGATGGTCAAACCAAATACAGGGGAGAGTCTGGTTTTCTAGGATAATAAGTTTGTGAGTACAAATCCAGTCAAGGATGTGGTTTTTATCATTGGTGGGGGTGTTATTTTCTGACTGTATATTTAAAATTATTAAGGTCCTTTTCATTCTTATTGCCTTTCCACCTGTTAAAGTTGCCTAGAAGGAATGTGGCCCTGTTAGTACCTTCCAGGGTTCTAAAGAAGTTAACGAGTTCATCATTGAAGTTGGGCATGTGGTTGGGTGGTTTATAGACAATCACAATGTTAATGCTGCTGGTGGGGTTCGGTTTCCATTTGGCTAGGAGTATCTCGCATTTGTGACAGCCAACTGGGGCCGAAAAAAAGGCCTAGTTCGGTTCTAGCAATTATGGCTACCGCTCCCCCCCCACCCAATGACTGAGTCTCGATTCTTGCAGAGAATAGAACATCCAGGTGGAACTGCAGTGCTAACTGCAGGTCCATTAGCATTATGTAGCCAGGTTTCAGTCAAGCATAGTATGTCAAGCTCTTTCTCTATAATCATATCATGGATATTGATTGTGTGGTTGTTAAGAGACCATGCTTTTAGGAGGGCCATTTTTAACATGCAGGGCGTCATTGTTTGAGCTGATGGCTGTTTGTCAATCTTTTGAGTATCAGATAGGGGCTTTGAATTTGCGGTGTTTTCTGTTTGAAATGTTATTTGAGGGCTCCACTAGTGGGATGGTTCTAGTATGGGTTCTTCAATTGTAGTTGGGTGTCTTGTCTGTGTAGTTGCGGCAGGATGGTCAGTCGTGGCACCCTGTTCCATTTTGGAATTTTTTAGTTGGATTATGAGCACAATCCGGTTGGCTCAGAGGGCAGCTAGAGAAAGGGATTCTCCTTTTAGGAAGCCCATGATGGTTTGGGTGGGCATGAACAGTAGCTAGATCCGAAAAGTGCAGGGGAAGAAAGGGGAGATTTACCTGCAGCATGAAAGGGACTGGTCGCCGAAATGCAGCTGACATTGAGGACCGGTGAAGACCGGCTTGGCCCAGAAGCGCCGGCGCTAAAGTGTCTTACGTTTCTATTAGAGCTGAGCCAGGGAATGTGGGATATGTAGTGCCAAGTCAAAGTGGTCTTTCTGTTAGAAGGCAAATCCTGTTTTACCAAACAAAGTAATTTCTCACAATTGCACAGCACACACAGAAGTGCTACCCAATATTACAATGCCCCTAGTTGTCAGAGAAACACAATATAGATCTATGTGCGCAAGCTAACAAGCGGCTGCTTTAAGAATTCACAGCCTGCAAGTGCAATGTAATGAAGAGTAAGTCTTGGCAACTTAAAGATGTGATGCAAAAGTCAACGTTAGACAGGAAGTGAAATCTTAACTACATTCTAAACAGTTACGCAGGCTAATAATGTTTTTGAAAGAATACAGAAACAAATCTGTTAGCGTTTTACCTAATTTAACAATACAATCCTCTGAGGAGTCAGCAGGTCCTGAAAGCTTATATGGAGGCCGGCGGGACCGGCAAAGACCGTCTTGGCTCAGAAGCGCCGGCGCTGCAGCACCTGACGTTTCTATAAGAGCTGAGCCTGGGAATATGGGATATGTAGTCGCAAGTCAAAGTGGTCTTTCTGTTAGAAGGCAAAGACAGTTTCACCAAACAAAGCAAGTTCTCGCAGTAGCACAGCACACAAAGAAGTGCTACCCAATATTACAATGCCCCTAGTTGTCAGAGAGAAACAATGTAAATCTATGTGCGTGAGCTAACAAGCGTCTGCTTTGAAAATTCACAGCCTGCAAGTGCAACAAAACGAATAGTAAGTCTTGGCAGTTTAAAGATGTGATGCAAAAGTCAACGTTAGATAGTAAGTCAAATCTTAACCAGATTCTAAATAGTTACGCAGGCTAATAATCTTGTTGAAAGAATACAGAAACAAATCTATCAGCATTTTACCTAATTTACCAATACAATCCCCTGAGGAGTCAGCAGGTAACGAAAGCTTATATGGAGGCCGGAGGAACAGGCAAAGACCGGCTTGGCCCAGAACTGCTGGCACTGAAGCGCCTGATGTTTCTATAAGAGCTGAGCGGGAATGTGGGAAATTCCTGTCAAAGTGAGTGGGAGGAACATACCCGAATGGGTTCATTGGTCTATTAATATGTGCTGAAGGAGACATTTTACTCAGTCCCACTGAATGGGGCCCCAGCAGGGGTAATTCAGGGTGGGGAAGAGACCTATGTAATACGTTTGTCAGATAACTGAAAAAAGAATTACAAATGAAATAAGAATAAACCAAAAAAATAGAAACCCACAAGCAAAGGATAGTGAGGGAAAGGTCACAGGCCCGTTCTCAAATCCCCACAGTGTTTCCTCAGAGGCTGACACTCGTCTGGAAGTTGGGTGGTCTACCCACTATGCTGTAGTGTTTACTTTCCCCCATTCAAGGGAAAGGTTGGGTTGCATAGGTTCACAGAGGATGAGAGTAGATAAGAGCAAATTAAGTTGTATGTGATTGGAGAGGCCAAGACTCTGCCATAACCTGAACTGCAAATCTTTAATTATTTATTTACCAGAGGTGAATTAACTTTCTCCCAAGTGACCCAATTTATGGTATTCATGTATTTATGTACCAAATACGAACTGGCTGGTTTACCAGGAATTCAACTGCAAATCTTTAATTATTTATTCACCAGAGGTGAACTAACTTTCTCCCAAGCGACCCCATTTATTATATTCACTTATTTATGGGTTGTCTATTTGCACATGTGTGCGGTAACATGTAAATATCCCATGCTCAGGACTCCTACAGGTTGCTGCCCACCCCTCTTTTCAGACACATTAGTTAGAAATACTTTTTGGAGGCACTGCTGAGATTCCAGGAGGGCATTCACCCACAATGGAAGCAGGAAAACTGTGTTATACATTTAGGGGGTGACTATACACAGAGGAAAAGATGGCACATGAGTATGTGTTAGACTGGATACAAGCCGAAGGGCTCAGTCCAGAGGTTTGTTTCATGGTAGGCGAGGTTCCTTTCCACATTACCACAGATGAAGTGTTATCCATGACTGGTACCTTGGAACCCATTCCGGCTAAAGTGAAAAGTGTGGGACATATACCTGGTCAAGATACCAAATGTTATATGCTATGTTATGGTGGAGTTTCTCTCACAGGTAAAACTTTGGCCACAGAAATCCAAGGCGGGGAACCTGTTATTACCTGCCCTGTCTGAGGCTTAGACGCTTGGCCGGGAATACCTTCGCGTCCAGAAACCACCACTCCCACTAAAGAGCCCATCATCCTCGCCACTGCAGTAGCTGTAGCAGTTAAAGTGACCATGGAGCGACAATGCCTGTCACCGTTATTTTGTGAACATTGGGCCTACACCCACCTAAGACTCTTTTCAGGAGAAAAGCCAGTACCTAAAGGAGAAGAGGGGTATGAATTCTGGGCAGATCTCACTCAGCTCATGCTGCACAACTGGAAAGTATCCAACCAAGAAAAGAGGACATGAGTAATAGAGGCATTGAGAGGACCTGCACTACAGACAGTACAGTCCCTTCGAACACTGAGTCCGGATCCAACTTCTCTGCAAGTGATGAGCGTGCTGGAAGGAGCGTTTGGCTCTACTGAACCGGGGAGGACCTAATGATGAGATGTCATGCTACCTCTCTCAAACAGGGGGAGAAATTGTCTGATTACCTGGTGAGGATTGAAAAGATTATAAGCCTGCACACCCTGGGGGAGGAGTAGAGACTTCCCAACTGAACAGGTGCTGTTTGAAACAGATATGCAGAGGGGCCAAAGAAGCTGCCATACCTATTCTGCAACTGAGACTGCGTGAGAAACTGGACACACCTCCCCTTATGAAGAACTATTAAGGTCAATTAGGGCTCTGGAAGAAGAAGCGGGTGATATCAATGCCCAGAGCCACCCTGTTCAAGGCAAGAGCCCAGCACGCCACCTCCCAGCAAAAACAGATTGAAGAACTGCAACAACTGGTAAAGAAAATACAGGTCCAGCTGCTAAGCAGAGACAGTCCGAAAGTCAATCAGCAGCGAGGCAGAGAAGTGTTTCTTCCCTCTCATGACCGAGAACATCAGATGTTTTGACGAGCTCAGAAGCCTTGAAAATATGATACCCAATCATCTGCACCCTTACCACCATGGAGATTTTGCCATTTAAGTGGGTATTATTGACACTCAACTCGTCTGTGCGATCAAGACCATGACTACGCCCGAGTAGCTGCTCGATTTGTGGCCTTGAAACCAACTCCAGCCTGAGCATTGTTGGGAAACACCCTGGAGGTTGTACTGGAGGGGCAGCTAGAACCTCAACCTCAGGAGTAAGCTCCACTGCAAGAAACGCTTGCATCTCCACAAGGACACTAAGCTCTGACGTGCCAGCTACCAAGTATCCAAACAAGGCTCAGGAGGGCCAAACAGCTGACCACCTCCATTTAGTTTGGGAGCTCTGCAACACCAAGAAGACACTACCAGCAACCTGAACCTGACTACAAGCTAGTCTTCATCGAGGCATTCCCACTGGCCTCACAGGGCCCACCATGACCATCCACATTGACCTGGAAGGGAGGAGGACCACTGCATTGCTGGACAGTGATTCCCAAGTCACCATTGTCTATGAGCTGTAGTATCGCCAACATATGACCCATCTACCCGTGGAGCCCTTGGAGGGCTCAGACCTGATCGGGTAGGAGGTGCAGCCTGCCGATATCTGGGGTATATTTGTGTGAATATCCATTTAAGTCAGGAAGTAGCCAGAGCGAACACCACCTTGACCATCTTGGCTCTCGTGTGCACCGTGAGGAACCTAAACCCAGAAGTACCTTTAGTGATGGGCACCAACTCGGCTCTGTTTGGTACCCTAGCCAAGATGTGTATGGAAATGGCTGGTCCACAGTTTGCACAATCTCTGAAGATGCACCCAGCTTTCCAACAGGCATACCTCAGGAAAAGCCTGGAGAAGACTGATCAAACGGATGAGCCAGTGGAAGATGTGACCACTGCCAACCACGGGCAAGCTGACATATTGCCTGGTCAGACGGTGATGGTGCCTGGCCAGGTACGCATCCAAGGACACACTCGTTACCGGTGACTGGTGATGGAGGCACCTGAGGATGAAGAACTGCCAGGAGGTCTGATGGTGCAACACACCCTGATCAGTGACACCGGCCAGGGGCTGAAGAGCATTAGAGTACCCATCACCAATATCACAGACAAGACTGTGCTCCTACCAGCGGGACTGAGAATTGAACCGTTTCAGCTTGCTGACTCCGTGGTCCAGGCAGCAGGCACCCAAAGCATATGTCATCCCTTGGCTGTGAGACAGATACATTTTTGGGAGTCACCATTGTCAGAACGTGAAAAGGATCATCTACGAGACCAGCTATCACGTCGAGCAGATGTGTTTTCAATCAGTGACTGGGATTTGGGTGAAGCTACGGATGCAAAGCATCACATGTCTGAACAATGTCACCCCCTTTCGAGAGAGATCAAGAAGGCTGGCATCGGCTGATGTGGAATATGTTCGGCGTCATCTGGAAGAATTATTGCAGGTAGGTATAATCCAGCAGTCAAGAAGCCCTTATGCTTCACCCATCGTAGTGGCACGAAAGAAGAACAATTAACTGCTGTTGTGCATTGACTTCTGATGGGTAAATAACAGAACAGTGCCAGATCAGTATACCACCCCCTGAGTGGATGAGGCTCTTGACTGTCTCGTTGGAAGCAAGTGGTTCTCTGTGTTAGACCTACAGAGTGGGTACTATCAGATTCTCATGTTACCCGAAGACAAGGAAAAGACAGCTTTCATCTGCCCCTTGGGATTTTACCAATTTACCTGAATGCCCCAAGGGATATCGGGAGCACCAGCCACATTCCAACATATGATGGAGAAAACAGTGGGGGACATGAACCTACTTGAGGTACTAGTTTACTTGGATGATATAATTGTGTTTGGAAGGACCCTAGAAGAACACCATCAGAGAATGGGGAAAGTTTTGATCATCTCCTGCAGCAGGGGCTAAAAGTATCTTTAGAAAAATGCCCGTTTTGCTGGACCAGTGTATCGTATATTGGCCATGTGGTGTCACCCGAAGGAGTGCAGGTTGATCCCGCCAAGATGGAAGCCCTGGAGTCTTGGCCCTATCCCCAAAATATATGAGAAATGAGAAGCTTCCTGGGTTTCTGAAACTATTACTGCAGGTTTGTGCCCAGATTCACAGCAATTGGCAGACCACTCACTGACTTTCCAAGGGCTATCCTGAGCCACGGAAGACAGCAAATAGAAATGAAACTCAGTACAGGGCTTGATACCATCCCAAAGAGGACTTTGGTCTACGATAGAATGCGGAATGCAAACACGTCTTTACTCATCTAAAAAGGACCCTTAATGAAGCGCCTTTATTGGCATACGCAGACCCCCAACTGCCGTATATTCTACATGTGGATGCCAGGTCTAACAGGCTAGGGGCTGTACTCTACCAAGAACAGCAGGGAACGATCAGACCTGTGGCATTTGCCAGCCGTCAACTAAGCCCCTCTGAAATGAGCTACCCCACTCACAAGATGGAATTCTTGGCACTGAAGTGGGCAGTGACTGAAAAACTGCATGACTGCCTGTACGGAGCAACCTTCACTGTAAGGACAGATAACAATCCTCTCACATACATCCTCAGGTCTGCTAAATTGGATGCTACTGGCCCTAGATGGTTGGCTGCTTTGTCCATGTATAACTTCCAGTTGGAGTAACGCCCTGGAGTCAATAACATAAATGCTGATGCACTGTCTCACAGACCCCACTCCTAGGACAGTTTGGAATCCATCCCTATTGAAATGGCTTCTCTGGCCATTATGAAAGCCTTATAGAGGAAAGGAACTGGTCAGCCAGGGTAACCCACGCGTTTCACCAACTGCCTAGGGGGGACTGCCCAGGGGGTCCACGTAAGCTATTTTGACACAACCAGTCTAATGGCTCCTGAACTCTCACACATGAACCAGGCGGACCTGAGACAGAAATAATTACAAGATCTAGAACTAGGCGAAGTGCAACAGAGCAAAGAGAATCGCATGACAGTGCCACCAGACCACAGAAATATGCCTAATTAACAGATATATCAGAAAGAGTGGAGATCACTAGTGATGAAGGGAGGAGTACTCTACAAGGAGAGTCAAATCCAAGGGCGTCAAATACACCGGCTGGTACTACCATGGTCATTATGTCCACTGGCGCAGCACGCCCTCCATGACCAACATGAAAACCTGGGGAGTGAGAGAACCTTAGAGTTGGTAAGAAGTCGATTTGACTGGCCATGCCTGGGCCCAGAAGAAGAAGAATGTTGTCAAACTTGTGCCTGATGCATCGCCCAAAAAACTCTCAGCCATCCTGCCACAAAACTCCAACATCTACAGAGCTCTGGACCCATGGACTTAGTTTGTGTGGACTTCCTGAACCTTGAAATAGAAAATAACGGGATTTAGAACATCCTAGAAGCAACCGGCCATTTTACCGGATATGCACCAAGCATATCCCACCAGAGATCAGAAAGCGACCACCATAGCCAAAGTTCTCTGGGACAAATTCTTTCTGCATTATGGCTGGCCTGCTTGCGATTCCGGTCAAGGGTGAGATTTTCAATCCAAACTCATTAAAGAACTCATGCAGATGATTGGGGTAAAGAAAACCAGGACATCACCCTATCACCTACAAGGGGATATCAAAGCGGAACGCTTCAACCGCATCTTGCTGGGTATGCTGTGGACACTTAGCACCAAAGAGAAGCTCAAGTGGAGCCATCATGTGTCTACTCTGGTGCACACCTACAACTGCACAAGGAATGACAGCACTGGGTTCACACCCTACCAGCTGATGTTCGGGAGAGATGCTCGCCGACCCATAGACTTGAGTTTTGGGGTATCCTCTGATGGAACCAATGCAGAGAACTATTGCAAGTATGTGAGAAACCTTCAAGACCAGTTGGCGCAAGCTTTCCAGCTGCACAAGCCTGCAGCTGAACAGAGTGTGCAACAAAACAAGAGGAGATATGATGAAAAAGTCTGGTTCCACAAATTTCAACCCAGTGATCGTGTTCTCAACCGGAGTTTAGGAAGAAGAGGTCGAAACAAGCTGGGAGACAGCTGGGAATCTCAGCCATACCTTGTGGAGAAACAGGTGACAGGGCTGCCTGTGTACAGATTGAGAAGGGAAGGCACCCAGATGGATGTGAAGACTCTCTACTGGAATAACATTCTACCCACAGGGATGGTGTGGAAATGGACACAATGGGCCTCATTACGAGTCCGGCAGTAACCGAGGCGGTAAACCTGCCTGGTTACCGCCGGACTCATATTACCATTCCGCCTCCGTGATTCTCGGAATTACTGGGGCATTACAACCCCGGGTTCCCGGGAATCACAGAGGCGGAATGGTGTTAATCCCCTTTCCCATTGAGTCCTATAGGACTCAATGGGAATGGGGATCATGGAAACACCGGCAGCATCTCGTAATGCTGCAGGTGTTTGCTCGTCCACCAGAAGGCGGGCGGTGTTAAACCCGCCAGGTCAAACCTCCCGCCTGCATGAGTCAGGATCAGGCGGTCCGGAAACAACGGTGGCGGCGGGTTACCGCCACCGTTATTTCCTGACCGCCTGATTTGTAATGAGGCCCAATGTTTGCCCAAGTTCCTCTTTCGCCCAGTAAGAGGATTACCCGAAATCATCAACCGGAGCCACCCCGTGGGGAAGTGTTATGCTCCAAGGGACCAAATGCTGTACCATCTGTAGCCTCCAGTTCAAATGAGAAAGAGAATTATAAAGATGCAGACCTGCCAACCCCAACAGCAGCTCACAGGCCCTCAGACATTCAGGCCTGTCAACAAGAAGAGGAAGGAGATGGAGACTCTGAAAGTTTAGACATTGCCTACTGGAGTGAAAGGGAGGATTCAACCCAGGGTCCCTCCGGACTGTTGGAGAACAGGAGAGAGGTATCGGCTTGGATATCCCTCCAGCAACAATAGACCACCAAGAAGCAGCCTCTGAAGCCCATTCGGAAGCCTATGGGGAGCTCTGTCGATCTCAATGAGAGGTCAGACCAGTCCAAATGTTGAGCTATGATGCTCCTGGAACCCAAACTAAGACTATCAGGAAGGGATTTACTGTTAAAGCTACTACATGTACAGATTAAACTGTTTGTAAACCAATTTGTTATGCTCAGCAATGGTGCACTGGTCTGTTGTTATGGGATGGAAAATATCAGTTTGTGTTGTCTGCCGGGCATTTAAAGCCTTAGGGACAAGGGTTTTAAAGGAGGAGGGGGTGAGCGTAAACCTGCATTTCATGTTGGTTAGTGTGTAAACAGGCCCTGGGTTCATGTTTTGCTTTGAAAGGCACTCTCCAGCTTACCGTAGCTTTCTTCTAGTAAGAGAAGTACCAGGGGCTTTGGTATGCTCCGTTAACAGGGGGAGCAAGCGCATGGCTGAGGTGTTTTCACCTCTATTCCTGTCAGATGGCCCCTTCGGTTCAGCAACTGGTGTGCAGGGTGTATTTTGATAAAGGGTGCCCCAGCAGTGGTGCGCTAGGAGAAGCTCCCGGGGAACCAGAGAGGGCAGCGAGGCTCTCTTGTGCTTGAAGGGACGTCCCCTGAGGCCGTCCTCGCTTTGGGCTGGCCTGTTTCTCTCCCCAACCCTGGGTCGAGAGTGTGTTTTCACTCGGAGCCAGGGAGTAAGGTCGGGCAGTGTATTCTTTGCTGCCGGCGCTGCTGTGTAAAACAGAGCTGGAGCGCTTGCACGATAATCCGCGTGTACTGGCTTTGAGGTAGGAGGGAGAAAGTGAGGGGAGGAACGTACATTTATGAACTGTGTGGCGGATTACCTTTCGCCTGCGCCACACAGACGTGCTTGGTAAAGTGTGAAATTCCTGACAAAGTGAAGGGGAGAAAGATATATTTACAACCTGTGTGGCGAAATACTTTTCACCTGTGCCGCACAGACGTGTTTGGTAAAGTGTGAAATACCTGTCAAAGTGAGGGGAGGAACGTACATTTATGAACTATGTGGCGGAATAGTCCTCGCCGGCCTTGCACAGACGTGCTTGGTGAAGTGTGAAATTCCAGTCAAAGTGAGGGGGAGGAACGTACCTGAATGGTCCCTCAATACGTGCTGAAGGAGAACATTTACTCAGTCCTACTGAACGGGGCTCCAGCAGGGGTAGTTCAGGGTGGGGAAGAGACCTATGTGATAACTTTGTCAGATAACTAAAAAAAGAATGACAAAATATAATAAGAATAGACCAAAAAAAGAGAAACCCACAAGCAATGGATAGTGAGGGGAAGGGTCACAGGCGCGTTCCCAAATCCCCACAGTGTTTCCGCAAAGGCTGACATGCATCTGGAAGTTGGGGGTCTTCCCACTATGGTGTAGTGTTTACTTTCCTCCATTCAAGGGAAAGGTTGGGGTGCATATTTTCACAGAGGACAAGAGTAGATCAGAGCAAATTAAGTTATATACAATCGGAGAGGCCAGGACTCTGCCATAACCTGAACTGCAAATCTTGAATTATGTATTTACCATAGGTGAATTAACTTGTTCCCAAGTGACCCAATGTATGGTATTCACTTATCTATGTACCAAATGTGAACTGACTGTTTTACCAGGAATTTAACTGCACATCTTTAATTATTTATTTACCAGGGGTGAATTAACTTGCTCCCAAGTGCCCCAATTTATGGTATGCACTTATTTATGTACCAAATGTGAACTGACTGGTTTACCAGGAATTCAACTGCAAATCTTTAATTATTTATTTGCCAGAGGTGAATTAACTTGCTCCCAAGTGACCCAATTTATGGTATTCACTTATTTATGTACCAAATGTGAACTGACTGGTTTACCAGGAATTCAACTGCAAATATTTAATTATTTATTTACCAGCAGTGAATTAATTTGCTCCCAGGTGACCCTATCCATGATACTCATGTATTTATGTACCAAATTTGAACTGACTCTCTCACTGAGGACCGTTGATGTTATGTAATGATTTTTATACCAAGGTTTTAATTGCACAATTTCTGCCTTATAAAGAAGGCTGTCAAGCTGGTCAAATTAGTATAGTCTATGACTGTTTATTTGACCATGGTCCACAGTAATCAGAGTTAGCCACCAGGACTAACTGGTCCATAGAAGAGGTATTTCACTCCTACAGAGTATACTGCCTACGCTGAGGGCAGACAAGATCATCATAGAAGAGACCACTCATCGCTCACTGGGTTGTCATTTTGCACATGTGTGCTATAAGGTGTAAAATTCCCATCCTCAGGACCCCCACAAGTTGCTGCCCACCTCTCTTTTCAGACACATTAGGGAGAAACACCTTACACTTGCTCCAGAAACACCTACACATCATTTTCTCATGAGCTATTAACTCGATAACTGAAAAATGCAGATCAAACAATGTCATTTTCATTCAAAATGGCAGAATGTGGTGTTTATTTACTCATAGAGGTACACAGGTGTGCGCCTGGCAACAAAACAAAAAAAATAGGGCGATTATATGAGCTTGGTCATCTGTATGCGTCTAAGTCATAATCATATGCACAATCTTTGATCTACAGTTTTGTTAGCCAGACCCCGTTCTTTAGAATCTCACATTGTAAGTATACGGTTTGTTGCTAAATTTACAGTTCACTTGTGATTCTCTACAGGGCTGTTTACCGCTCATGTGTCCGATCCTTCCTTCCAGGTCTGCTTAATAGCTCTATGGGTGTACATTTTTTAAATCTGAATTCACATATGCAATAAGTAAACCTCCAATTGAAATGGGATAAATTATACACACGGAGATTATAACATAGGGCGAACAGAATTGTAAAATGTTTTGTATTTGTTGTACCATTAAAGACCTCACACTGGTTATAATAATGTGGCTCTCAATTGAGCATGCAATCAAAAATGTTTTCGCAAGGCAAGATCATTTGGATGGATAGTCAATGCGCTTTATCTTTTTCCCTGAAGAAGCTTCTTTAGAGTGAAAAACATTTTGGAAAATTGCACAACTGAGCATCGATTGTGACAAGTTATAAATAAAACACAAAGTGTTGTAGTAAAGTGTTCGGTATGTCTGCCTACTTGGAGGACCTGGAGCAGTATTTGTGAACTATGGAAACTTGCTACTATATTTCAGTGGTTCCTTTAAGCAAGATATCTCTGCTGTAGTATTTAAACCCCAGTGTGCACAAATCGTGCGTCGGAAGTGGTGTAGCAAAGTGATCAGTGTGTTTGCATGCTCGTAGGATCTGGAACCGTATTTGTGAACTTCGGAAATGTGCTACTTTATTGTAGTGGTACCTTTAAGCAACATAACTCTGCTGGCCTATTTAAACACCAGCGCACACAAAGTGCATGCACCAAGTGTGGTAGCACAGTGTTCAATGTTCAGAGTGCAAAGTAGTTATCTGCGTGGCACCACTGCTTTGAGGTACGTTTTACAGGCTAGTTGGTCCATATTTGTTGCCATAAGGGGCGTATTGCGTGTGTAAAATGTATTCACTATGACGCTTAAATTGCACTCCTATGCAGCAAAAAAGAGTAAACATAGACCATCTACCCCAGATTCTCACACTTCACTACTCTCTGTTATCCCGCTTGACAAAGATGTCAGTTCTGTTAACTCTAATGCACTATGAATGATAACAAACAAAGGAGTGAAGTATGGGTCCGAACAATTAAATATTGCCAGGTATTTTGCTATGTCGGGCAGCAAGAGTAAGGAAAGTACCCTGAAGCTTCCTGGAGTGTAAGAATCAATGCAAGCTGTCACTGATGACGTAACCTTGGAGGTGGAAAATAGCTTGCTTCTTAATCTATGTTACAAATTGTGGTGTGGGTCTATGGGAATCCCTCCTTCTTTAACTAAAACAGATCATAGCAAATTAGACCCATGTGAAAATATAATTGGTACCAACTTGTCTGTTACACCGCACTTAGAGCGTATTGCTGCTGATATTACCATTTCAAGTTGTGATAATGATTTGCTTGATAGCTCCTTTTTGACACAAATCAATACCCCCAACTTCGATTCCACATAGGACTCCATTACAGCTACACTAGTGGGACTTGGTATTTGTTCTGCCTTAATGAAAGAACACAGAGAACTTATTATGGTTGTGGCTAAAATTGTCAACATAATTCTGGACAATAGTGATAATGTTCATGTTACATCAACTGTGGATTCTCCTTGCTTTCCAATGGATGAGTCTAACAGTGATTTGCAAAATGATCTTCCAGCAAAGGAGGGTGGGAATACTTTTTCTATCACTATCAGTAATACTTTGAGTATGCAACCAACAACTCCGATCCCATTGGACGACTGTGAGATCTCTGTCACTTATGGGAGATGTAAGAGAGCCCGCAGAAAGCAAAATAATCAGAGATGGGCTAATAAAATAGACCACAACAACATTAATCAGAAACAGAGTAAAACGAAATCAAATAAAACAATGGGGGTTCATTGGCAATGACGAACTGTGAAGACATTATATGTATCAGTACGATATCTAACTGCGATCTTCAATTGAAAACTCCTCAACCAACAAATGCTATTGATAAACCATCATATGTCCCACAGCTAAGAGGACCTATGGACCAAAGGCTTAAATTGAGTTCTAACTCACGGGGTTGGGTGTCATGAAGGGGATGGGGCTGCTAGCAGGACTTAAATTATGTAATTCCAGTAGCCATAACTACTAGTGTTGAGACACAGCCAAGAGGAACAACACCTAACTGTTCCAGCGACAAGACCAATTCACAAGATATTCGATCCAATGTGAATTTAATAGCTTGTATAGATGTTAGTGGATCACCTCCTTTGACTGTCAATAAAGTGACGTCCTTGACTAACGGTGGTGATTGGAATTTGGGGAAGGATATTGGAACGATGGGACTGTCTGAACATAGGTTCAGTACTAATCAGATTGGCTCAGAAGTTAATACCCATGAGGCACCCTGGAAAGCCCATAGTTGGTCATTAAATAAAGATCAACATTTAGGAAAATCCATACAAATTGTGGCAATATTTATCACAAGAAATAGTTCCTTCGTGAATCGCCATGGGCTGTTGGATTTATTACACTATGTAATGCAATTGAGGGGCATTTATTCTTTCATCGGTCATTGCTTCTGTTGAATTACCTGACTTATTGTAGAATGTGTTCCCCCCATAATTGCAGAACTGGTGATTTTATCGGCAGCGCCTCTACTAAAACTAGGCTTTGATTTCATAATATGCAAAAAGTGTGTACATGAAAGAAATAATTATAACTCAAAGGGCCTCATTACGGGTTTGGCGGTAGTCATGCCGCTATTGGCGGCATGGCTGCCTCCAAAACCGGGTCCGGGTTCCCTGAATGGGGAATTACCGGGCTATTCCGAGTTTGGAGGGCCCGGTAATTCCTCCCTCAGGGAACCCGGGCATGGACCTTCCCCATTCCCATTCGAGCCAACATAGGGCTCAATGGGAATGGGAGAGGGAGCTAACAACGGGCCGATTACGACCGGCCCGTTGTTAGCTCCGTGGTGCCCTCGCGGGACCCAGTAACGATGCCTGGTTTTACCAGGCGTCTTTACCGGGTCCCGCGAGGGGACCTCGTAATCAGGCGGAATGGGAATAACGAGTCCGCACCCATTAGCGGATCCCGTTAACCCATTCCGCCTGACTCGTAATGAGGCCCAAAGTCTCTTAACTTCGCTATGACCAATAATCGTAGTTTTGCTACTAAAAAATGTACTTTGTTACATGACCGTATTGATACCAGTCTGGGCAAAGGTACGAACAAGGTTGTCAAAGTCCGGTCTACTGAAAGCATGAGATAAAATTATGAATGATATCTGGAACAAGCTGGATGTACAGCTATGATTTCTTGGAATACAATAGGTCATCGTTCTTTTCTTAATTTTGAGGGAAGGGCTAATATAACTGATTGTGATATTTTTGCTATTCATGAGACATGCCTTTTTAGCAATTTTGTTATAGATGGCTTTAATATTATTCATTGGTTTGAAAGATCAACTGGTCTTGGCCGGCCTTCCAATGTTTTGGGGTATCTCCCTTTTTGTTCTTTGTGCCTGTATTACTGGACTGGAACATTTGGGAAAGATAGTAATTATTAACATATATGACCCTCCAGGAGGGATAAACACTGTTACCATAATGAAACAGAAACATATTGATTTTAACCCATGTTATCACTGAACAGCCATAGACATGGAAGGATGGTATCTTGAAGATGCTTTGAGGGATGAGACCTCACTTGCTGGTAATACAATGAAACATCAAGAGGGCATTTTACAAAGCGAAAATGGGAAGAACATCTTTGTAATGCTAAATGGGCGTATAATTTCTGAACCCTTTGTTTCTTGATGCTGGAAATAATTGGGACATCTTATACAATGCTAATGTAGATTATATAATTACTGGTATTTGCATAAGGAAACATGTACAAAAGTTACTTCAGATACAAACTACTCTCAGTGATCATAATATCTTGAAATTGAAATTCCACCCACATCTGCTGCTGGTGAGAGGGCAGGAACCCTCTTTCATCTGGACCAGTGCCCCGACGTCCGACGATCGAGCCGTCCCCACTCAGCAAATTCGTCAGGGGTACATGGCCCTCGCGTGACCCGGTGAAGTAGGCGTGTGAGCCCTACCTTTCCTGCAGCATTTACTAGCTGCTCATAACGACCTGCTTTAGAGTCGCTCTATGAAGCCCCATCACTGAATTCGCCAGAACTTCCACCCTGATCTCCACAACAGTATCACTTTGTGCACAGAACGGCACACTACAAAATGGCCTCTCTACTCTGGGCACTCCACTAGTTTCCTCATCGTCTGCTGCTCCATCACTTCCCGATTGGTCCAATGCCAGCCAATAAGTGATTGGCCCCATGCCGGTAGGCAGAAGCCGGCATGCATCAGAAGGGCCTCTCCAAAAGGGCATGTCTGTGCCTGTCCATGTCAGACGTGCCGCCAGGCGCACATCTTCGATCTACAACTGTGAGTAGTTTGTAACTGGGTATATTTGATCCACTCCATTTGAGGTCATCTCTCGTTGTAACCTCGACACCCACTCTGACTTTGAATGGTTTCAACCTGAACCATCTATATTGAGCAATTGACTGCAGTGGCTACCTATACCCCACCCCTAACAAGCCCCATACCAGGCACGCCAAAATGACTTTATAATTGAACTTTGTACTTGGCCCCCGACATTCGACCCGTTCTGCATCTTGACATGATGCCAATAGAATGCTCGCTGCACTGCAAAATTATCTCGTATTGTCACTGCGCTTGGCCTAGTCTGCACCATGTTGTAATAGTTTGTATTTTGAAACGGGCCAGTCTGCACCATGCTGTAATGTACCATACTTTGAAACGGCACCCTGTGCTCTGCATATGTCTAGCCTGCACTTAGCATTGTTAGTTAACTATTAAAACTGCTAACGTTACTTGCATCATCGGAGGCCTATTACCGGCGACGCTCTATAACTAACAGTAACATTAGATCATCTTCAAGTGAATGCAACGTGCTAATTTAAAACTATCATCTAGCGGTCTCATGCTTCTGCCAACCCGTTCATACTATCAATATGGAATGCATAATACTGGTTTGATCTTATACTTGCCCTGTATTCTATCCACAACTTACCGTGATCCTTTGCCATAATCGCTGATGCGAACTGCATGCTGTTAGACTAACTTCAACCATAAATTGAGTGTACTGCTATAACACACCCTTATCTTACTGGAAATTGACAATGGCAGTAGAATTTCATCAGAAATGTGTACTGAAGCTCCCGAAATCCTGATGTACATTCTGTAATATTATTGTCTTATGTATTAATACGAACTGTACACTGATAGATTACTATTATCTGCGGCATTGTGTAAGGCATCTCACAGCTAGGTGTCTCTGTTGACTGGTGTGTACTAACATATGTATATCCTCCCCCTTATCGATCATCTAAACATGCTAGGTCTCGTAATCGTTATCATGTTTCCATTCTGCATTGACGAAGACTGCCTACCATGTACAGGAAACTACTTCCTCACACTGGCTAACGGCCTCTCTAGAATTGGTTGCTACCGGCACCACCCTATCCCTTGTCCCACTCCATTCCTTCCCCCTACTCCACCATTCCCACTCACTCAGAACCATAACAATCCTCACTGCCCTACCAAGAGGGCCAACTACTTAGAGCCCACCCCCATCACCCCAACGACAACTAGAGAACACAGAGATGCCTCTGCTGCCTATCATATTCTGGGTCACAGAAGGCTGTGTAGTCTAAGAGCATATACTAATCAGATCCCTCGAACTAGCAATGTATCGTCAGCTCTGCAAAAGCAACAGAAACCTAACTCACTTCCCAACTTTAAATATCACAACACTCCACCTATACGCTTAGGTAAACAACCCCTCCATCCTCAAGGCTCACCAGACCTGACCACTATCACTGCATCGCCTACAGAGCCATTACCTAATCTCAAATGTGCTCTCATTAATGCTCGCTTTCTCAGAACCCAAACTATTGAGATCCACTACCTAATCACTGAACATAATTTAGACCTACTAATAGTCACAGAGGCCTGGCTGCACCAAGAGTCTGGCCCTTTATTAGAAATTGCTATCCCTCCAGGCTATACGATTATTCGGGACAGATAGAACTAATGGACAAAGAGGCGGCGTGGCTATAATAGCCAAAATTGACATACAAATCAGGGCATGCCTGTTTGAAGAAATAGAAGGGTATGAATTCCTCCTAGATAAACTCTCCTCCAACCCTAAAACAACAACTCATTTCTTGGTCATTTACAGATCACATAGTATTAACACCCAGCTGGACTTAGATATCCCTCTCCTATTAGCTCCTTACATCAAACCTAATACCAGATGCGTTATCCTTGGCGACATCAACTTAGGCTTCAATGATAAGAAGGATCTTAAAGCAGAAGCCTTCCATGCTGCTCTCAAAAACATGAACTTTACCCAAGAAGTGAAGGTACCCACCCATAACAAGGGTAGAATACTGTACTGAGTACTCACGATTAACACCCAAGTAACTATCGAGTCAATCCCACCCCTAGGCTGGACCGACCACCATTGTATCAACCTTACTTTCATCAACAACGAAAGAAGTGCCCCTAAGACCACAATAATATACACGTTCGAAACAAGAAACATAAGAAAGCTCACAGCTGACAACTTATCCCCCTCTCTCAACGAAGCTGTTGCCTCCCATACTGTTGTAAGTGAAAACCATATGCTGATATTTGCCGTGAGTGCCTTACCACCACTATTGATGCAGTAGCACCCATTACTATTAAAACACGACTGGCTGACAAAAGAACAAGCTTTTGGGTCAATGACGAGCTAGTCGCGCTTAGGCATACCAAATGATCCCTTGAACATATCCGCAAAAAAACTCCCACAATTTACTCACCCCTTGCATTCACAGCTGCCAACAAAATATACAAAGCAGCAATCATAACCCATAAAGCCAATGCATGTAACACACGTATCAATAATGCCACCTCGAATACTAAGGAGCTTTGTAACATACTCAGAGAATTGGAAAACCCGACCCCAACCACCACACAGGCCAACGCCAGTAAAGAGTGGAGTACCTCTATCCAAAATGCGTTAGCTTCTAAAATTGAACTACTACAAAAGAAGATTCTCACTAAAAGAAAAATCCTAGCGGATAAAAATACCCCTGATTCCTCTATCAGCTCAACCAATATCAATGCTAATACAGTATTCCACTTCATGCCATTGTCTCAAGACCTAGTGTTAGACACTATCTCTAAACTCAAAGCATCTAAATGTAAAGGGGATAACTTCCCAGCACACTTAATCAAATTATGTGCCCTTACTCCCACACCTATCATTACTAACTTCGTAAATGCCTCGTTCATCACGAACAGGGTTCCAGCCAGTATAAAAGAAGCTTGGGTGACACCACTTCTGAAAAAAACATTATTGGATTCAACAGTCCCCAATAATTACCATCTCATAACTACGGTACCTTTCCTGCTCAAGATCATAGACAAGATAGCGTATACCCAAATTCAAGCCCATCTAGAACAAAACCAGCACTTGGGTGCTAGACAATTGGGATTTAGGCATAACCATAGCACCGAAACGGCACTCCTTGACCTAAAAAACCAAATGGAAAACATTAGGGATACAGGCAAACTTTGTATACTTCTGTTGTTAGACCTATCGGCAGCATTCGAGCTAGTGGACCATGACAAATTATGTGCCACCCTAGCAAATGACTTCAGCTTTTCAAAAGATGCCACCCTCTGGGTTAAATCCTTTCTAGCTGAGTGCACGTCTAGAGTATCCATTTGAAAAGAGGTTGCTGATCCCATCCCAATCCCCATTGGGATACCCCAAGGGTCCTGCCTCTCGCCCACTCTATGCAATGCGTATACCAAGCTGCTGTTCGTGGTGAGGGACGCTATGGGTGTCATCTACACCAACTTTGCAGATGACACTCAGATCCTCACACTGATCACAGGGTACTATGACCATGACACTTTGATCATCAATAAAATATATGCAATAATACAATACTGGATGGCATGAACAGAGATTCTCATTGTGGGCTCCCAACCCAAAATCAAAGCTCTCCATCCTGATTATACATCAATCAACATTGATGGCACTCTGATTCCAGTTTCAAAACAGGTAAAAATTCTAGGAGTCTATCTTGACACTAGCCTAACCATGACAAAACATGTAAAAGCCCTATCCTCATCCATCTCCTACACCTCCAAACTACTTGTTCTAATTCGCCAGATTCTTATGCCTACAATCTGCATTACCTTAGCCAGGGCACTGATATTATCAAAGTTGGATTACTGAAACATTTTCCTCTGAGGTACCTCTAATGCCAATGTAGGCAAATTACAACTGATGCAAATAAAAGCGCTACGAGAGCCATAGGGCTAAAAAGTCTGATCACATTTCTAATAGCTGAAGGGAGACCCAATGGCTATCCATCAAGGCTAGAATTATCTTCAAATCATTGTGTATCACTCATAAATGTCTCACCAAGAATACACCTACCTACATTAACAATTCCATAAGTAAAAAAGAATCCACCAGTACACTCAGACCTAATGAAAATTCACTCCTCGTGGTCCCACGTTACAAAAGCTCCAGAGCGGGTGGAAGCAGCTTCCCAGTCATGGCCCCGAATCACTAGAACTCCCTACCTTCTAACATCAAACAGGTAGACTCTTTCCAGAGCTTCAGAAAACTACTAAAAAATTGGTTGTTTGACCAATTTTAGTAATAGGATACTTAGATATCTATTGTCAGTCATCTTCCACCTAGCCATAAACCATCACTTAAATCTGTATATATGTAATCTGATCAATGTAATTAAACTAATACTTTTCTTGTTTTTTCTGATTGTAACTGTATGATATTTGTGTGTACTTGAAATGCGCTTGAAATATAACTAAGATGTCTGTAACTACGCAGTGATACCTCAGGGTCTGGGCATAAAACAAATGCAATAAATAAACAAATAAATAAAAATAAGTGCCAAGAATAGACTTTGTAATTCTATTACGAATCTCGAGGTTTCCCTTGGTGGAAATAGGATTAGGTGGACAGATCCTCGCATTGATACATTTAAACAGCTTCTTGGCACATGCCATCTTGTTATTGATGATTCAAACCAAATGGAAAACATGAACATTTTATTAATTTTAAACAACTTATTAGAACATGCTATGAAGTCAAAGGTCATCTTGTCTAATGTGAAACAACATGATAATGTTTATGATATGATTATACAAGAAAGGAAGAAAATATATAGAGGTGAAATGCTACAAATACAAAGATCTGCTTCCCTGTACTGGATAGACAAAAATAGGATTATTTTCGACTATCAGGACAAAACACAAAAATTGCCTTCATTCATACAAGCATGATGTAGGAAATGCCAATTGGAGGGTGCTATTTCATATATTTAGATCTAATGATAGCAAAACATTTTGGTACCTATGTACACAGTGGGTCTCATCACACATTAGGCGGCCGTGGAATCAACGGTGCCGGTAAGGGACCAGCACCATTCCTTCCGGGCCGCCTCATTACGAGGGCTGCAGCGGGTTCTGCTCAGGACGCCTGGCCAGACCAGGCGTCCTTAGCGGGACCCTCTAGCAGACCACGATGCTAACAATGGGCCCGTCATTAACGGGCCCGTTGTTAGCATCCTCCTCATTCCCATTGAGCCCTATGTGGGCTCAAATGGGAATGGGGATGTACTGGGTCCGAGTCCCGAGAATGGGAATTACCAGGCCAGCCAAAGTCGGCATGGCCCAGTAATTCCCTATTCCTGGAACCCGGACCCGGTACCCAGTATGGGGGTAGCCATGCCGTTAATAGCGGCATGGCTACCTCCATACTCGTAATGAAGCCCAGTATCTCTCTGAGAATGAGCCTAAAGTGACTAATCCAATAGATGCAGCCTCTTGGGAGACATATATTAGTAACGTTTATTTACAGAGATGACGTACCAAACCCCAGGGGCAGTTTACCAGGATGTAGTTACAGATAAACTTCCCATTTGACTTCGAATATGTTATAAAGTTCATTGCCAAATTGAAACTGATTCTACTGAAATTCAATTGAAATTGATTATACTTGTTGGGCCCCGATATTACTAAGACTGTTCATGTCAATCTGGGAGGAGGGCAACATACCAGATAGTTGGTGTAAGTCACTATTTGTACCTGTGTTCAAGAGGGGTGATAAATCAGAACCAGCTAATTAACATTTGCTGGCATTGATTGACGCGTGTTCCATAGTTGTGTCTACATTATAGTTAATTAAGATCAATAGCTAAGGAACTGAAAATACATTATTACCTCACCAGCAAACAGGTTTTAGATCTGGTTTTAGCACTTCAGATAATATTTTAACATTAATTAGTCCTATTTTGAGCACAGGGTTGACTCAGGGAGAAAATTATACCTATGCTATGTGGATTGCAATGCTGCATTCGATAGTGGAGACAGTGTAAGGCTCGGAGAAAAATTGCAGAATTGGGATATTGGCCCATATGTGTTGCATTTCATTAGATCTATCATACTGATACTATGGTCACAGTCAGCCTTAACTCTGAGGGTGTGCTGACGGGACATATCAATACGAACAGAAGTTTAAGGCCAGGCTACGTCTTGGCCGTGGTCTTATTTAATATCTATGTGGCCGATATGGATGCAGCATTAAAAAGCATTTGGAACTTTCCACCTAAGATTGTGATGGAAGAGATAGGTTGGCTAACATATGCTGGTGGTACTGTTATCCTAGATTGAAGCCCTATTGGTTTACATCAATCTTTTATACAATTTTACTACAAAGAATAGTATGAATATTAATTTAAGTAAAACTAAGGTGATGGTGGTTGGAGCCACAAAACAAAGTAAACACAAGTTTTCTTGGAACATTAATGGTGTTCTTTTAGAGGTAGTGTCCTCCTTTTCCTAAATTGGTAAGCCTATTTTTAATAATCCTACCAAAACATCTTATGTGAAAGCACTGTAAACACAAGTTTTGATGGAACATTAATGGTGTTCTTTTAGACGTAGTGTCCTCCTTTTCCTAAATTGGTAAGCCTATTTTTAATAATCCTACCAAAACATCTTATGCAAAAGCACTGATGAGAAGGCTATTAAGTAAATGGAACATTATTAAAGTGTTTTTTCGTGAGGTGGGGAGCCATTTAGTGGAAGATTTTTTGCAAATGTACCAGATGAGCATTATCCCAAGTATGGTTGTGAGGTGCTCCGGGAGAAATATGTCCAATGGTTAGAGAAATTAAAGGGTACATTGTGGAGACCGGTATTAAGACTCCCACATTCATTCCCTATTCAACCTATTGGATGTGAATTGGGTTACACGTTTCTTAACACATTATTGAAAATCCAGCAATGCAAGTTATATGTTAAATTCAAGACCACACAGTTAACTGTAGACTCACTGATGAGTTTGATTGCTAGATACTACCAGAGTAATAGTTGTAATCCCTTTTTGAACAACATTGTATCACCTTCAGAAGCTTTTCTACAGAATCTGTGTTAGATTCCTCCGTTTGAGCAACAGGAATCAATGACAAGTTTATTTTTAAAACTTAAAATTGAAGCAAGAGATTGGGATAGATCATTAAACGTCAAACAGCTTAACTTGAAAAAGCATTATAAACAATATGTCACACAGGAATTTTTCCGTGGGAACCCTTGTGACTACCTTACGGCATATTGTAGTCATGATCTTAAACGTTTTGTAAAATACCTGAGATTTAATATTCTTCCTTGTATACTCATGTCTGGGCTGGCATTCCTTTTGATGAAAGGAATTATCATTAATGCAAGCTTGAAATATAAACCTTAAGACATTTAATCATGGATGCCCTACCTTGCCCCAGTAATACAAAACCGATTGACATGTTCTGATCCAGTCATTTATCAAATAAGGGTAGCTCATGTATCGTCATTTAGTTATGCGTCCCTTTCCCCATCCATTGATTCCTCTCCGATGAGCCCTTTTGGTTCAACCTGTGAGTTTTATGCTTCTTCACCATCTCTTTTTCTGTCTCTAACTCTCTCTCCATTATCTCTAAACGTTCATCTGCACACCCTTCATTATATGTCTTGGGATGATACAATTTACAAAATACTGACTGTTAGCAAGGAATCTTACTCGATAATGTATTGCTAGTGACGTTTTCCATTTCATCGCATTTTTGCTTTACTGAATTCATTTGCTAATAAACAAACCTGAACACAAAACAGTAGCTGAATGCTATCTTTATTGGTGTTGCTCTATTAATTTTCAACGTGAACAGGTTTCTGTGAATCCTTGGGCTTTCGACCTAGTGGTGTAGGTCATCTTCGTCACATCCAAGATTTTTTTTTACATAATTGTTAACTGCTTAATCTGTTTCCATTTCTAATATACCAATCAGACTGAGATAGATCACTCTCTTCTTATCTTCCATTCTTTATAACCCATGCCCCTATTTATTTATTTATTTATTGCTTTTCTTGTAAAGTGCTGCATGCCACAGTTGGCCTTACAGCGCTGGAGCAAGAAGCAAAAAGTAAGGGCCACCAGAAAGGGAGGTTATAGGGGTAATAGGAATATTTTAAGGGTATTTCTATTTTTAGTAAGGTTGAGTTGCAGGTGCAGAGTGATGGGTCGAGAATTCCAACATGAACACTTGAGGATGCTGATAGAGTGTAGAGTTCATCAAGAGAAGTGTCGGGTAAACTCTGTGCTGAGAAAGATCGGACCAGATCCATGGAGCCATGCGCTGTAATTATTTCATTTTTCTTGGCTAGATCCTTTAATGTGACACATTACCTATCAAACCATGCCATGCAGCACTGTATGTAATCACACATCTGCTTCAACTCATTACAGACATTGGAAATGGTGTTCCCTTTTGTTTGTTCTCTAAGAGTTCAAAGTCTTCTAAATTAATTTTAATCATATTTGCCTAGATTTTTCTTGGAATTATTAAATATAGGTTCTGCTCAACAGTCATTTTCTATTTAAATGGAGGTGTTTGTCAGAAGGTTTCTAGGCCTCAATTTCTCTGGAGGTGAATGGTGTAATATGTGGTTGCTCACAAAGGGGCCTAGATCGTATGGAAGCAAACTTGAGGATAGACTCTTAACATGACTTTCTCTTTATCTAAAGGATTAGCATCTCTGGCCTTTTCCCTCCTCTGTGAGGTTTTGAACTAATCTAAGATGTTGATCCAGTCCACCAACGTTGCACCAGTAAATAAGCTGCTCCTCAACTTGTGTGTTTATTCTCTTGTATCCCAGCTTCTAAGAGGACATTATTGTTTGATCTGTCTAGCTCAGCTCTTGCATATAAACCTCAAAGCTCAGATGCCAGTTCATTCATATTAGTGAGCTATTCCTCTAAAAGCATTATCATTTTCTCAAGGTAAAGTTTAACCACTGCACAGACAGCCTTCTGGAAGTTGAATTGTAAATCCTTCTTGTCCTCCCTCCCACATCCTGCATGGGATAATCTGCCTATTTTCAGAAGACACAGTGAACTATCTATCATGCACTGCATTTGGTTCAATGTATACATATCAATTTTCTATCTGTTATGCAAAATAATTAATCCCAGACTGGAAATGTTGGTGAAGATCCGATAAACGTCATTATGAAAGGTGGAGAGTGCAGCGAAAACCGATAGACGAAATTGAACCATGTACGAAACAGCTCAGGCACAAAGCGTTGACTCGATTTCTGTTGGGGGAGTCTGGGGTTATTTAATCCAGTAGTTTTGTAAATATTTGACGGAGAAGGGGGTGCCCCTTCTCCCAAAACGATAGCGATATCTCCCATGGTGCATTGCAGCAGAGAGGCTGATAGGATTTTCAGAAATTAAAAAGCTGCAATTTATCCCCGAAATTCTATTGCTAACCTTTGACTTGTTGGATGGATTTGGATTACATTTTAAAAACAAAACATTTGTCAAGGCCTCTCCCTCCCCCGAAACTGGTAATTTGGGAACAATACGTTATAAAAGGAAAATTCTATTAAGAAAACAAAACACAACAGTTCCACAGTTTTCAGCCCATTTATTTTCCCATAGAGTAAAAGTGCTGTTTTAAACAGCTGTAGCGTGCAAACCGCTGGGCAGATTAAGACCAGATAAGATAGAAGTTGGGCGCAAAGCGTTGATTTACAGTTATTGACTGGTTTGGCGGTCAATCCATCCAGTAGTTTTTACATATTTCACATAAAAGAGTGTGCCCCCTGCTCCTTAAAACCTTAATGTTGGCATTGGTGCTTTTTACATCAGAGAGACAATAACCTTTGACTTTTTGGATGGATTGGGATGACATTTATTTTCCAAACTAAACTGGACATTTTGGGAATGATTCGTTAGAACTTGAATAAATTATTAAGAAAACATTAAAACCCTGTCTGCAGCCTACTCACATTATTTTTCCCATAGAGAAAAAGTGCAGGTCTTGAACAATCCTAGCGTGAAAACCACTTGCTGGATTTGGCCCAAATAAGAACGAATTTGGGCACAAAGCATTGACTTAATTTCCTTGACTCGTATAGGGTAAATCCATCCAGTAGTTTTAAAGATATTCGATGGAGAACGGGGGGGCCCCTTGCACCTTAAAACCTTTACATCGATATTGGTTCTTTGAGAGAGGCTAATAACTTTTGACTTGCTGGATGGGTTTGGATGAAATGTTCTGAATGAAGGGATTGTCAAGTCCCCCAGGAAAATGTGGGAAAACATTTAAAAAAATATATAAAATGTTATTAAGAATAGTGTGAATAGTGTATAGTGGCCGCAGCATGTATAGTGGCCAACGCCAAAGGTTGTGGCCACTAGTGTGTCCAAAAGAAACATATTGGGGAAACATGTACAGTGGACATGGCCGAAGGCCAAGTTAAGTGTCCCAGTAGTGTTTTAAAATATACAGTGGGCATGGCTGAAGGACGTGGACAGTGACCCGTTAAAAGAAATGATGGTATTACAAAACCCTTGAAATTCACTAAAAAAACACAAATTAAAGTTCAGTTAAGTTGACCAGATGTAACACAACAAAACCCTTGAAATTCAGTGGATGTGGGAAGTCATGACAAGCTTAACTCAGCGCATTTCCATTGATGTCCCCCAACATGCCATTTTTTATGTCATTGTGAATCTCTTCTCTTATAATATGTATATGCTCATGGGCTTTGCAACAGCAGGACGCCAAGTTAAGCTTTACATCTGGTCAACTTAACTGCACTTTTAACTAAAGATTTTTCAGTGAATGTTACTATTATTGATACTTAACATTGCCATTTTTGTGAGATTAATATATTGACAATGCCTTTAAGATAAAGAATATGGGGCGTGGTCAAAGCAGATGGCATTTTGGGTGATGTACTGGTTAGGTGCTCAAGCACTCGCAACTCAGAGAACAGCTGTCTCAGAGATACACCACATAGGTGTGTTATTGGTTTTCACTGCTAATTACTAGCAGCTTTAGGTTTCTCTCTGCAAGATTTACTGCTTCATGTGTTGCTGCCTCTTCAATTCTCTTTATTTTTAGATGTATTACTTATTTTCCAGTCACAGCGAATACAGGACACGGAGGATAATGAAGATAAGGAAGCACAACCCGCTTGAGGCACATAGTCCACTTCTCGAAGAAAGACTGCAGCCAAATATTGATTCCTTCTTTGCTGAGCTACGAAACATAATCTTGCAGCCCCTTGTATTATTGGCAAGCTTTATAGCTCTTGGAGCTCTATGAGGAGCAATATCTCATTGTATCCGTGCTACCCCCAGCTTGGATTGTATCTGGGCTATGGATACCTTGCGTTCAATTCTATGTATATTGAATGAATTTCATGATATGTGCCTTGAGGTCACCATCCAGAAAACGGCATGAAAACCCACAATGTTGGAACACATTGCGGTGTTGTGAGAAAGGAACTATCGGGCACCTAAAAGTACAGTAGTGTAATTGTCTATAGAAGTCTCAATGAGAAAGACATTCTTGCATTGCCCCTCTCGAGGCATTTCTGCTTGCTGAAAATATGGGTACTGCGATGTGAAAAGTTTATCAGCACTGCTGAAAAATTCTGCAAATGTCCATTGCAAGTAGAGCAACTGTGTTGGCAAGCGCTCCACTTTTGCAGTAAGTATATGCCTGCTATGCTGAGGAGTGCTGGCACTAGTTTATAAGTATAGCATACCTACAGAGAAACTTTCTACCTTCTCAGTCTTACAAGTGTGTAGTGAAACTGCTCTTGTGGGTAAGAGGAGACCTAAACTCCCATAGCCATGTATTTCTTTCTGTTCTACTGGGATTACCAACATAGTAAGTAATTGCTTCATATACAGACTTACAAAACACATCTTCATACTAAATGTTGGTACATTTCATCCAAAGTACCAAAGGGGTTAAACATAGCAGTATAAGTGGTTTTTACTGAATGTTTCGTTGCCCTACGCTTCTTTGTGTTATGTAGCTTACATATGTGATTTGGTTTTCACTATCAAACAACAATAGAACAACGCAGAAGTACTGGTGACAAGCAATGCTGGTAAGACAACCCTTTAATTTGTGTTACCTCCGATATTAGGTGCAATCCTTTTCCTAGTTTGACCCACTCCACTTTATCACCATGCAACTAAACAGAGTGGTCCAAACTAACTTCCATTTTAAACTTCTCAGTAAAATCCTCCCATGACTTCAGGCTAATTACAAGACTGGACTCATTGGAGCATTAGTTATATCCTGAATTGACTTTTGCAGTACTGTGAACATGGCACACACACACTGATCTGCAGAATCTCTCGAGGGTCAGGGAACAGAAAACTAGTATGTGCCTAAGTCCTACTGATATAGATCACATTTCTACTCCCCTGACAAGTAGAATTACTAATGAATAACATGTCAGAATGTTCTCTGTTAATAATAATTAGAATAATCCAAGAGGCACATTCTCCCCTTTTGTGAATAGTTCACCATGGATGCAGACATCATCGCTGACTCCATGATCAAGACTATTTTGGCTCTGTTTCACCAATGCCTCCCTCACTCACAGTTTTGACAAACTATTGACTCATCACACAACTTCCTTTCAACGGAAAAATCATCAATAAAGCAGTCGCCTCTCAGCTGCATTAAAAGATCACCAAACAGAACTTGCTAAAGCACTATCAATCTGGATTCTAACAAAGACACAGAACAGAGAACTTCCCCTTAGAGGCCCTTGAGAAAGCTGTCTTCATCTTGGTTAAAGGAGACCCTGTCTATTGGTTGTGCTTAACCTGTTAACCATCTTTTATACTAAGGAATACAAATCCCTTCTCGACATACTAACCACCCATATGGGATTTAACAACTCAGTTCTACAATGCTTCCTCATCCCCTTAATCGACTGACACTAGCTCATGAAGATGCCCAACAAGAGATCCCAACACCTCCCTATAAGCTTCTGAGTTCCACAACGGTTGATCTGATACGCAGTTTACCTTGAGCCTCTATATGGAATCACTGGAAAAAACCCTCACTAAATGTGTCTTTCAGCTCTACCTAAAAGTCAATTCCATGAACGAAATCCATCAACTAAAACGTGCCCTCTCATTCATTCAAGCATGGATGATGAACATTAACTGAACCCCATAAAAACATAATTCGTCCTCTCCTGGGGTTCTACCAAGCATGCCTGAATGCAGATCTGGCTGAAGAAAATTAAAACATGTTGGCCAATATCTTGATTGTTTTCCAACCCCATAAACAATCATATGAAGCATTACTATGTCTCTACTTCAGTGGTTGTCAAGTAACTTTAGTGTATTATGTTATTACCATGTCACCATGCACTGAATATTCTAATATATATAATTACCAATTCTAAACTAATAACTATGGCAAAATGAGACGTACAGTGTTAGAGAATATGGAAACAACAGAGCTATTTATCCTTGTAGTGTATGTATTGTATGTTAATTTATAGAGCGTGGCAAAGACCCAAAGGCATCGAGGCACTGAAGCAGTGAGCTGCCAGAGAGGGAGGCAAGAACAGCGTACTCAGAACAGGCATGTTTTCAGCTGCCTACGAAAGACGGTTAAAGTCTGAGGACTCCTAACATGTGGTGGGAGCTCATTCCACAGTGTGGGAGCCAGCACTGAAAAAGATCTGCCACCCATTCGGGTGCGCAGGAAGCGGGGAATAGTCAGCAAGAGGTGGTCAGTCGAGCAAAGGTTTCTCTTAGATTGATAGAGAGCCAGCCTTGACTGAAGGAACAAGGCCCCTGTGGCATGGATGGCCCAATGAACAATGCAAACCATTTTAAACTCTGCCCGAGACTTAACTGGGAGCCAATGAAGACGTTGCAGAAGGTCTCGAGAGTGAGCAAGTCTAGGGGCACTCAAGGCCAGCCTGGCTGCTGCATTTTTCTAGAATTTGGAGTTGCTGGAGTAAAACTGCCGGCTGACCCAGGTAGATGCCATTGCAATAGTCAAACATCATTGACCAAACACGAGGTCATATTCTAGCCGGGCTCAGGAGACTCCTGATCTAAGTCGCCAATTGACTAAATCAGAGACTACTCTGTGTTCATTTAATGTGTTCTCACAACATTCTGATTACCTCATGAGTTGTCTTTATGCATGTGTGTCCATTTAATTTGCTCTCATGTTGCTCTGATCACCTTATTACTTGGTTTTCACATGTTGCAGTGCATGGATGCCCTGAAATGAATATATTGCTGTTCGAGTACACAACTTTGCACTGCATTGATTATCCCCATAAAAAAGTTAAACATTCAACGTATCAGCTAAATAATAAAAAGCTGTATTTCTACAAGTTGAATATCTATGTGTTTTTCACAAATAGCCTGCTGAAGGGATGAAATGCTAAATGTCCCATCTAGATGTGTGCTTTTACAAGGGTTCAAATAATACTTGCATGTAAATTATTTTGCAAATATTTAAACTCTATAGGGTAGGACTACCACCCTGTTACAGTGTTATCATAGCCCTTTTAGTACTCCCCAATCCTGGGTAGCCCCTCTTTGTCCACATTGCAATAGTCAGTGGCACCCATAGTGGTGGCGGTGACAATTTTACTCCAAGCATTACTCAGGATGAATGGAAGCACCTTCATCAGTACCCTAGGTTTAGCAAAGCCGCTGCGCATCCCGCAGAGATGATATGATATCATATGATATTTTATTTACATCATGCTCGTACACAGGTATTTCAGAGCATGACCAGGAAAAGGGAGGGGAACGGGGGAGAAAACAAAAACAACGATTTTACTAGACCCAGTGATATTGAGAATGCACAAGTGCTTTAGGGAAGGGAAAAGGGGGAAAGTGCATGGGAGAGGGGAAAAATTGTAACATGCAGAGCATAGGAGATGACAAGATAAATAATAAGTAAATAAATAAATAAATAAATAAATAAATAAATAAATAAGGTGATCCAAAACAGTAGTAGTGCAGTCTGTGAGTGGCCGAGTGCAAGGTTAGTCAGATAGGGAGTATCTGATAAGTGCAGAAAAAGAGTGGGGGGCCTGTATGGGCACAGATACAGGCCCAAGTGAAAGGGGTGGCCAGGAGACAGCGGAGGAGGTTGGCAGGGTGAGCAGGTAACCTGGGCCCGAAGGGCAAAGGGTGGCCAGGTGCAGCAGTGCTGAGAGATAAAGCAGGGGAGAAGAGGGGCAAAGGCAGAGGGGAAGAGGAAGGTCTTGAGGAGCTTCCGGAAACATAGATGGTTCTCCTCAAGTTTCAAGGTGTCAGGGAGGCAGTTCCAGAGGGAGGCCCCCGCCGAAGACAGAGAACTACCACCGGCTCGTTTCTTTGAAAAACAACTCTCCCTGGGGGATTTAGAAGTAGAGGAGTGAAGGGCTCTAGAAGGGAGGTATTTACAGAGGGATAGTTGAAGGTAATTTGGACCCAGGTGACAGAAAGCCTTGTGGACAATGCAAAGGGTTTTACATTTAATCCTTGCAGCCAAAGGGAGCCAATGAAGGGATATCAGAGCTGGAGAGATACGATCCCAGGGCTTGAAGCCAAGGACAAGTCTTGCAGTCCTGTTCTAGATTAGTTGTAAATGGTGGAGAGTGGAGGCAGGTAGATTTAGAAAGAGACTCTTACAGTAGTCCAACCTAGAGACAATTAGAGCTTCGGAGACAAGGAGCTTCGGAGGGAAGGAGAGGAACAGAAGAGTGTCTTTAAGGAGGTGCAGTAAAAAGTTTTACTTTTTGGAGCCGTCAGAGAAAAAAGGAAAGTGTGGAGTCAAAGATGACCCCGTGGTTCTTAGCTTCGCAGGTATGGGCAGGAGGAGGGCCAAGGGAGGCCAGCCAGAGAGTGAGGGGAAAGGGTGCAAGGGGTGTGCCGATGAGGAGGATCTCAGTCTGGTTGGCATTTAAAAAGATATCATTGGCGGCACACCAATTTTGAATGTGATTAGTCAGTCAGAGATGAGGGATGGAGAGGAGGTGGCTGAAGGAAGCCTGAAATGATTTGGGTATCATCAGCATAGTACTGGAAATTGAGCAGAAAGTGGAAATGCAGTAGGCGAGAGTTGCCAGGTATTGGTTGAAAAGCCAGGGCGGCAGGTTAGACCCCTGGGGAACACCACAGGTAGAGAGGGAGATAGAGTATAGCAAGGTCCCAAGTTGTACCTGGGAGGGTCGATCAGAGAGAAAAGAGGTCAGCCAGGCCAGAGCCTGATCGGTGATACCCAAGTTGTCTCGGAGACGATTGATCAGGGTGGTATGGTTGACCGTGTCAAAAGCAGAGGAGAGATCAACTAGGATGAGGACAGAGGGAATGTTAGAGTCATGGTTGGAGAGCCGGGTTTCTCAGATGATCAGGAGAGCAGTTTCAGTACTTCTGGCGGTTCTGAAGCCAGATTGGTGGTCATGGAGAGAGCCAACCGAGTCAGAATGAAGGTTAAGCTGAGAGATGGCAAGCTTTTCCAGGAGCTTGCCCAAAAAGGGAGTAATGGAGATTGGGTGATAGTTAGCTGGACAAGAGGGATAAGCTGTGGGTTTCTTGAGGAGAGGATGCACAAGGGAGTGCTTCAGAGGGGAGGGTAAAGATCCAGAGGCAAAGGAGAGGTTGCAGAAATCGGCAAGGGCCGGAGCAAGGGTATGAATGTGGTCCTTAATGGTTTTGAAGGAGCAGGGATGGACCTATCTTGATGAGGCTTTCATAGATCGGACTCATCTAGAGACCTCATCAGGGGAGAAAAAAGGAAAGACAGAGAAAGAGGGAGGGAGGTAGCTGAGGGTGGGTCAACAAGCAGAGAAGGAGTGGGGAGAGGAGTGGGAGAGGAGGAAAGTGTGGAAAAGATGTCCTGGGTGTTAGAGATAAAGTGTGAGGCAAGGTCATTGCAAAGAGCCTGAGAGGCGAGAGGAGGGGTGGATACTGCAGCCGGGTTGGCCAACTCCTTGCAGATTTGAAAGAGTTCAGCCGAGTTGTAAGATGCCACAGAGACATGGGCTTGAATATGGACTTGGTTCTTGGTGCGTACAGAGAGACGGTATTGCCGTTGGAGTAGGCGGCAGGCCAGTTTGGCAGAGGATGAGCAAGAGGCCCTCTATTTCCTCTTGGCCACCCTCCACTTACGTTTAAGTGTAGCTATGTCAGAGTCATACCAAGAATTGCACTTGACTTTGGGCTTCAAAAGGATCCTCATGACAGGGGCAAGAGCATCAAGAGTAGCAAAAATAGAGGAGTAGAGGAGAGGCAGGGCTGTGTCAGGGTGTGAGTCAGCCTGGAGTGGTGGAGGGGGTAAGAAGGTGGCAATGAAAGCCTCGACTGACACATGCTTCATGGGCCGGATGTCCGAGAAGGTGGGTGGCAGTCTTGGGGTAGGCTTGGCTTGAGGGGAGGAGATGGGAAGATGAGAGGAGAGGAGGCAGTGTTCGCTCTAGGAAAGGAAAGAGGAGTGGTGAGGGGTGTAGATAGAGGGAGGCCAGAGGAGATCAAGACATCAAGGTTGTGGGCAGCAGAATGAGTCGAGCCGGAGGGGAGGATAGAAAGGGAGAGTGAATTGCAGAGGTCGTGAAAGAGCTCAGCTGAGGAACAGGGAGAATCAAGATGGATGTTCAGGTCACCAAAGAGGAGGAGTTGAGAGGTATAGCCAGGAGGGCGGAGGAGAGGTCTGCCCACTCAGAGAGGAAAGAGGTGAATTGACCAGGGGGCCGGTAGAGAGTAGTAACTGTGAGGGAGTGGCTAAGAGAGAGACAGAGCCTACAGACAAGGCATTCGAAAGAGGAGTAAGCCTGAGTGGGGATGATAGGGGCAGGAATCCACACAGGGAAGATCAGTGCTACACACCCTCCAGGCAGGGTGGATCTGGGGGCGGAGAGGATCTTGTAGCCATCAGGGAGGAGAGTGTCAAAGCTTGTGACAGAGCTTGCCGTGAACCATGTCTCAGTAAGATCGAGGACACCGAGGTCAAGTTCTTCAAGGAGGTGACAAATGTCAGAGGAGTGTTTGACAGCAGAGTGAGGATTGAGGATGGCAAGATGAAGAAGGATGCCAGCCTTAAAGACATTCCAGGGAGGGGTACATATCAGAGGAGGAAGGAGAAAAGGACAAGGTAGCTGAGGGAGGGGAGTAGGGGACAGCAGGAGATGACAGGAAGTTGAGATCTGTGTCTCTCTGGAGCATAATCTTGATACCCAGGCTTTCCACTACACTGGCAGGTTGGGGACAAGGCCCAAGGGAAGTAGGCCAGTAGTCTGGAGTCCAGCAAGTGGTTGACTTTCCGATGACAAGTATTTCTGACTTGTCACCATTAGGTTTTAACCAATTGTCAGACATCCATTGGCAAACAGCAGCGAGACAGTCTTTCAGAAGGGTAGGAGGACTATTAGTCGGAGCATTGAGACGAAAAAAAGATTTGTGTATCACCTGCATTCATGTAGAAATGAACACCAAAACTGTCAATCATTTGAGCCAGGGCAGTCATGTATAAGTTAAAAAGCAGAGGGGCGAGTGCCGATCCCTGGGGGACTCCACAGTCAACCACCGTGCACAAGGAAGTAAAAGGGGGAAGAGACACAACATGGGTGTGACCTGATAAGAAAGAGGATAACCATTTCAAAGGTATTCCTGAAACACCGGCTTCGAGAACACACTAAAGCAGTCTTGGGTGATCAACGGTGTGGAAGGCCGCAGAGAGATCGAGTATGATGAGAGCACTCGTCTCCCCGCGGTCAGATGCCAGTGCAATGTCGTCATTGAGAGCCTACTGATTCAGTCCCCAGCCCAGGGTGGAAACCCGCCTGGAAGGGGTGAAGAATTTCATTAACCTCAAAATGAATAGAAAGCTGGGGAGTGACAATGGCTTTCAACAGATTAGACAGAGCAGGAAGGAGAGATAAAGTTTTTGGCCATCTCAGGATGTAAATGGGGCTTCTTCAGCAGCAGGGAGACAACTGCATGCCTCAGAGGGGGGCATGAATCAGGTACTGCATTAGAATTGAAGTAATGGGAGTCTGATTCAGCACCGGATCCTGTAAAATATGCAAAGGAATCAGGTCCATAGGAGAGGCCGATTTGAGTTTGAGAAGTGCCTCAGCAACCACACTATCTGAGATGGGGGCAAACTGAAACATGTTGGAACAATCAGCAGCCAGAGGATAAGGAGAAACCATGGTCTTGGCCGTGATGCTTCTCTCAGCTTCTCTCAGCAGAGATGTTATCTCTAATTGTGCACATTTTATTTTGGAAGAATGCGGTTATAAAATCTCATCGAGTTTGAGAGCGTGAGGCTACAGTGGTAGGATGGACCGGGGTAGTAAGTTCCTTGGCCACTAGAAAAAGCTCCTTAGAAGAGCATGGAGTGTAATGCTGTGATTTAGCAGATTTAACTGCCTTTTGATAATGGTCCTTATTAATGAATCCCTGTTGCACAGTGGTGGTTTTCAAAGTTTCCTATTAACCAATTTCTGTGGTGCAGGGTCTTCAAACATGTTGTATTTATCATCAGCAATAGGGTGAAAGAATATAAACAAACATCCCAAGTCTATGGCTGTATTTATCTGGAAGTTATAGGGGATTATCCTATTACCAGCAACAGCCCTGATTACACAAAATGAGCATTTCCGGTAAGTTCATTTTCCTTACATATCAAAATATTGTGTTCTGTATTGCCCCCTCTTCTCATCTCTTTCAGCCATAATGTCAATGTCGGTACAACATAGGACAACCAGTGCATAACTATCAACCATTTGGGGAATTTGCACTGTAGCAATTTAAATGTATGCTTACGTTTGGTTTACCTCAATCCAGGAACTTAACCCAAAAGACACACTTGTGGGGATGCAGACTTTGTATTGTTGTCACCTTCTCAAACGTAGTATTTGCTCTAGATCAGAAGATTGCTGAACAGGCACATACTAAATGATAAAATTGGCTTAGACTGCATAACATTTCGGATATTATGTTGAGCAGTCAGTGTCCACTTAATTTTTCATAAAATGGGTAAAATACGTTCGACGTAAGATATTGTATACCTTTGAATTTTGCATTGTGAGAAATGGCATTAAACTGAGATTACACTGAATTCCACTAATGCCTTCCTTATGCCCTTATGTCTCATTCCCATGTTGTTTCACCTGTATGCTCAGGTTGACCTGCATCTTCGTACATGTTCTAAAATATACACTATACATCTCTCTGTCTTGTGCATATCTCTGAGCAGAGGGCAGCGGATTCAGTTGATTCCTCTGGGAAGACTGATCAGCATTTGTGGGAGGACCTTGATAAACTAGCAAATTGAAGAAGGCTGCCTTATGATATCCCATATTTTGTAATCATTTCTCCAAATCTAAAGAAGTCATTGGGCCTCATTACGACCCTGGCGCTAAGTGTTTAACGGCGCCGTAAAAGGCTGCGGCACCATTAAACACTTAGCGCCTTACTACGAGGTCCCTATGCGGGACCCGACCTTAACGGCTGGTCTACACCAGCCGTTACATTAGGGACCCGCAAAGGGACTATGGTGCTAAGTACGGTACCGCAATTTGCGGTACCGTACTTAGCGCCTTCCCCATTCCCATTGAGCCCTATGGGCGAAAATGGGAATGTGGAAGGGCCATGGTTCAATGGGGAATTACCACTCCGCCAAACTTGGAATGGGGTGGTAATTCCCCATTGAACCATGGCGGACCCGTTACAACACCGGCACCAACCGTGGCGCTAATAGCGCCATGGTTTAGCGCCGGTGTTGTAATGAGGGCCATTGCCTCATCACAAGTCTGGCGGTAAACCTTAAATGCGGTGGTAGCGCTATTACCGCCGCATTTAAGGGCTTGGCAGATTTTCCCCCAGTTCTGATCTGGGGCAAATCCGCCGTGATTTTGCCAATTTTTGGTGCTATTACCGCCAGCGCTAATACCGCTGATGGTAATAGTGAGAAAATTCCCCACTGGGCCCAATGGGGAATGGGGAATTCCTGAATGGGCCCAATGGGTAATGGGAACCAACCGTTCTGCCAAACCCATGATCCGGCGTTAATAGCGCCGGGAGGTTTGGCGGTAGGGCTAATAACCCCAGCAGTAAAACATCTGGGGTTACCGCCCAGCTCGTGATGAGGCCCAGTCCATCTCTCATCCTACTCTGGACCAAGCTCTCAATCTGCAACTTCATATGCTTTCATAAAATGCAGGAACGTTCTAAATGGGTACTGCTTGGCATATGGCATTTTACACCGTAATACTTTAAACACACTCGTCCAAACTCTCCTGCCTAAAGTAAGAAGATACTGTGGTACATACCCATAGAAATGTGTGGTCATCACTAAGTAATTCCAATCTCAGCAAACATCCTGCATGTTCATCAGCTGTTTTTAGATATTGATATCTTTATCTAACCACCCTGCAATGAACTGTAGCTGTAGTAAGTAAATAATTATGCCTTGAAATCTGTAAACCCTTCTACTCCATCTCCAGAGGGGGCTCTAAATGTGAAGGAAATTAAACTTGGTAGCTTTTCCCCTCAGATCGGGTCTGGTGCTATGTTCCACAGTATAATCATTGACAGTGATGTTTTGTTCATGACCCACATCACAGGGTAAACCCAGACACCTTTATAAAAGCTGTCTCGTGTTCACCAAATTAAGCCCTTTACCCAATACCACAAACTTCAGAACCATTATCCAATTCCTCGTCCTTTATCAGATGGATAGGGCAACACGTCCATTGATGAACTGTCCACACAGAAAGCTACCCACCATGCAGCAGTGTGCTTCATCACAGGACTGAGGGATATGTCCAAATCATACTGAAATCACACAAGCCTTAAGAGAGCAAATACGTGTTGCCAACCATACAACACAGACACAATGACCTATAGCATGTATACAGCTGTAACAGCCAAAGCTCCATTCTACCTAGCTGAGACCCGTCATTTCTGGGGGACTCTGTAGCCACAGAAGCCACAAGATTGGTACACTAATATCTAAGAAAAGAACCATAAAACACGTTGTTGCCTGCTACTCAACGAAACTTTAGAATACCCTACTGATGCGCAGCAGATTTGCCTCGTCAGGAAGCAGCTGAAACCCCTATTCTCCAAGAAACCCCCACCTCCCATTCACGCTTCTATCCTTCTCCCCGCCTCTGTCTTTCCCTCTTTGAATTCTCTTTTTCCTTTTGTATCAAAAGTGCTCCATTAGAAAAAAGCTCCCTTAAGTTTTCTCTTGGTTTGAGCTATATACATTACATATATACACACAAACATACATATAAACATGTGTGCTTTATGTTCATAACCCACACAGCAGAAGGACCTGAATGCCTTCAGAGAATGGCCCTTCAGTTCAAGTCAACAAGGACACTTAGATCCAGCGATAAGTCAAAATCAAATAAAATTAAGATGATTGGAGGGTGAAGAAAAATACATTGGGCTTCATTATGACTCCGGCGGTAGCCGCGCCAGTTAACCGCTACGGCTGCTGCCGGAGTCATTTTGTTTCCAGTGCCCAGGAATGGGCAATTACCGGGGCATTACAGCCCCAGTGGACCCGGTAAATGCCCATTCTGGCACCGGAACACAATGCTCCCCATTCCCATTTGAGCCCCATAGGGTTCAATGGGAATGGGGAAGTCGGATGCACCACACCATTCGTGAATGGTGCTGATGCATCCGACATGGTCTGCTCGCGGGTGCCGGTCCGCCTGCCAGGTCAGACCTGGCGAGCGAAAAAGCCACCCGCGAGCAGTCCTCGTAGTTTGCCGGTCCAGTAACAACAGTACCGGCAAGCTTACCAGTACCATTGTTCCCGGACCGGCAACCTCATAATGAGGCCCATGAAGGGCCTTAACTCTGGAATCCTTGGGGCCCAACCAGAGGGAAGTACCCCACTCTCCAATACTGCAAGTAATCACTGAAGATAGCATTGTTCAAGAAGACCTTCCCAATTGCATCCTATTTACCTTTTATACTGTCCTTAATAGGATCGTGAAACACTATGGTCTCCATCAATAGCTTCCTCTAATTCTGAAAGTGCTTTGGCAGAATGGACCATGGAGGGGAACATCTATATTCTCTCCACTAAATTCAGATGATTGCCAACATGCTTGATTAAGTCCTGGTAATTTATTAATCTCGTAAAATAGACAAAACCTGAAAACCTATGGTTCTCCATTAATAGATTTCTGCGGGTATCGCAAACTTTAACAGGGTAGGCAACCGTGAGAAACAGAACAAAGCATTGTGTGCAATCAAAATCATGGATTTTTCGCCATTCTTGATTTCCTCTTAGGTTTCTCAGATTATATTATCCCATCATATGATCAACTTCATGTGTTGCGATTGTACTCTGATTGCATTTGCACACTATAGATACATACACAAGGACAACATCTGCCATCGGATATTCCGAAAAATATCCAGCTTTGAAATCAATGACAACAACATACCACTGTTGATGCAATTGTCCACATAAATTATATACCTGTGCTGGTGGGGCATTGCTCTGCAACCCCGAAGATGCGTTCACCACAATCACTGGATCCTGTTCTGCCACAGTCAGAATCTCTTGGGAATCTTCTCCAGGGGATTTACTCTTCTCCTTCGCCTTCTCAGGTTTGAATAATTTGTCAAATAAGCTAATTTCCTTGGGTTTGGGCTGTGTAATTTCTGCTTCTGATGGCGGTGCGGTGGACACTTCGATTTCACTTAGTGTTACACTGTTGGGAACTTGCACTTGGGTTTTATTTGAGCTTTCATTCACCTCGACTACTTCCGGAAGTGGGATTTTTTCACTTGGGGCATTGTTCACTGGAGGATTTTGCGAGCTGATATCCAGCTTCAGTGACGCATCTGTTGCATTCGTAGCTTGTGTTGCTGTACGCCCTGATACAGGCCGAGAAAGTGACATTCTGAAACGCGACCGAGCGGGTGGCGCATCAGGCTTGGCTTCCGTCCCAAGATCTGTTCCGCTTTCATCAGAAATGGAGCTGATCTCCATTGCCTTTTGAGTAGAAATACTAACATTATTCTGCTGGTTGCTGGTTCTGGCGTCAACTGCAAGAATAAGAAAGTTTGTGTAACAAATTACTTTTAAACAATTAATGAAGCCAATCATTTCACATAAGGGCAGCTTTAATAAAAACAAGTATGGCAAAGTTATAGTTTTCGTGTTTTCATTTGTTTATTGTATTTTACATTTATAAGCAAGATTGAAGTACATACTTGGGCTCCACTTAGCCAGTAATTCCAAATATGTCTGCAAATGATCCATTATTATAGACTTGATTGTCTAAGATACTCTTAAAATGCTATTACAAAATTACACGTGTTGGCAGTATCATGGTTGTCACTAGCATCTACGATGTGATTGATTGAAACTCGTGATATAGAGTTTTGTATTTTGTCTAATTCTGAAAGAGCATTTTGACAGTATCTGAGACAATCAAGTCTATAATGATGGATATATGTTAATACATAACTTGAAACTATGTCAATTATAGGTCGGTTATCTAATGATTGCAAATAAGTAAAGGTGCACAGTTGGGTGTGTTGCTTTAGAAAATTGGTAAGGTGGTCCTACAGGGGGAACAGATATTCCCAGTGCAGCCATTAACTGAAGCTAAGGAAAACCAGCAACAGTATTGGTTAAAGTTGTGTTAAAGGTTTCTTTAAAATGTGTAGCGCAAGGTGGATCATATTAGGGACCTGAGTTTTCCTTAATGTCTGCAAATGAGTGCTTGTAGACCAACACATTAGTAATAGAAATGATTAAACGATTTATCTTCACTGCAGTGTGAAAAAGTCACTTTATTATCTGTATTGCTAATGTTATATGTCAGCAAACAGTATGATTGGCAATTTAATGGTAAGCATGGTGATGAGTTTAAGGCTGAACTAGAGTGGTCGGGTCGGGCAGAGCTAAACTGGAAGGGAGAGGGGGTACGCTAAGGTGGCTGCAATAGACAATATGGAGCATTGGGAAGGATTAGCTAGGATTAGTGGGTAGGAGGAGGTGAGCTAGGTTGTCTGGGTTTTTCGGTATAGGCAGGGGTGAGGTCGGGTGGGTGTTGGGTGGGTAGGTAGGGGTGAGGTAGAGAAGCTGTAGATAGAGTGGGGTGGGTAGTGTAGGGTACAGTATGCGAGGTGGAGATGGGTTAGAGTAGAATGGGGTAAGGTGTACTTGCGTGTGGTGGAGGGGACATGGAAGGGTGGGTTGTTGTATTGATGAGTGGGGGTAAAATGGTGAGGTTGTTGTATTGATGAGTGGGGTAAAATGGTGAGATGGGGTGGGTGGGGTAGAGAGGGGTGAGGAAGGGTGGAGTTAAATATGCGTATGGGAGGTTGTGTGGGGAAGAGAGGGGTATATACTGGTGCATGGGTGGAGGTAGAGACGGGTATGGAAGGGAGGGTGGTGCAAGTAGACAGAAGTATGGAAGGGTTTTTGTGTAGGGTAGAGAGGGGTGTGAAAGGATGGGTGTGTGGTGGTAGGGAGCGGTGTGGAAAGGTGGGTGGGCTGGGGGAGAAAAAATATGCAACAGTGAGTGGTGGGATTAGAAAGGGCATTAAAGAGTCACTGGGTGAGTGGGGTTAGATTGGGGTGAGGAAAGGTGGGTGGGGTAGAGGATGAAGAAGGGTGTGTGGGGTAGAGGAGCATGATGAATATGTAGTGGAGGATGAGGAATGGTGTGTAGGTGCGGGTACAGGGGGATGAGAAAGGGTGCATGTGTGAGGTAGTTGATAGGGGTGAGAATTGGTGGGTGGATGAAGTAAAATGGATGAGGAATGGTGTATTGGAGGTGGTAAAGAGGGTGAGGAATGGCTTGTAATGTTGCCCATTGAAGAGCGTGTGGGATAGAGATGGGTTGAGGAAGGTTAGGTGGGTGAGTGAGGGGTGGATGGTGTGGAAGGGTAGGGATAGAGAGGTAGTGGTAGTAGTAGTGGTAATAGTAGTAGTAGTTGTGTGTTATCTGTATAGTGCCTTTCACCATTTGTATGGTCACAATGCGCTATAGGTTGAAGGCCCCCAAGGGACCGGGTATGGGAAGACATTTGAGGACGTGCTAGTATGCCTGTGTGTATATTGCCCATTGCTTAAGATACAAGGGTTGGGCAAGTCTGTGCTAGCCATCCATGTTTAACTGGCATGTGGATGGGTGGTGATAAGTCGTTTAGAGGGGGTAGGTGAGATCGGGTTATAAGTTGTGCGCATCTACGTATCAGATTTGTGTCATGAATGGTACTAGCATTCTTACGGTAGAGGTTTTGTGCGAAGTGCTGAATGATGACAGATGCGTACGGGTCTGCGGCCATGCATTTGGCTAGTTTCCCTATGTTTAGTTTAGTTTAGTTTGTTTATTTGTATAGCGCAGCCAAACCCTGGGGTAACTGGGCGCTTTAACTTTAAAGAGCAACATAGGTTACAGAAAGTTGCACATATGATAGACAGCAGATTATGATACAGGTATGGAAAGTAACAGGTTAAATACGTTGTCTAAGTTATAAGCAGTGGACCAGAATTAGTATGATGGCTAAACTCTAAAACATTTTGTTGTAATGTAGGGTTAAATTCTACATGCTGCTAGGATCAGTGTAAAGGTTACCATCAACATTCTTCTAGATTCAGTATCTGGCTATATTCCACATTCTTCAAGATTCCAAGCTTAGCTAACATTCTTCATTTTGCCTATGTTCAGTATCCGTGCTAGATTATAAAATTAGCTTTGATTCCAAGAAGGACTATTCTGCGTTCACCTAATTCAGTGGAATGGTTACATTCTGAGTTCACCTGCAACTAGTAAAGTGACTGAATTCTACAAGGATCTGGAATGAAGTGATGGCTACTTTAAATGGGTGTCTAGAATCAATAGATTGGCTGTATTCTTTATTCACCTGGATTCGAGCCTGGCTGCATTCTGCAATCTGCAAAGACCTGGGAAATGTGATGGCTAGTTTGCACAGGTACCTAGAAGCGATTGAAGCATTCTTCATCCACCTGCATATGGTCACCTTGCCACATGCCACCACTGACGAGGAGAGTTAGGGCGTTGTGTCTTATCTGGCTGTTGCTGTCGATTGGTTTTGATTCCTAGATGGGGTTTTCCACGGGAGAAGGGGCAAGCTGTGGATGGGAGTTGAACCTGAGAGACTCCCCCATCTCCTTGCTGGTCGCCCAGGCAGCAGGGTCCTGGTTGAGCCATCAAGAGAGTGTGTTCTTTGGTCACAAAACTCAACTTAGGCAAAGAACAGGAGGGAGGGGGAAACTCAGGTTGCAGATGGGAAAAGCCACATTTTCAGGGTTTTCCTGAAGGCGAGGTGGTCCTCTTGGAGGCAGAGGTTGAAAGGGAGGGAATTCCAGATTGTGGGTGCTTGAACAGAAAAAAGATGATCCTCCCTCCAAGCCTTGTGAAATTGAATGGGGGACCTCCAAGAGGTGTGCAGAGCCAAATCTGAGAATTATGTTGGGTTGGTAGCGAGAGAGTTTGTTTTGGAGGAATTCAGGGCCTTTTTTGTGGAGGGCACGGTGGGTGATGCACATGCTTTAAAAGTGGCCATTTGGCTGATTGGGAGCCAGTGGAGCACACTGCGTGCAGGGAATATGTGTGCTCTTGGGAAGAGGGCATGGAGGAACTTTGCTGCAAAGTGTTGGATCCGTTGGAGCTTCATGAGCTTGGAGGCAGGGGCGCCTAAGTAGGGGGAGTTAGCGCTATCTAGCTAAGGATGATGGCTAGGATTGGAGAGATTCTGTGAGGGTCGAAGAGATAGGGGAAGATTTGCTTTTGAATGCAGAGGTGATAGTGGCAAGAACTGGTGACAGCACTGATGTGGGGAGAGAGAGTCAGGTCCGAGCTCAGGGTGCATCCCAGGTTCTTTACTGAGGTGGATACTGAGGGAAGGGTGCCTAAGGAGGGGTGGTTTGGGGGACGAGTGCTGTCTTGTCACAAATCACGATTTCGGTCTTGCCCGGATTGAGGCAAAGGTTCTTGGCTGTCATCCAGTGGTCGATTTCTGTGAGACAGGAGGCAAGGACTGGGTGCAGGAAGCTTGGGTAGTTGGGAATATTGACAATGATCTGCGTATACTCGGCGTAATTGTAGCAGGTGAGGTTGCGCTAGTGGATGAGCATGGGAGGAAGCTTAGGTAGAGGTTGAGGAGAGGGGCAGTGGTATGCTCCTTGAGGGACCCCATGAGAGACAGGGCAAGAGGGGAGGAGACGGGAAGGGAAGGGAGGGCAGTGATTTGTGAGCAGTTAGAGAGGGAATAGGGAAGAGGAGATCCATCTTAAAGTAGAATCCATGATGCCTAGGGATTGGAGTCTGTCAATGAGGGTGGCTTGGTTGATTGTGTCAAATGCTGCTGAGAGATGAGGGTAGCACATACCTCTGATTCTGCTGTTCATTTCATGTCATCTCAAATAGAGACAAGGGAGGATTCGGTTCCATGGACTAGTATGAAGCCAGATTGGGCAAGGTCAAGGAGGCCATGGGAGTCTGTGTAAAGAGTGAGTTGGGTGTATGCTGTGCAATTTAAGAGTTTGGCAATGAAGCAGTTGTTGCAGATTGGGCGGTAGTTAGATGGGAGGAGGGGGGTCAAGGTTGGGCATTTTGAGTAAAGTTTTGACATGAGAGGTTTTCAAAGTTCCTGGTTAAATGCCAGATGTTAGAAAAAGGTGACTTAATGATCTAGCAATGCTGCCTGTGCAAGTGGAGGAGAGGATGGTTTTTGGGAGCAAAGGGGGGAAGGGATCTCCAGGGGATCCTGAGGGGCAGCTACTTGGTGGTGTGGAATGGTAGGTGAGAGGAGTTAGGGTGATGAGGAATGTTGGGAGGGTTAGAGAGGGGTGAGAAACAGTGGGATAGAGAAAGGGTGAGAAAGGGTGGTTGTGGAAAGAGATGATGAAGTGTGGGTGGGGCAGATGGGTGAGGAAGGGTGGGTGCAGAATGGTGAACAATTTAGAAGGGGGTAGAGAAGGCAGTTTAGAAGTAGAGTGGAGAATCAGGTGTGGACAGGTGCCGGGTTAAAGGGGAGTTGGGTTTGTGGAGTGGGGCAGGGAAGGGTAGTTTGGGGATGGGGATAGTTGGGGCAAGGTGTAGAGTGCAGGCATGGCTAGAGTGCAGTCAAGGAGTTAGAACACAATATGTTAGAGTATGAGGTTGAGAGTTGGGCTGGAAGCTACAGATGTGTGGACGGTTAAGTGGTGAGATAGGGTGGTGTGGTGCTGAGGAGTGGTGAGTGGGGTGCAAGGTTAATGGTGTGGTTGAACGGGGTGGATTGACAGAGTGGGATTGGAGTGATGATGTGGAGTTCTGTGGTGGTGTGGAGTGTTGTGGAAGTTTGATGTGGAGGGGGTGATGCTGTTTAGTGGTGGGAAGTGGCAGTATGGAGGTGTGGAATGGGTGTGTGGGGGAGTTGGCATGGCATTGTAAAGCTGTGGAGAGGTGGTGAGGAAAAGTGGAGCAGTGGTGTGGAGTGGTGTGGTGTTGTGGAGTAGGGTGTGGCTGTGTATATTGCTGGTGTGCAGTGATGGTCTCTTTGTATGAGGTAGTGGTGGTGTGGAGTGATGGTGGGGTATTGATGGAGTGAGGCAGAGTGGTGGTGAAGTGATCAGTGGTTTGACATTGTGTTGTACAGTAATGCTGTTTAATGGTGTCATAGTCATGTGGAGTGGTTTGTTGCTGTGGAGTGATGTGTAGCTGTGGAGTTGTGGTAGTATTGTGTGGTATGTTGCTGTGGAATTGTTGAGGTATGGAATGGTGATGTATTTCGAGTGGTGAACTATGGGTAGGTAGGTGGTGGAGGGGTGTGTGAGTGTAGAGAGGGTGTGTGGATGTATGGAGAGGTGGTATTGTGGTGTGGAGGCATGAGGCTGTGGGGTAGTGCTGTGGAAGGTGTAGTGGTGGTGTAGTGGTGTAGGGTGTGCTGGAGTAGTAGTGTGTAGTGATGGGGTAATGCATAGGCATGGTGGTTTGAATTGGTGTGGAGTTTGCCATATGCATCAGTCAGCCCTGAACAGGCTTCAGCATGCCGAAAAAAGGAGTCATCTGGGCTCGACAATTTGCATAACATTAAAGAGCATTGGTCGAGCACAAGAATTATTATAACATTTAATATTTGAATGAATTAATTATATTTTATTTGTATTGTGCTCGTACACAGGTGTTTCAGAGCACGACAAGGCAAGGGAGGGGAACAAGGGATAACAAAAACAACGACCTTACTAGGCCCATTAACACTGAGAATGCACAAGTGCATGGGAGGGGAAGGAAGAAGGGGAAAGTGCAGAGCAAGGAGAAAATAAATAAAACATAAATAAGAGCAACACACACAGTGGTAGTGCAACCAGCAAGTGTCAAGTACTAGGTCTGAGGCAGCAGACAAGGTGTGCCAGATAAGTGCAGAAAAACAGGTGGGTGGACTGTAGGGTTACAGATACAGACCACAGTGCGAGGGATTGGCAGGAGGCAATGCGGGTGGGTGGCAGGGTGAGCATGCATTTGGGCCCTGAGGGTGACCAGGTGCAAGATGCCGAGACAGAGCAGATCAGCAAGGGAGAGGAGGAGAGAAGGCAGAAGCAAAGAGGAAGGTCTTGAGGTGCTTTCAGAGATGGTTCTCCTCAAGTTTAAGAGTGGTAGGGAGGCTGTACCAAAGGGAGGCCCCAGCCGAAGACAGAGATCTACCCCCTACTCGTTTCTTAGTAAAACAAATGACCCTGAGGGAGTTAGAGGTGGAGGAGCGAAGGACTCAGGAGGGAAGGTATTTACGGAGGGAGAGCTGCAGATATTTTGGGCCCAGGCCCCAGAAAGCCTTGTGGACAATGCAAAGGGTCTTGAAGTTAATCTTTGCAGCCACTTGGAGCCAATTGAGAGATTTCAGGGTGGAGAGATACGATCCCAGGGCTTGAGGCCAAGGACAGGTCTCGCAGTTCCTGTTCTGGAAAGCTGCAAAGGGCAGAGAGTAGAAGCAGGTAGATTTAGAAAGAGGCTGTTGCAATAGTCCAACATAGAGAGAACCAGGGCTCGAGAGACAGTGAGCTTTTGGGGGAAGGAGAGGAAAGGGAGAATAACTTTGAGGAGGTGCAGTAGGAAGTTAGATTTTTTTAAGACATCGGAGATGTGGGCAGAGAAGGAAAACATGGAGTCAAAGGTGACCATGAGGTTCTTAGCCTCACAGGTGGGGGTAGGAGGAGGGCCAAGGGAGGCCAGACAAAGAGTGACAGGAAAGCAGGGTGAAGGTGTACCGATGAAGAGGCTCTCTGTCAGTATTGGCGGCACACCAATACCGAATGGCAGATAGGCAGTCAGAGATGAGAGAAGGAGAAGAGGTGGCCGATCGAAGCCTGAAAATGAGTTGTCATCCGCATAGCACTGGAAATTGGAGCAGAAAATGGCATTGCGGTGGGCAAGAGTTGCCAGATATTGGTTGACAAGCCAGGGTAAGAAGTTAGATCCCTGGGGAATACCACAGATAGAAAGGGAGATAGATGACAGGAAGGACCCAAGTTGGACCTGGGATGGTCGATTAGAGAGGAGAGAGGTCAGCCATGCGAAATCCTGATCTGTGATACCCGGGTTGTCACAGAGTTTGTTGAGCTTGAGGGTCTGGTTGACCGTGTCGAAGTCAGAGGGGATGTTAAAGTCAGGGTTGGAGAGCAGGTCTTCATGCATGTTTAGGAGAGCAGTTTCTGTGCTTCTGGCCGCTCTAAAGCCAGACTGATGGTCATCTTTCAATCAGCTGTCCCCTCTGGTGGTGGTATGGTATGCCGTTGCATTGTAGGCGAGTACTGGTCTCCGTCCCACTGTCTAACAGCATCCTGTATTACAAGGGATGTCGGAAGATGAGTCATCATCAGCCTGTTCAATGTGGCTGACTCTCATCATCTAACCCCTGGTCCTCATCCTCCTACCTATGGCTTTAAGCTGCTGCCTGGCGCCTACTGCATCAGTCATTGTCAAATATTGTGTTGAAATCCTTTTGAGTATCTATCATAATGCGTGGGACGTATGTGATGAGTGGTGTGCTTGCGATGAAGGGTAGCAACTCCTAAAGTGCATTTGCTCACTTTTAGAAGGCACTTGGTCCTGTTTGTGTTAAGAGCAAAAGTTATCACACATTTGGTGGTGCAGGTCAGGTGCCCAACGTTTGTGAATGAGCTTTTTGGTGCATTTATGCATACTTTGTTTGGACATTCCACTGTAGCATTGCCTATATGGCTGAATCCCATGCTTTCCTCCCCCTCTAAACATATTTGTGGTCATTTTTTTTCTGATGTGGTAGATTGCTGAGCTGTACACCTCTGAGAATCAGACACATCTATGTATTGCATATTTATTCCACATTTCTTGTTCATCTCAGATTTGCACACAGGGGTGGACTGGGAACTAAAAGAGGCCCTGGAAATGATTACTGGGGACCAAAGGAGGCCCTGGAAATAATGTTCAAAGTGGCCCCATATGACACATTTTCAGCAAGCCCAATGCTTTTTCCTATGAGAACATTTGGAAATACCACACAAAAGAGGCCCAGGGTGCAGAGACCCACCCGGAAATCTCCAGAGCTCCCCATAGGCCAGTCTCCCCCGGTTTGCACAAACAAAATAGTTTTCAGATTTTGACCCCTGTGGAATTTGATGTGTTTTATCCCATTGCCTTTACGATTATAACCTTCATCCTTTTCACTATTTTCATTTGTAATATGATATGCTGAATATATTCGTTCTTTTATATGAACTTTGTGGTTTTCATTTTTCCCTGTTCCTTTTTTTTTCGTTTCTTACCTCCCAATAGTTTTCTCCTTTATCTCTCTGCTTTTTTCCCTTAAGCCCACCCCCCTTTTCTTCTTTCTAGTTTGCACTATTGATCTCATTGGATCTTTGATTCTGTCTGCACACATATTTCTTTACGTGTTTTTATGAGGTGTGTTTTTCTGGTTCTTTAGTTTCATGGTTTTTACTTTCTCTTGGGTTTATAATCTGTTTTTCATTCTCCCTCTTTTGGATTTCCTTTTAGGTGAAGATGTTACTTATTGTTTTACATGTTATATCTCACCTATAGCTCTTGTGATTCTAGTGTGTGTGCTTTATATTAATTGTTTGGCCACGTGTGTTTAATGAATTATTTGACAGACCTTCATTTGCAAGAATCTGAAGGTAATGACACTAGTCCGTTGTCAGTTTCATCTTTTTGGATCTCCAACCTATCCTGATTTCACGATTTGCAAAACAATCTCAAAATTGTCAACGTATGGCCATGCCGCAAAATCCATGAAACAGCGAAATTCAAAGCAAGAGAGAAACTTGCCTCACCCTATCTTATTTTGTCTTTTCACCTGCTCTTCTCAGCTGTTGAGAGGAGATTCCAATGTGCATTCCCATTGCTCCCATTGGTTGTGTGCATGATGCACAATTTCTTATTGGGTCAGCAGATCCAGAGAGTGTCTGCAGTCGACTGATCATGCTGCGATGGACTTCAATAAAATGTAGTGTTTTCTCCCCCAAACCTGCACTCCGCTGGAGGACATGTTGTCTGCTGATGCTTCAGGCACCCAGACTACTAGCTGATAGTAAGGAAGGCATGTTTCTACCTTTTCATTTGATCTCTTCCTTTGCCCACCCCCACTCTCTTTTCCACTTCCCAATGATCCTCTCTGAGCATGCCCATGTGCCTCTCCCTACATTATCCTTTCTTGAGTTCCTCCATGCTCCCAATTATGCCTCATGACTTATTATGCCCCATGCCGTTGTGTTGTACTCCCCAGCTCTGATCCGGTCTTGATCTCTCCCAAACTGTCTTGTGCCCACTCTCGCCCTGTCAGTCCTTTTTTGTGCGTCTCGCAATTCCTGACCCTTTTTTGTGCTCCTCCAGCTCCCTCCACTTTTTGGTGCCCAGGACTGTGTTTTATTTGGCTCCTGCCCAAACCCTCTGCATATGTTGTGCTTTTCCCTGTCCATGTGCTGAAATGACTACTGCGCTGCAGAAAAGCAAGAATGAATAGAAGCTAAAACACCTACTCAGCCCTCACACTTCTTAAAACCAACAAGGATCCCAATCAGGGACAGCCAAGAGATTTATCTCCTCCTTTTGTGGTACTGTGGGCCAAGGGACAGCTATTGGAGTATTAATGTGGGACGCCAGCAACCCAAACATCAATACTAGAACAGTTCCAAAACAAAAGAATGTTCAACCAAGGTTCTGTAAAAATATATTTATGTTTCAATTAAGCTAATTAGGCAAATCAATCATACAACTATTGAAGCGACTATAAAACTGCATATCTGTAAAAGGAGACAGAAAATGAAGAACAAGAAAGTGTATGCGCTCTGCATACTTTTAGAGGGATTAAAAAAGACAAGAATGGCAATAATGTCACTCAAAAGATATGTTCTTCAGGATAAAGGTACCAAAATGAATCAAGAGGACAGGCACTCCCAAAAGTACCTAATTCGAGTTCTTAGGCAGTTCAATGAGGTCCAACGGGATGTGACGCATGCAGGTTAAACTGGGTTTGAATGCGGTGAGTCGTGTTGGTCCAAGGTGGCGATCTAGCATGGAGTCAGATTGAAGTAGTATCTATGAGTGGTTCGAAGGTGGGATTCAAGCAAAGTAGTTTGGAGGGCTCAGCAAGTTCGGTTCAGAGATCGAGACGGTTGGAGAGGTTGTGAACGACTGTTTTGAGTCGACAAGTGAGGCATTGCTTCCAGCAGTTTGAGTCAAGGTCTGGTTATGGTTCGAAGCTGTGATCCCGATGGTCTGATATGCTGCTCAAAGAGGCAGTGATTCAAAGTGGTCTTCAGGTGTGAACTGGTGGTTCAAGACCATCAGGTGATTTGCTCTACTTAGCACAATGCAGTGTCTAACTGGTTCAGTGAATACAGCAAAAGCAGTTCGAAGAAAGTTTGATGAAGTGGCAAATGCAGCCCCACAGGTCGCGGTTGTACGAATGCGGTTTACTCATGTTTGGCAATGGTTTGAAGTGGCAAAATGCAAGAAATCAACTGCTTTGCTTTCTGGTGATGTAAGTCCCAATCCAGAGGTTCAGGCACAAGATAAGTCCTTGTTTCATCAACTCCAACCAGGGTGGAGGCTGGCACCTCCAGTGAGTAGCATGGGTACCAGTGCATCAGGCAGAAAGTCAGGTCTTGCTCCAACAGCAGTGCACCCCTATTGTGGGATGGGTAGGGAGGAGAGCCTGCCTGTGCCTTGGAACAACACTTGTCCACCTCTGGCAGCAGACCAGATTAATTTTTCCTGATGTCCTTGAAGGTCCCAAAGAGAATTAAGGAAGGAGTGGGAGGTCCTTTCCTTAGAAAGGTAAATAGTCAAAGGAGATTGGATGAAAGCAAGCATGTTTAAAGGGTCCATTCCCTATCCTAGAGACACGTGACCCTTGCCTTCGGATGTCATACCCAGAGTGCTTCTTTCCAAAGGAAGTTGAGGGGACAGGAAGGAAACAAAATCCCACAGAAATTCAAGATGGAGGAATCCTTCCGGAAGCCCCCTTGTGCACTCTCACTAGCCTAAATCTGCCCCTCTCTTGGCATGCTGCTTTGAAGACTTCAGGATGTGCCACCCCCTATTTGGAAGCAGAAAAATGATAAAGAAGTGTGTGTTTGTAGCAAGGTTCTCAGGAAATCTTCTTGCGAGGGCTACTGGGCCTGGCATGGAGGAGTTACCCATCCTCCCAGAGAGTCAAAACAGGGAGGCATCCTGCCATTGCCTCATCCACTGGAATGTATAGAGCCAGGCTGCCTTGAATCCACATAATCTCCCATAGCTGGTGTGAGCATGCAGGTATTATACTAATATGAATCCGATTTGGTGTGGCTTTAATCATACTGTTTCGATTAGTCATCATACTGAAATAAGTATGGTTTATTCTCACAGTTTAACGTGCCACTAGACTGATAGATCCAGGATTATGATATTTTACAGCAGAGGTGCTGAAGCCTCTGCCTGCAGGAATCTTGTGCTCCACCAGCTGTCGAGACCTTGGAACCTGCTAAGTGCCACCTGAGAGCAAGTGCTGCAGCTCTGTCATGAGACTGGTGAATGGGGGCACATATGAACACTACGCATTTGGCATGGAGTTTTACCAAAGGGTGTTCTGGCTAGCAGACCACACTTTCTGATATGGACTTAGTAGCATCATTTCATTATTTAAGACAGAAATCCCAAAATTCAGGGTTCCTACACCCTTGACACATGTAATTTCCTGATAGCTCCCAATCCTGTTTTCTGCTCCTCCATCCCAGATCTGGTTCTGTGCTCCCACAGCCCCTGATCTTGTTTTGTGTTTCCCAGATCCCCCAACCATTTCTATGCCCCACCTGGTTTTAATTTCCCTTATCCTCTAACCGTGTTATGCGCCTCTCCCAGCCCTGACTATGTTCTGTGCTCACCCAGACCCTCTATAGTGTTTTGTGTTCCCCCAGTACCCAATCCTGCTTCATGTTCACCCTGCCCCAATCCTGTTTTGTGCATATCCCCAACCACTCCTGGCCCACTGAGGCTTCTCTTGTGTTGTGCTCCGCCAACCCCCACCGATTCTTCTCCTGTGGTGTTCTCCCCCTGACCCACTGAACTCATCTTGTGGTAAGCTTCTCCCACAGCCTGTCTGGAACTGCCTGGTGGTTATTCCTCACCAGCCAATCGGTCCTGTTTAGTGTCCATCCCTACCTTCGGCCATGTTGTGTGCTCCCCCGGCCAACCAAACCTGTTTGTGGTTCCCCAGCATCTCTGCAGCTCTTTATTTTGCAACCTCTCACTCCCAGGGGCCGCGATTTTTGGTGGAAGATACTCTCTGCAGGTCCCCGTATTGTGCACCTGAGCTCTTTATTGTGCAGTGCCCCCCCCCCCACTCTTCCAGACCCTGCATTGTGCAATCCCCCTAATCCCCGAGGCCCTGCAGTGTGAACCCCCAAGGCCATGCATTGTGCAACTCCCTTATCTCCCGCGCCCCATGCATTGTGTGTCATAGTGTACTCTATGCACTGTAAATGGTAGACATTTGGTGGTTTATATAGCAGTTCATGGTGGATTCTAAACATTGTACTTGATGTCAATTTGCTGATTCATATAGCTCCTTATTCTGGATGCCTCACGTTTCTAAGCACTGCAAATTGGTGTCCTAATCTAGTGATTTGATTCCTCATTTTATAAGTACTGTAAATTGGTTTCTTATTCTGGTGATTTATATAGTGCTTCTTTAGTGCTTCATATAGTGATTTCTCCAGCTTCTAAGCACTGTAAATGTATGTCCTAATCAAGTGGTTTATTTAGTATTTCAAGCTAGATGACTCAGCTTCCAAACCTCATAAATTTGTGTCATGATGAGGGGATTTACACAGCACGTTATGTTAGATTTCTAAAAGCTTCTAAACATTGTAACTTGCTGTCATAATCTTGTTTATATAGAGCTTCTTGCTGGATTCCTCAGCTTCTCCATAGTATATCTTGCTCTTCATGATGGATTACTTGGGTGTCTAAGCACTGTAAACTGGTAGTTTGTAAATTGGTAGTTTAATCTGGTGATGCATACTAAATAAAGCACCGGAGTATAACATCAGTTTACATTGTGTTCATGCTCAATTCATACAGCTTTTAAGTGCAGGAATTGGTGTCACTGTTATTCACTCACTCTCTGTTTATCGACCTTGAGAGCATGAAGGGCTGAGCTGCTCACTTCCCTGTGCCCCAATGTCCACAGTTATCTGCTAATTGTCCCGAACACTCGTTTGTGGCCCCAATTTCTGCCTTCGTATGCCATTTGCAGCCTCAGAACACTTCTGAAATGCCCAGCAATGGTACAAAGGGAGTCCCCCGGTGTAGCAACTGGTATCCTTGGTGACAACGAGTGAGTCTCTGAGGGAGGGGTGCAGGATTTGGGGTTGAGGCATCAGTAGTACAGTGTACAGTCCTCTAAACTATAATAGCTATCTATTTCTTGGGCCAGATAACAGTACAAAATGATAGATTGTGGGCCTCATTACACGGACGGCGGTAAGGGTTAACGGTCACTGTTAATGGTACCAGTGACCGTTAACCCTTACCGCCTTACTACGAGGTCCCTTTGCGGGTTGGAGACTTTAACGCCCGTTTTTTGCAGGTGTTTAAAACCAACCCGCAAATGGACCAGGGTGCTAATTACGGTACCACAATTTGCGGCACCGTAATTAGCGCCTTCCCCATTCCCATAGAGCCCTATGGGGCAAAAATGGGAATGGGGAAGGGCAATGGGGGAAAGGGGAATTACCTCCCCGTCAACCTTGGACTAGGGCGGTAATTCCCCTTTCCACCAAGGTGGTGCCGGTATTTTACCAGCATGGACCAAGGTGCTAATAGCACCTTGGTCCTCCGCCTACCGTGTAATGAGGCCCTATGTGTTAAAAAAAAAATCCCCGAATAATGCTGCAAAAAATGCAATAGCGTGCCTTGAAATGTTCTTTGTTGTGCCGCAAAATGTTATGCTTATTGCACAATGTATTGCACAAGGGTCTGCCTTTTGATGCACTTTTATTGTACATGAAGGGTTCTCTGCATTGTATTATAGAGTCCCATTCCCTGACATAGGGCCGCATTATGAGTCCGGCCGTAGCCATGCTGGTAATTTACCGGCACCCGGCAATGGGGACTTACCGGGGCATTACAGCCCCAGCAGACCCGGTAAATTCCCATTGCCGGGTGCCAGTAATTATTACTCCCCATTCCCATTTGAGTCCCATTGGACTCAATTGGTCTGCTGACGGATGCCGGCACGCATGCCGGGTCAGACCTGCCGGCGGAAAGGCACCCGCGAACAGAACTCGTAGTTTGGCGGTCCAGTAACAACAGTACCGGCAAGCTTACCGGTACCATTGTTACCGGACTGGCAAGCTTGTAATGAGGACCATAGATGTAGCCATTTTTTGTTTTGACCTTTTGATCCACCAAAGTAACTTCCAATTAAAAGAATAATGTGCAAATCCGTGCTGCTGCTGTTGTGCTCGTATGCACATTGCATGTCCGAGTGCCTTGCCTTTCACGCTATAGGGGTTTACCTGGTTCCTGCGAGTTCCAGCAGCAGGTACTGACACTTGCTGTTCTCAACATGCGGCTGGGTTCTTCTGGAGCCAATTGGACATGTTGGCATGAACTTGTTACAACTGTAGTGTCAGTGAGAATGAATTAGTTTGAATTTGAGAGGTGACTCATCTGTCCTGTCACAGCAGATGAGTGATCTATTATGAATATTGTGCTTACTGCAAACTTTCTTTAGCTCGTTAGCGCTTGTAATTAGTGAAAGAGTTTGAGAGATTTTTTTACTGGTATATTTTCCTGGTATACCCCTTCCCTTTTCCCTGTGGGTGCTTTGAAACAGCATGTACTTGCAAGATGCATAAGCGAATGACAAGCGAACAGTAAATAAAGAAATACATGTTTTCTGTATTTCAAGGAATAGGACCATAAGGATCCTTTCTTTTTACATTGAAATGGGCAATGCACATACAGACGTTTGGAAGGCATTTGTTATTTGCTCAGTGCTGCACAGACACACGGTGCTTACTAGGAAAGGGGATGCCCAGACGCCAATACTGAATATCTTTAGGATCAACACTTTGGGCCTCATTACGAGTATGGAGGCAGCCATGCCCTTAATAAGGGCATGGCTGCTTCCATACCGGGTTCCAGTACCGAGTTCCTCCACTGAGGACTTACCGGGCTATTCCAACCTTGGAGGACCCGGTAAGTCCTCACTGGAAAAACCCATCCCCATTCCCATTTGAGCCCCCATTGGGCTACCTATACCTGTATCCTACTAACTCTGTGTCATCCAAGATCAACATTATCAGCTGAAGAGCGAATTATAAGACTTCTTTACCTCACCTTAACTTACCTTCAGTCATACAGGTGCCACAAACAGGAAACAATGAGCTGTGACACGTTGCATGGCAGAGGTCGAAAGAATAGAATGAAAAGGTTCAACATCAATGGGTTGGTCGGATGGATGCTCAGTATTGGACCTCGCAGAGCATCTTACCCAAATTCCTCTGCAACTGTTATCCGTATTATGACAACCTGAAATGTAACGGTGGGTTGGCGTCCTTCAAATAGGGGGTCACTTTATAGATTTGATTCTGCTCTTTTGACTAAACTTGTGACAAGACATGCCTGCTGCCTACATTTCAAAAATCCCTGGCCCTACATTCACATTCACATTGAACTGCACCTATTCATATCACAACCCTATATAAAGTACTTCGTGTCAGACTCATCCCACTTCTAAGCTCTGCAAAAATAGCTCTTTTTATTAACTAATAATTTAATGGCCCTTAATGTATGGACCTCGGAAAGGTGAAAGGCTGAGTCGATTGACATTTGCACAGTGCTGATTTTCCTCAAGGCAGAGATGAGTGCTTATCTCCGAAGATATCTACCCAGATGCACTCCATGCTCAGAAGCATGGGGTGGCAGCCCCTTTCCATGCTGATTATGACTTCTTTGGTGGGCTGCACCTGTAGCAACGGCAGACCACCAAACTGTGTCCCGTCATCTTTCAAGCCATGTCATTCCCGAGAGAGCCTTTGCGTGCTTGCCTTGACGCCAATTATAAACTGATGATTCAATTAGCAGCTTGCCCAAAGATGATATTCAAAACAATCGGGTTTGCAGGGGTACATTACTGAGCATCATGCAGTAAAAATCAGCCAGGGCCAGTTTCCCAAAACGTTTGTCATGAGATGAAAAGGAACAGGCCAATTCGTAATGCGCCATTTCACATGCATTTTTGCAGTGTGACAGCTGCAGTTTAAACCGTGGCTGTCACACTTGCAGTCCCACCCAGAAAAATGTTAAATGTTAAAAGTATTTGTACCGTGCACCGACACCAACGGAATTGGTCCTCAGGCGCTCTGGCGGATCTGTAATTGATAAGGTGGGATCGGTTAGTAAGGTGAAGAGGGAGTAGGATAGTAAGAGGAGTGGTGTTCTGTTGGCAGCTTCAGCTCGGTATACACCAGATGCTGAGCTTTGGTGCGGGTATTGGATCGGTGTCAGTCTGCGTGTGCTGTTGCTCCGGCTTATGTGTTATTGCAATGTTGTGAAGTGCGTGCGGGTTGTTGTGCGAGCGATGTTGTGCGAGCGATGGTTGTGTGAGTTTTTTGAGTGAGATAAGTATGCAGAGTTTGAGCTTATATTGGTTAGTGGGTTATCTGATCTTTAGCATGCTAACATTCACTGTTCTATCCAAGTGTGGACATGCTAATATTCACAATTCTATCTAAGTCTGTAGCTGCTGATATTCACAGTTCTATCCAAGTGTGGACATGTTAATATTCACAATTCTATCTAAGTCTGTACCTGCTGATATTCACAGTTCTATCCAAGTCTGGACTTGCTAATATTCACAATTCTATCTGAGTTTGGACATGCTAACATTCACAATTCCATCCAAGTCTGGACATGCCAGCATTCCCAATATTATCTAAGTGTGGACATGCTAATAGTCACAATTCTATCTAAGTCTGGACATGCTAGTATTCACAATTCTCTCTAAGTCTGGACATGCTAATATTCAAAGTCCTATCTAGATGTGACGCAGGCTAATATTCACAGTTCTATCTAAGTCGGACATGCTAACATTCACAATTCCATCCAAGTCCGAACATGCCAACATTCATAATTCTATCCAAGTTTGGACATGCCAATATTCAAAGTCCTATCCAGATGCGACGCAGGCCAACATTCACAACTCTATCCAAGTCTGGACATGCCAGCATTCACAATACTATCTAAGTGTGGACATGCTAATATTCACAATTCTATCTAAGTCTGGACGTGCTAGTATTCACAAATCTCCCTAAGTGTGGACAAGCTAATATTCACAGTTCTATCTAAGTGTGGACATGCCAACATTCAAAGTCCCATCTAGGCGCGACGTAGGCTAATAATCACAATTCTAAGTGTGGACATGCTAATATTGAAATTTCATCTAAGTGCAGCGCTTGTTGAACTTGACAGGCAAGTTAGTATGTAATGCAAGGCAACTTTGACAATCCTATCATGAATAAGTTCAGTCTGGTGGTCACAAAACATTCTGGGTGTGCCTGGCGTGAGTCTATGGCAGTTTGTTAATGGGAGGTAAGATAGAGTGGCAGGGGTTTTCTGGAGTAGAGTGATTGCTCCACTCCCCACCCATGCCACACACACAGTTGTTGTTGGTGTCTGTTGACTGCTGGCTTCACTGGCTTCCCCTGCAGACACCTGCAGACACATCTTGGAGCCGCCAATGTCGGGGCCACCCTTGGCCTTGGGGCCCTTAGCCGAAGGGGGCTGCCGGGCAGGGGGCTGCCCTGGAGTGTTCCTTATGGCCACGCAGAGCACCAATCCGGTCTTGGTGGTGGTCCCAAAACAGATGAAATGATAACATTTGGGCCCGCACAGGGGTCTGGGGGCACAACACTCACCAGGGCCTGCAGGCGCATGATGGCGGCCTTGTGTGCAGTGCGGCTCTGTAGGCCTGGCTGCTTTCTGAAAATGACCAATCACAGAGGGAGGGTGGGTTGGAAGGCGGGAGGGGAGAACCCAGTAAATGGAAAGTGGGTTGCGAACAAGGGCTGCACACGGGCTTGGCGGGGTCCCAAAACAGATGGAATTATAATGTTTGGGCCCGCACAGGGGTCTGGGGGCACAACACTCACCGGGGGCTGCAGGGGCATGATGGCGGCATCGCGTGCAGTGCGGGTCTGTAGGCCCGGCTGCTTTCTCAAAATGACCAATCACGGAGGGTGGGCGGGTTGGCAGGCGGGAGGGGAGAACCCAGGAAATGGAAAGTGGGTTGCAAACAAGGGCTGCACACAGGCTTGGCGGGGTCCCAAAACAGATGGAATTATAACGTTTGGGCCCGCACAGGAGTCTGGGGCACAACACTCACCGGGGGCTGCAGGCGCATGTTGGAGACGTCACGTGCAGTGCGGGTCTGTAGGCCCAGTTGCTTTTGCAAAATGGGCAATCACGGAGGGAGGGTGGGTTGGGAGGCGGGAGGGGAGAACCCAGGAAATGGAAAGTGGGTTGCGAACAAGGGCTGCACACGGGCTTGGTGGGGTCCCAAAACAGATGGAATTATAACGTTTGGGCCCGCACAGGGGTCTGGGGGCACAACACTCACCGGGGGCTGCAGGCACATGATGGCGGCATCGCGTGCAGTGCGGGTCTGTAGGCCCGGCTGCTTTCTCAAAATGTCCAATCACGGAGCGAGGGTGGGTAGGGAGGCGGGAGGGGAGAACCCAGGAAAAGGAAAGTGGGTTGCAAACAAGGGCTGCACACGGGCCTGGCAGGGTCCCAAAACAGATGGAATTATAACGTTTGGGCCTGCACAGGGGTCTGGGGGCACAACACTCACCGGGGGCTGCAGGCACATGATGGCGGCGTTGTGTGCAGTGCGGGTCTGTAGGCCAGGCTGCTTTCTCAAAATGACCAATCATAGAGGGAGGGTGGGTTGGGAGGTAGGAGGGGAGAAGCCAGGAAATGGAAAGTGGGTTGGAAACAAGGGCTGCACACGGGCCTGGCAGGGTCCCAAAACAGATGGAATTATAACGTTTGGGCCCGCACAGGGGTCTGGGGGCACAACACTCACCGGGGGCTGCAGGCGCATGATGGCGGTGTCGCGTGCAGTGTGAGTCTGTAGGCCCGGCTGCTTTCTCAAAATGACCAATCACAGAGGGAGGGTGGGTTGGGAGGCGGGAGGGGAGAACCCAGGAAATGGAAAGTGGGTTGCGAACAAGGGATGCACACGGGCCTGGCAGGGTCCCAAAACAGATGGAATTATAACATTTGGGCCCGCACAGGGGTCTGGGGCCACAACACTCACCGGGGGCTGCAGGCGCATGATGGCGGCGTCGCGTGCAGTGTGGGTCTGTAGGCCCGGCTGCTTTCTCAAAATGACCAATCACGGAGGGAGGGTGGGTTGGGAGGCGGGAGGGGAGAAGCCAGGAAATGGAAAGTGGGTTGCAAACAAGGGCTGCACACGGGCCTGGCAGGGTCCCAAAACAGATGCCATTATAACGTTTGGGCCCGCACAGGGTTCTGGGGGCACAACACTCACCGGGGTCTGCAGGCGCATGATGGCGGCGTCGCATGCAGTACAGGTCTGTAGGCCCGGCTGCTTTCTCAAAATGACCAATCACGGAGGGAGGGTGGGTTGGGAGGCGGGAGGGGAGAACACAGGAAATGGAAAGTGGATTGTGAACAAGGGCTGCACACGGGCCTGGCGGGGTCCCAAAACAGATGGAATTATAACATTTGGGCCCGCACAGGGGTCTGGGGGCACAACACTCACCGGGGGCTGCAGGCGCATGATGGCGGCGTCGCGTGCAGTGCGGGTCTGTAGGCCCGGCTGCTTTCTCAAAATGACCAATCACGGAGGGAACGTGGGTTGGGAGGCGGGAGGGGAGAACCCAGTAAATGGAAAGTGGGTTGCGAACAAGGGCTGCACACCGGCCTAGCAGGGTCCCAAAACAGATGGAATTATAATGTTTGGGCCCACACAGGGGTCTGGGGGCACAACACTCACCGGGGGCTGCAGGCGCATGATGGAACAGGGATGGAAATGCTTTCTTTGGTGAGATTGCACAGTGACAGGGGACTGGCCAGCACATCTTTTGAGCTGCTGAAAAGCCCCCAAGAAATGCACAGGTCACCTTTGAGAACCACGCCACCTGCGCATTCTCTGTGAACGCCACCTGCACATTCTCTGTGCGCCATTTATTTGCACCGCTCTCTGAATAGCTGGCTCTCTGCGTTTTGCAGTGGTGCTATGAATGCAGTTTACAAAGCACCAATCGCTAGACGAAGGCATGCAGGCACAAGCAGACAACAAACTAGAATTGTTTTTATGTTGGCCCAGAAACACGTAGTCAAAAAGAAATGTACATTGCCATTCGTCAGGCAAATGTGTGCTCCAAAAAAATACTATTCAAATAATTAATTTACAATCATGTGTATGACAACAAGTAACCAATTGCAATTTTGTACCAGTTACACTATGGTGACATTGGGCCCGATTCATTGATTTTTTTTTGCACGGTTCGTAGTGACTTTGCACTGCTGAAAAGTGACTTTGCACTGCCGACACAAACCCTGATTCATGGAGCTGTGCAAAGTGTATTTTTGCAGTGTAAGGTCAGTGCAAAGTCATATTATTCTGCAAAAACGACTTTGTACTGACTGCACTTTGTGTTTCTGTGTACCTTATTATGCTAATCTAAAATTCATTATTCTCTAAGCCTAAGGTTGAAGGGGGTATGCTTGCAGTTTCCAGGTTCTCCTGCAGGAAATATTCTTTATTTGACTAGCATTGGTGCCACTTATACGGGCGCCTGAGGCTTGAATATGTTCATATATGAGCACCCACAAATTGGAACTGGAATGAGTGCTTGCCAGGATGATAAAACGAAAGTAAGATGTGTGACTCCCACCCCAAAGCTCCCCCAGTGAAAGTGTCTGATGCTGCCTTTTCCTACTGAACAATAGTGTGAGTACCTGGCAATCTGATGGTGATAACTGCCAGTGTTCTCAATACCGCAGGTCTTGGTGGCAATACCTATTAACAGCTTGAGTACCTGCACTTCTGATGGTAACACGTGGCAGTGATGGGAGCACCTGGCCTTTTGATTCCAATATATGTCATATCACGTGAGTACCAGTCAACATCATGGCCACTTGATGACACATTGCCTCAGTACTTGGTAATACGGTTTGTCAAGACCTGATAACAGACTACTCATTGCCTACACTACTGCTTTTGTCAAGGCTTGATGATATTGGCGGCAATAGAGGGCTGTATCAGAACTCACCTGTGTTTGATTCGAGATGACATATGTCTTTGCTTACGTGTGCATTGTTTTTCAGTTATGGCGCTTGTCTATTTACACACGTGATGAGCATGCCACCCGAGGATGGACAGAATGGCTCTGCAAAAGCCCAATGGCCAACAGCACTTCCCCTGTGTGTCCCCTGGAAAGGGCCTGAGAGTGATCGACCTCCACCTGCTGAGACACCTTCAAACTTTGTGCTCGAGTCAATTTCATGATGATGAGACGTGGGCTGAAATGATAGACACTAAGGTCATGAATCCTAAACCCTAACTCATTTGTGAGACATGGGGCTTATTACAGAAGCAAAGACCTAGGGTCCCTAATAGCAATGACGAGGATCGCACCCAGCAATTCTGCATACCGGAAAGAGAGATTTAGCTCCCTACGAAAAATGCAGGCAATTAAGAGTTTGGAATGAAAAGGTGAAATGTTTTCTTCACAGCATCCATACACTGTTGTGGAATGTGACCTGGATGTCTTTCCTCAATCAATACTCCCTAAGCAGCTGGAATGACCTGCTGACACTTGTATCAACTTACAAGCAGGGTCGGTCGGACTGGGACAAGAAATAGGCCCGGACACCCAAAAAAAAGTGGCCCATCCCTCGCCTCAAAAAAGTGGCCCACCCCTCGCCTCACGACCCTTGACCTCTGATGGCATCAACGGAAGTGATGTCATTTGACCCTGCCCCAAAGTGACATCACAGGAAGCGATGAAACACGACCTTTCACCCCTTGACAAAACAGGAAGTGGCATCAAATAGCATTGTTCCTAAGTACACTACGAAAAATATGGAAAAATATGGTTTTGAAAAGGAAAAAAAAACGTTTTTCAAAATTATTATTCTTTTTTTTTTTCAAAACAGGCCCAGGCATGGGCAGAAACCGGCCCCCACTCCCCGAGGGGCCAATCCGACCCTGCTTACAAAGGCACATTGAGTTGGCCAGCATCACTCATCTAACAACAAAAATGGCAAAGCACAAACTCTCGTGCATTTTTGACATACTATCATCTGAGTATTTTTTTTCGGTGACGTGGCTCCAGCGCAGCACAGACAGTATGAAGGCTCTGTTCAGATTTTGACTAATGCACAATGGTCTACTCACCGCGGTCCCTTTGTGGTAACCAAAAATGGAAGCATATGTGCATATGATGGCCGTGATTGGACTGAGGTTTACAAGATCCTGCAGTAACGAGGGCATTTAGGCAGCACATTGGTAAGTGGGACAAGAAGCTGATTGATCTGAGTTTCTCTGTTACAGTCTATGGATCCGATTCATGGAATTTTTGCAAACTCCAGTCAAAGTCAGCGCATAGTCATTTTTGCAGCACAAAACGACTTTGTCCGAACTTTGTACAGCAAAAATACACTTTGCACAGTTCCATGAACCAGGGTTTTTGTCGGCAGTGCAAAGTCACGTTTCAGGAGTGCAAATTGACTTTGAACCGGGCAAATATTTCATGAATCGGGTCCTTTGTGTCTGTTGCATTTCTATATCCTAATGTTAGATACACTATGGTGGCCCTCGTAATGTATTTCCCAAAGGTCAACTGATTTAATTGTGGGCAATGTTGGGGTGGGCCACTTGGTCATCTGTTGCTCCTCCCACAACATATGCCTTTGATTCCCTTATGGGTGGGTGAGATCTTGCGTGCTGCACGTTATGACGGCATGATCGAGTTGGCACTGTGTGGTGTAAGGCTCTCCTGCTGGCCATGCAGGAATGCTGTTAGAATGTTGATGCGAGTGAGTGACTGACAACTCGAGGGTGTTGATGAGTGCTTGGAGTGTGAATGTTATACATGTGTTAGTTGTGGGCCTGAGCGGGAGTGCATGAGTATAGTTGGTTGATGCTCTCTCTATTAATATAGTCATGAGTAACTCGAACCTTAAAACCTTAAGTAACTCAATGTATGCACAAAAAATGGTACCTGGACTTTCCTACAAGCGGCTCCCAGCTGATTTGTGTCTGGTGTATCATTGACGGCGGGCTCATTTGACTCTTGCAAATCAATTACTTTTAAGGCTATTTTATGGAAGAGCCATGGTCCTTGGGGCCAACTTATGTTTAACCTTAACAAGTTAAGTCTTTTCACAGGAAATGGAGTGCATGCAGGGAAATTCGAGAAACAAAAAGGTCGGTAGGCGTGGAATGACTTTTACTCCCGAAAGATGGGAAGGAAAGGGCGCTGTGACACTGGTGCACAGGACCCTGCATGCGCATGTGCCCTCTTCTCTCACTGCGATGGCACAGGTAGAGCAAGATGGACACAGGGAGGCAGTTTCACAATAGCATGGCAACTAAACAGACAGTTCTGACACAGATGTGTGGAAACTGATGAATGGTTCTGTAACATTCCACTGCCCATAAAAGAATATTTGTTCTCTTTAATTAAGTCATTAACTCCAGCCAAGTCACTGTCGCCAAAAAATTCAAAGTTAACTCTGTCAACATAAATCATTATAAAGCAATTGAAAGAAAATGAAATGAAAAGTCATGACACATAGCCCCACCGTGGCTACATTGGTAATGGTAAAGCCATGACATTTTAAACACAACTTGCTTTTAAGATACCAACTAATTATGAGTTGTGATCACATGGGATATTTACCATTATGGCACAAAGAAAAATACTGCATAGTGTAATAACCCACATTTAGCCCCGCCCCTACCCTCCCTGACAATTCTGTCTATACTCTCCGTCCTCTACAACTCATCCAGAACAGCACTGTGAGACTTGGCCTTGGCCTCAAGCCCATGGATCCTATCTCTCCAGCCCTGAAGTCTCTCCATTGGCTCCCAGGATCAAGTTCAAGACCCTTTGCATTGTTCACAAGGCCTTCTGGGGCCTGGCACCGCAATACCTCCAACTCACTCTTTGGAAATATCTTCCTACTCAAACTCTTCGCTCCTCCACCTCCAACCTCTTGAGGGTCAGGCACTTCTCCAAGCAACAGGTCGGGGGCAGATCTCTCTCTTCTGCTGGTGCCCCCCTCTGGAACAGCCTCCCTGCCCCTCTGAAACTTGAGCAGAACCATCTCAGGTTCCGGAAGCATCTCAAGACTTACCTCTTTGCTTCTGCCTTCTCTCTTCTGCTTCCCTGCTGATCACCTGTCTGATACTGCACTGGTAACCTGGCTACCCTCTGAACTTCAGACCCAGGTCCCTGCCTGCCCAGTTGGACACCTGTTATAACAAGGGGGGTTGTCCTACCCTCTATAGATTTTAGGGGTGCGCAGTGTGGATTCAGTGCACACTGGTTTTAGACCCTTATGGGTGCCTGTGTAGTTTGGGCAACCGTTGGAGGAAAATGCATGCTTGCTGCTGTCAAACAGATATCTCTAATACAGTAATCATGTACAAAATTCCAATTCTTTTATACAAAATTTGCAGCTTTTTATCAATTTAGCTGATGCTTATTTTCTTTGTGCAAAGCATGTTAGTAGATTTTTTAAATATGACAATCTATAATGTCCATTGTGGAACACAGACGCATAGTTAAACATTCATCAATGTAAAAGTCAAATGCATGGTAAATACAGCATTCATTTGTACATTTTAACTGGCAGTTTGTTAGTGAGAAAAAATGTTTCATGCCAATGAGTGTAGAAAACACAGGATAAAAGTTCAGATGGAGGAGACGTTGGAAATCAGTCTCCTATGCCCGGCTAAAGTCTGACCTCATATTTACACACCTGAACTGCCTCCTGGCAACCCTTGTACTTGGGTCTGTATCTGCACCTCACCAGGTGTTGCCAGCAACCATTGCCGGTCATGACTTGTAATTTCTGTTCAGCATTTCAGTGGCTTCGGACCCTCATTACAACCATGAGAGATGGAGCATTATAGGATGATGTCTTCCCTGGAGAATGCACCTGGGGGCCTTCTGGAACTCTAAATGCACCCCAGCACTCACCTTTTACCAACTCCCCTCTTCTTTAGCATCCCTAGCTCCTTTTCCCCATTACCCAACTCTTCCCTATTTCTGAGCCCTCTCTTACCTTGCCCTTTCTCCTGGGATGCCCTTCCCCTGCTCCCACCCCCCTGCTTTCTTCGTGTCCTTTGCTCTACTCAGGAATGCACACAGAGTGGATCCAGAGGGAAATCTCCTGAGAAAAGCAGAACCATGTCAGGCGCTACTCAGAGGACTTGGCTCCAGCTGAATGAAGAACATGTCCATTTTGTCGCGATTAGGCAGGGTATCACATTAAGCTTCAATATAATGGGCCTGATTCCCAAAGATGTATGCGTGATCAAATCGGGAGACTCACAGAAGAACCCACTACCTTGTGCCTGATTCACAAAGCCAGATTCGGAGATGCCTGGGGAATCTTAAGATTCACATGCGAAGGACACACATGAAACTGCGCTCAAGGGCATGTCACAGATGCCCTGGACATCGAGCAATGTCCTCCATTGCGGGACTTTGTGGATCAGTTATTATGTAGTTGTAAGTCTAAGTTGCTGACAGGCATGTCCCGGCTAATGTGCAAACCTTTGGGAATCAGGCCCAATAAACAGTGTCTGCTTGATTATCCGGCATTAATGGGCACTAAATGGTGCAACATGCCAGATACACACATGTCCATTAAACAGTGCCACAGAGCTGGAGGACGGAGCAGAAAGGGCAGATAATAAAGCTGTGCGGCCTTTATTATCTGGCATCTCGCTTAGGGCTTAAACAAAATATCTGGCATTTCCTTAATATCTGGCATTTCCTTTTACAGTCAATAGAAAATGATGGTGAATAGATTGTTCCCGTTAATTATCAGATAACACATATCCTGCTTTAATTAAAGCTGCCACAAGTTAATAAAAACAATAGACTTGCAGTACCTTCAAGGAAATTGAAAGCAACAGTTTTTGCAATCTCCCTTGTTTGACTGTGAATCAGTCTGTAATGCTTGGCACTAGTTCCCTTAAAATGAGTTGAAATTGATGGCGAGATTTGTGTGTTACTTGAGAGGTCAGTCAGTTTCTGCATCACTGTTGTACTAGAGAGCGGTGCGATACATCATGTTTAATGCAATCATGTTTAATGCACATTGTTTAGTCAATGTCGGTGTTAGTAATGGGCCTCCGTGGCACTCTATGTGCCTAGCAGGAATGCACAGTTCCCTTCTAAATCTGATACGTCTGTGAGTCACAGATTGCCCATTTGCCATGCGGTTACTTAACAGGGAGCCTTGATGCACCGTGGCTGGGCAGGGACTGGAGAGATTTTCCAGTCGTTTTCATTTGTTGTCTGGTGTCCAGAAATCATTTAATTTTCATGATCTGCTTTCCTAAAGGGCGGAAGAGGTGCTTAACACGATTTTGGCGAGTTTAAAAGCACTGACATCTCTCCATTGGCTCCCAGTAGCTGCAAGGATCAAGTTCAAGACCCTTTGCATTGTCCACAAGGCCTTCCGGGGCCTGGGACAAAAATAGCTCTAGCTTTCTTTTCTGAAGTATCTTCCTACTTTCTTCGCTCCTCCACCTCCAACTCCTTGAGGGTCAGTCGCTTTTCCAAGCAAAGAACTGGGGGCAGATCTCTCTCTCCGGCTGGTGCCTCCATCTGGGACAGCCTCCCGGCCTCTCTGAAACTAGAGCAGAACCATCTCTGGTTCCAGAAGCGCCTCAAGACGTTCCTCTTTGCTTCTGGCATTTCTTTTCCTCTTCCCTGATGATCTCCTGTCTGACACTGCACTGGCTGCCTGGCAACCCTCTGAACCACGGGCCCAGGTACCTGCCCGCCCAGTTGAGCACCTGCACTGTCTCCTGGCAACCCTGCACTTGGGGCTGTATCTGCAACCCTACAGTCCCCCTACCTGCACTAACACTTGCTGTCTGCACTTAACCCCTGCACTGCCACCTGCTGGCCGCACTTCTTGTTTTTTTTTTCTTTCTGATATTTTGATCCTATGTCCTGCACTTGCTCCTACTCCCCTACCCCCAGCACTTTGCCTCTTTCCTCTCCCCTGCACTTGCGCTATCTCCATGTCACTGGGCCCAGTAAGATCATTGTCTTGTCCCCCCTTGTACCCCTCCCCGCCACGTCGCGCCTTGAAACACTTGTCTATAGGCGCACTATAAATAAATTATATCATATCATAAATGTATTCACCCATTTTACTTCATGTTGCTCCTTTAGCACAGCATTGTTGCATGGTGGCAACCTTGGTGGGAAATTGATCAGGTGGTGGTGACGTCGGCCTTGGGCTGATGGCCAACTAGTTGAAAGTTGGCCACCATGGGTGAGAGGGGGAGCTCGGCTGTATTCATTTCGAACATGGGTTACTATTAAAGAATCTTAGTGCTGGTTTAGGGCAACCCCCTCAGCAACAGGATAGTTCTGAGGGGCATGAACAAAAGGAGTGGGCTGTGTCTCTTTTCCATTCTCCCACTACTACCTGCCAGGCGCTGGCCTCGGTGCCATCCTCTTCCTGCTCTCGAATGGCATCTGCACGTGGCAGGCTTTGCTATTGGTGGGTGTAAAGGAACGTGAAGATCTAGGGCGTGTCCCAGCCATGGGGGGTCTGTTGGTCTGGTCCCCTGCTCTGCCCTCCTTCCGGCTTTGATGAAAGCTCTGATATAATTCTCTAGGTCCACAGAATGTCATCGGCGTGGGAAAGTGCCCTTCTCCAGTATTCAGCAGAGAGCTGCGCGTATGCAGAGAGTGGCAGCGACACAGACGGAAGGAGCAGCGGTGACCGCACAGGGAGGAGCAAGAGTACGCTCCCTGTTCACCATATTGAAATGCTGGCTGTCCTACTGTGTACCCATGCTGGGCCCCTCACATTGGAGAATTCCAATGACCTCAGGGTAGGCATGGTCCCTTTCTGCAAAGGTCTTTCTCCAATGCCCTGTAATGCCTATGCCAGCCAAGCCCATTGACTTAAGCACAATAACATCAGCATAGGTGGCAACAGGCATTAGCCCAAGTGGTACACAGGAGGGGCCCAATACATGTTTAAAAAGAAATACAGTTAGCCTAGTTCAAGAACTGTGGGATGCGCTTAGTCCTTTACCATACACACCACGTTGGCTCATATTGTATGTAATTCATGTGACTTTCACAAATGACCAATAGTTGTGGCCTGTGCGCATATTTGGGCACTACACACCAGGCCCATTATATTTAAGCTTAATGTGAAACCCCGTCTAATCTCGGCAATGTTCACAGGTTCTTTGTTCAGCTGGAGCCAAGTCCTCTGAGTAGCGCCTGCCATGGTTCTCCTTTTCTCGGGAGATGTCCCTCTGGATCCACTCTGCGTCATGCCGAAGTAGGACAAAGGGCAAGGGCGACCCTAAATGACGTCGCTGTGCACATGGCTGTCTGATGTTGTAGCAGCCCAGAGATTCCGCACACGTTTCCCATGTACATTATATTTATTTTCACCCGGGATATTTGCTTTGGAATAGAGGTGTTTCAACGGAGTTAAACCAAAATAAACAGGACGAATCACTCATCTGACCAGGGAACACCCACAGTACACAGGGAGGTATTTACAGAGCAACCTACATGCTGTCAGTGTGTAAAAATGCAGTGCCCCGCCTAACACTTTGTGGCTTTCCCATACAACAAAGCAGCGTTGGAAACAAAGCGTAAACCGCGAGCTGAAAGCAGCTCATATCACCCAGAAGGATGCCGGGCCGTAGGAACACACCCTGGATTATATGCAACGGCTAATTTCGCTTGTTTCTTCGTTGGGGCATACCTACCTGCAATGGAACAGAACGCCAGCCCTGTCCCGTGGTCAAATAATGTGCGGGTCATTTTTGAACTAGTGCTCTTTGTAAAGTAGGGACGGCCAGTGTATGCACTTACCTGCAGGTTCAATTTCTATTGCAGGCACTACAGAGCGCACACCATGCATGCACATCCAAGCTGACCAGGGTTTGCATGCAATGTTTGCACTTCTGCAAGTGCAGTTGCCTGACGCCATCATGTGCGCATGGCGGGAGGCATTTACTTCTATGGAATCCTATGCACTACCCCCAGCATCACAATTCATATGCTGGCTGTAATGCATTACTTGCTGGCGGGTGGCTTTCATGGGACAGGTGGCCATCTCCATTTTCGCCCACGACCCAGCTTCTCCTGCCTAAAACTGTGAAACTCCCCAGAGGGCAAGAATAAATAAATAAACAAATAAATAAATAGATAAATAAGGAGCTGTACAATCAGGCGTGGCATTTTACACCTGGTTACACACATCATATTGTGCACTGGGGATTGGAAAATCAGGCTCTCTGTGAATTAACAGAACACAAGTAATGTTTTTTAAGATCTTTAATAAGAGTTCTGACAACTATTTTTAATTAAGATTAAGAGCAAAATTCTCTCAAATACAAAATAATGCTTGACATTGAAATCTGCTCTGTTGTTGGTGATGTTATTGCTGGTAGACAATGCATTACTGTCTGAGGCTATTGCATTACCACCTGTAGGTCTCTGCACAAAATAGGAGTCTTAATGAAGGCCCCATTACCTGGGTAGATTGGACGGATCACGCTATTCTATCTTTCTCTGCGCCCCCATGTGTGCGCAGCTCACCCAGGGGTGGACTGGGAACCAAAAGAGGCTCTGGAAATAATTTTCAAAGTGGCCCCAAATTACATATTTTCAGCATGCCCAATCCCTTTACCATGATAACATTTGGAAAGACCACACAAAAGAGGCCCAGGGTGCAGAGGCCTACCGGGAAATCTCCAGAGTTGTCCATCCACCCATGAGCTCACCCTAATTGGAGAAAGAGCGAGTAATCAATTTCAGAGACAAACGCAAACTGAATGCAAGGATGTTAAGTCCGATCTTTGCAAGTACAGCACAACTCACAGACTTATTAAATCTTTCAGGCACAGCGAGAATTGTTGACTCCTTTACTCCCGCTATAACTCAGATTATCAATAAAACTTCAACCTTAAAAAAGAAAATAGTCAAAAATAAACAAGTTATTAAAATCTGGTCCACAGATGAACTTGCTCCTCTAAAGCTTGACATCCGATGCATTGAGCAATAAGTGGAGGAGAAATCGAAATCTAAATCTAGAAATGCCCTTCTGAAAGCCACAAAGTATTTTTGAAAGTGAAAATTAAGCAAGCAGCAAACTCCTCTAAAGAACATAAAAACCCCCTATTTCGGAATCCAGCCCTAATTTGCTCGCTGATTCATGGTGTAACGAAATGCAACTATATTTCAAATCTAACATGAAGGGCATTTGTGATAATATCTCAAAGTCAACAAAAGAGAGGGCCGCCGCCAGTATCATTATATTTGAAAAAGGAAATTTCAGTAGGTGGAGTCCTGCTGTATATTATGCATGAGGAACACTATCTTAGCAGAAGTCATTGGTTCCTCATACGAGTATTTGTGAGGATATTTAATTTTTAAGGATCTTTCTGCTGAAGACACAAAGCCGCTTATGTAGCACTCAACCCTACAAACGGCGCTGAGGACCATTTCAAACACCAGGAAATAAAAAATTGTGTTGACACCCTGTTCCCCCTGGTGACACACATCATTCATTCCCACTTCAGAACATCAATCATTCCAGATAGTCTAAAACAGGTACACCTCTACTGAAGAAACCCACCTTAGATACCAATGAATTTGCTAAAAATAGGCCTTTTTTAAATGGGCCATTCCTGCTTAACATTCTGGATAAAGCTGCACAATGATAGCTTTAGGAACATTTGGAAATTAAACAATTCCTGGGGGGAAGGCAGTCAGGTATTTGTCCATTTCGAAGCACAGAAATGGCCCTTCTGGATGTTAAGCGCACTCTCTTGAAAATCCCAGATGTTGGGCATATGGGCACGCTGATGCTCTTAGACCTGTCAGAAGCCTTTGATACCCTCACTCATAAATTATCGTTATAACAGTTGAGGGTCACGGTGGCAGTTTCAGATGAGCTGGCCACCTGGTTCGAATCTTTGTTTTCTAATAGACATTCTAGAGTTGGGTCAAGTCCTGTATGTCAGCGCTTGAGGTGGTGGATGCAGTGTGCGAAAAGGGTCATGAATGTCCCAAAAGGGTCATGTATGTCTCCTTTGTTTTTAACCATTTATGCAAACCTCTACATGATTTGTTAATTAATCTTGGGGTGAGGTTTCAGAACTATGCTGACGAAACCCTGATTATTTGCCAATTCAAGGGGAAACTGGATATGAAATTGACTTTATTCAGTCCATCTTTCAAAATGTCGTGCTTTGGTTGGGGTCAAATAGGTTAGGGTTTAATCATTTGATCCCACCTTCACATATGACTTGGAAACAGCTCCTGGTTTCTGTTAACCTTGTACCAGAAAACTGTTCAGTTCAGATTCTAGAGAGAGCAAAATCTTTTGGGATAATTATGTCTCTTTCCTGTCCATGGCTACACATATTTGCAGTCTGATTAGTGCAACTCATTGTAATCTTATGATTCAGAGAAACCTTCAGCCATTTTTATCAGAGTTCACCCTCGCTGATTGGAGCAAAGCTAGATTACTGTAATTACCTCTTCACACGAGCTACTAATCACATTATTCATCGCCTACAGATCCTTCAGAGTTAGGCTGCTCACATTGCTACTAACAGCAAAAGGAGAGACCAAATGTCTGCTATTTAAAGTATATTTGAGCAGAAGGTTTGCGTGGCATCTACCTAGGAGGTCACTAAGATCGTCATCATGCCACCTTTTGTCGGTCCCAAGAGTTCTTAGATCAATGGCCTTTGGTAAATCTCATACGGTCATTGTGGCCAGGCTTTGGAGCAGTCTACCTTTAGACTTTAGGAACATGTCTAATCTCTTGAAATTCAGAACAAATCAGAAAACCTTTCTGTTTGACTCCTGCTGCAAGTAAAAGGTAATCTACAATCCAACCACATGCCCCTGCTGTCTGATGGCTGCACTGAGCATCCTTGAGGCACATCCATGGTAGATGTGCCTCAAGATCGCCCACCTAAATGAATGACATAATACAATTTTTTTTAAACAACACTTTCAAATATGATTTCTTAAATTGGTGTTAATTGCAAACAGCATTAAGAACAGCTCTTGTCAAGTCTTAGCATGGCAGTTGCAGCACTGAGAAGCGTGTGATCTGTTATGTCACATAACACTCAAGTAAGAATGGAACAGTATTTATTTCTCTAGGGCTCCTATCCTGTACCTGAAACTCATATAGGTCATGGTGAACAGGACCGTTACACCATCAGTGGGCACTTAAATCACTGGGAGGACATATGGCCCGCCAGAAAATGACAAATATGTATCTGCACAGCCTGATTTTTGCTACCAGCAGTAATTCTACACCGCCAGAAGTAATACTGAATAACTTGCCCTTTTTACCCGGTTGAGAGGTGAAATGATGGAGGAGTAATTGCACACTTTCTCAGTTTTGTAATGGAGCCCTAATAATTATTTGCTTCCATACCATTGCTATTATTGTCCACTTCCTGTTTAATATTTATGCCTTGATGTCAAGTGGGTTACTCTAATCGCTCAGGGCAAAAAAATGATCCTCATTCAGACCATCTTTTTGCCCCCTGGTGGGCATGACAGATATTGGGCTTCATTAGGAGTTTGGCTAAGGGGTAAAAAAGTGGCAGCAATTACATTAATGCCAATTTTTTTTGCCGGTAATGAAATTACTGCCATTTTTACTGCAACTCCAAATTCATTGTTTGACCTTGAAGTTGCGGATCTACCTCCAGCCCTGTTTTGGAGGTAAATCCTCCACTTTGAGGCAAAACATGTGTTGAATTACCGCTCATGCTAATTCCACCAAAATTTACATGGAGTTCTGTGGACTTAAAAAATTGCCATTTAGTAGTAGTAGTAAAAAACATTTGCTAAGCACAAGCCATTATCAGTAATAAAATGCTTTCACAGCGCTATAACACATGTACACACTAATGCACAAAAGAAAAAAAAGGTCTGGGAGCCCCTCTACCGAGAACGGACATGGCAAAATAACCTGGTCTATGGGAAGGTGCCCACTCAGGAGCATCTACAACCAGGTTTTAGCACCCTGTACCATTCACAGAGGAGAAATATCCATTTGCATATCAGTCTTTGTCCCACCCACAAGGGCAGTGTAGCACTGAAATGCAAGGCAAACCTCCTCAGAAGAAGAGAACTACATACTAATGCAAACACAATAACAGCTTTAGTCTACATACCAAGATAGGAGAGAAACAAGAAATACATTTACACCGTCCTTTAACTATTTGTGATCCTGTGGTAAGCCAACGGGACCGAGTGGCGGTAAGGGTAATCGATTATGGTGGTAACTCAGTGGATTTACAGCCAATTTCCACCACATTCATGATGAGGCCCATCGTGTGCTAACAGATAAGCTTTGTTTCAGAAAGACCTGAGAAGGGCACTTCTTTGAATTAAAATTTGTATCCAGGAAGGAACAGAAAGTGCATTTCGATTGTTCACTGTTAAGAAGAACATTGTTCAGAGGGCATAATCACTCACGTTCTGAGTATGCCAGTACTCCAAAACAGTAACGTCGAATTGGGTTGTGAAACTAAAGAAATAATATGTAAATAATCTGCAATAAAATGCATTATATGCAAATATACCTAACACAATTTCATTATGGATTTTCAGGAAATGTAACTGGATTTTACTATGGGGCGCTCCCAACCCAAGCATGGTTCTTCCCTGTACCAGGAAGCAGAGGATGGGAATGAGCTAACTTCCTAAAGTTACAACTTTTGAAGAATTAGCCATAGGCTGCAGTTTCAGATTGGACTTCGACTTGAGCTCGACATATGGAATTAATTCGCTACTCCTGCAAATAACTCAAGAGACATTTGTGAATGTTTTTTGTGATTTAAGTCTAAATTATAAAGAAGGAGAGGGGCGAATGCTAGTTCGAGCTGCCCAAGATGGCCACGTGTTAATCAGCCCAAGATGACCACGTGTTCATCAGCTCTGTTTCCATCTGCACAACATTGAGCATTATGGTTTGAAGAGCCGCCTTCCTGGAAGAGAAGCACCAGAGCACCCTCAAAGTGTCTGCGTGAGCAAAGAGGGAGCCAACTCTGTAGAGCAACAATGGATTTTCAGGAGAGTGGATCCCTGATCGCACAGAACAGAGAAGACTGGAGATAGCAGGGCGATGGGGGCAGAGATCAGGGCGGCTGCGGGGGCACCCCTGAGCCGAACCGGGGGTTGGCCATGGACACTGCCTAGCTGCAGCAGAGGGTGCACTGAATGAACGAGATAACTCTGGAGATGTAGCAGTGGGTGCAGAATACATGGTTTCCGGGCCAGGCAGACTATGCAGTGCTCGCGTGGACGTCTTGACAGACCGAGGAGGGGCCTATGCTGAAGGTAGAGTGGTCGTAGTAACCAGCAAGAGCTTAGCGCCGGCATTAAGGGAAGCGACAGCAGGGGAAGACGTGAAGCGGAAAGACGCAGGGAGCAAAAACCACACAAGGGCGAATGCGGCGTAGTGAGAGGTGAGTCAAATTGAGTCTAGGCTCACAGGCACCCCACTGGTGGTAGCTCCAGGAGGTATTGACACCATTTTGTGACTGCTGTGGCAGTCCTCGGAAAGGAGGAGGGGAGCTTAGCAACAGACTGGAGGCTGCATCAAGTACACTGGAGACCAGGGAAGGAAAAAATAAGGGACAGGGCATCCAAGAAACAGTACAGACAGACAGACAAAATGGAGGGTAAGGAAGAGATTGCCCACACGCCAGCCCCACTTGTCTGCCATGTGGAGTGGGTAGCAGAGAGTGAAACCATCTGGCCACCAAAGGAGATGTGACAAGCATACTACGAGAGATTAAGGCACTGCAGTCGGACAACAAGGCCTATATAGCTGACCTGAGAGGTTGATTGGAGGTTATGTAGGAAACATTTGAAGATCTGGATAACAATCAACTCAACAGGACATGGCGGCCATGAGATAGGATGCCAGGTGCCAGGTTGATTGAGTTAGATGTGAAGGAGGTGGACATGTTCTTAAAGGTGGACAATTTGGAAAACAGGCAAAGGAGAAATAATCCACAGATACTTGGCCTGATGGAACTGAAGTGAGAATCAGTGAAGGATCTAGTAAAAAAGGTGAAAGAGATGGTTGATGCCCTGTGCTTGGAAGAGGGGGGAAAAGACATACACATCTGTTTAGTCCCATGCTCACCAGATGGAGAGAATGTCGCCAATGTATGCAATGACTCATGGCAATGGGAGTAAGATAACAGAGGGTCTACCCTTTGCATTGATATTTGAATTTGGGCTGGAGGACTTCTGAATAACAATGGAAAAGAGGTGGCAACTGAGCTTGAACAGCTCTCCAACAATGCCACAGAAGAGGAGATAGTGGGGGGCGGTGGTGCTTTTCATAGAGAACGAGAACCCCCACGTGGTCCCACATCATGGAGGAAAGTACTGGGGGCAGGACATTACTCTGACCAGGCATGCCTTGCACTCAGAAGAGATCGGGGGAAACCTATCTTGAGAACCTTTGCCAGTAGGGCTTCTACACGTCTGGCATTCACCTCAAAATAGGCATAGACATGCCTGCCAAGAAAAGGTGATATTGAGACCCGGGGAGGGAACAGGGAGTAGATCCCAGTGGCCCAGACTTGGATGGGCGTCTCAGGTTTATCATGTTTTGAAGGGTTTTTGTTTTTTGGGAATTATAATGGGGTAGGAGGTAGGGGGGTTCAAGGTGCGGAGACTCACCAGGATGTTTATGATGAAGTCAGAAAAAAAGAGGTCAGGTTGTGGACGTAATGCAGTGTTTGAAAGTGAGACGAGGGGGGTGAATTAATGTTGCAGGATAGGCACGCAGGCTGGCAGAGGGACAATTCACCTGCCAGGTGAGAGTCTGAATTCTAATAAACACTCTTTGCTTGAAGGGAAGACTACGGTGCCTCATGAATTTGGAGATTTTGCATCAGAATCTCCCCTGCCTTTAAATGAGGAGACTGTTTCAGAATAAAATATCCCCTCTTCTGGGAGTCAATCTGTATTAGGATACATTTTTCCGCTTAAAAAGCGGACTCGATGACAGAACAAACCACCCCCTTGTGCAGGAATAACCCCCTCTCATTAGGAGTACAATCTTTGTATTAAAACATCTTTTCTCCCTTGATGATAGAGACTCTATTTCAGTATAATCTCTTCTCCCATGTAGATTGAAATTACTGTTTCACAATAATCTTCTCCTGCGATGGGGATTGTCTGTATCAAGAAACCCTATTCCCCTTGCAGGGGGAGACTATCAGTCTGAATACAATACTCCCATTGAAGTTGGAAACTATGTATTGCAATACACATTGCCTCTAGAGTACAGCTGGGATTATGTATCAGAATGAACTCTACCACTTATAGAGGAGAACATACATTACACTTACATGTTTGCTTTCTTACGAGAATACCCTTATTTCTGAGTAGCAAAAACCCCCAAGCTTAGGGGAAGCTTGTTGTTTAGTTTGAGTTGTGAGGAAACCAAATATTGTATCCCAATTTTTACAGCACATTTGGCAAAAATTCCCCAGTTTTTCCATCACCATTCCATTATTTGAACCATACTGCAACCGCGTATCATATGGTGAATGGATACTTGAGCATCCAATTTGCAGATACATTTATTTCGGTTTACATTGACTCCCACTCATGCTTGTGACAATGTGATGTTTTGATAAAGTTACCATAATACCATTTGTTACTGGGGACTCAATATTCCAGTGCTGGGCTTTGATTTTACTACAGCACATTTCAATCATGTCAAGTGTTCCAAGAAACCAACCCCCAGAATGCAGTTGATCGCAAAATGAAAACCAAGGACTGGAGCATATGTTCTCTGATGACATGGAGTCATCTGCTAACTTTATGTGTATCGTCTACCATCTTCTACCCTGGTACTACTAGTACTATGGTGCATTTTCTTTTTCTCCTTGCTCTAACGTTTTTTCATGTGGTTGGTGCCGCTTTTTTTTTTTTACCGTGAACGTTTTACTGGGTCAGACAATGCCATCCCCTCTGTGGGACTACTATCACCAGACTGTTTGCTGCCCCTCAGCTGATGTAAGGCTGATGTCTTATCTTCACTCGGCGCACAGCAATGGCCTATTCGCACAGCTTCCGTAAGCAACTGTCCCGCCCCAGAGCAGAACAAGGCAAAGCCCCCAAGGACACCACGCTGGTTTTAGATGTGTGGAATCAATGTAGCACCCCCAAAAATAGTAATTATGCTACACCTGCGCAACATATAAAACATGTATTTTTAGGGCCCGATTAATGGAATTATTTGCACGGTATATCGGGACATTAGGCCTCATTGCCAGGAGGGCGGTAAGGGGTTAACGGTGCCGTTAAAGGTGCCAGAGCCGTTAACCCGTTACCGCCCTATTACGAGGTCTGCTTGCGGGACCCGTTAAGGACGCCGGGTTGTTAGCATGCTCCCCATTCCCATTGAGCCCTATGGGGGCTCAAATGGGAATGGGGATGTACCAGGTCCAGGTTCCCTGAATGGGGAAATACCGGGCCTTCCAAGGTTGGCATGGCCCGGTACTTCCCCATTCAAGGAACCCGGACCCGGTACCCGAAATGGAGGTAGCCATGCCACAAATAGCAGCATGGTTACCTACATTGTCGTAATGCGGCCCATTGAGCGCCAAACAGAGCTAGCAACTGTGATTTTCGATTCATGGAATCAACTGCGCAGGATTTTTTTTCGTACTGTGCAGGGACTTTGCGCAGGCTTGGGAGTTGTCTGTGAGCGGCCAAGTGCCTTGTGCGAGACTCCTCGCAGAGCATGGCCATGGCCTATGCATAGACCGGAGTTGGGGGCGGAACACGCAAAATGGGGAAGAACAAGGGAAAATGTGGCCATTATGAGGGATGGCCCGCAGGCAGTCCATCGCACGCCCACTATTGCGTGGAACAATACGTAATCATGGATCTGACCGTGCAACTTCTCGGCAGGGAAATGGCCATGCAATGCACTCAAACTATCTGTCACCTGAAGGCAGGAATACAGCGGTTTATAGTGATAATTTCGACAACAAAAATGTCGAAAGTCAAAATTTCGAAAAAAAAATGTCGAAAAAAAATATGTCGACTTTTTTTTTCAATGCATTTATTTTTTGAAATGGGGGGTTCCCCCCAACCCCCCTTTTTTAATTTTTTTTTTTAATTTTTACCTTTTTTTTAACTCCCGAACCCCTAAAATAAATATATAATTAAAAAAAACGAAAGTCGACATTTTTATTTTCGACATTTTTTTGTCGACATTTTTGTCTGTCGACATTTTTTTTCTCGAAATTATGACTGCCCACCGCATACAGACACTTGCGCATAGGAATCTCCATGCAGAGGTAAGATCGGGCATCAGATTTAGGGGTGCATGCATGAAATTGGGGTTCCGATTGCACTTGGGGGTGGCCCGTTAGCAACGTAGCGGGGTGCAAGACCCATTTATGGGGGTTCACAAGCATTTGTACTGTAAAATGATGATTTTTATGATAGGTGACACGCATGTTGAGGGGGTGCTGGGAATAGTTACAGGGGACCCAAGCACCCCCACTGTGGTGCTTGCCTGGTTGGGCGTACGCAGGCTGTTTTTCCGGGATGCATTGCTACACACATTAGGAGTGCGCATAGGTCTGCTTCCATGGCTGGAATGGCTCTGCGTGTGCGAGTGTCGTGGGCGTTCCGCCCGCGACTTGCACATGGGGTTACTTTGTGTGGACAATTCCACGAATACGCATGGCACACATATTTTCTTAGGCGCAACAGGCTGTACAGGTTCTTTCTTGGCCCGCAGGCTTTGTGGAATCTATGCACACATTTCCATGAATCGGGCCCTTAATCTAGGAGTTGCTTTATGTAGCCTACTTTCTAGTAATATTAGTGTTGCAAAGAGTATTTCTAAGTAGCAGAGTGCTGCTCAAACATATGCACATTCAGAGTTTCAGCATTTGCAGAGAAGGAGGGAACAGTGCCACGTATTGTATCAAAATTCCTTCCGAATCAGGTACAAGTGCTTTTTAAAAAAACATGGGCACGGGACCGATCAAAATGGGAAAGCTAGAAGTCCTGCCTAGAGGTCTTGATGGAGTTCTTATAGCAAGAATGCATTTTTAATAACGGGCCACAGTGAGATATTTTACATCACATTCTTTAGACTAAATTGCGCAGGAAGACCTAGGATGTGCAGGCAGTTCTAAAAGCATGTGATATCCCAATACTTAAGGTACCAGGATTGGTAGTGCAGGTACAAAGAAGAGTACAGAAAAGCACAGCAATCCCTGTGGTCCCTTCTATCAGTGACGCCTGTAGAAAAGCATTACTAGGGCGCACCAATGGAAAAGAATACTGTCTGTGTGTTTGCATACACATGTGTTTAGAATTCATGTGTCATTAACTTTACTAAAATATGAATTATTTTTCCTTTCTGTGAGGGAATCATGATCCAAAAGTAATGCTGCTGTAATAGCTAAAAGTTTACAGTGTGAACTAGATACATGTCTAGCATTATAGTTACCTATGGAACAGTGCTATGAACTATTAAGACATGTATGAGTGGGGCTTTCTCTATGGCACACTTTGAAGCAAATCACCTCTGGGTCATCACAGGTTTGGGAGTTAATTAACATAAGGTGCAGTCTGGTCAAGTGATCTGCTCAGCATCTCACAATCTGTCATGTGTGTGGGTGGGTTTTAAGGCCTAGTTTTCTGGTTCCACGGTTTACAATTTAAACAGCAGCATAGCCTGTGGGCATCATTTAGAGTTTGGAGATAACAGTAACACGTGCTCTATTTGGAAACACTCTGGGCCTGATTCACAGAAGCGTTTTAAAATAATAATAATGTATTTGTTTTATAGCGCTACACACCCATAGGTCTCAGAGCGCTGAAACATCAGAAGACATTATTATCACACATAGTGGTACTCAATTTATCGACCTCAGAAGGATGAAAGGCTGATTTGACCGTGCCGGGATTCGAACCTGCCACACCAGGCTAGGCACAGATATCAGGGGTGAGTGCTTAGCACAATGTGTTATTTGACCATCAAAATGGCATAATCTCATTGAAAAAGCCTCTGCAAGTCAGGCCCGAATGTGTAACCAATCTGCTGGATTCCATAGTGAATAGCGCATGCAAAATCACTGCAAGCAGCAATGCCAAATGCAATACATGCAGTAAAGGAGAGATACCACCCTCTATAAATACCCGATATGATAAGTGTGAAATAGCACATCCGGTAAACATTGGATCATTCAGAGTCCCGTTACTGCCACAATTAGCACCAGAAACACCACTGATTTTCATCCAGTCAAGAGCATATTCAAATGAGTGCTAGATGCAGTTTAAACAGATTGCGGTGGCACCAGACAGCCCTCAAAGCATTCAAATCCCAACCCAAACATCATACGATGCATAGCAAAACCATACAGCAACACATTGCCCTTTGACTTCGCATTGGAGAGCTGATCATTACCCTTGACAGTCTAAGACAAGCTGCTTCCACGCAATAGGGGGGGTCACAGTGGCAAAGAGAAGAAAGAGGAAACCACACATCCCTACAGAAAGACAATCCCCATGGGCACGCGCACAGAGCTACATTCTGAAGTGATGTTGCCTGGAGAGGAACACTATTCAGGGAGTGCCGCACCGAGTAAAGGGGGATGTTGAAAGCTACTTAGACCCAAGTACAGCCATACGCCCACTTCTGAAGTTGGGGGCAATCCTATATGTCTTTGCCGCAGGCACATTGCAGATCTCAGTAGTCATGCTGCATGGCATGCTACAACCAAATTTTCAAACCTACTTACACAGGTAATACATGCCATTCTTCTTCAGGCTTCTGCACACATCATACTGCGGACCACCATGGAAGCTATCAATGCAATCCAAGGACATTCCTATGGCTGCCCATTTTCCTAATACCACGAGGTACCCTGGATTGTACCCATGACCCGTGGCATCACCACATGCCTGAGAGAAGGTGTTTCAGAATCACAAGATACATCAATATCACACAACACCCATAGATGGTAACAGACCTGGCTTATACGTATATGTCTGTATCAGTGAGAGTAACATAGGAAGAAAATATGCATGCATGTAGAATACGTGTAAGATGAGAAGAATCGGAAATAAAGTGCATAGGAAGTACATGGGGAATATTGCAAAGATGGGGGCATAGCAAAAACAGGTGGTATGCATGGGAGGACGTGGCTTAATACCAGTGGGGTGAAGTAGAGGTTGGTTTTATTCCCCATCACACATAGTTCCTATGCAATTGTCAACAAAGGCTTCAACATTCCCTGTCACAGACAATGTGAGATATAGTTCTTCAGAAAATGTGCTGACTTGTTCATTTGCTTCCACAATCAAAGGTGTTGCAGCCTCGAAGTTGAAATACCATTGCTGCCGTGGTGCAAGTCACGATATTTCAACCCACAAAGCCTATTAGAGAGGTAGTATAATGAAGTGCACATCTGTACGAGGTGCACAATTGAGAAAGCCTTTTGACTTCTGAAAGCAAGCTTCTGTTGCCTGCAGCACAATGACGAGGCCTTGATGTGCGCGTCTGCAAATGTTGGCAATATTTTCTTTCTTTACTCCATGTTGCAAAACCTGTCCCTAAGGAGACATCTTCCTGAGCCTACAGAAGAGGGCCGCCAGCCTGACAGGGATGAAGAAGTGGATGTCTTCGTGAAACAGCCACAACAGGAAGAAGAGGCTGATCAGATAGCAGGACAGGAATTAGTGGGCAATTGCTTCCAAAATCCAGATTGAATGTCATATTGCCAATGAGATGGTGTGGAGGAGCAGTTATACGCTTTCTTGCCAGTTCCCGGCCCCTCACCAACATCATATTGATGGGGTAATTCCCAGGTATGCCAGGGGTCTTCTTGGGGTCTGTCTGACTCCCAAGCAGCCAACACCCTTCCCCAGTATTAACAGAGGACTCAGCCAATGCCAAGTTAGTACTGTGGTTTATTACAAAAAAAATAACAGGGGTCATACAAGACAACCAAGATTCTCCAGTACATCTCAACTTTACAATGCATGCGTGATATGGCGTTATCACCTGGGCCCTTCCCCCGAAAACCTATCCCTGTTGCCGATTGGATGCTGAGAGTGGTAACCCATATAGACATACACTACAGAAGTTATTCTACTGGTCCTCGCATGTCGGGTGGTGGACCTGTCCCATCCCCAAGAAACTATATATTACATTGTTGCAGAGTAGTAGGCTTACCATTGGCGCTTGCCCCTTGCCATACACCCCTGAATTTATATCTTGTGATTGGCTGGAGCTGGTCTCCCCAGGCCTGGGACCCAGTTCGGTTCTCGGCCCTCTGTGCACCTCTTCAAGGTGATGTGAAACGACAATGTTCTGAATTGTATCTGGCAGTGTACCGCATTTGCCTATGAGAGTGCGTCTCCACATTGCAACACTTGTTTCACTCTTCGTCTGGGTTGCTGGCATCGGCTTTCCTTCCCACCAGGCTTGTAGACTACAGAAGCAAGCTCTTGGGTCTGCATTTATGAGGATTTATTCAATTTGTCTGCAGCTGGTCCCTTGTCATCTAGAGTTTGGAATGTGACCGTTTATCTCTGAACTTGGCTGTGAGCTTGCTTTGCGCTCCGTGCAGCCTGAGCCAGCTCCTCTCATCTTGCGTTCTGTGGCTTGAGGCCTTCTGTCATTTTCCATAGACTTATAATATGATTTCTACATGCTCTTACTGTGCTATGTAACTTATAAGTTAGTTCTACGTGGTCCCATCAGGCTCCATATATACTCCTGTAGTCCCATAGGATTATTCACCATAAGCATCTGCAAGCTTGCTCAGGATCTCCTGTGTCTTGCGTTTCTGCGTTACTGCATTTGGCTAGTGAGAAAAATAATAAAGCTTTGAAAGTATGTATATGTATCTATCCTCTAACTATAGAACAGTGTAAGCATGTTCTTTGTGTATGCGAATGTGTGTTCATGTAATGCGGTGCAGGGCTGTGAGGGTGCTTCATGACTAACGTTGCTATGTTGTGGTGTCACTAATGGCCTCAGCATTGTGGCTTCTTGGTGCTTAATTGAGGCAGTCCATTAGGGTATTTCCATCCACAATCTCTGTTGAGTCCCCTTTTTCTGAAAGGATATGTACTGGATTAGTCTGAATTGCTGACTGAGGGGATACATTTCTGTGTACGTGTCAGCCAGTGGTGTACTTGAGGCTTGTCTAAAAAAGGATGAGTAGCTTTGAGTGTTTCTGGCCTGTCGGCCTGTCATGTTTCTGGAGGCAAGAGGGTCATCCCTGGGACCCACTCTTCCTTATTGATTGGAACAGGCAAAGAAAAGCCATAGATGGGACCCCCTGCATTGTTCTGATACCGCATTGAGTACATGAGAGACATTATGCACTCAGACGGCCATACAGAATGTACCCTCGCACTGAAAGTGTGGAAGGATGTCGCATGGAAGAAAGCTACATTGAAGGATGTCACTTGCCAAGATGCCAGAATGCATCAATGAATATTATGAACGGACGTTACAGTGAAATCTGACGAGGTCAAAGTGGTGTCATGAAGAATATGTATGAACTTATGTTGAAACAATATGAAAATATTAAGTAATAATGTAACTGAAGCACTGAGAGTAACATGAACCTAAAGCTAAAGTAATCATAGATCCAAAGAAGATGAAGTAACTTACTGACCAATAACTGTAAATACGAAGTAATGTAAGGTAGAAAGACAACATATAGCAGCTGGCTATAGTGGAATTTATAACATGGCAAGGACAGCCATATTAGGAAAATGGATGACGGATCACGTTGAATTTAACTAAGCTACCTCAGAGACAGACTGAGGCAGTAAGAATCAGGAGACGCGAAAAAACAGCGCCATGAGCAGACCTAATGATGAGCCAAGGTTGCCCGAGAGCGAAGATGCTATTTTGGGGGATAAGCGCAAAGGACACAGGGAGTACATGTATACGCTCTGAATGTGGGACATTCTTTATAAATGAAGGGAGATGAAATCATCTGTGAGAGACAAACTGCTGGTCAATTAAAAGTGTATAAAGTTCCTATGAGATAGAGTGAGCAAGTCTGTAGAGGCCAACAGGAGCAAAAGCCCCTGCATAATTAAATCAAATAGTAGTAAATAGAAGGCTGAAATGGACAAATTCATGGTCTTTTCACATGTGACTCAGAAGTCAAAAACAAAGGCTATTCATTAGAACCTTAAGCTAGGATAGTGGTGTTCTCACATTCCCTTGAAGGTTCAAGGACAGTAAGCAGCAACAAGGTCAACTACAAAAAGAAGACTTTGGCTGATGGCCTACCAAAGACAGATGATAGACTAATTGGGAAAATGGGGAGTAGTCTAACGGGATTGAAATACCTAGGTTTCGTTTCTCATACGTGCTGCTAAGAAGCTAAGAGTCAATGTTGGAACGGAATGCCAACCAATCAGTGGGGTTGGGAGACAACCTAACATACAATGTTGCAGCAGCCAATCCACTGATGTTTTGTCCACTATAATCAGTACTAAATGTTCAAAGTGTGCCCTACAGACAAGGGGTAGCCAATGAAGCACTGTTACTTATATGTTCTATAAGTAGATATGTTCCGTTTACCAATCCTTTCCCTTGATAGGTTTTGTATTTTGCCAGGTAGAATGGTGTCATACACTATGGGGTATAAGGCCTTCATGTAATCAAACTTGGTTGTGAGTGTGCAAGCATCAGTCTGATGTCTGCCAGTTGCCCTGCTTTATTAAACTCAGAATAAAGTAGTACTTTGCCATACTCTGAGTCCGTCAAATTATTTCGCCTAAGATCTATTACTGTAATTCCATCCAGCACAAACAACGCTTCAAGGTGTTAGAGCTGTAGGAGTCGACGGGGGCTCTGAATGGCTGGGGGGCTTTGAGTTGCAGGGGTTTATTAGCTTAGCATGCACATGTAGTTTTAGTATGGGCTTTATACAGAAGTACAAAAATACAAATATATGCAAGGCAAAGGTTCAGAAATGCAGAGCATATTTTAAATGTGTTTCATTTCAGGATAATATTCTATTTGACTGAATTTGCACCAAACTTAATAACTAATATACATTAACAAACTAACTTAATCCAACCCCAGTAACATATCCCAGGTCCTTAACATTGGGTGCAAATTAGTGTATATGGAATAACCTGAATCCAAATTCGAAATGCACAAGGCTCTGTTTCAATAGAAAATAAAAATGCAAGCTAGATTCAGGCCGGCTGATGAATATATGGAATTCTGCTCTAGTGAAAAGAACAATTGTGAAAGCGAAAGGAAGAGATGTAACACTTGTTCAGCAGGACAGTTATTTGCAATGGGGAAAAACACTGAGCAGATCGGGTGATGTGGGTGGCTCTAGTAGCAAAATATTTTCTTTGAGTGGCAGCAAGAGGTAATATAAGGCCTTGAGTGGGTGTAGCTGGGGCATACATAAAGAAACATCCAGAGAGAGACATCCAGAGACACCTTCAAATGCTGGGCTGAGGCGAACTTGCAGGACGGACTGGGACAGTGTGCTGATGGCTGTTTGATGGGCTTATCTGCGCGAGTGTTTATTTACGCGACCCCGGGTTCTCTGCCAAGTTGCGACAGAAGTATACCCACCAGATCTAGGTAACTATACAGTTTTAAATTCAGGTGCGAGAAATGTGCCTGGAAATACTTACAAGTTCTATAATAGCAATAGATTGTTGTTTCTGTTTAACAGTATTCATTATTGTCCATGTTACGTGGGTTCCATTTATACATTGAGCTTTGTTAGATGACAGGCTCCTATCTGCTAACAATTAGAGGTTAGAGGTTGCCTGCCAAGTGAAATGTATCATCCTAAAGGCTATTTTATGTGTGTGAACACTCTGATGAAATGCGTTTTTGTCATGTCCAAGTGACTTGTATCGCATAATGCAACTGTCTGAACAGCTTTGAATTTTAACTTTCTATAAAAAAAAAATCAAAACATTTCACAACGAATTGGGTTTGTGCACTTATTATGTGTCTGCATTTTTATTAGCACATAGACTGAGGTCCAACAGGTGTTAGGCTTATTTTACCATAGGTGGTAATTCGCAATGCCACATGTGGTAAGATCTGAAATAGATTGTTTTCTGTGAAGTGAGTATTTAGGAGTGCCAGACACAGGTGTGTGTATACAATTATTTGTTTATGATATGATCCAAATGTTTGACATTTCAGCCACCAGGGCATACGGTGGCATTGTACACAAAATGCGGTGAGTGTGAAAATATTAGTTACCCCACCGAGTGTACCAAGTCAGGTAACTTATGCAGTGAAGTGCCCTGGTAAAAAGAACAGTTGGTAGTTTTTATTCTGAAGTTAGTCTCAAATGTAAAATTAAACACCCCAACAAATTACCATAAGAGACACCACCACCATAAAACACCACAAAATTAGGTGTAACCCCAGAAAATATTCCACATATTTGGTGTGTTGGCCATTGGGAACTTTGAAACAGTTACTGGGCGCGACATTGCATTATAGGCATAGCCATACTGTGAATTTATTAAGCAAATTAGTGCTGTGAAGTGGTGTAGTACTGTGTGCTGATTTGACTCAACATATCCCAAATTGAGGCTGAGTTTTCTGATCTGGGAAACTATCTTGAGACAAAGCTTTTTGACATTGCAGTTCGGTGTTCAGAAAATGTGCAATATGGAAGAATAGGATTTGCACAGAATTAGAGAAAGAGCCACTTGAAAACATCTTTGAGGAAGGGAGCATTGTGCAGGTATGCTTCGTGAGACTGTTTAGAGTCCCAGATCACAAGGAAGAGAAACATTCCATTATCAGATTATGTGCAAGTTATGCTTTGTGTTACACAGATATTTAAAAATGCAGGGAAATGACACTGAGATGATTATCAAGTTACAATGTAGCTTGGATAATGCATATGATCAAGTGCATCAACTAAAAGCATAATTAGAACAGGGCACAGACGTGCAATCCAAATGTAGCAAGGTGGCTACTCAATTGCCTCAGAAGGAAAAACAATTTAATGAGAGTGAGCAAGATGTAATACACTTAAAAGGGATTTTAGATGCAATAAGAAAGGACAAAGATGCTGCCATTTCAGAGATGCAAACCCTTAAAGAGGATAACATGGAAAAGACAAGGAGTTTCACCCTGTAGAACAGGAGAAAGTCAAATTAATGGAAGAGAACAACAAGAAGGACAGGGCAATTAATCAATGAAAGGAACAAATAAGTGAGTTGCAAACAATAATTTGTAAGATCAGGGATGAAAATTCTGATCTCTGTCATGAGGCAGAGCGACTTCATGGACAGTGCTAGAATCTAGAACAGCAAATATTTAGTCTAAAATCTCAGGAACGGCGACAAGGCACTACCTTCAATGGAATTGAAATGAATCGCAGCTCTGTCCAAGGGAACAATGTAGCAGCAGCTGTTCCTGTGGCCAGACCTTGTTATAGCCCAGTTGTGCGGTATGAATAACCAGCGAATGGCCAAAATCATCCCTGCCCACAAGAGAACAGAAATGAGCAACAAAGTGACACACCCCAAATTCACCATGTAGTCCTATCAAATGCTGCTTAAACCATTAAAAAAGGGAGGGGATTGTTGCATGGAAGACCACTTAGAAACAGTTCATGATATATTTAAAGCCCTCCAGATACCTAGGAAACAATATAGACTATTTTCACCTAACACTTGATTCAGCAGCTACTAGTGTGATTCGGGGTCTCAATGAACAGGACAATTTCTCATGGGTGGACTTTGAGAAAGAGGTAGACATACATTTTTACCTTATCAATTGATACACAAGCCAAAAAAGCAGTGTATACAATGACTACAAAGCCAGAAATGTCCCCTCGCCAGTTCCTCCAAGGTCTGACATGGCGGGCGGAACGGCACCCGCTCGCAGACCTCAACGGATGCATCGGCACTATTCATGAATGGTCCCGGTGCATCCGACCTCCCCATTCCCATTTGAGTCCAATGGGACTCAAATGGGAATGGGGAGTAATTATTACCGCCACCTGACAAAGGGGAATTACCGGGTCCCCCAGGGCTAGGTGCCGGTAAATTCATGACTCCGGCGTAAGCCGTGCCAACCGCCAGAGTCAGAATGAGGCCCATTGTCTTACCAGCATATATACCAATTGTACGCCTGAAAGTGTATGTTCACTTTGTTTATGAAACGTAATGGGTAGAGATGCTGTATGCCATATGTGTGTGTGTCTTGGATATACATAACTCCTGCCATTTGCCTGCCCTCTTGAACCTTTGGGTTCTTTTCGAGACATGTGTGGGGAGTTTAGTGTGTAGAGGGAAGAGAACAAAGTTGATGGTCCTAAAATTGTAGTGTATCCACATATTTAAAAATATCTGTTTATGAGTGTTTTTCAAGGTGATATAAGAGGGTGGTAGTCGCTTCATGCTGTATATCTGAGGCATCTCGCTGGGCTGGGCAAATATTTTTAGGGGGCCATTGGTGTGTTGATCAGTATGCGTTATGAAGGTGAATGGAGGATGGGCAGTTTAAGTGGATACTTGCTATACTTTAAGGGTACAGTAGCATGAGGCAGATCCTAGGTGATAGTAATGAAAGATCTGTGCAAGATGCTAGAGTAGAGGAATATGGGCACCACAGACCACATATCAGAAAGAATGTCATACAGAAATCCATCACACAGATGGCCATGCTCTACAGCATACTTTACCTAAATACAGCCTCATTACAAGTATGGCGGTAAGGCAACAACGTGCTGATATTGCTACCGGCACCGTTGCTACTGTACCACCATACTAGGAGTCCTGGTGGCCGTACTGGCACCCATGAGCAGAACATGATGGTAGCACCGGTACCGTTATTAACAGTACCAGTGCTACCACCCTCCCCATTCCCATTGAGCCCTATGGGGCTCAAATGAGAATGGGGATGTACCGGGCCCGGCACCCGCGAAAGGGCAATTACTGGGTCCAGCTGGGCCGGAATAGCCCGGTAATTGCCCATTCACGGGTGACGGACCCGGATGCACTCTGAATGTCACATTTTGACATATTAATTTTGTTTGTCAGATTGTGGAATGTTTTTTGTTTTGAATCATGAAGATAAATGTTTTTTTCTTTTGGTTATGATATGTTCACTATGGAATACATGACCACAAAAGTGATGGGTGGAAGGTTTCGAATGAATCTAAATCACTGGCAATTGCTCTGGGCCAACCTTCCACACCACCGTTTTTTAGCCCGTCTGCGCCATTGCAAAAGGGGACCAGCCATGTGCAAATCAGTCAGCAGCTGCCACCACCGAAGGTAGCAGCCCAGCCTGAACTGCTAGGCCAGGTCCCCTCTGCACAGAAAACCAAGCAACCCCAGACATGTTTCAGCATTGTTGGACCTCCTCAGTGAGGTGCAGCCTGGTTCCCTGTGGTGCAGCGAGCAAAGGACCCACGTCTGGGCATACCCTCTCTCACAAGGAGAAACAAACTGACCACAAAAGTGATGGGTGGAAGGTTTCGAATGAATCTAAACCACTGGCAATTGCTCTGGCCAACCTTCCACACCACCGTTTTTTAGCCCGTCTGCGCCATTGCAAAAGGGGACCAGCCATGTGCAAATCAGTCAGCAGCTGCCGCCACCGAAGGTAGCAGCCCAGCCCAAACTGCTAGGCCAGGCCCCCTCTGCACAGAAAACCAAGCAACGCCAGACATGTTTCGGCCTTGTTGGACCTCCTCAGTGAGGTGCAGCCTGGTTCCCTGTGGCGCAGCCAGCAAGGGACCCATGTCTGGGCATACCCTCTCTCACAAGGAGAAACAAACTGACCATAAAAGTGATGGGTAGAAGGTTTCGAATGAATCTAAACCACTGGCAATTGCTCTGGACCAACCTTCCACACCACCGTTTTTTAGCCCGTCTGCGCCATTGCAAAAGGGGACCAGCCATGTGCAAATCAGTCAGCAGCTGCCGCCACCGAAAGTAGCAGCCCAGCCCGAAATGCTAGGCCAGGTCCCCTCTGCACAGAAAACCAAGCAACCCCAGACATGCTTCGGCCTTGTTGCACCTCCTCAGTGAGGTGCAGCATTGTTCCCTGTGGCGCAGCGAGCAAAGGACCCACGTCTGGGCATACCCTCTCTCACAAGGAGAAACAAACTGACCACAAAAATGATGCGTGGAAGGTTTCGAATGAATCTAAACCACTGGCAATTGCTCTGGGTCAACCTTCCACACCACCGTTTTTTAGCCAGTCTGCGTCATTGCAAAAGGGGATCAGCCACGTGCAAATCAGTCAGCAGCTACCGCCACCGAAGGTAGCAGCCCAGCCCGAACTGCTAGGCCAGGTCCCCTCTGCACAGAAAACCAAGCAACCCCAGACATGTTTCGGCCTTGTTGGACCTCCTCAGTGAGGTGCAGCCTGGTTCCCTGTGGCGCAGCGAGTAAGGGACCCACGTCTAGGGATACCCTCTCTCACAAGGAGAAACAAACTGACCACAAAAGTGATGGGTGGAAGATTTCGAATGAATCTAAACCACTGGCAATTGCTCTGGGCCAACCTTCCACACCACCGTTTTTTAGCTGGTCTGCGCCATTGCAAAAGGGGACCAGCCATGTGCAAATCAGTCATCAGCTGCCGCCACCGAAGGTAGCAGCCCAGCCTAAACTGCTAGGCCAGGTCCCCTCTGCACAGAAAACCAAGCAACCCCAGACATGTTTTCGCCTTGTTGGACCTCCTCAGTGAGGTGCAGCCTGGTTCCCTGCCAGTGCAATTGCCAATGGAGGAGGTCCAACAAGGCCGAAACATGTCTGGGGTTGCTTGGTTTTCTGTGCAGCGGGGACTTGTCCTAGCAGTTCGGCCTGGGCTGCTACCTTCGGTGGCGGCAGCTGCTGACTGATTTGCACATGGATGGTCCCCTTTTGCAATGGTGCAGATGGACTGAAAAACGGTGGTGTGGAAGGTTGCCCAGAGCAATTACCAGTGGTTTAGATTCATTCAAAACCTTCCACCCATCACTTTTGTTTTCAGTTTGTTTCTCCTTGTGAGAGAGGGTATGCCCAGACGTGGGTCCCTTGCTCGCTGCGCCACAGGGAACCAGGCTGCACCTCACTGAGGAGGTCCAAAAAGGCCAAAACATGTCTGGGGTTGCTTGGTTTCTGTGCAGAGGGGACCTGGCCTAGCAGTTCGGGCTGGGCTGCTACCTTCAGTGGCGGCAGCTGCTGACTGATTTGCACATGGCTGGTCCCCTTTTGCAATGGCGCAGACGGGCTAAAGAACGGTGGTGTGGAAGGTTGCCCAGAGCAATTGCCAGTGGTTTAGATTCATTCGAAACCTTCCACCCATCACTTTTGTGGTCAGTTTGTTTCTCCTTGTGAGAGAGGGTATGCCCAGATGTGGGTCCCTTGCTCGCTGCGCCACAGGGAACCAGGCTGCACCTCACTGAGGAGGTCCAACAAGGTCGAAACATGTCTGGGGTTGCTTGGTTTTCTGTGCAGAGGGGACCTGGCCTAGCAGTTCGGGCTGGGCTGCTACCTTCGGTTGGCGGCAGCTGCTGACTGATTTGCACATGGCTGGTCCCCTTTTGCAATAGCACAGACGGGCTAAAAAACGGTGGTGTGGAAGGTTGCCCAGAGCAATTGCCAGTGGTTTAGATTCATTCGAAACCTTCCACCCATCACTTTTGTGGTCAGTTTGTTTCTCCTTGTGAGAGAGGGTATGCCCAGACGTGGGTCCCTTGCTCGCTGCGCCACAGAGAACCAGGCTGCACCTCACTGAGGAGGTCCAACAAGGCTGAAACATGTATGGGGATGCTTGGTTTCTGTGCAGAGGGGACCTGGCCTAGCAGTTCGGGCTGGGTGGCTACCTTCAGTGGCGGCAGCTGCTGACTGATTTGCACATGGCTGGTCCCCTTTTGCAATGGCGCAGACGGGCTAAAGAACGGTGGTGTGGAAGGTTGCCCAGAGCAATTGCCAGTGGTTTAGATTCATTCGAAACCTTCCACCCATCACTTTTGTGGTCAGTTTGTTTCTCCTTGTGAGAGAGGGTATGCCCAGACGTGGGTCCCTTGCTCGCTGCGCCACAGGGAACCAGGCTGCACCTCACTGAGGAGGTCCAACAAGGCCGAAACATGTCTGGGGTTGCTTGGTTTTCTGTGCAGAGAGGACCTGGCCTAGCAGTTCGGGCTGGGCTGCTACCTTCGGTGGCGGCAGCTGCTGACTGATTTGCACATGGCTGGTCCCCTTTTGCAATGGCGCAGACGGGCTAAAAAACGGTGGTGTGGAAAGTTGCCCAGAGCAATTGCCAGTGGTTTAGATTCATTCGAAACCTTCCACCCATCACTTTTGTGGTCAGTTTGTTTCTCCTTGTGAGAGAGGGTATGCCCAGACGTGGGTCCCTTGCTCGCTGCGCCACAGGGAACCAGGCTGCACCTCACTGAGGAGGTCCAACAAGGCCGAAACATGTCTGGGGTTGCTTGGTTTTCTGTGCAAAGGGGACCTGTCCTAGCAGTTCGGGCTGGGCTGCTACCTTCGGTGGCGGAAGCTGCTGACTGATTTGCACATGGCTGGTCTCCTTTTGCAATAGCACAGACGGGCTAAAAACGGTGGTGTGGAAGGTTGCCCAGAGCAATTGCCAGTGGTTTAGATTCATTCGAAACCTTCCACCCATCACTTTTGTGGTCAGTTTGTTTCTCCTTGTGAGAGAGGGTATGCCCAGACGTGGGTCCCTTGCTCGCTGCGCCACAGGGAACCAGGCTGCACCTCACTGAGGAGGTCCAACAAGGCCGAAACATCTCTGGGGTTGCTTGGTTTTTTGTGCAGAGGGGTCCTGGCCTAGCAGTTCGGGCTGGGCTGCTACCTTCGGTGGCGGCAGCTGCTGACTGATTTGCACATGGCTGGTCCCCTTTTGCAATGGCGCAGACGGGCTAAAAAACGGTGGTGTGGAAGGTTGCCCAGAGCAATTGCCAGTGGTTTAGATTCATTCGAAACCTTCCACCCATCACTTTTGTAGTCAGTTTGTTTCTCCTTGTGAGAGAGGGTATGCCCAGACGGGGGTCCGATGCTCGCTGCGCCACAGGGAACCAGGCTGCACCTCACTGAGGAGGTCCAACAAGGCCGAAACATGTCTGGGGTTGCTTGGTTTTCTGTGCAGAGGGGACCTGGCCTAGCAGTTCGGCTGGGCTGCTACCTTCGGTGGCGGCAGCTGCTGACTGATTTGCACATGGCTGGTCCCCTTTTGCAATGACACAGACAGGCTAAAAAACGGTGGTGTGGAAGGTTGCCCAGAGCAATTGCCAGTGGTTTAGATTCATTCGAAACCTTCCACCCATCACTTTTGTGGTCAGTTTGTTTCTCCTTGTGAGAGAGGGTATGCCCAGACGTGGGTCCCTTGCTCACTGCGCCACAGGGAACCAGGCTACACCTCACTGAGGAGGTCCAACAAGGCCGAAACATGTATGGGGTTGCTTGGTTTTCTGTGCAAAGGGGACCTGGCCTAGCATTTCAGGCTGGGCTGATACCTTTGGTGGCGGCAGCTGCTGACTGATTTGCACATGGCTGGTCCCCTTTTACAATGGCGCAGACGGGCTAAAAAACGGGGGTGTGGAAGGTTGCCCAGAGCAATTGCCAGTGGTTTAGATTCATTCGAAACCTTCCACCCATCACTTTTGTGGTCAGTTTGTTACTTCTTGTGAGAGAGGGTATGCCCAGACGTGGGTCCCTTGCTCGCTGCGCCACAGGGAACCAGGCTGCACCTCACTGAGGAGGTCCAACAAGGTCGAAACATGTCTGGGGTTGCTTGGTTTTCTGTGCAGAGGGGACCTGGCCTAGCAGTTCGGGCTGGCCTGCTACCTTCGGTGGCGGCAGCTGCTGACTGATTTGCACATGGCTGGTCCCCTTTTGCAAGGGTGCAGACGGGCTAAAAAATGGTGGTGTGGACGGTTGCCCAGAGCAATTTCCAGTGGTTTAGATTCATTCGAAACCTTCCACCCATCACTTATGTGTGCAGTTTGTATCTCCTTGTGAGAGAGGGTATGCCCAGACGTGGGTCCCTTGCTCGCTGCGCCACAGGGGACCAGGCTGCACCTCACTGAGGAGGTCCAACAAGGCCGAAACATGTCTGGGGTTGCTTGGTTTTCTGTGCAGAGGGGACCTGGCCTAGCAGTTCGGGCTGGGCTGCTACCTTCGGTGGCGGCAGCTGCTGACTGATTTGCACATGTCTGGTCCCCTTTTGCAATGGCGCAAACAGGCTAAAAAACGGTGGTGTGGAAGGTTGCCCAGAGCAATTGCCAGTGGTTTAGATTCATTCGAAACCTTCCACCCATCACTTTTGTGGTCAGTTTGTTTCTCCTTGTGAGAGAGGGTATGACCAGACGTGGGTCCCTTGCTTGCTGCGCCACAGGGAACCAGGCTGCACCTCACTGAGGAGGTCCAACAAGGCCGAAACATGTCTGCGGATGCTTGGTTTTCTGTGCAGAGGGGACCTGGCCTAGCAGTTCGGGATGGGCTGCTACCTTCGGTTGGCGGCCGCTGCAGACTGATTTGCACATGGCTGTTCCCCTTTTGCAATAGCACAGACGGGCTAACAAACGGTGGTGTGGAAGTTTGCCCAGAGCAATTGCCAGTGGTTTAGATTCATTCGAAACCTTCCACCCATCACTTTTGTGGTCAGTTTGTTTCTCCTTGTGAGAGAGGGTATGCCCAGACGTGGGTCCCTTGCTCGCTGCGCCACAGGGAACCAGGCTGAACCTCACTGAGGAGGTCCAACAAGGCCGAAACATTTATGGGGTTGCTTGGTTTCTGTGCAGAGGGGACCTGGCCTAGCAGTTCGGGCTGGGCGGCTACCTTCAGTGGCGGCAGCTGCTGACTGATTTGCACATGGCTGGTCCCCTTTTGCAATGGCGCAGACAGGCTAAAAAACGGTGGTGTGGAAGGTTGCCCAGAGCAATTGCCAGTGGTTTAGATTCATTCGAAACCTTCCACCCATCACTTTTGTGGTCAGTTTGTTTCTCCTTGTGAGAGAGGGTATGCCCAGACGTGGGTCCCTTGCTTGCTGCGCCACAGGGAACCAGGCTGCACCTCACTGAGGAGGTCCAACAAGGCCGAAACATGTCTGGGGTTGCTTGGTTTTCTGTGCAGAGAGGACCTGGCCTAGCAGTTCGGGCTGGGCTGCTACCTTCGGTGGCGGCAGCTGCTGACTGATTTGCACATGGCTGGTCCCCTTTTGCAATGGCGCAGACGGGCTAAAAAACAGTGGTGTGGAAAGTTGCCCAGAGCAATTGCCAGTGGTTTAGATTCATTCGAAACCTTCCACCCATCACTTTTGTGGTCAGTTTGTTTCTCCTTGTGAGAGAGGGTATGCCCAGACGTGGGTCCCTTGCTCGCTGCGCCACAGGGAACCAGGCTGCACCTCACTGAGGAGGTCCAACAAGGCCGAAACATGTCTGGGGTTGCTTGGTTTTCTGTGCAGAGGGGACCTGGCCTAGCAGTTCGGGCTGGGATGCTACCTTCGGTGGCGGCAGCTGCTGACTGATTTGCACATAGCTGGTCCCCTTTTGCAATGGCACAGACGGGCTAAAAAACGGTGGTGTGGAAGGTTGCCCAGAGCAATTGCCAGTGGTTTAGATTCATTCGAAACCTTCCACCCATCACTTTTGTGGTCAGTTTGTTTCTCCTTGTGAGAGAGGGTATGCCAGACGTGGGTCCCTTGCTCACTGCGCCACAGGGAACCAGGCTGCACCTCACTGAGGAGGTCCAACAAGGCCAAAACATGTCTGGGGTTGCTTGGTTTTCTGTGCCAAGGGGACCTGGCATAGCAGTTCAGGCTGGGCTGCTACCTTCGGTGGCGGCAGCTGCTGACTGATTTGCACATGGCTGGTCCCCTTTTACAATGGCGCAGACGGGCTAAAAAACGGGGGGGGTGGAAGGTTGCCCAGAGCAATTGCCAGTGGTTTAGATTCATTCGAAACCTTCCACCCATTACTTTTTTGGTCAGTTTGTATCTCCTTGTGAGAGAGGGTGTGCCCAGACGTGGGTCCCTTGCTCGCTGCGCCACAGGGAACCAGGCTGCACCTCACTGAGGAGGTCCAACAAGGCCGAAACATCTCTGGGGTTGCTTGGTTTTCTGTGCAGAGGGGACCTGGCCTAGCAGTTCGGGCTGGGCTGCTACCTTCGGTGGCGGCAGCTGCTGGCTGATTTGAACATGGCTGGTCCCCTTTTGCAATGGCGCAGACGGGCTAAAAAACAGTGGTGTGGTAGGTTGCCCAGATCAATTGCCAGTGGTTTAGATTCATTCGAAACCTTCCACCCATCACTTTTGTGGTCAGTTTGTTTCTCCTTGTGAGAGAGGGTATGCCCAGACGTGAGTCCCTTGCTCGCTGCGCCACAGGGAACCAGACTGCACCTCACTGAGGAGGTCCAACAAGGCCGAAACATGTCTGGGGTTGCTTGGTTTTTTGTGCAGAGGGGACCTGGCCTAGAAGTTCGGGCTGGGCTGCTACCTTCGGTGGCGGCAGCTGCTGACTGATTTGCACATGGCTGGTCCCCTTTTGCAATGGCGCAGACGGGCTAAAAACGGTGGTGTGGAAGGTTGCCCAGAGCAATTGCCAGTGGTTTAGATTCATTCAAAACCTTCCACCCATCACTTTTGTGGTCAGTTTGTTTCTCCTTGTGAGAGAGGGTATGCCCAGACGTGGGTCCCATGCTCGCTGCGCCACAGGGAACCAGGCTGCACCTCACTGAGGAGGTCCAACAAGGCCAAAACATGTCTGGGGTTGCTTGGTTTTCTGTGCAGAGGGGACCTGGCCTAGCAGTTCGGGCTGGGCTGCTACCTTCGGTGGCGGCAGCTGCTGACTGATTTGCACATGGCTGGTCCCCTTTTGCAATGGCGCAGACGGGCTAAAAAACGGTGGTGTGGAAGGTTGCCCAGAGCAATTGCCAGTGGTTTAGATTCATTCAAACCTTCCACCCAACACTTTTGTGGTCAGTTTGTTTCTCCTTGTGAGAGAGGGTATGCCCAGACGTGGGTCCCTTGCTCACTGCGCCACAGGGAACCAGACTGCACCTCACTGAGGAGGTCCAACAAGGCCGAAACATGTCTGGGGTTGCTTGGTTTTCTGTGCCAAGGGGACCTGGCCTAGCAGTTCAGGCTGGGCTGCTACCTTCGGTGGCGGCAGCTGCTGACTGATTTGCACATGGCTGGTCCCCTTTTACAATGGCGCAGACGGGCTAAAAAACGGGGGGGGGTGGAAGGTTGCCCAGAGCAATTGCCAGTGGTTTAGATTCATTCGAAACCTTCCACCCATCACTTTTGTGGTCAGTTTGTATCTCCTTGTGAGAGAGGGTATGCCCAGACGTGGGTCCCTTGCTCGCTGCGCCACAGGGAACCAGGCTGCACCTCACTGAGGAGGTCCAACAAGGCCGAAACATCTCTGGGGTTGCTTGGTTTTCTGTGCAGAGGGGACCTGGCCTAGCAGTCCGGGCTGGGCTGCTACCTTCGGTGGCGGCAGCTGCTGACTGATTTGCACATGGCTGGTCTCCTTTTGCAATGGCGCAGAGAGGCTAAAAAATGGTGGTGTGGAAGGTTGCCCAGAGCAAATGCCAGTGGTTTAGATTCATTTGAAACCTTCCACCCATCACTTTTGTGGTCAGTTTGTTTCTCCTTGTGAGAGAGGGTATGCCCAGACGTGGGTCCCATGCTCGCTGCGCCACAGGGAACCAGGCTGCACCTCACTGAGGAGGTCCAACAAGGCCAAAACATGTCTGGGGTTGCTTGGTTTTCTGTGCAGAGGGGACCTGGCCTAGCAGTTCGGGCTGGGCTGCTACCTTCGGTGGCGGCAGCTGCTGACTGATTTGCACATGGCTGGTCCCCTTTTGCAATGGCGCAGACGGGCTAAAAAACGGTGGTGTGGAAGGTTGCCCAGAGCAATTGCCAGTGGTTTAGATTCATTCAAACCTTCCACCCATCACTTTTGTGGTCAGTTTGTTTCTCCTTGTGAGAGAGGGTATTCCCAGACGTGGGTCCCTTGCTCACTGCGCCACAGGATACCAGACTGCACCTCACTGAGGAGGTCCAACAAGGCCGAAACATGTCTGGGGTTGCTTGGTTTTCTGTGCCAAGGGGACCTGGCCTAGCAGTTCAGGCTGGGCTGCTAACTTCGGTGGCGGCAGCTGCTGACTGATTTGCACATGGCTGGTCCCCTTTTACAATGGCGCAGACGGGGTAAAAAACGGGGGGGGGTGGAAGGTTGCCCAGAGCAATTGCCAGTGGTTTAGATTCATTCGAAACCTTCCACCCATCACTTTTGTGGTCAGTTTGTATCTCCTTGTGAGAGAGGGTATGCCCAGACGTGGGTCCCTTGCTCGCTGCGCCAAGGGGGCCAGGCGGCACCTCACTGAGGAGGTCCAACAAGGCCGAAACATCTCTGGGGTTGCTTGGTTTTCTGTGCAGAGGGGACCTGGCCTAGCAGTCCGGGCTGGGCTGCTACCTTCGGTGGCGGCAGCTTTTGACTGATTTGCACATGGCTGGTCCCCGTTTGCAATGGCGCAGAGAGGCTAAAAAATGGTGGTGTGGAAGGTTGCCCAGAACAAATGCCAGTGGTTTAGATTCATTTGAAACCTTCCACCCATCACTTTTGTGGTCAGTTTGTTTCTCCTTGTGAGAGAGGGTATGCCCAGACGTGGGTCCCATGCTCGCTGCGCCACAGGGAACCAGGCTGCACCTCACTGAGGGGGTCCAACAAGGCCAAAACATGTCTGGGGTTGCTTGGTTTTCTGTGCAGAGGGGACCTGGCCTAGCAGTTCGGGCTGGGCTGCTACCTTCGGTGGCGGCAGCTGCTGACTGATTTGCACATGGCTGGTCCCCTTTTGCAATGGCGCAGACGGGCTAAAAAACAGTGGTGTGGAAAGTTGCCCAGAGCAATTGCCAGTGGTTTAGATTCATTCGAAACCTTCCACCCATCACTTTTGTGGTCAGTTTGTTTCTCCTTGTGAGAGAGGGTATGCCCAGACGTGGGTCCCTTGCTCGCTGCGCCACAGGGAACTAGGCTGCACCTCACTGAGGAGGTCCAACAAGGCCGAAACATGTCTGGGGTTGCTTGGTTTTCTGTGCAGAGGGGACCTGGCCTAGCAGTTCGGGCTGGGATGCTACCTTCGGTGGCGGCAGCTGCTGACTGATTTGCACATGGCTGGTCCCCTTTTGCAATGGCACAGACGGGCTAAAAAACGGTGGTGTGGAAGGTTGCCCAGAGCAATTGCCAGTGGTTTAGATTCATTCGAAACCTTCCACCCATCACTTTTGTGGTCAGTTTGTTTCTCCTTGTGAGAGAGGGTATGCCAGACGTGGGTCCCTTGCTCACTGCGCCACAGGGAACCAGGCTGCACCTCACTGAGGAGGTCCAACAAGGCCAAAACATGTCTGGGGTTGCTTGGTTTTCTGTGCCAAGGGGACCTGGCATAGCAGTTCAGGCTGGGCTGCTACCTTCGGTGGCGGCAGCTGCTGACTGATTTGCACATGGCTGGTCCCCTTTTACAATGGCGCAGACGGGCTAAAAAACGGGGGGGGGTGGAAGGTTGCCCAGAGCAATTGCCAGTGGTTTAGATTCATTCGAAACCTTCCACCCATTACTTTTTTGGTCAGTTTGTATCTCCTTGTGAGAGAGGGTGTGCCCAGACGTGGGTCCCTTGCTCGCTGCGCCACAGGGAACCAGGCTGCACCTCACTGAGGAGGTCCAACAAGGCCGAAACATCTCTGGGGTTGCTTGGTTTTCTGTGCAGAGGGGACCTGGCCTAGCAGTCCGGGCTGGGCTGCTACCTTCGGTGGCGGCAGCTGCTGACTGATTTGCACATGGCTGGTCCCCTTTTGCAATGGCGCAGACAGGCTAAAAAACGGTGGTGTGGAAGGTTGCCCAGAGCAATTGCCAGTGGTTTAGATTCATTTGAAACCTTCCACCCATCACTTTTGTGGTCAGTTTGTTTCTCCTTGTGAGAGAGGGTATGCCCAGACGTGGGTCCCTTGCTTGCTGCGCCACAGGGAACCAGGCTGCACCTCACTGAGGAGGTCCAACAAGGCCAAAACATGTCTGGGGTTGCTTGGTTTTCTGTGCAGAGGGGACCTGGCCTAGCAGTTCGGGCTGGGCTGCTACCTTCGGTGGCGGCAGCTGCTGACTGATTTGAACATGGCTGGTCCCCTTTTGCAATGGCGCAGACGGGCTAAAAAACGGTGGTGTGGTAGGTTGCCCAGATCAATTGCCAGTGGTTTAGATTCATTCGAAACCTTCCACCCATCACTTTTGTGGTCAGTTTGTTTCTCCTTGTGAGAGAGGGTATGCCCAGACGTGAGTCCCTTGCTCGCTGCGCCACAGGGAACCAGACTGCACCTCACTGAGGAGGTCCAACAAGGCCGAAACATGTCTGGGGTTGCTTGGTTTTTTGTGCAGAGGGGACCTGGCCTAGCAGTTCGGGCTGGGCTGCTACCTTCGGTGGCGGCAGCTGCTGACTTGTTTGCACATGGCTGGTCCCCTTTTGCAATGGCGCAGACGGGCTAAAAAACGGTGGTGTGGAAGGTTGCCCAGAGCAATTGCCAGTGGTTTAGATTCATTCAAAACCTTCCACCCATCACTTTTGTGGTCAGTTTGTTTCTCCTTGTGAGAGAGGGTATGCCCAGACGTGGGTCCCATGCTCACTGCGCCACAGGGAACCAGGCTGCACCTCACTGAGGAGGTCCAACAAGGCCAAAACATGTCTGGGGTTGCTTGGTTTTCTGTGCAGAGGGGACCTGGCCTAGCAGTTCGGGCTGGGCTGCTACCTTCGGTGGCGGCAGCTGCTGACTGATTTGCACATGGCTGGTCCCCTTTTGCAATGGCGCAGACGGGCTAAAAAACGGTGGTGTGGAAGGTTGCCCAGAGCAATTGCCAGTGGTTTAGATTCATTCAAACCTTCCACCCAACACTTTTGTGGTCAGTTTGTTTCTCCTTGTGAGAGAGGGTATGCCCAGACGTGGGTCCCTTGCTCACTGCGCCACAGGGAACCAGACTGCACCTCACTGAGGAGGTCCAACAAGGCCGAAACATGTCTGGAGTTGCTTGGTTTTCTGTGCCAAGGGGACCTGGCCTAGCAGTTCAGGCTGGGCTGCTACCTTCGGTGGCGGCAGCTGCTGACTGATTTGCACATGGCTGGTCCCCTTTTACAATGGCGCAGACGGGCTAAAAAACGGGGGGGGTGGAAGGTTGCCCAGAGCAATTGTCAGTGGTTTAGATTCATTCGAAACCTTCCACCCATCACTTTTGTGGTCAGTTTGTATCTCCTTGTGAGAGAGGGTATGCCCAGTCGTGGGTCCCTTGCTCGCTGCGCCACAGGGAACCAGGCTGCACCTCACTGAGGAGGTCCAACAAGGCCGAAACATCTCTGGGGTTGCTTGGTTTTCTGTGCAGAGGGGACCTGGCCTAGCAGTCCGGGCTGCTACCTTCGGTGGCGGCAGCTGCTGACTGATTTGCACATGGCTGGTCTCCTTTTGCAATGGCGCAGAGAGGCTAAAAAATGGTGGTGTGGAAGGTTGCCCAGAGCAAATGCCAGTGGTTTAGATTCATTTGAAACCTTCCACCCATCACTTTTGTGGTCAGTTTGTTTCTCCTTGTGAGAGAGGGTATGCCCAGACGTGGGTCCCATGCTCGCTGCGCCACAGGGAACCAGGCTGCACCTCACTGAGGAGGTCCAACAAGGCCAAAACATGTCTGGGGTTGCTTGGTTTTCTGTGCAGAGGGGACCTGGCCTAGCAGTTCGGGCTGGGCTGCTACCTTCGGTGGCGGCAGCTGCTGACTGATTTGCACATGGCTGGTCCCCTTTTGCAATGGCGCAGACGGGCTAAAAAACGGTGGTGTGGAAGGTTGCCCAGAGCAATTGCCAGTGGTTTAGATTCATTCAAACCTTCCACCCATCACTTTTGTGGTCAGTTTGTTTCTCCTTGTGAGAGAGTGTATGCCCAGACGTGGGTCCCTTGCTCACTGCGCCACAGGGAACCAGACTGCACCTCACTGAGGAGGTCCAACAAGGCCGAAACATGTCTGGGGTTGCTTGGTTTTCTGTGCCAAGGGGACCTGGCCTAGCAGTTCAGGCTGGGCTGCTACCTTCGGTGGCGGCAGCTGCTGACTGATTTGCACATGGCTGGTCCCCTTTTACAATGGCGCAGACGGGCTAAAAAACGGGGGGGGGTGGAAGGTTCCCCAGAGCAATTGCCAGTGGTTTAGATTCATTCGAAACCTTCCACCCATCACTTTTGTGGTCAGTTTGTATCTCCTTGTGAGAGAGGGTATGCCCAGACGTGGGTCCCTTGCTCGCTGCGCCACAGGGAACCAGGCTGCACCTCACTGAGGAGGTCCAACAAGGCCGAAACATCTCTGGGGTTGCTTGGTTTTCTGTGCAGAGGGGACCTGGCCTAGCAGTCCGGGCTGGGCTGCTACCTTCGGTGACGGCAGCTTTTGACTGATTTGCACATGGCTGGTCCCTGTTTGCAATGGCGCAGAGAGGCTAAAAAATGGTGGTGTGGAAGGTTGCCCAGAGCAAATGCCAGTGGTTTAGATTCATTTGAAACCTTCCACCCATCACTTTTGTGGTCAGTTTGTTTCTCCTTGTGAGAGAGGGTATGCCCAGCAGTGGGTCCCTTGCTTGCTGCGCCACAGGGAACCAGGCTGCACCTCACTGAGGAGGTCCAACAAGGCCAAAACATGTCTGGGGTTGCTTGGTTTTCTGTGCAGAGGGGACCTGGCCTAGCAGTTCGGGCTGGGCTGCTACCTTCGGTGGCGGCAGCTGCTGACTGATTTGAACATGGCTGGTCCCCTTTTGCAATTTCGCAGACGGGCAAAAAAACGGTGGTGTGGTAGGTTGCCCAGAGCAATTGCCAGTGGTTTAGATTCATTCGAAACCTTCCACCCATCACTTTTGTGGTCAGTTTGTTTCTCCTTGTGAGAGAGGGTATGCCCAGACGTGGGTCCCTTGCTCGCTGCGCCACAGGGAACCAGACTGCACCTCACTGAGGAGGTCCAACAAGGCTGAAACATGTCTGGGGTTGCTTGGTTTTCTGTGCAGAGGGGACCTGGCCTAGCAGTTCGGGCTGGGCTGCTACCTTCGGTGGCGGCAGCTGCTGACTGATTTGCACATGGCTGGTCCCCTTTTGCAATGGTGCAGACGGGCTAAAAAACGGTGGTGTGGAAGGTTGCCCAGAGCAATTGCCAGTGGTTTAGATTCATTCAAACCTTCCACCCATCACTTTTGTGGTCAGTTTGTTTCTCCTTGTGAGAGAGGGTATGCCCAGACGTGGGTCCCTTGCTCACTGCGCCACAGGGAACCAGGCTGCACCTCACTGAGGAGGTCCAACAAGGCCGAAACATGTCTGGGGTTGCTTGGTTTTCTGTGCAGAGGGGACCTGGCCTTGCAGTTCGGGCTGGGCTGCTACCTTCGGTGGCGGCAGCTGCTGACTGATTTGAACATGGCTGGTCCCCTTTTGCAATGGTGCAGATGGGCTAAAAAACAGTGGTGTGGTAGGTTGCCCAGAGGAATTGCCAGTGGTTTAGATTCATTCGAAACGTTCCACCCATCACTTTTGTGGTCAGTTTGTTTCTCCTTGTGAGAGAGGGTATGCCCAGACGTGGTTCCCTTGCTCGCTGCGCCACAGGGAACCAGGCTGCACCTCACTGAGGAGGTCCAACAAGGCCGAAACATGTCTTGGGTTGCTTGGCTTTCTGTGGAGAGGGGACCTGGCCTAGCAGTTCGGGCTGGCCTGCTACCTTCGGTGGCGGCAGCTGCTGACTGATTTGCACATGGCTGGTCCCCTTTTGCAATGGTGCAGACGGGCTAAAAAACGGTGGTGTGGAAGGTTGCCCAGAGCAATTGCCAGTGGTTTAGATTCATTCGAAACCTTCCACCCATCACTTTTGTGGTCAGTTTGTTTCTCTTTGTGAGAGAGGGTATGCCCAGACGTGGGTCCCTTGCTCGCTGCGCCACAGGGAACCAGGCTGCACCTCACTGAGGAGGTCCAACAAGGCTGAAACATGTCTGGGGTTGCTTGGTTTTCTGTGCAGAGGGGACCTGGCCTAGCAGTTCGGGCTGGCCTGCTACCTTTGGTGGCGGCAGCTGCTGACTGATTTGCACATGACTGGTCCCCTTTTGCAATGGTGCAGACGGGCTAAAAAACGGTGATGTGGAAGGTTGCCCAGAGCAATTGCCAGTGGTTTAGATTCATTTGAAACCTTCCACCCATCACTTTTGTGGTCAGTTTGTTTCTCCTTGTGAGAGAGGGTATGCCCAGACGTGGGTCCCTTGCTCGCTGCGCCACAGGGAACCAGACTGCACCTCACAAAGGCCAAAACATGTCTGGGGTTGCTTGGTTTTTTGTGCAGAGGGGACCTGGCCTGGCAGTTCGGGCTGGGCTGCTACCTTTGGTGGCGGCAGCTACTGACTGATTTGCACATGGCTGGTCCCCTTTTGCAATGGCGCAGACGGGCTAAAAAACGGTGGTGTGGAAGGTTGCCCAGAGCAATTGCCAGTGGTTTAGATTCATTCGAAACCTTCCACCCATCACTTTTGTGGTCAGTTTGTTTCTCCTTGTGAGAGAGGGTATGCCCAGACGTGGGTCCCATGCTCGCTGCGCCACAGGGAACCAGGCTGCACCTCACTGAGGAGGTCCAACAAGGCCGAAACATGTCTGGGGGTGCTTGGTTTTCTGTGCAGAGGGGACCTGGCCTAGCAGTTCGGGCTGGGCTGCTACCTTCGGTGGCGGCAGCTGCTGACTGATTTGCACATGGCTGGTCCCCTTTTGCAATGGCGCAGACAGGCTAAAAAACAGTGGTGTGGAAGGTTGCCCAGAGCAATTGCCAGTGGTTTAGATTCATTCAAAACCTTCCACCCATCACTTTTGTGGTCAGTTTGTTTCTCCTTGTGAGAGAGGGTATGCCCAGACGTGGGTCCCTTGCTGGCTGCGCCACAGGGAACCAGGCTGCACCTCACTGAGGAGGTCCAACAAGGCCGAAACATGTCTGGGGTTGCTTGGCTTTCTGTGCAGAGGGGACCTGGCCTAGCAGTTCTGGCTGGGCCGCTACCTTTGGTGGCGGCAGCTGCTGACTGATTTGCACCTGGCTGGTCCCCTTTTGCAATGGCGCAGAAGGGGTAAAAAACGGTGGTGTGGAAGGTTGCCCAGAGCAATTGCCAGTGGTTTAGATTCATTCGAAACCTTCCATCCATCACTTTTGTGGTCAGTTTGTTTCTCCGGTATGCCCAGACGTGGGTCCCTTGCTCGCTGCGCCACAGGGAACCAGGCTGCACCTCACTGAGGTGGTCCAACAAGGCCGAAACATGTCTGGGGTTGCTTGGTTTTCTGTGCAGAGGGGACCTGGCCTAGCAGTTCGGGCTGGCCTGCTACCTTCGGTGGCGGCAGCTGCTGACTGATTTGCACATGGCTGGTCCCCTTTTGCAATGGCGCAGACGGGCTAAAAAACGGTGGTGTGGAAGGTTGCCCAGCGCAATTGCCAGTGGTTTAGATTCATTCGAAACCTTCCACCCATCACTTTTGTGGTCAGTTTGTTTCTCATTGTGAGAGAGGGTATGCCCAGACGTGGGTTCCTTGCTCGCTGCGCCACAGGGAACCAGGCTGCACCTCACTGAAGAGGTCCAACAAGGCCGAAACATGTCTGGGGTTGCTTGGTTTTCTGTGCAGAGGGGACCTGGCCTAGCAGTTCGGGCTGGCCTGCTACCTTCGGTGGCGGCAGCTGCTGACTGATTTGCACATGGCTGGTCCCCTTTTGCAATGGCGCAGACGGGCTAAAAAACGGTGGTGTGGAAGGTTGCCCAGAGCAATTGCCAGTGGTTTAGATTCCTTCGAAACCTTCCACCCATCACTTTTGTGTTCACTATGGAATACATCACAGACATCTATGTTGAGCACTGAATATTTTTGTATTAATGTTCTCTAATTTTATTTACATGAATTAAAAAGCACATGTTATTGAAAATGTTTTCTCTCTCCAACCAGCTCAATTATTCTAGGACGTTTATAAACAATTCTATTAGATGATTGATGCAACCTTAAGGTAAACTTTAAAGCAATAATTAAGTGACCTCCCCGAAATTGCTTTTTCCGTTGAGACAATAGGGTGGGATACATCTTTATGTATATAGCAAGTTTAGAGGTAGCCTAGCCGGTAAAACTGGCAGGGTATCCTCCAACCTCGTAACGAGGCCCATTGAATATAACCGACTCCAGATAACGCCACATTGTGCATGGCTACATAAACACACCAAACTAAGGGCCTCTTCACAAGTAAAGCAGAATTTCTGATTTATCCATCATTATCCTTTACTGTTAATGCCACAAAATCAAGTTGGAGCTGGGGGGAAATCATCTAGATTCAAATGTTATGTTATTCCCCATTACGGAGGCCCATGGGACTTCATTGGGATGTGAGGAATTACTGGCAGTGGCAATTATGCAGGTGGTTATTACTCCATTATTTGGAGGTAAATTAGATGTAATTCCATCACCTTCCCCAAAAAATCTCTAATATGGCAGTGTGGTAAAAGCGGCAGTAATTCTGTGACTGCCCCTTTCTTACTGATATTCCCATATTGAGGGCCCACATCTCCTACATTGATTGGGACGTTGTAATGAAAATAATGCTTGAACAACAACTATGATATAAGTGCCTATTTATAGCAATATGATATTGCATTCGGATACCCTTTCACTGTTTTCCTGGACCACATGCAGATATGAAATAGGGCAGCCACACTATGCCAGGCTTATTTGCAGAATTGCGTTTTAGTGTTACGTGCCTTGAATAGTTTAGTGATGGCATAGCAGATGACTGCCTGTTGATTACAAACCCCAAAACGTCAGTTTTAAAAAATGCATATATTTGACCGAACCATATTGGCAATTGTGTTCCATTGTTTGAATATGTGGCAAATGTTTCATATGTCATTATTGCAGACTTGCTTCAATATTCATCAGGAAATATGTGCATGGAACTGCATCACATAAAGAAGTACATATCTGACAAGATGTGGAAAAGCTGCACACTAGACATGTGCATGGCCTCATAGCAGGAGTGCATTAGCTACATAATGGTGGTTTGTCTGTCAATTTCTCATTAACTAGAATTTGACAGATCACAGTTGGTGGCTCATATAATGAGGGTTCAGCCAATTCTCCTGGAGAATTGTAATCAATGTGTGAGGAACTGATATGGCTACATCAGAGTGGTGTGACTGAAGTACACATTACTGCCACTGACATTCACAAGTGCTGCTCCTGCATGTACACAGGTCAATATGCAAATGCACATGATACTATGTATGTATTTGTATTTTCATATTTGTTTTGGCGTTTTTAATAGTGCAAACCGAGATAGGAAGCAAAGGAGTGCTGCACATACTGGTGGGGGGTAACATATGAGGTAAATTGGGGGATTTCAACATATGGCATGGCATTTTATGGCCATAAAGGTTGGATGCAATGCTGGAATGCAAGAAGTTTAGGAGGGACATAGCTAATGATGGAAGAGTAAGGTCTTAAGTTCCTTCCTGAACTGCAAGAGCTTTGGTGGAGTATGGATTGCCGCCAGGGTGGTGTTAGAGCTGGAATGTGCCTTTGTAGAGAAAGCCTTTTTCCTATTCGTCACACACCAGTTTTGTCTCAAGCCTAGTAGTACTCTAGATCTTGTAGGCACAGGGCCCACATGAACTACAGAGATTGGCAGATAGCTAGGCAGGTGTGTGAGCAGTAGTTGCCTTATTGGTAATCCCAGCAGTTTGAAAGAGTAATCTGGATTGGATGTTAAGGCAGTGCAGTTCCCTTAGAATAGGAGAAATGTGGCTGATTTTCTTGTTTCCCTTCATGTGTCATGCCAGGGTGTGTTGGACAGCACTAATTCGGATCTTGTGTGTCGCCAGAACACCGGTGAATACGGGAATCCCCCCATAGATGTGGGAGATTACCAGGTCCTGGATTGTGGTTCTGAAGTACTTGGGTTTTATCTTTTTAGATGAGGGTTAGATGATTTGTCCTTTTTTAGCATACTGCGAGAAGGAAAAGTGCTGTCTACAGTGAATGTGAGTGATTTGGCAGGCAGAGCCAGGTGAGGTGTGAAGCCGTAATGGTGAATGCTTTTCAGTTATCCCTGAATAGTTTCCTGCTTAGATGGGTGACCGAGAAGGATGAATTCTTTCTTAGAGGGATGTGCTTCAGGTATGTGCTTGTTATCTAGGCCTGGATGGAGGTGAAGCAACGGGAGGTGTGAGATGTCCTGGTGACCACTGACATTTAGGTATAATTGGGTAATACACACGTATTGGTGGAGTGACATGTCAGATTCATTGAAAAGTGATCCCCAATTGATTTAAGTATAGATTAAAAATCACTGGGGATAGTATTGAACCATGTGCATGCATGTGAGCAGGCAGTGGGCTAACTGGAAGCTGTCTATATGGGCTGCTTGGTGCCTATCTGAGACGTAAGATGCAAACCAATTTATGAACTGTGCCATAGACGCCAATTCTGTTCACAAGTAGGTCAGTCAGTGGTGGGTGGTTGACTGTGACAATTTTGTATTTGTTTTTGTATTTATTTAATAACAGGATGACATTTTGACCAAAATGACTTACAAAGTAGGCAATAACAAAGATTAGAGACAGTCCTAGTGTATGGTGACTTAACATAAGAGCATTGTGTTATTGAATGACGCATACCGGGTGGTGAAGTGGTAATTATTGGAACAAAAACTAGGACATGGACTGGAGGATATTACAACATTTCTAATATTTATAGCCTGATGCCGGTATTTACATACTTACAAATTATATACAGAGTAGTCTAAGGGAAGAATGCAGGAGAGATGGTTTAGGTGCTCAGTTTGGATAGGGGGTGGAGGAGTTTGCGGCAGGCTAGCCATTGCTAACAGGTGGAGTGTAAACCTACTTCTGAAGAGTTCCACTGAAGAGATGCCTTTCATGGCCACAGACAAAGCATCTAGTGCAATGATTAAAGTAGGGAAAAGAGGTGAAAGTGGGAGGAGGCACAGGGCGAGCGGACTGATGGGTTGTTCAGAGTCAAGGATTGGGGAGTTTGAGCATGAGCGGCAAGCAAGATGCTTTCATTGAGATAGTGGTGGGGGCATGGATGGATTTAAAGAAGCAGGAATTTAAAAATAGAGCTTTTTGGCCTGCACAGCTATCCAGCATGGTGATGGTAAGTAGAGGTAGGGAAGGATCTGGGTGAAATGGGTGTATGTTGCAAAGTTGAGGACTTTGTTGAGGCAAGCACAGGAGTATAGAGGAGCTATGCTCATGAAGTAACCCAGTGTGCTAAGCAGAAGATTAGGATAAGGGGTTTAGTTGTGTTGTGCATGAGGTGCAGGTAGATTCCTCTAATGCTTATGTGTTTGATTTTGGTTGCAGTGGCATCAGGCCTGACAAACTGTTTGAGTTTAATTTTTGCTGTCAAATAAAGCTCCAAGGTTGTGAGCCATGGGTGATGGGGTACGTAGGACTTGAGAAAGACATAAGATAGGAGAGGGTGGGATTGGAGACAGGGAGTAAGATGACTTGCCATCCAGTGGTGTGTTGGCGAGGCAGTTATCTATGCATTCAGAGAGTGCATGGATGAAGGAGAGGAAGGAGAAACATATGTGGGTATTGTCAGAAAACTGATGATAGTTAAAGCTAAAGGATTAATTGAGTTTTCCGAAGTTGGAGGTATATATGCTGAAGAGGACTGGACCAAGCACAGATCCATGAGGGATGCCAATGGGAAGGGATGTTGAGAAAGAGGTGCCACAAGATGGAAATGAATCAGTCAAAGAGATAGGAGGACACTCGGTTGAATACACTGGGCCTCATAAATGTAGCGGTCACGGAATGAACGGTGCTGGTAAGGCACCGGCACTGTTCATACCGGACCGCCGCATTACGTGTTCTGCTCGCGGGTTCCTGACAGCCCGCCCGGTCTTACCTGGTGGGCTGTGCGGCACCCGCGAGCAGAACTCGTGATTGCACTGGCACCGTTATCAATGGGGCAGAATGGAGACAGATGTCGATGTGAAGGGCTTCCAGGGAGCAGTGCCAAGGAAGGGTATCCAGGTGTTGGTGATACACAAGAGTTTAGAGTGATGGGAATCAAAATGATTTGTGAGAAAGTTGCTTTTATGCTATTAGAATGGGTATTCTAGAGAGCCAGGGTGAGGTCAATCGGGGGAGAAGAGGTAATGTAAGTAGTTGTGGCAGTAGATGAAGGGAAGCAAGTAGTGTAGATTAGGTTAGAGTGGGCTGGATGGGTGAGATATCAATGACCTGAGTATCATTTGGAAGGTGAGTGAATAATGTGGATGGGCAGACTGGGGAAGAGGAGCTGGGGGATTGGAGGGAAGAGAGTGTTTGTGCAGAGGCCATGGAAACAAGTCGGTAAAATAATAGTAAGGAGGAGGAGTAGGACAGGCAGAGGCATGGTATGCAAGGAGTAGGCGAGTAGTGATGGGGAGGGTGTAGGAGTGACAACAGGGCCAATGAGACCAAGAAATGCAGTTAAGGAAATCACATATTCCAAGGTGACCAAGAAATGGAATTGTTGACTTCATAGGTTTGTAGGCCACATGGCCAGGGACACTCTTCTGAGCCTGGTGGAAAAAGCACAGCGTGTCACGAATGGCCACATGGCCAGGGACACTCCTCTGAGCCTGGCGGAAGAGCACAGCGTGTCACGAATGGCCACATGGCCAGGGACACTCCTCTGAGCCTGGCGGAAAAAGCACAGCGTGTCACGAATGGCCACATGGCCAGGGACACTCCTCTGAGCCTGGCGGAAGAGCACAGCGTGTCACAAATGGCCACATGGCCAGGGACACTCCTCTGAGCCTGGCGGAAGAGCACAGCGTGTCACGAATGGCCACATGACCAGGGACACTCCTCTGAGCCTGGCGGAAGAGCACAGCGTGTCACGAATGGCCACATGGCCAGGGACACTCCTCTGAGCCTGGCGGAAGAGCACAGCATGTCACGAATGGCCACATGGCCAGGGACACTCCAGGGACACTCCTCTGAGCCTGGCGGAAGAGCACATGGCCATGGACACTGCTCTGAGCCTGGTGGAAGAGCACAGCATGTCACGAATGGGCACATGGCCAGGGACACTCCTCTGAGCCTGGTAGAGGAGCACAGCGTGTCTTTAATGTGCTTTGAGAAAGCATTGGTGCTATCTTGTTAGAAGGCCTGTGAACCACTGAGGCACTGGGTGAAGTAGTTTCTAACTGCTATACTTCCTCACTGCAGAGAGAAAATAATACACCAGAACAGGACACTCCAGATCATTCTAATTCGGCACCCTCAGCTGGGGCTAATGCCTAGATATTTTCCTGAGTGGTGGGAATATCCAGAGACCTCTGAGCATTTTTCAGTGGCCCCTCATTTTGTGTCAGACCACTGCTTTGGAGTTGTGCTTTGTAGTTAAACACACAGTTATATCAATTCTATAGTTCCTAATTTGGCTGATTATTTGTTGCTTCTGACAGTCCATCTCTAATGGTGCGCTATCACTTGTATTACGTGTTGCTTAAGGGTATGCCTTCCACTCCTACAGTTTCTGCTTGTGTGAATATCAATGTTGCTGTCAAAATGTGACTGTGACCACGTCTTTCACACGCGAAGATGGAATTCGTGTTTGCTCCGTTTCCTTGGTGATTTCAACAGTACTAGAATGGTCATTCCCATTACCAACGTGGGAATTTCTAGGTAAGAAAACTATACTTTAACTCTAAAACCTATATCTTTTTTCCATACATACCCGTTTGCACTTCGTCATTCATGCACATTAAACGTTCCTCTTGAGACCAGGCAGTAATATTGTTAGAGTTTATTCCTGTCAAAGTGCTCTTCTGGTCCCATTGATCTGCACATAACCGTTAAGATGCGTGCGTAGGAGGAGAGTGCAGGCTCACACATGCCTGTTGTATTCTATTTTTTCTGTTAAGGGCATTTGCTCGTTTTTATGGAATAAAAGTGACATGGTGCCTTAGAGTTCTGTATGTTACTGGTGTTGCTACCCAGATTGTGCCCCTTTTATTGTTTTTCTTTCATGTCCTTGCTTTGCAGATTTTTTCTGCTGGACACCTGGAAGAAATCAGCCAATCTCATTGCTGGTAATATACGCCCACAGTTCACTCCACATTCGGTTCTACAGGCAGATGGACATATGGGTCAATAGCTACTGCTTGCAGTATGGACATTGCGTTTTTATTTTTTAATGGGTCTTACTGCCTTGGCTCAGGGTTGAACTTTCTTGTTTTATGCTATATGTTTTATGTTTAATATGTTATCTTGTGTACTTTGTTTGTCTTGCATGCGCCATCATGCCTAAGGGTCAATTGTGCGCGATATAAATAAACAAATTAAATTAAATTAAATTAAATAAATACATGGATTTGCAATCAGTGGCAACAAGATCATTAGGATTAAGGGAGAAGCAAACATGAACATTTGCATGTTACCGAAACTATTGATCACTGGACGACAATCACTTGGCAAAATATATTCCAGGAAATTATCTGTGAACCAAATGTGCATCCTGTGGTGGTGCCAGGACCAGATACACTGACTGTAGATTTGACTCTTAGAGTTACAGCATAGGGTGCCTTAATAATGGAGAGACACAGCCCATGTTAAACTGCTCCCTTCTGTATAATCTGTGTTGTTAGCAGACGGTGTATACTTAAATTCTCACTTTTGGAGCATATGTGGACTACGGACATCACAATGGGTTTAAATGGCAATTTGGGGCTAAGTGGGTCTCTTAAACTCAGATGTGGGAGCGTTTGCTACCGGTTTTGCTGCATTTTGCTGCATTTAAGCACAGACCGGAAGTTGAGAAGCCTGAGGTGTGTTATGCCTAGATCAAGTTTCAGAGCTACGGGGCTTGAGAGAATACATTCTCAACGAAAGAGCAGAGGACAAGAACGAGGAGGAAGGAGATGAGGTGACTGCACGTGGATGTATTTTATAATATGATCTGGAAACGTCCATGGGGCTCCAACTGCTACAACTGCTCAGGCTGTTCTTCATGTCCCCCACCCACTGTGACAATGGGATAAGTGTTATCCATCTGGCGCATCCTAATACCCCTAAAATTGTTGAACAAGACATTAGTCAGTTGGACAAGAGTGCAGACAGATAGCTTTAGAGTGAAGTATATTTCTCATTTAAAGCAGGAGGGCAACTAATGTCAAGAAAGACAGAGATGGTAGAGCTGGAGTGAGTGTCCAAGGAAAACAAGAGGCTGTAGGAGGAACATATGTAATGTGTCAATTCTCATCTACAAACCAAACAAATGACTGAAAACACTTCTTTGAATTGCCATGAGCGCATAAGCAGGTGAAAATGAGGAGATGAAGGCAATACAAATGATGGTGAGAGTTCTTTACGATTGTCCCAGTCACTTCCCTCACACTCTTTTCACAACTATCCTGATGACTCAGAGGGAATGATGTACACACAACCTCATTGCACATAGAATACTAGAATTATCATGGAATCCAGAGAGTACTGCAGGAGAGGGAGACATGTCCGGAGCTGTCTGAAGCTGTGCTGTGCTTGAGCCTGTTCTGGCACTGTCAGATGTGACCCGGCTGCAGTCAGAGATGCTTGGAAGTCATAGCAAGAATATCATGCAGAGGAAGTTGCACAAACTCCTGATGGGTTTTCAGCTCCAGTGCCCGCACTGAATGTGCATACCCACTCTTCGCATCGGGTTACCGAGCACCAATTGAAGCCCCCCCACAACATCATACTCCATAAGTCATATGACGGAATGCCAATATTGATCTCTGGCCTTTTGGTCTCCCTGGTCTGATCTCTGGCTTTGTGGTCCTTCTTGGTCTAAACCTCCATACCATGTCAGGAAAAAGACACAATCCCAAAATAATACCATGTCACTAGAGACTGGAGCAGTTGACCGAGTCTTGGCGATAGACTTGGTTCAAGAATCGTAAAGAAAATAAAGTGGCACGATATGAGTGGCTAACAAAAATGTGTCCCCAAAAAGAAGCAGATAAGAGGAACAGGGTAGAATACGCACATGCAGCCAATGCAGTGCAGTCCATGTACAACATCAAAACACAGTGCCATAACACCTCTTTTATTTATTTGATGTGTTCCTTTAGGAGAGCCAATTATAAAGTAAGAAAACAGGAAAGATCACAATACAGTTAAAATAAACATTAACTATGAGAAATTCAAAAAAAAATTACAGAACCAATTAACTCAGTGGAAAGCCAGAAATAATGACATTCAAGAGAATTTTGTATTTTGCAGGAATTTATTGGAAAAGTAATTTAAATAAGTACGTTTTTAATATTTGTATGAAATCTAATAAGGATGACCCCGTTCAAAAAGCAACAGGAATAGAGTTCCACAGCCATGGGAAAAAGCAGAGGAGGCCTGGCTTGATCGTTTTGCGGGATTAAACCTCCAGTCATCAAGCCTTTTGATATCCTTGCTATGCGTGGCTCTGCAGCTGCCAACTAGTATCAGTTTCTCAGTCTGGTACGCCGAGTACCCAGGAACAGTACCATGAAATGTATGCAATGTAATATTAACTGAATACAAAAACCCAGAAGTAAGCAGTAGCTGAAATAAAGTAGGGGTTTGTTATCAAAGTTACGTGCAACTACCAGCAACCAGCATACGTTGTGTATAACAGATTTTAATGGGGCCAAGGGCGAATCAAAAATGCAAAAAATAAGAATAAAAAGAAATTCGAACGACTGTAAAAAGAGAATTCCATCTGTCCATAGTCGAAATCACCAGTGCCTGAACTACCATTTGAAACTCTGATGAAGGTTTATACTTTATCCACGTCATAGATAGTCGTAAAAAACAAGACTGGATTTGTATTGAGATGCAAGGAAGAATTGTAAACAAAAATCAAAAGTACATCATAACGGACAAACAAAAGAAATGTTGGTGACATTCCCAAAGATGGTAGGAGGAAAGCCATATTTAAGTATTTAAGCATCTAAAATGTAAAACAAAATGTAAAAGGAAGGTGAAACCATCAACAAAACTACTGTTTTTGAAGGATGTAATTTAAGAAAATGATTTGGCATTTAGTTCTCTATGTAACCAAGATATTCTCTTAGGGGATGAATACTGGTTGAGGGTGATAAATGTATTTATAGTTGAATGTCATCAGCACACTGGTGGCCGGAGACATACATCCCTTCAACCAATTTCCACAGTGGCTCATCTAAATGTTAAATAATGTATGCAACAGTATTTACCCTGCTGCAAGACACATTGCATAGGAGTGGGGCTTGACCTTGAGGGACCCACCCAGACTAACTGTGAGCAGGCTACAGAAAAGATTGAAACCTTTCAGAATTTGACCACCAATTCCATTACATAAGAATACCTATCACTGGGCACTCTGTACCCGTGGAACAAAATGTTGAAGCCTATTAGTGATGTCTGAGGGCATTTTCTATTTAATTTGTGAAGCATCCACCCCTGATTTGAAGCGCTGAGACAGAGAAAGAGGCTTTAGGGTTCACATAACTCACTGAAAAAGCTCTTTTGGTCATTTCACTTCAAATTTAGTTTGGGATATAAGCTGCTTTTGTTGCATAGTCGTTGGATGGATAGTCATTTCGAACATGCTACAGAATGTCTTTGGTAGAAGAATCCATTGTATATCACCATTTGTGTTCTATTTTTCAAATTTCCTTTTGTGTCCCCTCAAAGCATGAGAAAACCAGGAAATGACATTTTGTTGGTAATTAATTGCATTTTAAGAGGCACTATATCATCTACAATCAGGGTGGCAATCTCATAACATTTTGCAAATAATTAATGAGCATCAAAAACTGTATGAATAAAATAAAGTGAATAAACACTTGAACAAAAAGTTTGCACATAAAGGTATTCCAGCCGCATGATATTTCATAGATTTCAGAATCTAAAAACTGCTCCATCTATACACTTGTCCCGGCGATAATCCTACCTGAAGATAGTGTGTAGGAGTGAAAATTGGCTCAAGTGCACTATGAAATGCTTCTATGCATTCAAATTTTGAAAATAATGTCATTCAGATAAACTCTGCCTTCAAGAGTCTAACATGGTTTCTATGGTAAAGCAGTCCACACTCAGCCATCAGCAAAGGGGAGCTGATATGTTCTGGTTTATATCTCAGGCTAATCGTGAACGAGGATAGGCTAAAATACAATAGAGATCTCACTGGAACTTGTGTTTCCATAGATAACTATCTATCTTGATTACTCCAAAACTGATGTAACACAATGTTCAATCTATGCCCCCAAAATAGATTTACATATTTTTAGGCTACATTATACCTGGAACTCTGTAAATTTAAAAGCTTAGGTATAGTTATGGTTTTGCACTTCATCATATTCTAATTGCTCTAAGTGCACTACATCTACTAAACAGCACAGAGCATGTCAGCAAATTACTATACTTGATATGTTAGATATTTGGTGTGCAGATCACTCGACCAATAAGGGGCCTAACCTCTTTCCTCTTCAAATCTGTATTTGTGTAGGTCACTTTCTTATGTCAAAAAACCTACGTGAGCACAGTTTAATTGTGACACTCCTGAAGATTCTTCAGAGCTTTCAGGACTTGTTTAGGCCTAATTAGGCCTCATTATTTCTTGAAAATGATGCTCATGTGCATTGCACCTCTGATAAAACCATCCTCTGTTATTGGAATTTGACTTCTAGATTCTAAACTTCATCTCCCAGTTTTTAAAGGTGACTGTAGTTATGATCAGATCTTGGTGGTTTGGGATGCATCCAGATTGCCTGTGCTAGTTGTTCATTAAGGAAATATAAGAAGAAGAAAAGTAAAGTAAATTGTTCTATGTCTGAGCTGCAAACTCTTCAAGACATCCATGTACAGTATCTGTGCAATCAAAATCATGATACATATTTACGCTTCATGTAATTTCAGATGCTACAGGACTTTGTCTCGCTTAATCTCAAAAATTCCTCTGTGAAGAATTGAAGGGCATACAGATAGAGAGCCAATGAGGTTGGCAGAAAGTAGGTATGACATTGGCACCATCATGCACGGGTCTCCAGGCAAGCTCCAAGATCTCACACATTTGACAAGCATATGGAGCGCTGATTACTCACCATATTGACATTCTTAGCACCTTGTTGATGCTTATGTACAACTAGACAATGCAAAATCAATTTCAACTTCACTTGATATTGCTCTGTAACTTTAGGGCTTTGAAGATCTTAGATTAAATTTGGTTTTCTAGTGCGAGATGGCGATTGCAAACAATTAACGTCATGGTGGCACACAATCGATAGACTTTTGATTCTTAAACTATTTTGTGCCATCGCATGCCCATTCTTTTGTCCTCTAGGTCTACCTCTCAGACTCATCTTCATGTGTGGGTGCTAAGTGGGCTTACATCAAAGGCAAACAATCTTGCATACATTAACACAATGGGCTGAGAACCCACCCTCTCCTCCTTGATCCATTAGTCCTTCTCTCTTCATCACCTGTCCATCGCAAAGATACACATCAAGAAACAAGAATAGGTTTTGCTTTAATACATACCCAAATCAGACTTTTGGAAACTGACAGGTTGTGCATTTTGGAGAGTAGCAGGTCCATTTTGAACACATACTTGTTCAGAAAGAATCTAAAATGGAAAAATATGTAAGATCATGTAGTATATTCCATTTCTTAAATAAGAGAAACATTGAAATGCGAATTATATGACATGATAATCCACATCCTGACTTAATACCTAAAATAAATATACAACCAGCTTGTTCGATTAATCATATGCATATGTAGCACTTCTCTCTCTGCACTCCCTTTCTCTCTGTCTCTGTTACCACCAGTATCTCTCTTTCTTATTACAAGTCTGTGTTTCTTCATCTCTCTTTGTTAGAGAGTCACTTTGTCAGTTATGCTCTCCCAGTGCTCTCTCACTGTCAGTGCGGTCTAGTAAGCTCTCTTATTGTGTGAATGAAGTCGGGTTCACTCTCTCCCTTTACTTCTTGCTCTGTTACTGTGATCTGGCAGGCTCTGAAACACTGCAGCCCGGTAGACATGAATGCTCTCTGCTAGTGTGGTTTGTTCTTCTCTCCATTCCCACCTCTCTCAGTTGCCCTCTTTCTCTCGCTCTCTCTCCGTCACTCTCTCATCTGATTTTCTCTCTCCCTCCCTCCCTATTTGTTCCTCTCTCAATATTGCTACATCTCCATCTCTCTCTCCCTCTAGTTCTCTGCTGCATGTCTCCCTGTGGGTGTCTATATTGCTCTCTCGCTCTCTCCCTCTATCTCTCTTTCTCTCTCTGTGTCTCTCTCTTTTTCTCTCTTTCACCTTGTTTCTTTCTTTTTCTCCCTCTAGCTCTCCAACTATCTCTCCCCTGTGTATGTCTCTTTATATTTCTCCCTCTCTTTCCCTCTCTCTCCAACTATCCATCCCTTTTTCTATCTCAACCGCTCTTTTCTCATCCCTTTTTCCTACTTCTGCTTTCTTTCTCTCCCCCTCTCTGCCTTCCTCTATTACCCCCAACCTCTCTGCACCTTCTCGCCATGGCGTCTTCTCTCTTTGTCCGTCCATCAAAATCCTTGCTGAGCTCTTTCTCTCCCACTCCTTCTCTATCTCTCCCTGTATGTTGCTCTGTGTATCTACTGCCAGATTCCGTTTCTCTCTCTGCTTTTCCCCGCTCTCTATTCTTCTCCCTACTCTCCATCTCCGTCATTTTCTTTATCTCTTTCTCCATCTCACACACTCCCTTATCTCCTCCTTTCTCGCTGTCTGTGATTTAAGTTTATGTTGTGACTTAGAGAGCCTCACTGATCTCCCACCTCCCTCGGTTGCTGAAGGTGTCCTGGGTTTGCAGGGAAGCAGGGGCTGAGTAGAAAACTGGGGCTGTAGAAGTCCAGAGAGCCTAATTATTTGTTGTGTGAGTTGTGGAGTAAGCAGCCTCACTGATTTTTCTTTCGAAAGGAGGGATCGGGAGTGAGAACAGGGACTGTCTTTGTATTTTGAACAGATTTTTAAATTTAAAAAACTGGGAAAGGCCCCTAACATAGAAGTAGGACTACAATGTGATAATGGCTTCCAACATGAAATTAACACTACACTTTAGCAGCATGTGGGAACCAACATAGCATATTCTCGTGTTCGTAATGAGATAACTTTCACAGAAAACACATAACTTGGAATACTAATCAAGGTGACCTAAATACAAAAAAATGTGTATTTTCCCAACTGCAAATCATGCCATTAAAGTGTCATTGCATAGAATTGAAGTCAGAATATGCTAGTGCATGATACATTCACCCTGTTATTCTGTGATATGTGCATGCAGAGAGCCACATGGAGCAGTGATCTGTAGTGGCAGTACTTATCAGGGTTCTATGTGGGGGATGGGTGGTTTTTGAAGATTCCCTTCAGTTGGTGCTCCCCGTTCCTCTCCAATAACATATTGATTTCTCATTGTTTGCTGTAGACACACCAACCATTGCTGAAAGCAGCACTATCAAAACAACACTGAGATTCTGAAGGAGCATTGTAGGGGTGCTGTGTTTTCTCCCATGGTGGGGATAATCCAATAATTGGATACATACATCGTCATCACATGTGTCCTGTAGGAATGTTGCCATCACACTGAGGTTGCATTTTCTATATGAAGGAAGGTGGGGCAGATGAAGAAACGCTCTACAGGTGGGATATTGGGTTCTGACTGACCTTTTCATGGAGTAGAAGACCAGGGTGCCTGATCAACAACTGCATTTGTTATTTTACATTGTTTTGTTATTTAGAAGTGTTTGTGTTAAATCTAACAGGTGCAACAGTTCAACAGAACTACCATCTAATCAGTGGCCAGCACACAATATTAAATCTTGCCTTTTGCTCGCAGAAAAAACACAGCATTGGTTTTCAGCTTGGTGTGACCCTTTCAAAGAATGAAGGATATTTTGTGAGACAAAACAGTAAATATTCTCCGCACAAGATGCTATTAAAAAGGTAACTATTTATTTGTACTATTATGGCTCTTCTTAAAATTGTACAATGTTCATTTTAATGAACATTTACCGTTAAAACTGGAGTCATAATAAGAAGGGTACACATATTTTACTTACGCTATTAAAACCTAGGGTAAGTATAGTAATTAATTTCTGATAGGTAGGTATTATTCCAAGATGAACAGCATGGTACAACCTATTGTACACTTTTGAACTATCCTTACGAAAAAGTCGAAGGCAACAAATAAACACAGTGTTGGTTCCTGGCTGCTTTGCATAAAAACAAAGAAAATATTGGGAGCATAAGAATGACTAAAGAACTTTGAGCCTCATTAAAAGTACAGTGGTGTGGAAAAAAATGGTGGTAATACCACTCCATTACTACCGCATTACACTGCCATACTACAGCTTTGGTGCTGAGGTGGAGGAAAAACCAAAATGTGGGAGGTAATTCTGCCACCTTACCATCCAAAATCAGCAAAATACACCAGAATTAACGCTACTGATAATTCTGCTGAAATTCCCATGGAGTATGGACTTCATAAATCGGGACTAACACCACCATATCCCCACTTGTAATCTGGTGGTAATTCTGACAGAACAAGTGCGGTAACAGTCATTTCAGATTGACCACCAGAATGCCGCCAACTTGTAATGAGGTTCTTTTTATTTGACAAATATGTCTGTGATTAAAGTCCTTTATGCTTGAATCACTAAGTACATTCAGCACACTGGACCATAGAGCCTCATTTTCACAGCCTCAGAATTTTAATGTGAGTATAAAATGGCTGCCACATCTGTCACCCCATTGAGGTCTCAGGGCTGTTTTGCATCTTATGTTTGGGATATGAGAAAAACCTCACTGGGCTGCATTAGGATCCTTGCAGAATTTTAGAAGAGAAGGGGATGAGAGGACCAACAAAAAAAATAGAAACATGTCTGGGTTTGATTGGGTTTCAGTGCAGAGAATACATGGCTAGCAGGGCTGAACTACCACAATTGGTGGCAGTACCAATGCTGATTTGCATTTGGCTGTTACCCTTCTGCAAAACTCAGGCACAGGCTCATCAGGAGTAGCATGGAAGGTTGCCTATCACCCATCATACTTTTTGGATGGATCAAGATGGACAGACAACATCACAGCCAGGCTCCTGCACTTGCCAACATACTGTCAATGATTTGGGACACACATACGCCGATAAATCACTCAGCAGACTATATAGGGCATACAATAGGGTGAAATTCATAGGAGGAACCTTTCATTGAGGTTGTGATCCATGTCCTCCCCCACACCTTTTGATGTCAGCGTAGAAAGCTGCTGGACAATAACAGGAATGCATTCAATATATGCAAGGCAAACTTTCTGTTATCAATCCATGAACACAAAATGTGGGCATCAATCATATTGAAAAGGACTGTATAATAGTTATACAGTTTTGTGTGCCATGATCCACAGGGATAACAAATAAAGAAACAAAATGATGCAGGAATGCAAGGATTATTTTACTGTAATTCAAGAGAAATGCTGGATAAAGGATCAGCTTGCAGAGTGAAGCGAATTGATATGCACAGTCAAGAGACATAGCTTAACATCTTTGGCATAGCAGGGATTGTGCATGTTGTGGTGGGTTTTCATTGGTTGGGAATTGCTAGCCCGAGGTCCAAGGTCAGCTGTAAGACGTTGAACCAGTTGATTTAGAAAGACTTTCCACGACTGTGAAACAAGATATCGGTTTAGGGACTTGTAAAAAACCTGGCAGAATACCAAGCCTCTTTGAGCAAGTTGGACTAATTCAAAATGGATTTGAACAACAGATACATATTTGGAGCGGTTCTACCTTGTGAGTGAGATATAAAATATAAACCACTTCATCTTGGTCCTTGATCTCTAAATCCTTATGCATGCATTTGATTCCTATCGACAAGCCTATGCCAGTAACATATCAGGTTGATCCCAAATTGTACACAATGGAAATCTCAGGATTGTCTCTGACATTTTCTGATGTTGCGGAATACACTATAATGTCTTGAGGACCATGTTCCTAACATCCATGTGTCCTTCAGGAAAACAACTGAAATAAAGTATTGGATTTCAAAAAGTTTGAACCGAGAACAAAATATCTCATTCTTATACAACTTCCGAATTGCTAAATGTGTCAAGCATCTCATTTGTATTAACCCACATTCAAACTATCTGCTCGCCACTTAATTACATACCTCCCCCATGAAAGATAATGTGATGTGTTGGTTCAGGGGATCACCTACATTCTCTAACACATATATGTTATTTTTTGCGATTCAAACAGAACCAACTGGATGTCATATACTGTGTATGCTTAGTAGACAGTCTGGTATTTAGTCATGTTTTTAATTTGAGCAGCAAAAGGCAGCACATTCATAATTAGTAACATAATTAGTTCCAGATGAAGAGAAGACTAGGCAGCAGCCTACAGTGAAAGAAGCAGGGGACTCTGCATTGCCTCTACAAAAAACAAATGACGCCATTTTGCTGGCCATAGATTTCTACCAAAATTTCATTTTGGTGAGACTGAAAAAAAATCATGGTACCAGTCATTCAACATTAATTCCTTGTGTATGAGAACAGCAGCAGTGTAAGATCTTTAGTGATTCCATTATATAGGTATCACAAAGGTGCATCCACTGATCTAACACCCCTGTGCATACAATCCCACCCTGCAATTCTAGGACAAGTAACAGGCTGTGTTTGGAGCTGAAATACTAATTTATTGAAATAAAACAGAACCAAACGTAGTCCCCAAACTGGGGAAGTAAAAAAGTAAAATATGTATATGTATGTTTAGAGAAACAACAAATGTCTGTCTGTACAAATCTCATTAAAATACAGTACATACATGCAGACACTCCATAAGTCAAATGCATATATTCCTAAATATTTCTAAACATCTAGTTCTAAATAGCGCAATACAATTTGCATTTCTTTGCTTTCCGGCCAGTGTGTTTTGTGAGGGTGTTTTGTAAGGGTGTTTTCCCACAGTGTGCCATCTGACAAAGCACTTTTTGATTGGTGGAATCTTCCCATTGGTTAATATAACAAGATAACATGCCTAAAAAATACAACCCTTTTTTCTTACTAGGTAAAAAGATTTCTGCAAATGGGAGCAATGGGTTCTGCACAATCTTGGGCTCATAATCTTTTTTCTGTCACAACTCCTCGTAGCAACATTACACATTGACGAAATATTGATTTGTAGATTCTGCAATCCTCACAAATGTAGAGACACCTGATGACTTATTTATATTTATACAATTATTATTAATTATCACAATATTGTGCTTGGTTTCTAATGGAGGAGACCCTCACAATGGCAGAGCCATTGTTCTTTTTCAACAATACTTCGTCATAATCATGTTTTGGCATATTAAATGTATTTCAAAGTGCTGAGTTTCCTTTCTTTCAAATTAAGGATGTTAAATCTCATGCTAGCATAATGAGTCATGTGAACATCTCTCAGAGTTCCCTTTGTAAAGCCTTTGTCATTGATTGTAGCTGATAGACGGTTATGTTTTTATTTGTCATCAATACTGAATATGATAGAGTCCAATGGGTAATTATGTGTCAAAGGTGATACCATCAATGCAATTGGTTGACATTGAAACACTGGGCCTTGAAAGCAGAGCTCCATGTCATGTTATCCATTTTTGTATCTCTTCAGAGGACCATAGATTTGGCTGTAATGGAATGTATTCCGCATATTTCTCTAAGAATATGTCCCTCAAGATAATCCCATCTGGGTGGGGCAATCCATTACTCTAAGACCTTGAGTATGGTAATCATTTGTAGTGCAGGACCAAATATTTCACTTTGATTCAAGATAACTAGGTCCATACATCTCTAGATTTCCAAGCTAATCTCCTGCGGTCTTAGATCTTCCGCCCATCAGCAAGGTTAATGCTGGATTAACAAATGTTTAGATGGTTGATGCGCTCACTGAAGAATTAATAGGACCAGCATTGTCAAATCCACCTTTGAAATTAGAACAGCAATATGGCAATGCAGCTTTAAACAGTAATGTATTCCATTTTTAAAGTCTTCCATATAACTATAACACATAATACATTTATAGTATGCCACTAATTACATTTATAAGTGCATCAAAGTATTTTCTGGTTTTGATTGCTTTATAAAATAATTACAGGTGAAAACCTTTAAATGCTTAACAATGCTATAGCATCAGAATTGGCATTGGTTAATTGGCTTTATCCCATTCTGCTTCCCATTATTTGTAGGGATTGAAGTTATATATTGATCAATCGAAGTGCTGCTCTTCCTTTTACAGATTCCATATCCCTTATCTGAGTGAAGCACATTGTTTCAGTGAGTAGGGTAGCATTTTTTGATCAAATATAAGTTTAATTTCAGGAAAGTAGCTTTCTGTATCCATTCTTGGGAGGTTAAAACTCAACAGGACTAAGTCATTGGGCTTTCTTGCATTTTTGCCTATGCAATTCCAATATTAATTCAAAGTGAGTAGGGAAATCAGCATAATTTCTCTGGTATTGTCTTTCAGGTGAGAAGGTAACTAACTGCATTGTACAGGCACACTGCTGGTAACTAATGAAAAACAAAACACTTGCACATGAAGCAAGGTACCCAGCACCTTTCGCTTTAGTTTCAGCCAATTTCCATTTCTCTTATTGTCCTCTGCATCAGTGTGACTTGCTCAGTGGAGGGAATCTGTCCCATATGTAACCCCATCCAGGAGTACAGGAGTTGCACAAATAATACCTATACTTCACTACCACCGTGGCCATCACTGCAGTCTGCTGCAGGACATGGACACAGTGGTGTGTGGTGAGGTGCTGAGGCTGTGGAGGAGTATAGAGGTTATCAGAATAAGCGAATGCCTAAATCAGCCAAAGTAGTCTGCCATTGCCCCTGTTCTGATTCCTTTGTGTTTGCCAAGTCAGTGTCTTTCATCTGTTTGCTATTTCTCCAAACTCTACTGAGAAGCAGGTAACATGTTAGCAAAGGTTCTTGTTGACTATGAAAAGGGAAGTGAACCAGTGGGGAAATAGAGCACAATAGAAGGGGTAGGTATTTGGAGGTCAACAGTAATAAAACAAACCATCTGTCCCCTTAACTCCATGGAAAATGAATGTGAAACATTAAAACTCTTTTATCTGTGTCTAAGTGATCTGTACTGACAGTATGTGGAAGCAAACTCTGCATACTTTAGTATTGCACCGTCTTGACCATCTTAGGCCATTTCTGAAGTGTCACAGCTGCATTATGAGTTCAAACCTTCACACAACTCTACCAGCTGAAAACATGATGGTGTCTCCACCAGCCCTGATGAGCAGTGATATCATGTTTCTACCCTCCATATTAAAAATTCTACTTCTCAATCCCTCATCATAAAACCTTACAGGGCTACAGCGGACAAAACATAGAGATAATGTTGTACAAAAGTGTCAGGGAAAGCACAAGAACAAAATAACTATTCTCCAGAGGACTTAAGAGAGACACACACAAGTAGTGAAAAGGAAAGCACACATCATCTCAATGTTGCACCTATGACCCCACTAACTTGGTTCCCATTCCCAAAGACACTGTAAAGACCAAGCCACACAAGAGAAGGCAATAGAGAACAATATGATACCTCTACAGAAGTTGGTAACACCCAAGTTATGCAATTTGTCAAGCACTCCCTTCCAACCAAGACGGAGCCAATTGGACAATCCAAAGTGTATGAATAATAGATACACACTTAGGGGGCAGGGCAATTTGTTGGAGAATCCTGGTGACAAAGAAACGCTGCAAAGATGCATGGAAATTTGTAATTAGTCTTTCTAGGAGCTGATACATTGTATACTAGAGGGAAATACGGAAAAGCATAGGGAGTATGCAAAATAGGGGCAATATATCCAAAGTGAAACCGCCCTCTGAATTTGCCAATAATCCTTCCTTGACTAATACAGTAGCCCTGATGGATTAATTTATATTAATTAAATGATGCATTGCATTCTGTCGCTGAAACGGAGTCCTTCTAATCGGAACCTCCCCCTTTCCTATTTCTCCATGCCATAAGCATTGTACCCTCAGGCCCTTTGCTGTGACAAGTCTTCTATCATCTCCAGTTACTGCTCTGATGTGAAAGCAGGCCAGGTTCAAAGGTCACATGTGCATTCCTGACAGCTGCTGGAAGGCCAAGGTCAGGCAGAGGAGGTTTTTTAATATTTCTGAACCTTTGATGAAAATATAATAATTGTGCACTCTTGTCAGGCTGGTGGCACATTTAACTATAACTATAAACCGTGTCTGGCTACTGAAGTGACACAATTATATATCCACAGCATGTAAATATCACACTAGTGTCAACTTGTTGAGAAGTGCTTCAGCTATGACAGCTCTGAGGAGGCTTATCTGTCTGGGCTAGCTGTCACTGCAACTGTCATGTGGGAAAATGCCTAAGAAGCTACTTCTTTGAACACCAGAGGGAAGCCTATCCCTTCCTCCCAGGGCACATGACACACTATCTAAGAGGTCTCTTGGCGACCAGTGCTTCAAAGGCTCACATAACAAAACCAGGCTCACAATTAGGTGATGATCTCTGTAGTCCATTTAAAGTAAGCCTACATGGAAGGAAGTTGGAGTTAGAGTAGCCAGAGGAGAAAACCATGCTGAAAGAGGGGTTTCTGCTAGGGCTCTGTACAACTTCCCATCCCTGTAACCTCCTGAATATAAAGGTTTCTAGGTATGATGTCAGAAGGCAAATGACATTGTTTACAGCAGCCTGGATTGGACCTCTGGCACCCGGCTTGCTGTGGACGAATCCACAGTAGCAGTTTACATTTTATAAGGGCAGTAGATCCTATCCTTACCTGATTCATATTTGGACTCTGAAAGAAGGATTCACATGGAACTCTTTTGGGGATACAATCTATTCTAAGGTTCTCTGCCATAGAGGTGAAGGAATAAGTGTCCATGCAGGTGAGAGCTAAGCCCCCTAACCATTCACAGGGCCCAGAGGAGGTGCCACCGATGTTGTACTAATGCCTTTCTGCTGGATGCACACTCAAATCAGGATCATGCTCACTTGATGTGACGGACCCTCTGTAGGTGACAGAGCACTTCCTGCAATGAAAGTGCAGAATTAATAACCCTGGATTGGGTCAGTCAAACCCAATCCAGGGTTAGAAACCCAGAAGAAGCTGGAATCCTGTTTTATCACCTCAAGACATAATTGGGTGAGTTTTAATGCTCTCAATGCACTCTGAGCTGCTACATGGCCTGCTGGGCTACTTGCGGCACTCTTCACATATTCAAACAGTTTACCTGTCTTTTGAGCCATCCAGCAGCTGGAGTTCTGAGCCGATGACTGACGTGAATACCTGTGTGCAACTGATTTGAATGAACTCAACCTGCTAAAAACCATAGAATCTCCCATCTTGAACACAAACTGAACCCTCAAGAAGCATTGTTTCACCACTGGTTCGGGCACTGCTTCAAACCACTGGAAGCCATTGACTCAACTGTCTCAAACTCCAACTCAACCCCCTCTTGAACCCACACATCAAACTGACTCAATGTCACTCACCAGTGGGACACCATGACTAAAATCACGATAAAAATGCGATTGCAGTAAAAACATCTAGAAGCCCAGCCCAATGCTGTTGAGTGCCAAAGACAAGAACTAAATGTATTTTGAAGTCGCCCCGTCTCAGAGCTCCACCTTAAAGGACCAACGTGCATTTAAACCACCACTTCTCTTCGTTTTTATAAATATACACTGGAACACTGACATTGCTGACATTGCTGACATTGCTGCTGTAATCTCCTGCCTGAACATCCCCCGTTTAGATCCAGAGTGCCCATTATTCTTAAAGTCGGTATTCTTTGTGTTGCCTTTATAGGGTTGTGTTTGTAGTATTTTTATTTAGTTGTGTGCAATTGTTGGTTTAATTAATTGTCATTTTGTTATTAGAACCTTGGTTGACCATCCCTTTATTTTGGGACCAATGTACTATGATTGTTCATGTTGCAAATGTACAACCTGCCGGGCTGGGCATGTTTTGCCTTTATGACTGGGATCACTGCTGGTTTAGTATTAGTGTGGGGATGAATAGGTGGTTTAGTGACTACTCATTCCTATACTCCGTTCTGAAAAAATATCTATCAATCTACAAGTAACCCCGGAGTTCAGTAATGATCTCACAAACAGGTATAATAATGCAAATACAATCTAAAATGTAATAGAAGACTAGCTTCCTCTGATGGAGATTTATTTATAAATACAGAAGGAACAATGCTCTTTTGATCACAAAAGAGCATACAATAGATAGCAAATCAGATTTGATGGTAAGCAGTGAGCTTCTTACAATGGGTTCAGTTTTAGGGACATTCTGACTAGGTTGTGGAGGGGAGTAAATGGAACAGTCACCGGGGACAATATATAAGTGTACATACATAGATTAAGGACAACCAACATTGGATATTTTTAAGCAGAGGCAGGCGGTACGACCAGCTGTGCTCGGGAAGTGACCATGATGGGGGAAGTGCTAGAATAGAGACAGAGGCGAGTTAGGGGTGAGGGAAAAATGTGAGCTGAAAGGCAGATGAGAGGTAGGTTAAGAGGGTAACCCAGAGGCAAGGAGGTAGGCTTTTAGTTTGGTTTTGAACAAATCCATGTGGACTGTTTCTCAGATGTACGGGGAAGAGAATGCCATGCAAGTGGAGCAAAAAGAGAGAAAGAGCAGAAGCAAGAGGAAGCATAAGGAGTGCAAGGGCCCACAAGGGGAGTTGAGGAGGCTAAGTATAGATTCTGAGAAGGCTTATCGAGTTCAATAGAGGAGGATAGGTACATTGGTGCCTTACCATGGATAGATCTGTGAACCAGGAGAAGGAATTTAAATATGGCTCTGTTTTGCATCATAAGCCATCCAGCCTAGTGATGACACAAGGAGGTAGGTGTGAAGTGAGGGTGTTCAAAGAGAGTCCTGGTAGCCAGGTTAATGATACTGTCGAGAGGACAGAAAGCATAGTTGGCGAGACCAAATAGGATGCTGGCACAGTAGTCCAGTTTAGAGAAGACAAGAGTGGTTAAGAGGTGCTTGACAGTGTTGAAAGGAAGGAGATGCCTGATGTTCCTAATATTTAGGAGGTTGAGGCGAGCTGCTGTTCTAGTTTTAGAGATGAAAGTAGAGAAGGCGTTAGAAGGATCATAGATGACGGCAAGTTTTCTAGCTGATAAAGAGTAGGGCAGAGTGTCAGGTGGGAACTGAATAGGCAGAGGAAGAGGTGATAGAGAGCTTTTGGCAAGGAAGTAGTGTACTTCTGTTTTGGTAGAGTTTAAAATCAGAGAGTCCAAAGCCATCCAATAGTTAATGGCAGAGAGACAGTTGGAAATTGTGATAGAGAGATAAGAGGAGAGTTCAGGAAAAGAGAACAATATTTGGGTGTCATCTGTGAAGAGTTGGTACAAGAACCCAAAGGAGGAGATTAGTACCCCAAGAGCAGACGTGTAGAGTGCAAAGAGGAGCAGACGCAAGGCAGAACCCTGTGGAACACCACTAGGTATTGGTTGAGAGGTGTTGTTTCTCCAGGAGACTGAGAATCGGCAAGGTGCAAGGTAGGATTCAATCCAGGCAAGGGCTTGATCATGAACCCCAATAAGAAAGAGAGTATTAAGGAGATCACACTGATCGAGAGTGTCAAAGGCAGCAGGCAGCTCAAGGAGAATTAGGATAGAGTGTAGGTCCGAGTGCAGAGGCGATGAAGTTGGACAAATTCACAAGAAAAGTTTCTGTGGAGTAACAGGAGTAGAAACCTGCTTGTAGGGGGTCTCTAATTTTGGTAATTTCTGCAGCAAAGTATTCAGCTAGGTCATTAGCTGTGAGTTTGGAGTTGATAGTCAGGAGTGAGTTTAGGGTGCCCTGTAGCCAGCAAGGATGGTTGGAGTGAGAGTCAATGAGGGTTAGGTAGAATTTCCATTTAGCTTGATCAAGAGACGACTTGAGAGAGTTCAAGGCAGAGAGGTAGAGTTGCAGGTCTTCATACGAGTGTGTATGCCTCCATTTGCGCAGCAACCGACACATGTCTGTGCAGAGTCAGCGTATGAATGGGGTGTCCCACGGTTAAGGATGTTTAGACTTAGGGGTGAAAGTAGGCAGTGGGAAATGGGAGGAGAATGAGTAACATAGTAGGGATTGGAAGCTGGAGAATGCAGTGTTGGTGGAAGAGGTGTCGGGTGTGAAGCAGGAGAGTGAGAACTGTAGGTCAGAGAGAGAGGGAGGGAATGGCAGAAGGTTTAATTTTCCTTTTAGTAATAGGGGAAGCAATTGATGAGGAAAGGTCAGAGCGTGGAAAGGAGATGGTGGTGGAAACAACTGAGTGATCAGATATGGATGGTATGACAGTACTTTTAGTGGCAGAGAGAGAGAGAGGTGGAGATGAACAAGAGATCCAAATCGTTAGCCCCCTGTGTGGGTAGGTAAGTTATGGATAGAGTGGAGAGCGTTGTGACTAAGAAAAGACTGAAGTTCATATTTGAAAGCCAAACAAGCGAAAAGTATCCACTTGTAATAAATAGTAACTAATAACAACAAAGCCATCCAAACAGAATTGCCATGAGAGGAACTCAATTGTATGATCAGGCTCTGTATCCAAGAAACAATGGAAAGGACATAAACCTCAATGATGACAGCCCAGCAAAGAGCTACAATTAAAGAAAATATCCTAAAGTTGAAACCTCATGATGGGGGTCGCCGCCACTTTAAATATGAATAGAATCTATTTGAAATATTATCATCAACAAAATAGAACAACGTGGCAGTTGAAATAAGCATCCTTCAAAGATGGTAGCAAAGGTAGTTAAGGGAATCATGGGGACAGAAGATTGGAAAGTGGAGGATATCCATGAATGAAAAAGGAAGAGGGTCTCTATCCTCACAAGATATGGCTCAAACTCCCAACTTCCTGCGACTCAATACGGACTGCAAAAAGCCAAAAGGAGCTTAATCCCAAATTAAGATCATTCTGAAACCACAATACACTGGGTTGAGGAAATGAAGTTGCATGTATTTCAGTGGTAAATCTGTTGAAATACCTCCAAATAATAGACTTACTGTTACCGACACTTAGTTTAGTGAAACTACCACTGGATTACAGCTAGCGGTATGGTGGCGTTAGTCCACATTTATAGATTTCAGCAGAATTACCGTTGGCGGTAATTCCACCAGTGTTAATTCTGTGGAAATGGGCTTATTTTGGCAGTAAGGTGGCAAAAGTAGCTCCATCATTTTTCTGGAAGTTTTCCCTCCACCCCACAGCCAAAACCATAGTTGGGTGGTCCGTTGATTCATCAGTATCTCTATTACTGCTGCATTACCGCAGATTTGACTTAGGGCCCATGTTTAATAGTGCAGCAAAGCCAGAGCTGTTGTAGTCCTTTGCAAAGAAAAATAAATATCTTCATCTCAGTATAACCGCACTCCTCACACTGCCCAGTACTTAGGTGTAAACTCATGCTGAAAGGTGGGAAGTCTTGTTGGAAAAAACAGCAGAAACGGTGCAGCGTACAGACCAACCCTACCAAACTTTTACTCATTCCGATCACTAGGTCATATTGTGCAGTGTATTGGTTTTATCTGATACTAATCTTTAGAATAGGTTCTCTAACATTTCTTTCCAGTTTCAGCAATTGCAGTAGAATTTGATATAACATTGATTCATTAGTAGGGTGGTATTATACACTTAGAAAGTAAGTGTGTCACAGAGAGTGACACGGCATTTCGGTGTGAAGTGCCAGAGGTGTCCCAAGGGGCAGATATACGAACTGAGGGGTTTAAGCAGGTGCCAATGGAAAAGTACGAACACGTGGCATAAGGAAAACGGCTAATCTGATTTTATTTGGAGGTTTCTAGAAGGTTCATGGCCAGATTATTGGCACAGCGAGCCATCTGTGTCGAGGACGGACTAGAATAACTTTCGACAAAGGGAGGTACAGAGGAGGGGTGCCTTCCTTCAGACATACTGGACAGCAGACTATTGTTTGAAAGGTCTTCTAAGTTTTGAATCAGTTATAGGGTCATGTTCTATTAAGGTGGAGGCCTAGTAGGTGGGGTAGGTCTTTGCGGGATTAGGCGGGTAGAGTGTACACTGTTGCTTGTCTTGAAAGGCAATACAACTGTCTCTGTCTTTTGCATCAACACTAAAACAATTTGTGTGGGCTCAGTTTCTCCAGCCTTCATCAATGTTTGCAACCTACCAAATCTGCACTGCCTTTGTGAGCTGCAAATGCTATGAGAATACCTGAATTACACTCTACTTCATGGATATGTGTGAACTTTCGTTGCCTGCTAAAAACTCCTCCATGAACAACTTAAGAATGGTTAACAAGGCAGATATAGGGGCTAGTCAAGTAGGACACATGTCCAGTGAGCTACAAGAAACCATCCCAACCTCAACCGTTACAAACAGTGGCTGCTGTGACCTGATGATATCACTTCCCCACTGAATTCCCCTTACAATTGACTATTTCTTTGATAAAGAAGAAAATGAGACGGACCCCAGACTGGACTATTGAGATCCCATCCATTTATGTGAAATGCAGTCATCCTGTATATTGTTTCTGGCCTATCCACCCAGTACAGCGCCAGATTCCCTTCTTTCTTTATTATGCCTCAAACGTATTAATATGTTTTATTTAGATGTTTGGACCAAACATCTAAATAAAACATATTAATACGTTTGCCATTTTTAGCTGAATACATAAATACAATAAAATAAGCACTCACGTAGCAGGTATATCTGGAGTTTGTCTAGTCCTTGTCAACCACAGTCTTGTGGCACCCCTTACTGTGCACATAAGGCAGTGCAGTCTTGTATTTTCTGAATCTATGTGGGTTTCTTCACAGGTGACCTGATCTCAGCAATGAGGAAGGAAAGAGCAAATACGCTGTGTCTCTCAATTGGAGATGGCATGGCACCCGTTCTCTTTTCATGTCTCATGGGCAGTGGGGCATGCTCTTTGCATGGAGAAGGAATGTTGGCAATGCAAGGCTAAGACCAGCATATCGCCTCGTCCCCATTTTATATGTGATAACAGCTGGTAATTGCTGGCTCTACCAACAATCATTCAAATCTAGAAATGTTAGGTATTGATTGGTACATGTACACTTTCTAAATTTACTACGATTTCAGCGATTTCAGACATTTAAAAGTCTGCAATATCCACTTTTAATATGTGCAATGCTATTGGTAAGTCTTTTATGGAACCATGCATTTAATACTGAGAGCTTTACTCTACTTGATGTTTTCGCAGCACTATCACACATTGGATGGGGTTGCATGAACAAGAAAGATGGTCGCTCTGTGAGGAACTCAGTGACTGGGCTCTTGTACTGCCTCACTCTGTTTGGGGAGACGGATGACTCTCTGCCCCAAGAATAGGGAGATTACTAATGTCTTTCTGCTCCATTGCTAATCCATCACTACTCGTTTTCCTGGAAGAGGGCAAGCGGAGACGTAGTAAACAGAGCCTACAGAACAATGGAAGCATTGGGGAAGTGGTCCAGGGGAGGAAAGAAGCCACATTTAGAGGATTCTCCAACCTCTCATTGGTGGACAATCATATTACCGCCGATAGATGAGTCTTCAGCACTAGGGCAGGGAGCAATTGCATCTCAGGTGGAGGTTGAACAGCACTATTTCGGGGGGGCTGGAAGAGGGCACATGTAAGGCAATGGGGGAAGACTCTAATGGCTGCAAGAGATTGTAGTAGGTTCTCTTCATACTTCAAGGGCCACTGGTAGTGGTAAGACGCATGTATACATTAAGAATCAAGAAAAAGATGATTGGTACGGCTGGTAATCCAGTATGAGTTTTTATCCCATGTGGTCCTTCTTGCCCAGGTAAAACATCATGGGGGGAAAAATAAAAGATAGATACCATAGGTATCACAGGGAATTTCAGAGCCCAAATAGAGAGGACACACCTGTAGGAGGATACATAGTTGGAGGACAAAAAGTACTCTTTATTTTATATTTATTTGGTCATTTGTAAAGTCTCACCTTAACACAGAATACTTCAGTGCATCATAAAGGAAGAGCAGGGTACGCAGAAAGGAGTGTGATTGGGCGGCTATGGGATGGAACTATCAAGGTGTTGATAAACCATATATTCAAAACCCTAGCTGATACAACAAATAGGCATACAGAGACAACAGGTGTTTGCTAGAAGAATAAAAGTACTATGTAAACACTCTATTTCTATCAACAATATGTTTAGATATATTGCAGTCAAAGTTAGTGTTTTGGTGTTGGACTGGCCGCAGAATTAATACATTTATTTATCCATCACTCCTAAGGCCTTCTTGAAGAACAAGGTTTATAGTAGTTTTCTAAATTTCATATGGTTTGGTTCTTGCCTCAATGTATGTGGCAGGGTGTTGCAAAGATCGGGCCTGTAAACATCTCTTTCCAGACATTTTCCGTTCAATTTTAGCTGGGGACAGGTGATAGATTTCAGAGTTTTTTGTGGAATATACTACTGGATGTAGTGTAGAACAGCTTACATTAAATGTGGGCTTCGCTGTCTAGCCAGCGCAGGTTTCTTCAGATATATTTCTTTAGACCAAAAAACATTTTAGCTGGCATGTTGCGGAATGCCTTAAACCATGTTAGCTCCAATTTAGGGAGACCCCGTAGGAATGTCATGTGTGGTCCAAAAAGAGTCAAAGCATGACATTAAGTAAAGATGTATCACACTTAATACAAATAACTCTTCTCTGGGGTAAAATCCAAACATACTGGGCCAGGACTGCCTTTTGTCAACACGTCAAGGGTCTCATTCTAACGTTCACAAGATATTGGGAAACCTCCTTGGAACTCACAATCTTGGGGCTGCGTTAGCCACACATTGATGGTGGGTTATGATCAACTTCGATCCTTCCTTCAGGTCCTTGTTAGCCCATAGTGTTTTCTCTTAGTTCCTAACTTACTCCTCAAGTCTTCTGACTATCACCTCCTAATATCTTCCTGCTGTCACCTCCTGACTACCTCCTCCTTTTACCTTCTGATGTCCCTCTCCTGAAATATACTGCAGTCTCTCTCCTACATCTCCCACTGCTACTTCTCCCACTTGACCCCAGCCTCCACCACTCTTTCCAGTCTTTTCCCCAAACCCCATACATCCTTTTCTCACACTAATTTTCCCTCAATAACTTCATCTCTCTTCCCTCCCTCCCTCTATCACTCCCAGCCTCACTACCTCCATCTGTCAGTCCTTCCCCCAATCCCTACATTCCTTCTTCCATCTCTTCATCCCTCCTTTGCTACCACAATCCTTCCATCCGTCCCATATCAATCCTCCATTCTTCTCTCCTCCCTCTGCATCCCTCATTCTTCCTTCAATCCATCCCTGCATGGCTCCATTCTGTGCTTCCCTTCCTCACACCCTCCATCCTCCCAACATCCTGCTAATTACATCGGTACATTCCTTCCCTCCTTCCATCCAGTCCTTCATCTCTCTGCCCTTGCCTGCATCATGCCTCCCCTCCTCCGCCCCATACCCTTACATGCATCTCTCCTGCCATCTTTCCTGCTTGCATCCATCCATCTTTCCATTTGTCCATCTCTCCATGCATCCCTCCACTGATCCTTACATCCCTCCTTCCATCCCTCTATCAGTTCTTTGATCCGCCATCCATTAGTCCATCTCTCCATCAAACCCTCAATCAACCATCACTCTCTCCATCCCCCATCGACCAACTATCTCTTCATCCCTCCAGTCCTCCATCCATCCATCCCTCATTGTCTCCATCCATCTTTCCCTCCCTTCATCCCTCATCATTCCCTCAACACATCACTACCTTTCTCCCTCCCTCCATTGCGTCATCCATCCCTCTATCCCTCTCTCTATCTCACCCTCCCTGAATACAGTCCTGCCTCACTGCATACATCCCTTCAATCCTCCCTCCCTCTTAGGTTAGATCGTGTTCACATCCCACACATGCCAAATTTCATGGATTTTGTTGCGAGGAATCAGTTCATCTTAACTTATATGGCTAATATGAAACTGTTTATATAGACGAATACCAACATTCTAATGCTAATAACATTTGAATATCTGGATAGATTTGGATGACATTTCCCAAGAAAGGTATTTGTCTCAGACCCATCCAAATCGTAATTTCTGGGATAAATCCACTAAAAAGGTGAAAAGTTATTGAGACATTAAGAATGTTCTTGAAATGCTGCTTCTGGCTTATTCCATTCATTCTCCCATTGAGAAAAAGTGCTTCTATTGAACACCTGTAGCAGGAGAATTGCTGGATGGATCTGAACCAATTAAGAAACAACGTGGCACAAAGCAATTTAGATGTGCCTTTTGGTTGTTCGGGGTAGCCGTCAAATAGATTTTTCAACTATTCGATGGAGAAGGGTGTTTCCCTGCTCCTGAAAAACGTTTATGTATCTCCAATGGTATTTTGTGGCAACACTCTTTTTCTATCAACAATATGTTTAGATATATTGCAGTCCAAGTTAGTGTTAGGCTTTTCAGAAATGAAAACCTGACATTTTTTGTTTTTTCTGAATACGAGCAATTCCTGCGGTAAGCCCAAGAGAAGCCAAAAACCTAATGTGCTCGAAATTATATTTGGATGAGTATAAGGGGTGGATTCATATCAGGCTAAATTTGGGGAAGGGCAAAGAGGACCACATGTTCAGTTATTGAGTTTGAGGTGGGTTTGGTAGCCAATTTGGGCAGAAGATTACAGGCTTGTCGGGGGAATCCAGCGGGAATTGTACACGATTCCTATGGTTAGGTCGCAAGACATACCTGGAAAAGAAAATACCTCACATTAACTGAAAAGTGAAAAAGAGTCATGGCAGATGGTCAGGGAGGAAAACACAACCCATATAATCAATTGCCTATGGACCACTGGGACTTGGTGATAGTCTTTTAAACTTGTACAGAGGTAGGATCAGAACTACAAGGCAGAGGGATATGGGTCCTTTTTAATAATTCGTGTAAATTGTACAGTGGACAAAGCTGAAGGCCATGGGCAGTGGACCATGATGATGCCGTATAAATCCTTCCTTAAAAAAATATTTAGGGCAACATGGGCAGTGGACTCTGCCAAAGGCCATGGCAACTGGTCATGGCAAAAGGTCATGCCTAGTGGGCGACTGACAAAGGCCCAAGGGAAGTAGACCGTGATCCTTCTCTCCATGGACTTAGGATATGACGTGTGGGATTTTGTTAGGTCTAGGGAGGGAGGTCTTGCCCTTGACTGGTAGCCAGTGGCCTTCTCTCTTTTAAAATCATTGGTAAAACATGTATAGTGGCCACAGCTGAAGGCCAAGGCTAATAGGCCCTGAAGAAACAATAGCATAGTATAACAAAACCCATGCAATACTTTAGTTAAGAGAGAGTCAAGATGATCTGATTTACTGCAAAAAAACTCGATGAACCCATACATTATATCAAAGAAGGGATTAAAAATGAGCAACAAAATGACAAGCATTGAAGTGATACAGAGGATATTTCCATTGCTGGCATTTGAATGCTACAGGCAAGTATCCTCCTTAACTGAAATATTATGCCATTGCGCTAGTGATTGTCTATGGAGCTTCAGGAAATAACTGCTTAATAACTCTTGAACCTTTGCATGAACAAATTGAAACAATGTCAGAGTAAGATGATAGAGATTCCACCAATGCATGGAACATTTCAGCATTATTCATGGCGGCTTCAATTTGAATTTTGTAAACCTTTGACTGTATGTTGAACAGCGTTCAACACATGGTCTTCACATAGGAAAAAAGAAAGTCGACCCAAATATCTTAAAAATTGTCCACATCGATTTTCCCAATTTTGGCATGCACCTAGATTTCATCATGAATTGTTGCACTGAAACACATTGAGATAGGAACTGTATGAGTTTCGCAGTTCGTACAGTATCAGGTAATATTATCCCCACCAAAAATATCGCCATATATATGGTCATCGGGAACGGCCATAGGTGATATTTTTGTTGGGGATAATATTAGGAGCGGGGGTTTCAAGGGTGTCTCCCGCTCCTTTTAAAATAATACACGGTTGCAGGGGGTACCCCGCAGGTTGCATGGATTAATATCGCTGCACAAATATGGCAATATTTTTGTATGCCAATATTTTTGCGGGATATTAACACATGGAACCGTTGGTACAGTATGCAATTTACGGCTGACTTTGTTGTTAGTTTTCAGGACATGTGATCAATGTGTATGATTCATACAAACTGTACAAAGAGGTGTATTACTTTCACAGGCCATTGATCACACAATTTACATCTCCTCAAAACTGACGTCAAAGTCAGGACTGATTTTGATGTCATTTTTCAGAGATGCAATGGATGTGTATGGATGTGTATGTTTCATCCGGCTGTACAAAGAGGGTTATGAGTTTCACAGTTCGTACATTACACAAATTTACTTCATCTGACAATGATTTTGAAGTAAGTTTTCAGGAGTTCAGGAGCAAATAAGTTTCACAGTTCATACAATACAGATTTTGCATCTTCAGAAAGCTCACAACAAATTCATGGCTGACTTCGATGTAAGTTTTCAGGAGTTGCAATTTGCATACAAATACAAACTGTACAAAACTTTTATGCCTCTTGTATGTATCGAAAAGTCACCTGAAAGTTAGAGTTCACTTTATTGCGAGCTTCATAGTTATAGGAAGCATAAATGCCTGAGAAGAATGAAGGCACATTTTATATACAAAGTCTACAGGTGCATGTGAATGATGAATACTAACACACATTTGAAAACTGACATAAAAGTCAGGACTAACTTTGATGTCAGTTTTCAGGAGATGTAAATTGCATTACATGTACACACTGTAAAACTACACACATGGTCGTATAACAGATGCTCCTATGCTACATGCTCCAATAACACACACTCTTGATATACACGCTCCTATGACACATGTTCTCCTATGACTTGCATTCCTTTGACACATGCTCCTAGGACACATACTACTATGACACACAGTCCTATGATGCACACTCCTACAACACACACTCCTACGACACTTCCTCCTATGACACATGGCCCTATGACACACTCTCCCACAACACACACTCCAATGACATATGCTCCAACGACGCATACATTTACTATGCATGCTCAGGTGCTTCTATGACACATGATCCTATGACATGTGCTCCTATGACACACACTTCTGCGATACATTCCTACAAATGACACACACTTCTATGATACTCACAAACGACAGATACTATTATGATGCACGCACTTACAACATACACTCATCATACAGTTTATTTTATTTTTTAATGCGCTCAAGAGCAGTGGAGTGTGAGCAGTGTGGGTAGCTGGCATTTGGGCTGGCATTTTTTAACAGTAGCGCTGTACTGTGAGGTCTGTGCATCGGTTGGAATTAGTCATTGGTAAGGTGTTGTTGAAAGAGAAATGTTTTGAGAGATTTGCAAAAATTGGAGAATTGTGCGGTCATTCCTACTTGACACCGGGATCGAGTTCCAGAGGGTGGGTGCATGACAAGAGAAGGATTGTTTATGGGTCTTCTCTTTGCGGATGAGTTATGATTCAAGCCATTCAGTTGATTTGCTGTGCGAGAAGTGTGTGCTACCAGATATGTGGAGGCTAGCTGCCAGGTATGCTGATGTACTACTCATGACTGCTTTGTAGATGATACACACAGTCTTGAACAGTATCCTGGCTTGGAGTGGAAGCCAATGTAGTTTGCATAGGATGGGGGTAATTTTGTCAAATTTTTATGTTCCCATAATAAGATGTGCTGCAGCGTGATGGACTGCTTTTAGGGGAGCCAAGTGAGCAGCTGGGAGCCCTATCAGGAGCGCATTTCCTATATCGATATGTGAGACCAAAAGGGCCAGAACTACAGTAAAGAGGTCCTCCGGCGGCATGAAGGGTTTGATTTTTCAAAGGGTAGAGATTCTCAGCCAGGCCATTTGGGCCTTTTTGGCTATGTATTTCTGGAAGGACAGATTGCTGTTAATGGTGAAGCCTAAAGATTTAGCTGAGTCTGAGAGTTGTGTACCAAATCCTTCTAGGCGCATATCATTGAGCCATTGTTGGATATATTGTTTTTTAGAAGACAGACCAATGACGGTGAATTCAGTTGTGGATGGGTTTAGTTTGAGGTAGGCAGTTGACATCCAGGACTGGATGATGGCTTGTTAATTGTGGAGATGAGTGATGACTTGTGCGCTATTTATTGTCATGTATAAATAACTGAGTATCGTCTGCGTATTGGTGAATGGCTATATTGGAATCTTTGAGAGGAGTGCCTAGACTCTAGGCCCTAGAGGCTCCACTTAGACTGCCTGCTGTTATGCTGTTACAACACTTGCTCTTGCTCTCTTTAATTGTAAACACATATATTGCCCAGAAGGACATGCCCCTGTACCTGGTTTTAAACGATTGTAAGGCGGCTTTTGATAATGTCGACCAAAGGTTGCTGTGGTCATCCTTGTCTGACCGTGACCTGTGCCCCAGTTTATTAACTCCATCAGGAAACTAACAATACTTCTACTGTCAGGGGGGGCCAAGTGGGAGAAATAACAGAGCCCTTTGTAGTCAGTAAGGAGGTTAGACAGGGATGTGTAATGGCTGCCTACTTAATTACACTATTTATCAACAGCATTGCCAAATCCCTCTTGCAAACATAGACTGATGTGCTATTGATAAATTCTGAATGCATGAGTGTACTAATGTTTGCTGATGATGCAGTTTTTCCCACCACAACTCTGCATGCATAAGGAAACATTTGGCTGATTTTGCAACATTAAGGTGCAATATGTACTTAATAATGAATGCAACAAAAACATAGATCATGGGATGTCATAGAATGAAGAAAAGAAAATAGCTTTTATGATTTTCTTGGTGTGTGGTTCAACAAAAACAGGAACTGGAGTTCCTATATACAGAAATGTACATTGACAATGACCAGACACACCGGGGCACTCTTGAACTTTTCAAAAGCATTATGGCACTCCATAATTTTTTCAGCCCTAGAAGTCTATAGGTCGCAAATACAATCAGCTATTTTGTATGCGACTGAAATCTGGGGGCAATGTGAGATATCAAAATTAAAGGTTTGTGAAAACAAATTTTAAAGTATAGCCGTTGATTTGGAATTGGGATAGGCTGGCATGGAATACCATGCACACTTGAAGCCACTTCTATTCTGAGTTAAGCTGTGGTCCAGCAAAGAATTGTACAAGGGTGCTTTGCTGGACAATCATGTTAAACCATGGGCATGGCTTTAGCACATCAAGAATCTTCTGATAAAGATCGGTTTAGGCTCCTTTTGGTACAACCGTGAATCATTGGTTAGGGCTGACTTAGGAAAGCTAAGTGTTTTTTACTGGGATTGGGCACTAACAGATTGGTTCAGTAAAAATGAGTGCAAGCGCTCCTTTAACATCTAGATTAAAACTAAACTGGTTCTAGTACTCGAGCAATTTATCTCCTGGATGAAACCAGTAGGTGCATGAAATATTTACGTTAAGCTACTTTTGGGAATATTACCCCTACATTTTAAAACCAGAAATTGGGCAACACCAGTTATTTTTGGTGCCCGATGTTTGGAGACCAAAGGGAGATGAATACCACTTCCTCTTTTTTGTACAGTTTTGAGCCAGCTCAGAAGAAGATGGCTTGTTGCAGCTCTAAAATCAAATAATATTAACACTATCTGAGGGGCTCTGGTATTTTATAAAACTCCCAAATGTTTGTCCAAAGGCTGTGTAATCTCAAGTAATTTACTCAGAGCTTGGAATTGCTGGAAAACAAATATTGTAAATGTTAAATAATGATATCACTTTTATTGTAGGTTATTAGAAGCTTTTACATGCAAGATCTGTTTTTAAAAGTATATCTCATGCCTATGAAGTTTGAAATGTATCACTTTGTTTTATAGTTGAATTTTATTGTGATATTGTATTATTTTTATCTGTAACTTATCTGTAACTTGCTTTTATGGTTTTTAAACTGAAATAATGTGTGCATTCATTCGTTCACTTGCACAGAATCAATATCCAGATTCTATACACAATTTACACATACATTTAGAATATGTACATTATGCACACTGAACATTTACACCTATGCAAAATGTACATGTACATTATGCACACTTTGACTTTGCTTTGAGTTTACAGGAGATGTAATAAATGTGAATCTTTGAAACAAAACTGTTCAAAGAGGTGTATGAGTTTTACAGATGTACATCACTCAATTTACATCTCCTGAAAACTCACATCAAAATCAGGGTTGAATTTAATGTCAGTGTTCAGGAGATGTGATGAACGTGCATCTGTCATGTGTACTGTATAAAGAGGTGTATGAGATTCATAGTTGGTACGTTACACAATTTACATATCTTAAAAACTCAAATCACAGTCAGACCTGACTTTTATAGAATACGTATAGGGGGCATATAGGACATGTTTTTTTTAATTAAGTTTATAGTGTAATTGGTTAATTAAAACCTTATAAACTTAGTAAAATCTTAGACCAAATACAATTACAATTCTTTAAAACCTATACACAATAATTCATTACATTTGAATTCATACACAATATGTCATTACAGTTTTCAATTCATAGTATACTTCAATAAAACCATCATCTTCATATTATAATCAAACACTATTAACATTCTCAATCAACAATTATTAAAACATTGAAATAAAATAAAATTCACAGTCAGCCTTAATTAATTAGCATCCTACTATATCTACCTCACTATTATTAAAACATTAATTTCATATGGTGTACCAGCAATACATTATCATTCCCCTCCCCAGCCAGGCTTCATTCTGACTCTCTTCCAGATATAGGGCCTCATCACGTGTTGGGCGGTAACGCTGGCACTAATAGCGCCAGCGTTATCTGCCCTACCGCCAAACCCACCGGCGCTATTAGCGCTGGATCACAGGTTTGGCGGATTTGGAAATCCCCATTCCCCATTGGGCTCAATGGGAAAATTTCACGCTCTTACCGCTGGCGGACTTCCCGCCGGCAGTGTGAGTGCGAAATTTCAGCGGATTTCCCCTCAGCCAAGAGCTGGGGGGAAATCAGCCGAACCCATGTTTTGGCGGACCCTTAAATCCGGCAGTAATAGCGCTACCGCCGGATTTAAGGGTTACCGCCAAACTCGTGATGAGGCCCATAGTCTGTTGCCTCTGTATAAACCAGGGTTTCAGCCATATATATCGTCAACCAAAACTGATCACTAGTTATCATTCTAAGGTGACTAACTATATCTTTATACCCCTTATAGTACCATTCCTGCAATTTATCGCAAGCAGTTAGTAAATGTCTAATGGTCTCGACCTCTCTACAACAATTTCTACAAATTATTTCGCCTCTCGGTACTCCAGACCAAGCCCTCACATATTCATTGGATGGTAAGATATTAAAACGCAAATGAATGATGAATCCGGCAAAGTCCTTGTTCATAATCTTCCCCAGATAAGTATGGGGGTGAGCCGGTTTAATCCCCTTTAGGACATACAAAGCATACCTTTTCTTACCTGACAATATTGTCAAATTTTCACTGTAGTCCCATTCAATTGCTTTCATTTTCAAACGCTTATACATATTTTTAATTTCTCCTACTTTGCTCGGAAGACTGACATTGATAATATCTAGAAAGGGGATAACTGCATTTTTCAAATTCTTCATGAAACTGTTCAGCTTATCCTTCTTTAGCAAGCATCTACCAATCACACTCATTAGTCCCTCTTCAGAACTATCCCATACCATAATTTTCACATATGGCTTACAACATCTTATCTTCCACAGAGTTGCAAGTGCAGTTAACTCCAATTTGCATCTCATGGCTTCAACAAGTGTAGCATTTGCTACCATCATCACTGGTCTCCACTATTTCCCCTCAATGATCCCCAAATTAGCAGTGTGTTTTTCCCCCACTGATTCTGATGCATATAGTGCCACCGGCACAATACAAATCTTACAGATTTCCAAAAAGCCTTCCATAGAATGATCCCCCTTTTTGCCCATATACAATCTCATTGTATTCCATTTTTTCATCACCTTAGATTCTCTCATTTCTTGATACAAATTTCGGGTGGTGGGGTTATTCATCATTGGCATTCCCAAATAAGGGTAGATCTTCACTACCTCAATTGTTTCTGTGTCAATTTTCCACTTAAATCCGTTCTTATCCCTATTACTTTTGTATCCCCCAAACTTATTGATCTTTGTTTTTCAACATTGATGCTCAAATTGTTATCTTTAGCATATACATGTACTGCATTTAACATTCTCTGGAATCCTATCGATGTTTTATCTAGGATAACAGTGTCATTCGCATACATTAACCAGCTAATGGCCAGCTCCCCCACTTTTGGTGGATTGTTGTTAATTCCTTCAAACCTTTCCCACCTACGGGCCACATATAGGACATGTGCATTTTATGACTTTATACCAAACAGCCATACACTATTTATGTACCATACACTCACATGACACTGATACACCACATACTCATGCACATTGCACCACATAGTCTAACGACACACTCTCTTATGACACGCTCCAATGACACATTCTCCCAGGACTCATGCTTCTAAAACACATGCTCCTACAAAACGCGCTCCTACAACATGTGCTTCTATGTCACACGCTCCTATGAAAAACATTATTATGACACACACTGTATTGACACATGTTCATATGACACATGCTCCTACGGCATGCTCTCCTAAAACGCACACTCCTACAGCATGCTTCCACCCATGACAGGCACTCCTATGACACATGCTCCTGTGGCACACACTGTATGGCATACACTGTAATGCACACAAACCCCTTTGAAACATGGCCCTATGACACACACACACTCCTATGACACAAGCTACGATGACTCACACGCATGTGAAACACACTCCTATAACACATACTCATACAACACACACTTTTACAACACATACTCCTATGACATATGCTACAACAGCACACACTCTTCGGACACATGCTCCTACAACACATGCTTCGATGACACCCGCTCCTATGACCCACACATTTTGCACACTCCTACCATGCAAGTTCTTACAACAGACACTCATGACACAATTACACCACGTGCTGATATGCTTATACAACACATGCTCAGAATCAATATACAGCTTACATGTACATTTAGAATGTGTGCATTACACACACTGAGAATCAACGTACAGCTTCTATACAAAATGTACATGTACATTTAGAAGATGTACATTTCAAACATCTACACTACTATACATATAAAAACTAGTGTGTCCATGTATTTAATGTAAAGCGCATTGCTCCTATCCCTTATGGTCATACGTTAATAAAGCCACAGAGCAAGCAATCCTACTACATTCAATTATAGTACATACATTCACATGCTATTCACCATACTCCCCATAAAACAGTGACATTATAAATAAAAAACCTTTTGTAATTAAGGTTAAACTTAGAAAAAGTAAAGTGTAGAAAGAGTAGCAATAACAATGTTATGGTAAGTCTACCAAAACAATGTTAAGTGTACAAAGAGTTGTAATAACAATGTTAAGGTACAGGCATTCACTGTATACCACTACAAATTTAGCTATGAAACCCAAAGTATAAACTCTCACTCCATAAGACTAGAAATCTATCCATATTCCTCACTTCAAGTTACATCAGTACCACAGGTGAAATGGTATTTCAGCATTAGGCTGAAGCAGTGCATGCCCACAAAGTATTTGAAAATCAGGCAAATTAGAGCACCAGGAAAATGAGAGATAACATTTTAAGACCTGAAAAATGTATTGGTATCTGCGAGCAAGTGCAGGAGCGGAACACAAACGAAATAAAAAATATAGAACAAAAACACAAGCAAACACATACATACACACACCATTCAGTCATACGCAGTAGGGTCGGAGTAAAAAAACAAAATGAGAAATATGCCATGCAATTAAATATATTCCACAAAACACACAAGATGATCTAACTTACCAAACACGCATTACTAAATCGTATGCAGACCAAAACACACACATAATAAGAGTTGAGAGACAAAACGAAATTTAAAAATGTTGGTTTTATGTTGCTATGGTTGATGCTAAAGTTAGTCTTATGCTTAATAATAGGTTACAGCTTAACAATGGCATTTGAAATGTGGACCCCATATTTGTTTTATTTATAGGGCATTTATAATGCACCTATACAGAAAAAGTGTGTTTCAAGGAGCAGTCTTGTATGGACTGACCACTCCCTCATATTATTCGACATCAACCAAAACAATCCTAACCCTAAACAGCGCCCCTACGCACCAGCCTGCCTGACTAGAAACAAGCGCAACATCACTGCAGAGACCCTCACACCACTGATCCTCCCCCTTCTAAACACACTCCCAGCTACCGCCGACCTTAACCTTCTAGTCAACACCTACAATGATGCCCTAACTAGCGCCATTGATGCCGTTGCCCCGCTAAAGCAACGCAAATGTAAGCCTATAGCTCACTTGAACCCTTGGTACACACCGGAACTCAAAACTCTTAGAAAAAAGAAAGCCAAGGTGGAAACCCTATGGAAAACTAACCCCTCTGCAGAAAACAAATCCAATCTCACGACCATTTCCTCCCACTATAAGAAAGAGATAATACACACTAAAAAAGAAGCCTATAATGTTAGAATAAATAATGCCCAATCTTCTGCTAAAGAACTCTTAGCCATCCTGAAGGAATTAGAAAATCCGAACCCTCCAACTGATACCTGCGTGAAGGACAAGCCATGGTGCACCAGCATCCAAAATTCTGTAGCTAACAAAATCACTGGTCTTCAAAACAAAATCGAATACAAAAGATTACAACTTTCAAATAGTAACGCCTTCATACCTAGCACACCCACCCCGACCAGCAATACTTCCGGCTTTACATTCAAACCGGTTACTATACCCGAAATTCAAAAAATCATAGCATCCCTTAAACCTTCTAATTGTAAAGGGGACAGCTGCCCCGCACAGACCATTAAAGATGCTGCGCGAGACCTAGCCCCCTTCATCTCCAAACTAGTAAACCTATCCTTCTCGCCCAATTCTGTACCTAATAACCTGAAACAGTCATGGGTTCTCCCTCTCCCAAAAAAACAATCTCTCGACCCGGCCATTCCCACCAACTACAGGCCTATCACCATGGTCCCCTTCCTGCTAAAAATCCTCGACAGAGTTGCCTACCTGCAAATCCAAGATTACTTGGAGTCCAATCAACTGCTAGGCCTGCGTCAATCTGGCTTTCGCCCTCAACGCGGAACGTAAACTGCCCTTGTTGACCTCAAAAGCCAGATTGATGACATCAAGGACAAAAACAAAGCAGCCATCCTACTCCTCCTAAACCTCTCAGCAGCCTTTGACTTGGATGACCACAAGATACTCTGCAACCATCTCTCTCCTGCTGCCTACTTCTCCCCCTCTGCTGTCACGTGGATACAATCCTTCCTAGCCAACAGAACCATGAGGGTTTTCTCATCTGTGGCCGCAGCCGACCCCATCCCCATCACTTGTGGTGTCCCACAAGGGTCCTGCGTCTCCACCACCCTCTATAACATCTTTACAAAGCCTCTCTTTGATAAACTGGACCATCTGGGTGTCACCTACACCAACTACGCAGACGACACCCAGATACTCCTCTGGCAACTACAACACTGACGCCACCAGGATTAACGAAATGTTCAGCATCATTCAGGCATGGATGGCCACACATGGCCTCTGCCTGAATGATGAGAAGACCGAACTCCTCCTAGTCGGGTCCCCCAATAATCTACAGAAACTCAGCCCCGATTATTCCAACTTCACCATAGATGGCAACATCATTCCAGTTGTGAATAATGTGAAAACTTTAGGCTTCTACCTTAACGCCAATACCAACCTCTCAAAACAAGTTAATATGACTGCCTCAGCCACCGCATACCGGGAAAACTAATCAGGGCCTGTAGACCTTTTCTATCTAAAAACAGTTGCCTCATTCTGGCGAGGGCACTCATACAATCGAAGCTTGACTACTGTAATAGCCTCTACCTTGGTGCCAACCAAGTCATAATCAGATCCTCCAAAATAATGCGCTGAGAGCAGCACTAAATAGTCCCAAGAGAGAGCACATCTCCCACACAAGAATACCTTGCAAATGGTTATCCATTGAACAAAATATTGACCTAAAAACCCTCTGCCTCACCTACAAAGCCTTAAACCACCTAGCCCCCCAGTACCTTACCAACAAACTCACTCTTAAACCAAACACAAGAATCACTAGATCATCCAATACTCTCAGCCTCATCGTGCCCAGATTCGCCGCCAAAAGAGCGGGGGGCTCGAGCTTCTCTGTCCTCGCCCCTCAACTCTGGAACACCCTGCCACTGAATATTAAACTGGCCAAATCCTTCCAATTGTTCAGAAAACTAGTCATTAGCTGGCTTCTGGAAAAGGCAATCCTCAGATAGACTAAGCTCAGTACTAACTGTATATATTGTACATACTTTTAAATGTTTCCTACTACCTGCCTATACATACCATATATGGCATATTTCCGCCACAATTGTATAACTGCTTTTATACTGCAACTTTGTAACTTGTCCTTAAGCGCCCATTTACCCCTGGGTCTGGAGCGCTATACTAAATGAAATAAACAAACAAACAAACAAACAAACAATAAAGACAAGGGAGCGGTGTTACAGGGGAGACCAAAAAATAACATTCCTACTAGGTCTTAAGATATTCGGATCGTGCAAGTGCTGTATCAAGAATGAAGGGGGGTTAATGTTGGGGCGGGACAGGGAAAGACGGACAAAAAAAACATTCCTACTAGGTCGTGAGACAATTCAGACTGTGCAAGCGCAGTAACAGGGAAGAGGGGGATAGGGTTAGGGGAAGGGGGAGAAGGGATGAACAGGGAAGAAGACAACAGTACATTTCCTACTAGGTTGTGAGACAATTCAGAGCATGCAAGTTCAGTAACAGAGATGAGGGGGGAGGGAGGAAGGGACAGGTGAAGGGATGAACAGGGAAGAAAACAAACTATAACATTCCTACTAGGTCATGAGACAATTCCAAGTATGCAAGTGCAGTAACCGAGATGGCGGGGGGGGTGAAGGGTTGAGCAGGGAAGAAAACAATCAATAACATTCGTACTAGATTGTGAGACAATTCAGAGCGTGCAAGTGCAATAACAAAAGGGGAGAGGGGGAAGAGGAAAGTGCAAGATGGGGCGGAAGGGTGATGATCAGGCGGGAGGGAAGAGAAGGGAACATTAAGTGCAAGTGAGCAAGTCCACTTGGACTTAGAGTAGAGGGTGCACAAGGTAGTGGTAGCGGAGAAGGAGCCAGTGGAAGGAGTGATCACAGAATCTGCTAAGGCTGGGGCAACGGAGGCTATGTTGTCCTTGAAAGTTCAGGAGGATCAAGGCAAAACCTGTTAGGATGAGACTCTCACAGAGCAGAGCCGTCCAGACACCTCGGCCAGGTGATGTGGGAGAGAGGTAGAGAGTAGGAGGGAAGAGGAGAGGGGGCCATGGGAGGTCTGAAGCGGGTGAGGTGAGAAGCAAAAAGCCAACTTCATCAAAGCAGTAATGCAACCCTCTAGATTCAAGTGTCCAGGATAAAGAAAAAGGCCTATGTTTCAACATACATCAGAACAAGCAAAAAAACCTAGATGTGAGATTTCTACATAGAGGGAAAAGGCCTAAGTATCAACATACATCAGAACAAGCAATAGCACCTAGATGCGAGAGATAGAGGGAAAAGGCCTAAGTGTCAACATACATCAGAACAAGCAAAAACAGCTGGATGTGAGATTCCTAGATAGCAGGAAAGGCTTATGTTTCAACATACATCATAACAAGCAAAAACACCTGGATGCGAGATTCCTATATAGGGCCTAAGGGTTGTATACGAATTGTTCGTTTTACAACTGCTCGAATGACAATTGACCTTTTCACATTGACCGAATTGTGAAGGTCAATTGTACCATATATGTGGGGGGAAACCCCCCACAACCCCTCACCCAACGCCAAATCCCCCAAAACCCATATATATATATATATATATATATATATATATATATATATATATATATATATATATATATATATATATATATATATATATATTCGGTCAATTGTGAAAAGGTCAATTCTGACCCTTTAAATTCGGTCAATTGTTTATTCGAACAATTGTAAACGAACAATTTGGGTAATACTGGCCTAAGTGCCCGAATGGACAACTAACAAACTTGGGTGTTGTGCAGCAACTAAAGCATTGGTATAAGGAGTAAAAAAAGAGATGTGGGACAGTTTAATAGGGAGCAGTAATACCTACACCTTTCTTACCTTGTCAGTCGCTGCTGGTTGACGGCTGTGCTGCATGCTCCACCGGCGAAGACAGGCAAACACAGTCTGGAGCTGCTACTGTAAGAGCTCCCTTTGCCACAGGGCCCTTAGCCGAGTGGGCTGCATGGGCAGAGGGCTGCCCTGTGAGAGGTCCTAAAAAGGGGTACTTTGGCCAAGCGAGGCAGAGGGAGGGCTGGGAGGAGGGAGGGACCTAATAAGCAAAAAGGAGCCTGGAATGGGGAGGAATCAGGAGAGACGGTTTGAGAAAGTGCTGCAGCAGAGAAAGAGAAGTAAAATGTTTGTAAAATAGTCAGGGGTGGAAGAGGCTACCCGGCTCACGATCGAGGGCACTAATGGGAATGCGTACCTCAGCGCAGGTGTGATGGGCACATTTCATAAACTTTAGGAATGCAATATATAGTGAAGTAGCAGAGTAGGTTCGCTTAAAGATGCTAGATAGCCCAGAATTATCATATATGTTGCTGATTGCTTACTTTGAGTATGCAAAAGAGCTTGATTGTAGTTTTGATTTAATTGGTTCCCAGCTACTGCGTGCATTGTTAAGCTCATGATATGCACCAGTGTGGATTTGCCTGGAGAGCTAATCAAATGCTAAGTTTTAGGGATTTAGAGTGATTGCCATGCTTGCAGAACAATGAGTCTAATAGAGTCGGTTGATATTTGAGGCTTGTCATCGGTTGAACAAATATGAAAAGCAATTGCGAAATTCCAGTGAATCATGGCAAATAATTTATGGTGATGACATTATTTTTGTCAATTATGAAATTATGGATTTTGTTCACACTGCTGTGCAATCAAGATGATCAACCATGTAATATATATAAATACACACACACACTCACCTGCCCGTTAGTGTGCTTGGCAGGGTAATGGTTGAAGGGATGTACAGCTCTACATTGCATAACCAGAAGGTAGTACATATTTGGGTGTTAAGGGCCAAATATCTCTTTTTGGTAAGAATCTCAACATATTAATGTCTCATTTCGTGGCAATGGATCTATTAAATGTATTGAAAAAATATATGTTTATTGTCATCAATATTTTCTTTATACCATAAAACACATTGTATATGTGTGGCTCACAAAGTCTATGTTTATGCTATGTCACATGATTTTCAGAACTCGGGATGAGTTAAACCAGAGCTGAACCCTTGGGGCTGTCTTGGCTCTAAGAGTCAATTGCAATCCAAGCTGGCAAATACACATACCTTGCCATCTGACACTCCACCCTCCAACATAAATCCCATAGCTGTCACCCTGCCACCTAAACCTAAACCCAAACCAAAAACCCAATACCTGACATCCTACTCCTTGCCCCACACAACACAAACCCATACATGATGCTGATGTCCTGCCTCCCTGCCCCCAGGACAGTAAACTGGGTGGATAGCTCAGGGGCAGTGTGTTTGTCTTGGAAGCAAGACAATGCATTGCAACATAGGTTTGAAGCCTGGTCTCGCGCTTAGAAACTGGTCTCCGGTATTAAGCGCCTTATAAAAGAACAATTACAATTATAACTGGCAACCCAATTATGGAAGATACGGCACAGTGAAATGAAACTATTTGCCCACAGTCACACGCTTTCAGTCAAATGGGATTTTAAGGAGCTAAAATAATGCTCTTTTTCAAAATGATGATTTGAAGGTACACCAATGACAATATAAACCAACCTAACACATATATAACACCTGTAGAGGAGGTCCCAGAAATGGCCTGCACTCCAGCCACCCATTTTGAGATACCAGGAACATACTCACCGAGATATGTGACGTATGAGGAGCAAATAAACCAACAGAGAGCAGCACTAGGGCTTTGCCCAGTGCCCATCAGAAGAGCAATACCTGTTGAAGTGCCTATAACCAGACAACCATGGGCAGCACAGCACCCGTTGAGACAACCGTACAAGCAGCTGACACGAAATGAAGACTACTTACAAACTGTCCCCGAAGAGACTCAAAGGGCCTTGATGGAAGGCGAGTGGTGATGACACAAGGGCCCAGACAGACATACTAATTAACCAAACGACAGGCAAAGGATGACATGTAAAGACAAAATACAAGGAATAATTATGTAATGGACTTAGAAGAAGAAGAAACGATGTTGCAACACAAAGAACGTAACAATGAAAGAAAGATGAAAATATAATACTAGCTAACGCCTGTAAATAGGCTTGGAACGCAAGAAGCTAAGAAAACAGTACGCTTGCTAAGCTTAGTAGAAGAATAGGGCGGCAAGCGCCAACTATATATCTACCTCAATGAAGCACATTATACAAGTGCAACTCCATTTTACAAAAGCAGAATTAAGCCCATGCTGCTAGGGGTCAAACAGGCTAAGATTCATATTCCAGCTAAAGCTCGAAAGACCGGCGGAATCGAAACTGAGCAAGAAGCAGCTCATGTCTGGGAATTCGAGGTCAACCTAAGGAAGGGAGGAGAGCAGCAACTTCGAAGAATCGAAACTTAAGAGCATAGCAGCGTGCCCTGTGAAGGTCGAGATAAGGAGGCCCAGGCAGGTGGCAAGGCCGAAGGGGAATCAAATACGCAAAAAGAAGGCAAATGAAGAAGATCCACTGTGAACTAACATGTGACCAGCCAAGCGCGAAGAGGCACCAACGTCTGATGTCACCCAGAACCACAGGATGCCATAACTTTTCCTGATAAGAAGCTTCAGTTTTGAGGCCAACCTCAGCCAACTAATTGACACATAGCCCTAAAGTACTGATTGATGGAAGGGAGGCAGGGTGAAATGTGGGGCACACCGCATCTGGGTGAACATTCTGCATGCTGCTAATTAAAGTGGAGATTTATGCCTAGGGCTGTAACCTACCCAATCACAATGGACCAAATAATTTAGGGTCCTATAGCTAGTAGAACCAATGAGACGTCGTACTTGTAGTGACGTCTATCACGAGTGATGTAGAGGGTTGGGCATAAACGCCTACCCGATAAGAATTACCCAATCCTCACATTATGTTACCATATACAGATATAGCACCTATACCCTTTATATATTTTTTTATATATAGTTACCTTTTCCGACCAATAGAAATGATGACAAACTTTGGGTGTAACACGTTAACAATGACGAAAATTCCCTATAACTATTGCTCTCTGAATGAAGATTTTGGAGAGTTGAAGCGAGACGGGCGATCGCATCACTGCTGATTTACATTGTTTCCCCGTTTTTTGAACTTGTCATTAAACGGACTTCCCTTTGCCAAACCATTGAGTTGTCCTTATTGACTGGTGCTGGAGTAAGAGAGTCCTGGACCCGATCCTCCTCAAGGTGCAGCTATCTCATCTTAAAGTACTTGAGGGTGACCTCTGATCCCATGGGCCCATCAGAGTTCGCTCCACACCCTCCTGTACACACCTTATCTTAGACAGGAATTGTGATTATAGCTTATTTTCACTATCCTGATTGAAACTCTTCAAATGCCAGAATGCAAAATAACATTGGCTTGAGCAACCCCCTGCGATTTGCAACTGTACTTTAAAGGCTTAAACACACAAGTACAAAGGTTTGTGTGAAAAGGTCTTCTACTTGCAGTCATTGTGTCACATAGACGTGGAACTATTTTATGCATGGCTTCCTATGGGTTCAAACCCTGGAAGAGCTATCCTCAGTCTTTTAGCAGGCACAAGTAGGAGTAACAGGCAGCAACCATATATCCTGGATGGGGAGAGATTGAGGATAAAAACGAAAGGGCTGCGTGGCAAGTGGTAAGCCTCATATCTAGGCAAGAATGCCCTTAACCCAATACCAGTGCAACTTCCTATTCGCAAACTGGCTAGCACTTCGAGACCTCATGGCCACTGCGTATAGCACAGGGGTGATCACAAGTAATTGACCTTGCAGGCTCCTTATACAGTAAAGTAAATTATCCCTGGTTAACCCTCTTGCCCACCAAACAGCATAGCACATCAACTCTTTCACTTTTCCGTTAGTGGAGAAACATTGCTCTGTTGTGACTTTTGGGGGTAGGAATAGTACCACACATAGATGGATTTTTGGGAACTTTAATGTGCCACACTTAGATCGATTGTTAGGGGTAGAAAATGCACCACACTTAGATGAAGCATTAGGGGTAGGAAATGTACCACACCTAGATGAATTGTTGGAAACGTTAATGTGTCACACTTAGATGGATTGTTGGCGGTAGGAAATGTATCTCTCTTAGATGACTGTTGGGGGGAGGACATGTACCATAATGTGTCATACTTAGATGGATTGTTGGCGGTAGGATATGTATCTCACTTAGATGGACTGTTGGGGGGAGGACATGTACCATTAATGTGTCACACTTAGATGGATTGCTGGGGGTAGGAGGTGTGTCACACTTAGATAGGTTGTTGAGGGTAGGAAATGTACCACACTTAAATGGACTGTTGGGGGTAGGAAAAGTACCACACCTTGATGGATTGTTGGGAATATTAATGTGGAATACTTCGATGGATTGTTGGGGGTAGGAAATGTACCACACTTAGATAGAATGTTGGGGTAGGCAATAAGCCACACTTATACAGATTGTTGGGGGTTGGAAATGTACCACACCTAGATGGATTTTTGGGAACATTAATGTGTCACACTTAGATGGATTTTTGGGGGTAGGAAATGTAACACACTTGGATGGATTGTTGGGGGTGGGGAATGTATTGCTACTAACTAACCATAATAAAAGAACCCACCATTCAGCATACTCACCCTCAAACTCTGAACTAAACACAACCATACCTCTACTGCAGCACAAACCGTGTGCACTTCATAACACCCAAACAGACCTCAACACCAAATGACTGCTACCGACCAAAAACGCACCAACACTTAATGACCGGTTTCTCACAACTGAAGCTGCCAACAGCACATCAAACCTCTCTTGCTCTTCTCCCTCTCAACCCCACTAACAAACCCCAAAGCCCTCCCATTGCAGATCTGCCAGAGTACCAAGGGACCACGCAAGTGGCGACAGTGCACGGTACAAGATTCGTTAGCATAACAAAATATAACGTAAGTAAGAGAGCAATAAGCAAGTTAAGGAATACTTCAGCCTGTGGTGTGCACATTATTAGTGATCAATATTGGTATTATCTTTGGAGCAAACACTGTAGTTTAATACACTATATTTAAGTGTGGCTTTTTGTGTACTGCATATTTAGCAGATCCCAATTGTGGCAGTCAATTGAAATATGGTCAATTTAGGTAGAGTGGTTGGCCCGGTATGCCATAGTTTGGTCAAATGTGGAAGCCAGGTTTTTTGGTAGCGCAGATGGAAATTTTGTAGGTTTCAGAGCACAGATGCTCCCTTTGCGTCTTTAGTTTTGTACCAACATAACATTCTTGTCAGCAAAGTGTGCAAGTAGACAATAGAATGCAGCTCTTTTAACTATCACTAGATGGCAGTCTCACTTTTTTTATTTACCCTTTGAATTAATTGAAGTTGAGGTGTTGGGTTCTTCTTTCATATAGGCACCCGAGCTAAGCCAAGCATTTGTCTCTCACCAGGTTTGTGCCGGGTCTGTCTCCTCCACCTCTATTTTAAAAACCTTCTGTTGCTGTTTATTTATTGTCCAGTGCTTCTGAATGTTGAAATATGTTGTTTAATTATTGGCTAGTCAATAATGTTGTTTCTGTTCTTACTGCTCCAGTGTTATCCTGAACACTGGTAACAAAGATGTGTGCCCATTTCAATTTCACAGTCTGCTTTTGAATAAAACATGTTTTTTAATGAAGTGATATCCTTTGAGAGAAACTGACTTCTTCTTACCAATAAAGGTGATGGATCAACTTCTCTAAAACTAATTTATTAAAACTATTTAGGTCTTAGTATGAGTATATTTGTAATGTACTAAACTTAATGAAAAACAAATAAAGCTATTGTCTATAAACAAACATGGCACTTGTAAAGGTTATAATATACCGTATTCTGTGTGCCAGTGTTTGAATTGACATTCGTGGAGACCAGGATGACGAGTGGGTACCTGGGGAAGGAATGCTTCTACTAGGCACTCGAAATAGAGGGCTAATTGAGCCAATATCCCTGGTTTGGCTTTTGCAAAGGAACCGTTGTTCAGAACCAATTCACACTAGCAATGGTCAATTAATGAGTATTATAGCCCTGATGAATTGCAGATTCACCGGTTGGGATCCCTATGGCTGTTTACTTAGGACATTTTCCTCACATGAGCATGATGCCCTTGGCAAATTGTACCTGTTAAGCAGGTATATGCTTTGCCTGATTCCAAAATCTTTTCAAGCAAATGTCATTTTATGCACATTTTGCATATGTTACGTTTCTACATGCTTGTGAATGTGCAACTATGTGTATTCTGCACACCAGCACAAGTGTGTGCGCTTGCACATTTTGATCCAAATATATTTTCTTATTGAATCATGGAGTGTTCATGAACAATCTACCTGGCTAAAGATGTACGAGACAATCAGCTGTGTGAACACTTATTCACTGCTAGTTAAAAGTGCACACAAACAACATCGTTCAGCATTGGCAGCCATGCTGCGGCCGCCCAAAACACTTTCAATCGCACGCTGTGAAAGAGTGTGAATTTAATGGCGTGGGATTTGGATGTTTAGAAAGGTTTTATTGGTTTCTAAAATCGCCGTCCCATAAATGTGTAAGATGCGTACTCTGAGTTTGTCTTCTGCAGTCTTTTCGACTGCGTCATCAATTGCTTGTAGTTGATAGTCAGTTCAGGTAAAATGAGCCTTGTGGTTTCAAGAAACATGATTTATTTGTTATGAATTTAGCTGGAGAAAACAAACTCAGAGTGTGTATCTTACACAATTATGGGCAGGCGCTTTTAGAAACCAAGAACACTGTGGTATGTCTATTAGTATTTGAGAGACGAAGAGAAGTGTCTCCATTGCTTGGATTCACTGCAACACCCCACCTCATACCACTAGCCACTAGCCACTACCGCATTGATCAGGGCTTCTTTCTTCCCCACACACTTTGAAACATGTTTTGGGGGTTACACTGCATTTTCAGAGTCAGCTGACTAACACCATGTAGCAGGGAGATACTACACACACCCAGTAAGTGTACCTCCAACTCACACACCCGTCTGGGAGAAGTGTGGTAGCCCAGGCTTATTAGACTCAGACAGTAAAGCCTCCATCATGCATTAGGCCCACAATCGCCACAACCTCATTGGGCACCACACAGTGGTTCAATTTGCTGAAATGGCGTGCCTGTGCCTTTCATAATCTCGAGTGTATCATAATTACAGGCAGATATCTTAATTAGGAATCCAACAATTAACTTAAGAAATGTGACTATCATATGAGTTAACACAAACCCTTTAATCTAAAATATGTTCAGAGTTTTGGAAGTCATGTGTATCAGATTACAGAAACTCTAAACATTGATGCCACGTGTCAGTTTTCGTCCAGGAATTATTAGGTGCCGGCGAGTACCTCTATTCATATCAAACGTTCTGAAGACAAATCAAAATGGACGCCATCAGGATACCTCATAATTGTCTGTGTTGACGCCATTTTCTTGATCTTCTGATTTTTCGTGGACACTTTCTACGTTCCCCATCTTCGGTGTGCTGTGGAGAGAAAACAATTACCATTACAGCTCAAGCTGACGGGGATTCCTGTCAAGTGAGAGGAAAGCAAAAGTCAATCTTCATCACCCTCGCCCCCAACAGAACTATGAAGATGAATAACCTGTGCTAAGCCTGACATCAGTGGCTGTCACTTGCTTATTGAGACTCATCCCTGTTGCTTTGCTGTCACTATACTAACAGGAGAAAGACATGTTTTATTGTATTAGTGCAGGGCAGCTCATTTAAAAATACGTCTTGATCTTCACTCTAATGTACATTTGACATATTAATGCAGAGCAAATAAGGTACATGGACATTCTTTTACACCTGTATCGTTGGAATTATGTTATAGTTTAATGGATTTTTGCAGTGCTCTGTTATGCACCACTGTTCAAAATGTCTATTAAACTGCTTTCTAAACGACAAGGCAAAAGACCAAATAAATAATATATAGGTGCACTCTTTTAGTCATCTAAATATACTTCGGTAATAAAATAAGTCAAAATAGAGCAGAATTTGTTATCAAATGTCAAGATCTAAAAACTACTTGAATACGTGTAGCTTCGAGGCGTTGGATTTGATGCATGCTTTTCTCCAGTGAAAACATACGTATCTTCTTTCTGTGACCTCTGCAAAAAGGTTAATTCTGCACGCTTGAAGCAACTTCTCCTTCTGACCTTCATAGGTTATGCGACCAGAAAACAATGGGACCTTGCTTCTTCTACCCTGCTTAGGAGATGTGGGAATATATGTTCCACTCTCTGAATGCCAGCTCGACTTCCACCTGTCTTTGTAGGACAATACTTACAAACTAATCAGCAGTGTTCAGTCTGTGATGCTTTGGGCCGCGTAGGAATACGCCCCTCTACTGTACGCCACGCAGGTTTATTTGTGTTGCTCTCTCCCATATGCTGAAACTGCAGGTGCTGTACTACAACATGATATGATTGGTCATTTATAAAGCACTTAATACCCTGAGGTATCTAAGTGCGGACCCGGGGATCGAACCTGTTGTGATCTTTGTCATCTTGCTTCCAAGACGAGCACTTTGCCCCTGAGCTATCCTCCAGAGACATTGCATTACTCCATACGAGATGTAGATGATATGTGAATTCATGTTTGGGAAGCAAGCGCATGCCAGAGTTTGAAGCCCTATTGCTTGAACACATTCAGTAAGATTGGTGTAGGGCCCCATATATAATACTCATTTGGCACAAGATAAAAGTTGGATCCAACTGGAGCAGAGTTGGAATTTCGCACAGGAATATCACTAGTGGAATCATTCATTGTTGTGTTAGCCAATGGCCTTGGCACTTCTCTTTCTGTGAAGTGTGTGTCAGTCTGCTGCACGTTGTTATATTCTTCATGGATCCCAGCCTAATATACACTTGATATCTGTGATTTGCAGTCAATGGTTTAGGGCTGGCCATAGGATTGAATTTGTAGCTGCATTTTCTTATTTTCATTGATAAGTATTTTGGCTTTAACCCAATCCACATGCATAGGTTTTAGCCAGTAAAATGTAATAAAAGAGGCAGATGAGGTTGACACTTGGTTAGCCTAATTGTTTGACACCCAGGTCATTTAGATCAAAGCCACCAGCCATGTGACTACTGGTACAACTTCCCAGTGACTCTCCGGAATTATTGTACCTCATTAATGATGAATACTCATTCCCCATTCCACCAGCCTTCATGCACTCTCTGTGGCTGCCCAGCCCTATATATATAACACACCTCACTTCCTTCCTCATTTGTCACCCCGTTTGCTTTTGAGTCCCTTCACGCTCGCAACTTTACTTAAATTCCACACATGACTCCCTTTGATCCTCACAGCTACTCTCATCACCTTCTCCACCCACACTGGCTCACTGTACAGGGAATCACCCTTCCACTGCACAACCCTTTTTTTATCCTCACCCAACACCAAAATCCAAACTTCTACACACCTTCCTTTCATTTCCACGACACATATATTTCTCTTTATTCTGATTCACTCTTCTTATCACACCATCCACATCGACCTCAGTTGCTTTTGCCCGCTCCAGCCATGGAGGACATATTTTGGTATTTCCCTTCCTATCTCTCATCATTTCAAAGGAACTCACACCAGTCACTGCATGTGGCAACCTCCTGAAGGTACATATCCTCTCCTTCACTGCTTCCTTTCTATTGACACCTAATAATCTTATCACATCCATAATACTCCTATTTAACCTCTTTACAGCCCCGTTTCTCTCTGGATGATACAGTCCTTTTGTGCACTCTTCCACATTTTCTCAAAGATGCATTCATCATCACTTTCCCACAAATTGACTTCCATTTTCAGTAACAATACTACAATGGTACCCTTTCCTCCTAAAAATGTGCTCCAAAAATGAATTCACTGTTTTCGCATCTGCTTCCCTCACAATCTCAAACTCGATTTGCCTCGACAATAAATCCTCCAAAAAAATAAGAAATGTACAGTGGCTAAAACTGACATCCATCAGCCCCAATATATCCATGGCTAACTCATCCCATACACATTTTGGTACATCTGGCTTTTTTCAGGGGTTGGACCAATGACTTTACCCCCTACCCTGCCTTCTCGTACTCTATGCAACTATCCAATCATCTTTCAATTACCCTATCAAAACCCAGTCACCAATAGTCTAGTCTCAAAACAACTTTAGTCCTGGTAATTCCTATATGACCCACATGGGGAATATCCACTAATCTAGTCCTTAACCCTCTCGGCACCACAACTCTACCCACCCATACAACATTCCTCTGTTAACATTCAACTCATCTCTAACCTCCAACTCATCTCTAACCTCCATATACCCTCTTGTTTCTCCCATCAGTCTCCACTTTTGCTCCCATCCTGACTCCACTTCTGCATAATATTTCCGTATCTTCATGGCTTGTTCTCACTCAACACGACTGATCACACCATTGTGAGTCAGATATACTTGCTCCATACATTCCACTTTCTCATCGTCTTCTTTTCAACCCAATCGTGATAAATGATCAGCCAAGACATTTGTGTGACCCGGTATCACTTCTATTTTAAAGGCATGACTTTGCATCCATGCCACCTTCTGGAAACTCTCCTAGATACTTGACCCAACCCTTTTGATTCAAAAAATCGCTTTCAGTGGTCTATGACATATTCTTAAAACAAACTCAGACCCCAACACAAAGTTTAAAAATGTTTCCACTGCCCAATGGAATGCCAATGATTCAATTTCAAACACTAAACAGTGCTTCTATGGTCTGCGTGAAACCTTTAATGCATGTGTAATCACCCGCTACTCACCATGCCTAATCATTAGCATCAACACTGCTCTAATACCAGCCTCACTCTCGTCCACCGTTGTCATTGACCTCCTACATGTCAAACATTTTTGCCATGTCTATCTTCTTCTTAATCTTACAAAATTAAAAATAAAATTCTCATTGGCTATTCCATACAAATTCTTCCCCCTTCCTCAACAATCTCCTCTTTTCACATAATTTGTCAACACATTTTGTACACATTTTTGATAGAATTCAATCATACCTAATACCTAAAAATGAGTGGAATTCCCCTTTTGTCTGTGTGTCTCTGTGTTACTGATACTCTCAACCATATTGTTCTTAGGTTTCACACCTTCAACAGAAATCTTGTAGACTAAATACTCTACTGACTCCTTCCTGAATACACACTTCCTTTTTCAAAGTCATTCCCCTTTCCTCCAAGATGTCCAAACCCCCCTCGAATATCATGTCATGACCATCCAACATCTCATCACATATCAATATATCATCTTGGAAGCAGTGCACCGCTCTTATTCCACTGAATCATTTGTGCATAACCTTTTGAAATGACAGATGAAGCTGAAACTAATTCAAAAGGCATCCTTCAGAATTTAAATAAACCTTCATGTGACAAAAAAGCTGTCATCTTCCTCAACTGGAGTTCAAGTTCCACTTGGTGGTAAGCAGAAGCTAGATCTAATTTCGCATATACCTTACCCTTACCTATCATAGATGACATCTCAAACATATTTGACAAAGGGTGCCTTTCGACCACAACACATTTGTTAAATTCTCTAAGGTCAACAAAATGATGCATCACACCACTCTGCTTTTTTGACAACTTACAATAGCCTGTTGTTTATATGGTAGGTGTTACAACAGTAATTGCAGTTTTGCAACTCCAGAAATAACAGATTGAGCTTGTATTTATCTAAATGATACTTGTAGCATTACATTGTTAGTTACCTCTGACATCACATTAACCTGTGCATCATCTTTGCATGCAGATTTCACATTGAATCCACACACGGCCAACACCTTAGGCCACCTACATAACAACCACGTCACCCCAGCCAATAATATCAACCCCCTCTCATCACAGACAAACTACACATCCGCCCTGAAAGGAGGCCTCATCAATCCAAGGTCACTTTCAGCCCACATACTGGATATCAATGACCTCATAACATCCAACGACCTAGACTTCCTGGCCATTATGGAGACTTGGCTCCACTCCGCATCAGGTCCCCTCCTATCTCTGGCCATTCCAGACCAATACACCATCATCAGGCAAGACAGAACATCCTCCAAGGGTGGTGGTGTCGCTATTATCGCTAAGTCCTCCCCAGGCATCAGACAGGCCCCCAGCCAAACCCTCCCTTCGACTGAACACCTAGCCTTCAAATTACCGTTGTCACCCACACAGACCATCTCAGCCCACATGATCTTCAGACCCCTTGGCCCACTCTCCTCTTTCGAAGAAGACCTATCACTGCTGCTAATAAACAAGGCTTAATCAAGCACACAAACCCGCCTCCTTGGATACTTTATCTTAGGGCTTCATGACATTAACGACAAAAATGCATCAGAGATCAGCAACAGAATAATTGATCTAGGCCTCACTCAAAGGCTCTCACAATCCACACACTCCAAAGGGTGACAATTAGACTGGATCGTTGATTGCAACTGCAACATTTCTATCATGTCTAACCACCCGCTCGTATGGACAGACCACAATGCCTTCCTCTTCTCCATTGCAAGAGATACCCCTACCATGAGAAATCCACAACCCCCACCAAGACTAGCAAGAAACACACTAAACATAACAGCCTCAAACTTACTACCACTTCTACAACCGCTCCTACAGACAAACCCAGCCTTCGAGTTTAATGAAGACCCATTGCACCTGGTAAACCTCTACAACACTACCATGCTAAATGCCATCAATAAAATAGCACCTCAAAAACTTTGCAAAGCCAAACCTCACACCCACCTTAATACCTGGTTCTCCCCACAATTGAGAACTCTGTGGAAAATCAAAAGAGCAGCCAAATCCAGCGGAGAAATACCCCATCACCTCTTAATAAAGAAAACTTCATATCAGCCTCTACCACCTACAAATCTGACATTTTCTTAGCCAAATCAGACTCCTATAACAAATGTATCCAAAACGTTAAATCTAACACCAGAGAACTGTTTAACATTCTCAAAGAATTAGAATCACCCACACGTCCTCCTAGAACTTGTCTGAAGGACGCCACTTGGTGTCAGAACATCCAAAATGCTTTATCTGACAAAATTGAGCTTTTACAAAGAAAGATCGAAACTAAAAAAGCCAATATAATAAATAACCTGCCTGCTACCACTACAACTATACCACCCTCTGCCCATATCAACACTTTCAAATTTACCTCACTTAGCATCTTAGAAGTAGAAGAAATAATACTAAGTCTCAAACCGTCCAGATGCATGGGTGACATGGGCCCAGCACCTATCATAAAAGAAACAGTGAAGGAGATTACCCCGTTTATTACTGCTTATCACCTCCCTTATCAATGCTTCCTTCAAATTCAATACCATCCCCACAAAACTCAAGGACACGTGGATCATGCCACTCCTCACAAACCCATGCCTAGACCCCAATAATCCATCTAACTACAGACCCATCACCACCGTACCTTTCCTTTTGAAGATCATAGACAGAGCAGCCTATTTGCAGATCCAACACCAACTTGAAAGTAATAATCTGCCAGGGCTACATCAATCCGGATTCCGACCCAGACATGGAACCGAAACAGCCCTAATAGATCTAGTAACCGAAATCGAAAACATCAAGGACTCAAACTTGCCATTCTTCTCTTACTAGATCTATCAGCGGAGTTTGACTTGGTCGACCATAAAATCCTCTGTAATCATCTCTCCTCAGCAGCCCACTTCTCCAACAAAGCGATCACTTGGATCTAGTCATTTCTGAACAACAGAGCAACCAGAGTGTTCGCACCCTCTGCCTCTGCACCCCCCTCAACTGTCAAATGCAGAGTTCCACAAGGCTAGTGCATCTCCCCCACACTCTACAACATATTCACAAAACCTCTTTTTGACAAACTCGACCAACTAGGCATCTCTTATACTAACTACGTTGATGACACGCAAATCCTCATACACATCAGAGGCAACCACGACACAGACTCACAATGACTCAATGACATGTATCTTATCATCCAAGCCTGGATGGCACAACACGGGCTCTGCCTCAACGATGACAAGACTGAGCTTCTCCTTGTGGGAACCCAAACCAGACTCAACAAACTTCACAACAAATTTGACACCTTCAATATTGACGGCAACATCATCAAATTATCCAAAGACTTCAAAACTCTAGGTATGTACATTGATTCCTCCATCTCTCTTGGCAAGCAAATTAACACTACTCCCTCTACAGCTAAACGCATGCAGACCTTTCCTGACGACTGTACATTGCATCATCCTGGCCAGGGTGCTCGTACTAACCAAGCTAGACTACTGCAATGCTCTTTACCTAGGCACTAGTCAGCACAATCTAAGTAAATACAGATCTAGCAAAATAATTCACTAAGAGCAGCCACCAACTTCCCTAGAAAGCTACACATCTCAGAGTTGAGACACAGTGTTCACTGGCTCTCAATCAACCAAAGAATTATGTTCAAAACTCTCTCCCTCATACACAAATGTATACATAATCAAGCACCCAAATACCTCTGCGACAAATTCAGACTCCAACCGTCTTTAAGACAAAAGAGATCTTCCAACTACAACTATCTCATCATACCAAAGGTAAAACTGCAAAAGGAAGGGGGAAAAGGCTTCCCAATCCTAGCAGCCAAAACTTGGAATGCACTACCTCCTAACATCATGTTAGAACTCTCCATCCACAAATTCCGCCGTGAGGCCAAATCCTGGCTCTGTCAGAACGAAAACTAACCCAACTCATCAACAATCTCCAAACACTGCTTAGCTATAAATGCCCTGGTTTCTAATTCTCTATACTGTATATACCTACTGCTGTTTACTATATATGCCTGAAAACTGCGTGTACTATCTGTAACACCTGTCAATCTAGGCTTGTAAACTATGTTATGTACTATGCCTGTAATTGTAAATATGCACCTTATATGTACCCAAGAAATGTGCCCAGTTGCCTCAGGGCTTGGTGCGCTATATAAATAAAATGCAATACAATACAATGCACTGAGCTACTTTGCAGGCTTAGAAAAATCATTTGAGATATAAGTGGAGGCAACAAATGGGGCAAAAGGGAACATTGGGGACAAATATTAATACAACTGTCAAATATCTCTGCATTTTGTACATAAACCAGGGCATCCTGGCCTCTTAAAATGATATGGTTGATGTGTTGTTACATAGATCGTTTACATGGCATAACAAATCCTCCCAACAGAAGAGACTGCAAGGTGGAGCATATGGACATTTAGAAAGTTAATTGTCTAGTGAGACTAATGATAGAGGAATATGTTTTATAAATGCGCCCTAACACCAGGATGTATCTCACGTGACTGTAATAAAAAATCCAAATTACAAAAGATATATAGGGAGTGACACATTTGGGAAATATAACAATATTACAGCAAGAAATAACTACCTGCCCTCAATTGCATCAGCTACATGTGAACTTGATAGTAGGGAGATAAGAGAATATATATATATATATATATATATACACATATGTATATTCAGTGAAAAAACTTTGTTAAAGGGACGTTATGGTTCCAAGTAAAACCGAAAAACCCTTGAAATTCACCAGTTATGGTAAGCTAAGCAACCATAACTCGCGCCACCACCGTGCACTGCTAAGACTAACACCCAGGACATCAAAGATGACATCACAAATGTCATTGATGACATCACTGATGACATCACATGTCTGGCTCACTATTTTCTCTTTTGCTGACATATCTAGGCCACATGGTTTTCTTCAGTAACAGTCAGAAACTAAGAATTTTATTTTATTTGTAGGCATATCCTTCTAGTAGGTTCTTACAGTAATTCCCTTAGAGTACAGTCACATCATATGAAACATATACATATGGGAAAACACAAGCTTGAAAGACAGCAATCCTTTTTGTGCATAAGGATAATCACTAGACTTATGAGCACTTTCTGATAGTTCTGTTGTTTTTTTTATGGCTGTACTTTCCCTGTATATGGTCATATTTGTATAGATTGTACTCACACTACTTTCCTTAGGGTCCAATCACATCAAGTGATACATATACATAGGGTAAATAGCAGCTTTGAAACAGAGCAATCATTTATTTGCATGAAACTAATCAGTTAAGTTATGAATTGTTTCTGCTACTACTTGTGCTTTTTTGCTAACTTCACTTTCCCTGTATATACCCATATTGGTATGTGTTCTTGTGTCTTTGTGTTTTGTCTATAGTAATGCAATTATGTAATACATGGGTTTTATCAGCTACTTATTAAATATTTCACAGTACACAAAAATCTATTAAGAAAACGATTATCATTTCATTATTCAACATATTAACATTACGAATATCATACCTTCATCTTGTACGCTGCACACAATGTAATGTTTCTGTATGAGTAGCTTAGTATACTAGATAGAACCCCATAATAGGATGCTATTTATATCAATGCATCGTTCAATGCACTTATTAGGGTATATTTCTTGCAATGATTCTTGACACTTTTTTCGCAACATAATAAGAATCCCTTCTACACATATTTCATGAGAAGTACATACACATGTGATGTCATCAGTGATGTCATCAATGACATTTGTGATGTCATCTTTGATGTCCTGGGTGTTAGTCTTAGCAGTGCACGGTGGTGGCGCGAGTTATGGTAGCTTAGCTTACCATAACTGGCGAATTTCAAGGGTTTTTCGGTTTTACTTGGAACCATAATGTCCCTTTAACAAAGTTTTTTCACTGAATTTCATAGGTTTTTAGTAGCGCAACTTAACCATAACGTCCCCTTAACAAAGTTTTTTTCACTGAATTTCATAGGTTTTTAGTAGCGCAACTTAACCATAACGTCCCTTTAACAAAGTTTTTTTCACTGAATTTCATAGTTTTTTAGTAGCACAACTTAACAATAATGACTTTGACTTTATATACATGTCATATGGAACTGACTAGATCTCTTCTTATGAACTTGATGTCCGCAAACTTATTTAATGTTCGCGGACATGTTCGGAGAACAGTACCACTACCTAAAAACTGTGGGGGGGGGGGTGGTGGGGTATGTTTGATTGTTATATCATAATATAGGAACATTTAACAAATTCAAAAAGCAGCACACAAACACATTATATATAGTAATACATAAGAAATGTAACCCATATATGTAACACACTAACCATTCATTTAAATACAATATGTTCTGAAATGGAATATACCACAAGAAGATAAATTGGCTTCCAACATAATTACCTCACAGACACAACAGAACTGAGAACAAGACCAGACCCACTGAATACATAGGACTTATCTTACCAGAAATAGTAAGTGTACTTCATTTTACTCATATATTTCTAAACTTTCTGTATTAGATTAAAAAATATATTATCTTTTTTTTTTTTCCTCACAGAAATGTCTAGTACTCTGGAATGGCTAGAGGACAATTTCCCACATGAAGAAATGTCACAAGATAGTGAAACTAATGGTAAACACTTTTTAATATAAACCATTTATTTATTATTTTTTATATACATTTAACATATATATTATTTTTTTGTACAGAGCATACCAAAATAGAAAAAACTTCAGAAAACCCTGTTATGGATAACAGTCTTCACAATATAGAAGAAAAAATGGATGTATTGTTGGCTAATTTTAATAATTTAAAAACTTTTGTAGAAAATCATTTCAAACCAAAAACCTCGTAACATTGCCCCACATGTACTTGTCCCTCCTCACCATATCCCAGTCAATTATCCCCAAACCCTCTCCATAATCCAAAACATTTTGATGAGACTTCCATCCCTTCTTCACCTAATACCAATCATGTTGAAACCCCAAATTCTCCTGTTTTTGTTTCTGTTTCTGCCTCACCTTCTCTGTCATAAATTATTAATATATGTTAAATCAAGTTTAATTTTTATATTGTATTGTGAATAGTTTCCGTTTTCTTTTTTTTAAAACAATAAAAGTGTCCGCGGGCAGTGCGAGTGTTCTGAAATGTTCGTACATAAACGAAAATGGAGGTGTCCTGAAGAACACCACACCTGTTCGTAGTGTTCACTAGCAAGTTGAAACTGTTCTAAGAACACACGTGGTGTCCTGAAATGTTCGTAAAGAAACAAAAATTAAAGTGTTCTAAAGAACACTATATCTGTCCGTAATGTTCACTATCAACTTAAAACTGTACTAAGAACACAATTGGTGTCCTGAAATGTTCGTAAATAAACGAAAATGATGTGTCCTGAACAACAGTACAACTGTTCGTAGTGTTCGCTAGCAACATGAAACTGTACTAAGAACACACGCGGTGTCCTGAATTGTTCGTAAACAAACAATAATTAAAGTGTTCAAAAGAACAATATACCTGTCCGGTACTGTTCGCTAGCAAGTTCAAACTGTTCTAAGAACGCTATTGGTGTCCTGAAATGTTCGTACGTAAACGAAAATGGAGGTGTCCTGAAGAACACTATACCTGTTCGTAGTGTTCGCTACCCAATTGAAACTGTTCTGAGAACACAATTGGTGTCCAGAAATGTTCGTAAATAAACGAAAATGATGTGTCCTGAACAACAGTACAACTGTTCGTAGTGTTCGCTAGCAACATAAAACTGTACTAAGAACACACGCAGTGTCCTGAATTGTTCGTAAACAAACAATAATTAAAGTGTTCAAAAGAACAATATACCTGTCCGGTACTGTTCGCTAGCAAGTTCAAACTGTTCTAAGAACGCTATTGGTGTCCTGAAATGTTCGTACGTAAACGAAAATGGAGGTGTCCTGAAGAACACTATACCTGTTCGTAGTGTTCGCTACCCAATTGAAACTGTTCTAAGAACACAATTGGTGTCCTGAAATGTTCGTACATAAACGAAATTACACGTGTCCTGAAGAACACTATATCTGTCCTTACTGTTTGCTACCAAGTTTAAACTGTTCTAAGAACACACGCGGTGTCCTGAAATGTTCGTTTCACGTGTGACGCACTTTTAATTACTTCAGAACCCGAACAGTGTCCGTAGGACATCAATGCGCGTGCGCTAACCAATCTCCGTGCACTTGGTGTCCTGCGGACAGGCGCTTCCTTCGCGGACTAGTTCACGAACGGATCATATGACCGCGCCCACGCTCATCGTGTGTCCTGAAATGCCGACACTGTTCGTGTCCCCGAACAATTTAAAAGTACATTTTCAGTTAATCCATAATATTTTTCAATAAAATCTTGAGTTTCTATATACCTTTTGAAACTTTCCGATCCTTTTTTTGTGTTCGATCTGTCTGCGGACAGTGCGCATGTCCACGAACCGCGCACAAGCACCCCTATAAAAGACCACGCCCAAGAGCTTATTGCCATTGTGTTTCTGGCTATTCTTCAGAACACAGTGATTTTTGCTGCCACCTGCAGACTACACCATCATCGAGATGCCATCCTTGGCTGCTGAACTGCCACTTGGTGCTGCACCTGCTTCAGCAATACACCCCCACCCCCTCCACCACCACCACCTCCCCAAAGGCCTGAAGAGGGGAACAGGAGTGAGGATGCGGAGGAGGAAGAAGAGGATGATGAGAATGAGGTAGAGGAAAACCCTACTACCCGCACTAGGCGTGAGTCTTGGGTTTGGCGGTTATTTACTATTCATGGTAATGTTCCTAAGGCTCGTGCGAACCGTGTTACCTGCAATTAGTGCAAAATGATACTCAGTCGCGGGAAGCACGGTAAGTACAGCTTTGGGACCACTACTATGAAGCGACACCTGAGGTCATTTCACTCTGGGGCTATTCGCAGGGTTGTACCTTGCGAAGAATGTAGCAGGTTGATTTCCTCTACTTCATCATCTGTTTCTGATCCTGTCACCACAAGGACCACCTCTGTGGGACAGCATCTTCCTAAAGCTGTCTCACAGGCCATACAGAATGCTGATGACCCTTACCTTTCGAGGGTCACAGTTGTATGTATGTACTGTGACACAGTACTCTGCAGGGGGGAGCGACTTCGGAGTGCTTTTGAGACTATCGTCTCAGAGCACGAGAAGACCTGCTCACTACCCAAATAAAACCCACTCTACATCTTCCTCTCTCAGCTCACCCTTTCTTATCCCTGTAGTTGGTGTCCCCCCCTTTACTCTCCTTTACCCTCCTCTCCTAGTGTGTCGTGTCTGAAAAACCAAAAAAAATACAAAATTACAAAAATCAAAAAAAAATAAGGCTCTTTTCAGAGCCGCCTTTCCCAGTTAAAAAATAGAAATGAAAATAAATGAGGCAGGGCTCTTTGTATTTTTTCAAAGTCCGCGGACAGTTCGCGAACATTAAAAAAATTGGGTTGCTACTCCATCACAAACATTGTAATTTTCTCTGGAAAGAAGTGGTGGCTCTGAAAAGAGCCTTTGGGTGGTGTTTGTAAGTCAAAAATTGTAAATGCTTAACATCTACTTCAAAATCGTTGTTGTAATTCCAGAAAAGGTCGCAATGCATTTTGTACATTTCTCAAAACAATCTGATTGCCAGCATAAGTAAGATCGACTCCATCTCTGCAAAAAATGTATGTACTACAAAACATAATATTTTCATTGTGAAAAGAAGACATGCCAACATCTCTTAGAAAGGCACAAACAGCCTTATTAACATTGCGCCTTGCTTTTTCCATTTGTGGACCAAATGAAGAAGAACAAAGCCACATTTGTCTCTGCGCAATCCGTGAAAATATCACTTGAGAATTAGGAAACATGTCCATAACCTTCCTAAGTCCTTCTTTCATAGCAAATTGCAAAAAAATTCCAGTGACATGTCCTAAACTGTTCCCTCCACAATGAATTACAATTATGTCTGGATGTTGCTCTGTCTCCAAAGTAGCACAGAGAGGTAGCAGGTCCAACCACTTCATTCCACATACTCCATGCCAGTGTACTTCCACATGTGGAAATCCAAGATCTACAGCTACTCCACAGCTTTCTGCATGCACCTTCAACCAATGTATCCACAAATCTCCTAAAATCCAAAACAATCTGTTTTCTGAAACACACAGCCATAGCTATCTTTTGTTCTCTCAGCAAAAAGAGTATCTGAGAAAATCTCTCCTGGCACAACACACCCACCAAACTTTCCTGACCAATCCCTTTCAGTGCTTATTCTCATTTGCATGACTTCTGAACCCAAAAATCCCCGGATGTAACTCCCGATGTCCGCGAACTACCGCCATGTCCGCGGACATATCGTAACATGAACAGCCCTTCTACCATTTCCACTATACTCTCTCTGCCCTTCCCTCATTGGATGTACCTCAAAAATTACATGACCATGCACCAATCACATTCAAGACCTCTAGATCTAACTGCATCATCATAGATCAGCATTGCAAATGTACTCTGAATCTCTCTGAGTACAAGTGTCATTTAATTGGCAAGCAGCATCTACCAGAAATACTGTACAATTCTTCAAGATTTCTACCTGCAGCTCCATGCATATCCATATGCATGAACACAAACTTCAGGTATGCATATTTTCTGTATAGTAGATGAACACATTTTCAAACAGACTTTTACCTTGTAAAATCTGTAAAAAGAATTACCTGTTAATTTAAAAAAAAAGTAAGTAAAATATCACCATAATATTTGTATTATTAATAAAATATACTATAACGTTAATACGAGCTATTTCGGTTTCTAAAAATAGAGATTTAGTACCATTTTGTCCAAAAATATCCATGTCTTAAACAGCGATTTACAGCCAGAATGGCCCACAAATTTCTATTTTTGGACACACAAATTACCCAACTGAACCACTACAATTTTCATATTATAGAACAAACAACTGTTTTAATTGTATACATTAGATTTACTATTTGTACTTTTCCACACCACTAGCTTACTTTTTTTTTGTCATCTGAACCCCAGTTTAGTAACACATAAATTCAAGATTACCTATCCCTACTAGTTTTAGTTCCCAATGCACAATCACACACCCTTACATACATCTTTATCATCTTACTCAAACACTCATGCACACAGCACACATACATTCCAGAACACCCCAACCCATATCTTCTTTATTTTTTTCAACAGACCCTAAAGAATGCCTACCAAAAGTCAAGTCCGTAGAAAGCAACGCAAAAGTAGAGCAAATGAAAATAAAGGTGTCCAACATAAGCATCCATCTCTAGCAGAATTTGTAAAAAAAGTTGAAACAAAACAGCTAATACAATCATTTGGTGAAACACAAGAAGTTTCAAGTACAACAACTTCGCTTCCTCTATCAAAATGTAAAACAAACCAAAAAACAATTAACAGAAAATCAGCTATCAGTACAGATAAAACTACTTCTTCAAATTTTAATATAGTGCAAAGTAAGCATACCAAGAAAAGTATTTTAGCCAAAATATACCGTCACAAAGTCCATCCAAATCTTATAAAAACAGGAGAGAAATCAGGTTCAAAGCTTAAAATCTATCGTAGGAAATTAATCTTAGAAGCATTGATGGACAGTGCAATTCTTCTCAAAAGAAATGTATTTATTTTACTGTTAAACAAAATGAAACCACTAACAAAACTAATAACTAAATTACAAAAAAGACTTCTCAATAAGCGAAATATCAACAGAAAGAACTTCTTAAGTATCAGCAGAGGTGAATGGAATCACACTACAAGCACAGAACCATATTTTAATGAAGAAGCGTACAAACAAAAGCAAACAAATACAATTGCCATACATAGCAGTGGTCGAGGTTATGAAAAAGTGAATAATGCCATAATGGAACAAGAAGTACTTCTTACAAAAATATGCCCTGAAAACTTATTACCCCTCCATTCAACTGAATCAGAACGTCTAGTGTACAAATGGCCATGCACGTCAATGTGTAACATTCCCAAACAATGTTTCAAATCTTTACGCCAATTCCTCAATAAATATGTAAAAAGCAAAGACAAAATCAAAATTAAATTACTGCAAAATATAGATACCTGTCCAGTGCGCAAGTACACAGGACTACAAGGACATTCATTGGCCTGCATTACAGGACCTACTTGTAAAACCACTTTCCATGATATCAAAAGGATATCAACACATCATTCAACTATAAGAAATGTAGTCTATGAACTGTACTATGCTAAAAGTCCTGCTTTAGCACTAGCAAAGTTAAATAACATCCTTCTACATGGTACAGCAAAAGACCTACTTGAAGAAATTCACTATATCCAGAAAAAATATTTTGGAAGTGAAAGTCATTTACAGAATGAAATAGCTTTAAACCAATTAAGCAACAATTCTACACATGGCAACCTTTTGCTAAACACATACAAAAAAGAAATACTAAAATTTAAAAGTACATCAGCTGAAGTACCAAACCATGTACTAATTATTATTATTATTATTATTATTATTATTATTATTATTATTATTATTATTATTATGTATGTGTATGTTGTCATAGAATTTTTTATAAAAGTAACACAAAAACTGTGGACCTATCATACAAAATAGAAGACAATGAAGATTCTAAATGGTTTGAATTAGCTCTCTACCTTGTAGCAGAAAACAAATATGAAATAACTGAGTCCTTAATACTTTGCAGTTATTGCACTACAAAACTTGACAACAACCAAACTCCTTCACATTCTATCACAAATAATTTGGAATTATACCCAGTACCAAAACCTCTACAACAACTTAATTTATATGAGAGCATCATAATTCAAACAGTACACCCATTTCAAGCAATAATACGCCTTCAACCAAAAACAGCAAAATTACCTCCCTCTGAATTGGTAAAAGGCATTCGTGGAAAAGTAGTTTATTTACCATTAAATCTAAAAGAAAATGTGCATACTCTAGGAGTGCAACGTCCAATGCAGCAATCTTTAATTATATTAGTAAATGGAGTACCTACAAAAAACAAAAAAATATGGCAACAACTGGTAGATTTATATAAAGTTAGACAAGCCTTCCAATATCTTAAAGAGAATAATGAATATTACAAAGAAATTAATATTGAAGAAAACTTGAAAGATACAACTGAAATAATTCAAGAAACACAAGAAGCTGGTCAATTTGAGCTACTAGATCCTGCTAGAATATCAAATACTTTGGACGATTATACAATTCATCCTTTGCACTGTAATGGCACCGTACAAGATGTACTGGAAACTTACCAAATGCGTCAAACAAAAGGATCGCCAATCAGTATATGGGAAAAAAGTATAGAAGCACGTGCTTTTCTTCTACTCTTTCCTACTGTCAAAGGAGGAAGGTATGATGATAGACCTATTCAAATATCAGCTTCAGAATACCGCTCATTACGGATGTATTCTGAAGATCCCAGATTTAGACAAAATGTGGAATACATATTCCACCTACTCTTTGAAAGTGAACTAGCAACTTTATGTTACGGAGTTGCACACATATTAAAATCAGGATCACACTTTCAAAATATGACAGCTACACAATTATTAGAGAAAGTGCAACAAAAGGATGAGGTTTTACAATCAAATATTACAAATCTATTAGCAAATATGCGTGGTACTAAAGAGTACTGGTTTCGACGTCATGGAGATGTACGTTGTATGATCAGAAACCTTGGCCCACCCACTTGGTTTGTTACATTAAGTTGTGCAGAATATGCATGGGAAGATTTACATGATTTCCTACGCATGTCAAATAAAAACAAAACAAACATAGATATTCTAACACCTGGAGAACTTTGTTCTTTGGATCCTGTTAATGTTTCAAGATATTTTCACCATCGCTTCATTGCTATACTACATTTTATTTGTAATAAAACTGTTCCTCCCCTTGGAGAAGTGCAACACTTCTTTTGGAGAAAAGAATACCAAGCCAGAGGAGCACCACATATCCACATGCTTTTATGGATTAAAGATGCTCCTAAATTTGGTCAAGACAGTGATGCCACAGTTTTACAGTTTATTGAAAAATATGTCACTTGTGAAATTCCATCAGAAGCCACAAATAGTGATCTTCATGCACAAATTTTACAATTTCAAAGACACAAATGTGGAAAATATTGTTGTCGCAAATACAAAAACAAAGGCAAATACTACACCAAATGCTGCTTTGGTTTCCCTAGACCAGTTACAAATACAGGTCAAGTAAACAACCTCACGTCTTCAGTTAGACATAGTGTTCAAGGTAAGTCACCTAAAAATACATATTACATAAAAAGAAAAGAAGAAGAAAAATATATCAATGATTATAATGCAATCATTGCCCACTTATGGAATGCAAACATAGATGTGCAGTACATTGCAGACAATTCTACTGCAGTTGCTCGATATGTCACAGCATACTTAACTAAAGCAGAAAATACAGAGCTCCAAGACCTCTGGAATGACCTGTCATCAGATAAAACAGTATCTCAGAAATTATACAGCTTGGGCATAAAAATGCTCACCCGTAGAGAATGTGGATCTTATGAAGCAGCTGATCTTTTAACTGGTACTTCATTGTATGGTAAATCTGAAAATATAGTATGGCTAAGTCTTGGTCCAGCTAAATCTAGAAAAAGAGTTCTAAAATCATATGAAGATATAGAAACAATAGCCAAACATGATCCCAACAGCCAAGACATTTTAAAAAACAATTTATTGGACACATACTACCCAAACAGAAGTAATACTTTGGAAAACACGTGTCTATACCAAATAGCCCAAAACTACACATACAAAAATAATATGAAACCTGATGAAAAAAAAGGTAAGTATAGAGTGACAGACTGTGAAGGCAGCTTAGTTAAACTCACTAAACCAAATGTAATTAATCATATCAAATTGTCATTGAAGACTCCTCAACATAAAGAAGTATATTACATGTCCCTGCTACAACTCTTCAAACCATGGAGAAAAGAATAACAATTACTAGATAACTATGACTCATATGAGGATGCTTTCAAAGCAAATGAAAGCACTATAACTGATGTAAACTTTACACAGTACAAAACAATGTTGCACAATGAACAGCAACATGAAGAAGAACTCCAAGCCCAACTAGATAAGGATACTCCTGACAGTAGTCGACCTTCTGTAACAGGAAGCCAAGAACCACTGGGAGAACCACTAATAACAAATGAGGCAGAATTAGCTATGATAGAAGTAGAAAACACCATGTGTCAGTATGAAGATAAGGAAGACTTAGCTATACTACAATCAAAACTAAACAATGAGCAAAGTAGCATTTTTCAAGAAGTAACAAAACAAATTGCACATGGTGTAAAACATGAAAATAAAGAATGTTCCTGCCATAATTATAAACCTATACTATTGTACGTCAGTGGTGAAGCTGGTTCTGGCAAAACATTCCTAATCAAAATCATTAGTAAGTTCCTTCAACAATTGACAAACAACAAACTGTCAGCTGTTGTCACTGCCCCCACAGGTTTAGCTGCCTACAACATAGGTGGTGTTACATTACACCGATTACTACTATTACCAGTAGAACACCAGAACAAATTAGACTATTACAAACTTTCTGCAGAAGCTGCAATGGAATTACGCAGAGTATTGAAACAAATGAAAATGCTACTAATAGATGAAGTGAGCATGGTCTCCAACCTGATGTTAGCTTTGATTCACCTCAGATTACAAGAAGTACTCAAAACAGACTATGAAGCGCTCTTTGCAGGAAAACACATTATTGTTTTTGGAGATCTGCTTCAATTAACACCAGTAAAAGGTGAACCTATTTTTAAAACATTAGGGCCAAACTCTGCCGTAAAACTGTTGGCACCATTGGAAATGTCAACCTTTGGCAACATTTCCAATACAGAGAATTAACAGAAAACGTGCGCCAATCTGCAGATCTAACTTATGCCAACATTTTTAAAAGTTTGAGAGTTGGTATACTTTCTAAAGAAGCAGAAGCAACATTGAAAACCCGGCACATTAATGCACTTTATGGCGATAATGCATGTGCTACAGATGTTATGGAACAATTAGCCCACAAAAATGTCAATTGTATGGCCTTAATGCCAACTCTTGCAAGCTGTCTCAAATTCAATGAAATAATGTTAAGTAAAGAAATGCAACCAATAATGGAAATTAGCGCCACAGAAAAACTATATGTACATTGTATGACACTACCCATGTGTGACCAAGCCACAACAAGACTAAATAATTTAGAAAAATCAATCTCAAACACAGCAGGCTTAGAAAAGATGTTAAAATTATCCTTAAATTGCAGAGTAATGCTTAAACGTAACCTTGACGTGGACCAAGGACTAGTTAATGGAGCACTGGGTACAGTTGTTGGCTTTCAAACATACCCACGTGAAAACAAAATTCAGTTTGTCAATATACTCTTTGACAAACTTTCAGAAGGAAAACGGATAGGACGCTCAACAGCTAGATTCCTTCTCTTCAAAGATATGTATGTACGTAGAGAACAATTTTCTCTAACTCTTGCATACGCAGTCACGATTCATAAATCACAACGTCTTACCCTAGACAAAGCAATGATAGATATTGGTAACACAGTCTTTAAAGAAGGCATGAGCTACGTAGCACTATCACGCTTACGTACACTTGACGGTCTATTTCTAATCAACTTTGATGCAAGTAAAGTAAACGCTGATATTCCTTGCATTTTAGAATATAATAGACTTCGCTCACTATACACTCCCCATCTAAACACATATTCTGTTCCACAAAAACTAAAACGTTGTAAAAGAAAACTAAATCAAACAGAAATGCAACAGGACGTCACTGCAAATCCTCCAAAGAGAGTAAAAGAAACTAATACTTCATCAAGTACCACAAACAAAAAAGAATCAATTAGAGAAAGTAAACCAGGTACTTCTTTAAAGAAGGAAGACAAACTCCAAAAAAAGCAGTTAGATACAGAACTACCTGGACCATTTAAATTCTCAAATATAGTTGGTGTAAGTTGCTATGCAAATGTAGGAATGAATATTCTATTTCAATTACCACCAATTGTTGACAACATTTACTTACACTTTAGAGACCCATTGTGTATGCAAATGTTAGTACTTCATAGAAACGCAAAAAACAATCCTGACAACACATATAGTGTTTATGGAATAAGACAAGAATTGGACTACTGTGCTGGAATGGTGAAATTCACTATAAACTCACAGGAAGATCCACAAGAATTTTTAATGTACTTACTACAAGTACTGGAAAACAAAAACATACCTACAAAGGAAATCTTCCAGATTTCATACATGTGGAAACATACATGCACTCTGTGCAGCAATGTCACACAAGAAGAAATTCCCAATGAACGCTTCATATATATATAAATACCAAATTGTGAATCCATTCCATTTCAGCAACTTGTACAAAATGCAAACCATGGTAGATTATGCTCTACCTGCAATTCAGATAATCGCTCCACGTTAGTAATACAAACACATAGTAAATACGTAATACTAATGCTTCTACGTTACAATGCAGATGGTACCAAAAACAACTGCAAGCTGACTGGATTCACACATAGTCAAATATCACTTGGTAAGAAAACCTTCACAACAATAGGTATAATCTACCACGCAGGAGCTACAACCAATTCAGGGCACTACACGGCATATATAAAAAAGAAATGTGGATGGTTTGAATGTAATGATAGTACCATTACTCTAAAGCAGAGATTACCAGCAAATCTTACAAACGCTTATTTGATGTTCTTAAAACCAAAATTTGATAAATAAACTGTATTTAAACCTTTAAGTAAATTTGTGTTAAAAAAATATAAACTGTTAGAATACTCCAAAAGCTATCTAACTGCACAAAGATTCTACAACAACTAATCAGATAAATGAATACCACTAAATTAGACCAAAAAATACACAGTTAGAATACGCCAATTGGTATCTAACTGTCCCAAAATTAAAAATTTGTGTTAAAATAATATAAACTGTTAGAATACTCCAAAAGCTATCTAACAGCTCAAAGATTCTACAACAACTAATCAGATAAATGAATACCACTAAATTAGGCCAAAAAATACACAGTTAGAATACGCCAATTGGTATCTAACTGTCCCAAAATTTAACAATATCCAAATAGATAAATCAAAACCACTAAAATATATTAAAAAAAATCGACAGTTAGAATATGCCAATTGGTATTTAACTGCTCCAAAATTTTATAATATCAAAACAAATGAAGAATCTGTTACTGCTCCAAAAAAAATACAACAAAGCAAAGTATAAAGCATTAGCCAGAAACAACAAGTGAACACTGAAAACAAACAAACAAATAAACTGTAGCATAACAGAAAAAGGGTTTTTTTTTAATCCAACATGGATTTTTTTTCACCCACAGACCCAATGATTTTAGCAACAAATACAGAAACCGAGCAAATTGCACAGTACTCTGATTTGTACTCTACTAAATATGAGGGTCGAAAAAAATAAAAAAAAGTATATTGCTTATACAATGTAATAAGTCATTACAAAATACTAATACTAACATGCTATTTTCTTTTATCACAGAAATGAAGAAGAAAAACATGGACTCCCATTACTAGACCAAACAGTAAGTATACAATAATAAGGACAACCATAGCAGCATATCACATCCATAGTATCTAATACCTTTGTTCCTTATACATTTGTTTTTCACCCAAAGTTATAAGCAAATATGAATGTGATATGCTGCGGTGGTTGTTGCCAGGGCATAGAGGCTTGGATGCGTCCTCAAATGGCCATGCACCCAAGACTCTATGCCCTGGCAACAACCACCGCAGCATATCACATCCATAGAGTCAAACATTTCAACTATGATCTATGGGAAACTTTTAATGTCAGCGAACAATGTGAGTGTTCTAAGAACACTTTGAACTTGCCAGCGAACAATACGGACACCGTTTTCAGGACACCCCCTACGAACATTTCAGAACAACGCGATAGTTCTTAGAACACTTTCAACTTAACAACGAACAATACGGACAGCGTCCTAAGGACACCCCCTACGAACATTCCAGGACACCGGGAGTGTTCTCAAAAACGTCTTCAGAACACCCCATTTTGTTTATTTGCGAACATTTCAGGACACCGTGGGTGTTCTTAGAACATATTCAACTTGACAGAGAACAATACGGACAGCGTCCTCAGGACACCCCCTACGAATACTCCCCGGACACCGCGAGTGTTCTTAGAAGCGTCTTCAGAACACCACCAACTTGTTTATTTGCGAACATTTCAGGACACCGCAAGTGTTCTTAGGACACATTCAACTTGACAGAGAACAATACGGACAGCGTCCTCAGGACACCCCCAACGAACATTCCAGGCCACCGGGAGTGTTCTTAGAAGCTTCTTCAGAACACCACCATCTTGTTTATTTGCGAACATTTCAGGACACTGCGAGTGTTCTTAGGACACATTCAACTTGACAGAGAACAATACGGACAGAGTCCTCAGGACACCCCCTACGAACACTCCACGGACACTGCGAGTGTTCTTAGAAGTGTCTTCAGAACACCACCATCTTGTTTATTTGCGAACATTTCAGGACACCGCGAGTGTTCTTAGGACACATTCAACTTGACAGAGAACAATATGGACAGCGTCCTCAGGACACCCCCTACGAACATTCCAGGACACCGGGAGTGTTCTTAGAAGCTTCTTCAGAACACCACCATCTTGTTTATTTGCGAACATTTCAGGACACTACGAGTGTTCTTAGGACACATTCAACTTGACAGAGAACAATACGGACAGCGTCCTCAGGACACCCCCTACGAACACTCCCCAGACACCGCAAGTATTCTTAGAAGCGTCTTCAGAACACCACCATCTTGTTTATTTGCGAACATTTCAGGACACCGCAAGTGTTCTTAGGACACATTCAACTTGACAGAGAACAATACGGACAGCGTCCTCAGGACACCCCCTACGAACACTCCCCAGACACAGCGAGTGTTCTTAGAAGCGTCTTCAGAACACCCCCATTTTGTTTATTTGCGACCATTTCAGGACACCGCGGGTGTTCTTAGAACACATTCAACTTGACAGAGAACAATACGGACAGCGTCCTCAGGACACCCCCAACGAACATTCCAGGACACCGGGAGTGTTCTTAGAAGCTTCTTCAGAACACCACCATCTTGTTTATTTGCGAACATTTCAGGACACTACGAGTGTTCTTAGGACACATTCAACTTGACAGAGAACAATACGGACAGCGTCCTCAGGACACCCCCTACGAACACTCCCCAGACACCGCAAGTATTCTTAGAAGCGTCTTCAGAACACCACCATCTTGTTTATTTGCGAACATTTCAGGACACCGCAAGTGTTCTTAGGACACATTCAACTTGACAGAGAACAATACGGACAGCGTCCTCAGGACACCCCCTACGAACACTCCCCAGACACAGCGAGTGTTCTTAGAAGCGTCTTCAGAACACCCCCATTTTGTTTATTTGCGACCATTTCAGGACACCGCGGGTGTTCTTAGAACACATTCAACTTGACAGAGAACAATACGGACAGCGTCCTCAGGACACCCCCAACGAACATTCCAGGACACCGGGAGTGTTCTTAGAAGCGTCTTCAGAACACCACCATCTTGTTTATTTGCGAACATTTCAGGACACCGCGAGTGTTCTTAGGACACATTCAACTTGACAGAGAACAATACGGACAGCGTCCTCAGGACACCCCCTACGAACACTCCCCGGACACGCGAGTGTTCTTAGAAGCGTCTTCAGAACACCCCCATTTTCTTTATTTGGGAACATTTCAGGACACCGCGAGTGTTCTTAGGACACATTCAACTTGACAGAGAACAATACGGACAGCGTCCTCAGGACACCCCCTACGAACACTCCCCTTACTATTGTAATATATATCATGGGACACTTAAATGCTTGTCTTGGACATTTCTAAAATGTGGAAAACAAAGTCTAGTAAGTGGATGAAACACAAGAAATGGTTATAATTAATATATCTAGCCATTTGGACACAACAATGTCTGCAAAAGTAACTTTAAGAAGACCAGGCATGTCATTAGGAAAGAGGCAGAGAGCAAGGGCTCATTAAGATTGTCAACCATGTAGAAATAAATGATTATAATGGAGGGGATGTGATTATCTAATTTAGAGTTCTTTAACAGCTGGCTTTACAGATGTTATGGCCTACAATTTCCTATAAGCCCTAGCCAGCAACATCAGTGGTGAGGGATCATAGGATTTGTAGGCCAAACATCTGGACAAACACAGATTGCAGATCACTGCTCCAATTTGTTCCGATCTTAACCTCCTGCCTACACTGCTATTTTCATCAATTGTTGACAAAGTCTATTAAAATAAACATCCTGCAATGAAACACAATATATTTTTGTGGCATAACAATCTTTAGAATTCTTCTTTTTATGTTCATTGTTGTATTGTGATGTCTGAGGAATATTATGCCCAGATAGAAATTGTCCCAATTGCAATGATGGCAGCTATATTTAAATATGAACGACAGATGCAAAAGGGATCTCTACCTCATTGGCCCCATTATCTTTGATCTCATTAGAAAATATAGCCCCAATATTCTTAGGTATGATTTCCAAATGTTAAATGTGTTTTTACTGCATACAAGTTGTATAGTGCACCACTGCTACTGTGGCTTGGGAGCTGTAAACATTTCTAATAAAGGAATTTGAAATAAAAACCTGTCTTCCATTGCACCCATGCACCAGGTTTGAGTAATATCTCATGAATGCACAGTTTAGGTATAATGATCACACTGTTCAGTTGAAGTGCTGTAGCGTTTTCCAGGTGAGCTTGCAATAACAATTGGATGCTCCTGAATGCACAGGAGCTGGTCAGGTGGGAGCTTGGACGGTGGTGGAGCAGTATGATTGCTTTCACTGCTGAAGTCTTGCCAGAATCCAATTTGAGCATCTTTTCTCCTGAAGAACATTCAGAAGCTTTGGTTTAAAGGATATTGTGAGGAATTGCCATCTGGTAATGGTGTCGAAGCCTGGGAGTTTTTCTTTTTTGTTACATATACATAATAAAACAATTCCAGGTAATTCCAACTCTTGAGGGGTGGTCTGCTGAACAGACCCCCTTTTCAGAAAACAGCATGAGAAATGTATTCTGTACACTTGTGCCCTGCTGCATCAGTCTATGTGATCTGCAGCCCCTGCCCTAAGCACAGCACAGTTTCAAAGGTCACAGGTGCCCTGTTTGACAGCTGCTATGACAGCAATGAGGCTGCATTTAAATCTGAACCTCTCATCCAAAACCATAATAATGGTGATAAACTACTGGCTGGTTGCAGGGTAATCTTGAAATATGTATGCCCATCTGGGTTTTGTTATGGTGTCCGGTAGTTCACATAATTGTCAAAGTAACATCTAATCATGGACATTATGTCTCTGTTCTCTCCAGAATGCCTGTTTCTGCTGCAGCCAGCAGGACAATAGGCAGAGGGAGTTGTCTATCCTTTATGAGGTTATGTAAAACCTCTCCACAGCCCTGGAAGCTCTCAGCAAGGGAGCCATTGGAAACAAGCATGAAAGTAGGACACCGTGAGCGAAAGCGTCAGCCTCACATTGGGAGCGTTACCTACCAAAGTACTTCAAAGGGCTTTTGAAGTTTCAGGCTTGGGAAGAGAGCAGGATTAGACAGGCAGACAGAGCACTATGGAAAAGTGGAAGGGTTCCTACATCTTTGTTTTCTGTGGGCTTCCTTCCTGTCACCTCCACTTTCTGCACAGCAAAGCACTTTGGGAATGGCACAAGAAGGTAAATGTTACTTGTCTTAATAGGGAGATGACCCCCTCAAAGCAGCTTTGCTTTTACCCAATCCACTGTGGCCTGTAGCCTTCATGAGGAATGCCACCCCCCACTCCTTCTTTGATTCATTTTGAACCTTAAAGGACAACAGGAAGAATTCATGTGGCCTCTGATGGACAACCAGTCCTTTTGAAGACCCTCTGTCACATGTAAAGAGAGGTGTCCAAGGCAGAGGCAAGCTCACCTCCCTACCCATCCTCAGCTCACATTGGGGGTGACTTCGCTGAGGACCAAGACCTGCCAATTTGCTAGCAAAACCCTGTAGGCTGGGAGAGCAGGGACTGAACAGGTCTAATATTTTCCTGGAGCGCCCTGCAGTGGATTTCAAAGCATCCACAGAAGCCAAAACTGCCAAATCCCCAATGTTCATCACTCAAACCAACTGTGAAGTAATACCAACCATGTTCAACACTTTCAAACTGCCAGGATCCATGTCCCTGATCCAAAATGTATATCCTTCGAACAACAGACTGCCACCTATATGGCTCAGGCACCACACACAGTGTGGATGACTTCAATCTGCTGCATTTTCAAATAAAGCATCAAACCACCAGGACTTTGTACCAGATCTGAACTGTTTGGCAAAGTCACATCCCTTATTCACCCGAACCAGCTGTAGTCACCAGTTACAACCAAGTTAGATCGTCGAACCGCTCCTGGTGATCCATCGGCCTGCATCGCTTGACATCGACTATATATAGCAAGAGGCCCACTTCAAACCCAACTTGATGCTGACTTGCCACCTGGGATCTATGTCGCTCACCACCTTTGAACCCAGTTCGGCCGGCAAGCATTGCATATTGAAGCCTGATTCAATCCTGTGGAACCATGACATGTGAGACACAGCAGGCGGTTGAGCCACCACTCATCCTTGTACTCCTTTCGTCACGCATTGGGAATTTGACAAGCGTAGTCATTCACTGTATGCATGGTGGAGGACACACACACATGTAGATATCTGATTATCTGACAAATTACATGAGGCTAGTGGGAATACATTGGGGTCAGCAAAACTAATTAGAAAGAATAAAGGGAGAAGGGAGGTACAGAATGAGCAAAACAGGATTGGATAGGCCCATATGCATAATAAAGTGGAAAGACAGCAATTTGGTTTAAAAAAAAAACTGATAGTTGCTAGTTTGGTCTGTTTGGCAATAGGAGCAGTCGCCATTATTGCATGCAAATTTGAATGAAGTGAAATAAAAATGCTTAGAATTAAAATAATGAGTTAAGTTGCCTTCAATAGAAACGATAATCCTATAAAATAAAAACAAATGCCCAGAAATGTGTCCAAAAACTATAAAACAATGCTGGCATTATTATTGGTTACATATAGAAGATGACCAGAAGCTATGAAATCGTGTCAGCCAAAATCTAGGATCTACGTTACCAGATTTTTACCACTGATATGTGAAATGTGCTACGGCAAGCTTTGCAAGTAAACATCACGATATTCAGTTGTGGCTCCTGATACTTGCCTATTGCCCAACACCCCCTATGATCGTGCAAGAAAATACATTATTTTAATGTTCAAGGTCAATAAAAAGAACACACTGTACTTTCACTCCACTCAACTTGCAACAATTATGCATAGGACACAGTTATAAATCCTGCTCATAATGTTTATCTGTGTCACAGTTAACCGTTAACACAATAGTAACAAAAACGTCTCAGGAAGCATAGATATTGTGATAACTCAGCCACATTTTTAAGGTTCATTGCAAAAAACTGGGCCAGGGCCTCTGGCTCTGAATATTAAAATCCAGCCATTGGGCGTTGCAATACCTAAGGATGTTTCAAGTGCTACACGCCTCATGGCGCGGCCAATCTAGCCAGTGGTCCCCTTTCAAAGAACTTGTTTTGACTGAATTGTGAATTCTAGGCTGTTACTCGAGGGAGGATAGCACAGGGGCAACATGCGCGTCTTGGAAGCAAGATGACACGGACCAACAGATGTTCGTTCCCCGCGGAAGTGAAAAGTGTGCACGGTATTGGCACTAGGGCAACGTTTGCCCTATTTCTAAAAACACTTGCAAATATTAGAAAAGGATTGCACCATGACAAGCACATTTTGGCATGTTGTAAGCAGTAGGGCAAAAATTGCCCTGGTGCAAAAAAGATACATTTTCATTGTATTTTTGCACCAGGGCAAAGTTTGCCCTAGTGCTAATATGGAATGGTATTAGCACTGGGGAAAACTTTGCACCAATGGAAAAATGCATCAGAAATGTATATTGTGTGCACTAGGGCAATTGTTTTCTTACTGCTTATGACATGCTAAAATGCACTTGTCATGGTGCAATGGTTTTCGAATATTTGCAAGTGTTTTTAGAAATAGGGCAAATTTTGCCCTAGTGCTAATACCGTGCAAACTTTGCACCTGCACCAGTGCAAAGTTTCTGTAATCTGGCAGCTGGTGTTCATTGTCTCTGAAAGTTATTTTAATCGCAGTTCATCTGCTTCGAGCAAGTCTTCATTTAAGAAAATACATCAGAGTCTAGATTCAGGGTAGCCCAGGAGCAAAAAGGGGATGCGGGTGAATCTGAAAGTCTGTGAAACTACAGGTTGCCCATCCGAAAAGAACTGAAAGCGAAGGTTTGAATTAAGATCTACTGTAGATTGCCACGGGGCACAGGCATTTCAGCAGGGTGCTTGCGGATCAGTGTGGAAGACCATAGTTGGCATCAGTGGGCGGGTAGAAGTGGGATGGGCAACGAAGATGGAACAAAACAGCGTAGGAAAGCAAGGAATCTGAAGAATGCCAGTGGAATGTCTTCTGAGGAACTGGACATGTGCATGTGATCGGAAGGCGGAGGGAGTGGTGTGGATTCCATGAGTTGAGCAAGCCGTGTGTGAAAAATAGATGACACGGGTAGGGGGGGCAGGGGTTTGTGCTCTACAAGGTTTGTGACTTGTTTCAAGAGAAGACACTTGTTATCAGAAACATAAAACAGAGACGGAGGCATTGGTGACCACCTTTAAAAGATATTCATTTGCAAGGAGTAATCTCACTGGAATTGTGGCTCTTGTTTAACGAAAGCATCTTTCAAACTACGACATGTTCATGTCTCTGATAAACAGCTTGGATTTCATTCCTAGCAAAAGCAGATAATGAGGGAGTCCTTGAACCTGAGCGTATGAATGGCCCATCCCCCCTTCCATGGGATGAGACTTTTCAGGATGAAAGAGTAAAAGCTGCATTCTGTAATTTATGTTGCACAGGTTAGTGGGTAACAAAGAAAAGCACTGCCACCCAGATGTACATGTGTCCGTGAGTTCTCTCACACATGTAACTTGATATGCATTTCAGGTGTCAGTCCAGTTCAGTTAAACATGGCACCTGTTACCAATAGGTGGTCAAATACTGCAAAGTTCATTCTTTTGTCCAGTCCTGAGCAATAGAACTAAGACTATGAGTATCTGTGTTCCAAAGAAAGGTGTGATTTGTGATACCCACTGATTTTGAAAGTCTGCATCACTGATGTACATATTTCCATGCATGTGACAGTTCACTGGGCCTTATTCCATTCATTGCTGTGCTTCACTCAATGTCAATGAGCGTCGGCATGGGTATCATACACCTGAATGCACGTGCGGTTCACACTTAAAATGGGTTTACTCAGAATTCTTGAATTTGAAGGATTATTGTGTGCATATTTTGGTAAAATTATAGTTATTTAGGGATCTGCCTTAGGGTTGCTAATTATTGACATCCGGTAATGTCCATCAAATCACCTAATTTGTTTGTGTCACACAATATGAGTGTTTAAAACGGCCTATCCTTCTGTGTGGGTGCCTCTTATTACCGCTACATTGGACCCCGGAAGGTCATACATCTCAGAATGCAGCACTTGATTTCAGTATTAGGCTATGACTGACTATGCAGTTGTTGTGAACAACTACGACATTGGCCGCTCCTTATGCTCACCATTTGGGGGTCAGGTGTGCATGGATCCCATCCCTATAAGACTATTGTTATATTGTCTAGATCTGCGAACCTAAAAAGTGATCCAACAGATTCAATGGATACAGACCTCGGTAGAAATGTACTAGGTAATGAAGGAACTCCATTCCGTAGAAAACGTGCAGCTGAAACTGCCGATAATAGCTGTGCAACCTGGTCCATACTATATGTTTTTATTTATTGTGCCTTTGTAATGCACTTATACATCAAGTAAATTGTGTTTCAAAGCGCCCACAGGGCAAACATGGGGAGGACATGGGAATGAAAGGCAAATATAACAATGAAAGAGAGATGCAGTCCATCTGGGCCTTGTGAGCATTCAGAACGTGGCAACGCATCAGACCAGTTAAACCCAGACTGATCAGACCTGGCAATCCTACGGAGAAATATCCACAGTTAAAGTGCTAGGGCTCACACACTGCCAGAAATAAGCCAAAACATAAATGCAGTATATACAATGTCCCCAAATCTCTGGTCGTATACCCTGAAAGGCATTCTGGAATAAAATCTTGATTTGGCTAAAAACAAAAATTGGGGCTACCACCTGAGACCTGCCCCACCTGAGAATTCAAGTCACAGAGCGGAAAACCCATATTGAATATCTTAATGTTGGAATCAGGAGTAAATATCTTTTTTTTTTCTGACTGGCAACAGAAAGTATGTAGCCCCAATACTGTCATCTGGCCTGGTCTGATAGTTGACTTGTAAAGCGCAACTCATCGTCTTGGAGGAGGCATCAAGCTACTAACAACATCAAACATCTGATCTACCATTTGTTGAGATATATATTTTCCTTCCATTATTGATTATTTAAAAACTAGAGGTTCAATGGATAGCAGTAGTAATTTTTAATCTAACATGTTAACAGATATGTCTTCTGCTATAAGGCCTTTTCAGGCTGTCATGTCTTCCATGCACCCACTTTGCAGCACAGAACTCTACAATGACAGCTTGGTTGCACAGGTCTTTACTGTGCTGAAAAGCACTGTCGTGGAATGGAGGTAGGTCAGGGGTTGAGGGTTAGATAAGGGGTGGCAAAAGGGTGGTGGGAGAGGGCCAGGGATGAGGTGGGGTAGGAAGGAAGCAGAAGTGATGAGATAAAGGTATGGGAAGGAACAGACACAAGAAAGGAGGGGCAAGGGAAGCCAAGAAATCCAGTGAATGGGGAGGGTTCAAGGAGAGGCAACGGTTGGTCAAGGGGGGATACCCCTCAAAAAACCTCTTCTTAGCCACCCGTTTCACCCATTGCCTCTCCTCCAACCCACCCCACTCAATGGCTTTCACCTCAAAAAAAGGGGTTACCATGAGGGGGATGAATGGATTGTCTCTCCTTCGAACAAAGGGAGTAAGTTGGGGAACACAGGAAACGTTATCAGACGTTCATAAAACCATGCATAACCAGATTGTGTGTCTAGAAGGCTTTCTGCTATCTGGACCTGTATTTCCATTTTATATTTATTTGCTGGTCTCATGCTTTGTTATCACTGGGTCTTAAGCACCTTGCTAAATGTCGATACAGTAAACAATCCATAAATAGGGAGTTCCAAATGGCTATATTCAGAAGGCCTTCAGTATTCAACCCGTCCCTTGCCCCAATTCCAGGATGGACATTGCCCTATCAACGGCAGATTAAACTTTGCAATGCCTGTGACTTCCGAGGTCTGATAGGAAAGAAGCTAATCTGATGAACTCCCCCACTTGCCCTCTGTTAGTGGGGTCACACCCCTTTAGGTGTCTTTGTATCTATTAAATGTCTTGAGAGACACTTCCACCAGAAATGCAGTGCACAGGTCAACTTTACACAAGCCGGCGGCAGCGCCTTTGTAGGGTGACTTTACAAGGCTTCTTGGTAGGATGGCTGAGAGTGAGACATGAGACAGCTGATGAGTGGGTAGAACATACTACGTGGTAGGGGGATTTTTTTTACAGTTGGGCTCACATAAATGAGGCATACAGTTAGGCACTGAGGCAGTATTTAGAAGAGGTATAATTACATGTGTACAGTTGATGTGCTTCAGGTAGGGTGCAGAAGAGAGTCAGGGTGGTTAGGGGCGCTCCTCACAGGTGAGTAAGTGGAGATTAAGCCAGGTCTTGAATCCTTGTGCAGCAGGGATTGCTTTGATAGCCCGGGTGAGCAAGTGCAACGATTGGGTGGCAGTAGAGCAAAGCAGAAAGTTACACAGGGTGGACGGTGGCCAGACAGATTGTTAAGAGTATAAGAGCATAGAGTTGAGAGATAGAGCATAGAGGGATCCAGCTAGCAAGGTAGTGGGACACCCTTGTTCGTACCATGCGTGTTTTCTATTTTGTTTATTTTTGTTTATTGTTTTTAGTTTGAAAATATCAAACTTTTACAATACAATACATGTGTGTTTTCTATTGTGGAACCATTAAGATGGGTCTCTGAAACCTGCTATTTCTAGCTCGAACTTGAAATATTGTTACTAAAAATGTATAGTTTTCTTGTGAAGAAATAGACTAAGGCAAGCTCCTTGAATGTTGGAGGTGCAAAGGGATCAGTAGGTTACCAGGACAGTTTGACAACATAAAGGACTGGTGTACACTGAATAAGGGACTTTGCAGTCAAGTGAGATAGAGAAAAGAGAGCCAGGATGAGGGAGGAGGAGAAAAGAAGGAAGGCAGGAAACATAGGAGGGTGGACAGAGTCTCCCATATTGTGTTGATCTTGCAGGAAAAGTAAAAAGTAAAGTTGCATGTGGAGACACCAGAGGACAAGGAGCAGAGCTTATGGGGGCAAGCATGGCCTGGGTGATCATGGACAACTTGTGAGGGTCAGAGAACAGAGAGGTTATATGATTGATGTACTAATAATATTTGACAGAGCTGAGAGGTGCAACAGGGCAAGAAGCAAATCCTTTGAATTGAATTGAAGCAGAGAGTGACCTTTGTGCCTGCAGCGCATGTGGAGACGCATGGTTGCCCTAAAATGTTGGGAAGCTGGGAGGATGCATGCTTTCGGTGGGTGCCGATGTGGGTGAATGGGCATGCTGTCCAGTTCACTCTGTTGGGCCTAAGACATGTTTTTCTGGTTAAGGTGTCAGGAATGTCCTTTTGGAGAGACTCAATAAGTAAATACAACTCAGAGAAGAAATGATTGAGGGAGCCAGGCCCACCATAGATGAGAATGCTACTGAGAGTGGTAGTAGCAAAATGTTGACTCTATATGAGGTGTTCAAAGGGGGAAGGAGAGAAGTTGCAGGTATGCAGACGGGGAGATAGTGTGTCCTTTCTACTCAACAGATCAACTCCACCAGGTTTTTTTGTTCAGATTCAGTCGAGCAGAGTGGTAGAATGTGACAAAATATATATGGACTACCATAGTTTCAGTGTGTTGGGGGGAATCCATGATTCACTGATTACAATCCCAGCAAAATTATGATGACAGGAGTAAAATTCATCAGTGAGGAATTATGTTTTGCTATAGATGGATTGGGCATTTCAGAGACCCAGTGTGAGGTTGATAGAAGAGGGAGGTGGGGGGCGGGGGGCAGAGGTGTCTATAGGGCAAGCTAAGTGGGATATTGTGTAAAGCGCTCTATAAATAAATAAATCAATATGAGGTTGGAGTGGGTAGGGTGAGATTGGGAACACTGACATTGGTGTCTTTTAGTAGATTGAAAGCGGATGAGGATGGAACGGGGAAGGGGTGGAGAAGGAGGTGAAATGATGGTAACATTTTTTAAAGTCAAGTAGAATAAGGGGGAGGAAGTGATAAATCGGAACAAAGATTTGGATGAAAATTAGCATGGTGAATCAACAGTGGTGTATAGTTTGAAGAGGGGAGGGTTGCAAAGGACATCGCAGTGATGCTTACAGTGTTGGAATTGTGTGGCAAAGTTATGGATACTAGTCCCTACAGGCCTGAAAAGATTTTAGCAGATGATTCCCATATCCAATAGTGCACTTAAAAGTTGCAATTGTTACCCCCTTTAATCGACCAAAGAAGGATGAAAGGCTTATTCATGATTCATACTTGTGATTGGCAGACTTTCATCATTTGAGAGGAAAGCGCACAGTTATCCACCAGTTATCCACCAGTTATCCACCATGACATAGTCAATGAGCCCATTAAAATAAATGCCACTCAGTAGCTGTGACAAAATGACTACTGCACTGCAGGAATACCAGGATGAGTCGTGGACACAATTTGTACTCAACACCACACTACTACTAAACCAACAGGGATCCCATTCATAAAGGGGAAACAGGCGCAATGACAGGTATACCTCTTTTACCTCTCATGGTAATGAGGGCCGAGGGTATCAGTGTGGGTGTAAGCTAGCAAAGAAGCAACCAAACAGCACTAGTACTGTAGTACAACAATAAAGGAAATAACCAATGAAGCTTCTACATACAATTTGAGACTTTAAACAAGATAGAAGTACAAAGACACTAATCAAAACACAATAACCCCCTGACAAAAGAAGGAACATAATATGCAGACTTTCCAATGAAAGAGGGCACTCTGGTTCTGAAGTCAGGAGTAGACAGGCAATAGTCCCTGCATCAATGTTCACTTCAAAGTGTTTGTCTCAAAAAAGTAAGGTGTAGGGTTTTAAATTGTCACTAGGACACTGAAAACCAGGCGCAGCAGAGAGATGGAACCACTAACAGTACCTTTATATTCTTCTTGGGTGGCTCAACAGCATCGAGAAGGGCTTCTTAACACGTTAAAATGGGCCAAAACAGCATTGAGATGGTCAAGTTAAGTCAGATCCTCCAAAAGGATTGAATCAGAGACAAGAAGGTTGGATCTGTTAGACAAGGTTCATCGATGCCATGCAGTTCTGCAGTGGGGATGGCCTCAAAGATGATTGCACTTCAGTTAAGAGTTCGTCGAGTTAGTGGCTCGACAGCTTGAAACCAATCATAGACGCATTGAGTGTCAAAAGCCACTCAACGTGTCCTGCTGTGGTGCTAAAATGACTTCAAAGCAGTCGAGCCAGCCCAAACACTGAGGTGGGAAACACAGCCCAGAGTTGTTCCTGGTTGCTGGAGGACCCCATGCAGGCTCTCTGTGGACAAATTGAGTTCTTTTTCGGCCCTTGCAACAATGAAATTACACCAAACGATTTAGGCCTTTATGATTTTATAGTCCCATAGAACACCTTATCGAAGCAGATATCATTTATATTACTTTATTAATCTGTCAATAGGCTTTGGGTACACAATTAAAGATACATTGAACCAGGGTTGCACATGATTAAAAGCAGCCCCTGTCTGGTGGAACCTTAGGTTCCAGCAGGATGTTCACACAAATGGACATAATACTCCAGACTACAAGGCAGTTGCAGACCAAGCAGTACATGTTTGCAATATAGTTTTCAGCACATGGCGTTATAAAAGTGAGGTCTAATTAACATATCTCAAGTTCTCAAACATATTTAAAAGCATCATTTTGTATTAAAAATGAAAAAAGCTCATCATAGTCTACCCTCACAGATGGCATTCTGTCACCTTAGTGTAGAGAGAGAAGTTGGAAAATAGAACTGAAGACAACATGTAAAGTTTTTGCCAAAAAAAAGATGAACCAACCTTCCAAAAGTACAAAACCTAGAGTCTAAGTAGTGAATGGTCCCACGCTCACATTGATCTCTTTTTCTTAAATACAACTAAGTTGGTGTAATTTGACACTTGCATTAATTTATAGTCATGGGCTGTTTGTTGAGCATTTCCACTCCGCAGAAACAGAAGTTGCATATAATAATCTGTATGATGTCTGTGACCAGGGTTGTTTTGTTATCATTGACATCACTGACTTAGTGTCTTCAGTATGGACGTTGGATATTACAGAGTGGCCATGATCACTTCTGCAATGTATAGCATGTGAGTGGGCACCGCTATACTTTGTCTAAATGTTCATATACACTTGTATTAAAAATTGGGGGGTGCATATCATTAAAGAGTTCCCCAGCAGAAGACACTCTATGAACTATCTGAGACAAGACCTAGGTGCCAAGCCACCAGTGGGCATAGTACACATAATAACCACCTGGTTTATACCATTAATGCAAAGGTCAATGTGAACTGAAACATTTATTTTATGAAACTCAAATGACACAACTCCACAATTATAATGAAAAATGACCAATTTAATATCTCATAGTGGCAGATGCCAATGGCCAATGCATTTCGGGCCAGTAGGCCCTTCATCAGGGCAATATGCTTGAAAGCAGACCATCAATGAATAGCATCAATACTGGTGAAAAAATGAGCCGCGTTCCTCTAAAGTGAGGAAAGGTATCCAACTTGAAACTGTGCCGATAACACTGAGTTATCACTATAACCATGGAGGAAAGAAGCTTCCTTCTTTCCAACACCCTGTATTAAGTGGCATGACCTTCCACTGGCATTGCTACTTCTTAAGGGACGCATGCCTATGAAAGGTCGAAGCACCTACATTTAATGGCGGATACTGCACTCTGTGGACTCTGGCATACCGTATGAGGATGGCTTATGCTACAATGTGACTTGCAGTCTATGCACAGTAAATGGCGCACCCACCAACAACAAGAAAAGGCAGCAAACAGTTCTGAATGTTTTGCATATGATATTTCACATGCATCCTCAAATGCTCCAATAATGCCATCTGATCACTGGCATAGTTGATACATGTAATGTAGATTGCTGCCACCATATGCCATGTGCATCCTCAAATGCTGCAATAATACCATCTGTTCACTGGCATTGTTAGTCTGGCTCTTTTCCCAGTTGCTGCAATTTTTCCACCATACTTAAGGAGCCCACCAGCCTCTTTTCCTTTGCAGATGGGGAGCAGGTGCAAGTGGATCTAGGTCACCTGGCCTATGCCCCACCCACCTGGCTCCTTCCAGGTTGCCACTCTTTTTCCCCACTTAGCAAGCCTCGCCCACCTGGTGCCTTCCTGGTTGCCTCTCTTATCCCCTACTTAAGGAGCCCTCCAGCCTGTTTTCCTATGCAGGTGGGGAGCAGGTGCAAGTGGATCTAGGTCACCTCGCCTAAGCCCCACCCACCTGGCACCCTCCAGGTTGCTGCTTTTTCCCCACTTATCAAGCCTTGCCCACCTGGTGTCTTCCCGGTTGCGGCAATTTTTCCATATTTAAGGAGCCCACCAGCTTCTTTTCCATTGCAGATGGGGAGCAGATGCAAGTGGATCTAGGTCACCTGGCCTAGGCCCCGCCTACCTGTTGCCTTCCAGGTTGCTGTTGTTTTTCCCCACTTAGCAAGCCCCAACCACCTGGTGCCTTCCTGGTTTCCGCTCTTTTTTCCTACTTAAGGAGTCCTCCAGCCTCTTTTCCTTGCAGATGGGGAGCAGGTGCATGTGGATCTAGTTCACCTGGCCTAGGCCCCACCCGCCTGGCACCGTTCAAGTTGCCGCTCTTTTTCCACACTTAGCAAACCCTGTCCACCTGGTGCCTTACTCGTTGCTGCTCTTTTTCCCTACTTAAGGAGCCCTCCAGCCTCTTTTCCTTCGCAGATGGGGAGCAGGTGCAAGTGGCTCTAGGCCACCTGGCCTAGGCCCCGCCCACCTTGCAACTTCCACGTTGCTGCTCTTTTTCCCCATTTAGCAAGCCCCGCCCACCTGGTGACTTCATGGTTGCCCCACTTTTACTTACTTAAGGAGCCCTCCAGCCTCTTTTCTTTGCAGATGGGGAGCAGGTGCAAGTGGATCTAGGCCACCTGGCCTCAGCCCACCCACCTGGTGCCTTCCAGATTGCTGCTCCTTTTTCCCACTTAGCAAGCCCCGCCCACCTAGTGCCTTCCAGGTTGCCGCTCTTTTACCTACTTAAGGAGCCCTCCAGCCTCTTTTCCTTGCAGATGGGGAGCAGGTGCAAGTCGATCTAGGTCACCTGGCCTAAGTCCCGCCTACCTGTCACCTTCCAGGTTGCTGCTCTTTTTCCCCACTCAGCAAGCCCCACCCATCTGGTGCCTTTCTGGTTGCCGCTCTTTTTGCCTACTTAAGGATCCCTCCAGCCTCTTTTCCTTGCAGTTGAAAAGCAGGTGCAAGTTGATCTATGTCACCTGGTTTAAGCACCACTCACCTCCTTATTGCTGCCTCTTCCTTCCTGCTCCTAACTCTTAGATAAAGGGAGTTGCTCACCCGGGCGTCCGAAGCTAAGGGCTGATGAAGAAAAGGGCAATTCCTGTTTGGACCAGGAGGACCCAGGGCCAGACCCCTTGCTCAGACAGCAGGTAAGCTTGCACCAACATGTGTTTATTCCCTCTGTCTCCACAGGCCATCGCAACCCTCTCTGGTCCCCCTGTGATGTTCCCTTGTGACCCCCTCCCTTCTCCTCACAGGTGTTGCCTGTTTTACTTGATCCTTCTGCCCTGCTCTGCCCCCTAATCCCGCTCCAGCCTACTTCTGCAGGAGTCTGTCCTGATACATTCTGGTTTCACCATCACCGTCTTGTGGCCAATGCTGGATTTAACTTTTATGGACGTCATTGATTCACAGTGCGTCACCCTTTCTCAACTCTCGTGCTGGACTTCCTTTGCATCTTGTACTCATGGTGGCCCCGAATTATGCTGTTCCCATCTTCATCTTGCATCCTGGCTTGCAACATTATGTGTTACTACTGACTTCTGCAATTGTATTTGCCCTCCCCTCTTGCTTCTCCACTCTTTTTGACTGTTTACCCTCTGTTCTCTCCTCCTCTCCCTTTCTCCCTTTTCCTATCTCCTCCCCTCCTTCTCTTACTTTCTTCTATGCACTTACTCTAACAGAATTGTCCATGGACCTAGTATGATAGCAACCTCATCTGTTTCCCCCCTCACCCTTGCTCATTCCCGCTCCCCTCCAGCACTATTTGACATGTCGTCAGTCCTAGTACAGTAGTTGCTTGTTTTGTTCCTCCCCTCCCTTTCTGCACCCCTCTCACTCACCTTTTTGTTATTCTCCAGCTATACCAGAAATGTTGTCAGGCCTAGTACTGTAGTCGCATGTCTGTTTCTATTTCCTTCCCACTTTCCCCGCCCCTTCCTTATCTATGTCTTAGCTCTTGCACTATCTGAAATGTTGTAAGGCTGAGTACGATAGTTAATTTCACATCCTTACTGTTCATGGCCTGTAAGAATGTCATTGTATTGTCCCTTGTTCCCTCCCTTGCCTTGAAGTGCTTTGAAACACATTGTGTATAGGCGCTATATAAATACACTATCATATCATAGTTGATAAACGCCATGCACGACTTCTGCCACCATATGCCACGTGCATCCTCATATGCTACAATAATGCCATCTGTTCACTGGCATAGTTGGTAAATGTCATGCGTGATTGCTGCCACGATATGCCATGTGCAGTCTCAAATGTTAAAGTAATGTGCTATATAAAACTTTGTATTAGATAAATCAGTACTTAAGTAATCAAGTAATGAATACTTGAGTACGCAAGTGCCCCCTTTTCAAAGGAAGTCTAGCATTGTGTTTTTGCACGACAGTACCTTGACTGCAACCTTTGATGAAAATCACATTTTAAATCTGCGTTTAAATATTCTGTATGCACGTATCAGTGTTTTACCACAGTAAGTCAGAGAAAGAAACAAAAATGTCTTATCTCGCACCAACCAGCCAACTCAACTGTATCTGTTTGCTTCACTATCTGTGTATTCGTATTTGAAAAGTGTGAAGGTTTGCAATGACACAGTACACTTCACAGCAGCCCCAAGGCAGCAACTGGTTTACGCTATATACAAGGAAACGCAAGGGAAGTAATGGACCCCGAGTGTGGAGAAAAAGAGGGCCTGATGGTGGGGCGAAGAGTGGGGCGCTATATATATCCACACATACAACTTGACAGCAATTTAGACAATCTACAAAAAACCCTATGCGAGCAGCTCCAGCCCATAGAGATCATTTGAAAGTCGTTTTGCTGGATCTCGTTGCTGACATATAGGTTCCTATTCGACAATCAGGCAGCTTATACAATTGGCGGAAAATCAATAGCCCCATTTTCTGCTCCATCAAAAAGAGATTTTGTGTAAAATGCAGCATTAATGTTTTGTTTGCCACTGAACTACGGAGTACACATACTTTCATAACATCAAATGTGTGTCTACCCAAAATGTTTTTGCTGTTTATATACGTAATACAAATATGTGCACAAAATGCATTTCATCAGAAATATATTGTTATACCTATATGTTGTCTTCTATTCGGCTAAATGGTCATCTAATTAAATGCTTATTAAAAATAAGCCTTTAATGTTACCTGTTGCATGCTATGTATGCCATGTAAGCACAACAACATAGTATAAACACCACTGGGAACCTGCTACGGTGCATTTTCTGAGCAGCATCTCAGAAACGAATTGCAGTCGTACTGGCACAATAGCATGGTTGTTTCTCGAGCAGGTATGATACTGTAGGCCATGGTTAGAGAAATTATAAGATATGGCTGCAACTCAACAATGATCCTGGCAGCCTTCCAGGCATTAGACAGTGGAGGTATTTGGGAGTATCATCAACGGCTAATCTACTACATTGATAACCTGAAAAAAGTGCAGGCATGAGTTTTGGAAATGTAGAAGGTTAAGACCTTTATGTATTCTGGCGACTTGATAATGCAATTGTACCCTCACGATTTACAAAGCATTGGCTTTTCTAATGCTTGTTTCCACATGGTCGGTTCCATGTAGAGGGATTCAAGTTAACACCTTTCTCTAATGGAGGCATAGATCATATTTGCATGAGGGCTGTGTGAAGACATACATTGTTGCTTTGTTTAAATGAAAGTCTACATTTCATATGTAATGATTTTAGCACTAATGATCTCTCTGTAGAACACTTTTCAACTTCCTCTCACTTCCTTTCTTTTCTCCTGAAATTCCTTTGTTAGCAAAATAACACTAGGGAACATAACCTGGCTTGTCTATAAAGTAGATGCCCTCATTGACTTAGGATAGTTCCTAGTGTCAGGAAGTGTTTAAGTGAGTCAATGTAAGTGTCTCACCATTACATTCTAAATTAATATTTTCCAAAATGTTCAAACTTTAGATGCTCGATCGTTTCACCACAAATTCAAAGTCAGCTCTGTCTAGACTACAATATGTGGGGACGGAATACAATATGTGGGGATGGATTGAGAGTACACTGTGCAGGACCAATAACAAGATCCTCCCCTCTCTTCTCTCCTCCCTCTCCCCTGTCACACCTGATGAGACCTCTAGACTAGTCCGGTCTATGAAAGCCTCCTCCACGCAGGTACCTCTACCCCTCCAAAACCATCAAGCACAACATTGACACTCTCGCCAACCTCTGCAACCTCTCTTTCACCACTGGAGTTTCCCCTCTCCCCTCAAACACTCTCTTGTGCACCCTTTGCTATAAAAACACTCTTGCAACCTGTCTATTCCAGCAAACTATCGCCCAATCTCCATCACCCCTTTCTTGGAAAAACTCCTGGAGAAGCTGGCTATAACCCAACTTACCCTCCACACTGAATGTGTTGGTTGTCTCCATGACCATCAGACTGGCTTTAGAGCATCCAGAGGCACTGAAACTGCTCTTCTGAATACCTGTGAAGAGATTCTCCCAAATCTTGATGCTAACTCTCCCACTGCCGTCATTCTTCTTGACCTCTCTTCTGCTTTGGATACATTAAACCTCAACATCCTGATCACCCGTCTCTGGAGGCTCACCACCTCGAGAGCCCTGGTTCTCTCTAGGCTGCACTATTGCAACAGCCTCTTTCTCAGTCTTCCTACTTCTACTCTTCGTCCTCTACAACTCATCCAGAACAGAACCACAAGACTTATCCTTGGCCTTGAACACAGGGACCGCATCTCTTCTCCGGTGCTGAAATCACTCCATTGGCTCCTCCAACTCTCTGCAGGTGAGTTATTTTCACAGAGATTTGGGGTAGATCTTTATCCTCTGCAGGTGCCTCCCTCACTGCCTCTCTCCGTCTTGAGCTGGAGCACCTTAAAATCCAGAAACTCGTCAAGACCTTTCTCTTCTCTTCCCCCTTTTCTCCCCCCCCCCTTGCTAACCTCTGCTCGTTCTCTCTCCACCGTCCTTCCTCCTCCATAACTCTGTTCAATTTTTGCTGACTGGTTTCCTGGTTCACCTCCAGAGCCTTATAGGTCCCAGCCCCCGCACCAGTCTTTGCACTTGCCTCCGGGCCACTGCACTGTTTTCAGCATTACTGCACTTTCAGCTTAAGCTCCATGAGTGAGGCAACCTCTCTGCACTTAACCCAGGGCTTTGTTGGACTGGATGCTTTTGGTCTCCTCCTCTCCCCTCTTCCCTACAACCTACGTCTGTACGTATGCATGACCAAAATGTACTAGGAATAGTAATGTTCGTCTGTCCTGCCCCCACCCCTTTTATTTCTTCTTCTGTCCCCCTCCCTAGCTTCCTCGCAACTGTAACACTTCATGCACTTGCACTAAGGGAAATGTGTTCAGGCCTAGTACGCTAGTTTTTCTATTTATATTCATTTTGAAATGTCAAAGCCTAAGAATGATTACTGTATTTCCTTGTTCCACTCCTGCCTTGATGCGCTTTGAAGCACTCCAACTGTGTATAAGCGCTATATAAATAAACGATTACAATCACAATTACAAATGCTTACCCTTTCACGTGAGTTGACATGCAGTTCAATTGTTTTCTATTATGTTTGTGGATAAGTATTGCCATAAGTATTGCTGATATTGGCAATTAGATGGGAACGCGTGGGCAAGCTGGGGAATTGCATATTCCATCACAAATGCCTACCTTAGTAGCATGGTGTCAGGAATCAGAATGCAGAGGTGAGAGATTCCACAACATACAGCATCCCCAGAAAGATAGTGTCATTCTCACTTCAAAAAGTGATTATATGTCCTGGTATAAATCATCCACTTATACAGCAGGTCATTCCCTGGTGAGAGACCGCCTAATTAAGAAGATCTATTGTGGAGGGCTGAACAAAAACAGCAAAGTTGCCCCCATGTGCCTGATGCAAGTTTAACCAAACTCTCTTAGCACTATGAGAAGATAGGCGGCCTTGTGTAGCAATGTATACATTCCGTTCCAGCACATCAGCACTAGATGTGTATGTGGTCCTAGAAAATAGGTCTAGGGGGAAAACCTATGCATACTAAAACTATGGAGAAAATATATGGGGACCTCAACGTGAACACAAGGCAGGGTATAGTGTCAGAACTCAGAAGAGTTGTGAAACAAGACTCACCTCAAAGGATTCCAGCAGTTCTTCTGAGTGATAACTGCACACCACGGATCTACCCTCATACCCAGATGCATCCAGTTCACATATACTTCTATTGTGGTTTCATACGTATGATGGCCCGTCCTTGTGAAGGGCCTTGTACACCTGCGCCCGTATGCCTCCGGGCCTTTTTGGTTGTTCATAACAAATAATAATAATATGCAAGGCAGGGTGACTAGAATTTGATGCTGGAGCACACAAGGAGCCAATGGAGTTGGGAGAGTGCTGGGGAAGCGTGGTTGTGTGGCATCGGGTTATCAACCAATCCTGGTTCTTTTTTCTGCATTTTGTGTCAGGTTTGCTCTATCTATCTGATGAAGGCTAATACAGAGATAATAGGCATAGTTGAGTCTGGGTGGGATCATTACCCGGTGAAGAGAGGTCTTGTGGGGAGCAGAAATGCAGGAGGCAGTGTTGAAAGCCATCCGTGAATTGAAATTGCATGATTTGATTTAATGAGAGTAAGTAAATGAGTTATTGAGTGTATGAGTGAGATTGTTTATTAAGCGCTCCCTGCTCACTGAACTTCCTCTTGGCGATGTGTATCACTATGTCTTTCAGATAAATAGCCTACGATTAGTGGCTGAAGGGGTGGGACTTGAGGAGTGAGCAGAAATGAAGATGATTGTGTTCTTGCCTCGGGTGCTGTGGACGTCTTTTCCAGTAGTGGGGCCACACACACTGTATCTCCTGACACCATGGGTAGAATAAGAGAAATGTGGTATAACCTGGAGGGCTTTTCCAGTAGAACATATTGTGTGGGAGAGATTTTTTCTGATCAGAGAGAGTGGGCCAAATTGTTGGTGCATTGATGAATAAGACAAACTATCTTGAAAACAATTATACTTGCCACTGGCAGCGAGTGAAGAGAAATGCAAGTGGCAGAGACGTGCAATCTTTTTGCCAGGCCAGGAGAGAGAATAATTGCTGAATTCTGGATTATCTGCAACTAGTGAATGAGTTAGCCAAAATGCTGCAGTAAAACGAGTTGGCGTGATCCAGCTACAAACTGACTAGGGTTCTGGCAAGGGTGGCTATCATGGATTTGAGCTAGCATTTGTTTGTTTGTTTGTCTATTTATTTATAATGCGCTGCCAACCCAGGGGTAACTGTGCGCAGTATGGAAGCATCATTCCTAAATGTGTAAGTTGGTCAATGTAAGTATGCTTCAGTTTCAAGATTTAGGGTGTAGGGGACATGGTTGGGTTGACCAGCGATAAACCAAGTTTTCTAACAAACCTAGAATGGGATGAGAAACTGTTTATAAAAGCTGGCAGAGGGGGAAATTAGCCACAATATTTAGTCAGTTTAGCGGTATCAATACAGATAAACTCAACTTCTTACTAATTACACCACAGTCAGCTTGTAGAGATCCCGTTCCAGATGGCTGTCATGCACTTCCTAAACTTCATGATTCTTTGTAATGTAATGAGTGATACGAATGTAGACCTCATCAATTATCTCCTTCAGACTGGTCTGATGATTTAAATTTAGTGATTAGAAACAGGATGAACTGTCCTTGTGGAACAACATGGGTAGTTTTTGAATGTGACAATATGAAAGGCTCGAAATGAACTAGGTGGGCTCTGTCCGGAAGGAAGGACTGGAACTTCTCGCAAGTGTGAGTGAATTTCTGCACCTAACAATGAAATATTACCCATTGGTCCAACATGTTAAATGGCCCAGATGGATCTAGGATGTAGAGCATGGTGGCATTCCCATTGTCAGCTGCTTACAGTGTTTTGTCCCACATGGATCAGAGTGCAGTGTCTGTTCTATGACCAGAGCAGAAGCTTCATGGAACAGAGTTTAGGAGTCAGTGGCTGATGAACTCTTGTAGCTGGTGTGTGCCCAAGGATTACAGTAATTCGGAAACCATTGGTAGTTTTGATATTGGTCTGTAGTTAGAAGACAAGCAGAAGCCATGGAAAGGGATTTATGTTGTGTGCTTGCATCAGTCAAGGAATATACTTTCTTGAAGGAATCTGCAAAGAATTCTAGAGGAAGGTTTGTAAAGATATCTGGGCAAGCCTCTGCTATTAATCAATGTAATGGGGTCTACTAACACTCACAAGGGTTTAATAATGGATTAAATGAAAATGTTCTCCAAAACTCCCAGGCGGTGCAGTGGTGATGCTTACGCCTGTTATGATACCCACAGGTCAGTTGCTGTGAGTGACTCCTTATAAAGAACAATTCAAAATGTTTCTAATCTTGTAGTATATGGGTTAGGTAGAGATACATATCTTACAGGTAATGCAGAAACAATAATTACTTTAGTGAAAGAAGTTTTTGATGTGACCAAATAAACATAATATGGATTTTATTTAGTTGTTATCTTCTTTGGCCATGATACATGTTTTGGGTTTTAAGAACAATTTTTCAAATCCATTTCATTATATATTCCAAACAAACAAGATAATCACACCAAAAAAGACAGAGAAAACATGCACATTATTCGGCTCATATGTGTGTAGATAAATATCGTGAAACATGTATTTCTAAAGAAGGAATTGAATACATGACGATCAGTCTTGTTTACTTGAATACAGACTTACGCGGAATACTTCTACACTATTTGAGGGTCAATGGGCAAGTACCCACTTAGGAAGTAAATACATGTGAGGAAATATTACAAAGAATAATTTGATAATAAATAAAATCAATAAAATATGTAAATTATATTTTTCCATTTAAATGTTAAAAGAAGGTTTTATCCTCAACATCACTCTTGGCATGAGCAAGCACTTAAGCTTTATATGAGCCTAATAATGTTCTTTCTCAGTGTCATTATATTTTTGGGATGATGTGAATAACAATAGCTTTGAGAAAGCGTTAAAAAATATGTGATGCGTGTAGGCCAAAAGAAAATGAAAATAAAAGTTTATATTATTTGGTCATTACAAAATCTTCTCTGATTGTACTAATTGTTGTTTGCACACAATCTATATGGTATCTACAATCTACAATTATTAAGGGTGTTGTGTCAGTAAACACAAATACTTTGACATAAGATTTTGCAACATCAGTTCAGGCGCTGGAATGTGTGAATCTTCCAAAGCATTTAATCTTCTTAGAGCTATGAGATTATACATGCTACTGAACATTTCCTTACTTTTGTTAGGGCTTGCTTGGGATAGAGCATGTCTGTGTCAACATTTTCTAACAGGCAGTATCCTTACCACGCAGCCCTTTGATTGCATGGCTGAATAGGCACATCTGGAAGAGTGAATGTCTTTTAATGTGAACTTCCTGGAACCCATCATGCCTGATTGGCTGGCTGTGCTTGGTTCTCCAGGTGCAGTCCCTGTGAGGAGCAGGAGTGGGACCTCAGCAGGCTAACTGACTTGAGCAGGCTAATTTGGCTGCAAAATGTGAGCTTATTCTCAAAGAGGATGCCTAGTTTGCAAATTAAATGGATTGAGCAAATAAAGACTGTTGGTTTGCAGGGGTGGGCTGGTTCGAGGAGATAAAGGGATGTTGGGTATGATGGACCAAGGATAAGGGTTTCCTATGTGTTCACATTATGGGCGTGTTTGCAAAAGCATGTCCAACTTTCAATTGCATTGAGGAAGAAGGGCTGGGTGATGATGCAAGATGCTTTGCAGCAGTGGGTGAGAGGGAGTTTTGTTGGGCTCTGAATACTAGATGCACAACATTATAGGCAGATGAATCCAAGAATATCTGCAGGTGGCCTCAAGCAGGGCAGAAAAGAAGGAGGGCTGGTGGGGAAATGAGGGTTACTGCATAGTCCTGGGAAATAGGATATGGACAGGAGAGGAAGGAATGTAGGCAGGCAAGAGCAGAGACCATGTATCAGTACCAGATGTGAAGACGATTGATGGGGGTAGATTGATCAATGACTGTAATGGCTGCAGAAATATCTAAAAGAATATGTAGCACAGATTCATCTGCAGCAAGTTCCTTGAGGATATTCTTACTGATGTCCAGATGACCTCATTCCGTATTCTGAGGCTCTAATGGAGAAGATCAAGCCAAGGTTTAACTGCTACTGGAAACCATCTGGTAAATTAAATGAAGGAAGGAGAGTGGGGGAATGGGCAACAAAGAACTTTCAGGATGTGAGATGCTGTTGTACTGATCAAACTGGAGTGGTGAGGAAGGAGAAGTAGGTGGGTTTGCTTGAATATGCTGCAGGTGGGGAATCATCCAAAAGAGTCACTAAAGCTGAAATGGATTCTGGGGCTAAGGGGCAACACATTATGGCTAATCCTACAGTCATTAATATATTAAAAGAAGATAATTAGAAACAATTAAAACTGACAAACAACACTGAGGACAATCAACACATGCTCTCACTCATTTAATTTCGAATTTTAGTCTGTCTGAGATTCACTGAAAATTCTACACATTATAGATAAGGACATCCATACCTGACCTTAGTTAATATTAGCTTCTAGAAGGGTTTCACAAATCAGGCCCTCTGGCTCACTAAAGATAAAGATAAGAGCGCTGCTCTCCCCTTTAAGCGTTCTTAATATTCTCTTTTCGACTTGAAGTCCATATACATTTAGAGGAAAAATGTGTCTTGCAGTGGAATGTTTGATAGTGTTGGGCCAGGAATGATAAAGTATCTAAACTGAAGAGTGTTGTCATGAATCTGAGAACATAAAATACAGCAAGAACACCTCATCCCAAGACCAGACATGTTTGGCATGGGTAGTATAGCTCAGTGGCAACATGCTCCTCTTGGAAGCAAAACCACGCAGAGCAACACAGGTTCGAATTGGGCTTAGAAACGTCTTGGTATTAAGTGTGTTATAAAAAGATATTATGTTTGTAGACCACCAGTGGGCTGCCAACAGTTTATGACTAAGTCTTTAAAGAATGGGCAATTAAGCATGTCATTAAATTAGGCGCCCATAAACAATTGTTCATAATGTTGCATTTTTGGAAATTATTTATTTTCAATTATTCATAGGTAAATTAACAAGCACAATATTACATTCAGTCCATTTAACTCACACAGTAAAAACAACAAATAAGCATTAAGTAAAACTATGTACATTGGCCCTAAATAAATACAGATCGCATCCCCTCACCCAAACCCCCACCCCACATCATCTACAAATCAAACAGAGACTAGTACAAGTTTATACATTTCCCCATACCTTTCCATAAAGAAATATTTCCTTTCTCTCCTATAGATCGGCTTCTCCATGTCAGCCAGTTTATGCATTTCATCAAACCATCCTTCTATATTCGGTGAAACCCTTCATTTCCAGCCTAACAGGATCATTTTCTTTCCCGTGAAAGGCCCTCGAAATAGCCATTTCTTTTGAAAAGTGGTTAATTCTCCAATTAAATCATCCCCACCCAAAATCAGTGTTTTAAAATCATAGTACATTTTCTCCACTAGTACCTTCTCACATATTGCACAAATATCCACCCAAAAATCATGCACCCTCACACAATCCCACATCATGTGCTCCAGTGTTCCAACCTGATGTACACAGCCTCAACAATCACTGGTGTCAGAAAGACCTCTCTTACACAGTCTCTCTGTAGTCCAATAGACCCTGTTCAAAATTTTGATTTGCCAAGATCTTTCACCCAGACTTATTGACAAAGTTTGACATTTTGGCACATTCTCATCCACAGCACTGGCGAAATTTGACAATCAATTCTCAAGCTCCTTTCTTCCTGTATCTGTACATTCTCCTTGTATTCGGCAACAATCTGTTTATAAATCCTACTAGCCAAACCTCCTTCACCCTTTTTGGATTTAGCAGTAAAAAAGTCAGGTCTTAGTCCATTTTCTACATCCATCTTACCTAGGGCTTTTCTCAACCTCCGGTAGTCCGCCATAGAAAAGCCAAGAATTTGCATTTATAGTTCTGTGTTGCTCTCCTGTTTGTGTGTGAACTGTTTTTCAGTGTCAGAGAATGCAGATCTAGTCCATACTTCCTAAAATTGGTCAGCCAAAGCTTAGGGGTAGTGAGGGCAAATCAAAAGTTATGCCCATTCAATACATGGCCTCTTAACTGAGCTTACAGGCAATAATACCAATGTGTGTTGGTAGTGATTGAGCTTCATTTCAAGAAGGATTTGTTTATACCTTAAATGTGAATGGGCCTCATTACGCCCCAGGCGTTAACCATGGCGCTATTAGCGCCATGGTTGACGCCGGTACCTTACCGATTCCGCCATGGTGAATGGCGTAATTACCGCCCCATTCCAAGATTGGCGGTGCGGTAATTCCCCATTCACCATTGGCCCTTCCCCATTCTCATTTTTGCCCCCATAGGGCTCAATGGAAATGGGGAAGGCGGTAATTACGGTACCGCAAATTGCGGTACCGTAATTACCTCCAAGGTCCCTTTGCGGGTCCCGTCCTTAACGGCTGGTAAGACCAGCCATTAAGGGAGGACCCACAAAGGGACCTTGGAATTGGGTGGTAAGGGATTACCGGCAGCAGGGCCCTTACCGGTACCGGTAATCCCTTACCGCCCGGGTCGTAATGAGGCCCAATATGTTACATGGTTTTAAAAGATGAACAACCGGGAATACGGTCAGCCAGTGGATAATTCTGAAGATCAAGACATGGGTTATGCACTTCAATGATAGATTAAACCATTCTACAACACAGCAAGCACTGACATCCATCAGGCTTTGGCTGATATATGTCAAATACAACCAAAAATGCTTCAATATAATTTATGGCCATGTTAAAAGGATAGCAACATTTTTCACACCATTGGTAGTGATACCATCATTAAAATACCTACAACCCGGGTCACATGTCAAACAAAAAATGTTAGCAAATTAATGCTACCCTGACAAGACTTTGACATCTGGGTCTCTTTCCATTACACTGCCAGCAGAAAAAAACTATTGCAACAAAGGAACCTATAGAATGCTGACAATTCAGCAAATGACAAAGCCAGAAACATTCAAAAGTAGGGGATTGTGGCACAACACAGATGCCTAGCCAGGATTATCCAACACGTGGGGCCTGAAGCTAATGCAGGTTTGCCCACCACAGCCACATTAACATCTGTATTTACAGATTTTGGGTGGGCCTCGACCGCTCAGGCCGTAGCCTGTCTACGCCTCTGGTACACCATTTAATGGATTTGTATTAATACACAATCACCGTCTACCATTATCTAGGACAACATATTTTGGTCAACTAGGCTACACATATGAGCCAAAAGCTAAAATCATATCTGCTCAAAACCCAATCTGTACAGCTGCACCCAGGCATCAAGATCTGAACAAGTTTGAAGGTGTGACTTAGAACGGTGACTAATAGGAATGTCACCCAACTGGATTTCAAAGACGCCCATGATAATGATCTTCGAAGCCTCACCCTTGAAACACTCTTTCAATTCACTATTATGATACAGTCACACACATCTACTAATCCTTTTGGGTTTAGATGGCAGGTTAGTAGCTACCCAGCTCAACATGACTCACTCTTGATCCCTGTACGAATACAGACATTAATTCTGATCTTAAATCATTAACTATATCACAGATTGTATTGGGCATTTCATTTCACTCAGGTATATTCTGATTCTTTCCATGCTTCAGTGAGATTTTCTCTGCCTGCCTACAAAACTGTCCCTGCAACTGGGTTCTCTGCATGGTGTTGGGGAGGAGGTGGTCTTGTCCCACCCCTCTCGCTATTCCCGCGATGAATAGATCAGGTGTAGGCCAAGGGGCGAGAGACCCCCACGGCATGTCGTCTTATGATATAACACAGAGATTTACACACATAATGCAGCTTACATCCCGACGACAGACACCATTTTGTATTAGAGCAGATGCCATCTTTTTACTAGGCCCAAAAATCATCCCTATGTAAACTCAGCTCTCCCTTCCCCAGCATCTTGCACAGAGAGCCCCAGACATCGCCTCTCCCTGCCAGCTCCACGCAAGCCTTGTTCTCACAGAAGTCCATCCATTTATTGTTGCAATTCTCCAGTATCACCTCCACAGTATGTGCTCACTGTCGAGCGTTAGATCAGAGCAGGCCTGAGCACAAGTTCCATCCCTCTCCCATGAACTGCCCATGCCCTCTCAACCCCTAGCCCCGCCAGGCCCGGCCCACCAGTCCTCAACCCCTCACTATCTTTCATGACAATACCCCTCTGACCCCCTCATATTGACCATTCGAGAACACCCACCATAAACGTAATCCCTTACAGCAGTAACTTGTCCCAATTCCAACACATGTCTGTCCGTATCATGAGGCATCAGGGAACATAAATAATAGATCAAACCCCCAGGGGGAGACGCCTGGGAGCAGGACCCCGGTACCAATAAAGCCCTGAATGTAGTGGTTGGTATGCCAGTATATTAGCCCACCCACCTTTTCCAAATAGCCCCTTGAAGCAAGGATTCTATGTTTGCCATTATTCTCATATTATCAGTTTCTATTGTTTAGCTTAGACAGTTAGGCATGTGTTCATTTGCCCTGACCTTCCCCGTGAAGATAAGTCCAGCTGACCACATGCACCATGATCGACTGAGAAGCAGCAACCAATGGAGCCCAGGCATCCCATATGGAGCTGGGTTTAGTATATGTCTTCAGCCAACCCACTGTGCCACTGTGTTACCTATACATGATGTCATGCATGACGCTTGGTGCCTTTTTAATGTGCTGCCCGTGTATCTTTTGGCAAAGCGCTCTCGGGCATCAGAGTTCTTTGCTTGCATACTTTATTGTATATAAAGTTTGTTATCCTTGCAACTTATCTCTTGGTCTCCTTCCCTGACGGGGTGTGTTATCATTATTTTGGTCTATTGTGGATTTGCGTGTTTGGGTGCTCACCTTCAATGGGTGCAGTCTGGAGCTGTGATCTCCAGTTATTTCAAATCCAGACTAATCCTCCTGTCTGGTTGTTACAGTGGGTTTAGAGAGTGTGAGGGAGAGAGAAAGTGGGAGAAAGACAGAAAGAGAAGGGGAAAGAGAATGACAAAGAGAAAAAGAAAGAGAAAAAGAAAGAGAAAGAAGGAGAGACTGAGAGACCTATGGTTTGGGAGCTTTCACCTGTTGTCACCTGCTGTCAAATTATAGTTCTTTTGGAGATGGAAGAGCTGACTCAAATAAGATTTAAAGCAAGTTTCAATTGGCTTGACAGATTAAAGCAATTTTGGATCTGAAAATCAAAATATGTTCAAAGAGCTGAACCCTGATTGAATGGCACAAACTGAAGCGAGCCCAGTCCATGTCTCACCAGTCATAGTTACAGTACGAGGATTGCTGTCGGAAGCGGCTGTAGTCACTTTCTCTTGCAGCTGCAGTGCGGCTTGGCGGCTGGATTAAGGACAGCCATCACGTTTCTAGGTTCTTTCCTTCAACCTGGAAGCGATCGATCTGCATCTCTGAAGAGGCAGCTGAGAACTATTAAAGATCCCTGAAGGCAATGATGTTAAGTGGGCTAAGGAGTCTGTTGATCACAGGAAGGGATATTTGGAGAGGGTTGGGTCATGGCATACTACATTGTGGGATACCAGTCCTTTAAGCGACATTCTTTCAGTCTGGATCAGATTTGCCAGTCTGTTTTTGCTTCGATTCACGCTAGCTGTTCCCTGCCTTTGTGGTTGTAACTTACCTAGTGTTTGTACTATGCCCATTACTAGAGAGTTTGCCATAAAAATTAAGTCCTGTCCGTTAAGTGAAACTGGCCTCCAAGCTAATATGGTTGAAAGGGAAGGCCCTCCTACATGCGTAGCTGTGGGCAATAATCGTGTAAAGGAGGTTATGGCTAGGAGTGACCTAAGAAGACAGCTTCTCTGCAAAAAGAGCTGGTAATCAAGGGAGCAAGAGGGGGGTGCTGTTTTGGATGCTCCAGGGAACAAAATCAGTGGAGCCGGAAGCAGTCACCACTCAGAAGGATCTTGTTGGTTTATTTGATGAAGGCTCGTGTCCGAGTCAACCCGGTACCTCTGCCCAAATGCCATCGGCCTTGAGGGAGGTGTTGCATTTCCCATCTAAAAGCATGGATGGTGTGATTGTTGAGACTATGACGCAGTTATGTCCTGAAAATAAGGAGTCTAGAGGAAGTGTAAACTGGCATTATATTAAAGACAACATCATCTATGATTTGGGTCAATGTAAAACCTATCAGGATTTTGGCAACTGGGTGGATTCCTTTGACGAGATTATCACACATGCCCTCTTGAACAAGATTGATAATGCTTGCCAATGTGATTTGAGAGAGCCAGAGGTCAATAGAATGGATATAGCGTGTCAAACCTATATGTCTATGAGTACTAGTGAGGAAAACTCAGTAAATGAGATCAAAGCATCTGAGTCCAATAGCAAGTCCTATGACATGGGCTCTACACTGGTAGAAGTGGTGAGAGGGGTCTTTGTACCCCCACATAAGACTAGAAAGCGGGCAAATCTTTCACCAAGAATGGCTATGGCTTCTCATGGTAGGGATATTCGCTTCATGAAATCGAGAATGCCTGATCGGATGTCTCTCACAAAGATCACCAACGTTGAAATGGCATAGAGAATGAAAACCAGAGAGGTGCTCAGGAACAAGGTTTTGTTTTGGCTTGATTCTAAAGTTGGTCCTGGCTGCGTAAGAGGACAGAATTTTAGACTTTTGCAAAGGATACATATTAAAGAATGGTGCACTGGTACCAACACTGACTGTATTGTTTGAGGCTGGTCAGAGCAGCCTTCCTTCATTTTTTAGCCTATGCAATAACCTGGTCAATGTATCATTTACTTCTAATTTGAATAATTGTGTTTAATTAGTCCCAGTCAATAGTTATCTGGTATCCTTTAATGCAGATCTAAGATCGTGTTGTTTGAATGAATGGTTTCTTTCAAATAATTCACTCCTGATTATGAGGCCCTTTTGTGTTATCTGTTGAATGTTTTTGCCTGCGCTTCTATGCCTAAGGGCTTTGCTCCAGCGCGATATAATAAATAAAAGAGTACCTGTTTGCTCGAGGTGGCCTGAACTGATCAGAATTTGTTTTACTCTTCCCTGTGATTTATTTTGATTTTTATTTCGTTTTTATTTCTGTGATCTCACTCTGATACAAGGAATTCTCTTTCAATTCAAATCAATTAAACGTGATTCAGATCATTTATGTGCCTATCGTTCTAACTGGCTGAAACCAGTTTTGACGACAAGAGTTCAAATCAAGCATTGTAAAGGTTGACTCAAATAATATCAGATAATATCATGATGTTGTTCTAAAAAGAGCCAGCTGTGTTTTCCTGATTAAAACCAAATATTATGTGGAGGATATGAAACACAATTACAATTGAGCACAGGGACAGGCAACTTGTGTCGCTCAAGATGTTTTGGACTACTACTGGTTTGGTTGTTAATCTTTGACTGTGCAGGCTAGGGCTGATGGGAGTTGTAGTCCAAAACACCTGACAAGCCAAAGGTTTCCGTGCTATGACTTAAATGCTATCCCACCCATCTGAGCTTCAGTTACACAGTGTCAGATAGTTTTGTAATGCTTAAATACTTGTCCTGAGGATGAAAAACATGCAGGCAAAGGTGAGATGTTTTTATCAGGTAGTATGGAAGTGTAAAAGGCAGTGCATCATGCTTTAGATTGCTATTCAAATATATTCAGGGACTAGTTTGAATTTAGTTTTGGATAGAGAAAGCTATTGGCCACACGATGACAGTTGGGTATACTGTGTCAGACCCTGCCAGAACAGACCCCATGATGTGGCGTTTTGTGTATTCGCTTTGAATATTTGTAACATTTTTCTCACTCGCTATTTTATTTGCTTAGCACTAGAGGGGAGTGCACCTATGTCACTCCTTTGGCAAATATGGAGTATTCAAGTCGTCTACCGGGCGCCTACAATTAGCGATCTTAGTAACCAAAAAGGCTGACATCTTTGAATAATTACAATTCTTTGTAGGTGCATCGCAAGCCCATCAAATGTGTCCAGGACACAATGTGCCTGTGTGTTTGCTGGCAAGCACAAGGATTCGGTAACATCCGGCCCTTGCTTTTCTTGTTACATGTTCAACTAGTTTATGTGTTTCCATTATCTAACTGAAAATAAGGAAGCAGTGACTGAAGCATCCTATTTTGAATGCTTATGTATTTTTTTCACTGTTCATTATTCATTATTTATTTATTTGCAAAGAGCTTTTTGAACCAAGTAGCACTGCACTGAAATGGCCGGGAGGATAGCTCAGGGACAATGCGTTGTTGTGGAAGCACGACAATGTAAAGAGTCACAGGTTCAAATCCCAGTCCTGTTCTTAGAGACGGAGAGACGGGTCTCCGATATTAAGCGTGTAATAAAACAGTAGTTCATGGTATGCACGTCAATCAAGCGGACGACTGACAAGATAGCTCAGCGAGTTAAGTGCTTTTTTTTACAGAAATCTGTCTTCAACCTGCATGACACAGCTGATATGAAAGAACGTGATACGGGTACTAACATAATAAAGTGAAAAGAGAAAGGTTATGGATTGCATGCAAATGATGAGTTTTTGGTTTGAAATACACATAGCGAGAATAAAAAAGATAGTGAATAGGCCAAATCCCACTTATTCAGCCGAACTCCAGAGAACATACATTTTAGGGCACTGAGTGTTGGACTAAATCCTCAAACCTCTGAGACATTTGAATTACATTTGATAAAATTGCAGCCTCCCAGACCTTTTTGTAAACAATAGCACTCATTTAAGTAGCCTCAGAAGGATTAATGGTTGCATTATGGATGCTTGACCTGTCAGTGAGTCCATCCCACTCCTACCAACCTGTCATAGTTAGCCTGTCATGAACTTACATACAAATAGTACTCATATAAGTGGCCGCAGATGGATTTATGCTTGTCTCAGGTGTATTTGAAGTGAGACTGACTCTGTCCCAGACCACCAAGCCTATCGAAGCTACAGGTTTGCCTTGAATGCTTCCTTTTGCAATATTACCCACAAGGCTGGGACTTTTTAAAGTGGCTCCATAATAATGACAGGCTGCAGAATAGATCATTGAAGTGTATGACTCTTCTCAGTCTGTACAGGATGCCCGAGAGGAACTGGCTTGCTATGAACTTTCCCCAAAATAGTAATCCCCCTAAATGGCTGGTATTAATGCAGAAATGTGAATGGCAGTTCTGTGTATGGCTGACATGTGAAAGTTCCTGCTCTAGTAAAGAAAATATTTGTAAAGGTACAAGTCTGCCATGAAGTCTCCATGAGTGTAATGTTACAAGCTGTCAGGATCTGATTCTACCTCCCCTTTCTCCTCACCTGACTCTCCTGAGGTGGATTCTTGACGGCCGGTTTCTGTCTTCTGGAGTCTCTTTTTAATCCTTGCACCCTTGCCCTTGGGTGCTCGAACCTTCTTTTCGTGCAGGTAAGGTCTAGCCCCTCCGGAGGCCACCTTGACAGAGGCAAAGACCTGTCCTAGGGGAACTCCAGGGGGCCAGCCTCCAATCTAGGGAAAAAGCACGAGGCAGAAAAAACCCTAGTTCATAGATGGTCTTGATGATGGGTCAAAGAGATGGCACAGATGCTCAGCAGCTCTTGTTGTGGATCCAGAGAGGTGAAATACAATCCAATGGTAAACTAGATAAACTTCACAGAGGTGAGCGAAGACTGGGGGTACAGAATCACGTAAGAAGGAAGCTGCCGAGCTGGCAATGGACGAAAGGCAGCAGAAAAGAATAGTGAACACGGTGCGAAGAACTGGCACTGCGTTCAAAAGGCAGGAAGTTGAACCAAAACTGCTGGCTGATAGGAAGGCGCTCTAAGCAAAGGAAAGTATTGTTGACAGTACAGAGCAACAGCGACAAGGTAGAATGTGAAAGTAAACTGGAGAGGCAAAAGTAGGAAAACGGAAACAAGAAAAAAGGATAGATAGATAAGAGAGGAAAGGAAACGAGCGTAGTACAGGCTTGCTACGGGAGGGCTGTAGAAGGAGCAGGAAGCACAGAACTAAGATACGGGTAAGCAACACTCGGAGCGTTGAATGAAACAGCAACAGATACAACGCGCCAAGCAGGGGGGCGGAGACTGCCTTTAAAGGCACAGCGCCATGTTGGATGAGGACTAGAAAGATCCTCGGTGTCGGAACTTCCATCGACTCCAGCATTTCCAATCCTGGTTCCTGACAGTATACCTCCTTCCTCTCGGGGGACCCCCAGGCTTGCCCGGGTGGAGACTATGGAACATCCTGAGAAGTCTGGGTGCGTGGATGTGGCTAACTGGTTCCCAGGACCTTTCTTCCACTGGATAGCCCTTCCAGTGTACCAGGTATTGGAGTCTGCCCTTGCGGTATCTGGAATCCACCAGGTAAGCCACTTCGTATTCCTCCGGAACACATCGTACTTGGGCGCGACCCTTGTGGATGGGTCTAAGGAATGGATCTTCCTTATACTCCTTAAGCAAGGATATGTGAAAAACCGGATGAACTCTCTTGAGGTAGTCCGGAAGTCGGAGCCTGTAGGCTACCGGATTGATTTGTTGAAGGATAGAAAACGGCCCAAGAAATCGAGGGGAAAACTTCCCAGCATGAACCCATCTAGGTAGGAATTTGGTTGACAACCAGACCAGTTGTCCCACACCCCAGTTGGGATTAGATCCCCGGTTCTTATCTGCCCATCTCTTTTGAGTCTGAAGACTGGCCTGGTGTGCCTTCTTGGCAAGACCATGTATTTCATGTATTTCCTGCAAGATACCGTCCAAGGCAGGGATCTTTGTGGCTGGAGAACTAAGGCCCGGTAGATGTTGAGGATGATACCCATATGTGCACAAAAAGGGGCCCATTTGGATAGAGGTATGCAGAGTGTTATTGTATGCAAACTCTGCTTGCGAGAGGAAATGGTACCACCTCTCCTGCTGTGGACTGCAGAAGCACCGCAAGTATTGTTCTAGGCTGGCATTCAGCCTTTCTGTCTGCCCGTTACTCTGAGGGTGGTAACCCGAGGAAAGAGCGCTGTGGATTCCCAAAGTCTGACACAGTGAAGTCCAGAATTTGGACGTAAACTGAGGTCCCCTGTCCGATACTATAGTCCGGGGTAATCCATGTAGTCGGACAATGTCTCGAAGAAAGACCTCAGCGGTCTCAGAGGCGGATGGTATCTGCCTGAATGCAGAAAAGTGGGCCAGCTTGCTGAAGGAGTCTATTGTGACCATGATTACTGTCATGTTGTTAGAAGGAGGGAGATCAACAATGAAGTCTGTAGACATGTGTTCCCATGGTCGTGATGGTAAGGAATGCTGCTGCAAGAGACCGAGTGGTCTGCCAGTGCGGTATTTATTAGAAGCACATATAGAGCATGAAGTGACATACTGGTGCACATCCTTTCTTAACCTTGGCCACCAAAAACCTCGTTGCAGCAATTCATAGGTCTTTCGGATACCGGGATGTCCTGTCAAGGGAGACTCATGACACCAGGAAAGAATGAGTTTCTGCAGACCTTTAGTGGGAATGAATAGTGCGTCTTCATGGTAGTACAACCCATCATTACCTAAGCGGACCGAAGAAGGGAGTTCTGTGCAAGCCTGATATTGAGGTATCAGGTCTTGGAGGAAGGAGACAGTAGTTGCTAAAACCTTAAGATTTGGGAAAATACGGTCATGCCCTTCGTAATTCCCTGAGCTGTCCCCGATGCTTCGTGACAAGGCATCCGCCTTCTTATTTTCAGAACCGGGAATGTAGGTTAACACAAAATCAAATTGCAAAAAGAAATAAGCCCACCGGGCATGTCGGGCATTGGTACACTCCATTTGTTGGAGAACCCGAAGGTTACGATGGTCAGTTCTGATCACAAAACTATGGGTAGCGCCTTGTAGGAGATGTCGCCATTCTTGACAGGCTAATTTGATGGCCAACAGCTCTCTTTCAAGAACAGAGTAGTTGCATTCGCTGCTGGTGAGGGTCTTAGAAAAGTATGCCACTGGGTGTTCATAATCATCTGCGGCCTTCTGCAATAGGATAGCACCTATCGCTCCTATCGACGCATCAGTCTCCAAAATGAAAGGCTTGGTTTGGTCTGGTTGTACCAGAACTGGAGCAGAAGAAAAACCCTCCTTAAGGGTTAGAATAGCCCTCCGTTGTTCCTCTCCGAAGGCAAACTTGACACCCTTCTTTAGCAGGGAGGTAAGAGGAAGCACCAGGTTGGAGAAGTTGGGAATGAACCTCCTGTAAAAATTGGCTAACCCTAAGAAGCTCTGTAGCTCCTTGACGGTGGCTGGTTCTCTCCATTCCCTGATGGCCTTAATCTTACCTGGATCCATCTCTATGCCTCTTCCTGACAAAAGGAATCCTAGGTAGGATACTGAGGTGGTTTCGAATTGGCACTTCTCCGGTTTAACTAATAGCTGGTGTTCTTGAAGACGTTGCAGTACTCTCTTAACCAGTACCCTATGCTCTGGTAATGTCTGGGAGAATACCAGGATGTCGTCCAAGTACACTACAACCGATACGAACAACATGTCCGCAAATACCTTGTCCATGTATCTTTGAAAAATGGCTGGGGCATTGACAAGGCCAAACGGCATCACCCTGTACTCGAAAAGTCCAAATGGGGTGCGAAACGCTGTCTTCCATTCGTCCCCTTTTCTTATCCTTAGGAGGTGGTAAGCGCCCCTTAAATCCAGTTTGGTGAAGTAAATAGCCCCCTGTACTGCCTCCAGTATATCTCGGATCAAAGGCATGGGATACCTGTCCCGAATCGTCACCTTGTTTAAACCTCTATAGTCTATGCATGGACGTAATTCTGCACTATCCTTCTTCGGAATAAAGAACAAGGAGGCACCACAAGCAGATCTGGACTCTTGGATAAGCCCGTTTGGAAGATTGGAGTCTAGGTAATTCCGTAGAGCTCTTCTTTCAGGGAGAGACAAGGGATACATCCGTCCAAACGGAACTACAGCATCCGGAAGTAAGTCGATACCACAGTCTTCTGCCCTGTGAGGAGGTAACTCACGTGGTTGGATGTCTAAAAACACCTCCGAATACTCTTGGTAATGTGTTGGAATCAAAGCGATGATAGCCGGACTTAGAGCAGGACCCAACCTCCCTCCATGGTGAGTCAAGCCGATAGACTGGTTCATACAAGTGGACTTACAAAAGTGCGAATTAAAGCTCACTCTATTGTCCTTCCAGTGGATCTGAGGATTGTGTCGTCTTAACCAAGGGATACCTATGACCAATGGAAAGTGCGCAGCTCGGATCTGATCGAACACCAAATATTCAGAATGGTGACTCAATTCCATCTTCAGGGGTATAGTCTCTTTAGTAATAGGTCCGGAGGACAAAGGCCTCCCATCCACACCTTCTACAGGTATGGGAGTTGTCTTTGGTCTAGTGGACACCTGATGTTCCTTAGCCCAATTGGAGTCCATAAAGATTCCGGCTGCTCCGCAATCTAACATAGCAAGAACTTCGGTGGGACTCGAGTCAGATAGCCACAATTTGACTCGGAACACCATCAGACTGTTCTCCTCGGGGTTATTCATGGTTTTTGAGGAGTTGCAAGGGTACTTGGCAATTCCCCCGAGACTTCCCTTGCGGCAGATCGGGGGCTGTAGTTTTCCTTCCGCCTAGGAGGAACTTCCGGACAGTTTCTTAGGAAATGTTTGGAGGAACCACAGTACATGCACAATCCGGCTTCTCTTCTTCGTCTGCGTTCCTCAGGTGTGAGAGGCCCTCGGGTGGCTCCTATTTGCATAGGTTCTTCAGGAGTGAGGTTTGACCTGGAGGTGGGAGAAGGAGCAGGTAGACCGACAGTCTGAGGGGTACCTCTGATTCGTCTTCTTTCTTGTCTCCGTTCAGATAAACGGAATTCGACCTGTAGAGATAGAGTCATCAATCCCTGGCAGGACACCGGTCGAGCTACACGAGCTAACTCATCCTTGATTTCATCGTGTAGCCCTCTTCGGAATATTGTTTGTTGGGAAGAGTCCGGCCAATCTGCCTTAGCCGCCAATCTCTGTAAGCGGGATATGTAGGTCTGGACGTCTGTGTTCCCTTGTGTGACATCCAATATAGCTTCCAGTGAAGAGTAGAATACTTCTGGTCTGTCAAACTTATCCTTAAAGGCTTCCACAAAACGATCATAATCGTTCAGGGAGGGGTCATTTCTGGCTACCAGGGGAGTAGCCCAAGCCAGAGCGTTGCCAATGAGGTTGGCAATAATAAATCCGACTCTGGACTTGGCGGTTTCATAGGCATGGGTGCGAAAGGCAAAATAAACATTGCAGGCGTCGAGGAAGTCCTTTAATCCCCCGGGGTGACCATCGTACTTGCCAAAAGAAAGGGGCATAGCGGGTAGATCCCCGCGGTCGTCACGGTGTAAGACCACCTGTTGTCTGAGGGCGATATTCTCAGTCCTCAGCGCTTGGACTTCTGCAGTTAGGTTCTGCATAGCTGCCACTAGTTCTTGGTATTGTTCCAAGGAGGCCATGGTATTGCTCGGGCGTTGTATTCTGTCAGGATCTGATTCTACCTCCCCTTTCTCCTCACCTGACTCTCCTGAGGTGGATTCTTGACGGCCGGTTTCTGTCTTCTGGAGTCTCTTTTTAATCCTTGCACCCTTGCCCTTGGGTGCTCGAACCTTCTTTTCGTGCAGGTAAGGTCTAGCCCCTCCGGAGGCCACCTTGACAGAGGCAAAGACCTGTCCTAGGGGAACCCCAGGGGGCCAGCCTCCAATCTAGGGAAAAAGCACGAGGCAGAAAAAACCCTAGTTCATAGATGGTCTTGATGATGGATCGAAGAGATGGCACAGATGCTCAGCAGCTCTTGTTGTGGATCCAGAGAGGTGAAATACAATCCAATGGTAAACTAGATAAACTTCGCAGAGGTGAGCGAAGACTGGGGGTACAGAATCACGTAAGAAGGGAGCTGTCGAGCTGGCAATGGACGAAAGGCAGCAGAAAAGAATAGTGAACACGGTGCGAAGAACTGGCACTGCGTTCAAAAGGCAGGAAGTTGAACCAAAACTGCTGGCTGATAGGAAGGCGCTCTAAGCAAACGAAAGTATTGTTGACAGTAGAGAGCAACAGCGACAAGGTAGAATGTGAAAGTAAACTGGAGAGGCAAAAGTAGGAAAACGGAAACAAGAAAAAAGGATAGATAGATAAGAGAGGAAAGGAAACGAGCGTAGTACAGGCTTGCTACGGGAGGGCTGTAGAAGGAGCAGGAAGCACGGAACTAAGATACGGGTAAGCAACACTCGGAGCGTTGAATGAAACAGCAACAGATACAACGCGCCGAGCAGGGGGGCGGAGACTGCCTTTAAAGGCACAGCGCCATGTTGGATGAGGACTAGAAAGATCCTCGGTGTCGGAACTTTCATCGACTCCAGCATTTCCAATCCTGGTTCCTGACACAAGCTTTGTTGGTACTCATTTATGTGACTTGAGAAAGATGTTGCATGCTTGTCACCGCGCACCTTTGTTCGACCCCTTCGGAGCATTCAGCAATGTAGGTCCGCCCATTGTAATATTATCCACGTGTCATAATTATGGTTTCTCCATGGTTTCGCCATGTAAGTTGGACTCCAGTGGTTAGTACTGAGTTTGCTCCTCTGGGATTCACAAGATCTGGAGACACCAGAAGTCTCAAAGCAGCAACAGAAGAAAAGTAACACCTCTGACAGAATGCTAAGTGGAAGGATCAGGAGACTGAAGGAGTGACACTCCAATAGGGATCAGCAACTAATGGATCAGCATCTGATCGGGAGACTGAAGGAGTCGTACTGCAATAGGGATCAGCATCTATTGGATCAGCATCTGATCGGGAGACTGAAGGAGTGGTACTCCAATAGGGATCAGCATCTGGTCAGGAGACTAGCAGGCCCAGCTGGAAGGTGAGGAGGATGACAGTGGAAGCACTGTGGCCCCTTGGCTGACTGAGGTTGGCCATCTGTGGGTGAAATGCAGACCCCAGAAGAGGCCATCAGGAAAACCTAGTATGATAGTCTCACGTCAAGATAAGCAAAAACAGTCCTCAAATACACCACAGACCCTTTTGAGACTGGGAGTTATCCACTGGTAACACAATACCGTCTTAGCTCAAATCGAAGAGAACACTCCACACATCAAACAAGTTAGTTACCGCTCAGAAGGAAAGTACGGCCACATGTACAAGAATTAGGGTTCTGGCCCTGTCCATGTATGTGTGGAGAAACACCACTGTAGCACTACTGTAGGAAAAGCCATACACCATAACCCATAAGCCTTGGTTCGTGAACTCCGGATTCAGAACATAGACCATGTCAATATGATGGTGAGTCAGGACCCAAAATCTCCACTTGCAGCACTTTGGCAAAAATTCCATCAACAAGATGATAAGGAAAATGTCAGATATGTTGGACTCCAGTCCGTGAACATTGGAAACCAGATACATTTGTAAATCCTGCACTGTCTTTGTGGGACTCAATATAGAGCACAAAACGAATGTCTTGCTTTGACAATTGTCTCGCTTTCTAGACTATTGATGACATATCAACATTGATATTATCAGAACTTTCAAGAAGACTCAATGAAAACCACCGACCTGGTTTGGACCAATTGTTGTCAATTTGATTTCTAGAATGCTAATTGCTCAATAGGTTATAACAATAGTTGACACATGTCAGGAAACCCAGTAAAACCACAATAATAACAGGGGATATACCACATGCTCTGTCGTTACCTCTTCCTCGTGCTTGAGAGCCACTATATCGACCTTTAAAGTTTAGATGTCTATATCAAGATTTTCTCCACTGTTACTTGATTTCTGACCCTGCTACTTATGGAATCTCACTAATCCTGAGACCACCTTTTCTAGATATAACACCATCCCTTTATATAGGGGCCAACTTCAATTGAATCGTGGACCTTCATTAGAATTAAGCATAACATGAGTTATGGTCATTTAAGCATCAATTTTAACCCAACATCTCACTTGTAGTACCCTTTCTTTGTTTTCATAATTCGTCATTCTAATTTTCATACGCCTAGCATCTCAATTGTTCACATCAGTGATACATTGCATTCCAGGACTATACACACCGCATCTGACGCCATTCCCACTATAAATACAGGATTATACAAAATGGCATCCAGAAGAACACTTGGTACACCGGCAGAACAAGAGGTCTTGGTTGACCACATCCTACTATTTATTTCTGTAGGTAAAAATACCCATCTTAACTTTCAGATAAACCTTCCAACAGGTCAAGGTAAAATATCTTTTTGTCCACAAAGCAACAATCCAAATATATACATTTTCGCTTCAGACTTATGCAATATAGAAGAATTATAAAAGACATCACCTTTCTGGATACTTGTGCATTACTAACACAGATTGCTGAATTGCGAGTAGCCATCAGCATTTTACCAAGTACAACGATCACACCTCTATAGCTAGGGATTAACACCACCCCACATTTTCGTCATCATTTTGTTTTATTGATTTACAGAAACAACACTTTGAGGGAACCCTAAGCAAATACTACCCACATCAATCATTACACTCTTATTGAAGTATTGCAAGCAATATGATTAATTAATGCTTCCTTATGTTATCTACTTCTTCTTTTTTCCTCCTCTCCCCATGACCAAATAATTCACACTTGAATGTTTGCTTTAATGTTGTTGCACATGAATATCACTGTTTCCCTTTAATAATGGATTCATCTAACCAACATATTTTAAAATCATTCCTTCTGCACCAGCCTTGAAAAAGACCCAAGTGAATCCAAACACGGGTTGGCTTTTTTGGTATAATTAATAAATAATTATCTGCACCATATATGGAAACAAAGACTTTAAATTATGGTCTGTAATCATTACAACTCGCTTCATATGTGAGCCCCAATGAATAGTACTATATGATTCATGACACACAGTAGGGCCTTTCTACCCTACATTGGTATATGTTGTATGAGTTACATTGTTCTTTTATGTATGCACAATCGAGTCAAACTAAATATTGATAAGTAGGTTTTCGAGTGACGTGGGGCACTGCCACACTGTAACCTTGACACTTTCAGCATACACAACTATAATCCATCACTGTTTGGTGCAGTAGCAACAGCGTTTGAGTGCCCCCTTTCTCTTTGTCACAATACTGGAAAGGCCTTTCTGAACAATTACATTCTTAATGCTTTTCTAAATTTCAGGGAATTGGGTCAAATATCACTGCAAGGTTCTTGGCTTTTGACATTGGACTTGAGGCCAGGCTAAGATCAATGGCTGATATCTACAGAATTTCGGGATCTTGGGCATGGCCACAGACTAGGATCTCTATCTTCCCGGGTTTATGAAAACTGGCTTTTGGACAGATTTAGATAAGAGATAGGGAAGTGCTGACGTTTTAAATATTGGTCAGTAAGGCAGCATCTAGGAGGATTCTTGATTGTGTGTCATCCATGTACATAAGGAAGGCCTTGTGGAAGTGGTGGGTGACAACAGGTGTGCTGAACAGTCAAGGGGAACATAACATCCCCAGTGGCACTCCACAAGGCAATGTGAAAGAGTTGGAAGTGAAATGTTCCATTTTAGAGTGCCTACGTGAGGCAGATAAGTTATTCCATGTTCACCAGATAGAGTAATGAACAATGCCCTATGCTGCTTTGAGAAGTAGGTATGTTTGTCACACAATGGCTATATTCAAAATTTAAAAGCGTACCTTGTTTGGTGTCAAGCGGTAAGAAGCTCGTCTGTTTATGTTTCAATCAATTTGGCCTTAAGGAGGTAGGGTCCTCATTCAAGTGGGGGTGATCACTATTATTTTGAGGGAAGAAGGGATGGTCATTCTTGAAAGGCACGCATTGCATATGGATGTGATGGTGGTACTGTGACAGGCTACGGGGAATATGGCTTGTTGCAAAAAGCTGGTATTTGCTTTAGTCTGTGAGGACATGATTTTTTGATGGTGCTGAAACTATCTTACAAGGAAAGTGGTGTGGAAGATTGAAAGGACACGCTTTCTTTGCGTGCTTGATTTGTCGTGAGGTATTGACAACACATTGTCAAAACAGAGCTACTGATGCATTCTACTTTGGATAAGAAGAGGCCTGCCATGTTGTCTGCTAGGACTTTGGTAGCATTCATTGCATGCATGGGTCGTATTGAGTTTATTACCAGCTTGTAGATAAGAAATAGTTCTTTTAGTTTATTCACTGCTATGCCAATTACTGGTGGACAAAGGAAGCCTTTTTCCAGTTAAATGTGTCTTTGATTTCTAGCATGTTGGTTACCTTTAATTTTGTCTACCATGCTCACCCTTCCTGTTTCATCAGTGCTAGTTGTCAGTCGAACCATTTATTCGTGGCCATGAAAGAAGGTTTTGTTTGTTTGAACAGGAACAGGGCTAAGGTGTTCACGTTTTCAATGATCGCAATGTGGAGGTTTGTATGCGTTATTTCTGTGTCATGTGTGTGGGAGCAGTCATCTGGATTGAAGGGGAATAGATTAACAAAGATCCCTGGGAGACATTGTATACAATATGAATGTGATAGGACCAGTTTGCCTTGGTTAGGGAGTGATCTTTCCAACACAGTGGAATATGACTTGCATCACGCTCTATTGCTTCCCAAAGCTAGGTCCATGCTAGGTCCATGCTAGGTCCATGCTAATAAAAATAAAAATAATAGTAATAATAATAATAATAATAGTAATAATAATAATAATAATAATAACAGCAATAATGATCCTAGTGTCAGAGATAGCATAGTTTTGAGAAAGCAGGATGTCCAGTCTGTGGCAATGGAAATTGCTTAGGCCATCAAACACTTGTACAAACAGTGAGCTTTCGCAAGCTAACATATCCAGAAGATCTTGCACTGCTCTGTCATCTTTTACATTCACCCATGTTTTAAGATCGCCCATTAACAGGATTCTTTTCTGTGATATTTGCTGATTTTGCCGTAACTTACCTGCTCTCTGGAAAAAAATAAGTGTCAAGGCCCAGGAGTTGGTAAGCCTTGATATTTAGCATGCAGGGGTTGGTAGTAGAGCAGGCTCTCAGTGCTAGCTGTAGAAAATATTTCAAGTTAGCACTGTCCATATTGCTGCATTTGAGGTTGCTGCAGTAAATCCATGCGTTATCGCCACCCTTCTTTTTCAGGCAGTTTCACTTGGATCTTAGAGTTCTTGGGAGTTAGTGTGCCATTGAGTGAGGTGTAGACTTCTTCTGAGAACCAGGTTTATTTTAAGGCCAGCCATGCTATGTTTTGTGATTCAATTGTGTGTTTACAGTTGTAGCATTCTTGTTGGCTGAGTGTGCATTAATGGGTTTAGGACGATTTTCCCGAAAACAAATGGTCGCAATGACCATTTGTTCTAAAAATGCTACCACCAATGGTTCAAACACCAAAAGTTCGAACCTTTGGTGGTAGCATTGTAAAAAAAAAAAACATGGGAGCTGCAGGGCTTTCCCCCGCATCACCGGGCTTGCTATACTTCATGGTATAGTGAGCGGGGGCTGTGGGGTATACCCCCGCAGCCTTCCATTAAAAAAATAAATAAAAGAAACGGACCCTGCAGAGACGGTTCCCGATCACTGAAGTTAAAGTGAACTGGCGCTGCAGGGTACCAGCGTGAAGATGAAGGTAAGTGGGGTTTGTTTTTGTTGGGGGTGTGGATGGGGGTGTGCTGAGGATGTGGTGGGGGGTGTTATGGGTGTGCTGTGGGTGTGCTCTGTGTGTGAGAATGTATGTGTGTTCACATGAGAAAGGTGCAAACATTTGGTAGGTCGCACCTTTCTCATGCCATTAATGCCCTTGAATGGGAGATTGTTTAAGTTGAAGATTGGGATATTGGAATACAGTGATGCTTCCAGCACTGATGTGTCCTGACTGTTTTGGGGGGACTTGAAGGACTGGAGGGTTACAGGCACAGGAATTGTTGAGAAAGAGTGGGAATTAGGTGGAAGACCACTGAATGGAATAGGGCAGCCCTGGCTGTGTGTTGTCTTTTAAGAGATGCCTAGATCTGTTAAGGGTCTTTCATAAAGACTCTGTGACTGCCGTTAATAATGTAGTGTAAGGTATTGCAATGCACATTGTGTCTCTTAGTTACACACATTTATTTTGGAGTGGGTGATAAATACCACAGTTGTTCTTTTTCAGAACAGATAGTTTGTTTGGGTGTTCATCTAGGATGTGGTTTTACACATTCTTTTTACTATGTTTACTAACTACCAAGCTGGAAAACACAATCAAAAGACATAAACATTGGTTTCAGTGTTAGCATTCTTCCCTACTCAGTTGTGTTCAGTCTGTAGGGCTGAGGTACTCATCATATAAAAACTGGTGATGAGGGGAGTTAATAACAGTAGTTGGGTATCAGAGGAAGTGTTCAGGTGAGGATAATCCTGTAAATGAGAGAGTCGGGGCAAGAGGAGCAGGATGGAAGTAGGATGATGGGGGTGCAAGGTGCTGGTTGATCTGATGTACAGGTCGTGGTTACCCTAATGAGGATAACTGAAAGGGAGAAGGGCAATGTGCAACTGATCATTGATGACCCAATAGCGGTGTCTGCCAAGACATAACGGGAGCTCTTAGTTGCTAGTCGAGACGTACAACAGAACTACAGATGCCCAGAAAATGGGGATTGGGTTGGATATGAAGGTAACCTGGGGCTAAGAAAGAGTATTGTGAACATATATATATATATATATATACATATATATATATATATATATATCACATGGTGTAGGTAGGGCTCACAGTGGGGATGTGTGGGATGAAGCAAACTATCATAGGCACTGCAGGCATAGGAACCACTCTGTTTCCTACTTTTCCTCTGCTGGTGTTTTTGCCTATGACCACTTCACTAAAATCACCAGAATATGGGACACTATGTCCAACCTTCTATCTCTCCAAACCCCACCCATAATCTCCCCTTCTTCCAACTTCCTCACACCCTCAAACCATCCTGCTCTTGTACAGCCTTTCTTAAACCACCTCCTCAAAAACATCTGAACAGAGTCTATTATGATAGTCACTGAAACAAGTACTGCCGAAGTACAGTTGCAGGAAGAGACATTGGGCCCCATGCTCTTCTACACATGTTCTAAATCTCTGGATTTGGAACGAATTGCGGTGTCTATGTGTCTTTGCCTACCCATAATGCTTCTTTTACTTCATCAGACTATTGGATGAGGAAGAACAGAATCCCTTATTATTTTAATAACTTGCTTTTCCTTATGCAATAGCATGTTTAAAGAGCAGCAAGTTGTAAAAGAGGTCCTCATTAAATAAGTGGATGTCATGCTCTTAAATGGATCAACTCTCATGATTTGGAAGGAACTCATGAAAAACAGAAATGTTCTACTGAGCTGGAGGCATCCTCTACTGCCATTAATATATTAGATTCACCCAGAATTGTAAATAAAGTTCCAGACTCTGTATTTTTATCTTACAATGAGGACCAACAATCAACGAATCAACCAAGAAGGACACTAGAAAGAAACGTCTCTGAAATAATAGAAACCTTGCTGCTAAAGCGAGGTACAGGAATGATGATCATGAGTCAACTAATAAAAGCCCTCCCATTTCAACTCACTCATTGCCGGTAACATTTTGTAAGAACTTGGAATGGCAAGAAACACAGAGTGGCTTTGAATTGGTTCCTGTATGTTGTTTTAGGGAAATGGGCAAAGATATGTCAGACAAAACGTCACCTGGCTCATTAAAAGCTAGGCTACTTAAGAAACCATCATTCTCCTCTACAGCTAGTGCACATGTTGACTCTAATGTGCAATTTGTTCTGCAATCTGTTTCAAGTCTTGACCAGGGCAAGGCTTTGAAAGGGCCCATATTTCCTGATAGTAGTCAGTTAGCTGACTCTTGTGTATGTAAGGCTTTTTAAACTACGGATCATTTATTTGACAATTTGAAAAACATTAATCATATATGGAAAAAATGAATATTTCTGATATTTACACTGCATCATGTATCTCTTTTTAAATCATACTAATGTGCTGGAACTGATTCATTGTTTACCACGATTGAAAAGAATTACATCCAATGACATTGCCCCTGTGAGCACAGGTTTATTTATTTTCTCCAATTATTACAGAATTGGTTATTGCTTATTCTTCGAGGTTTTCAGAATTGGGCTATACGTTTAAGAAACATGTGGCGGCCAGCTTTTTAAAACATCCCGTTGCAGAGGAGATTTAAATTCTCCTCTTTGGAAATAGACGTTTTGGGCCAAAATAATTGTTATTGCTCTAAATACTACTGTTAACTCTTCTGTGGGAAACGGAAATCAGCAGCATGTAGAAGGAGATATGGATAGTGTTTCATGATCTGTATTGCTAAATTTTGAACAACCTGTTGTTGGATCTTGGAATACAAGAGGTTTTTACTCGAAATACCTATGGTCAATTATATTTGCTTATGCCTGATTTTTCTGGTGTTGGAAGAAACATGGCTGATGCATTCGTTTTCTATTGATGGCTACCATATTATTCAGAGGCCTGCCTGCCACAATTTGTTGGGCAGCCCCTATGGTGGTCTGATGATAGGAGCTAAAAATCAGCAAAATTTAATAGAGCATATGCCCACTTGCCGCAGTCAATACATTTTATCTGTCGCAGAAACTATTGAACTGGAGCAAGGGGAACAAAACATATGAATTATTAATGTTTATAACCCTCGGGAAACATCCAACCCCCTCTTATTATTTTGACAATTGAAGGTATTTTAAATGAATGTTTGTGTAATAATTCATATTGTCTTTATACAGTTATGAGTGACTTGAATTATCAAAGAGTTCCCACATAAGCAAGGGGAGAGACCTCAGGTCCTCTTTTGATCAAAAACCTATATGGAGTTACAGCTATAGATTATGAGTGTGAGAATGCTATAGATATATTCAACTTTTGGTCGGGATTTATTATTACCCACTGTTTACTGCAGATATATAAACAGAACAACGATGATTGTCATCCTAGTTACAACTGGTCCAATGGGGTCTCTTCTTCATGAATAAATATTTTTTTGAATCCTGAGGGTCTATATAAGTACTTTTAGGACTTTCAATTGATCCCTATAATGCTAGTGACCATGTCGTGATGAAGCTTATTCTCCAACTCAAATGTAAGGAAAATTCTTCTTCCCTTGATGGTAACTACATTATCAATTGGGTCGGTAATAGAATGAATTGGTCTGAATATAATGCGAAAAAGTTTAATAACCAGATTTGTCATAGTCTTTTTGAAGGGGATATTGTGAAACCTTTTGACATAAACGATTACGTTATAGCTGTTGAAGAGTCCAAAGAATGTGGAAAAGCTTGTGAAAAATAATATTTTCTTAATGTTCCTTGAAATGGAAAAATGTTCGATAACATTATCGCTGGTAAAAAAAACATATAAAGGACATAAAAACTGCTGTTTCAACTTTTGCAGATCCATCTAAGAAAGAAAAAAGTCATATTTGGACTTTAAACCCGATATACAAATTTGGTTAGAATGCACAAAGCATTTACAGCTTCAGCGCTATGGTGTTTTATGTCTAATGCATGATGTTATTCGGATTCATGGAGATTTTGGAATATATACAAAGCCTTTTCCCAATCCGCAATTGCTAAGAAAGAAGTACATCCGATTGCAGAAAATCTTTGAATCAAACATGTTGTTAATATATATAATGATCCTATGGTAAAGAACAACCCAGCTGGGAACTATGAAACTATAAGTGATCAAAAATATTCTGTCCTTGAAGTTATTTAGTGTATGATAAATAAGCTTAAACTATCTAGGGTCCCCAGCCCAGATGGTACAGCTAATATTATTATGGTAAAAGAGCCTAATAATTGAGCTTATATCATATATAGGATATTCTGTCTGATTATAGCCACTGGATTAGTTCCAGATAGTTGGAAATTATTAATACTGATACCAATTTACAAAAAAAGGATCCAGAGTGATTCCTTCTAAATATCGCTTATTTGCAGTGGTTGATTCCAGCTCAAAGTTATTTTCACAACTACTGATGGAAAAAATAAACATCTGGATAAATTACCTAAATATTCTAAAATATGAACAATTAGGTTTTATAAAAGAAGTAGGTACCCTCTCAAACCTATCGACCTTAATATATCTTATATATGTTCTATGCTGGGAAATAAAGGCAGTGCCCTCTCTATATTCTTTAATGACTACATGGCTGCCTTCAACACAGTCAATCAAATGATATTGTGGAGAAAATTGAAGAGCTAGGTGCTACATCCGTTAATACTGTACTTTATTAAAGAACTATATACTGATAAATCTATTCAAATGAGAGTTGATCAAGAGGGTCTTTTGAGTAGTAGGATCAAGATAAATCATGGTTTGAAAAAGGGATGCTCCCTGGCACAGATTCTCTTTAACCTATATATGGCAGATCTTGAGGAGGAATTAAGTTGGACACTTTGTATACAGATCAATCTTGGGCACTTTTATGTTCTGGCAATAGTTTGGTTTTAAATTTCACCATGTATTATAATTGGCAAGGAAGTATTAACCCCTGTGCCAAGGACGAATATGCTTGTCCTTTTTGCATAGACATGCATAATAGCCTGGCACTTAATGGGCAATTATCATTTTTAACAAGAAGGTGGTTTTAATAATCCTTATCTTTGATGTACTATATTAATTATCTAATGTTTCAATGTATCAAATGTATCTATTGTATCTATATTATGATAATTATTTAAGATTGTTGTAATATGAATTGTGTTGGATTTAATGTGTTCTATGTAGTGTTATAAGGTTTAATTAAACATAACACTTTAATAAGCTGAAATCAGACCACAAGATTTCAAGAGAAATCTAACGATTCTGTGGGTGGAATATAGCCCCTCAATGCCAGAAATAAAGAGGCCAGAGTGATTTGTGAAATCCCATTGAAGTATAAAGCCAGCACAGAAATGGTGATATCAGTCATGAGGCCTTTTGAACTAAAGACAGGCCTAAATATAAAAGGAAAGAAAGTGGGCTTGAATCTCAAAAGTGCGAAGATATGAGCAACACATTTCAGCAAGAAAAAGAAGGGTGTGTGGCTGAAAATGCTGGTTTACTAAATCCATGGAGAGTTTCACTTTTACTTAAAGAGACAGATAGCAGTGTGTTCATTATCTTCAATGTAAAACCAGATTGTGCTCCAGCCATCTCAAGTGAAACCAAGCTTATTGCAATTATAAGAAATAAAAGACATTCCATTTTCTCATCCAAATGACAGTATGCAAAGATAAGTGATCACTAGACTTTCAGAGTTTGAACATGGTTTTCTCATATAACTGCCCTATGCAAATTGACAATGCAGAAGTGATATTCACATAGTTTGCAACTGTGAGATTAAATAAGTGCATTACACATGGATATAAGGCCCAGGTGCCATATAAAATGTCATGTAAAATGTATTGTGTGTGAGTTTAAAAGCCATTGCTTGCAGAATTCTACATCCAGCTGGTCATTTCTTCTAAAGATGAAACTTAACCCCCATACTTTTCATCTGCTGATCTTGGAGCGGGATGACTGGTTGTCAACTATCAATCAGAGCCATTGTTTAAATATTTGGAAAAAAATACATTGCCTAGATATAACCTCAGTGGAAACAGATAAGGTCATGCCTGTTCTTTCAGCAGAAGAGACCTTGAGGTCACACTTCCCATAAAATGTCTATTAGAGTTGCAGCCAGGGCCATTACAGGCCATGAGGGAGAGGCAAAGATAAACATGAGCCAGGCTCTGGCTGATCACATGCTCAAGAGAAAATGAAACTGAAAGCGAATAAAGAAAAATATTTGATTTTAGTTGTTTGAAAAATACATATTATTACACAAAGGGGGCAGCGTATATGCCACAGTGGTCATTCCAGACTTTTATTAAAGGTGACAGTAACCTGCTTTGTACCATGCTAAAACGATTATTGTGTGATAAACATAACTAATGTTATTAAAGAAAATTTGGGCCTTCCCTTAATTATAAGAGATTTGAAAGTTGATGTGAGTGTGAAGAATACAATTAACTATGAAGTAGCATATTTTTCACTGATACGGCTCCTGAGTAAATTAAGAAAAAACATATCTCTGCATAGGAAGATCGTGCCGACTTCAGACTAGCATCATCTGATTTGCCTTGCAATGTAGTTCTTAAAAATATATCCATACATGGAAAGATTGGAAAAATTAGGGTACTTTCCATGTTGGAAGATTTTCAGTTTTGAACATGTCAAGCCCACATGTCAGTTTGGGATGATGAAGCTTTTTCCTCTCACAGCTTTCCCAACTCATACCCCTCATCTCCTTGTTCTATTAGCACACAGGGGGAGGTGGGTAGAGAAAACTAACCAATCCCTTTTGCGCGAATCACAACAACTTTGCGATGTCAGTTGCCCTATAAGTAAACCAGTTTGCATCAGAACTGGGGTTTTTCCACTTATTCCAGGAGATAACCTGCTGCTGAACTCTTGCAAGAAACATCCAAGCAGAGAGGCCCCAAATCTGGCACTGGAGACAGGGACCAGGAGTTATAGAATCTGACTGGGACCCCTTGGAGGAACCAGAGAGTACTATCCTGGACTGACACCCTTTCTGTCCTAGATGTGACCTGCTGTTCCCGGATGACCATGACAAGGCCTCTCCTGTAAGTAAAACTATCCTAAAAGCCATCGATTGTGTATGCCCTACATTTTCAAGCATTGGTTTAGTTATTTCTCTATAGCAAAATATCCTGTTTGTCTGTGTAGATCCTTAGCATATTTTAATTAAAGTAAATCAATGAATTCCCCTATAGAAATCACGGGATGTGTTTTGTTGGCATTTGAAACTAACAGGCTCTTCACAGTGTGTTTTGAGCAGGTACCTAATGATTTGCCGAAAGTATTAATTCCAAATCCCTGTTTCCACTTGAGTGTTCAGGGTGCAAAAAATTAAAGCCCTGCCTGTTCTTTTTAGGTGTGGCAAAACAAATGTTCCCATTGTTTTTCTTTTCCTCATATTGCATCTGTGCTAATAAGTAGAACATGTTTTCGCCTTTAATCCCTTTCCCAAACAGTGCATTTTTATCAGAACCCCAAACCAATGTTCCCATTGTGTTCTGACTCTCTGCCACTGGCCTTCAATTCAGAGAGGTCAAGGAGGGTGGGGGTTGTTTGGAGAAAAAGTATTATAACCAAATCAGCAATCACTGTGTGTCTTGAATTGTTCTTTTTTCTGTATTGGTGGGTGATTTGAAAAGAAAGCTGCAGGAAATTGTGATTGCATATATCAGTATTATCTCTGTGTTGGTGCCATTACGGAAGTCAGTTTTGTTCTTGTGTTGCCACGACATTGGTGGATGATGTTAATCTGTTTGTCAAATTTTGTTTAAATAAATTAATAAATCTATATTCTTACTACACGCCGGCCTGGTTCCTAGTCCATTGTGGCACCAGGTATTTGTTGGGGTTGGGTGCGAGATGGGTTGGAGGCCTTACCAAAGTGAACCTTAACAAACTAATAGTGCTTTATTGTGCACCACATTCATTGGGGGGAAAGGAACTTCCTGAGCTGAGTATGTATAACCTACAAATCAGTCTCAAATGCTACACCAACATACTTGCTGGCTAAACTCCCCAGCTCTGGAGGTTCTCACAGCTCAAGAAGCAAAACTATGAAAAGTTTGAGGTGAGAGCTAGTTAGCAAAGGGAAGACTTGCAAGCAGTCCTTCTGCTGTCACGTCGGGACATCTGGAACTCAATCCCGGTAGAGGCTTGAAATGCACCTACTATCATCCAGTTCTGCAAAACACAAAAAATGTGGCTCTTTCAACAATACCTGCCAGAGGAATAAAAAGCCCTCTCTCCACCAATAGGACTGCGCTACTGTATGAAATGCAAAGCCAAATTCTGGCAAAATTCCTCTTGGAAACCGCTCTGCTGCTCTTCAGCTAGGTTCACATGATAAACAATAAAATAAATTAAACAAATAGTCCCAAACATCTGCAGCGCAAAAGGTTTCAGACTCCTGTGTAACATTTAGAACCCCCCAGAATATAGCTGAAGTGATTTTCAAATGTTTCTGCACAAATAAGTACATATTGCAGCGCACATATGAGCATTTTGCAGCATTCATGCTTAATTAAATAGTTACATGTAGCTACTACATTTACAGAATTCCATTTCTAATGTCCTTATTGAGTCTCCAGATTGAAAACAATCTCTCATAAAGGGAGTTCCTTCATTAAATTAATTTGTGGAGTGTGGGGTCACTGCTGCTGCAGTCACTGAATATCAGAAATTGACATGAAATTGTCAATCACACCATCTATGATAAGTGACAGATGGGTGAAATACTATATTTGACACCATTTTACCAACATTTCGAAAAATGTGCGCCACATATAAATGTACCTAATGTTATACTTCTTTGTTCCAAGCCCATACAATTATGCAATACCACCTGAGAAAATGAAATCAAGGAAATTAGAAAATGGAAAAATCGGCAAATAAATGGACAGATACTTTACCGCCAGTAGGAATGAGATTCTTGCTCTGATTATTTCACTCTAGAATGTCTACCAGCAAACTGGAGCATTAAAGGATCATGGGAATAGTGAGTCGATATGACTTCTGGTTATTACTAAGGATGCCCCCACATGTCCTAAGGCCCACTTTGCTGCACTGGCCATGATACCTAAGAAACTCATGGACTGTCAGCAAAGACCACAGAGGACTGATGATCTGTGTCTAAATCTCATATAGGCATTTCTGAAAATGTTTTAGTAAAATATGTTAGGAAAAAGATTTGGGTTAAATGACAGAAGATTGTGCATTAAAAGGAGAATGGAATTTCAAGGGTAAGACAGAACCTGATATGATATGATATGGCATTTGTAACGCGCCTATACACAAGTGTTTCAAGGCGCAACGAGGCAGGGAGGGGGGAACAAGGGGAGACAGACAGCGATCCTACTAGGCCAGGTGTCATTCAGACCGAGCAAGTGCATGGGTGGGGGGACAGGAAAAGTGCAAGGGGGAAGGGAGAGGGGAAAGTGCAATACAGGGTTAGTAATGAAAGGGAGCCAGCTAGTGGCAAGTGCAAGATAAGTGCAGAACAAGTGCTGGCAGGGGGCTGTAGGAATACATAGACAGTCCTGCAGTGCAGGGGTAGCAAGGAAGGCAGTGCAGGGCAGAGTGGCTAGGCCAAGGATCAGGGTTAGTGAGTGGCCCAGTTGCTGATTCAGTACAGTATCAGTGGTTTAGCAGGGGAGAGGGGGAGAGAAAGCAGAAGCAAAGAGGAAGGTTTTGAGGTGCTTCCGGAACCGGAGATGGTTTTCCTCAAATTTCAGGGAGGCAGGAAGGCTGTTCCAGAGGGAGGCCCCTGCTGCGGAGAGAGATCTCCCCCCAACTCGTTGCTTGGAGAAGCGGCTGACCCTGAGGGAGTTGGAGGCGGAAGAGCGAAGTGCTCGAGAAGGAAGATATTTAGGAAGGGAGAGTTGAAGGTATTTTGGCCCCAGGCCCCAGAAGGCCTTGTGGACTATGCAGAGGGTTTTGAACTTAATCCTCGGAGCCAGAGGGAGCCAGTGTAGCGCTTTCAGTCCTGGAGAGATACGGTCCCTGGGCTTGAGGCCAAGGACAAGTCTCGCAGTCCTGTTCTGGATAAGTTGCAGAGGGCGGAGAGTAGAGGCAGGCAGATTTAGATAGAGGCTGTTACAGTAGTCCAGCTTCGAGAGAACCAGGGCTCTGGAGACAGTGAGCTTCTGGGGGAAGGAGAGGAAAGGAAGGATACCTCTGAGGAGGTGCAGCTGGTAGTGTGACTTCTTAGAAACGTCAGAAATGTGAGGAGAGAAGGAGAGTGTGGAGTCGAAGATGACCCCAAGGTTTTTTGCCTTGCAGGTAGGAACAGGAGGAGGGCCAAGAGAGGCCGGCCAGAGAGCTGCAGGGAAGGAGGGAGTGGGTGTGCCGATGAGTAGAATCTCAGTCTTACTGGCATTAAGGCAGAGGTCGTTGGTGGCACACCATTCCTGGATAGCGGAGAGACAGTCAGAGATGAGGGAAGGAGAAGAGGAGGCCGAGGGTAGCCTGAAAATGAGCTGGGTATCATCCGCATAGCACTGAAAGTTGGGGCAGAGAGCAGCGATGCGGTGGGCGAGAAGTGCCAGATACTGGTTAAACAGCCAGGGGGAGAGATTAGAACCCTGGGGGACACCACAGGTAGAGAAAAAGATATCAGACAGGAAAGACCCCAGTTGGACCTGGGAGGGTTCGATTAGAGAGGAAAGAGGTCAGCCAAGCCAGAGCCAGACCAGTGATACCCAGGTTATCACGGAGACGGTTGAGCAGGATGGTATGGTTGAGTATCAAAGGAAGAAGAGAGGTCAAGTAAAATGAGAACACATGGGATATTAGAGTCAAGGTTTGAGAGCAGGTCCTCACGGATGTTCAGGAGAGCAGTTTCCGTGCCTCTGGCAGCTCTGAAGCCAGACTGATGGTCGTGAAGGCTACCAACAGATTCAGCATGGAGATTAAGCTGGGAGACGGCAAGTTTCTCCAGGAGCTTGCCCAGGAGTGCTTGAGAGGGGATGGGAAGACTCCAGAGGCGAGGGAGTGATTGCAGAAGTCAGCAAGGGCAGGAGCCAAGGAGTCGATGTGGTCCTTAATAGTTTTGGAGGAGCAGGGGTGGACCTGTGCTGACGAGACTTTCATAGATCGGACTTGTCTCAAAACCTCATCGGCGGAAAAAAGGGGAAAGACAGAGAAGGAGAGAGGAGGGGTGGCTGCAGAAGGGCCAGAGGATGGGCAGGGAATAGAGAGGGGGAGGTGATGGGAGGAGATTGAGGACAGGATGTCCTGAGTTTTAGAAATGAAGTGAGAGGCCAGTGCCGTACAGAGGGCCTGGGAGGGGACAGGAGAGGTATAGACTGCAGCAGGGTTGGCCAGCTCCTTGCAGATTTTAAAGAGTTCAGCCGAATTGTTAGATGCCGCAGTGATGCGGGCTTGGATAAGGGCTCTCTTCTTGGTGAGAACGGAGAGCCGGTATTGCCTTTGGAGCAGGCGACAGGCCAGTTTGTCAGAGGATGAACATGAAGCGCGCCATTTCCTCTCTGCCACCCTGCACAAGCGTTTAAGGGTGACTAGATCCGAGTCATACCAGGAGTTACATTTGGCTTTGGGCTTCAGGGGGATTCTCATGACAGGGGCAAGGATATCAAGAGTATCAGATATAGCAGAGTAGAGAGTGGAGAGGGCTGTGTCAGGGTGGGAGTCAGCCGAGGGGGGAAGAGGGGTCGAGAAGGTGGCAGCGAAAGCCTCAACTGACACACGCTTCATGGGTCGAATGACCGAGAAGGAAGATGGCAGTGATGAGGGTGGCTTTGCCTGTGGGGTAGGGAGGGTGAGGTGGGAGGAGAGGAGAAAGTGATCACTGCAGGAGAGAGGAGTGGAGAAAGGGACAGAGAGGGGAAGGTCACAAGAGATCAGGGCATCAAGAGTGTGCCCAGCGGAATGGGTTGGCCCAGACGGGAGAATAGAGAGCGAGAGAGAGTCGCAGAGGTCACGAAAGAGTCCAGAGAGGGGACAGGATGCATCCAGGTGGATGTTGAAGTCTCCAAGAAAGAGGAGTTGAGTGGTTGAGGACAGGAGTGAGGAAGAGAGGTCCGCCCACTCGGAGAGGAAGGAGGAAAATTGACCAGGTGGCCGATAGATAATAGCCACGGTAAGGGAATGGCTAGGAGAGAGGGAGAGTTGGCAGACAAGACTTTCAAAAGAGGAGTATGTCTGCGTGGGAATAGCAGTGGCAGGAATCCACTCAGGGAAGATAAGGGCCACACCCCCCCCAGCACGGTTGGGCCTGGGAACGGAGAGGATCTTGTAGCCATCGGGTAGGAGTGTGTCAAAGCTGGTGACAGAGCTGGCCGTGAACCATGTCTCAGTGAGACCGAATACGTCAAGGTCCAGTTCCTCAAGAAGGCGGCAGATATCAGAGGACTGTTTGACGGCAGAGCGAGAGTTAAGAGTGGCAATGTGGAGAAGGTTGCCATCTTTGAAGGACTTCCGGGGAGGGGTACAGATCAGAGGTACGCCCTGCGGAGGAGAAGAAGGAGCACGGGAGGGGGCAGGGAGGGAGGGTAGAGGCAAGGTAGCCGAGGACAGAGGAGGGGGGACAGAAGGAGAGGAAAGGAAGTTGATGAGGCGCGGGAAGCGTCTATCAAAGAGGAGAAGGTTGGCCTGAGGGCGTTGGACCAAGACGGTCCCATTAGCGTAGACATTAATGATGGCCTTAGAGGAGTGGAAGGAGGCCAAGAGGACGTCCCAGCGGGTGCCACCATTAATGGGAGAAGAGGAGAAAGGAGAGAGAACAGAGACCATATGAAGGGTCCATAGGTCAGGTGAATGCACGAAAAAGAGGATGTCAGTGAGAGTTTCCTTAGAGGAAGCACTGGATAGGTGTCCGCGATAGGGAGGCCTGGGTTGGAGACCAGGATGTCCTTTTTAAACTTTCTCCTACCAGATTTAGTGAGGAGAGCAGGATAGTCAATGGAGAAGCAGTTGGAGAAGATGGGAGAGATAGAGAGCACCATAGAGTAGGCGAGAGAGGAGACAGGTGGAGGTACAGGAGGAGGACAGTAGCAGAGAATAGGCAGATAATGGAGCGGGTGGTAGGCAGATTGCGTAATAGAACACGATGAAGACACACAGGCTTAGAGTTAACACAAGGACAGTTATGTGTGAGAATCCTGGAAAGGGGAAAAAAGGCCTAGGTTTCACAAGCAATTTTAAATACTGAGACAGTGCATATTTTGAATCTTAGCACCCGAACACTTATTATCAGAATCGCTATGATTATAGCCAGCTGCATTTATGCATCAAGAAACGGGTACTCATACACTATGTTCAGTCATAAATCATTGTAAAACTATTACTACAGTTCCAGAAGCACTGTTGCGCCGGTCTCTATAGGGTTAAGGATGAATGGCCTCAGGTGGTCATTTGATATATTTGTACGCTAATCTACGCTCTTCTACAGATGCCAGAGTGTGATGATGCCAGTGCCAATAGTAATGCCAATCAGTCTTTCACCCCAACAGGCTTTTACCAGGCAAAAGGTCCACTAATTTTAGGGAACGATCTGATGTGGCTATACCTAAATGATGCTTGTTGTCAACTCGGTGTTGCCCAACGAAAGATCGGTTCTATTTCTTAGTTCAAGGACATGTTTACTATATTAGATCTGAAAATTGTTTTTTGAGATGACTCATATGGCTAATTTCTTAGCAGCCCACTACTGGTGTAGAATTGATGATTTACTTTCAGGTGAAATAGTACTTCTATCGTATTTGGAACACAAGTGATACAAATCTCATTGATTATATGGACCTTGCACTCACCCCGAATACCATTCAGGTTTTTCTGTGCACCTACACTCATGATTGTTGTCAGGCCAGATGGTAGTGCCAAACTATGGTTCTCTTCACAACGTTATTTAAGTCATATTGTCAAGGGCCTGGCAATCGAATGATCAAACTGACATCCTGATGACCCAGGATACCAGAGATGAGGCTGGTAAAGACTATGGAGAGTACAGTGTTGGTTCATATTATGGGTCTTAAAGTACGGGTTACTTTTTTCTCTATTTTGTGTCTTTGCAAATAGGGTCTAGGAACTAACCCTAGAGCAGCACCTCTTGTACAGCCACCTACCATACATAGTAGTTTGGCTCTTTAACATTCAGATTCTGTGTTTTCCTGGACATTGTGATGGACAGTCTAAGATGTAAGAAATGTCAGGGTCCTGCTTCCTGTGAGTGGACACTGAGTGATGAATCATATCAAGCCACACAACGTTACATAAATATTAAATAACAACGGAAATGTACCTTAACTCTGTTGCTTCAAAGTTGGATATAGCTCCTAATGAGAGCCTACAGTATGACCAGACACTAGGCCCTTCCTGGCACAAGTCTCTCAACAAAGCTGTCCCCTAGTCCCTGCCTAGTACCTCGAAGCCAAAGAACCACTATATGACTGGTTGTGTTAAATATTGTGCATAGTTGTGTTGAGTCCTAAAGACTCATCTAAAGGAAAGAAAATGTGAAGGAGAAACAGTCGATATATGATCTCTACAATAGTTAAAGGTTTAAATCTCAAGCTATGTGAGAGGAGACTCAGGAACCTAAAGATATATACACATTGCAGTGAGGGTCTTCATCAGAAGGTATGGAGCACTCACCACTATCTATCTGGTGGGTCCATCTTGAAACTGGGGCCGATCTTTGACCACATTTCTCCTTGCCCATGTGTTCACTCCATTAAAAGAGATGGTGATTTGTTCTATTACCCTAACAGCGGGTGACCACTTCATCGCCACAAATAATTAATGCTGATAGAAAGAGCAGCTGATCATAATCTACTGTTCCCAAAAGAGGGTGTCAGGTGTTATACCACTGCACCCATTCTGACATCCAGAAAGTGTGGTAGAAATATTTTGGTGCAGAACAAGCTTTCAGAGACTCCAAAAGGCAACTTATATTTACGAAAACCTTCATCAAGCACAGCTGACAATGTAGAAGTGAGAAAACCATCTGCTGCTCACCCCTCATTTTATTCAACAAAGAAGATCAGTGTATTCCCAGGAAACACTGAGAACCCGAAAAAACATCCAAGACGTGCTATCACATGCATACCAGGCATGTATAATGAAGACAGTTCTACTAGACTAAAAGGACACGTCATCAAGAACTGGGAAGTCAGGAAACACACTTTGATGTCGGCAGCTGTCAAGTAAAGGGCTGTAACACTTGGTGTCACTTAAAGTGGGTTTGAAGGGTTAGTACTTGGGTCCAGAGCATGCGTCGTGTTGTGTAGCTGCCTAGGCCTGACCCTAGAGTGATCGCCAGGGAAATGGTATCACATCAACAGATGAAAGAAGACACACAGCGAGAACATGGACAGCCAGATTATTTACAAATGTAAATCATATTTTAGCTATGCGGCACTGCATTTTAGCACCAGCAGGAACATGAAATGTGCATGTGAACATGGTATGGCTTAGAGGTGTTTTCTGGTCTATTTAACAAAAATAATACAACCCATGTTGCAATTGTTTCTTTCTATGCAGGAGGCTGCCCCTTTCTCTAATCTTCTCATATCCTACTTTTCACAAGAGAGTATTTAAACGATTACTGATTAGGAAGCAGGTGGGTGCAGGAACGTAGACAAGGTGTGACAGGAACGGCAAGGCCCATCTACATCGCCCCAGGGCACGACCCGCCATTATAGCCGCAGCTCAGCTGTGCTCAGATCTTTTTCTGACACCTGGTGGTATATTTGTGTTTGTTTGACATGCAAAAAAAATGGCTCACCTTTTTATGGAACTGTAAATCTATCTTATCTTAACAATAACTCGATCCGTGCGTCAAAAATGGCTAAGCCATGCGACTTCATCAGACAGTCTCTTCTGGAGCATCGGCTGAATTAACACTACAAGCCATTGCGCAGGATATCACATGTGTCCCAGGCCAGGTGTTACAATAATCAACACATCTTGTGTTTTATATTCTCCTCATGTTAAATTCTGGTACTTGCAGTACAGTTGATATTGACCATATTGGAATGGAAAGTGACATGTGCTGACTATTCCAGTGCACACAGAGTGAAACTATATACACTGAGAGCTCTGTTTTAGGATACTTTTATGACATGAGATTGCAAGGAGTGAAGTTGTTGGCTGAATAGGGTTTTCCGTGAGTGGAAGCAAAGTCTAAAAGCTTCCTATAGTGACCCTGTAATTTGGGAAATATTAAAGATTCTTCCCTTCGCCTTATCATGAGGGCCGGGTAACCCAGAAACCACTATGTCAATAGTATTTCATGCTTGAAGAGCCAGCAATAGATACCCAGGAAGTTGCTGTTTTTTGCACACGGCTAGCCAGGCCTTGCTCTAGACATGTACGGTCTGGAAACAGCCAGGAGGTCCCACCTAGATGTTAACTTGATTGCAGTAGGACAGATCCATCCTCAACCACTATAGTTTTGATGAAAAGAACTCAGGTATTGGATTTCTTTTGTATGCTGCAAGGGCATGCAAATGGCTCTTGAGGATTGCCTTCCCTGATTGGGAAGAGGGTTGCAGGTTAGCCAGTCACTGATTAAGCTAAAAGGCTCAAAATGAGAGCCACCCTTCTCGATTACTGTCTATCCTGACTGCATCTAAAGTATGATTATTTGAATAGTTCCTATTGATAATAAATGGTGAGTCCTTCCGTTTCTTAGGGCAGATCCGCCGCGACCGTGTGACTGCTTCCCTATTGCCCTCTCTTCAGCTCCATGTTGGTACAGTAGTAAAACCCACTGGGATAAAAGGGGCCATTTAAGAAATGGTCCATTCTATGCATATTTTACATTCATGCAGTCAGGACCGGAAGCCAGAAGACTGTTGGTGGTTCACTCATAGACATGTAATGTCAGGCCCATTTCTAAGTTAATTAACCAATCAATCAGGTACAGTTGGAGTTTATCCACAAAAGTGGTTATATCAAACCCCCAAATACTATAAGAACATCGATCCAAACAAGCATATTCTAATACCAATTATGCACGAGAGAAATATAGAGACCGAGGGAGATCAGAGGGTTTGGAATGCAATCTGCTGTCAGTCACCCAGGAAAAGATCAATGTTCTGGGAGAGTGACAGTGCTTATCAGCAGGCATCCCCTGGAATAGGGAGTGCAAATAGACTGATACTTCTAGGTATGGGGGGGACTATTGATTGTATTAGTGGAGCAGGGCTAACCCTTAAAGACTTTGTGTGAGCACATAGTATAGAAATAACAAAGAAACACTAAGAACAAAGAGGTTTTATGTTGAAAATGGCTGAATCCCCAGTGACTCACAATCCCTCTGCAATTTGGCGCTCCAACCCACAATATCTCGACCTTAACACATTTGCGCAGTGACTCACAATCCCTCTGCAATTTGGCGCTCCAACCCATAATATTTCGACCTTAACACATTTGCGCTGTAGCCTCCAGGCTCGCCAAATAAAGATTGCCACAAGAAAGGTCACTTCTCTGCATACAGTGCTAGATGTCCATACCTGGGCTTCCGGATCCTGTCAATTTCTAAGTCATCCATTGATCTAGTCTTAGAGTCGGGCGGCACTCGTGATGGCTGGGATCTCAATGCTGCCTAATTCCCAACTGGAGGAAATTTCTTTCACATCTCTCTGCCGGCTCACTTTTTGAAACCAAAGCATAGCAAGACCATTGTTAATACAAGTGTCTGCTGCTCAAATCACCAGTGGAGCATGAGGACATCACTTCCAGTGGAGCATGAGGACAGCACTGCCAGTGGAATACTCTCTTAACACTTGCCTGGGACACAACATTGAATTCAAGTGGAACATATCTTGTTTGGCACAATTCTTGTAAATTCTGTACAGGTATTTTGGGGAGATTTTTAGCTGATGGAACCTCTGATACTTTGCTGGGGAGTTTCCTCCACATTGCCATCAGAACTTGGAGGATTCACCGCAGTCAGAATTAGCGCCTGCAGTAAATGCTCAAAATCCTCAATGGAGTTCTACGGATTCTATGGATGGGGATTAACAATGTTAATCCACAACTCTCAGGCTGTCAGATGTATTGTGATTACAATGGACAGTAATAGCATTTGATACCGCCCTACTCATAACGAAGCCCAGTGAGCCTTCAAGTGTGACCTTCATTTATCGGACGCCAGTGCGCAAATGCCAGTGTTGCTGTGCTGTGATTATCCTCTTTTAGACAGACAATACGTTTAGCAGCATTATTTTGGACTCTTCAAAGTTCCAGTAAGTATTTTTTTTCATAAATCCTTTGTATGCCCTTTTTTTAAAAGGGTTTACACCGCTTATCAGAATCTCAACTAGTCGAATCGGGGTCAATTCACCAGGTTCTACCGAACAGCAGCGCAGCTCAAATTGTACATGGTTGGCATTCGCCCATGGCTAATGTTTGTGATGGGTGCAGGTTTGTTTCTGGATGAGGCAATTGTCAGGGGATACAAGTGCTGCATGGAACAGGGACTGGGATAAGGCAGCAGAGCAGGCTAAGTACAGGAGCTACAGAGGATGTTACAAGGAGTTGGGATGGGGAGGGTCTTAATAATTAGATGAAAGGGAACATGGGGGAAGAAACCCCAAACAAAAATGCCATAAAATCATGTGATCCTGGGGGCTACAAGGGGGATAATGGGTCACGTGGGATCCCGCCATTAAAGAAGGGAGGTATACGGTCGGCCGTGGGGTGCGCAAGGAGCTGAATAGCAGAATTTGATTTGGTGATAGGCATGCAGATTTATCATTTGGGAGCGAGAAACAGACAAGAGGAGTCTCACTGCAACCCAATGATGAGTGGGAGTTCGGCTGAGACTCACAGAACCTTGCAAAAGTCTAATACGATTGTAAAAACTAATGACATTTTGTGGGAAGAAGAACCCACCTCGCCGCCCCGAGCATGCACAGGGGATGAAAGCTAAGGTGTACAGCAGACTTTATTCCCACTGTGAAGATCTTTTCATTAATGACTAGAATACAAAGGTTGCCTGCTTTGGGGTTTGGCTTTGGAGGAGGGCACAGAAAGTGTAACTAGTCACATGGGATGGTATATGGCTTCAATTAGCCAAAAAGTACTATCTTGGTTTTGTTACCATTTAGAGAAAGGCAGTTCATCTTCTTCCAATGGTGGGCATGTAGCACAATGCCTCCCAATGCCTCTTGGAGTTTTATGTAGATCTGGGTATTATCAGCATACCTGTGATAGCTGTTGAAGGGTTTTTCCAGTATCCTACTTAGTGGGATATGTAGAAATGTAAACATACTGGCAAAATAGCTGATTCAGGATAGTGCACTGTGTGAGTGTTAGATACTGTTATGATGGGAAGAAGCCAGCAGACAGTCGGAGAGAGAGGAAAGAAAAGTCAGAAAAGGAGAGTAATCTGCATACAAATGATAAGAGAAACCATATGATGCAATGATATAGGAGAGCAGGATGGTATGAAGAGAAAAGGGAGGTGTCCAGGGACAGAGGTAAACAGGCTTTAAGAGTGACACAGGGGGTAATAGCGCAATTTCAGAGGTAAGAATGAAACCAATTGAGTATTGTGTTTTGGGGACCTAGGTGTGAGAGAGGGAAAAGACGGACCAAGTGATGAACAGCGTTGAATCAAGTAACATCAAAAGAGAGGGTTGTTTAGAATAACAAGCAGAAAGAAGAGAGTGTGTGACATATGGAACCTCTGTCTAAATTGAATGATAAGGATGGAAACCAGATTGATGAGGGGGCAATAGAGAATACTGATTCAGATAAGCAGAGACTTGAACATAGACAATTTGTTCTAGACGTTTTGAGATAAACGCAAGAAGAGAGTTAAGGGGATAATTATATGGGAGAAAGGGATCAAGTGTAGGTTTATAAGAATTTGAAGCAGTATTTGAAGCATCTGCTTGCAGTTGCTAGGAAAGGTAGCAGAGGATAGTGAGTTGTTACAGAGACTGGTTAAATAGGAGGGAAGAAAGGGTAGACTTTGGGGATAAGCGCAGAAACGATAGGATCAGAAGGTGCAGAAGTTCACTAGAAAATAGTAGACCATTTATGCAGTTTGTGACACACCAAGTGGCCAGAGTGTGCTGAGACTTTTGTGGCAGTTTGGAAGGGTGTGATGGGGGATGACAAACTGAATGTGGCTAGGATCATGCGTATCTGAGTTTCCTAAAAGGGAATAAACTCAAAGAAATGAGGCAGATGGCAAGAGGACCTGTGCCACCATGACAAAGTGGCTAACCAATTTAGCAATAAGGAAAGAAAATGCCTGGCATAAATATTGGATTTTAAGTGGAGTTTTGTAGGAGCTTTTGGGGAGTTTCATATTCCTGACCAGGGCTTTACGTGGTGTTTTTCAACAGACTTGGTAGGTATTTCGGGTGACTGCCCACATGATGTCTGAATGGAATCTAGTGAAGTGCTACACTGTTCATTGCATAGGTTTGCACTCTAATATTGCCTGTAAATTGGAAATGAAATGGCCATCCTGTGCCCCAATACCATCTTCAGTGTTACCTTTCCTATTAAATATAAGGTACGGAATCTGAGAGTTATCTGGAATGTGGATTATCTACTCATGGGTCCACTGGCCGGTGCTGTAATTAAAGCAGCTAACATTCTTCCTTCCATCCCTCAGGGAATCCCAGTTAGTGGTAAGCACCATCGTCCACTGCATGCAGGATGCCTAAAATGCCTTTTATGGGCATGGGCCTCCCTGCATACTAACAAAAGGGTCTGCAAAAGTCAAATTCGCTGAAGGCAGGCTCGCCTCCAGACTGCGGGAAAGCAAGTTGATCACCAGAGACCTAAAAATCATTCAATGAATCCCTGCAAAATCTATGCTTCTAAATCATGTGCTTCACTTATATGTCTGGACAGAAGACCCCCCTGTCCCTCTCTGACTTCTAGGAAAAGGTCATATCCCATTACTCAAAAATATCCCTATGGTCAGAGACAGCCAACTGGTTGACCGTCCCCGAAGCTAGATGGAAATCACTGCCATGGTTCTCTGTCTGTGGGGCAGCCTTCTAGGTTACCTGAGAGAGTTAAACAGCTCACTGCTCAAAACCTTTGTGTTCCAGCACCCCACCATGAACTCAGTCGCATATGGGACCGAAATGCACTGGTAGAGTACTTAGATTAAATTTCTTTTTGCAGAGTGTGATACAAATCAAACAAAAATAGCATCACACATATTAGTTTAATAGTTTGTATAGTGTATGGGATTTCTTGTATAATAGTACTTATTTTAAAAGACATTGGGCCTCATTACGACCCAGGCGGTAAGTTACCGCCTGGGCCGTGACTTTACCACCATGGCGTAAACTACGTTTACGCCATGGTGGTTGGCGGACTTACCGCCCCATTCCGACCTTGGCGGGGCGGTAAGTCCCCAATCCCCATTTACCCTTCCCCATTCCCATTTTTGCCCCATAGGGCATAATGTGAGTGGGGAAGGCGTTAATTACGCCACCGTAAATTACGGTGGCGTAATTAACTCCATGGTCCCTTAGCGCCATGGATTTTAACACCTGCTAAAAGCAGGTGTTAAATCCGCCATGGCGCTAAGGGACCTCGTACTCAGGCGGTAAGGGTCGGCGCTGTTTACGCCGGCGTAAACCCCTTACCGCCTGAGTCGTAATGAGGCCCATTAACCAATATGACTAATAAAAAATACTCTTTTTAGTTCTACTTCTTGTGCAAGTTGATGTTCTGGATTTAACTTCCAAAATGGCCATGATACTGAACAATCGGTAGTCCTATTTCTAGTCAAACCTATTTTTTCTCATTGATGGTGGTAGGAAGATGGCTGCAGGAAAGGACTTTTAACATCCTCACTGTCTCTCCAGTATAGTTGAACAAAGACCGGTATTGAGGGCACTCTTGGCTAAGGATCCCATCAAGCTGTTGTTATTTCTCCTCTGGGTGGGCAGGCATATCAGTCACCACGAGGAGCGCTAGTCCCTTCAGTGACTTTGCTGGATTTGTAATTTCCATCATTTGCTCTCTGGGCATAGTGATCTAGAGGCTGATCTGATTGTTGCACAGAGAGAAATATGGAGACCGAGGGAGATCAGAGGGTTTGGAATGCAATCTGCTGTCAGTCACCCAGGAAAAGATCAATGTTCTGGGAGAGTGACAGTGCTTATCAGCAGACATCCCCTGGAATCGGGAGTGCAAATAGACTGATACTTCTAGGTATGGGGGGGACTATTGATTGTATTAGTGGAGCAGGGCTAACCCTTAAAGACTTTGTGTGAGCACATGAAGATTACTTGTGTGGCGCCCCTTCTGGTTCTACCCAAATATATGTTTGTGGGGAGTATTGCCACATTAAGGATGCAGGATATACGCAGTGGTACCTGCCTCAGTGAGGTGACACTGGCAAGCAGTTAAACACTGACTGGAACTCCCTTCAAGGCTATATTTTTCTCCTTCATTAGTGACCCTCCCAATAATGCCCACATCTCTCTAATGGCAGCAACAGAGCCTGCACTATCTGAGTGGCTGATAATGGCTTTCAAGAAGTATAATGTGTTAATCCATCACATACTGTTAGGGGCCCATAATCAGGGCCACGTGCCCCACAGTTTGATATATACCTTCACGGCAGTGCAACTGTGTGTCACCTGCTATGGAAGGGAAACGTGAGAAAGATGAGAAGAATGACTATATTGACACGGGGCAAAAAATAATCCAATTTACTGAGCTCAAAATGCAATACTTATCCTCTGCCGGATGCACACAATAATGGGCAAGCATAATGCCTTGTGACATGAAGTAATGTCCTTGCTTCAAACCCCATGTAATCTTTACGCAGAGTGTGAATGCTATGCAGAAGCCCTGGGTGCATTTGAAATTACAGAGCAAAGAACATGTGGTTAAACCGACAGCATTTACCGGTGTGACTGATGTATGGGCAAGTGAAGCCCAAATCCTTATGCCTATTAAGGGGGCAGAGGGCACTCAACTCCCTACAGTGGCTCTAACAGGTATGGGAAACTTGACATAGAGGAATAGCCTCATAATATGTTGATGCAGATCCATGTGTGGTGTGGGGGAATGTGTGTGAGTGATCAGGATGGAGATGTGGGGGGATGTATGCATATAAGCAATATATGTGACGGGCAAAGGAGGTGTCTGCAGGGATGTGTGTGTATGAGACGGATCTCTGAGACCAATATGCGTGTGTGTGCGTGTGTGTGTGTGTGTGTGTGTGTGTGTAAGGAGGATGTGCATGAGGGGTGTGGTGTTTTCTAAGATGGCAAACATGAAATGGTGAACATGTTAACTATAGGGTTCATGATGTAGACAATGGACAATGGTCAGTTGCATGGAACAAGTTTGAAGGTATGCCACATTTGCTGTGACCTATTTCAAGTGGGGATCTGCAGGAGATCTACATTCTTCACATATGCAGTGCTACACACTTCCGTAGGGAAGGAACTCCATAAGGACATGCCATCCCTAGATCGACGGAGAAGAGGAACACATTGATGGAGTGGGCACAGTCAAACCACAAAAGGGTGTTGAAAAAGGAGGAAATGGCCAATGGCCACCAGTACATATGGAAACAGTGAAAGGTAACATTAAGGCCTTCAGGCGATGGACATATGCATCAGGAAGAACATCTACTCAATAGTATTGAAGAAGTTAACTTTGATTGTGAACAAATGGATCCTGGTCAAGTAGTCTCACACCTCTGTTTCCAGGGCAGATAGGTCCTAGGGATTTACATGGGAGGAGAAATGTAAATTTGTGCACTTCAGGTAAACATCAGGGCTCAGCTCAGTTATATATTGTACTGTGAGGAAGGCCTGACGTGCTTGAAGGGTGAACATGTGAAGAACAGCAACACAGTGATGCATCTATCTCACGGGCATGTTGGGTTATAAGTGAAGCGCAAGGCTAACATTATAGGGAGTGTGAAACACGTTTCATATTTTTAGAAGACAATGTGATACCAGTGGACACACTGTAGCCCAGGAGACAGACCCTGTCCTGGCTTCAACACCCCCACCCTTACTTGGTATGTTGCTTTTCCTATGAGAGAGGTTGCGTAATAACTCTTTGTCTGGCCTCCTGATCTGCCCATAAGACATTGTTGTTATTATTATTTTTATTGTTATTGATATTAGGTCCTTATTGAGAGCAGAGCTAGCTTCTGGAGCTGAGTGCTTTGCAGATCATAGGACGCAGGACACAGCAAGGGAAGCAGGTCCAAGGGATCAATACAATGGAGCCGGGAGCTAAGAATGGGGCAGGGTGAGGGAGGCTGTTTGGCAGCAAGGGAGTAACAAGAAACCAGAGGCAGAAGCAGAGGCGGGCAGACCAGCCAGCCTCATTTTAGGTGGGGAGAGGACGCAGTGTTTTCCTAGGTGTACCTTGCGGTATAGCTTTGCGAATCAAACATGTGTGAAGTGTGCTTTCTCATTTTCCAATGTACAAGGATGAAGGTGTTGTACACCTGTGCTACCACTAAAATAAATTGATACAACAATTTCAAGACAGGCAATGTCCTGGGCCTTTGTGGTAATGAGTACTCACTGCGTACACCCGATCTGGGCAATGTGTCAAGGCAGCCGTCAAATAAGTGGTTATAGAGGTGAACTTCCATGTTACTGCAAAGTCCTAATGCCCTCCTACTGCATCCCTTAGTTCATGAACATCAGCATCAGGGATTTTGTGGTTGAGGGGACAGGTCACAAAAGACATGGATTAGTAGATTACAATTAAGTGCAATGTTGTGCAACTCACTGCAGGCCAATAAGATCTAGGAAACAGTGGAAGGGTTGTACAACAACACACCACTGAATGAACAAGGCAGCGGAATCTGGACTTCATGATGACAAACGTCTGCTCAACGGCACTGTGAGTCTGGGTATGCTTTGCAATTTTACTTCTGCTGACCTCTGTCCACTGGTTTTACACCTTTTAAAATTATCTGCTGCGCCAGGGTGTAGACATAGGGGCTCTTTACAGTTTCCCTGCTCCAGAAACAATGACGGTAAAATTGTCGATATCTCTGGCACCAGCATTTTTACAGGACATTGGAAACACAAGTTTGCCAGTGGGGCCATGGATCTACCGCCTGCTGGAATATGAAGCCCTCAACAGCAAATAAATGCCTCAATTACCGGCACTGGTATTACGCCACTGGATATGGAGAGCTCAGCCACCAGGTACACTTTGGTGCTACTCGTGACTGCTTTGTAGATACATGCAGTCTTGAACAGTACACTGTCCTGGAGAAGAAGCCAAAATAGTTTGCGTACGACGAGGGAGATCTGTTCAAATTTCCAGGAAACTCTAATAAGGTGTGCTGCAGTGTGGAGGACTGTTTTTATAGGCGCCAAGTGAGCAGCTAGGAGCCCCATCAGGTGGGCATTTCCCCCATCGATGTGCGAGAACACAAGGGCCTGCATTATGGTCTGGAAGTCCTGCTGCAGGATGTAGTGTTTCATTTTTCAAAGGGTAGAAGGTGGAAGGTTAGAAGGTGAAAGGGTAGAGAATTGGAGACAAGCCTTATCGGCCTTTTCGGGTATGCGTTTCTGGGAACACAGGCTGCTGTTGGTGATGAAGCCTAAGGATTTTGAACATTGAAGAGGTTAAATTTGAGGTAGACACACAACATCCAGGACGGGATGATGGCTATGTAATTGTGGAAATGACTGCTGTTCCACTGGCTCTTTACTCTATTGTACAACTGACTATCATCCGCTTATTGATGGATGGCTAAATTGGGATCTTTGAGGTGTGCTGGCAGAGGCTCCATATAAAGGTTAAAGACGATCAGTGTAAGGCTGAAGCCTTGCCAGACTCTGCAGGAGTTTGGGGGTCTTTTAGAACACAATTTGTTCATTTGGATGGCCTGCCTGAGCAGTAGGCGCTGAACCAGTTCAGCTCAGTGCCAGTGAATCCCATCCTCTCGGTGAGGAGGGATAAGAAGATGTCATTTTCAACTGTGTCGGTTGCAGCCAAGAGGTCAAGGAGGATGAGGATGCATGCATCTCCCTTATCCCTGATATGGGGGGCATAGGCCAACACATGGATGGTGGCTGTCTTAATGCTACACTTGAGTGGATCCCTGATTGATAGTCATTTAAGTGGCATACTTGTTCGATTTTGTTGAGCAGTGGTGCAGCAACTACTTTTTTCCGGATTTTGCTGATAAGAAAGATGCTTCATAATGAGCTGCCAGCTGACCAGGTCATATGGGTGTACGGTTGGTTTTTCAAAAGAGGTCATATGAGACCAGACTTGAGCGTGTCCAGGAATGACCCTTAAGTGGGCGAGGCCTTGATAATGCTGTGGACTGCTTTGGAGTACTCTGATCACTGAGCCCATCAATTGTTTAATGATTGAGGTCTGGATGATATCCAGTCCGAGTAGCAGGGAAGTGTTTTACTACTTCAAAGAGGGCTTTGGTCCTGTTAGCGGCTGCCACAATGGTGCTGGAGTAGTAAGCAACTTTGGCCTTCATGATCAGATTCCTACAGTTGGCATAGAGAGACTAGAAGTTGATGACATTTCTAGTGTTATGGTTCTTGTGCCACTGTTTCTTTAGGGATCCGATTGAGTATTTGTTGGAGATGAGCTTGGGATGTACCAAAAGCTGGATAATTTTGTCTTAGCACAACTGTTTCTAAGTGGGGCATGAGTACCCGCTAGTTTCATAGCAGAGTTGTTGAATAATTGTAGGAAGACCAACCAAAGCATTCCTTGTGGCATGGAAGTCTCCAAAGTTTGCTTCTTGCTCACTGACCAGGGAGGTTTTGAATGAGTGGCACTGAGTCAGGGGCGTTTAGCAAGGGCAATAATGATGAAGTTCGCTGGGGTAGCTTGCTGGGACTGCCCTGGAAGCCTGGCTATCTGAACTCTTGCGACGGTGAGGATGGGCTGTGGATGGAGTAGATACATGGTGATGACATTTGGCAAGTGGTGTGTAGCAACCAAAGAGTCATGGTAAGGTCCTTCTCTTCATCTGTCCTTTTCTGAGGATGCCGATGATGAGGACGCATAAGGTGCACTACTGAAAAGGTGGTGGGCAGAGCAGCTGAGTGGCAGGGTCTGGCCGCATGACCAGCAGCTGTCTCAATACTATATTAACTATTGGTTATTCCTGTTCACTTATTTCAGTCATCAAGTTAGCTTGTCCACTTATTCCTGATAACTGTATCCAGCCTGCAGGATGCCGGTTTGAAACTTGGCATGAAGGACTCATCTCTTCATCCTTCCGAGGTTGAAACTTGAGTACCATTACAATGAGCAATAAAAACACCCGCCTTTACAGCAGTAGAAGCAGGATGACCAGACATGAAGCGCTATATAATAAATGTCAGCCTGCAATACCTGTATAAAAGCCTGTAAATAATTGTCTTACAACAAGCTAGTTGTGACATCACTGCTGTCCTGAAATAAGAACATGTCATCACATTAGTTCTGTAATCATTTATTCCACTTCACATGTGATGTCACAATTCCTGCTGCTAGAGCTGGCACAGAGCGGAGTTCCACCTGCCAAGACAGCATTTAATGCAAGTACAATCATGTCACATTCCTTTCTCGCAAAATAGCTTTCTGTGACAACTTACAGCTATAAACGGATAAGGAACTGCTGTTGGTTGAAATTTTGTGTTGGTCACTGCTCGGGGTTAATACTTCCGGGCAAGCATCTGCAGTTATTACTTATTTTAAAGCACAAAATTAAAAGTTTTTAGAAGCATTATGTTCAATTGCTTAAACATTTTTTCTGCACCACATTAGAAGGTATATTTTAAAAACTAAGTTGCCGTTGAGCTATCCTCCTGACGTCTTATATGTGCTTAGGGCTTTTCCAGTGATTTCTAGCACTGAGAGTTTTTGGGCAAGAATGCACCTGAACTTTTCTAATTTTCTTAAAGGAAACACGCTGTTCGTATCTAAAATGTCATATCGCTATATCGTTAACTCTTCCAGTTTCATAGTCTGTGGTTTAGGTTTAGTGATGGACATACGCCAAAAAAAATGTCAAGATACTACCAATTTAAAATCATAATGCAGGATCAGACTGTGGACTTTGGAAAGGATTTGCGCATAGGATGGACGCAGGACAGCCAGAGGGCTAGATTCATGGGAGTTTTAGAAAGTCACTTTGCACCGCGTAAAAAGTTCCATGAATCGAGCCCATAGTATCTGCAGAGGTGTAAACAACGACCGTGTCAATTCTTGGGTGAACAATGGATTTGTGTGCTTCCAGACTCATTAGAAACAAAGGTAACATTTCGGGGCATGACTGTAGAAGGTACTTTTGAGAAGAAGAGAAAAGTCCTGCATCTGATCGTACATTAAGTCTCCATCTGGATGCCCCTGTGCTGCCATGGTGACGAGCACATGTTGGAGAAATTACCATAGCCAATGACAGACAATCTGAGAGCAACCCAGGACAAGCTGCAACTGTGCATTGGTCATAAAAGGTTAGGTCGTTAGTCTTATTGCAATGAACCCCATCTCAAAGAGGTCTTCTCCGCTTTTGGGGGAAACACACTTCGGGGGTGCTGACGACTGGCGAATTTACTTACACTCTGGATTTTAGCATGGGCAATGAATGGAATACCAAAGGTTAACTTTTTAGCCAAGAAGTTGTGACTACAAAAGAGGTGATGGTACACATGTGTCACTTTCTTCACCAAGCCTCCAAGTGCCTTAGACACATCCTGGAGCACCAAGAGACCTGCCCCGAGCTTTACATCCCACTGTGAAAAAAAGATGCAGTAATAATGCATTAAGTGTAAGCTCTGCTTAGTGATTTCTACCTAAATACTAGTTTTTGCGCAATGTACACACAAGCACTGGCTTTGAGGTAATTCTGTACAAAGGGTGTGTCTCTGAAGCCTCGATGCCAAACTGCTGGCAGTCCCAATGATCCCCTTTACATATATAGTGGGTACATCCAACCAAAGCGTGCAATTGGTGTCATTGGCACGTTTCACAGCTGAGCAATGTGCACACACAATTTATCAGACACAGTGAAAGGGGTCAATTGGGATCTAGACACAATGAAATAGGATTCCCTCGTTAACACTGACGGATCACTCATCCTGCAAAGGCGTGACACAAGAGCCAGTTTAAGTAATACACTAATTAGAAATGGATTCTGAATTACTAAAGTGCTGTTACTCCTTTGTATAAGTAGTAGTAATGGCAAAGGTTTATTTCGGGAATATAAAACAAACCCATAAAAACAATAGCATGAACAACATAATTACAGATAGAAAAATAAGATCCAGGCAGTATTAAAACCATAAAAACATTGCAAAAATACAAAAAGAAAAGTTTTCAAGCAGATTTCAATAAAAAGTTCCTCACAGACAATGCATTCTTTAAGAATTACAATAAAGCCCAGGACACACAAACTGAATCTACCCATTAAATGTAATACAGAGGGAGAGGCCACCAGGGGGCGTGCTCATGACAGAAGCCTGAGTGCATAGTTCCTGTGTTGCTGGGTCGTTAGGTGTGATGAGCCCCCACCTAGACCGCAGCCCCAGGCGGACACCGGTGGCACCACTTGGGTGCGAATCCTTGAGGCACATTGCCCCAAAGTTTGAGCGAGTTTGGGCACTTTCCGACTGAGTTGTGGCTGACTGAAGTCAGCCACGAGAACATGAAAGTAACGTTCCCTGACATGGTGGTCCAACCCAGGAGAACATTGCAGCGGCAGGAGCAACATGAGGCATGCAAGTGGAGACCCATGCCACAGAGAGGTGCAGATTCAGCACCAGAGGGGAGGACAGGGGCTCGGAGGAGCTGCGAGTGCACGCCCAGCTGGCCCCATTGGTGAGGGACCTGCGACGGCAGTGCACCCACAGTAGGACAGTGTGGTGCAGCTAAGAGGAGATGCCCGCTTGGAGACCCACAGTAAGGATCAGCCCCTTGAGAGGTGTGACAGCAGTGAGGGGGCAGGGTGGTATTGGCTGGACCAGAAGGGAGCAGGACCCCTCACAGTGACAGAGGTACTGTCGGGAACATGGCTCTGCCCTGGCCTGGGTAGGTGCGGGCCCCCACGCTGCGGTCAGTGGCGTGTGCCTTCCTCCTGGATTGGTGAAAGTCCCCAATTAGAGATGACTGGCAAGCAAACACCAGGTGACAGCCTACTGGAGGAGTGGGGGGAGCTGCCACTGGGGAGCAGTGGACCTGGTGTGAGGGGCTCCATGTGAGGAGAAGCTGGCCTGTGTAGAAGCTCGGATAGAAGTGTGCTGACAGCTCGAACCTGGCCCTGTGCAAACACCTGCAGAAGGTGCCGGAAAAGGTTGTTGGGACTGATGGCTGATGGGAACCCGGCAAAACCGGAAGGCACAGAGGCACAATGTTGGACCGGAGTGTTTTGGGAAAGCAGGTGGCCAGCAACCCCCTCTGACTCCCTATGGGGTGGCACCCCCGCGGAAGAGTGGAGACTGGTGGGGATTCCTACTGGAAGGGCAAACCGTGGGCCCCCTTGACCCCTGACTGTGCCGACCCCAGACAAAAGGACTGCACATTCCCATGGACGGGAAATCGAAGTAAGGGCACTTCGAAGAAAGAGGTGAGGACCCCATATCCATGAAGATGGACATTGCCACTTTGCAGGGGAGATTAGGGGAATGAGGGCAGATAACGGAGGGAAAGCGGATCAGTACAATGTGCGGATAGACAAGAGGGACGAGAGACTCAAGGTGGTCGAAAACAACCAGACATCCCTGGAGACTCTGGAGATACAGATGGACATGAGAATGGCGGAACTGGAAAGGAGGGAAGGGGAAGTTGCCCTCAAAATGGATGATTTTGAGAATCGTGAAAGGAAGAACAACCTGTGATTCTTTCGAATACCAGAGAAAGAGGGCGAAACGGAAGCAGATCTGATAAGGACCGTGCATGAGGTCGTAAAAGTACTATTTGGGGATGATGCCATCAATGATCTGAAAATCGATAGAGTGCACAGAGCGTGAGGTGCAGGTAAGGTCCGCAAACCATCCTGTCACGCTTTCAAAACTACCACGACAAGCAGAAGATGCTGGGGAGAGCGGGAGGGGCAGCCGTGGTGGCACTGGGGAATGCAAAAATCACAATCTTCCAGGACTTCTCATCACTTATGCTGGCAAAGTGACAACAATGCATGCCCCTTACAAAGTGGCTGAACGAGAAGGGAGTGAGTTACAGGTGGGGATTCCCCTTCTCCATCTCATTTGAAGTGGACGAATATGGATACAAACTGGTCACAGAGGAGAATATTGCGCAGGGTCACTGGAGAATTGATGGGAGTGGAGTTGGGCCCAACGGCAGAAGGACCGAAAGGCCTCGAAGATAGAGAATGGTGCATAAAAAGCCCGAACGGGTTCAGGTTTCCTGGCTCAAAGATATTTAGGAAGTTGAACACTCCTCCGGCTGGGGCCTCTGGAACATGACATTACAACACCTCCTTGGGCACCTACACGTGTGTGTTTCAGATGCACACATTTTCTGGTCTGTTGGTAATGTAAGTGGGGTCAGGGTTAGAGTTTCACGGGACCGAGGATTCTGATGAGAGGATGGGCTAAGGAGGGGTTTGGAGGATTACATTTGATTGAGCAGGGTGACCTCTCCAGAGGGGACCCATCAAATGGGACGGGTGTCAGTTGGGGGGCAAAGGGGAGTTTTTGGGGGAGTTCAGGGGAATATAAGCTGTGGGGGCTCTTAATGTTGAGGAGCAAGGTGAGGCGACCCTGATGATCGGGTCCTATTGATGGTCCGGTGTTCATCCAGTGATGTTAACTGGAGTGGACCGGGTGCCACAGGGGGCCTATGGGGAGTGGAAGGGGAGAAGGGGGGAGGGGACGGGGATATGATCGGGAGAGGGGAGCACGAGTTTGTGATTTTTTGGCATGGGGGTAAATGCTGAGTATGGGATGCGATCTGTCCAGAGGATGGAACTTGATGTAAAGGAATGGTGGACCTGAATAGGGTTGAAAGGGATAATTGTCTCCGAATTTGCACACTAAATGTTAAAGGGCTGAATTCACCAACTAAAAGGTCCTTAGTGGCCAGGCTGTTTACTAGAATGGGGATGGAGGTGCTCTTCATTCTAGAAGCGAGGTTCACCAGGGCTGAGGAAAGGAAGATTCCATGCAGATTGATCGGTTAGACAATCGGGGCTTCTAGAATGCGAAGAAAGGGGGGGTGGGCATTCTGATACATAAGAGGCTAAAAATGTTGAGGGGAGGGTGATATTGCTGGTGGGTTTACTGGCGGAAGTCTGATTCACATTTGTGGTACTATATGCCCCCAACCAAGCGCAGCAGTTGCACTTCCTTAAACCCATGTTGGCAAAAGCCTTCAATGATGGAGCTGGACATTTGGTGGTGGGTGGAGATTTCAAATTGTGGGCGGACCTGCAGTGGGATAGGAGATCAATGGGGCAGACTGGAACGGTGGTTCCCTCATGGGCAGAGTGAGGCTTATAGGGTTGTTTGGATATGCATGGCCTACGGGATGTGTGGTGATTTTTCCACCCACAAGAGATGGGATTTACCTTCTACTCCCCGCCCCATGGGACGTATACCTGTATAGATTACCTTTGCTTCTCAAGAGACATCCTGGAGGTGGCCCGGGGCTCAGAGATCCACCTGGTTGCCTGGTCTGACCATGACATGGTATCCTTAGAACTGCTTGGAGCGACTTAGGCCCCAGCAACTCAACATGGAGAAGTAATGAATCCCTATGGAAGAATCAGGTGTTTCCAAGAGGAATTTGAGGAATTTGAGGGGGCGATAAGGGACTATTTCTTGCTGAATGATATTGGTGAGGTGGATCAGGGGATGATATGGGATGTGGGGAAGGCGACTTGGAGGGGCCTGCAGATTAGAGAGGGGGCATCCGAAGCGAGAGAGGATCCTACTGGAGAGTAGGCTGTGCGAGGAGTTTAGGGATCCGTAAAGAAGGATACAGGCAGCAGAGGAAGTAATGGGGGAACTGATAGAGGAGGTGAGAGGGAAAAAAGAGGAACTACGGCTGTTGGAGGTGAGCAGGATAACCCAGACTTTTCCATTTCTGAAGCAGACATTCTATGAAAAAGGCGACAAAGCACATGTTCTCCTGGTGGCAAGGCTACGTGGTCAGCGCACAGACAGATGGATAGCGGGGGTTGAGAGTCCAGGGGGCACACTGGAGACGTCTACAAGAGGAGTGGTTGAAACTTTTGCAGATTTTTATAAAGGCTTATACAGGTGGAAGACCACTTGGAGGGGGACACTGGAGGAGGTGTTCTACTATTACAGGAGATGAGGAACTGGGAAAGGTGCCAGGAGAAGAGGCGTATACCGCTGACTTCTACAAAATGTTTGCAGGCATCCTTGTTCCACACTTGGTCAAAGTATTCAACTATATACTGGATACTGCAAGGGCCCCAAAGACATTTCTGAGGGCTTTCATAACAGTGATACATAAAGAGGGTAGGGACACAAGAGTGTGTAGGTCATATCGCCCAATCTCACTCCTTAATGTGGATGGGAAAACAATCACCAGAGTCCTAGCCACAAGGCTCAACATGCATATGCCGAGACTGGCCCACTCTGATCAGGTGGGTTTCATAAGGGGGAGACAAGGGGCCGACACAATGCTCAAATCCTTGCACTTGATCACAAAAGCTTGCGGCAGAGGGGGTATCTGTGGATGTAGAAAAGGCATTTGACAGGGTGAACTGAGACTTTCTGAAGGCACTCTGGTCAAGTTTGGATTGGGATCAGGATTTTTAAGGGGTTTCATGTCTTTATACTCAGACCCAATGGTGTGTGTTGCTGCCAATGGGAATTTCTCACATTGGTTCGGACTGGGTCGGGGCACGAGGCAACGCTGCCCCCTCTTGCCACTACTCTTTGCCCTCTCACTGGAAACCTTAGCCCAGACACTACGGGACGGCCCTTGAGTAGAAGGGATTCACATGGGGGGTACAATCTGGGCTTATATGCAGATGGCATTTTGCTGCACCTCAGAAATCCAGGTACCTTGGTCCCTGTGGTGGTTGGGATAGTTGAGGAATATGTGGCACTTTCAGGCTTCCTAATCAATAGGGGAAAATCCATCATGTTTCCGTTGGGCCAGATGGAATCGAGCGACAGGTAGGGCCTACATACATTGGGTATGAGGGTAGAGGAGGAACCGTTGTGCTATTAGGTGTAAATGTTACAAGGGACATACAGGACTCATACTAAGCACACTTCCCATCACTCCTAGCGAAAATGTTCAAGGACTTGGTTAAATTGGGGAAATTGACAATTTCCTGGATGGGCCAGTTAAACACCATAAAAATGAACCTCCTCCTAAGAATCCCCTACTTAATTCAAATGCTCCTGATCCAAATACCCCCGACTAAGTTCTGAGAAATTAAGGGCCGTCTCCTGAAATTCCTGTGGCAGGGTAAGAAAGCGAGGGTTGCTTATGAGGTCTTGGCACTTCCAAATAAAAAGGGAGGAGTGGGATTCCCGGACATCTTCTGCTACTACAAGGTGACGCAGCTGAGGTTTCTGGTCCCGCACTTACAGGAACAGAGGGATTGTCAGTGAGTGGAGTTGGAGAGCTCTCATCTCAGACTATCAACTGTGAGAGAATGGATCTGGGTGCCGGAAGACAAACTTCTGAGGAGGATTAGGGAACACCCCATCCTAGCGGTCTTCTAGTATCTATGGCGGAAGGGACCAGAGATGAAAGGGATCACGACATGGCCCTCCCTTTTGAGTCATTTGTGGGCCCCGGGGGTAAGGGACCGCATCCCAAACCCAGAGAGGTTCCAGACTTGGTTTGATGCCAGTCTCACTATGATTGGTCAGTTATGGAGGACAGGTCATTTTATCTCACTGGTTGATTTGGAGGGGGAACTGGGAATAGGAAAAGTATATGTCTTTTCTTACTTGCATTTGAAGGGGGTTATCACAGCCGATGATTGAAAAGACAGGGTACAGAGGGACCTAACACCCTGGGGGAAGGTCTTGGACTCGAGAAGAGTCATAAAAGGGCTGATCGTGGCCTTATATGGGGCCTTGGTGGAGGCAGGCAGGGGAAGTATGGAGAAACTCCAGAGTAGGTGGGAAAAAGACTTGGGTGGGGGAGTGGACGAAGCATCGTAGAAGAGAATGTGCTGTAAGGTGTACAATACCTCTATCGCTTGACAATCAAATTGCTCCATAGGTGACAGTATGACCCAGTGCGCCTCTCTAGGATTTTCGCGGGGATGAGCCCTCTATGTTGGCATGAATGTGGGGAACAGGCAGATTGCTGGCATATGTGGTGGTGTGGTGTGGGGTGTGCCAAGGTTCAAATCTATTGGGATGGAGCCCTTGGGTGGATCAAAGAGGTGAAGGGGATCCCCAAACTGAAATAGAATAACAGTTATGAGTAAGGTTTTCCTCGGCTAGTATAATGTTGATTTTCTTGTTCATGCTCCTTGATGGGCCGTATTGTATTGCATTACACTGTAAAATCTCAATAAAGCCGAATTAAAAACATTTTTTTTAAAAAAGGTAACACTGAGCAGGATCATAACAGCGAAATCCCTGTCCCTGAAATACTGGTTTCAGCATGCGCTCTCTAATAGGCGAAAAAAGCTGGGCAAAACAATAAAAAATGTGCCAAGTCTTCTCTGGAAGCATCACAAAAATTACATGATTGGTTCTCATTCCCATTAGACCAGGCCGCCAGCACAGCTCTCACATGAATGCAATGAAACCAGGCCCTGGTGATAACAATACGCTGCAAATGATTCTGGACCCACCACAAATACTTCTGGAGACCTGGGCCCACAATAATGATTTGCTTCCTATTAGCAGGCTTTGTGGTCTCCGATGGCTCCCTTGCCTAAAAGGCACAGCATCTGTCATATAGAAACATTGAGCGTTATCCCCCATGTAGCCTTTACATGCCTAGACCAGACGATTTTCAAATGGGGGTCCCTAAGCACCAGATATCTGATCAGCTCACAGGTCAGAAAGGTTTTGATGTTCCCCCAAACTCTGATCCAGTGGCCTACATGCTGGGCTACAATAAAACCACTAACAAGCCTGCAGTCCAGTTCCTTGTACACAGCAAAGTTTGGAGCCAATTGAAGAAGCCCCAATTTTCTTTTAAAAAAAGGTGTTCTCTACCACCAGGATGGGTTCAATCTTACCATGTCCCCACAGCTCCATACCATGCCTAGCAATAGAGGTAGCTTTGCCATTGTAAACTTTGAGCAGCAGCTCGACCAGTTTTGTTTAATATATGGCCATAGCTCTGGCCAAGCCCCCAATAAAGAGTTTGAATCTTGCAGTCTGCTTATTGATATGGGCTTCAGCCCTAAAGTTCGATGAAAATCGGGCCACCAGGTAATCAAAGCTATCCACTCTGGGGATTAAAACAACCTTGCTATACATGGCCCAGAAGTAGGGTGGGGTAGGTCCAGTGAGTCCATAAATAAAGAATAATCATTAATAAAACACTGCAAGGCTCTTGGGGTGCGGGCCAGCAAGACTGTATCGTTTGCCTATGCTAGTCATGGCAAACACCTGTTGCCCAACCTAGGAGCATCCGGAGTAGATTTAAGTATATGGTCATATAGACTATTTACATGAAGACAAAAGAGCAGGGGGGCCAGCCCACAGCCCTGGCACATCCCGCGCTCCACCAGGAAAACTGGCATTGCGCCCTCCATATACCCCACTCCTCACACAGGCTACCGTTGACAGATGCAATTACTTACTCATGAGTTCTTACTCTTTTGTTGAATGCTAATTATACATCCATTAATGCATTGCTTTTGCCCATTGCAATAAAGTGCTACCCTGGTATCTTATAACACTCACGGAGTGGTGTTTAATGTTTTCCCCTCCGTTTTCCTCAGGTAAAGTGCACTGGCCACACATGGTGGCAGATAACTTTTGCCCCACAATTCTTTCTGAAATAGTAAATAAATACTGGGTCCCAGAAGAAGTGACTGCTTCCAGCCAAGGCACAACTGACGTCTTATGTTATATTATGTTATGTTAGTGGGATTTATACTGTGCACGCCTTTCATTTGCATGGTCTCCAGGCATTCAGGCGGATCTGAAAATAAGAGACTGCCTGGGTTTTGTGAGTGGGAGGAGGGGGAGAGCGCAAGAGCGCTTCTGCTGTGGAGTGGGTAGTTGCAGTTCAGAAAAGCATTGTCCTTGTGTGGATTTGGTTCTAGGGGGTAGTGGTTCGTGGGCGTGCAGGCGCTTGCATCAATATGGGTGGACGTGTGTGCCCGTGGTGCAAGCATGCATTGGCAGAGTTGATATTGTGTAGGTTATTGGAAGAGGTGTGGAGTTCTGCTTGTTCGCTGTCAGTGGGGGCGGGTGAGGGGGGGGGGCAGCCTGGGCAGATAAAGATGCCGTGTGTGTCCGTGGACACGTATTTGGTTGTAATTCAATAGATCACTTTCAGATGTAGATGCCAGGTGTGCTCTTACAGCCTGATAATCAGTAAGTCCATCAAAGGTACAATGTGCCTTTTATTAGTTTTGGAACTGCTCATGTGCTGGCCATAAATATGAAATTGACACTTGGTGCACTGGCCATTAAGTCGCTGATTGCATTACTTGTGCCTGACCTGAAGCCCTGCAGCTGAAGGACCCACAGCTGCAAGAGAACTTATTCATCCGGTTCTGCAAAGATAAACCTGTTTCCTAGTTCGCTCACCGCTGCCAAGGGAAAAGATCAAATAAAGGCAAACAGAGCTTGAACCTACAGTAAAGCGACGCTGACTGGACATGTGTTAAAAGAATATGCTTTACTGCACACAAAAAAACTCTCCATAACTCAGCGCTCAATAGTCAAGCAGCCACGCATTGTTTACCGAGAGCCTGACAAGGATTGTAATTGTCACAGCTGCACAATATCTACCCCCCCCACAAGCGCCGCACTCGTGTGTATGTCAAAAGAGCATGTCTAGCAGGTGTTGTTCAAGGAGTGTGCTTCCAGTAATGATTACCTGCACCGGAAGCCACCTGACAGTAAAGCCATCGTCGATCAACAGACAGTGGCAGCAGACATTTTAAATACTCCACCTGTTCGCAGGCACTGGAGTCTGGAGAAAGTTAAGTCTCCCAGTGTCCTTGCTGAGCACACCTCTGCCAATGACACACACAAAAGACTTGCTGCTTGGCTTGAACTGCAGCCTGGCAGGGACCTATGCTCTCTTACAAAGAAACAAGAAGCACCAGAGGGGAAAACAAAGTTGAAAGAATGTCTTCCCTTTGCAACATCAGAGCGTACAGGTTTTTCTTTTTTGCGAGCCTGCGAAAGCAGGTGGTTCTTTTCTGCATGCAAAAGGGTGGGGGACCAAGTGCACACACTGACTAATTCGGCACTGGATACTCAGTGTGTTAACAAAGGTTACTCACTAAAAGCAAACAATAACCGCCTTCGGTCAATTAAATTGGCAGAAATAAAATGTGTCACGGGGCACACAATAAGAAATTAAGCAATGTTAACCCTGCCTGCCAAACCCGCGATTTTTTTGCTCTGCCTCCACTCAGGTGGCACTTCCCTTTAAATGTTTGTGTTCCCATAACTGGAGAGGGCAAGCTTTCCTGCGAAACAAAACGTAGCTACGCTTTGGGTGACCAGATTTAAAAAGTAAAAAACCGGGATAGGGTATCTAACATAAAAGTAGGACTAACTCTTGAAAGTAGCTGTCAAGGCACTACACTCCAGTAGTGGTTGGAGGAGAAAGGGGTTTAAGTGTTACTGGTGGAATAAACACATATCATAATTAATGTATCACAAACTACCACTATCTTAATTTGTAAAATGCAGCATTTCTTCTGTGTGAGATTGAAGACCTACTACCAAAAACCAGGACCACTGCATTTACCAATTGAAAAATAATCTTGAGCAAGGGGGACAGAGCACCCAATTCCGGGACAGTCCCGACAAAACCGGATGCCTGGTCACCCCAGCTACGCTGCTTTATACAACGCAAGTATAGCTAGGAGAGGGCTTTCTGCGCCAATGTGTCCTGGGCCCCATCTTCAAAACCCCCTACCAACATGCCATGAATACTCAAGGCGAAGGAGGATGACATCCAGAATGAACTAGGTGGCATGGGCTGGCAGTCTCCCCAAATGATGATATTCAAAATTAAAGTTCCCTTCTACGCGCCAATCATGTGGAACAAGTCACCAACGCAGATGATCCTGCCCCTCACTTCAGGAAGGACCTGCGGACCCTACTCCTCAAAGAACATCTCGCCAATCACTGATCCCTCCACTCACCCCAATCTCCCCCCGCCCCCTCTGCAGTCCTCCCTCACTCGCTTTCCCTACCCCAGTGGTATTCAAACTAGCTTACGCCATGCCCCTTCAGCAACAATATTGCTGACGAGCCCCCCCGCCCTTTACCACCCCTACCAGAATCCACTTGTGCTTATATGTTCCCTGTACTCCCTTTCTAACTAGCCTCATGCCCCCAGGACACTCTTCTCGCCTCCCCCTTGCTGGGCAGCCCCACAGTTTGAAGACCACTGCCCTAAGCCTCCTGGCTCCTCCACCCTAGCTGTAACCCCCTGTGCGTGTCCCCTTTGCACCGTGCTGGCTTCCCAACTGGGTGTGAGCTGTATGCATCCCACGCACACCTACGAACAATGTGTATTAAAAAACATAAGGATTGTTCTGAACCTCTGGAATGGTTGGTGTACCCTGCAGCATACGGTTGCTCCATAACATTTAGGCCAGTCCACGTCCTTAGGCCATCCTGCAAACGCCTCATTCTGATTCCACGTGGCAAAAGGGGCACGCAAACATGTGCACTGGTGGAGCTATAGAGGTTGCTCGTGTTGTCGTGCCCTCTCCCCAAGATCTCGATGCACCCTGTAAAGTAGTAACATGAGACGTATCTGTGCCCCACGGGGGTCCCATTGCCAACTGCACACAGGAGAAAGACTACTGTGCCCACACACATTCAATTGGGTAACAGACCCCCCTGCAAGGTGTGTGGCTTCCCCATGTGTAGGCATCACACAGAGACAGCCAACTGCATAGCTTGCAATGGAAAGGAGACAGGAGTATAGGCATGTCTCTGCTGTGAGAGTTATCACAGCTGGAGGAGGGCGAGCTGAGTTAAAAACGACGGAAATCGTCTGAAATTTTGATATGATTCTGAAATCGTTAAGTCTCGCTGCAATTACTAGCTGTGGGGAATTGGGGTATAACGTTACACACGGTAGCGCACGCACACCTTAATCCGCCCACAGCCTTGCAGGAAGAGGTGCGATGCACACGCAGACACGTTCAGTGGGAAATGAAAGCCAGGCTTACCGTTGAGTTGCTGTGAGGTGGGAAGAGATAGCTCCGGCGACTGCGATCACCGGGAGGTGTGCTGGTGCGATGGCGAAGTCGAACAGTGCCCTTTCCCTGGCAGGTCTGCTTTCAGCGGACTTGGGAAGGAGTCGGAATACACTGCTGTACCTGCTGTCCGCTCAGGCTCTGGGTGTAGTTACCGAGCTCGGAGGGGTGGGGCCATCTGGACACAAACCGCAGCTCAACAGAAACATTTTCTCCTCTCGGTGCCTTAGCACTTATCAAAGCAATGAATGACGGCCTGGCACGAGCAACACGTTTCAATCCTCGCTCATTTGACCTAGTCTGCTTTCATATGCATGTATTCTGGAGCTTCACAAAGTGCCACACAGAAGAGCCGTCATAGCGCTAGGTGGGGAAATGGGAGAAAAGAGTAAGGACGGGGATAGGGGAAACAGGTAAGAAAATACAATGGGCAACATTAACAGCAGGCCAGCTGGCCGCATACACGAATGCAATGTTTTTGGTTGGTAGAAGGGTTATTTCTTTTACCTGAAAATACATTTCACCTTGTATTGACAAAATGTCTCTTGTTTAGAAAAGTAGAAAATGCGTCACTACAGTATGCACCTGTTAAATGTACTATGGCCATAAGTCCTGCCCTGCGGACAGTGTATCTGGGCCACGTGCTATTCAGTCATAGTACACAACCCTCTATCCTCATAGCACGGCTTGTATGTGTGGCCTGCAGTTAGTGCATTAGACACTTGGTGAATGGCATGGGACCATGTGCCCCAGGTAGCCCTTCCAACAAGGCAAGGCCTGCGTCTCTGCCCTATGCGCAGAGGGCTCACTCCTGAAACAGTGCTGCTGTTGGAGCCACAGCCCAGAAATGGGGTCTCTGAATGCAGAGAGTACTTTTTCTCACCCTAATTGATAAGCGCTATGCAACCAATTGCATAGCTCGATCCCCTGGGTCAATGGGCCCATTTGGCCTCAGATACGAAGATCGAGTGGGACCATTCTTTTCCAAAATAAAGGCATAGTTCACACCTCTGTGGCATTGCAGTGATCTCTCTGGTGCTGTGACAAGCCACAGGAGGCTAAAGTAAGCCATCACTAAAAACAGGTTCCACAAAACCACATGCAATTCCGGGGACCAAAGATTACTGCTAGACTCAACATTACAAACCTCACATCTATCAATCACATTCCTCAAAGTGAATTGAAATGTTGGGTCCATGGCGTTTCTTAGACCATACTGACAAGATATGTTTAATATTGAATGGGTGGTTACCAACCTAAGAAAGAACTTCAGGTTGGACAAGGAGCTATCTTGTGATCTAAATATAGTGTTCCCCCATCCCGTGGAATCTGTGCTACAGGTCATCACAAAATCCCTATAAGAGTTTGAATAGATTTGGTGTTTTGGGGATTCCACACAGAAAACATGTTTAGTGTTTTTGTTTAATGAAAACTAGGACAAAATATGATTGCATACCTCCCATGGTCGTTAAGTACTTGAAAACCCAAAATGTAATTGAAAAAAAGGGATGTCAAGGGTGGTTGGTTTTCAGTCTGGCAGCCTTCCTGGGCCCCCAGATCCTAACTCGGGTTCATGGCCTCTGCACTGTAAACTGTTTTTTTAACCAGTCACAAAACAACCCTTAGGGCCAAAGTCAAAGATAAGTCCTGCAGGGAGGTAGAAAGAAAAATACAGCCACAGGACACAAGGCTCTGCTCTCAGGGGTTTCGGGGGACTGTGTGTGTGTGTTCATATATGTATATTGAAAGCAAGCGTCCCCAAACAGCACGATCCTCCCCTCAATGAGAGACAATGAAGGACTCTCCCAAAATGGGAATAAGGCCAAGACAGAGTGCGGGTGAGCGTAAATGGGAGTTTATCAATTAGAATTGGGCATGCAAAGAACTCTGCAAACTCCGAGAGCGCTCTGTCTGACAATAGCAAAGACAGGCGTATATATTTACAAAAAAACGTCATCAAAACCTACATACTATAGGGGGCACAAGTTCATTGGGATTGGGTGGCGACGACTAACTATAGGTGCTGCTGCGGTGTGGTTGGTCTTGGCTGGAGGACGTCACTGGTCAACCTCGTGGGTTGGGCTGGGCCTGGCAGGTCGGCTTGAGTTCATCTGGGCGGTGTTGATGTGCTGAGGCGGCCTGTGGCAGAGATGAATGACTTTCCTGACTTGCTTGCCCTCTGCCATGCACCCCGCAGTCATTCAGTCATTTACAGTTCTATTCTTTTTAGTAAATCTTTCAATAGGTTAACGCAACACAGGAGGAATGCACCTTGTGAGGGGTCTGGAGATAATATATCGAGGCCTGGTTACTTGTGATCTGTTGACCGGGACCGTGGGTCGCGGGGCTAAGCTTCGGGGACTGGGGCGGGTGGTACAGGTCTTTCTGTCTTGTTAGAAGTGGTTATGGATGTTTCGCTGTGTGTTGTCAAAGTGTTGGGTGTCCTGATTGCACAGGGCCATAAGTCTGAGACAGTCCGGTGGGTTGTGGGGTTTACGAGGGGGGCGCTTGAGTTTAAACTAAGGTTTACTGCTGTGCTGTAAATAATGCAGGTGGCTGGCCGCGGCCTTGGGTGCTGTAGTGGGGCTACAAGTCTTTGAAGCGGCTCCAGTCGGGTCGGGGGAGGCGTGATAACGCAGAGCGGGGCTCTGTTCTCATGTCTTGGCAGCCTTCTGAGGGAGGGAGGGGGATACATCGAGACCTTGTACGCTTTCACAAAGGTATCTCCCTCATGTGTTGCCGAATATAAGTAAAGACATCGCAAACATTTGAATACTTTTCTATAATACTTATTTACGATCACTTCAAAACATGCATTTAACCTTTGCTGGGTGTGTTTCGATTATACCCAGTTCGAGCATCATATTTGTACATTATACTCTAGCAGCTACAGTGTTTCAGTTACATGCATATACATTCGCAGTAAATGAGGTAGTGGTTAGATCAGTGGAGTACATAGAAAACGACCCGCCACTGTACGTGACGGTGGTGGCATACGAGGGGCTCAGACATTCACACATGATACGTGCACTCTCGCGCATTCTCGACATGAATTCATAGTATAGTTGCATCCGCTTTCTCGCGTACTCTAGCAGCATTTAGTTTTATTTATGGCGTGAAACCATGTGAGGTAGGCTGCCCAGTGATACACGCAACGAACAGATCCCTGGAGCGTCCCTTTATCATTAGCATCCACCTGCAATGGTGCGAGCTTGCCATAGCTTATATCATGGGAGCATGCTCTCTCATTTTAATACATTCTACAGGCGTTTGTATTTTGTGGAAGAAAGAAATAATGCAAGAGGTCTTGACATTAATATATACATATATATAAAGACTGTCTGCCATCAGAGGACCATTTTACTGTTCTTCCCATTGTTCAGGCCTGTTGGCCGGGTCATGCTGATAGTGATGGTACACTGCGGGAGGTGAACAATGTTAGCGTATTGCGCTAGCTCATGTCCGTCTTGTTCGTGGGAACGTGCTCGCAGCGGATCTGCCAGGGTGCCAGGGTGCTGCGGCAACAGGGATGTTCTCCAAGGGTGGGGGCCGCGCTACAGTGCGCTGAGCTCACACCATCTTTACTGGGCAGAGAATGGTTTTTGGGCCTAACTAAATTTGTGTTGTGATCAATAGATGTGGGCATTCGATACGTGTGGGCAATGTCTCCAGTGGGTGAGCCCTCCACCACCTGGGCCCGGGTGGCATGAGGGAACGCCCAATGGGCCATAGCCCTCACCTGGGGAAGAAACGCAGGCGAGGGGGGTCTCTTGGACCAGTCCTCCCCTACATTTCCCCCCTTTCGTTACTTAAGTAACGAATTCTTTAACTCCTCTATCCTTCTACATTCAGCTTCGTCCATCACCGCCTCATCCCATGCAGGAGTTCCTTTGATAGGCATCCATGCTCTGCACACCCCCCTTAAACTCTCACCTCTCCTGGCGTATTCATCTGGAGTACACGTAAGATATATGCACCCACCATCTCCTTCCAAATCTACCCACACTTCCTCGTACCATTCTAGTATACGGGGCTCTTTGATGGTGGTGTGCCAAAGCTTATCTACAATATCCTTGTCGTGGTACATGGGCACCAGTTGGTACCTTGGTGTGTTGTCTACCCCTGTTTGTACTTGTGCTTCTTGCACCGTTTTTATTGTACCGTGTGAGTTGCCCATTGTCACCATCATCATTGCACCATTTGGTACTGCGTTAGCACAGACTCGAAGACCCACCTGGCATAGGCAGAAAATTAATAGGAGGAACACCACAGCTGGCATCAAAAATTTCATCGTTATTCCAAGCCATGAGGGGACCCAGGAGAAGAGGTTATCGAACCATGTACTATCTTTTGCTCCGCCTCCATCTTCATTTTTTCTCCTAGGTAGTGGACTGCTTCGATCACATGGGACAGGGAGCCGTTTTCTGCGTCTTCAGAAGGTACGAAAGTGCAACAGGCACTTCCTATTTTTCGGCAAACACCGCCGTCCATCGCCGTCAACAGGTCCAGGACATACCTGTTTTGCATGGTCATCAGTCGCAAGGCTCTTAGTTCGACCTTTATTATGTTAAAACCTTCTTCAGTGTCGTTCGCCAGCTGAATTAATTCCCAGCGGGTTATCTGGAGCCATTTTGCGTTAGCCCTTGCTTGGACACTTGATACGAGCGAGGCAAAAAATGTTTCTGCTGAGCTGAATAATCGATATTTGTCTGGGATCTGGGCCAATAGTTCTGACGATGCCTTTGATATATAGTTTGATGCTCGTCTGTTGCGGGTCAGCACCTCTTCCTTGCTTTCAGAAGACAGGACATACATTCGTGGTTCTGCAGTTGGTTGGCCCACACTCTGTTGTGTGCGTTCCTGTGTCCTTTTGCTTCCATCGATGTGGCTTTCTGGTATCACCATTAGAGCTGAGTGCAGAGTGGCCATTGAGCAGCTGCCACTCCACGACGGGGGGAGGTGTAGGTATGCCTGTTTTCCACATACCCAATACGTGTCCATAAGGGCCGCAGTTCCTTTTCTTAGGTCTGGGATAGTGAGGGTTTTGTTGCACTTCTTGTTCGTCCCCATGGATGTTCTCCCCTCTCCTTTGAAACATAGTTCATAGTCTATTTCATTCTGCAACTTGAAAGGCTTTTCGATGGGCGTGACCCAGGTTAGTTTTGAAATGTGTTCTCTCCATACAGGTGTGCATGTTTCTTCTATCCATTGCAATTTCTCCGGTGCCACACCCCTCAGTGCTTCAGCTTTACACATTACTTCTTCATTCTTCCATTTGTTATCCGAAAAAAGTGTCCCTTTGATTGCAAAAAATGGTTCTTTCAGACATACAACCCCTGACGGTTTTGGGTAGCACGTTTTCTCGTTCTGCAGCATTAGAAAAGTCACATCATGTGCCTGGAAGGTGTTCTTAATTCTGCACAACGTGAGATGAAGGAGACATTGGGCATCTATAATCGGCAACTCTTTGGGTAACAGCACTTTGGGTGTACCTGATGCGTGAGGGATGAGGGAGCAAACATAACAGCTCTCGTTTGTTGTTTGTTTAGCTGTGGCACTCATATCTGCATACCACTTATTTGTTTGGTGGGGGTGTCGTGGGTCTTCCATCTTATCTAGGCCTAGCCCATAGTACTCATCATACTTCCTCCTTCCTGTTTCCCTCTTCCGTCTATTGTTCTTATTCCTCATATTCTTCCCGATTCCCTGGGCAAGAGACAAAATAGACCCCCCTTCCTCATTCCCGCCCCCCTTCACCCAGTCATCATATAATATTTCATGTGTTTCTCTCATTCTTTGATTCTCTATGGCCGTGGGGGCAGGCTGGCTGGTGGGGGTATTATACAACCAGGATATGGCAGAGGGGTTTCGGTCGTTTAAACTGTGAGCATTGTAATTAGACATCTCAGGTGGGGACAGTGTGTTGTATTGTCTTTCACTTTTTGGCTTTCCATCATGTGAGATGACAACATTGGGTGATGTAGTATAGTAGCCCCACACAAGTTTAGTTCCATCCCATACCAAAAAATCACCTTCCCTTGTAGTTGCGTTGACACTTGCAGTTGTATTGGTCCCAATGGTTGCGTTGCTCCCTCCCCCCTCGTTCATCTCGATAGAGATGAACGCTATGAACCAGTATGTAACCAGACCAATTAATAATGTAAAAAACAATATAATGCACGCAGATAGTCCACATTCATACGAATATATACATTTCACAGTTAACCATTCTCTAATTCTAGTAAATTTATCCGTTGCAGGCCGCCCGTTAGATGCCATGGAAGCTCCTGTTTTAAGATATAAAAGTGCATTGAGTGCATACATGTAAACATTTTTGTTGGCACCATCAGTGCCAGTATACATATGACGGGGAATGGGAGCGGGTGGGGATACGGGGAGGGGTATTCACAGACAAGGGTGTATACAAGCTCATAATATATATATATATATACATTCGCACTCAACAAGATGAAAGTTAAAACAAAATTTATCAGTTGTGCATTTCTTAAAATTCACTACCAGCACATACACGCAAGTTCATGTTCAGTCATTCTGTTCAGTCGCAGCGTTTGCTGTTGTCTGTGCCTCCTCATCTACCTCCTCTTGTACGTTGCTATATGCCTTCCGTACATCGGTCAAATGCACCCAGTACCTTAACCCTTTGACCTTTACCGCTGTAGGCGTGCAAAATATCACTTCATATGGGCCATGGAATCGTGGTGCATTCCACCGACGTACAAAACTTCTGACATATATCCAGTCGCCGGGCATTAGCTGTAGTTGTTGCCCTGGCTCTGTGTCGGCGCCTGTTGCGTTTCCCTCTTCTCTAGTGAAGGGTGGGGACAATTGCTTTGCTATCACGCGCGCTGCCCTTGTTAATTTCTTTAAATAGTCTGTGAACTCATCTCCCAATATTGCGGCGCTTCTGTGAGCGTCTGAGTGTTCGCGCAGTGGTGAATGTGCTGTGTTCATCCGTCTCCCAGTCACGATCTCGTGCGGGGACAAATGGTGGTCTTTGCTCGGCTGGTTTCGCAACTCAAATAGCGCAAGCGGTAGGCAGTAAATCCAATTCTTTTTTAATGAGAAGCATAGTTTTGATAACCTGCCCTTCAACAGTCCGTTCATTTTTTCCACTACGCCATTACTTTGAGGATGATAAATTGAACATAATTTATGTTTTATTCCCAGCAATGTAGTCACTTCCTTAAAAAGCTCATTCACAAAATGAGTGCCATTGTCTGAGCGGATCACGTCACAAATTCCCCAGCGCGGGAATACTTCCCTTACTAGGAACTTGGCGGCGCTCTTGGCATCGGGTCGCGCGCAGGGTCCTGCTTCCACCCACCTTGAAAATGGGCACACGACCACAATCATGTACCGTGCACCATTACACCTTTCCCCCATGTCTGCGTAATCTATGTGTAGTTCCTTGAATGGGCCAATGGCTTTAGGGATTGTTCCCCGGAGAGTGCGTAATGTCATCCCTGAATTGTATATTTGGCATGTTGTACATTCCATTGCTAATCGAGACACGTGCTCCTGAAGACAGGGCACGAACCATTCTTCCTGTATTTCTGCTGCGATGTGTTGTTTGGTGTTATGTGCAGGGAAGTGTAGCTGTTGAAATGCAATCTCTAATAGCTGAATTGGCATTACCACCTTTCCCGAGTTATTTTGTCTCCACAGTAGGTCTGTTCCTGACTTGCTGCACCCTCGCTTTGTCCACAATAGTTTTTCCTCTGCACTGGCTCCTTCCTGTAATTCTATTATTTGTGGTATGGGCATGGCATTATATCCCTCTGTGGGCTCTTCGTTTGTTTTGTCCTTAATCATGTACTCACCTGTGTCATGTTTCTGAAAATAGGAAGCCTCCTTGGCGGCCGCGTCCGCTGCCGCGTTCCCTAAAGACACAACATCTGTGTTGGACGTATGTGCTTGGCACTTTACTATTGCTACTGCAGTGGGGTTTTGCAGGGCCTCAATTAACTCTTTTAACAATTCTGCATGCTGTACAGGTGTTCCATCTGCCCTCCTAAAGCCCCTCCGCCCCCATCTTGCTAGTCCTCCATGTACTGTTGTTGTCATGTAAGCTGAGTCTGTGTATATCGTCACTGCACACCCCTTTGCTGCATGTAGTGCTTCTATGAGTGCAATCAGTTCTGCTGCCTGCGCGGAGTAATGTGATGGGAGACGATATTGTACCAGTGTTTCATACTCACCGTCTTCTAACCTCACCACTGCCATGCCAACGTGTTTTTCTCCCGTGTCCGTGTCAATAGATGCGGACCCATCTACAAAGTACACTTCCCCTTCGCTTAGAGCGTTCTCACACACCACTGTCTCTTCCCCACTTCCTCCTGTGTAGGTTGCGCAATCGTGGTTCTGCATGTCTTCGAGTGTGCACGCCTCTGTGATGAATGTGGCGGGGTTCACTGTTTTGCATCGCACTATATGGATGTTGGCACTGGAACGTATAATCTCGTAGGCAGTTGCCCGCTGTGTGGTCAGTGTGCTTTTTGATCTCTCGAGTATGGCAAATAATGAATGTTCCACAAACAATGCCACAGAGCAGCCCATTACTATTGTGGCACTTTTCTCAATCGCGAACGCGGCTGCAGCGAGTGATTGTTCGCACGCGAAATGGCCCTGCATCACGGCATCTAAAGTGCCACTATAGTAGGCCAATGGCTTGTGTCCTAAAGATGTTTTTTGTGTCAGGACCGCTGTCATCAGTGTTTCCTTGCAGTGTGAGAATAGGTAAAACTCGCGTCCATAATCAGGGTTTGCGAGTACTGGGGCGCTTGAAATCAACTCTTTTAGTGTTTGGAAGGAGGAACTCATCTCTTCTGTCCACTCCATCTTCCCGTTCTCCTGTTGGGCCACTTTTAATGCTTGTAATAAGGGCCTGGTGTATGCCGCATAATCTAATATCCATGCTCGGCAATAATACACATTCCCAAAAATTTCTGCATCTCTTTTACTGTTGTGGGTTCTTGTACTGATCTTATGGCTTCTACCCTGTCTGGTATTATTCTTTTCCCATCTCTTGAAATCAGCTGCCCTAGGTACAGGACCTCTGTCAGACAGTACTGTAGCTTTCCCTTGCCCACTTTGTACCCCTTGTTGGCCAGCAAGGTCAACAATGTTACGGAATCTGCTCTGCATGTCACTTCGTTTCGTGCGCAGACCAGTAAATCGTCCACGTACTGAATAATGGTGCTCTCAACTGATAGGTTTCCTAGGTCTTCATGTAATACACGATTGAAGATGCTCGGGCTCTCGCAGTAACCCTGTGGTAATCTGCAATGCTCATACCTTTTACCCCCTAGTGTGAAGGCGGTAAGGTATCTACTCTCTTCAGCCAGGGGTATAGAGAAAAATGCGTTTTTTAAATCCACTACTGTGAAATGTGATGCCTCTTTCGGGATGCTGCATAGTATTGATGCGGGGTTTGGGACTAGAGGGAACTCCTTCTGAATTATATCATTGAGGGGGCGTAGGTCTTGTATCATCCTCCACGACCCCCCTTTTGCTTTTTTGATCGGATAAATGCAAGTGTTACATGGGGAGTTTGAAGGCACTATTATCCCTTGTGCTAGTAGGGCATTTATAGTCTCTTTTATCCCTTCTTCAGCTTCGCGAGACAGAGGATACTGTTTAACTCGTGGCAAAATTGCTCCTTGCTTTAGCTTTATTACCACAGGCTGTACCCCATGTAACAGTCCCACATCATGGGGGCCTGTCGTCCATAAGTTGTTTGGTACGAGCCTCATGTCGTCATCAAAAAATGACGGTGGTGCTCCTACCACTGTCATCAATTGGACGGGAGTCTCCCTGGCTTGTATTAAAATATCACAGGGCATCGCTATTTCCATCACTATTTCACCATCATCTTCTGAGTCTGAGAAGAGATCCTCATCTGTTACCTCTCGCAGGGCGATGTTGGCGTTTGTGCATAGCACTGTGCGCCACTCACACCCTTCCTCATCCACTCCGATCACAGCTATTCTTTTTGCTGACACTTGCACAGCGTGCAAATCTAACAATACCACTGACCCTGGTGCTGCGTTGGGGCATACTATGGGGCGGAAGAGGAACTCTGCCGGGATCCTCCAGTCCATGCTTCTCAGCTCGGGAATTATGAGGGCCAGAGTCTTCAGCCCTTTGATAAACATTTCCTCATTTTGTGGCAGTCCTCGTATTTCCTGCGTGGTTGTGTGGGCTTGCACTACCAACATTGCACGCAAGGGGCATATCCCGGGTGTGGAACACACTATCCCTCTCTCGGTAAATGATATGGTCATGTTGAGTTTGCTCAGGAGATCCCTCCCTAGCAAGTTAATTGGGGAATGTTCGTAATATAATAAGGGTGCCTTCACTGTCTTACCCCCCACTGTCACATCCAAAGCTTCTGTGTAAGGAACTTCAACTACAGCCCCAGAGAACCCCTGCGTCTCTAACTTCCTGTTAGATAACGGGAATCGGCCCTCTCTGATACATGATTTCTCCGCTCCCGAATCAACCATGAATATAAACTGCTTGTCTCCTATCTGCGCCCCTACCAATGGTTCCTCTGCTGCATTGTAGGTGGTGGATAGAACTGGACACGCAAGTGTTCTCTGTGGGCTGTCCTATGCGGGGTATCTTGTCGCCCCTCCCTCAGTAAAGACATTTCCGGAAACTACCGACATGCCGGTGTAAGGTGCTGGCGCGGGGGCCCCGTTTGCTGTTGTCGCGAAAGGGTTACCTGGCGTGTATTGCATACTGTCATTGTTTTGGGGGTGGTTCTGTGTCCTATACTGGTGTCCTTGTTGCTGGCCCGTGGTACCCTGGCCAGGGTTCCTTAGCTGCTGTTGTCCCATTGGGAGACCGTATGGGCTTCCCGGGTGTGGATGACCATAAGCCTCCCCCTCCTGGTACCCATTGTTTTGTCTACTTCTGCACTCCCTGGAGTAATGTCCCCATCTTCCACAGTTCCAGCAACTCCCTTGGGGGCCCCTGGGACCCTGCCATCCATTTCCTCCCATTCCTCCATACCCCTGTCCGCCTCCTCTCCGGCCCCTGTACCCACCTCGTCCCCCTCGAGGGGTCCACTCTTGCCACTGCGCGCTTCCACCTTGCTCTTGCTCAGTCCACTGCAGCTGCGCTGATCCTGCCCAATTAGTTGCCACCCTTCCTTGGAGTGCTATCAGCCCCTCCTCCTCCTCATCTCCCTCCCTACTGTGTGGGAGCGCGGCTACTGCTGCTGCAACCTTCACTAACTTTGACTGTACTAACTTCGCCTCGTCTGCCAATCTTTTCTGCGCCACCTCCTTCTCCCTCTCCTTTATTCGTTTACAATGATGTACTATTATGCTTTGAATTTCTGGCCATCCTTTTGCTTCAATACCTGCTATCTTGTCGAGCGCCTTCTGCACTTCCTTTGGGAGCCCTCTCTTTATAATAAAATAAAATAAAGATGTCGATTGATACCAGGGCGTGCCCGTTTCTGCTCTCCACATCTCTTGGACCCGGAAAATATAATCCATAGCCTCTTCCCCGTCATTCATTGTACACTGCATCACTGACTGCAAGTCCGGTGTGTCTGGGAATGTTTCGCGTAAGGCATCCCACACCCTGGCACGCACCGTGTTAAATGATGCCCCATCATGGCGGTCACAGTCTAGCGTTACTCCCGGGAAACCGGCCTTAACCCATACCCTTTCAGCCTGGTCACCTACCGCTGATATGAGTAGACTTTTCACATCTCCTATGGCTAGGGGTACCCCGGCAGTATGTTTCTCAAAGGCATATATCCACTTACTTGCCCCTCCTGACAACGGGGGCAATAGCTTTAATAAATTGGCTTTATCCATCTGTGCCCATGGGATATAGTTAGGTCTCCCTCCTCCCCTGTGTATCAACGGGAGCTGTAGCCTTCCTTTTGTCGTTCCGTCCGGACCCGTTTGAGCTATTGATGTCCCCAGTGATGCCATTTTTCCCACTCTGTTCCTTAGTCGGCCCGTCCACTCATCATCCAGGGTTCTCAGCGAACACGTACCTTCCTCTCCCTCGCTTCCCCCTCCTATTGCCATACTCAACCTGTCGCTTTCTTCTACCTCGTCCCTTATATCACACAGCAACTCCTCTCTAATTCCCCCCCGCCTTTCCTCACTTGCACCATCTCCCTCTCCGGGCCCTACTTCTATTATTCGCGTTGGTTCTTCCTCAATTCTGAACAGGATCTCGCCCTTTTTCCACCCCTCTTCGGGCTTTCTATTTTCACCTAGCGCTCTGGACGTACGCCCTGATCTAGGTGCATCTAGTGCTGTCTGTTCGCATATGTCTTTTATCCTAGAGAGCTCATCCTTTGCTATCGTCAGTCTTGATTCTAAATCATCTGTGAGCTTCTCTATATCTACCCTTTGTGCGCCTGCCTGGGCTCTCTCCCTCGTGCTCTCGTATGGCGGAGGTGCCGTGGGCCGGAGGGGTGTGGTATCTCTTGGGGGAGGTATGTAAATGGGATCACTGTACCCCTCTGCGGGCACAGGCTTCTTTATTATCGGGTACAAACTTATTACTTCTACTGGTGGCGCTACATTTGAGCCTTCTTTGACATCTTTTTGTATTAGCAGTGGATTGTCTGTGGTGGACGGGAGATCAGGATTTAGTGCTGGTGTCTTAGGCGGTGGTACCTCTTCAAATAACCTCCAGAGATCTAATATTTCCCTCCTATTTTGCAGCTGCTTTCCTTTGTATTTTAGATAAATGCATGTGGCCACTGTATCCAGGACACTTTTATCAAACGACCCTCCCTCGGGCCAAATCTGGGGTAACCCCTCCCCCTTTAGCTCGGTCACCCATTGGTCGTGATATTTTTTAATCCGCTCCACGTATCCCGGGAGATTCTTACAAATATGTGATAAGGGTGTTTCAGCCCCCATCTCTGTGCCCTCCTAGTGCTGATGTGCCTTGTGTGTTTGCAACTACAATGTAAGTGTCGTATCAATATTATTCTTTATATTTTACGTCACATGCACTGTTGGGTCCCTTTGGGCTCTCCCCCTCCCTATCTGCACAATACAAAACTGGCCGTACACAATGTCTATTCTGTTCTTTTTGAGGGGCACATACAAGAGCAACCCATCCTTTGGTTTGACAATGTCAGACTGGAAATCAAAAAGGTACTCACTCACTCCACTATATTGGCGTTGTCTAGAGAGAGAGAGGAAAAAAAAACTTTTATCCGGCCACACTTACCATGACCATTTAACTATTATGCACTTACAATCGCTCACACATTCACAGCAGCAAAATCTCTTCTAGCACATACGAGGTGCACACACCTCTTGGCACCATCCACCATTCAAGCTGCCCTCCCTGTCCTCCCTAGCCGGCTGTCCCTACTCGCCTTATTTCAGTATCTAGATACCCATATATATATATATATAGATATTAACCCGTTTTCCCCTCCTTCTAATAGGACTCTTTTTCTCTTACTCTCTCCCTAAGTCTGTGCTAATCACAGTTCTTTATTCTCCCCCCCCTACCCTTAAAGAAAAGGAAAAAAGTAATAGCGGTCACTAATGTACTCTCAGTGTCCCCTTTTGCTGAACACTTTTATTTTATACTCCACTTCTTCATATATTCCCAGTACTAGTTGAGATAGCACTATGCAGCGCCGCCTTCCACCCCCTTTCGGAGCTAGGTTCCCGTCACTTTTTATCTCTTATTCACCTCTTAATCCTAATGGCCATATGCAAAGAAAAAAGCAAGGAAAATTTAAGATGATCTTTAGTAGATCTGCGTACCCCCTCTTCGTTTCTTGTCCTACACTTCACTCCCCGCTCCCCTTAAGATCGCTCGCACTCAGTACTCACGTGCCCGTCTTGAACCGATACTCTCCGAAACTGGGTCCGTCCAGGCAGTGTCGCCGTCAGCTCAACGGTCAGCCCCGGCTCCGGCGAGCGGTACTCAAAGGGGATTTTTCAACCGGGATCCCGTACCACCTCTCTATTGAGTGCGCACTTCTTAGTGTACCGGTCGCCGTTGGCGGGCAGCCTCCCGGAGCCGGCTCACCGTGCGTATCCCTTTTCGACCGGAGATTCTCGTGCCAAACGGGGACGGTTAGAAGGAGTTTGGGAAGAAATAAATATCACGCTATCGGGGTCACCACTGAAAGCAAGCGTCCCCAAACAGCACGATCCTCCCCTCAATGAGAGACAATGAAGGACTCTCCCAAAATGGGAATAAGGCCAAGACAGAGTGCGGGTGAGCGTAAATGGGAGTTTATCAATTAGAATTGGGCATGCAAAGAACTCTGCAAACTCCGAGAGCGCTCTGTCTGACAATAGCAAAGACAGGCGTATATATTTACAAAAAAACGTCATCAAAACCTACATACTATAGGGGGCACAAGTTCATTGGGATTGGGTGGCGACGACTAACTATAGGTGCTGCTGCGGTGTGGTTGGTCTTGGCTGGAGGACGTCACTGGTCAACCTCGTGGGTTGGGCTGGGCCTGGCAGGTCGGCTTGAGTTCATCTGGGCGGTGTTGATGTGCTGAGGCGGCCTGTGGCAGAGATGAATGCCTTTCCTGACTTGCTTGCCCTCTGCCATGCACCCCGCAGTCATTCAGTCATTTACAGTTCTATTCTTTTTAGTAAATCTTTCAATAGGTTAACGCAACACAGGAGGAATGCACCTTGTGAGGGGTCTGGAGATAATATATCGAGGCCTGGTTACTTGTGATCTGTTGACCGGGACCGTGGGTCGCGGGGCTAAGCTTCGGGGACTGGGGCGGGTGGTACAGGTCTTTCTGTCTTGTTAGAAGTGGTTATGGATGTTTCGCTGTGTGTTGTCAAAGTGTTGGGTGTCCTGATTGCACAGGGCCATAAGTCTGAGACAGTCCGGTGGGTTGTGGGGTTTACGAGGGGGGCGCTTGAGTTTAAACTAAGGTTTACTGCTGTGCTGTAAATAATGCAGGTGGCTGGCCGCGGCCTTGGGTGCTGTAGTGGGGCTACAAGTCTTTGAAGCGGCTCCAGTCGGGTCGGGGGAGGCGTGATAACGCAGAGCGGGGCTCTGTTCTCATGTCTTGGCAGCCTTCTGAGGGAGGGAGGGGGATACATCGAGACCTTGTACGCTTTCACAAAGGTATCTCCCTCATGTGTTGCCGAATATAAGTAAAGACATCGCAAACATTTGAATACTTTTCTATAATACTTATTTACGATCACTTCAAAACATGCATTTAACCTTTGCTGGGTGTGTTTCGATTATACCCAGTTCGAGCATCATATTTGTACATTATACTCTAGCAGCTACAGTGTTTCAGTTACATGCATATACATTCGCAGTAAATGAGGTAGTGGTTAGATCAGTGGAGTACATAGAAAACGACCCGCCACTGTACGTGACGGTGGTGGCATACGAGGGGCTCAGACATTCACACATGATACGTGCACTCTCGCGCATTCTCGACATGAATTCATAGTATAGTTGCATCCGCTTTCTCGCGTACTCTAGCAGCATTTAGTTTTATTTATGGCGTGAAACCATGTGAGGTAGGCTGCCCAGTGATACACGCAACGAACAGATCCCTGGAGCGTCCCTTTATCATTAGCATCCACCTGCAATGGTGCGAGCTTGCCATAGCTTATATCATGGGAGCATGCTCTCTCATTTTAATACATTCTACAGGCGTTTGTATTTTGTGGAAGAAAGAAATAATGCAAGAGGTCTTGACATTAATATATACATATATATAAAGACTGTCTGCCATCAGAGGACCATTTTACTGTTCTTCCCATTGTTCAGGCCTGTTGGCCGGGTCATGCTGATAGTGATGGTACACTGCGGGAGGTGAACAATGTTAGCGTATTGCGCTAGCTCATGTCCGTCTTGTTCGTGGGAACGTGCTCGCAGCGGATCTGCCAGGGTGCCAGGGTGCTGCGGCAACAGGGATGTTCTCCAAGGGTGGGGGCCGCGCTACAGTGCGCTGAGCTCACACCATCTTTACTGGGCAGAGAATGGTTTTTGGGCCTAACTAAATTTGTGTTGTGATCAATAGATGTGGGCATTCGATACGTGTGGGCAATGTCTCCAGTGGGTGAGCCCTCCACCACCTGGGCCCGGGTGGCATGAGGGAACGCCCAATGGGCCATAGCCCTCACCTGGGGAAGAAACGCAGGCGAGGGGGGTCTCTTGGACCAGTCCTCCCCTACATTTCCCCCCTTTCGTTACTTAAGTAACGAATTCTTTAACTCCTCTATCCTTCTACATTCAGCTTCGTCCATCACCGCCTCATCCCATGCAGGAGTTCCTTTGATAGGCATCCATGCTCTGCACACCCCCCTTAAACTCTCACCTCTCCTGGCGTATTCATCTGGAGTACACGTAAGATATATGCACCCACCATCTCCTTCCAAATCTACCCACACTTCCTCGTACCATTCTAGTATACGGGGCTCTTTGATGGTGGTGTGCCAAAGCTTATCTACAATATCCTTGTCGTGGTACATGGGCACCAGTTGGTACCTTGGTGTGTTGTCTACCCCTGTTTGTACTTGTGCTTCTTGCACCGTTTTTATTGTACCGTGTGAGTTGCCCATTGTCACCATCATCATTGCACCATTTGGTACTGCGTTAGCACAGACTCGAAGACCCACCTGGCATAGGCAGAAAATTAATAGGAGGAACACCACAGCTGGCATCAAAAATTTCATCGTTATTCCAAGCCATGAGGGGACCCAGGAGAAGAGGTTATCGAACCATGTACTATCTTTTGCTCCGCCTCCATCTTCATTTTTTCTCCTAGGTAGTGGACTGCTTCGATCACATGGGACAGGGAGCCGTTTTCTGCGTCTTCAGAAGGTACGAAAGTGCAACAGGCACTTCCTATTTTTCGGCAAACACCGCCGTCCATCGCCGTCAACAGGTCCAGGACATACCTGTTTTGCATGGTCATCAGTCGCAAGGCTCTTAGTTCGACCTTTATTATGTTAAAACCTTCTTCAGTGTCGTTCGCCAGCTGAATTAATTCCCAGCGGGTTATCTGGAGCCATTTTGCGTTAGCCCTTGCTTGGACACTTGATACGAGCGAGGCAAAAAATGTTTCTGCTGAGCTGAATAATCGATATTTGTCTGGGATCTGGGCCAATAGTTCTGACGATGCCTTTGATATATAGTTTGATGCTCGTCTGTTGCGGGTCAGCACCTCTTCCTTGCTTTCAGAAGACAGGACATACATTCGTGGTTCTGCAGTTGGTTGGCCCACACTCTGTTGTGTGCGTTCCTGTGTCCTTTTGCTTCCATCGATGTGGCTTTCTGGTATCACCATTAGAGCTGAGTGCAGAGTGGCCATTGAGCAGCTGCCACTCCACGACGGGGGGAGGTGTAGGTATGCCTGTTTTCCACATACCCAATACGTGTCCATAAGGGCCGCAGTTCCTTTTCTTAGGTCTGGGATAGTGAGGGTTTTGTTGCACTTCTTGTTCGTCCCCATGGATGTTCTCCCCTCTCCTTTGAAACATAGTTCATAGTCTATTTCATTCTGCAACTTGAAAGGCTTTTCGATGGGCGTGACCCAGGTTAGTTTTGAAATGTGTTCTCTCCATACAGGTGTGCATGTTTCTTCTATCCATTGCAATTTCTCCGGTGCCACACCCCTCAGTGCTTCAGCTTTACACATTACTTCTTCATTCTTCCATTTGTTATCCGAAAAAAGTGTCCCTTTGATTGCAAAAAATGGTTCTTTCAGACATACAACCCCTGACGGTTTTGGGTAGCACGTTTTCTCGTTCTGCAGCATTAGAAAAGTCACATCATGTGCCTGGAAGGTGTTCTTAATTCTGCACAACGTGAGATGAAGGAGACATTGGGCATCTATAATCGGCAACTCTTTGGGTAACAGCACTTTGGGTGTACCTGATGCGTGAGGGATGAGGGAGCAAACATAACAGCTCTCGTTTGTTGTTTGTTTAGCTGTGGCACTCATATCTGCATACCACTTATTTGTTTGGTGGGGGTGTCGTGGGTCTTCCATCTTATCTAGGCCTAGCCCATAGTACTCATCATACTTCCTCCTTCCTGTTTCCCTCTTCCGTCTATTGTTCTTATTCCTCATATTCTTCCCGATTCCCTGGGCAAGAGACAAAATAGACCCCCCTTCCTCATTCCCGCCCCCCTTCACCCAGTCATCATATAATATTTCATGTGTTTCTCTCATTCTTTGATTCTCTATGGCCGTGGGGGCAGGCTGGCTGGTGGGGGTATTATACAACCAGGATATGGCAGAGGGGTTTCGGTCGTTTAAACTGTGAGCATTGTAATTAGACATCTCAGGTGGGGACAGTGTGTTGTATTGTCTTTCACTTTTTGGCTTTCCATCATGTGAGATGACAACATTGGGTGATGTAGTATAGTAGCCCCACACAAGTTTAGTTCCATCCCATACCAAAAAATCACCTTCCCTTGTAGTTGCGTTGACACTTGCAGTTGTATTGGTCCCAATGGTTGCGTTGCTCCCTCCCCCCTCGTTCATCTCGATAGAGATGAACGCTATGAACCAGTATGTAACCAGACCAATTAATAATGTAAAAAACAATATAATGCACGCAGATAGTCCACATTCATACGAATATATACATTTCACAGTTAACCATTCTCTAATTCTAGTAAATTTATCCGTTGCAGGCCGCCCGTTAGATGCCATGGAAGCTCCTGTTTTAAGATATAAAAGTGCATTGAGTGCATACATGTAAACATTTTTGTTGGCACCATCAGTGCCAGTATACATATGACGGGGAATGGGAGCGGGTGGGGATACGGGGAGGGGTATTCACAGACAAGGGTGTATACAAGCTCATAATATATATATATATATACATTCGCACTCAACAAGATGAAAGTTAAAACAAAATTTATCAGTTGTGCATTTCTTAAAATTCACTACCAGCACATACACGCAAGTTCATGTTCAGTCATTCTGTTCAGTCGCAGCGTTTGCTGTTGTCTGTGCCTCCTCATCTACCTCCTCTTGTACGTTGCTATATGCCTTCCGTACATCGGTCAAATGCACCCAGTACCTTAACCCTTTGACCTTTACCGCTGTAGGCGTGCAAAATATCACTTCATATGGGCCATGGAATCGTGGTGCATTCCACCGACGTACAAAACTTCTGACATATATCCAGTCGCCGGGCATTAGCTGTAGTTGTTGCCCTGGCTCTGTGTCGGCGCCTGTTGCGTTTCCCTCTTCTCTAGTGAAGGGTGGGGACAATTGCTTTGCTATCACGCGCGCTGCCCTTGTTAATTTCTTTAAATAGTCTGTGAACTCATCTCCCAATATTGCGGCGCTTCTGTGAGCGTCTGAGTGTTCGCGCAGTGGTGAATGTGCTGTGTTCATCCGTCTCCCAGTCACGATCTCGTGCGGGGACAAATGGTGGTCTTTGCTCGGCTGGTTTCGCAACTCAAATAGCGCAAGCGGTAGGCAGTAAATCCAATTCTTTTTTAATGAGAAGCATAGTTTTGATAACCTGCCCTTCAACAGTCCGTTCATTTTTTCCACTACGCCATTACTTTGAGGATGATAAATTGAACATAATTTATGTTTTATTCCCAGCAATGTAGTCACTTCCTTAAAAAGCTCATTCACAAAATGAGTGCCATTGTCTGAGCGGATCACGTCACAAATTCCCCAGCGCGGGAATACTTCCCTTACTAGGAACTTGGCGGCGCTCTTGGCATCGGGTCGCGCGCAGGGTCCTGCTTCCACCCACCTTGAAAATGGGCACACGACCACAATCATGTACCGTGCACCATTACACCTTTCCCCCATGTCTGCGTAATCTATGTGTAGTTCCTTGAATGGGCCAATGGCTTTAGGGATTGTTCCCCGGAGAGTGCGTAATGTCATCCCTGAATTGTATATTTGGCATGTTGTACATTCCATTGCTAATCGAGACACGTGCTCCTGAAGACAGGGCACGAACCATTCTTCCTGTATTTCTGCTGCGATGTGTTGTTTGGTGTTATGTGCAGGGAAGTGTAGCTGTTGAAATGCAATCTCTAATAGCTGAATTGGCATTACCACCTTTCCCGAGTTATTTTGTCTCCACAGTAGGTCTGTTCCTGACTTGCTGCACCCTCGCTTTGTCCACAATAGTTTTTCCTCTGCACTGGCTCCTTCCTGTAATTCTATTATTTGTGGTATGGGCATGGCATTATATCCCTCTGTGGGCTCTTCGTTTGTTTTGTCCTTAATCATGTACTCACCTGTGTCATGTTTCTGAAAATAGGAAGCCTCCTTGGCGGCCGCGTCCGCTGCCGCGTTCCCTAAAGACACAACATCTGTGTTGGACGTATGTGCTTGGCACTTTACTATTGCTACTGCAGTGGGGTTTTGCAGGGCCTCAATTAACTCTTTTAACAATTCTGCATGCTGTACAGGTGTTCCATCTGCCCTCCTAAAGCCCCTCCGCCCCCATCTTGCTAGTCCTCCATGTACTGTTGTTGTCATGTAAGCTGAGTCTGTGTATATCGTCACTGCACACCCCTTTGCTGCATGTAGTGCTTCTATGAGTGCAATCAGTTCTGCTGCCTGCGCGGAGTAATGTGATGGGAGACGATATTGTACCAGTGTTTCATACTCACCGTCTTCTAACCTCACCACTGCCATGCCAACGTGTTTTTCTCCCGTGTCCGTGTCAATAGATGCGGACCCATCTACAAAGTACACTTCCCCTTCGCTTAGAGCGTTCTCACACACCACTGTCTCTTCCCCACTTCCTCCTGTGTAGGTTGCGCAATCGTGGTTCTGCATGTCTTCGAGTGTGCACGCCTCTGTGATGAATGTGGCGGGGTTCACTGTTTTGCATCGCACTATATGGATGTTGGCACTGGAACGTATAATCTCGTAGGCAGTTGCCCGCTGTGTGGTCAGTGTGCTTTTTGATCTCTCGAGTATGGCAAATAATGAATGTTCCACAAACAATGCCACAGAGCAGCCCATTACTATTGTGGCACTTTTCTCAATCGCGAACGCGGCTGCAGCGAGTGATTGTTCGCACGCGAAATGGCCCTGCATCACGGCATCTAAAGTGCCACTATAGTAGGCCAATGGCTTGTGTCCTAAAGATGTTTTTTGTGTCAGGACCGCTGTCATCAGTGTTTCCTTGCAGTGTGAGAATAGGTAAAACTCGCGTCCATAATCAGGGTTTGCGAGTACTGGGGCGCTTGAAATCAACTCTTTTAGTGTTTGGAAGGAGGAACTCATCTCTTCTGTCCACTCCATCTTCCCGTTCTCCTGTTGGGCCACTTTTAATGCTTGTAATAAGGGCCTGGTGTATGCCGCATAATCTAATATCCATGCTCGGCAATAATACACATTCCCAAAAATTTCTGCATCTCTTTTACTGTTGTGGGTTCTTGTACTGATCTTATGGCTTCTACCCTGTCTGGTATTATTCTTTTCCCATCTCTTGAAATCAGCTGCCCTAGGTACAGGACCTCTGTCAGACAGTACTGTAGCTTTCCCTTGCCCACTTTGTACCCCTTGTTGGCCAGCAAGGTCAACAATGTTACGGAATCTGCTCTGCATGTCACTTCGTTTCGTGCGCAGACCAGTAAATCGTCCACGTACTGAATAATGGTGCTCTCAACTGATAGGTTTCCTAGGTCTTCATGTAATACACGATTGAAGATGCTCGGGCTCTCGCAGTAACCCTGTGGTAATCTGCAATGCTCATACCTTTTACCCCCTAGTGTGAAGGCGGTAAGGTATCTACTCTCTTCAGCCAGGGGTATAGAGAAAAATGCGTTTTTTAAATCCACTACTGTGAAATGTGATGCCTCTTTCGGGATGCTGCATAGTATTGATGCGGGGTTTGGGACTAGAGGGAACTCCTTCTGAATTATATCATTGAGGGGGCGTAGGTCTTGTATCATCCTCCACGACCCCCCTTTTGCTTTTTTGATCGGATAAATGCAAGTGTTACATGGGGAGTTTGAAGGCACTATTATCCCTTGTGCTAGTAGGGCATTTATAGTCTCTTTTATCCCTTCTTCAGCTTCGCGAGACAGAGGATACTGTTTAACTCGTGGCAAAATTGCTCCTTGCTTTAGCTTTATTACCACAGGCTGTACCCCATGTAACAGTCCCACATCATGGGGGCCTGTCGTCCATAAGTTGTTTGGTACGAGCCTCATGTCGTCATCAAAAAATGACGGTGGTGCTCCTACCACTGTCATCAATTGGACGGGAGTCTCCCTGGCTTGTATTAAAATATCACAGGGCATCGCTATTTCCATCACTATTTCACCATCATCTTCTGAGTCTGAGAAGAGATCCTCATCTGTTACCTCTCGCAGGGCGATGTTGGCGTTTGTGCATAGCACTGTGCGCCACTCACACCCTTCCTCATCCACTCCGATCACAGCTATTCTTTTTGCTGACACTTGCACAGCGTGCAAATCTAACAATACCACTGACCCTGGTGCTGCGTTGGGGCATACTATGGGGCGGAAGAGGAACTCTGCCGGGATCCTCCAGTCCATGCTTCTCAGCTCGGGAATTATGAGGGCCAGAGTCTTCAGCCCTTTGATAAACATTTCCTCATTTTGTGGCAGTCCTCGTATTTCCTGCGTGGTTGTGTGGGCTTGCACTACCAACATTGCACGCAAGGGGCATATCCCGGGTGTGGAACACACTATCCCTCTCTCGGTAAATGATATGGTCATGTTGAGTTTGCTCAGGAGATCCCTCCCTAGCAAGTTAATTGGGGAATGTTCGTAATATAATAAGGGTGCCTTCACTGTCTTACCCCCCACTGTCACATCCAAAGCTTCTGTGTAAGGAACTTCAACTACAGCCCCAGAGAACCCCTGCGTCTCTAACTTCCTGTTAGATAACGGGAATCGGCCCTCTCTGATACATGATTTCTCCGCTCCCGAATCAACCATGAATATAAACTGCTTGTCTCCTATCTGCGCCCCTACCAATGGTTCCTCTGCTGCATTGTAGGTGGTGGATAGAACTGGACACGCAAGTGTTCTCTGTGGGCTGTCCTATGCGGGGTATCTTGTCGCCCCTCCCTCAGTAAAGACATTTCCGGAAACTACCGACATGCCGGTGTAAGGTGCTGGCGCGGGGGCCCCGTTTGCTGTTGTCGCGAAAGGGTTACCTGGCGTGTATTGCATACTGTCATTGTTTTGGGGGTGGTTCTGTGTCCTATACTGGTGTCCTTGTTGCTGGCCCGTGGTACCCTGGCCAGGGTTCCTTAGCTGCTGTTGTCCCATTGGGAGACCGTATGGGCTTCCCGGGTGTGGATGACCATAAGCCTCCCCCTCCTGGTACCCATTGTTTTGTCTACTTCTGCACTCCCTGGAGTAATGTCCCCATCTTCCACAGTTCCAGCAACTCCCTTGGGGGCCCCTGGGACCCTGCCATCCATTTCCTCCCATTCCTCCATACCCCTGTCCGCCTCCTCTCCGGCCCCTGTACCCACCTCGTCCCCCTCGAGGGGTCCACTCTTGCCACTGCGCGCTTCCACCTTGCTCTTGCTCAGTCCACTGCAGCTGCGCTGATCCTGCCCAATTAGTTGCCACCCTTCCTTGGAGTGCTATCAGCCCCTCCTCCTCCTCATCTCCCTCCCTACTGTGTGGGAGCGCGGCTACTGCTGCTGCAACCTTCACTAACTTTGACTGTACTAACTTCGCCTCGTCTGCCAATCTTTTCTGCGCCACCTCCTTCTCCCTCTCCTTTATTCGTTTACAATGATGTACTATTATGCTTTGAATTTCTGGCCATCCTTTTGCTTCAATACCTGCTATCTTGTCGAGCGCCTTCTGCACTTCCTTTGGGAGCCCTCTCTTTATAATAAAATAAAATAAAGATGTCGATTGATACCAGGGCGTGCCCGTTTCTGCTCTCCACATCTCTTGGACCCGGAAAATATAATCCATAGCCTCTTCCCCGTCATTCATTGTACACTGCATCACTGACTGCAAGTCCGGTGTGTCTGGGAATGTTTCGCGTAAGGCATCCCACACCCTGGCACGCACCGTGTTAAATGATGCCCCATCATGGCGGTCACAGTCTAGCGTTACTCCCGGGAAACCGGCCTTAACCCATACCCTTTCAGCCTGGTCACCTACCGCTGATATGAGTAGACTTTTCACATCTCCTATGGCTAGGGGTACCCCGGCAGTATGTTTCTCAAAGGCATATATCCACTTACTTGCCCCTCCTGACAACGGGGGCAATAGCTTTAATAAATTGGCTTTATCCATCTGTGCCCATGGGATATAGTTAGGTCTCCCTCCTCCCCTGTGTATCAACGGGAGCTGTAGCCTTCCTTTTGTCGTTCCGTCCGGACCCGTTTGAGCTATTGATGTCCCCAGTGATGCCATTTTTCCCACTCTGTTCCTTAGTCGGCCCGTCCACTCATCATCCAGGGTTCTCAGCGAACACGTACCTTCCTCTCCCTCGCTTCCCCCTCCTATTGCCATACTCAACCTGTCGCTTTCTTCTACCTCGTCCCTTATATCACACAGCAACTCCTCTCTAATTCCCCCCCGCCTTTCCTCACTTGCACCATCTCCCTCTCCGGGCCCTACTTCTATTATTCGCGTTGGTTCTTCCTCAATTCTGAACAGGATCTCGCCCTTTTTCCACCCCTCTTCGGGCTTTCTATTTTCACCTAGCGCTCTGGACGTACGCCCTGATCTAGGTGCATCTAGTGCTGTCTGTTCGCATATGTCTTTTATCCTAGAGAGCTCATCCTTTGCTATCGTCAGTCTTGATTCTAAATCATCTGTGAGCTTCTCTATATCTACCCTTTGTGCGCCTGCCTGGGCTCTCTCCCTCGTGCTCTCGTATGGCGGAGGTGCCGTGGGCCGGAGGGGTGTGGTATCTCTTGGGGGAGGTATGTAAATGGGATCACTGTACCCCTCTGCGGGCACAGGCTTCTTTATTATCGGGTACAAACTTATTACTTCTACTGGTGGCGCTACATTTGAGCCTTCTTTGACATCTTTTTGTATTAGCAGTGGATTGTCTGTGGTGGACGGGAGATCAGGATTTAGTGCTGGTGTCTTAGGCGGTGGTACCTCTTCAAATAACCTCCAGAGATCTAATATTTCCCTCCTATTTTGCAGCTGCTTTCCTTTGTATTTTAGATAAATGCATGTGGCCACTGTATCCAGGACACTTTTATCAAACGACCCTCCCTCGGGCCAAATCTGGGGTAACCCCTCCCCCTTTAGCTCGGTCACCCATTGGTCGTGATATTTTTTAATCCGCTCCACGTATCCCGGGAGATTCTTACAAATATGTGATAAGGGTGTTTCAGCCCCCATCTCTGTGCCCTCCTAGTGCTGATGTGCCTTGTGTGTTTGCAACTACAATGTAAGTGTCGTATCAATATTATTCTTTATATTTTACGTCACATGCACTGTTGGGTCCCTTTGGGCTCTCCCCCTCCCTATCTGCACAATACAAAACTGGCCGTACACAATGTCTATTCTGTTCTTTTTGAGGGGCACATACAAGAGCAACCCATCCTTTGGTTTGACAATGTCAGACTGGAAATCAAAAAGGTACTCACTCACTCCACTATATTGGCGTTGTCTAGAGAGAGAGAGGAAAAAAAAACTTTTATCCGGCCACACTTACCATGACCATTTAACTATTATGCACTTACAATCGCTCACACATTCACAGCAGCAAAATCTCTTCTAGCACATACGAGGTGCACACACCTCTTGGCACCATCCACCATTCAAGCTGCCCTCCCTGTCCTCCCTAGCCGGCTGTCCCTACTCGCCTTATTTCAGTATCTAGATACCCATATATATATATATATAGATATTAACCCGTTTTCCCCTCCTTCTAATAGGACTCTTTTTCTCTTACTCTCTCCCTAAGTCTGTGCTAATCACAGTTCTTTATTCTCCCCCCCCTACCCTTAAAGAAAAGGAAAAAAGTAATAGCGGTCACTAATGTACTCTCAGTGTCCCCTTTTGCTGAACACTTTTATTTTATACTCCACTTCTTCATATATTCCCAGTACTAGTTGAGATAGCACTATGCAGCGCCGCCTTCCACCCCCTTTCGGAGCTAGGTTCCCGTCACTTTTTATCTCTTATTCACCTCTTAATCCTAATGGCCATATGCAAAGAAAAAAGCAAGGAAAATTTAAGATGATCTTTAGTAGATCTGCGTACCCCCTCTTCGTTTCTTGTCCTACACTTCACTCCCCGCTCCCCTTAAGATCGCTCGCACTCAGTACTCACGTGCCCGTCTTGAACCGATACTCTCCGAAACTGGGTCCGTCCAGGCAGTGTCGCCGTCAGCTCAACGGTCAGCCCCGGCTCCGGCGAGCGGTACTCAAAGGGGATTTTTCAACCGGGATCCCGTACCACCTCTCTATTGAGTGCGCACTTCTTAGTGTACCGGTCGCCGTTGGCGGGCAGCCTCCCGGAGCCGGCTCACCGTGCGTATCCCTTTTCGACCGGAGATTCTCGTGCCAAACGGGGACGGTTAGAAGGAGTTTGGGAAGAAATAAATATCACGCTATCGGGGTCACCACTGAAAGCAAGCGTCCCCAAACAGCACGATCCTCCCCTCAATGAGAGACAATGAAGGACTCTCCCAAAATGGGAATAAGGCCAAGACAGAGTGCGGGTGAGCGTAAATGGGAGTTTATCAATTAGAATTGGGCATGCAAAGAACTCTGCAAACTCCGAGAGCGCTCTGTCTGACAATAGCAAAGACAGGCGTATATATTTACAAAAAAACGTCATCAAAACCTACATACTATAGGGGGCACAAGTTCATTGGGATTGGGTGGCGACGACTAACTATAGGTGCTGCTGCGGTGTGGTTGGTCTTGGCTGGAGGACGTCACTGGTCAACCTCGTGGGTTGGGCTGGGCCTGGCAGGTCGGCTTGAGTTCATCTGGGCGGTGTTGATGTGCTGAGGCGGCCTGTGGCAGAGATGAATGACTTTCCTGACTTGCTTGCCCTCTGCCATGCACCCCGCAGTCATTCAGTCATTTACAGTTCTATTCTTTTTAGTAAATCTTTCAATAGGTTAACGCAACACAGGAGGAATGCACCTTGTGAGGGGTCTGGAGATAATATATCGAGGCCTGGTTACTTGTGATCTGTTGACCGGGACCGTGGGTCGCGGGGCTAAGCTTCGGGGACTGGGGCGGGTGGTACAGGTCTTTCTGTCTTGTTAGAAGTGGTTATGGATGTTTCGCTGTGTGTTGTCAAAGTGTTGGGTGTCCTGATTGCACAGGGCCATAAGTCTGAGACAGTCCGGTGGGTTGTGGGGTTTACGAGGGGGGCGCTTGAGTTTAAACTAAGGTTTACTGCTGTGCTGTAAATAATGCAGGTGGCTGGCCGCGGCCTTGGGTGCTGTAGTGGGGCTACAAGTCTTTGAAGCGGCTCCAGTCGGGTCGGGGGAGGCGTGATAACGCAGAGCGGGGCTCTGTTCTCATGTCTTGGCAGCCTTCTGAGGGAGGGAGGGGGATACATCGAGACCTTGTACGCTTTCACAAAGGTATCTCCCTCATGTGTTGCCGAATATAAGTAAAGACATCGCAAACATTTGAATACTTTTCTATAATACTTATTTACGATCACTTCAAAACATGCATTTAACCTTTGCTGGGTGTGTTTCGATTATACCCAGTTCGAGCATCATATTTGTACATTATACTCTAGCAGCTACAGTGTTTCAGTTACATGCATATACATTCGCAGTAAATGAGGTAGTGGTTAGATCAGTGGAGTACATAGAAAACGACCCGCCACTGTACGTGACGGTGGTGGCATACGAGGGGCTCAGACATTCACACATGATACGTGCACTCTCGCGCATTCTCGACATGAATTCATAGTATAGTTGCATCCGCTTTCTCGCGTACTCTAGCAGCATTTAGTTTTATTTATGGCGTGAAACCATGTGAGGTAGGCTGCCCAGTGATACACGCAACGAACAGATCCCTGGAGCGTCCCTTTATCATTAGCATCCACCTGCAATGGTGCGAGCTTGCCATAGCTTATATCATGGGAGCATGCTCTCTCATTTTAATACATTCTACAGGCGTTTGTATTTTGTGGAAGAAAGAAATAATGCAAGAGGTCTTGACATTAATATATACATATATATAAAGACTGTCTGCCATCAGAGGACCATTTTACTGTTCTTCCCATTGTTCAGGCCTGTTGGCCGGGTCATGCTGATAGTGATGGTACACTGCGGGAGGTGAACAATGTTAGCGTATTGCGCTAGCTCATGTCCGTCTTGTTCGTGGGAACGTGCTCGCAGCGGATCTGCCAGGGTGCCAGGGTGCTGCGGCAACAGGGATGTTCTCCAAGGGTGGGGGCCGCGCTACAGTGCGCTGAGCTCACACCATCTTTACTGGGCAGAGAATGGTTTTTGGGCCTAACTAAATTTGTGTTGTGATCAATAGATGTGGGCATTCGATACGTGTGGGCAATGTCTCCAGTGGGTGAGCCCTCCACCACCTGGGCCCGGGTGGCATGAGGGAACGCCCAATGGGCCATAGCCCTCACCTGGGGAAGAAACGCAGGCGAGGGGGGTCTCTTGGACCAGTCCTCCCCTACATTTCCCCCCTTTCGTTACTTAAGTAACGAATTCTTTAACTCCTCTATCCTTCTACATTCAGCTTCGTCCATCACCGCCTCATCCCATGCAGGAGTTCCTTTGATAGGCATCCATGCTCTGCACACCCCCCTTAAACTCTCACCTCTCCTGGCGTATTCATCTGGAGTACACGTAAGATATATGCACCCACCATCTCCTTCCAAATCTACCCACACTTCCTCGTACCATTCTAGTATACGGGGCTCTTTGATGGTGGTGTGCCAAAGCTTATCTACAATATCCTTGTCGTGGTACATGGGCACCAGTTGGTACCTTGGTGTGTTGTCTACCCCTGTTTGTACTTGTGCTTCTTGCACCGTTTTTATTGTACCGTGTGAGTTGCCCATTGTCACCATCATCATTGCACCATTTGGTACTGCGTTAGCACAGACTCGAAGACCCACCTGGCATAGGCAGAAAATTAATAGGAGGAACACCACAGCTGGCATCAAAAATTTCATCGTTATTCCAAGCCATGAGGGGACCCAGGAGAAGAGGTTATCGAACCATGTACTATCTTTTGCTCCGCCTCCATCTTCATTTTTTCTCCTAGGTAGTGGACTGCTTCGATCACATGGGACAGGGAGCCGTTTTCTGCGTCTTCAGAAGGTACGAAAGTGCAACAGGCACTTCCTATTTTTCGGCAAACACCGCCGTCCATCGCCGTCAACAGGTCCAGGACATACCTGTTTTGCATGGTCATCAGTCGCAAGGCTCTTAGTTCGACCTTTATTATGTTAAAACCTTCTTCAGTGTCGTTCGCCAGCTGAATTAATTCCCAGCGGGTTATCTGGAGCCATTTTGCGTTAGCCCTTGCTTGGACACTTGATACGAGCGAGGCAAAAAATGTTTCTGCTGAGCTGAATAATCGATATTTGTCTGGGATCTGGGCCAATAGTTCTGACGATGCCTTTGATATATAGTTTGATGCTCGTCTGTTGCGGGTCAGCACCTCTTCCTTGCTTTCAGAAGACAGGACATACATTCGTGGTTCTGCAGTTGGTTGGCCCACACTCTGTTGTGTGCGTTCCTGTGTCCTTTTGCTTCCATCGATGTGGCTTTCTGGTATCACCATTAGAGCTGAGTGCAGAGTGGCCATTGAGCAGCTGCCACTCCACGACGGGGGGAGGTGTAGGTATGCCTGTTTTCCACATACCCAATACGTGTCCATAAGGGCCGCAGTTCCTTTTCTTAGGTCTGGGATAGTGAGGGTTTTGTTGCACTTCTTGTTCGTCCCCATGGATGTTCTCCCCTCTCCTTTGAAACATAGTTCATAGTCTATTTCATTCTGCAACTTGAAAGGCTTTTCGATGGGCGTGACCCAGGTTAGTTTTGAAATGTGTTCTCTCCATACAGGTGTGCATGTTTCTTCTATCCATTGCAATTTCTCCGGTGCCACACCCCTCAGTGCTTCAGCTTTACACATTACTTCTTCATTCTTCCATTTGTTATCCGAAAAAAGTGTCCCTTTGATTGCAAAAAATGGTTCTTTCAGACATACAACCCCTGACGGTTTTGGGTAGCACGTTTTCTCGTTCTGCAGCATTAGAAAAGTCACATCATGTGCCTGGAAGGTGTTCTTAATTCTGCACAACGTGAGATGAAGGAGACATTGGGCATCTATAATCGGCAACTCTTTGGGTAACAGCACTTTGGGTGTACCTGATGCGTGAGGGATGAGGGAGCAAACATAACAGCTCTCGTTTGTTGTTTGTTTAGCTGTGGCACTCATATCTGCATACCACTTATTTGTTTGGTGGGGGTGTCGTGGGTCTTCCATCTTATCTAGGCCTAGCCCATAGTACTCATCATACTTCCTCCTTCCTGTTTCCCTCTTCCGTCTATTGTTCTTATTCCTCATATTCTTCCCGATTCCCTGGGCAAGAGACAAAATAGACCCCCCTTCCTCATTCCCGCCCCCCTTCACCCAGTCATCATATAATATTTCATGTGTTTCTCTCATTCTTTGATTCTCTATGGCCGTGGGGGCAGGCTGGCTGGTGGGGGTATTATACAACCAGGATATGGCAGAGGGGTTTCGGTCGTTTAAACTGTGAGCATTGTAATTAGACATCTCAGGTGGGGACAGTGTGTTGTATTGTCTTTCACTTTTTGGCTTTCCATCATGTGAGATGACAACATTGGGTGATGTAGTATAGTAGCCCCACACAAGTTTAGTTCCATCCCATACCAAAAAATCACCTTCCCTTGTAGTTGCGTTGACACTTGCAGTTGTATTGGTCCCAATGGTTGCGTTGCTCCCTCCCCCCTCGTTCATCTCGATAGAGATGAACGCTATGAACCAGTATGTAACCAGACCAATTAATAATGTAAAAAACAATATAATGCACGCAGATAGTCCACATTCATACGAATATATACATTTCACAGTTAACCATTCTCTAATTCTAGTAAATTTATCCGTTGCAGGCCGCCCGTTAGATGCCATGGAAGCTCCTGTTTTAAGATATAAAAGTGCATTGAGTGCATACATGTAAACATTTTTGTTGGCACCATCAGTGCCAGTATACATATGACGGGGAATGGGAGCGGGTGGGGATACGGGGAGGGGTATTCACAGACAAGGGTGTATACAAGCTCATAATATATATATATATATACATTCGCACTCAACAAGATGAAAGTTAAAACAAAATTTATCAGTTGTGCATTTCTTAAAATTCACTACCAGCACATACACGCAAGTTCATGTTCAGTCATTCTGTTCAGTCGCAGCGTTTGCTGTTGTCTGTGCCTCCTCATCTACCTCCTCTTGTACGTTGCTATATGCCTTCCGTACATCGGTCAAATGCACCCAGTACCTTAACCCTTTGACCTTTACCGCTGTAGGCGTGCAAAATATCACTTCATATGGGCCATGGAATCGTGGTGCATTCCACCGACGTACAAAACTTCTGACATATATCCAGTCGCCGGGCATTAGCTGTAGTTGTTGCCCTGGCTCTGTGTCGGCGCCTGTTGCGTTTCCCTCTTCTCTAGTGAAGGGTGGGGACAATTGCTTTGCTATCACGCGCGCTGCCCTTGTTAATTTCTTTAAATAGTCTGTGAACTCATCTCCCAATATTGCGGCGCTTCTGTGAGCGTCTGAGTGTTCGCGCAGTGGTGAATGTGCTGTGTTCATCCGTCTCCCAGTCACGATCTCGTGCGGGGACAAATGGTGGTCTTTGCTCGGCTGGTTTCGCAACTCAAATAGCGCAAGCGGTAGGCAGTAAATCCAATTCTTTTTTAATGAGAAGCATAGTTTTGATAACCTGCCCTTCAACAGTCCGTTCATTTTTTCCACTACGCCATTACTTTGAGGATGATAAATTGAACATAATTTATGTTTTATTCCCAGCAATGTAGTCACTTCCTTAAAAAGCTCATTCACAAAATGAGTGCCATTGTCTGAGCGGATCACGTCACAAATTCCCCAGCGCGGGAATACTTCCCTTACTAGGAACTTGGCGGCGCTCTTGGCATCGGGTCGCGCGCAGGGTCCTGCTTCCACCCACCTTGAAAATGGGCACACGACCACAATCATGTACCGTGCACCATTACACCTTTCCCCCATGTCTGCGTAATCTATGTGTAGTTCCTTGAATGGGCCAATGGCTTTAGGGATTGTTCCCCGGAGAGTGCGTAATGTCATCCCTGAATTGTATATTTGGCATGTTGTACATTCCATTGCTAATCGAGACACGTGCTCCTGAAGACAGGGCACGAACCATTCTTCCTGTATTTCTGCTGCGATGTGTTGTTTGGTGTTATGTGCAGGGAAGTGTAGCTGTTGAAATGCAATCTCTAATAGCTGAATTGGCATTACCACCTTTCCCGAGTTATTTTGTCTCCACAGTAGGTCTGTTCCTGACTTGCTGCACCCTCGCTTTGTCCACAATAGTTTTTCCTCTGCACTGGCTCCTTCCTGTAATTCTATTATTTGTGGTATGGGCATGGCATTATATCCCTCTGTGGGCTCTTCGTTTGTTTTGTCCTTAATCATGTACTCACCTGTGTCATGTTTCTGAAAATAGGAAGCCTCCTTGGCGGCCGCGTCCGCTGCCGCGTTCCCTAAAGACACAACATCTGTGTTGGACGTATGTGCTTGGCACTTTACTATTGCTACTGCAGTGGGGTTTTGCAGGGCCTCAATTAACTCTTTTAACAATTCTGCATGCTGTACAGGTGTTCCATCTGCCCTCCTAAAGCCCCTCCGCCCCCATCTTGCTAGTCCTCCATGTACTGTTGTTGTCATGTAAGCTGAGTCTGTGTATATCGTCACTGCACACCCCTTTGCTGCATGTAGTGCTTCTATGAGTGCAATCAGTTCTGCTGCCTGCGCGGAGTAATGTGATGGGAGACGATATTGTACCAGTGTTTCATACTCACCGTCTTCTAACCTCACCACTGCCATGCCAACGTGTTTTTCTCCCGTGTCCGTGTCAATAGATGCGGACCCATCTACAAAGTACACTTCCCCTTCGCTTAGAGCGTTCTCACACACCACTGTCTCTTCCCCACTTCCTCCTGTGTAGGTTGCGCAATCGTGGTTCTGCATGTCTTCGAGTGTGCACGCCTCTGTGATGAATGTGGCGGGGTTCACTGTTTTGCATCGCACTATATGGATGTTGGCACTGGAACGTATAATCTCGTAGGCAGTTGCCCGCTGTGTGGTCAGTGTGCTTTTTGATCTCTCGAGTATGGCAAATAATGAATGTTCCACAAACAATGCCACAGAGCAGCCCATTACTATTGTGGCACTTTTCTCAATCGCGAACGCGGCTGCAGCGAGTGATTGTTCGCACGCGAAATGGCCCTGCATCACGGCATCTAAAGTGCCACTATAGTAGGCCAATGGCTTGTGTCCTAAAGATGTTTTTTGTGTCAGGACCGCTGTCATCAGTGTTTCCTTGCAGTGTGAGAATAGGTAAAACTCGCGTCCATAATCAGGGTTTGCGAGTACTGGGGCGCTTGAAATCAACTCTTTTAGTGTTTGGAAGGAGGAACTCATCTCTTCTGTCCACTCCATCTTCCCGTTCTCCTGTTGGGCCACTTTTAATGCTTGTAATAAGGGCCTGGTGTATGCCGCATAATCTAATATCCATGCTCGGCAATAATACACATTCCCAAAAATTTCTGCATCTCTTTTACTGTTGTGGGTTCTTGTACTGATCTTATGGCTTCTACCCTGTCTGGTATTATTCTTTTCCCATCTCTTGAAATCAGCTGCCCTAGGTACAGGACCTCTGTCAGACAGTACTGTAGCTTTCCCTTGTCCACTTTGTACCCCTTGTTGGCCAGCAAGGTCAACAATGTTACGGAATCTGCTCTGCATGTCACTTCGTTTCGTGCGCAGACCAGTAAATCGTCCACGTACTGAATAATGGTGCTCTCAACTGATAGGTTTCCTAGGTCTTCATGTAATACACGATTGAAGATGCTCAGGCTCTCGCAGTAACCCTGTGGTAATCTGCAATGCTCATACCTTTTACCCCCTAGTGTGAAGGCGGTAAGGTATCTACTCTCTTCAGCCAGGGGTATAGAGAAAAATGCGTTTTTTAAATCCACTACTGTGAAATGTGATGCCTCTTTCGGGATGCTGCATAGTATTGATGCGGGGTTTGGGACTAGAGGGAACTCCTTCTGAATTATATCATTGAGGGGGCGTAGGTCTTGTATCATCCTCCACGACCCCCCTTTTGCTTTTTTGATCGGATAAATGCAAGTGTTACATGGGGAGTTTGAAGGCACTATTATCCCTTGTGCTAGTAGGGCATTTATAGTCTCTTTTATCCCTTCTTCAGCTTCGCGAGACAGAGGATACTGTTTAACTCGTGGCAAAATTGCTCCTTGCTTTAGCTTTATTACCACAGGCTGTACCCCATGTAACAGTCCCACATCATGGGGGCCTGTCGTCCATAAGTTGTTTGGTACGAGCCTCATGTCGTCATCAAAAAACGACGGTGGTGCTCCTACCACTGTCATCAATTGGACGGGAGTCTCCCTGGCTTGTATTAAAATATCACAGGGCATCGCTATTTCCATCACTATTTCACCATCATCTTCTGAGTCTGAGAAGAGATCCTCATCTGTTACCTCTCGCAGGGCGATGTTGGCGTTTGTGCATAGCACTGTGCGCCACTCACACCCTTCCTCATCCACTCCGATCACAGCTATTCTTTTTGCTGACACTTGCACAGCGTGCAAATCTAACGATACCACTGACCCTGGTGCTGCGTTGGGGCATACTATGGGGCGGAAGAGGAACTCTGCCGGGATCCTCCAGTCCATGCTTCTCAGCTCGGGAATTATGAGGGCCAGAGTCTTCAGCCCTTTGATAAACATTTCCTCATTTTGTGGCAGTCCTCGTATTTCCTGCGTGGTTGTGTGGGCTTGCACTACCAACATTGCACGCAAGGGGCATATCCCGGGTGTGGAACACACTATCCCTCTCTCGGTAAATGATATGGTCATGTTGAGTTTGCTCAGGAGATCCCTCCCTAGCAAGTTAATTGGGGAATGTTCGTAATATAATAAGGGTGCCTTCACTGTCTTACCCCCCACTGTCACATCCAAAGCTTCTGTGTAAGGAACTTCAACTACAGCCCCAGAGAACCCCTGCGTCTCTAACTTCCTGTTAGATAACGGGAATCGGCCCTCTCTGATACATGATTTCTCCGCTCCCGAATCAACCATGAATATAAACTGCTTGTCTCCTATCTGCGCCCCTACCAATGGTTCCTCTGCTGCATTGTAGGTGGTGGATAGAACTGGACACGCAAGTGTTCTCTGTGGGCTGTCCTATGCGGGGTATCTTGTCGCCCCTCCCTCAGTAAAGACATTTCCGGAAACTACCGACATGCCGGTGTAAGGTGCTGGCGCGGGGGCCCCGTTTGCTGTTGTCGCGAAAGGGTTACCTGGCGTGTATTGCATACTGTCATTGTTTTGGGGGTGGTTCTGTGTCCTATACTGGTGTCCTTGTTGCTGGCCCGTGGTACCCTGGCCAGGGTTCCTTAGCTGCTGTTGTCCCATTGGGAGACCGTATGGGCTTCCCGGGTGTGGATGACCATAAGCCTCCCCCTCCTGGTACCCATTGTTTTGTCTACTTCTGCACTCCCTGGAGTAATGTCCCCATCTTCCACAGTTCCAGCAACTCCCTTGGGGGCCCCTGGGACCCTGCCATCCATTTCCTCCCATTCCTCCATACCCCTGTCCGCCTCCTCTCCGGCCCCTGTACCCACCTCGTCCCCCTCGAGGGGTCCACTCTTGCCACTGCGCGCTTCCACCTTGCTCTTGCTCAGTCCACTGCAGCTGCGCTGATCCTGCCCAATTAGTTGCCACCCTTCCTTGGAGTGCTATCAGCCCCTCCTCCTCCTCATCTCCCTCCCTACTGTGTGGGAGCGCGGCTACTGCTGCTGCAACCTTCACTAACTTTGACTGTACTAACTTCGCCTCGTCTGCCAATCTTTTCTGCGCCACCTCCTTCTCCCTCTCCTTTATTCGTTTACAATGATGTACTATTATGCTTTGAATTTCTGGCCATCCTTTTGCTTCAATACCTGCTATCTTGTCGAGCGCCTTCTGCACTTCCTTTGGGAGCCCTCTCTTTATAATAAAATAAAATAAAGATGTCGATTGATACCAGGGCGTGCCCGTTTCTGCTCTCCACATCTCTTGGACCCGGAAAATATAATCCATAGCCTCTTCCCCGTCATTCATTGTACACTGCATCACTGACTGCAAGTCCGGTGTGTCTGGGAATGTTTCGCGTAAGGCATCCCACACCCTGGCACGCACCGTGTTAAATGATGCCCCATCATGGCGGTCACAGTCTAGCGTTACTCCCGGGAAACCGGCCTTAACCCATACCCTTTCAGCCTGGTCACCTACCGCTGATATGAGTAGACTTTTCACATCTCCTATGGCTAGGGGTACCCCGGCAGTATGTTTCTCAAAGGCATATATCCACTTACTTGCCCCTCCTGACAACGGGGGCAATAGCTTTAATAAATTGGCTTTATCCATCTGTGCCCATGGGATATAGTTAGGTCTCCCTCCTCCCCTGTGTATCAACGGGAGCTGTAGCCTTCCTTTTGTCGTTCCGTCCGGACCCGTTTGAGCTATTGATGTCCCCAGTGATGCCATTTTTCCCACTCTGTTCCTTAGTCGGCCCGTCCACTCATCATCCAGGGTTCTCAGCGAACACGTACCTTCCTCTCCCTCGCTTCCCCCTCCTATTGCCATACTCAACCTGTCGCTTTCTTCTACCTCGTCCCTTATATCACACAGCAACTCCTCTCTAATTCCCCCCCGCCTTTCCTCACTTGCACCATCTCCCTCTCCGGGCCCTACTTCTATTATTCGCGTTGGTTCTTCCTCAATTCTGAACAGGATCTCGCCCTTTTTCCACCCCTCTTCGGGCTTTCTATTTTCACCTAGCGCTCTGGACGTACGCCCTGATCTAGGTGCATCTAGTGCTGTCTGTTCGCATATGTCTTTTATCCTAGAGAGCTCATCCTTTGCTATCGTCAGTCTTGATTCTAAATCATCTGTGAGCTTCTCTATATCTACCCTTTGTGCGCCTGCCTGGGCTCTCTCCCTCGTGCTCTCGTATGGCGGAGGTGCCGTGGGCCGGAGGGGTGTGGTATCTCTTGGGGGAGGTATGTAAATGGGATCACTGTACCCCTCTGCGGGCACAGGCTTCTTTATTATCGGGTACAAACTTATTACTTCTACTGGTGGCGCTACATTTGAGCCTTCTTTGACATCTTTTTGTATTAGCAGTGGATTGTCTGTGGTGGACGGGAGATCAGGATTTAGTGCTGGTGTCTTAGGCGGTGGTACCTCTTCAAATAACCTCCAGAGATCTAATATTTCCCTCCTATTTTGCAGCTGCTTTCCTTTGTATTTTAGATAAATGCATGTGGCCACTGTATCCAGGACACTTTTATCAAACGACCCTCCCTCGGGCCAAATCTGGGGTAACCCCTCCCGCTTTAGCTCGGTCACCCATTGGTCGTGATATTTTTTAATCCGCTCCACGTATCCCGGGAGATTCTTACAAATATGTGATAAGGGTGTTTCAGCCCCCATCTCTGTGCCCTCCTAGTGCTGATGTGCCTTGTGTGTTTGCAACTACAATGTAAGTGTCGTATCAATATTATTCTTTATATTTTACGTCACATGCACTGTTGGGTCCCTTTGGGCTCTCCCCCTCCCTATCTGCACAATACAAAACTGGCCGTACACAATGTCTATTCTGTTCTTTTTGAGGGGCACATACAAGAGCAACCCATCCTTTGGTTTGACAATGTCAGACTGGAAATCAAAAAGGTACTCACTCACTCCACTATATTGGCATTGTCTAGAGAGAGAGAGGAAAAAAAAACTTTTATCCGGCCACACTTACCATGACCATTTAACTATTATGCACTTACAATCGCTCACACATTCACAGCAGCAAAATCTCTTCTAGCACATACGAGGTGCACACACCTCTTGGCACCATCCACCATTCAAGCTGCCCTCCCTGTCCTCCCTAGCCGGCTGTCCCTACTCGCCTTATTTCAGTATCTAGATACCCATATATATATATATATAGATATTAACCCGTTTTCCCCTCCTTCTAATAGGACTCTTTTTCTCTTACTCTCTCCCTAAGTCTGTGCTAATCACAGTTCTTTATTCTCCCCCCCCTACCCTTAAAGAAAAGGAAAAAAGTAATAGCGGTCACTAATGTACTCTCAGTGTCCCCTTTTGCTGAACACTTTTATTTTATACTCCACTTCTTCATATATTCCCAGTACTAGTTGAGATAGCACTATGCAGCGCCGCCTTCCACCCCCTTTCGGAGCTAGGTTCCCGTCACTTTTTATCTCTTATTCACCTCTTAATCCTAATGGCCATATGCAAAGAAAAAAGCAAGGAAAATTTAAGATGATCTTTAGTAGATCTGCGTACCCCCTCTTCGTTTCTTGTCCTACACTTCACTCCCCGCTCCCCTTAAGATCGCTCGCACTCAGTACTCACGTGCCCGTCTTGAACCGATACTCTCCGAAACTGGGTCCGTCCAGGCAGTGTCGCCGTCAGCTCAACGGTCAGCCCCGGCTCCGGCGAGCGGTACTCAAAGGGGATTTTTCAACCGGGATCCCGTACCACCTCTCTATTGAGTGCGCACTTCTTAGTGTACCGGTCGCCGTTGGCGGGCAGCCTCCCGGAGCCGGCTCACCGTGCGTATCCCTTTTCGACCGGAGATTCTCGTGCCAAACGGGGACGGTTAGAAGGAGTTTGGGAAGAAATAAATATCACGCTATCGGGGTCACCACTGAAAGCAAGCGTCCCCAAACAGCACGATCCTCCCCTCAATGAGAGACAATGAAGGACTCTCCCAAAATGGGAATAAGGCCAAGACAGAGTGCGGGTGAGCGTAAATGGGAGTTTATCAATTAGAATTGGGCATGCAAAGAACTCTGCAAACTCCGAGAGCGCTCTGTCTGACAATAGCAAAGACAGGCGTATATATTTACAAAAAAACGTCATCAAAACCTACATACTATAGGGGGCACAAGTTCATTGGGATTGGGTGGCGACGACTAACTATAGGTGCTGCTGCGGTGTGGTTGGTCTTGGCTGGAGGACGTCACTGGTCAACCTCGTGGGTTGGGCTGGGCCTGGCAGGTCGGCTTGAGTTCATCTGGGCGGTGTTGATGTGCTGAGGCGGCCTGTGGCAGAGATGAATGCCTTTCCTGACTTGCTTGCCCTCTGCCATGCACCCCGCAGTCATTCAGTCATTTACAGTTCTATTCTTTTTAGTAAATCTTTCAATAGGTTAACGCAACACAGGAGGAATGCACCTTGTGAGGGGTCTGGAGATAATATATCGAGGCCTGGTTACTTGTGATCTGTTGACCGGGACCGTGGGTCGCGGGGCTAAGCTTCGGGGACTGGGGCGGGTGGTACAGGTCTTTCTGTCTTGTTAGAAGTGGTTATGGATGTTTCGCTGTGTGTTGTCAAAGTGTTGGGTGTCCTGATTGCACAGGGCCATAAGTCTGAGACAGTCCGGTGGGTTGTGGGGTTTACGAGGGGGGCGCTTGAGTTTAAACTAAGGTTTACTGCTGTGCTGTAAATAATGCAGGTGGCTGGCCGCGGCCTTGGGTGCTGTAGTGGGGCTACAAGTCTTTGAAGCGGCTCCAGTCGGGTCGGGGGAGGCGTGATAACGCAGAGCGGGGCTCTGTTCTCATGTCTTGGCAGCCTTCTGAGGGAGGGAGGGGGATACATCGAGACCTTGTACGCTTTCACAAAGGTATCTCCCTCATGTGTTGCCGAATATAAGTAAAGACATCGCAAACATTTGAATACTTTTCTATAATACTTATTTACGATCACTTCAAAACATGCATTTAACCTTTGCTGGGTGTGTTTCGATTATACCCAGTTCGAGCATCATATTTGTACATTATACTCTAGCAGCTACAGTGTTTCAGTTACATGCATATACATTCGCAGTAAATGAGGTAGTGGTTAGATCAGTGGAGTACATAGAAAACGACCCGCCACTGTACGTGACGGTGGTGGCATACGAGGGGCTCAGACATTCACACATGATACGTGCACTCTCGCGCATTCTCAACATGAATTCATAGTATAGTTGCATCCGCTTTCTCGCGTACTCTAGCAGCATTTAGTTTTATTTATGGCGCGAAACCATGTGAGGTAGGCTGCCCAGTGATACACGCAACGAACAGATCCCTGGAGCGTCCCTTTATCATTAGCATCCACCTGCAATGGTGCAAGCTTGCCATAGCTTATATCATGGGAGCATACTCTCTCATTTTAATACATTCTACAGGCGTTTGTATTTTGTGGAAGAAAGAAATAATGCAAGAGGTCTTGACATTAATATATACATATATATAAAAACTCTCTGCCATCAGAGGACCATTTTACTGTTCTTCCCATTGTTCAGGCCTGTTGGCCGGGTCATGTTGATAGTGATGGTACACTGCGGGAGGTGAACTGTTACAATGTTAGCGTATTGCGCTAGCTCATGTCCGTCTTGTTCGTGGGAACGTGCTCGCAGCGGATCTGCCAGGGTGCTGCGGCAACAGGGATGTTCTCCAAGGGTGGGGGCCGCGCTACAGTGCGCTGAGCTCACACCATCTTTACTGGGCAGAGAATGGTTTTTGGGCCTAACTAAATTTGTGTTGTGATCAATAGATGTGGGCATTCGATACGTGTGGGCAATGTCTCCAGTGGGTGAGCCCTCCACCACCTGGGCCCGGGTGGCATGAGGGAACGCCCAATGGGCCATAGCCCTCACCTGGGGAAGAAACGCAGGCGAGGGGGGTCTCTTGGACCAGTCCTCCCCTACAATATACATAAGTAGAAAAAGTCCATTTGAGCCAAGTCACACATTCCACCACTCCACTTAGCAGCCATCGCTGGAAGTTCACCTCCAGTTCTGAGCGACAACAGCAAGGCATTGTGGGTATGCATATTAGCTCAAATGCAAACTTTTTTCTTTAGGAAATTGTCTTTGTCTAAGAGGGCAGTGCTACTTTATACATAGCTTAATCAACCCAAGACAGATATTTGCAAGGCTGCCAGGACAACTACATACCTGGTTTCACCCTTATTAGGAATCATCAGTGTAGTATAGTCCTGACAGCCTTGTGGTTGGAGGTGAACTTCCAGCAATGGCTACTAGGTGGCGTTGTGGAATGTGTGACTTTCCTACTTTCAAATTTGTGGGATATTTTGACCCACTCCAATGTGCCCCACTGCATCACTTTACAAATGAGGAAAATGGAGGCGCTGACTCCTGTGCGTGCCAAAATCTGCAAAACTGCGCTTGGGTCATAACCAAGGAAAGGCTGCACCCCAGCCACACACAGTCAAAGTGGGGGTGAAAACAGAGTTATCACTGCTGGAGCATGCCTGTGGGCTTTGCCACATTAAACATGGAACAAAGCAACAGAATTGGGCTAAAAACCGAAAATGCCTTTCAAATGTTAGCTGTTTTTGGCGCTAGATCAGTTTATTTCCATTAAATCACTGATATAAAAAGGGTACTACAAAGACTGCAAACAATCCCAGATCTCAAGGGAAGAAATAATGCTGAATCAAAAGTATATATACTGCAGAGGAAAATCTGATTTAAAGGACTAAGTTTAATGTGCTTTTTCAGGAATTAAGTGCAAAATTGCCTGTTTTGAAAGCATGTTTTTGTTTAAAGGTTTAATTCTTTCAGAATGATTAAGGATTGCTAATGTAAAAATCCACCGATAAACTGTGTTCATTGTATATGTTTTAATGAAAGATGCAGGTAACTTAAAGTTAAAACCAAGTCTTGAGTTAATTAACTATTACAATTCTGCTTTGATAGTCCTCATCTTGGGAAAGGGTGACACTTCAGGGTGACATTTCACTGCTGGTAGGAAGGCCTAATTGCTATGGGGAGGCCTTGCATACTCAGAACAAAGGCCCTCATTAGACATTCATCTTTGCTTCAGGCACAGACAATAGACAGCTTGGACATCTGTGTAGAATTGCTTCCTTGTGAATTAAGAACTTTGCAGGGGGAAATCTTAACCTAAACACTATCTTTTAACCCAGCCAAAACTGTTATTTTCTCTCTGTTTTATATTCTGTGTGCTTAAAAGTGAATTCAACTGCATTATGTACTTTCCTATTTGTATTGTGACCACATTGGTGATTGCTGCCCCATATATATTAAAACTTGTGTTTGATTTGAATTTTAAATAAATAAAAAACATTAGCCTTACCAACCAGCCTGATTCCTGGTCCATTGTGACCTGGGGGTATTTTGAGAAGGGGTGTGATATGAGTGGTATATCACTCAGAATATTGAACCTATAGACACAATAAATATTTCATTTGTGCACTGCATGCTAGACTGAGACCCGGGTGTATTGCCTGATTGAAATCCTTAACAGATTTGGGTGCTCATGCCGTGATTTTGAGTTCGAGTTACCACCCATGACAGTCTAACACAGCAGACTAACCTGCAGGGTAAAGACACCTTGTAAATACTCCAAAATCAGGCCTGTTTGTAAAGAAAAAGGAAATTCACCATAAAATAATTCATAAAGAAATTGATATTTCTAAAATGACAATCCCAGTAGAAATCAATAAGGCTAGGGAATACTTCCTGCACAATCTGTTTGCAGGGGTGAGTGGCCCCAACTGAATGAACAGGTCTGGCTGCAGGAAATCAAAGAACAGGTCACTGCTATGGACGTGGATAAATGGCAGGACAAGGGCCCATTACACCAAGCTCTTAGTGAACTGTACATGGCCCAAAAGTAAAAGAGGAGCAGAGTAAAATTGCCAAAATAGCTGCCTACCTATACCTCCACATAGGAGTAAGTGCAGGAAAAGCATGCATTAAACATGGGTCTGGCAAAGAATCAAGTGGAAACACTAGAAAGAATCCAGACTGATCATGACTCTACAGAGCAAAGGCTACTGAAGAGCCAAGAATTAGAGACAGAAGCTATGCAGTATTTGGCAAAACTAAAAGAAGATCTGGCTCTCCTACAGCAAGAGAAGGCAAGTCACCCAATTACAGACACTAAAAGAGGAGTGTCAGGAAAGGGCGGACTCTTTACATCAGAGTCAACAGAAACTGGTGCATCAATTAGATTATAACAGAGTCTGCGCAGAACGGAAAGTCACCTTATAAAACCACATAGAATCCTTGAAAGAGAAAAATAATAAATTAATTATTAAAGACATCCACTCTCAAGAGGAATTTGATGAGGAGCACCAGAAATCCAGTGCATTCAAAAAGCAAAGGGACGACCTGGCTGAACAGAGGGACACCCTAAGTATATATAAGAATATGAGAAGCTACTAGAGCACACCAGGCAGGTGGAGGATGCTCTGGAAAACAACACCCAGACCAATGATGATAAAACTCAGGAGGTGAGTCTGCTGCAGCAGAAATTGGCCCAGCATTTCCAAACCAGGCAGTAAGTGCAGAGAGACAATGTGGCTCTCTGTGAAAAGCATGATGTGCTCCACAAACAGATAGCCATGCAAGAACACATTATTGAGACCAGTAACACCCTGATAGAGGAACAAAAGATTCAGATTGTGACATATCACCAGGGAATAGGGGCTGAAAAAGAAGAGGTATAGAGGGATAGAGAAACCCCTGATCCCAACATCAGGACCCCTGTACTCAGGGACTCTAACCCATTCAATGTAATGAACTCTGCCACCTTCATGTCCACTGGCTCATATGAACCAAGGGCCATGGGGATGGTAGACTTCATTAGAATTGGTAAAATGGGGCCGCCTCCCAGAAATTGATGGGCGGGCGTCTCTGTACAGATCCTCAAATGTTAGGGCTAACCTCTTGAAGGTGAGAGCCCCCCCACTGGTCTTCTAGTGAACTACCTCCAGAATCAATAAAGGTACATCCCGGGAGGGAATACAACTGAGACCAAGTGAGAGTGATGTCAAAGGTTTTTATCTAAAATGAGGGCAAACAATCTACTCTGCTCACGCCGAGAGCGCCCTGCAGAAATCATGTTGCAAATTACTTTTATACAGAAAAATTATCATCGAGTTGTGGGAAGGCCTAGGGGGCACATGAATGGTCAGGATTGGTCACAACGAGGAGGCACCTATGGGTGCTATATGGTCGCTGAATGCTGATTGGTCCTTTGGTGGGTGGTGAGTTGACATCATGATGTGATGTGCCAGGTCAGGAGTTCATCTGGGCTCGTCTTGTCCAACCTCTGATGACTGGACACTTTTAATTACATTTTGCCCTTGTGGCCACACATTCCTATGCAGTTGCATACTTAATCACTTCAGTTGGCAATGAGTTGCACATGGGAAAACAAAGCATGAATTTCCAATATTGGACATCAATTCTGTTTTCATGAAAAGAAACACATAGACATATTTGGATACCGGGTTGGGTGCATTTCTTCATTATTGACAGGGGGAGGCAGGGGTATATGGTTACTTCGAATGGATTTCAGGAAACACATTTAATCTGTGGACATATCTTGTCTTCAAGGGCCTTTCTGATTGTATGTCTAACCAACATAACTCTACACTTGGACAGGGTATTCAGGAATGGGCGTAAGGTCCTCACCGACGTCTTTGGTTTCACATCTAATAGAAACTGTGGGGTTTAGTTATGATTACATACAGCAGGGTACTGCTTCATTTGTATCTAGCTACTTCTATATCTGAACTCAATATTCTATAACATTGTTCAAGCTTCATATGATTTCAGCCATGATCATTACACAGAGATGAGGGGGGTGGAGGAAGAAAAGGGATGACTGGCACATAATCAATACGACGTGAATAACTAAGTTTAATCAACAATTCACATGGCTCTGTCTCTAACGATATGTCAAGACATGCATTCTGCTTTATTAACAGCGAGGTAACATTGTGTGAGTTTGCATAAGTCTCTGATTTTTTTGCTTATCATAGGACTGCACGTTGATCGTGCAGGCAGTCGAATGTTATGAATCAGTATACATTCTAGTTTCGATAAAACGTACTATCATAAGAAACGTCTAACATCTACGTGTGTATATTTACATTGTTATGTTTTAGTGGTTCATTGAAGGTGTATTCCGAAAACGAGGAAGGGGCCTTCGTTCATGCACATGAGTAAGAAAGGAAAAATACATTTGTCACCTTAAAAGTCTCTTGTGTTGTTGACTCTGCTCTGGGGTACACAGGGATTAGGTGTCTGTTTCCCAGGTCTAAAGGGTGTGGGGCAGGTTTTACAGAGACAGATAGCCCTGGCCTTCCCCTCTTCGCCGTGAACTGCCTCAGAGTCGAGAGAGGGAGTTTAGACGGCAAGTGATACAATGCGGATATTGTTGCTTTTCTGCTGCCAGCCTTTCTCATGTGAACCAGGCAGTTACGCGGATGACAAGAGGGAGGTAGTGGGGGGAGCGCTGCACTGACTGTGTGCTTCCAAAGATGTTTGTAGGTTGGAGTAAAACCTGGGGATCCTTTTCGCCTATTTGCAAGATGGAGTCTGTGTAGTACAAAATGGAGTCTTTGGCTTAACTCTATAGTTTCATGTATAAGGATGTGGCAATGACCATGTGTGTGTGTGTTTGTACGAAAGGGGCAATGGTTCCTTGAGGTGTTCCAACATGAGTGCTCCAGGTTCGGGTCCCTGGACCTGAAGCAGGCTTGTATGGGCCCACCTGGGAAGCACCAGGGGGGCTTGAATGGCCCTTTCTCCCACTCATTTCCCCTTTTTCGTTACTAAAGTAACGAATACTGCAGCTGTCCCAGCCTTTTGCACTCTTCCTCCTCTGCCACTGCTTCGTCCCATGCTGGTGTTCCCTTTATTGGCATCCATGCCCGACATACTGCGCGCAGGCTATGTCCCCGCCTAGCATATTTATCTGGGGTGCAGCTTAGATACATACACCCTCCATCGCCCTCTAGATCCACCCATACCTCCTCATACCAACATAATTCACGGGGTTCTTTTACGGTTGTGTGGTATAAACTGTCAACTATATGCCCGGTGTTGTACGCTGCTGTCATTCTGTATTTGGGACCCGGGGCATCCCCCGTCTGCACTTCTGCCTCGTGTTTTATTTGTGCCACACCATTTGCACGTCTCATTGTCACCATCATTAGCGTGCCGTTTGGTACTGCATTTGCACAGCATTGAAGGCCTAATTGACACACACAGAATATTAGGAGTAGAAAAACAATGAGGGGCATAAGTACTTTCACAGTGATTCCAAGCCATGTAGGCACCCACGAAAACAGGTTGTCGAACCAGGCGCTGGTCTCAGTTTCTCCTTCACTCTTCATCCTCTCGCCAAGTTCATGTACGGCAGCAATCACGTGTGACAAGGAACCATTTTGCATTGTCATTAGCCGTAGGGCCCACAGTTCCACCTTAATGAAGTTAAATCCTTCTTCAGTGTCGTTGGCCAGCTGGATGATTTCCCACCTTGTGATCTGCAGCCACTTGGCGTTTGCTCTTGCCTGGATGCTGGGAATAAGTGATGCAAAAAATGTCTCCACTGGGCTGAATAATCTATACTTGTCTGGGGTCTCAGCCAAGAGTTCGGACAACTTTATGGAGATATAATTGGATGACCTTCTTTTCTTTCTGAAAGTGCCTTGCTCCTGTTCTTCATGCAGAACATCTGTGGGCTCCTTCTCAGCTGGTGTTGGGAGTGGCATTTCTTCTTGTATGGGCATTTCACGCGTCCTGTTGATATGGCTCTCGGGAATTACCATTCGTGTGGAGTGCAGTGTTGCCATGGAACATGTCCCTTTCCAGGATTGCGGAAGATGCAGGTAGGCCATGCTGCCGCAAACCCAGTATGTGTCCATTGGAGTGGCGGTGCCTTTCCTCATGTCGGGGATTACGAGCAACTTGCTGCAATGTTTGTTTTTCTGCATGTCCTTTTTCCCTTCTCCATTGAAGCACAGTTCATACGAGATGCTCTTTTGTAACTTAAAGCGCTTTTCGATGGTGCTGACCCATGTTAGTTTGCTGATATGCTCAATCCATGTGGGGTGCATGTTCTCTGTACCCATGTGAGTTTATCTTCTGAGAGGCCCCGGAGTGCTTCTGCTTTGCACAGTACTTCCTCCTTCTGCCATTTGTTGTCAACATGTAACGTGCCTTTAATCACCAGGAATGGTTCTTTTATGCACACTACTCCTTGTGGCCGGGAGTAGCATGTGCTACCATTTTGTAGCAGTTCAAAAGATACTGTGTGTGCCTGAAAAGTATTTTTATCTGGCACAGCATAAGATGTACAAGACATTGGGCCTCTGCAACTGGTATTTCTTCTGGTAACAACACTTTGGGGGTACCTGAGGCGTGGGGGATAAGAGAGCAGAGGTAGCAGCTCTCATTGGTGGTCTGCTCTGCTGTATGGCTCATATCGGCATACCATTTATTTGCCTATTTGGGGGTGTTGGTGGTTCTCAACAGTATCTAAGTCGAAACTGTATTCTTCTCACTCTCCTTCTCCCTCTGTTTCCCTTCTTCTCCTTTCCACCCTCTTCTCTTCCGCCCCCCCCCTTTGCTAACTTCTTACAACACTGTGGAAGTTGTCATTGTCTCTATGCATCATCTTCCTCTTATCATACCTATCTCTGATAGTTGAGTCAGGGTTTCTGATTGCTTCTTCTATTGCGATAGTAGTGGGATACGGATGGTTTAATACCCATGTCAATTCTGAGGGTGTCTTATCATTCATTGTGTATACATTGAAATGTGCATCCTTCACTATAGGGGGTGATGTTGGCTTGTGCAACTCGGCGACATTGTTTGTAATGTCGAAGTCATGCTCTGGGGTCCAATAGCCCCATGCCAGCCTTGCCCCATGCCAGATAAAGTGGGTCCCCTTCTCAATTGCTTTTATGCCGGCACCCCCTTACCAACATCAATGGAGATGTATACTATAGCCCAGTACAAGAATAGGCCGAATAACACTGTGAAAAATACCACAGCACACAAAAACAGCATGCATTCATACGAAATAGCTAGGCTGTAACTCTCTCCTCCTTCTATTCCTCTCTACACTATTGCTACTTGTGTTCGGAGGCTTGTCCATGCCTGGTGAGTTTCCTAATATACGAAATATAAGCATTTGTTACTCATGCATAACAATATATACATTACATATCAGTTGTTTTAAACTCCCAACATTAATGTTTTATGTCATTCCTGCTTATCATTTGAAGTATTCACACTTCTGGCCATGTCCGTCCATCGCTGCTCCCACAATGTTATGTTTGGGGAGGAAGGAGGGAAGGAGGGAGGCATGTGTTGTGCTTACATCACTTCGCTGCTGGAGAGAAGAAAACATTAATTACACATTGCTTCTGTATACCACACCTTGAATCATGAAATACAATTATTTTCATCCGTTTTCTCATTATTTGTAGCTTACATATATTGTTGTCATATTTATTCTCATATTTACACTTCTTATCCTGACTAGAGTTTGTCAAACACTCAATGGGATATCAATTTCTCATCCAGTCCCTTTATTGTGTTTGAGTGACACCTTCATAAACCCCTTCTTTGGCATTTAGATCATCCATATTCCCGCAGGCTTTGCGCACATCCGTCAAGTGTATCCAATAGTGCAACCCCTCAACTCTTACAGCTGTGGGCGTACAGAATATTACCTTATATGGGCAATTGAACCTGGGTCCGTTCCACCTCCTTACAAAACTTCTAACATAAACAATGTCACCTGTCATCAGCTGGCAATCTGCGCGTTCCCTTGCGGGTGCTGTTGTATTTGCTGGCATGTCATGGGTGAAAGGCGGTGCTATTTGTTTTGCTATTGAACATGCTGTCTTTGTCAAGTTTCTGAGATATTCTTGGAACTCCTCTCCTAGGAAGGTGGTGCTCTGATGGGCGTCTGACTGCCTACGCAGGGGTGAGTGAGCTGTGGGCATCCTCCGACCTGTCACAATTGCATGTGGTGACAGGTGGTGGTCCTTACTTGGTTGATTCCTCATTTCAAAAAGTGCTGGGGGTAAACAATACACCCAGTTCTTTTTGAGCGTGTGGCACAGTTTAGACAATCTACTCTTGAGCAATCCGTTCATTTTTTCTACAACGCCATTCGATTGCGGATGATAAATAGTGCAGAGCTTGTGTGTTATGCCTAGCATTGCTGTAATGTGGTTGAACATGTCATTTACAAAATATGGATGACGTTGTAGATGCCCTAGTAAGGGAATACTTCTCTCACTAGGAATCTAGCCACGCATCGTGTGTCTGGGTGGGCACATGGTCCTGCCTCCACCCACCGGGAGAATGGGCACACCACTACAATCAGGTATCTGGCTCCATTACACCGTTCTCCCTTGTCGGCATAGTCTATGTGTAGTTCTCTAAATGGCCCTTCTGGCTTTGGTAGTGTTCCTCTGAGTATGCGTAGTGTCATGCCAGAGTTATAAGTCTGACACGTAATACATTCTACTATCAGTTTTGTGACATGTTCCTGCAATCTGAGGGCAAACCAGTTTTCTTGAATTTCTGCAATGATGTGCTGCTTGGCGTTGTGGGCTGGGAAGTGCAACTGTTTGAACGCTACCTCTAGCAAATTGGTTGGCATTACCACTTTGCCGGTGATGTTTTGTCTCCAGAGTAGATCAGTTGGGGACTGACCCCTGCTTCACCCATAATTCCTTTTCCTCGCCTGGCGCATCATGTTGTAATTCAATTATTTGGGAAACTGGTAGCGCATTGAAGCTTCCTGGCTGTTCTTCTTCTATCGCCTTCTATAATATGTACTCACCTGCTGGGCTCTTAGGTAGGTATGAGGACACTTTGGCAGCAGCGTCCGCTGCCGCGTTGCCCAATGAGATGACACCATCACCTCAAGTGTGGGCCTGACATTTCACGACTGCGACAAGCATGGGCTCTTTTAGGGCGTTGATCAGATCACTTAATAATGCTGCGTGTTGTACTGGTGACCCATCGACCCTCCTGAATCCTCTTCTACCCCATCGGGCCAGTCCCCCATGCACCGTGGTCGTCATGTAGGTGGAGACTGTGTACACTGTTACCATGCATCCCTTTTCTGCATGTAGTGGTTCTATCAACGCTACTAATTCTGCCGCTTGAGCCGAGAAATGTGGGGGCAACCTTTTTTGCACAATCACCTCGAACTCTCCATCCTCCACCCGCACTACTGCTGCTCCTATGTGCTTCTCCCCTGTCTCGCAGTCTATGGAGGCAGACCCATCAACAAAATAAATTTCACCTTCTGTTAATGCAGTTTCGTGTGGTTGTTGAGCGTCTTCGCTGTTCCCCATATATGTGGTGCAATCATGTTGTTGCATGTCCTCTACTGTGCATGCCTCTGTGATGAATGTAGCTGGATTTACACTTTTGCATCGCACCACGTGGATATTGGAGCTGGAGAAAATTAGTTCATATTCTGTGGCCATTTGTGTCTTCAGTGTGCTTTTTTACCTTTCTAGTATGGCAAACAAAGAATGTTCCACGTATAGAGTGACGGAGCAACCCATCACGATAGTAGAACATTTCTCTATTGCGAACAAAGCAGCTGCGAGAGCCTGTCCGCACGCAAAGTGTCCTTACATCACTGCATCAAGTGTTCCACTATAAAATGCCAGGGGTTTGTGGCCAAGCAACGTCTTCTGTGTCAACACAGCAGTCATAAGTGAGCCATTACAATGTGAGAACAAATATAATTCCTGTTGGTAATTTGGGGTCACAAGAACTGGTGTCATGACCCATAGAACTTGCCATTTCTGGACTTCCTGGTCCTTATCGCGACAGGGCTTATATTCCTTGTTACTCCCAACATGGCCGTGCCAAGTGACTTGCCTCGCACCAGCCTTTACGTCGGACACGGCGCGTTCTATAAATTGGCCACGCCCCCACGGCCCACGCGTCTCAACGCTATCATTAGGTAGTGACTAGACGTCTGTGTGCTGTTCAGCGAATCCACTATTCCTAGTTTCCTGGTCCCTTCTTCCTTCCTTCCACCTTTTCCCTCTAAATCTGCTCCCGGAATCATCAACCCTAGCGACCGCTACTTTCTTCCTGGACATCCTGGAACTGCGACCTTCCTGTAACTCTGAACGCGCTCTGGAGCCGGACGAGACTCGAGCGACCCTATACAAGACCCGATCCGTCCACAAGAGGAATCCTCCCGCGGAACAGAGCAAGAAGTGATCGCAGGTGAGACGGGGGAAGATTTACAACAGTTTGCGACGCCAAACAACTGACTCTGATACAGCTATGGAGAAAGCAGTCCAGGACCTCATGCGTGGCATGCAAGAACTAACAACTGAAGTGCAGAACTTAAAAGCGGAGAATGCTGCGTTAAAGCAACTTGTTTTGTCTCGCTACTCCGCTAACAAGGAGAGTGTGTTACTGGGTGGAGTGGTAGACAAATATGATGGCTCGGCAAAGTCCTTACGTGGATTCCTGGATTCCTGCTTGGTGCATTTTACTTTTAAGCCCTACTATTTTTCAACTTCCAGGGCGAAGGTGGGCTTCATAATCTTGCACCTTAAAGGGAACGCGTTGACCTGGGCCACTCCCCTAGTCAACTCTGGAGATGCCCTCCTGGATTATTATGATGGATTTATTCAGGCACTCAAAACTATGTTCGACCGCCCAGAACAGGTTTATAGTGCTCAGGAAGGGTTACTTGATTTCCGACAGGGATCCCAGGATATGCTAACGTATGTTACTAGATTCAAACAACTGGCCAAGGAAGCATATTGGTCCTCAGAAGCAAGTTTCACTCTATTTCGCAGGGGTCTAAATGAGGATATAAAGGATGAATTAGCCAGAGTGGCTCGTCCTAGCTCATTCCAGGCTCTTATGGATCTAGCATGCAAATAGACTTCTGAATCCATGAAAGAAAGGCTGAACGAAGAAAGACCAATATACCCTTTCAAAAGTACTCCCTTGAGACTTCTGTAAAAACTGATCCTGCCCCAACCGCTGACATAGATCCGGAACCCATGCAAATAGGAGCCTTCCGTGGACCTATTTCCCCACAAGAAAGGATGAGAAGGATCCGCACAGGTCTGTGCATGTATTGTGCCTCGGATAAACACCTTGTTAGAGAGTGTCCTCTAGCCCCTCCACGGCGTTCGGGAAATGCCAGCTCCCGAACCTAGATGGAGCGAGGTGTCGGGAGAGAGATGTTTGCTCCACATCAATTCCATCCTTGAACTCTCCTGGACAAAACAATTTGGTGATACTACAGGCCTTCCTGTCGCCCTCCAAGAATAAGACCTATCCCATTCTGGCCTTGGTAGACTGCGGAGCTATGGGAATTTTCATTGATCAAGACTGGGTTGTTAGTCATCATATTCCGTACGAGACACGAAGCATCATGCAGCCGGTGGAAGCAATCGACGGAAGACCCCTCTCTTCAGGGCCCATAAGCCTGCAGACAAAAGAGATCCAACTTTCCATAAACCATCACCAAGAGCGGATTACATTCGACATCATTAGGTCAGCCCATTACCCCATGATATTGGTTATGCCCTGGTTACAAAAGCACAATCCGTATATCAATTGGACAGCAGGATCACTATTCCTGGGCTCAGAGTTTTGTATGTCCCACTGTCTATCCCTGGATCCCTCCTCGACACCTCCTAAAGAGCCACTAAGAGACCAGAAAACACCACTCATGGTTTCCAATATCATACAAGTCACAGAGGCCTATCAGGGATATGCTGATGAATTTTCAACTGCCATAGTCCAGGCCGTACCCCCTCACAGACCTGAAGACTGTGCCATAGATACAGATCCCTCAGCAGTGATTCCCTTCAGCAGAATGTTCATTCTTTCTGAACCTGAGAAAAAGGCCCTCCGAGAATACCTGGACACCAATCTTGAAAACGGCACCATAAGACCCTCAAAATCTCCAGCGGGTGCTTCGTTGTTCTTCGTTCCCAAGAAGGACACCAAGGAACTCAGACCTTGCCTCGACTATCGTGGCTTGAATCAATGTACCCTCAAAGATCGGTACCCACTGCCCCTGATATCAGATATCCTGGAAGCTGTGAGAGGTGCTGTAATATTCACAAAGTTGGATCTCCGGGGTGCCTACCATTTAATCCATATCCGGGAAGGAGACGAATGGAAAACAGCCTTTAGAACACCCTTTGTTCACTATGAATATCTAGTCATGCTATTTGGACTAGCTAATGCTCCCGCAGTCTTTCAACGTTTTATGGACAGGGTGTTTTCTGACATGTTATTCCTCTTCGTCATTGTCTATCTGGATGACATATTGATCTTTTCCAAGGATCCTCTAAACCATGAAGAACATGCAAAGGCAGTATTACAACGACTCCGTGAACATAAACTTTTAGCCAAACCCGAAAAATGCTTGTTTCACGTTACTTCTGTCCACTACCTAGGATTCATCCTTAGCCCAGAAGGAATTGGTATGGACCCTTCAAAGGTAAAAGCCATACTGGCTTGGCCCGCTCCCACATCTGTGAAACAAGTTCAATCCTTCCTGGGGCTTGCCAACTTCTACTGGAAGTTAATTTCTACCTGTTCCGAGATCGTTCAGCCGATTGTTGCTCTCTTGAAGAAAGACACCCCTTTTATCTGGTCTACACTGCAAGATAAAGCATTCCAACAATTGAAGAGTTCACGCAAGCCCCCGTCCTGGCCCAACCCGACATAAATCGCACATTCCTAGTGGAAATGAATGCCTCTAACTACGCCATAGGAGCGCTCTTGAAACAGGTACTTGAGGATAAACTGGAACACCCCATTGCTTACCTCTCACGAACCCTGACTCCCAGTGAGACACACTATTCCGTTCCGGAAAAGGAACTGTTAGCCATCCACCAAGCCTTCACTGAATGGCAACATCTACTTCTGGGTGCTAGATATCCAGTTTAGGTCCGCATGGACCATCGGAATCTTCAAATTGTACAATCGTTGGAGTGCAGGAACAGTCGTCAGGCGCGTTGGGCCTACTTCTTTGCCCAGTACCAATTCCAAATCACTCATGTTCCCGGAACACAAAACATGATTGCTGATGCCTTATCTTGACGTCCTGACTATGTAACCACTAAAGACAAGGCCTATTCTAAAATGTTTCCCCACACGATCTTTGTAGCTCAAGCAGTCAACCTCCTGGAAGAAATCCGAGTGCAAACCCAGTCCTCTGACATCTGGAAGGATATTTCAAGGAAGAATTCATGGAACCTAAGAGTTAAGGAAGGATATTTATTCAAGGACAATGCACTGGTCATTCCTACACAGAAATTACAACAAAGAATGATAAACCTCTGCCATGATACCCTTCACTCCGGACATCGTGGCATAATTAACACCCTTCCGTTTTATACAAAGACAGTTTTGGTGGCCTGGAATGAAGACCGACGTACAACAGTACATCAAAGCTTGTGCTGTCTGCAGTCAAAACAAACATGATAACAAGAGACCGGCGGGTCTTCTACTACAACCATCACTGCCAACAAGACCATGGGAATTCATTGCTACAGACTTCATTGTGGAATTACCACCTTCCCGAGGATACATGACCATCATGGTAACCATAGACTTGTTCACTCATATGGCTCCTTTTACGCCTCTGTATAAACTACAATCCTCCTCAGAACTTGCTGGAATCTTCCTGGAAGACATTTTCCGTCTTCATGGACATCCTTCCAAGATCATATCGGACCGAGGACCTCAATACGTCTCACAATTCTGGAAACATCTGTGTCGTACTCTAGGGATCCAACGCGCTCTCTCATCAGGTTATCACCCACAAACCAACAGAGCCACAGAACGTGTAAATCAGACTCTAGAGCAATATGTTGTTTTGCCACCAAGGTTCAGGATGACTGGTCTCTCCTTGTGCCCTTGGCCGAGTTTGCCTACAACAATTCTGATCACTCAGCAGTCAAGGTCAGCCCTTTCTATTGCACTCAAGGTTTTCACCCCTCCGTTTTCCCTTCTGTTCTTCCACATCCCACACCAGTACCTACTCTTGACTCATGGATTGAGACTCTCATCAACATACACAAGGAAGCCAAGGAACAACTGGAAGAGGCCCAGACACGCACTAAGCATTATGCGGACTCCAAAATAAGATCAGCTCCTTCGTATTCTGTTGGTGATCAAGTCTGGTTGTCCTCGAAACTATTACCACGACACCTACGGCCAAACAAATTAGCCCCCCGGTACTATGGACCATTTTCCATAAAGGAAATCATGAATCCTGTCTCATTCCGGCTGAAGCTACCAGACTCCTGGAAGAGAATACACCCAGTCTTTCACACTTCTCTATTGAAACCCTACATTCGATCCACCCGGAAAACCTGCAGACCCACTCCTGTGATTGTGGACAATCAACTGGAATATGAAGTGTCCAGAATATGCGATTCCAGGTATAAACGGGGTCGACTTCAATACCTGGTTGAATGGAAAGGATATCCTCCTAGCGAGAGAACCTGGGAATCAGTTTCTAACCGAAATACCCCTCGATTGCTTAGAAGATTCCATCTCATACACCCGGGCAAACCTAGTGGAACAGGTTTTCGGAGGAGGCATGCTGTCATTACCCATAGAACTTGCCCTTTCTGGACTTCCTGGTCCTTATCGCGATGGGGCTTATATTCCTTGTTACTCTCAACATGGCCATGCCAAGTGACTTGCCTCGCACCAGCCTTTATGTCGGACACGGCACGTTCTATAAATTGGCCACGCCCCCGCGGCCCCACACGTCTCAGCGCTATCATTAGGTAGTGACTAGACGTGTGTGTGCTGTTCGGCGAATCCACTATTCCTAGTTTCCTGGTTCCTTCTTCCTTCCTTCCACCTTTTCCCTCTAAATCTGCTCCCGGAATCTGCAACCCTAGCGACCACTACTTTCTTCCTGGACATCCTGGAACTGCAACCTTCCTGTAACTCTGAACAAGCTCTGGAGCCAGACGGGACTCGAGCGAGCCTATACAAGACCCGATCCGTCCACAAGAGGAATACTCCCGTGGAACAGAGCAAGAAGCGATCCCAGGTGAGACGGGGGAAGATTTACGAAAACTGGTGCAGTCGATATCAGTTCCTGAAGTGTGCTGAAAGCTATGTGCATTTATTGTGTCCATTGCATCTTGGTGTTCTCTTTTTGTGCCTCTTTAAGGGCTTGTAACAAGGGCTTTGTGTATGACGCATAGTCTAGTATCCATGCCCAGCAATAATGACACATGCCGAGAACGTTCTGCATCTCCTTCACAGTGCTGGGCTCTTTAACTGCTTTTATTGCTGCTGCCCTGTCTGGTATTATTATTTTACCATCTTTTGATATCAGTTGGCACAAATACAATACCTCTGTCAGGCAATACTGCAACTTCTGTCTGTCTACCTTTTACCCCTTCTGGGCCAAGTGTGTCAGGAAGGTGATTGAGTCTTTTCTGCATTCGTTCTCAGTCTTTCCGCAGACCAGCAGTTCGTCTACGTACTGAATTATTGGGCTCACTGTGCATATGTTCCCGAGGTCTTCATGCAATATTCTGTTAAATATGCTGGGGCTTTCACAATATCCTTGAGGCAACCGACAATGTTCATACCTTTTCCCCCCTAGGGTGAATGCTGTTAGATACAACGACCCTCGATAGAGTGGTATCGAAAAGAATGCGTTCTTGAAGTCTACCACCGTAAAGTGAGTGGCTTCTGTTGGAATGCTGCAAAGTTTTGAGGCAGGATTTGGGACTAAAGGGAACTCCTTCTGGACCACATCATTGAGGGGGCATAAATCTTGAATCCTCCTCCATGCTCTTCCCTTTCCTTTGTTAATCAGATAGATACAGGTGTTACAAGGTGAGCTAAAAGGTACTATTATGCCCTGTACTATTAGTGCATAAACTGTGTCTTTTATTCCTTCCTCTGCTTCCCTAGATATAGGGTATTGTTTTACTCAAGATAGAATGGCTCCAGGTTTGAGCTTGATCTTTACTGGTGTTACTTCGCGGAGCAGTCCTACGTCGTGTGGGCCTGTTGTCCACAGCTGCTGGGGCACCAGGGACATGTCTTCCTCGAAATACGCTGGTGGGGCTCTGATCATGGCTACAAGGGGTAGCTGTACTTCTCGCCTTTGGATCATTATTTCACAAGGGATTGGTATTTCCATTACTATTTCTCCTGTGTCTCCTGTGTCACTAAAGAGTTCTTCATCAGATAGATCTCGCAGAGCCACATTGGCATCAATGCACAGTACTGTTCTCCACTGGCACCCCTGCATGTCCATTGCTATCACAACTATCCTGTGTGCTGATACTTGCACAGCATGTATGTCCAGTGGCACGATAGAACCTGGCACTATTTCTGGGCCTGCCACTGGGCGAAATATGAATTCAGAGGGCACTCTCCATTTATTGTTCTTTAGCTCTGGCACCACGCGTATTAATATCCTTAACCCCTGTATGAAAATGTCAGGATTCACAGGTGTGCCTCATGTCTGTGGAAAGCTTACTTGAGTGTGTATTAGTAGCATTGCTCTCATTGGACATATGCCAGGCGCGGAGCATTCTATTCCTCTTTCTGTAAATGAGATGGGGATATTGAGTTTACTAAGAAGGTCCCTTCCCAGCCCATAGGGGCCTGTACGGTCTTCCGTACCACTGTTACGTCTAGTTCTTCTGTGTATGGAACCTCGACCACCGCCCCAGAGAACCCCTGGAAACCTGCCTTCCTTAAGACTCTATTTTTCCGCTCCCGAATCCACCATGAAAATAAACTGTTTGTTTCCAATCTCTGCCCCAATCTCTGCCCCTACGGGTGGTTCCTCTGCTGCATCGCAAGTTAACGATAGTATTGGACTCGCAAGCACTCTCTGTAGGCAGTCCTATGCTGAATGCCACTGGAGTTCATCTACATCAAAAACATTCCCTGTTACAATGGCGGTTCCCCTGCATGGTGTGGTTGGGGCCCCATTGGTGGTAGTGGCATAGGTTTGATTGTGCATGTGGGTAGTGTGGTTGTGGCACTGGGGGTGTGTATGTGCGTTCTGGGGGGCATGGGGTGATCACCGGTGTGCCGGGGGTCAGGCTGACCGTCTCTCCTCCCACTACCCATCAGCAATCCATGTGGGCTTCCTGGGTGAGGATGTCCGCTGGCGTATGGGTTACTTGGCCTACTTCGACACTCTTGCATAAAATGGCCCCACCTCCCGCACTGCCAGCATTGTCCTTGCAGTCCTCCTCTTGACCCTCTGAACCCTGCACCACCTCCCTTGGGTCCTCTAAATCCCCCTCTATTTCCTCGCCTACCCCTTGACTGCCACTGTTGCCCCTCGTATCCATTTTCCTCCATCCATGGTTCCTGACTATTACCTGTCCAGTTGGCCACCATCTGCAGTGGGACTCCCGTCTGCCCGTCCTCTTCCTCCCACTCCCTTCCTGCCACGCTGGTCACTACAGCTGCAATGACCTTCAGTAACTTACTCTGTACTAATTTGGCTTCTTCTGCCAGCCGCTGCTGTGCCATCTCTTTCTCTTTCTCTTTGATCCTTTACAGTGGTGCACTATAATGCTTTGAATTTCTGGCCACCCCCTGGCTTCTATCCCAGCTATTTTATCAAGGGCCTTCTGCACTTCCTTCGGGAGCCCTCTTTTAATAATGAAATAGAACAGGGATGTGGACTGGTCCTAGGCCGTACCCGTTTCGGCTCTCCACATGTCCTGCACCTGAAGGATGAAGGATATCACATCTTCCTCATCATTCATGGTACATTGCATTACTGACTGTAAATCAGGGGTGTCTGGGAATGTTTCCCTCAGCGCGTCCCACACGCGTGCTCGCACTGTGTTAAACGAAGCCCCATCATGGCGGTCACAATCTAGCATTACTCCTGGGAACCCCACCTTCGTCCAAACCCTATTAGCCTGCTCTCCCACCGCAGACACAAGCAAGCTCTTAACATCCCCCACCACCAAGGGCACGCCTGCCGTGTGTTTTTCAAACACATATATCCACTTGCTGGCATCTCCAGAGAGTGGGGGTAACTGCTTGAGCAGGTTGGCCTTGTCCATTTGGGCCCATGGTATGTAGTTTGGCCTCCCCACCCCCCAGTGTATCAGAGGCAACTGTAAATCCCACCCCTTTTTGTGCTCACCTTCTTCCCTTTCTTTCCAATTACCGCTATACGCCCGTCCTGTTTCTCAACCTTCCTGTCCATTCCTCTAGTGGTGACAACCCTTCTGTAACCAGAGCTCTCCCAGTGGCGATCCCCAATCTTATGTCCTCTTCCTGCTCTTCTATTTCGCTCCAGTTCTCCTCCTCTCTTTCTGATAGTGCCCCTCCTTCTTTTGCTTCTCGTCCGCTTTCCACAGCATTTATTTCTATTATTCGCATTGGGGTATCATTAATTCGGAACAAGATCTCTCAATTTTTCCATCCATCTTCTCCTCTCCCCGTGCTTGGTGGTGGCGTGTCATCTCCGTTCACCTGTGGGGTGGATGTCCCTCCCCCCTCCCCCATTGTCCTTATACGGGACAATTCTGTGCGGGCCATTGTAAGGCGTGATTCCAGATCTTGGGACTGTGGGCTGTGCCACATACACGGGGTTACTGTATCCTTCAGCAGGTTCAGGTTTTGACACTAAGGGATATATGCGTGTTACCTCTATATTCTTTTCATTTTGAGTGGGTGGCCCTGCATTGCCAGCTGCTGTCAGGGGAGATGTGCTTTGCTCATCATCCTTACCTGGCGGCACCTCCTCAAATAGGCACCACAGAACCAATATCTCTTTTCTATTATGGAACTGCCTTCCCTTGTACTTAATGAACAAACAAGTGGCAACCATATACAATACTTCCTTATCGAAAGACCCCCCTTCCGGCCATACCTGGGCCAGTCCCTCCCCCTTCAATTCCGTAATCCACTGCCCATGGTATTTCCTAATCTTGTCAGCATAACCTGGTAGTGTCTTACAAATATGAGCTAGGGGCGTTTCTGCACCTATTGTACCTTGCTCCTATGACTCCTTACCTGATTGGCCTACCGTGTGCGTTTTCGCCGCTTGTATACCCAATTAACTTTTACGTTGCAGTCCTCACTGCTCAATTACCTTTTAATGCCTTTACACTGCACTAAGTACCAAACAATTTCTTTTTTCAATCAACAAATCTGCATTGCACATTATACACCAACAATGATCACTTCACATATGGGATAAACATTTAACATTTACATAGACAACAAAAAACATAGACACAGACATGACACTCCCCTGTTCCCAATGTCCCGTTCTTCTCACCCACTCCCGTGTTATGTTGCCAAGTTTTACCCCCCCTTTTTCTCCCTCTCTCAATCCACCCACTTTGGAGGGCAAGGGAATGAATAAGAAAAAAGGTCAGAAAAAAGTGTTTCTACCTAATACTCTGGGTTCCTCTGCGAACCCCTTTATTTCCTTTTCCTTTTTCACTTCAATTTCTTACACCTTTATATCCTGTACTAGTCGAGATAGCACTATGCAGCGGCACCTTCTACTCCCCACGGAGATAGGATCCCTGTTAGCTTCTTATCCCTTTTACTTCATTTCTGTCCTAATGGACATATGCGATAGGAAGAAGATAGTAGGAAAGATAGCCAAAGACCCCGGACTCTAGAACCTCTTGTCACTTTTCCAATGCTACAAAAACCGTTTTCTTTATACCCTTGACCCTTCCTAATCTGACTAACACCCGCGACTTTAGTATCACTCACACTTAATACTCACGTGTCTGTCTTAATCCGATACCCTCTGGACCCAAACAGCAGGGCGCTGCTCCTCGCTCAAAGACCACGCCCGGCTCCGGCGAGTGGTATATATGGGTTTTGTTAAGAGGGATCCCGTACCCGCTCACCCTACTGCGTGCGCACGTCTAAGTGGACCAGTTGCCGTTGGCAGGTAGCTCTTGAGGGAGCGCTCAGGGTCAAAGCAGAGGGGTATCATGTGCCAGAAGGACGGGAAAGAACGCAATCACATCGGGGTCACCTATGAAGGTGAGAGGCCCCCCGCTGGTCTTCTAGTGAACTACCACCAGAGTCAATAAAGGTAAATCCTGGAGGGAATAAGACCGAGACCAAGTGAGAGTGATGTCAAAGGGCCTCATTACGACCCTGGCGGTAAGGGGTTTACGCCAGCGTTAGCTGCGCCGACCCCTTACCACCAATTACGAGGTCCCTTAGCGCCATGGCGCTTTTAACACCTGCTTTTAGCAGGTGTTAAAATCCATGGCGCTAAGGGACCATGGAGTTAATTACGCCACCGTAATTTACGGTGGCGTAATTAACGCCTTCCCCACTCCCATTATGCCCTATGGGGCAAAAATGGGAATGGGGAAGGGTAAATGGGGATTGGGGACTTACCGCCCCGCCGACCTCGGAATGGGGCGGTAAGTCCGCCAACCACCATGGCGTAAACGTAGTTTACGCCATGGTGGTAAAGTCACGGCCCAGGCGGTAACTTACCGCCTGGGTCGTAATGAGGCCCAAAGGCTTTTATCTAAAATTAGGGCAAACAGAATCTACTCTGCTCACGCCGACAGCGCTCTGCAGAAATCATGTTGCAAATTACTTTTATACAGAAAAATTGTCATTGAGTTGTGGGAAGGCGTAGGGGGCACATGAATGGTCGGGATTGGTTACTAAGTGGAGGCACCTATGGGTGCTATATGGTCGGCGATTGCTGATTGGTCCTTGGGTGGGGGGTGAGTTGACATCATGATGTGCTGTGCGAGGTCAGGAGTTCATCCGGGATCGTCTTGTCCAACCTCTGACGACTGGACACTTTTAATTATATTTTGCCCTTGTGGCCACACATTCTCATCCGGTTGCATACTTAATCATTTCAGTTGGCAATGAGCTGCACATGGGAAAACAAAGCATGCATTTCCAATATTGGATATCAATTCCGTGCCTTCTACCAAGGGTATTGTTTTCATGAAAAGAAACACATAGACATATTTGGATACCGGGTTGGGGGCATTTCTTCATTATTGACAGGGGGAAGCAGGGGTATATGGTTACTTCGAATGGATTTCAGGAAACACATTTCATCTGTGGACATATCGGGCCTCATTACGACCCTGGCGTTGAGGGTTTAACGGCGCCGTAAAAGGTGTCGGCGCCGTTAAAACCTTAACGCCTGATTCCGAGTTTCCTTTGCGGGACCCGGCCTTAACGCCTGCTTTTAGCAGGCGTTAAAGTAGGGTGCCGCAAAGGGACCTTGGTGCTAAGTACGGTGCTGCAATTTGCGGCACCGTACTTAGCGCCTTCCCCATTCCCATTGAGCCCTATGGGGCAAAAATGGGAATGGGGAAGGGCTCATGGTGAATGGGGAATTACCGCCCCGCCAACCTTGGAATGGGGCGGTAATTCCGCCATTCACCATGGCAGACCCCGGCATGGACCATGGTGCTAATAGCACCATGGTTTAGCACCGGGGTCGTAATGAGGCCCATCTTGTCTTCGAGGGCCTTTCTGATCGTGTGTCTAACCAACATAACTCTACACTTGGACAGGGTATTCAGGAATGGGCGTAAGGTCCTCTTACCAACGTCTTTGGTTTCATATCCAATAGAAACTGTGGGGTTTAGTTACGATTACATACAACAGGGTACTGCTTCATTTGTATCTAGCTACTTCTATATCTGAACTCAATATTCTATAACATCATTCAAGCTTCACCCAACTCCAGAGGAGGGGGTGTCGCTATTATCCACAAATGTAGTCTCACCACGAGACTAGCCCGAGCCATCAACGTCCTCTCTTGTGAAATACTCTCAGTTAAAGTCCCTCTTACCCATACTCAAACTCTCACCATCCACCTGATCTACCGCCCTCCAGGCCCAATAGGCACTTTTGACGAGGACATTAACACCATCTTAGCCAACAACCTTAAAAGTTCCACCCAAGTACTCACCTTGGGGGACTTCAATATGGGCTATAACGACCCAGAAGACCAAATTGCTAGCACCACAGCCAATACCCTCTCCGAACTAGGTTTTGTACAAAGAAGCATGGCACTCACACATGCTAAATGCAGAATAATTGACTCGATGGCCGACTATAACTGCCTAGCGAACATCACTAACATTTCACCTTTAGTCTGGACCGACCACCACCTGGTATCGTTCATGCTCTCCACCAACCGACCACCACCATCACTGAATATTAGGGCCCCCCCTACACTCACGAGAAACAAGAAGAGCATTACAGTCGAGAGACTCATCCCTAACCTTCTCCCCACACTCAACACACTCCCTGAAAATGTGGACCCAGAGATCCTTGTCGAAGAATATAACAAAATCATGGCTACCTCACTGGATCTAATTGCCCCCCTCAAACTCAGACCAAGCAAACCCAAAACGCATCTAAACAATTGGCACACACCATTCCTCAAAAACCTAAGGCAGCAAAAAGGAAACTGCGAGGCTATTTGGAAAAAAAAACTCCCCTCAGCAGCTAACAAACTCAAACTCTCAAAACTAACTGCCCTTTACAAAAAAGAAATATACCTGGCTAAATGAACTTCCTTTGACTCTCTTATATCCCAAGCAAAATCAAACACAAAGGAACTATTCTCCATCCTTAAAGAAGTAGAAACCGCTATAGTACCACCAGATACCTGCACCAAAGATAAGAATTGGTGTTCAGAAATCCAAAACGCCCTAGCCAATAAGATCGCTACCTTACAGAATAAAATGTCCCATAAAAAAGCCTCCTTAAATGATCCCCTCCCCTCTAAAATACCGGAGACGCCTACTATAAGAGAAATCACCCGTTTCAATTTCTCCAAAGTCACTACACTTGAAGTGGAAAAAATCATCCTGTCTCTGAAACCCTCCAATTGTCAAGGAGATCTGTGCCTGGCACAGCTCATCAAAGATGCCGCCTGTGACCTCTCCCCTTTAATTACGAAACATATTAATGCTTCCTTCTTTACTGGCTCTATCCCTACTAATCTAAAACAATCTTGGGTACGTTCATTACTAAAAAATCCTACACTTGACCCAGCCGCGCCCACCAACTACAGACCTATAACGACCGTACCATTCCTTCTAAAAATCCTGTATAAGGTCGCCTATGTACAAATACAGAGGTACCTGGAAGAACATCACCTCTTAGGAGCTTGGCAATCAGGCTTCTATCCTCAACAAGGGACGGAAACTGCCCTCATCGACCTGAAAGGTCAGATCGATAAGCTCAGAGATAATGGCCAAGCCGCCCTACTCCTCCTCCTTGACCTCTCTGCTGCCTTCGACTTGGTAGACCATTCTATCCTGTGCACACACCTCCACACATCAGCCAACTTCTCTGCTGAGGCCAACACCTGGATCAGCTCATTCCTTAACGGTAGAAACATAAGGGTCTTCTCACCCACAGCAGCAGCAGGCCCTATACCTATCACCTGTGGGGTGCCACAGGGCTCCTGTCTCTCCCCTACATTGTGCAATATATTTACTAAGCCCCTCTTCGATGATTTGGATCATCTCGGTATCACCTACACCAACTATGCGGATGATACCCAGATCCTCCTTCCACTTTCTGGAGATTATGAAAAGGATTTGGCCTTGGTAAATAGAGTGTACATCATCATTCAGGCATGGATGGCTAAACACGGACTATGCCTTAATGATGATAAAACTGAACTTTTCATCCCAGGCACTACCACTAGCCTAAAGAAACTAGGACCTGCCTACTGCTCCTTCGTGATTGATGGCAACAACATCAAAGTGGGACAAGAGGTCAAAACATTAGGCTTCTACCTGGATTCCAAGTTCTCCTTCAATAGACAGGTGAGCTCCCTAGCATCATCCATAGCATACACATGCAAATTGATCCGCGCAGACAAACCATTCCTGTCTGACATTAGTTGCCTCACCATCGCTAGAGCCCTTATACTGTCCCGTCTAGACTTTTGCAACGCCCTCTATGTGGGATCCTCTAAAGCCACCACTAGCAAACTAAAAACTCTTCAGAATAATGCTCTTAGAGCAGCTCTGGGCATTTCTAGAAGAGAGCATATTACATCTTACAGCCAACAACACCACTGGCTGTCCATCAAAAACAAAATTCTCTTGAAAACGGCGTCACTCACTCATAATCCCTTAACAACGCAGCACCGATCTATTTAATTGACAGATTTTACAGACAGTCCTCCATTAGACCTACAAGAACAGCCTACAAAGATTGCCTCTCTGTCCCTAACTTCAAACGCTCTATGGCAACAGCTTCCCCATAAAAGCAGCCAAATTGTGGAACTCCTTGCCGCCTACTCTCAGAAAGGACCTGCCCTATCAAAATTTCCACTACAAGGTAGTTCTATGGCTGGAAAACTCAGGCCCAGAAACTCATTTAGGTGCCAAGTCTCTCCCACTCATGCCACATGCACACATTGTACTCGTGCCACATGCACACATTGTAACCATGTGTGCCTACTTGTACATTTGTATATTATCTTGTGTATCCTCACTGTGTTTATGTACATATCATGATTGTTGTAATATATTATGTCAGGGGTTTTGACCCATGTTAGAGTTATTATGCTGCAACATTTGGTGCTTTGGGCTTAGGAAATCCAAGATGGCGGAAAAGCCCACATTTGCGCCAGGATCCAGGAAAATCGCGCAGTTTTTGCGCACACCAAATGGTCGCCAGACCTACCACCCACCAGTGCGAGCGTGATGGGCCAGGAGTGCCATGGGTGAAATGTGTGCAAAAGGAAAAACAGCAGTGCCGGTTGGCTCAAAAAGCGCTTTGAAATCACCTTTGTTTCTCTGAAATGCAAGCTAAAAATGCCTATTTTAGACATTGCAAGATATTCAAAAATCTCACTGAACACCAGCAGACATTTTACAGAATGTATTCTTGTGTGCATACAAAATCTGGAAAGAGAAAGAGCCCAAAATAATGTTCATAATGAAACTGGCTGAGCCGTGGATGTCAGCAGCTGAAGTGAAATTGGACTGAAAGACACTAAAATCTAAATGTTTAAAATAAATGAGTGACCTACTGTTGAGTGTCACATAGTTTGCAACTGTTAAATGTCATAGTTTTGAACTTAGAATCAGCGTTCTAGCTGCATGTATACAAATTGTAAGTTTGTTTTGAATGAAGAAAAACTGGGAACAAAAGTGACATTTGGCTGAAGCCTGGCTTGAAGTGAGTGAATTCTGCCCAGCAACTACCCCGGACAGGAGTTGAAACTTGCTCAGCCACTCTTCCCAGGCCGGGCTGCATTCTGCTGCCCCCATCAAAAGGAGATGGCACCTCCCTGACTGGATTAGGGGAGGAGCAGCTGGGGACTGCAGGAAACTGAACAATGAGCCTTCCTTGGCTCAGGCAAATGTTAAATTAGGGGGGGTTGTAAATGGCTTCCTCTTGAGAGAAACAGGGAGGGGCAGTGCCTCTCTGAGGAACTTGAGTTGGAGGAAGTGGACAAACCAGAAATTCCACCATGTGCTTTGGGAAACCACACCCCTCTGGGCCAGAGCATAATTTTAAAAAAGATAATAATTCATAGTACGGACTTATAATTAATATCATTAGTCTTGTGATTTTTCTGTGCACATTTTAAGAGGTGTTAGAACTCTGTACCATGTTCTGAGGCAAAACCCAATGAACTATGGCGATTGCAGACACGGGGTTCATGCTAGACAAATGAAAATTCACTGGAATATGTGTAGAGAGATGGTGTACATCTGTGTCATTTTTGGTAAAAATCCAATATTGGTAAACCAACCAAAAAGTGCAAAATGTTGTCATTTCTTAATCCAAACTCTTAGAAACATCAGAGTTGGAACAGAAACTACCTTATGTGATATATGATGTGTATATGTAATGTCAACCACTTGTGTATCTGGGAAATGTGTTTAGTTATGAAAATGATTTTCTAAGGTAAAAGCAAAGGGGAGTGTTCTTTCTGTATGCCATAAAGATGACACCTGATGACTCACTGCTCCATTCTCAAATCAGGTCAAAGAGAAATCCTTGACCTATCAAATCGTGAGTGGGTTGTGCAAAGAAAGTTAGCATCCACACCCATTTTCAAAAGACATAAAAAGAGCCACTGGAAGCCAGACAGGGACATTAATTTTCCAACCTTCAACTGAATTCCTGCGCAGCACTTTGACGGAGAACTTCACTCCAGAACTTAAAGCAGAGAGACCTGGACCACCAGCTAAATCCTTTTTCAGCAGGCCTTCAGAATCCAGCAATCCAACCAAACTATTCTACAGCCGGGCGAGCTGTTGGATTCTTTGCCAAGAACTTTTGCCAGAACCGGTAGCAGACCCAGAAAGCAGTGCTGTATCCAGAGAGACCAGACCAGATCGCTGTGAGCAGAACCAGAGATCCAGGCCAGACCAGCAGAGCAGAGCTGACCCAGATAGCTGTGACTTCAGAACCAACCGCCTGGAGTCCAGTCCCAACCTGACCAGACCCTGACGGCCTATTTCAAATATATAGTGTGAGAACTCAGCTAGAACTGTGCAGAACCCATCTCTTAGCTTAAAATAATCTGATTCAAAACATTTGAACCTGTCCAGAACTGCATCATAGGAATCGTGTGTCCCTTCTCCGATTTTCAACCTGTAAAAGTGTCATTTTTCCATTTTGAATCATTATTTAATTTCTGAAAATCTACCTTCACGAAATTGTCCGTATCTTCTAAACCGTTTGTGCTAGAAGCAAGATTTAACTTTCATTTTAAAGCTAATATTCTAGGCTTTCCAACGAACCCAGACCCAACTTTCTATTCATTATAGATTCCGTAATCGTAATTCATTACGATTCCGTAATCATGCTCGACGCACTCAGAAAAAGTGACGCGATTTGCGATTTGGCTGAAATTTCTTCACGTGTCAAAATAGTAGCTTCCTGCTTTCCTTTGCTGAAATTCGTTTGCAACCTGACAATCATTCATAGAGCATTGATAAAGTGATCCTTAACTAATTTGAAGTAGCTATCACCCACCCTGAATCTCTTTTAGGGAATTAAAATCATTTTTTGCATATTTTTCCCTTCTTTGCATACCACCTTTAAAGTACTTTGCCTGTGTATAAAATCATCCCTGTTTCTCTAAGCTTGCTAGGGGGGAACTGAATTTGTATTGTACTGTGATTGTATTTCTGAAGACTGTGTGTGTTACTTCCATCTCCTTACATTGCATAGGGGGGGAGTGAATAGTCAGAGAAAAAGTGATCATATTATCTTTTGCTGAAATCATATCAAGTTTATTTCTGTACTGCCTTTTATTCATCTTTGCATCTCCTTGAAACCATAAAGCATTCCCAGCTACCTTGTTCTTTCCGTACCAACTCCTAAGTAATAAAATAAGTGTGCTAGTATAACATTATCCATTGTTGATCGACATTATACTCATAAGTGTGATATCAAATATTAATTTATTATAAAAGTGTGATATATATATATATTGTTTACATTTTTCCAATAAATCTTTTAAATTGCAAAACAAACCTACTTCTTGGCTCAGTGAGGTCAGGGGGATTCAAAGAGAGGGGTGTTATATAAGGGTTTATCATCCAGAGTATAACTTGTCATAAAAATATATAAATAAGGGCTTCCCTTGGGCGTCCCAGACGAGGCACTGACTTAGTGGGATTGCTGTATTTAAGTCATTTAACAGAGTGGGGGCTAGTAGCCGGGGATTCTGGATTAGATCTATCACTTATGCAGATTAATACAGTGTGTTAATTGACAGGATATATAAATTCTGTTGGATCACTACGACGTGTTACACTGTAAAAACACCCCTCAAAGGAACGCTCTAAGTACGGTGCTGCAATTTGCGGCACCGTACTTAGCGCCTTCCCCATTCCCATTGAGCCCTATGGGGCCTATGGTCTGTTTTGCAAAAGAAAATACAAACTTCTGTAAGTCAGGAAGGAAATCAAATTCCAGAATGACGACCTTGGTAGATATCAAAATAGCCAGAGAACACCTCTTACATAAGCTATTTGTGAGAGGTGAGTGGGATCATCAGGACCAAGCGGTCTGGTTGCAGGCAATCGCACCCCAGATCACTGAAACAGGGTCAGATATATGGATAGATCAGGGTCCCTTACATGTGGCCCTGAGTGAACTATATATGGCCCCTAAGGCAAAGGATGAGCACAACAAGATTGCCAGGGTAGCGGCATATTTATATTTATGTATGGAAGCCATACAGGACAAATGTGCTGAAGGCCAAGATCTGCCAAATAGGCAACTGATGGCATTAGAGAAGGCCCACTCTGACCTGGTCTCTTCTGAGCAGAGGCTGCAGAGGAGTGAGGAGTCAGAAAATGATAGTAGGCAGTATATTATTAAAATAAAGGAGGATATTAATATCCTGCAACAGGAAAAGGCTGACCAGGATACCAGATTTCTGGCCTTGCAGAAGGAGTACCAAGAAGGTTTCGACTCCCTACTGCAGAGCCAGAAAAAGCTGGAGCAACAACTAGATTTTAACAGGGCATGCACAGAGCAGGTAGCCACCCTGCAAATCCGACTAGACAGAGAGAAAGAGGAAAGCAATACATTGATTTTGAAAGACCTGGATACCCAGGCAGCGTTTGATCAAGAACGCCAGAAAGCTGGTGCCTTTCAAAGGCAGAGGGACGACCTGGCGGCACAGATGCAGGCTCTTAGTCAGGAAAGGGACACCTTAGGCCAGGAAGTCTACCAATTAAAAGAAAATATTGAAGGAAATCACATGGCCCTTCAGGGGCTGGATGACCTCCAAAAAGAGCATCAGAACTTGTTAGAGCACACCAGGAGGGTGGAAGATGCTCTGGCAAGAAAGGAGCAGGCCAGTAGGGTTGGGACTGAGGAGGTAACCCTCCTGCAGCAAAGACTGGCCCCGTGTTCCAGGACCAATCAGGAGGCACAGAGAGAGAATGAGGCTCTCTGTCAGCACAATGATAGGCTCCAGCAACAGGTAGCCATGCAGGAGAGACTGATAGAGTCTAGTAAGGCCTTAACTGAGGAACTGAAAGCGCAGGCTCTTGCATTGCAACAGGGAGCAGGGGCTGATAGAGATGTAGTTCGCTGGGAAAGGGAAACACCTGAGCATTACCTCAGGAGTCCTAGTACCAGAGGCCTTCAGCTCTCCCAGTCCTTGGACTCTGCCACCCCCATGTCCCCTGGCGCACATGAGCACAGGGCCACAGGGAGGGCAGATTACTATCCAGCCAAATGTATGCGGTTCATAGGCCAGTACCTCCCAGGAATTGATGGGCGGGCATCCGGGTATGGGCACCTAAGCACAGTGCAATTTAGTGTGGAACCCCAGGAAAGTAGACCCACTAAGGGCATTCTAAAAACCTCTGCCCAGTTAGGTCAGTGGGGGGGGTATCCATCAAATCCTGGCAGCAAGGAGGGATCTGAAGACTCCTCTGAGCGGCCCAGGACACAGGAGACCAGGTCCCCACATTCTGCCAGCCATTCCCATGCTCGCAGAATCCGGGAAAACCTGGAAGATCAGACGGGCACCTCTGGAAGCAGTGCCTCTGAGTCCGAGGATGAGTGGACCAGGGTTACCCGAACCAAAAAGGCCAATAAGGCAAAAAGGGCCTTGCTTAAGGACCCCTTGAAGCAGATCAAGGCAATAAGGAGTGTCATCACCCCTTATCACAAGAACTCCAAGTATTCTGTTTGGGAACACTTGGAGCTCTTTGAGCAAATGATGGAGACTTTCCATTTGAAGGACAGCAGTAGCTGCAACCAGTACGTCAAATGGACATTCTCCCCAGAATACTCCAGTTACTTTGCGGGGCTGGAGGACCAAAATCATTCAAGATGGTCCACCTATAGGGCAGCCATCTTGAAACAATTTTCTGTTCATAGAAATCCTCAAGAGGCTCGCAAGGCAGCCTGCAATTTGCAATGTGGGGAGGATCAGGCCCCACAAGAATTTGTGCAGGAGTTAAAGTGTGCTTTTGCGCAGACTACCAAAAGGCTGCACACCGAAAGTAAGGAATTTGTTAATACGTTTTTCCATGCCTTACCCAAATACATAATGACCCAGCTTGTGAGAGATTTTCACGAGAAAAGATCTTTAGACTGGGTCATTGAGCAAACCACCCGCATCTATGAGGTGTAGAAAATGTTGGAAAATAAGAATCAGCCCAAAAACCCCAAAACCAACAGCACCCCTGCTGCTGCCAAGGTGGCAGAGGTAAAGGTTGCCCCCTTTTTAGATTTGGAGATGGGGGGACCTAAAAACCTGCCGGCACCAAATAATTATAAGCCCAGAAGGTCCTTGGGCCAGTCACAGACAGGGAGTCGAGGAGGTAGTCCCACAAATGGGGTCCCTCGCTCCCCTGACTATGTAAGTCCCCGCTATAAGGAAAACAGTCCAATCCTGGGTTATGTGTGAACTCCTCCAGCCCAAGGGGGGGATCCAACCAAGCGCCCAACCCAGGGAACTTCCCTCCGCACTTCCCCCAGGAGGGCAGAAATTCACCAAATCCTGGACAGAACTTGTTCCCCAGGTATCCACCCAACTTCCAACCCCAAAATCATCCATCCTTTTTTCCCCAATTCCCTGAGCCCGGTCAACCTAATCCGGGAGAGGGGAGGTCAAGGGTGGATGGGTACCCAAATCTTCCCAACCCAGGGTATTACCAGATAAGGGATAGCTACCCTTCCCAGGATCAGCCCAGGGGAGAAAACAGAACCCCGTATCAGCCTGAGCGGGTTTCCCAACTTGAGCGCCAGGTCCAAAATATGGCTCGGGATGTGGGACACATAGTGAGGGCTCAACAGAACCCTCAGATGAGCATTCCACCACAGAATGCCCTAAACTCTGGGCCTGGTGCTCCAGAACAATGACGGGGGCAGCACCCCGATAAAACACCGGTTCCCAGGGAGGAGGCACAAGTGGAAGGGGGTTGTAAAGCCTTGGAGGAAGCTTCCTTTCCCACTTGTAAACAGCCCCTGGAAACCCAGGAACCGGAAACAAAATCTCCTACCCCTGAAAGTCTGCCACCCAAGGAGCAAAGAGGAGGTAGGAGAAACAAAGGATCCAAACAGACCCATTTTGTGGAGGAGGTACATGTCTTGTAATTTGAGGGAGAGGGATCTTCAGAGGATCCTGGGAAAAGGATCTTCTCCTTCAGAGATGGGGGAACTCCTCCCAAGGAAAAATGGGTCCCAAGGGATTCCAACCCAGACTGGGTAGATGTGGGAATTGAGCTGTCACTGCCCATCATTATATCCAAGAACCAACAATACCAAAAACCCCTGGTTCATACCCATCCTGATGACGGCCTCCAAAAAGGGGGGGGTGGCCCAGAACCGGAACCAGGGGAACTCGAATATCCTCTTTCAAGTTGCCAACTTTTTCTTGCAGATTCCCATGACACTCCACAGAATTCTGCCCAAATCGCTTCTCTCGCAATGTCCAAAACCAAAAAATTAGCCCACCAGTTGTCCAAAAATGTGTATTATCTGTGCCCCCTTGAGGAGAAGGAGGGAATATACTATGCCCCGGTACAAGTACAGGGGCACGATACAATTTTGGCACTGGTGGACACTGGATCCCAAGCTATCCTTCTATCCAAAAGGGCCTTTGATGAACTAAATGCAGGAAGGGGGAAAATTACCGTATTCCTCTCACCTCTCTTCCTGGACAACTCCAGAACTTTGACGGGAAGGAAATTCCCATCGAGGGGACTGCGGATTTGGACATCAAAATTGGCTGACACAGGGTTAAACACCCAGTCATAGTAGTGACTCCAGAGGGCACCCCTTGTTTACTAGGGAATGACCTCCTGAGAAGGTTGTCACCCCTAATAGATTGCGTAAACAAGGTCCTCTGGACCCAGACTAGCCAACCAATAAAATTAAAACAGAGAGTCAACCATGTTAGTTTAAACAGCACCTGCCACATGGTTAAACAAAAATATGACCAAGTAGAATTTCACTTCCAGAGCAACCAAATGCCAGATGTGACAGTAATAGCAGTAGGACAACAGACTGCTAATGGGGGGTCCTCTCTATTTCTGAAAATCAACCTTCCCTCTAGTTTAAGGTGGTATTCCACACTGGAAGGAAACACTCTGAAATTCTTTACTAATCCACAATCAGACATTCCCACTCCAATAGTCCAGAAAGATGTGAAATCAGCTCAGAGCCTGGCTGATATTCAGCAAATTGGAGAGCAGTTGTTCATCCCTGTTCAGTTAAATGATGGGAAGGACTCTGTTCTCGCTCGAGTGTGTGTGAACAACGGTAAGAGCTTCATTAGCGAAGCCATGTTCCACCAACTCCCAAAAGATCCAGCCATTCCCACATTCAAACTGATATACCAATGGGAAATGGACCTGGAAGCACCCAATTCCAAACCTCTCCTGCCAAGCAGGTGTATGCTCAAAATCTCCATTGGCAACAAGAGCATAGTCCATAATTGTTGGGTCGTGCGAGACGTCACTGCCGCCTTTTACTTAGGAAGTGATATTCTCAATCACTTTGTCATTAGTTTGGACCTAATAAACTTCAAAGCTTGGTCCCGATTAGCGGATAATCCCATGGTCTTTGATGATCCAGAAAAAGCATTTAGGTCAGCTCAATTGCTACCTTATGCAGTTGAAATTCAGATTAAAGAGGAAGTCACCATCCCAGAAAGGACCCGACAATTCTCCCTGGAAGTGAAAGTTAAAAAAGGACAAAAATGGAAAAACCCTGATGCTTATATTCATCTAAATGCTTCTCTCCAACAGCAAGGGTTGGGGGTAAACCCAAAACCAGTAGTCAACATAGAACATGACACCATTCCAATAGAGGTGGATAAAAGCGACTTACAGAGTATTACTCTAGCCGCAGGCCCCATTGGAATGGTGGTTGATGACCGACATTTCTCCATTGATTTAGGAAATGAACTGTTAGGACCAATCCCCAAGGACTGTTTTGACAGTTTCAGTGATGACAATACAACACCAGACAGGATCTTTACCCGGCATTGGGGGAAATTCCTGGTGTACACTTCTTGCCCTTATGGTAAGGAAGATGTGACTTGTGACTTCAGAGGGGATGAGGTGATTTTCAAGGTCCATGAGGGCTGCCTTTCCCACCTGAAGCCTCCGGTCCAAATCAGCAATCTGACCAGGGACTTCTCCACCCAGCTGGAGGAGGCCGCTGAGATAACAAAACCAGAAGTCTTTCCAGGCTTCAGGCAGATGGTGGAAGAGAGAGTCAACCTAGCTGATGCATGCGTGACTCTGGAACAGAAGCAAAAGTTGAAACAAGTTTTCTTGGATTTCCAAGATCTCTTTGCGGTAGACTCATATGACTGTGGTCGCACCGACATCCACACAACAACAATTCCCACGGACCCTGGCATGACTCCAGTGTTTGTGAAGCAATATCGCTTGCCTCTCGCATCAATGGAATCCCTTACTGAAATAATTAAGAACCTTGAATCCCGGGGAATAATCCGTCCAGTACACAGCACCTTCAATAATCCGGTGCTGGGAATATTGAAGCCAAACGGCCAGTGGAGACTATGTGCCAACCTTAGGGAGCTCAACAAACGGGTCCACACTTCCCGATGGCCTCTTCCCTACATTGACCAAGGGCTGGCCCAGATTCAGGGGTCACAGGTATTCACTGCAATAGACCTGACCAATGGATACTGGACCGTGCCTGTCAGTAGGGAGGACCAATACAAACTGGCTTTTACCTTTTGGGGCCAGCAGTACACATGGACCCGGACTCCCTTCGGATACCTCAAATCTGGCAATGAGTTCAACATTTTACTACACAAGGCCATGCCCGACCTGGGTGCAAGGGGTAACTTGGCTTATGTAGATGATGTCCTCATCAAAAGTTCATCTGTGGAGGAACATATAGCTGAGATCCGTTATGTTCTGAGACAGTTGAGGTCCATCCGAGCCAAACTTTCCTTTCAGAAAGCACAGTGGTGTAGAACCCGTGTTAATTTCTTGGGGCATGAGATTACTCCTCAGGGTCTCTGTCCCCAAGAAAAGAAAGTGGAAGCACTTCAGAAACTGAAAGACCCCACAACTCTGCGGGAACTAAGGAGCCTCCTTGGACTGACTAATTACAGCAGAAAGTTCATTGAGGGCTACGCAGAGATCACTAGACCCCTGATTCATCTTTTGAAGGGGGGGTTCAAGTGTGAATGGGGTCCAGAACAATCCGAGGCAGTAAGAAAACTCAAAAGAAGCCTCTCACAAGCGCCTTGCCTAGCTTACCCTGTCAGATACAAGGAGTTCTTCCTGGAGACAGGGTTCTCTAATACGTGCTTGACGGCAGTATTATACCAAAAGCATGACCAGGTCAATAAAGTAATCTCCTATGCGAGCAAAACTTTATCCTCAGTGGAGGAAAAATTCAACGATTTTGAGAAGGCACTCCTGGCAACGGTGTGGGCATTGAAGAATTACCGCCCGTTCATCCAGGGAGAACACATCATAGTGGAGACTCCACACCAGCCTCTGCAACACCTCCAAAGTGACAGAATCCGGGCCGGAAATGTGAGTAATTCCCGAATTACTTCCTGGATTCTTTGAATGCAAGGCTTTCCTGTGGAGGTCAGATATGGCCAAAACAAGAAGAGTCCCCTCGCGCAAGGTCTGGCTGACTTGCATGATTGTGCCAGAGAAAACTGACTCGAGGACGAAAGTCTAAAAATCAAGGACAACATGGAGGCATACCTTAATTCCCCACACAAAGTCTTTGAAGAAGACAAGTGTGAGGGGATGCCCACTGTCTATGTGGATGGATGCTCTTACCATGTTGACAACAACGGGGAAAAAGAACTGGTGGCCGGCATAGGGAATGCATGGGTGAAGGAGTCTCCAGAACCCTCCGATGGGTACAAAATCGGTCCCTGAAATAGTCAAGTAGAAGAGTTGATGGCTGTGCATCAAGCCATCCTCACTGCTGTCCAACATCAACTCCATGAACTGGTCATAATCACAGATTTGGATTATGTACGGAACGGGTTTGTGGAGCACCTGGTCAATTGGAAAACCAGAGGCATGCTATGTGCTAATAACAAACCCCTGAAACATGGGAAGTTAATCCAAAATATTGATGATCTGGTCACATCGAATGGGATGACCATCTACTGGAAAAAGATCAAGGGTCATTCCAAAGTAGAGGGACCAAACACAACTGGGAATGACTTAGCTGATCAGCTGGCCAAAACCAGGGCCATCCAAGTGGATCTAATAGAAATAGGGTCCCTGTTGGGGGAAATCCAGGTGACTGCTATCACTAGGTCCCAGACAAATGCTCACAATGATCTTTCAACTGCACAAGGGAGTAAGGAGACCCCAGATGCTGATTTGATCACGGCTCAGAAGGGGGATCCCATAATTGGTAAGTTTTACCAACACATTGAGGACCCTGAGAACTTTCCCCTGACGGATACAGACTACGTTGGGAAAGAGGGCCTAAGAGTTTTGATGAAATGTCCAAAAATGTTCCGAATCCAAGACGGTTTGTTGGTAAGGAAATCTCAAGCTGGCCATGATCAGTGGGTGGTTCCAACCTCATTCCAAAGCCTGATGTTAAATCACGCCCATGATGCGGCCACCGCCGGTTATAGGTGGTTGCACACAACACTGGAAATCTTAAGAGAGGTTGCATACTGGCCACACATGGGGAAGGACCCCGACCAATACTTGAAGGGGTGGCTTGTGTGTGCACAATTTCAGCCAACATCCCTCACACACCGGGCGCCTCTCCAAAAGAGGGGGATGACACTGCCATGGTCGGATTTGCAAATCGACTTCGTAGGCCCTGTGATTCGCTCGTCTAGGGGAAACAAGTACATGTTGACGGTCACATGCTTCTTTACCAAGTGGGTGGAATGTCTCCCGGCCCCAAACTGCAAGGCAGAAACAGCAGCTGCCCTGATGATTAACCACATCTTTTCCCGTTTTGGTCTACCTCAAAGGATTGAGTCACACAGAGGTAGCCATTTCACCAGCGAGGTAATGACAAAGATGTGGGAGATACTGGGGGTCAAAAGGAAGCTACATATTGCTTACCGGCCAGCCTATTCAGGTGCAGTGGAGAGATACAACAGAACCATTGTGAGCATCTTAAAAAAGTTTGTGGCAGATTCTGGGCCAAATTGGGATATCCGATTACCTCTGGTCCTAATGGCCATCAGATCTACCCCTTCATCTGCAACTAAAATGTCACCATTTGAGCTGATGACTGCACGCAAGATGGTGCTTCCCCAGCATTTGCTCTACAGGACCCAAGAGCAGACGTTGATCAATGCCTCCACAACTCATGAGTATGTGGAGAATTTGAAGAAACACCTCCAACATGCTTTTGCCTATGCTCAGCGAAATCTAGAAAGATCAGCTGAAAGCATGAAGACCCATTACGATTTGAAAACTTCCAGGAAAGTATATAATGTGGGAGACCGGGTCTATCTATACAATTTCCAAAGGAACCAGGCCAAACAGTGAAAATGTTTGCCTACATGGAAGGGACCCTTTGAAATTATAGACAAGATTTCCCAGTTGCATACAAGATCTGCATCCCCAAATGTAGTTTGGCGGAAGGGGAAGACAAGTGGGTCCATTTAAATCAGTTAAAGTGTTGCCATCCCAGGCACACTCTGCAACAACTGGAGGAATCTTCAGGAATCCCAGAGGGGGCCGCTCCAGAGTAATTCAGTTCCAACCCTAAAATATCCCACATACAGTCTCTAAAATATTATGATTCTTAAATGCCAATGTATCCTGTTATATCTTGTTTTTAAAATAAGACTGCAAAATATATCCTGATGTATAAAATGTATATGTTCGCCGCATCATTAATAGTGGTGGAAAAATGTCTAGTAATGTGTATTGCCGCTTTGCTTTATCATCCTAGGAGAGATTAAACCATGGAGACTGACCACAGAAGACGACCTGGGGACCGGGAGCAAAGATCTGAGGGGCCCGGGGTACCGCCCAATACTCCCATCAGGACCAGCAAGGAGAACTGATCGAACGTCCCTGATGAAGGAAAATGCTGAACTGTGCCATCTGCGGAATCGAAAGAAGATGATGTGGACATCCCAGCGCGTGGATGAAAACATCCTTTGCACCCGACTCCCCTCGACTCGAAATCAAAGCGCAGTCGGGTGGGGGGGCTTGTCAGGGGTTTTGACCCATGTTTGAGTTATTATCCTGCAACATTTGGTGCTGTGGGCTTAGGAAATCCAAGATGGAGGAAAAGCCCACATTTGCGTCAGGATCCAGGAAAACCGCGCAGTTTTTGCGCACACCAAAATGGTCGCCTGACCTACCACCCACCAGTGCGAGCGTGATGGGCCAGGAGTGCCATGGGTAAAATGTGTGCAAAAGGAAAAACAGCAGTGCCGGTTGGCTCAGAAAGCGCTTTGAAATCACTTTTGTTTCTTTGAAATGCAAGCTAAAAATGCCTATTTTAAACATTGCAAGATATTCAAAAATCTCACTGAACACCAGCAGACATTTGGCAGAATGTATTCTTGTGTGCATACAAAATCTGGAAAGAGAAAGAGCCCAAAATAATGTTCATAATGAAACTGGCTGAGCCGTGGATGTCAGAAGGTGAAGTGAAATTGGACTGAAAGACACTAAAATCTAAATGTTTAAAATAAATGAGTGACCTACTGTTGAGTGTCACATAGTTTGCAACTGTTAAATGTCATAGTTTTGAACTTAGAATCAGTGTTCTAGCTGCATGTGTAAAAATTGTAAGTTTGTTTTGAATGAAGAGAAACTGGGAACAAAAGTGACATTTGGCTGAAGCCTGGCTTGAAGAGAGTGAATTATGCCCAGCAACTACCCCCGACAGGAGTTGAAACTTGCTCAGCCACTCTTCCCAGGCCTGGCTGCATTCTGCTGCCCCGATCAAAAGGAGATGGCACCTCCCTGATTGGATTAGGGGAGGAGCAGCTGGGGACTGCAGGAAACTGAACAATGAGCCTTCCTTGGCTCAGGCAAATGTTAAATTAGGGGGGGTCGTAAATGGCTTCCTCTTGAGGGAAACAGGGAGGGGCAGTGCCTCTGTGAGGAACTTGAGTTGGAGGAAGTGGACAAACCAGAAATTCCACCATGTGCTTTGGGAAACCACACCCCTCTGGGCCAGAGCACAATTTTAAAAAAGATGGATAATTCATAGTACGGACTTGTCAAAATTATATAATCAATATCATTATTCTTGTGATTTTTCTGTGTACAATTTAAGATTTGTTAGAACTCTGCACCATGTTCTGAGGCAAAACCCCATGAACTATGGAGATTGCAGACACGGAGTCCACGCTATACAAATGAAAATTCACTGGAATATGTGTAGAGAGATGGTGTACATCTGTGTCATTTTTGGTAAAAATCCAATATTGGTAAACCAACCAAAAAGCACAAAATCTTGTCATTTCTTAATCCAAGCCCTTAGAAACATCAGAGTTGGAACAGAAACTACCTTATGGGATATATGATGTGTATATGTAATGTCAACCACTTGTGTATCTGGGAAATGTGTTTAGTTATGAAAATGATTTTCTAAGGTAAAAGCAAAGGGGATTGTTCTTTCTGTATGCCATAAAGATGACACCTGATGACTCACTGCTCCCTTCTCAAATCAGGTCAAAGAGAAATCCTTGACCTATCAAATCGTGAGTGGGTTGGGCAAAGAAATTTAGCATCCACACACATTTTCAAAAGACATAAAAATAGCCCCTGGAAGCCAGACAGGGACATTCATTTTCCAACCTTCAACTGAATTCCTGCGCAGCACTCTGACGGAGAACTTCACTCCAGAACTTAAAGCAGCGAGGCCTGGACCACCAGCTAAATCCTTTTTCAGCAGGCCTTCAGAAACCAGCAATCCAACCAAACTATTCTACAGCCGGGCGAGCTGTTGGATTCTTTGCCAAGAACTTTTGCCAGAACAGGTAGCAGACCCTGAAAGCAGTGCTGTATCCAGAGAGACCAGACCAGATCGCTGTGAGCAGAACCAGATATCCAGACCAGACCAGCAGAGCAGAGCTGACCCAGATAGCTGTGACTTCAGAACCAACCGCCTGGAGTCCAGTCCCAACCTGACCAGACCCTGACGGCCTATTTCAAATACATAGGGCCTCATCACGACTTCTGCGGTAACCCTTAAATCTGGCGGTAGCGCTATTACCGCTGGATTTAAGGGTCCGCCGAATCAGGGCTTCGGTGGATTTCGCCCCAGCTCTGAGCTGGGGGGAAATCTGCCGAAAATTCGCGCTATTACCGCCTGGCGGATTTCCGCCGGCGGTATTAGCGCAAAGATTCCCCATTGAACCCAATGGGGAATGGGTCATTCCCGAATGGGCTCAGTGGGGAATGGGGACTTACATTACTGCCGAACTCGTGATCCGGCGCTATTAGCGCCGGGGAGTTCGGCGGTAGGGCCAATACTGCCTGCGCTAATAGCGTGACCGTTACCACCCAAGTCGTGATGAGGCCCATAGTGTGAGTACTCAGCTAGAACTGTGCAGAACCCATCTCTTAGCTTAAAATAATCTGATTCAAAACATTTGAACCTGTCCAGAACTGCATCATAGAAATTGTGTGTCCCTTCTCTGATTTTCAACCTGTAAAAGTGTAATTTTGCCATTTTGAATCATTATTTCATTTCTGAAAATCTACCTTGACGAAATTGTCCGTATCTCTTGAACCGTTTGTGCTAGAAGCGGGATTTCATTTTAAAGCTAAGATTCTAGGCTTTCCAACGAACCCAGAACCGACTTTCTATTCATTATACTTTTTCGGTAATCGCGCTCGATGCACTCATAAAAAGTGCCGCGATTTGCGATTTGGCTCAAATTTCTTCACGTGTCAAAATAGCAACTTCTTGCTTTCTTTTGCTGAAATTCGTTTGCAACCTGACAATCATTCATAGAGCATTGCTAAAGTGATCCTGAACTAATTTGAAGTAGCTATCACCCACCCTGAATCTCTTATAGGGAATTAAAATCATTTTTTGCATATTTTTCCCTTCTTTGCATACCACCTTCAAAGTATTTTGCCTGTGTTTAAAATCATCCCTGTTTCTCTAAGCTTGCTAGGGGGGAACTGAATTCATATTGTACTGTGATTGTATTCCTGAAGACTGTCTGTTACTTCCATCTCCTTATATTGCATAGGGGGGTAGTGAATTGTCAGAGAAAAAGTGATCATATTATCTTTTGCTGAAATCATATCAAGTTTATTTCTGTACTGCCTTTTATTCATCTTTGCATCTCCTTGAAACCATAAAGCATTCCCAGCTACCTTGTTCTTTCCGTACCAACTCCTAAGTAATAAAATAAGTGTGCTAGTATAACATTATCCATTGTTGATCGACATTATATCAAATTTGTGATATCAAATATTAATTTATTATAAAACTGTGATATATACATATATTGTTTACATTTTTCCAATAAATCTTTTAAATTGCAAAACAAACCTACTTCTTGGCTCAGTGAGGTCAGGGGGATTCAAAGAGAGGGGCGTTATATAAGGGTTTATCATCCAGAGTATAACTTGTCATAAAAATATATAAATAAGTGCTTCCCTTGGGCGTCCCAGACGAGGCACTGACTTAGTGGGATTGCTGAATTGAAGTCATTTAACAATTATGTTTGTTGTAACTAAGCCTCGCAATTTCATGTAAAAGCTGCGCCCTGATACATGAGGCTATGTCGTGCGCATTACAAATAATAAACAAACAAATAAACAAACATATGCTTTCGGCCATGATCATTACACAGAGGTGAGGGGGGTGGAGGGAGAAAAGGGATGACTGCCACATAATCAATACAACGTGAATAACTAAGTTTAATCAACAATTCACATGGCTCTGTCTAACGATATGTCCAGACATGCATTCTGCTTTATTAACAGTGAGGTAACATTGTGTGAGTTTGCATAAGTCTCTGATTTGTTTGCTTATCATAGGACTGCACGTTGATCGTGCAGGCATTCGAATGTTATAAATCAGTATACACTCTTGTTTTCGATAAAACGGACTATGATAAGAAACTTCTAACATCTACGTGTGTATATTTACATTGTTATGTTTTAGTGGTTCATTGAAGCTGCCAACAGGGTTGTGTGTATTCCGAATACGAGGAAGGGGCCTTCGTTCATGCACATGAGTAAGACAGGAAAAATACATTTGTCACCTTAAAAGTCTCTCGTGTTGTTGACTCTGCTCTGGGGTACAAAGGGATTAGGTGTCTGTGGCCCAGGTCTAAAGGGTGCGGGGCAGGTTTTACAGAGACAGATAGCCCTGGCCTTCACCTCTTCCCCTTAAACTGCCTCAGAGTCGAGAGAGGGAGTTTAGACGGCAAGTGATACAATGCGGATATTGTTGCTTTTCTGCTGCCAGCCTTCTCATGGGAACCAGGCAGTTATGCGGATGGCAAGAGAGAGGTAGTGGGGGGAGCGCTGCACTGACTGTGTGCTTCCAAAGATGTTTGTAGGTTGGAGTGAGACCCGGGCACCCTTTTCGCCTATTTGGCAGATGGAGTCTGTGTGGTACAAAATGGAGTCTTTGGCTTAACTCTATAGTTTCATGTATAAGGATGTGGCAATGACCATGTGTGTGTGTATGTTTGTACGAAAGAGGCAATGGTTCCCTGAGGTGTTCCCACATGAGTGCTCCGGGTCCGGTTTGGGGGGCATGAATGGCCTTTCCTCCCACTAACTCTCTGATCAGGAAGACTCTGATAAGGGGAGAGTCAGGGAATTGGATCATTCAAAAATACCGTCTACCAAACATTCAGTTTGTTAAAATTGGTGGGGAACCCAAGGAAATAAAGCCCAAAAAGAGTATCCTAAAGACCTCTTCCCATGTAGGGCAGTGGGGGAGGGGTACTCCGCCAATCCTGGGAGCAGGGTAGAGTCAGAAGACTCTTCTGAGTGCCACAGGCATCAAGAAACTAGGCCCCCACATTCTGAAAGCCATTCTCGAGATCACAGAATCAGGGAGTGCCAAGAGTATCAGATAGCCACCTCCAGTAGTAGTGTCTCTGATTCAGAGGATGAGAGGACGCGGGTGACTAAGATCAAAAAGGCCAGCAAAATCAAGAAGGCTATACAAATAAAATCCCCTGAAGCAGATCAAGGCCATTAGGAGAGTTATAACTCCCTATCACAAAAATGGCAAGTATTCAGTCTGGGAACACCTTGAATTATATGAACAGATGATGGATACTTTTCATCTGAAAGATAGTCAGAGTTTCATACAATCTGTAAAATGGTCATTCTCCCCTGAGTACTGCAACTTCTTTGCGGGGCTGGATGATCAGAACCACTCAAGATGGTCCACCTACAGGGTGGCCATCTTAAAACACTTCTCGGTCCATAGAAATCCCCAAGAGGCCCGCAAGGCGGCCTACAATCTGCAGTGTGGGGAAGAACAGGCCCCACAAGAATTTGTGCAGGAACTCAAACGTGCCTTTGCGCAGACCACCAGGAGGGTGCGCACAGACAGTAGGGAGTTCATTAACACCTTTTTCCATGCACTCCCCAAATACATCGTGACTCAGCTGGTGAGGGACTTCCACGAGAAGAGATCACTAGACTGGGTCATAGAACAGGAAACCCGTATTTATGAGGTGCAGAAACCTGTAGAGAACAAGAGCACCAATAAAAACCCCAAACAAGCCAACACCCCTGCTGCTGCCAAGGTGGCAGAGGTGAAGGTTCCCCCATCTTAGATCTGGAGATGGGGGGGCGGCTTAAAATATACCGGTACAGAATCCTTCCAGCCAAAGAACCAGAAGGCCCTTGGGCCAATCCCAGACAGGTAGTCAGGAAGGTAATCCCACAAATGGGACCCCTAACTCCCCGGACTACATAAGACCCCAATACAAGGGCAACAAACCCATCCTGGAGGTCCCAGCCCAAGGGGGGGAATCCAACTGGGTAGATACCAACCCAGGAAACTTCCCTCCTAACTTTCCGCAGGAGGGCATTAATTCCCCTAATGCCGGATTGAGTTTCTTTCCCCGGTACCCTCCAAACTTCAACACACAAAAGAACCCTCCTTTCTTTCCCCACTTTCCTGAGCCCAGACAGCCCAATCCGGGAGAGGGGAGGCCTAGGGTGGAGGGTTACCCAAACTATCCGAATCCCGGGTATTATGGGAGAAGGGACAGTTACCCTTCCCGTGATCCACCTAGGATGGAACAGAGACCCCCGTACCAACCAGAACGGGTGTCCCAATTGAAGCGCCAGGTCCAGAACTTGTCCGAGGATCTGGGTCGCATGTTGAGGGCTCAGCAGAACCCTCAGATGAACATGGCGGCTCAGAACTCCGCAAAACAGGGGTCTGGTTCTCCAGAGCAATGATGGGGAGAGAACCCCGACAACTCAACGGTTCCAAAGGAGGAGGCACGGGGGAGAGGGGAGTGTAAAACCTTAGAGGAAGCTTCCTTCCCCACTTGTGAAACGCCCCTGGAAACCCAGGAACCGGAACCAAAATCAACTGCCCTCGAAAGTCTGCAACCTAAGGAACAGAGGGGGTAGGAGAAATAAAGGACCTAAAAAGACCCATTTTGTGGAGGAGGTTAGTGTCCTCCAATTTGAAGGAGAGGGGTCCTCAGAGGACTCTGGGAAAAAGATCTTCTCCTTCAGGGATGGGGAAACTCCTCCCAAATAAAAATGGGTCTCGAGAGATCCAAATGAAGACTAGGTAAATGTGGGGACTGAGTTAGAACCGCAGAATGATAAGCCAGAAAACCACCTTTCCCAAACCTATTGTGGGGACCGCCTCCAAAAGGGAGGGGCAGCCCAAAATCAGAACCAAGGGAGCCCAAAACTCCCCTGATATCCAACTGCCATATTTTCTTACAGATCCCCAAGCTCCCACACAGAATCCTGCCCAAACCTATTCTGGTGATTGCCTCCAAAAAGGGGCAGGGGTGGCCCAGAACCAGAGAAAGAAGATTCCCCAGCTCCCCAAAGCCATTCTGGTGACTGTCTGAAAAAAGGGGAGGGCAGCCCAGAATCAGAAAGAGAGGAGCCCGAGACTCCTTGAATCCCTGAGTGTGAGTTGTCCTATTCAGATTCCCAAACTACCCAACTCCATTCTGGGGACCACCTCCTAGAAGGGAGGGGCAGCCCAGAACCAGCACAAGAGGAACCCCAAACCTCACCAACCACTCCGGTTGACTGCCTCCAAAAAGGGGGGGGGGCAGCTCAGAACCAGAAAAGGGTGAGCCCGAAACTACCCAAATAGCGGTGTGTCAAAACTCTTGGTCAGATTCCCCAACTCCAACACCAACTCTTGACCCAACTATACCAGTGTCAGAGTCAGAAATAAGTAAATTGACCATCCAGCTTACCAAGAACACCCATTACCTTTGCCCATTGGAGGAGAAAGAAGGTAGATTCTATGCCTCCATTCAAGTGCAAGGGCAATGTGCAATTCCAGTGCTGGTAGACACTGGATCCCAAGCGACTCTGATGTCAAAGAGGACTTTTGAGCAGCTAAAATCAGGAAGGGGGGGAGAGAAACCAGATCCCTCTCACTCCTCTTCCTGGACAACTCCAGAACTTTGACAGGAAGGAAATTCCTGTTGAGGGGTCTGCAGAGCTGGAAATTAAAATTGGGCGACACAAGATGAACCACCTGGTCATAGTCATGGTGACAGAGGGAACCCCCTTTCTATTAGGGAATGACATCCTCCGTAGGTTCTCTCCCCTAATAGTGTGTGAATAAGGCACGCTGGACCCAAACTCACAGGCCAATCAAGTTAAAACAGAGAGTCAAACATGTCAGTCTAAATGGCACATGCCACATGGTTGAACAAAAACCAGACCAAATTAAGTTTTATTTTCAAAATAACTAAATCCCTCACGTTACCATCATAGCTGTGGGACAACAAACTGGTGATGGGAATTCCTCTCCATTTCTGCAAATCAACCTTCCCTCCAGTCTCTAGTGGCATTCCATACTGGAAGGAAATACTCTGAAATCCTGTACTAATTCACAATCAAAGAATCCCAATTCCATAGCCAAAATTGATATCAAACCAGCACTAAGTGTGGCTGGCATTCTGAAGAAGGGCGAACAGCTTTTCCTCCCAATTCAGTTAAATGACGGGAAGGAGTCTGTCCTCGCCCGAGTTGACTTGAATAGCGATGAAAGCTTCATCAGCAAAGCATTATTCAAGAAACTTCCAAAAGACCAGACCCTGCCCGCCGTTGAGTCAATTGGTCCATGGGTATGGGGCCTAGAAACTCCCCGTTCCAAACATCTTCTGCTTAGCAGTTGCATGATCAAAATTTCTAGAGATGAGAAAAGCATAGTACATAGTTGTTGGGTCTTGCAAGGTGTTCCTTCCACCTTTTATATGGGCAGTCACCTCCTCAACCAACTCGAGATTAATTTGGACCCCAGTTATTGCCAAGACCGGTCCCAACTGGAGAGTAAATCTCAGGGTCCTGACAATCCTAAAGAAAGCCTTCTGGTCAGCCTAGTGCTATGGTAGGAAATGGAAGTTCAGAAATGGAGGAGAGGTCAGCATCCCACGCCTCACCTACAGAATCCGCATGTGACTTGCCGAAAGAAAAAGTGGGTCCACATTAACCAGCTAAAGAGTTTCCACCCCAGGCATACTTTGTGGCAAATAGAAGATCCTACAGAAAACCCAGAGGAAGAGAAGGATGAAACCTAGGAAAATTTGAAATTGGCATTAAATACATGCAGGATTATTGTAAATTGCCACTGAATGCATATGTATATCCCACGGCTGTCATCCCTATTGGAGGGACAGTGGTGGGAAAATTTTCATAACTGGGTTATGTTCTGTTTTCCAGTATTGACACTGAGTATGCCTAATAACCAAGGAGGACCTCCTCGGGGACACGGGAGGAAAAACCCAAAGAAATCCGGAGTGTCCTCCCACCCCTGAAAGAAGCCTGAGAGAAGACAGGGATATCGTTCCTATTCTAACAAGAGCCGGCGAGGAGAGCGTGTTGCATCATTCGCTGAGGGAAGAAGAACTCCAACTGAAGAAACTTGTGTCCTTTACGAGAAGAAAGAAAAATCCCACTTGCCCGACTTCCCCATGATGACTGGAAGTCAAGCCGAAATCGGGGGGGGGACTTCTGTGGGATATTTTGACCCATTCCAATGTGCCTCACTGCATCACTTTACAAATAGGGAAAGAAACAGCCCAACATGGAAGTGCTGACTCATGTGTGCGCCAAAATCTGCAAAACCACGTTTGGGTCATAACCAAGGAAAAGCTGCTCCCCTGCCACACACATCAAAGAGGGGATCAAAACAGAGTTAGCACTGCAGGAGCATGCCAGTGGGCTTTGCCACATTCAACATGGAACAAGCAGCAGAATTGGGCTAAAAACCGAAAATGCCTTTCAAATGATAGCTTTGCAACCTTCAAAGAGCTGTTTCTGGCTGTAGATCCATTTATTTCCATTGAATCACTGATATTAAAAGTGTACTACAAAGACTGCAAACAATCCCAGCTCTCAAGGGAAGACATAATGCTGAATCAAATGTATATGTACTGCAGAGGAAAATCTGATTTAAAGGACTCAGTTTAATGTGCTTTTTCAGGAATTAAGTGCAAAATCGCCTGTTTTGAAAGCATGTTTTTGTTCAAAGGTTTAATTCTTTTAGAATGATTATGGATTGCTAATGTAAAAATCCACTCATAAACTGTGTTCATTTTATATATTTTAATGAAAGATGTAGGTAACTTAAAGTTAAAACCCAGTCTTGAGTTAATTAACTATTACAATTCTGCTTTCATAGTCCTCAGCTTGGGAAAGTGTGACACTTCAGGTTGACATTTCACTGCTGGCAGGAAGGCCTAATTGCTATGGGGAGGCCTTGCATACTCAGAACTAAGGCCCTCATTAGACATTCATCTTTTCTTCAGGCACAGACAATAGAAGGCTTGGACACCCATTCACCCAGAGGAGGGGCAGGATGTTGGAGGAGGCTTCCCAGTGAACTTCAAAGGAATGGCCATTTGCTCACTTGTGAAGAAAGAAAAAAAACCTGACTTGTGATTTTGGAGTTAATTTGCTTATTTTGCCACAGAACTTCATGACATTTAACTTTGTGGCAATAATAAGTAAAAGAGCGGAGTTAGCTGCTGAGTTAGCACAGTCTCTGGCAGTCTACTCTACGTTGCTGAGAACTTGAGTTTCTCTACAGTTCCAGTGCTTTTTGTGGGAGGACCATAAAAACTGCCAGAATCTGTAGAGCGGCCGCAGAGTTAGCTGCTGAGTTAGCGCAGTCTGTGGCAGTCTACTCTATGTTGCTGAGACCTTGAGTCTCTCTACAGTTCCAGTGCTTTTTGTGGGTGGACCATAAAAACTGCCAGAATCCGCAGAGCTGCTGAGTTAGCGCAGTTTGTGGCAGTCCATGGCTAGGACTGGCTGACTCCCCTAATGGAGGCCAGAGGCAGCGCTGACCCTCTTATATCGCCCCAGGATGGAGACGACGAGGAAAGGCGCTGGATGCGATGCTCCAGGCAGGGACAGCAAAGATCCGATCCTTCCCGCACCTTCGTAGCCCGCCCCACCGCAAGACCATGCTTTGCACAGGCGCCGGGGACGTCTAATGACTTTTCATTCCAACAGAACTTGCACTCACCCCAAACTGCTGAAACAATCGAGTCTCCAGATGTCCGCCCACCTGTCCTTTAGCGGATCCTCACTCCGTCGGAATAAACTTTGGTATTAGGAGAGACCACGCACCAAAATCACAACTCCTCAGAGCCAACTTCAGTAATCAGCGTTCTATCCAAGTGCGAGCCAATGCCGAAACACCCAACTCCCGCAAGGCACTCAGTGCAGCCCACAGAATGGTGGACTGCGAGGGACGTGCCTGCATGCCCGCGGGTTGCGGCTCCTACAATCTTACAAGAGGATCAATCATGGTACCCAACAAAAATCACCATACTTACCTTGACATCTGCGGATGAGGCATCGGAAAGGGCGGCCGGGCTCCTGGGACTACCAGGCCGGGCCGCCTCCCCCAGCGAGCGAAGAGGAGCGGGCGCACTTGCAACAGCCACCCTGCGGTGTCAGGGCCACGGGAATGCGCTCCTCCCGGGCCTGTGCGCGTCATCAGTACAGAAGGAAGTGCAGGCCCAAATCCACACGGACGAAAGCGAGGCTCCACTTCCGGAAGGTGGGGGGCCGAGGAGCCCTCTGGAGGCAGGCTCTCGTTAACAGATGGAGAGGGAGCAGGCTCAGGATCCCGCCCAGAAATCTCCAACCAGGAAATTCTAGACCTGGAAGAAATAAGTGCCGACCCCCCGGCATTTACACCGGCCTTTTTAATTCCATCTCAGAAGTTTAACAAAATAAGAAAAAATGGGAAAAAGTATGCAAAAACCACAACAAAAAAATAAAAAAGGACCACTACATTTGTCCTCTCAAAAACAAAAGAAATCTGCTATGAAGGTCCTGACAAAATCATCAATTTGTAACTCACTGAAGGAATATTTTGCCAGTCAAGGCAAAAGGAAATTTGATGTGCTAACAGAATTAACAGACGTAGAAATATTGGACGCCACCTCAGATTCCTTAGTTGGACCTAAATCTTCTAAAACACCTTTCATCCCAAACAAGAGGCTTTTAGAAGAAACAGGCTCTTCCACTGAACCACCCTTACTCTCAGGAAAATCATATCCCAAATCTCCATACTACTACTCCACCTCCGGTCCAGGAAGCCACATTGACCAACTCTTTAGACGGTCCACTGAGCCCAAAGTCTCTCGCTGCCAAAGTCCCTTCTACTGCCCTGTCGCCTCACACAGAACCAAATCAAACTGTCCCAGAACCTTCGGCCCACCCATCCCCTGCCAAAACACCAATTCCGAGAGCCCCTCAAAAAAAGCCTACAACAGCTAACCCACCTGCTGCACCTATCTGTGCGGATCCCGCCCCAATGCACGTGTTACCACTGAAAAATGACCCTATCCTAGGGTCTCTTCCTTCTTCAAAGTCAAAGGACCAGCGGCCGCGGATGAACCCAGATCAAGTGCCTTTCTCATCGGTTTCTCTCCGAGCCACACCCCGAAGAAAAAGTAAGGCTGGAGAACAAGTAGAGGAATCCCCAGAAAGACACCCCGGCAAAAAATTTAACAACACTGATGTGTGCAATAACAATTGCCCCCTTCGGAAAACTGTATGAGGACATAAATGATTCACTGAAGGACCAAACCATGTTAATTGCAATGACCCACACTAAATTTACCTACCTGGAGGGGTACATCACCGCGAAAGAAAAACTAGACAGTGAACTGCACAACAAAATCCTGGTGGTTCCCCCATGGGCCGGCCCTCCAACAGGGGCTTCTTCGCCCCGATCAATTGTCATCAAAGACTCAACAAACTGTGCCACCCAAACAGACTTGTCCCTTTCCAAAGAAAATCGTGCTATGCCCCAAAAACAAGCAGCCAAAAAAGCAAACCCTGCTGGAAATTCGCTTGATCTGCCAAAAAAACAACACAAAATACAGCAAAACAAGGAAACGACCGAACCGATCCATCTATTCACATTTGTAGGGTCCCAAAAGGGGGGCCCCAAACCCAGTTTTCAACAAAAGGGAACAAAAGCTGATCCATCGCAAACCATGATGAACTCAAATCAGAACCCCTCTAAGGCAAACCTATCATTCAACGATATTACTGAAGGGAACCCAAAAAACTCTTCACGATCAGCAAAAGCAGCAGAACAAACTGACCTAATAGTGGGAGCCGGGGCAACCTTATAATACGGAAAAACGGCTTTTTAAAAAAAAAACACTGAGAATCATGATTCACCCAGGTGTCCTATGCGGCGCTCCCATCTCACCAGAAACTCCACCAAGGTCCCAGAACATAAATCCCGGATCACGGCAGAGTATTTCATGAGAGATGAAAACTTCATGAATATCACTCTTCATACTTTGCCACCGAGGGTCCCTCGGGACCAGAATTGGAAAAACAGGAGAAAAACTCTGACTACCAATCCCAATCGCGCAGCCTCTCCAGTCTCCAAAAAAAGTAGGAGACATAGTAACAACAGTCAAGACGAGGTCCGTGCAAAATATTCCAGCAACCCGAGAGGCCCAGAATCTCTTAGAACTCACCTTTTATCATCAAAAACCCCATTATAAAGGCAAGGACCAATCCAGCAGGGACAAAGACGAGCAGATAGAAAGAAGGACTCCGGTCAGGCGGATAAGAGACACTCGGCCATTGAAGCAGAGTAGCCCCCAATCGGCTACGACCAAGACTAAAAAAAACCAAATCAACGACACCTAACACCGACAATCACTTTCAAGTTAGAACAGATCCCGCACAATTCTAAGGCAATAACCCTGAATAGGGGAACAGTAATAAGAGTCTTGAAACATGCCAGAGACTTCAAAGACCTCACAACGGACGATCTAATCTTAGTCGATCCATTACCAAAAAGACCAAAAGGCGAAGGCCTTCCTACATGTCAGAGAGAACGCCCTTGGCCGGAGATCAAAAGAAGGTGCAGCAGACCTCCTCAAAAGAGGCTACTACGTCACAGAGATGACAAGATCGAGAGGTGAGCGAAAATCTCGGGACAGACACCCATCACCTCAGAAACTCCACTACAGACACAAAACAGAGGGCTACAAGTGGACTTCATCTCAGACTTATAACCCATTCACTCACCAAACGGCGGGCTCCATTGGTAACCAAACTCAGACAGAGTTCGCCAACAGGGAAGTTACCCAAAATAACACACGCTTGCCAATCGCCTCAGATTAACGGCAGAAAGAATAAAAAATCTTTCAAAAAACTACGCCACTCAATTGTCCAGGAAGGAGAGAGGACCAACGTCCCAAATAGACTACCAACCTCTACTTCTATCATATTACTCATACGCAAATATAAAAAATTAAGGAAGATTCAACAACCCCTTCATGAGTACGACAAAGAGTTGGTGATGAAATGGCGAAACTTGAGGAAATTAAAGAGACAGTTGAAAATTGGCAACTCTGTCTCCCTAAAGAACACCTACTTAGATGAACAAAAAAGTACAAATCTTGGCTAAGATTCTACAATTGTTCCCTCTACCAACGAGACTCTGAGGAAATTCTGAGAAAGCTAGCAGACAAAAACTCTGGAGCCTTTTGGCAACTGATCAAAAAGCATCAAACAGCGTAACAGAGGAAAACTGGCAATCTCATTTTACCACCACATTTCACTGCCCTCAGCCAACGCTGACTCTTACTGAGGAAGAGCCTGAGGTAACCAACTGGGAAGACTTCTCAGACCCAGTCGACATAGAGACGGCCATAAGAAGACTCAAATCCTCGAGAACCCCTGGACCAGACAGAATTACCAACATAGATCGGAAAAACCATCCGGTAGAATGGGCCATGTTCATCAGCCAAGTCTTCAAAAACTGCTGCCTTTCAAGATCAATCCCCAAGTCATGGACCTCCTCCGTGGTTGCCCCAATTTACAAAAAAGGAGACAGGGGGATGCCTGGCAACTACCGTCCCATCGTGTTGCTGGACACGATCGACAAGATCTATGGCTCATTTCTTCTAAGGAGTTTCCAAAAATGGGCTAAAACCACCCCGTGTAACGACCCTTTTCAAGCGGGATTCATGAAAAACTCCGGAACAACAGTCAACATTATGATACGTAGTATCATAAAAAACAAACTCATGACTGGGGCAGGTCAGGTGTTCCTGGCGTTTATTGATCTCACTTAGGCATTTGATCAAATAGACAGAGAGATGCTATGGTCGAAACTGGTCCACTGGAACTGTCCGACGGAAATACTTGAGCCAATCAAAGCCCTGCACATAGGGACCACCATGAGAGTCAAGCTCAATCAAAAAGGCCTGTTATCTGAGGAAATTTCAATGCACAGAGGGGTAATGCAGGGCTCTCCACTTGCCCCAGCTTTGTTTATTTCCTTTTTGGGCGACTACAAAGAAGGTGACAGCCTCACAAGATCTTTTCCGCCAAAAGTTAGTTTAACAGCAGTGGCTCGTATACTCTACGCTGACGACATTATTCTTCTTGACCAGACTGCAATTGGTCTGGACAATTTGGCCCACTATATATCAAAAAACCATTTGGAGATAAACAAATAGAAAATGAAAATCTTGATTCTAACCAATCCATCGAAAAAGACGGCGAAGAACCGAGGCTGGCACATCGAAAATTCAGACATCGAAGTAGTGAAAGACTTCAAATACGTGGGTGTGATGGTGGACAGCTCAAAAGGGGAAACAACAATGCAAAAACACATCTGGGATAAGACATGGAAACTTACCACACAGACCCCTATAATACACAGGAAATACATCCGATTCTCGCTTCTCCCAGTACTAAAGTAATACAAGGGAAAAGTGGTGCCTAGCCTGGTATACGGAGGTGATGCAATGCCAATGATCCCCTTGACACTATGGCAAAAACTGGAGGACTACTTCTGGCATGAGGTTCTTCCACTCCCTAACACAACTTCCATCTCGGCAATTTGAAGAGAACTGGGATTAGTTTCCTTGAAAGCAGCAAACGAAGCTGGAGCAATGGCTTTGTAGAGAAAAGTGATAATGTCAAAATCCCCTCCACTGTACAACATGATAAAAACAGAATTGAAGGTTGGAGGCTGCAAGGCACTAACAGCATGGGCCGCCAAACAGAGATCACACTTGGCCAACATTGCATGCTCCGAGGAGGTCCTGACTCAGAACCCAACAAAAGTCAAACGAAAAATGGACCAGGCAGACTGGATCAAAACACAAGCTCTTGCTGGGAAAAATAAGTTATTGACATACCTACCTTCTCAGGCTAAAAAACTGCACTCCACGAGTGAAATTCTGAAAAGGTTACCGGATAAAAACCTGAGACTTACCTTCCTAAGGGCCCGTCTAAATCTACTCCCGACAAATGAAATTTGGGCTATCAGGGGCCTATCTGCGTCAAACCATTGCCGCCTATGCAAAAACAAATCTGAAATAGAATCGGTGAAACATCTCCTGATGACCTGCCCAGCTACCATCAAATGGCGAAGAGCGTATCTAGGTCCTTTAATCGAATCAAGCATCCTGTACAAAGAAGATGTATGGTGGAGTCGACTTATGCGTGGCACAAAGACATCTTGGTCTTTAGCAAGTGTGAGAATTCTAAGGGCTGCCCTCGACGAATGCACCAAACAAACCACTGATTAACTCAGCCTGGCCTCGGGTGCTTAGAAACTGCAAAAAAGGAAATCCCTAACGAAATGAAGCCTAAGAAAGAAGAAACAAGATTCAAGGAATACGATAGGAAGCTAGACATGACTTTAAAGAACTTTGCAAAATCATTGATTTGATAAAGGCAAATAAATAAAAACAAATAAAATAAGTAAAAGAATGAAAAGTACATACATTGAAATCGGAATTTACGATAGACATGTGAAGACTTGATAGAATTTCTTACTGTGTAAGGAACTGAAGTTACACAAAAAGACGAATTGTGCCAAAACTATTAATGCTACAAATCTAATATTGTGCACCAACGTTCTAGGGGTGATTGCACATATATGTACCGAATTAGGAATTGTTAGGCCAAACCTTTATGATCAAAATTGACAAAATTTAATAGAAAGACAACACTGGGCCACACCAATTTGGGAGTTGGATGTAAAGGTAACCCACAGAATATGTAATTGATGTGTCCGATTTTATTAGAGGGCATAAGTATATAAATGTGTATTTCTGGGAAAGATACATTTTGGTCCATATAACTGTGGAAGGTTCCCAAGTCACATCATAAAACAACACTTTCTGTCATCCTACCAGCAAAGAGAAAGGCGGAAACGGTGCCTTTGACCAACGATAGCCTTGTGGGTGTGGGTTGAAAGCTTGCCCCTACCATAAACTGAGTGATGTCAATTGGCAGGATAAATAAGGGAACCTCATAACACACAGGGACACACTGATTCCTGACTCCATCCTGATTTCCGCATGACGCTCTGTTTCTAACTTCTTCATCCTGTTCCTGACTTCTTCATCTTTTCCTGATCCAGACTACTTTGCAATACCAAGGCCTCCGCATTTGTTGAACTCTTTTTCAGCTAGGCACAAACCCTGAAACCATCCCTAAACTCAAGGGAATTAATTTTGATCCAGTCTGGCTTGCTACCATTAAGGCTTGCCTGTTGAAACTCGCCATCCCACTGATGTAGAGTGTCCAGCAACCAGAAGTGGCAATCCAATCCAATCCAGTCCAGTCTGAGGTGTCAGTCCAATTGACCAGAACCACCCAGCTGATCCAATTCCGCCAGAGGTGCCCCGCTGCCTGTAGACCCGATCCATTATGACCAGAACCTGATGGTCTAATTTTAAATTACAGTGGACTGTAAGTATCAATAGGAATCCTAGTAACCCATACTATATTTGCCTTGTCCTATCCAATTCTATAACCCATCCTCTCTTTAACTTAAGAACTTGTAATATTGTCACACCAGTCTTGAAACATTGCTTTGATTCCTTGTGCTAGTGATAATTTCTTTAAAATTCTTTTGTCTTGTGAAATCCCAAACCCTTAAAATCATCCCACGGGTAATCCGATTGAGTCCTCCAAGGCAGACATAGAGGTGCTGGGGTTGGTTTCCGCAGACCACTCTGGGGTTTACTGTGTTTCAAACTGGTAACCAGCCTGAATACCCTAGTTTACAGCATAATTGTCATTGTAAAAACTGATTTCTGTTTTCATTTTCGCGCCTTTATTTTCCAAAAATGCCTTTCATTCAAACGTTTTTCTTACCAATCGCATAAGGCAAAATATGCGGGAAATCACATGTTAGCAAACGTTTTACACGTGTGTTTTACCATTCAAAGTATTTCCAAACTTCCATTCTGATTTAAAGTGTGTACTGTTGCTCATATTATAGTTTATCTTTGTTAGGATCTTTGTAGTGTTGCTCCCATAGAGATTTATATCAATTTAAGGATTTTTGCACACTTTTCTTTGTTTTTCCAAGCCATTTTCAACTGTCATTTTAAAAGGTGTAAATTTCCCAAAACATTTTTCTCTCTTGCTTGGGGAGGGAAGATTGCATTCAAACACTGTACTCTGTTCTATATTCCTGAATACCTGCTACTTACTTACATCTGTGTAGCATTGCTCATTTGAGAATTAAGAACTTTGCAGGGGGAAATCTTAACCTAAGCGCTATCTTTTAAAACAGCCAAAACTGTTCTTTTCCCTGTGTTTTATATTCTGTGTGCTAAAAAGTGAATTCAACTGCATTGTCTACTTTCCTATTTGTATTGTCACCACATTGGCTATTGCAGCCCCATATATAGTAAAACATGTGTTTGATTTGAATTTTAAATAAATAAATATTACCTTTAACAACCAGCCTGATTCCTGGTCCATTGTGACCTGGGGATATTTTGAGAAGGGGTGTGATATCAGTGGTATATCACTCAGAATATTGAACCTATAGACACAATAAATAATTATTTCATTTGTGCACTACATGCTAGGCTGAGACCCGGGTGTATTGCCTGATTGAAATCCTTAACACATTTCAGATGAAAGGTGTTTTTTCAAACATTTTTAAACCCACCATAACATCTTGGTGTTGTGCAAACATGGCCAAATGCTCCAACCACAAGGCTTGGTGCTGGTGTTGTGAAAACATATATATGTATATATATATATATATATATATTCAGTAAAAAAACGTTGTTAAAGGGAGGTTATGGTTAAGTTGCGCTACTAAAAACCTATGAAATTCAATGAAAAAACATTGTTAAAGGGACGTTATGGTTCCAAGTAGAACCGAAAAAACTAAGCTAAGCAACCATAACTTGCGCCACCACCATGCACTGCTAAGACTAACACCCATCACATCAAAGATGACATCACAAATGTCATTGACGCCAATAGACACTTTACTATATAAACCAATTAATAAATATTATTTAATATACATTTAACATATATATTTTTTGTACAGACCATACAAAAAATGAAAATACTAAAGAAAAAGCAGTATTGGATAAAACTATTCAGCACAAAGAAGAAAAAATTGACCTACTCTTGGCAAATTTTAATAATTTAAAAAACTTTGTGGAGGATCACTTGAAACAAACAACTAAATACCATTGTCCCACATGTACCTGTCCCCAGTCACCATATCCCACTCAATTATCCCCAAACCCTCTCCATGAACCAAAACATTTTGATGAGACTTCCATCCCTTCTTCACCTCATATAAATCCTATTGAAACCCCCAATTCTCCTGTTTTTGTTTCAGTTTCTGCCTCACCTTCTCTGTCATAAATTTAACATCCATGTAAAATAAAGTAAAATTATTATATCGTGTCCTAATTCATTTCTTGTCTTTTTTTAAAAAACAGTTCATGTGTCCGCAGACAGCGCGGGTGTCCAGAATGTCCGTGAAGAAACGAAAATGGAGGTTTCCTAAGAACACTATATCTGTCCGTACTGTTCGCTAGCAAGTTGAAACTGTTTTAAGAACAAACGCGGTGTCCTGAAATGTTCGTAAAGAAACAAAATGGGGGTGTCGTGAGGATCCTATGCCTGTCCGTATTGTTCGCAGGCAAGTTGAAACTGTTCTAAGAACACAGGATGTGTCCTGAAATGTTCATAAGCAATCCAGCAATAGCTGGCTTTTCTGTAATAGTTTCTTCAGCAATCAAAGGACAACTGGGCTGCCCCTTGGCTAGTCTGCTAGTGGCAGTTCGATCAGGATCTGGTCTGTCAGTCCAGAAACGCCTCTCTTCTACCCAGAGCCACTTAGCAGTACTAGTGAAGTGGGTGCGTCCGCCCACTTGCCCTCAACCAACGAAGACCTCCTGGCTCGCCATAATAACAACTTATTGGAATCCTCAGGCCATCTCGGACAAGAAATTCCTAAACATCATCGAGACAGAGATCGACGGAATCATGGCAGCCCATGAAGAAACTCTAATAATAATAAGTGGAGACCTGAACGCAAAATGTCCGAGAAGAGCGTTTAGCACCAATCCAGCATGCCATAAACTCAAGGCCGAATCCCGCGGTCAATTATGGCAATCGCTCATGAATTCCAGAAATCTCCATAACATCGAGCAGTTTCTCCCCCCAGCTAGCCACATTCCAACATGGGAAAGAGGGTCACAAAAAGGGACTATCGATTACATTTTTATATCACAAGGAATGTTAAACCTGATTACATCATTCGAGGTTATACGGACTGAGGCCGGTGACCACAACATCCTGAAAATTGGGTGCCCCACAGTGAGCAACAGCGGCTCTATATGCCTGAAGAAATTGAAACAACAGGACAAGGCAATCGCCTCAGATTAACGGCAGAAAGAATAAAAAATCTTTCAAAAAACTACGCCACTCAATTGTCCAGGAAGGAGAGAGGACCAACGTCCCAAACAGACTACCAACCTCTACTTCTACCATATTACTCAAACGCAAAGAAAAAATTAAGGAAGATTCAACAACCCCTTCATGAGTACGACAAAGAGTTGGTGATGAAATGGCGAAACTTGAGGAAATTAAAGAGACAGTTGAAAATTGGCAACTCTGTCTCCCTAAAGAACACCTACTTAGATGAACAAAAAAGTACAAATCTTGGCTAAGATTCTACCATTGTTCCCTCTACCAACGAGACTCTGAGGAAATTCTGAGAAAGCTAGCAGACAAAAACTCTGGAGCCTTTTGGCAACTGATCAAAAAGCATCAAACAGCGTAACAGAGGAAAACTGGCAATCTCATTTTACCACCACATTTCACTGCCCTCAGCCAACGCTGACTCTTACTGAGGAAGAGCCTGAGGTAACCAACTGGGAAGACTTCTCAGACCCAGTCGACATAGAGACGGCCATAAGAAGACTCAAATCCTCGAGAACCCCTGGACCAGACAGAATTACCAACATAGATCGGAAAAACCATCCGGTAGAATGGGCCATGTTCATCAGCCAAGTCTTCAAAAACTGCTGCCTTTCAAGATCAATCCCCAAGTCATGGACCTCCTCCGTGGTTGCCCCAATTTACAAAAAAGGAGACAGGGGGATGCCTGGCAACTACCGTCCCATCGTGTTGCTGGACACGATCGGCAAGATCTATGGCTCATTTCTTCTAAGGAGTTTCCAAAAATGGGCTAAAACCACCCCGTGTAACGACCCTTTTCAAGCGGGATTCATGAAAAACTCCGGAACAACATCAACATTATGATACGTAGTATCATAAAAAACAAACTCATGACTGGGGCAGGTCAGGTGTTCCTGGCGTTTATTGATCTCACTTAGGCATTTGATCAAATAGACAGAGAGATGCTGTGGTCGAAACTGGTCCACTGGAACTGTCCGACGGAAATACTTGAGCCAATCAAAGCCCTGCACATAGGGACCACCATGAGAGTCAAGCTCAATCAAAAAGGCCTGTTATCTGAGGAAATTTCAATGCACAGAGGGGTAAAGCAGGGCTCTCCACTTGCCCCAGCTTTGTTTATTTCCTTTTTGGGCGACTACAAAGAAGGTGACAGCCTCACAAGATCTTTTCCGCCAAAAGTTAGTTTAACAGCAGTGGCTCGTATACTCTACGCTGACGACATTATTCTTCTTGACCAGACTGCAATTGGTCTGGACAATTTGGCCCACTATATATCAAAAAACCATTTGGAGATAAACAAATAGAAAATGAAAATCTTGATTCTAACCAATCCATCGAAAAAGACGGCGAAGAACCGAGGCTGGCACATCGAAAATTCAAACATCGAAGTAGTGAAAGACTTCAAATACGTGGGTGTGATGGTGGACAGCTCAAAAGGGGAAACAACAATGCAAAAACACATCTGGGATAAGACATGGAAACTTACCACACAGACCCCTATAATACACAGGAAATACATCCGATTCTCGCTTCTCCCAGTACTAAAGTAATACAAGGGAAAAGTGGTGCCTAGCCTGGTGTACGGAGGTGATGCAATGCCAATGATCCCCTTGACACTATGGCAAAAACTGGAGGACTACTTCTGGCATGAGGTTCTTCCACTCCCTAACACAACTTCCATCTCGGCAATTTGAAGAGAACTGGGATTAGTTTCCTTGAAAGCAGCAAACGAAGCTGGAGCAATGGCTTTGTAGAGAAAAGTGATAATGTCAAAATCCCCTCCACTGTACAACATGATAAAAACAGAATTGAAGGTTGGAGGCTGCAAGGCACTAACAGCATGGGCCGCCAAACAGAGATCACACTTGGCCAACATTGCATGCTCCGAGGAGGTCCTGACTCAGAACCCAACAAAAGTCAAACGAAAAATGGACCAGGCAGACTGGATCAAAACACAAGCTCTTGCTGGGAAAAATAAGTTATTGACATACCTACCTTCTCAGGCTAAAAAACTGCACTCCACGAGTGAAATTCTGAAAAGGTTACCGGATAAAAACCTGAGACTTACCTTCCTAAGGGCCCGTCTAAATCTACTCCCGACAAATGAAATTTGGGCTATCAGGGGCCTATCTGCGTCAAACCATTGCCGCCTATGCAAAAACAAATCTGAAATAGAATCGGTGAAACATCTCCTGATGACCTGCCCAGCTACCATCAAATGGCGAAGAGCGTATCTAGGTCCTTTAATCGAATCAAGCATCCTGTACAAAGAAGATGTATGGTGGAGTCGACTTATGCGTGGCACAAAGACATCTTGGTCTTTAGCAAGTGTGAGAATTCTAAGGCCTGCCCTCGACGAATGCACCAAACAAACCACTGATTAACTCAGCCTGGCCTCGGGTGCTTAGAAACTGCAAAAAAGGAAATCCCTAACGAAATGAAGCCTAAGAAAGAAGAAACAAGATTCAAGGAATACGATAGGAAGCTAGACATGACTTTAAAGAACTTTGCAAAATCATTGATTTGATAAAGGCAAATAAATAAAAACAAATAAAATAAGTAAAAGAATGAAAAGTACATACATTGAAATCGGAATTTACGATAGACATGTGAAGACTTGATAGAATTTCTTACTGTGTAAGGAACTGAAGTTACACAAAAAGACTAATTGTGCCAAAACTATTAATGCTACAAATCTAATATTGTGCACCAACGTTCTAGGGGTGATTGCACATATATGTACCGAATTAGGAATTGTTAGGCCAAACCTTTATGATCAAAATTGACAAAATTTAATAGAAAGACAACACTGGGCCACACCAATTTGGGAGTTGGATGTAAAGGTAACCCACAGAATATGTAATTGATGTGTCCGATTTTATTAGAGGGCATAAGTATATAAATGTGTATTTCTGGGAAAGATACATTTTGGTCCATATAACTGTGGAAGGTTCCCAAGTCACATCATAAAACAACACTTTCTGTCATCCTACCAGCAAAGAGAAAGGCGGAAACGGTGCCTTTGACCAACGATAGCCTTGTGGGTGTGGGTTGAAAGCTTGCCCCTACCATAAACTGAGTGATGTCAATTGGCAGGATAAATAAGGGAACCTCATAACACACAGGGACACACTGATTCCTGACTCCATCCTGATTTCCGCATGACGCTCTGTTTCTAACTTCTTCATCCTGTTCCTGACTTCTTCATCTTTTCCTGATCCAGACTACTTTGCAATACCAAGGCCTCCGCATTTGTTGAACTCTTTTTCAGCTAGGCACAAACCCTGAAACCATCCCTAAACTCAAGGGAATTAATTTTGATCCAGTCTGGCTTGCTACCATTAAGGCTTGCCTGTTGAAACTCGCCATCCCACTGATGTAGAGTGTCCAGCAACCAGAAGTGGCAATCCAATCCAATCCAGTCCAGTCTGAGGTGTCAGTCCAATTGACCAGAACCACCCAGCTGATCCAATTCCGCCAGAGGTGCCCCGCTGCCTGTAGAACCGATCCATTATGACCAGAACCTGATGGTCTAATTTTAAATTACAGTGGACTGTAAGTATCAATAGGAATCCTAGTAACCCATACTATATTTGCCTTGTCCTATCCAATTCTATAACCCATCCTCTCTTTAACTTAAGAACTTGTAATATTGTCACACCAGTCTTGAAACATTGCTTTGATTCCTTGTGCTAGTGATAATTTCTTTAAAATTCTTTTGTCTTGTGAAATCCCAAACCCTTAAAATCATCCCACGGGTAATCCGATTGAGTCCTCCAAGGCAGACATAGAGGTGCTGGGGTTGGTTTCCGCAGACCACTCTGGGGTTTACTGTGTTTCAAACTGGTAACCAGCCTGAATACCCTAGTTTACAGCATAATTGTCATTGTAAAAACTGATTTCTGTTTTCATTTTCGCGCCTTTATTTTCCAAAAATGCCTTTCATTCAAACGTTTTTCTTACCAATCGCATAAGGCAAAATATGCGGGAAATCACATGTTAGCAAACGTTTTACACGTGTGTTTTACCATTCAAAGTATTTCCAAACTTCCATTCTGATTTAAAGTGTGTACTGTTGCTCATATTATAGTTTATCTTTGTTAGGATCTTTGTAGTGTTGCTCCCATAGAGATTTATATCAATTTAAGGATTTTTGCACACTTTTCTTTGTTTTTCCAAGCCATTTTCAACTGTCATCTTAAAAGGTGTAAATTTCCCAAAACATTTTTCTCTCTTGCTTGGGGAGGGAAGATTGCATTCAAACACTGTACTCTGTTCTATATTCCTGAATACCTGCTACTTACTTACATCTGTGTAGCATTGCTCATTTGAGAATTAAGAACTTTGCAGGGGGAAATCTTAACCTAAGCGCTATCTTTTAAAACAGCCAAAACTGTTCTTTTCCCTGTGTTTTATATTCTGTGTGCTAAAAAGTGAATTCAACTGCATTGTCTACTTTCCTATTTGTATTGTCACCACATTGGCTATTGCAGCCCCATATATAGTAAAACATGTGTTTGATTTGAATTTTAAATAAATAAATATTACCTTTAACAACCAGCCTGATTCCTGGTCCATTGTGACCTGGGGATATTTTGAGAAGGGGTGTGATATCAGTGGTATATCACTCAGAATATTGAACCTATAGACACAATAAATAATTATTTCATTTGTGCACTACATGCTAGGCTGAGACCCGGGTGTATTGCCTGATTGAAATCCTTAACACATTTCAGATGAAAGGTGTTTTTTCAAACATTTTTAAACCCACCATAACATCTTGGTGTTGTGAAAACATGGCCAAATGCTCCAACCACAAGGCTTGGTGCTGGTGTTGTGAAAACATATATATGTATATATATATATATATATTCAGTAAAAAAACGTTGTTAAAGGGAGGTTATGGTTAAGTTGCGCTACTAAAAACCTATGAAATTCAATGAAAAAACATTGTTAAAGGGACGTTATGGTTCCAAGTAGAACCGAAAAAACTAAGCTAAGCAACCATAACTTGCGCCACCACCATGCACTGCTAAGACTAACACCCATCACATCAAAGATGACATCACAAATGTCATTGACGCCAATAGACACTTTACTATATAAACCAATTAATAAATATTATTTAATATACATTTAACATATATATTTTTTGTACAGACCATACAAAAAATGAAAATACTAAAGAAAAAGCAGTATTGGATAAAACTATTCAGCACAAAGAAGAAAAAATTGACCTACTCTTGGCAAATTTTAATAATTTAAAAAACTTTGTGGAGGATCACTTGAAACAAACAACTAAATACCATTGTCCCACATGTACCTGTCCCCAGTCACCATATCCCACTCAATTATCCCCAAACCCTCTCCATGAACCAAAACATTTTGATGAGACTTCCATCCCTTCTTCACCTCATATAAATCCTATTGAAACCCCCAATTCTCCTGTTTTTGTTTCAGTTTCTGCCTCACCTTCTCTGTCATAAATTTAACATCCATGTAAAATAAAGTAAAATTATTATATCGTGTCCTAATTCATTTCTTGTCTTTTTTTAAAAAACAGTTCATGTGTCCGCAGACAGCGCGGGTGTCCAGAATGTCCGTGAAGAAACGAAAATGGAGGTTTCCTAAGAACACTATATCTGTCCGTACTGTTCGCTAGCAAGTTGAAACTGTTTTAAGAACAAACGCGGTGTCCTGAAATGTTCGTAAAGAAACAAAATGGGGGTGTCGTGAGGATCCTATGCCTGTCCGTATTGTTCGCAGGCAAGTTGAAACTGTTCTAAGAACACAGGATGTGTCCTGAAATGTTCATAAGCAATCCAGCAATAGCTGGCTTTTCTGTAATAGTTTCTTCAGCAATCAAAGGACAACTGGGCTGCCCCTTGGCTAGTCTGCTAGTGGCAGTTCGATCAGGATCTGGTCTGTCAGTCCAGAAACGCCTCTCTTCTACCCAGAGCCACTTAGCAGTACTAGTGAAGTGGGTGCGTCCGCCCACTTGCCCTCAACCAACGAAGACCTCCTGGCTCGCCATAATAACAACTTATTGGAATCCTCAGGCCATCTCGGACAAGAAATTCCTAAACATCATCGAGACAGAGATCGACGGAATCATGGCAGCCCATGAAGAAACTCTAATAATAATAAGTGGAGACCTGAACGCAAAATGTCCGAGAAGAGCGTTTAGCACCAATCCAGCATGCCATAAACTCAAGGCCGAATCCCGCGGTCAATTATGGCAATCGCTCATGAATTCCAGAAATCTCCATAACATCGAGCAGTTTCTCCCCCCAGCTAGCCACATTCCAACATGGGAAAGAGGGTCACAAAAAGGGACTATCGATTACATTTTTATATCACAAGGAATGTTAAACCTGATTACATCATTCGAGGTTATACGGACTGAGGCCGGTGACCACAACATCCTGAAAATTGGGTGCCCCACAGTGAGCAACAGCGGCTCTATATGCCTGAAGAAATTGAAACAACAGGACAAGGCAATCGCCTCAGATTAACGGCAGAAAGAATAAAAAATCTTTCAAAAAACTACGCCACTCAATTGTCCAGGAAGGAGAGAGGACCAACGTCCCAAACAGACTACCAACCTCTACTTCTACCATATTACTCAAACGCAAAGAAAAAATTAAGGAAGATTCAACAACCCCTTCATGAGTACGACAAAGAGTTGGTGATGAAATGGCGAAACTTGAGGAAATTAAAGAGACAGTTGAAAATTGGCAACTCTGTCTCCCTAAAGAACACCTACTTAGATGAACAAAAAAGTACAAATCTTGGCTAAGATTCTACCATTGTTCCCTCTACCAACGAGACTCTGAGGAAATTCTGAGAAAGCTAGCAGACAAAAACTCTGGAGCCTTTTGGCAACTGATCAAAAAGCATCAAACAGCGTAACAGAGGAAAACTGGCAATCTCATTTTACCACCACATTTCACTGCCCTCAGCCAACGCTGACTCTTACTGAGGAAGAGCCTGAGGTAACCAACTGGGAAGACTTCTCAGACCCAGTCGACATAGAGACGGCCATAAGAAGACTCAAATCCTCGAGAACCCCTGGACCAGACAGAATTACCAACATAGATCGGAAAAACCATCCGGTAGAATGGGCCATGTTCATCAGCCAAGTCTTCAAAAACTGCTGCCTTTCAAGATCAATCCCCAAGTCATGGACCTCCTCCGTGGTTGCCCCAATTTACAAAAAAGGAGACAGGGGGATGCCTGGCAACTACCGTCCCATCGTGTTGCTGGACACGATCGGCAAGATCTATGGCTCATTTCTTCTAAGGAGTTTCCAAAAATGGGCTAAAACCACCCCGTGTAACGACCCTTTTCAAGCGGGATTCATGAAAAACTCCGGAACAACAGTCAACATTATGATACGTAGTATCATAAAAAACAAACTCATGACTGGGGCAGGTCAGGTGTTCCTGGCGTTTATTGATCTCACTTAGGCATTTGATCAAATAGACAGAGAGATGCTGTGGTCGAAACTGGTCCACTGGAACTGTCCGACGGAAATACTTGAGCCAATCAAAGCCCTGCACATAGGGACCACCATGAGAGTCAAGCTCAATCAAAAAGGCCTGTTATCTGAGGAAATTTCAATGCACAGAGGGGTAAAGCAGGGCTCTCCACTTGCCCCAGCTTTGTTTATTTCCTTTTTGGGCGACTACAAAGAAGGTGACAGCCTCACAAGATCTTTTCCGCCAAAAGTTAGTTTAACAGCAGTGGCTCGTATACTCTACGCTGACGACATTATTCTTCTTGACCAGACTGCAATTGGTCTGGACAATTTGGCCCACTATATATCAAAAAACCATTTGGAGATAAACAAATAGAAAATGAAAATCTTGATTCTAACCAATCCATCGAAAAAGACGGCGAAGAACCGAGGCTGGCACATCGAAAATTCAAACATCGAAGTAGTGAAAGACTTCAAATACGTGGGTGTGATGGTGGACAGCTCAAAAGGGGAAACAACAATGCAAAAACACATCTGGGATAAGACATGGAAACTTACCACACAGACCCCTATAATACACAGGAAATACATCCGATTCTCGCTTCTCCCAGTACTAAAGTAATACAAGGGAAAAGTGGTGCCTAGCCTGGTGTACGGAGGTGATGCAATGCCAATGATCCCCTTGACACTATGGCAAAAACTGGAGGACTACTTCTGGCATGAGGTTCTTCCACTCCCTAACACAACTTCCATCTCGGCAATTTGAAGAGAACTGGGATTAGTTTCCTTGAAAGCAGCAAACGAAGCTGGAGCAATGGCTTTGTAGAGAAAAGTGATAATGTCAAAATCCCCTCCACTGTACAACATGATAAAAACAGAATTGAAGGTTGGAGGCTGCAAGGCACTAACAGCATGGGCCGCCAAACAGAGATCACACTTGGCCAACATTGCATGCTCCGAGGAGGTCCTGACTCAGAACCCAACAAAAGTCAAACGAAAAATGGACCAGGCAGACTGGATCAAAACACAAGCTCTTGCTGGGAAAAATAAGTTATTGACATACCTACCTTCTCAGGCTAAAAAACTGCACTCCACGAGTGAAATTCTGAAAAGGTTACCGGATAAAAACCTGAGACTTACCTTCCTAAGGGCCCGTCTAAATCTACTCCCGACAAATGAAATTTGGGCTATCAGGGGCCTATCTGCGTCAAACCATTGCCGCCTATGCAAAAACAAATCTGAAATAGAATCGGTGAAACATCTCCTGATGACCTGCCCAGCTACCATCAAATGGCGAAGAGCGTATCTAGGTCCTTTAATCGAATCAAGCATCCTGTACAAAGAAGATGTATGGTGGAGTCGACTTATGCGTGGCACAAAGACATCTTGGTCTTTAGCAAGTGTGAGAATTCTAAGGCCTGCCCTCGACGAATGCACCAAACAAACCACTGATTAACTCAGCCTGGCCTCGGGTGCTTAGAAACTGCAAAAAAGGAAATCCCTAACGAAATGAAGCCTAAGAAAGAAGAAACAAGATTCAAGGAATACGATAGGAAGCTAGACATGACTTTAAAGAACTTTGCAAAATCATTGATTTGATAAAGGCAAATAAATAAAAACAAATAAAATAAGTAAAAGAATGAAAAGTACATACATTGAAATCGGAATTTACGATAGACATGTGAAGACTTGATAGAATTTCTTACTGTGTAAGGAACTGAAGTTACACAAAAAGACTAATTGTGCCAAAACTATTAATGCTACAAATCTAATATTGTGCACCAACGTTCTAGGGGTGATTGCACATATATGTACCGAATTAGGAATTGTTAGGCCAAACCTTTATGATCAAAATTGACAAAATTTAATAGAAAGACAACACTGGGCCACACCAATTTGGGAGTTGGATGTAAAGGTAACCCACAGAATATGTAATTGATGTGTCCGATTTTATTAGAGGGCATAAGTATATAAATGTGTATTTCTGGGAAAGATACATTTTGGTCCATATAACTGTGGAAGGTTCCCAAGTCACATCATAAAACAACACTTTCTGTCATCCTACCAGCAAAGAGAAAGGCGGAAACGGTGCCTTTGACCAACGATAGCCTTGTGGGTGTGGGTTGAAAGCTTGCCCCTACCATAAACTGAGTGATGTCAATTGGCAGGATAAATAAGGGAACCTCATAACACACAGGGACACACTGATTCCTGACTCCATCCTGATTTCCGCATGACGCTCTGTTTCTAACTTCTTCATCCTGTTCCTGACTTCTTCATCTTTTCCTGATCCAGACTACTTTGCAATACCAAGGCCTCCGCATTTGTTGAACTCTTTTTCAGCTAGGCACAAACCCTGAAACCATCCCTAAACTCAAGGGAATTAATTTTGATCCAGTCTGGCTTGCTACCATTAAGGCTTGCCTGTTGAAACTCGCCATCCCACTGATGTAGAGTGTCCAGCAACCAGAAGTGGCAATCCAATCCAATCCAGTCCAGTCTGAGGTGTCAGTCCAATTGACCAGAACCACCCAGCTGATCCAATTCCGCCAGAGGTGCCCCGCTGCCTGTAGAACCGATCCATTATGACCAGAACCTGATGGTCTAATTTTAAATTACAGTGGACTGTAAGTATCAATAGGAATCCTAGTAACCCATACTATATTTGCCTTGTCCTATCCAATTCTATAACCCATCCTCTCTTTAACTTAAGAACTTGTAATATTGTCACACCAGTCTTGAAACATTGCTTTGATTCCTTGTGCTAGTGATAATTTCTTTAAAATTCTTTTGTCTTGTGAAATCCCAAACCCTTAAAATCATCCCACGGGTAATCCGATTGAGTCCTCCAAGGCAGACATAGAGGTGCTGGGGTTGGTTTCCGCAGACCACTCTGGGGTTTACTGTGTTTCAAACTGGTAACCAGCCTGAATACCCTAGTTTACAGCATAATTGTCATTGTAAAAACTGATTTCTGTTTTCATTTTCGCGCCTTTATTTTCCAAAAATGCCTTTCATTCAAACGTTTTTCTTACCAATCGCATAAGGCAAAATATGCGGGAAATCACATGTTAGCAAACGTTTTACACGTGTGTTTTACCATTCAAAGTATTTCCAAACTTCCATTCTGATTTAAAGTGTGTACTGTTGCTCATATTATAGTTTATCTTTGTTAGGATCTTTGTAGTGTTGCTCCCATAGAGATTTATATCAATTTAAGGATTTTTGCACACTTTTCTTTGTTTTTCCAAGCCATTTTCAACTGTCATCTTAAAAGGTGTAAATTTCCCAAAACATTTTTCTCTCTTGCTTGGGGAGGGAAGATTGCATTCAAACACTGTACTCTGTTCTATATTCCTGAATACCTGCTACTTACTTACATCTGTGTAGCATTGCTCATTTGAGAATTAAGAACTTTGCAGGGGGAAATCTTAACCTAAGCGCTATCTTTTAAAACAGCCAAAACTGTTCTTTTCCCTGTGTTTTATATTCTGTGTGCTAAAAAGTGAATTCAACTGCATTGTCTACTTTCCTATTTGTATTGTCACCACATTGGCTATTGCAGCCCCATATATAGTAAAACATGTGTTTGATTTGAATTTTAAATAAATAAATATTACCTTTAACAACCAGCCTGATTCCTGGTCCATTGTGACCTGGGGATATTTTGAGAAGGGGTGTGATATCAGTGGTATATCACTCAGAATATTGAACCTATAGACACAATAAATAATTATTTCATTTGTGCACTACATGCTAGGCTGAGACCCGGGTGTATTGCCTGATTGAAATCCTTAACACATTTCAGATGAAAGGTGTTTTTTCAAACATTTTTAAACCCACCATAACATCTTGGTGTTGTGAAAACATGGCCAAATGCTCCAACCACAAGGCTTGGTGCTGGTGTTGTGAAAACATATATATGTATATATATATATATATATTCAGTAAAAAAACGTTGTTAAAGGGAGGTTATGGTTAAGTTGCGCTACTAAAAACCTATGAAATTCAATGAAAAAACATTGTTAAAGGGACGTTATGGTTCCAAGTAGAACCGAAAAAACTAAGCTAAGCAACCATAACTTGCGCCACCACCATGCACTGCTAAGACTAACACCCATCACATCAAAGATGACATCACAAATGTCATTGACGCCAATAGACACTTTACTATATAAACCAATTAATAAATATTATTTAATATACATTTAACATATATATTTTTTGTACAGACCATACAAAAAATGAAAATACTAAAGAAAAAGCAGTATTGGATAAAACTATTCAGCACAAAGAAGAAAAAATTGACCTACTCTTGGCAAATTTTAATAATTTAAAAAACTTTGTGGAGGATCACTTGAAACAAACAACTAAATACCATTGTCCCACATGTACCTGTCCCCAGTCACCATATCCCACTCAATTATCCCCAAACCCTCTCCATGAACCAAAACATTTTGATGAGACTTCCATCCCTTCTTCACCTCATATAAATCCTATTGAAACCCCCAATTCTCCTGTTTTTGTTTCAGTTTCTGCCTCACCTTCTCTGTCATAAATTTAACATCCATGTAAAATAAAGTAAAATTATTATATCGTGTCCTAATTCATTTCTTGTCTTTTTTTAAAAAACAGTTCATGTGTCCGCAGACAGCGCGGGTGTCCAGAATGTCCGTGAAGAAACGAAAATGGAGGTTTCCTAAGAACACTATATCTGTCCGTACTGTTCGCTAGCAAGTTGAAACTGTTTTAAGAACAAACGCGGTGTCCTGAAATGTTCGTAAAGAAACAAAATGGGGGTGTCGTGAGGATCCTATGCCTGTCCGTATTGTTCGCAGGCAAGTTGAAACTGTTCTAAGAACACAGGATGTGTCCTGAAATGTTCATAAGCAATCCAGCAATAGCTGGCTTTTCTGTAATAGTTTCTTCAGCAATCAAAGGACAACTGGGCTGCCCCTTGGCTAGTCTGCTAGTGGCAGTTCGATCAGGATCTGGTCTGTCAGTCCAGAAACGCCTCTCTTCTACCCAGAGCCACTTAGCAGTACTAGTGAAGTGGGTGCGTCCGCCCACTTGCCCTCAACCAACGAAGACCTCCTGGCTCGCCATAATAACAACTTATTGGAATCCTCAGGCCATCTCGGACAAGAAATTCCTAAACATCATCGAGACAGAGATCGACGGAATCATGGCAGCCCATGAAGAAACTCTAATAATAATAAGTGGAGACCTGAACGCAAAATGTCCGAGAAGAGCGTTTAGCACCAATCCAGCATGCCATAAACTCAAGGCCGAATCCCGCGGTCAATTATGGCAATCGCTCATGAATTCCAGAAATCTCCATAACATCGAGCAGTTTCTCCCCCCAGCTAGCCACATTCCAACATGGGAAAGAGGGTCACAAAAAGGGACTATCGATTACATTTTTATATCACAAGGAATGTTAAACCTGATTACATCATTCGAGGTTATACGGACTGAGGCCAGTGACCACAACATCCTGAAAATTGGGTGCCCCACAGTGAGCAACAGCGGCTCTATATGCCTGAAGAAATTGAAACAACAGGACAAGGCAATCGCCTCAGATTAACGGCAGAAAGAATAAAAAATCTTTCAAAAAACTACGCCACTCAATTGTCCAGGAAGGAGAGAGGACCAACGTCCCAAACAGACTACCAACCTCTACTTCTACCATATTACTCAAACGCAAAGAAAAAATTAAGGAAGATTCAACAACCCCTTCATGAGTACGACAAAGAGTTGGTGATGAAATGGCGAAACTTGAGGAAATTAAAGAGACAGTTGAAAATTGGCAACTCTGTCTCCCTAAAGAACACCTACTTAGATGAACAAAAAAGTACAAATCTTGGCTAAGATTCTACCATTGTTCCCTCTACCAACGAGACTCTGAGGAAATTCTGAGAAAGCTAGCAGACAAAAACTCTGGAGCCTTTTGGCAACTGATCAAAAAGCATCAAACAGCGTAACAGAGGAAAACTGGCAATCTCATTTTACCACCACATTTCACTGCCCTCAGCCAACGCTGACTCTTACTGAGGAAGAGCCTGAGGTAACCAACTGGGAAGACTTCTCAGACCCAGTCGACATAGAGACGGCCATAAGAAGACTCAAATCCTCGAGAACCCCTGGACCAGACAGAATTACCAACATAGATCGGAAAAACCATCCGGTAGAATGGGCCATGTTCATCAGCCAAGTCTTCAAAAACTGCTGCCTTTCAAGATCAATCCCCAAGTCATGGACCTCCTCCGTGGTTGCCCCAATTTACAAAAAAGGAGACAGGGGGATGCCTGGCAACTACCGTCCCATCGTGTTGCTGGACACGATCGGCAAGATCTATGGCTCATTTCTTCTAAGGAGTTTCCAAAAATGGGCTAAAACCACCCCGTGTAACGACCCTTTTCAAGCGGGATTCATGAAAAACTCCGGAACAACAGTCAACATTATGATACGTAGTATCATAAAAAACAAACTCATGACTGGGGCAGGTCAGGTGTTCCTGGCGTTTATTGATCTCACTTAGGCATTTGATCAAATAGACAGAGAGATGCTATGGTCGAAACTGGTCCACTGGAACTGTCCGACGGAAATACTTGAGCCAATCAAAGCCCTGCACATAGGGACCACCATGAGAGTCAAGCTCAATCAAAAAGGCCTGTTATCTGAGGAAATTTCAATGCACAGAGGGGTAAAGCAGGGCTCTCCACTTGCCCCAGCTTTGTTTATTTCCTTTTTGGGCGACTACAAAGAAGGTGACAGCCTCACAAGATCTTTTCCGCCAAAAGTTAGTTTAACAGCAGTGGCTCGTATACTCTACGCTGACGACATTATTCTTCTTGACCAGACTGCAATTGGTCTGGACAATTTGGCCCACTATATATCAAAAACCATTTGGAGATAAACAAATAGAAAATGAAAATCTTGATTCTAACCAATCCATCGAAAAAGACGGCGAAGAACCGAGGCTGGCACATCGAAAATTCAAACATCGAAGTAGTGAAAGACTTCAAATACGTGGGTGTGATGGTGGACAGCTCAAAAGGGGAAACAACAATGCAAAAACACATCTGGGATAAGACATGGAAACTTACCACACAGACCCCTATAATACACAGGAAATACATCCGATTCTCGCTTCTCCCAGTACTAAAGTAATACAAGGGAAAAGTGGTGCCTAGCCTGGTGTACGGAGGTGATGCAATGCCAATGATCCCCTTGACACTATGGCAAAAACTGGAGGACTACTTCTGGCATGAGGTTCTTCCACTCCCTAACACAACTTCCATCTCGGCAATTTGAAGAGAACTGGGATTAGTTTCCTTGAAAGCAGCAAACGAAGCTGGAGCAATGGCTTTGTAGAGAAAAGTGATAATGTCAAAATCCCCTCCACTGTACAACATGATAAAAACAGAATTGAAGGTTGGAGGCTGCAAGGCACTAACAGCATGGGCCGCCAAACAGAGATCACACTTGGCCAACATTGCATGCTCCGAGGAGGTCCTGACTCAGAACCCAACAAAAGTCAAACGAAAAATAAACCAGGCAGACTGGATCAAAACACAAGCTCTTGCTGGGAAAAATAAGTTATTGACATACCTACCTTCTCAGGCTAAAAAACTGCACTCCACGAGTGAAATTCTGAAAAGGTTACCGGATAAAAACCTGAGACTTACCTTCCTAAGGGCCCGTCTAAATCTACTCCCGACAAATGAAATTTGGGCTATCAGGGGCCTATCTGCGTCAAACCATTGCCGCCTATGCAAAAACAAATCTGAAATAGAATCGGTGAAACATCTCCTGATGACCTGCCCAGCTACCATCAAATGGCGAAGAGCGTATCTAGGTCCTTTAATCGAATCAAGCATCCTGTACAAAGAAGATGTATGGTGGAGTCGACTTATGCGTGGCACAAAGACATCTTGGTCTTTAGCAAGTGTGAGAATTCTAAGGGCTGCCCTCGACGAATGCACCAAACAAACCACTGATTAACTCAGCCTGGCCTCGGGTGCTTAGAAACTGCAAAAAAGGAAATCCCTAACGAAATGAAGCCTAAGAAAGAAGAAACAAGATTCAAGGAATACGATAGGAAGCTAGACATGACTTTAAAGAACTTTGCAAAATCATTGATTTGATAAAGGCAAATAAATAAAAACAAATAAAATAAGTAAAAGAATGAAAAGTACATACATTGAAATCGGAATTTACGATAGACATGTGAAGACTTGATAGAATTTCTTACTGTGTAAGGAACTGAAGTTACACAAAAAGACTAATTGTGCCAAAACTATTAATGCTACAAATCTAATATTGTGCACCAACGTTCTAGGGGTGATTGCACATATATGTACCGAATTAGGAATTGTTAGGCCAAACCTTTATGATCAAAATTGACAAAATTTAATAGAAAGACAACACTGGGCCACACCAATTTGGGAGTTGGATGTAAAGGTAACCCACAGAATATGTAATTGATGTGTCCGATTTTATTAGAGGGCATAAGTATATAAATGTGTATTTCTGGGAAAGATACATTTTGGTCCATATAACTGTGGAAGGTTCCCAAGTCACATCATAAAACAACACTTTCTGTCATCCTACCAGCAAAGAGAAAGGCGGAAACGGTGCCTTTGACCAACGATAGCCTTGTGGGTGTGGGTTGAAAGCTTGCCCCTACCATAAACTGAGTGATGTCAATTGGCAGGATAAATAAGGGAACCTCATAACACACAGGGACACACTGATTCCTGACTCCATCCTGATTTCCGCATGACGCTCTGTTTCTAACTTCTTCATCCTGTTCCTGACTTCTTCATCTTTTCCTGATCCAGACTACTTTGCAATACCAAGGCCTCCGCATTTGTTGAACTCTTTTTCAGCTAGGCACAAACCCTGAAACCATCCCTAAACTCAAGGGAATTAATTTTGATCCAGTCTGGCTTGCTACCATTAAGGCTTGCCTGTTGAAACTCGCCATCCCACTGATGTAGAGTGTCCAGCAACCAGAAGTGGCAATCCAATCCAATCCAGTCCAGTCTGAGGTGTCAGTCCAATTGACCAGAACCACCCAGCTGATCCAATTCCGCCAGAGGTGCCCCGCTGCCTGTAGACCCGATCCATTATGACCAGAACCTGATGGTCTAATTTTAAATTACAGTGGACTGTAAGTATCAATAGGAATCCTAGTAACCCATACTATATTTGCCTTGTCCTATCCAATTCTATAACCCATCCTCTCTTTAACTTAAGAACTTGTAATATTGTCACACCAGTCTTGAAACATTGCTTTGATTCCTTGTGCTAGTGATAATTTCTTTAAAATTCTTTTGTCTTGTGAAATCCCAAACCCTTAAAATCATCCCACGGGTAATCCGATTGAGTCCTCCAAGGCAGACATAGAGGTGCTGGGGTTGGTTTCCGCAGACCACTCTGGGGTTTACTGTGTTTCAAACTGGTAACCAGCCTGAATACCCTAGTTTACAGCATAATTGTCATTGTAAAAACTGATTTCTGTTTTCATTTTCGCGCCTTTATTTTCCAAAAATGCCTTTCATTCAAACGTTTTTCTTACCAATCGCATAAGGCAAAATATGCGGGAAATCACATGTTAGCAAACGTTTTACACGTGTGTTTTACCATTCAAAGTATTTCCAAACTTCCATTCTGATTTAAAGTGTGTACTGTTGCTCATATTATAGTTTATCTTTGTTAGGATCTTTGTAGTGTTGCTCCCATAGAGATTTATATCAATTTAAGGATTTTTGCACACTTTTCTTTGTTTTTCCAAGCCATTTTCAACTGTCATTTTAAAAGGTGTAAATTTCCCAAAACATTTTTCTCTCTTGCTTGGGGAGGGAAGATTGCATTCAAACACTGTACTCTGTTCTATATTCCTGAATACCTGCTACTTACTTACATCTGTGTAGCATTGCTCATTTGAGAATTAAGAACTTTGCAGGGGGAAATCTTAACCTAAGCGCTATCTTTTAAAACAGCCAAAACTGTTCTTTTCCCTGTGTTTTATATTCTGTGTGCTAAAAAGTGAATTCAACTGCATTGTCTACTTTCCTATTTGTATTGTCACCACATTGGCTATTGCAGCCCCATATATAGTAAAACATGTGTTTGATTTGAATTTTAAATAAATAAATATTACCTTTAACAACCAGCCTGATTCCTGGTCCATTGTGACCTGGGGATATTTTGAGAAGGGGTGTGATATCAGTGGTATATCACTCAGAATATTGAACCTATAGACACAATAAATAATTATTTCATTTGTGCACTACATGCTAGGCTGAGACCCGGGTGTATTGCCTGATTGAAATCCTTAACACATTTCAGATGAAAGGTGTTTTTTCAAACATTTTTAAACCCACCATAACATCTTGGTGTTGTGAAAACATGGCCAAATGCTCCAACCACAAGGCTTGGTGCTGGTGTTGTGAAAACATATATATGTATATATATATATATATTCAGTAAAAAAACGTTGTTAAAGGGAGGTTATGGTTAAGTTGCGCTACTAAAAACCTATGAAATTCAATGAAAAAACATTGTTAAAGGGACGTTATGGTTCCAAGTAGAACCGAAAAAACTAAGCTAAGCAACCATAACTTGCGCCACCACCATGCACTGCTAAGACTAACACCCATCACATCAAAGATGACATCACAAATGTCATTGACGCCAATAGACACTTTACTATATAAACCAATTAATAAATATTATTTAATATACATTTAACATATATATTTTTTGTACAGACCATACAAAAAATGAAAATACTAAAGAAAAAGCAGTATTGGATAAAACTATTCAGCACAAAGAAGAAAAAATTGACCTACTCTTGGCAAATTTTAATAATTTAAAAAACTTTGTGGAGGATCACTTGAAACAAACAACTAAATACCATTGTCCCACATGTACCTGTCCCCAGTCACCATATCCCACTCAGTTATCCCCAAACCCTCTCCATGAACCAAAACATTTTGATGAGACTTCCATCCCTTCTTCACCTCATATAAATCCTATTGAAACCCCCAATTCTCCTGTTTTTGTTTCAGTTTCTGCCTCACCTTCTCTGTCATAAATTTAACATCCATGTAAAATAAAGTAAAATTATTATATCGTGTCCTAATTCATTTCTTGTCTTTTTTTAAAAAACAGTTCATGTGTCCGCAGACAGCGCGGGTGTCCAGAATGTCCGTGAAGAAACGAAAATGGAGGTTTCCTAAGAACACTATATCTGTCCGTACTGTTCGCTAGCAAGTTGAAACTGTTTTAAGAACAAACGCGGTGTCCTGAAATGTTCGTAAAGAAACAAAATGGGGGTGTCCTGAGGATCCTATGCCTGTCCGTATTGTTCGCAGGCAAGTTGAAACTGTTCTAAGAACACAGGATGTGTCCTGAAATGTTCATAAGCAATCCAGCAATAGCTGGCTTTTCTGTAATAGTTTCTTCAGCAATCAAAGGACAACTGGGCTGCCCCTCGGCTAGTCTGCTAGTGGCAGTTCGATCAGGATCTGGTCTGTCAGTCCAGAAACGCCTCTCTTCTACCCAGAGCCACTTAGCAGTACTAGTGAAGTGGGTGCGTCCGCCCACTTGCCCTCAACCAACGAAGACCTCCTGGCTCGCCATAATAACAACTTATTGGAATCCTCAGGCCATCTTGGACAAGAAATTCCTAAACATCATCGAGACAGAGATCGACGGAATCATGGCAGCCCATGAAGAAACTCTAATAATAATAAGTGGAGACCTGAACGCAAAATGTCTGAGAAGAGCGTTTAGCACCAATCCAGCATGCCATAAACTCAAGGCCGAATCCCGCGGTCAATTATGGCAATCGCTCATGAATTCCAGAAATCTCCATAACATCGAGCAGTTTCTCCCCCCAGCTAGCCACATTCCAACATGGGAAAGAGGGTCACAAAAAGGGACTATCGATTACATTTTTATATCACAAGGAATGTTAAACCTGATTACATCATTCGAGGTTATACGGACTGAGGCCAGTGACCACAACATCCTGAAAATTGGGTGCCCCACAGTGAGCAACACGCGGCTCTATATGCCTGAAGAAATTGAAACAACAGGACAAGGCAATTGCCTCAGATTAACAGTAGAAAGAATCAAAAATCTTTCAAAAAACTACGCCACTCAATTGTCCAGGAAGGAGAGAGGACCAACGTCCCAAACAGACTACGAACCTCTACTTCTACCATATTACTCAAACGCAAAGAAAAAATTAAGGAAGATTCAACAACCCCTTCATGAGTACGACAAAGAGTTGGTGATGAAATGGCAAAACTTGAGGAAATTAAAGAGACAGTTGAAAATTGGCAACTCTGTCTCCCTAAAGAACACCTACTTAGATGAACAAAAAAGTACAAATCTTGGCTAAGATTCTACCATTGTTCCCTCTACCAACGAGACTCTGAGGAAATTCTGAGAAAGCTAGCAGACAAAAACTCTGGAGCCTTTTGGCAACTGATCAAAAAGACAGGGAGTGCACAGTCTCTCATAGCATCAAACAGCGTAACAGAGGAAAACTGGCAATCTCATTTTACCACCACATTTCACTGCCCTCAGCCAACGCTGACTCTTACTGAGGAAGAGCCTGAGGTAACCAACTGGGAAGACTTCTCAGACCCAGTCGACATAGAGACGGCCATAAGAAGACTCAAATCCTCGAGAACCCCTGGACCAGACAGAATTACCAACATAGATCTGAAAAACCATCCGGTAGAATGGGCCACGTTCATCAGCCAAGTCTTCAAAAACTGCTGCCTTTCAAGATCAATCCCTAAGTCATGGACCACCTCCGTGGTTGCCCCAATTTACAAAAAAGGAGAGAGGGGGATGCCTGGCAACTACTGTCCAATCGTGTTGCTGGACACGATCGGCAAGATCTATGGCTCGTTTCCTCTAAGGAGTTTCCAAAAATGGGCTAAAACCACCCCGTGTAACGACCCTTTTCAAGCGGGATTCATGAAAAACTCCGGAACAACAGTCAACATTATGATACGTAGTATCATAAAAAACAAACTCATGACTGGGGCAGGTCAGGTGTTCCTGGCGTTTATTGATCTCACTTAGGCATTTGATCAAATAGACAGAGAGATGCTATGGTCGAAACTGGTCCACTGGAACTGTCCGACGGAAATACTTGAGCCAATCAAAGCCCTGCACATAGGGACCACCATGAGAGTCAAGCTCAATCAAAAAGGCCTGTTATCTGAGGAAATTTCAATGCACAGAGGGGTAAAGCAGGGCTCTCCACTTGCCCCAGCTTTGTTTATTTCCTTTTTGGGTGACTACAAAGAAGGTGACAGCCTCACAAGATCTTTTCCGCCAAAAGTTAGTTTAACAGCAGTGGCTCGTATACTCTACGCTGACGACATTATTCTTCTTGACCAGACTGCAATTGGTCTGGACAATTTGGCCAACTATATATCAAAAAACCATTTGGAGATAAACAAAGAGAAAATGATAATCTTGATTCTAACCAATCCATCGAAAAAGACGGCGAAGAACCGAGGCTGGCACATCGAAAATTCAAACATCGAAGTAGTGAAAGACTTCAAATACGTGGGTGTGATGGTGGACAGCTCAAAAGGGGAAACAACAATGCAAAAACACCTCTGGGATAAGACATGGAAACTTACCACACAGGCCCCTATAATACACAGGAAATACATCCGATTCTCGCTTCTCCCAGTACTAAAGTAATACAAGGGAAAAGTGGTGCCTAGCCTGGTGTACGGAGGTGATGCAATGCCAATGATCCCCTCGACACTATGGCAAAAACTGGAGGACTACTTCTGGCATGAGGTTCTTCCACTCCCTAACACAACTTCCATCTCGGCAATTTGAAGAGAACTGGAATTAGTTTCCTTTAAAGCAGCAAACGAAGCTGGAACAATGGCTTTGTAGAGAAAAGTGATAATGTCAGAATCCCCTCCACTGTACAACATGATAAAAACAGAATTGAAGGTTGGAGGCTGCAAGGCACTAACAGCATGGGCCGCCAAACAGAGATCACACTTGGCCAACATTGCATGCTCCGAGGAGGTCCTGACTCAGAACCCAACAAAAGTCAAACGAAAAATGGACCAGGCAGACTGGATCAAAACACAAGCTCTTGCTGGGAAAAATAAGTTATTGACATACCTACCTTCTCAGGCTAAAAAACTGCACTCCACGAGTGAAATTCTGAAAAGGTTACCGGATAAAAACCTGAGACTTACCTTCCTAAGGGCCCATCTAAATCTACTCCCGACAAATGAAATTTGGGCTATCAGGGGAATATCTGCGTCAAACCATTGCCGCCTATGCAAAAACAAATCTGAAATAGAATCGGTGAAACATCTCCTGATGACCTGCCCAGCTACCATCAAATGGCGAAGAGCGTATCTAGGACCTTTAATCGAATCAAGCATCCTGTACAAAGAAGATGTATGGTGGAGTCGACTTATGAGTGGCACAAAGACATCTTGGTCTTTAGCAAGTGTGAGAATTCTAAGGGCTGCCCTCGACGAATGCACCAAACAAACCACTGATTAACTCAGCCTGGCCTTGGGTGCTTAGAAACTGCAAAAAAGGAAATCCCTAACGAAATGAAGCCTAAGAAAGAAGAAACAAGATTCAAGGAATACGATAGGAAGCTAGACATGACTTTAAAGAACTTTGCAAAATCATTGATTTGATAAAGGCAAATAAATTAAAACAAATAAAATAAGTAAAAGAATGAAATGTACATACATTGAAATCTGAATTTACGATAGACATGTGAAGACTTGATAGAATTTCTTACTGTGTAAGGAACTGAAGTTACACAAAAAGACTAATTGTGCCAAAAATATTAATGCTACAAATCTAATACTGTGCACCAATGTTCTAGGGGTGATTGCACATATATGTACCGAATTAGGAATTGTTAGGCCAAAACTTTATGATCAAAATTGACAGAATTTAATAGAAAGACAACACTGGGCCACACCAATTTGGGAGTTGGATGTAAAGGTAACCCACAGAATATGTAATTGATGTGTCCGATTTTATTAGAGAGCATAAGTATATAAATGTGTATTTCTAGGAAAGATACATTTTGGTCCATATAACTGTGGAAGGTTCCCAAGTCACATCATAAAACAACACTTTCTGTCATCCTACCAGCAAAGAGAAAGGCGGGAACGGTGCCTTTGACCAACCAAAGCCTTGTGGGTGTGGGTTGAAAGCTTGCCCCTACCATAAACTGAGTGATGTCAATTGGCAGGATAAATAAGGGAACCTCATAACACACAGGGACACACTGATTCCTGACTCCATCCTGATTTCCGCATGACGCTCTGTTTCTAACTTCTTCATCCTGTTCCTGACTTCTTTATCTTGTCCTGATCCAGACTACTTTGCAATACCAAGGCCTCAGCATTTGTTGAACTCTTTTTCAGCTAGGCACAAACCCTGAAACCATCCCTAAACTCAAGGGAATTAATTTTGATCCAGTCTGGCTTGCTACCATTAAGGCTTGCCTGTTGAAACTCGCCATCCCACTGATGTAGAGTGTCCAGCAACCAGAAGGGGCAATCCAATCCAATCCAGTCCAGTCTGAGGTGTCAGTCCAATTGACCAGAACCACCCAGCTGATCCAATTCCGCCAGAGGTGCCCCTTTTGCCTGTAGACCCGATCCATTATGACCAGAACCTGATGGTCTAATTTTAAATTACAGTGGACTGTAAGTATCAATAGGAATCCTAGTAACCCATACTATATTTGCCTTGTCCTATCCAATTCTATAACCCATCCTCTCTTTAACTTAAGAACTTGTAATATTGTCACACCAGTCTTGAAACATTGCTTTGATTCCTTGTGCTAGTGATAATTTCTTTAAAATTCTTTTGTCTTGTGAAATCCCAAACCCTTAAAATCATCCCACGGGTAATCCGACTGAGTCCTCCAAGGCAGACATAGAGGTGCTGGGGTTGGTTTCCGCAGACCACTCTGGGGTTTACTGTGTTTCAAACTGGTAACCAGCCTGAATACCCTAGTTTACAGCATAATTGTCATTGTAAAAACTGATTTCTGTTTTCATTTTCGCGCCTTTATTTTCCAAAAATGCCTTTCATTCAAACGTTTTTCTTACCAATCGCATAAGGCAAAATATGCGGGAAATCACATGTTAGCAAACGTTTTACACGTGTGTTTTCCCATTCAAAGTATTTCCAAACTTCCATTGTGATTTAAAGTGTGTACTGTTGCTCATATTATAGTTTATCTTTGTTAGGATCTTTGTAGTGTTGCTCCCATAGAGATTTATATCAATTTAAGGATTTTTGCACACTTTTCTTTGTTTTTCCAAGCCATTTTCAACTGTCATTTTAAAAGGTGTAAATTTCCCAAAACATTTTTCTCTCTTGCTTGGGGAGGGAAGATTGCATTCAAACACTGTACTCTGTTCTATATTCCTGAATACCTGCTACTTACTTACATCTGTGTAGCATTGCTCATTTGTGAATTAAGAACTTTGCAGGGGGAAATCTTAACCTAAGCGCTATCTTTTAAAACAGCCAAAACTGTTCTTTTCCCTGTGTTTTATATTCTGTGTGCTAAAAAGTGAATTCAACTGCATTGTCTACTTTCCTATTTGTATTGTCACCACATTGGCTATTGCTGCCCCATATATATTAAAACATGTGTTTGATTTGAATTTTAAATAAATCAATATTACCTTTAACAACCAGCCTGATTCCTGGTCCATTGTGACCTGGGGATATTTTGAGAAGGGGTGTGATATCAGTGGTATATCACTCAGAATATTGAACCTATAGACACAATAAATAATTATTTCATTTGTGCACTACATGCTAGGCTGAGACCCGGGTGTATTGCCTGATTGAAATCCTTAACACATTTCAGATGAAAGGTGTTTTTTCAAACATTTTTAAACCCACCATAACATCTTGGTGTTGTGAAAACATGGCCAAATGCTCCAACCACAAGGCTTGGTGCTGGTGTTGTGAAAACATATATATGTATATATATATATATTCAGTAAAAAAACGTTGTTAAAAGGAGGTTATGGTTAAGTTGCGCTACTAAAAACCTATGAAATTCAATGAAAAAACATTGTTAAAGGGACGTTATGGTTCCAAGTAGAACCGAAAAAACTAAGCTAAGCAACCATAACTTGCGCCACCACCATGCACTGCTAAGACTAACACCCAGCACATCAAAGATGACATCACAAATGTCATTGATGCCAATAGACACTTTACTATATAAACCAATTAATAAATATTATTTTATATACATTTAACATATATATTTCTTGTACAGACCATACAAAAAATGAAAATACTAAAGAAAAAGCAGTATTGGATAAGACTATTCAGCACAAAGAAGAAAAAATTGACCTACTCTTGGCAAATTTTAATAATTTAAAAAACTTTGTGGAGGATCACTTGAAACAAACAACTAAATACCATTGTCCCACATGTACCTGTCCCCAGTCACGATATTCCACTCAATTATCCCCAAACCCTCTCCATGAACCAGAACATTTTGATGAGACTTCCATCCCTTCTTCACCTCATATAAATCCTATTGAAACCCCCAATTCTCCTGCTTTTGTTTCAGTTTCTGCCTCACCTTCTCTGTCATAAATTTAACATCCATGTAAAATAAAGTAAAATTATTATATCGTGTCCTAATTCATTTCTTGTCTATTTTTAAAAAGCAGTTCATGTGTCCGCAGACAGCGCGGGTGTCCAAAATGTCCGTGAAGAAACGAAAATGGAGGTTTCCTAAGAACACTATATCTGTCCGTACTGTTCGCTAGCAAGTTGAAACTGTTTTAAGAACAAACGCGGTGTCCTGAAATGTTCGTAAAGAAACAAAATGGGGGTGTCCTGAGGATGCTATGCCTGTCCGTATTGTTCGCAGGCAAGTTGAAACTGTTCTAAGAACACAGGATGTGTTCTGAAATGTTCATAAATAAACAAAATGGGGGTGTCCTGAGGACGCTATGCCTGTCCGTATTGTTTGCAGGCAAGTTGAAATTGTTCTAAGAACACAGGCTGTGTCCTAAAATGTTCATAAATACATGAAATGGGGTGTCCTGAGGACACTATACCTGTCCGTACTGTTCAGACACAGGCTGAAACTGTTCTAAGAACACATCAAGTGTCCTGGGATGTTCGTAAATAAACAAAATGGGGGTGTCCTGAGGACGCTATGCCTGTCCGTATTGTTCGCAGGCAAGTTGAAACTGTTCTAAGAACAAACGCCTGCCCGTAACTGTTCGTTTCACTTGTGACACACTTTTAATCACTTCAGGACCCAAACAGTGTCCGTAGAACACCAACGCGCATGCGCAAAATAGTTTCAGTGCATTTGGTGTCTTGCGGACACCCACTCCCGTCGCGAACATGTTCACGAACCTATCATGTGACCGCGCCCACGATGAGCGTAAGTTCTGATTGCGAACACTGTTCGTCTCCTCGAACAATTTAAAACTACATTTTCAAGTAATCTACAATATTTTTCCACAAAAACTCACCATAGTAATCCTGAGTTTCTACATACTTTTTGTGACTTTTTTAACCCTTTTTTCTGTTTGATCTGTCCGCAAACCGTGCACAAGCACCCCTATAAAAGACCACGCCCTAGAGCTCATTCTCATTGTGTTTCTGGCTATCCTACAGAACACAGCGAATTTTGCTGCCAATTTGCAGATTTTCATCTCCAAGCTGATGGCTTCCATGGCTCCACTCATGCCACCTGGTGCTGCATCTGCCACAGCACCACCCCCACCCCCTCCACCACCACCACCTCCCAAAGGGCCTGAAGAGGGGAACAGGAGTGAGGATGCACAGGAGGATGAAGAGGATGACGAGAATGAGGTAGTGGAAGTCCCTACTACCAGCACTCGGCGTGAGTCTTGGGTGTGGCGGTTATTTACCATTCATGGTAATGGTCCTGAGGCGTGTGCGAACCAAGTCACCTGCAACAAGTGCAAAATGGTACTCAGTCGCGGGAGGTGTGGTTCATACAGCTTTGGGACAACTACCATGAAGCGACACCTAAAGTCATTCCACACTGGGGCCATTGTACCTTGCGAGGAGCGTAGCAGGTTGACTTACTCTACTTCATCCTCCGTTTCCAATCCTGTCATCACAAGGAACACTCCTGTGGGACAGTGTATTCCTCAAGCTGCCTCACAGGCCATATGCAATTCTGATGACCCTTACCTTTCAAGGGTCACAGTTGTGTGTATGTACTGTGATGCAGTACTGTGCTGGGGGGAGAGACTTCGTAGTGCTTTTGAGGCTATTGTCTCAGAGCACAAGAAGATCTGCTCACTACCCAAGTAAAACCCACTCTACATCATCCTCTCTCAGTTCGCCCTTTCTTATCCCTGTGGTTGGTGTCCCCCCGTTACCCCTTTTCCCCTCCTCTCCTAATGTGTGGTGTATAAAAAACCCAACAAATTATAAAACAACAAAAATAAAAAAGGCTCTTTTCAGAGCCGCCTTTCACAGTTAAAAAATAGAAGTGAAAATAAATGAAGCAAGGCCCTGTGTATTTTTTAGAAGTCTGCGGACAGTCCGCGGACATCTAAAATTTTGGGGTGCTGCCCTATCATAACCATTGCAGTTTTATCTGGGAGGAAGTGGTGGCTCTGAAAAGATCCTTTTGGTAGTGTTTGTTTGTGTTTGAAAAATTTGAAATGCTCAACACCTACTACAAAATGGATGCTGTAATTCCAAAAAACGTCGCAATGCATTTTGTACATTTCTCAGCAAAATCTGATTGCCAGCTTAAGTAAGATGGACTCCATCTCTGCGAAAAATGTATGTACTACGAAACATAACATTTTCATTGTGAAAAGAGGACTTGCCAAAATCTCTTAGAAAGGCACAAATAGCCTTATTGACATTGCGCCTTGCTTTCTCCAATTATGGACCAAATGAAGAAGAACAAAGCCACATTTGCATCTGCGCAATCCGTGAAAAAATTACTTGAGAATTTGGAAACATGTCCATGACCTTCCCAAGTCCTTCTTTCATTGCAAATTGCAAATAAATTCCAGACACATGTCCTAAACTGTTCCATCCACAATTAATTACAATTAATTCTGGATGTTGCTCTGTCTCCAAAGTAGCACAGAGAGGTAGCAAGTCCAACCACTTCATTCCACGTACTCCATGCCAGCGCACTTCCACATGTGGGAATACAAGATCTACAGCTATTCCACAGCTTTCTGCATGCACCTTCAACCAATGTATCCACGAGTCTCCCAACATCCAAACAATCTGTTTTCTGAAACACACAGCCATAGCTATCTGTTCTTCTCTCAGCAAAAAGAGTATCTGAGAAACTCTCTCCTAGCACAACACACCCACTAAATTTTCCTGACCAATCCCTTTCTCTGCTCATTCTCATTTGCATGGCTACCAACCCAAAATCCCTGAATGGAACACCCGATGTCCGCGGACTACCGCCATGTCCGCAGACATATCGTAACATGGACAGTCCTTCTACCATTTCCATTTCACTTTCTGTGCCATTCCCTCATTGGATATAGCTAAGAAGCCACATGAACATCCACCAATCACATCCAAGACCTCTACAACTAACTGCATCATCATAGATCAGCACTTCAAATGTACTGTTAATCTCTCTGAGTGCAAGTGTCATATCATTGGAAAGCACATTCTACCAGAAATACTGTACAAGTCTCCAAGATTTCTACTTGCAGCTCCATGCATATCCATATGCATGAACACAAACTACAGATATGCATATTTTCTGTATAGTACATGTACAATTCTTATAGATTCATATGAACAGATTAACAGACGTTTAGCTTGTGTAATCTATAAAATGAATTTACTGTAATTTTTCCATCTCCTAAAATCAACTGTCACTTCCAAATCTGCTATTTAATTTCTTTTTACACACACATTTTCAAAGCATGTTGAACTAACATATTTAAAGTACAATATGAACAGTTAACATACAAAATTGCATGTACACTGTATGTTGAAATATCAAACAACAATACTTGTACAAAAACATAAACATTTATTTACTTATATTTATTACTGCGCAAGCAGCCCATGGCATTGAGGTGCTGTTACTTACAAGAGCTTAGTTACAGAAATAGAGGTATTCAGTGGTACATTATGAATTTCACAAGGCATGCAAATGATATTTTGGTTGCTACAGTTAGTCATTACAATACAGTTTATGCATTAAGAACATATGATATGTATTCAACTGGTGCAATGCATCTTATGTGAATAAGATAGTTTTCATGATTTTGAGGAAGGCGCTGAGGGTCAATGTCAATTAAAAAAATCAATGTCTAAATTAAAAACAGTGGTATATACAAACAAAATTACTAATTTGTTTCCTTTACAATTGCAGTGAAAAGAAGCAGCTGAATTTGAAGTACAAAGAACAACTAAGAAGAAACCTGCTCATTTCAGAAAAAAAGAATACCACCATATTATTTTTACTATTATTCAAACACACTGTAAGGTTAATTCAGGCTATTTCTGTGCCTAAAAATAGAGATTGTGCACTATTCTGTCTACAAATCCTCATTTGTTAAACAGAGATTTACAGGCAGAATGGCGCACAATTTTATATTTTGCGACACACAAATGCCCCAACTCAGCCCCTAGAATTTTGACATTATAGAACAAACAACTGTTTTAATTGTATGCCATTAGATATACTATTTCTACTTCTCCACACCACCAGCTTACTTTCTACTGTCATCTGAACCCCAGTTTAGTAGCACATAAATTCAAGAATACCCATCCCAACTAGTTGTAGTTGCCCAATGCACAATCACACACCATTACATACATCTTTATCATCTTACTCAGACACTCCTGCACACAGCACACATACATTAAGAACACCCCAACCCTTACCTTCTTTATTTTTTCAACAGACCCTAAAGAATGCCTACCAAAAATCAAATCCGTAGAAAGCAACGGAGAAGCAGAGCAAATGAAAATAGAAGTGTTCAAAACAAGCATCCATCTCTAGTAGAATTTGTAAAAAGAGTTAAAACAAAACAGCTAATACAGTCACAAGCTTCAACTACAGAATCTTTGCCTTCTCTATCAAAATGTAAAACGAACCACAAAACAATTCACAAAAAATCAGCTACCAGTACAGATAAAACTGCTCATATAAATCTTGTTATAGTGCAAAGTAAGCATACCAAAAAAAGTATTTTAGCAAAAATGTTCCATCACAGAGTCCTTCAAAATCTTATAAAAACAGGAGAGAAATCAGGCTCATCCCTTAAAACCTATCGTAGGAAATTAATTTTAGAAGCGTTGATAGGCAGTGAAATCCTTCTCAAAAGAAAATTATTTATTTTAGTGTTAAACAAAATGGAACCACTAACAAAACTAATGACTAAATTACAAAAAAGACTTATCAATAAACTAAATGTCAACAGAAATAACTTCTTAAGTATCTGTGGAGGTGAATTGAGTCACACTACGAGCACAGAACCATACTTTAATGAAGAAGCATATAAACAAAAGCAAACACATACAATTGCCATACATATCAGTGGACGAGGTTATGAACAAGTTAATAATACCATAATGGAACAAGAAATACTGCTTACAAAAATATCCCCAGAAAACTTAGAATTACCTCTCCATTCAACTTAATCAGAACGTCTAGTATACAAATGGCCATGCACGTCAATGTGTAACATTCCCAAAAAAACTTGAAAGTCTTTACGCCAATTCCTCAATCAATATGTGAAAGGAAAAGACAATATCAAAATGAAACTACTGCAAAATATAGATACCTGTCCAGTGCGCAAGTACACAGGACTACAAGGACATTTATTGGCCTGCATTTCAGGACCTACTTACAAAACCACCTTCCATTATATCAAAATTATATCAACACATCATTCAACTATCAGAAATCTAGTCTATAAACTGCACTATGCTAAAAGTCCTGCTTTAGCACTAGCCAATTTAAATAACATTCTTCTACATGGTACAGAAAAATACCTACTTGAAGAAATCTATATCCAGAAAAATATTTTGGAAGTGAAAGCCACTTACAGAATGAAATAGCTTTAAAGCAAATAAGCAACAATTCTATGCATGGCAACCTTCTACTACACACATACAAAAAAGAAATACTGAAATTTAAAAGTACATCTGCTGAAATACCAAACCATGTGTGTGTATGTTGCCGTAGAACTTTTTATAAAAGTAACACAAAAACTGTAGACCTAACATACAAAATAGAAGACAATGAAGATTCTAAATGGTTTGAATTAGCTCTCTGCCTTATAGCAGAAAACAAATATGAAATAACTGACCCCTTAAAACTTTGCAGTTACTGCACTACAAAACTTGATAACAACCAAACTCCTGCACGTACTATCACAAATAATTTGGAATTATTTCCACTACCAAAACCCCTACAACAACTCAATTTATATGAGAGCATCATAATTCAAACAGTGCACCCATTTCAAGCAATAATACGCCTTCAACCAAAAACAGCAAAATTACCTCCCTCTGAATTAGTGAAAGGTATTCGGGAAAAAGTAGTGTATTTACCATTAGATCTAAAAGAAAATGTGCACACTCTAGGAGTGCAATGTCCAAAGGAGCAAGCTTTAATTATCTTAGTAAATGGTGTACCTACAAAAGATAAAATAATGTGGCAACAACTGGTAGATTTACATAAAGTTAGACAAGCCTTGCAATATCTAAATGACAATAATGAATACTACAAAGAAATTAATATTGAAGAAAACTTGAAGGATACCACTGAAATAATTCAAGAGACACAAGAAGCTGGTCAATTTGAGCTCCTAGATCCTGCTACAATATCCAATACTTTAGACCATTATACAATTCCACCCATTGTACTCTAATGACACCGTAGAAGATGCACTAGAAACGTACCAAATGCGTCAAACAAAATAATCACCAATCAGCATATGGGAAAAAAGTATAGAAGCACGTGCTTTTCCTCTACTCTTTCAGACTGGCAAAGGAGGAAGGTACAATGATAGACCTATTCAAATAACAGCATCAGAATACCGCTCATTATGGATGTATTCTGAAGATCCCAGAATTAGACAAATTGTGGAATATATATTCCACCTTCTCTTTGAAAGTGAACTAGCAACTTTATGTTACGGAGTTGAAAACACATTCAAATCAGGATTCCACTTTCAAAATATGTCAGCTACACAATTATTACAAAAAGTACAACAAAAAGATGAGGTTTTACAATCAAATATTACAAATCTATTAGCAAACATGCGTGGTACTAAAGAGTACTGGTTTCGACGTCATGGAGATGTACATTGTATAATGCGAAACCTTGGCCCACCTACTTGGTTTGTTACATTAAGTTGTGCAGAATATGCATGGGAAGATTTACATGATTTCCTACGCATATCAAACAAAAACAAAACAAACCTAGATATACTAACACCTGGAGAACTTTGTTCTCTAGATCCTGTTAATGTTTCAAGATATTTTCACCATCGCTTCATTGCTATGCTACACTTTATTTGTAATAAAACTGCTGCTCCCCTCGGAGAAGTGCAACACTTCTTTTGGAGAAAAGAATACCAAGCCAGAGGAGCACCACATATCCTCATGATTTTATGGATTAAAGATGCTCCTAAATTTGGTCAAGACAGTGATGCCACTGTTTTACACTTTATTGAAAAATATGTCACTTGTGAAATTCCATCAGAAGCAACAAATAGTGATCTTCATGCACAAATTTTACAATTTCAAAATGTGGCAAATATTGTCGTCACAAATACAAAAACAAAGGGAAATACTACACCAAATGCTGCTTTGGTTTCCCTAGACCGGTTACAAACACAGGTCAAGTGAACAACTTCATGTCTTCAGTTAGACATAGTGTTAAAGGTAAATCACCTAAAAATACATATTACATAAAAAGAACAGAAGAAGGAAAATATATCAATGATTACAATGCAATCATTGCCCACTTATGGAATGCAAACATAAATGTGCAGTACATTGCAGACAATTCCACTGCAGTTGCACAATATGTTACAGCATACTTAACAAAAGCAGAAAAAACAGAGTTCCAAGACCTCTGGAATGACCTGTCATCAGACAAAACACTGTCTCAGATATTATAAGGCTTGGGCATAAAAATGCTCTCCAATAGAGAATGTGGCTCCTATGAAGCAGCAGATCGTTTAACTAGTACTGCTTTGTATGGAAAATCTGAAAATATAGTATGGCTAAGTCTTGGTCCTGCTAAATCTAGAAAAAGAGTTCTAAAAATCATACGAAGATATAGAAACAATAGCCAAACATGATCCCAACAGCCAAGACATTTTAAAAAACAATTTACTGTACACATACTACCCAAACAGAAGTAACACTTTGGAAACCATGTGTCTATACCACATAGCCCAAAACTTCACATACAAAAATAATATAAAACCAGATGAAAAAAAAGGTAAATACAGAGTGACAAATTGTGAAGGAAGCTTAGTAAAACTCACCAAATGAAATTTAATTAATCATATCAAATTGTCATTAAAGACTCCTCAACATAAATAACTATATTACATGTCCCTGCTACAACTCTTTAAACCATGGTGAAAAGAAGAAGAAATACTAGATAACTATGACTCATATGAAGACCCAATTTAGGACACCGTGAGTGTTCTTAGAACAGTTTCAGCTTGCTTGCGAAAAATACAGACAGATGTAGCGCCCTCAGAACACTCCCATTTTGTTCATTGACGAACATCCCAGGACACTTCATGTGTTCTTAGAACAGTTTCAACTTGATTGCGAACAGTACGAACAGTCATACCGTCCTCAGGAAACTCCCATTTTGTTTAATGACGGACATCCCAGGACACATGATGTATTCTTAGAACAGTTTCAACTTGTCTGCGAACGAAACAAACAGACATACCGTCCTCAGGACACCCCCATTTTATTTATTTACGAACATCCTAGGACACATCATCTGTTATTAGAACAATTTCAACTTGCCAGCGAACCGAACAGACATACCATCCTCAGAACACTCCCATTTTGTTTATTGACGAACAGCCCAGGACACTTCATGTGTTCTTAGAACAGTTTCAACTTGCTTGCGAACAGTACGGACAGTCATACCGTCCTCAGGAAACCCACATTTTTATTTATTAACGAACATCTCGGGACACTCCATGTGTTCTTAGAAAAGTTTCAACTTGCTTGCAAATAGTACAGACAGACATACTGTCCTCAAGACACACCCATTTCGTTTATTTTTTAACATACCAGTACACCGCGTGTGTTCTTAGAACAGTTTCAACTTGGCTACGAACCATACGTACGGACGTACTGTCCTCAGAACACCCCATTTCATTTATTTAGAACATTTCTGGACATCCGTGTTGTGTGTGCAGTAGAGTTTCCGGAGGTGGTAAAATCCAGGCTGGAGAGTAAACAGGAGGAGGTGTTGGTAGCTGTAAAAACTCTGGGGGAGGTGAATGCATCAAAGTTGGAGAGTGAGGATTGAAAGGGTGTCCTAGCAGGATAGGTCCAGGAGAAGGTGATAATATTAAGGATGAAGAGAATAAAACGACAGTTGTGGTAGCAGAAGAGGCTAAGGAAGACATTATAGCATCTGAAGTGGAAAGAGAACATGTGGAGGTGGTTGTAGCAGAAGAGATCTAGGAGGCACTGATAACATCAGGTTTGGAGAGTGAGGCGAAGTAGGTGATGGTAACAGATGAGTTCTGGAAAGGGGTGGTTACATCAGCATAGGGGGTTTAACAGAAGGAGATGGTGGCAGCAGGACAGATCCAAGAGAGAGTAGTTACATCAGGAGTTGAAATTAGATATCAGGAGGAGGTTGAAACATCAGGTGCAGAGAGGAGACAGAAGGAGATAGTGGTGGTAAAATCCCCGGATGATGAGGAAATTACAATATCAGATTCCAAACATAAAGGGAGGTAAGGTAGTAGAAGACTGCGGCCTAGAGGAGAAGGTGGATCCAATGGCCCTAGGGGTGGTGAACACACCAGGGTGTGGCAGTGGAACAGAAGCAGTCTCAATAGATAAAATGAGTGGTAGAGAGGTGGTGATGGAAGCATATCAGATCAAAGACAGTCAGAGAGAGTTTGGAAGCGCAGGTGATAAACCGCAAACACAGGAACACTGCATCATGCCAAGTCAGCCCTATGCATTCCTGACACAGGAAGAAGGAAACAGATGGGGAAAGGGAGATGATAGACAGCTTACAAAGGAGATAGGCGCCCAGTCCAGCCCAAAGACCCCTCTGTCAACCACAAAGGCAGTACCATTTTGGTATTGGTGGTCGTGTAATTCTTGGATAATGAGATCTAGGAAAGCCTGCAGCTTACTGCATTAAAGAAGTGGGATTGGGCACCCATGAGCATGACATGCCAGGGGAATTGACTCCAGGCCCCTCAAGGACCAACTACCTGCTAAGTGGAAAAGGCATTTTCTTCGTGGAGAAGACCACCCTGCTTGCTATTATTGTTTTCATCATTTGTTCCTATCTGAAGATCCCAAGTTTGCATTTTAGTTGACATCTAGCTGCATACATTCCCCTTATGAAGAAATATAACCCAACAATAATTGGTTTCAGTGCCCTGCTTAATTCCAGGGGTCGAACATCAAATTTTCTTTCAGGGGTGGGATCAGGGAAGCTTAGGCTGGCTTCCCGACACAAGTTGCCAATATAAATACACATGCTTTGGCTGGGAACCCCTCCCTCTTTCCTGAAAAACAGGAAAAGCGTTCTTTCCCTCTCAGGTAACATGAATTTGAAATTAGGTGGTCCCCTTGATTAGTTTATGGCTTACCTACACTCCCTATCATGACCACAATAGGGGCCACATTTAGTTATCACTCAAACCTAAATGCCAACCATACTGATCGTAGGGGTGGTTACCCAAACATCTACACTGGGATGAGCTTTAGGGGCCTCCTTCAGATCTGCAATGAGGGTCTACATACCAGTTTGCTTATTGATGACAATAACTCTGATATCCTCTGGGATTCTCAAGACTGAGGCAGCACGTCTTTGGCTACTTGCTCTCTTATCGTTGGCATCTTTCTAAAACAACTATGTTCCTCTTTTGAAGATTGTGTATTTACTGACACTTTATTCCTAAACTGAAGTGTTTTTTCTGCTTCCGCATTTGGACTATGGGAGGGTGCTGATGGATAACCCATTCGGCTCAGAAGTGTCATATCTAGAATGGACTTTCAAAAGACAAAGACACCAACTCTTTCCCTCCCACTGGACCCTAGTGCTCCGAGGTGAATGCCACACCCCAGAAGTCTACTCCTCAATGGATCCCTGTTAAGGGTAAAAAACACAAGTTAGCTGTCAGCATTAATTAGCACCAATTTCAGCATAGAGGAGGTATTTAGAAGGCTCACAAGGTAAAGGGCTTTTGAACATGGTGCATCATCAACATCCACCAGCCCCTCCCATAGTTCAAATGCGGAACGAGAAAAAACACTTCAGTCTAGGAACAAGTGCCAGTAAATAAACAATCTTCAAAAGAGCAAAATAGTAGTTTTAGAAAGATGCCAAGGAAAAGAGTGCAAGTAACCAAATAATGGGTGAGTACAAAGGGAGTGTGAATGAAACGGTGCATGCAGGAACTGCTACCGTAGTGAACCAAGAGATGTGTCAGAGTAAGTGGAAAGGCTGTGGGATAAGGGCAGATAGGAGGAACAACAGGGAGGTAAAGTACAGGACAAAGCAAGAAGCACTATGATACAGCGAAGTCAGGGAATATGCACGACTTTGAACGCTGGAAAAATGGAGGCCTTAGGGAGGAGGACAAGGAGGAGGAGAGGGCAGAAAGAAAATGGCAAATGGGGAAAATTGGGGAAATGTTACTTGTAACCTGTTACAAATTATTTTTAATACACCGGGAACCAAGATACGAATTGGCACCCCCTATCAGAGGTAAATATATCCACTAACTTATACAACCATATCATTTCTTTTACAAAAACAATAGCCAACTTCACAGTTGCATGTAATTTCTCCAAGTAAATAAAGCATGCTAGATTTGTTAGCATGTCCACCACCACCAAAGTCAATGTGCATCCTTCTGATTTAGGTTGTTCTACTACAAAGTCTATGGTCATGGTCTGATTGCTGTAGTGAATGGGCATAGTAAACACATCGGTCATGCTCAAGATGTCTTAATTCTGGCACATTTAACATAAAACTGCACATAATGAATTGCTTATGTCTTTATCTGGTGCCACCAAAACTATCATGCCAATAGGTCCATCCAGTGTGGCCTGCAATGGTGCATCATAACGCCAGCTCAGATCTATGATTCTAGAAGTGATTACCTGTAGAAAATAAAGCTTGCTTTCTCAAAGGCCTGCCTTCTTCCAACCTTTGCCTCTCAGGGTTCCTACCCACTGTTTCATGTCCTTTGATCTTAAGCACTTTTTTAGGACTTTACCAAATTTGATCATTTTCCTATTAATATCACCTGCAAAGTTGGACTAAAAAAAATCAATGGTTCAGAATGGGTGGTGCTGCACATTGAAATACAATCTGGAAAAGATCAACATTCATCAAGAATGTCTGTCACTGTCACATTTAATAGTCCTAAGAAACCCTACATTCTTGTGATCCGTTCACACCTTATGGATCCTTTCAAAAAGGGTTGCCATTGCACAATTGTGTATGGTAAATAACTCCTGGTTATATATTGTGTAGTGCTGTTCTGGGCTGGAAAGGCTTTATTAGTATAGACAATCAGATGGATTTTATCTCAGATCTTTCTCCTTTGTGAGAATATTACACCAATCACTCTGGCAGAGTCATTTATTTCGATGATAAATTGCAAGAGTAAGTCTGGATGCTAAGGAATTGGTGCAAAAGCTTATGTCTATTTTTGAACATGTAAATGCATGCTCTTATTAGGTGTCCACAAAAACATTGAGACCTTTCTAGTCAATGTGGTAATGGTTTCCATGATAGCTAAAAGTTAATTCAAGATGAGCTGGCACTGCTTTCTTGGAAAGGTTTGTGTTGTTTTTAGATAGTCGTAAGCTTTTGGTAAAGTATAATTCATGGGGTGCAGCCACTGTTGTGTGCGAACATGTAGGGCCCAAACTGTAACTGGAGAAAAGGAGACCTAGGCTAAACAGTCTTCGGTGTGGGTCGCACACCCCTGATTCCCATTGAGGGTTATTCAAATTTCTTAAAGTTTGTTGAGTAAATAAAATAAAGCTTAATGTTGTCTTTAAATCATTAAGTTCTCATCTTTAAACTTGGTTAATTCCAACTAAGTTCTAATTTATAGCAATGGTATTTAAAGCAAACATGTGATTAATTGGCCAATGAATTTCGGACAGTTATCCTTCATCAGGGCCTTAATCTAATCTCTGTGTCACAATATACATATAATCCAGCATGGTTACAATTGGTATTTCATTGGTCAAGTTAACAACATATAAACAGGGTACCCATAAGGGAGAAACACACAACATAAAATAGAATGCACAACAATAGAGAATGAATATAACCTCTAGATGTGTGCATATATCATCCGTGGGGTCATAGTCTATTTTGGTGTAGATTTAGTGATTGTCAAGTTGTCTTCTGCATTTGGTCTTGTAGTCTTGTGTACTCTGCAGTACAAGGGTGCCCCCTTTATCAGCTGGTCCTGTGATGTTTACATCGGTATCGAGACTTTGGATGATTGACATCTCACCTCTGCTAAGATTTTTGTTCTTTGGTGTACCAAAATGGATTTTCTTAAGGTCTGATAGCACCATCTTTTCAAAGATGTCAATTGGAGGTAAATGTATTGGTGCTACGAAGGTACTATTAGGTTTGAATTCTGCCAGATCTGGTTGTTCACACTCTCTGGTGTTAACTTTCTCCATTTCTGCATAAAATACTTTTAACTTCAATTTCCTTGTGAGCTTATGTAACTCTACTTTGGTATTGAATAAGTTGGTGCAAAAGGACGGCACAAACCTGAGTCATTTTTGTAAGACTGCGTCTTCTTGTGTACTCAAAACTATACTAGAGATGTTGACTACTAGGTTCGTCAAGCCTGAAACCTGGTCGTCAGCCCTGGGCTTTTTCCTTTGCCCCCTCCTCGTTCTCTTCCTCTTAGGTTGTTGTCTAAAAAAGGCTGAGGACCTCTGTTTGTTCCCAATGGTGTGCCCCCTGTTGCGCTATAACCTTCTACTTCTTGAGGAGGTGCTTGGGAATTATCGCAGTTTCGACTAGAATTTGTGGCTGTACTGCTGTTGTGGGAGTTATGATTTTTAGATTGTGGTGGTTGATGTTGGTACTTTTCGGACCACGTGTATACTTTGTCTCTTATATAATCGAAGGTATCATGTGAAAATGTCCTTATCTTTCTTGCCTCTAGATCTGATTTATATCCTTCTAAGTGTTTGTTGATGTCCTCTAGAATATCAGCTAATCTCTCTTCACTCAATAAATGCTCTCTCGTCTTGATACTACTAACTATCAAATAATTATTGGTCATTCTAACAAACCTAGAGAAAGACATTCAAGACCTAACCACAGAAATTGCAGCACGCACCTACTTCTCTGATCTTCTCTATTCTCAGTCCTCTCACCCTCGCTGTATCTTTCAAACCTTAATTCAACTTCTCTCTCCAGCTATCCCCGATCATTCCATTGCCTCTCCGCTCTCTGCTTCTGATCTTGCCACCTTCTATTCTAACAGTCCTCAATCTCTGCTAAACTATCCTCTTCTCCCTTTCTTACTCTCCTCCTCCACCTCCTCCCCCACCCTCTTCCATGTCCTCATTCACTCCTATTAATCAATCTGAAGTTGCCCTCCACCTATCTAAAACTCATCCTACTGTTCTCCCACTGACCCCATTCCTACCTCCCTCATTCCTAAAATCTACCCCCTCCTCATACCCTATCTCACCTCCTTTTTCAACACCTGTCTATCTACATCCACCTTTCCTACTCCTTTTAAGCATACGACTATCATCCCCATTCTCAAAAAACCTTCTGCTAATCCCCACCTTGCATCCAATTATCGCCCCATCTCTCTCCTACCCTTCCTTTCTAAACTTCTCAAATGTATTGTCTATTCTCAACTCTCTACATTCATCTCCAACCATTCTCTCCTCCCCCTACCCAATCCGGTTTCCGCCCTCAACACTCCACTGAAACCGCTCTCATCTCTGTTCTCAACTCTCTCCTTTCTGCACGCTACTCTAAATACTCCTGTATTCTTATCCTCCTTGACCTGTCTGCTGCCTTTGATACTGTTGACCACCCTCTTCTCCTTAATTCTCTCTCTTCGTTTGGCCTTAAAGACTCAACTGGTTCTCCTCCTATCTTTCCAACCTGCACCTTTGCAGTCTCCTGGGGCGGCTACACCTCCCCAACCTATCCTCTCAACCACGTTGTCCCCCAAGGTTCTATCCTTGGCCCCTTTCTCTTCGCACTTTACACTTCCTTCTTATCTCCTATTATCTCCTCCTTTAGTGTCTCACACCATTTCTATGCTGATGATACCCAGCTCTTCCTCTCCTTCTCCTCTTTCTCTCCTGACATCCGCCATAAGCTTTCATCTTGCCTCTCTCCTATTAAATACTGGATGTCCTCTCACTTCCTTAGTCTTAATGCAGAAAAAACCAAAGTCCTATTCTTTCATGCCAACACACTTCCTCCTCCCTCCCCTCCTCCTTTCATTATCTTTTCCCCCTCCCAACTCCCCTTCTCTCCTTATGCCCGCAACCTTGGTCTTCACATTGACCCCCACCTCGCTACATTTCTCTTACTGCCAGATCTTGCCGCTTTCACCTTTATAACATCTGTAGAATTCAACCCTTCCGAACATTTCACTCGACTAAACTCTTAATCACCTCCTTCATCTTCTCCAGACTGTTCAACTGCTCCACTCTTTTCTTTGGACTCCCCTCCACTCACCTCTCCCCCCTCAAATCTGTCTACCACTCTGCCATCCACTCCCTCTGCCTTCTCTCACCTCACGACTCCATCTCCTCTTCTCTTACCTCACTAGGTTGGCTCTCATTTCACTCCCAGCTCAAATTCAAGTTCCTCTGTCTAGTCTTCAAATCTCTCTATGGTGTTGCTCCTCCCTACCTATCCTCCCTTCTCACTTTCTATACTTCTTCTCGTTGACTCCGATCTGCTGATCTTTTCCTACTCTCACCTCCTCCTCCACACTGCGCCCCTTCCCACTTCCGCTCTTTCCAACTACTCACTCCTTTCCACTGGAACCGTCTCCCCCTCCCCATATGCTCTACTTCCTCCTACCCTACTTACCGCACATCTCTAAAATCTTCTCTCTTCCATTCACCTCCCTAACACCTTTTTGCTTCCTCTCTTATTTCTGTTTCCACCACTACCCACACCTCCTACTCCCTCTCTCACTTTGGTCCCTCTCCACTCATGCTTAACCTCATCAATAATGTAAATTTTTCCTTGTACTGTTTTCTCGTTTTCATTCAATTGTTATGTAATGCTTGTTGTATTTTGCTTGTTCCTCTTGTAAAGCGCTTTGGTGTAAAGCGCTATATCAAAAATTGATAAATACTAAATAACTACTCTGTAACACCCGCTACTCATTCAGCAATTCATGGTGTATTCCCTTCTGGTGTTCAAAATGCCATTCCGCTTTCTATATTACTTCAAAAGTTATTCAGTTTTATTCTGAATCATTCCTATTCCTTTATATGGAGTCCACAGCAGTCAAGTAATTTACATTGCTGCTGTGCTCCGTTCGTGTTAGTTTTCGCATCCGCCAGTCACATATTTCTTCCAAAAGATCCGGCAGATGAAACGCTCACTAAATTAAATCCAACAACTCCAGCCTTCTACATTTTACCAAAAGTCCACAAAAATATTACAAAACCACCAGGTAGACCAATAGTATCAGCGATTGATTGTATATTAGAACCTTTATCCATTTATGTGGACTGGTTCTCTCTGCCTTTTGTCCAGAAATGAAATCATACGTTAAAGACATTACAAGTATGATATCAATTCTACAAAATGTACAAACCCTCCCGGGAGATGTTTTGGTGACACTCAATGTTGTATCGTTGTATATGAGCATCCCTGTATGCATGTTCTTGAACAATACCTAAACAAACGGACAACAACCTTACTGAAAGTACCCACAGCATTCATACTAGAATGTACAAGGTTAGCATTAACCAAAAACTTTTTCATATAAGAAGGATTATACTACAATCAGAAACACGGGACGAGTATGGGGGCGATCTTCGGCAAATATTGATAACTTGTATATGGACAATCTAGAGATTAACTCCATATACAACCTAAACAAACCCTACAGCAAGAACATCATTACATGGCATCGCTATATTGATGACATTTTTTTACCTTGGAGAGGTTCTATAACAACCTTGTTAGAATTCACAAAATGGCTCAATCAGAGAAATGAACACATTAGGTTTACCTAAATTGCGATCTAAATATAATGCCTTTTCTGGATCTGGAAATTGTGAAATTAAACAACAGCTGTTTGGAGACTGTACTATTAAAAAAACCTACAGACAAATATATGTTACTTGAATATCACAGTTTCCACCCCTCAAGTCTGAAGGAACATTTCCCGCTAGGTCAATTTTTGAGAATCCGGAGAAACTGTACACACATATCAGACTACGTTGTTCATGGTAAAGCTTTTAAAAAACAACTAAGAGGTAGGGGTTACCCTAAAAAACAGAATCAAATTGCATATAAAAGAGCAAAAAATGCAAATAGAAGTATGTGTCTGAACCCCCAACAAAAAACGAATGTAGAGAAAATAACATGTGTCAATACGAAGAGCCCCATAAGCAATATTTTACGCAAAACTATCCTAACGAACTGGCATATTATGAAAACAGAAGACTTTAACACATATCCACCGAGATTTGTGTTTAAAAGGCAAAGGAACATAAAAAACAGCCTTGTCCATACGTATCCTGATAACAAACACACAGTGGAAAAACAAACACTATGGGATTTGCCCCCCATAGTAGGCCACTTTATATGTGGCAACTGCGCAGTCTACTCCCTCACGAAAAACATCAAAACAGTGAACCTGAAAGGTAGGGACTGGGTACTCAACACATTCACAAATTGTCTTTCACAGTGGGTGATCTAATGCCCATGCAACTTACTGTACATTGGTAAAACCAAACACCCTGTGCGACAGCGGATAGGCAAACATAGATCATGCATCAGGAACCAAAGAGAGAACAAAACTCTAGTAGCACACATTATGCGAAAAAACTACAAACCAACAGATATTTTCTGGTTTGTAATTCAACCAGTGCACACATTAAAACGAGGTGGCAACAGAGATTTGGGCACAACATCCTGGGACAACATCCCAAAAGTAATAAGGAACACCAAAGATCACCTTAAATTCAGAAAATTACTAAAAACCTGGCTCTTCAACACCAGAGACTAAAAACTGAAACAACAGTAAGACAAATGACTCAACAGGAAAGGACATTTACAAGTCCCTAGAACCGACAGAAGTACTCTGAGCACTAGTAGGGCTGACGCTGAACACAGGGGTCCACCTGCAAGACCCAGGGAGACGGAGGCAACAACCCCAGCCAATCCCTATCATCCCCCACCGCCCGTACAGCTACAACTAGGTACCACGGGGCTGTGGAACGGACGAGATACCACCAATCACCACACAATCTGAAGTATGAACACTAGCAGGTGCGCTGGTCATGTGGGTGGGGGTGAGGAGCATGCAAAGTTACTGGGGGAGCTGACGGAGGGGACAGCTAAATGCTCAAGGGGCCTCGAATGCAAACAGCCACGTACCTTCTGAGGCACAAGGTGCGCAAGCACCCAGTCGTGTATGATTACACAAATCCAATTGGTCAATCCAGGGTAGAGATACCAACTAGCCAATACCTCTAACAATTTCCTTCTCTGCATACACCTCTCAAACTCCAAACCAAACACAACCACAAACCTCCAGCACAACAAACCGCACGTACTTCACTACACTGCAACAACAAAACAAAAACACACATAGACTCGCACATCAGCACACGACGACTACCGGCCGCATACACCCCAGGCCCAGCCGACGGAACCACCGGGCTGAGGCTGCCAACAGCACATCACTGCAATCTTGCACTTTTCCAGCCTCCAACCACTAACCCACCTCTCCCTCCCTCTTTCAGAGCCGTCAGAGCGCCAGGGGACCACTCCGGTGGTGATAGTGCGCGGTACAAATGTCCTTTAACATTAACATTAACATTAACACAAAAAATGGGAGCAGAGGTGGATCTTTAATTTAGATACAGTAAGAGATGGCCTCAATTCCTCAGTAGAGTGGGGTATCTTTCTATAGATATGACACATAATACTATGACATGCTATGAAACAAAGTCAGATACCACAATATAACACCTGTCAGAAAGTGTATGCAAGATCAATAACACACCTAAAAGGCTTCCTGCACACCGCCTGGACACCAAAGTGCAAGGGAAACAAAAAAAGAAAAAAAGACAAAATTAGGAAAATAAGTGACACAAAGTTAGCCTAACTATTTAATAACAAAGCCACCAAAATTCAAGTAATTTCACAATACGATGATAAACCTGGATACATGTTTTTAAAAAATGTATAGTATTCCCCATACAAAAATAGCCCAACACAGCGAATAACAGAAGTACACCACCACTTGAAAACTAAGTTAGCTTAGTCACTTCTAACATCAAAAGGACTATCCTGAAGAATAATACACCAACAGTATAAGCGCAAAGCACCATCACAAGATAGCGTCTCCTACAGGCACTAACGAATAATGGAGCTTAGATATACTAGCTGTGAGGGGCAGTCACATGACCATCACAGGAAATGAGGCAATATGAAACAGAGCAGCTGGGACTGGCTGATTCACGTCACGTGTCATCTGCCGGATCTTTTGGAAGAAATACGTGACCGTCGGATGCAAACACTAACACGAACGGAGCACAGCAGAAAGGTACATTACTTGACTGTTGTGGGCGCCATATAAAAAAATAGGACTGATTCCGAATAAAACTGAATAACTTTTGAAGTAATATAGAAAGCGGAATAGCATTTTGAATACCAGAAGGGAATACGACATGAATTGCCAATTGAGTAGCGGGTGTTACAGCGCCCAGCAGAATGAAGAAAACAATGATTTACAACATCTGTAGTGCCATGATGTGACAATATGTGTTCTGTTTTTCATGCAAAATGACCATCAAGCACGGTAAGCCAGACCAGAGTATTTGGAGACAAACACAGACGGCAACCCGAATGAAGAAGTAAAGATACTAATCTTCCAAAGCGCCCTATTGAATGCAAGAAGTTTAGAAGTGAAATAGCGCAAACAACTTCAATCGCGAAAGGTCAGTAATGCACAAAATATTTATAAAAGTAATGATACAACAATAAAAGAAATAGAACAATCTGACACAAATGCTGTATATTGTGTGTCATAGAGAAGAAGAAAGGATCCTACGCCAAAGAGGAAGAAAGCCAATCCATAACAATGAAGGTGGCCGGCTTCCAATGCACAAAAGAAATTACTCTCTTTTGATGAAAATAAACAATTTCCAATTCACCAAAAGATACAAACCAGGCCAGTCTTTCACATAGATGGGGTCAGAATGACCCATGCCTTTCCAAAATAATTGGGTTTTAATTGCATTGTTTGTTTTTATTGTAGTGACTGACTTGCAAAACCACTGCGGTTATCGAAAATCATTTTGCCAATTTAAACAAATGTACCTGTCCTGAAGACGGCTAGAAGAAAAAGGAAAGACACTAGGGATAGTGTCTAATTGTCTTTTTACCGAAACATATGTAGACATATCCAATGGATAGAAATAAAAATTCGAATATATGAGAGACAATAACAACTGCCTCTTAATCTAGCAAATGGTTTGAAATAATAGTTAAATTGACAAATATATAACACCTGGTGGATACACAGAAAGTGTCAATGAGTGAGCATATAAATGTGTATAAAACATACTAACCCCACTATTTGGTTAAACATCTGATTGAATAAGTCATTGTGGCTTCGTTTTTGCTATATGTATATGTGTCTTGCGGAAAGTGCACAAAAATTATCGTAATTGTTTTTATTGGATTGATTATTGATTTTTGAATAAACTTCGTTTATAAGTACAAATATTGGTTCGACATGGTAAATATGTTGTGACTAAACTAGCAAACAACATGATTGTGAAAGCCTGTCCACAACATAGCTGATCGAGAAAGAGGTAGCAGGTCTTAGCCTAACCCCTATTTGCTTACCTTCCCACTGTAAGTCCGACCCCCTGTTAAATAAAAAATTAGGAACTACCCATAGGATACCACTGATCTGAAGTCAGACTGATGGTCATGAAGGCAACCAACAGATTCAGTATGCAGAGTAATCTGGGAGATGGCCAGCTTTTCCAGGAGTTTGCACAGGAAAGGGGTGATAGAGATCGGGAGATAGTTTGCCGGACAGGTAGGATCGGCAGAAGGATTTTTAAGGAAGGAGTGTACAAGGGAGTGCTTTAGGAGAGGGGGGAAAGATCCAGTGGCGAAAGAGTGAATGCAGAAATCGGCCAAGGCTGGAGCAAGGGTGTCAATGTAGTCCTTGATGGTCTAGAGGAGCAGGTGTGCACCTATTTGGACAACACGTTCATAGATCAGACTTGTCTAGAAACCTTGTCAGGTCTTGTCAGGGAAAAAAGGAGAAAGGAGGAGGAGGAGAAGGAAAGGTGGCCGTAAGGGGGCCAAGAGAGGCAGAAGGAGAAGAAGAAGAGAGTGATGGCAGGATGCCCTGAGTTTTAGTGGTGAAGTGAGCAGCCAGAGCAGTGCAGTGTGCCTGGGAAGAAACAGGAGAGGTGGAGACTGCAGCAGGATTTGCCAGCTCATTGCAGATTTTAAAGAGGTTGGCCGTGTTGTTAGAGGCCGCAGAGATGTGGGCTTGGATGTGGACTCTCTTGTTCGATAGGGCAGAGAGTCTGTATTGCCTTTGGAGCAGGCAGCGGGCCAGTTAGGATGTGCCCAAAACCCTCCACTTCCTCTCAGCCACTCTGCACTTGTGTTTCAGGGCGGTGAGGTTGGAGTCTTACCAAGAGTTGCACTTGGAGGTAGGCTTCGGGTGGATTCTCATGACAGCGGCAAGAAGGTCCAGAGTGTTGGAGATAGAAAGATGCAGGTTGGAGAGGGCTGTGTCAGAGTGTGATTCAGCCGCAGGAGTTGAGGGAGCAAAGAAAGTAGCAGCAAAGGCATCCTCTGAGACACTCTTCATGGGCAGAATGGCCGAGAAGGTAGGTGGCAGTGCTGGGTTTCAGGTGAGAGGAAAGCAGAAATTGGTCAGTTCAAGAGAGAGGAGTGGTGAGAGGGTTAGAGAGAGGGGTGTCTGGGGAGATGAAAACATCCAAGGTGTGTCCGGCATATTGTGTCAAACCAGAGGGTAGAATGGAGAGAAAGATAGTCGCAGAGATTGCGAAAGAGCCCAGAGGAGAGATTAGAAGCATCCAGGTGGATGTTGAGGGTTCAGAGGAGGAGAGGTTGAGAGGGAAGGAGAGAAGAGGAGAGGCCAGCCCACTCTGACAGGAATAAGGCAACCTGGCCAGATGTCCTGTAGATTGTGGCCACAGTTAGAGAGAGGCCCGGAGAGATAGAGAGCCAGCAGACCTGGCATTCAAAGGAGGAGTAGGCCTGCATACAAATGACAGAAGCAAGGATCCACTCTGGAAAGATCAGAGGTACTCCACCTCTGGGTCGGTTGGTTCTGAGCTTGGAGAGGATCTTGTAGTCATCTTGGAGGAGAGTGTCAAAACTTGTGACAGAGCTGGCCGTGTACCATGTCTCAGTGGGAGCGAGGACATCCAGGTGAATTTCTTCAAGGAGGAGGCAGATGTCAGAGGAGTGTGTGACAGCAGAGCGAGAGTTCAGAGTAGCGGCGTGAAACAGGTTGCTACTTTTGAAAGACTTCTGCGGTGGGGTACAGGCATGAGGTATACACAGCGGAAGTGACAGAGGAGCCCGAGAGTAGGTAGAGGTGGTAGCAGGAGTTGGCAGAGGAGCCAGAGAGAAGGAGGAAGGTGCTAGAGAGGTGGTGGAGGAAGTGGGTGGCAGAGGAGCCCAAAAGGTGCTAATAGGAGTAGCAGGAGAAGGAAGTAAGTTGATAAGATGCAGGAGAGTCCGATTGGAAGGGAGGAGATTGGGCTGAGGACCTTGGACCAAGACATTGCCATTCAGATTGATATTAATGATGGTCTTAGAGGAGTGGAAGGAGGCCGACAGGACTCCCATTAATAATAGAGGAAGAGATAACAGAGAGAGCCAAGACCATATGCGGGGTCCATAGGTCTGATGAGGGAACAACAAAGAGTATGTCAGTGACAGTCTGTCTGGAAGAAGCACTGGTGTAAGTATCAGCGATAAGGGAGGCATGGGTTTGAGGCCAAGATGTCCCTCTTGAACTTATTCCATCCAGACTTAGTGAGAGGGATAACATAGGAGATAGAGTAGCAGTTAGAGAAGATGGGAGAAACAGAGAGCACCATAAGGGGTGTGAGGAGGGTAGGAGGAGGGGAGCGAGAGGGAGAAGGAGAGTGCCCAGTAGCGCAGGGAGCACAGAGGGGGGTTACACAAGGGAGCACACCAGGAGGTGTAGGCAGGTTACACACATCATACAATGGTCCCCCCAGTAGGGTAGGGACGTGGACCATGGGAGAGTAATGGAACACAGTACACAGTGCAACAGTAACCAAGTTGGTGAGGACCTATGGCGTGGGAGAAAACCTGATCGACACAGAACATAGTAACAGTAACCAAGTGGATGGGGATCTAGAGAATCTGAGAAAACATAATGGACACAGAGCACAGTAAATGGTAACCAAGTGGATCGGGACCTAGATCGTGGGAGAAAAACTTGATGGAACACAGTACACAGAACAACAACAACCACAGTGTATCTGGACCTAGAGTGTGGGTAAACTTGAAGGAACACAGCACAGTACAACAACCACAGTGGAAGGGGGCCTAGAGCGTTGGGGAGTCCTAATGGAACACAAAACACGCGCAGCAGTAGCCATGATTTAATGGGACCTAGAGATAAAACAGGAACACAGTATGCAGTGAACTGCTAGTGGCGAGACCCTACAGGTTTAGGTTGCGTAGAGATAGAGTATGTTAAGTTGGACAGTTAGGTGGAGGTACATCCAAAGGCTGGATAGTTTGGTAGAGAGCGGTAGTGGCCGCTCTCCCTTCCCACACCTTTCTTAGCTTACAGTCGTTGCTGGTCCATGGCTGCGCTGTGTGCTCACACTCTGTGCTACCCCTTCACCACCAAAAATCTGCGTTGCGCAACACTGCAACCTTGTCCTGCAAGGGCTTTGCCACAGAGGGTCTGATCCTGGGTTCTTAAAGGTTTGCATGTGTGGACGTAGGCGCAACGTATTACGTATCAACGGGGGTGTCTCCTATGCACCTGCGTCCCACAACACTGCCGTCTTGTCCTGCGAGGGATTTGCCACACAGGGTCCGATCCTCAGTTCTTAAAGGTTTGGATGCATGAACGTATTGACGGGCAGACTCTCCTGTGCACCTGTGTCACACAACACCACTGCCTTGTCTGGTGCTAGTTTAATAGGGAAGTCACATTCCCTGTGTGAAACTAATTGTTCTGCACCTTTTAAAAAAATATGTATATCTTTGAGTTCTTCATTTGGATTGGGTATTTCCTTATCCTTTTTTTCTCTAATAACTACTAACATATTTTGTTGATACATCTTGCTTATTTGAAGACTACAATGGCGCCTGCAGCATTCTGAGGAAAGGCTACAGTCTGCTTTCCCCAATCACTGCAGAGGTTGTTCTTCCTTACATATGACACGCCTAGAATGACTGGGAAATCTGGGTAGGTGTGTGACATCGAAACAAATTTCCTCTAGTTGACCGGCTTGAGTCACTACAACCAGTGAGTTAGTGTCCATGCATTCATCCCCTGATGTTGAGGGTCTGCACTCTACTGCCCATATGGGTTCTGGCCAGGTGTTTTGTAATGCTGAATCCCATGTGGAACTACAAAATCTTGTTCAATGAAATCTCCAGGGGCTCATGAATCTAATAAGGAAACTACTGCTAAAGTGTCTAACTTGAGTGACAGGATGATCTTTAAAAGAAAAGTTGTTCGATGGATAACAGATGACATGTTTCTGGCCTTTACTTATGCCCTTTCTTCATACTCAAGATGGGGAATTACCCAAGACTCTCTGGCCTGATTTCCCACAGTTCATACACAAATTCCCTTATCTCTGCCTAATGCTTTCTGCTGGAGTCTAATCTCTTCTCAGGTTCCCAATCTGCCTGTCCTCACCCCCCAACGTCTGCTGCTGAGGAGTCCCAACTGCCTTCATGTTTACCTGAGGTCTCCTATGTTCTTTATCCCTTCCGTGACCGCTGGGCTGATCCTGTTGATCAATTTTTAATGTGAGGACGATTTGTTTGGTTACTGTAATGGGGCGAATAATGACTCAGAACAATACACCCTTTCATTCTTCTTTTAACCATGCATATAAGGCTTGCACTTGCAACTGTTAAACGCTAGTGATTTAAGCAATCAAATCCGTACAGCCCTATCATAAAGGAAATCATTTCCCATGAAATGTCTGTGTTAATAGTTTTTTGTTTACATATGGCCTTCAATTGTTCTAAAATGACATTTAATCCTGTAACCATGGGCTAGTTTCCAAAATCAAGAAAGAGGCCCAAACAAATCCTTGCATAAGAAAGACAGCATGAAAGTGTGCTGAATTGAGGAGGTTTGGATGTACAATGTAGCTGACACAAGTTTGTCGGTATATGGTAAAAGTGATGGTAAAACCATTTACTTGCAATTTTACCAGCGCAGTTGCCAGAATTACTGGCGCCTGTATCACCTCATCCGGAAATACCAGCACTGGTAATACCGGAAAAGAAAACAATGGCATAATTGTTTCACCGTCATATCACGAGATTGGAGTTGCTGGTATTACTTACAGATATTTACTAGTAATACCAGCAAAATCGAGGCAGAGATAACAACATCTCAGAGCAACCGGTAAATGGACACAAGTGGAGGAAATAAGGCCACAAGTGCATCAAATCCACTCAGGTGCACCCAATTCACACAGGAACAGTACAAAAGGGCCACACCTTCGCCAAAAACACATCCCAGTACAACCATGCTGCCAGCTATTGCTGCAAACATGGAGCTGAAGATGCTGCATACAAATCTAAAGCTGCAGGGGCTGGAGTATCAGCAGAGGTAACAGGGAGTGAGAAAAGGAGGAGCATGAGGATGATGGGGATACAAGTGGAAAGGCGGACACATGCAGTGATCCCTCGCACAAGGGCCACACCCTGGGCCTTCACTGACAGGCGGATACTAACTCTGTGCCACCTAAACATGGAGACCATACTTGACCTCCTGATCCACATTGAGGAGGACATTGGGAGCAAGATGGGCATCAGGCCAGCCATATCACCGCTGGTAAATCTGGTGTTGTTCCTGAACGTTCTGACCAGTGGTGTGTTCCAGCACTCAGTGAGCCAGCTGCACAGAATTTTGCAACCTGCCTTCTCTAGAGTGCTGGTGCAGGTGCTGTAGGCCCCCCTGCGCCATGTGGGCCAGCACAACACCCTCCCCACCACCGTGGCACGGTTCAACTCCACCAAGGTCCGCTTCTATGCAATTGTGGACATGTGCAATGTGGTGGCAGCATTGGACTGCGTGCTTGTTGAGCTGGTACTCCCCCACCCACATCTCAGAGGAAGTCTACAGGAACCGGAAGCAGTTCCATTTCCTGAATGTCCAGGTCACCTGTGACCCTGACCTTACCATCACAAACTGCTGTGCCCGATTCCCAGGATCAACCCACAATGCAATGGTCCTGGGGAACAGCATGCTGCCGGCCTACATGGAGCACCACAGAGAACAAAGGACCTGGTTGTTGGGGAAGTATGTGTACCACACCATCTACCTTGCAGGATGAGTGACAGGCAAAGGGGGGACAACAATGTAACAAATGGATGTCCGGAAAGCAATCCAGGGCCCAACAGTACACTCCTCATTTAACAGGCCACAACACACAGGAGTAGCACATAACTGGAGATGTATCAGTCACTGACCAGGCCATTTCAAACCCAACAGGACATCCACAAGCAAAGAACTACAGGTACCAGAATGCAACACCCCGAAGCTATGGCAGTGATTTGACAGACATGGCCACCTAGGGTCATTAAATGTATATCCAGGGGCACCCCAAGAGCCCAGGGGCAAGGCTGCAGATGGCATGCAGCAACAACGAAGACCAAGACAGAGGAACACTGACAGGGAACAACACAGTCTGGTGATGCACAATTAGCCATGTCCATCTAATGACACGCCCATAACCGGAACAGGTCGGCCAGGCCCACACGCACGTGGCATAAGCCCTGGGGATTGAGCTAAGGCAAGGTGCAGGGTTCACAAACAACAATGTTGCCCATGGTGTTGCCGTTAGATGAGGTACCCAAACACACCTCCATACATAAGATGAGAGACTGCCAAACAACTTATGGACACTACACTGCTATCAGACCTGGCATGCACTACATCTACAAGTAATGACACACACCATCATGGATGCCACACAGGCTATATGCACATGCAACCCAGACTCCTGTCAGGTACCATGCATGGTGGCAATGGTTAGGGCCACCACCCCCATGGCATGCCACCCTCACCGTCAGATACCAAATTGAAATGAGAGTTGGCCTTTCACTGTGTGCAGGTGTTACATTATCAGACTGCACTGCCCCAGACCAGTGCAATATGCATGCAAGGACAGGAACATGAAACAGTGTGGCACAATGAGACATGGGACATGCATGCACAGACTGACAATTGAGATGCTGCCATCACAGGCAGCACTACTGCTGAGGATCATTACTTACCCTTTATAGTTGACTCGGGATACCAGCTGCTTCTGTGGCTGATGACCCCTCTGAGGAATCCCCAGATGCCGCAGGAAGTGGCATACAACAGGGTCCAGGTGAGGACCACAGTGATTATCGAGTGGGCCTTCAGGCTCTTGAAGGCACGTTTCAGATGCCTATAGCGGGCTGAGGGTACGCTCATGTAGAGGCCAGAGAAGGTGGGCCAGATATTCCTGGCCTGCGCAACATAGCCCTGCACCCAGATCTGGGCATTCTTCCACCAGAGGATGGTGGTGATGATGCAGCACCAGCCAGGTCCTTGCACATGCACATGGAGGCCAAGGATGGGTACATGGACCACCAAGAACTGCTTGAGGACCTTTTTTGAGATTCCCCTCCACGCACCCCTTGCACCTTTAGTTATCATGCACCATCACAGTAAACACTTGTTGTGAAAAAAGGAATGTCTTGTCACTGCTTCAGATAAACACCATGTATTTATTACTAATGTGAATGCACATAAACTGTACACCACCTTCACCCTCTCCAAACAACCCCCTCACCCAGTCCCCAAACACCAGCTTCCACCCCTTTTTCCTACCCTCCCCAAACACACCCAGCGAAACACCCACTCAGTATTCAGTGTCACTTGTGGCTCCTCTTTGGCATGGGGCTCTTTGCATGCTCCATTGGGGACCTTAGTCCCTGTGACCGGCACCTTGGGCTGCCATGCTGGGAGCTCTTGGTGGTGGTGACTGATGTTGGTGGGTCAGACCCCTGCCCCTCATATGTTCCAGGGTCAATTTTATAGCATGGCCTATGGCTTCAGCTTTGGCAGAGGCAATCTTGTCCTCACACACTCTTTGGGCAAGGGTGAGGAGTGTGGCATGGCCATGAGACCTGGCACTCCTGTGGCTGTGGGCCTGAATGAATTCCTGTATGAGTGTCATCTCTTCCAGCTGCTGGCATGCAATTCCAGTGAGCTCAGTGTGGCCATCCTCAATTGCACGCAGGCTTGCATCAAGGAAATGCATGCTGGGCAGTGGCAGTGTAGAGTAGCTGTGTAGTATTGTGGGGCTAAAACATGCAGTTGGGTAGGCCATGTCATCCACCTCCTACTCCTCATCAGTGGTGTCCCTGCCACAATGGCCTGGTAGCTGCTGTGCCCATGGTAGTGTGGTGGGCACAGAATGGACAGTGAGGCCACTGACCACAGGTGTGATGATGGCGGTAGCCACATGCGCTACTCTGCCACTTGTTGTGGTGGGCGGTGATGAAGGTGGTGGGGCTGATGCAGCTGGAGGTTGTGGGGCTGCTGCATCTGGAGGTGCTGGAGCTGACATCGCTGGGGGTGGTGGGGCTGATGCAGATGGAGGTGGTGGGGCTGACGCACTTGGAGGTGGTGGGGCTGATGGTGGCTGCGGTGGACCAGTAGCCCTGCCCTGCTGCCTGGGTCTGCTGGTGAGGATGTGGCCATCGCAGGACTGCACAAACTGCTGGGCCTGATGATGGCGGTCAAGGTAAGTCAATGTCAGAGGACTGTGTGCCTGTTCAGGAGAGATGACCATGCTGTTAGTCTTCTGGGAGTCATGTCTGCGGGATTCCATTACACTCTTGCTACATTATGTGTGACCTGCTCTCGTCATGCAGCTTCTTTGGTATGTTTGCTCTGATGTGTGCTAATACTGTTGAGGGTTGTGGGAGTGCACATTGACTGTTGATCTGCACGGTTGGCTTGTTCTTGTATGTGTGGTGGGCCTATGATTCCGTACTATTCTCCCTTGGCACACATGGGTGTTCATGATGTGTCCATGTGTGGGGCTGTACATTTTGGCAGCAGTCCCTGTGAATGGTTATATCTTTCTGTATCCCCTGCCATGTGTGGTTGAGACCTGCCCATTTGCTGTGTCTGACATTTGTTGGGCCTGTTCCCTTGCTCATTAGGTGTTTCTCTGCCTAGGGATGCATATATTTGGACTCAACATTTGCATTTACATGGGGTTTGTTGTACTTACCACCATCACCTTGTGTCCCAGCTCCTGCCTCTGCTGTCCTGACTCCCTCCATGTGTAGGATGGACCTGCAACTCTTCTCCCAGGGCATGAGGTTTAACGGTGCCACTGTCCCTCCTCCTGCAGAAGCAGATTACCTCCTGTGTGTTGCAGTGAAGTTGCAGACCCTCAGGTGCAGGACATCCCACTGATTATGGCAGTCCATTTGCGTGCAGAGGACAGTCCCCATGGCTGTGACCCTTTCTGCCACTTCCTTCTAGATGGCTGTCTTCCTATTCTGGCTGGTCCTCTGTGGCCAGCCCCAAAGAATGTCTCAGGATGCAGGACCACAGTCTCGGACAGTGCAGTGCAGTGAGCTCTGCCTCTGAGAACTTTGGATTCCGCAGGCAGACGTCAGGGACTTTTTGCTCCCAGACTTTTTTCCAGGCTTCAGCCAAAGTGGATGCCAGCAGGAAATGGGAGATACAAAATGGATTGAGTTTTAAAGATGGCCACTGGCGAGCTTCCTCGTCCAGCAGTGACGCTAATTCCAGCGCCAGTATTTCTGGCAGTTTGAGAGCCGGTATTGGTATTACAGGCACATTTCTGCTGGTAATACTGGTGGATTGATGTTGATGCCCGTAATACCGTCAGGCTTGTATTACCCTTGATGGCAAGGGGGGAGGGGGGGTACATTCACCTGAGGACTTGTAATGCGCGGGTGTTTCCGGAGGTTGCCCTGCTGGAGACGGTAATAAAGGCATGGTGGAATTACCAGCGTTTTACCAGCAACATTGTAATGAGGGCCACTGAGTTAGAAAGCTGTTAACATTCTTTGAAACTCCTGAAAACGATCTTGGCTGTCAAAACCTTGAGTCTCTGGAGTAATATTTAAAAGCAGGGTCATGTTGCTTCCAGATGACTGATCACCTTTGGTTGCCTACTGCGTGCTAGGGGAGATGTTGGCTTGGAGTTTATTAATCCTGTCTTACAGGGTACCCTGTTCTGTTTGTTCAGTCTTAAACTCATTCTGACTCTCTTGAATGGCCTGTGCCATTGCTACCAAGGGGTTTCCCTGTGAGTTCCTTTCAGTAAAGGCTTGGCAATCTGACAACCTCTGCCATTCCCAAGACCGATGAAGAGCGCTGGAGTGGGAGCAGCTGGGTTCCCGGAACATGGTAGAAAGTGCCACAAATAGAATATAATTTCCTTAATTTCCAGTGGAACCTAGAAGTCCTGTGTGAAGTCACACCCAATAATTCAACTGCACTGGGGCGAGGGGAGGGAAAAAAAAACAAAACAAGGGAAGGTCAAGAACAGGCTCTTCACTGGATCCCTGCAAAGTGCTAAAGACCAAATGTTAGCTGTCAGCATTGATCAGCATGGATTTCATTACTGGGGAGGTACTTAGAGGACTTTACTAGTAGAGGGAGTGTGTACATGGGGCTCTGTCCGATGCACTCCTGGCCCTCCCTGTCCAATTTAGTCCAAATTCAGGGGCAGAAAAAAAACAACTTGCAGAGAAATACAGAATCTTCACAAGAGAAACATAGCAATTCCCGAAAGAGTGCGCTATTAAGAGCGCAAGTGTCTCAATTGTGGGTGAATGAAGAGGCCGATTGAAAGAAGGAGATGCATGGGAAGCACTAGGGCACCAGACCAAGAGACATGATGAGCAAGTGCTAATGCTGCAGGATGGGAGTGCACAGAAATAAATGTAAGGTGTTTTATTAAGGACAAGGCAAGTAGCACTCTAGCAGAACAAAACTAATGATAAGACAAGACCGAAGACTTAGGAACAATCAGGCCCAGGAATTTGGGGATGAGGAGGGAGAGTAAAAGCAAAGGATATAGAAAACATGGAGTTGAGCAGGACATCAAGAGAGATGAAACAGAACATGGGTGTAACCCAAAAAGGGGATAGAGTGGCAGCATGACCGGCCAGCAAGGCAACATAACAACAAAGGACCTCAAGGGCCTGGGAAGGTAGCATGGGATGATCCACTGGAGACTGTTGCAAAGCAACTTCCTGACACAAGTTGTGATGATTTACAGTCTTGTTCCATCCCTCAGCAGACTAGTATTGTATCAGTGTTTATTTCAAACGTCTAATCTAATGGTGAATGATGTATATGTATTCTTTACCCAGAATCTACCAGGGAATTCCCCCCCCCTTGCTCTCTTGACTACCTTTCCATCAGGGCCAGATTTTCCAACCTTCTCTTCCCTGGTTCTTGACTGGAAATTTCCTATCAGTCAGACACAACCAAAACCACTCACCCATTCATCTGTCTTGCCATGCTCTGAGGGACCACGCTGGAAAGATGCCAAAGGGAGCTGACAGAGCCTATAAAAGTGGTGGGATCCCAAACCTTCAGGCCCTAGCCACCGGGCCCCATCCAGATGAAGACCAGGCTGGGAAACTCAGCTCTCAATATATCTGTCACTGAGGAGAGAACTCGCAACTCTAACCAACATCCTAGATATGTTGGTAACCCGAAAATTAACCCTTGCCATACAGAGCATATGGTCTTTCCCCTTTTGTAATGGCTTGGCAGGCAAAGAACGATGGTCTGGAGGGTTGCCCAGAGCGATGCCAGAGGTTAAGATTCATTCTAAACCTTCCAGCCATCACCTCTTTTGTATTGCCGGGGTACAGCACAACACTGGAGACCCCTTAGACCAGATCAACCAACTTACAAGGCAGGACCAGCACCCCTTATAAAGCACATATCACTTGGTAGAGGGCCAAAAACATAACTGTATAGTGAATCCAGGCGTTCTTCGTAACAACATACTTAAATGGAAAGAGATATAACTATATGCTTTTCTTTTCTATAAGTCGCCTAGTGTTTGTGGGAGGTAGGATATGATTATATGTGGGGGCGTAGGTGGTGGATGCTGTGAATGTGCAGGAGGGGCAGTGGAAGTGTGTCTGTAATAAAATATGCCTGTTTCTTGCGTGTTCCTAGCCATGTCATAGGTCCCCATGTCATGCCCTGGTCCGGTATACCCGCCATCTCCCAGATCTCACTCTAATTGGTTAAGGGAGGAATGCTACCTTTGAGGTTATTTTGGCTGGATTACATTATTATTAGTCTGGTATCCTATGCTACCCTCTGCAAGCTTTGCTATTCTATGTCAAGCTTTGAAATGTTATCCTTTCTTTTGCTTGGTATGCTACGCTGTGTTATGTTAAGCTGCTGGAAAAACATATGCAATATTGGCTTGTAAGGATGTATTTGTATCTTTTCTACATGCATCGTTTCTGGAAACGCCAACTTCACTGAGATTGCACTTTTTAATATGCATTTCTTTTGCTTTTATGGGGCATTTTCTCTGCACACCCTAATTGACTTCAACTCTCGCCTTATTGCAGCTATACAAAACAGCTATACAACCTTGTGTTTTTGCTTTTTAAATTATACTTCCCAATTTTAAACTTGTAAAACTATTACACTTTCCAATTTTAAGGAAGCTTTTCTCCTTTTTCTTTTCATTTATTTCTTCCATTATTCACCCCTACCTTCCCTGCCTTTAATAAGTTTGGACATAATACCAATACTGTTAGATTAGCTGGTTACATCATGTTAAGTCATCTTGTATTATGTCATGTTTTGCTAAGTTGTTTCACATGCATTACCTGTTGCTTTGTACGAGGTTCACACACACACACACTTTAAAGCAGCCTGAAAGTGAAATTCAGCACTCCATATAAATAAATAAATAAATAAATAGTAGACATAAGCAGCACCCACTTAATGAAAAGAGGCAGAACGCTGTAAGTGGAACTGCCTCCTGTGTCTTTAGGGTGATCAGAGATTTACAGTTTACATGCCTAAATTATAGAATAGCCTTTCTTTTGGTGATTCAGGCACTTAAATCTCTATTCCAATATCGTAAAGCTCTAAAAACCTACTTGTTTAAGTGAATTAATCAGAGGCGTAGGAGACACATCAAATCTGGGGGGGACAGGGGACGCCTTGGGGACTTGACTTTTTTATTTATTTATTGTGTTTTAGTCAAAGAACTCGACTTTTCACAAAATTAAAATTAAAATAGCAGTAAGTATTAAATTACACATATCATCACTGTATAAAACAAGAGTAAAGAAGAATAGAAAATTAAGAAAAAGAAATGCATTTCAGAGTATAAAATCCTTCAATTTATCATCTCATTTCAGAAGGCTCAGTTCACGTAAAAATGTTACCACTTCCCAGGTCAAGAGGCTTCATGGACTGAGCATAGCTGGTCCCAAAATGATTGGGTGTCCTGTCCACCCACTAGACCTTGTTCACAAATCTCACAAGCTTTACAACCCTCTTAATGGGGACTTTGCTGCAGACACAAACCACAGAGTAAAATGATCTGCCAATGATTTTGTAGTGATTGATGTTCATGAGCATTTGTTCACAAATCCATATCCCCTAAAGGAGCGCTTTAATCTAATGTGTGATGTGAATATTGGAGAGGTGGCTTAAGACAGACACCCAATGTTACAAATTCTTTTTAAATCAGGCTCTCCGTGCTCTAAGCATGGCTTAGAGAATTCTAGAGTCCATTAACAGCATGTACTGCAGTTAGGATCAAACTATTGGGGTAGGACTGATGGCATCCCCTCACCTGGCCCAGTGTCTATTGGGTGTGGCACCAGGCCATGCAGAAGCATTAAAAAGCCCTCTCTGCTGTATAGCGGAGCAGGGCGTGCAGCGGGCTGTTGGAGTGAGAGCTCTGTGCATTTTCGGTGACAGCCCAACCCAGCCAGCCAGTGCACTGTGTGACAACGGTCCCCAGTTTGTGACTAAGGAGCTATAAAGGTATCTTGGACAAAGGTATCTAATGCCCCCGAGCGGCGGGGGCATTACCGACTCAGGTAATGGCCTGGGTCCTTCGTTAAGACCCTCGATTCGCTCTGGCCTATCACCAGAGTTAGTAATGCCCCCGCTGCGAGGGGCATATAGCAGTTAGTACCCCGGCCCACAGGATCTGCGTGACCGGAGCACTAAAAGCATTTCTGTCCCGAAACTCTGCAGCGTTTCGGGACAGAGAAAAAAAAAAAGAAAATGGCTGCCGGGAAAGGGAAAACAGAGTCCGTTTTCCCTTTCCATGGTGGCCATCTGGAACAGACGCGCTGGGAACAGAAGTGTCCCCGCTTCGAGTCTCAACACGGCTGGAGGCTGCCATCGTCCCCCACTGAAAGTAGCCAGAAGGTGAGGGTGGAGGACAAAAAGAAAACATACCTGAATCCACGCGGGGGGACGAAGGCGGCCTCCAGCTGTGTGGAGGCTCGGAGCGGGGATGGCCCCACTTCAAGCGTCTTCATTGGCTGAGGGGCTGCCATGCCCCCCGCCGGGGACAAAGCCAAGAATCCAGGTATTCCCGGGCGGGTAATGCCCCAGCGAGCGCCAATCAGAATGGTCCTTTCATTCTGATTGTCCATCACCGGGTTCTAATGTTGTATAAAACACAGGAGGACAGCGCTGTACCTCCCCAAAGAAATGGGGTGGTGGAAAGTGTTGATCGCTGCCTGATGGATGTAGTGCAAATGGCAAGTGCAAGTGATGTGGACAAGAAGGAGGCGTTCAATGAAAGAGTGAGTTGATTGCACCAATCTCCACTCAAGGTCTTGGGAGTCTGGGATTGATGGTTGCTGGGAGATGAGGCTGAGGCTTGCCATGCAAGTACTTTTCTGATGTATACAATGTGGAACCTTCAATGGTGGTCAAAGTGCATGTGAGACATCACTCAAATATGTGTACGAAGCGGAGATGTGTGTTTTTGTCATTGCTTGATATGGCTCCCTCATTCCAAGTCCTTCCTAGAAGGGTGTCAAATGCAGAGTCCCAACCCTATAGGGTATTCTATGTCCACAAAATAACAAAAAGCTGTGCTCCCATATAAAAATAAAAGTTCCCTTCCTCTTTGAGGGTCCTGAGCACCACCAAACCACAGTGGTTGAACCACTGCAGCTGGTTTCAATCTCGGCTCCTGTGCTAGCCGGCTCAATCCAACCAAAGCACATGGTCCAGGATAATGCAATTTCCTACACTGCAGGCCTCGTGTTGCCCACACCTGTGAGTAGAATGCATCAGCCACCCATTAGCCAAAACCTGCATTAGTGTCACGTAAAGTAGGGCTGTGTGGGTTCCCCATAAACAGGAACTGCCCTGTTCACCCTCAGGGGTTTCCCTATGCCTGCATCCCCTATCCCACAATATATAAAGCTTCTTTTATTATAATTTATTTTTGTTGCAGATGTTTATGCTACCGTCAAGAACTTATTTTTGAAGTCCCACGTCTAAGTGCTTGCATCTTACTTTCACCAGTAGACTACATGCACTTGCACAATATCTTCTTCTATTGATTTTATCCTAATTGATTTTAAAAAGAACAAGCAGTGGCAATGCCAACAGTTTGTGCTTTTGTGTCAGCAAAGTCACCTGTTGTGTGAGTACCTGGGCATCTAACAGCAGTGCTTGGCAAATGCCTAGTAATTGTACACAAGCCAAAACTGCTGGCTTTTCCAATGTTTGTTTTGACTAGGACTTCAGTGAAGGACAAACCTAGTGCTTATAAATCGAGTGGCTGAGCACTAACCTGGTTACAACATTTTAATTACACCAATAGGGCATTGGAGCTGGCGTAGGCTGGTGTAGGCGAGCATGTTTTGCAGCATTCTGGGCCGTACTGCGGCTGAATGGGACAGAACTTCAACTGAGGATGCAGTGATTAAAGGACCTAAAGACCCTGGGTTCCGGACTGGTGAGGTTCCATGAGGCTGAGCGGAATTTATAATGAAGGTCGCTTTGGATACTTCTCTATTTTGAGCCTTACTGGTTGCCCAAACATGTGCAGTTGCTTCACTGAGATATTTTAAGAGAAGGAATCAGGATATGTGAATAAGGGTCAGGCGCTAGTGACTTATTATCTCACTGATGTTTGACAGACAGCAGCTTCCAGCTGCTATATTGTTAACAGCAAGGCCTAGTAGGACTGTCCTTGGTGTTTTCTTCCCTGTCCTCTACTCCCTTTTTTGTCTTGTGGCGCCTTGAAACACAATTTTCTGTTTAGGTGCTTTTTAAATACCCAATACATACATAAATAAATAGCTATGTTCCCATGACACCATGCACCCAGCAAAGCATTGGATTAGTGATGCACAAATGCAGGAGCTGAAAAGGCCCTATTGTTGTTGTAAACACACCAATGCAAGTGTTGTGTTGCGAAGGAGCTTTCAATAAATACAAAGTTGAAATGTTGTGGGAAAGGTTTCCTATGATTACTTCAGGGACGTAATTTCACCAAAATGCCAGGGGGTAGCGAAGTGACATCACACGACGCTTGACTTCTGATGACATCACAGGACATGATGTAATTTGAACCCCACCAGAAGTGACATCACAGGAAGCGATGGAACACGACCTTTCACCCCTTGAAAAATATGGTTACGATATCACTGTAAAGTGATATATGTTTCAAACAAGAATGGATCACCATATGTATTGTTAATATCGGTGCGTATAGGCCCATAGTACTAAATCACTGGGAATGCAAGGCCAAACAATAATGATGCCTTATTATATAGCACTTATGTTTAAGCGCTTCATATAGAACAAATACACATACAATATTACGCAACCTGTGTGGGTACTGGATTTTTAACCTCAGCAGGATTAAAGGCTAAATTGACCTTGCTGGGAGTCGAACCTGCAACCTGCAGGTCACACACACATTGCAGCAGCGAGCGCTCAACCCACTGAGCTATCTTACTGACTAAAGCTATCAGAAAACCAGCCACTCCAGAAACAAAGAGCCACAGCCCATGAGCCTCAATTTTAAAAAAAAATAAAAAAAAATGTTTAAACACTTTTTTGGGAGATTTTCTTAGGGGTAGCAAGGGAGACCACAGGGGTAGCAAGAGATACCTCAGGGGTTGTTGCAATTGTCATGTAAAGACACATTTTTTGGCCTAATTCATGGAATATTTTGCACGGTCGAAAGTGACTTTGCAAGTTTGCACTGCTGAAAAGTGACTTTGCACTGGCACTGCCGACCCAAAGTCTGATTCATGGAACCATGCAAAGTGTATTTTTGCAGTGCAAAGTCATTTTGTACAGCAAAAATGACTTTACACTGACTTTGCACACCAAAAATGCACTTTACACAGTTCCATGAATCAGGGTTTGTGTTGGCAGTGCAAAGTCACTTTTCAGCAGTGCACAGCCTACAGAAGTATATTTACATGCTGCATGCAACTGCAGACAGTGGAAGAGACACAGTGCACTGTGCACAACACAGACAAATTCCAGGGGGATCAATGCCATTATAACCCCCCCACTTAAAATTGTGGTGGGGATTTGTCCCCCCTATCCCTCCATGTCCTACGCCCATGGAACTAATGCATTGGAGCCTTCTGTGGTCAGAATTACCGCTTTGGCAACCCAGGGTGCTAATCCCTTGGCCTTCACCCCCCCGTTGCAGGGGCTGGAGCGGGAAATAACGGTCCGGAGCCCTCGCTATCTGCCCTCGCTTCGCGTGGGCCGATATGTTGGGCTGCGGGCCTGTTATCCCCTGTTCCAGGCCCTCGAATGGGGGATAAACGCTACATTATTCCCATTAGCATAACATAAAATGCTTTTCAATGGAAATGAATCTATCTACTATCCTGAGAATTGTAAAGTAGATGGAGTCAATAAGATTTGTTTTATGTTCTACTTTTTAACTGTGAAAGGTGGTTCCTAAAGGAACCCCTTTTTGCTTTTTTGTTGTTGTTTTTATTTGAAGGAGAGGTCAGAAAGTAATGTGGGAGGGAAATGAGGGAAGAGGCACCAAGCATTAATATGGAGGGGCAGGTGGCCAGGGGAAGATGGTGTGTGTGTGTTACATCTATGGTAGGGTGCAGTGTTTCTCATGTTTCTTGACTACAGCTTCAAAAGCACTTTGAAATGTCTACCCCCTGCAGAGTGATGTCATGCAGTATATACAGAGTACTGTTGTCTTCAAAAGATATGGATAAACTGCCTCTTTTATCGCTTGTAAGTTAGGTAGTGGGTTTTTGTGTCCCGCAGAAGTCGGTTGTGTGGTTACAGTATTGATTGAGGAAGACGAGGTGGGGGAAGACAGCCTAGTACTTGCTAAGAAAGGAACAACCTTGAAACAATTGAAACCCTTGTGTATAGGCGCGTTACAAATGCCATATCATATCATATCATATCATAACCTTTCTGAGAGCATTGAAGAGGTTGGCTTTGGTGGCACATGGAGATGTTCCTGTAGGAATACTGTCCAGGTAGTCCATGACTGAGTACACCGTTGCATTCAGTGCATTTCACTTTGGTAGCTTTAGCCTTTGGTTCATTCCCAACAGTGGCAAATAACTGCCACACCCATTATTCTCTGTGTGCTAGAGGTAGTCAATTCCTCCACCTCATCTTCTTGGTCCTCTTTAGTGCCTTTTGAAGTACTGCGCTTCTTTGGTGTGTAGGTCCCCCAGCTAGTGGTGGTGGTGGCTCTTGGGGAGGAGACATGGCAATAGCTGATGCCATTTTTAAGGTAAATAGCAGTTTTGCTAATATGCTTTGAAGTATGTGCTCTGTGCTAGATTGTTAATGGATAATGAGTAAGAATAGGTGTAGGAGATGTGCAAAGGTACATTTTAACCTTGAAAGTTGCTAGGTCACCAGAAAATGCAATTCCCAACTGTCCACGAAGCATGGACCCGATTGTGAAGTACGGATGCGTTCATGGAAACAACTTCATGCCACGCACGTGCAACATCTTGTGACACTGTCCGGAAAGTATGCGATGACGTCAGACATTCACGGATGTTGACGAACGCAAAAACAGTGGAAAAAATTGCTAAAAGTGTATAGATGTGTTGAAAAGGATGCTTTTAAGGTGAAACTTTGTAAATTGGACAGAAATGTGCTATGTTGGGGTAAGTATGATATTAGTAAGTTGTAGGAAATTAGCGTGCACTGGTAAAAACCCACGAAATTCACTGAAAAAACTTTGTTAAAGGGACATTATGGTTATGTTGCACTAATAAAAATCTATGAAATTCAATGAAAAACTTTGTTAAAGGGACGTTATGGTTTCAAGTAAAACAAAAAAACCTCAGAAATTCCAAGTTATGGTAAGCTAAGCAACTATAACTCATGTCACCACTGTGCACTGCTGAGACTAGCATCCAGTACATCAAAGTTGACATTACAAATGTCATTGAGGACATCACTGATGACATCACATATATAATTCATTTTTACGAACAGTCTGTACAAGTGGTTGTGTTTATAATGTTAGTAATAAAGTGTCAGCAGTGATCGGGAGACCTATTCTGAACTACTTAATGTAATAAATAATGTACTCATTTAAATAAAACGTTATATTGGAGTGTTGTTGTTAGTATAGGAACCTAATCCTACACACACAAAGGCAATGGCTGCAGCATGCACCATAGAAGTACAATAATTCTAATCTTGTAATGTTGGATAGTAAATCATGAATGGTACCTTATCAGAGTTTTGAGCAATGTTAAACATGGAATAAATAGCTAATAATTCATCATCATGTAAACAAATGAATTGTGTGTTTGAGGCCTGCTTATTACCCCATATATGTGCACCATGAGCTGAGACCAAACCCTAAGGAAAGATCTTTAAGAACATACTAGATGATTAATGTCTAGATATATAACACATTTCCAATTATTATATTCTGACTGTCACTGAAGAAAACCACCTGACATAGAGATGTCAGTGAACAAAAAGAAGTGGCACAGATATGTGATGTCATCAATGACATTTGTGATGTCATCTTTCGTTGCCATTACCTAAAAACCATGTAGAATGTTGTCTCACATGTGCTATGCACTGTCTACTATTTGTTGAGGTTACAAGGAAATAATACTGAACAATGACAAGGCATACAGTTTTTTTATATGTATAATTTATACCAAACATCATTACCACATTATTTCAGCAATAATCAATAACTGAAAAATTGCCAAGATTAATTCACGAGGACCTTGTTGTGTAGTTTTTTATTATGTAAGTGTCATTGGATTCTCAATCTCTTGCTCTAAATATACACATGCAGATATGTTATTTAATTTCTTGGATAATTGTTTTCATTGCTAAAAGAAATACAATTTGTAAAATTAAAGGTGGAATTTGTAACAGCATATCTAAAGTAAAAAATTGTAATTGTTTATTTGTAAAGTGTGTATACACAAGTGTAGTGCTTCAAAGCGCTTCGAAGTGTTAAACAAAGTGCAAATACTATTTGTATGGTGGGTTATTTTTTTTGTATTTGCTGTTAAATATATTTTTGTTTACTAATTTTGATAGTTTATAATTACATATGTTTTGTTTTGATACTTTTGATTTTATGTTTACTTCAACTATAATCTATGGTTGTGAAATATGTTGCATAAATAAAGCATAATCTTTTATATCCTTCTCTGAATATCCTGAATATAATATGAGCTGTGATTTTCCCTACATCCATTTCTATTAGGTATAGTTCACTGAGAGTTTGCATTCTTGATAAATCTATATATATCTGCCATCTGTGAACACTTTAAATCCAATATCTGCTAATGCTGTGCCTAAACCTAAGCCTTGGGATGTATATATTTTAGAAGCATAAGCTTGTGCAATTGGAAATTGCTTGCGCATAACATGAATTTCTTTCAAAAGTTGAACATGCACTGTTACAGTTTTTATTTGTTGAACTTGTTTTATGTAATCAATTTGCAATAATATAGTAAATGCAGATTCTAAATTTTGAAAATGTCCTTGTAATTCCGATTCTTCATGCAATGGTAAACATTAGTACCCGGCACGCGCGGCTGAACAGGAATACTGTGTGGTGATTGGCTCATTTGCGAGCCATACCACACGGTATTCCCATCCACGCCATGCGTGCCGGCTACTCTGTTCCCGTCAAGGAGTGTGGCAGCCCCTCAGCCAATGAGGAGGCTCGAAACAGGACAATCCCTGCTCCGAGCCTCCCCATGGCTGGAGGCTTCCTTCGTCCCCCGCTGGGGACTCAGGTAAGATTTTTTTTTCCCCAAGCCTTTTCTCACTCCTCCCTCCCCACCCCACTTAGCTTCTATCCCGCGGTCTCCAGCGGGGGATGATGGAAACCTACAGCCGTGTGGAGACTCGGAGCGGGGTCATCCCCGCTCCAAGCCTCCACATGGCTGGAGGCTTCCATCGTGCCCCGGCAGAGACCGCGGTACGTTTTATTTTTTTCTTCCTCCCCATCCCTTCCCTTCCACCCTCCCGACCACACTTACCTTCTTTTTTCTTCTGGTCTTGGAAGCGAACGCGCTGGGAACACTTCTGTTCCCAGCACGTCCGCTCCCGATGGGCGCCATGGAAAGGGAAAACAGACTACGTTTTCCCTTTCCATGGCGGCAGACATTTTTTGTTGCCGTTTATTTATTTTTTTTCCTGTTCCGAAACGTGTTTTGGAACAGAAAAAAATGCCATTAGCACCCCGATCCAACGGGCCGGGGTACTAATGGCAATAAGACCGTCGGCGGCTTCGTTAAGGCCCTCGCTAGGCTCGGGCCTATAACTACTGCCCCGGGCATTACCTGGGGCGGTATTGGCCCGCCGCCTCGGGTCTTATTGCCACAATAATAGTACCGTTTATTTTTCTAGTGAAGCATGTGTATGTTTTTGATGATTAACTGAACACTGTACAGATTTATTTTAAAACATCCCTTTTCAAAGATTTCATCATCTTTCGCTTGATAATTTAATGTTGTAGAATTGCATATAAATATTACTGTTCCAAGTGATTTGATCTTGGAAAATTGTTATCTAGCATGTGTGTTTTGTTTTACAATGTATCCACTGTTTGTATTAATTACTGCTAACATTTCTATTTGAATGTACTGCTTTAGTACTTTGTGTCTATTTTCAGGGTACATTAAAGTAATTCACTTAATGTCTAAACTTTTAAAATATAGGTGTGTTCCTGCTAATCTATTAACCGCGTCTTAAGTGCCACATTTGTGATTAGAAAGAGTTTTAACTCCCAATTTAACTATGTTTTTTAAAAAACACATAGTGATCTTTCATGTGTACTTTCTTTCCCACAGATCTTGTAATTGACATTAGTACCCGGCGAGAGACAATCAGAATGCAACAAGCATTCTGATTGGCTCTCGCCGTGTCATTACCCGGCCGAGAATCCTTTGATTCTCAGCCGGGATTCCAGCTGCCTTGTCCTCGGCGGGGGCGTGGCAGCCCCTCAGCCAATGAGGAGGCTCAAAGTGGGGCCATCCCCGCTCCGAGCCTCCCCACAACTGAGAAGCTGCCTTCGCCCCCCGCCGGGAAATCGGGTAAGCTTTTTCTTTTTCCTTCCCTCCCTCCCTCCTCCCTACGCCACTTACCTTTTTGCTCCTGCGTCCCCGCAGTGCAACGATAGCAGGCTCCAGCAGTGTGGAGACTCGGAGCGGGCCATCCCCGCTCCGCGCCTCCACACGGCTGGAGGCTTTCATCGAAACGCAGCGAAACAGAAAAAAAATGCCATTAGCACCCCGATCCAATGGGCTGGGGTGCTAATGGCAATAAGACCCTCGGCGGCGGGCCAATACTGCCGCAGGTAATGCCCGGGGGCTTTGTTAAGGCCCTCGCTACGCTCGGGACTATAACTATGGCCCCGGGCATTACCTAGGGCGGATTTGGCCCGCTGCCTCGGGTCTTATTGCCACATTGTTCACCTTTAGTAATGCATGAGAAAATATAGTATAACCAATTGTAAATAAAGTTATAAAGTATTATGTAGCTTACTTACATGTTTTTTATATTATTAACAATAACTAACATATTATGGTATTTGTATTTGCATTTTGTATTTGTTTTATTTATAACGCGCAAACCATCAGGCCCAGAGGCATTGGGGCGCAATTTGTACATGGTTACAGATATGCATATATACAGAGATAGAAATTATATTAATTTACATAAAAACAGGCGACTTAACATGGATTCTATCTACATATATTGCAGTGATTTCAGTGCCGCTAAATGATAACAGAGGTCAGCAGGTCAGGGTATGTAAGACAGATGCGCTGAAAGGACTTAAAGCTGGTCGAAAAGCAAGGATTTGGTTTTGACTTTGAATGTGTTAAATGAGTCTTCAGCTCTGATTGTAACGGGGAGGGAGTTCCATAGCTTGGAGGCTAGGACAGGGAAGCTTGAGCCCCCCGCTTTTTGCAGTTTAAACCTAGGGATCGCTAGACAGTGGGACTGGGCAGTTCTTAGTAGTCGGGAGGTCGAGTGGCGCGACAGCCGACTGCTGAGGTAGATAGGGGCCTTGTTAGCCAGGCATTTGAGTGTTTTTAGTGAAATTCTCTGCTTGACAGGTAGCCACTTTAGATTGGTTCTAGATTCTGTGATGTGGTGGTTGCAGGAAATGTTTAGGGCAGCACGAATGCCATTGTTTTGGGTTGTTTGGAGTTTGGTCAGGTTCTCTTGGCTAGTGCCTAGTTAAAGAGCACTACAGTAATCAATTTTTGCCATGATGAGGGTTCTAGCTAATTTGACACTGTTGGAGGTGGTAAGAAATGGTGTGCAGGCTGCAATGAGTTTGCAAGTGTACGCAGAAGCAGATCTGACAGCATTTGTTTGTTGGGTTAATGAAAGGGTAGCGTCAAGGTAGAAACCTAACGTTTTAGTATCTTTCGAGACTCGAATGTTGTTACCGTCTATAGTGAAAGACTGATAGGACGGCTCTAGCCTGCTTAGGCGTTGTGCAGTGCCCAGGATCAGGAGCTCTGTCTTGTCGTCATTTAGGCATAACTGGTGTTGGGCCATCCAAGTTTGGATGACCAGGTAGACGTCGTTAAGGGCCTTGGTGTCAGCTAGATAATTACCTGTGATGGGAATGAGTATCTGGGTGTCGTCCGCATAGTTAGTGTAGGAGACACCCAGGAGACACCCAGATAGTCAAGCACATCAAAGAGTGGTTTTGTGAAAATGTTATAGAGGGTAGGTGACACGCAAGATCCCTGAGGTACGCCACAGTGAATTGGGGAGGGGTCCGCGGCTGCGGATGGGGCAAAGACTCTCATGGATCTATTGCTCAAAAAGGATTTGATCCACATTGTTGCCAGCATCCTGGGCTGGAGGTCTGGAACATTTTGGACAGCCTGTATGGATCATACTGCCATCTGTGGAGCAATTTTATAGCATGTAATTTATACTGGGCTGCGATTGATATTTTGGATGGCGTTTCACAAGTTTTGTCCCAGGCCTGCTGGTCGAACTCTCTGCCGAAGTCTCTTTCCCATCTTGCCTTGAGACGGCTGTTTGGTGCGTCGTCTTTAGTAATTAGAGCCTTGTACATTCGTGCTATGAGGCCCTTGGAGGTGGCAGTCGTGTCTAGGATCTCTCAAAGGGCGTTAGTTCTCTCTGTGTGGTGGCCTTCCATTCCCTTCTGGATAAAACACCTTTCAATCGCAGGTACAGGAAAACTGGTATTGGGTGAATTTGGAGGGATTCCTCTAGTTCCGTTATTGAGATGAATTTCTCTTTTCTCCACAGCTGACCGACTCTCTCGAGCCCGGCATCAAACCACGATTGGTATCTAGCGTGTTCTGGGCTTTCTTCTCTGATCCCGAGGGGCGAGAGATGGCTTAGGTGCGACGGCCATGTGGTGACTCACAACATCGCTTTCCCCTTCTTCCATATGTTCCACATTGTGCCCAGTATCGGGTGGTTGCGCAGTCTTCTCGTAAGTTTCGGTCTGGGGACCCAGAGCCATTCTGCCAGAGTTACGTTGGCTAAAATGTTGTTGTCCAGTTGGACCCATTGGAGTTCCTTCTTATCTTGCAGGTGTGGGATTAAGATTCTGAGCTGTGTGGCTTGATAATAGCGTTCTATGTCTGGTAAGCCCACTCCTCCTAGGTCCTTTGGTAATATTAAAACATTGAAGGGGATTCTTGATTTCTTCCCATTCCACAGAAATTCTAGTATGGCCTTTCTGACTTGTCTAAAGAAATGCTCTGGGATTGTGATGGGCAAGACCTGAAAGGGATAAAGGAACCGTGGGAGGGTCACCATTTTGATTGCGTTTAGGCGCCCCATCAAGGAGATTGTCAGCGGTTTCCATTTCTTAAGATCAGCCTTGAGGGCTTCGAGAAGTGGAGGGAAATTGGCTTTGTAAAGGTTGTCGAGGTGTCGCGTTAAGTTAATCCCCAGTATCTCATTGTTGGGCCTCCGATGATCAGCCCGAGTTGCTCGAGAGCGATTTGGTGTTCTGGAGATGGATCATGCAGTGGAAAAAGAATGGATTTGGATTTGTTGATCTTGAATCCTGAGAGTGTGCCGTATTATCTATCAGATGGATCGCTCGTGGAATGGAAGACGTTGGGTTTGACACATGGAGCAGAAGGTCGTCCGCATACAAGGCCAGCTTATATTCTTTGCCATTCACCCGATTCCCTTCCACTGCAGGATCTGCTCGCAGTATTACGGCGAGGGGCTCCAGGGACAGCGCAAAAAGTATTGCCGAGAGGGGGCAACCCTGTCTCGTACCCCTGCTGAGGGGGAACCAACAGGAGAATTGGGCGTTCACTGCGACCGATGCTCTTGGGGAAGTATAGATAGCTTTGATCCCTCGATGGAGCGTGGGGCCTAGGCCTATCTTCTTTAGCGTGGCCTCCAGGAAATGCCATTCGACTCGAACGCCTTCTCGGCATCAATTGAGAGTAGCGCTGGTTTGCTCAATGATGTTTGGGCCTCGTCGATTAAGTGCAGGGTTTTACGGGTGGAGTCCACGCCTTGTCTGCCTAGGATGAAACCCACCTGGTCATTGTGGATTATTATGGCATGTGTGACTCCAGACTTGCAGTAAGGATTCTCGTATAAATTTTGGCATCGATATTTAGAAGGGATATCGGACGGTAGGAGGCACACAGCTTTGGGTCCTTACCCTCCTTGGGGATGACTGTTATCAGTGCTTCAGAGAAGGATTTGTGTGCCACACCGGATTGAAGGATTGTTGTTAAATAGGTCAACCATGAATGGGAGGAGAGGATCTTTGAAATTCTTATAGAACCCTGCCGTGTACCCGTCGTTCCCAGGGGCTTTCCCTGTTGGAAGTCTTTTGTTTGCTTCTTCAATTTCTTCCCCTGTGATGGGGGCTTCCAAGGTATGTGCTGTATCGGACGGGAGGGTAGGCAAGGGTATTTTGTCCATATACTCAATTATCGCTTCTGGGTGCGAAGCAGCACGTGACGTGTATAACTCCTCATAGAAGTCGGCAAAGGCTTCCGGGACAATGGGGGGAAATGGTTCGCAGGAATTCCCTTCTGTTTGGATCGTGGGAACCCACCTCTCTTGGCGTTGACCACAAAGTCTTGCAGCTAGTAAGGGGCCTGCTTTGTCCCCATGTTCATAGTGTTTCTGCTTCAGGCATTGAAGCTTGCGCGCAATGCTACCCGCCTCCAGTTGTCGTAGTTCTTATCTCTTGTCATTGGCCTCCTTAATCTTTTGTATTCTATCTTGGTCAGCTGACTGTACCATAAGATCAAGCTGAGCAATTTCGTTTCGGAGCCTATTTTCTATCAGTTGTCTTTCTCTTTTTTTCGCAGCTCCCTCTTTAATAAGTAGCCCTCTCCAGGTCGCCTTGCCAGCTTCCCAAATTGTGTTCATGGAAGTTTTGCCCGTGTTGTTAATCTCAAAGTATTGGGTGATATCCTGCTCTAGTTGTTCCCGGAAAATTGGGTCCTTAAAGAGAGTCTCGTTGCACCACCATTTGGAGCATCTTCGAGGAAGGGCCATTTGATCAAGGGTAACCATGACCATATCGTGGTCTGACCATGAAACCGGGATTATAATGGCATCAGTCATTGCCGTGATGAGGTCCGCAGTTAGGTATATATAGTCTATTCTGGAAAAGGTCATATGCGGTGCTGAGAAGACAGTAAAGCCAGTACGGTTGGGATTGGTATGTCTCCACGCATCGGTGAGACTGTAGGCATCCATCATATCTGCGGCCGGTGGGCGTCCGTTGCCCGCTTGAGTGGGCGTAGAGGTGCCACCTGATTGTCTATCCTGTTCCGGATCCATCCACATGTTCAGATCACCCCCGAGTATTACCTCGCCTTCTGCTTCGCTCATGACTTTCGGGATTATCCTCTGCAGGAATCTGGTTTGTCCTGTATTGGGGGCATATATTGATGCTAGGGTGATGACGGTGCCTTGTATACTGCCCACTAGGACTAGTGCTCTGCCAATGACGTCCATCCATGACTTCAAGAGTTCAAATTGAATCATTTTGTTGAATAATATGCCGACTCCCACTTTCTTCAGCGGGCCAGAGCCCCAATATTCAGAGCCTAACTTAGCATATACGACCTTCCTCTCTTCTCCCTTGCTGTATCGGGTTTCTTGTAAAAAGAGTATATCTAGTTTGGCCCTCTTGAACTCTCTCGTTACCAGCGATCTCTTGGTGGGTGGTGTTAAGTCCCTTAACATTCAGCGTGCAATTTTAAGTGTGCCCTGCCTGTCACTTGATTCGTTATGTCTGTGGGACATTAATATGTTTGTGGAGATCGGTCACAACGTCACGCTGCCCATTGCAGGAAATTGCCATGCTGGAGATAATGTAGTAGCTGCCTCTATATGGCAGAGGCTTTACCTGAGGGTGTGCCATTCCCTGTCTCCCTCCCCCCACCCTCCCCTGTAGGGTATTGAACATCATACTCCTTGCCCTCTGTTCTCTCACGTTGCTCTTTGGTTCTTCGATGAGGGTCTGTGTCTGTTTGTGATGGCGTCCGAGTTGGACTGGATGTGAACAACCGGTCTACTGTCGGACCACCAGCAAGGGTCGTAACTGCATGGCCCCGTCAACTAATAACATCAACATATCATTTTTGAGCCCCCGTCCCTCTCTTTTATAAAATTCTGTAACAAATGAGAATATTACAAACAACAGCAACTTTAACTGTGTGCTAGTATATATTATGATACATGCGGTTTCCGTAGTCTTCATTCCTCGGCAGTTCGCGTTTGTGTGTTCAAGCAGTTCACGTGGCATCTGATGGAATCAGTGATACAGGAGTGCTATGATCTAGGATGTAGTTGGGTCCACTGCAGGGACCTCGGAAGCAAAGATCGCCGGGATATAGAGCTTGGGCACGCGTTGTCATTTTTTATTGTCTGGTGTGTCGTTGGGTCGCCTGTACTTTTTGGATCCCTTTACTCGTTTCCTTCTCGGGCCCCGAAGTTCCCATCCTGGTCTGTCTTGTGCAGGGGTATCCTGAGTTCCCTCCACCGAGGTTGATAGGTTGATCCGAGGAGGTCGGCAATGCATTCTCGGATTTCTTCTTCAGAGCGGAGTAAAAACTTCCTGCTCCCATGTTCAAACGCGAGGGAGAAGGGGTATCCCCATCTGTATCTCGTGTCTTGATCTTTTAGCAATCTTGTGAGGGGACCACAGAGGCGGCGTAGGGCCAGTGTCAGCGATGAAAGATCCTGGAAAATGGTAATCTGCGCCCCTCCGAGGGTATGGGTGCCTCCGGACCTGGCTTTAGCAAGTATCCTTGTTCTGTCCTGATATCTGTGGAATCTGGCAAGGACCGATCTCGGGCCACCTGGGGGGCCGCCAGCTCTATGAATTCTCTCGGTCTTGAGTTCATCAATGTCCTCGTCCTTCATCAGGATGTTGACGATATCGTGTATCGTTTATTTTAGGTCTTCCTCTGTCTCTCCTTCTCGCTCATGAATTCCAAAAAATCACAGGTTATTCCTTCTCTCTCTGTTTTCTAAATCATCTATCTTAAGGCAAATCTCGTCCTCCTTTTTCTCTATAATTTGTATTCTAAGCTCCATTTGGGCTTCTAGGGTGTCGATTGAGGCCTGGTTGTTCTCGACTCCCTCCAGTCTCTCCTCAATGTTGTTTACTCTCTGTGTCATCTTATCCATTTTACCACTGAGGTTGGCACCCATGTTCCGAATTTCACTTAGGAGGGCGGCGATGTCTCCCTTGGTAGCAGCTGCACCCGTTTCGGAGGCTTCTAGTGACATTATTGGCCTTGGGTCGGGAGCCTGCGGCAGCGGGGTGTAGGCGTATTTGGCAAGCTTACTTGGAATGTTCATTGGGCACTTGCATGCGACGAGGCACACGCCCCGGGATCGGGGGCCCTATCCTCGGTCCTGGTGTGTTGAGAGGCACGTAGGCATGTAGGCAGTGCTAGGGGGCACCGAGGCAATGACCCTCTGGGTGGGGGTTCTTCGGTGGGAGGAGGCACATGCCCTGTCTCCAGGGGCTCTACCCTCCGTTCCGGTCAATTCCCTTCGGTGGGTCCAATGTCGTGTCAGGGCGGCCTGAGTATCGATGCCGGCCCGTAATGGGGCTACGGGGAGAGTCTTTGAGGCGAGGCCCCAAGGAAAGGGTCTTGGATGCAGACGAGGTGGGGGGGTGAACACCTCTAGGTATTCTGCTGCTCTCTGTTACTGGGCCACTTGTCTGTGTCCTGATCAGGCAGTGGGCTGAGGCCTTGCCAGAGGAGGGCACACGCCCAAGGAATGGGGGTCCAACCCTCTGCTTAGCATCACTGCACTGTCAAGTTTGTTGCCGTATGATGAGAGGCCTCGGGTGGTGGAGTCCAGAGGGATTGCGTGGGTAGGTCTGGCTAGAAGCAGTGGAGGCTGGTGCATAAGTGGCACTTTGGTGACGTTATGGCCCAATGGGGTTAGTGCTATGAAGAGCGGGGGCCAGCGTCGCAGTCGGTGTATGGCACCCCCCGCTTGGCTGTACAAATCCAGGCCCAGGGCGCGGCACGTTCCGGGGAGGAGAAGTGGGCCCCAGTCAAGGCGAGGTGCCACGGAGCACCCCAGGGGGGATGGGCACTCACCTCCACCGATTGGTTCTGCTCGTTGCGGTGCTGGTGTCCGGGGATGCGCAGGCAGCTGCGGTCGATCGGCCCCCAACGTACGTCGGGTGGTTGGGTGTCCGCAACTTTCCCAGGAGTTACTGCGCGGCAAGGATCCTCTGCTGGGAGAGCTGAGGGAGGAGTTGGGTGCCGTGGGCCGCGTGTGAGCACGGCCTCCTTTCCAGGTGGTGTCCTCGTGGGGGAGGGGGAGGCAGGTTCCGACGAACTTTTCTCCGCGACTGAAGGTCCGATTTTTGGCGGGATTTCGCATCAGGAGGTGGGGGGATGCTTCCGATGGCTCAAACTGCTCATGTTGGGCACGGGGGGGGCAAAAGTGGGGGCTCAGGTCACTTTTGGGGGCCAGTGGGTCAAGAGCCCACATGGAGGCGATCATCGTCTGTGCGCCCCCTGGTGGCCAGTGCCACGGGATCTTTTAGGTCACCAAGACCTAAGTTAAGGTCGCCTAGGATGATAGTTTGTGAATTATTTTTAGTTTTGTCAAGGAGGAGAGTGGAGATTTCACTGACAAAGGTCGGTGCTGGTCCTGGGGGCCTATAGATAAGGTGCAAGGTGGGCGTTTGGTTGGGTGTTAGTGCTAGTTTGTCTGACAGCGACTCAGCTGATACGAGTTTGGAGTCGGGTACCACTCTTATGTCAAGAGCGTTTTTATGGATGAAGGCCACACCACCGCCTCTGGAGTGGTCCACGGTACCCACGTGTTGGACCAAAAGGGAGGTCTAACACCCGAATCTTCCCTTAATCATAGTGATCACACAATCTGATTCAGGTGAATTTACTTATTGGGGATTTTTGGCCAATATCTTGGATTTTCTTTTTTTTTTCCTGTGTATTGTCTACTTTCCAAGTGAAATATCTGGTCCTTTTTATTCAATTGCTATGGAAAGCAGATTTTCTAAAACAAAGGTTCTTGGTAGGTGCCAATTGTACCATAGAACAGTGGTGTGTGTTTATATGGTATTAGTAACAACACTAACATTTTTCATTTGTCAATCCTAATGCATATAATGTATTTTTTCTATTATGTTTCATATAGAATACTTACCATCAACTGCATCTTTTCCTTGAGTTACATAATGTATTTCCGATTCTCTCTCAGTTTTCTTTTGGTGTAGGAGATGATCAAATTCATATGATGTTTCTTCTGGGGAGATTTGTATTGCTCCAATGGCGTTTTTTTATTTAACTAATGGTGTGTCCTGACCTGGCAAAGGCATCACAATTATCTGGATGTCCAGTTTCTCTTGGGATGGTAACGCTTTCATAATTGTTGAGATCTTTGGTGTAGAAGTGCTTATTATATTATTTTCTCTATTTTCCTTTTTTGATGTTTATGATTCTTCGTGGTATCATGTGCTTTGTGGTATTTTTAATGCATTTTTCTTTTTTGGGTAATGTTTAAACTTTGACAGGGTAATCCATGGAATAATTGTGCTCCGAAATTTGTGGCGCAAGCGTGAAAAAGCAAGCGCATGCGTGCAATTCGCACGTGTGCGATTCATGGAAGGCCCTGCGCGTGTTTTTCCCGGGAAGTGTGCCAAATCCATGCTCTGTCAACCTGATGCCCCAGGAACATGGCCAACTGGTGTGGAGTGTGACCCTGCACCCGTAACCACCACAGGCAGACATTTCAACCCTGCCTGGCCCCCTACTGCAGGTGTCGCGGACAGAAGATCATCCAACGCAGGATCACTTACCGGCGACGACACGTCATGATGCAGATCCGGCTCAACATAGTGGTCGGATGATCCATCAGTGCCTGACTCAGAGTCCGTCTATTACATCTCGTTAGTCAAATGTCACTACAGCCGATGAGAAGTGGACATGATACAGGACAGATGAGGAACCATCAGTAGAACACCCATGCATGCAGAAGACACAACACCAGTTGAACAGAGGCAGCGGGCCTGTAATAGGGGGAGACATGTGCACAACACAGATGTGGACACCCTAAAGTCGTGCGTGATGACACACACACCCACAGTGAGCATGCAATGGCTGTCCAAATAACATGACACTTGGATCATCCTGGAGACGTACTACAATGAGCAGGCAGTCAAGGACAGCTAGGGGCATACATGGAATGCACATGGAGCATGATTGTGCACACTTGTGCACGGGGAGCCACTGCCATCAGCACGGTCTGAGTGAGACACACTGCACCAAGGACAAAGGATGTATATGACATGATATGACATCTCATCAAGATTGCCCTCGCACACAAGTGGATCAGAGCGCAACCAAGCAAAGATTGGGGAACAAGGGAGAAAAGAAAATGAAAACAACAATCTTACTGGGCACAGTGACATTAGGAACGCGCAAGTGCATGGAGAAGGAAAAAAAGGGGTAAAGTCCCTGGAAGGGGGAGAAGTGGAAAGTGCCAAACAGAGGAGACTAAAGAATGAAAATGAAGTCTTATGATAGAATAGGCATTCAAAAGGTGGTAGTGCAGCCAGCAAGTGGCAAGTGCAAGATCATTTGGATAGGGCAAATCTGATAAGTGCAGAAGAAGAGTGGGGGACTGTATGGGTACATGTACAGGACACATTGCAATGGGAGGCCTGGAGGCAGTGCAGCGGGGAGGCAGGGTGAGCAGGTACCTGGGCCCAAAGGACAGAGGGTGTCGAGGTGCACAGATCTGCCCCTAGCTTGTTTCTTCGATAAACGACTAACCCAAAGGGAGTGTGAGGTAGAGGAGCAAAGGACTCGAGAGGGGAGGTATTGGCAGAGGGATAGTTGAAGGTATTTTGGACCCAGGCCCCAGAAATACTTGTGCACAATGCAGAAGGTCTAAAATGTATTCATTGCATCCACTGGTAGCCAATGAAGGGATTTCAGAGCTGGAGAGATAGGATCCCAGGGCTTGAGGCCAAGGACAAGTCTTGCAGTCCTGTACTGGATTAGTGGTAGAGAGCGGAGAGTGGAGGCAGGTAGAATTTTGAAAGAGGCTGTCACAGTAGTCCAACCTTGAGACAATCAGAGCTTCAGAGACAGTGAGCTTGTAGGTGAACGAGAGGAAAGGCAGAGTACCCTTGAGGAGGTTAAGCAAGAAGTTATCTCAAAAGACATCAGAAATGTGTGTGGAGAAGGAATGTGTGGAGTCAAAGGTGACCCATAGGTTGTTGGCCTTGCAGGTGGGGGTAGGAGGTGGGCAAAGGGAGGCCGGGCAGAGAGTGAGGGGAAAGGATGGTGAAGGTGTATCGATGAGTAGGATGTCAGTCTTGCTTGCATTTAGACAGAGATCGTTGGCAGTACACCAATTTCAAATGGCAATGAGGCAATCAGAAATGAAGGAGGTAGAAGAGGTGGCCGAGGGCAGCCTGAAAATGAGTTGAGTGTCATCAGCATGGCACTGGAAGTTGTAGCAGAAACTGTAAATGCAGTAGGCGAGAGCTGCCAGGTGCTGTTTGAAAAGCCAGGCCGAGAGGTCAGACCTCTGGTGAACAACACAGGTAGAGAGGGAGAATGATGAAAGGAAGGACCCAAGTTTTAGCTGGGAGGGTCACACACGCCAAACACACATGTCATTGAGTAACACGTATCAATACTCACCGGACGATTCATCATAATCCATCCTCTCTCGCACTCCATGGATTTGTTCTGCCTGGATGAACTCTGCAGAGATCTCCTCGTGCTGAGTGAGTTCATCCACCTCTGGTGCTGGCCCACCACCAGTCACCTGAGACATGGCATAATTTGAGGCACGCTTTTGTTTTGCACAACGTCGGAGTTCATTCCAATGCTTGTAGCAGTCCTGAGCCATGCGCACCTGGAATCCAATGGCTGTCACACCATCCGCAATATGCTGCCAGTGGACCCAACGCTGGGGAGGCGTTGGATGGCACTGTGGGCCCACAAGCATATTGCGTTTGTGTGCCGACACGTAGTCCACAAGGAAGTCCAGTTCCTGCTTGCCGAAAGGCTTCTTCCTCGATGTGCTGGAGGCTTGAGCCGTGTCTGGGGTCTCAGCCTCTTGCACAGGAGCATGCTTCCTCCTTTTGGGTGGTGGTACTGACCCTGAGTGGCCAATGTGGCCCTGGTCAGTGGGGGCAGTGGCGCTGGTGGACTGCACCAAGGGAGTGGGTGTTGGAATGAGAATGGAAGGTCTGGCTTGGGTCTGATTCACTGCCGGGGTGGTGTTGGCTGCATCTTCCCATGCAGTTACCACCAACCGGCAGATGTCATAACTGCCCCAGATATTTGTGCCCCGGTCACGGTTACACTGGACACATGTGACCGGCACCTCCTGACTAGTTGGAAATCGTCCTGGGAGTCCTCATCACGCAACGCAACATGCAGTACCGACCCCGAGCCTGGGTGGTGGTCCCCACAGGTGCACCAGCAGCTACCACCACCGGTGCGCCCATGGCAGCAATTGAAAGTTGCTGTTCGGTTATATGGGTGCCAGGTTGTGATGCAACAGCTGCATCTCTAGGAGCCACTGGGGTGGTGGCACGGCTGCCCCAGCAGGTGGCTGTTCATCCTGCACCCCTCCCTCTTCCCCCTCTGTAGCCACCCTGGACTCCCTGTCCCCCCTGGTCTCCACGCCCACCTGCCCAACCGCGCAAACCTCTGGGAGGATGCCCAACTTTGCCGCCCTTACCCTTTGGTAGCCTCCCAACCATGGCACAGGTGGTAAAAAGACGATGGGAGGTGCACTCAACAATTGTCCTGGGCAATTTGGCTGAAGGGGGCAGGGTACTGAATGGAATAGGAATTCCTGTGCTCCTGCAAGGCTGTCTGTGACCCCTGGGAAAAATGATGGGTCACACAACGCTCAGGCACCCTGAAATATGTATATTTTTCATAAAAGATGAAAAATAAAATAAAAATTGAACAATAATAAAAAAGAATTACATTTTTTTAAAAGAAAAACGTGCATGCGACCCCAGTAGCCCAATTCCGTGGAATAAACCTCCGCAGTACGTTGTGGCACCCAGGGACACAAAAAACACTTACGCATGGAACACGCAGGCTACTATGGCCTCGGAAATGGTACGCGATGCACAGGGGGAACCACAGTGGGAAAAATAGCGTGCGCAACTCACCGTCTGTCTTGCGTGGAAAAGAAAAATAAAAACACACGTGCTTCAAGTACGAACTTGAAATGCTGTGGAGTTATTGCGTGTGAATCCAAAAGAGTAAACAGACGTGTCGGTCTCCACGAAAAGCACATACAGCAAACTGCTTCCCTGCTAGACCTTTAACCCGTGCTGAAGGCAACCCCCGCGTGCGTCACGTCACTGGCGTGCTTATGCACTAAGGGCCTTTCCTCATTTTCACAGACATGCTGTTTTTGCACGTGCGGATTCACTATGCACCCGTGCCGAGGGAAATGCCCACGCGCATCATGTCACTTACGTGCTTCTGTGCTTGGGCCCTTTCTTCGAATTACACGCTGACGTGCTGTTTTTTCACATGCGGATTCACTCTGCATCAGGCTGGCCACGTGACAACACATGGAAGAGCACGCTCCTGCCCAGAGGCCATTTTCCTGCCCCCAGAGCCCCGAGATGCCTCCCACGAGCCATCTGCTGCTGCCTGCCTGCCTGCTGGCCACGTTCCCTGCTATTTGGTGCCTGCACATCAGCCATCTGCAGGGGTCCAGTTGCTGCGACCACCCCTGCTGGAACAGAAGACTCCCGACTATTGCTCCACAGCTCCACAGCCCATCCCCAGGACCCAGTTGCCCACCCACACCTGCCTTGGGTTTTGCCATGTCGGGGCAAACACCATCTGAGACCACTGGCAACCCCCAGCCAGAGAGGCAGAGAGCTGTCAGCTTCTCAGCCAGAGAAGTTGGCATCCTGGTTGAGCAAATCCTAGGGAATTATGAGCCCTCTTCAGTCGACCCTGCGCCGACAAAGAAGGACGGAAGAGGGCCTGGTCGGACATCCTGGTTGCCATCAAAGCTGAGCAGGTGGCAACCTGCGACTTGAAACACGTCCAGAAGCGCTGGGAGGACTTTAGATCCAGAACCCTCATGAAGGCCCGGCACCTCTTGCGTGCAGCGGATGCAGGGTGGTCCGGGTTCAACTTTCCATCGACCAGATGAGGGTCCTGGAACCATCGACCCAGTGCTTCTCCACCAGGTCCTGGAAAGGCTGACCCGTCTGGAGGTGAGCGGTAAGTGTACTCATTGGACGCAGTGCATGTTGAGGTGTGCCAGGAGTGTGATGCTTGAACATATGCCTGACTTGGCCCATGTATGGATGTGTATGTTCAGGGACATGACCGTGCTGCATGTGAGTTCTGTCATGTCTGATGCACATCAATGGTGTATGTGTTCCAAAGCATGACGCACAACTGCATGTGGAGATGCACACATGTTAGCATTTCTGTGTATGTACTATGCCATGGTTGGGGTATGACACATGGATGCTGGTTCAACCTTCATGTACATGCACAGCATACATGTGCCTGTGTGTGTTTTACATGTGCGTGTCTGTGATAAGCCATGGATGCATGTGACACAGACATGTAAGTACCCGATTGGCAGATGTAACATAGTTGCCGATGGTTGCACTGTGACAGGTGGTGGAGATGTACAGATGCATGTCTGTCTGGTAGCGTGTGGGCATGTGTTCGGCACTCCCCATGTTGCTTGTGACATCATGCCAACCTTCGGATGTTCATGCAGTTGTGTGTGTATGGATGCTGCTCCCTGCTGCACGATTCCTGTTAATTTGTGAATGTGTGTGGGTTCAAATGATTTACGTGTTGGGGAGTATGATGCCATCTGTGAAGTTTGACACTGCCACTCATGTGCAACTATCATGTGTGTATCAGACCATTGTACAGTGCCCTGATGCCTGTGTTCTATCTCTCCCTGTCTGCAGCGTCAACTGATGAAGAGGGCAGAGACGGTGCTGTGGAGCACAGCAGCACGGATCCCACCACCAGCCGGAGACGCAAGGGCCAGCTCATCTCCCAGGTACTGATATCTTCCGGGAGTGATGAGCCTGGTGCAGTGTCCATGGCCGCAGCTGCCGAGGGAAGGTCCAAGAGGCGGAGTTTGGAGGTGGACTCCTCGGCAGCAGTAGGGGCAGCTGAGCCCCTACAGGGGCCTACGGAGGAAGATGGCACAGAGTCATCCAGGTTGGTGGGGGGTTTGGTTGAGGAGGAGGCCGTGGAAGCCCCACGGATGGGGCCTGGAAGGGGGGATTCCACTGGTGCTAGTGGGGGTGTCCAGGGGCAGGGACAGGAGGCAGCACAGGCCGCCGCGGAGGTACCTGTGTGTAATATGTCCCCAATCCTTTGACTGCTTCATCCGGCACCAGCAGGGATGCCTTCGGCCAGACCCGTTTTCAGGCAGGGCATGCGCAGACAACAACTGGCCTTCCTCTCCCTGCAGACGTGGCAATCGTGACTGGATTGAGCCTATCCTACTAATGCGACGTGGCCAATTGAGCCTGTCCTAGCTGGTGTGGTGTTACGCCAATGTGATATTCGGGATGACGTGCAGGGTTCTCATGAGGACAATGCACGTCATTTCGAATACCTGTTTGGCTGCGTTGCATTACTAGGACAGGTTGTCGGCACTGGGTTGCTCCGTGTGCTGGATCATCTTGTGACCACCTCCTCAACAGAACCCCATATGCCCCAGTCAACCTCCCTGCCATCTTCCCGCCCAAGTATCGCCTGGGCCCCCTGTGGAGCTGCCCCTGAGCCCCCTCATCGTGGGGCGAGGGCAGGAGCCCCCCCAGCACCCCAGCCCAGCAGAGGAACCACGACGAACACGGACAGGGCCTGCCTGACCCTGTCCCCACACGCCGCCTGACTCGCGCATGCCGGGCGCAGCGCGGCCTGAAACCGAGGCTGAGCCTCGTTAACATCAGCTGTAACCGCCGGCAGGCGGATCACGCCGGCGGCCAGCTCCAAGGCCACTCTAAGGCCTGTTGGGTGCCTGTTCGGAGCCACAGGAGCCAGGGGCCAGGAACTCTGCCCTTACCGCTCCAGCCGCAGCAGCACACCTCGGATCAGGGGCAGGAGCTCTAGCCTCCTGAGCCGAGGAGCATCTCCAGCTACACACGGCTCGGCCGTGCGTCTGATCACCCTGCCTCACCGATTTTCCCTCAAGGGCTAGGGTTGCCATTAATCTCCAGTTGCTCGCCGATTGCTAAAGCGCAACGCTTCTTGGAATCGACTGACTCCGTCAGACTCTTCCGCCTGGCCCAGCAATGGCGGGCGCATCGCGGCACCAGAGCGAGGCTCTGGCCGCACGAATCAGCTGTTGACCTCCCCATTCATAATTAGCCCCTCCGCCGGCAGGCGGGAACGCCGGCCTCTCAACAAAGGCCCGCACTAAGGCCCCTGTTCGCCTCCGGAGCCTTGGAGCCAATGTCTACTCGGACCTCTAATCCATTGTGAGTAGAGGGGTTACCCTCAGTCTACACTACTGTGCTTTCTGGTATGTCTTCTGCTACTCCGCAATCACATACATTTAGACTCGGTTTTTCTTCACCTCGATAACTGTTTGCTACATACACTTATGCCGCCAACTCTGTTGCCTCTTTGCGTTACTGCCACCTCTCATTAGTTCAGTCACTCTCTGCCCCTAATGTGGTATGTCTCATGACTGATACTGGCTGTGCCCTTTGGTCGTTAACCAACCACTGCAACTGTGTTGTGCCTTATGGTCATTAACTGACCACTGCCATTGTGTTGTGCCTTATGGTCTTTAACTGACCACTGCAATTGTGTTGTGCCTCATGGTCATTAACTGACCACTGCAATTGTGTTGTGCCTTATGGTCATCTACTGACCACTGCCATTGTGTTGTGCCTTATGGTCTTTAACTGACCACTGCAATTGTGTTGTGCCTTATGGTCATTAACTGACCACTGCCATTGTGTTGTGCCTTATGGTCGTTATCTGACCACTGCAATTGTGTCGTGCCTTATGGTCGCTAACTGACCACTGCAATTGTGTTGTGCCTTATGGTCATTAACTGACCACTGCCATTGTGTTGTGCCTTATGGTCATTAACTGACCACTGCCATTGTGTTGTGCCTTATGGTCTTTAACTGACCACTGCAATTGTGTTGTGCCTTATGGTCATTAACTGACCACTGCCATTGTGTTGTGCCTTATGGTCATTAACTGACCTCTGCCATTGTGTTGTGCCTTATGGTCTTTAACTGACCACTGCAATTGTGTTGTGCCTTATGGTCATTAACTGACCACTGCCATTGTGTTGTGCCTTATGGTCGTTATCTGACCACGGCAATTGTGTCGTGCCTCTTGGTCATTAACTGACCAGTGCTACTGTGTAAATGTCATATGGTCGCCCTCGCTCTCCCTACCATACTACGCGCGCTTAGACTCTACCAGGTCAACATGCCCCCCACCAACAGTCTAACTACTGCAAACTCACCACTGTACTCTTTCAGTACACTACTGACCAGACTGCTGCCTACCCTTCTCATCCTTATACTGCACCCTGGCTGCACCGCACCATACCATACCACCACCTCTATTTACTACTCTTACTTGCATCTTACCTCAACTATGCCAGCCCACACTCACCACACCAACCCTTATCTGAACAACCCAGCCCTCTGGATCCAGCACTTCGCCACCAGACCTTTACCTAACCTACCTGGCTCTATCTCCTTGAGAAATGCTAGACTTGGCTCGCGTCTCACCCACGCTTCCCATCACTTAGCTCACCGCATCAAACTGCCTCTCCCTCTGTCACCACCTACACTTTCACCTAATCTACCACCATCTTCCAACTCCCCTAACTTAAACAACATCAAAGGCGCGCTAATCAACGCCAGATCACTCCCGGCTCACGCCCTAGAAGTAGCTGACTTGATCCTCAACCTTGACCTCGACTTCTTAGCAATCACTGAAACCTGGCTCCACCCAGCTTCAGGTCCTCTTCTCTCCCTCGCTATCCCTCCTGACTACAACATTATCAGACATGACCGTAATTCCATCCAATCTAAAGGAGGTGGCATCGCCATCATCCACAAAAACGCTTTGAACTTCCACCTCTCAGCCACACATCACTCCTCCACTCTGGAAGCACTGACTGCTAAACTAGCTCTCACACCCAACCATTCTATCACCTTTCATCTACTCTACCGGCCACCCGGCCCACTATCTTCCTTCGCGGAGGACCTCTCCAACATCTTCACACACAGCACCAAAGTTACCTCCCAGGTTATGATACTGGGGGATTTCAATTTAGGCCTCAACGACCCCAAGGACACCGCTGCTTCGTCTATTGACAACATCCTCACTAATGCTGGATTCACTCAGTTCCTAAACCAACCTACCCACAACAAGGGCAGAACCCTTGACTGGCTAGCCGCCCTCAACTGTCCCATCAACATCACCTCTAACCAACAGTGCGCCTGGACAGACCACAACTTAATTACATTCAATATTGAGTCCAAACCTATCAGCCTCCCTCACAACATTGCCCCGGCTATGGCCACCCGTAACAAACGCAACATTACCTGCGATAGACTCCTACCCCTCCTCCTTCCAGCTCTTAATGTTCTGGATCCATCATGCTCTGACCCTACGGCCCTGGTCGACACCTTCAACCGGGCCATGCTTACAGCCTTAGACACCATTGCACCCTCGAAACTGAGAAAATCTAAACCTCGAGCCCACCTAAACTCCTGGTTTACTCCCCATCTCAGAGCACTACGCAAAGAAAAACGAATTGCAGAATCCCACTGGAGAAGCAATCACTCTCTAGCTAACAAATCACGCGTACTCCTGGCCACCCTTAACTACAAGGAAGCTATATTCCAGGCAAAAAAAGACACATATAACAAACGCATCGAGCAAGCCAAATCTAACACCAAAGAATTGTTTAAAATTCTAAAAGAACTTGAAACTCCTGTTACCCCACCTGACACATGTACCAAAGATAGCACCTGGTGCTCCAAAATCCAAGAAGCTCTCCTAGGTAAGATTGCCACTCTCCAAATTAAAATTAACAACAAACAATCTAGCCTTCAATCCAACCCTCTACAGATCCCTATACCTACCACAAACCCCTCTATCACAGACTCTCTGACTCCTTTTAGCTTCTCTCCACTCTCCATTCTCGAAGTGGAAAAGATTATCACTAGCCTTAAACCGTCCAATTGTCAGGGTGACCTCTGTCCTGCACCTATTATCAAGGAAGCTGCTCACGACCTAGCACCTTTCATCACTACGCTCATCAACTCCTCCTTTAGCTCTGGGATTGTACCGGACAATCTTAAGGATGCATGGGTCATCCCGCTTCTGAAAAAACCTACCCTCGATCCCAGTATACCTACAAACTACAGACCAATTACCACTGTACCTTTTTTACTAAAAATCCTCGACCGCGCGGCCTACCTACAAATTCAGGAATACCTTGAATCTAATAACCTTCTGGGACTCAGGCAATCAGGCTTCCGGCCTCGCCATGGCACTGAGACCGCCCTTATTGACTTAAAAACGCAGATCGAAGATCTCAAAGACAAAGGCAAACTGGCATTATTACTTCTCCTGGACCTCTCTGCTGCCTTTGATCTCGTCAATCACAAAATTCTCTGCCATCACCTCAAATCGGCCGCACACTTCTCAGAAAATGCCGCCACTTGGATCAGATCCTTCCTGGATAATAGATCTATGCGTGTATTCTCCCCACTTGCGGCCGCACCACCCGCTCCGGTCGCCTGTGGTGTGCCTCAAGGGTCTTGTATCTCGCCCACGTTATATAACGTGTTTACCAAACCCCTTTTCGATATTTTGGATCACTTGGGCGTCACGTATACCAATTACGCTGATGACACACAGATACTCATCCCCATCACAGGCGATTACACAACTGACTCCCTTGCCATCAACTCCATCTACCAGGTCATCCAAGCGTGGATGGCCCAGCACGGCCTCTGCCTAAATGATGAAAAGACAGAGCTCCTCATTCTTGGTTCACCACAAAAACTCACTAAACTTAACCCTGCCTTCAAGTCTTTCACCATCGATGGGAATACCATCCCGATTGCTAAGGACACGAAAACCCTTGGGATTTACATCGACTCAACCCTATCCTTGACTAGACAATCCAACGCAGTCTCATCTGCAGCAGCGCTTACTTGCAAGCTCATCACCGCCTGTCGCCCGTTCCTAACCACTGCCAACTGCGTAACCTTGGCCAGGACCCTTGTTCTATCCAAGGTTGACTACTGTAATGCCCTCTATCTAGGTACTAATCTCCGCAACTTAAATAAGCTACAAATTGTCCAAAACAATGCGATCAGAGCGGCCCTTAACATTCCTAGGCGCCAGCATATATCTGACACCAGGCGCAACCTGCACTGGCTCTCTATCCCACAGCGCATCTCCTTGAAGTCCTTGGCTCTCACACACAAATGCCTCCACAACCAAGCCCCTCGCTACCTGGCTAACAGATTCTCTTTCCACAATTCCACCAGACCTCGCAGAGCGGCCCAAGCCAACTGCCTTGTCATCCCGCGCTTTAATCTCCTAAGATCTGGTGGAACCAGCTTCCCCATCCTGGCAGCCAAACTTTGGAACTCACTCCCCAATGACCTTAGAGCAGAACCTTCCTTCCTGAAATTCAAATATCTTACCAAAGCATGGCTATCCGCCCAAGACTGCTAACATCAGCTCACTGCCCTACTTGCACTTTGACCTACTCGGCATCCCTTATTAACTATCCTGTAAATCACTGCCTTATCGATATTCATTTGAATGTATATGTTGTAAATTTTGTATATCTTCCTGTAATAATCTTGTAATACTCTGTCACATTGCCTTGTCATGCTTTCATCTTGTTGTAACTAAGTTAAGCGCCCGGATGCCCCTGGGCCTGGTGCGCTATAGAAATAAATAAAATACTAAAATAGAGGACACATCCCTGCCACAGTTGGGAGTCGGAGTTCCAGCAGGGGTGGCCACCCCACCAACTGGACCCCAGCAAATGGAGGATGTGCAGGCATCAACAAGCAGGGCACGTGCACGGCAGCACCAGAGGATTCCATCAGCCTAGATGCCATTGTGGTGCCTGAGGCAGTTGCATTGGAGGCAGCAGCAGGTTCAGCGTGTGAGCCATCATGGCTCGGGGCCATCAGCATCCCGGGGGCAGGCATCGGCCAGCAGGCAGGAGGACCCAGGATTGGGAGTGTCTTCCATGTGGCAGTGGTTGCGCCAGCAAATAGATGTGGAGCGGTGGCGGGCGGAGATGGCACCGCTAACAATGGTCAGGGCGGAGAACTCCATGCACCGGGCTTTGAGGCGGGTCGAGTGCCTTGAGGCAACTCGCAGGGAGTTGGAGGATACCATGGCTGCATCCCTGGGAGACCTCCAGGCCAGGGAACAGGCCCGCCTACGGAACATCGACATGGAGTGCAATAATGCCCTGGCCTGGGACATCGAAAAGTGAGCCATCGGACTAGCCCGCCGCCTTTGTATATAGTTATTTAGGTTCTGGTTTCATTTAGGTTTTTTAATGATTTGGAGTACACAGACTTTGCTCCACTTTTTGTATATAATTGTGTTTACATAGGGTGTTTTGTAGGTTTCATTTTGTTTTGGGATCATGTACCCTTCAGACTTTCATTGTAAATAGTTCTGCACGTGTACATACTTTCTTTTTTACGTCATCCCATAGAGTAATGGTTTTTTATGCTTAAATTTAGGATTTTTTACATGGAATTTGGCAATGGACCACTTTTCATTTTTCATGTCTTGGATTTTCATTTTTCCTTGGATTTTACTTTCCTTTTCATATTGCATTCGTTATTACTTCATTTGCATGTGTGGTTTTCATATTGTCATTTTGTTTTATTTTTAATACATTTCCTGATTCTTCATTATTGGTGTGGTGTGCTCTCATTGGTTTTGTGCATGTCTCTACGAGCATTGGCTCAGTCATGTGTTGCCACTGTGTGGCTCTGTAGGACATTTATTCATGGGTTGCTGGTTCTTTTCAGACTCTCATGGCATGGGTAATTTACTAGGCAGTGGGTGCAGTGGATGGTTGCGTGGTTGTACTGGGAGCTCAGGGGGTGAGAATTGGGGCCATTGGTCTGTATTGTTATGACGTGGTGTTTGAGGGGACATGTGGCAGGGCCTGCTGGCAGATGCCCGTCACTAGTGGGGGGGCATGAGTCGGGTCCTGCTGGCAGCTGCCCGTCACTGGTGAGGGGGACATGAGTCGTCAGGCACCTGATGGGGACTTGTGTTGGAGCTCACAAGTGCAAGGTGCCGTGTGGGCTGCCTACGGAGAATGGCCAGGGGTATAGGGTGATCCCCTGTGGTGTGGGCAGCCTGCAGTGCATGGGGAGGGGTGATGGGCTGCCTGCGGGGCATGGGGAGGCTGGATGGGCTGCCTGCGGGGGATGGGGGGGTGGATGGGCTGCCTGTGGGGCATGGGGAGGGCACTCCCAGGAGGGCACACACTACCAAATCGAGTGTGATTCTCACTCGCGTACCCCGGAATACACGTACCCTGCTCGCACCAGCGAAATCATGTGTAATTCTCACTCACATATCCCCGGAATACATGTACCCCGCTCGCACCAGCAAAATCGAGTGTAATTCTCACTTGCGTAACCCAGAATACATGTACCCCGCTTGCGCCAGTAAAATCGTGTGTTATTCTAACTTGTGTACCCCAAAATTCACGTAGCAGTGTGGTGAGGAGCCACATGCATCCCCCGCAGCCAGCCCATCCACCCTCCCCATGCCCCGCAGGCAGCCCATCTCCCCTGGACATGCCCAGCAGGCAGCCCATCCACCCTCCCCATGCCCCGCAGGCAGACCATCCCCCTGGACATGCCCCGCAGGCAGCCCATCCACCCTCCCCATGCCCCGCATGCAGCCCATCCACTCTCCCCATTCCCCGCAGGCAGACCATCCATCCTTCCCATGCTCTGTATGCAGCCCATCCACCCTCCTCATACTCCGCAGGCAGCCTATCCACCCTCCCCATGCCCTGCAGGCAGCCCATCACCCCTGGACATGCCCCGCAGGCAGCCCATCCACCCTCCCCATGCCCTGCAGGCAGCCCATCCACCCTCCCAAAAGCCCCGCAGGCAGACCATCCCCCCTGGACATGTCCCACAGGCATCCCATCCACTGTCCCCATGCCCCGCAGGCAGCCAGTCCACCCTCCCCATGCCCCGCAGGCAGCTCATCCACCCTTCTCATGTCCTGCAGGCACACCATCCCCCCAGGACATGCCCCGCAGGCAGCCCATCCACCCTCCCCATGCTCCGCAGGCAGACCATCCACCATCCCCATGCCCCGCATGCAGCTCATCTACCCTCCCCATGCCCCGCAGGCAGCCCATCCACCCACCCCATGCCCCCAAGGCAGCCCATCCCCAGGCCCTGCATTCAGTCCATCCCCCCGGACATGCCCCGCAGCCAGCCCACACCACAGGGGGGACTTTTTCCATGCTATTTGCCTGGCGTGAGCGTGGTACGCGTATTCCGAGGGGTGCGCAGGGAGTTTTACACGTGATAGGCCTGGCGCGGGTGGGGTATGCATATTCTGAGGGGTGCGCGTGAAGTTTTACATGCGATTGGCCTGGCGCGAGCTGGGTACATGTATTCCAAGGGGTGTGCGGGGAATTTTACCTGCAATTGGCCTGACGCGAGCGGGGTACGCGTATTATGAGCGGTGCGTGGGGAGTTTTACATGCGATTGGCCTGGAGCGAGCGGGGTACGCGTATTCCGAGGGGTGCGCGGGGAGTTTTACACGCGATTGGCCTGGTGCAAGCAGGGTATGCATATTCCAAGGGGTGTATGGGGAGTTTTACACATGATAGGCCTGGCGAGAGCGGGGTACGTGTATTCCGAAGGGTGCATGGGGGAGTTTTACACGTGATTGGCCTGGCGCAAGCGGGGTACGCGTATTCCAAGGGGTGCGTAGGGAGTTTTACACGTGAATGGCCTGGCACGTGCGTGGTACGCATATTCCGAGGGGTGTCCGGGGAGTTTTACACGCGATTGGCCTGGCGTGTGCGGGGGTACGTGTATTCCAAGGGTTGCACAGGGAGTTTTATACTTGATTGGCCTGGCACGAGCAGGGTATGCGTATTCCGAGGGGTGTGTGGGGAGTTTTACACGCGATTGGCCTGGCGCAAGCAGGGTATGCGTATTCCGAGGGGTGCGCAGGGAGTTTTACACGCAATAGGCCTGGCGCGAGTGGGGTACGTGTATTCCGATGGGTGCATGGGGAGTTTTAAATGCGATTGGCCTGGCACGAGTGGGGTACGTGTATTCCGAGGGGGGCTGAGTGGCGTTTTTTGCGCGAATTCCTTGTTGGGGGGCTGTATGCTGGTCCACTGGCCTTTGCGCCATGTAGGGGATTTGTGCAGATGTTTATGGCGCACAGGGCGGGTTTGGGGCATAACTGGCGTTGCTGCAGGGTTGCTGCGCCATGACTGGTCAGAGATGTTTGAATCCATGAATACGTGGTGTGTCAAAATGGGTTTTGGCGCACGCGGCTGGCACACGCTCCCTCTGTGTGCCTGCTGCATGCACCACTTCTGCACTAGAATTCATGAATTAGCCCCTTAAACTGTTGATTTCAATAAAGTGGAATACTTTAAATTAGTTTGTTTCTGTAATTAAACAATATTATTTACAAGCCTGGTGGTGAAACCTTTTCTCAGGGTTTTCTTCTTTTTTTGTGGCAACACCCCAGTAATTGTAGACGCCATGCTTGTTAGTTGTCCTCCATTATCAGTCTTTCCCTCTATGAAAGAAATTGAACTTAATATATTTTTTATCTATTATGTATGTCTGTTAAATTAATTATTGTTATTTAAAAATTGTTGAATACCAATTGAAAATGTACAAATAATTCATCCATTTAAAAATAGCGTGAATATGTAGATTACATTTTGATACACTTTTTGTTGTACCTACATTGTGCTTACATATTTTTCTTTTTCTAAGTATGCACATGAGTTAATTTAGCTCATGTTTAAGTAAATAGCTTACTTGTGTACCTGTGTCTTTGTTTTATAACCAAAACCTTAAAAGGTATTCAGTTTCACATTTACTTGTACATTACCAAGGACATATTTAGGATTAATTATTCTGCATTTGATTAGAAATACAATATTAAGTTATTATTACATACATGTTTGTAAACATATATGTGTACGCATGTGTCCATTGTGGAGACAGACTCCTTTTCGAACTTGCATACATCTTTAGATAGTATCTGTGCATTAATGTGTACATGAGCAAGTTGTATTTGTATATATATGCAGCAATCAAATTGGCTACATATGTGTATGATGTTTATGTAGAGAAGGTTTGTAGACAAGGTGTGGTTAGTATGTCAATAGGATGATGTGTATATGATTGTATGATTGTATATGATTGTGTGTTTTTATGGTGTACATTACACTGTATGAGTTAGTAATGCACAAACATTGTATACCAGCGTTGCAATATGCGTGCATGTGTTTTTTTAGCATGCAAGTAATGTTTGCACACATAAATTAAAATATGCATAAATGTGCTTTATAATGAGTGTGCATTGTAGCTGTTTGTACATAACTACATTTGTAAGTCAGCAGTGTATATATGCGTATGTTGTTTTATGTGTGTGTATATGTACACAGGTTTAATGACTGTAAGTGTACATGTAGTTGTTTCTATTTTATCCACATGTGATTTTAAATGATTGGGTGTATTAACATTGCTTTTGTTAATGAGTGTTTATGTTGATATACCTGGGCTGTCAATATGTAACTGGATGCATGTGTCAGTTTAATGTGAAGGCCTCTTTGTGTACATGTATAGGTTCTTGAAAATATTTAAGTTAGCAAAGTTTGTGTGTAATGTGTAAGTACTTTTAATAATGTGTGTTTGTGTATGATTTGTATGGACGTGTGCTAATGTGTATATGTTCCCTTCATTAGTTCCAGCATATACATTGATGCTATATTAATGTATTTGTACGTACACATAAGTATGCATTCTTGTGTTTGTATAATGCATTCATACATATGTGGAAGGTTGTGTATGTCTCAATTTCACTAACATTTCTTATAAATTAACATTTACTTTTTTTGCTTGTACCTAATAGCATAATTCAATTAGCAGAGCATTTTACCTAAATGCATCACTATGTACATGTTTTTAGAATGTTGATATTATTTTACATATTATTTTACATATATATATATATATATATATATATATATATATATATATATATATATATATATATATATATATATATATATCATATGGATTGAACATACAATGCACATGATTACATCTTTGACAGTTTAATAGTAAACTAACCTGTACCCTTTCTTGTATTCGTTTGTTGTCCATTTTTACTACAACTGCAATGAAAAACACAGTGAGTTTTTAAAAGTGTGTGCATGGAAACGCTTTTGTGTGTTTTGGCATGTTACATTTTAGTAGTTGGAAAATATAACAGAGATTTACTTACTTAAAATGTTCTCTGTACAGTTGTCTGCATGCTTTAGAGCTGTCTGTCTCAGTTTTAAACATGCTACGTATACAATAGCACATCCTTCTAGAAGGGGAATGAAAGGAATTCAAAGAGGAAGGGATAGTGAAATGGCAAGCAAGTGGGTGTGAGAGGGAGAGCAATGGGAGAAAAAAGGGAGAGCAAGGGAAAGTGAAAAGGAGTGCAAGAAAGAGTGAAATTTAGAGCAAAGGGGATACAAGAAGGTGCAAGAGGAAGTGAGGTGGTGAAAGGGTGACAGCTGGAGCAAAAGGGGAGGGAGAAAGATGGGGGAAATACGGAGCAAGGTTGAGTAAGGGAGAGTGAGAGTGGTAGTTAGGGAGAGCAAGAGAGAGTCAAAGGGAGATCCATGAGGGATGAGAGGCAGTGAAAGGGGCAGCAAGGGGCTTTAAAAAGTGAGCAAGGTAAAGTGAAAGGAGAAGCAAGGGAAAGTTTAAGGCAAGCAAGGGAGAGCAACGGTGGAAAAAGGGAGCAAGTACGACTGAAAGGCAGAACGTTGGAGTGTGAAAGAGTGAGAAGGGGAGAGTGAAGGGGAGCAAAGAGGGCAAGGTGGGGGTGAATTGTGCAGCATGTGAGAGTGAAAAGGGGAGCAAGAGAGAGCAAAAGAGCATGAAATGGCATACTAAATGGCAAGTTAATGACGCATTAGGGATCATGACATTAAGAACAAGGGAGGAAGAAAGTGTAAGCAAGGGAGTGTGAAAGGGGGAGCAAGGGAGAGTGATGGTGTTAAGATGGCTAAGAGGAATGGCTGCCTAGCTTGAGGGCTCTGCACCACGACACTGATATTTGGTTAAGGAGGCAGCGATATCCGTGTTTATATCACACTATGAATACATAGCAAGGCTCATAAGGCTCTGGGGCATAACCGGTCCAGAGCATGAGTCACTGGCATTCCAGGATACTGAGATACAATCAGCTGTGTGTTGTGATCGACATGTGTACGGATCCCACGCTGAAAACACGGCTGACAGAGACCCTGCAGTTTTTCACTAACACTGATGGTTGACAGCGCCTGGACACCAGCCCCCCCCGCCGGGACACATCCCCTCTCCGGCTGTGAGCCCTTGACTGGAGGGAATGAAGTGGACAGGCTAGCCCCACCTTCAGACCTCGGCATAGCGTCCCTCGGGTGAGGGAGATGCGTGGCTGTACTTCAGTCATTGCTACATCCCTGAAGTGAGGGAATCCAACCTTGCAATGGCTTGCCCAGGCCATGGGCAGTGATTGAATCGGCAGCAAGGGGGTCAAGGCAAGACCCACATAACCATAGTCAGAGGTGAGGAACTCCACCTCCTCCTCTGTCATATCACATTCATCCTTGGGTCTGCCTGACAACCGTATCCAGGCCTCTGGAGCCCTGGTCTCCCATTAGCTGGCACTAGTATCAGAGGAGGAAGCCCAGGAGTCCACTGTATACACACGTAGACAGTGTCTACTCTGTCTAAATCCGGGAGGATCAATAACCAGTCTAAAGGAAGACAGAGCTAAGGATACAGGTGTGGGTCTCAAAACATCTATAAGAAGGGAGCCAAACGGTTCTAAAAAATTATCACAAAGGTTTTAATAATAAGTAAGAACATTTGAAATACATGATTCAAATTCAAAATCCATAATATATAGCTTCACAGAAAACATAGGAATACGTCATTGGCAATGAATGCTAGTTAGAGCAAATTCAAGAAATAACAGGGTACATCTAGAACAACCTGTTGTGTACCAAAATCCATTTGGAAACTAGTATCATATTCTCACTTCCCTGTTTTTAATCCAGAGATCTGCCTTGACATGTTTCAGTTGAGAAAACCAAAAGTTAACGAACATTCATCAGGAGAAAACAATAATTACAAAGGAAAACCTAGTTCATATAAAGTCACAGACTTAATCTGGATCAGTCTCATTGCACCTGTAGAGTTAAAACATATAGAAAACAAAGAATGAACTGTTGAATAGCTAACTTATTTTGTCAAGTTCTAAATGAATGAACTAAAGAACCAAAAAGAAAAACGAATTACCTTAGTGATGCCTGTAGGGGTTCTCAACTTCTATACGTAAGCTGGAATAGGAGGATAAATCAGCCCTATAAAGTGTATAATGTGCTTAGAACACATAGCAAAATCGGTGCTCACAACACTACAAATAAATCGAAAGATAAACACCAACCACCAGTGGGGAGAATCCACAAGAGGTACAAAAAAGAAGTACAAAAAAGAACTACAAAAAAGAACTCACCTGCTTGTATGGAAAAAGTCAGCAGGTTACACCAAAATCTCTACGTCAATACGCAGAGGAAATCCAAAACATTGGCCAGCAGAAAAAGTATCCATGAGATAGACAATGTCCATGCTGGGAATCCTGTAACCCAAAGTCAAAATCACCTCACTCCACTGGCTATAACAAGTTTGGAATCAGTAAATTACATACAAAATCAACATGTCCCGATATCGCAAAAGAAATATAATATTAACGGGAGATCAATTAAAGGTCAAGAAGTAACTCCATAGAGCACGAGGATAGCCCGTGCAGGGGAGCCAATGCCCTAATTGTTAAGGTGAATACCGTTATGGACCCTTCAAAAAACATACACTCGCCTACGACATAAATACAACACCCAAAAGGATCGAGGTAGCGCTAACCAGGAACCATATCCACCGTGCTTATGGGTCATAACATACCTGCTGTTTGTCAAACGAGGCTGTTGCAGAATAACAAAGTAGTCAGGCGGGAAGATATACACGGCTGCTTCCAAAGAGGTTCTGCACGGAGTAGATACCTTTGGTTCGAGGGTGCAATATCAAACTCATAAATGTCCATGCCACTGTAGTGAGCAGAAAAACAGACATTAGTATAGCGCTGAGGTAGTCAGCAGCTGAGTCAGCACAAAGGCTGCTTCGCTCAGTAAGCATACCTGTAGGTTGCGGTAAGACAGCAAAGAATGCCTCGTCACGATTCAGGTGGCGCACAGAAGAAAATGGTACGTGCGGTCCCGAAGGGAATATAAACGTCGTCAAGGAAATGGGTAAAGTCCTTTACTTCTGTCAATGAAAAACCTAGGGCCAGGGGCGAGACTAGAAGGCGGCCATCTTAGATCGGCAAAGGTACAGCACGAAAAACCCCATACAGAAAAGGGAGAGCTACCCTACTCTGCGAGCAGAACTAAAATTAAGATATGCTTGCAAAACGTTAATTAAAAAATGCCAGTAAATCTTTAATCCAAAAACGTGGTCGCGCAATGTCCATTAAAGTCACTGCAAAAAAGGGGTGCCTAGCTGACGCTAATACCAGAAATGGGCAACAACTGTCAATGCTAGTGAGGAAAGACAGGTAGGAGGTCCACTAAAACCTGTAATGCAGAAGCCGAATCCAGCAACATGCTGTATCTGGCACCGAAGAGATGGTCTAAACTAAAATGGACATTAGCTAGCACCAAAACTGTGACTGAAGCTTTTGTGATCGAGGGGCCCTGCTTAGTTTTCCTCCCCTGAATACAAGCGCCCCACTGCACCACATTAATAACCAGTGGGCCGGGGAACTCCCCCAATGCTACTGTACACATCAGCCCCTCGAGTCTGGTGAATTTACCCTGGCCCTGGTGCACCCACATAGAGGGGAACACCAACCCCTTACCCCACCCGGTTATGTGATCCTGGGGTAGAATCTGCAATCCAGTTGCATCAACTTCCAGGGCCCTTATAGCCAGCGCGGTGTACACGCTGGTAGCCCTCTAGATGCGTATGCCTATGCCATTAGCAGAGAAGTTAGAAGATGTAACTGTGGTGGGCCATGTAGGTGGTGGTTTTTGGCCTCTGGCCCCCAGAGATGCCCCTTCAGTCACCTGTTTCAGTCAGATTGCTCCCTTCCTGTGAGAGAACTTGTTTCCCCCAACCTACAGTCTGACCTGGACCCTGTTTATATTTGCTGCAAGACCCCCGGAACAAGACCCCGACAACTCACCATGACTAAAGGAGCAGTCTGGTGCCATGGATACATTAGCGAGAACGACTCCCAGTGGAAAACAAGGGCAAGTGTGTCAAGCTCAGTTGGAACCAGCCATACCAGCCCCTGGTCCCTCATAAACACCTGATCTGACAAGCATGATGGAAGCAATGCATGAGAAGCTTGATGATATAACTGTGAATGTGGTGTCCATGCAATCCCAACTGGCCATGAGGGAGCTCAGATCACCGAGGTGGAAACCAGAATAGGGTCCACCGAGAACAACTTGCATGCACTTCAGGATACCGTGACAACTCCCACCAGAGACATGAAATACGTCAAAAACAAATGTGATGATCTTGAGTCCCACTCCCGAAGAAACAATATCTGAATAGTCGGGGTCCCCGAAGATGCTCTTACCGGAAATATGGAACTGGCTGTTGAAAAACTGCTCAAAGATCTCTTGGGGTATCCAGAACAATCCCCCTTCTTTGCGGTGGAGCGGGCACACCACGATCTGGCCCCCAGGCCTAAACCGGGTGACTTCCCTAGGCCCATTATTGTTGAAGTACTGAGTTATCACCACAGAGATCATCTGCTTCGGTTAGCCCGAGAGAAGAAAGAACTGAGACCAGGCTCCCAAACCATCCGTATTTTCCCTGACTTTTCAATACTGGTGCAACAGGAAGAGCGACAATTTATAGGGGTAAAGAAGATGCTCCGGGAGCGCAACATTCAATATGATATGCTGTTTCTGGCATGACTAAAGCTCCAGTTCCGGGGAAAACTTTACTTTTTCACAGTCCCGAGTGAAGCTGTGAAGTTTAGTGAAGCACAGATCCCCTTGATAATCCTGTTGTCGATCTAGCTTAAGAGATTATACCCGTTTAATAGTTTGTACTGCCTAATCTTATGTTCAAGGATCCCAGGTTCAACACGAGTTGATAGTAGTGTATATTATGTAGCAACCACCTCTTTATCTATAACAGATGGTACATCCCAAGTACAATGTTTAATGCCGAGCGGAAACAGAGAGCCCCATTGCAGTTGCTTTGTTTGAATTGAGGGCCACACGCCCCCTCAGGCTGTTTGGAATGAGAGGGCAGTTGGGGGGAGGGCAGGATGGGGAGAAACACTGCATGGTTGGGGGAGGCAGTGGGGAATAAGGAGGGGGGACAGGGCCTTTCTACCATGATGTGGCCTGGAAAATGTTTGAGCACATGTTGCGCACTTCAAGGGTATCAATGAGGGAAAACTGTTACAAAATTGGTAATTGAGTACTCAGGGGTTTTGGTCCCATGTCACACAGCATTTTGGTCTATGAGTGACACAGTGTACATCATGAGTTAATACACTGGTTATGGCCCGACAGTTGAAAATACTATGTTGGAATATCTGTGGCCTAGGGAATTTGACTAAAACATGCAAGATAATGTCCTGTGTGCACAGACTTACTTCTGCAAAAAATCCACGCCAGAGAAAGTACATGCCATAATATTGCGCCTATGTGGGGGAGGAGCAGGTATTTCACCTCCTACTACTCGCGGTCTAGAGGAGTCATGATACTTATGTACAGGGCCCTAAAATATGTGGGGAAAAAGTACACATCGACCCTGAAGGGAGGTATGTAGTGATCCACTCAATACTAGAAGGTACTGAACTGTTACTTGCAAACACATATTGTCCCAACATTGACTCCCATGAGTTCTTCAACATTATTGGTGGGCTTATGTCTGGGTACTGCAGAACACCCATCGTATGGGGGGGAGACATGCATTTGATCCTAGATCGTTCACTTGACAGAACAAACTCAGCACCTAGAACACAACCCATAGCCGCCTGTTGACTGCTGTCCCTCATACAGACACTTGACATGCGTGATGCATGGTGCATAGCACACCCACAGATGAGGGAATACACCTTTTACTCCTCAGTGCACGATATGTCCTCCCAAATTGATATGTTCCTGATATCCGGCTCACTAGTGGGGAAAGTTCTTGACGTGGACATTAGACCACGTACAAGGTTGGACCACTCCCCAGTGACATTGGTACTGAAGATGGGTAGCAGGCACACGGGATGCACTTGGAGGTTTAAGTCAGCCGCTTTGGAAGACATAGTGTTCAGAGCAGACATTAAGGCCAACATTTATACTTTTTTTGCCTGCAATGCGGCTTGCTCCACCTCCCATGGTACCAGATGACAGGCCTTTAAGGTCTATATTAGGGGGATGGCAATATCAAGGGAGGCTGGAGTTCTCAAATGCATAAGGAGGGATCTAGAGAAATCTGAAACTGCCTTTAAGTGGCTCAAAACAGAATATTCCCGGTCCTCTGATCCTCAGGTGTTATTACAAATACGTAATGAACTGGAAACATTCGAGGCACACTTTATGATGGAAGACTGTTACTTCTCCCACACTCAGGCTGCTAGGAGATACAAAGAAGGAGACAGACCAGGGAGAACATTGTCGAGACTGGTTCAGGCAGAGAGAGAGAGCGGTTGCAGGTAGACTCCATTCTGGATGAACACAGTAACTCTAAGTGGTCAGACATGGAAGTGGTAGGGGTATTTTGTGACTTTTATAAAACCTTATATACCGCAGAACAGCCTCGGCATGAAAGGCCATACATGCACTGTTAGAAGACATCCCGTCAACACGCCTTAATGCCCAGACCAGGGAGAAACTCGATAGTCCTGTGACGCTTCAAGAAATGATGGTGGTCATTGCCAACTTACCCAAGGGGAAATCTCCAGGTCTAGATAGCATCACTTCAGAGTTCTACCAGCAATATATGGCTGTAGTGGTCCCGCTTCTCCTTAGTGTATGGGAGGAATCTCTTTGCGATTCGCTGCTGCCAGAGTCACTTCGGGAAGATGTGATCATGGTACTCCTTAAACCAGACATGCCTAGCAACCAATGCGGCTCCTATAAGCCTCTATCCCTCATGAACTGTGATTCCAAAATCTATGCCAAGTTCCTAGCCAATCGCCTACTCCCTCTAATGCCACACCTGGCCCATCCTGACCAAGCCGGATTCATCCCCAGTAGATCCACATTGCTAAATGTTGGACGGCTATTCAATGTTATGGCCAGGATAGACCCCCTGGCTAAGGCTGGGGTGGTAACTATCGACCCTCAAAAAGCCTTCGATATGGTATTGTGGGAATTCTTGCTGGTTGCACTGGAAAAGATGGGGATAAGCCCAACCATGATACGGTACATTAAATTATTGTACACAAAACCAATGGCCAAATTGCTAGTTAACTCTTGCACATCCGAGAAGTTTCAGCTGGGAAGAGGCATGTGGAAGGGCTGCCCCCTCTCCCCCATCCTTTTTACTCTTGCCATTGAGCCAATGACGGATTTCATCAGAGAGTGCAATGGATGACGCAGTGTCCATTTGGCTGGCCCTCCGGAGATAATCTCCCTATATGCTGATGATGTGATGTTATACGTCAGAGACCCACACATTAACCTGCATTCCATTCTACTGGACATTAAACGAATTGGCGAATTCTCCAGTTTCACAATAAATTTTTCTAAATCTGAAATATTCCCACTTACAGATAATACCCATGATTGACTTGGTACATTCCCTCTCTGATGGTCCCCTGACCAAAATGAATATCTGGGGGTGATGGTGTCTAGAACACGCACCTCACTACTTCATGACAATTATGACACAGTTAGGTCACACATGACAAACAGACTTAAATGGAAATCTCATCCGTGGCCAAACTCTCTCTAATTAAAATGACGATACTACCCAAGTTGTTATACATATTTGTTAATGTTCCATTATGGCCTGGGAAACCTTACTTCCTCAAGCTGCATGCTCTCCTTGCATAATTCTTGTGGCATTCCGGAGCAGTCTGCAAAAAATGGGTGGAGTTGACTTTCCCATATGAGAAAGGAGGGTCTTAGCGCCTCACCTAGAACTATACTGGATAGTTTCCCAGGCACAATTTGTAGCATCCCAAGCGCAATTTGCTTCATTTTGGTATGTTATGGAGCAACTCCCTCCCCATGTCAAGCTAGAAACACTAGCAGCAGGTTGCACTGACTTCAAGTCATTACTACTCAACCGACAATATAAAGACGACTGCACATATGACCTGGTCACCTCCATGCTGAGACCGTGGCGGTCAACATTCCCCCTCACAGGGCCTGATTGCCCATACTACCGTTGGCTCCCACTGTGGAAGTTCCCCGAGCTAGGACCATCATGGGACAGAGCAATTCAAGTGCAGTGGGATGGATTGGGCTATAGCGCACTGGGGGACCTATTTCCTGATGGGAAATTCATTACACCTGCTACTTGGAGACCTGGACATGGGGTGACTGGAGGCAAGTGGCTCCAGTACTACAGGATCCACTTAGCGGTGTCGACTAAATGGCTGGAATACCCCTGCAAACCCTCCAAGACACCTATACTGGCGTACATAGCCAACTCGGGGGACTGTAGACACATCCTCTCTACTCTCCATAAAATGATGCTGGACAAGATGGTTGCCCCATTTCACGAGTGCATGCTCGTTGGTCCGAAGAACTAGTTATCGATCTCCCCAATACACAATGGCTACACATGTGCACTCATACCAGGAAGGTATTCCTAAACGTTAGGTTTAAGTTCATGCAATTTAAAATTCTAAATAGACTATACAATACGCCCGGCAGGCTCACGAAGATATTCCAACCCATGGAACAATACTGCCCCAGATAACACCATACACCAGCAGAACACCTACACATGTTCTGGGAGTGTCCCCAGTCAAAAGAGATTTTGGATAAAGCTTTACACACCTTGTCCGGGGTGGTGATCTCCATGCTAGAACAGAGTCCACTTGGGCACTGTTTGGTATATGGGCAGATATTCAGTGTAAAAGACACCATGCATTTCTAAATATGGGTTGTATGATCACCAAAAGATCCATCCTGCAGAAATGGAAAAATAAAAAAAAACAACTGAGAAAGAATGGCTACTAGCACTGACCTGGGCTCCAGAAAATGAAGATCAATATGTGAACACCCTACCCCCCACAGCTAGACCCCACGATATCTGGGCGGAATACCACTCTTATCTGACTCATAACGCATCCTCTGATTAGGATGAGAATAAACTGCAATGTATAACAGACAATATAAGATTGATGTTGGGCAACTCAAATGCCGTGGACAATCTAGTGCAAGATGCTACTGTGAATATCTATGTATGTACATTGTCTATATAATATCATAAACCCTCTCTTGTATTCTCTAAATTGCCAATAAAAAATAAAGTTTAAAAAAATGTATACAAAAAGGAATATTACAAAAAGAAAGTCTCTCCTAGTCTTTCAGGATGGCACAACAGAATGTCTCTTCCACAAGAGTGGTTCGAATATGGCAAAGGACATTCTTTCCTACCTTTCAGGATGATTAAACAAATGTCTTTTCTCCAATATTGATTGACGTATGGCAAAAGGAAAGTCTTTTCAAATTCTCTGGTTGACAAAATGTTCCATTGAAACAACAACTTAACATGACAAACGTTCTCCTCAACACACCAGTCAAAAGTGAGTTTTCTGGTAAACTCCCCTGCCAGGAAACTTCTCAACTGAAACTCTTGATATCCTGGTTTACTCTCCTGCAAGGGATATCTCAACTGAAACTCTTGATACCCTGGTTTACTCTGCCACCAGGAATATCTCCCCTTTTTGCTCACACAGATCCTGTGGTGTGCTCACCTGCCAGCTATCTCTTTGCAAAAAGGTTCACTACATGATACTCTTATCAGGTCTCTCTGCAACATTCATATTCTTCTTTGCTATAACACAGTTGTACTTCTTCAGTAGCACAACTTTGGTGACTTAGGTTATTGTATCAATTTCCCAAATACTGACATCCCATATATGCAGGTTTGTTCAAGCTCTGTTTATCAGCTTTTCTCTCAATGTCTTTTGGCTTTTGGCAATGCGTGTTTCAAGTTTCCCCCAACTGACATCTCATGTCAGGAGAATTGTACAACTGTTTCCGCTTTGTTTTCTCTTACAATGTCTTTTGGCTTAGGCAATGGTGGTTCCAGGTTTCCCTCAACTGATGTCTCATGTTAGAATAATTGTACCATATTTGCCCTTTTGTTATCTTTTGGTAATGTCTTTTTGTTTCCATTCTATTTGGTCTGTATTCCCAACTTCTTCCTAAATATTCTTTAATGTGTTCACACGTCCCGGTGGCCCCTATTTGTTTAGGCTGAATCACCAGTTCACCATGTGGCTGCTGCGAGGAGCCTTCGCAGGCCAGCTTCTTCGTTTCGGCATAGTCTTGTTTGATGCCTGCATTGGCTTCTGTGTCCTTTGCTGACAGACCCAATACAGATCAGCAATACTGCATCTCCCTGGGCCCGCTGCACACTGTTCACTTCAGTTTCACCAGAGTTCCTCTTCTCTGGCTCGAACGCTGCCAATTTGCTACTGGCAGACGTTTCCTGTTCTCCCCACGGCTCTTCCTTGTGGGCTGACCTATGTCTCTGGACTCGCTTACCGAACAATGCACTTTGAAGCCTTCCTCCACTCTCCTTCTCCGATCTGTCAGCGGCATGTGTGCTCCAGATTTAAATGTCCCACGCAGCTGATGTGGATCCTGACGACTACACTTAGTGTTAAATTTCGCCGACATTGACTCCTTGCTCTTCTTCCTCGTCTCAGTACTTGAGGCTTTCTGGGACTTGGAGTCCAAGGAACTTCTTTATGATTTCAGTTTACATTATTAGACAGTTTTCTGCATACAATAATCATCATAAACATTATATGTTAGATATGTTCTAGGCTTACCATGCACACATGAAGACTGAACAGGGTTTTGGTTGACCAAAGTCATTTACACAGTTTTATAAATAAATGGTGTAATGGTATAATTAAATGGTTCTGAATAATGACAGCAATCAATAAAAACTATGGAATTAAAGGATTTACCTCCCAAGAAAGAGATGAATACTGCCTCTCTCCTGCTGGAATCATCACAACTCTCACAGTCCTGCATAATGCCATCATATGCAAAGTGCCATCTCGTGAATCCATATAGAAGAAATAGATGATAGCTATCACCTTGTTTTCCCAAGTACTATTATCGGGAAGAGGCAATGCAGATTTGGAGTACCAGGGTAAATGCCCTTAAGAGAGACCATATAGACATTGTTGATGAGAAAACCATCAACCGTTGGAAAGCCTACAGTTATTCCACTACGGCTCTTTACAAATGTGAATGTTATGGGACATGTTTGCTGCAATAGGCCCTATATTCTTGATGTGCTTGCTTTATCTTGTTTGATATTGCAAATTGCTGGAAAAGCATGACTAATTTTGCTTGAGCAGTTTTCTAACCCTAACTCTTCAATCTGACCTTATAGTTAAATACCAAGCAATTGTTCTCCCTCACCGCATGTAATACAGCTGCCAAAAATGAGTGTAGGAATGAAATCCTGGTGCTGCTTTCTGTATACAAATGAGCCCTTTCCTCTCTAAGATCAAAAGGAGCCTCGTGCCGATCATATTAACAACTGTAAGATGAAGTGGTAGATTTTACACAGAGTGGAGCACATGACAGACAGACTTCTGTATAAGTGTGCTTAAAATATACTGCACATGTTATAGGATAAATGCATGTGGTTTTCCCGCTGCTTTAAAATAATGCCCCAAACTTATTTTAAAAAGAATTCCCCCTACGTGTACCAAAGTAGCAGACTTTTGCTAATTACAGTACAACAGTGAGGGGAAATTAGGGGAACATGGCAAACACACCTCTGGTTTAAATAGATACATGTTGCACGAGTGCATTATGGCTAGGGCTGTTTGGGGTGCTTTAGTGTCTGATGAGCGAGCAGCTATGAGATGTGTTATGGTTGGAGAGGGTGTCGAGGGCTGTGCCCATATCTGAAGGGGAGAATGGCGTGGGTGTGAGAGGTGTATCTGATGGGAAGTGGATAGGCCGGGATTATGTGGTTATTGTGACAGCCTGTAAATCTGATATGGAATTTCGGTGTGCTTGTCTTTGTTATTTGAGGGTTAGGAAGGCCTGGGTGCCTGATGAGGGTTGTGGGAGGGCTTCAGGGACTGAAATGGGGATTGGGATGGCATGGGTGACTGAGAGGGGATTGGGAGGGCCTGGCTGTCTTAATTGGGTTGGGAGGCGGGATGTCTGATAATGGCATGAAGAGGGCATGCTATAGGGATTGAGTGATCCTGGGCATCAGAAATGTGGTGTTGGAGGGCTTGGTTGTCTAATATGTTGCAGAGCTAGGGAGTGAGATATAGGTGTGGCTTAAAATGTTGGTGTCCGCTGTTGGGGTGAATATGCCTGGTGAGGAAGAGGGGAAGTGCAACTGTGATGGCATGTGGGTGTAGCTTCTCTTTAGATCGTATACATGTTGAAAAGACAGAGGGAGTAGTTGTGGATGTGTGGTAGGAGGAGGGACCTTTAACTATGTATGATATGACTGATATGTTTTCATTTTCTGGCAAGACCAGAAGAAAAAAAGAGGAGGCTGCAGGTTTTTGTACATATTACCAGTTAATCAAGTGGGCAAGAGGTAACAAATTACAAGAAATCACTTTTCAGGCAAGTTGAAGACTAGATTGGTATCCCGAAATAGTGACACCATGTCAGCATGGTATACATCCTGGGAATCTGGTTTTATTATTTAAGCATTTGTGGATAAATGTCCAGTTTGCCTGCTTCCAATCCACCCAACAAGATACTTGTGTTAGTAAGAGCTACACTCGGGTGGATGGCTCAAGGCAAATTCTCTATAGTTCATTTTGTTGCTGGTAGACTTCAGATGGCATTTTGTCCAAAAGAACTGTATTATAGCAGGTGTTGCCACTCCTATAGAGTGTAGTTTGACTCTATTGAATCTCCTCTTTGGAGTAAGGCGTGGTGGGAAATGTTCCTTCGTGCATCCCACTGTGCAGCTACTTCATTGAAAACTCTCTGAAGTTGAATGCCTCTTGTGGCAGACACATATGTAAGTGCCTTCCCACCAAATGCATCTCACCGGGTATTACAACCGCCTGAGCCTATGCAGTGTTTCTTTACCTAGTTGTAGGGCATTGGTGGTGGCTGGCCAATGCACCATTCTATATTGCTGGGTTGTGGCAAACTCTTTCCAGTAATCTCTCTTGTGTGTGGAAATGAATGGCAGCAAACTCCCAAAATTATTTTTATTTCAGGTAAGGGAACTATGTAAAACTCAAAACCCAAGGTCCCATTTCCTACCACAGATAATCACTGAATAATATAATAATCAATTAAATGCAGTGTACTTGGTAGGGTATATATCATAGCAAACCCTTTGACATTTAGTGAGAAAATCTTTCCTTGAAGTGATTTTAAGATGCTGATATAATATTGGAATACTGAGAAAGTGTGTAAAGATCAGTGAGAGCTGGTTTACAAGGCATACCTCAAACGAGATATTGGGGGTCACTACCAGGGAGGCGTTAAGGGGTTAACGGCACCGGTAATGGTGCCGGAGCCGTCAACCCCTTACTGCCTCATTACGAGTCTGCTCACGGGAATCAGCTAAGGATGCCGGGTTTTACCAGGCTCCTTTAGCGGATCCCACGAGCAGACCAGGGTGCTAACAACAGGCCCGTTGTTAACATGCCCGTTGTTAGCACCCTCCACATTCCCATTGAGCCCTATGGGGGCTCGAATGGGAATTGGGATGGGTTCCTTGAATGAGGAATTACCGGGCCCTCCAAGGTCGGAATGGCCCGGTAATTCCTCAGTCAAGGAACCCGGACCCAGACCCGGTACCCGGAAAGGGGGTAGCCATGCCGCTAATAGCGGCATGGTTACCTCCTACCTTGTAATGACCCCCATTGTTTCTAACCGTCTTGATATGAAAGTCTGATTACTAGAGAAAAGCTATACAGTAAAAACCTGCCTTTAAGGTTGGCCCCTAAAATCAAAGTCTTCCAATTCATCCTGAACTCAAAACTAACCCTGAAACAATACAGTCAGTTTTGAAGACCTATTCATCTGGGCAAACTTGGTTTTGCAAAATAAAGGACTAGAGAAAATATTTGATCATAATAGGACGCTATTATATATAGGATATAATCATTCAAACAAAATGATGGAGCATTGGAGCGCAACGATGGTGACACTGAAAAGGCGTTTTGCTGAGTCAATAGACAATATAACATATCTAAAGTTGATGATAAAGATGGATAGATTTAGAGAGAATTCAGCAAATATTTGAATGTGATATATTTGATGGGCCATCGCTGCCAATTTATGAAATAGGATTATCTCAGTGAACATGTCAGTGTATTGGAGAAAGAAGATGTCTGTGTAGTAAGGTTGGGCGAAACCTCCCAAGCCTCATCTCGTGAGATGAGCTTAATTGTGCCTTTGATATTTGGCAGAAACTGTCACTATCCTTAAAGTGCACCGGATCCCCTGCAATAGATTAAGGATTGGGGGCATGCGCCTATGGGCCAATCAGAACCATGAGATGTTACATAGAGCTTTGGCAGTCCAATCAGATCTCACACATTTCTTGGGTGGTTCATTCAACTAAGAAAAGGCCCAACTTCCTCCCTGGTTCTCTGTGGGTTGTGCTTGCTTTGTTGTTACCGAGAAGAACAGGATTGATCCACATGAGGATAGTGCAGGAGAGCTTGTGCTGCAGCTACAGCATTTTGTGTCTTTTTTTCTCATTTCACTCCCCGTATGTTACATTTCATTTAAAATTGTGTTTTTTTGTAAAGTTATTTAACGACTGAACCTCTTAAAATCCCTTTTTAACCCTTTTCTGATTGTATGTTTTGACAGCCTTTACATCTCCATTATGAAAGCCCTCTGTAAAGCCAATTGTGATTGTTGGTTTTTAGAATCCCTTTCCCTTAACTTTCCTCTATCCATTCCCCAAAAGAGAAACACATATGGCGGTGGCATACACTAATGTTTGCTATGCTTGTACCATCTGCTACCCGGCTGGCACGGTAACCTTCTCTTTTTATGCTGTAGAAGAATCTTTGAACTAATCTGGAGATGCAGTCTATTCCCCAACAAGGTGTTGAGCGAGCCTGCCAGCATGAAAAAGAGCCAGTGTCATACCAGGTGGGCACGGCACCCACCAGAACACGTACAAAGGCAGATACCCAAATTCATATATACATGCAGACAAGTAGCCATGCCACCATGCAGTACAATCACATCTCCAACAATCTCCTCCACAATCCACCGCTCCTTCCTTCCTTCCTTCCTTCTGTTGGTGTCTTGGTCATCCTCCACCTCCAATCTCACCCATTAAACCTACACTCCCTGCTTCCGGTTCCCTGCTTAAGTATGGGATTGGCTCTCTTTCTCTAACCAATCCAGGCTGCTCTCTCCTCTTCAGGATGTGTATGTGCGTGCATTTTCTTTGAAAGGGGTCTGAATCCAGCCCATTTCCTACACGCAATCTCACTGCATACTGTCCATGGTGGTGTACCCAGTCCATAACGATAGTTTATATCCCTGGTTTGTGACATTAAGGTAGGATTGTCATGGGTAAAAGCTTTTCGTCCTGGGAGGTCAGTTACTATGCGCAGTACTCTACTGGTTCTTCATGGTGGTGACCCACCATCTGTCTGACTGCAGTGCATGCCTGTAGCACTCTCCGGTGGTTCTCGCTCACTCTCCTTCTCGGTGGACTGCACAGTAAAGACTTTATGACTACCGTACAGGCATGCGTCTTGCTCTGGTGGCTTTCTCTTTTACCCTCTTCCAACAGGCTGCTTTAGGTTGGCCCTCTGGAGGGTATCCATTTTATGGGTATGTAGGTCCAGTTTTCAAATCTTCCACTGTTGTTTGGCTGCTGATCCTGACCAGTGTCTGATCTGCAAGCAATGAGTCATGGCTGGAGATAAGGGTCTGCAGAAATACAAACTGGAACATGGAGGGCTAGGAATGTATGCCCTTTCTACTGAGAGGGCTTCTCATCCCCTCTTGATAAGGTTTGTTAACTAGGCTTGTCACACCACAAAGATATGCTACCCAAATCAGAACAAGGTTTGTCCCAGAAAAGAGTTGTCTTGCACAATAGTATAGTTGGCAAGATGTTGTTGATCCTTGTAATTTTTTAAATGAATCTCAGATGGGGCCTACTATGCACATCTGACTGTGAAGGTGGTGGTCAAGATTGATGGTTATGGTTATGGAGTTGCTATCTGCTATCTGTCTGACACATAGAGATGTTTTTCACTTTAATATCTTACAAACTGTGTTTGAAAGACAGAGCAAGCAGGTGGAGAAGTAGCTTTATCGTTCCCACCCACACATTTAAAACTGGCAGTGCCCTCGTCCTCCTCTGTATCTGTTGTTTAAAGAATAATGTGTTGCTGCTCGCTGTCCTCATATTGCATAATCATGAACCTCCGATAGCATGTTCCTGTGCACTTTGTGTTGTATGTCCTGGCTCTACAATGCTTGCTGTGTCTCCTAGCTTCTTATTCTTTTCTACGCTGCCCCTCACTGCTAATGCTCCTTTTCATTGTGGGCCTCATTATAAGTTGGGCTGTACTGGTGGCAAAAACAGGTGGTATGGTGAATAGCTCAAATATATATTTAACAACATTAGCTTACACTATCTATGTTTGTGTTTTATCTGACAGGTTAAACATATGTGTTAGAAAAACCACATGTGAACACTTGCAAACACTGTAGCATATTTACACTCTTTTAAAATTGCTTTGTGATTTACTCCTGAAGATTGTTCAACATTTACGTACTTAAGAACTGAAACATGTTGAGACTACAACCTGTAAATTAATACACAGTGTCAAGAGATCAATACCAGCACCAAGCTCATGTATACCTTCTGGTGCTTCTTTATTACGACTACAAGACAAACATGTTATAAAGCTAACTTACATTTTTTGTATGTGTTGTTGCCCAGGCCACCCTCGTGGAAACTGTAAATGACAGGACTAGTAAATAGCACCTGGCATTTGTGTTTTAGATAGTCATGTGTTTGATTGTTTGTATGAAATATTGTATTGATGATTACCTTGCTTTTAATGATACTGAAAGATTTAGTTGCATAATATTTTCAGTGTTCTAACTTGTCTGATCTGTCTCTATCTTATGATTGTTAATAATTAACCCTACCCGGAAATAGACAGAGACCGCACTCAGTTATTTGCTTTATGAGTGCACCCTGGGGTTCTGCCCTAATCGTTTTATCATTCAGAATAGTAAACATGAAATGAGAGCCTCTAATTACTTAATAACATTTGGGAGTGGGGTCTTCTCTTCAAGACATTTACCTAATATTATTATAAATGGACAAGTGCAATTATCAATGCTGTAGTAGATTAGAATGTAACATCCTGTACCATAAAAAGGGGAACTAAGATCTTTTGTCTCATTTACAAATGTGTAAAAGAACCTTTCCCGATTGGCTGGAGTATTGCTACATTTGCTACAGCATCTTGCTACATTTGCTACAGCATCTTTCTGTAATTGTTTAGACCCTTCCTGGGCTCATGACTTTCAAGCGTTGGTAACAGATGAAACCTGAAACGCATGTATGCTGCCCTATGTTGATCGTCTGGAATGTTTTCAATGTACCTGGGTGTACCTGGGTGTTGTCCAGTATTTTCTAAATACATTATTATAGTCTTTTAGGAGTGAGTATGTGCTCAAGGTTTCGTATTGGAATGTCCAATCATAGATTTTTACTTCATCTTTGACCTTCGAGAAATAATCCATGATAAAGTCAATATTAATTCCCATCTTCATATCAAATGAAACAAATTTGCTAAGGACTAAAGACTCTCTTAATCAGGATATGAATGTGGTTCTTACAGGCTTAAGCATCTTGAAGAGCAAGACACATGTTTTAGAAGTTATTATAGAGGACAGTGATTGGAGACTATTGGAGACAAAGTTCCAACCTGATTAGTGTCATTGGAAGGCAGTTGGGCAAATTAAGGATTATTTTCCAAATAATTCCTTCCAACAGAGTCAGCTCTACTTTTCCTAGTTCATCCACAACCTCCAACCCATAAGTGATACAGGGAATCACCTTTAGGTTATAGAAGTCAAGTAGGGGAACCAAGGAGAAGGTACACTATTTGGACTAAATTTTTTTCATTTGTGCCTTCAAGGTTGTTGCTTTTATCTTTAACCTTGCTAAATTGCTCATGGGCTCAACCTGGGAGTAAATAGGGAAACCCAAATACGCAAGATGACATATGACGGTCAGCTTACTCTCCTCAATATACCAGTTGTAACAATGGACTTTATTTCAATTTGCAAACTTTTCTGGCCCCATTAGAGCTAGAGCTGAGTGGGACAACTTCAATCCATTGGAGGGGTTGGCAGCCATAACATCACACAGGGCATGCACAAAATGAGTCGCCTACTGTAAGGCGAGTGCCTGTCACTGCGTGATTTCAATTTGACTTTTGAATCAAGAAAGATTGGAAGTTACTATGTGTATAACATAACGCAAACAAAAAGAGGAGAAGATTGTCTCCAGAGGCATTAAGATACGAATGGCATCAGCGGTAGTGAGCATGATGTGTTGTAAGCTTGTTGGGACCTTAATGAGGCAGCATGAGCCCACAGGGAACTCGACAGCACAAAGAGCATGACCAGTACAAGCCATGTACACCTTTATAATTGGTTTAGAACCAGAAGGCTAAAGTAAGACATGGTATAAGATGAATACCAGTAAACTGCCCCGGGGTGTCTCCTTTGTTTATTTTCTTTATTTCTCCATACAGAAATACTAGCTCCTCCTAATAGAATTTAGACAGAAGGAGTGAGTAGGTGCCAAAAGAAATGAAGTCCCTATAAACAACCAATGGTAACAGCTAACGAAGTGGATTCTGGGTCTGTTTGGGCCTCAATCATGAAGGCCTACAGCAAAATAAACCACGCATAAATCATCAGGGCACATTAAAAACTCACAGAGGGTGAGTATGTGTGATATGCAATCTTTTCTATGCCAATTTAAGTTTTAGGGATTTAAACTCCCTTGCACAATTTGTTACGTGCCTAACACACAGTATTCTCAATTGATGCTAGTATGGAGCAGGTAACATACCTTCCTATGTGTCCTTTCTGTAGGGTACACACTGAGACGCGCATACACTGACAAGGCGATGAAGAAATATGACTAACAAGTGGTCGTTTCAGACAGCACATGTGTCTAAGTAGACACCAGTTGACCAGACAGCAAAGAATGACAACTCTTTTTGTGTGTTAAATAGAGACTAGTGGATATTCAAATACTGTCCCCTGAAGAATTTCCAGAAAAACGTTTTATTGAGTATGAAAGGAAGGAAACATGTTGTGTGAGAGTGTATGAATGGAAGGTTGTATGAGTAACATAGATGTGAAGTGATGATTTCGACATAATGATGTGAAACATATAAAATACATTGGGACTCATTAGAACCCCGGCAGTAGCTGTGCTGGTAAAAATGCCACAGTTGCTGCCGGAGTTGTGTTTTTTCGGTGGCTGGCTTTGGGGAATTACTGGGGCATTACAGCCCCGGCGGCCCCAGAAGCCAGGCACCGGAAAAAGTTACTCCCATTCCCATTCGAGTCCCATAGGACTCAATGGGAATGGGGAGGACGGAAGCACTGGCACCGTGTGCAATAGTGCCGTTGCTTCCGTCAAAGTCTGCGAACGGGTGCCACTCCGCCTGCCAGGTCAGACCTGGCAGACAGAAAGGCATCCAACTCGCAGACTTGTACTCTGCCGGTCCAGTAACAATGGTGCCGGTGAGTCTCCAAGAATTATAAGACTTTTCCTAAGAATGTTTGCATTACAAATATTCTAAAAATTATTTGACCTGGCCACAAAATGATGGGACACTGAGTTGCTGGCACTGAATATAATCTCCTAATGTCTCCAAGCCATTATTATACTTCATACACAACAAGTGCATGTCTGGTAAAATAAATGATGACACACTCCTTTCCAGCCTTTTAATGCATGGTCTTTCCTAACAAGGATTCTAAAACATTTTATTTGAAACTTCACAAACAACAAATATTTGATCTTGCCACAAAAAAAAGATGTTGCATTTAGTTACAGCTGCAGAATCTAATATCATGTCTGATACTATCTAAAACCATTTATGTGATGCTCTTATCCTCAACGATAAAAGAATTAGCCCATGCATTAATGTCATACAAGGCAATGACTGGGATTCTCTCCAACATCGTACTGGGGTGGTACACTCAATTGCACTGTAAGAGATTTTGTTTTATTGGGGTAAATTCGGGATTTGGCAGTATTTTCTTACTTTAAAAATATTGGCGGTAATTTGGCAGTAAATTAGTCTTACATTTACATTGGGTTTGGTATCACACTATTTTAGTGACCATACCTTGTTGGCTTGTATTGGTGATAATTTTAGTTGTATCTTGTTTTGCAGTATTTTATTCCTGTCGTATAGTGGTGAACATCGTTTCTTTTTTATACTATAACCCCATCATAAAACAAACCTTTTCTTTCTATTAGAATACCTTCTAGTTGTCTGTAGAGAGCCCCGACCTAGCACATCTAGTAGAACTCAATGATTTTATTCATAGCGCCACCTACAGTTTGTGGCTGGTGTTACTGGCTTATGTACATCCAGTAATCTATGTGCCATTAGGAATTACTGGCTTATGTACATCCAGTAATCTATGTATCAGATCAGACACCTTCCCATCAGCATGCAAGGAAGGAAACATTCATCACACCGCACACAAACCTCTGCTTTATAGCTGTTTATTACTAGCTTTCTCTTGTTTGCTATTTTACTTACAGTGATATGAGCCTCCCCGTTATACTTCACTGATGTAAATAATTCACAGATGCATGAATGACACAAAAATCCCATTTGTTTTTATATATGCTTTTTGTATTGTATCTCAATTAGAAGTCACAAAATCTTACCATGTTATTCACAGCATCATCTGCAATACAAAAGAACAAAACAGAACAAGCAGGTATTTTTGAAACCATGAATCAATGTTCCCACGCTTTGAATGTATATAGAGAAAAATAAACATGCAATGATTTCCTAAATTCCCTACACTGCAAAAAATCGCAGTTACACATACGGCATTTTAGCTGGTCCTCACTTAACACTTATCTTACCAAGGACAGCATTTCTTTGAAGTCCCCGCACAACCTGGTTGTGTTCGCAGATGCAGACCCAGTGTCAGCGCGAAACTCTTCCGTAAGCTTGTGTGGGGGAGCGCCAACTGATTGTGTCCCAATGCCAGCACTCTACCACCTGGAACCTCCGTCTGTCTCCTCAGCCCAGCATGAGCTAACTTCTCTTTTCATTGCTATTTTCCAATAAAACTTTTGCCCATTCCTTTATTGACGTGGTTTGTCTGCCTACATTTTCTCCCAATCAGGTTAAAAAGAATGTGCTCTATGCCACCCTTAGTTTTCAAAACAATGAAAGCTTCAGGTCCAAAGTTACTATTTCACTTTGCTTCCTGAATCTTGCATATTTTCTGTTCTCCACAAGCTGAAGAAAACGCCAGTGTGCATTTAAAAATGAATCTCAGCAGTGCCACCAAAACATGGATATCACCTCATTTTGCATAGAAGACTGCATTTTAATGTTAGAGAAGTTAGAATCGGTATTTTAGTAATGTTAATAATGTTAGTCGGTTATATGTTGTAATGTAGTCTCCATACTTGAAGCATCCAATAAATACATGGTGCACTTCATTATTTGAACCTGGCAGCATACTAAGTTTTTCTATGTGTGCTCTGAATATCTGCATTTTCAAACTAGGCCTGGCTGTGTTATAAATCATGTACTTTGCATGCTACCAATAATGCTATATATTATACTGGCAAAAAATAATATGCTATATTACATACTGGCAAAATGCTATTATCTGCTGGCAAAATGCTATACATGCTGGCAAAATGCTATGCATGTCCTTACCCTCCGTTTTCCGACAATTCTGGCTAACCTAATCCACAATTGGAAGAAACCCCAATTGTTGTTCTTTCTTTTTCCAATATATATATATATATATATATATATCACAATTGAAATAATAGCAGCTCAGTAAAATGAACATTGAAATATTTCTTAATAAACCATTATTTAATCATAATAAAAGTAACATATCCCCAATGGGTCCATGAGTCCTCATACACATGTGCATGTATAACGAAATATCCACACGTCTTTCTTTCCAACCGAATTGTCCATGTATATTGAACTGTCTTTATATAGTTGTGAAATCAACATTTTAGTTTATAACAACAAAACAACAAAATAAAATAAATAAATAAAACAAATAACTAACACAACTAATTAAAACAATTAAATAAAACAACAAAGTTGTGAGACTCCATTGCCCTTACTTCCAGTCACATAGGATGACATTATGCTCCACCCACAACGATGCAAAATTAAGTTCAATTCACTTCTTTTCCATTAATGACATTTGTTTACCATATTTATGACCGCACCTCTGAGATGCCCTGATCATCAACTTTTCATCATCTGGTTCATTCGGTGAAACTCTTTCATCCTGGTGCTCTTGGGTGCTTTTCCATAGAAATCATCCCTTTAGGCATCCCTGTCGATTTGTCTTCACCTCCATACTTCGGTCCAAAGGCTTTACTTGAGCTTCATTCCGTGGACTACATGACTCCATCATCTCTCGTGTCGTCCGGTCCTGCGACCTCCAACCCCAATCAATATTAGTTAATTGTCTAAATTAAATAGAAAAGAGACAGATTAAGTATATAGCACAATACCAATTTTACCCTTTCTACCACTTTGCCAAAAAGAAAAGTGTAGCTCAAAATATGATTTGAAAACCTGCAACCAAGCACATGTTAAAGAGAAAACAACATACATATGACATCATTATACATTAAAACAATGTTTAAGTAAAATATTTCAGCATTGTACCATAGTAAGTCAACCTGATTCAGCACATTCTATCAATTTGTATTACTGCACCTTTCTCAAATGTGGTATTTTCATCTTTATTTATCTCCACAATAAACATTATATCTATTTTTATTTTTATGGCGTGAGACACTATGAAGACAGCCACTGTGTCTTATTCTCCATGTATTCAGGGCACTTAAGCTGTCTCTACTTGCTCAAGTCTCATGACTTCATGTTTAGGGTGACAGGGCTTAATTTGGTTAACATGAACAAATTGTTCTGTCACCATTTCACCCTCTATCTTTAATATTTTGTAAACTACTGGGGACACCTTATCCACTATTCGAAATGGCCCTTGTCAGGCCACAAGAAATTTAGAATTTTGATGTTTATCTTTTCCAAAATGAAATTTATATATCTGATCCCCTACATTATATTCTTTCACAGATGTTTTTTTTATCATAATATGACTTTGCACTGTCAGCAGCTCTTTCCAAATTTCGGTGCACAAATGCAAATGCATGTTGTAAATGCTTCCTCAGTTCTTCCACATATTCGCGAACTGTAGATGCACTCACAAGTGTCTGCTCATGTGTACTGTATAGTAAATGTTGTGGCAGTACCATTTTGCTTCCTGTTAATACCTCATGAGGACTGATACCTGTCGCTTTGGCAGGAGTCGATCTGATTGCCATCAATACCAGAGGTAATCGTAAATCCCAATTGGAACCTGCCTCCGCTAGAAACTTCTTTAATATCTCCACAACAGACCTGTTGCAACGATCAACATTTCCAGAAGAGGCGGGCCGGTACGCAATATGCAGTTTCCTTTTCACCCCCAATATCTGCCACACCTTGCTCATGAAGGTGCTTGTGAAATGGCTTCCTCTGTCTGACTCTATTCTTTGTGGTAATCCAAATCTTGAAAATATATGATTTACCAGTAATGTAGCTGCTGTTTATGCACTACAATCTGGTGCAGGGATACACTCTACCCATTTCGACATCAAGCAAACCTCGGTCAAAAGATAACAGTTCCCCCTACTCGACCTTTTTACAGGCCCTACATAGTCTATTTGCAAATCTGACCATGGAAGGGTTAAACCTCTTTTCATCAGTGGAGCTCTATGCATTGGTGAAGAGGGTTTAAATTGTGCACATACCAGGCATCCCCTAGTGTATAATTCCACATCTTGGGACATATGTGGCCAGTAAGCATAATCTTTCTGTATCTCTAAAGTCTTTTGTGAACCTCTGTGTCTTGCAGTTATTGCATCATGTGCATGGTGTAACATTAACCCTCTGAATGAAAGGGGTACCACCCACTGTATCTGTCCTGTTATGTATTCCCTGATCATAAGTCCATCCTGTAACCTAATCCATTTTTTATTTTTTAATAACACCCTCAACTCTTCTTTTCCTGTACAATAATTTTCAGCTAAAGTATTTTATTCGGGGTCCATCAAATGATTATAATAGATCCCCAATACTGGATCAACTTTTTGCACCTTAATCAGATCTTGATCTGGTGTATCATAACTTCATTGCACGACTGGTTGTTCTACCTCTTTTGGAGCCTTAGAGCGTGTAACTGCATCTATTTGTATTTCACCAATTAAGTGTTCAATGGGTAACAAATCTCCCATAACAGCCCCAATCTTGGCTAAATGATCTGCTTTATCATGTCCCTCCTTATCTTCTCCTGGAATTTTCAAATGTCCACGAATTTTCCTCCAGTATAATGTTAAATCATTTTCTGACACTAATTTGTCTATAGCCTGTATCATTTTCCCATGCTTGAGGGGCTTTTTATTATATATAAGCATGCCTCTTGCTTTCCAGCCAGGCAAATATTCCACAAAGCTATTTCGTGCATAATCAGAATCAGTCACCAGCGCAATTTCACTGAATTTATTATCAACTGCAGTAGTAATTGCTTTATAAATGGCGGCGAACTCTGCTACCTGGCTAATCCTAGCCCCAATTCTCATTCCTATACTAGGAATGTCCTTACATTTCAACCAGACATTTCCTATCCCTGATACCAACTGTTTATTGCTGTCATTTTCAATGTGAAAGGACATCCGTCAACATATACAGTTGGTAAATTCTTACATGTCTTTTCATCAAAAGCTTTGTGTGGTGATTGTTCAAACTCCTGCAAACTAGATTCCACCTCTACTTCATCTGATACACATTCAGCTGCAAAGTCATGCAGATCTGCTAATCCTTGAGCAACAGGGCTCTTTTTATTTTGGCCATACCTCGCTTCTACAGGAAAGCCTTGCAATTCCAATGTCCATGATGTAATTCTGGACTGTGCTGGATTGCCTGCCCTAATCCTTTTACTCTGTAAAAACTGCAATGGATGATGATTTGTCTCAATGATTACCTTTTCCACTTGAACAATGGGGCGAACATGTTGCAACACCCACACAGTGGTCAGAAGAGCCTTTTCACTTTCACTGAATTTAATCTCAACCTGGGAAAATGCCTTACTTGCATAAGCAATAGTTGTGTGGTTCAAATCATGTTTTTGAGATAACACTGCTGACATACAATGTTCAGTGAAACCTATTTCTATAAAGACATCTCAGTTTTTTATGGGATACGCTAAGCATGGTATCTTTATGAGATATTCCTTCAATTTAGCAACTGCCTCAGATTGCTCCTTTTCCCATTTCCAGGCCGTATTCAGCTTCGATAGTTTAGTCAATGGTTGAGTAATTTCCGCATAATTTTCAATACATTTCCTGTTATATCCCATCATTCCTAATAATATTTTTAAACCTTTCACATTTCTAGGATCTTTCAATTTCTGTATGGCCTCCACCTTTTTCTTTTGTGGATTTAGCCCATGTTCAGTTACCTCATGGCCTAGGAAATTCACCTTTTTCTTGCACCATTGAGCTTTCTGTAAAGATACTTTGGCACCCGCCTTTTGCAATTGGTCAAGTACATGTCTATTTTCATCAAAATGGCTTTTCAAGTTTTCTTTTTTTATCAGGACATCATCCACATAAACTATAGTTCCTCTTTCTGCTGCATCTGGCATCGCCTTTCTCAAAAATATGCCAAATTCGCTCCCACTACTGACATACCCAAATAGTGTTCTAGCCAATGCGTATTGCATTTTATCAAATGAAAATGAAAATAAATTCTGAATGTCCCCTGCCAGCGGCACACATCAATATCCAGATATAAGATCTAATGTGGTAAATACCTTTGACCCATGCACTTGAATAAGGCCTTGATCATTGAATGGCAGTGGCCATCTAGACACTGGCACTCTTTTATTTAACTCCCTCAAGTCTGCACACAGGCGCCATTGACCATTTGGCTTTAACACACCCACAATAGAAGTGTTGGAGGTACTATGAATGGGTCTCATAATTCCCCTAGATTCACAGTTCTTAATTATCTCTGCCAATGACTCTAAGCCAGCCAATGGCAATCGGTATTGGCGCATGAATACTGGATTTCTACGACATCCCTCTGGTAATGTATGAACATGTAAATTGGTTAGGCCGCAATCATATGCATCTTTGACAAATACTTCTTTAAATTCCGTAAATATTTTTCTCAACTAATTCTTATCCACTTCGCTATCACATGCATCTGCTAACATAATCTGTTATATCATAATATGTTATTTAAATCTGCAGTATAATGTGATTTTTGTATGGCCATTCCTAATAAAGAATTCTCTTATAAATGAATATCCTGACATCCGTTATTATTCACCATCATTTTGACGGACCCTTCCCCAACATCTACCAATGGGGTGTATTCATAATCCAGGCCTTGTTGTTTCATGGATTCATTCAAGCACACAAATGCATCAGAATCTTTCATTTGCTGTCCATTCTTGCACTTTAGTGTTATAGCAACTGACTTGATGAATGCAGGAATAGTAATATCCTTCTTCACCTGTAATTCAATTGCATATGGGAACAATTGTGCACATTGATGAGCCTTTTTCTTGTCTTCAAATTCGGGCGCAGGCCCACCTAGTCGGGACCATATTTTTTGATTAAGAAAATGAAATACCATGCACATTCTGCGCATGATATCATTGCCCAGATAAAAATAATTTTGTGTTCCACTCACTATCCACACATTGTGGTAGATGGTTTTGTGTCCAATGTTAATCTTTAGCATGCACCTTCCTGCAATTCGATTTTCAAAATCTGGATTGTCCAAACCAGAGATATATAGGTTTTTAATTCTAAATTTTGGGATCTCCTCCCTTTCCATTATTCTCTGCAGTAGTTTCTCATTAATAAAAGTCCTTTCCTCGTGAACTGACACATGTTAACGAATCTGAAGAACAATTCATCCTGACCCAACCTGTGACAAGCAGACCCAAGGACATCTGGGCACCCTTTAGAATGCACTTGTGTGACATGATTTCTGATGATGAGGAGTCTCTGTAACATGTATTGTATCAGCCAACCATGAAATGTATCCTTGTATAATATGTAAGGTGCAATGTGGAGTAGTGCTGTGTAGCTTTTGTGACGACTAATAAAAATAATTTTTAAAAAAACTCCTTTCCTGTTCAAGCGCCAAAGTGGCTTTTATAATTTTAGAATGGTCATTTATACCAATGTGAATCCATGGCTGCTCATCTTCCATTTGTATTTTAGCAAGGGAGGTGATGTGTTTTTCTGTGCCTGCTTTAGGAATAGTGTTCTGTTTGCATTTATTCTCTTTTAAATAGAAGCGCAATATGTGTTCATCTATTTCAGTTTCCCATTTCTTCCTAGGATCCAAATAAATGTGCACAGATTGTTTTTCTTGTTTACTTTGCATTTTATCCTGACACATCAAAATGACAATGACACTAGGCACACAGCTATTCTGTAGGTACACCTCAACTACATCATTTGATTTGGCAACAGTATGGCATTCATTTATACTGCTGTTTTGTGACTTTATTTTCTTAGGTCTTAATGGTTTTTTGGTTAAAGACCACAGTACCCCATTTACTCCATCTATGAGGGGAGACAATCTTTTCAGGCAATCTGTCCCCATCGAAATGGAATTTCAGAAACAGATGTGATCAACACTTCCTGTTTCATTCTGTGTTTTTCTATCTTTAGGTCAACCTCGGCAACACCCACGATAGGCACCTCTTCACCATTAAAGTTATGTACTGGGACTTCACTCTGCCTCACTGTGATCTGATTCTGTAGAGATCTCCCTTCATTGATACGTTTTACCAATTCTTTGGACATAATTGTGGCTTGTGCGCCTGTGTTAATCATTGCAAATGTATTGCATTTCTCTTCTACAGTAATGGGAGCATAATATCTGTCTTCAATTTCCTCTAACACATACAAAAAGTGTGAATTCTCACTGATTTCCAGAATCACTTTTCTCAGACCTTTCTCACTTTTGGCTAAGCACATTGGTAAATGTAAGGATATTTTTCCCTCCTTTCTGTCCATTTCCGTTTGAGAAACCTTACTTATTTCCCCATATTCACAGGTTCTTTGGAGTGTGGCCACTGTTCACCCTTCCATCCGTGGATCATCAGAGTTCACACTACAATTCTCCGATAATTTGTCATTTTCTAATTTTGGGCATTTGTGGCTATTTGGCATGGTACCAGTCTTTTTAACTTCCTCATGAAATCTGTGGCTCAAATAACTCTTCAGGTGACTGATCTAGACCCTCCTTTTGAGTACTTATTCTTCCTGCCTCTATTTTATTAGTGTCTTGATTGTCTAAGGAGAGCGTTCTAACATTCACATCTACTCCCTCATCAATTATTTTACCTGTGCAGGAGTTGTCTTTCTTAAATCTGTCTCTATGTTCTTTTGTAATTTCATGTTTTTCTCGTTTTCCTTTTTCATTTGTGCAAATTTCCAACATTTGATTTAACTCCAGGTTAAACCAAACCTCTTTTTTAGATGTATTTGCAATTTCTGCCTCATGTTTATTTGCAGGTTTTTTCGTTTTTAAATCATTAAACAGATAAGAGTCATTATGCAAAACGCGATCAGGGCAATTTGTCTTTTTATCATTGCAGGTATCATGAAGATTTAGGGCCTCATTACCCGGTAGGCGGTGAGCCATGGCGCTATTAGCGCCATGGCTCACCGCCGGTAAAATACCGGCACCGCCTTGGCGGAAAGGGGATTTACCGCCCCATTCCAAGGTTGGAGGGGCGGTAAATCCCCCTTCCGCCATTGCCCTTCCCCATTCCCATTTCTGCCCCATAGGGCTCTATGGGAATGGGGAAGGCGCTAATTACGGCACCGCAATTTTGCGGTGCCGTAATTAGCTCCGAGGTCCCTTAGTGGGTTGGTTTTTAACGCCTGCAAAAAGCAGGCGTTAAAGCACCAACCCGCTAAGGGACCTCGTAGTAAGGCAGTAGGGATTTACCGGTACCGGTATTTTACCGGTACCGGTAAATCCCTACCGCCATCCGTGTAATGAAGCCCACAGTCACTTATTATCGGAAGCCACCCGTCACGACTATGCTCTTCTGCCCCCTTTTTCGATGACTGTTTTTGAACCGTACAGAGTTTTGCTATCTGTTCAGCCAACATTTTCACTTGGGCCTCGAGACACTCTTTCCATCTCTCTAGAACCTTCTCTCTGCAGCCTATATCGATATTGGTTGTTTTCCCCCTGGTTGAATCTATTCTGATATCTCTCAGGAGAGTGATTTCTATTAGGATTGTTTCTGAACTCTTGATTCATGTGGGGTGGGGAGCGGGGTGTACCTATCCTTTGGTTGTAGTCCCCCAGTGGCCGTGATTGATTGTATTGACATGGGGCATAATTCATACTCTGCCTCATGTCCTGTCTCTCATTTTGTGAGTATTGTCCCCTATCCCAATTCCCATTTTCAGTAAATCGATCCACATACTGCCCTGATTACCATATATCATGGTGTTGGTGTCAAGTCTGCTCTGTGTCCCCAGTGTCTGGTAGGGACCCTTACTACTTTGATCCTGGCTTTGTCTCTGATTATTGCTCATACCTGACATATCAGGCCGATATCCTGCCCAGGGCCTGTCTCCTAAGTACCTAGGGCTAATGTAGCTCTCCCTATTACAAGGATCATGTGACTGAAACATCGGTGCAGAGAGCAGCAACCTCTGTTGATTACCCCTCTTTTCGGGTGTCACATTATTTTTGCCTGGACTTTGAGTGGGCTCAAGTGACATTTTAGCTGACTTGATCTCCATTACTGTTGCCACAGAATCTTTAGATTTTGGGCTAGTATCTTTCATTGTATCACTCTCTCCACCCTGACAGTATATCACTTCATATAGCTTTGTACTTGGGTGTACAATCCACTCAAGGGACTTGTCACATTCAAATTCGTAGACTAACTGTGAAATAATGTCTTTCTGCAATCCATAGAAATAGGCAGTTTTAAATTCATTGGAATTGGGATCAAAAGATACATCAAAGCAAGAAAAAGCTCTTTTTAAGTCTTGCAAAAACTGGCGAGGGGATGTATTTGGCCCAGCCGTAATTGTGTATGCAACTTTCTTTGCCTCCTGTAATGATTGGAATGGAGAAAAATTACGTCTAATCTCTTTTCCAAACACTACCCATGTCATATTCTGCTGTTCATTTAATCCTCTAATGATACTGGCTGTGGGAGCGTCCAGAGTTAAGTGAAAGTATTGTCTGTATTGTTCCTTAGGTATATGGAGGACTTTAAATATATCATGCACCGCTTCTAAGTGGTCCTCTATACAGCACTCCCCTCCTTTTTTGAATGGTTTGATCATGTCCTTGAATGATTTCATTATTTTGATAGGGCTACTTGTTGCTATGCTTGGGATTGCACTACTTTGTGATTCAACCCTTGTTTCAGGCGTATGGGGTTAGTGGCAGCCCCCAATGGGTGTGTCAAATCCTCCAAGGGCACTACAACCAAGTTCAGACACCGGCACAGCCACTGGGGCACTATCTCTCAGTGTAGAAATAGAATTCACCTCAATTCCATTGAATGTGGTGCTCTGTCGTTTGTCCTGGGACCTGGAAGTGCATATTTGCTGTTCCAAATCCTTGCACTTTTTAGGGAGCCAATCCACCTCCTTACGCAAATAATTGTTTTCATCACCCATCTTATTTATCACATTTTGCATATCACTCATTTGCATTTGGCATTCATTGAACTCTTTCTCTCGTCTGTCTCTTTCTTGAAACATTTTAACTATCTCTTGTTCAGCATTTTGAAGATCACTTTCTTTCTCGAAATATTATTTTTGTAAAATTTGCATTTCCAAAATAACCTTGTCTTTATCTTGTCTAATATGATCTACCAATCCTTTCAAGTGTTTTAATTCTTGCTCACTATCCTCATACTTTTTCTTTCTTTGGGACAATTGAGTATCGAGATCTTTATGTTCTGTTCGTAACTTTTCCTCCTGTTCACTAGCTCCATCCAATTCAATTTTTAATCTGCTAATCAGCTTGGCATCATTTTCTTGCATTCGCAGAGACCTATTTAAAATGAACCATGTCTTGGCACATAGCCATATCAGACAATCTTTCTCTGCATGTTTATCAGCAGCATTTAATAATCTCAAAAGACAGACCTGAATTATGCTACCTTATGCAAAAATGTTGTGCAATGGTTCTTTCTGCACTTCTCCATAGATACAGTCATGCCACTCTGTGGCGTTATTTGAGGACCATGTCCCATGTGTACATAATTTTGCCTCCAGATATTGTACCAACTCTGCAAATGTGGCCTCCATTTGAGACATTCTGAGATTCACTTCCAGTGTCACACTGGTCTCATAAAATGGGTTCCCTTTAATGCACGTATTGTAGTGTAGAATACACTTTCCACACCCAATAGATGCTACAGTCACTTTCCCAGCCAACACACCATTATTTGTAAGAGATTATGTTTTATTGGGGTAAATTCGGGATTTGGCGGTATTTTCTTACCGTAAAAATATTGGCGGTAATTTGGTGGTAAATTAGTCTTACATTTAGATTGGGTTTGGCATCACACTATTTTAGTGACCATTCCTTGTTGGCTTGTATTGATGGTAATTTTAGTGGTATCTTGATTTACGGTATTTTATTCCTGTGGTATAGTGGTGAGCATGGATTCCTTTTTATACTATAACCCCATCATAAAACAAACCTTTCCTTTCTATTAAAATACCTACTAGTTGTCTGTAGAGAGCCCCAGACATAGCGCATCTAGTAGAACCCAATGATTTTATTCACAGCGCCACCTACAGTTTGTGGCTGGTGTTACTGGCTTATGTACATCCAGTAATCTATATGCCATTAGGCATTACTGGCTTATGCTCATCCAGTTATCTATGTATCAGATCAGACACCTTCCCACCAGCATGCAAGGAAGGAAACATTCATCACACCGCACACAAACCTCTACTTGATAGCTGTTTATTACTAGCTTTCTCTTGTTTGCTATTTTACTTACAGTGGTAAATTGGTAAATGCACTACTGCACTGATATGAGCCTCCCCTTTATACTTCACTTATGTAAATAATTCACAGATGCATGAATGACACGAAAATCCCATTTGTTTTTATATATGCTTTTTGTATTGTATCTCATTTACAAGTCACACAATCTTACCATGTTATTAACAGCATCATCTGCAATACAAAAGAACAAAACAGAACAAGCAGGTATTTTTGAAAACATGAATCAATGTTCCCACGCTTTGAATGTATATAGAGAAAAATAAACATGCAATGATGTCCTTACTTCCCTACACTGCAATAAATCTTAGTCACACATACAGCATTTTATCTGGTCCTCACTTAACACTTATCTCACCAAGGTCGGTATTTCTTTGAAGTCACCCCACAACCTGGTTGTGTTCGCAGATGCAGACCCAGTGTCAGCGCAAAACTCTTCCGTAAGCTTGTTTGGGGGAGCGCCAACTGATTATGTCCCAAAGCCAGCGCTCTACCACCTGGAATCTCTGTCTGTCTCCTCAGCCCAGCATGAACTAACTGCTCTCTTCATTTCTATTTTCCAATAAAACTTTTGCCCATCCCTTTATTGACGTGGTTTGTCTGCCTACATTTTCTCCCAATCAGGTTAAAAAGAATGTACCCTGTGCCACCCTTCGCTTTCAAAACAATGAAAGCTTCAGGTCCAAACTTACTGTTGCACTTTGCTTCCTGAATCTTGCATATTTTCTGTTCTCCACAAGCTGAAGAAAACGCCAGTGTGCATTTAAAATGAATCTCAGCAGTGCCACCAAAACATGGATATCACTTCATTTTGCATAGAAGACTGCATTTTAATGTTAGAGAAGTTAGAATTAGTATTTTAGTAATGTTAATAATGTTATTCGGTCATATATTCTAATGTAGTCTCCATACATGAAGCATCCAATAAATACATGGTGCACTTCATTATTTGAACCTGGCAGCATAGTAAGTTTTTCTAGGTGTGCTCTGAATCTCTGCATTTTCAAACTAGGCCTGGCTGTGTTATAAATCCTGTACTTTGCATGCTACCAATAATGCTATATATTATACTGGCAAAAAAATATGCTATATTACATACTGGCAAAATACTATTATCTGCTGGCAAAATGCTATACATGCTGGCAAAATGCTGTACATGTCTGTACAGCACCCACCAACACCATCCCCTCCAGCCTCCAAAAAATTACATTTTTTCGATCAGTAGCAAATAGTATTACAGGCTGCAAAAAGCTGACACACTGAATTAAAACCACATAATGCAATCTCCTTCTTCCTCCAAAGAATTGAGAATTGCATGATTTTTCAACACAGGCAGCAAGTATTTGTTTTGGTCACAGAAATAAAACACAATGGGCCTCATCACGAGTTGGGCGGTAAAACTGGTGCTAAAAGCGCTGGCGTTATTAGCCCTACCGCCAAACCCACCGGCGCTATTAGCGCCGGATTGCGGGTTTGGTGGAACGGGTATTGCCCATTCCCCATTGAGCCCATTCAGGAATTCCTTATTTCCTGCCGGCGGAAAACCCGCCGAAAATCGGTAAAATCTCCACAGATTTCCCCCCCCAGCTCAGAGCTGGGGGGAAATCAGCTGAAGCCGTGATTTGGCGGACCCTTAAATCAGGCGGTAACAGCGCTACTGCCAGATTTAAGGGCTACCACTGAACTCGTGATGAGGCCAAATGGGTTGTAGACACTAAATGTACTCTCTTACCTAAAAGAATTCCAAGGGCTGTATTAAGACTTTAGTGGTGCGATACAAAAGTGTTAGTATCAAGATTAGCCCCACTTTCAACACACCCTCACATTTAGAGTTTCAAAAATGAAACCCTGTAAAAACAAACCTCGTTTTCTGCATAGTACATTTCCTCTCCATTAAACCATTACTGCATGTGCTATTACCAAATAAGGTATCCACTGCAGGCAGTAATATGTAATCCCCAATGGAGTCTCATGGCACTCCAAAACTGGGAATAACTGAAGGCTCTGCATGGCTGAACCAAGCCGACCCCTCTCGTTACGCCATGCTTACCACATGTGGTAACAGCAATTTCGTTTGGCATTATTACCACAGCATTCCAGTCATGCCTTACTGATGATACCAAACAATGCAGAAACAGGCAAGAATTGTCTAGCAGTTTGGTTCGGAGATGTCCGTGTCAGTGAAACCGACTGAAATGCAAATGATGTTTCTCTTCTGGTAAGGTACAGTGAGCTAAAAATGTGTTTGTAGACACTCCAGAGTGACACCTGCTCACATAAGAGGTTATTGAAGCCATGGTGGCCTTCAATAGAGGGGCTCTCGTGTTGTTTATCTGAGTTTACAATTGACACATAACGCATCATTTACATTGTGTTAGTCGAATTTAACACTTTTGAATTACAGCTTGGAATTGATCTTATATTTGGTGTTAATTCCCTGCAACTTTAAGCAGTCTCTTATTTTGGGTGCGGGGTTGCTTGTGAAATTGCAATTACCACTGGCTGAGTGCATTTACCTCCGAAGGTCCATTTCACCAGTGATCGTAATCTGACGGCATGGACTATACTTTCAGATGTTCCCTTTCTGTAATGGTCAGTACTGACCAAATAATTCTATCAGTAAACATATCAGAATATCCATAATAAAGGCGAAAGACTACAAGATAATTTAGCACATGAAGGTCTTCTGCAGGAGTAAATGAGTGGATGAGCATTTTCTGCTGGAGAAGGTTATATGAATGTCGTTGCTTTGGAGAGTATTGTCCAACTCCAGGCCTCAAGGGTCGAAGCATATCCGATTTTGCTGGATACCGACATTAATATTCATGAGATACATTTGAATGCAATGATTCTAAATATATGCACATTTTTCTCATCTTAATGAGGGATATCGTGAACACCCTTCAGGATTCCAGCCCTCAAGGCCTGGAGTTGGACAACCATATTTTAAAAGCAGACATGTTTATTTTGGTGTTATGTGTACCATTTCCGCCTAATATAAATACGAATCTATACACTCTACCTCTGTATGATACACACTAAATGGGACTAGCTGTCTCATGAAAACATCTTGATCAAAAGAACGTACCGAGCAAGAGCATTGCCTCAACCTGTCTCCGGACTTACAGTGCTGGTGCAGTGGACACGTGCTTACCTGGCTGCAGGAAGTAGAGACTCTTATCAAGGCCATCTGCTAACTAGTAATCAGCCTGTCTTTATTAGCACAGGTGCAAGGATTACAGAAGTTTAAGGTAAGGTATCATAGTCATGAGACTGAACAATGCTCACACCCAACCAGAAGGGCTGTTTCCACAGGAACATGTCAGGGACCGTGTTCTCCAGTCTGGCAGGAAAGCCTCAGAGGACAATCTGGTGACTGGATTCCAACAGCACTACAGGTACATCAGAATTGACCCGTGCTGGATGACAATATATGAGCTACTGCTTCTTAGTGACTCTGAACTTTTCTGGGTTGCAGTCAACGCCATTCATATTTTACTTCCTGTGCTGCCGCAGAATGGGAACCATCATATTGCCTTTGGTCTTGGTGCCGCCACCAACAGGATGAGTGCACTGGAATTGACAAGGCAAAGCTGTGCATGGAGAAAGACAGGGACAGCATTCATAGGATAGAGCGTCGGCCCCTGGGAATACAAAACATGGCACTCCCATCTCGACTCAAAGAGCCTCACTGGGAAAATCAAATCGTGTTAAAGGGCAATGGTTCCTCCAACATTTCTTCAACACCCTTAAAGACTTTGATTAGCATTCCAATGAATATTTTTGTGCTTACTTGGGCTATCGTGTAAAGGAGAAAAACGGTATATTGACACTGCTTTGAAAGGAGGATGACCAGCCCAAACCTCTAGATCATGTGGTCTGGTCGTGTAAGTGTCATGCAATTTAAGTCGCCAATCACAGCAAGTTTGAGAAATACATCGGGCATGCACATCTCAAATGTGTCATAACAGAAACAGGCCAACATATGCAAATATAGACGTATCCCCTCACTGCTTGGCAGGTAACCTTGTGCCTCTGTAATCACACAGAATGTGACAACTAAAGTAGAACTAACCCATGCAAGTTTTGGTTGGAAACAAATATTCTCGCGTGGATGTTCGTTTATCTAGGTTGTTATTTTACTCCTAATGTGTTTTCTCATGCGTAACATTCATGAATGGTGATTTTCTGCAGACAGACTGCTATCCATCACACATCCACCGACTGTTTATGGAAAGGGCGTTGCACTGCAGTTCCTATTTTCAGAAGGAAAGTCACCCTTGTGTAAGCTGTGTGAATACGCCTTTTTCAGTTCCCAGCTGATCTCTGCGCTCCAGGATTTGATAACATTCTTTCTCTATCCTCCCTTTGCAAACATACAGCTCAAACTGATATCTGTTGCTGCTGCCCTGCAGAGGTGTGGCAAGGGCCTGTGACCTGTTCTCTTGGTAAATAAAATGCCATTCCCAGTTAGCCATGCAATTGTTAGGGTTTTTAAACGAGATTAAAACGCCCCACCATATATTAAAACTGAATAAGCAGGCGCATGTACCCGCGAAATCCGTAAAATTTGTACAGCCCATTAGTAAAGAGCAACTATTTTACTGTAATTAGGCTATACTAATATGATTGTGTTCTTTGGTTCGCCTATACGAATGCAAAACAAAAAGAGGTGATGGCTGGAAGGTTTGGAGTGAATCCTAACCTCTGGCATTGCTCTGGGCAACCCTCCAGACCATTGTTCCTCAGCCTGCCAACCCATTACAGAAGGGGAAAGAGCATATGCAAATCAGGCTTGGCCCCACCCCAAAAGGGGAAGTCCAGCCTGAACTGCTAGGTCACATCCCTTCTGCATGACACCACACGCATCCCCAGACATGTTTCGGTCTGATTGGATGAGGAGTAGCTTGGGTCTCTAGGCCCAGCAGGCTCGGGACACATGTGAGAGTGGGTATGCTCAGACATGGGTCCCTTGCTCGCTGTGCCACAGGGAACCAAGCTGTACATCACAGAGGAGGCCCAACAAGGCCGAAACATGTCTGCGGTTGCTTGTGTTTCCATGTGAAGTGGACCTGGCCTAGCAGTTCGGGCTGGGCTGCTACCGTTGGTTGCAGTACCTGACTGATTTGCATATGGCTGGACCCCTTTTGCAATGGCACGGATAGGCAAAAAATTGTGTTGTGAAAGGTTGTAGCCAATAGAAGTCCCAGTCCTTCGGGTTTATTCAAAACCTTCCACCCATCACTTTTTGTTTGTCGCCTAAATGAGTGACAGGCATGCTGCAGGATGTGTTCTGTGTAAAGAGCAATTGATGATTATGAAGATGCACCTTCTATTTACTGTATGGAATGTACATAACCCTATGCGGGTTCATATTAAAAAGTAGACAGACCTGATTATCTTGTAAAGAAAATCCTTATATTTCAGTTTTGGTTTAATTGAGAACAGGAGCGCCGTTCATTGCCATGTAGCCTATGGAAAAAGCCCAACATGCTCAACCAACTTGGATTCATGCATTGATGCATTTTCGAGAGTGCCTAGAGTTAGATACCAATGCTGTGATTATCATTTATTGATCTCTAATTGTATGGAATTTGACGTTCTAGTTATCAATCCGTTTTTTTGTTTGACCCAATGACATGGATATTTATTTACATATTTACGGAGCGCAGTTATTCATTGTACTTACAATAAAACAGTGCCAACAGAATATTTCTGAAGTCTTTTTTTGAATTGGCTGCTACGCATTAATAGATCCAATGTCTCTTGAAGATACATCAATCCGTTTGGCTCACCACTTGCCACCTCACTCAATGAAAGATTGCTAGGTCAAATGTTGGCCTTCTTTCCTTTTCTAAAGCAATTTCATGTGCGATAGGGTCAGTGACTTGACCCCACCATGGGGGAACAGGTTCCTCTCATGACATGGGGCAGGATGCCTATTAGGCTTACTACCAGAGCCATTTGCGATGCAGAGGTGTGGTGCGGAAGATGGGAGGACCTCTTTCTCGGCTCCGCATATGCACCATTTTTCATCACCCATTGCCTTGCCGATGCTGTCTCGAGTTGATTCTGCAGAACTTTAAGTACCAGCATGCTTCTCAACCAATGGACACTGTAGTGATGCAGAAACAGAAACCACTTGTCCGAGCGCAGATGCAGACACGCTTGGATTCCATGAGCTGCACACCTTAGCCTCAGCCGATCCCACTGTGGTGAATAGAAGCAACAATGTGACACAAACACTGGCCCACACAGAGGCCAACAAAGAATTCTAAACCCGAGCCGAAAAGGGGAGCAGTGGCTAATTGGGGCTTATGAAGACTTTCCACGTGAAGACCCCAGGGAAAGAGCAGACACATATTGGCCTTGGGGGAAATGGCAGACCAATGGAAGGGGGGAGAAAGGACAGAAACTTTAAGAAAGATAGCAGTCTAAAAGGGCAGCAAATGGAAGTCAGGATGAAGGTGTTCAGTGTGGTTGCGTGAAGCGGAGGCGGACAGAGAGACCAGGTGGAGGACATATGGTGGATTGGAGAGTGAAGGAGCTTGTGGTCATGAAGGAGATTGTTACTTGTAAGGTTTTGATAGTGAGAGAAAGTTGTACCAGAGAGTGAGAGTGAAGCAGTTAATGAGTGAGATTCTTTGAGACTGAGTGAAGTAGGATAGTGAGGGAGTGAGCGGATGTTGAGAAGGAGGGGTGATATGATATGATATGATATTTATAATGCGCCTATACACATGGGTTCACAAGGGTGAGTGAGGAGAGAGAAAGAGGGGAGCCTAGACGAAAGAAGAGGTTGGAAAAAGGAGATAGAAGTGGTGAGATGAGAGGAGCAGAGAGAGAGAGGGGATGGATGAGAGAGGGTATAAGAGAAGGGTATAGAGCAGAAGTTAGACCACCAGAGGAAGAGATGAAGTAGTGGAGGAAAATCATAGAGAAAGAGGAGAAGAGAAGAGAGAGCATGTGACCATTGGACAGAGAGACACTGGGACTGGGAGAAGATAAAAGAGGAGATGCGAGAGAGAGCGAGGGGGAGAAGGGATGAGTAAGATCAGGATATGAAGAGAGGAGTAGGTAACAGAAAAGATCAGGGACAGGAGACAAAGGAAGACAAAGGGAGTAGGCAGGCGAGAAGGCAAAGGGAGGTGCGTGTGTGTTTTCAGCACACTCAGAAATCCTACCATTGCTGTGAAACCTGGGATTGGAACCTTAGAGTTAGGGAACCCATAGAAAATACCAGAAGGAGTTAGCTAAATACGACTACAACCTTAAGGCGCTCACTAGTCTGAAGTCATATTGGTAGGGAGGTTTGGGCTAGGGTGGAGGTCCTTGTTATTGTTTACATAATGACCTCATGCGTATCTTTACCCGTGATGTCATCATGCAATGACATCACCTAAATGCCATAGTCTCTCGTTTGGAGACGGAGGTGTTTTCGTGAATAGCCGCCATTGGAGCCACGGACTGAACAGGGGGGATACAACCACGTAAAAGGGCTCGGAGAGAGAAGGCAATTTGGATTATACTCGCGACATTAGTTTCTAAGTAAGTTTAACGATTATCAATATTTTTCGTATCTGGTTTTACATATATATATACATATGTATTTCTTGGCAGGGAGACAAAATACCTTCTGGATGGGACAAGAAATCACGGAGGAAGAGAATTACAATTTAAGCAGAAGTATAGAGAGAAATCTCCGCAAGTACAAATGTTACACGGCATGTTTTACATCCTGACTAATCTCAAATCTCTATTTGAGGTCATACAAACAGGTTATTTTGCATTGTTCATTTTATCTGATTCACAGATTTTACCAAGTCATCCCAAGCTCGGGGTAAGCTTATGGTCACATAACGGTGCATCTTTTACTACCACAGTTAATTAGATTTGGGCTTCCCCAATATAAACACAATACCCAGCATGCATATTCATCATATCACATGGGAATTGAATTTAGAGAATTCTTTTAGATTTTTCCCTTTTTTTACATGCCATATACCTGGGGGCACTTGTATGTACACAGGGTTGGAACGGTCACTTGCTAATGCAATGGCATGGAACTCAATTTATATATTAAAGGAGTAAAAACAGTCTATAAGAGCATCCAATCATGATACTAGCATGGCAGGGCTCCACAATAATTGAATGATACTTGTCGATGCATGGCGAAATTCTAAATAGTTTTTTTTCTTTTTCCTTTTGAAAATCTTTTTGCTCTACAATGCAGGTCTCCTCTGTATGGAACACCTTTATGGTATGTGGAACACATTGAACACATTCATTATTCTTTTCTTTTCAATTCTTCAATTTTGTTTGATTCTCTATTTTTTGTTTGGATTTTGACTGTTTATTGACAATTATATATATATATATATCTCATTTATTTTCAACCTTTGAATTCATTGACCAGCCTTGAGAACGACCAAAAGGGTCGAAACACGTGTCGGCTGACTTTCGTTTCATAAGAATTACAAACAATCAACCACTTTGTTGGACTTTGAAGATCTAAAAGGCATTTGCCATACATTTCGAGTTATTAGTGATTTGCCAACATAATTGTGGGTGTACAAAGGACTGCCTGCCCTCGGAATGACAAGTTTTGAGCAAGCTCTTACGATTTTTGGTGTTTCGCCCCTTCCCGATCCCAGCCCTTTGCACAATCCACGCCTTCACTCTGCGTGGAGTCTCATGCTAGGCCTTCAACATCTCGCACAGACACGCTGAGCCTGCGTGAACTCCACACATGTCCAGGAAAAGTGTGTGCATTTGATTCCATGAATCGTCAAATGGGGATTTGTGTGCAGTACCCAATTTTCCAAGTAAAAACTTCCATAAATCGGGCTCAAAATGTTTTTGACAAATCCTGTAAAACTTTCTTCCTTCTCACATACACAAGTAATAGATTTTTTGTATATTCATTCTCTGCCAAAAAAATTGAACTTGTTATAGTGATAACATTGATCTAATTTAATACAGAGGTAGAAATATGGAGGTTAATTTGCAAGCAAGCATCCAGTGCCCTCTATGTCTGTAGCAGGATCCAGGCAGTGGGTGCAATGTATTGCATGGTTGCAGAGAAGAAAAGGTATTGGTAATTGAATTGCTTTGGGTGCTGCGGTATTCAAAAAAGGTATATTTTGTAAATAAGTGGATACGTGTGGGAATACAAGGATACACAAAATATAGATTTTTCTGACTATATGAAATATGCTTGTATATTGATTTATTTATTTATTTATTTATTCATATAGCGCTTTATACCAAGGCGCTGCACAATTGAACAACAAGATACAAGATAACAACAACAAATAACAGTGGGAGCAAAAAATGACATCATGAATCATTCAATAAAACAGTGGAAGGAGCTATTAACTGAGGGGGGAAAGGGGAGTGGGACTAGATGTGGGGGGGTTGGAAATGGATTGGATGAGGAAAAGTGGAAAGGATAGAGAGGAGTACAGGGGAGAGAGGAATCAGGGAGTGGGGAGGGGAAGTAGAGAGGGCGGAGGGGGAGTAATCAAGGAGGAGAATGGAGAAGGAGGGATTTAAGGGAAGTGCGAAATGAGGGGAAGGTTGTGGTAGAGCGGATTGCGAGAGGGAGCGAGTTCCAGTGCAGAGGTGCAAGGAGTTGGAAGGAGCGGAAACAGGAGGAAGCGCAGGGGGATGGAGGTACAGTGAGAAGGAAATAGTCAGCAGAACGAAGGGAACGGGAGGGGGAGTAGAAGGAGAGAAGGGAGGAAAGATATGGAGGGATTTGAAGACAAGGTAGAGAAAGTAGAATTTTAGCTGTGAGTGGAAAGGTAGCCAGCCAAGGAAGAGAGGGAAAAAGAGATGGAGTCACGGGAGGTAAGGAGACAAAGGGTACGAACAGCAGAGTGGTATATGGATTTAAGAGGGGCAAGCTGAGATGCGGGAAGACCAAAGAGTAGAGAAGAGCAGTAGGAATGTGAGGGAGGGATGGACTTTGCAAATATTGTAGAGATGGAATCGGCAGGTGCGAGAGGTGAGAGAAATGTGTTGCGAGAAGGTGAGAGAGGAGTCAAAGAGAATGCCTAAGTTACGAGCTTGGGGAGAGATAGGATGATTGGAGGGGGGGAAAGTGAATGAAAAGGAGAACATTCACACAGTTACCCTTTCCCCAAATGTATAAGGCATGTGGTCTGTTGCCTGTGCCATCACATTAAAGAAACACGTTCATGTGATCTATTTTGTGATATTTTATTAATCAAAGAAGAACCGAGCATACCAAAATACATTTTTTTCATTTTAATCCTTTAGGCAGGGTCGTCCAAAGATAGTTCTTTAAACTATAGGCTGACATTGTTCATGAGAACTTGTTAAAAAAGATATTTGTCTGTAGACTTGAGAATATAATAAAAAAACCTTATTTTACGATTAAAGCTTGGGCGTGTTAAGGGAGCAGGAGAATGACTGTACAAATTTAAGGATGGTTCTGAAATTTATATATTTGGACAAGATAGATGAAAGGCCTATTTTGATACAGTATTTAAGTCATTTAGTCAAGAATTATGTTAGCTAATTGGAAATCTTTATGTGGTTGTTCATTACTAGGCCATAATATCTTTTTTCCACCATCCTGTTCAATCTAGTTCTTGAACATCTCGCCAAAAAAATAAAATCAAGATGAATGAGAAAATCCAAATTATTCATAAATGTTAAGTTTATAAGATATCTTTGTCCTTGTCCCACTTTGATGAAGACTATGAACTCCATTAAGGAACTTGGTGTGTTGAGGATTATGACACTTTCAGGGGTAGGCTTTAGGGCAGCTAGAGCTATCCCCCTTCGTTGCACTTCCGGGAGACCCGGAAAGGACTGCATGTCGCAAGAGAGGGCAACATGCACAGACAAAAGGAGGAAAATATACTACAGAGGTCATGGGCAAAGGGGGAGACCACATCAAACTGGTGTGTCAAGAGAAGGAAGGAAAAGCACAGACATGACGGGCCTGAAATATCTGGGTATGTGCAGGGTGGGTCCCATGGGTGCCCTGTGAGAAACCAAACGGTGTCTCACTGACTTGTCCCTTTGGGGTCTGGATCCAGGCCCCGGAGGTGAACCAGTTCGGGAGGATCACCTGGATGAGTGATCCCTGGGGAGTGGGAGTGGGGCACCCTTAGGAGAGAGGCGGTATTCCTGTACCCATTTCCCTGTAGAACACCCTCATTCGATGTACTATCTAGGAACTTTATCCCCCCCCCCTTTTCCTACACACACTCTGCTTCATGGACAAAGCACTTCAGGGAAAGACAGACTCACACAGAATCAGTTGTTACCTTTCCCATTTGTGATAAAAGGCAGAACATGAGAGCACCCGGAGAGCAAGGTGAGAAGGGCAACCGAAGCAAGCAAGACCAGCAGAATGGAAGGGCAGGAAATCCCGGGAAGGCGACACAAATATGGAAGCAGGGCAGAGGGGACCAGGAGGCAAATGAAAGGCTGTGGTCCTATCAGCTGTGAGGTGGAAATCGCTAGAGAATCCCAGAGGGACAACTCCCAGCCACTGCAGAAGGTCACAGCAGAACCTCCTTCATGTATGGCATGAGGACTTGAAAGGTGGCAAGCCAAACTGGAATAAAAGGCTTGACGAAACGGAAGGATTTTGATAAACTTCATCAGCTGATGACAGTGAGTGAAAAGGGAGACCGGCTTGTGATGGTGAAAGAAAAGGACATTAACATTTGAAGTGCTTGTTAGGTTGTTGAGAAACCGTGAGCGAAAGTACATTGCAGCAAGAATGAATAGTGCTGAGATGGTGCATGTGAGAGAAGCCATGAGAGAAAATAACTAAAAGGAGGCGAATAGTCAAAGTGGTCATATGAGGAGAAAATCAAGGGCTCAAGCCCCATCGTGCAGTCGAAAGTCTTTGACAAGTAGTGAAAGGAACTGCAGATTCCAAAAGGCCTTGGGAGAGGAGGCCAGTATAAACCTTTGAACTGTATCCAGTTTTGTGGGTTGCGTGTAGGACAGCAGCCGTGGGAAAGAGAAGCTTGATTGTGAAAAGTAAATGCACTTGCTATAATATAACAGAGTGGCCCAGCGAGATGTGATCGCCTAATGCAAGTCTCTATATTGAACTGGCAAGTACGTAAAAGTGAACAGTGCTGAAAACAGCGTTGCAAACAACGTTGCTATGCCTTTATTGCTTTGCGGGAGTGCGTCAATCAGCATCCTGTTTCTGATAATACGCTTTTAGCCTCAGTTAACGGTATTGGGATGACACTTGCCCCCGCATTCTCTCAATCACCGATTTTCTTTCCATCTTTGTCAGATGAGGCTCCAAGCATTTCTATATATGCCAGCCAATGTGACTCTCCCATCTCCATGGTTGAAGAGGATTCCGATAAACCTATTAATGCGGCCACACTTTATTCTACAATGGCGGAAGTACAATCGCTAATAGACTCCTTTGTTCAGCCAACACCAAGACCACTCAGACCTCCTATGAAGGAATAACCTGTACAATCTGCACAACAATTTGTCTTACTTCAGCCAACCTTAGTGGCAATCAATACCGCATTACTGAGCCTCTTAACACTCTATAGCAAAATGAACACCCAAATCTCCAGACAAGCAGCTCAACTAGAGACGTTGGCTAATTGGTCCCAGGTGCAACATATGGGCCTTAATACTAACATGCCCAACCCTTTGCTAAGCAATTGAGCCCGGTGGTTGAACCTGTTTGTCTAGTGGAGGATGAAATCCAGTCTGCAGTGGTGGATGGCAAAACTCTGCAAATTGGGACATTTTGCCACATCCCTGCCATAGACGGCATCATTCATACTATTGAGCTCTTGCCTGTTATTGTGATTACACATAATGACTCTTGGATGTCTGTCCCATCTCAGTCCGCGAGTGCTGTTAGCACTTCCCCTCCAGAGGTGTGTTCCTTACGCTCCTGTAGTGGGGGTGGTGCAAGGGTTGCCTACCGAACACATAAGACTACAAAGTCTCTTTTGAAAGGTCCCCGATCCCTGATGAAAAAATCCAAAAATATAGCCTCCTCGAAAGCTGCAAAAAGTACTCTAAATGCCCTTTTTAAAGCTCTGGACAGTACTGCCAAACTAACGCACAAAGAGTGTCCTATCCAACCTACACAGCCCCAGGTACTGTTGAGACTGCCCATCTCTGTTAATATTCCATGTCAGGATATTGCAATCTCTGTCTTGCCTAATACAGATGCATTTCCTCCACCACATTCTCCTCTTAATGACTTAATTAAATCTATTCAGCAGGAGAAGAATAGTGAAAATTGTACCACGCATACTAATAAAGCCAAGAAAACAGTTACATTTGGTATGTCTGCTGGTTTAGCCGACTTACCTGATCAAGATAAGCAATCGGAATCAGTTGCAAACCTAAAATTTATGGTAGATCAATACCTGGCCGAACGTCTATCTACATCTTCCATTCAGCAAAATATTCCATCATTCAAGGCATTACGTCCCATGCTTTTGAATCCACATTCAATTTCTGATCTTGTGGCTGCAATACAAACAAGTGGCTCATCACATCTTGCACAAATTCCAAAAGACTCCTGCAGGATGCATGATAGTTTGTTTAGTGCTAGAACGGACTATCCTAAGGGGCTTCCTGTAAAGACCCAGCCTCAGAATAATTCAAGATATGCGCATGCTTGGAGCTCGCCATGCCACACACTTATAATGAAGTGCAGAGATGGACATTTTCCATCTTTTTATTTGAATAGGCGTAGTGTCCTGAACATCTTTAATGATGTAGTGGAACTGGAAGATGTTTCTTCAACTGACATTGAACAAATTGAATTTCTTTCTGAGTCTTCATGCACAGCAGTCAGACTTTGGATCCCATCTGGCGTGGTTATGAACACCATTTGGCAATCTAAAATGCGTCTGTTTGCAATGGAATTCTTAATTGAGCAAGATCCGGATCGCTTTGCTCAATGGTCTCAACAGGAATTTTAAAACCCAATACTTATCCGCGTTCACAGTTAACTTCCCAGCGATGGGCCCCAACACCTGAAGCAATACATCAGTAACCAAACCATCAGGGCAGGAGGGAGGATTACTCCTAAAAGTTTTGAGCCGGAGCACTCGAGGCCATTCACACCTACCGTCTTCTATAAAAATGTTGCCTCGCAAATATCACATCATGGCTTTACAAGAAACATGGCTGACTGTAGCTCCTTAATGGGATGGCTCCAACATATCATTGCTTCCAGCTCTTTCAGGCAAGGGGAGACCATCATCTGGGCTTTTAGTAGCAGTTAACTCAGCCTCTGGCCTTGAAATTGCTGCGTGGGCAGTAGAGAGTGCCTATATAAAGGCTGTTAAAATCACATACCACACTAAAACCATAGCACTGGTGAACTTATATCGCAACCCAGTAGCTATACATATCCATGCTCAGGTTGCACACACTGTCATTATGGGCGATTTGAACTTAGACTGCTGGGGCAAAAACTGTGCATCAAAAGAGGTGTTCACTTGGATTTACTACATGAAAGATCATAATTCTCATATGGTCAATGGTGCTGTGATAGGGGACATCCTGCCTCAATTTATCTGGCATAGAGGCAAAAGTAACAGTATCATAGATTATATCTATGTAGAGGCAAGTATGCTGCAGTCCATACAAAAACTAATCATGATTGACACCGATCAGAGCGATTATAGGCCTTTATCGATAGGTGTGCTTTGGAATATCGCCATCGGTTGCCCACAGGCTTGCCAGCAGGATCTGGTTATCAATGCCTCTAGAACCAGGCACCGTCTGAACCCTACCAAACTTGTTGCTTTTCATACGTTAATTTATACAGATAACCCTTTTTGTCACCCTTTGCAATACCCAGAGCTTCTACAAAGATTTGCTAATACCATTACCATTCCATATAAAAATCGTATACAACATCGCCACACTTTTGATCCTGAGGTCCGTCATAGACGAGCAGAATATAGCATCTAAAGAAAACCCTACTATTACCTACTACCCTACAAGCCTGACACATGCTGGCAAGATATCAAAACAGCAAAGTGCCATCATAAAAACTGGCTTAAAAGTAAGAAGTCTTTGCTTTATCAACAAGACAGTGAAGCCATGCTTACGGCCATGATGAAAAAGAACTCAGCTAATGTGTGGCAACTATTAAAAAAACCATTCATGCAATATACAAGCACACGCACAAATTAACAGTGTTAAGACGGAACATTGGGTACAACATTATACAGATGTATATGCTGATGCACAATATTCTAAATTGCCTGAAAGTTCACTTATAGGGCTTCTGTGGAATATTGACTTCACTCCTGAGCTTATTGAAGAACTAATTAACAAGACAAGTTCATCTAGAGCAGCGGGCCCTGACGGCCTGAGCAATGCAATGCTTAAAGAACACCCAGCTGTATGGTCCCACATATTATACACAATACTTCGAGAAACAATAAGAACGTGAATAGTTCTGCCATCATGGAAAACATCAATAATAATTCCCATATTAAAGAAGGGAGACCGTAGTCTTCCATGTAACTATCGGCCCATTGCGTTATTGGACGCTCCTGGGAAAATATTTACCAAATTGCTTCTCAGAAACTTCAACGCATGGACATTAGAACATCATCTTCGAGATCCCCAGCAAACAGGGTTTGTTGCGGGTATGGGCACAAATATTATTTTGTTTTGTTTGCATGCTATCAAAGGTCAATGTCAGTCATCTAAACAAGCCCTTTTTCTCACTTTCGTAGATCTTCATGCTGTGTTCGATTCTGTCTTGCGCTCCATTTTGTTGGCTAAGCTGCGCAGAGATCAATGTCCACCAACAGTGTTTGGTGTTATTCAGGCATTGCATTCTAACACCTCTGTTCGTATTAGATTGACACTAGAAGGAACTTTATCAGTACAAATACCAACAGCTCGTGGTTTGAAACAAGGATGCCTGTTAGCTTCGGCAGTCTTTAATTACTTTATTCATGACGCCAGGCATGCTTTTTCAAAAGCGATTTCAGACTCGCCAAAGCTTAATCAACAGGCTATCCAAACATTAATGTACACGGATGATTTAGTTCTTTTATCAAAAACTCAGATGGGCCTACGGAAACTTCTAACAGCCTTTCAGAAGTACATACACCAAAATGAGCTTACCATAAATATTGGGAAAACCCAGATTGTAACTTATTCCCCAAACGATCAGGGCACTCTTCATAAACGTGGTCCATTAACAAAATCGCCTTGACTATAGTACCTCAATATATATATCTGAATATCTATTTTGAAGGACATGGAACTGCTTTAGGCCAGATGGAGCATTTGGAGGTGAAACTAACCACAGCAATCTCCCAGGCAAACATCTTGATGCATAAATATGGCAAATTTTCTGTTAAACCCATATGGTCCTTTTGGTCTATGAAAATCGTGCCATGTCTACTGTACGGGCTTGAAACATTAGCAATTAACACCAGCTTTCAGTTTGATAAATGGGAATCGAAGTACTGGAAACAATAACTAGGCCTACCGCAATGCATCCCTCATGCCTGGATTAGATATGAGCTGGGGTTGGTTTCTCTCCAGGCACTCTATCATTGGCGCCTCTGTGCTCTATTCAGAAAGTGTTTACTTTCTACTGATAAAAATGTAATTCTGAAAATACTGTCTACTTATTTGTTCTCAGCCAATAACGAATTTGTGAGACTGTGGACGTGAAAGGTATATCAAATTTTAGTGGATGCCAATGTCTCGATTGATCAACTATTAAATAACCCTGAGAAAGCCAAATCCAGACTATATGAACTTGATTGGATTTAAACATGCGAGTTAAGAATGATGGCAAGGCGCACACTCTGGTTCCCAGTCACGTTTTCCTGCTGTAACAACAAATTGTCTTCTCCTTCAAACGTTTTCTTGACTCCATCAATCATCAGGGAGGCTGTGTTTCTTTTCCTTTTCAGGCGTGTCTAGTTACATTTCCTTTTCAGGTGTTTCAGGTTAATTCACATTGATGTCTATAAGGATTCTGGTACTTGTATTCTCACACTTTTTTCAATTGCAGGTGACTGGGAAACAACTCCCTTCAAAGCACAAATCTTACCCTTGATAGGGGGAGGGGAGAAACCATGTTTATGGCTCTCCATAGTAAGGCATGATGGCCCTGGTGCTGCAGCCTCTTGAGCCCGGGACTCCTGGAACTTAGTGTTAAGAATGATGGCAAGGCACACACTCTGGTTCCCAGTCAAGTTTTCCTGCTGTAACAACAAATTGTCTTCTCCTCCAAACGTTTTCTTGACTCCATCAATCATCAGGGAGGCTGTTTTTCTTTTCCTTTTCAGGCTTGTCTAGTTACATTTACTTTTCAGGTGTTTCAGGTTAATTCACATTGATGTCTATAAAGATTCTGGTACTTGTATTCTCACACTTTTTTCAATTGCAGGTGACTGGGAATCAACTCCCTCCAAAGCACAAATCTTACCCTTGATAGGGGGAGGGGTAAAACCATGTTTATGGCTCTCCATAGTAAGGCATGATGGCCCTGGTGCTGCAGCCTCTTGAGCCCGGGACTCCTGGAACCTAGTGTTAAGAATGATGGCAAGGCACGCACTCTGGTTCCCAGTCAAGTTTTCCTGCTGTAACAACACATTGTCGAGAGTGTGACCTTTGATGTGAGTAGGTTCTTTTATGCGTTGGGTGAGGCCAAAGTCAGTTAGAGTGTTTATGAGATCAGTGGCTTTGGGATCATTCACATCTTGGTAGCCTAAGTTAAAGTCGCCAAGTAGAAGGATTTGTGAGTTAGGTTTGGTGCTAGAGGTAAGAATGGACAATATATCATCAATAAATGAGGTGAGGGGGCAAGGGGGCCTGTATAGAAGATGGGCTGTAATAGTTTGGTTGGGGGATATAGGTAACTTGAAGTATAGAAGTTCAGCAGACGGAATCTGGATGTTAGCATCATCCTAAATTCGAGTGAGCTTTTGAATATGACGGCTATTCCTCCACCCTTGGATTGATTGGTGTCCCTATCTTGTCTAATGATGGAATAGTTGTCTGGAACTGCAAGGGAAAGAGAAGGTCTGGATGCAGTATGCAACCAGGTTTCTGTGATGGCCAAGAAGTCTAAGTTACCAGAAGTAATCATGTCTGTAATATCCAAGGCATGTGCCGAAAGGTATTGGGCATTAATCAGGGCCGCAATGAGCTTCTTATTATTTGCCTTGACGCGTCCCAAGCTGGAGTCTATATGCAAGCCTCTGGTTTCTGATGTGGGAGGTGCATGGTTGACTCCAGGGAGTGCAGGCGAATGCAGTCTTGTTCAAGGGTGTTTGTATAGGAGCATGACGACGGCTTGAGGTGCTACTAGCGTGCGGATAGGTAAGGGTAGTAGACAAATGGAGTCTCGTACCTAGTCTCATATTGCGGGCATAGGTGGCAATGGGCTGAGTCGGTGGAGTGGCTATGCTGGCTGTGCTGGGTGACTGATTGGTGGATGCACAACGGCATCTTGAACCAAGTCTCACATTTCTAGTGTAGGTGGTGCAAGGGTGATTCGGTATCGGTTTAGAGGCGAAGTGTTGGATCCAGAGGGCTGGGTCATTCAGATAAGGGTTTGGTACAGCCATGCTGGATAAGATAAGTGGAATGTGTGATGGGGAAGGGAGAGTAGCAGGTGTGGGAAGGAGGTGTAGCTGAGGACTGATGGTGTCTGAGGGCACAGTCAAGAGCAGAAAAGGAAATAGGACACAGGATCTGAAATACATTGATTGCCAATAAGTAAGCTGCAACTGGAGAGACCAATGCAGTAGGCAAGATGAGTTTAGAGTTTGGAACATTGTACACTCTACCACCGTGGGCTAAATGCAGTATTGATTGATTGATTGATTGATATTTTATTTCTATTGCGCTCGTACACAAGTGTTTCATAGCGTGACAAGGCAAGGGAGGGGAACAGGGGAGAACAAAACAGCGATCTTACTAGGCCCAGTGACATTGAGAACGCGCAAGTTCATGGGAGAGGGGGGAGGGGAAAAGCGCATGGAAGGGGGGAGAAGTGGAAAGTGCGAAGCAGAGGAGAAACAGATAAATATTAAATAAATAATAAAGGCAACAAACAGTGGTAATGCAGCCAGCAATTTCCAAGTGCTAGGTTTAAGGCAGCAGACAGGGTAGGTCTGATAAGTGCAGGAAGAAAAGGGGGGGCTGTATGGGTACAGATGCAGACCCCAGTGCAAGGGGGGGCCCAAAGGCAGTGTGGGAGGGTGGCAGGATGAGCATGTACCTGGGCCCGAAGGACAGAGGCTGGCCAAGTGCACGGTTCCAAGAGAGATCAGGTCAGCAGGGGAGAGGGGGAGCGAAGGCAGAAGAAACGAGGATGGTCTTGAGGTGCTTCCGGAACCAGAGATAGTTCTCCCCAAGTTTTAGAGTGGCAGGGAGGCTGTTCCAGAGGGAGGCCCCAGCCAAAGACAGAGATCTACCCCCAGCTCGTTTCTTAGAAAAACGACTGACCCTGAGGGATTTGGGGCAGAGGAGCGAAGAGCTCGAGAGGGGAGGTATTTGCGGAGGGATAGCTGAAGGTATTTTGGACCCAGGCCCCAGAAAGCCTTATGTATCAGTGGTACAGTGGGCTAAAGCAATATCAATGGCACAGAAGCTAAGTACAATGTCACAGGCACAGAGGGCTAAATGCAGTATCCACGGCACGGAGGGCTAAATGCAATATCCATAGCACAGAGGGCTAAATGCAATATCCATGGCACAAAGTGCTAAATACAATATCCATAGCACAGAGGGCTAGATGCAATATCCAAGGCACATAGGGGTAAAGCAATATCAATGGCATAGAGGCTAAATACAATGTCACAGACACAGAGGGCTAAATGCAATATCCAGGGACATAGGGCTAGATGAAATAACCATAGCACAAAAGCAAGTTTTTTGACAATGTCACAGGCACTGTGGGCTAAATGCAGTGCCCAACAATGTTAGGTGGGGGCGTAGGCAACACCTATTGTGTAGCAGTGCATAAGTGCACTATACATGTATGGACAGCAGGAAAACGTGCGCGAAGGCCAGCGTGTATCAAATGGATTGTGTATACTCAGGTTCCATTGGGCAAACAAGTTCATGAGTCAAGGTGTGGTGTACTGGGGATGGATGGAGGCACTGAGAGGGTCTGCTTACCATATAAATTGGAAAATGGGCAGGGGGTCGCGCCTGGCGACCGTGATGCGGCAAGACAGGCGAAGACAGAATCCTTCGTCTTGATCCTTAGTCCAAAGATCCGGTGATCGCCTTCCGGCGTTGGAAGGGCCTGCAAGTAGGTGGGGTGGGAGGGCCGATCTGGATGCAGCCAATCTGCTGCAGGCAGGGAGTTGCTGCTAGTCAACACAGGAGCTTTGTTTGGGCGCCGCCATTTTGGAGAGCGCGCGGCGTGCAATGCCGTAAATTGGCTTCAGGCAAATCAGAAATAAAAAAGGCAAATCGAATAGAGTAGCTGCCTTGCTCCGAAGCAAGTGCCACTCGTGATGCGTGTGAGGCAGTGGATATTCACAATCTTACCCCAATAGAGACGTGGGTGGATGGGGTACTGCTCCTCTTAATTTGCAGGAGAGCTGGAATACTGCAAGGGCTCCTGCCTCCGCAGCAGCTGTAGGGAAAATGGTGTAAAGTACTTTCAATCAGCCTCAAACACAAAGCACTTCAACTACTTCCATTTTAAAATCTAAAACCTTTCTTATACCTAAAACAAAGAACTATTGATGTCCCATCCCAATATCAACTCCTGTAACATCCGCACAAAAACAACCTAAAACATCTTCAATTTCAAGACGAGGTATTTTAACAAGTAAAACTGGCGTGGCACACAAACTACCCAAAAACATAATTTACCTATTACTGCTACTTAACTTATACATCAGAAAGTTCAAAACAGTAAAAATATCACAACAAAATGTCCCTAGTGCAGACTGTTGTAAAAGCCTTTCAAGCGCTGTTATTAGCAAAACCAAAAAACAACTTTAAAAAACTGCCTCTGGAACAATTCCATTATGTAAATTAAGATCTTCCATTTCGGACTGCATTGAAACTCCTGAACCAGATGTGCAAAATATTACTGAAGTCATTCTCACCATCTGAAAAACAACATTAAAAAGGAGAATTTTAGGACATTCAGCAATGTTAGCACAGATGTGAATTAAACGTGAGCAAATACATTTTAAAAATATTGATGAAAAATAAAACATCTGAGGATACTATAATACAACAAAAACAGTTCCATGGTAGTAGGTACAGCTAAAAAAAAATAAAACACTAAAAGAAAATATATAGAAATTGTAACTGTAGAAAAAGGACAAGAACCTGTACCTTCTAAAGATTCCAAAACATATCAAGTTGGTGACTCTGTGCCACTTCCAAATGTATCCAGTATTGAACCAGAGTATGCTCATTGTTTTTGAGGATGCTTAACATGTAGAACAATAATTCCAGAAAGAGAAACAAATGCTGCTGCTTGTCTGGAAAAAATAAAGTATCATCAATTAAGACATACCTTTAAAAAGTAAATATGTATTAAAACCAGGTCTCTTTTTACAATATAGCATACACATAAAAAGAAATATGTTCCCTTTAAAAAGTGTACTTTCTTGCCTATTGATAAATATGGACCATTGCTTTTTAATCTCTCTATATATAAAAGGGACATTTTGGGATATGTGTGTGTGCCTGTTTGAAATGTTCAGCATACTTTCCAACATGCTACAAACCTCACGTTTGGAATGTGGGTAGGTTCTGTGGTGTAGACATATGTTTTTTATGTGGTCTGCAATGCTTGGATATGTGTGTGTGTGTTTGTTCAAAATGTTCAGCATACTTTTGGCAACATGCTACAAAGCTGAAATTTGGCATCTGGGTAGGTTCCATGGTGTAGTCAATGTAAAAAGTATAAAATATAAATACACCTTTGTCTCTTTTTTTGTGGGAAATAGGGGGATAAGTGTGTGTGTGTCTGTGTGCAGCATGCTTCCCAACATGCTACAAATCTGGCATTTGGCATGTGGGCAGGGTCCATGGTGTAGACAATGTAAAAAGTATAAAATATAACAACAGTTATTTTTACATTCTCACAAATATAAATAATTCATATTTGACACAACTACATAAAATAACATTTACATATTTAAATTAAATACATTATAAAACGTAATAATTATTCAAATGAAATAGTACCTACATTTTATTACAAACAATGCACAACCTTAAAAAACACAGGAAATCATTTGAACAACATTTTTCTTTTTTATAAATGAGGTATGTTTAAACCAACAAAAACTTAAAATATAGAAACTAAACAAATAATAATATTAAGGTAACAACTTAGAAAATATATTATTAATACATTTAAAAAATTGACATTTATTGCAAATATCAGGGTAACCTTTGCTCTTCTATAAACATCCAATATTATTATTTGATAAATAAAATTAAAAGCATACGAACAAATCATGTTTTGTCGCGTAAAGGTATTAAACATGTAATCAAATTTACAAAGTTAATTCATCACCAAACAAACTATAACATATTTTTATAAAATAAAATGACTACTTAATTAATAACATATTATACATATATTTTATATATGCAGTACTTCTACGTCAAAATAAAATACTCAGCACATATTTTAAATCTTAAAAGTAACTTTAACATCACAATAAAAAAATCACTTTAAAACATAAACATTTAAACTGTTTAATGTGTATTAAAAAATCAATTACATTTTGCATTTACAAATATGTAATTCAGTAACAATAAACATAATATAAAATACAATATACAGTACACATAATCATAACATATACACTAAAAATGTTTACAATATAATACACACTATTTCGTAACATTTATTTTAACAAAAAGTATCAATCTATGCACAACTTTTACAATGTACAATTTGAGTCACATGTAATTTATAATATATTTTCCGTAAACACAAATACAAACAATCAGTTTCAACTCAAATACAATGACTAAATAATGCAAAATGTAAATAATAACAAATACAGCCCAAATATAATGCATTTTAAAACATAAATCAATAAAAAATATTTAATATCTGGATCAAACACAAACACATATGTATAATCCAAATGACATCACCTTGACAGCATTATTTTTTTATAACCAAAGCTAAATATTACAAAACAATAACAGGTTGAGGTAAGGTTACCATGATGTCTGGCAGTGAGGTCCTGCTGTCAAGGCCTATGGATGGTGTCTCTGCCAGTCCCATACAACATCCAGGGACTGGCATATGCTTGCCAGCAAGAAACTAACTTTGCCTTACTATAGCTACTGGCTCAGAGCCCCAGCAACTGGTAAGGATGACCGCCGCTGAGGTGCAAGCCCCGCTTGGCTCCCAGCCTGCCCTACTGTGTGTGCATCACAACTGGATGATGCTCACAACACCTGGATCTCTGCCTCCAAGCTGGGTGGCACAGCCGGCCCACAATGAAGGCCTGCAGTGAAGGTGTATGGATGGCATCTCTGCCAGTCTCTGCCGGCCATGCGACAATGCTCCACTTCTCTACTATCACTCTGCATTCTCTCAGTGCCTGTCCATACAACCCACTTCTTCAGGCTTGGGTATGTTTGTCTATGATACCTTAAACTATAATGTCTCCCACCTGTCTTCCATGACCCACTCGCTTCCTCCTTCCCCTACTTCCCCTACTTCCATGGCACAATCATTGTCCCCCTGATCAGGGCTGTACTATACGAGCGCCTGCATCCATGCTGCCTGACCCACCCACCACAGACCTACCTGCCACGCCTCCATGGTGCTCTTCCTTAAGGTGTGCCTACTTGTGCACTAAACTGATCCATGAACCTCTGCCCAATTCACTAAGATCATCAGCACACCAGCCACAACTTTGGCCCATGCCTACCCCATGCCTGCAAATCCCATGGACCGGGACTCATTGCAAAACACCACCAAAACGGTCCAGGTTCAACGTACATCCGCAGATCTTGCAGAAAATATACTGCCCCTTACATCTAGCACAACCTAGACTTGCCAGCCTAGAGCAGAACTCCCAGAGCCATGAGTCCCTTCACAGGACCACCAGACCTACCAAGCACATTTCCCCTAGTAATGCTTGGCATTCTGCCACCCATACCAAACAACCCACATGGTGCTGCCGAAACCCCTTCCCCCGTTCACAGCCAGATCGCAAGCTGCATCAGGTTTCCAGACCTACCACAACGGTCTCGATCTCACGACCCCGAGTGACCAGTTTCGGTAATTCTATCCTCCAATGTTGCACCCCCCCCCCTTGCTACATACCCCCACTACACCCCTCCCCGCAACTTAGGGCTCCATCATATGTACTTAGTGAAAGCACAGTTGCCACTTCACCTTCCATGCTGATACCTTGCACCCAAATCCAGTCCAAAGATTGTCCCATGCCCACAGTGCCTCCTGCCACACTACCTCTCTGGTGTGCCCTCCTCAACACCAGGTCAGTTATGGCCCATCCACATGAAATTCTTGACCACTTCACGGGAGATGACTTGGAAATTCTTGCCCTGACAGAAACTTAGCTGACTGCCACTGCCGGCCCAGCCTAATTCATTGCCGTCCCCACGGGCCATGCCTTGCTCCGATGCGGTAGACCCATAAAAAAAGCCGTCAGAGTAGCCTTTATTTACAAGGACCCCGTTGCATTATATGCCTCTATTTCTACCCACTCCCTGAATGTGAATCCGTTTCAGCAAAACTAAAAACCTCGACCAAACACTACCCTTACTATCCACCTCATCTACCACCCACCTGGTTCAAATGCCTCCTTCGAGGACGACCTTACACAGCTTATTTTATGCAACCTTATGCCTTCTACACAACTTCTTGTAATAGGCTACCTCAACCTGGGGTTCGGTGACCCCAATGACACAGATGCCATTGCCATATCTACCTCCCTGTCAGCCCTAGACTGCAACCAACTCATCACAGAGTGAACTCATTCCCATGGCCACATCCTTGACTAGCTGCTGGACCACAAAAGCAACATCTCCATCCTCTATAACCAACCATACCCATGAGCGGACCACCACACCATTGCCTTTACCATACCTATCACCTACAAATGCTCTAAGGAAGAGCCTTCCCCATCTAGCATCATCTGTCCCGCAGGTCACAGGATCTGACCAGCAGCATCATCCCCCTCATCAACCTTCTGCTCCCTTCCACTCAGGATCCCACATCCTTGGTGGATCACTACAATGCCTTGTTCCACAAGGCCATAAGTCACCTAACACTCCTGAAAGCCAGGGAATCCAAGAATCCAACACACCTCAACTCTTGGTTTACACCAGATCTTTGTGCCTCTCGAGCAGCAAAAAGAGCAGCGGAAGCCACTTGGCACAATACCCCGCCTTGGCCAACAAAACTAACTTCTCCAAACTGTCGCTCCACTACAAACAGCTTATTCTGAGCTCAAAAGCAACTACCAACAATGAAAGAATCTCCAATGCCACCTCTAGCTCCCGTGAACTTTTCTCCATTCTCGGGGAACTGGAAACTCCCATCTCCCCACCCTTCGCCATCTTGAAAGACAATTCCTGGTGCAACAAGATCCAAGACACCTTCACAGGCAAAATCACACAGTTACAAGCTAAAATAAAAGTGATACGATCATAAATACCAGCTGCCTGTCCCTCACCTCCTCCAGCCCAAGGTGACATCCCGCCCTTCAAGTTCTAACTGATTAGCACATCTACCCTGGCCAACATCAACGCTGGCCTCAAACCATCTTCTTGCAATGGGACATATGCCCAGCTTCCCTGCTCAAGGAATGCAGTGACCCATTACTTCCTATCAATGCCACCATCATCAATGCCTCCTTTGCCTCCTGTACCGTCCCACCTGCCTTGAAAGAATCATGAATCTCACCATTGCTTAAAAAACCCACCCTTGATCCGGCCATCCTTGCCAACTAATGACCCATCACAACGGTCCCCTTCTGCATGAAACTCGTGGACATAGTTTACAATGTACAAATCCAGTCCTTCGTAGAACACCACCACATTCTGGTGACTCGCCTACCAGGTTTCCGTCCAAAACATGGGACCGAAACAGCCCTATTAGATTGAAAAATTACCCCAACGACCAGGGCATCCTCTCCTTGCTCCTACTACTCTACCTCTCAGTGCTGTTCGATCTCGTTGACCGCGAAATCCTGTGTCATGCCCTTACGACCTCACACCACTTCTCCATCGAAGCTGCCAAACTTATTTTATTTATTTTATTTTTTTACATTTGTATAGCGTGCAAAGCAGCCCACAAGCATAGTGGCGCTGTTACTTGAGGGGAACTTAGTTACAGGGATGACAAGTGGGATAATCATATATAGCATTGGGCATTTAGTCAATTTGACATGCGTAACATAGTTGCAGCACATGGGTATCAAGGTATTAAGTACATTTGTGCATGGATGTCATAGTTAGGGGTGCACTATGAGGTTAGCATGAATTAAATAGGAAGAATGTAGGATTCATTAAGTGAATAGTGAGGTCTTCATGGCTTTTTGGAATTCTAGGAGTGATTCTTCTGCACAAAGAGTTGGTGGAAGGGCATTCCAGAGAAGGGGCGCTAAGTAGGGGAAGCTGGCGACCCCTGCTCTCGCTCTTTTTACCAAGGGTACTGTTAGCATATTTGAATAAAGCGTTCTTGTTGGCCTGGTTGAGGTAGATGGATGAATCCTTTGTGATAACTAGGCAGGTGCTGAGTGGTGTATGCATTTATGGGTGATAGCGAGTGAATTGAATTTGAATATCACCCGTTTTTTTATTGGGAGCCAGTGCAGTAGCTTTCTGGCAGTGTATATGCGCTCTCTTTTGGAGATGCCTTGGGCTTCGTGAAGGGCACTGTTCTGGATGACTCGCAATTTTTCGAAGTTTTTGGTGGCTGTCCCTAGGAAGAGTACTTTGCAATAGTCCAGCCTTGAGCCTGTGATGGCCCTGGCTATGTTAGTTCAGATTTCTTTGGAGAGGAACAGCATTACTGCGTTTAAAAGTTTTGCATGGGATGCTGCTGCAGAGGGTATGGCATTCACTTGTCGGGTCATGGATAGGTTGGAATCAAAATAGACCACCAGGGTTTTCACTGCATCAGATACTGGGATCTTAATAGAGTCAACAGTGAAATGGCTAAACTGTGTGTCAAGATTTTTGAGTGTGTCAGAGGATCCTACTAGGAGGAGTTCTGTTTTGTCAGAATTGAGGCACAGTCCGTTAGCTGCCATCCAAGATTGGATGGTGTTGTAGATATTATTGAGGGTGGTGGCGGCAGTGTCATAGTTACCTGTGAGAGTGATGAGGATCTGGATATCGTCCGTGTAGTTGGTGTAGGAGATACCCAGAGCGTCAAGGATGAGGAAGAGGGGGTGGGTAAAGATGTTGTAGAGAGTTGGAGAGAGGCAGGAGCCGTGAAGCACTCCACATAGCATGATGGTGGGTGACGCGGCAGCTAGGTCCGAGAACACTTGCATGGTCCTTCCATGTAGGAAGGAGGTGATTCAAGCTGTAGCACCTGTGGAGAATTTGGCTGTGGCGGTGAGGTGATGGAATAGTACGCTGTGGTCAACCAAGTCAAAGGCCGTCGAGAGGTCCAGAAGGAGAAGCAGGGCTGATTTCCCCAAGTCTCTGGCGTCATCCATCTTGTTTTTTAGGTCTAACAGGGCGGTTTCAGTTCTGTGTTTGGGGCGGAAGCCGATTGTCACAACCCTAACAGATTGTTCTCCTAAATTAATTGTTGTACCTGGAGGTAGGCTGCTTTGTCCAGTATTTTGAGTAAGAAAGAGACCGTAGTGATGGGCCTGTAGTTGTTGGGGGATGTGGGGTCGAGGGTGAGCTTTTTTAACAGAGGGCGGACCCATGCTTCCTTGAGACAGGTAGGGACGTTCCCTGTGGCAAATGAGGTGTTGACGAAGGCTGTCAGGAAGGGGGCGAGGGAGTCAGCACAATCCTTGATGATTGCGGCAGGGCATGAGTCACCTTTGCAATTGGATGGTTTCATGGTTTTCATGAGGCTGATCATGTCCTGTTCATGAATGGCTTTGAAGGAGAAGGGTGTATTGGTGTTTGGGGAGGATGTGGGTATGGGGGTGGAGGGTGTTGGCGAGTGATTGTTGGGTGGTTAGAATATTGGCTTGGAGGAGGTTGAGTTTGTTGCCCATGGCTGTTTGGATATTGTCACACCAAGCCTTGTCTTTGGTGAAGTTCAAGGGGGCAGGGTTGGGGGTCTCCAGTTCTCTGAATATGGAGAAGATTTCTTTCATGTTGGATTTGGATTCAGCGATTCTGCTTTCAAAGGAGTTAGCTTTGGCGAGGGTGATTGCTTTTTTGTATTCTCTTGAGAGTGTTTTAAAGTTAAGTATGTCAGAGTCAGATCGGGAAGTTTGCCATTGTGCTAGTGCAGTCCGCTTCTTGGTACGGAGATCGATGAGATCTGGGGTGAACAATGCATTGGCGTGACTAGTGGGTTTGGCTTTGCAGGGTTTGAGTGGGGCAATAGAGTTTATTGCTGATTTGATGGCAGTGTCGTAGGCTAGGGCAAGGGGCCCCTGGGTCAGTGGAGAAGGGTGGTCGGAAGGTAGGGCCTTGTAGTAATGGGAGGAGTCTTTCCTTAGTGAGTTGGTGGGAGCTTCGTGCTAGGGTAGGTGGTGAGGGGGTACATGGGCGAGAGGATGTTCTGGTGGTAGGGATGTCAAAAGTGATGATATGGTGGTCAGACCAGGGGCTCGGTACATTGCCTGTGATGAGTGTAGGACAGTTGTGGTGGGCAATCCAGACGAGCATCCTGCCATGGGTATGGGTGGGGATGGTGATGGTATTTCAGAATCCTAAGGTCTGAAGGGCTGAGTTGAGTGCTTTGGCTGCTGGGTCCTTCGTGTCATTAAGACCAAGGTTAAGGTCACCAAGTAAGATGGCTTTGGAGGCTTTCTTTAGGTTGTCTGAGAGGAGGTGGGTGAGGGAGGCCTGGAAGTCACCTATGAGGCCTGGGGGGCGGTATACAAACTGAATAGTGATGGTGCAGTGGTGAGAGAGGTTGAGTTTTATTTGAAGGTAGTCACTGTTGTTGTTCATGGTTTTGTCAACCTTCCTGATTGAGAGGGAGTCTTTGGCTATGAGAGCCACGCTGCCCCCTTTGGAGGGGCGGTCTTGCCTAGTGACTGAATAACCTGTTGGGAGAGCCATACATAGTGCAGGGCCTGAAGCTTCATGTAGCCATGTTTTGGTCACCATAAGGATGTCTAGGTTATGCAAGATTATGAGGTCATTGATGTCTAGCGCGTGTGCGTTGATGGAACAGGCATTGACCAAGGCACATTTAAGGTGGGAATCAAGTGGAGTTGCATGAGGGGCAACATTAGTAATGGTGGCATAGGGGGTCACATTTTCAGGGGTCATAGGCATAGAAACAGCATTATTCATAGCAACACAATGCATGGTGGGGGTAGTTAAATGTGGAGGAGTGACATTTGCAATGGTGGCATTGGGGGTCACATTTTAAGGGGTCATAGGCATAGAAACACCAGTATTCATAGCAACACAATGCATGGTGGGGGTACTTAAATGTGGAGGCTCCAGATTTGCAATGGTGGCAGTGGGGGGTCACATTTTCAGGGGTCATAGGCATAGAAACAGCAGTATTCATAGCAACACAATGCATGGTGGGGGTACTTAAATGTGGAGGCGCGACATTTGCAATGGTGGCAGTGGGGGTCACATTTTCAGGGATCATAGTCATAGAAACAGCAGTATTCATAGCAACACAATGCATGGTGGGGGTACTTAAATGTGGAGGCTCCATATTTGCAATGGTGGCAGTGGGGGTCACATTTTCAGGGGCCATAGGCATAGAAACAGCAGTATTCATAGCAACACAATGCATGGTGGGGGTAGTTAAATGTGGAGGCGCGACATTTGCAATGGTGGCAGTGGGGGTCACATTTTCAGGGGTCATAGTCATAGAAACAGCAGTATTCATAGCAACACAATGCATGGTGGGGGTACTTAAATGTGGAGGCTCCATATTTGCAATGGTGGCAGTGGGGGTCACATTTTCAGGGGTCATAGGCATAGAAATAGCAGTATTCATAGCAACACAATGCATGGTGGGGGTACTTAAATGTGGAGGCTCCAGATTTGCAATGGTGGCAGTGGGGGTCACATTTTCAGGGGTCAAAGGCATAGAAACAGCAGTATTCATAGCAACACAATGCATGGTGGGGGTAGTTAAATGTGGAGGCGCGACATTTGCAATGGTGGCAGTGGGGGTCACATTTTCAGGGGTCATAGTCATAGAAACAGCAGTATTCATAGCAACACAATGCATGGTGGGGGTACTTAAATGTGGAGGCTCGATATTTGCAATGGTGGCAGTGGGGGTCACATTTTCAGGGGTCATAGGCATAGAAACAGCAGTATTCATAGCAACACAATGCATGGTGGGGGTAGTTGAATGTGGAGGCACGACATTTGCAATGGTGGCAGTGGGGGTCACATGTTCAGGGGTCATAGGCATAGAAACAGCAGTATTCATAGCAACATAAAGTAGAGTGGCGGGGGTGTTCTTAGAAGTGACCCTAGTGGTGTGAGTCTTGGGAGGCTGGTTCGTGTCTGTGGCTGGGCGAGTTAATTCTGTGGGGCGTGTGGCAGGTAGCATAGTCTTGGTAGGCTTTGTATGATGATTGGCTGCTGCCGTTGAGGGACCAGGCATCCGTATCCGACACCGTTTGTAAATGTCCGGTGCTGAAGTGTGGGCGATAGAGGCGTTGGATAGGCCCAGGGTTCTTGTGAGTAGGCGTGCGTTGCGGGCGGTTGTAGTTGGAGGAAGAGAGGTGAGGGGGGCATTGCTTGTGCGGGCCCTTACTCGTACTAACCTGACGGCTAGACTTTGTGACTGGGAGGGGTAGGTAGCAGCAGATCGCTTACCTTGGGTTGTGAACATATGCTCCGGGCCGACAGCAGGCGACAAGCAGCGAAGAGCTGCAAAGAGCATTGGCCTTTTCTCTTGGCCTTCGCTTGTTGGCTTCGCCTCACAGACTTCTACCGCCTCCATTTAAAGCAGGAGGGGAGGGGCAGGCAAGCGGACGCAGAGAATGAGGACCTGGGCAAGCAGCAGTGATTTGGGCGGCAAAATTTGTTGTTGTTGATGTTCCCATGGCAACGGGAGAATTGGCATCCATCTTGGGGGCATCTGAGTAGGATGCACACGCAACGGCATGGGGGACAAAGGAACACATGGTTGTTCCGAAATCAAAGCAAACAGCTGATCCAGCATCCAGCTGGCAGAAACGTGCTCGCAGCGGAGCCTTGTACTTGGCCGATAGATCCTCACGAGTATTTGACGGAGAGGATGCTGCAAAACCAACATTCACATCCTGCAGGCTACCCAAGTCTACAGTGTCTCTCCTACCCTCTACAATGTGTATACTAAGCCCCTGTTCGACTGCCTCAATGTCCTTGGGATCTCTTACACTAACTACACGGGCGACACCCAAATTCTCATCCCCTTGTGAACACACTAGGGACACCCTCAAAATTAATTCCATCTACGAAGCTATCCAATCCTGGATGGCCACACATAGCCTCTGGCTCAATGATGAAAATACAGAGCTGCTTCTCACCGGGCCCCCTGCCCTGCTGGCAAATCTACCTCAGGCCTACAAATCTTTCATCATTGATGGCCACAACATTGACGTCGTCTCCTTGGTCAAGCCCCTTAGCGTCTAACTGATCTCCTTGTTGACCATGTCCCGCCAAGTCAACCACATTGCATCATGATCTGTTTATGCCATTAAACTCATCAGTGCCAGCAAACCGTTCCTCAGCACCACAAACCGACTTGAAGATGCCCAGGCACTCATAGGGTCAAAATTGGACCATTGCAACTCCCTACTCTGTGGCACTTCTGAAAAGAACCTGCATGAACTTCAAACAATTCAAAACAATGCCCTCAGGGCGGCACTTGATGTTGGCAAACAGGACCATATTTCTGAGGCTAGAAAAACTGCCCACTCGCTCCCAGTCAAGGAAGAATGAACTTCAAGATTCTGACCCTCACCAACTGCTGTCTGTCAAACGATGCACCACACTACCTAGCTGACAAATAAAAAAAGAACTTGTCAGCGAGGCCTACAAGCTATTCTTACAAACATTGCTAGTCATGCATAGGTTCAAGCAGTCTAGAGCAGGTGGCACGAGCTTCCCGGTCCACACACCTGCACTCTGGAACAAGTTACCGGCCCACTTACAAGACGAGCTGTCCTACAATGCCTTCAGAAAGCAGCTCAAAACATGCCTTTTCAACTGACATTCACTCCCCTCTCCCTCCCCCTTCTCCCTTCTTTTTTTCTTTCACCTGGCACTAGCACCTAGATTCCTGTAGGCTATGTGTGCTGTTATAAATGTACAAATAAATACATAAATATCTGATTTAAATATATTGATGACATAGATTTATGCTGTTACCTTGATAATATGATTTCTTTTGTTTGTAGACTTTACGTTTTTTCTGATTTTACGTGAACACTTTTGTAAAAAAAAATTGTTTCCAATAATATATTACACGGCCTGCAGTATTTCTGCATTACATGGTTGGTGAAAAGCAGTTTTGTGATGGCTTATAACATGGGCATCACTCAATGAAACTGAATGCAATTTTTGAATTTTATTCTAGACCTGATTGTGCATGATTTTGCAAAGTGTGGTGCTAATTTGTAAAGAGGGAACAAAATTAGAGGGAGGGTCCCAAAATATTGTAAATGCTTATAAATGTGGTGTCATTTGACGAATCTGAACAAAAGTTGGCATAAAGATTTTAGATCTAGATATACATGTTTTTATAAAGTTTGGTGGGATTTTGTCAAGAGGGGCAATATTAGAGGGGGGTCTCAACATTTTAAATGGCTTATAACTTTGTTGCTGTTTGACGAATGTGGACAAAGGTTTTCGGAAAGATTATAGACCCAACCTTGAATGTCTGTGCAATGTCTGAATGGATTTGGTCAAGTGGGGGCTAAGTTATATGACTATTGCATGCACGTACATTTTAACACTTTTTAAAACATTGGTGGATTTGGAGCAAACTCATTTAAGGAGCATTGGCAAGGACCTAAAAACATGGTTTTGCAAATGTTATTTTGTTTAAAGTGGCATAATGCAGGTACAACAACTAGTGATATACTTTTGGTGATGGAGGTATAGCCTGTGGCAATGGGCAGTGGCCAGATTGTCTGGGTCATGACATAAGCCGTAACCCGGACAATTTGGCTACTTGCCATGACCACGATGGACCAGCGATGGGGTTAAAGTGGACATGGCCATCAGGAACCGGCTATGTGGTAAAGTATTTCAAAATTGGGATAGGTTTGAAAGGGAAAATGTGCTTGTGGGTACAGGTTGAAGTGTTGAATGGGATTGCAGCACATATGCATGAGGAGGGTCAGCAAGAACTGGAAAGCATGGTTTGCAAATATGTCCTGTGTTTTTTTTAAGTGTAAAATGTAAGTACAAAACACAGTGATATAACATTGGTGTCTGGGCAATGGGCCTGGTCATCAGCAAGGAGAAATGTGTATTGTAATTTGCTTATTGGAGCATGCGGCATGGCCCAAGCAGTAGGTTTGAATGGGAAAAAATATTCTTCTTGCGGTTACAGCCTGAAGCAGTGGACTAGATTACAACAAACCTGCGTGATGAGCATTAGCGACGACCTGAAAGCATATTTTTGAAAATATGTCTTGTGTTTTATTTTTCAAAAGTGTAAGAATGTAAGTTGAAAATCTTGTGATATACATTTGGTGTCTGGGTAGTGCGCCTGGACCTCAGCAAATGTAAATGTGTACTCTGATTTGCTTATTGGGAATGCGGCATGGCCGAAGCCTATGCCCCATGGATTTGGAGAGTGGGCATGGCTGCAAGTCATGAGTACTGGCCATTTGTTGCAATATTAGGGGTATAGTGGACACTGAGGTAGGTGAAGTGAATAATAGGAGTGGTTTGGTTTGCTGGGGTCATGGTGGAGCCTTATGCCGTAGTCAATTGAATGATGATTTCCATCCCAAGCATCTGCTGCTGATAATGACAAGCATAAGTATGTGTTGCCAAAAATATATTTTTAAAGTAGGTTTATATTTTTTTTATTACACAGCCATGCTAGTGGCTGTGTAGTTATGGTTAAGTTGCTAATCCCATAGGAAGAGCACCTTTTGGACAGCTTATAACTTCACTCCCCCGGGACGAATCACTGCCAAACTTTGCAAAAGAAGTATATGGCCCACTGTGAATTTTGGTGATGTTTGGTCAAGGGGGGGCAAAGTTATAGGGGGGTCCCAAAACTTCTGTTTTTCCCATAGACATAATGGGTAAACATTTTGCTCACGCCTACAGCCCAAACCGCTGGACGGATTTTCACCAAATTTGTGGCAGGAGCGGCGGCTTGGTCCCAAAAGCATGCTTTTGTTAATTTGATGTAAATCTGTCCAGTAGTTTCTTTTTAAATGATCAAAACGTAAGGCAATCAAATTAATGATATTTATGTCCACTCCGTGGATACACTTCGCTGTTCGCTCCGCGGACAGGACACGGATTGGCCAATCGGCTCGCGTCATGTCTGCGGACATGCGACGTGCTCTCTGATTGGCTGGGGTGAAGCGTGAAGTGCGTCAGATTTTTGGGAATGGCCGACATCTTGGATTTGCGTCCGGTGTCCACGGGCATCACAGTAAAACATATAAAAAACACAACATTGCACTTGTCAAACTTATGAAATAATCTTTGGGGAGGTGAGAGGTGATGAGGATGGGATGGAATATGGCTTCAAGAAGCAAAAAAATGTGCGTTAACTAAAAAAAATCCGAACACTAAGGAAGCACGTAGCAGTGTAGACCACGCTCACGCATAGAAGAGTTCATGTGGTAAAGCGCACGCGCACAACTACTTCACCCGCTATTGACATATACTGCGCCAGTCAAAACGCGCAGACAATTTCTTTTTCAAATTCGCATGCGTGCTCTTAGCAGATGAATCTGAGCTCACACGCGCCTCATCTGAACACGCACACATGTTGAAGAAAACACACAGAAATGATGACCGCGCACAGGCGTTAACGGAAAACACGTAACAGTGAAGACCGCTCACACACACTTTAGATAACACGTAGCTGCGAAGACCACACACATGCGTTGTAGAAAACACATAGCTGCGAAGACCGCACACACACACTGTAGATAACACGTAGCTGCGAAGACCACACACATGCGTTGTAGAAAACACATAGCTGTGAAGACCGCACACACGCACATTTAGATAACACGTAGCTACGAAGACCACACACACGCATTGTAGAAAACCACGTAGCTGCGAAGACCACACAGGCGCATTATTGAAAACACGTAGCTGCGAAGACCACGCACACGTGCTGTAGATAACACATAGCTGAAGTTGAAGGAAGCACATAGCAGTGTATCTTTTTCAAACTTGCACGCGTGCTCTTAAAAGATGAATCCAAGCTCATACGTGCCTTATCCAAACACGCACACGCGTTGAAGAAAAACACAGATAAATTAGATGAATCCGAGCTCACACGCGCCTCATCTGAACATGCACACACGCTGTAGAAAACACATAGCTGCAAAAACCACACACACATGCTGTAGATAACACATAGCTGCGGCGACCATGCAGACGTGTTGTCGAAAACACATAGCTGCGAAGACCACGCACATGCGTTGTAGATAACACGTAGCTGTGAAGACCACGCACACGCGCTGCAGATAACATTTAGCTGAGAAGACCGCACATACGTGTTGAAGGAAGCACGTAGTGGTGTATCTTTTTCAAACTCGCACATGCGCTCTTAAAAGATGAAACCAAGCTCACAAGCACCTCATCCGAACACGCACACACGTTGAAGAAAAACACGCAGAAATAATGACCCCGCTCAGGCATTAATGGAAAAAACATAGCTGTGAAGACCGCACGCATGTGCTGTAGATAACATGTAGCTGAAAAGACCACGCACACGTGTTGAAGGAAGCATGTAGCGGTGTAGATCATGCACATGCGTAGAAGAGTTCATGTAGCAAAGCACACGCGCTTAGGAGATTTCACGCAGCAGAGAAGTATGTGCACATGCATTGGAGGAAACACGTATCAGTGAAGACAGAGCAGAGTTAGTGACACGAGCAAATGAAAACCGTGCACGCGCACAACTACTTCACCCGCTCTTGGCAAAGTTTGGTGAGATTCTGTCAAGAGGGGGAAAAACTAGAGGGGGGTCCCAAAATTATGGAAAAGCTTATAAATGATGTACCATTTGACGAATCTACACTTAATTTGGGAACTGATAATACATATAGATGTAAATGATTTTGGAAGTTTGGTGGGATTTTGTCAAGAAGGGCAAAATTAGAGGGGGGGGTCCCAAAATAATGTAAAGGTTTATAAATATGGTGCCATTTGACAAATCTACACAAAGGTTTGCAAGAAGATTATAGATCTAGATATACATGTTTTCGTAAAAGTCTGAATGGATTTTGTCAAGTGGGGGCCAGGTTATATGACGATTGTTTGTGCATATATTTGACACTTTTGAAAAAATAAAACATTGGTGGATTTCCAGCAAACTTGTGTAAGGAGCATTGAGAAGGACCTGAAAGCATGGTTTAGCAAATGTCCCAGTGTTTTATTTTTTGACCAGTGTCATAATGTAGGTACAAAAAAAAGTGATATACCTTTGGTGACTGAGGTGTAGCCTGTGGCCATGGGCAGTGGCCACATTGTCCGGGTCATGGAATACGGTAATGATCTGGATAATTTGGCTACTGGCCATGACCATGAGGGACAAAACATGGGGTCAAAGTGGCCATGTCCTCCTTGGACTGGCCTTGTGGTAAAGTTATTCGAAATTGGGATAGCTTTCAAAAGGAAGAAAAATGTGCTTGTGGTAATATGGTCATAGAGTTCTCTTGTTGCCTTCTGTAGGCTGCCATGAAAAGCGAAGAGGGGCCCTGTATGGAACCCTGACTTCCCTTTCCCTGGTGGCCATCTTGGTAAAAGATTTTCCTTCCTACACCGGGACGCTGCAGGCGTCCCGATGTGGGAAGAAAAATCCTTTTTTTTAGCACCCCGGCTTCCCGCTTTGGGAACCTAGGGTGCTAATGGCCTTCATTCCCCATTACAGGGGCTGGAATAGGGTGGTAATGGTCCAGAGACCTCTTTATCCACCCTTGCTTTGCTTGGGCTGGTAATTTGGCTGCCTGGCCGGTATCCACCGTTCCAGTCCCTGGAACATAGGATGAACACCACAATATTCCCATTAGCATAACACAAAATGCAAATGGAAATGTTGGAAAATCTTATTGAGTATATGTACTTTACTGAGCAATATAAAGTAGATGGAATATATAAGTGTTTTTTTTAGTGTTTTTTTTAGTTCTATTTTTTAACTGTGAAAGGTGGTTCCTAAAGGAACATTACTTTTGTTGTTTTTGGATGTATTTTTTTTGGCAGGAGAGTTAAGAACGAAAGGTGGGGAGGGAAATGAGGGAAGAGGTGCCAAAAACTAATATGGAGGGGTAGGTGGACAGGGGAAAATGTTGTGTGTGTGTTATTTCTAAGGTAGGGGGCAGTGTTTTTCATGCTCCTTGATTACAGTAGTGGTGGTGGCTCTTGGGAAGGAGGGATAGCACTAGCTGATGTCATTTTAAATAAATAGCAGTTTTGCTGAAAGTATGTACAGTGTACTCGATTGTTAATGGATAATGAGTAAGAATAGGTGTTGGAGCAGTGCAATGGAAATGTTGAAGGTGAAAGTTCTTAGATCAGTAGAAAATACAGTTCCGAATTGCCTGTGAAGCACAGATCTTATTGTGAAGTGCGGACGGGTTCTCGGACACGTCATCATGCTGCTCGCCAGCGTATGGTCATGTGGCACTGTCTGGAAGAATTTTGCATACTGTGAAATATGTAATAAGTAGCTAATAAAACCCACTTACTGCATAATTGCATTATTGCAAACAAAACCCAAAAAGACAACAACACATACAAATATGAGTATATACAGGGAAAGTGAAGTAACCAAAAAAACAGCAGTATCACCAGACAATCTTCATAACCTAACTGATTATCTTCTTGCACAGAAATGATTGCTCTGCTTCAAAGCTACTACTTCCCTATGTACAACTATCACATGATGTGACTGCACCCTAAAGAAAGTAATGCAAATACAAATATGAGCATATCCAGAAAAAGTACAGTAATAAAAAAATAGCATAACAATAAGAAAGTGTTGATAACCTTACTGATTATCTTCATACACAGAAAGCATTGCTGTCTTTCAAGTGTGCATTTTCCCTATGTATATGTTTCATATGCTGTGAGTGGACCCTAAGTGAATTATTGTAAGAACATATTTTTTTAGTATAAGTCTACAAATGTAGTACTTTTAGAATGTTTTTGTTCCTAACTATTACTGGCCAAGATATATCAGTAAAGGAAAAAAGGGCGAGCCAGACATGTGATGTCATCAGTGATGTCCTGGGTGTTAGTCTTAGCAGTGCACGGTGGTGGCGCGAGTTAAGATTGCTTAGCTTACTATAACTGGCAAATTTCAGGTTCTTTCGGTTTTACTTGGAACCATAACGTCCCTTTAACAAAGTTTTTTACTGAATTTCATAGGTTTTTAGTAGCGCAACTTAAACATAAGGTCCCTCTAACAATGTTTTTACTGAATTTCATAGGTTTTTAGTAGAGCAACTTAACCATAATGTCCCTTTAACAAAGTTTCTTTACTGAATATATATATATATATATATATATATATATATATATATATATATATATATATATATATATATATATATATATTACATGGACGCAGTAACGTCCATGTAGTTATGGTTAAGTTGGTGTTTCCATAGGAAGAGCATTTTTTGGGTGGCTTACAACTTTCGCTCCCTCTTTTGGAGAGGTTTGGTCCAGGGGGGCAAAGTTATAGGGGGGGTCCCAAAACATTTGTTTTTTCCCATAGACATAATGGGAAAAAACTTTGTTCACGCCTACAGCCCAAACCGCTGGATGGATTTACACCAAATTTGCAGCAGGGGCGGGGGCTTGGTCCCGAAAGCGTGCTTTTGCAAATTTGGTGTAAATCCGTCCAGTAGTTTTTTTTAAAATGACCAAAATGTAAGGCAAAAATATTAGTGATATCTCCGTTCGCTTCGCGGACGGACTTCTCTGTTCGCTCCACGGACAGTGCCCTGATTGGCCAAGCTGCTTGCGTGATGTCCGCGGACACCCGATGTATTCGCTGATTGGACGGCGTGGTGCGTGAAGCGCGTCAGATTTTCTGTGGCGCCCGCCATCTTGCATTCGCGGACGACCGCGGACAGTGCGGTGAAACTTGGATTAAAAATTGTATTTAGTGGAGTGTGTTGGTGTGTAAGAGTAATTGGGGAGGGTGGGGGAGTATGAGGTTCAATGTTCTGTTTTTTTTATATGCTAGACGCTTTTGTTGTGTTCGATTTGTCTGCGGACAACACGGCTGTTCTGAAATGTTCTATATAAACTAAATGGTGGGGTGTTCTGGGGACAGAGTATGTGTCCGTTTTGTTCTCAAGCAAGCTAAAATTGAGCTAAGAACACTCGCAGTGTCCTTAAACTTAAATGTTCGTACATAAACAAAATGGGGGTGTCCTGAGGACGCTGTCCGTATTGTACTCTGGCAAGCTGAATGTGTTCTAAGAACACTTGCGGTGTCCTGAAATGCTCTGATTACTTACCGGTAATCTTCATTACTCCTAGTCCTACTCTTCCTCGTCACAGTACTGATGACCCTCCCCACCCTCCCTGCGGGGAAGGTCCCATGCTCCGGCTTGGTAACATGAAACTGAGTGATGTGGATGTGGGGGAGGAGTTAGAGAAATTTAAAGAAATAGAAGAAGGTCCTGTGTCGGAGGCAGGGGCCTCATGAAGTACGTACTGGGACGAGGAAGAGTGGACGTGGCGGTAATGTTTGCAATTAAACAAAATGGGGGTGTTCTGAGAACGCTGTTCGTATTGTTCGTTGTCAGGTTGAAAGTGTTATAAGAACCCTCCTTATGTCCGTTGACATTACAATTTCCTATGGCCCTTGCCCGACTTTTTGTCCACCAAACAAACGATAAATCAGGCTGCTGTGCATCGACATTATGTGATAATCCTATCACTTGCCCCATCGACCTGGCTGACCTGCTTTTGCGACACTAAATCATATCTCCCGCCCCTAAACCTGACATTATCAAAGCATTCATATTCCCTGTCTCTCTCCGTGAAGGTACAGGGTGTGTAGCCAAACACGCCCAGTCGTCTCCAGTCCTACGCGACTTTACACAGAACCCGGAAAACAACACAGATCATCTCACAACACAGCGCGCAACAATTCAGAATATGAAACTGTGATTTAAAAGCAAACAGCAAGATTGTACATTTCGTAAAGTACTTTTATTTGACATCAAATGTTTAGAGAATATTCAGCGATTTGCATTTGTCTTTGCTGTCGATCCGCATAAGTTCATCTTGAGTCACGCTCTGTTCCTTTGCGGTTCCTACGCGACTTTACACAGAACCCGGAAAACAACACAGATCATCTCACAACACAGCACGCCACAATTCGGAATATGAAACTGTGATTTAAAAGCAAACAGCATGATTGTACATTTCGTAAAGTACTTTTATTTGACATCAAATGTTTAGAGAATATTCAGCGATTTGCATTTGTCTTTGCTGTCGATCTGCAAAAGTTCATCTTGAGTCACGCGCTGTTCCTTTGCGGTACACAGGGTGTTGGTTTATGATAAAATAAGCACTATGGTGGCACTGATAATCGGAAGGCTGTTCCAACAACGAGGCATTAGACCACCATAATGGTTGGTATGTTGCTTCTAGCCGCTAGTAATGCGTAAGGGCATATTGGTCCTTGGCGATTGTCCCATAAAATGGTGAGGGTCATGAAGTTGTTTAGAAGTAGCTGCACCTGGCAGTTAAAAAATCCATGGCCCGGGGTCTGAAAATCGTGGCATCACAGTACTGGAGGACATACCTGTTTTAAAAAACATAAATTAGTCTCACCAGCCGATCTTCATTAAAAATATTCATTTTATTTATTAGGGCGTGAAACTATTTGCTAGCGAGGATAGTGCAACGGAGTATGTTAACTTATTCCCATTAACCTACCCTCTGTCCTCTGCCTTTTTCAGAGCCCTCTAAGCGACAGGGGACCAATTCGGCAGTGATAGTGCGCGGTAGAAAACACTATGCCACATTGAAGGAACAAGTACAACTTAACCGGGCTTTAACGCCACGCTATTGTTATTATATTCCGGTATAAAATAATCTAAAGGGTTACTTACATTATATTGGCATTTTCCATTGTCTAGGCGTAGTGCAGTCCCAAAATACGACTCCGTCTGTGCCAACAATCTTTCCCATAGTGATATAATATATAAAAGTGGTTTCGTTTCAGAAATTACATCCTTATCGTGTCTTACGTTTTTGCAACACTCCTTCAAAAGAAGTTTTTTAGCACGATCCCTGTCTGTCAAGGTAAAAAAACAACAGAACCTTATAGTGCGAGTCGTGGGCCTCTCCGGCATGCGAGCAAAAAATGATGACCTTCACTGTAAACGACCATAAATTCTTAGTTTGCAACATTCTGTGTACAGCCATCTCTGAGAAATTGCTCTTTACACTCCATCTTTGTATATTGTTTGCGTGCTAATAAAAAAACTTTGTTAAAGGGACGTTATGGTTCCAAGTAAAACCGAAAATAATCCTGAAACTCCCAAGTTATGGTAAGCTAAGCAACCATAACTCACGCCACCACTGTGCAATGCTAAGACTAACACCCAGGACATCAAAGATGACATCACAAATGTCATTGATAACATCACTGATGACATCACATGTGTATGTACTTTTCATGAAATATGTGTACAAGGGATTCTTATTATAATGTTGCGAAAAAAGGGTCAAGGATCATTGCAATAAATATCATACCCTAATTAGTGCTTTGAACAATGCATTGATATAAATAGCATTCTATTACGGGGTTCTATCTGGTATACTAAGCTACTAATGCAGAAACATAGCATTGTGTGCAGCGTACAAGATGAAGGTATAATATTTGTAATGTTAATATGTTGAATAATGAAATGATAATTGTTTTCTTAATAGATTTTTGTGTACTGTGAAATATGTAATAAGTAGCTAATAAAACCCATGTATTACATAATTGCATTACTATAGAGAAAACAGAAAGAGACAAGAACACATACCAATATACATATACATAGGGTAAATTGCAGCTTTGAAACAGAGAAATCATCATTTATTTGCTTGAAAATAATGCTGTCTTTAAAGCTTGTGTCTTCCCCTATGTATATGTTTCATATGATGTGACTGGACTCTAAGGGAATTACTATAAGAACCTACTTGTAGAATACGTCTACAAATAAAATACAATTTTTAGTTTCTGACTGTTACTGAAGAAAACCATGTGGCCTAGATATGTCAGCAAAAGAAAAAAGAGTGAGCCAGAAGAACACTCGCAGTGTCCTGAAATGTTCGTACATAAAGAAAATGGGGGTGTTCTGAGGACGTTGTCCATATTGTTCGCTGGCAAGTTGCATGTGTTATAAGAACACTCGCGGTGTCCTGAAATGTTCGAAAATAAACAAAATGGGGGTGTTCTGAGGACGTTCTCCGTATTGTGTGACTGCTTAGCTGTATGCAATGAGGGAATGGCACAAAGAGTGAAGTGGAAATGGTAGAAGGGCTGTCCAAGAGTTACGCGGACCACGGACACCGCGGCTGTCTGTGGACAGGGCGTGCTATATCCGGGGTTTTCCAGCAAATCCAGCATGGAAAGAAGACTGTAGGGATCAGCCAATCAGATGTTGAGGTTGTGGATTTGTGTTAAAAGAGACTGTGTGTAGTGAAGATGGCAGAAGTGGAGAAAGTCAGGGTGTTGGTGCTCGGAGATATGTTTGTGCATGGTTTACAACAGTATGCTCAATGCAGGCATGTTGCAAAGAATTTTGATGTTAAAGGAGTGGAGGTCGTGTGGAGCACTGTGCCTGATTGCAATGTACAGGGAATTGTACAAGTTTGTGAAGATATGGGCAGGATCAACAGTCCCCATGTGGTAGTTTTGCACTATGGTTCTTTCCGTTTGGGCTAAGTCAGTGCCCCTACTTTGTTGGCAGATTTGGAACACTTGGTTCAAGCAGTAATGAACATCCTTCCAAATGCCAAAGTAATTTCTTCTGGATTACTACCTAGAGCAATATGGGACAATAGTTCAGTTTTTTGTCCTCAGCAAAACAATGCTAGGTGTGTAATCAACCGAGGCATGTGTGCCTTCATGCTTAGAGCTGGTATGTTCTTCTGTAATAATGAGAATATTGATTCCAGTAATGCTGTTTATTTTAAAAAAGATGGCATTTCCTTATCTTTTATGGGAAATTCCATGCTGTTTTGGAATGTAAGGGTTGCTTTGGAGAAGGTTATGTGAAGATTTTAGGAGTAAAGTAAGAAAAAAAGAAGAAAAAAATACAAAATAACAGGTGTCTGTCAAGCATCTGCAAAAAAAATTAAAAAATACGGCTCTTTTCAGAGCCAACCTCAAAGGGGAAATGGGGCACACTATTTAAATTTACATTCACTACGCTCATATTTTCGATATGTCTGCGGACATGGCGGTAGTCCGCGTACATCTAAATCACTAACTAGGGGTTCAGTATGTTCTATGTTACAAGTATTTAAAGTCAGGGATATTATGGTTAAGTTGTGCTACTAAAAACCTGTGAACTTCAGTAAAAAAACTTTGTTAAAGGGACGTTATGGTTAAGTTTCGCTACTAAAAACCTATGAAATTCAGTAAAATAACTTTGTTAAAGGGAAGTTATGGTTAAGTTGCGCTACTAAAAACCTATGAAATTCAGTGAAAAACCTTTGTTAAAGGGACGTTTTGGTTCAAAGTAAAACCGAAAAACCCCTGAAATTCAGCAGTTATGGTAAGATAAGCAACCATAACTCGCGCCACCGTGCACTGCTAACACTAACACCCAGGACATCAAAGATGACATCACAAATGTCATTGATGACATCACTGATGACATCACATGTGCATTTACTTTTCATGAAAACTCTGTAGGAGGGATTCTTATAATGTTGACCAAAAAGTGTCAAGGATCATTTGAATAAATATCATGAGCTAATTAGTGCATTAAGCAATGCATTGATATAAATAGCATTCTATTATGAAGTTCTATCCAGTATACTAAGCAACTCATGCAGAAACGTAGGCAGTGTGTGTAGTATACATGATGAAGGTGCAATATTCATAATCTTGCCATGTAGAATAATGAAATGATAACTGCTTTCTTATTAGAGTTTCGCTTACTGTAAAACATGTAATAAGTAGCTAATAAAACCACTTAATACATAATTACATTGTTACAGACAAAACACAAAGAGACAACAACAAATACAAATATAATTATATACAGGGACAGAGAAGTAAACAAAAAAGCAGAAGTAGTAGCAGAAAGAGTTCATAACCTAACTGATTGTCTTTATGCAGAGAAATGATTGCTCTGTTTCAAAGCTGCTACTTACTGTATGTATGTTTATCAAATGATGTCAGTGAACCCTAAGGAATGGAGTGTGAGTACAATGTATACAAATATGAGCATATACAGGGAAGGTATAGTAATAAAAATAAAACTATCAGAAAGTGCTGATAACTCTAATGATTATCTTCATGCACAGAAAGGATTGCTCTCTTTCAAGCCTGTGTCTTCCGCTATATATATGTTTCATATGATATGACTTGACCCTAAGTCTACAAATATAGTACCTTTTCAATTTTTACTTCCTGACTGTTACTGAAGAAAACTATGTGGCTTAGATATGTCAGTAAAGGAAAAAAAGGGAGAGCCAGCCATGTGATGTCATCAGTGATGTCATCAATGACACATTTGTGATGTCATCTTTGATGTCCTGGGTGTTAGTGTTAGCAGTGCACGGTGGCGCGAGTTATGGTTGCTTATCTTACCATAACTGCCGAATTTCAGGGGTTTTTCGATTTTACTTTGAACCATAACGTCCCTTTAACAAAGTTTTTTCACTGAATTTCATAGGTTTTTAGTAGCGCAACTTAACCATAACGTCCCTTTAACAACGTTTTTTACTGAATCTCATTGGTTTTTAGTAGTGAAACTTAACCATAACGTCCCTTTAACAACGTTTTTTTACTGATATATATATATATATATGAAAAGAGGAATTATTAATAACTTATATACAGTGATGTAACACTATGAAACATTTCCACATATAAAAAACTATTAAATTGACAGAAAACATTTTGTTAAACGCATGTTATGGTTAAGATGCAGCCCACCCGTGGGACTCTTCTGCTCCAGTAGTTACCCACTGGTGTCCCACCTTGGCATACTTTGGCATTTCCCTCCTGGGTGCTCATGAGCACTTGCCCATTTGTACTGCCCCTTCTATTTATGCACTTCTCTCACTGCACAATGCATATGTGCATTTATAGGAGCATTGTGTACCATTTGTGTGTATAAGTAAGGGAAATGCAGATGCATAAGATTTGTAAAAGATTGTTAAGTAGCAGTTGGTGTGTGGAAGCTTAATATAGTCATAGGGTTCTATGTACGGTTTTAAGAAGTGATTGTTGGAGGGATGTGTGACAGTTTGAAAGCAGGCATTGAGGGAGTGTTACAAATATAAAATTAAAAAGGGTAAACGGGCTGCTCTGTGTGATGGTGTGCATGTGCTATCCTGGTATTTTAATGATCCATGGCGTGGAAAGGGGATTGTGGACACTCTGGACAGTTATAAAGGTTCATCGATTACGGTGCGTATTGTATGTTAGCGAAAAGTATTTGGGACAGAAAATTGTTTCTGTCCTTTTATATTTTTCTCTAATATACAATTGTACATTAGCACGCTAGGTTGTTGGAGGCAGCCAATCAGGTGGCTATGAATGCAGGCTTGAACCACCGGTACAAGCCCGAGTTCCAAGCCGCCTGACGGACGGCTCTCTCCACTGCCATCTTCCTCCCCACTCTCAGTCCAACTTTTATTTTCTTTCACCCCTCCTTACCTTATTTCGGCGGCTGCAGGTGCTACCATGGCATTCGCTCCTTCAGTTCGCCTCCTGCAGGCCACCATGGAGGCCGTGGAGGTACTTCTATGGTGCATGCGGCAACCATTGCCTATATGTATGCATGATTAGGTTCCTCTATTAACAACAACACTAGAATGCAATGATTTTTTTACATGAGTACATTCTTTAATACAGTACTTCATGATAGGTCTACCAATCACCCATAACATCTTGTTTCCAACATTGTAAACCCAATCCCTTGTAGGGACTGGTTATTAAAATTAATTTAAAATGTGATGCCATCAGTGATGTCATCAATGGCATTTGCGATGTCATCTTTCATGTCCTGGGTGTTGGTCTTAGCAGTGCACGGTTGTGTTGGAGTTATGGTTGCTTAACTTACCCTAATTTACACCTTTCTGAGGGTTTTTGGTTTTACTTGTAACCATAACATCCCTTAAAAAACGTTTTTTCATTGAATTTCATAGGTTTATATTAGTGCATCTTAACCATAACGTCCCTTTAGCAAAGCTTTTTCAGAGAATATATATATATATATATTATTTTTTTTTTCAGTGAAAAAAGATGATTAGTTATGGGACAGATAGGTTCAGTACAATAAACCCCTTGAAATTCAGTGAAGAAACGTTAGCGTGAGCACTGTTTAGGTGAAACAATGGGATGCAATGAAACCCTTGAAATTCAGTGAAAAATACTTTATTTAAAGTGACATTAAGGTGCCGATTTATTGTAATAAAATCTCAAAAATTGAGCAGATGTTGAAAACTATGCCACCTTAACTATGAGGCCCCTATTGTGCAGCCCCTAAGTCCACCCATCAATTAGGACATCACATATGACATCACTTCATCATAAATGATATTACTGGTACAGCGGATTTTCAGCGACTTTCAGTGCACATTTTGTTTGCAAGTAATTGAGCGACTATATGGTTTTACAACTCATTTGAAACCCACAAAACACTAATAGCCCTCCACGAGGCCTCTCCCACACATTTTAAGTTGAATTAACGCCAAACCATCAAAGGATTTCCTTTCAATGCTTGTGCCCATCTTGTTTCTCATTCAGAGCAAATCCGTCCAGCGGAAAATGAATGGGAAAAACAATCCTTTATATCTATTCAAATGTAACATGGATTTTCAGGAAATGTTCCTGTTCTGGAGGGCTCAGGCCTCAAATTTGGAATATCAAAGGTTGCGCTGATTTTTGTCCTACAACTCAAAAGTTATTAAGCATAGAATGTTTGCCTTTCCTATGGATGATAGGTTTCACCTTAACTATAGGGTGGCGCTTTTATGTACCTCCTTCAAGCATGATAATAAATATTTAATAGAATAACAAATGAGCTGACTATATCATTAAGTGCTGCTGTGAAATTGGTTGAACTCCCTGCCCTGCATGGTTTGCTTTCAGGGCTGTCCACACCATTTGCTGGGCATTAGACGACATATTATGAAGGTTGAATTGGTATAAATGTATGATTAGTGGGCTGCAACTCCAATGACAAGGCTTCAACCTGAGCGTCGAAGAAAATACAGCACATTGTGGCAAGATTGACTGGAAATAACATACAGAGACAAAGGGCTTTACAAAGCCATTTTAAAGGGGGGTTTGCAACTCAAAAACCCTTTTGTAGTTCCTTTAACTGCAACCGACCAAAGGAGGAGACAGTCGATTCTTCCAGGGTTGGCGGGGCTTTGACACTAAATTGAGTGGCACCCTGCATGACTGTGGCACTAGCAGCGCTTTGCAAAAGGAAGGCGTGAGCTTGAAACATCTGTTTCAGAAAGCATGGTGATTTTGTCTGCACATGCATTCCTTTCTTTTTGTTGGTGCTTGGGAGTGGTACATCACAAATATTTAAAGGCGTGGCAAATTCGCACTGCTAACCTGCCATTTGCCCATCCGTTTCTTTTTAAGGCCTAAGAGCCAGTAGAACTCGCTCTGTCCTGCCTACTTCCTGTTTATTTTGATTTTCTAAGACCATAAATAACTATGAGGGGGCAGCCACCAGGCTTGGAAAAGGAATCCCAACAAACAGACTTCAACTTTTGAAGACAGAGAAGTCTGGGGCCAACATGTAAGAGACAGTAGGCCCTTGGGCTCAGACCCTGGCATGCTAAACTTGCAGGCACAGGGGGCGTCAATAAAAGACAGGGGTAGCAAGGTAGACATTAGGTGGGGTTCTGGACAATTAGCCGGACTGGATAAGAAAGCAGGAGAGTGTTTGAGCTTGTTCAGTTTCATTGTTTCCCACCTAAATACAGGAATGTCTTTTCTTGGCATACAGAGGTGACAATAGACCTTTTCTCTTTGGAATATGTGTTCACTTGAAAGTATTATTTTATATTTGGTTGAAAAATAGTTAATCAAATGTCAAAAGAGGAATCACAAGGAGCACTCCCCCTCCACCCTTCAGTGAAGGCATGCTCGGCAGTCAATCATCACCCTGGGAGGAAGGTTGCGCACTACACGGTCCCATAACCATCCTCACCTCCGCTCCGTTCTGCATCGGCACTCTTGTACACCTCTCTAAAGCACTCTGTTGTGTATCAGTACTGTTGTATACCTCTGTAAAGCGCTCTGTTGCTTCTCGAACCTAGGACCGTGCTCAATATATACCATAATAATAATAATGATAATACTAACACTAATAATAATGATAATAATACCAATAATAATAATCTCTGCCAGATGACTGAGTGTACTGCCACGCAGTAGGGATGTTGCGGAGACATGCAACAATCTGGCTGAACCCACACAATCATTGCAGTTGGAACATGCATTCATCCAACATGGGGATTATATGGTTCAGCCAGGGGAATGGTGTTATTCTGTAATTATGTTCCTTGCGAGATAAACCCTCCTATCCCACGTCATCTTGAAGATTGTGTGATACTGTGCAAATCAATGTATCACCTTGTGCTTGAAATTGGAACTGTGTTTAATGCAAATAGATTTTAGAAATGTCTGTACTATGCGCTCTCTCAGGAACCTTCCCCTCCTCTCCTTAAGATACTGGGGGTTTTTTGCTTCTATTCCAGGCCCACGCGCCCTGCTGCTCTATGCATAGGAATCTATGCTTGGACAGCTCCTATTACCAATCATGTCCCATGCAAAAGAGATATGCTGATCATTTAGCTGGACCAGGGGAATATCAAACACCTACAATAAAAAATAGAAATATATATATTTTCAAATTATTAAATGCTATATGATATTAAGCCCTATTGCCAAGAGACAAAGCAAAACCTCTTCCATGTTTAAGCAGTGTGAAGTCGTGTGGGAGACTAGAGGAAAAATCCAACCTATGTATACAATTTATATATTTTGTAAAGGCTTTATCAAAATGGATTAGTTTATCTGGCATGAAATGTCTCCACGAATGAAGTCTACCAATGAATGCATGCAGAGCTTTAAGTTCCAGCATTCAATGTTTTTTCCCACTGTGCCTTAGGAGCTCTGACTACAAGTTCCAACATGCAATGTATTCCTTTAGATTCACTTTCCCAATGTGATTTAGCACTCAGACTCCAAGTTCCAGCAGGCACCATTGTAGTTTAGCTCCACGTTCTCAATGTTCTTTAGGCTTGCTGTGTTCTTCTTTGAGTACACTCCCTGAGTATACTTTAGGAGTTTGGTCCCCAAGTTCCCGCATGACAGCTGTATCTTTAGCAGCTCTTTGGCAATACGCTCTAATTACTGCCACTCCCAGATCCAGCATTTAGTGTTTCTCTTGAACTTCACTGTTTCAATGCGCTCGAGGAACATAAAGCTCAAGTTCCAGCATGCAATGTTTCTCTCGTATTAACACTACGCTCTATGGACAGCTAATCCAAGTTCCAGTATGGTGATTCATATAATGTGCTTTTATCAAAGTAAATGACTTTGGTAATTTACTTCGACTGAATCACGTCAGCAGAGCTAAAGTTATATATGCTTTTAAGGTTTACGGGGGAAAGAGGAGTTGGGGGTGAGGGGAAAGGGGTAGTGGGGAGAGGGGCAAAGACATATGGGGGGACCCTCCACATTAAAAACAAAAATAATTGAATTGATTATGTTGAAATAAGCTACCACTGAGTGATATATTTCGATAAAGCCCCATAGAGCCATGCAGAATGTGTCCTGGTGTTCCCTTTCTCTGTGGGTCACTGCGCAAGACTCGTCTTCTCCTGTCTCTCTTTCTACTCTCCCGCAGGTATTCACTCCTCAGGACTCCATCTTGCAGCTTGACTCAGCCTCAGTGGGTGGTGTCACCCTTCCAGTTTCCACTCGAGCCTACTCTGCACTTCGCCCAAGGTTCCAGTGGTCTGGCGGGGCCTGCTTCTCGTTCTTGCTGCAGCTGAGTGGCTTCATGTCTAACATTCACCAACTGTTCCCAGCACTGTCTCCCTTCATTCTTCCGGGTCCTCTCTGCTCACGTCTGCATGGCAGCCTCCCTCACACTCCTAGCCCAGACCAGTCTCTGATGATAAAGGGGTTGCTTATCACTTACCTATCTGCTTTATGGTGCAGCCCACCTGAATGCAGTGTTCTGCTTTACATCGCAGTCTGATTCACAAAGAAACGTGTCTTGGAGTGAAAGCTGCTCGTGGCTTTGTTTATCCCTACATCCGTGTTTGATCTTTGCATGAAAGCAAGCAAATGAAGGCGCATTTTACACCATACAGAAAAAAAGTGTAAGCTGCTTCCAATTCAGGACCAAGAGCCTATTTTAGTGTTGGTCTAGCCAGAGCAACTTGTGCCGGTGGAGTCTTAAGAGAAACAAAAACATTTGCTGCGTGATTAGCAATATTTTATACTCACACTGCAAAATGTGTTTGCATATTTTCAATACCCAACTAACTTGGAGGACAACATTTGAACATTCGTGCCGTCACAGCACATTCACATAACCATATAGATGCAAGATAAGTTACAAGAAAACGTGTGTTGCAGACATTAGTACCCGGCGAGGGAGGTGTGGCGGCCTCCCAGCCAATGGGGAGGCTCAGAATGTGGGCATTACCACAATTTGCCTTAGTTGTGCACCCCTAAAAAAGTAAAAACATTATTTTGGGAATTTGGCATGCATTCATTAGTCTATTGCAGGGATCTGGAGCTGGTACATATGTATATACTCACGCCTGGAAATCGGTGTGTGAATCTTCCCCTGAGTATTTCATGAAAATGTTTCCGTAGCTAAACCGCCAATAAAACATATGTAAGTGGCTTGCGTTGTGAATCAAGGGCAACTTGCACTACACTCTTTTCCACCTGTGCTTCAATTCACTTGCAACCTTTGTAAATCACATTTTCAGGAGAATGTTGCAATCATGCTCCGGGGTTAATATACACCAGTGTAACGTTCACCCAAAAAACAGGATTCTTTGTGGATGGGCTCCATTTTCTTTTGATAATCATGGCCCTGATTCACAGAACGTTTTCCAATGGGGTTTTGCCATTATAAAACTCTTCTGTAAATTAGGCCCTATATAGTCTATGCGGCATACTCTCTAAAACACGATTTTCTGGTTTAAGTTTCAGCTAGAATCCGTTTAATCTACGTTTGGCATTAGCTATGCCTGAAAAACTGTTCACTGAATTGATGAGTGAATCCAGACAGAATGTATTATTGACACAAAACCAGCCTTAAGTTCTGCCGGATTCACTCAGAAGTACAGGTAGGCCTGTGAACCATTGATAGAACATCCACTAAGGCAAAACCACAAGCAATTTAACAGGGGGTAAGTTACATTTGAACCTAAAAACTGCCAAAACACCTTTTCTCACAGAAATATTTTTCCCTTTCACATAATTACCTCTTCAAGAGTTGGCCATTATCACGGCGGTAATTGCGCAATTACCGCTGGCGCAAATACCACTGGTGGTAATAGCGCCAAAAATGCCCATGCTTCTAGCTCAGAGCTGGATGAGATGTGTTCAGGTAGGGTCATACTCTGGATTGGGCGGAGCGGTAAATGCAGTGGTAGTAGCATTACCGCTGCATTTTCCCTCTCTGCCCAACTCCTAATGAGGCCCAATGTCTTAGACCCATCCAATCCACTTATTTCTATTCTACTCGTTTCCACTTTCACACTCCTCAACCTGCAGTTACACTATGAAGTGTTAGGTGTAGGTTAAGCCACAGGAAATAGGTTTTTAGCATATGGATTTCATGTTGGTGAATACCTTGGATTTAAAACCTTTTCAAATGTTCCCCTCACGCACACACACTGATATGATCACACAATCAGTGACTCACCCCTTGACACGCTCATTCCTGGTGAGTCACACAACATTTAAATTCTTCTATGTACAGTGACTTGGCAGAATTTCCGCCAAGTCTGAAGAATGCAGAACATGTATATGTCTTAGTGTGAAACAGGTGTGCTTCTGTTCACGTCTGTGTAATTTATGCAGATGTAAGGGTGCATTTTTCCGCGTGTAAATTAGACTTATGCTTGGGAATAGGCCCCTGTTTTTATGGTGTATGAACTGTGAAACTGCAGGAGAGGGGGCCTTGTCTTTGTCTGTGCTCTTGAAATACGAGTAGAGCAAACATCAGAGATCCGGCTGTGTTTTAAATGCTTGATATTAAAGGGCTACCGCGTGGTCACCAGGTCTGGGGCACAACCCACGGCAAACATTTGACGCCAAATTACAGCACAATCTGTGAATATCACCAGGCAGACGTTTGTCAATTTCATGTGCTGGTAACGCCTTAGGTAGAACCGCATGCCAGTGTTCTGAAAAGAAAACACAAACTGTACAAGTCACAAATAGCAGATAAATAAACCTGCAAACTGCTGATTAAGAATCCTGCTCGCCAAGCAACCAAATAACAGCTGCGCCTATTTGTAACCTGCCCACCAAGATTTGACATTTTGACACCTGCAATTGCAAACGAGTTTTTCATGACTTAAAAAAAAGTATCTTGAAACATTCATGGAGAGAAAACGTGGCTGTAAATTCTAAAATGAACTTTCAAAGTCATGGGTATATCTTGAAAGCTCTAGATCGTTTTACACCACTTTAAATACTGTCAGATTTCCCAATGGCATGTGCACATCTTGTGTTCTAACCATCTTGGCTGGATCTTTGTGTTATTAATAACGGAGAGCTATATTCACATCCCTAGCTCTGGGTGAATATACCAGGTTCTCCCAAAGGAATGTGTTTGTAGGATGCGTCAGCTGAAGGTCCACATATTTCAGCTCTCAGATCTTTCCTACGATTTGCATCCCAGTTGCCTCATTGGCTCTGCCATTTTCTGTCCTTCCTGTACACTCAGAAAGAGACAACATAGCAAGACTATGTGGGCCTCATTTACAAAAGGTTTAGCCCGGCGCAAAGTGATTTTACGCTGCAAATGTGCACTTTGTGCCACACTAAATGTCATCTGATTTACAAACCAGACTTTGTGCTGGCCCTTCTCACTTTGCACTGTGCCCGATAGCTTTGCGCGGCTCCAAACGCAACGTGCAGGGAAGAGCCAGTGTAAAGAACTAAATAGGGGGTGGAACATGCACAATCCCCATTCAAGGAGACAAATGAGGACGAACTTGGGCATGAGGAGGGAGGACCCATACAAACAACATACACCCATCAAGTGCTAACTAAACTCTATTCACACACAACCAGCCATTTCAAACCCACTTCACATGAAAAACAACCCCTGTGGAACACACACAGTAAAGTCACATCCCTGATGGCCTTCAATGATGCAGGCAGGGTAATCCAGCTTGACCCTAACAATACCCTAAAATTGTGCCTCTTCGATTTCCAAATTGTGTGTGCCATATAACAATAAATGTACACTGCAACCTTATTGATATCCTTGACATTAAGTGCACAACCCATGTCTGCACACATGTCAAGTTTGAAGTGAACTGCCCATGTCAAATCCCCAAAATGCATTGCACTGCAAACCCAGCCCCTGGCTTGATGGCTCTATCACATGTGTTCCGATGAGTCCCTTGCATCAAGTTGAAAACAAGTCTCACCTGACTGCCATTTGGAATATGCACCATCGCAGCTGTTCCTGCTCACCACCACTCACCACTGCCATGTATGTGCTCCTGCAATGGGGAAAATCAACAGTTGCCCACCCACCCCCTCCCAATGCATGTCTCCAATACCCACAGCATGTAACTTGTCCCATCATGAACATGTCCACCAAATCTCCAAGAAAGATATCTAGTCACTCACAGGATACCACACTTGGTGGTACAGCTGCAGTGCTCTGAATCCTTCACCACCTCCACCTAACACTGGGTCTCTGCATTGGCGCTAGGAGTGCCAGTGTCCAGCAGAGGAAGAGGGAATGGGGTGCTGGGAGGGGGGGAGTCCTCTCAGGGAGTGTGGGCACCGGATGATGCAAGATACCTGAAATTGCATCAGACATATGTTTGGGCCAGCTAAAGGAGTCTGTCAGATTGCACATATACACATCAATTTGGAAGGGAGGCTGTAGCAATTCATAACACCATGTCAGTTGACTCCACTGAGCATGGCCACATGTCCAGTACCCAAGCTCGAAAATGTGCCCACTACATGAGCCCTCGAGAGCACAATGGCCCTAACATGATCCACCATTTTTAAAATGACATGTGTCTTGCCGGCCATTGAAACACATATGTAGGTGTGTTTGCATTGCTAGAAAATCCTGTATACCCAAATGGGTGCTGCAAGATCAATGTCAACCGCAAACATATTGCAAACATCCACCTTCTAGGATGCATTACATGTAATTGACATGCCCGTGGATGCATTACTGTAATACTCATGGAGGGGTGGGAGGGACTACTACAACTGTACTACAATGTGTGATAACATTTCATGTGGTGAGATAGGCATACATATCATGTATACATGGCACTCACCTGATGTGTCCATGCCTCCAACACCAACTACCTGATCAATGCTTATGCAGCTACTGCAACCTCTTCAAATTGTGGCAACTCATTCACATGTGGTGATCAACGTCCAGTAGCCTGGGCATAGGCCACATTGCTGCTGAGCTTCTCCTTGGTCCATCGCATGAGGTTCCCCATCCTCTTGTGGACCTCTTCTGCAGTGTGCCTCTTCACCCCACAAGCATTTATCAAGTATGTGACCTTCTGGCACATCCTCCAACGCTGGGTCACAGGAAGGGTACTGCCAGTCCAAGTGTTCAAGTTGACCTGGTGTTCATCAAAGTAATTAGTTAGGATTATATGAAAAGTGCTTTTTCTTTGGTGGCCCCTTCTTCACCAGTGCCTCTTCATGGGGTGCTGCCTGTTCCTGCTCTGCGGGCTGGCCCTGTTAGCCCTAGTGGGCTTTGGTGGTACAGGGGCACCTGTAGGCTCACCATCAAGTTCAGCAGGTGGATCTTTCTTCTGCCCTCTTCCCCATCACCACTGCACTGATCCCTCCCACTCATGGTGAAAGCAGCGTTCACTGCAATGTACCAACAAATTCAGGTGTACAATCCATGTCGAACCCCCAAAATATCGCAGACTCCGTGCACGAAAGGGGCGGCATGTTATATTCAGATTCACACGTGTTAAGTGCACTGTGAGCAGTGTGTAATTTATGTGCATGGGTCCTTCCTCTGATTTTGTCACTGCTGCCTTGTGCATGAAGAGGAGACACCTGTGCCTTTCTGTAGCTTCTGCTTCATGCAATATTTTGCCTCCTATATCCTCTTTTTTCTCCAAAGTTCAACATTTCTCACTGCCTGGTAGTGTGTCACTGGTTGATGACCACCAGCACTACCTTGGAGTGTCTGATATTCCCCCACAACCTGTTCCTTTGTGCCACTCCTGTCAGGCTCTGTGGCCACCTCATCTGTCACCTCTCCATACCACCAATGCAGCTCCACAGTACCCATAGTCAGGGCCCAGTTTCACCCCACCTGCCTCATGTGCACCATGTCTGCAACATCGACAAGCACCCCCAAGGCGAGGCTGAGGGCTGTCATCTTCTCAACTGCAGAACCTTTAATCCTGGGTGACCAGGACCTGGCAAATTATGAGGCTCTTTGTGTGCCACAGAAGCAGCTTGGAACGTGTGGGTGTCAACAGATCTGTGTGGACATCATAGCTGCCATCAAAGCAGAGGGTTTGGCGTTTGAGACAGTAGACCACAAGAAGCACGGGGACGACCTCAAGATCTAGAATCAGGCAGGTGCCTCCATGGAGGTGCACTATGCAGGCTGCATTTGGGTGTCACCCCTTCATCTCCGGATCCTGGAGAGGATACACCCAGAGGTCCATGTTCAGGTCCTTCACCTGCAGGCGCACATCCAAGCTGCTGATGAGTACTTACAGGGTGAACATTACATAAGATTTAGTATTTCCTGCATGGGTATGCATGAATTGAGCAAGTTAATACTTTCTACTATCCAGATCTACATTTGGACATGTCAGGCCATTGAATGAGGGCATTCATGGTATGTCGTTATGATATTCTTTTGTGTTGGGAGATAGAGCATTGCTTCTTGATCCTCAGCAATGGGTGCATGTATGTGTTGCTTGCTTCCATGTTTGACTGTCAGCGGTACATGTTGCTAGATGTGGTTGGATGGAGATGTGCCTATGTGCTGGAGACACATGTGGTCAGGTGCTCTTTCCACAGCCCTGTTTGCAGGATACACTTGGGTCACTGCTTCATTGTGTTGTGATGTGAAATTAGTTATTGTCATGTGTATTTGGACAGGCAACAATGTGCTATTTTCAGATGTGCATGTCTCATCATTGTGACTTGTCCTTTTGCATTCAGTTGTGAGACTGGAATCTTTCAGATTTCCGAGCATGGGCCTGTGTATGTGAGGCAATTGATAGATGACTGATGTTGATGGTATGTTACTGCTACTATTGAGTACACATGCATTGGCACTCACTTATGATTGATTCCTATGTTCTTTGTTCCCTTTTCCACAGTTGCAGTGGCTGATGATGAGAGTATGAACAGTGCTGTGGAGCTGCAACCCAGGGGCAAGGCCTGCAGATTGTGGCACAGACCCCGGCATGCTCTGTTATTTCCACCTCTTATGAGGGCAATGTGCCTTGGGGAGTGTCACATATATCTGGCATTGCTGCCGAGGAGGAGTCCCAGGATTCATTGTGGTGGACACCTTGGCAGCCCTGGGACAGGGTGGTGGAGACATTGTCACAGAGGGGTCTAAGCCATGGAGACCTCATTGAATGTATCTGGGCTGAAGGGAGGAGGAGAAGAAAGAGGAGACCATTACAAGCCTGTTCATGGTGTCAGGGGGTGGTACCAAGGGGGATGTTCAGGCTGCAGACCTAACCCTGAGATAGGAGGCTGTGCAGTCCATCCTGGAGGGGTCAACACAACCTCCTGTCCCAGGGCCATCTGCTGCAGCACTGCCCACCTTCAGTGATTCCTCCAACAGAGAGAGCCCACACTTCGGGCGGATGTGCCATCCAGGATGCATTTCTGCCACTGCGGATCGGTGGCTTGAGGCGGCAGGCATCTAAGCTTGATGCTGTGCAAGCATCTCACAAGCTGCTTATACAGCATCACAGGCAGATGGGCTGCCACTTGTCCCATCTGGCAGCAGCACTGCTTTCCAGTAGCCACTTTGGACAGGCCACTGCAAAGCCCCCCTCCTCCTCTTCCTCATCTGTGCCCCAGTCCACCTCAACTTAGGCCTCCATGTCAGCTACCACCATGGCCTCCTGTGCCCATATCCTGCCGTTGGCCAGTCTTGATGTTCCGGTTTCCCTGGTAGAGGCAGAAGTCCATACTATGGCAGATGAGGCAGTCACTGAGCTTGCCCAGGAACATACAGGGGGACGGGCTGTGGGGGAACAGATGGGCACCTGACAACAGTATAGGTGGTGTACTCCCTGACACAGACTGTCATCCCGTCAGAGGGAGTTCCTGCACCACAAACACACTACTAGGCAACAGGAGTTGTTACTGAGGAGGCAAATCCTAGCAGACATTGCAAGCATGAAGAAGCAAGGGGGCGCACGCATGGTGCAAGTGAGGTATGAGGCACTACAGCGTGAACAGGCACTGGTGTTCTCCCAGGTGTGTTTTAGTATAATGTCTTCATTGCCAATCTGTGTAGGTGCACAATGGAACATGTGGGGAGATGACATGTTTTGAGTTTCATGTGTTTGGTGTCTTTATCATGCATATCTGTGGTTTAGCTACTTCTCTGCTTTGCAGTACAGGCATGTTTGTCATTTCTCTATCCTGGTGTACGTAGGTGTGCCAAACATGTATGCTGTGGCGTGCATGGAACGTCCTTTGTAAATGTTTTCAGGGGTGTTGTCAGGGCTGAGCCTTGACCAAAGATCTGCAGAAGCAGCTGAACCCCGAGAGACCCTCAAAGGCGTGGAGCACTCAACTACCTTAATAATAGCTGAGCACACAACACCCCCCCCCCCCCCGCCACAAAATGCATTGCACTGCAAACCCAGCCCCTGGCTCGATGGCTCTATCACATGTGTTCCGATGAGTCCCTTGCATCAAGTTGAAAGGGTAATTGGAGAAAATAATAAAGAAAAAGATTCCTTCAGTACCCTCTGGATATCTGCAGCGGAAAAAAGGAACACATAATTACAACTGTTAACCACACATCCTGCATTGTCTGTCTTACACTCATGACTTGTTAATGAATAAAGATATACCTGTTTCTTCCTCTGCTGAAAGCCCAGAGGAAGATTTGCCTTTGTTTTTAACTTTAATTGGATTTTAGAATTTTTCCTTGATCTCCTTAGAAACTTTAAAACTCTTGCAACTTGCATTTTACTTTTACTCGAAGTCTTGACTTTTAAACTGTTTGGGCCTCATTACGACCCAGGCGGTAAGGGGTTTACGGCAGCGTTAACAGCGCCGACCCTTACCGCCTGAGTACGAGGTCCCTTAGCGCCATGGCGCTTTTAACACCTGCTTTTAGCAGGTGTTAAAATCCATGGCGCTAAGGGACCATGGAGTTAATTACGCCACCGTAATTTACGGTGGCGTAATTAACGCCTTCCCCACTCCCATTATGCCCTATGGGGCAAAAATGGGAATGGGGAAGGGTAAATGGGGATTGGGGACTTACCGCCCCGCCAACCTCGGAATGGGGCGGTAAGTCCGCCAACCACCATGGCGTAAACGTAGTTTACGCCATGGTGGTAAAGTCACGGCCCAGGCGGTAACTTACCGCCTGGGTCGTAATGAGGCCCTAACTCTTCTTCCCTTCTCAAATAAATTGTTACTCACTTAAACCTGTCTTCCCAAAGAACTCTTCTCAATGTGTTGCCGGTCCTTTACTGAATCATAGGACAGTTTTTGAGTTAATTGTTTCAGAGTTGATTTATTGAAGACACCGGCCCTCATTACGACCCTGGCGGTAAGGGGTTTACGCCAGCGTTAGCTGCGCCGACCCCTTACCGCCAACTACGAGTTTCCAGAGCGCCATGGTCACTTTTCCGCCCGCTTTTTGCGGGCGTAAAAATCCATGGCGCTATGGGACCTCGGTGTTAATTACGCCACCCTAGTGTACGGTGGCGTAATTAACACCTTCCCCACTCCCATTGAGCCCTATGGGGCCGAAATGGGAATGGGGAAGGGTAAATGGGTCAATGGGGACTTACCGCCCCGCCAACCTCGGAATGGGGCGGTAAGTCCGCCATCCGCCATGGCGTAAAGGGACTTTGCGCCATGGCGGAAAGTCCGTCGATGGCGGAAAAAATCCGCCAGGGTCGTAATGAGGGCCACTGTCCATATTTCAATTCCGAGACTCAGACAACACTCTTTTAAATGAACCAGGGAAAAAGATTAAAACTACACGCACGTCGCATTTAAAGGCATAAACTGGTAAATAACTATCCTGACAGACTTCATGTACCGTTCATTGTGCACTGTACTTATTACATGGCCACGATAGTGGCCATGTAGTTATGGTTAAGTTGCTGTTTCCATAGGAAGAGCACTTTTTGGGCGGCTTATAACTTCGCTCCACCTGGACGAATCCTCACCAAACTTTGCAAAAAAAGTATATGACCGAATTTTTTTGCAAAGTTTGGTGAGGTTTGGTTGGGGGGGCGAAGTTATAGGGGGGTCCCAAAACTTCTTTTTTCCCCATAGACATAATGGGAAAAAAATTTGCTCACGCCTACAGCCCAAACCGCTGGACGGATTTACACCAAAATTGTGGCGAGAGCAGCGGCTTGGTCCGAAAGGGGGCTTTTTTTTAATTTGGTGTAAATCCGTCCAGTAGTTTTTTTTAAAATGACAAAAATGTAAGTGAAAAAAATTAGTGATATCTGTGTCCGCTTTCGCGGACACACTTCCCTGTTCGCCACGCGGACAGGACGCGGATTGGGCAAGCGCTTCCGTGTGTTCCTCCCGTTCCCCCCACCCCCCGCTCATGCTCTGTGTCTCTCTCCCATTCCCCCAAATCCCGCTCATGGCCCGTGTTTCTCTCACATTCCCCCCACGCCACGCTTATGGCCCGTGTCTCTCTCCCTTTCCCCCCACCCTCCGCTCATGGCCCGTGTCTCCCTCTCGTTCCCCCCCACCTCCTGCTCATGGCCCGTATCTCCCCTGTTCCCCCATCCCCCGCTCATGCCCCGTGTCTCCCCTGTTCCCCCACCCCCTGCTCATGCCCTGTGTCTCCCTCCTTTCCCCCCACCCCCCACTCATGCCCCGTGCCTCCCCTGTTCTCCCCCCACCCCCTGCTCATGTGCCGTGTCTCCCTCCTTTTCCCCCCACCCCCCACTCATGCCCCGTTTCTCCTTCCCATTCCCCCCCACCCCCGCTCTTGTCCCGTGTCTCCCTCCTTTCCCCCCTACCCCCTGCTCATGCCCCATGTCTCCCCTGTCCCCCCACCCCCCGCTCATGTCCCGTGTCTCCCTCCTTCCCCCCACCCCCTGCTCATGCCCCATGTGTGCCCTGTTCCCCCCCACCCCCGCTTATGCCCCGTGTCTCCCTCCCATTCACCCCACCCCCACTCATGCCCCGTGTTTCCCCTGTTCCCCCCACCCCCTGCTCATGCCCGTGTCTCCCCTGTTCCACCCCACCCCCGCTCATGCCCCGTGTCTCTCTTGTGTCCCCCCACACCCCCCTCATGCCCTTTGTCTTCCTCGTGTACCCCACCACCCCCTGCTCATGCCCCGTGTGTCTCCTGTTGCCCCCCACACCCTGCTCATGCCCTGTGTCTCCCTCGTGTTCCCCCACCCCCTGCTAATGCCCCGTGTTTCCCTCGTGTTACCCTCCACCCCCCGCTCATGCCCCGTGTCTCCCTCGTGTTCCCCCACCACCCGCTCATGCCCAGTGTCTCCCTCGTATTCTCCGCACATGTAACGCTCACCTGGTTCCCCCGGAGGCGCAGGTCTTGATCTGGCGAGGATACTGTCTTCAGTGTTAGACGCGGGGTTCGTTTTGCTCCCGGACTGGGCCCCCTTCCCACCGACAGTTTAAGCTGAAGAGTGAGATGTCTGCAAGGGTAAACCAAGGTATTAGTGTTTGGAAGGTTCGGAAAGTTCCTAGCCCCTCTCGCCCTTTCTTTCCCCGTGGAACTGGGTTGATATTGCGCTTACCTTATATAGGTAAATGCCGGGCTCTCCATCCTGCGTCTTGTGCAGGGGCGCTGGATCCAGTTGCTTCACTGGATGCGAGCTCTGCCTCTTGTTAGCAGAGGATTTGCTGAGAGCGAAGACGCCGTTAATGCACGAGCGTGCCTTGTAAGTATTAAAGTTCCTTTTGCATTGTTCTCTTCTCTTTCAAAAGTCTTAAGTCTGTAAAGTCTATGTCTTTCCCTTTTCAGATGCTGTGACGATGAAGATTATCCTTCTAATGGCACGTAAGTAGAAAGACTGCACTAGCGCTGGAGAATGCTCCGTAATGTCTCTTTTGTCTTTGCAGGTGCTGAGGTGCAGCGCAAACAGATTGAAAGCGACGGGTAAGCAGTCTTGTAACTAAGCGTTACTAACCGATGTATCTTGCCTTGCAGGTGCCGGAATGCAGCGCGAGCTGAGTTGGAACGGGCGTAACACAGGTAAGCAGAACTTGTAGTTGAATATTACTGACCGATGTTCTCTCTCTTTGCAGATGTCGGATGCCGGAAGAGAAAGGCAGAAAAAGGCACCTTGGATGCTGCCGTTGGATTAGGTAAGTAGATTCACTGCCTTTACTTTAGCCTAACCTGTGCCTTTGTTTTGCAGGAGCTGCAGAAGACTGAAGAAGACTGAAGATTGGATTCCAGCAGGTTATTTCGTGTTCACAGGATCTGGAGCTGGAGGTTTCCTGGAGCTGACACGGTGAGCGTCCTGCTGCAGATGCAGAATAACGCGAAGCACGTGAAACCAATCGGGTGTGGTTTAAATAGCCTTCTGTAGTGCTTAGGCGTCTCCTTCCACGGCCCCACCCAGGTAAGAAAAGAGTTCCAGATTTCTAGAAGAGTTCCTGTGTTCTGCTTCCAGGGAGTGGCTCCTGCTCCACCCAGACAGAAAAAGTAGTTCCAGGCAGAGAAGGATCAGGAGACCAGTTAGCTGGTAAGTAAGCAGCATGGTCTGCTACAGGTAGGTCCACCAAGCACTCTTATCTAATATGAGCCCGGCGCTTCCTGTGCCGGGACCAGTCACCATCATGAGCCTGGCGCCACTGGCGCCAGGACAAGGTCCAGAGGGTCCCTATAGGGACTGGCTGGTTCCTGGGATCAGAGTCATGGGCCTGCTTCCAAGGTCGTGGGGCAAGTCCTGACCCCTTGGAAGCAGGGATCATGACAGCACCCAGCTCATGCCCCGTGTCTTCCTCGTGTACCCCCCCACCCCCTGCTCATGCCCCGTGTGTCTCCTGTTGCCCCCCACCCCATGCTCATGCCCCGTGTCTCCCTCGTGTTCCCCCCAACCCCTGCTCATGCCCCGTGTTCCCTCGTGTTACCCCCCACCCCCGCTCATAGTCCCGTGTCTCCCTCCTATTCCCCCCACCCCCCGCTCATGCCCCGTGTCTCTCTCTTTTTCCCCCAGCCCCCGCTCATGCCCCGTGTCTCCCTCCTGTACCCCCCACACCCCGCTCATGCCCCGTGTCTCCCTCCTCTACCCCCCACCCCCCGCTCATGCCCAGTATCTGCCCTGTTCCCCCCACCCCCGCTCATGCCCCGTGTCTCCCTTGTGTTACCCCCACCCCCCGATCATGCCCTGTGTCTCCCCTGTTCCCCCTCCCCCCGTTCATGCCCCATGTCTCCACTGTTCCCCCCACCCCCCGCTCATGCCGCATGTCTCCCTCGTGTACCCCCAACCCACTCATGCTCCGTGTCTGCCCTGTTCCCCCCACCGCCCGCTCATGCCCTGTGTCTTCCTCATGTACCCCACCACCCCCTGCTAATGCCCCGTGTGTCTCCTGATGCCCCCCACACCCTGCTCATGCCATGTGTCTCCCTCGTGTTCCCCCACCCCCTGCTAATGCCCCGTGTTTCCCTCATGTTACCCTCCACCCCCTGCTCATGCCCCGTGTCTCCCTCGTGTTCCCCCACCACCCGCTCATGCCCAGTGTCTCCCTCGTATTCTCCCCACCCCCGCTCATGCCCCGTGTGTCTCCTGTTGCCCCCCACCCCCTGCTCATGCCCCGTGTCTCCCTCGTGTTCCCCCAACCCCTGCTCATGCCCCGTGTTTCCCTCGTGTTACCCCCCAACCCCGCTCATAGTCCCGTATCTCCCTCCTGTTCCCCCCAACCCCCACTCATGCCCCGTGTCTCTCTCTTTTTCCCCCCACCCCCCGCTCATGCCCCGTGTCTCCCTCCTGTACCCCCCACACCCCGCTCATGCCCTGTGTCTCCCTCCTCTTCCCCCCACCCCCCGCTCATGCCCAGTACCTGCCCTGTTCCCCCCACCCCCGCTCATGCCCCATCTCTCCCCTGTTCCCCCCACCCCCCGCTCATGCCCCATGTCTCCACTGTTCCCCCCACCCCCCGCTCATGCCGCATGTCTCCCTCGTGTACCCCCTACCCCACTCATGCTCCGTGTCTGCCCTGTTCCCCCCACCCCCCGCTCATGCCCTGTGGCTTCCTCGTGTACCCCACCACCCCCTGCTAATGCCCCGTGTGTCTCCTGTTGCCCCCCACACCCTGCTCATGCCCTGTGTCTCCCTCGTGTTCCCCCACCCCCTGCTAATGCCCCCTGTTTCCCTCGTGTTACCCTCCACCCCCCGCTCATGCCCCGTGTCTCCTTCGTGTTCCCCCACCACCCGCTCATGCCCAGTGTCTCCCTCGTATTCTCCCCACCCCCGCTCATGCCCCGTGTCTCCCTCGTGTTCCCCCTAACCCCTGCTCATGCCCCGTGTTTCCCTCGTGTTACCCCCCACCCCTGCTCATAGCCCCGTGTCTCCCTCCTGTTCCCCCCACCCCCCGCTCATGCCGTGTCTCTCTCTTTTTCCCCCCACCCCCTGCTCATGCCCCGTGTCTCCCTCCTGTGTCCCCCACACCCCGCTCATGCCCCGTGTCTCCCTCCTGTAGCCCCCACCCCCCGCTCATGCCCTGTATCTGCCCTGTTCCCCCACCCCCGCTCATGCCCCATGTCTCCCTTGTGTTACCCCCATGTTACCCCCACCCCCCGCTCATGCCCTGTGTCTCCCCTGTTCCCCCACCCCCCGCTCATGCCCCATGTCTCCACTGTTCCCCCCACCCCCCGCTCATGTGCGTGTCTCCCTCGTGTACCCCCAACCCCACTCATGCTCCGTGTCTGCCCTGTTCCCCCCACCCCCCGCTCATGTCCCGTGTCTCCCTCGTGTTCTCCCCCACCCCCCGCTCATGCCCTGTGTCTCCCCTGTTCCACCCCATCCCCTGCTCATGCCTCGTGTCTCCATTCCGTTCCCCCAACCCCCGCTTATGCCCTGTGTCTCCCTCCTGTACCCCCCAACCCCCACTCATGCCCCGTGTCTCCCTCCTTTTCCCCCACCCCCCACTCATGCTCCGTGTCTCCCCTGTTCCCCCACCCCCTGCTTATGCCCCGTGTGTCCCCTGTTCCCCCCACCCCTGCTCATGCCCCGTGTGTGCTCTGTTCCCCCCCACCCCCGCTCATGCCCCATGTGTGCCCTGTTCCCCCCGCTCATGCCCAGTGTCTCCCTCCCATTCCCCCCACCCCCCGCTCATGCCCCGTGTTTTCCCTGTTCCCCCCACCCCACGCTCATGCCCGTGTCTCCCCATTCCACCCCACCCCCCGCTCATGCCTCGTGTCTCCCTCGTGTTACCCCCCACCCCCCGCTCATGCCCCGTGTGTGCCCTATTCCCCCCACCCCCTGCTCATGCCCCGTGTTTTCCCTGTTCCCCCCACCCCCCGCTCATGCCCCGTGTGTGCCCATTCCACCCCACCCCCCGCTCATGCCTCGTGTCTCCCTCGTGTTACCCCCCACCCCCCGCTCATGCCCCATGTGTGCCCTATTCCACCCCACCCCCCGCTCATGCCTCGTGTTACCCCCCACCCCCCGCTCATGCCCCGTGTGTGCCCTATTCCCCCCACCCCCCGCTCATGCCCCTTGTCTCCCCTGTTCCCCCCACCCGCCGCTCATGCCCCGTGTCTCCCCTGTTCCCCCACCCCCTGCTCATGCTTCGTGTCTCCCTTGTGTTACCCCCCACTCCCCCACCCCCCCTCATGCCCTGTGTGTCTCCCTCGTGTTACCCCCCACCCACTGCTCATGCCCCCTGTCTCCCCTGTTCCCCCCTCCCCCCGCTCATGCCCTGTGTGTGCCCAGTTCCCCCCCACCCCCCTGCTCATGCCCCGTGTGTGCCCTGTTCCCCCTCACCCCCGCTAATGCCCCGTGTCTCCTTCCCATTCCTCCCCACCCCCCTCTCATGCCCTGTGTTTTCCCTGTTCCCCCCACCCCCAGCTCATGCCCCGTGTCTCCCCTGTTCAACCCCACCCACTGCTCATGCCCTGTGTCTCCCTCCTTTTCCCCCCACCCCGCTCATACCCCGTGCCTCCCTCCCATTCCCCCCACCCCCTGCTCATGCCCTGTGTCTCCCTCCTTTTCCCCCCACCCCGCTCATACCCCGTGCCTCCCTCCCATTCCCCCCACCCCCTGCTCATGCCCTGTGTTTTCCCTGTTCCCCCCACCCCCGCTCATACACCATGTCTCCCCTGTTCCACCCCACCCCCTGCTCATGCCCCATGTCTCCCTCCTTTTCCCCCGAATCCCCGCTCATGCCCCATGTCTCCCCTGTTGCCCCCACCCCCAGCTCATGCCCCGTGTTTCCTTCCTTTTCCCCCCAACCCCCGCTCATTCCCCGTGTCTACCTCTGTTCCCCCCCACTCCCTGCTCATGCCCACGTGTCTCCCCGGTTGCCCCCCACCCCCCGCTCATGCCCCATATCTACCTCTGTTCTCCTCACCTCCGCTCATGCCCACGTGTCTCCCCTGTTGCCCCCCACACCCTGCTCATGCCCCGTGTCTCCCTCCTTTTCCCCTCCAAACCCTGCTCATGCCCACGTGTCTCCCCTGTTATGCCCCACTCCCCCGCTCATGCCCACTTGTCTCCCCTGTGTCCCCCCACCCCCACTCATGCCCACATGTCTCCCCTGTTCCCCTTCAGCCCCGCTCATGCCCCGTGTCTCCCCTGTTGCCCCCACCTCCCGCTCATGCCCCGTGTTTCCTTCCTTTTCCCCCCACCCCCGCTCATGCCCCGTGTCTACCTCCTTTCCCCTCCACCCCCCGCTCTTGGCCCGGTCTCTCTCTTGTTCCCCCACCCCCTGCTCATGCCCCGTATCTCCCTCCTTTACCCCCAACCCCCGCTCATGCCCCTTGTCTCCCCTGTTCCCCCCCACCCCCTGCTCATGCCCCGTGTCTCCCTACTGTTTCCCCCACCCCCGCTCATGGCCACGTGTCTCCCCTGTTATGTCCAACCCCCCCCGCTCATGCCCACGTGTCTCCCCTGTTTCCCCCCACCCCCGCTCATGCCCACATGTCTCCCCAGTTCCCCTCCACCCCCGCTCATGCCCCGTGTCTCCCCTGTTGCCCCCACCCCCCGCTCATGCCCTGTGTTTCCTTCCTTTTCCCCCCACCCCCGCTCATGCCCCATGTCTACCTCCTTTCCCCTCCACCCCCGCTCTTGGCCCGGTCTCTCTCTTGTTCCCCCACCCCCTGCTCATGCCCCGTATCTCCCTCCTTTTCCCCCAACCCCCACTCATGCCCCGTGTTTGGCCGCTGCATGCTGCTTGTCTACCTGTGAACTTCACAGACTTTAAGGATTTCAACCATTTTAAGGACTTTCTTTACCAGCAGGCTTTGCACGAACTGTTGCTGGTTGCTTCCCCTTTTGCCAGCGACGTAGCGGGTACCCATCTATTGCATTGTTGTTTGCACGAACTGCTGACACGCCCCTTTCTAGGGCGTGCATATATTCTGGAACGCGCACGCACCGTACCAAGTATGGTTCAAGTACCGCTTGCCCGCTTTGCTGCGCTTGTCACGGTTGGTAAGCGGTTGGCGGTATTTATTGAGAGAAGTGAACTCATTTCTGATTAATATCTTGGTCTAAGCACTTGTAAAAGAACACATGTTCACGTTAACTTCGGGCATGCCACCTGGGGGACAAATAGCTACTCTATGGGAAACCACCTCTGGTTTTATGACCCCTCCACACCGTTTCCTAAACCTGTCAAACCTTGTTTGAAGACAATGGAGAGCTCTGGGAGACATATGGATATTCAGTCGTTTTATATGACCCTGCCGCAACCCTTGTCGCCAGTATACAGTAAGGATACACCTACCCTCCAGAGAGCCATCTCCTTGGCACCACGAACTGTGATAGACCACAGTAAGAAGGAGGCAATCACAGATACAGCGAAAGGAGTAACAAAGACACCATCTACGGCGACTATGAAGCGGGACACTGCACTGGATATGACCCAGTGCGTTCAGGGTCCTGCAAGTATGTTTGAACTCAATGCCTCCTTATCAGACAGTGTATTACTATGTAATGTTATGACTGCCCCAATTTCATCTTCAGAAGAGCCAGTTGAAGCTCCAGTCCCTGAGGTGGTAGCTCCCCTAACAGCTAATATTGACTAGAATGAATCTTGCCCGTCCTCTCGAACTCTACATGATAACCTATCTACTTCCCCAGTACTCTATTCGAGTTCCTCACTGTCTACAGAGTCTGATGTCTCCTTCGCCACGCCAACGCCAAGGAGTAGGTCTCAAAATATTTCCAAGACAACATCCCCACCAGAACAACCAATAAATAATCTGGTGGAGATCACTTTGAGTTCGATGAATTTAGCAATACAATCAATGGGCAAATTATTCGAGTCAATGGAACGCAAAATCATTACTCAAAATAAACAAATTGACCGAATTATGTCGTGGCAGCAGTCAGTAATGCTAAAGAGAGGGGATTCAAGAAAGAACTATAAAAGCTGTCTCTGACCTGAACTCGAAATCTTTCTTCACAGTAGCTACACAAACCGTGAATGATCTTGAACATGCCCCAATACAACTACCTAGTAAATCTGCTGTCCCTCATTTCCCAAAAATTATAACTAAACTGACTGATGCAACGCAAGGGGTGAATGGAGAAAAGTGCCTTGAAAACATAGACCAGAGTGAAGGCAGTATGAATGACAAATCATTAAGGTGCAAAGTCACATCTGTGTCCAAACCACTATACCCCATGTTTCTTGTACCCAAATCAAAAGTGGAGAGGCCTAAAATCGTAACAAAAGTCACCTTCACCACGGGAACGAAAACAAAAAATCTTAAAAATGTCAAATCTAATGTAACATCTCAGACAAAACAGTTTGTTAAAATTCTCTCTTGTCCAGCACTCAAAGAAAAAGCCAGAGCAAAAAAATACCAGTCCCATGCCCAAATAGTGCATAAAAAAGGCACTATACAAAAAAATTAATTAGCATCAATACCATCTTATAAACCGCTGGATGATTTAATTGAAGCGGCCTCCTCTTCCAATGCAGGTGCGGAAATGACTAAAAGGGCGACAAGCGTTGATAATGAGGCTTTGACGACTCCGATCCTTAAAAATCCTCTCTCTAATTTGAATAATGATATCCATCTAAGAGAGATTCGACGTGCAGTTGATGACTATTTAGCAACACAACCATCTCAAGCCCCAGCTTTAAAGCATGCTTCTGTTCCTGCCTTGCATGGAATAAAAGAAATCCAACCCCAAATCAATCACAAAGATAGTGAGAAAGCAAGTTTGTCTATGGGTTCTGCCTCCGTTAGAGACACGGGAGAAGGAACTCGGGAGCCAGCTGACAAATATCTACAGTCAGATAATGCCCAGACAAGGGTAGGCTCTGGGATGCCACACTTTGAAATTAAACAGATTATAACCTCCACCATAGCAGAAGTACTACAAAGTAGACCACAGGAACCACGTCAGATAATGAAGGATCTTAGTGTCCTAGACAAAGATCAAAATCATAATGCTCTGAAGATGAAACAACTTGCTCGCTTTTGGTTAACAATAAAATGCTGTCCGCGTCCTGCCACGCAGTATATCTTGAATCGCAAATCAGTGCTAGAGATCATGTCGGAGATTCCTGCTCTGGATGATGTTAAATCAATCAATATTGAACAAGTCGAATTTCTCCCTAAGGGAGATGGGACAGAAGTAAGAGTTTGGATGAATTCAAAAGTTATCTGGAATCTGATGTGGTCACAAAAGGCGAATTTGCTTGATTTAGGTTTCACACTTGAGAAAGAGGAGATGACTCAGCCACAGCTGAAAGTACATCCGGCCCCCTCAAACTCTGATAAATCTCGGACCGGTGTGAATGAAAATCGAGCCAGAATTGCAGAGTGTGCATGCAAACAACAGGATAATTGTCATTTGAGTTTATTGCAGAAAGATCGGGTTATCTCATTAGTAAGCTGGCATTCCCAAGGGTTTAAGCATCTTCTAAACAAACCATCACATCTCTCTGCATATGACATAATATTGCTTCAAGAAACGTGGCTTATAGAGCCTCCAGTGTGTAATGGCTTTGATCTTCAGGTAATTCCTGCTAACAAAGGAGCGCGGAGGAGGCCCGCTTGTGGGCTATTGATTGCTGCTAAACAGAGCTCCCTTATTAAAATTGAATCTTGGGCCTCACCAAATCCATTTACACAGTTGATCAGGGCGCAATATAATCTAAAGTAATTCACCTTAATCAACTTTTATTGGAATCCTGAGGCCATTCCTGATGACAAATTTTTGAAAGACCTTGTTGTTCTCTTGGATATGATTGTGCTTGATCTAGACATCTGTTACACTATAATTGCGGGTGATTTTAATCTTCACTGCCTTTCTCAACAAAGTAATCACCAGAGCACACGTTTGTTGAAATGGTTAAAATTGGCCAAATCAAGAAACGTTCTAGTTTTGAATGGCTCCCTCCCCTCTGATAATCCCCCAAGAGCCACATGGCAGAGAAGTAATAGTGCTGGGATAATAGATTATGTCTATGTTGAAGAAAAAATTATGGCACAAATTACCTCATTTCAAGTGTTTCAGAACAATTTGAGCGATCACAACATCTTGTCTATGAAATGGTCAGTTCTGAACTCAATAAACAAAGCACCAACTGATTACTTGCAAGGAAATTTAAGTGTAAACCCTGCCCGGCAGAGATTAGCCTGGAATATTATTTATTTATTTATTTATTCGGATTTATTTAAAGCGCACGTCAGCCCGGGGGCATCGTGGCGCTGTTACATGAATACATACATAGTCTGGTTACAATGGAAGGAAGATGGTTACAAAGCAATTTTCATTACAGGAAGCATTTCGTGTCGAACACTTTTCGTATCAGATGTGTGCGAGCTGAAGTGGGTGAAGGGAAGGTGGAGTTAGTTGAATAGCGTGGTTTTGAGGGATTTGCGAAAGAGATACAGAGATGGTTCTTCTCTGAGCGAGTTGGGGAGGGCATTCCAGAGCTTAGGTGCTATGTGAGGGAAGCCAATGCCGCCGGCTTTGGCTCTTTTTACAGTGGGTACTTGGAGTTGGTTGGCGTGATGACTTCTTCTGGGGCAGATGGAGGAGTTCTTGGTTATAGTTTCAGATAGGTAGGGGGGTGCTGTGTGGTTGATGCATTTGTGTGTGAGGGTGAGGATTTTAAAGTTGATCCTTTCCTTGACTGGGAGCCAGTGGACGCGTCTTCTGGCCTGTGAGATATGGTTAATTTTGGGAATGTGTAGTGCAGCACGGAGGGCATTGTTTTGCACTATTTGGAGCCTGTTTAGGTTTTTTGACGAGGTGCCTGCCAGGAGGGCGTTACAGTAGTCCAATCTGGCTCCTATAGTAGCTCTGGCTATGGAGAGGCAGTTGGGCGTGGTGAGGTAGGGTTTTATGGCGTAGAGGAGTTTGGTAGTCAGAGCAAAAGCTGAGGCAATGGCGCTGGTTTGTCTTGTCATTGAGAGTGTCGCGTCAATGTAGACTCCTAAGGTCTTGACGGCAGAGGAGACAGGAATGCTAATACTGTCGATGATCATGTGCGAATAATCGGGGCTGAGTTTGGTTAGAGTTTCGTTAGGGGCTAGGATGATGATTTCGGTTTTGTCTCCATTTAGGCAGAGACCATTGATAGCCATCCATGTTTGGATAGTCGAGTAGATTTTGCGGAGGGCTTCTGAGTCAAGGTCGTAGTCTCCAGAGAGGGGGAGGAGGACCTGCGTGTCATCAGCGTAGTTGGTGTACGCTATGTTGAGGGAGTCCAGTAAGTCAAAGAGGGGTTTGGTGAATAGGTTGTAGAGGGTCGGTGCGGTGCAGGACCCTGGAGACCATTATGTTGCGTTGCTTGTACAATCAAATACCAACTTAGATTTGGAGGAAGTAATATATTCAGATGCGATGCAGAAGATCCAATCCGCCTCGATAAAAACACATATACAGAGGCTAAAGCCCCATTTACATTGTTTTAGTAAGGAAGTTAAAGACAAAAAAATACAAGTCAGACAATAAAAACGCCAGGCAGCTCATCTTCCACTGGTTTCCCGACTGAAGATCTTAAAGCAAATCCAGTTGAAATAAAAAAACTGGATGAGAGCAAGGAAATCCTCTTTATATCAGATAGATGGAGCCAATATGCTGCGTACCTTAAGTAGTAAAAACACCCGACAAATCTGGTCCCTGATAAACCAATCCACAGCGGGAAATCAAATAGCTTTACAGCTAAATTGTATAAATGAACACATGTGGGCTGAGTACTTTACCAAAATATACAAACAAGAGGGAGACTTAAATACCATCACTGGCGCTAAACAAAATGGGATGTTTCATCTCCATTTTGACAGAGATGACATCTTATATTTCATAAACAAAGGCAGTAAATCGAGAGCCCCAGGGCCTGATGGGCTGTCAAATCATATGTTGAAACAACACTCAGAAGTGTGGGCCAACATATTGTTTGACATGTTCAACAACATCAATCTCACACAGAAGATTCCTCAGTCATGGAAATGTGCAATTATTATACCCATTTATAAAAAAGGAGATCACAATAATCCGGCAAATTATCGTCCTATCTCTCTGCTGGATGCACCAAGTAAGATATTTGCCCAGATTATTTAGTAGGAATTCACCATCTGGACTCAAAAAACCTTTAACCAAGATCCTTTGCAGTCTGGGTTCGTGACAGGTCTGGACACAATCCCAAATATCATGGCATTAAATATGCTGAAAACACAATGCGCAAAGGAAGATCAAGTTCTATACATGGTCTTTGTGGATCTTAAGATGGCTTTCGATTCAATTGATTGCCACTTGTTATATAAAAAACTCCATCGATATGGTTGTCCGCCCTCCTTAATCGCATTGATGATACATCTGCACTCGGATACGCAGCTGCAAGTGTGTTTGAATACAGAGGGACTTCTAACTGCCCCTATTACAACAGATCGCGGACTGAAATAGGGGTGCATTTTGGCGTCCACCCTCTTCATATTTTTTATACTCGACATTGCGAAACATTTCTATCCATTGCAGCTGACTCTCCTAGATTAGGAACTCAGAGCATACCGTGGTTATTATATGCAGATGATTTGGTCCTCTGTCGCGGACCCCCATAGGACTGCAAAAATTACTGGATGGCTTGGCACATTATACTGATGCGAATTCCCTATCTGGTAATCAGGAAAAGACACAGATATTAATCTATAAAAAAAAGTTGGTAAATCGATATTATAAATATAACTGCCGCATTCATCAAAAGGTGCTGCATATAGTATCTGATTACAAATATCTGTGTATACATCTCCAAGACACTGTCATATGTGAAACACTTTAATATTCTTGATTGTAAATTAACAATGCTAATCTCCCAAGTTAAAATGATGATTCATAAGTATGGAAAATTCTCATATAAATATATCCTGGCTTTCTATGAACAAAAAGTTGTGCCAACTTTGGTATATGGTATGGAAACATTACTAAACACTCAACAACCAAAATGGCATGTGCTGGAAGCCAGTTTTTGGAAAAAGGTCTTAAGATTACCCACATGTACACCAATGTCTATTCTGCGATACGAATTGGGCTTGTCATCGCTAGCAAACTATGTCACATGGCAAAGATGCGCCTTTTTCCATAAATGTTTATTGAGTCTGCACTTGACCAACATCTTAGGGATAGTAGCACATTACTTGCTGATTTCTAAACATTCTTTTTCACAACAATGGCATCTAGAAGTGTATAAGATTCTATCAGACACAAGTATCAGTGTGCAAATGTTGATTGAGAATCCAACACAAGCCAAAAAGAAACTGCACCACCATAATTGGATTGTGAACACAGACAAGTGTATTGCATATAAAGATTTCTCTACTGCATTATTTGGACGTAAGAGGCATCGCCAAATGTCAGACTATCTGGTTAAATTTCCATCGCCTTATTTAAGAAATAAATACTTAAGATTCAAGCTAAATCTATGGCCTACAAATGATATTTTGGCTAGAAGGAAACCGATATCAACTGAGGAAAACTTCTGCCGTTATTGTAAAAACAAACAGCAGAAAGAGACGGTGGAGCATATCATAGTGTCTTGCCCCGACTTGGAGTCACAGAGAAATCTTTTCTTCTCAAACACCTTATATAACTATGCACCGACCAGTCACGAGGACATATGGTGATGTCTCTTCTCCACTAAAAAAATGTCCGTGAGGAAAGCGATTGTCCATTTCCTAATTTGTTTATTTCCAGACTAAATCTGATAATTAACACAATATTTTGCAAGATGTAAATTCATACATTGATAAATTGTAAATAGGATTATATGAATCATGTAAAGTTTTATGGTAAATATGAATGTACGAATTGTGAAAACATTTTTTATGCAAAACTGTAAGAATTAATTGAAAATTTGAAAGGTTGAAGAAACTCAGCCAAACAGATAAAACAAAATAAAAAATGTCCTTCTTTAGAAAAAAGATCCACTACCACAAGAATGGAAGAGCAGCCCTGATCCCTTGGAAGATCTGTAATAAAATTGAAAGCAACGGTATGTCAGGGACCGGGAGGTACAGGAAGAGATTCCACCAAACCCATCGCCTTCCCAACTTGATTTGTTGCCTGGGCACAAACTGTGCATGTCTTTACAAAATTGAAGGTATCTTGCCTAATTGTTTCCTACCAAAACTCCCTTCTTATTAACTAGAAAGTTTTTCAGAAGACAAGATGACTGAACAACATGGATTCATGACAATTCTTCAGCATCCGCTCCCTTAATTCAAGAGATGGTAAATATAGTTGCTCATCAAAGAAGGGTAGACCATTCCAAATACTGCGGGCTTGATCTAGATGCTCCCAATTCTCCATTAGACTCACATACATCACCTTCTGTATTTCGTCCACCAAACGTCATTCGATCTGAGTTCCAGACAAGATGAAGTGTTCCCAAGCTATCAAAGGTAAAGGATCGCACTCAATCTTTGACTCACTCCCAGGGAACTATCAAGACAAAGCAGCAGCCTTTCCATTTAGCCTCCCCAGCTTAAAGGTAACAACAAAATCATAATCTGCAAAAAACAAAGACCACCTTAGTTGCCTTGGACTCAACGTTTTTGCAGATTTCAAAAATAACAGGTTTCGATGATCCGTCAAAACTCAAAACAGTTACAATGTGTCTCACCCCCAATAGGTGATGACGCCGTTCCTCAAAAGCTGCTTTTATTGCCAGAAGTTCATGATACGAAATTGTATGATTTATTTCTGCTGGCAAACATTTGTTAGAGAAGAAAGCCACTGGATGTAATTGCCCTGTACTGAATGTCTTTGAGACAAGACCGCCCCCATGGCCAGATTTGAAGCGTCTGCCTCCACAAAGAAAGGTTTAGCGGGTTCAGGGTGAATCAAAATTGGACTGGAAACAAAAAGGGTTTTCAAAATTTGGAAAGACTTCTCTGCCTCTGAGTTCCACAACAATGCCAACCCTTTCTTCAGAAGTTTAGTGATAGGACTGACTAACTGGGAAAATACCTCAATAAACCTTCGATAAAAGTTGGCAAACCCAATAAAACTTTGCACTTCTTTCACCTTGGTCGGTGATGGCCAATCTAGAATAGCTCAATCTTTCTGAGGATTAATTTCCAAACCTTTTGGTGAAATAATTAACCCCAGGAACTCCACAGATCCAGTGTGGAACTGACTCTTCTCGAGTTTGGCAAACCGATGATTTTTTCACAGTTTCTGAAGCACTTTTCGTACATGAATTTGATGCTGGTTTATATCCAAAGAAAAGATCAAAATATCGTCAATGTATACCACCGCAAACACATCCAGAAACTCTCGGAGAACTCCATCAATAAAAAAAATGAAAAGCCGTTGGGGCATTACAAAGTCTGAAGGGCATAACAAGATACTCAAAAAGTCTGAATCTGGTATTAAAGGCTGTCTTCCATTCATCTCCTTCTTGTACTCCACGCAGGTCAAGTTTAGAGAAAACTGTGGCTCCTTGGATCTGATTGAGCATCTCTGAGATTAAAGGGAGAGGACACCTGTTCTTAATGGTTACCTTATTAACTGCACGATTGTCAATGCAAGTTCTTAAAGATCCATCTGGCTTTGGAACAAAAAACACAGGAGAAGCTGCGGGAGACTGAGAATGCCGAATAAACCCCTTAGCTAGATTCTCCGCTAGGTATTCTTTCAAATACTCATTCTCCTTTTTGGTGAGAGAATACCCTCTGCTACTGGTCAACACTGCTCCTGGTTCCAAATCTATTCTACAGTAGAAAGATCAATAAGGAGGCAATTCCCCCACATTTTATTCATCAAACACATCCCAAAACTCCTGATAACACCCTGGAAGCTCTCCAACCACTTCCCTGATAGAGTGATGTGATACTGCTTCTCCCTCCAACAACTCCCTAGACACTGAAACATCACCTTCCTGAGATGTCACTAAAACGGCACCCTGAAAACAGTGTTCCAAACAAATATCCGATTGTAACTCCCCCACCCTCCATCCCCAGTTGATTTTAGGATTATGTAAGGTGAGCCAAGGCATTCTGAAAATAATCTTCAATTGCGGTGCATCTATCAATTTAAAAGAAGTCTCCTCCCTTTGGCCCCCTGTAAGAACCATGTTCATAATCTCTGTCTCATGAGTTATGGGACCTGAGGAGAGAGTTGTCCCATCCACCCCCCACATCTGTTCCACCACATCCTTCTGTTTTAAAATAATTCCAAGAGCCTTGGCCACTCCGCAATCCATAAAATTGCCTGGTGCTCCAGAATCTATGACCACAGGACCTGATCCCTTCAAAACTGCTTTGGCAAACAAGGATACATTCACTGTAATATGACAAACTGCTGCTTGTATAGTATTCACCACCTGCTGGTCCTAGGTCTCTTTGGTTATAAGGGCAATTTCCTAAAAAGTGGCTGCTCCTTCCACAATACTGACATAACTTATTTACATGTCTTCTCTCATTCTCTTCCTTAGTTAAAGGTCCTCTGACCCTAGAACTCAGATCTGAACCCCCTATTCTCTAAACCTCGACTTCTAACTTCCCTGTTAACAAGTTCAGTTCTGGGCGCTCCCCTCGGGCCATACTCCTACAATCTCCAAAAGCTCATCTCTGATCTACCTTTCTCTCATTAAGACGAAAGTCTAATTGAATGACTAAATCCATTAAGTCTTCACATGAAATAGGCCCATTTACAATATAAGATACGGCATCCTTCAACTCCTCCCTTAAAACGTTGTAAAAAAGAGGATATTTTTTCTTCTGGCCACCTGCTCTCCAACGCTAAGGATTTGAATTGAGTTATATATGATACTAGATCTTGTCCCCCTTTCCGGGGTTCCAATAACTCCCCTTCCACTTCAAGAGAACCCTGGCGCCTGTCAAACTCTTCCTGGAAGAGTGCAACATTTCTTAAAGCTGAATACTTCTGATTCACCAATAACCCCGCCCAGGTTGCTGCCTCACCAGACAAATACCACATAACAAATGTTACCTTTGCAGTTTCAGAAGAAATTATCTCAGTCCTACTTAAAAAATTAAGTTCACACTGAGTGATGAATGTCTGGCATTTCTTGGCCTCTCCCCCATGCCTTTCTGTGGCTGCCAAAGGGACTGGCATTAAAATGGGTCAAACTCCCCCTATCGCCTCACTACTCCCTGCCTGAAGATGATTCTTGTCCACCCCAAACAACACAGGAGGATCCCCACTGTCCTGAACTTGGGGAACAGGTCCCACCCACCTAACCTCAGCCTCCTGCAGATTAGTAACCTTTTCACTCAACTCCTCCATCTTCTTGCTTAGTTTCTCGTTCTCCTTGTGTGAGATCCTTAACTCTTCCCTCAAATCTCTAATCATGTCTCCCAACACATTTTTAGAGGTCTCGCGGGATTCACAGCAGTTTGGGTATTTTACTTGGGGTTCCCTGCAAGCAGCGGTCTGCACAGTGGCAAATCCACTCTGTGCGTTCCCTAGCTCTGAGAACAAAGTCTAACCAAATCTTAATCTCATCAGCATTTAGATTCAGACCAGAGTCAGCGATGCAGGTAGACACTTGCTGCTTCTTAGGTTGGGCTATTCGGTGGTGGATTAGCACCACCTTTCAGACAACGCTATTGCACTGGAGTACATTTAGGAGAACGATAACATGTGAAGAGGTATGCCATTTATATGGCACCAAAGCCAGAGGGTGTCCAGGCGCTGATCTCTAGAAGAAAGGAAAGAAGATGAGAGAGAGATCCGGGGTTCCAAAAGTTTTACTCAAATAGCCTGGTTTTCAGAAGTTTCCTGAAAGCAATATGACTGCTTTCTTTTTTCATGGATTCTGGCAATTCATTCCATGCCTGGGCCACTATAACTGGGAAGGAACGACCTCTTCCCAAGGCTCTTTTCACGCGATCAACCTTCAAGAGAAATGCGTTTGAAGATCTCAAGTTGCTTTTAGGGTTATATAGTGTCAGTCTCTCTCTAAGATATATGGGGGCAATCCCCAGGATGCACTTATGTGCAAGAGCCAGTATCTTGAAGGCAACTCTTGCAGCCACAGGCAGCCAGTGTAACTCTTGCCTAGCTCTGAAGACTGAATCTTTTTGTGTTGATTTGTACACAATGCCTACTGCTGAGTTCTGTATTTTCTGAAGGGTGTAAATAGATGTTTTATTTGCTGCTCCTAAAAGGGCATTGCAGTGGTCTAGCCTTAAAAGGATTGTAGCCCTTGCTAGTTTAGCACAATCCTCCTTTGAAATCATAGGTCTAATCAGCCTTAAGATTCTCAAATAGTAGTTAGTATTCCTATTGAGTAATTGCACATGTGTGTCCATATTAAGGTTTGCTTCCATGTAGACGCCCAGTGTTTTAACCTTGGGCACCACCACTATCTGATTTCCATCTATCCAAAAACTTTCATAAACCAGGTTCAAATTATTTCTTGCTAGCCTCGAGCCATAGATCATTAACTCAGTTTTATATGCATTCAAGCATAGCCAGTTGGTGGACATCCATTTCTTAACTTCCTGATATACGTTAGCGAGCTTCTCCTGATCCTCTTTAAAGTTTGATACAAATCCATTGTGAGTTGAAAATCATCGGCATAGTTGGAGAAAAAGAATCATAATCTCTCCAACATTAGGCTTAACGGCTGAATATAAATATTGAACAACAGCAGCAAAAGACAGGCCCCCCGCGGGACTCCACAAGTCAGCATTATATCCTCCGATACATTGTCTCCCCAGTACACCTTGTATTAACGCTCTTCTAAAAATGATTTCACCTACATTACCGCTTCATCAGAGAGTCCTCCTATCTCTTTCAGTCTTACCATAAAATCTGGTGATCTAAGATATCAAAGGCAGCTGAGAGATCTAAAAGGGTCAGCAGGCCAGGTTCACTTCTTTCTTAGGTCTCCAGCATTTGTGACTGCAGGTCCACCAGAGCACTCTCCGTGCCATGAGCACATCTGAATCCTGATTGCTTCCTGTGATATATACCAACTTTTTCCATATGTGTCTGGAGTTGTGATGCTGCCACTTTGTCCACTATTTTCAAAAGGAAGAGGGTATTCGTAATTGTTCATAAATTATATATGTCTCTTGGGTCAAGCCCTTGTTTCTTAAGTAATGGCGTAACTGCCACATCTTTTACCAAGTGCGGGATACTCTTATACTTAAAGTAGGCATTACCAAATCTCCTGAGAAATGGGATAAAGATATCCACAAGAACAAAAATAATTTTTGAGGGTAAGAGGTCTCTGGGCAATTAGTGGGATGCATATTTTTGAAAATCTCTTTGATTTCCTGCTCGCTTACATCCTTAAAGCTAAACTTACTAGCTGGCATATTCTTATTTAATATCTCTTGCTCAGTAGCAAGCCTTTCCCCTAATCCATTATCCTAATCCTAATCCAGAAGCTTCACTTATCGTACCCGTTTTCCTCCCGGCCAGTTCATTCCTGATCTTGTTCTGTGCCTGCAGGAGTTTGTCCGAAAATGCTTGTTGTGCCCGTTCACAATCCTCCTTAGAGGGATTAATTCTTTGCTTCAGAGCTCCGGGTTTTTCCCAGGATTTAAAAATCCTGAAGAGTTCTTTTGTTGGTTTCCCTGCTTTATTAATTAAATCATTATAGTAATTGCATTTGGCTTCTGTAATTTTTTCTTTACATTCCTTCTCTTATTCTTGGGATTCTGATCTTTTTGCCAAATTTGCTCAAACTGTAGCTTTGGCCTTCAGCGGGGCTAGTTCCGCTGAAAACCATTTGTGATGGTTAGGCTTCTCTTTAATATTTCGTAATTTAATGGGAGCTAATATATCCACTAGCAGGCTCATCTCTTTATTGTAAATCTCAACAAGGATGTCCGGATGATCAGAATCCTTAATTTTTTGCCCCAGAGCATTCATACCTTCCTCCAGATTAATTGCTGTGATTTTGTTATAATTTTTGCCCAATACCTTCCTAGATTTTTCTTGTTGAGGTTTTATCGAAGCTTGGAGCCTAATTTGACATCTTATAGTGGCATGGTCCGACCATACACATGCAGTCGTTTTTATCTCTGTTGATGGTATGTTGTCAACTGTTAAGCCAATCTAAGATAGTGCCTCTGATATGAGTTGTTTCAGAATTATACACCATGATATTTTCATTTTTCAAAAGGGTTTCCAATTCTATCACTTTTTTATCTTTGTTATCACCCCTCCAAATATTCAGGTCTCCCAGCATGTCCACAGTAGAGTTTGGTGATTGCAAAGGTGTCCGTAGATTAATCAAATCTTCATTAAGTGTTGACGAATCGCCCAGAGGTCTATATAGCAGTATAACATTTATACTGTGATTATGATCAGGAATGATTTTTGTATGAAGTACATCACAGCCCTCACAGTCAATTTTTGTTTCATACATCCCTAATTCTTCTCTACACATTATTGCCACACCTCCTCCTTGGCTCTCCTGTCTATGTTTGGGAGAAAATACATAGCCTGGTGGGGTTACCTGCTCAATTACCGGGCCTTTCGCTTCTGATAACCAGGTTTCTGTTATACACATAATATCAACTTCATGATCTAATATATAGTCATGTACATCTATGGAGTGTTTCACTAAGGATCTTGTATTTAATGGTACAAGATTCAGCTGTTGCTCCCTAGGGGTTGTGCGAGAGGTTTAGTATCCTGGTGTGTTCCTTGCTCCCTCCTTTTCATAGCTTCACATTGGTTCACCATCTTGTATCTACATGAGGGTCTATGATCTTTAAGGCTTGAACTCTCTAAAATCATCGTCGAGCCCAATTTAGTATCCATTCTGTTTGGGCCATCTACCAACACTTCTATCTCCTTTTCACATACATGCTGTGTGTTGTCGGGGACAAGTTGCACCATAGAAGATAATTTCAAGGAGCACTGCGTTGCAAACTTTGGCTGACTTTCTTTATTAGTAACATAGTTAATTTTATGTACTTGAGCGTCCCCGGCGATTTCATCTGGGAGAATTGGAGTCTTAGTCATATCTGTCCTGGGTGTTACCCCAAGGATCTCCTCAAAATGTTCCATTGTACGTGACTGAGTAACCCCCACTAAGGCCTCAGCTGTGTCGGGGTGTCTTATTTCGAAAGGTTTATAGATTAAGATCTCTGTCACGCCCATGTCTTAAGGCAGCGGTTAGTCCCGCTGTGAAGGATTCCAATCGGGCGTCACACACCGGACCGGGACCCTTGCCCTTAGCCTTAGATGTGGTACGCGATTAGAATGCTTTTTCTTTATATTCAACAAATTCAAATTGAGCCGATACCCAACCCATCTCACACCCCCTTTTACAAATAACCCCGGGTCACAATGGGCCATGAACCAGGCCGGTTGGTGGGAATACAATGTTTATTTATTTTAATTTCAAAGAAAATCACACACATTTTATATTGGGCAGCAATCAGCAATGGGGGTGATAATTACAATGAAAACCACTGAAATACACTTGGTTAACCCTCTACAAGAACATATCCAAAGCCCAAATTAATTGGAGCACTTTTTCAATTAGGATAGATAGTACCAGAGTTAAGATTTCCCCCTGCAATATTCCCTTAACCCAGAATCAAAATCCGACCTTCCCTCACAAAATGAGAGGCAAAAACCCTTTGCAATGGCCCAAAAGAACACTCAGATTTAAAAAAATAATTAATTATATGTGTAATTATATAATGATGTACATATGTTTTATCACAGTCTTAGGGATGTCATATCACTAGCAACTATAAGATAAGGTATCATAAAAGGCATACAGCTCACAAAGCAGGTTGAAATTGAAAACTCAGTGCAGTCAAACTATGCATATTTTCTAGTTTCCAGTTTTAAATGTCAAAATGTTTTTTAAGAAAAACAGGTGAAAAACACTGAATCGGAACGGTTTAGACAAGTTATCAGGGTGTAGATAGGATTACTTACAAAATAGGGCAAAGACAAAGGGGTCAAGATGGGGTATGCTATCTCTTGCTATGGGATAGGGAAATACCCACAATCTGCTCCTGGATTTGGGATTAAGAACAGTCATCCGGTTTCTGGACTCAAAGGCTCGGGTCACCGGATGGCAGGCTCTCCTGGCAAAAGACAGCTGGGCAAAGGTCTGGTCACGGCAGAGCAATGCCTCAGATGGATGGAGCGGGTAAGTAGGGCAAGCAGGCGGCACTGGAAAATCCCAAAGCGGGCTCAGCCACCTTTCCCCTTTCTCCCTAAAGTAAAGTAAAGGGATTTTGTTATGGGTTTTAAATCTGAAGGATGGTTCTGCCTAGATAGGAAGGCCTGGGTCAACTATCCCTTTTCTGGCAGTCCGCTCTGGAATCTTGCAAAGTGAAGGTGGAATATCTGGATATGCAGGCTCTGGAAATTTCAGAAGAGTGTGGCCTCTCCCTGTGAACTCCCATCCTTTATATAAAAGTGGGTGACATCACCGGTTTATTATTGGGCAGAACTGAGCTAGACCTGCCCCCATGAACCAGGTAGGCCAGCCTATTTTGGTCGCCGCATCAAAGAGGGGACTCAGTTTATGGGGTTGTGTTTTTATGAGGTGCAAAGCCTTCCCACAGTCCTTTTTGCCAAAAATCCTTCTTACATAAATTACACATGTGTACAGTTGTGGGACTTTAACAAATTACATAGACAGATTACATATTTTACATAGAGCAGGGCAGTCCAATTCTTACATTTGTAGGACTTTGTTTTGCCCGTCTAATAGTTTTTAGAGATTTTCAGAGAAAAATATTTGACCTAAAATTCTACAACTTTAGACATGTGTATAGATTATCATAAGGCATCTTTCCATTAATTTTTAACGTTCCATCATATGTCCCCATGATTCACATTCTTCTGGCATTTGTGTCCCATACATGCTACGGACAGCAACAATATCTTGTTTGAAATCCACTGAAATCACATTTAAACTATACAACTTTTCCATTTCTGAGCTGTCTGGTTACAGAATTAACAGTCTTAAAAGTGTATTCATCAACTAGTATCTTGAGCCAAATGTGGCTGGCCTTTGTTCTTCAACTCATCACATTTTTATCTCAGCTACCACCAACTGTCATTTCAGCCCAGAGTGGCCATGGGGGTTTCCCTGCTTGATTGAATGTTTATTGCCACTTCTCCACTTCACAGGTAGGTGTCCCAGAATCTATTGTCTCAGCCTGGAGCACAGACAAAGGTCTGATATGCCTGTGATATGTTACCTTCTGGTCAATTCAAAGTTTTCCAAAGGTAGCAGTTAACATTCATATGCCCTAGAATCTATTGTGGCTCCTTCTTTCAGGGGTTAGGCCACTCCTGTCATCAGCCAAATCTCCCTTGAGCCATGGCAGAAAAACCTGTTTGGGCTGATTTCCCCAGTGTAGCCAAAGCCATTATTTCTTTATTTTATTTTATTTTGTTTTGCATCAGAAGCAAGCCTGTTGAATAAAACATCCCATATATGTTTGCCAGCAAAACCGCTTTACAATGCTAGGCCAGAACAAGTTTTTATTAACATTGTACTTTTAAAAACAGGCATTTTTTGGGGGGTTTGTAAGAGCCCATTTTGACACATGGTAAATGCTGCTGGGACTTCTCTTTTAAAAGGTTTGCTCTTCCATGTGACTTGCCAATATTGTTCTGCAGCCCCACCCAGTTTCTTTTATACAGCAGTTTGTTCAAGACACATGTTCACTGAAGTTGACATATGCCCATAGAGCAGGGTTTCTTTGAAGCATTGATTTCTGTCATTTTGTAACCCAAAAGACAAGCGTTTTCCTGTGCGGCTGAAAATAAAGCTTCTGTTACTTTCCCAGTTCTGGCCTGACACAGCCTGCCATGTAGGGATAATGCTTTCTTCTGCTAGAGCACAATCTGGATATGGATGGGCATGATAAAAGCAATGTGATGTTGAATAGATGAAAATAGCATCAGGGCAGCATCCTTTTCCATGTAAAATATTCCCTTTTCAATGGGAACGTTTTGCAAGCTGCAGAGCAGCACCTCTTTTGAATTCACTTCTTTTGGGCCACACAAGAACACACACTGGCACCTTTCTTGGTGTGCTCCCAGTTCCAACTCAACCAATAGGTGTTTGGCAAGATGGTGCAGCCATCCTTTTGTAGCTGCAAAACACAGTTTTGATGCAATGGTGCTCCAAGTAGCCAGCGCAGCCATTGTGCTGTTAACTGCAGAAGCAGAGCTTGGTTATGAATGGAAATTCTGCTGAGTGCGTCAATGTAGCCCACACCATGCACCCGTATCCAAGCATGGATTAGTACATACTAGCCAATCCCATGTGCCCCGGCGCATTCGCGCCAGGTTTGAAGGGAAGTGCGCATCAAGAACTACAAACCCTTCTGGGTAATGTAGTTTGTGATGCGTAGAGCACGTGCAGAGTGACCCATTCCTCTGATTCAAATCGCACTGTAAGCTTGTTAAATGCTTGTGCACCCGAAGTAGACAATCACACTCGCAGCATCAAATTCCTAGAAAAGCAATCTAAAATGAGTAAAATGAGAAAAAGCTCTGCTTCAATTACGCAGATTATCAACAGAATAAATGTATCAAGGGCAGCTCAGGAGGCAAGCCTTTAAATACCTTCTCAACAGACTAGCCTGTCCCAGGAGCGCCGGCTCGTTCTTTCTGGGTTTGAAGAGAAATGCGCGTCAAGAACTACAACCCCTTCTGGGTCATGTAGTTCGTGATGCGTACAGCGCGTGCAGAGTGACCCAGTCCTCTGGTTCGAATCGCACACAGTTTGTGGGTGGTGTTTGGCTATTTACCCACCTGTTGACTGCCCATGGGTAAAACACATCATCCTGGGCTCCCATTGAGATGGCTCCATCAAACGGTAACATCAAACTTTGGCATACCACTGTTTTTTCTAAGCAGTCTGTTGGGAGTTAATGGCTTAATTGCATCAATACAGTTTCTACTGGTGTAATTAAAATGGATTCACAAAGTGTGCCTTCAGCGATGTGATTTATATCTTCTCCTTGCACTGAAGTCCCTTTAAAAAGAAGCATCGACAGAGACAACAGTTTTGGATTGTCTATAGGTATTACATATGGATTCACCAGCTACTGACATCATTTGCAAAGGTACTCACACCATTTGCCAGGTGTTGCCATCTCATGTTGAGGTAGTACCATTCTGGCAATTCCTGGGCCTTCTCAAGTCTACACAAAAGACAAAACGGTTGGCTTTGACAATGCATGTCAGCGTTTGCTAAGAGCAGGCAGAATCTTAATTGATCTGCTGTGATGACATCCCCCATGGCACGATTGTCAATGCAAGTTCTTAAAGATCCATCTGGCTTTGGAACAAAAAACACAGGAGAAGCTGCGGGAGACTGAGAATGCCGAATAAACCCCTTAGCTAGATTCTCCGCTAGGTATTCTTTCAAATACTCATTCTCCTTTTCGGTGAGAGAATACCCTCTGCTACTGGTCAACACTGCTCCTGGTTCCAAATCTATTCTACAGTAGAAAGATCAATAAGGAGGCAATTCCCCCACATTTTATTCATCAAACACATCCCAAAACTCCTGATAACACCCTGGAAGCTCTCCAACCACTTCCCTGATAGAGTGATGTGATACTGCTTCTCCCTCCAACAACTCCCTAGACACTGAAACATCACCTTCCTGAGATGTCACTAAAACGGCACCCTGAAAACAGTGTTCCAAACAAATATCCGATTGTAACTCCCCCACCCTCCATCCCCAGTTGATTTTAGGATTATGTAAGGTGAGCCAAGGCATTCTGAAAATAATCTTCAATTGCGGTGCATCTATCAATTTAAAAGAAGTCTCCTCCCTTTGGCCCCCTGTAAGAACCATGTTCATAATCTCTGTCTCATGAGTTATGGGACCTGAGGAGAGAGTTGTCCCATCCACCCCCCACATCTGTTCCACCACATCCTTCTGTTTTAAAATAATTCCAAGAGCCTTGGCCACTCCGCAATCCATAAAATTGCCTGGTGCTCCAGAATCTATGACCACAGGACCTGATCCCTTCAAAACTGCTTTGGCAAACAAGGATACATTCACTGTAATATGACAAACTGCTGCTTGTATAGTATTCACCACCTGCTGGTCCTAGGTCTCTTTGGTTATAAGGGCAATTTCCTAAAAAGTGGCTGCTCCTTCCACAATACTGACATAACTTATTTACATGTCTTCTCTCATTCTCTTCCTTAGTTAAAGGTCCTCTGACCCTAGAACTCAGATCTGAACCCCCTATTCTCTAAACCTCGACTTCTAACTTCCCTGTTAACAAGTTCAGTTCTGGGCGCTCCCCTCGGGCCATACTCCTACAATCTCCAAAAGCTCATCTCTGATCTACCTTTCTCTCATTAAGACGAAAGTCTAATTGAATGACTAAATCCATTAAGTCTTCACATGAAATAGGCCCATTTACAATATAAGATACGGCATCCTTCAACTCCTCCCTTAAAACGTTGTAAAAAAGAGGATATTTTTTCTTCTGGCCACCTGCTCTCCAACGCTAAGGATTTGAATTGAGTTATATATGATACTAGATCTTGTCCCCCTTTCCGGGGTTCCAATAACTCCCCTTCCACTTCAAGAGAACCCTGGCGCCTGTCAAACTCTTCCTGGAAGAGTGCAACATTTCTTAAAGCTGAATACTTCTGATTCACCAATAACCCCGCCCAGGTTGCTGCCTCACCAGACAAATACCACATAACAAATGTTACCTTTGCAGTTTCAGAAGAAATTATCTCAGTCCTACTTAAAAAATTAAGTTCACACTGAGTGATGAATGTCTGGCATTTCTTGGCCTCTCCCCCATGCCTTTCTGTGGCTGCCAAAGGGACTGGCATTAAAATGGGTCAAACTCCCCCTATCGCCTCACTACTCCCTGCCTGAAGATGATTCTTGTCCACCCCAAACAACACAGGAGGATCCCCACTGTCCTGAACTTGGGGAACAGGTCCCACCCACCTAACCTCAGCCTCCTGCAGATTAGTAACCTTTTCACTCAACTCCTCCATCTTCTTGCTTAGTTTCTCGTTCTCCTTGTGTGAGATCCTTAACTCTTCCCTCAAATCTCTAATCATGTCTCCCAACACATTTTTAGAGGTCTCGCGGGATTCACAGCAGTTTGGGTATTTTACTTGGGGTTCCCTGCAAGCAGCGGTCTGCACAGTGGCAAATCCACTCTGTGCGTTCCCTAGCTCTGAGAACAAAGTCTAACCAAATCTTAATCTCATCAGCATTTAGATTCAGACCAGAGTCAGCGATGCAGGTAGACACTTGCTGCTTCTTAGGTTGGGCTATTCGGTGGTGGATTAGCACCACCTTTCAGACAACGCTATTGCACTGGAGTACATTTAGGAGAACGATAACATGTGAAGAGGTATGCCATTTATATGGCACCAAAGCCAGAGGGTGTCCAGGCGCTGATCTCTAGAAGAAAGGAAAGAAGATGAGAGAGAGATCCGGGGTTCCAAAAGTTTTACTCAAATAGCCTGGTTTTCAGAAGTTTCCTGAAAGCAATATGACTGCTTTCTTTTTTCATGGATTCTGGCAATTCATTCCATGCCTGGGCCACTATAACTGGGAAGGAACGACCTCTTCCCAAGGCTCTTTTCACGCGATCAACCTTCAAGAGAAATGCGTTTGAAGATCTCAAGTTGCTTTTAGGGTTATATAGTGTCAGTCTCTCTCTAAGATATATGGGGGCAATCCCCAGGATGCACTTATGTGCAAGAGCCAGTATCTTGAAGGCAACTCTTGCAGCCACAGGCAGCCAGTGTAACTCTTGCCTAGCTCTGAAGACTGAATCTTTTTGTGTTGATTTGTACACAATGCCTACTGCTGAGTTCTGTATTTTCTGAAGGGTGTAAATAGATGTTTTATTTGCTGCTCCTAAAAGGGCATTGCAGTGGTCTAGCCTTAAAAGGATTGTAGCCCTTGCTAGTTTAGCACAATCCTCCTTTGAAATCATAGGTCTAATCAGCCTTAAGATTCTCAAATAGTAGTTAGTATTCCTATTGAGTAATTGCACATGTGTGTCCATATTAAGGTTTGCTTCCATGTAGACGCCCAGTGTTTTAACCTTGGGCACCACCACTATCTGATTTCCATCTATCCAAAAACTTTCATAAACCAGGTTCAAATTATTTCTTGCTAGCCTCGAGCCATAGATCATTAACTCAGTTTTATATGCATTCAAGCATAGCCAGTTGGTGGACATCCATTTCTTAACTTCCTGATATACGTTAGCGAGCTTCTCCTGATCCTCTTTAAAGTTTGATACAAATCCATTGTGAGTTGAAAATCATCGGCATAGTTGGAGAAAAAGAATCATAATCTCTCCAACATTAGGCTTAACGGCTGAATATAAATATTGAACAACAGCAGCAAAAGACAGGCCCCCCGCGGGACTCCACAAGTCAGCATTATATCCTCCGATACATTGTCTCCCCAGTACACCTTGTATTAACGCTCTTCTAAAAATGATTTCACCTACATTACCGCTTCATCAGAGAGTCCTCCTATCTCTTTCAGTCTTACCATAAAATCTGGTGATCTAAGATATCAAAGGCAGCTGAGAGATCTAAAAGGGTCAGCAGGCCAGGTTCACTTCTTTCTTAGGTCTCCAGCATTTGTGACTGCAGGTCCACCAGAGCACTCTCCGTGCCATGAGCACATCTGAATCCTGATTGCTTCCTGTGATATATACCAACTTTTTCCATATGTGTCTGGAGTTGTGATGCTGCCACTTTGTCCACTATTTTCAAAAGGAAGAGGGTATTCGTAATTGTTCATAAATTATATATGTCTCTTGGGTCAAGCCCTTGTTTCTTAAGTAATGGCGTAACTGCCACATCTTTTACCAAGTGCGGGATACTCTTATACTTAAAGTAGGCATTACCAAATCTCCTGAGAAATGGGATAAAGATATCCACAAGAACAAAAATAATTTTTGAGGGTAAGAGGTCTCTGGGCAATTAGTGGGATGCATATTTTTGAAAATCTCTTTGATTTCCTGCTCGCTTACATCCTTAAAGCTAAACTTACTAGCTGGCATATTCTTATTTAATATCTCTTGCTCAGTAGCAAGCCTTTCCCCTAATCCATTATCCTAATCCTAATCCAGAAGCTTCACTTATCGTACCCGTTTTCCTCCCGGCCAGTTCATTCCTGATCTTGTTCTGTGCCTGCAGGAGTTTGTCCGAAAATGCTTGTTGTGCCCGTTCACAATCCTCCTTAGAGGGATTAATTCTTTGCTTCAGAGCTCCGGGTTTTTCCCAGGATTTAAAAATCCTGAAGAGTTCTTTTGTTTGTTTCCCTGCTTTATTAATTAAATCATTATAGTAATTGCATTTGGCTTCTGTAATTTTTTCTTTACATTCCTTCTCTTATTCTTGGGATTCTGATCTTTTTGCCAAATTTGCTCAAACTGTAGCTTTGGCCTTCAGCGGGGCTAGTTCCGCTGAAAACCATTTGTGATGGTTAGGCTTCTCTTTAATATTTCGTAATTTAATGGGAGCTAATATATCCACTAGCAGGCTCATCTCTTTATTGTAAATCTCAACAAGGATGTCCGGATGATCAGAATCCTTAATTTTTTGCCCCAGAGCATTCATACCTTCCTCCAGATTAATTGCTGTGATTTTGTTATAATTTTTGCCCAATACCTTCCTAGATTTTTCTTGTTGAGGTTTTATCGAAGCTTGGAGCCTAATTTGACATCTTATAGTGGCATGGTCCGACCATACACATGCAGTCGTTTTTATCTCTGTTGATGGTATGTTGTCAACTGTTAAGCCAATCTAAGATAGTGCCTCTGATATGAGTTGTTTCAGAATTATACACCATGATATTTTCATTTTTCAAAAGGGTTTCCAATTCTATCACTTTTTTATCTTTGTTATCACCCCTCCAAATATTCAGGTCTCCCAGCATGTCCACAGTAGAGTTTGGTGATTGCAAAGGTGTCAGTAGATTAATCAAATCTTCATTAAGTGTTGACGAATCGCCCAGAGGTCTATATAGCAGTATAACATTTATACTGTGATTATGATCAGGAATGATTTTTGTATGAAGTACATCACAGCCCTCACAGTCAATTTTTGTTTCATACATCCCTAATTCTTCTCTACACATTATTGCCACACCTCCTCCTTGGCTCTCCTGTCTATGTTTGGGAGAAAATACATAGCCTGGTGGGGTTACCTGCTCAATTACCGGGCCTTTCGCTTCTGATAACCAGGTTTCTGTTATACACATAATATCAACTTCATGATCTAATATATAGTCATGTACATCTATGGAGTGTTTCACTAAGGATCTTGTATTTAATGGTACAAGATTCAGCTGTTGCTCCCTAGGGGTTGTGCGAGAGGTTTAGTATCCTGGTGTGTTCCTTGCTCCCTCCTTTTCATAGCTTCACATTGGTTCACCATCTTGTATCTACATGAGGGTCTATGATCTTTAAGGCTTGAACTCTCTAAAATCATCGTCGAGCCCAATTTAGTATCCATTCTGTTTGGGCCATCTACCAACACTTCTATCTCCTTTTCACATACATGCTGTGTGTTGTCGGGGACAAGTTGCACCATAGAAGATAATTTCAAGGAGCACTGCGTTCCAAACTTTGGCTGACTTTCTTTATTAGTAACATAGTTAATTTTATGTACTTGAGCGTCCCCGGCGATTTCATCTGGGAGAATTGGAGTCTTAGTCATATCTGTCCTGGGTGTTACCCCAAGGATCTCCTCAAAATGTTCCATTGTACGTGACTGAGTAACCCCCACTAAGGCCTCAGCTGTGTCGGAGTGTCTTATTTCGAAAGGTTTATAGATTAAGATCTCTGTCACGCCCATGTCTTAAGGCAGCGGTTAGTCCCGCTGTGAAGGATTCCAATCGGGCGTCACACACCGGACCGGGACCCTTGCCCTTAGCCTTAGATGTGGTACGCGATTAGAATGCTTTTTCTTTATATTCAACAAATTCAAATTGAGCCGATACCCAACCCATCTCACACCCCCTTTTACAAATAACCCCGGGTCACAATGGGCCATGAACCAGGCCGGTTGGTGGGAATACAATGTTTATTTATTTTAATTTCAAAGAAAATCACACAAATTTTATATTGGGCAGCAATCAGCAATGGGGGTGATAATTACAATGAAAACCACTGAAATACACTTGGTTAACCCTCTACAAGAACATATCCAAAGCCCAAATTAATTGGAGCACTTTTTCAATTAGGATAGATAGTACCAGAGTTAAGATTTCCCCCTGCAATATTCCCTTAACCCAGAATCAAAATCCGACCTTCCCTCACAAAATGAGAGGCAAAAACCCTTTGCAATGGCCCAAAAGAACACTCAGATTTAAAAAAATAATTAATTATATGTGTAATTATATAATGATGTACATATGTTTTATCACAGTCTTAGGGATGTCATATCACTAGCAACTATAAGATAAGGTATCATAAAAGGCATACAGCTCACAAAGCAGGTTGAAATTGAAAACTCAGTGCAGTCAAACTATGCATATTTTCTAGTTTCCAGTTTTAAATGTCAAAATGTTTTTTAAGAAAAACAGGTGAAAAACACTGAATCGGAACGGTTTAGACAAGTTATCAGGGTGTAGATAGGATTACTTACAAAATAGGGCAAAGACAAAGGGGTCAAGATGGGGTATGCTATCTCTTGCTATGGGATAGGGAAATACCCACAATCTGCTCCTGGATTTGGGATTAAGAACAGTCATCCGGTTTCTGGACTCAAAGGCTCGGGTCACCGGATGGCAGGCTCTCCTGGCAAAAGACAGCTGGGCAAAGGTCTGGTCACGGCAGAGCAATGCCTCAGATGGATGGAGCGGGTAAGTAGGGCAAGCAGGCGGCACTGGAAAATCCCAAAGCGGGCTCAGCCACCTTTCCCCTTTCTCCCTAAAGTAAAGTAAAGGGATTTTGTTATGGGTTTTAAATCTGAAGGATGGTTCTGCCTAGATAGGAAGGCCTGGGTCAACTATCCCTTTTCTGGCAGTCCGCTCTGGAATCTTGCAAAGTGAAGGTGGAATATCTGGATATGCAGGCTCTGGAAATTTCAGAAGAGTGTGGCCTCTCCCTGTGAACTCCCATCCTTTATATAAAAGTGGGTGACATCACCGGTTTATTATTGGGCAGAACTGAGCTAGACCTGCCCCCATGAACCAGGTAGGCCAGCCTATTTTGGTCGCCGCATCAAAGAGGGGACTCAGTTTATGGGGTTGTGTTTTTATGAGGTGCAAAGCCTTCCCACAGTCCTTTTTGCCAAAAATCCTTCTTACATAAATTACACATGTGTACAGTTGTGGGACTTTAACAAATTACATAGACAGATTACATATTTTACATAGAGCAGGGCAGTCCAATTCTTACATTTGTAGGACTTTGTTTTGCCCGTCTAATAGTTTTTAGAGATTTTCAGAGAAAAATATTTGACCTAAAATTCTACAACTTTAGACATGTGTATAGATTATCATAAGGCATCTTTCCATTAATTTTTAACGTTCCATCATATGTCCCCATGATTCACATTCTTCTGGCATTTGTGTCCCATACATGCTACGGACAGCAACAATATCTTGTTTGAAATCCACTGAAATCACATTTAAACTATACAACTTTTCCATTTCTGAGCTGTCTGGTTACAGAATTAACAGTCTTAAAAGTGTATTCATCAACTAGTATCTTGAGCCAAATGTGGCTGGCCTTTGTTCTTCAACTCATCACATTTTTATCTCAGCTACCACCAACTGTCATTTCAGCCCAGAGTGGCCATGGGGGTTTCCCTGCTTGATTGAATGTTTATTGCCACTTCTCCACTTCACAGGTAGGTGTCCCAGAATCTATTGTCTCAGCCTGGAGCACAGACAAAGGTCTGATATGCCTGTGATATGTTACCTTCTGGTCAATTCAAAGTTTTCCAAAGGTAGCAGTTAACATTCATATGCCCTAGAATCTATTGTGGCTCCTTCTTTCAGGGGTTAGGCCACTCCTGTCATCAGCCAAATCTCCCTTGAGCCATGGCAGAAAAACCTGTTTGGGCTGATTTCCCCAGTGTAGCCAAAGCCATTATTTCTTTATTTTATTTTATTTTGTTTTGCATCAGAAGCAAGCCTGTTGAATAAAACATCCCATATATGTTTGCCAGCAAAACCGCTTTACAATGCTAGGCCAGAACAAGTTTTTATTAACATTGTACTTTTAAAAACAGGCATTTTTTGGGGGGTTTGTAAAAGCCCATTTTGACACATGGTGAATGCTGCTGGGACTTCTCTTTTAAAAGGTTTGCTCTTCCATGTGACTTGCCAATATTGTTCTGCAGCCCCACCCAGTTTCTTTTATACAGCAGTTTGTTCAAGACACATGTTCACTGAAGTTGACATATGCCCATAGAGCAGGGTTTCTTTGAAGCATTGATTTCTGTCATTTTGTAACCCAAAAGACAAGCGTTTTCCTGTGCGGCTGAAAATAAAGCTTCTGTTACTTTCCCAGTTCTGGCCTGACACAGCCTGCCATGTAGGGATAATGCTTTCTTCTGCTAGAGCACAATCTGGATATGGATGGGCATGATAAAAGCAATGTGATGTTGAATAGATGAAAATAGCATCAGGGCAGCATCCTTTTCCATGTAAAATATTCCCTTTTCAATGGGAACGTTTTGCAAGCTGCAGAGCAGCACCTCTTTTGAATTCACTTCTTTTGGGCCACACAAGAACACACACTGGCACCTTTCTTGGTGTGCTCCCAGTTCCAACTCACCCAATAGGTGTTTGGCAAGATGGTGCAGCCATCCTTTTGTAGCTGCAAAACACAGTTTTGATGCAATGGTGCTCCAAGTAGCCAGCGCAGCCATTGTGCTGTTAACTGCAGAAGCAGAGCTTGGTTATGAATGGAAATTCTGCTGAGTGCGTCAATGTAGCCCACACCATGCACCCGTATCCAAGCATGGATTAGTACATACTAGCCAATCCCATGTGCCCCGGCGCATTCGCGCCAGGTTTGAAGGGAAGTGCGCATCAAGAACTACAAACCCTTCTGGGTAATGTAGTTTGTGATGCGTAGAGCACGTGCAGAGTGACCCATTCCTCTGATTCAAATCGCACTGTAAGCTTGTTAAATGCTTGTGCACCCGAAGTAGACAATCACACTCGCAGCATCAAATTCCTAGAAAAGCAATCTAAAATGAGTAAAATGAGAAAAAGCTCTGCTTCAATTACGCAGATTATCAACAGAATAAATGTATCAAGGGCAGCTCAGGAGGCAAGCCTTTAAATACCTTCTCAACAGACTAGCCTGTCCCAGGAGCGCCGGCTCGTTCTTTCTGGGTTTGAAGAGAAATGCGCGTCAAGAACTACAACCCCTTCTGGGTCATGTAGTTCGTGATGCGTACAGCGCGTGCAGAGTGACCCAGTCCTCTGGTTCGAATCGCACACAGTTTGTGGGTGGTGTTTGGCTATTTACCCACCTGTTGACTGCCCATGGGTAAAACACATCATCCTGGGCTCCCATTGAGATGGCTCCATCAAACGGTAACATCAAACTTTGGCATACCACTGTTTTTTCTAAGCAGTCTGTTGGGAGTTAATGGCTTAATTGCATCAATACAGTTTCTACTGGTGTAATTAAAATGGATTCACAAAGTGTGCCTTCAGCGATGTGATTTATATCTTCTCCTTGCACTGAAGTCCCTTTAAAAAGAAGCATCGACAGAGACAACAGTTTTGGATTGTCTATAGGTATTACATATGGATTCACCAGCTACTGACATCATTTGCAAAGGTACTCACACCATTTGCCAGGTGTTGCCATCTCATGTTGAGGTAGTACCATTCTGGCAATTCCTGGGCCTTCTCAAGTCTACACAAAAGACAAAACGGTTGGCTTTGACAATGCATGTCAGCGTTTGCTAAGAGCAGGCAGAATCTTAATTGATCTGCTGTGATGACATCCCCCATGGCAAACAAAATGTGGCTGTTGACCTGGGGCTGAATCATGCTACATCTGTGTGCTTCCCTTACAAGTTTCCAAGATCTAGTCCAAGAATGCTTCCTGCCTGGTGTGGCAGTAATGCTCGCCATAGCGCAATGCTCCTTTTGCCAGTTGCTTTCTATTTTCTGTAGTTCACTGATCTCCGAAGCCAGGAAGCAGCACTCAGATTCAGCCATAAAATGTCAAAACGAGTGTACAAGTGGCTAGGCAAGGTGTTCATATGCCATCTAAATCCACTGATGCATGGTAGGGAGTGCCTATGGGAACCTTCAAGTTGCAAGGCCTACACGATTGTACGGTCTTGGCTCTACATCTACAACTAATAATTTATGAGCAGTGAAGCAGAATGTTACAGGAAGAGGCCGATCGCAAATGAAGCCATGTCGAGGTATATACTGTTACAAACGTCTTACACGTGCCCCTGTAATAAGAAGCATCTTTTAGGAGACTGAAATGATCTTTAAAAGGGTTCCAATTAAAGTGGTCGAATGGGGAGCTCTTATCCAAGCTCTAGTGCTTCAGCTTCCTTGAAGACTACTCACAGCTCATGCTCTGAACATGTACTTGCATCCAAGAGATCCTTCCATGAGAACCAGATTTCGGTGTGGACGAGATGTGTAAATCCTGCAGAGCTGGGTGTCCTGTGTAACTAAACACATTGCAGGATTTATCGTTGGCAATTAGGTTTAACCCTTTTCCTGACATATTTTATCTAGGAAGCATTATCCTAACATTTGGGGGAACCGGCAGACACATGCCCAGCGTCTTCCACCTGCACTGCAGTGTGTGGGCTTCGAGACGGAGGTGGAAAGCTAGCCTTTGGAAGAGTACATCATCCTGCACCCACTTGACTTCTTATTCTACTGACATTTCTCTATGGAATATGGCTAGCCCTGAAGCACACACAAGCCTGAAAAGCAGAAGTATGTCAGAAGGAATACTGAAGGGTATCCACCAGAGCAGGATCTCTCCCACGATGCCGGTGGAGGGAATCAATAGTGACACCACTATTACCAGTCGCAGCAGCAGAGCTTTTCTTAACACTCTTACCCACTATTGCAGTAACCTGATTTAATTCAATGTATGTATTTATTGGCTATCTGTAAGGCACCTATACAACAAATGGTGTTTCAAGGCACCACACGACAAAAAAGGCAGGGGGAAGAAGCGATCAAGGGAGAAAGATTGCAGTAACGGTCTCACTAGTCCTTGAGATATTCGGATCATACAAGTGCAGTAACAAGAAGTGCGAGGGAGGGGGAAGTGCCAGTCTGCGCAAATTGCGAAGCGCTAGGGTGGGAAGTGAAGTGCAGGGTAAAGAAAAGAGAGTGCAAGCGAAAGGGGTACAACGTCCTTTCATCGCGGTAAAAAACCCAGCGAAAAAAGATCCCGTGATGAAATGACATGGAACCACGAAAGGGAGGGAGGAGCGGGGAAGAAGGCAACAGGGTTTAGGCAGGTGCTACGTGGAGGCCAGGTGGGCAAGTGCTAGGGTTTGCATAGGGTGCAGGGGGTGAAGGTACACATGCTAAGTGTGAGGAGAGGGTGGACTGGGCAAGGGGGCCTGGAGCCCTGTAGAACACAGAGGGAACCAGGCAAACAGTCACTGCTGATGATGGGGGTGTTAGCAGGGGAGTGGAGAGGGTAGGAAGAAGAGAAAAGGAGGGTCTTGAGGAGGTTCCAGAACTTGAGGAGATCCGGCTCAAGGCTGAGAGGGGCAGGGAGACCAGCAGAGAATCCAGCAGAGGAGAGCGATCTGCCCAACCCCCCCCCATTCTTTGCCTTGGGAAGCATCTGATCTGCAGATAGTTGGAGCTAGAAGACGGCAGATAGTTGGAGCTAGAAGACCGAAGGGCTCTAGCAGTGATGTTTTTAGGAAGAGAGAGTTGGATCTAGCGGGTTCCCGGGGCACAGAAATCCTTGTGGATGATGCAGAGGGTCTTGAACTTCATCCTAGCTGCAACCGGGAGCCAGTGGAGAGATTATAGGGCTGGAGAGATACGGTGCTTGTGCTTGAGGCCAAGGATAATTCTCGCAGTCCTATTCTGGATTAGTTGAAAGGAGCAAAGGGAGGACAAAGGAAGATTGAAGAAGAGGCTGTTGCAGTAGTCCAGCCTAGAGAGGACCAGAGCTCAGAAGACACTGAATTTCTGGTGGAAGCATAGGAAAGGGAGAATACCTCTGAGATGCATCTGATAGTGGGCCTCCTTGGCCAGGTCCGCGATGTGAGGAGAGAAGGTGAAAGAGGAGTCAAAGATGACAAAAAGGTTTTTTGCCTCACAAGAGGGTGAGGGGAGGGGACCCATACAGGGCGGGCAGAGGGTAGAAGAGAAGGTGGGATCTGGGGTCTCAATGAGAAGGATCTCAGTCTTACTAGCATTAAGGCAGAGACCATTGGCAACACACTATGCCTGAATAGCAATCAGCAGTCAGTGATGAGATAGGAGGAAGAGGAGGCATTGGAGGAAAGCTTGAAGGAGAGCTGCGTGTCAGCTGCATAAACACTGGAAGTGAGGAGAGAAGGAGGAGATCAGGTGGGTTAGAGGGTAAAGGAAGATGCAGAAGAGCCATGGCAAGAGGATAGAGCCTTGTGGGACGATGCAGGTGGAGAGTGTGATAGGGGAGAGAAAATGGCCCAGTGAACCTGGGAATATTGGTCGGAGAGGAATGAGGTCAACCAGTCCAGTGCCAGGCCTGTGATGCCAGGGGTGTCACAGAGCTGATTTGCCAGAGCAAAGATCCAGAAGTATAAGAACAGATGGAGAGTTGGAATCGAGATTTGAGAGCAAGTCTTCACAGTTTCAGTTTCCGTGTCTCTGGCTGCTCTGAAGCCAGACTGGTGGTCGTGGAGAAAATCAACAGATTCAGTGTGTTGGATCAGTTTGGAGATGATCAGCATCTCCAGGAGATTTCCCAGGAAGGGGGAAGTAGTTAGCCGGGCAGGAGGGGAAGGCAAAGCATTTTATGAGGAGAGGATGCACAAGGGAGTGCTTGAGGGGTAGCAGGAAGGACCCAGTGGTAAAGGAGTGATTATGGAAATCAGCCAAGGCTGTCACAAGGGAGGCAATGTTGTCCTTGATAGTTCTGGAGGAGCAGGGGAGAACCTGTTTGGAGGAGACTTTCATAGAGAGGACTTGTCTAGAGACCACATCCGGTGCTTTGGGTGAGAAAGAGGAGAGTAGAGTAGGGAGGGAAGTAGAGAGTGAGGACTGGATGTCCTGAGTTTTGGTTAAGAAGTAGGACACCAGTGAAGTACAGAGGCTCAGGGATGGCAGGGGAGAAGTGGAGACTCCATTAGGATTGGCAAGTTCCTTGCAGATTTCACACAGTTTGCCTGTGTTGTAAGTGACCCCAGAGATGCAGACTAGCTCTCTTCTTAGAGCCGATGGAGAGTCTGTGTTGCCTTTGGATCAGGTGGCAGGCCAGTCTGTCAGAGGATGTGCCCGATGCCCTCACTTCCGCTCAGCACTTCCGCTCAGCAACTCTGCACTTGCATTTCAGAGAGGATAGGTCGGAGTCATACCAGGTGTTGCGCTTGGAGGCAGGCTTCATGTAGAACATCATGACAGGGGCAAGGATGTCCAGGGTGTTGGGGATAGGGAGGTGAATATTAGCAAGGGCAGAGTCAGTGTGGGAGTCTGTGGCAGGCGTGAGGGGGGAATGAAAGTGGCAGAAAAAGCAGCAACTGACACGTCGAATGACGGAGAAGGAGATTTGAAGTACAGGCAGAGGTGTAACCAAGGGACACAAGAGATCTAGATGAGAGGACAGGAGAGCATGGTCAGACCAGGAGAGAGGTGTAGATAGAGGGTTCAGAGGTGGGGATGTCTGATGAGATGAGAGCATCGAAGGTATGTCCGGCTGAGTGCCGGAGGGATGAATGGTGAGAGAAAGAAAGCCACAGAGGCTGTGGAAGAGTCCAGTGGCCGAATCAGGAAAGTCAAGGTGAATATGGAAGTGACAGAGGCGGAGAAGCCTGGAGGTGGAAGCAAGAAGAGTTGAGGTGAGGTCAGACGTCTCCGAGAGGAAGATGGAGACCGGACCATGGGTCGTGTAGATGGTGGCAAGAGTCGACAAGATGGTTGGAGGGACACTAAGCCTGCAGACGAGTCATTCAAAGGAAGAGTAGGCCTGAGTTGGGGATGATAGTAGCAGGGACCCATTCATGGACAATCAAGGCCGCTCTGCCTGCTGACTGGTTAAGCCTTGGCTGCTTAGAGAGGATCTTGCAGCCCTCAGGGAGGAGTTTGTCAAAAGCAGTGACTGAGCTGGCAGTGAACCACGTCTCGGTGAGAGCAAGAACGTCGAGGTCAAAGTAGGAGAAAGATATCAGAGGAGTGTTTAACAGCAGAGCGAGAGTTGAGGGTAGCTAGGTGAAGCTGGTTGCCACCTTTGAAGGTGTTCTGAGGAGGGATACAGGGATGTGGTATGCCCATCGGAGGTGGAGAAGGGGCAAGAGTACTTCCCATCTTGGGCCATCATTAATGGGTGACAAAGAGAAAGGGGAGTGGGCAGAAACCATGTGGGGAGTCCATAGGTCTGGAGACGGAGCAACAAAGAGGATGTCTGTGATAGTGTGCCTGGAAGAAGCATTGACGTAGGTGTCAGCGATGGGCAGGCCTGGATTGGAAACTAGGAGATCTTTTTTCAACTTTTTCCTTCTAGGTTTTGTGAGAGAGGTAGAATAGGTGATCGAGTAGCAGTTAAAGTACATATGAGAGATGGCGAACACCATTGAGACAGAGAGCAGAAAGATGAAAAGGGGGATAGAGAAAGAGATGGAAAAACTGCAGTGCACAGAGAAACTGCACAATACATGATGAACTCACCAGGTGGCCTAACAACAAGACAGTTGCAGACACATCAAGTTAATGAGACATCCCAGGTTGCCGAAAACCATCAGGTGCACATTGTCAAACAGGTCACCAAATAGGGTATTGCGCTGCAATAGTAAAGTAAAGTGTATTAAATCCTCAGTCACAAGGCACTTCATGTGATTGCAATTTTATGGCAGCTTGAGTCATCCATTCTGGAACCGCCCATCCTTCAACAGAGTGCTCTTCTACTCACTACAGTCATAGGCCATATCTGCCATGCTCACTCTGCCTCCGGATCCCCACATAGGCTGTAACCAGCCAGCAAGAGCAGGTAGGTGACCTCCCAGGCATCTTGCACTGGTATACCAGCCTTCACATCCCGATCAGCCACAAACCTGACCCCAGAACTGTAGATCTATGCCCAACATCCCAGCATGTGTAGCTTTTGTGTGATCGTACAGCTTCTTTATGCCACGCTGCCAATAACGGTGGGTGGGAGTCACTGGTTGATTGACTGCCCTGTGTCTCTGGCCAGTGGTGTACTCCAATTGTAGGTGCAGTCCAGTTCTGAAGATCTGGGCAGGCACCACCTGTGTTTGATAGCTTTGACCAATTGAGTTTGAATTTTCTGTTCCAAGTATGTTGTTTGTATGTCCTCAACGAGGGGTCACCCTGACATCTCCTCTGCCTGTTCCCTGCACACAATTGCATCCAGTAGGGCAGAGGCATGACATCTTAGTGCTACCCAAAGAAGCAGATATATATTAAATTATTCTACCATTTCTTTTCCCTGAGTTTCAAGCCTGCTAGCCTTTCAAATGTAGCATTAAGAGCAGCAAGAGGAGCAGAGCATCATAAAAAGAAACACCCGCTGCAGTGTTCTTGCAGTCTTCCTTTATTTCCGACATCCTGGGATGATTAGTGGATTTTCTCTCTGACGTATACTGTACACATGTGGCATGTTATGAAACATCAAATAAATAACAATAATGTAAAATAGGTGTGATGTAATAAAATCCACCCACTTTTTCAGATGCAATTTTAGCACCGAGAAAGCAGTTGCAGGCCCTATATTGAACAACTGCACTCACCCTGTATGAAGGCACCTAAAACTCTAACCCCTCATTATATTTGCCAGTTTTGCTCATGTATGTAGAGGGTGATCAATCACTGCCACACGCAGCAGTTGAATGGCAAATGGTGGCTAAAGCAAAAGGATGCAAGCGGATGCAAAGACCAGCAAGCAGGTTTTGGTAGCAGACTATCTGCAGCTGAAAGCCTACACCCAGTAGATATGTCATAATCAAGTTCCTCACCCCAACACATCACTGACCCAGCCTCAGTTAGTGATCACTAGCAATTGCCCAATTCTAAACAAAGAAATGAGAGTAGGAATACTCTATGTCTCAAATGTTTCGAAGGTATTAAAATCAGAGGTGACAATGATAATGAGGAGCGGGAGCCACAGAGGAAGATGTTAAGGACAGGAATACATGTTGAGTACTTTTCATGGTGAGATATGTGAGCAGTTTTAGAGCCCCAATCCCAGGGGCATACCTGGTGTAAATTCAAGGGGAGTCTAGAGACAGAGATTATGGGCCAGCAGCAATACTTAAGGGCTCAAGAAAGTCAGCAATTTCCAGTGCTGTGTAGAGATTTGCACCAGAACAACATACCACATAAACAGGAATAACTGGGTTCACATTTCAAAGTCTTTGCATGAAACTTCAATGTCGCAAAACAAACAACAGTGAAGGGAGGATAGAAACTTAATGATGGTTAGCTTGAATACTCGTGGATGTTCACATTTGTTGTCAAATCCGTTTGGCTTTTTGGCGAAGAAGAAGCTGAAATTGTATGCTTCCAAGAGAATTGGTTGGACCAAGCACCTATTGTCAACAGGTTCACCACTCAGGGATCTTTGGCCGTGAAACGGCCTAGAGGTCGACCTTCTTGAGGGCTGTTGAGTGCGGTCCGTAATAATGTAGGTTTCCGCACACAGAACATAGAAACCATATCCTCACACATTATGGTGGTCAGGATTACTTTAATTTACTTTAATTTAATGGACTTATAATGCGCCGCAATGGGCCCCTAGGCATGATGGCGCAGACAAGACAGAAACGAAAAACATGAGCCAGGGAGAAAGAAGGGAAAGAGGCAAAGGTTTAGTCAAACAACCAAGTTATTAACCTTTTCCTAAAGGGCTCTAGTTTTGTTTCCAGCCTGAGATCCAACTGCAAGCTATTCCAGGCCGCAGGTGCCGCTATGGCAAAGGCTCCTTTTTCAGCCCTTTTAGATTGACTTCTTGGAATGATTAGCATTTTTGTTTTGTTTGATCTAAGTGATTGAGAGATGTTCTTAAAGGTAATAAGTTCATTCAAACTTTGAGGCCTAATGCCCAAAAGGCTCTTGAAGGTAATCAGGTGGAGGCGATAATGAGATCTCGCCTCCACATGGAGCCAATGCAAAGTTCTTCTGACTGGCGTGACATGGTCACGTCTGGCTAAACCTATAACAACCCTCACGGGCCCATTTTGGATGACCTGAAGCTGGTTTATTTCAGTCTTGCTAATGTCAGTCAACAAACTGCAGCAATAGTCAATTTTTGAGCCTACCATGGCTCTTGCAAGCTTTTTCGCATTTGTCTGGCAAATCATGGGTCGCAAATGTGCGAAGAGTCTTAGATAGTACGCAGCTCTGGAAACCATACTCCCCACGTGGACCTTCATTTAGAGGTGCTGGTCCAGGATGATCCCAAGGGATTTAACCTTCTTGAGGATATCAATCTTTACTTCTCCAAGTTGGAAATGTCTGTACCAGGGGTCTAGCTTGGAGATCAAACTAAAAGACCCCACAATTATAAGTCCAGTCAAGGCCAGTCCATCAGGACCATGCAGTTTCAATGCAAGTAGATGCTTTGTTTATCCGGTCTTCGTCTTGTATTTGGTCACCAGTCAAAGGGATGATACATTGAGTATCATCCGCAAAATTTGTAAAGCAGTTATCTTCTTGCTCCAGCATCGCAAAAAAAGGAGCTGTAAAGATGTTATAGAAGCAAGGAGAAAGACTAGCTCCCTCAAAGTCAAGGTCGTGCTGGCGCAGATATTTGGATTCCTATTAATGTATATTTTAGTGCTAGTAGGTCCTCTTTGTCTTCTTTCTTAGATGCCATTTGGGAAATTGTGTTTGGATTATATGTGCTATGTACAAATGCCTCAACCCAGAACTAAATTGACCAAAATAGAGCGTGGGCATCTAATCTGCCAAGAATTGGAGTTATGGGATTTACACATTTTGAATGGAAATATTGAGCGTGATCAGCACCCATAATTTGTTATGGAAATCCACTATTGACTATTTTTCTGTTACACGAGAAATGTTTGTTAATACTGTTGATAGTGTGGAGTTGCAAATTGTCTTGGGAGGATAGCTCAGGGGCAACATGCTCGCCTTGGAAGCAAAACGACAAGGAGCAACACAGGTTTGATCCGGGGTCCGCGCTTAGAAACCTCTGGGTATTAAGTGCGTTATAAATAACCTATCATATCATACTAATGTGAATGATCACAAACTGTTGCTATTACAACTTGCTTATAAGACTAAAGAAATAGGCTTGAAAAAATGTTGCTAGTCGAACTTAGAGAAAACAACAGTTCTCGTAAATTATGTTAACGCACAAATAGGTGAAATGCTGGGAAATAATCCTGCTGTTTTTATAGGTTGTACTGTGCAAGCCGGGTCCAACAGTTGTTAGGTAAATGTGTTGGCAAGCCTGATTCTAAAAAGGATTCCACTATAAAAACACATGCCCAGATATGTGACAGCCTGGTACAGGCTAAGAAGAAAGACCTGCACCTCAGGGCCCTTAAGCTAAAGCAGAGCTTTAAACATTAGTTGCGTGCTCATAAGACACACACGATAGAGAGAGATTTAGAAAGTATGCTGATAGTCATTACAGCTAAGGACTCTACTATATTTTGGTCTTTAATTAAGAATACGAAAATTCAACTTGCATCCCAAGCAATTACGATTGATGAATCATTCTGGATTAAGCAGTTTTCTACTTTATATTATGTACTGTTTCTAATTTTGTGCCCCATGAATTGGCTGCCAATTGGTATTAAAGCTTGACTTGGATGATATTCTTGATGTAATATTGAAGTGTAATACATCTAGGGAGCCTGCACCAGATGGTTTATCTAACTGTACATTTAAATCTAATCCCACACTATGGGATGCTTTTCTGTTTAAACTGTTTAATAAAATTGGGTATTTTCATTGTTTACCAGACTCTTGGATGCTCATATTGCGCTTATTTTTTAAAAAAGGGGCTAGATATAATCCTAAAATCGATCGCCCGATTTCAATGATAGATGCAGGTAGTATGTTTTTTTCTAAAATCCTTTTGAATAATTTGAAAAACTGGGCATCTAAAGAAGATGCGATGGACATGTCTCAAACTGGTTTTAAAAAAGGAGTGGGGACAGCACAAAATTGTTTTATTTTGCAATTATTAATATCCCAGGCCAGATCTCAGAACAAACTGCTGTTTCTGGCTTTTTTAGATTTATCCCAGGCTTTTGACTGTGTGAACAGAATTAATCTCTGACATAAGTTAAGATCCAAGAATTGTCCGAATGATTTGCTTAATATTTTAATTGCCCTTCATAATGGATCACGTATATGCATTACTCTTGATAATAAAGGTCTTTTTAGCAAATGGATTGAGACGAACTGTGGACAAAGACAAGGATGTCTACTAGCCTCTTTTTTGTTTACATTTTATATCCATGATATACAGTTGTTTTTTAAGAATCTTAATACTTACGCTCCCCACCTAGGATCATCTTTGATACAATACCTGGTATATGCAGATGATATTGTGATTTTTGATCATACAGCCATAGGCCTTCAGAGAACCTTGTGGCACTTAATTCATACTGTAGGGAGTTGGACTTGTCAATCAACTCTGCAAAAACAAAAGTTATGGTAATTAGATCGATGCAAAGAATGAGGAGAATGGCCACATTTAATTTGATACTAAATGGTATGAAATTGGGGCAGATTAACGAGTTCAAGTATCTGAGGGTTATGCTTTTGGCAGTTAAGAAAAAACAGAGGGTTTATCTGATTTAAAGAAGCAAGTTGCTATAGTATCTAGCCAAAAGCGTGGTTTGGACAAGAGATTTAGGACATTTTCTATTAGACCTTTACTGTCATTTTATAATAAAACAAATAGCCCCAAAACTCATTTACGGTGCACAGTTGCTGGAGTGTGAGGTGGAGTGGGATAAAACTGAGGCTGAAATCTGGAGGACGACTCTAAATCTTCTGCATTGTACTTCAATTTGCACCATCTGGCATGAACTGGGGTTGGTTTCACTGGATTCCCGTATTGCCTGGCAAAAGTTGCAAGTATATTCTAATATGTGGAATCCTCCCTGCTTTTCGATGTACCCAGAAGTTCATCATTATGCCATGACATTCAAGAGTGTGGTACTAACAAACTGGATACAAGAGTGTGTTCATTTGTTACAGAAGATACATGTTAAATGGGAAGATGTAGCCACTAATCCAGAGAAAGTGAAACAGAAATAGTTTGAACTGTATTGGTGTGAGAATGTTTGATATTATAGGTGTTAACACTTTACCTGCATATCTTTTTAGACACCCATCTCGTGTTTTTAGACTAGAATATTTAAGGTTAAGGTTTAATTTATTTCCCATGAATGAAGTGGTGGGTGCAAGAACACATGTACCTAGAGCAGAAAGACTTTGCTGGCTTTGTAATAAGAGTTTGGAAAATGTAAACCATTTAATAATGGAATGTTCGTTTTTAGAATCACTAAGAAGGGACTTGTTTTTAAAACACATTTATGATGAAATGAGTGCTCATCCGGATTATTTCTGGGTCTGTATTTCACTTATAAACTACCACTTTGCTTTTCACCTCTAAATCTCAAGACTGCTCTGAATTCGCAGTGTATGAAACGTTTTTTGTTGGTGTAAATGTATTTCATTGTCATGAACATGGAGACAGCGCATCAGCAGTTTCCCTACCAGAGAAGAGTCAGCAAGACAGACTGTCCTGTTAGAGAGCACTCAGGAATTTGCACACCCACACTTTAGGAATTCCATAGCGGCATTTCTGCGTTATGAAGCCGAGGTCTAATATTTTGCACCGTGTATTTGGCACAGGGGAAACCCAACGGGCATTAAACCTGCTCCAATACTAGGGAAGGGGCAGCCAAATTATAAAAGGGGCAAAACACAGGCAGAACAGAAAGTGTGGGTTGTTAGAGACAGAGGATAGGGTGAGTCAGGAAGAGAGGGATGGACAGAAGATGGGGTGATTTGGAGAAAAAGTGGAAAAGGAGAGGGGAGTGGAATGAGGTAGGAGGTGAGAAGGCACAAATGTGGGAAATCAAGGATGAGATTATGGAGATAGTGGTTGACCACAGTAAACGGGTTAAAGAAGGAATTGGAAATCAGCTTGGAGGAGCAGGGGAAACCTAGTGCCAACCAAAGAGGAGAGAGAGACCAGAGTAGCAGCTAGCGAGAGGACAGGCATGAGGAGGAAAGTGTAGTTGGGGAGGTGTGGAAATACGTGAAGAACCTCGATAAGAAGGTGTTAATGGAGTTTAAATAGATGAAGGAGGAGCCTAAGAGAAGGGCCGAGGAGGGAAAGCAGGAGAAAGTCTTCAATGACAATTGGCATCCAGTCAGGAGGCGTGGAGATATGAGCACATGGAGCTGCATCAAAAAGGCGGACCTAGAGAGCGAGGGGGAGAGAATAACAGGACTAGCCTAAAGCCCTAAGGTGTGAACACATGGCGAGGAATCAAAGAGGTGAGATAATTGATGGGCTGACAGGACAGGCCCTTTGAAATTGAGGTGTCTGAAGACCAGAGCTCCTAAAGGTATGGTTGAACTGTTAGAGGTCAGAGAGAAACCAGGGAGAGCAGCTGGACTCCTTCATGCTCAACCAGTAAGAAGTTCATCTCTGGGATCCAAGAAGTTGGGATTTGACCTCAACAACTGCGCGTGGCTTGGAAATACTGTACATTTTCCAAAGACTGGTGAACTTTGAGAACAATGAGAACTTTTGATTTGAGTGTCCATGAAAATAGACTTCTGTCTCTCATCTCTTTGTGTGTTCCGCCTGCTTCTTTGACAGCATCTAGAACACAGTGGCAAGACTAGCACTCAGACTCAACTTGCAGAACAAATTCATATCTGCCCTATGAGCTCTATTTGCTTCAGTTAAAAAACAGAATCTATTTCAAAGCACTCTGCATCACCACCAGAGCCCATCAGGTCCATAGTGTCAAGTTCATCCAAGAAAAGATCATCCAAAAGCCACAACAAAAAACACTACACTAAGATCACGTGATGATGAAAAGCTAGATACAATGTGCTACCCCGCATTGAAACACTATGCCAAAAGAAATATGCACAACTAAGAATCACCTCAATTTCATGAACAAATGAATGATTTGGTTGTAACATCTAACCAGTAAAGGTGCCAATCAGAAGTCACAGGCTCTTTGGCATTACATCCTAAACAACAACTCAAACCGGAAGCAATGATATATGCCTGCACATTGAGCTTCCACCAGACAACTATGGAATGCCATGCTTGCTTCCTTCACATCAACTTAATTAATTCTCTCATCTGAATTCTACTTTGTTTTTGTGCTAAAATATGACTTCTTCCCTGGCAAATACACAACATAACGATGATACCATATGCCAATTTATCCACTAAGAAGTCATTTCTTTTTGATTATTCTGACATTCTGAAATCGCACAGGGCCTACCCATAACACAGAATTCACAACGTGGCTTTGACTAGTAGAATAAAGGAGGAGCTTGTTTATAAAGATGGAAGCAATGATCATTGATCAATCGTTTGATGAGGTGGTCTGCCCTGGCCAATCTTTGAACCTTTTCTCCTCTTATGGGAAGAGAGCCCACAACTGCTAAACTTGTAATGAGGCACTTTATGTTTTTTCATAAAGGAGTTTAGTGTCTGGTGAGGTGATCCTCCTCTACAGCAGTCTTTGCAGGCAGGGAACATGCTGTTGTCCCCAGATGTTTCTGTCTCACATAGCTGTTCGAAGATCCTCTAAGAGACATACATTTCGGTCCCATCTTTTTGTAGCCTTTTACTTTCCATGTCATTTTCATGACAAGGAGCTCAATACATATTTCGTATTCCCTGAGTGTGTGCTAGACTTCGTACTTTTGTGGGTATTTTCTATTTTGGGTACCAATTCAGTAATGCAGTTTGTAAATGAGCAATATACGATCCTTAACATTTTAATGGGGTTGCTGGGCTGCATGCTGAATCCGGAATCCACGAGTTTTGTAAGCGCAGTGTTGAATGATGCAGTTGCAGTCTTCAAAGCAGTGAGTGGAATATTTACAGTAACTAGTGGCTGAGACAGGTTTAAGTACATCAGCACCTGCTGTGCATGTCAACAAGAGTCATTGTCATGCGCTACTATTTCTCAGGCCATTTATATGATGTATAGAGATAGATGTAAAATATATTTACATTAGATATTATACAAGACATTTATACAGGATATGGGTAATGCACCATATATTACACATGTCAGAAATGTATTGACTAAGGTTTGGTGGACTTACCCCCAAATGGCCTTTCACGACTGAGTCAATCACCACAGCCAGGATTTAGTGCACCCACAAGACCTTGCAGGCAGCACAAAAACAGCATCTGAACCAACACGTGGGTTCATTGTCAGAGGTTTCACTTCAGCATACCAATCAGAATCACTTGGGGAGATACGGCAGCTCTGCCCATGTCTAGTGGCTTTACAATATTAATTCTCCTTGTATTGGTTTTGGTAAGTTGTAAGAGCAGGAATGTACATGGCAGGCCCAAAACCTGTGTTTTAGAGAAAATGTGGTATACAATGACGGACTCTTTTTTTGTCACTGAATTCGTTTTCAGTGTTTCTTGATCTCGATTTGCTCCCTTTTGTCTTAGGCACCCTTTGTTATCCTTTCTTTTTATCTTTAGTTTCCTTCATAAAAAGGTTTAAAGAAAACCCAAAATGTTTTCGTTGTCCTTTCCCTTTTCTTTTTCCCCTTTGGTCTCCCCAAAATGTTTTAAAAAGCTAAGAAAAATCTCCTTTCCCTGTTTCCCCAACCCCATTTGGCAATGTTTGACTTCTTAGCCCTTACATGACTTATTCCATGTATTTCCCTCTACCCAAACACACAAATAAATAAATACCTTTATAAAAATTGTTTCCTTGATATTGTGCAAACCAAAGAATACTACATCTGATATGATAAGATATGATATGATTTGGCATTTATAACGCGCCTATACACAAGTGTTTCAAGGCGCGATGAGGCAAGAGAGGGGAACAAAGGGAGGACGGACAACGATCCTACTAGGCCAGATATAATTTAGAGCGTGCAAGTGCATGGGAATGGAGCAGGGACAGTGCAGTACATGGGAAAAGATGATAACAATAGTAAGTAAGGGCCCACAATTGGCAAAGGTAAGTGCATATATCAGAGGTCAAGGGCTGTTAGGGGGAATGTAGGGATACAGAAACAGTCACCAAGTGCGGGGGTTGCCATGCGGGCAGTGAAGGTGTGTGACGCAGGCGTGTGTCAAAGAACCTTACTTTGTGTGTCTGACAATCCTTTCAAATGTGTGAATCAATGTGTTTGCTCTAGTTAGCCAGTTGCCTTTGTTGTCTTTGTCCACGGTGGGTTATTTATTAGAAAGGAATTGAAATGCTGAAACAGGATCCAGAGGGAGAATTGAGAAGGAAGAGGACCTTTACCGCTCAGGGGATAAGGATATTCATTGTGGGGCAAGTCTTTCCTGAGTTGGCAAAATCATTAGTAGATAGAAAAGGATGGGTGACAGGGCTGAAATGTGGGTTATTCCACTGCCACCGGAGGAAAAGGAGGGTGAGATAGGGCCATCAGAAAGGGCCATAATGGTGAATGCAAACCTTGTGCCAAACACATTTCAAGCAGTTGTCAAGGGGCCTAGTTATGACCAGCAATCCTTAGTTGCCTTAATTGAGGAGGAGAGCAGTGTATCTGTGAATACAGTGCAGGACTTGCTGGTCAATATATTAATCAACTTTGGAGATTGAGAGGAGGTGATGGCAAACCAATAAACATAAACAAATAATGAGGTCAACCCACAGATGCAGTTGATGTATGGGCTCATTGGGAATCTAAAATAGAAAAAAACAAGGAAGCCCACACCATGATTGGTAAACATGTAGGAACATTATATAAAACAGAATCAAGAGAGAAACACAGACAATAGGGAAAGTTGAACAATGTTTTATGAATTAAACAAAACACTCAAAAGGTTCCTTTACAATACAGTATGCAAGTCTACAGATACAAAAATGAGAAACAATGAATAAAAATGGACACCGAGGGGGGAGAGAAAACCTTCCCTCTGTTAGGGATTTTGTCAGAGTGAAAGGGGGTCCCTAACGTCTATGGAAACAAGGCGAGTCACCACACATGATAGATACGCCAGACACGAGGTTGTATTCCCAAAGCTAGGGTTTATTGCAAAGCAAAACTCTCAGTTGGCCAACTCGGTCTCACGCCCCGCGACGTGTATCTCTAGACCTCGAGGGACGCAAGAGAGTGAATTACATACATCAGTTACATATATACAAAATCAGCTATGACATGTTTAACACCCCCATTTTTTTGGGTTTCTTTGAACTTGGTGTGATGATGGACATCTCCGACAACTATGACACCTTCAAACCTTCAAACCTTCAAACATCTATTCTAGTAACAATTTGCAATAAGTGAGTGCGGAGGCATCTTTCAGTTGTTGAATAGAACACAGCGCTTCCGTTCTTGGAAGCAAGCTACATTCGGGGGGAAGAGTTGCATTCCAAACCTTGCTATCTATTTGGTGCTATTCATGTCCTGGGAGCCGACACGCTCTAGCGGGGCTCAGCAAAGGGGGGCCATAAGAAAAGCATAATTCAAGCCTTTTGCTGTATTATTCTAACATATTCTACCACATAACAAGACTGGCTGGCAGCTGCGAAATGATTAAATGCCCTGCTGCTCTGCTTCAAGGCTACATTCGGGAGGGAGCCGGGCATTCTTCCTGGCGCTGCCTACGTTGCATTTCAACAAACTCTTGTTATCCTCACGGCCCTGCGGCCGTGTCCGTTTTACGTGCAGACAACAATGTTTTACAGTCGAGCAGTGTAAGCAGAAAATATACTGCGAAGCAATAGGAACAGAAAGCAATGAGCAATGGTTAGAAAACAAAATGGCAATTCTTGTTACATCAAAATGGCCATTCATTGGCAAACTCGAAAACCTATATTCTGTCATATCATGCATGAGACGGTTGGCCCGCGGCCACCAAAATACGTTTGCGGTCACAAAGTAGAGGTATCCATTTTTCTAGACTGACAAGAGGGCTATTACATAATTTGGTTATATTTTAGTACTGTGGTAAAATAGTGGTAAAATAGTGGTAGAATAGTGGCACAGTGTGTTTATGTTAATGCCCTATATTATGTGACAAAACTCCCCCCTAATACCTGTATTCTACTTAGGGTCAACTCTAAATGCAAGATAGCAGGCTTTCTGCATTCAGGGACCCAAGGTGCTAATTGTCTATTCCAGCAACTTATTTACAAGGCTGGACTACTGTTTTCGACAGATCTGCTCAGCTGTAAGCATGTGCAGCTGAGACACTACACTCACACAATCTGTCTATCTATAAAACACACAGTAAATCAAATGACACAACCCGAGCACCATGAATAATGTATCAAGACACGCAGTAACTTTTAGAATGTGCATTTGTAAATTAACTTACCGATTGTAAAACTGCAACATTGAATAGCAATACAAGCAGTCATGTGAATATCATTCAGTAAAATTTAAGCAGCAATAGAAACATTTCAACATAAACTGAGCTCAATGACACAGTGTGAGTTTCACCCACTTCGACTTTGGGTTCTAAATATTTGGCAAGAACCACGTTTAGTATAAAAGGCAATTTCCCCAAATGACATTTGAAAGGTTCCAAATTCTTTTACATAAAAATAAAACTTCCCTGGCTGTCTCAGAATACATTTGCACATGTGCGCCTCAATTATCACAAATATACTCACATCAAATATGAACAAGGTTTCCGAGCTGTTATCACGGGCAACTCTACTTTGTTGTCCTGCCAATGTGCAGCAATATCGCAACTCTCGCACTCAGGCAATCCAGATAGAAGGCCATGATCTCCCTCCGACCTGTCTTCTCAGCCTGTTGCTAGGGAGAATCTTGCCTCTTTGCCCTGTACGATCCCAGCCAGTCACTCGCTCATCTGTTGGAAGAAGAAGTTCCTCCACCCATTCTGTCTCCTACCTATATATGCTAGCCCTGTCAATCTCACTAAACCTGCCTTTTTCCTGACGCATGCACATCACCCGAGCTGTTTGGCATCTCATTCCTAAGAGAACTACCTCCCAAGGATGTTTGTATCAATTGCTTCCTGCAAAGCACAATAGTGCCTTCTCCCATTGCATATTTTTCTTCAGTTTGTGCAATGAAATCACAGCCACTTCTGCCTGTACGTTATAATTCTACTGTAAAGTAGCTCATTACTTTGACACTTTGACATTTTATCAGAAGCATTTTGCACTGCATTGTTTAGGGTAAATTATTGATTACTGGGAAAGTGTTAGTTGATAGGAAAGTGTTAGTTTGGCTAATATATGCATACAGTGCAAACTGGGCATTTGGCCTATTCAGCATAAAATGGATCATTTAAAAACGTGCTTAATGTGCATTCCATTGCTGTCTGTATTTGGCATTCACTTTACTGCCTCTTCTGAATATAATGTCAGGCCTCCATATTCATTGTCCCTACATCTCTACTATCTCTCCCACACCTCCAGTGTCTCCTCCTACACCTTGTTCCTAACACACCTAATCAAGGACATCAAATCAAACACCAGCCATCCACTATCATACAGCACTCAAACAACCATGACGCAACCAATGAAAAAATGGTTATATAACTTACACACTTAAACTGGAAAAAGGTAATGTATACCAGAAGATGGCAAACTTTAAAATACTGTGCAACACTACTCTGTACGACAACTGTTTAAATATACAAAACAACAAGGATCATTTCAAAAATAAGTCATTGCCTTAATATGCAATGAAAAAAATGCCAACTCGAGTTTCAGCCTGGGGTCAAATATTTTATCAAGAAGACCCAGCCTTCTTGCGGGCAGAACCACCAATTTAGTGAAGTGTGAATGTAGTTCATTCTCCAACGTGGTCCATGTGCAGAGAGACTCAAATGCTGTTTTAAAAACCGAAACACTTAAATACAACTAGTTCCCATTGAGACTGTAGTGATTCTCGTATGGAATTAAGCCTGCTCGGAAGGTCAACAATGAGAAAACCACCCCCAGACAGCCACTCCAATGCCCCGAAAGCGTGTGATAAATCTCCACGCTTGCGATGCTAAGGTCTTGTCCCGCTTAGCGTTGGAGAAGAAAACACTGAAAACCAACCATGCCCCTACTGTATGGTTCACCAGATGAAACAGCTGAACATGCCTCTGCCAGCGTGCCAGGTACAATAGAACAGGGGATAAAGTGTTTGATTAGGCTGCCTAATGCCATCGAGCATGCAGGTGGTTTTAAAAGAAAACCGTGCGGGTAATGATGAAGACACTCAGGCAACACTCAACCTGTGTGGGATATCCACTGCCCATAGTGTCATTATGCATCCTGTGTGTACCCTGCAAAGTAGAGTTGAAACAAATATTTGAAAAACATGGATTTCTTTTCTCCACATGTATGCCTCTTAGTCAAAAGGAAAGGATGGACATCTCGTCCTGCACATTTGAGAAAAAAATGTACCAAGGTATGAAGTCACAATTACATTTGTAGTTAGTAATGCAGAAATTACCCGAATGATTCAACAGATAGAGATGGATTAACCGATCTTGCAAGTCGAGGTATGTTCAAGAAGCACGCCAAAGGGTGGAAAGAATCCAATTCATGGCGCATGGAACAAACTGATTCAGCGCAAAACAAGCTCACTGGTTCAGGTTCTTTGGTGCTACCAGACCTGAGACAACCAAAAAAGAGAGGAGCTGTACCCTGTATGTGTATCGGGGTGCAAGGGTCCAACCTCATCACTGCTATGATGATGGTGCTAATCCCAGCCGCTTACCTAAATCGCAGTGTCCCTTTATACTGTCCATATGGAAATTGTAAACGATCATCCGCGATCATGAGTAAGGCGCCCTTGCATCCGCATGTGCAAAAAAAGGCCTCAATCAGTGGCAGACAGGAACCACAACCATGGCTGCCATTTTAGCATGGTGATTGATTAATGGAGAGTGCCCCTGACAGACTGTGCTACTGAATGAGGAAGAGCACTGTGTACGCAGAACAGCAAGACACTGGGCATCCTGTGTCCAGAAATAATTTGACCTTACAATCTAGATAACCTGGGAAATTGTGCCCAGGCACAATGACTAGAAAAGGGAAGCCATATGTGGTCAGCGGGCACAGTGACCATAATGGACAGCTGTCACTCTGTGATATGTCTGGAGAGAGCGAAAGAATAGCACTCTAGACATACACCTATAGTCAGGAACTGGAGACCTGGACTAATGAAAGTGAGCCAGAACTGCAGAGGACAATAATCAATAAATGGCAGGCCGTGACTACTTTCTGGCCTTACAAACCAAGCTACAATGCATGTGCTGTGATTAGATCAGGACCCATTCGATAGCCTGAGATTCTTTCACTGGCATTAGCTCCACCTTCTCAACATCAGGAGAATGGCTGATTGGCTAGGGGAATATCAAATGCATGATATGTCACAGAGTCAGTGACTTTATATAGCAAGAGGCCTAGGTTGCATAGCCTGGGGTATCAATCACGGGAAATGCTAAAGGGCAACAGCCTTTCCTCTGCTTGAACATGTTCAAGACTGGCAGAGAGCTATACATTGGGCTGATAAGGCTAAAATGACATACTATAAAAGGATGATGTATGTAACATTTACTGATAATATATGTGTTGAGAGCAGTCTTGTGTGACCTTAAATACTCAGAGCATCAGGATTCTTGTATGTAAGCTAAGAATCACTTGATGGCTCTTTTGGGTCTTATAAATGCACGCACAACAATAACAAGAGTGGGGACTTTCCAAGATTTATTAAGTGCCGAACAGTTTGATGTACATGTTTTGAATGAAATTGGTTTACACATGGCTTCCCTGTGGTTTTAAATGAAATTTTTGTGAGAAAACAACTTCTACTCTGCATGAGTACAGGGATGAGTAGTTGCTAAACCACGTACTCATCCCCACACAACTAGTAAACCAGCAGTGATCCCTATCATAAAGGTGAAACAGGCACAGCCTAAAAGGTATACCACCTCCCCCTTCTTTTGATAATGTGGACTGAGGGCAGGCCATATCCCAAACAACTTAAGAGCCATAGTTCCAAAATAAAAGAATGTCTAATGACGGTTCTATGAAAACAGAGATTTAAAAAATGCAATCAACCAAAAAGAAAAGCAATAGAAATGGCCACTCCTGTAAAACAAAAATAAAGAGAATGCAGACTTTTGTGAAAGAGCGCTCTGGTTAGATGCACATGGGTATTCAGAAATCAATTGTCAAACACTGTTCAAGGTTATGTCTTGGAAGATAAAAGTAGAGAAGGGGGATTAAAAGTCACTATGCTCCCAAAGTGGACAACGGAGACAGAGCCTCTTCAAAGTTTCTTTAGTCTTTTCTTTTGAGTATTGATACAAGTAATCAGGGATTTGGGCATTTTAGCTCCAGTTGAGCCAATGTTGAGGCATTTTGCATTGATGGAATCACCCAGGTGGCTTTGAGTTGGTTCATTGATGCAGGAGCCCAAAGGTTTTGAGGTAGTAGTTGAGCCTTTGGCAAAACGATAGCTTCAGCTCAGTCAAGTCAGCATTCGCAATGGTGAGGTTGATAACAGGTATTTGAATCAGTTGCTCCTATGAAGATTGAGTCAGCAGTCGGATTGCTCAAGGTGGTCTGCAGCAGTGAATAGAGCCAGGGTCTCGATTCTTCAGAATGCAGCAAGTGGTTCAAAGTTGCTTAGAGTGCTAGGAGTGGCATCAAAGACACATTGAGGTAGTGAAGCAGGGTTTAAGCCGCAACTGGGTTGCTCGGAGTCCCAACCCAGGGGCTGCAGAACAAGGTGCATACTTCTATTATGTACTCCCACCTCAGGGAGCTTGGCTGGCACCTCCAGAAGATCCTTCACCTCCACTGAACAGGAGCCTTGTTGCAGTGCAGTCAGAAGAGAGGATTTAGCCCAGTAGCAGTTCAACCACATTGTTCTCTACGGATGGTTAGGGGACAGAGCTCACCTATGCATTGGATGCCTTCTGTCTTCTCTTCACTGGCAGAGGACTGTGGAATAGCCTGCACTCCCAAAACAGGTCCAAAAGTGAATCTTTCTTCTTTTCATGATGGTCCAAAGATACGTACAATAATGAGGGTGTCCTTCTACTTTTGAAGTCAAAATGTTACAGGAAACTTATCCAAAGCTAGCCTGATGTAAGTGGTCCAATCTAGATTGTTATAACAAGTGCCCTTTGTCTTATGATATCACACCCAGAGTAATTTAACTGCAGGACATGGGGGGGACATGGAGGGGACAGGAAAAGGAAGAGAGCTCTAACAGAAACCAAGATATTGCGATCCTTCTCTTAACATACCTCTACTCTTTGGAAACTCAAACTTAACCCCTTCCAGTGCATGCTGAATTCCCAGGTTTTGCAATGGTCAGCACACTGGTGCAAGAGTGGCTTTTTATGTCAGTACTGCCTATAAAGCACTGGACCACAGAAGACCTCCCAGGAGAGGTTTCTGTGCTATTAGAGATGTGTTTCTCTTCCTGCACAGGGATCAAATCCTGGTCATTGTTCTAAATAGCAGCTGTGGCCTGTTTACCTGGGCCTTGCTCACAGAGCTAATACTAGAGTGAAATCAACTTGCTAGGGCTGTAGTACACTCTTGCCAGTCACCAGTACACAACCAGGTGTGGCTTATGAGGTGCAGAAGATCAAAAACCCACCTTTGCCTGATGGACCTTTGTGTTCCAGCAGCAGTCAGGTATATAGATGTGACATTTGAACGTGATCTGTACCACTGCAAGATAGTTTCCAGGGATCCTCTAGGGTGCCACAGCAAATGCACACAGTTTGCACAATAATTCTGGGATGGAGCATTCATAAAAGGGTGGTTCTGATTAGCTGACCACCATTTCAGAAATAGAAGTACCTGCATTATTTTATGTAATAAAAATCAAAAAAGCTTAGGCTATTATACTTTTCATCACACTTTCATCATATGGCATTCTGCCACATTTCTACCCCTTGGCTATTCTACTGGCTGTACATATAGAGAAGGTAAAAAAGGAGTGGGTGCATCACATTGTTTCCTCTCAGAGAACTTTTTGGGCTGTGATAAAAGGTATTTCCCAGGTTTGAACCTTTATTTCTGAAATGTACACCTGTTGATAACTTTTGGCAGTTATCTATAGACATATTGTCTACTTTTTTATTGTGTTTTCAAGAGCTATGTGAGGACCTTCAAACCTTACATACAGAGATTATAATTGTAAGTCATTTCATGATTCATGTCGACTGTGAGATTTCCTCATTAGCTCACAATTTGTTGACAATGTTCAATATTGTAGGTTTTAAACAGGGTTCATAACCACCTACCCATAAGGAACGGCATTTAGTATACTGGATTTTAGCGTATACAGTTCCAGTGAGGCATTGATCACAGAAATAAGCCCTACCCATGACATTGAACGAGGTTGCTACTGCTGGAAATGTAAGGCTTTGTTATGCAGTGCTTCTTTAGAATTGTATTATGCCCGCAGTTGTTTTCCCGGGCTCTTTGTCCAAGTAATGTGGGAGTCCCTGTGCTCTGCTTCCCGCATGACACGCCCATACAAGCACGGAGGTACTTGTGCCATTTACAATATTTAGTGAGCGGTTTTTGACATCATTATGCTGACGCTCACGTGTTGACGTTGTACACATATTTTGTTTACATACAAAAAATGCACACAGTTTGCACAATAATTCTGGCATGGAGCATTCATAAAAGGGTGGTTCTGATTAGCTGACCTCCATTTCAGAAATAGAAGTACCTGCATTATTGTATGTAATAAAAATCAAAAAAGCTTAGGCTATTATACTTTTCATCACACTTTCATTGTATGGAATTCTGCCACATTTCTACCCCTTGGCTATTCTACTGGCTGTACATATAGAGAAGGTAAAAAAGGAGGGGGTGCATACATTGTGTCCTCTCAGAGAACTTTCTGGGCTGTGATAAAAGGTATTTCCCAGTTTTGAACCTTTATTTCTGAAATGTACACCTTTTGATAACTTTTGGCAGTTATCTATAGACATATCGTCTACTTTTTTATTGTGTTTTCAAGAGCTATGTGAGGACCTTCAAACCTTACATACAGAGATTATAATTGTAAGTCATTTCATGATTCATGTTGACTGTGAGATTTCCTCATTAGCTCACAATTTGTTGACAATGTTCAATATTGTAGGTTTTAAACAGGGTTCATAACCACCTACCCATAAGGAACAGCATTTAGTATACTGGATTTTAGCGTATACAGTTCCAGTGAGGCATTGATCACAGAAATAAGCCCTACCCATGACATTGAACGAGGTTGCTACTGCTGGAAATGTAAGGCTTTGTTATTCAGTGCTTCTTCAGAATCGTATTGTGCCCGCAGTTGTGTTCCCGGGCTCTTTGTCCAAGTAATGTGGGAGTCCCTGTGCTCTGCTTCCCGCATGACACGCCCATACAAGCACGGAGGTACTTGTGTCATTTACAATATTTAGTGAGCGCTTTTTGACATCATCATGCTGACGCTCACGTGTTGACGTTGTGCACATATTTTGTTTACACACAGATTCAAATGGCAATTAATTTGTTCACTCCACGTACATTGGGGCTATCATCTAGACCTGCCCACACATGCCTCCTTCGTGGGACTCTGCTGTGTGCTTTCCACAAACCACACCAACAGTGAGTTCCTTGATATATAAATCAAATATATTTTGAGTGTGCCGATTCCTATGAGGTGTGCTCAGGCACCCTGAAAATGTATAACAGGCTCTGACTAACTATTGCAAATAGGGCATATGCCCACGAGTAATATATGACAAGTTGTGTTTCTCCTGCAGAGTTCGGTGATGGCATTCATTGTTTATTGAAGTTAACCCCGGAGTGGGTCACTGGATCAAATATTTAATGAGAAGGTGGTCCCTGGCATCTGTGTTGAGTTGCAAATAAAACACTATAATTAAGTTGTGCTACTCTTGCAATATATTGAGTTTGACGCTATCAGTAGAGCAGCAGTTTCACTCTGTGCCTATGTCACTTACAGTCTTTGTGGTATTGTCCCCTGGAGCACTGTGGATTAACTCGTGAGTTTGTGCCACCACCTTTAATCAATATTGGAGGTGAGTGCGAGCTTATGTAATCACAAAAGATTTACTAGCAAAATTGAAATTTGCCCATGATGAGATGAAAATAGGTTGGATTGTAATTAGAGTTTGTTTCTTTGTTCCATGTAGAGTGAATACTGGAAGACATCTTCGACCAGATTGTGTTTTGATTGTGAGGGATTATTCACACCTCATTGTTTGTCCTGAAGAAGGTCGGAGCCAGGCCAGGCTGCAATTTCAAGTCCTTTTTTTGCCGACCGAAACATATGTAGACATTATCAACAAGGTTTGCTTGCTATCGTACATATATACATACTTACAGGAGATATGGGTGTAACTGCAATAACATACTGTGTGTAAAAATACAAGAAGGGCCCCATTTATAGGTTGACCAAGTTTTTGTGTTTAATATTGTCATTGGGTGTGTGAGAGAGTGTGTGTTTATGAAAGGTGTTATGAATTACATGTCAAAAGTATGATTTGTCTTTCAAAGATTGTATGGTTTTTAATACGGTGGTACTTTGCGAAATACATCTATGTTTTTGTATTGAAATTCATTGTTAATTGTATCGTCTAACCTCTCTACCCAGGTGTATTTTTTGATTATTTTTATATAACTTACCTGAAGGACCTTGGAATTACATGTACCCTTATAATCTAAAGGTAGAGTGTGGTGGGCAGGTTTGGGTGGGAGTGGGGTAGAGTGTGGGCAGGGGCTTGTGTGGGATGAAGTGGGGTCAGAGGTTTAGAGTGGGGGTTGAGAGTATGGGTGGTAGCTAGAATGGTGTGGTGGGGTGTGGTGATGTGGTGGGGTGTGGTGGTGGGGTCCGTTGGGGTTATGTGATGGGGTGGTTAGTGTGGAAGAGTGATGTGGTGGAGTGGTGGTGTGGAGTGGTTCATGGCATGGTCTGGTACCATGGAGCTGTGTGGAGTGGTGGGGAGCTATGTGGTGAGGGATTGTGGGAGTGTGCACTGTTTGGTGTTGTGGAGGTGTGGTGCCAAGTGGATATGCTTAGTTGCTATGTGGAGAGGGGTTTGGTGGTGTGGTGGTGTCGAGAGGTGGAGTGTGGTGGTGGAGTGGATGTGAGGCTTGTGGTATGGAGTGTTGGTGTGGAATTATGGGGTTCAGTGTTATGTGGAGAGGTGGTGGCATTGTGTGGAGTGGTGTTGTGAAGTGCTGGTATGAAGTAATGGTGAAGTGGTAGTACAGTGGTGGTGTGGCATAGTGTGTTGGATTGGTGTGTTAGAGCGATGCTCTGGAATGTTGTGATGGTGTGGAGTAGTGTGTTCATGTAGAGTTGTGGTATGGAGTGATGGTGGGATGCTTTGAAGTGGTGGAATGTGGTGGGGAGGAGGGTTTTTGTGGAGCGGGGGGGTAGGATGTAGTGCTAGTGTATTGGTGTGTGGTGTGGTGGAGCAGTGTTGTAGAGTAGTTGGGTGCAGTGGAGGCATGGTGAAGTGTTGTTGTGGAGCAATGTGGAGTGCTGTTGCGGAGTGGTTTGGGATTGTGGTGTTGTGGGTGGTAAGGTTTGGTAGTGGTGTGGTTAGGAGTGGTGGATTGTGTGGGATTGTGTTGTGAAGTGGTGGTGGGGTGTGTGGTGAAGTGAGATGGCAGACATGCAGATAAATTCAAAAAAGCAGAGAAGGCAATGGGCCTCTGCCACCACCAGACCGCGCTGCAGCATGCCTGGAAGGAGTTTGTGGCGGCCTTGAAGTGTTGCATGAACTCAGTGATTTGTAAAAATTCAAAGAACATTTTGGGAGCCTGATAACGACCACAACCTTTTATTTTTGAAACATGTCTGCGATAGCGACTCAAGCATGAAACCTGTCCACGAATGTAATGCATACTGGGCTCTGTTGATTTCATTTGCCACAACACTCGCCATAACAGTAAAATGTCCACAAGCCACAAGGCATATATACTTATTTTGACAGCATCAGCAGTTGGATGTGAGGCTTGAGTTGTTCTGCTTGACCAGTAGACGCCATCCCATTTCTGTAGATGCCTCAAATAGCTTGTGAGTAAATCAATCAATACCCCTCTCTTATTGTGAGTCTGTGGTCTCCTGAAACATAGCACAAGAACAACTGCATTGGTGAGAGAGAGGAGGAAAAGAAAACGGAGTGGGAGGAGGGAAGGTCTGCAGAGAGTTAGTGTTGCCCATCTCTCAATGAGATGTGGCGAAAGCGGATGGATTTCGGCAGCAGCAGCAACACCAGCTCCAGAAATCAAATCAATACGTGGCCGGTACTTAGGTTGCTTCATGACACAAGTGTTAATGGGTGAAATGCCAACTAGACAGTCTGCTTCCCAATGCCCCTTTCTTTCTCTCTTTTACCTGTAACAGTGTTTAGGCCAGTTAGGCAAAACCAAAAGCATCAAAACCTAAACGGAGACACATGGGTAAAACGTTTATCCAAACCTAGCAAAAAACAGGTTTTTAAACATTTCCTAAATCTCAAGTGGCCCTTCGTTTCTCTCAAAGCTAAACGTGCCATATTCCATAGGTAAGGAGCCTCAACAGAGAATGCAATTCCACCCAATTTCTTTCCTATGAAAATTAGGAGTATGCAATATGTGGGTGGAGGTTGAAGGTCATTAATCGGTATATTATGGTCTTTTTATTATCCAGGCTGAGCAGGTGCCAGTAATCCTCTCCGGTCAGAGCCCCCTTGGGCATTGGTTAATTTTGAGATCTTGCTGCGTGGGTGCTTCTTTGTTGGCCCGTTCGGCCCGTGTTCCCTGTTCTTCACCCCCGCTCCCCTTCCGCCTTCCTACCCTCCCATCTCCCGGACCGCCCACACCTTTGATTGGCTCTTTCCTCCATGTGTGCATCTATACTCTGTGCAGCTGTCGCCTGTTCGCCATTTCTTATCTAGGCTGAGCAGGTGCCGGTTATCCTCTCCAGTGAGAGCCCCCTTGGGCATTTGTTAATTTTGAGATCTTGCTGCGTGTGTGGTTCTTTGTTAGCCTGTTCGGCCCGTGTTCCCTATTCTTCTCCCCCGGTCTCCTTCTGCCTTCCTACCCTCCCGCCTCCCGGGCCGCCCACACCTGTAATTGGCTCTTTCCTCCTTTTCACTGGCCCTCCCTGGGCAGCCCCTGCCCGGCAGCCCCACGGCTAAGGGCGGCTCCCTCTTGGCGGCCCCTGGTTGTGTCTGCAGGTGTCCTTAGTGGATGCCAGCAGCCAGTCACCTTTTTTCCCCCTGCCCCCCTCCCACCTGCATGTGCCCACTCCCAGCTGTATTATAGTGTGACTGTACTGTTGAGTACTATATAATTGCATCATTAAAGCTAGGCCCTTTCTCCCCTTCAGGAATCTCAAACTTAGTTGTGTCTCAACTGTCATAACATTAATTGTGCTCTTGTGAGCTGCTTAATCCTGAGGGTGTTGTCTTGTCCTGTTGCCCAACTTGCTTGCCTCTCGCTGTCTTGCCTGCCTACTCCTCGTCCTCGCTAGTGCCTCCCCCTCTCCCTTTCACCTCTATCCTCTCCCACCCACCCTATGGTGCTCTCTGTCCCTCCTATATTTTCTAACTGCTTCTCTATTGACTATCCTGCTCTTGCACTAAATCTGGCAGGAAGAAGTTTAAAAAGGACATCCTGGTGTCCAACCCAGGCATCCCTATTGCTGAAACCTACACCAGTGGCTCCTCCAAGGAAACTCTCACCGGCATCCTCTTTGTCGTTCCTTCGTCAGACCTATGGACCCTTCATATGGTCTCTGTGCTCTGTCCTTTCGCTTCTTCTCCCATTAATGGTGGAACCCGCTGGGACGCCCTCCTGGCCTCCTTCCTCTCCTCTAAGGTCATCCTTAATGTTTACTCTAATGGGACCGTCTTGGTCCAAGTCCCTCAGGCCAACCTGCACCTTTTTGATAGACGCTTCCCACGCCTCATCAACTTCATTTCTTCTCCTGCTGTCCCCCCTCCCCTTTCCTTGGCTACTTTGCACTCCCCCTCCCTCCCTGCCCCTTCTCGGGCTCCTTCTACACCTCCGCAGGGTGTACCTCTGATCTGTACCCCTCCACGGATGTCCATCAAGGAGGGCAACCTTCTCCCCATTGCCACTCTTAACTCCTCCTCTGCTGTCAAACATTCCTCTGATATCTGCCACCTTCTTGAAGAGCTTGACCTTTATGTCCTCCGTCTCACTGAGACATGGTTCACGGCCAGCTCTGTCACCAGCTTTGATACGCTCCTACCTGACGGCTACAAGATCCCCTCCACGGCCAGGCCCAACCACTCTGGTGGGGGTGTAGCCCTTATCTTTCCTGAGTGGATTCCTGCCTCTGTCACTCCTATGCAGGCCTACTCCTCTTTTGAATGCCTTGTCTGCAGGGTCTCTCTCTCCCATAGCCATCCTCTTACTGTGGCTACTATCTATCGACCACCTGGTCAGATTTCTTGCTTCCTCTCTGAGTGGGCGGACCTCTCCTCTTCACTCTTGGCCTCAACCACTCAACTCCTCCTTCTTGGAGACTTCAACATCCATCTGGATGCCTCCTGTCCCCCCTCTGGACTCTTTCGCGACCTCTGCGACTCTCTCTCCCTCACCATCCTCCCCTCTGGACCGACTCATTCTGCAGGGCACACTCTCGATGTTCTGATCTCCTCAGACGTTCCCCTCTCTGTCCCTCTCTCCACTCCTCTCTCTTGGAGTGATCACTTTATCCTATCCTCCCACCTCACCCTCCCTACCCCTCAGGCCAAGCCACCTCCGTCACTGCCACCCACCTTCTTGGTTATCGGACCCATGAAGCGCATGTCAGTTGAGGCTTTCGTTGACCACCTTCTCACCCCCTCCTCACCCTTTGGCTGACTGCCACCCTAACACAGCCCTCTCTACGCTCTACTCTTCCATATCTGATACTCTTGATATCCTTGCCCATGTCATGAGAATCCGCCTGAAGCCCAAAGCCAAGTGTAACTCCTGGTATGACTCAGACCTTGTCACCCTAAAACGCAAGTGCAGGGTGGCCAAGAGGAAATGGCGTACTTCAAGTTCATCCTCTGACAAACTGGCCTGCTGCCTGTTACAAACGCAATACCGGCTCTCCGTCCTCACCAAGAAGAGAGCTCATATCCAAGCCCGCATCTCTGGGGCATCAAACAACTCGGCTGAACTCTTTAAAATCTGCAAGGAACTGGTCAATCCTGCCGCAGTCTCTACCTCTCCTGTCCCTTCCCAGGCCCTCTGCACAGCCCTGGCTTCTCACTTCACTTCAAAGACTCAGGACATCCTGTCCTCACTCACCTCCTATCGCCTCTCTCCCTTTATCCACTGCTCTCCCTCTGGCCCTTCTGTAGCCACCCCCCTCCTTCCTTCTCTGCCTTTCCCCTTTTCTCTGCAGACGAGGTTTCGAGACAAGTCCGATCTATGAAAACCTCGTCGAAACAGGTTGACCCCTGTTCCTCTAAAACTATCAAGGACCACATCGACTCCCTGGCTCCTGCCCTGGCTGATTTCTGCAATCACTCCTTCGCCACTGGAGTCTTCCCATCCCCCCTGAAGCACTCCCTTGTGCACCCTCTTCTTAAGAAACCCTCTGCCGACCCCTCCTGCCCGGCTAACTATCGCCCTATCTCCATCACTCCCTTCCTGGGCAAGCTCCTGGAGAAACTGGCCATCTCCGAGCTCAATCTTCACACTGAATCTGTTGGTTGTCTTCATGACCATCAGTCTGGCTTCAGAGCTGCCAGAAGCACGGAAACTGCTCTCCTGGACATCCGTGAGGAACTTCTCTCCAACCTTGACTCTAACACCCAGTGTGTTCTCATCTTGCTTGATCTCTCCTCTGCCTTTGACACTGTCAACCATGCTATCCTGCTCAGCCATCTCCGTGATAACCTGGGTATCACTGGTCAGGGTCTGGTGTGGTTGACTTCTTTCCTCTCCGACCGACCCTCCCAGGACCAACTTGGGTCCTTCCTCTCTGATATCTTTTTCTCTACCTCTGGTGTCCCCCAGATATCTAACCTCTCTCCCTGGCTGTTCAACCAATACTTGCCACTCCTTGCCCACCGAATTGCCGCTCTCTGCCCCAACTTTCAGTGCTATGCGGATGATACCCAGCTCATTTACAAGGTACCCTCACCCTCTTCTTCTCCTTCCCTCATCTCTGAATATCTGTCTGCCATCCAGGAGTGGTGTGCCGCCAATGACCTCTGCCTTAATGTCAGTAAGACCGAGATTCTACTCATCGAGCACACCCTCTCCCTCCTTCCCTGCAGCTCTCTGGCTGGCCTCTCTTGACCCTCTTCCTGCTCCCACCTGCAAGGCTAAAAACCTTGGGGTCATCTTCGATTCCACACTCTCCTTCTCTCCTCACAGCTCTGAGTCACACTACCAGCTGCACCTCCTCAGAGGTATTCTTCCTTTCCTCTCCTTCCCCCAGAAGCTCACTGTCTCCTGAGCCCTGGTTCTCTCTAAACTGGACTATTGTAACAGCCTCTATCTAAATCTGCCTGCCTCTACTCTCCACCCTCTGCAACTTATCCAAAACAGGACTGCGAGACTTGTCCTTGGCTCAAGCCCAGGGATCGCATCTCTCCAGGACTTAAATCTCCGCACTGGCTCCCAGTGGCTGCGAGGATTAAGTTCAAACCCTCTGCATTATCCACAAGGCCTTCTGGGGCCTAAGGCCGCAATACCTTCGACTCTCTCTTCCTAAATATCTTCCTTCTCAAGCTTTTTGCTCATCTGCCACCAACTCCCTCAGGGTCAGTCGCTTCTCCAAGCAACGAGTAGGTGGTAGATCTCTCTCTTCGGCAGGGGCCTCCATCTGGAACAGTCTTCCTGCCTCCCTGAAGTTGAGTCGAACCATCTCCGGTTCCGTAAGCACCTCAAAACCTTCCTCTTTGCATCTGCCTTCTCTCCCCCTCTCCCCTGCTGAATTCCTGACAGAAACTGCACTGGTTACCTGGCCACCCTCTGAACTCAGGCCCAGGCCCTGCCAGTTGCCCACCTGCACTGCCTCCCTGGCATCCCCTGCACCTGGGGACTGTTTTTTGTATCCCTACAGTCCCCCGACCAGCTCTTATGTCTGCACTTACCTTGCACCTGCCACCAGCTGGCCGTTTTTATTTATCTTATCTTATTTATTCTATTATACCATGTACTGCACTTTCCCCTCTCCCTTCCCCCGCACTTCTCCCTTTCCCCCTTCCCATGCACTTGCGCTATCTGAATGACACTGGGCTTAGTAGGATTGTTGTCTGTCTTCCCTTTGTTCCCCCTCCCTTGCCTCGTTGCGCCTTGAAACACTTGTGTATAGGCGCTTTATAAATGCCATATCATATCATATCGTTTCTGCTACAAACACACCACTCAGCGCATAAAACGCTTTATGAGTAATACACAAAACCTTGGAGATAATGTGCTTATGGCTGGGTGCCAATGTAACTCTACCAATATTGGTGAACTATGATCTATTGGGCCTCTCCCTAGGAGCAGTCTTGCTTCTCCATTTTGTGAAGCCTGTTTGGAAGTGAAATAGACAGTCCCACAAAAAGGGAATTGCTATAGTGCAGTCTGGTGGAAATCTCAGCCGAAATCACTGCTGTCCAGTTAGCCACAGGGAGGAATGGGACGGTTTTCCAGAGAAACAAAATGTAAGAGTCAGATTGTTTTCATCTGATTTAGCTGAAAAGCAATAGACGTATGTTTGTCTAGTTAAGACCCCACATTTGTTATCACAGCAGAAGGTAAGGGACGAGCCCCAATGATAGCAGACCGGGGGCCAGATTATCAAATATTTGCACCGATGCTTAAAAGTGAGCAAATGCATTGACAATATAGAATGGATCAGGCAAGTGTTGCCACAATCCATATTACATCAAAACATTTGCACTGGGGAAACAACGAAATCATACTTTCCTTGCGCTATGTTTGCTGCATACCATACAATTAAATCTGTGTGCTACATTTCTTATCATATTACATACCAAACATAGTAAATAAAACATTCTGTTTCCGTTTTTCCTTTGTGAAAAACATAGTTACAAAATACAAATTGGGGCTTAATCTGTTTGCTCCATTCCCAATTATCTAAGCAGTAAAATCAGTGCTAACTTAATTTGCTTCACTTTTTTGCTCCAGTGCAAACCTTTGATAATCTGGCACTGAGATGCATGCTTGGTTCTAAGACTCACTTGTACCACCAACAATTAGAATCTCATTTTTATCAGCTTTAAAAAGTGGCTAGTCGTCCGGCATTCTACTGTGACAAGGTATATTGCCAAAACACACGCTAATTTCTGCTTATCTCCCATCAGAAGCACCAAAATCTGCATATCATCTGCATAAGAATAACAAAAAAACCCATTTCATCAACGTACAACTGTAAAGATTATAAAGGAGAGGCCAAAGAGTAGAGCCCGACGATACTACAAAGGGCTAGAGTACTGTGGGATGTTTTTACCCATGCATCCAAGCCCTACCATAAAACTGTGCAGTGCTGGCATGGAAAACATCATGATGGCCAGAACTCCCCAGAGAGTGCACAGGGAAGACATGAAGAATAGGCTGCCACCCATTTTTGCCTATGTTGTGAGCACAGGAGGGCACTGCCTAAAACCACCATTGGGCTACACACACAGTAGCCTGAAACCATTGGGAATGGCAATGCTGATTGCCAAAAAGCAACTCAGAACTGTGGGGAATTCATTTTCTTAATCCCAAAAATGGTTGCAATACCGGTACTCACCACTATCAGAAAGCCGGCGTTTTAAAACCACCAGACTTTTGTGTAAAACTGAACAAATGAAACAAAACCAGGCCAAGGAAAGACTTGCTAAGAGGTGGATACAATGTAAAACTATATTCTGAAATGACTTGAAGGAAGTAATTATTTAATGTATATGTAAAAATTGTAAGTTTGATTTAAACTGGGAACAAAAAGTGACAATTAGCTGAAACCTGGCTTAATGAAACTGGATTCTGCCTGACAACTAACCCCGACAGGAGTTGAAACCTGCTCAGCCACTCTTCCCAGGCCTAGCTGCATCCTGCTGTCCCTTGCCAAAAGGAGTTGACACCTCTCTGATTAGATTAGGGGTGGAGCACCTGGGAACTGGAAGGGACAGAACAATGCAACTTCCTTGACTCAGGCAAATGTTATATTGGGGGCATCGTAAAATAGCTTCCTCTTGGGAGAAACTGGGGGGCAGCTGTGCCTCTGTGAACAAGCTGGCTTGGGGGAAGTGGATAAACCAGTTATTCCACCATGTGATGTGGGAAGCCACACCCCTTTTTGACCAGGGCATAATTTTAAAAAGATAGTTAACTCATAGTGCGGACTGGTCAAAATTCTATAAATAATACCATTCTTGTGATTTTTCTGTGCACGTTTTAAGAGGCGTTAGGAACCTGTGGTGTATTCTGGGGGGTTGCTAGTGTAAAATAGGGTCTCACTCCAAATGTATGCATGTTAAAAATCTGACACTTTATTATCTGTAACCCATATCCCTGGTGCACATTTGTGTAACATCTGGAAAGGTTTAGAGGTTGTTATCTGGATGAACAGTGGAGAATTCTGTCATCAGTGGACACAACATCGTGCAAAGACAGGGATCGGATGGTTTGGTGCTACAGAAAATATGTTAACTGGACCTATAATATTAGAAAAATGGTACATAGATAAATATGTATTTGGGTCAGAAATAGATTTGTGTGCAAATTGGCCAGGGGAGGATCCTCTGACCCATAAACAGACCTCATCATGATGACAATCCATTTCCTTCCCCCAATCAAGGGAGAGAGGAAAGCTGGGCCAATGACAAGTAGAGAGGGGCAGGCTTAGCTAGGCCCAGGCACACACCCATTTTCAAAACACATAAAAAGAGACTGCTGGGACAGGTAGAGACATTCAATTCCATTTACTCCGGAGCATGCTGACCGACGACTTCACATCCAGAGATCCAGACTTCAAATCCATCAATCTCCAGAACCTGTAGCAGAAATTAACTCCAGAATTTGTAGCAGAGAGGCCTGAATCCACCAGCTGAATCCTCTTCAGCAGGCCTCAAAACCAACCAAACTATTCAACAGCCAGGCGAGTTGTTTGAATTTTTGCCAAGAATTTTTGCAAGAACCTGTAGCAGTATCCAGAAAGCAGTGCTGTATCCGGAACCCGAGAGAACCACAAACCAGACCGCTGTGAGCAGAACCGGTGCCTGATTGACCCGCCGAGCAGACAGAACCGCAGCCGGACGTGTTGACCAGATCCGTGACGAGGCCTATTTCAAATTGATATTGTGAGTACCTAGCAGAACTGTGCAGAACCAATCTCTTAGTTAAAATAATCTAATCCAAACTATTTTAACCTAAGTAGAACTGCCTCCTAGAAATCGTGTCACCTGTCAATTCTGCAGCTGCAAGCTGTCACCTGTCATTTTGAGTTTTACTTTAAATCCGAAAATCTACCTTTATTAAATCGTCCGTATCTCTTGAACCGTTTTCCTCTGAAAGCTTAGAATCTAAGCATTCCAACAAGCCTAGAACCGACTTCCTACTCCTTATACTTTTACCGCAATCGCGATTCACGCACTCGCGAAATTTACTGCGATTTGCAATTTTGGCTCAATTTCTCCACTTGTCAAAATAGCAGCTCCATTCTTTCTTTTGTTAAAATCCGTTTGCAACTTGGTAATAACTCATAGAGCATTGCTAAAGTGAGCCTGAACTAATACCAACACACATCTCAGACTCACCCTGAATCTCTAGAGGGAATTAAAATCAGTTGGCACATTTTCCAATCCATTGCCATTACATTTAAAAAGCATTTTGGGCCTGTGTTTCAAACTCCTACCTGTTTCCTCTAAGCTTGCTGGGGGGGAACTGAATTTCGTATTGTATTTGATTGCATTCCTGAGAACTGTATGCTCCTCTTTCCATCTCCTTCCATTTCTTACATTGCATAGGGGAGGGGGTGTGAATTGCCAGAGAAACAGTGATTATCTTATCTTTTGCTAAAATCATATCAAGTATTTCTGTACTGCATTTTATTCCTCATTACCTTTCCCTTGAAACCATAAAAGTATTTTTGCTACTTTATCCATCCTATACTAACTCCTCATTGATTGTAAAGAAGTGTGCTAGTGCCAAATTACCCACTGTTGATCAACATCATATGTCTAAGTGTACTATCAGATATTAATTTATTATAAAGTGTGATATATATATATATATATATATATATATATATATATATATATATATATTGTTTAAATTTTCAAATAAACCTTTTAATTTGCAAAACAAACCTACTTCTTGGCTCAGTGGGGTCAGGGGGATTCTAAGAGGGGGGTGTTATACAAGGATTGTCATCCAGAGTACTGAACTGGATATAAAAATACATCAATAAAGGTTTTCCTCAGCATCCCAGACTAGGCATTGACTTAGATGTAGTGTTGATTGAATATCGCTTACAAAAGTGGGGGCTCATCCGGGATATTCTGGGTTAGATTTACCACTTGTGCAGATTAATACAGTGTGCCAACTGACCAGATACACATATCCGGTTAGATCACCACGCTGTTTTACACTGTGAAAGCATCCCTCAAAGGAAAACTCTAAGGAAACGGTCTGTTTTGCAAAATAAAATACAAACTTCTGTAAGTCAGGAAGGAACTCAAATTCCAGAATGACGACCTTGGTAGATATGAAAATAGCCAGAGAGCACTTCTTACATAAGCTATTTGTGAGAGGTGAGTGGACTCATCAGGGCCAAATGGTTTGGTTGCAGGCAATCGCGCAACAGGTCACTGAAACAGGGTCAGATACATGGGGAGATCAGGGTCCCCTACATGTGGCCCTGAGTGAAGTATATATGGCGCCTAAAGCCAAAGATGAACATAATAAGATTGCCAGGATAGCGGCATATTTGTATCTATATATGGGAGCCATGCAGGACAAATGTGCTGAAGGCCAAGATCTGGCAAATAGGCAACAGATGGCGTTAGAAAAGGCCCAATTTGACCTGGTCTCTTCTGAGCAGAGGTTGCAGAGGAGCCAGGAGTCAGAAAATGATAGTAGGCAGTATATCATTAAAATAAAAGAGGACATCAATATACTGCAACAGGAAAAGACAGACCAGGATACCAGAATTCTGGCTTTGCAGAAGGAGCACCAAGACAGTTTGGACTCCTTACTGCAGAGCCAGAAAAAGCTGGAGCAACAGATCAATTTCAACAGGGCATGCACAGAGCAGGTAGCCACCCTGCAAATCCAACTAGACAGAGAGAAAGAGGAAAGCAATAAATTGATTTTGAAAGACCTGGATACCCAGGCAGAGTTTGATGAAGAACGCCAGAAAGCTGGTGCCTTTCAAAGGCAGAGGGATGACCTGGCGTCACAAATGCAGGCTCTTGGTCAGGAAAGGGATACCTTAGGCCAGGAAGTCTGCCATTTAAAAAGAAAAATTGAAGAAAATCACGTGGCCCTCCAGGGGCTGGGTGACCTCCAAAAAGAGCATCAGGGCTTGCTAGATCACATCAGGAGGGTGGAGGAGGCTCTGGCAAGAAAGGAGCAGGCCAGTAGGGATGGGACTGAGGAGGTAACCCTCCTGCAGCAGAGACTGGCCCAGTACTCCAGGACCAATCAGGAGGCACAGAGAGAAAATGAGGCTCTCTGTCAGCACAATGATAGGCTCCAGCAACAGGTAGCCATGCAGGAGAGACTGATAGAGTCTAGTAAGGCCTTAACTGAGGAACTGAAAGCGCAGGCTCTTGCATTGCAACAGGAAGCAGGGGCGGATAGAGATGAGGTTTGCTGGGAAAGAGAAACTCCTGAGCATAACCTCAGGAGCCCTAGTACCAGAGGCCTTCATCTCTCCCAGTCCCTGGACTCTGCCACCCCCATGTCCCCTCGCGCACATGAGCCCAGGGCCACGGGGATGGCAGATTACTATCCAGCTAGAAGTATGGGGCTCATAGGCCAGTACCTCCCAGGAATGGATGGGCGGGCATCTTGGTATGGGCACCCAAGCACAGTGCAATTTAGTGGGGAACCCCAGGAGAGTAGGCCCACTAGGGGCATCCTGAAAACCTCTACCCAGTTAGGTCAGTGGGGGGGATACCCAGCAAATCCTGGTAGCAAGGATGGATCTGAAGACTCCTCTGAGCATCACAGGACACAGGAGACCAGGTCCCCACATTCTGCCAGCCATTCCCAGGCTTGCAGAATCCGGGAAAACCTGGAAGATGAGACGTGCACCTCTGGGAGCAGCGCTTCTGAGTCGGAGGATGAATGGACCAGGGTTACCCGAACCAAAAAGGCCAATAAGGCAAAAAGGGCCTTGCTTAAGGACCCATTGAAGCAAATAAAGGCAATAAGGAGTGTCATCACGCCTTATCATAAGAACGCCAAGTATTCTGTTTGGGAACACTTGGAGCTCTATGAGCAAATGATGGAGACTTTCCATTTGAAGGACAGCCAAAGCTGTATTCAATATGTAAAGTGGACCTTCTCACCAGAATACTCCAGTTTCTTTGCAGGGCTGGAGGATCCAAACCATTCAAGGTGGTCCACATACAGGGCGGCCATCTTGAAACATTTTTCTGTGCACAGAAATCCTCAAGAGGCTCGCAAGGCAGCCTACAATTTGCAATGTGGGGAGGATCAGGCCCCACAAGAGTTTGTGCAAGAATTAAAGCGTGCTTTTCCGCAGACCACCAGAAGGGTGCGCACGGATAGCAGAGAATTTATCAATACGTTTTTCCATGCCTTACCCAAATACATAATGACCCACCTCGTGAGAGATTTTCATGAGAAAAGATCTTTAGACTGGGTCATTGAACAGGCTACCCGGATCTATGAGGTGCAGAAGCCCATCGAAAATAAAAACAATGCGCCGAAAAACCCCAAAACCAACAGCACCCCTGCTGCTGCCAAGGTGGCAGAGGTAAAGATTGCCCCCGTTTTAGATCTGGAGATGGGGGGGCCTAAAAACCTCCCTGCACCAAATAATTCACAGCCCAGAAGGCCCTCGGGCCAGTCACAGACAGGGAGTCGAGGAGGTAGTCCCACAAATAGGGTCCCCCGCACCCCTGACTATGTAAGTCCCCGCTACAAGGGAAACCGACCAATCCTGGGTTATGTGTGGACTCCTCCAGCCCAAGGGGGGGATCCAGCCAAGCACCTAACCCAGGGAACTTCCCTCCCAACTTCCCACAGGAGGGCAGAAATTCTCCAAATCCTGGGCAGAACTTTTTCCTCAGGTATCCACCCAATTTCCAGCCCCAAAATCATCGATCCTTCTTTCCCCAATTCCCTGAGCCCAGACAACCTAATCCGGGAGAGGGGAGGCCAAGGGTGGAGGGGTACCCGAATCTTCCCAATCCGGGGTATTACCAGAGAAGGGATAGCTACCCTTCCCGGGATCAGCCCAGGGGAGAAAATAGAGCCCCGTATCAGCCTGAGCGGGTTTCCCAACTTGAGCGCCAGGTCCAAAATATGGCACGGGATCTGGGTCACATACTGACGGCTCAACAGAACCCTCAGATGAGCATGCCACCGCAGAATGCCCCAAACTCTGGACCTCGTGCTCCAGGACAATGACGGGGGCAGCACCCCGATAGCCCACCGGTTCCCAGGGAGGAGGCAAAAGGGGAAGGGGGTGTAAAGCCTTGGAGGAAGCTTCCTTCCCAACTTGTAAACAGCCCCTGGAAAACCAGGAACCGGAAACAAAATCTCCTGCCCCTGAAAGCCTGCCTCCCAAGGAGCAGAGGGGGGGTAGGAGAAACAAAGGACCCAAACAGACCCACTTTGTGGATGAGGAACAGGTCTTCCAATTTGAGGGAGAGGGATCCTCAGAAGATCCTGGGAAAAGGATCTTCTCCTTCAGAGATGGGGGAACTCCTCCCAAGGGAAAATGGGTCCCCAGGGATGCCAATTCAGACTGGGGAGATGTGGAGACTGAGCTACCGCCGCCCATCATCTCATCCCAGAACCGACAATACCAAAATCCCCTAGTTCAAACCCATCCTGATGACTGCCTCCAAAAAGGGGGGGGCGGCCCAGAACCGGAACCAGGGGAACCCACAATGGCTCTGATCTCCAGTTGCCAACCTTTTCTTTTAGATTCCCAATGCTCTCCACAGAATTCTGACCAAATCTCTTCTCTTGAAATGTCCAAAACCAGAAAATTGGCCCACCAGTTGTCCAAAAATGTGCATTATCTGTGCCCCCTTGAGGAGAAGGAGGGAAGATATTATGCCCCGGTACAAGTACAGGGGCAGGGTACAATTTCAGCGCTGGTGGACACTGGATCTCAAGCTACCCTTCTGTCCAAAAGGGCCTTTGATGAACTAAATGCAGGAAGGGGGAGAATTACCGTATTCCTCTCACCTCTCTTCCTGGACAACTGCAGAACTTTGACGGGAAGGAAATTCCTGTCGAGGGGACTGCAGATTTGGACATCAAAATTGGGCGACACAAGGTGAAACACCCGGTCATAGTAGTGACTCCAGAGGGCACCCCTTGTTTACTAGGGAATGACCTCCTGAGAAGGTTGTCACCCCTAATAGATTGCGTAAACAAGGTCTTCTGGACCCAGACTAGCCGACCAATAAAATCAAAACAGAGTGTCAACCATGTTAGTTTAAACAGCACCTGCCACATGGTTGAACAAAAATCGGACCAAGTAGAATTTCACTTCCAGAACAACCAAATTCCAGACGTGACAGTAATAGCAGTAGGACAACAGACTGGTGATGGGGGGTCCTCTCTATTTCTGCAAATCAACCTTCCTTCCAGTTTAAGGTGGTATTCCACACTGGAAGGAAACACCCTGAAATTCTTTACTAATCCAAATTCAGAAACTCCCACTCCTATAGTCCAGGAAGAGGTGAAATCAGCTCAGAGCCTGGCTGATATTCAGCAAATTGGAGAGCAGTTGTTCATCCCTGTTCAGTTAAATGATGGGAAGGACTCTGTTCTCGCCCAAGTGTGTGTGAACAACGGTAAGAGCTTCATCAGCGAAGCCATGTTTCGCCAACTCCCAAAAGATCCAGCCATTCCCACATTCAAACTGATAGACAAATGGGAAATGGACCTGGAAGCACCTAATTCCAAAAATCTCCTGCCAAGCAGGTGTATGCTCAAAATCTCCATTGGCAACAAGAGCATAGTCCATAATTGTTGGGTCGTGCGAGACGTCACTGCCGCCTTTTACTTAGGCAGTGACATTCTCAATCGCTTTGCCATTAGTTTGGACCTAATAAACTTCAAAGCTTGGTCCCGATTAGCGGATAATCCCATGGGCTTTGATGATCCAGAAAAAGCATTTAGGTCAGCTCAATTGCTACCTTATGCAGTTGAAATTCAGATCAAAGAGGAAGTCACCATCCCAGAAAGGACCCGACAATTCTCCCTGGAAGTGAAAGTTAAAAGAGGACAAAAATTGAAAAACCCTGATGCTTATATTCATCTAAATGCTTCTCTCCAACAACAAGGGTTGGGGGTAAACCCAACTCCATTAGTCAACATAGAACATGACACCATTCCAATAGAGGTGGATAACAGCGACTTAAAGAGTATTACTCTAGCCGCAGGCACCATTATTGGAATGGCAGTTGATGACCGACATTTTTCCATTGACTTAGGAAATTAACTGTTAGGACCAATCCCCAAGGACTGTTTTGACAGTGACAGTGAGGACAATACAACAACAGACAGGATTTTCACCCGGCATGGGGGGAACTTCCTGGTGTACACTTCTTGCCCTTATGGTAAGGAAGATGTGACTTGTGACTTCAGGAGGGACAAGGTGATTTTCCAGGTCCATGAGGGCTGCCTTTCCCACCTGAAGCCTCCAGTCCAAATCAGCACTCTGACGAGGGACTTCTCTACCCAGCTGGAGGAGGCCGCTGAGATAGCCAAACCAGAAGTCTTTCCAGGCTTCAGGCAGATGGTAGAAGAGAGAGTCAACCTAGCTGATGCCTGTGTGACTCTAGAACAGAAGCAAAAGTTGAAACAATTTTTCTTGGATTTCCAAGATCTCTTTGTGGTAGACTCATATGACTGTGGTCGCACCGACATCCACACCACAACAATTCCCACGGACCCTGGAATGACTCCAGTGTTTGTGAAGCAATATCGTTTGCCTCTCGCATCCATGGAGTCCCTTACTGAAATAATTAAGAACCTTGAGTCCCGGGGAATAATCTGTCCAGTACACAGCACCTTCAATAATCCGGTGCTGGGAATATTGAAGCCAAACGGCCAGTGGAGACTCTGCGCCGACCTTAGGGAGATCAACAAACGGGTCCATACTTCCCGATGGCCTCTGCCCTACATTGACCAAGGGCTGGCCCAGATTCAGGGGTCACAGGTATTCACAGCAATAGACCTGACCAATGGATACTGGACTGTGCCTGTCAGTAGGGAGGACCAATACAAAGTGGCTTTTACCTTTGGGGGCCAGCAGTACACATGGACCCGGACTCCCTTCGGAAACCTCAACTCCGGCAATGAATTCAACATTTTCCTACATAATGCCATGCCCGACCTGGGTGCGAGGGGTAACCTGGCTTATGTAGATGATGTCCTCATCAAAAGTTCATCGGTGGAGGAACACATAGCGTAGATCCGTTATGTTCTGACACAGTTGAGGGCCGCCGGAGCAAAACTTTCCTTTAAGAAAGCACAGTGGTGTACAACCCGTGTTAATTTCTTGGGGCATGAGATTACTCCTCAGGGTCTCTGTCCCCTGGAAAAGAAAGTGGAAGCACTCCAGAAACTGAATGATCTCACAACTCTGCGGGAACTAAGGAGCCTCCTTGGACTGACTAATTACAGCAGAAAGTTTATTGAGGGCTACGCAGAGATCACCAGACCCCTGATTCATCTCTTGAAGGGGGGGTTAAGTGGGAATGGGTCCAGAACAATCCGAGGCAGTAAGACAACTCAAGAGAAGCCTCTCACAAGTACCTTGCCTAGCTTACCCTGTCAGAAACAAGGAATTCTTCCTGGAGACAGGGTTATCTAATACGTGCTTGACGGCAGTATTGTACCAAAAGCATGACAAGGTCAATAAAGTAATCTCCTATGCGAGCAAAACTTTATCCTCTGTGGAGGAAAAATTCAACGATTGTGAGAAGGCACTCCTGGCAACGGTGTGGGCATTCAAGAATTACCACCCGTTTATCCAGGGGGAACACATCATAGTGGAGACTCCACACCAGCCTCTGCAATATCTCCAAAGTGACAGAATCCGGGCCGGAAATGTGAGTAACTCCCGGATTACTTCCTGGATTCTGTAAATGCAAGGCTTTCCTGTGGAGGTCAGATATGGCCAAAACAAGAAGAATCCCCTCGCGCAAGGTCTGGCTGACTTGCATGATTGTGCCAGAGAAAACTGTCTCGAGGACGAAAGTCTAAAAATCAAGGATAACATGGAGGCATAACTTAATTAGTCTTTGAAGAAGACAAGTGTGAGGGAATGCCCACTGTCTATGTGGATGGATGCTCTTACCATGTTGACGACAACGGGGAGAAAGAACTGGTGGCCGGCGTAGGGAATGCATGGGTGAATGAGTCACCAGAACCCTCCGCTGGATACAAAATTGGTCCCCGAAGTAGTGAGGTGGCAGAATTGATGGCTGTGCATCAGGCCATCCTCACTGCTGTCCAACATCAACTCCACGAACTGGTCATAATCACATACTCGGATTATGTACGGAACGGGTTCGTGGAGCACCTGGTTAATTGGAAAACCAGAGGCATGTTATGTGCTAATAACAAACCCCGGAAGCATGGGAAGTTAATCCAAAATATTGATGATCTGGTCACATCGAATGGGATGACCATCTACTGGAAAAAGATCAAGGGTCATTCCAAAGTAGAGGGACCAGACAAAACTGGAAATGACTTAGCTGATCAGCTGGCCAAAACCGGGGCTATCCAAGGGGATCTAATAGAGATAGAGTCCTTGTTGGGGGAAATCCAGGTCACTGCTATCACTAGGTCCCAGACAAATGCTCACAATGATCTTTCAACTGCCCAATGGAGTAAGGAGACCTCTAATGCCGATTTAATCACAGCTCAGAAGGGGGATCCAATAATTGGTAAGTTTTACCAACACATTGAGGACCCTGAGAACTTTCCCCTGACGGATACCGATTACATTGGGAAAGAGGACCTAAGAGTGTTGATGAAATGTCCAAAGATATTCCGAATGCAAGACGGTTTGTTGGTAAGGAAATCCCAAGCTGGCCATGATCACTGGGTGGTTCCTACCTCATTCCGAAGCCTGATGTTAAGTCACGCCGATGATGCGGCCACCGCCGGTCATAGGGGGTTTCACACAACACTGGAAATCTTAAGAGAGGTTGCATACTGGCCACACATGGGGCAGGACCTCGACCAATACTTGAAGGGGTGTCTTGTGTGCACAATTTCAGCCATCATGCCTCACACACCATGCGCCTCTCCAAAAGAAGGGGATGACACTGCCATGGTCAGGTTTGCAAATCGACTTTGTAGGCCCTGTAATTCGCTCGTCTAGAGGAAACAAGTACATGTTGACCGTTACATGCTTGTTTACCAAGTGGGTGGAATGTCTCCAAGCCCCAAACTGCAAGGCAGAAACAGCAGCTGCCCTGATGATTAACCACATCTTTTCCCGTTTTGGTCTACCTCAAAGGATTGAGTCAGACAGGGGTAGCCACTTCACCAGTGAAGTAATGACAAAGATGTGGGAGATACTGGGGGTCAAAAGGAAGTTACATATTGCTTATAGGCCAGCTTCTTCTGGAGCAGTGGAGAGATACAACCGAACCATTGTGAGCATATTAAAAAAGTTTGTGGCAGATTCTGGGCCAAGTTGGGATATCCGATTACCTCTGGTCCTAATGGCCATCAGATCTACCCCTTCATCTGCAACTAAAATGTCACCATTTGAGTTGATGACTGGGCGCAAGATGGTGCTTCCACAACATTTGCTCTACAGAACCCAAGAGCAAACGTCGATAAATGCCTCCACAACTCATGAGTATGTGGAGAATTTAAGAAAACACCTTCAACATGCTTTTGCCTATGCTCAGCGGAATCTAGAAAGATCAGCCGAGAGCATGAAGACCCACTATGATTTAAAAACTACCCGAAAGGAATATAAGGTGGGTGATAGGGTCTATCTATACAATTTCCAAAGGAACCAGGCCAAACAGCGAAAATTCTTGCCTACATGGAAGGGACCATTGGAAATTATAGACAAGATCTCCCCTATTGCCTATAAGATCTGCATCCCCAAAGGCAGTTTGGCAGAGGGGGAAGATAAGTGGGTCCATATAAATCAGCTAAAGTGTTGCCATCCCAGGCACACTCTGCAACAACTGGAGGAGTCCTCTGCAATACCAGAGGGGACCGCTCCAGATTAATTCAATTCCAACTCTAAAATATCCCACATATAGTCTCTAAAATATTATGATTTGGAAAAAAAATGTCTTATAATTGTATCTTGTTTTTTTAAAAATAAGAACGCAAATGTTTTGACTATAAAATGTATATGCCACCCCACCATGTCAATGGTGGGGAAGAAATGACTAGGAATGTGTATTGCCGCTTTGCTTTATCATCCTAGGAGAGATGAAACCATGGAGACTGACCAAGGAGGACGACCGGGGACCGGGAGCAGAGACCCGAGGGGCCCGGGGTACCGCCCAATCCTCCCATCAGGACCAGCAAGGAGAACTGATTGATCGACTGGAGGGAGGAAAAGATGCTGAACTGTGCCATCTTTGGAATTGGAAGAAGAGGAGGCGAACATCCCAGATCTTGCGAGTTCCATCAGTGAAAGGAAAGAATGGCCATCGCAAGAGGGGGGGCTTGTGGGATGTTTTTACCCATGCATCCAAGCCCTACCATAAAACTGTGCAGTACTGGCATGGAAAACATCATGATGGCCAGAACTCCCCAGAGAGTGCACAGGGAAAACATGAAGAATAGGCTGCCACCTATTTTTGCCTATGTTGTGAGCACAGGAGGGCACTGCCTAAAACCACCATTGGGCTACACACACAGTAGCCTGAAACCATTGGGAATGGCAATGCTGATTGCCAAAAAGCAACTCAGAACTGTGGGGAATTCATTTTCTTAATCCCAAAAATGGTTGCAATACCGGTACTCACCACTATAAGAAAGCCGGCGTTTTAAAACCACCAGACTTTTGTGTAAAACTGAACAAATGAAACAAAACCAGGCCAAGGAAAGACTTGCTAAGAGGTGGATACAATGTAAAACTATATTCTGAAATGACTTGAAGGAAGTAATTATTTAATGTATATGTAAAAATTATAAGTTTGATTTAAACTGGGAACAAAAAGTGACAATTAGCTGAAACCTGGCTTAATGAAACTGGATTCTGCCTGACAACTACCCCCGACAGGAGTAGAAACCTGCTCAGCCACTCCTCCCAGGCCTAGCTGCATCCTGCTGTCCCTTGCCAAAAGGAGTTGACACCTCTCTGATTAGATAAGGGGTGGAGCACCTGGGAACTGGAAGGGACAGAACAATGCATCTTCCTTGACTCAGGCAAATGTTATATTCGGGGCATCGTAAAATAGCTTCCTCTTGGGAGAAACTGGGGGGCAGCTGTGCCTCTGTGAACAAGCTGGCTTGGGGGAAGTGGATAAACCAGTTATTCCACCATGTGATGTGGGAAGCCACACCACTTTTTGACCAGGGCATAATTTTAAAAAGATAGATAACTCATAATGCGGACTGGTCAAAATTATATAAATAATACCATTATTCTTGTGATTTTTCTGTGCACGTTTTAAGAGGTGTTAGGACCCTGTGGTGTATTCTGGGGGGTTGCTAGCGGAAAATAGGGTCTCACTCCAAATGTATGCATGTTAAAAATCTGACACTTTATCATCTGTAACCCATATCCCTGGTGCACATTTGTGTAAAATCTGGAAAGGTTTAGAGGTCGTTATCTGGATGAAAAGGGGAGAATTCTGTCATCAGTGGACACAAAATCGTACAAAGACAGGGATCGGATGGTTTGGTGCTACAGAAAATATGTTAACTGGACCTATAATATTAGAAAAATGGTACATAGATAAATATGTATTTGGGTCAGAAATAGATTTGTGTGCAAATTGACCAGGGGAGGATCCTCTGACCCATAAACAGACCTCATCATGATGACAATCCATTTCCTTCCCCCAATCAAGGGAGAGAGGAAAGCTGGGCCAATGACAAGTAGAGAGGGGCAGGCTTAGCTAGGCCCAGGCACACACCCATTTTCAAAACACATAAAAAGAGACTGCTGGGACAGGTAGAGACATTCAATTCCATTTGCTGCGGAGCATGCTGACCGACGACTTCACATCCAGAGATCCAGACTTCAAATCCATCAATCTCCAGAACCTGCAGCAGAAATTAACTCCAGAATTTGTAGCAGAGAGGCCTGAATCCACCAGCTGAATCCTCTTCAACAGGCCTCAAAACCAACCAAACTATTCAACAGCCGGGCAAGCTGTTTGAATTTTTGCCAAGAATTTTTGCAAGAACCTGTAGCAGTATCCAGAAAGCAGTGCTGTATCCGGAATCCGAGAGAACCACAAACCAGACCGCTGTGAGCAGAACCGGTGCCTGATTGACCCGCTGAGCAGACAGAACCGCAGCCGGACGTGTTGACCAGATCCGTGACGAGGCCTATTTCAAATTGATATTGTGAGTACCTAGCAGAACTGTGCAGAACCAATCTCTTAGTTAAAATAATCTAATCCAAACTATTTTAACCTAAGTAGAACTGCCTCCTAGAAATCGTGTCATCTGTCATTTTTAAAGCTGCACAACTGTCACCTGTCAATTCTGCAGCTACAAGCTGTCACCTGTCATTTTGAGTTTTACTTTAAATCCGAAAATCTACCTTTATTAAATCGTCCGTATCTCTTGAACCGTTTTCCTCTGAAAGCTTAGAATCTAAGCATTCCAACAAGCCTAGAACCGACTTCCTACTCCTTATACTTTTACCGCAATCGCGATTCACGCACTCGCGAAATTTACCACGATTTGCGATTTTGGCTCAATTTCTCCACTTGTCAAAATAGCAGCTCCATTCTTTCTTTTGTTAAAATCCGTTTGCAACTTGGTAATAATTCATAGAGCATTGCTAAAGTGAGCCTGAACTAATACCAACACGCATCTCCCACTTACCCTGAATCTCTAGAGGGAATTAAAATCAGTTGGCACATTTTCCCATCCATTGCCATTACATTTAAAAAGCATTTTGGGCCTGTGTTTCAAACTCCTACCTGTTTCCTCTAAGCTTGCTGGGGGGGAACTGAATTTCGTATTGTATTTGATTGCATTCCTGAGAACTGTGTGCTCCTCTTTCCATCTCCTTCCATTTCTTACATTGCATAGGGGAGGGCGGTGAATTGCCAGAGAAAAAGTGATTATCTTATCTTTTGCTAAAATCATATCAAGTATTTCTGTACTGCATTTTATTCCTCATTGCTTTTCCCTTGAAACCATAAAAGTATTTTTGCTACTTTATCCATCCTATACTAACTCCTCATTGATTGTAAAGAAGTGTGCTAGTGCCAGATTACCCATTGTTGATCAACATCATATGTCTAAGTGTACTATCAGATATTAATTTATTATAAAGTGTGATATATATATATATATATATATATATATATATATATATATATATATATATATATATATATATATATATTGTTTAAATTTTCAAATAAACCTTTTAATTTGCAAAACAAACCTACTTCTTGGCTCAGTGGGGTCAGGGGGATTCTAAGAGGGGGGTGTTATACAAGGGTTGTCATCCAGAGTACTGAACTGGATATAAAAATACATCAATAAGGGTTTTCCTCAGCATCCCAGACTAGGCATTGACTTAGCTGTAGTGTTGATTGAATATCGCTTACAGTACAGATCTGACAAGCAATGTCCCATAGAAATAAATTGATATTGATCAGAGTAAAGGCTGCTAACCAACTAAGCACACTGCCTTGAAGGCTAGCGTGAGCTAATTGAACCAGGAGGATGTTTTGATCTATAATGTTGAATGTAGCTAATAGATTTAGAAGTAGTCCTTTGTCTAGTGTTGATATTTTTAGGAAAACATTAAAACCAAAAAACACTTCTACAGATCTATATCCAGAAAGATTTGTGACAGATCATTTTGTTGTGCTTGCTGATGATTTCACTATTATTTTCAAGTTCTCCTTTCAAAAGGGAATAGTTCCTCATACACCTAAAACGACTCTAGTCTGTCCTTTACTAAAAAGGATACAGTACACCCTGCAATCTTGGTGCATTTTAGGGCTATTTCAAACCTGCCCTTTATGGGTAAAATCTTAGAAGTGGAGGTAACGTATGAACTAACTATCCAATAATTTTGAATGAGAGGGTGTTTTGCCAGATTGTCAGTCTGGTTTTTGGCTATTGAGAAGTACAGGGACAACTGTTCTCCTGATTGGGGAACAGCTGCAATGCAAAGTGGTCTTAAATAGTTCCCTTCTGCCAATATGTTGGCCTCGCTGAGCATGGCTCTGTAAGAAAGAAGGGCAGGGCATTTTAGTCGGCTAGCAGGAAGGCAGATGGATGCAGCTCAGAAGTACCTATTACCTTTGTGCTGATATGAAAATCTCTATCTTCTTACAGGCAGGTTAGCCATATGGGCAGGCCTCAGATAGTGGAGTTCAAAAAATGACAGCATGTCTTTTAATAGGAGATAGATAGCGTCTGAATCTGTTACGTACACTAGACCTGGTGGCCATCTGAAGGAGTGTGGAAGGGGTAAGGATGCAAGATTTTAGTAGTGAGGATTTAGTTGAGGAATGAGGGTGGGGGAGCGAGTGTGTTGTTGCTTCCTGGATCTTGGTTGTATATTTCACTGAGATTAAGGTGCGGACAAGTGTCACACAGCAGAGTTTCCCATTAATTAAATTCTTTTCCCACAGGTGGTAGTGCCAAGAGTTTTAACAAATTGCTTTCAGTAAATTAGCATAAGTTTCTAGCACACACTTTTTAGTCGATCGCTATTATTTTTTATTTCTTTTGAAGAGGTTAGTTGAAAAGGCGAATCTTTAGCTGTTTCCTGAATGGCATGTGGTTCACTCCCAGGTGGAGAGGCTTGGCTAGGGAGTTCTACAGTTTTGGAGCCAGTACTGAAAAATAGGACCCTCCTTGCTGTTTCTTGTTGAAGTTGGGGTCTAGTACTAGTTCAGCATTGCTGGATGTATTTGTTCAGGAATGAGTGTATTGCTGAAACTTACTTCAGAGGAAGGAAGAGCCCACTCAGTGGTATGAATGATGGGCAAGGCACAAGGTTTTGAAATGAATGCTTTTTTATGGGTCACCAGTGAAGAATATTAATGACGGCATGTTATGTTCAAATCACTTCATTCTGAGAAGTAGTCTTGCTGCTGAAATTTGACTCTTTGAAGGTTCCTCATTAGGTAATCTGGGAGTCTGAGATAGAGACTGTTTGCATAGACTAGTTTGGAGAGTATTAGAGAGATTATGGCCAGGGCGGTCGGTGAATGTTGAGTACAGTAAGGTGCTGCATAACATGCACAGCTGGGTGAAACAGATTCCGGCAATGGCTTTGACCTGTGTATCAAGAGTGAGGGTGTTATCTATTGTTTTTCCCAAATTCCTTAGTGTCATTGGTGGGTTTGGGCAAGGGCCCATCATGTCAGGCCAAGGGATTGTGTTGAAGTTAGGGCCTGCCGCATCAGTTCTGTTTTGTTAGGGTTGAGTGTTAGTCTGTTTGCTGTCATCCATGTGTCCACCTCTGCTAGGCGGTTTTTAATGTCTGGGACATTTGGTGATGGGTGGTTCATAAATGTGTAGATTGTTTGTGTGTAATCCGCATAATTGTAGCAGGAAATAACAGATTTATTGCTGATGTCTAGTAGGCAGGGTTATGTAGATGTTAAAATGTAGAGGTGAGAGTGTGGATCCTTGGGGTACTCCGCAGGTGTGAGTGAGGCTGGGAATTGTGGAGCCCAAGGTAGTCCTTTTTGTTCAACTAATGATGAGGAAGATGATCCAGTGTAGAGATGGTGCTTTAGTACTAATATCTTGCAGTCTTTATAGGCGGATCTCACGACTGATGGTGTCAAAAGTGGTTGGGATATCTAGCAGGATGAGCACACTCTCATCTATATATGATTTTCTCCAGAGGTTTTGCAATTAAAGTTGCGTTTTTGATGAGGTGACAGCTTGCTGAGTCATATGGGTCAGCTCTGGGCTTTATAAGCAAATGTCTGATGTATTCAAATTTTAACAGAGTTGGTTTTCTTCTGGTACTGATGCAGTCATTGCGGAGGGATAGGAAGATGGGCACCAAGTCTGGAGATTACATGATTTATTTGTAAAGATTGAGGGGGCATGTGTCCTCACGAGACACTGATGGGTTGGATGCTAGCTTGTATGACCTCTGTACACAGAAGTGACATGTGTCAGTGACCATTTTGCCCTCTGGGGAGTGAAGCAACATATGAGACACCATTTCCTGCAAAAATTCCCCTAATACAAAGCAAAGCTAATCTATGCCTGACATGGTACTGCTGAATGAATATAGTGCCTTGACGGTACAACATAGGTATTTTGCTAAGCGCTTGAAACAATATGCATTGCAGTGCTTTGAAGAAGCAGGGATTACTGAAAGTTTGTGTTTCCTTACAAAAGCAACCACTCAGTGGGTTGTTTGCTTTTAGGATACATTTTCATTTAGGAACGTAGTTCTGCACAGAATTCTATATCGTGAAGGAACTAGCAAGCAGCAAAAGGCTTTTTGGTTGAATTCCGTCAAAATGGCTTTGAACATCAGCTCTCAAGAGATACTGGGCTTCATTACGACCCAGGCGCTAAGTGTTTAACGGCGCCGTAAAAAGCTGCGGCGCCTAATTACGAGGTCCCTTTGCGGGACCCGACCTTAACGGCTGGTTTTTCCAGCCGTTAAAGTAGGGACCCGCAAAGGGACTTTGGTGCTAATAACGGTACCACAATTTGCGGTACCGTTATTAGCGCCTTCCCCATTCCCATTGAGCCCTATGGGGCAAAAATGGGAATGGGGAAGGGCCATGGCGGCATGGGGAATTACCGCCCCACCAACCCCAGAATGGGGTGGTAATTCCCCATTCCGCCATGGCAGACACCGGCATGGACCATGGTGCTAATAGCACCAAGGTCCTCCGCCTGGGTCGTAATGAGGCCCACTGTGCAAAAGAACCTTGCACTTTGCATATAGAAGATTCAATTTGCCCTATGATAGTGCGGTGACGGCTCTAATAGACACGAACATTTTTATGGGCACAGAAAAATTTGGCCATATCTCAGCTGCAAAAGGTCAAAACAATCTTTTTGCATGCAACAAGATATGCCAATTAGCATTGAAAGTTGTTTATCGAACTTGACGCTGGTTACAAACTAGAATTTGGTGTCAAATGGGAAGTTGTTAGCATACGTGAAGCTTGTGGGCATGTGGCAATGCAATAATTGATACACATCACAGCTTAAGGGCAGGGCTTCAGAGTCCCTGTGCCGTAGAGCTGCATTAGATTATTTAGACCAAGACAGACTGTCCATGAAGTGACATGTGAGTATATTGATATGGGTAATTAGGAGTTTTCCCAGTAAAAGGAATATCATGCCATGTAAATCTTAGAAAAAGGATAGCCCCGCTATTCAGATAGGAGGGACAAAGCAGAGGATGCTGCTGTAAATTCCTGTCATACCCAAACAGGCTTTCATCACAGGGAATGTCTTGCTTGGTTTAGGAAGCAGACATTTAATTAGTTATGTTGCTGAGAAATAGCTTGAATTAATTTGGTGCTATTGCTGGTTATTACATTTCTGAAATGGATGACTTTATTTACCATTGATTATTATTGCTTTTTACGTTTGCATTGATTGGATCATTGGACATTTTATCGCAGCATTGCATTTCACCTTTGCATTGAAATTATACGGTATATGCTTTTGTTTAGTTTAAGTTTGGATACCTAGCATTTGCAGGTGCTCTGTTGATTGCGAATGGTATTGATGCTTTAAGCTTTATACGGAGAAATTGTGAGAAATTGTGTTTTGCCCAGAGCTTGAGGGTAGTTGTTGAAAGGTGGAGGTTTCAGCCTTTTTACTATGAGTTTGAATGGATAGAACTGTAAATAGATTTATCTGATGTTTTGGTGTTTCATTAATGACCGAGAGATAGTATTTTTGTTTAATAAATTGTATTATTCTACGTAACAATAGTCATTTCGTTTTTGACTGACTCAATGTTCATTTTGTGCAAAGCATGTGCTGACGTATTTTTATGCCATTCTGTCTGAATTCTGTTTTGTTCTGCTCCATCCCTTGCAACATGTTTATGAGGTTTCGCTGTATACAATAAAGTGCCAACGTTGAATCAATTTTCTTACGTAATAGGGTTGAAGGAGAGTGTTTACATTAAGCTTCATGAGGCATAAACAAAAGAACCCAATCAAACAATAATACTTTGTAACAGGCACAGAAAGGGTGTTGCACTCAGATAAAGGTGGAGACGTCTGGTAAGTTTCTGTGCTACTGTGTCAGTCGCATAAGAAGGGTGCCAGGACTTTCCCGTGGGCTAAGCCACGGGCACGGGGGGTGGTTCTCCCGAATTAGGCCAGTATTCCTTGTTAGCCCGGTAATCCAAAAATTCAGAATACGTGATAGAAGGTGGAAAGATAATAGAGTGGAGCTAGTGGGAGGTGTTGCTGGGATGTCATTGGTAGCATGCTGGTTGGAGCTTCCTTTATTGTCAAGGTGATCCTGTATGTTGAGGATCGATATTGAGGATCTTTTGGTTGAAGTGTACAGCGATCTATTTTTTTAAATTAAGTGATGATCTTATACATTTCCCTTTTGCTCTGATGTGCCGACTTAATGCATTTGGAGTATTATGCTTCATTTGCTAATAGTAATTCAGACCTGTGTAAATTGTAACTGTTGGAGGTAGGCACATTTTTAGATGTTTGGATGTACCATTTGACTTGTTTATTTTTTGAGTGCTTTTCAAAGGTTTCTCAGCAGCAACACAGTCCAACACTAAATAATCCAGTTGTAAATGTGGTGGAGTTTTGCATCCCGTGTGTTTGTTGCTTAATCTGCGTGGACGGCAGATTTGGTTACTTCTAGTTTTTCTCGTAGGGATTTGATGTGTATTTCTTTCCATGGTCTGGTTGTGGTTGATGGTTGTTTTTAAGGTATGGCAAGGTGTAGTGTCTCTGTGAATATAGTGAATGGTATAGATAAGTGATCTAGGGAGGTAAACTAGGGAGGAGACAGTGATTATGTTTTCATTGTAAAATGATGCCATCCAGTGTGTACCCATCTAAGTGGGTGGGATTCTTAACCATCTGGTTGAGGTATAATGCAGGCAGGTTCGCTCCAAGTAACTTTGTAATTGCATTGTCTACTTTCTTGAGCCAGATGTTGAAATCTCCAAGTATAGTTAGTAGTTGGCGTTCTAAGGACAGGATGGCGGCAGCAAGATTGTCAGAAAAGTATGGGCTCTAGGAAGGTGGTCTGCATATTACGAGGAAGCTTTGTGTAACTTGAGGAAAGATGGTGCAGGTCAGACCCAGTGATTCACAGTCTGGGATGATGTCAGTGTATGGTGTTAAGACTACAAAGGACTCTGTGTGCTCCAGAGTTATGCCACCTCCTCTCCTACTGTTGCAAGTATCCCAGATGACCATCTGAGAGTCACATTTCTGTGATGAAGGGTATGTTTATCTGGTCTTGGGAGAGAAGGTTGAAGGTCTCTGAGGAATGCTTGGAGACAGAACATGCATTGGTCAAGAGGCATCTTGTGCCTGTCATTTCTGGGTAGGTTCGGCTGCTTGGACCAGTGCCGTTGGCTTGTTCAAGGATGCTTTTATTAGTTTCCCAGAGCTCCACGTTGAGGCTTTTAAATTAAAAGAGGCTTAAGGCCTGGCATATCTCTTAGTTCCTGCTGTGTGGTTGAGGTGAATGGTGCAGGGTGTCTAGTGATTAATGAAGTAACAAGTATTGCTTCTTGTGGGCCCCCAAAATGGGAGATCAGGGAGAGCCTATTGGACTAGTGTTATTGCTTCTGTTGAAAGCTTTTGAAAACATGGACTATGATATCCTCATTCATCACTTGGAAGAGATCATTAGCACTAAAGGCCTCATACTTGCCTGGTTTAAGGCTTGTTTTGGGAGAGAGGAGTCAAAGTGTGTAGCTTTGTAATAACACCGTACTATGCCGACTCTGTTTCCTGATGAGTATTCTGTCTTCCCTTTTTATGTATCTGTTGGCCCAGGTGGTAGAGGCTTTCGTTCTACAGTATGAACTATAAGTTATTGATTGAGCTGCATGGTATTTTCAGGGATCGTTTAGTTTTGGTGGTGAAGTGTTAGATGCAGGAGAATGTGCCTTGATTATGATAACACTGGGGTCCCAGTCCTTTGCTTTGCACCCCACCTCCAAGGTTCTGCCCTTTTCATGGCCTGATCATCAGGGCTAACCCCTAGTCCTATTGGACTCAGCAACTTTTCTGTCATTTTTGACAGTTGCCTTTCCTCCTGCCCCCAGGATCGATACAGTCATAAAGGAGGTCCATTGTCATGTGTTCACTATTAGGGCGGTGGCTGGCTGATTGTTAGTATACAGAGTGGTGAGGCCCAGATGTTGCATGTCCTTCCCTTTAGGATCTGTAAAAAATCGAATTTCAAAGTACAAACAGGCCATAATCAAACCATTCGTACCATATGTTCATCATAGAAATATAAGCGTATTTCTTCAGACCGTTTATCTTTTGAGTGGCTGCCCATCAAAGACCAAACCTATCTACATTTCCTATCCTTCAAATGGAAAATTCTAAATAGGGCTTCATTTTCATATCTAAGAAATCATGTTGAGTATCATATGCCGGCTCGGACTTTGCATTCAAGTTGATCAGCTACATTGAAGGAAAGCAGTTTTCATTCCTTTAAAACTTTATTTTGGTTGGTAGCGATGAAAGAATAGACATAAACACATAATTCACTATATACAGGGATCCATTATTAAAACAATTCGGCAACCCAACATACAAGAACCAATAGTACGATTATATTTATTTTTTTTAAAAACAGTGTCTAATTGACCCTATATTGAGATTAAAAAAAAACATACATTGAAAACTACCTCAGTAATATGGCATATAATACATAGAATATGTCTCTCTCTACCTTAAATTATTACACGTCTTGGTGGAAGTCGTATACAGAAAACTCTTGTTAATCCTTCACCTTTTGAAGCAAAAATAAATAAAAATGTCACTCTACATTGGCAAAACACATATCTTTTCAGATGAGGCATCAGATATTTCGCTCTTTCCTCCTAATGAAATGTAATCAGAGTTTAGAGCAAAGTCATAACACAAGTACAGATGCATAAATCGTCAACCTCATTTTGTGTTGCATTCCAATCCGAATTCAGATAGTTGATTAAAAGTTGACTTTTTCCACCCGTCTTCTCCAATCCAATCCATTAAACAGGGGTAAATAAAAAAGAAGAGCTGGAAGCAGTCACATTCTCATTAACTCTGCAGTCTTTTCTATGCTTTTTCATTTTTAAGGTGCAATGTTATGCATACCATTAAACATAAAGATATGACACCAATAGAACAAGACCTTTTTTACAGTCATCAAACTAAACAATGTGTGGCCTCTTTCCAAACTCAGCATATAATCGAAAATACAGTGCATTAAATCAACCTTCATGCTTATTCACACTCTTAAACATTATTTAACGGGAGCATGATAAATTATGGACCGCAGATCTGCAAACCCGAATTCCATATATAGTAATTCTTTCAGGGTTGTCTGCGGCACCGAACCTTTACAAATGTTATTTCTTTTTTCTCAGCGGACAAAGCTTTATAGGTGCTCTAGATTTCAGAGCGATGGAGAACTAAACATCTACATTTACTTTTATAAACTTATTTCACTTCGAAAATATTTACATATGGAGACTTGCTATAAAGCACTAATATGGGAGGTATCCAGTGAAATTCTTGCAATCGGAAATGTCACCTGGGCACTATTTAGTTAACTATTCAATCTGTCTATGATCAAGAACCTTTCCCAAATATTGTGGGGTTAGTGTTCAGAATAGTTCATAACACCAGTTCCAAAGTATGTGGGGAAGGGTCACATCAAGACATTCATCCTGGAACTCCTTCTTTCCATAAAACCAGTGCATGATGTTATTAGTCGTTGCATTGCACAAGGGGTCTGGTAAATTAAAACCATATCAACAACATGGAGTTGAGCAGGGATGCTGCCAGAGCTATTTCTTGATGTTTCTATGGTTAGAAGAGGTACCAGCCAAGTGAGGAACTGGGATAAACGAGAGAGACAGAGAGAGAGAGAGATAGCAAGAGAGAGAGAGGGAAAGAAAGAGAGCAAGAGACACAGACAGAAAGAGAGAGAGAGAGAGAGAGAGAGAGAGACAGAGGAAGAGACAACGAGAGAGATACAGAGAGAGAGAGAGACAGAGACAGAGGAAGAGACAGAGAGAGAGAGAGAGAGGCAAACAGAGAGACAAAGATGGACATATGAAGAATACAAAGACACAAGGTACATGAACCAATACAGGGGAGACCAACAGGTGGGAGATTCTAAATTACAGAGACACTGTTCCAGAGACAATCTGATTAGGATAAATAATTATTACATATAATTGGGACTAGTGAAGGGGAAGGACTGTGTTGAAGAGGAAGCAGTGTGATGAGAAACTGTGATGAAAGCTAAGGACTGTTTTAAAGGAGAAAGTCTGTCAAAGATGAGAAGGACTGTAAAGAGGGAGAAGGTATGGAGAAGTACTGTGATGAAGGACTGTCATGAGGAAGGACGTTCATGAAAGGCACAGAATGTGAAAAAAGAAATGGACTGTTGAAGGTGAAGGACTAGGTTGAAGGAGGTGGCCTAGAATGAAAGATAAGTGCTAGGATAAAAGAAAAGATCTGGTGAAGTAGAAGGACTGACAGACTGTGTGACTGGAGTTTGTGTTGAAGGAGGTGGACTGTGATAAAGAATTGTAAGGAAGGCGAAGGGATGCAATGAAGAATCACTCTGATGAAAGAGAAGGACTGTGATGAAATATTGAACCAATGGAGAAGGATTGTGCTAATGTAGAAGTCCTATATAAAGGACAGTTACAAAGAAGAAGAGTTGTGGTGAAGGACAAGAATTTTGACAATTGGAGAAAGACTGATTAAAGAAAAGAACTGTGATGAATGAAAAACACTATGATGAAGGAGAAGGTCTGTGGCAGAGAAATACTATAATCAAGAAGAACTGTAACAAAGGAGAAGGACTGTGATGAAGGAGAAGGACTTTGATGTAGAGGGACTGTGATGAGGATTATGGTGAAGCAGAATGAATGTGAAGGAAAAGGAAAGGGCGAGGAAGGTTTATGACCAACAAGGTGAGTGATTATGGAGAAAGACTGTTGAAATACTCTGATGAAGCAGAATTAATGTGCCAAAGGAGGGCAGTGACAAAGGACAGAGATAAGGGAGAATTACTGTGACAAACGAGAAAGACTATGAGTAAGAAGGAGTGTTTTTTCTGAGCATGGCAATGAAGAAAGAATGTGATGAAGGAGAAGAGCTGATAAAGGAGAAGGCGTGAGATGAAGTAGAAGGAATGTGAAGAAGGACTATGATGGAAGAAGACTTCATCAAAGGACTGCAATTAGGTAATGTGCAAAAGAAGGACTATGCAATAGAAAGACTGTGACAATGGAGAAGGACGGTGATGACGGGCAAGAACTGAGGTGAAGGAAAAGGATGGACAAAAGAGAATTACTGTGATGAAGGAAAAGGATTGATGAGGTAGACCATGACAAAACGAAAGGAGTGACAAAGAAGGACTGTGATGAAGAAGAAGAAGGGCTGTGATGGATCCGAAGGACTGTAATTAGTAGAAAGCCTATTACAAAGGAGAACTACTGTGATGAATGAAAAGTACAGAGAATGAACTGTGATAAGGTGGAAGGTATGTGCCAAAGAACTGTAATGAAGAACAGTCCCTAGTGCCCTGAAGGGAGCACTGGTGAAGCCCCCACTGAAGAAGCCTAATTCAGACCCCAATATTCTAAAAAAACGATCGCCCAGTAGCCAATCTGTGCTGGCCTACTAAAATCCTAGAGAAAGTGGTTTGCGGTCAATTTCAGGATTTTGTAGACAGCAACAGCCTCCTGGACGAATGTCAGTCAGGGTTTCGACCCAATCATGGAACAGAGACTGCCTTATTGGCGGTCCAGGATGACCTGTTGGTAGCGGCAGATGGGGGTGGATCTACAATTTTGTTGATGCTGGACCTATCTGCGGCTTTTGATACGATCAACCATAAAATTATTCTCCAACGTATTGGGAAAATTGGGAAAGCCTCCAAAGTTGTGGTAGACTGGTTTAGCTCCTTCCTGAGGGATAGGTCCCAGCGGGTAACACTGGTGGGCTTCCTTTCAGAGTTACTATGGTTAAGATGTGGAGTCCCACAAGGCTCAGCACTCTCGTCATTGATGTTTAATTTGTACATTCACCCATTATTTGACATTTTGAGAAAGCATGGATTAAGATTCCATTTCTATGCTGATGATACCCAGATCTATGTGGAAACGGAGAATGTAGCTGAGGCATTTGAGAAGATTGATCAGTGCATGCAAGAGATCAAAGGATGGATGGCATGTAACCAGTTACAGCTCAACACAGTCAAAACTGAGGTAATACTATTTGGAACAGGGAATAAGATAAGGGCTGAAAAACAAAAGGTAAGCCCACGGATTCTGGATGAAGAACTCAAGTTCTCAAAGAAAGTAAGGAATCTGGGATGTATATGGCAGGAAAACCTGGGCAGTGAGGCTCAGGTAGGTGAGAAAGTGAAGGCTGTGTACTACTCACTACGTATGCTCAGGCACGTACTTCCTTTTGTGAGAATTGAAGAACAACCAGTAGTCGTAGGGGCATTAACTAACTCTCATCTAGACTACTGCAATAGTCTACTGGCAGGGATTCCAGCAAAACAAATGATGAGACTTCAGAGGGCCGAGAATGTGGCATCTAGGTTAATTGTCCATCTGGGAAAAAGGGACCATGTCTCTACCCCCCGTAGATCGCTTCATTGGCTGATGGTGGAGGATCGGGTCAAGTTCAAGGTGGCATGTCTCATGTTCAAGTGTTTTTATGACCTGTCACCAAAATATCTGAGTGTCAGGATCCACCGCCATCAACCAACTAGAGATCTCAGTTCAGGAGATAAATTGTTGATGGACATCCCCTGGTCTATACAGACTTCGAAGGGTGATAGAAGGTTCTCTGTGTTTGGCTCCAAGCTATGGAATCAGCTACCATTGACCATCCGGTCATGCCAATCATTAGAAGGCTTCAGAAAAGCACTAAAAACCTTTCTATTCAAGTGAGCCAAAGTGATACCGGCCACAGCAGCTTCCTCAGTTAAAGTTCAAACTATAGCGAACATCTGCACCCGAATGCTGTTGATTCTGCCTGGTGCGCTTAAGAAATACACAAAATCAAAAATCAAAATCAAGAAGAGGGGTTATGATAAAATTATAACAACTGAGCACGACTAAGACCAAAGACAATGGGAAAGGAGAAGGAATGGGACAAAGGACAATGATGAAGGAGAAGAACTAGACAAAATAGTAGGACTATGGTGAAGGACAATGATGGAGGACAGAACTATTTTGCAGAAGGACCAGGTCAAAGGAGAAGGACAATGATGAATGGCTAAGAATAATTGTGATGAAGGAGAAGGACTATACTATGTGTAATTGTTTAGTGTGTCTTGGTACTGCCTATGGCACCTGTCTCCTTGTGTTATTTCTTATCTCACCCCGGGGTAGCACCATGTTCAAGAAGCTGGTGCTTAGGAGAATCCAAGCAAGGCTGTTGGAGAGGACTAGGTGGCTGGCTGGAGTTGCTGTCCTCGGGGTCTGCCTTCTTGAACATTTTGTGACTTGCTAAGGATCCTGGAATTAAGTGTACATGCCATGAAGAAGCCAGGTGAGCTGGATCCATCTCTTGGAAGGTCTGTGCATGTATAATCCTGTCATTGATACAGTCAGATTCCTGGATGTGTGTCCCATACTATAGGCATTGTTCTGTTGGGCCACACAGAGCTTCCAAAACTTGTATTATATGCTATTAACATCTGTGCCAAGTGTCTGCAACAGGCACCCGATACCCGATACAAATGCATGTGCACGTGTAGCCTATGCGCATACAGCTGTGACCTTCTTGGAAGACAGTGGCAGAGCTTGCAGTTACGTATTGGCCTTTCCTGTAGCACTAGAGCACAAGCGGGTAAATTGATGTAAGAGGGTGGGCAAAATATGGCGATGCCTATTTGCAGGTTACACACCTGTCCCAGTGCTGATAGTGAGATGCACATACTTTGGATATATGGCTGCATTTTCAAGCAAAGGACCCAACAACTCTAAAGGTGCTCTTAGGATTGAAATGGGATTACAACGCTCTCTGAGAGTGGCACCAATATCCGTACTGTGAACAGATGAGTGTTGCTGTCTCCGTATGGGCCAAAGCAGTACTTCCGTTTCTTTTGTTTGATAAAGTAAAGAAAAACATATCAGAACAGTTTAATGCATACACCATGAGGGCAATCACACTGCTTGGTGGAGGGAGCTACTGACATAGGCCACTGCAGGAAGAACTGAGTAAAGGTGGAGGAGTGGATTTAAAGATTAATTTCGTTAGTTTGTTCTATTAGTAGATTATATTATTATTTCTCAGTTGTTCTCAGCACATTAGTCGGACATGGTACAAGCACCACTGCACGTGCTGGTGTTGTATCATCCCACATCCAGCATTCTGGGCCCACCCATGTTTCTTCTGTCCCTTGGGGCACCTGAAGTGAAGTGGTCAGCATGAATGGAGCAATTTCACTACAATGTGCTGGAGGTTCATAGACACACTTGCTAAGTATAAAGAAAAAGGTACTGTTATTGCTCTGTTTGGGTTATGAGGGATGTTGCATACTTAAAGCCTACCAGAATCTAGAGTGGTTCTGTGATGATATGAGGTGGAAAATGGCAAAAAGGCTCTGGGTGGCATGTTGAATGCCTATGGGACGGCCTTTAAGATGTTGGACATATTTTTGATATTATAGACACAAACTCAATTTTGGAGAATTATTACTTTGGGATACGTGAGGAACATCCAGTGGAGAGGTTTGAGGCTCGTGTTACTGCTCTGATGGAGCTGGCAAATAGGTGTGAGTTGAAAGACCGATATGATGAGCTTGTCAAAGACAAATGTATGTTGAAATGGGCAGCCACAAAATTAGAGAAGAAGTAAGAATTACGGTTAACCCCACATTGACCGAGGTGATTGCGTTAGCATAAAAGGCTTAGTGGATATGAGAGATGAGAAGGTTAGCAGAGCTGAAGGTGCTGCTACAAAGAAAGAGAATCATAGTGAGTTTAAACCTCCAGAATACCAGAAAGTAAAGGAATGGTTCGGTCAAAAATTTTTACTGCCCCTACGGGTCGGCCATGTATTTTTAAGCGTAAGTCGCTCCATTTTAGAAAAATTTCCTATGGACCTTACCCGAGTTTTCGTCCATTAAACGCACGTGAAAACAGGCATCAGGGAGCTGCCATTTTGTGATAATCCTATCATTTCCCCCATCGCCCTGGCTGAACTGCTTTTGCGGCACTAAATCATATCCCCCGCCCCTGAGCCTGACATTATCAAAACATTCATATTCCCCGCCTCTCTCCATGACGTTTCTGTGCTGCGTAGGCAAACGCGCCCAGTCGTCTTCTACGCGACTTCACACAGAACCCGGAAACCAACACAGATCAACTCACAACACAGCACGCCACAATTCGGAATATGAAATTGTACTTTAAAATCAAACAGCAACACGGTACATTTGGTAAAGTACATTTATTTGACATTAAATGTTTATAGAATATTCAGCAATTGCCATATGAACTCCGAAAGTCATTTATTTTTTTTTATCTCTATCCGCAAATCCGTAAAAGTTTATCGTGAGTCACGCGCTGTTCCTTTATGGTACACAGGGTGTTGGTTTTCGTTCAAAGAAGCACTTTTGTCGCACGTTGAACCGCAAGGCTGTTCCATCAAGTAGGCACTAGACCAGCGTAAAGGTTGATATGTTGCTTCTAGCTGCTAGTACCGCGTAAGGGCATATGGGCCCTTGGCGATCGTCCCATAAGATCATCAGGATTGTGCAGTTGTTTACATTAAGCTGCAGCTGGCGGTTAAAAAAACCATCTGCCGGTGTCTGAAACTGGTGGCAGTGGCAAAAGGGAAGGATATACCTGTTTTGAAAACATAACATTTATAATTAGTCTCGCCAGCCGATCTTTATTAATATTATTCATTTTATTTATTACGGCCGAGCTGAAACTATTTGCTTTCAAGGATAGTGCAATGGAGTATGTTCGGCTCTAAAATCAATGCGAAAACTAACGAAATAAATCGAGGTTAGTACACAATGAGAAACGACTTTTTGTCTACATGCGTGTGGAATGTGGACCTGCATGCCCATGTGCCCGCTACAAGGACGATCCCACAAACGTTTTCAAAGCTCTTCATTCATTCATTTATTCATGCATCCATTCATTAATTCTTCATTCCGGTATAAAAGCGTCTAAAGAGTTACTTACATTATATTTGCAATTTCCATTGTGTCTCTGCGTAATGCAGTCCATAAATCCCACTGTGCTCTTGACAACGATTTTTCGTATACTGTACTAACATGAAACTTGGTCTAGTTTCAGAATTTTCTGCCTTATCGTCTCTTACGTTATTGCACCCCACTCCCCCCTTCAAATGAAGTTCTTTCGGCATGGTCCCTGTCTCTCAAGGTCAAAAATCAATAGAACCTTATACTGCCAGTGCGAGTTGTGGGCCTCTTCAGGGCGCGAGCTGAAAATCAAAGCCGCTGACCTTCACTAGAAATGAGCATAAATTCTTTCTTTGCAACATCCCGTAGTAAAGCTATCTGTGAGAACTTGAAGTTTCGAATCCATCTATGTAGTGCGCCTCAATGTGCAAATGCGAACTGGCTTCTCTCCCATCTGCAACGGCTCGCTTGGCGCGTTCTAAGGCCCCCAATTTTGTCCTCGTTGTCTGTGAGATTTGAAGCCCCAAAGAACCATAACTATTGAGACTTTTATTTTTTTGGGGAAGGTCAGGGAAAGTATAAAGTACCCTAGGAGTTGAGTTGAAAGTGAGATTTATTGTTTGTTTGTTTTATTATTTGCAATACCCAAGCCTCCCCTCGGTTAACAGTGCCCAGCATTTAGAAGAGATTGTGAAAATTAGTTACATCAACAAAAATATATACATACACATATAGTCAAGGTCAGCAATATGAGGTGAATAGAGATAGAATTCAAAGATGACACCCAGGTTGTTCGGCACCCAGGATGGTGAAGGTAGGCGTTAGGGTTAGCGTACTTTGTATGCACACTGTACAATAACATTTATTTACAAAAAGACAATCGTATTACAATTATTTAAACCGGGATTTGTACTTCACAACCAGCTCTCCTTTGGGTGGACATGGCACAGTGGCAATGTTGGGTGGCAATGGATCAGTGCTCTGCACAGAAACGTTCAAAATTCCATATCTGTGCTTCTCTAATACAGCAACAATAAGGCTTTTGACAAAGTCGAACTCCATTTCCTCATAGACTGGTTTGATCACCCATTGCTTACTTCTTTTTGAAAAGGCCTTAGTGTAGCGAGGCATCCTTACATTACCCTTAGTCCTAGATTGTGCACGGCCGAGATTCTCGTTATGGGCCAAGACCGCTAGTAGAGTCCTATGTCTCATGTTCTGTATGCTGAAATGCAAGCGCTTTGGCCTGTACTTTAGGCACATATTGTGGAACACCTCCAAACCTCCTGTGTGACAAAATTCTGTCAGTCCCCTCAAATCTCTTGATAGAGTTTTATCGAAAACAATCTTCTCAATGGCTTTGTGTGTCGGTGAAGATGGATTCAACCACTTCTTCTTCCGTGCCTCCACTGGGGACAAAGGGCCATGTTCACATTGGTGGAAATGTAGGTTTTCTGACCAGCGGTGCACGTTGGTACAGTGGTGCATCAGTGACCGCCATTTTTCAAGTAGTATTTCCACTGACCCATCACAAGTTTTGGAGCTCCACCAAAGATGGTTGCTGATAGACTGGGACCACTCTGAAATACTTTCCAAACCTTTTTTTTGCCCTGCAGCTGAGATTTTCTTATTGATTGATTTAGCAAGATGCCATACGTCAAATTGATGTTTAATATGTGGGAACTGCTCTCTCATTGTCTTGGCAATTGAAACGTGTCTGTCCGTGGCTATGAGGTCGATGTGCATTCCCCTCGATTGCAGATATTCCACTGATTTTATAAATCCTAGTTTCTCCATGGCCACTGAGGATGTACATTGTGTTACCTGCACGACCACCAAACTCACAATTTTCTTACTATCCATGTCCTGAAAGTGGTAGGTGCAGTATTTGGCAGAAAATCCAGGGCTGTCGCACTGTACATCGCCGGCTAGCCTGAATCGTTTGCCTTCGAATGTACTTGCTAGAGACAATTGTTCAATTTTCCAAGCATCACTAATGGCCGGAAAAAGATAATCATGTTGGTATTTGTAGTACTGTGTTTTTGAAATGAAATGGAGTCACACAAACTGAAAGAAAGACTTTAACTTTCTAAAACTGGAGCCACTAAAAAGTGATGCAGCTGCACACAGTAGATTGCCTGCTGGCAGTTTCCCCAGCATCGGTGTGCAGACCATGAGAACGTATGATGTAATCTACAGGCGGCATGTATTGTGACGTTACTGCCTTGTTTTTGACGAGTCAGATGAATCAATGGCTTCCCACATACTTTCCCTCTGACGGAATGCCCACATTTTAGCATACTTATAATATCCATCAAACAACTGTTGAATACTATGTATTTGTCCTCTTTCATTAGACTGTCATCCTGCGTCAAAGTTGTTTTTCGGCCTGTGACGTTGAGGACATATCACCACATTTGAAAGAAATATCGCTGCTATCAAATGTATGTAAATGGTCTGGCAAGCAACATCTCTCATTCGCTTCACTGTCTGTGTATGTATAGTTCGTAGACCCACAGGTAACTAGAGGACAGATTGGAAAAAGGATGTTCAGTTTAAACACAAGATAAAGTATAGTACAATTGACTTGCAAAAAATATAAAATAGTCCCCAGCACAAATAAATTTCTAAAGTTATGAACTGTTTGTAACTAACCTTATTTTTGTTTCTTTTCTTTGCAACTTTTTTGACTCGACCTTCAACATCTGCACGCTGTTGCTCCGATACATATCTGCATGTCTCCCCTTCCTCTTGCGCTGCAACGACTATATTTTCTGTATCCGCATAGACAGCACGGAATGAGGCTCCATCGACTCCCTGAAACATAGTATTTTCATTACTGTGTATCAAAATATTGTTAGCATAAAACACACGTGAGGACGAACACACATGTACATCTCAATAGCCAAACACAATTTAAACATTGTGTGGAACAATTAAACGACAAGTATTCGAGCTCTGATGACCTAGTTCGATGGAGCTGTCAGTATCCATACCTCTGGCTCTGCATGGACTGCCACGAATGATTGTATTGAAGAGGAGGCATCAGCAACTCCCTGAAACACAGTACTTGCGTTAGTATGGTTTTCAATATTGTAAACATAACACACACTTGGGGTCGACGGCACAGGTACATCTAAAGAGATAACCACAAATGTTGCATTGTCTAAAAGAATCAAGGAATATTTAAATATGATCAGATTTAATTGACTTATTTCTCTGATTTCTTTACATCTGCATCATCTAAATGGGATCTTGTGATTGTAGTGGAAGCTCCATCGTCTCCCTGAAACACAGTACTTGCGTTAATAGGGAAGAAAGTATAGCAAATGGAATCACGTTATATGATCACGCTCGATGGAGATGTCAGTATCCATACCTCGTGCTGCTGAAGAATATCTAGGACTGTTGTCAATGTGGTGCGCACTTCCGAAAGCTGTTGCGCCGATTCATATCCGCATGGTCCTGCTTCCACCGCAATTACTTGAATGTCAGGCTCTGCATCAAGTGCGTGGGTTGACGATTCAACAACTGCCTGAAACATAGTATTTGCATTAGTAAGGATTACAATTTTGAAAACACAACACACGCTTGGGGTCGACCGCAAGGTACATATCAACGGCTAACCAGGAATGAAACATGGTGTAGAAAAATCAAACGACAAGTGTTCCAGTCCTGATGATCACGGTCGATGGAGCTGTCAGTATCCATACCTCGTGCTGCTGAAGAACATCTAGGGCTGTTGTCAATGTGGTGGACGCTTCAGCATCTCCCTGAAAGACAGTACTTGCATTAGTATGGATACCACTAATTATAACTGAAAACAAACACCAGGGGACGACAACTAAGGTGTATATCAATTGGAAAGCACTAACCAAACAATTGGTAAAATAATCACACAATACATAAAAACTATTACTTGACATGCATAAAACAAGTCTGTAGCGGAATAGCCAAGTATGATTACCTGATACGCGCTAGAAGTGGTTGATAACTGCGAGCACGTGACGGAAGTAGAATGTTCTTGCTTCAGATTCAAGGGATAGTCAAGAAGTTGTAAAGGTAAATTTTTGTTTGATAATGAAATGCCAATATTTAAAATTGCCATGTAAGGAGACAGAATACTTGAGTAATGCGCAATATAGCACAGTTGCCTGTGCCCATATATAGATTTCGTTTGTGGGTTATGAAATCTAAAAATAATATATTGATAAATGTCATTATTCAAAAAGCTATACACTCATATCAATGTCGAAAGTATTACAAATTGGAAACAACACCTAAAATATCAATGAATCCATCCGGCTACCTACACACTACCGCAAGGCCTAAAGCTAATAACAGACACTTGACTCACCAGTGGTGGATTGTGGACGAATAGAGTGGGAATAGCGTTTGCGAGCAATTTTCGTGTCGATCGCCGTTTATTCTTCTTTGTTACCCAAGATGTGGTGTACATGTTCAAGAGAAAATGCCGGCTGCAGATGCGGCATCGATCACCCCTCTTGTCCTCAAAGACTTGTTGGACTCTACTTTCCAGTTCATCCAGTGGATATCCGCAATGTCTGACCCATTCTCTTATTCGATCAACAGTTTTCGGGAATACATGCATTGTAGTGCCTTCAGATTTAGCATGGGTCTTCGAAGGGCAACCGCTAATCGAACAGGCAGGCATTGTTGAAAATTCTGAAAATTAAATATCAAGATTATTATAAAACCTTGATGAATAAAAATGTCATAAAAAAGTAAATGAACCATACCATGCTCAATGCAAGGTTTGTTTTGGTCGCCGGAACCATACCAGTTCATCATGTGCAGCTTAGTATTTGCATAAGTTACAGAAATGTTTTAAATTATGTGACTAAACTCTGAACATGTGACTCGTCCTTTGGATGTTCTGTCTTGCACGAAAAGGAAACATGCTTACATTATAGACTGGCCCCCCGAAGGATGCAATTCGATGACAATTGACACACATGAAAATAAATAGATCTATTGATAGCATAACAATTGAAACTCAAGTCAATAGCAATGAGACCAATGATCACAGCTCTATTGGGTACTGTAATAGCAAATAGATTGAAATGTAAAAATGACCGAAATATGACTAGGATACATGGCCTTACCTTGACCAACAAACAGTTGCATTCAGCAGGCCGAGCAGTATGTTACAGGAGAACAGGTAGATGGCCACAGGTAGCACACTGCCGAGTTTGCTCGAAGCGGTCACAGATAGCACCGCGACAAGCAGATTAGCATAGATCTCAGTGCTTTTCAGGTAGACGGTTCAGGAGTTGACTTGCAAAGCACAAAGATGTTCTCATGAGACATATCAAGTGGTTTATAAAGTATTAGAAACAGGGGTGTGTTTATGAATGAATGACGTGTGTATGTCGTGGTATTATGTTTATTACAGGGGGGTGGCCTGCCTCGGGGGAGGCCTGCCTGGAGACACGGGGTCTGAGGAGGCCATGTGAGCGATGGCCCCTGGGCGTGGGATACCTTTTAAAGTGTACATGCTGTTTGGCACCTTGGCCGTTTGCGCCCATGACAGCCCCCCATGCCAGCGCTCATCCCCAGGTGCGAACCGCCTTTGATAGAGGGGGTGGGATAGATGGGCCTGGGGCATGCAGATAAGGCAGAGGAAGACTGCTGAATGGAGACACACTTATGTGGATTGCAGGGGGGCGGCCTGCCTCGGGAGAGGCCTGCCTGGAGACACAGGGTCTGAGGAGGCCATGTGAGCGATGGCCCCTGGGCGTGGGATACCTTTTGAAGTGTACATGCTGTTTGGCACCTTGGCCGTTTGCGCCCGTGACAGCTTCCCATGCCAGCGCTCATCCCCGGGTGCGAACTGCCTTTCAGGAAGACTGCTGAATGGAGACACACTTATGTGGATTGCAGGGGGGCGGCCCGCCGTGGGGGAGGCCTGCCTGGAGACACGGGGTCTGAGGAGGCCAAGTGAGCGATGGCCCCTTGGCGTGGGATATCTTTTGAAGTGTACATGCTGTTTGGCACCTTGGCCGTTTGCGCCCGTGACAGCCCCTCATGCCAGCGCTCATCCCCGGGTGCGAACCGCCTTTGATAGAGGGGGTGGGATGGATGGGCCTGGGGCGTGCAGGCAAGTGTGTGGGAGCGAGGGGCCATCAGGGCCCTCTCATCCTTTACTTCTCAGTAGAAACTCGTACCAAGTGCCTCCAGTAGTGGGTTTGCCCCTTGCCCTTATGTGATGTTAACTTTGGATGATATTCGCGTAGATGGGAACACTGAGCAGGACACGGGGCATCCATTTTTGTACCCCCTTTCCACTCCATCTTGGTGACCAGGCCTCACTGCGATAGTACAGCGGGTGTCCAGTCAAATGGTTGAAAATAAAGGATCGAATGACCATTTGATCGACAGTCAAATGGTCGAAGAAAAAAAAGGTTGAATTTTTTAATTTATTTATTTATATATATATTTTAGTTTGGGTTTGTAGAAAAATGTTTTTAATAAAGAAAACAGGGGTTGGGGGAGGAACCCCCCATAAAAAAAATAAAAAGTAAAAAAAAATCGACCATTTTTTTCGATCATTTTAGTGTCGATCAAAAGGCATTCGATACTTTTGTTTTCAACCATTTAACCTACAACCAGTACAGCGCGCAGAGCACATGGCCCACACCCTCGTTCCCACTCTGACTGGAAAACTCCAGAGGTATTTGCAACAGCTAATAAATGTAACACATCACTCTTCCTCTGAGATCACGGTCCTGCATGTGAACTGGCCTGAACCAAGCACATAGCTCGTTCATCTCCACAAACGTGTCCTTGCCCACGCACCCTCGCCAGTGGAAACTTACTGCCATTCTGACACTGTGTCCCTGCAAGGTATTCTCTTCATGTGCCAGACCACTGACCACGCCATGATGCCCACCTAGCAGATCCCCAACTAACATTAGACCCCTATTGCAGTATATCGTTGCCTATCAATAACAAATGCCACATACCGGAGATTCTTGTGAGCACAGACCCACACTTCACACAGTGTATTATAGTGGTCAAGACCCTTGACCTAAGGCCTGTATAATCCAATGTTAATTGTTAGTATAGATATATGTGTGACTTTTATAGAGACATAACTGACTGAAAGACTTTGAACAAGTGTTATTTAGTGCATGTATTATTGATAATATATTATGTTAGCTTAGATAGTGACCACCCCACTTCACAGCGACCTGAACTTCACCCATTCCGAGCACAGATGTCTGACGTCCATCCTTGAATGGAGACACACTTGATTCATTTAAAAAATCGAAACAACCGTTGTTAAAATATATGTGGTGTTTTATTTTGTATCTTATTTTGATGACACAAAAATACAAGACTTTAAACATTGTACAGTTCAGGTTGCAGCACAGCGAGAGAAAATCCCCTGTACCGACCTCTGTCACTCGGGAACGTTTCTCTTATGGCACGAACGGCACAGGCGGGTATCACTCTTCGAACGCGGTGTCCAAGCCTCCCGTGAAGCCACCATGTAAAGGAACGATAGGCCACCAGCCTGAACCACCTGTGAAAAGGAATGAAACAAACTGTTTATAAATTACCAAGATAAGTTTAATAAACTTTTGTTATCAATGACAATTCTTGTAACTAATGGCATTCTGCTCGGACAAATACTATCTAGACACTGCACACTATTGAACGATTTTTGTGTGTTACAATGATATGTATATGTAATTTTGGATATAGTAGAAGACCATGAAATAGGAGTGGCATGACAAGCAGAGTATACTTACTCGTTACTCAGATTACGAGGATAAACAGTTGCGCGAAGTTCATGCATAAGCACCATCATTATCCTCAACACGGACCGTGTGAGGCAGGCTGCCCTGAAGTCTGGCAGTTCGGTGATGGATTGCGGTCGTGGCTCGCCTTCCGAAATGTAGGCCATGCATCCCGAGTTTTCACAGCAGCAGCAGTTCTCGTCCTCGGTTGGCATAAGCTTGCACTGATTGCATGTGCAACAGGTGGAAACACCGTCCATGCGACTAGGTCCAGGCTCTTCAGCTGTTGAATCGTCCTCCCAACTGCCGTCCGAAGACCCATCGTTTTCGCGTGTTTCCCTTTCCAGTAGTTCCCCCTCGGTATACTCGGGCTTGAACATGTAGGGCATTATTGTAGCCATTGTGTGTTAAACAAACTAAAATAATTGATAGCGGTGGTACTGGTATCTGTTCACACGGGCTACAAGCAACGAAGGTAGCTGACCAGAGCACAGAAACGAGTCACAGAATACTCAAAGTAACACAGAGAGAGGAATGGAATCGAAAATCTGCTGCTGTGTGTTGTGAAACGGTCTGTTTATACTTATTGAGGAAAGAGGCGTCTTGCCATTTCCATGGTGACACGTCATTAGCAGGGGCGGGGGATATGATTTAGTGCCGCAAAAGCAGGTCAGCCAGGGCGATGGGGGAAATGATAGGATTATCACAAAATGACAGCTCCCTGATGCCTGTTTTCGCGTGTGTTTAATGGACGAAAACTCGGGTAAGGTCCATCGGAAATGTTTCTAAAATCGAGCGACTTAGGCTTAAAAACACATTGCCGACCCGCAGGGGCAATAAAAAATTTGGACCGAACCATTCCTTAAGGGGTCCTTTGATGTACAGTGGCAACAGAGGGGTGCGAGTGAAGAGTAAGGAGTGGATTGCAGTTGTGGATGACCTGAAAGGCATGTTATGAGGCGGTGCTGCAGGTGTGGGAGCCCCCAACACTTTTCCAATGCTTGTGAGTGCACCGGTTAGGTCAGGGAGAAAGGTTTACTTGACGAGGTGTTGCAAGAATTCTTCTAAGCAGATTCTTTATAGAAGTTTGGTTTTGTGAGCATGATGAGCAGGTGAGTGATGGGGTGTTTCTTTCCACATGAGTAAGGTGCAGTTCTGAAAGAGGACGAATGGGAAGCCCCATGGTTCTGTAGGAATGGATAGTGGGACCATTCTCATGCTGATAGATTTTGGGTCGGATTACATGATCATTGAACAAAGGATGTGGGTGCACGCTTTCAAGTCAAAGGAAAGGGATCTGCAACAATCAAACACCAGGTCAAACACCTATGGATGAACGCCCATCAGTATTCATGGATGCGTTAACATTGTGCTCACCTTCAGTCTTGCACAGTGGCAAAATGGCCGCAGTCCTTACAGGAATCAGGAGCCCTTCGCATAGTCCCTTCTTCTTTTCTGTCATTTAGCCTGACAATTAAACCTTCGGTCGGCTACGTTGCTGATCAGTAACGCATGCCTAAAAAAATCGGACTTGCCTTGCATTTTAGGTAAACACCTTCCTTCCTTCCTAGTGAGTTTAAACCTCCAGAATACCAGAACGTAAGGGGTCCTGTGATGTACAGTGGCAACAGAGGGGGGCGAGTGAAGAGAAAGGAGTGGAATGCAGTTGTGGATGACCTCTCTGTAACGCACGCCTTGAGAAACCAGACTTCTCTTGCATTTCAGGTAAACACTTTCCTTTTTTGACATGCATTGCAGGAATTTCATACACCTTTTAATATTTAATATACTCATTTTCCCTAGTACGCCATTTTACTTATTCGCTACGTGTATTTTGTATACAGCAGATCACGGCTCAATGTGTAAACTAAGGATCGGTTCCACTGCAGCATTGCTTGTTAATACTCAGGTAAGCAGTCGCTTGGTAGCATAAATGAAGCTTTTGATGCATGAATTTGTTTGTTATTATTTAATTATTTGTAGTAGACTGTAATTCTCCCCCTTGAATCGTTCTTGCTTAACAGCCTCTACATTGAGCAACGTCTACCTAGCGTCCCTAGGCCAGCAGATTGTGACCATTGGAGTATCCACACATCAAACATACAAATAGTAAGTAGCACATTTCTTTTGCCCACTTTAGTTCTCCATATTCAAATTATGTTTAGATGATATATTCTAACAAAGTGTTTCTCTTTTTATTGGTCAGTAAATGAAACAATACATTAAGGAATACCCAAATAATGGTGGAAGTACCAACAAATGTAGTTTGGTCTAATGAATTAAATGTATTTTGATACTGACGTTACAAAACAGATTCTTGGCCCTGGGGGGGGCGTTTCTTCTGAATGAAACTCTATCACACCGAAACAACTATTAAACGAGATACCTCTTCTCATTCATGGGACATCATGATGATGAGTTCTCTAGATTCCCAAGATGCTAAGCGTGTTACTCTTTGAACCCAGTCGTTGATACATCAAAATTAAAAAAATACAGACTTCAGATTGTTAATTTTTACCCAATCTGTTAAAAATTCTACACATATTGTAAATGGATTCTTAATTAATTTGTGTTCTTGGTGCCTCACTCTTCTTTCATTAATGTGATGCTATACATTATATCAGGTTTCTGTATGTACTGTGTTGAATCCAGGGTATTTGTTTCTTCTCCCCTAGGGGGAGCCACCAATTTTGAGGCTAAGGACTGGAGAACCCACTCAGCCAAACTCTCCCTAGGAGTTTGGGGAAGTGGGACCTCACTGGGAGTGACTCCCTTCTTGGGGACAAGGACTCCCATTCTGATAAGGAACTCCCTGCACGGAAACACGCTATAGATGGTTGTTACTTGTATTCAGAATATTCCTATCTTGAAACCACTAAACAGTGACACTTCTTCCTATCTTTTTGCATTCTATTTTTTAATTGGTTATTTATAATGCGCTTAATACCCATAGTTTTATAAGCGTGGACCCGGGGATCGACCCTGTGTTGCTCCGCGCCATCTCACTTCCAAGGGGAGCGTGTTGCCCCTGAGCTATCTTTCCAGCCCAATCAGATAATGCTGAACACAGCCTGAATGCCCTGGTCAATGAAGGACACGGTTCTATTTATCCCTGTCACATGTTTAAAAAGATGACGGATTGTAAAGTAAAGAGAGACTCCTACCAACGGCAGAGAACTTCTACGCAAAGGCAAGCCTCCTGGAGGGGTGGAGCCATGCTGGACGCAGAGCCAGTGGCAGCAAGATGGGACAAGCAAGCGGTGAACTGAACGACTGCGAGTTGGTGTTCAACCCGACCAAGGAGCTCAGGTCATAATAGGAACACGGACAGCGAGACACCTGTCCAGTCTGATGGCCTGACCACAAAGCAGCGTTCATGGCCTTAAAGGCCTGCAATGGATGCCTGAGTCCAGACCACCCAATGGAGCCCGGATCCCCAAGATCTGCTCATGTTGGACCGTGGCTGCAGAGAAGCGTAGCACCTAGGGAAACTGACGAGGCTACAGGAGTCTGAAAAATCCAACGGAGAATACACTGATACAAGGTATGAACATTATGTCTAACGACCATGAAAGCTATTTAGGTTACGGGAGCCTGAGAAACCAGAGAGTGCAAATACCCTATGAAACGTGGCTTAAGACTGATATGAACAATTTGATTATCGACTGCAAAAACATCCGACTGTGCTAACCCCCTATAAAAGGGGGAGTGCGAATAAGACAAATATTGTTAGAAGCTGCTTGAAAAGCTATCCAGGTTATGGGAGCCTGAGAAACCTTAGAATAAAAAACCCTATGAAAGGGGGGGACAGAAGTGGTATCACCACTGTGCATAACGGCTGGAAAGCTATCCGTGGTATGGGAGCCTGAGATACCCGAATGTATAAATAGCCTATGACAGGAGACATGATAATAAGATGAATATTGTAAGAGCTAAGAAAGAGGGATTAATAAAGAGAGAAGGACACTTTCAATCAAGGTAGAACAAGTAATACAAAGTACAGAACTTTGATAAAATAGGGTGAACAGTCACCCTATCTGAAACAACTTGGATGCAAGAAAATAACATATACAAGGATCAGAGAACCGTGGATCCAACACCTCAAAGGAGGAAGTGTTGTATTTTGTTTTGTTGTTTCCCGGATGAATGGAGACTGTTTTTTTTTATACCAGAAAAACCCCAAAAGACTGAGAAGAATATCCTGCGTTTTTTAAAAGAAACTTTTGAAACCTAAGTACACAAAATAAAAATTGGGCCAAGCAGACACACGGTTAAGGCTATTGAACAAAGCCAACATTGCATAAACTCCACTCCTTCCACCAAGGTAACAGATCACTCCACCTACCCTGTTAAAAAAACGAGAATACCACGAAATCACATATATATATAGAACATTGAAAACATATAAAGAAAAAAAAAATGTCTATATATCATAATATATAACAATTCTTAAAAATTGTGTTATTCATCCTCCAATATCCAGCCACAATGTATTTAAAAACTTAAACACTTAAATCAAAACACATCCAACTTATAAATCCATCACCACACCCAGTGACATAAGTGTAACCTCATTATATGCATGCACATTTAATAAAATATACATATGCAAATCAAATCTGCCCACTCTACTAAAACTTAGCAGAATTCACTGGTCTATTCGGTGCTACAGATGTATTGTTTCCTGTAGTCACATTAGCCCTAAGTGTTTCTGTTCTTATTCAATGCAACATTCTTCAGGGGCATTTTCATAACTCAAACTGGACCATCATACTGTATTCCCCTATATTTTTTACTTTTTTTGTGGCTGAATTTTACAAGCATCTCAGGACACAAAAAACAAATAAAATATAATGTAAAAAGATGGTACCTGATCAGATACCCTATAAATTAGCAGTTCAATTATTGTCCTATGTCAGATAAAGCTTTGACTAAATACCTAATCAGATCCGGTGCTCTAAAGGTGCATGGGTGTGTCTGAATCTTCATGTACAATTTTCACCATAAACCAACAAGGAAAACACGGAAAACACTTTATTGTGTGCTACCCCACATAGAACCACCAGGTCTCCTTACCGGTGCCCGGTATCCCTTACCGCCCAACTTGGAATGAGGACCTATGTATTTCTTCTACTATGTGATATATTTTTACATAAATAACACATTGAATCACAGATTGAAACTTTTACCTTGATTTAGAGAATAGATTAGTTTGATTATATGTTAAGCTGCATTCTTTACTGCACCAAATGATTTATATGCTGAAATGAATTGAAAAAGAACAAAAATGTAGCTCCCCCAGAGTTAACACTCCTCTTCTGTGTGTTACACCTTCAGGAAGGAGGCATTGGAGAGGAAATTATATATGTTCCATGAAAAGCAAGTAACTTGCTGGGACTCTGTGAACAAAGTGATTGAGGAATAATCCTCAATCTTCATGTGCCTGGGAAAGTAATGGCAATGGGGAATGGAGGGAAGAATGTGGAAGAAAGCTTTGAGAGAGTTCTTGCAAATAATCTAGACTATTTGAGAGGTATTTAATGTGGCGTTAAGCACCCATTGCAAGGGCTGGAACATTTGTTGGCGGCCCAGCGGCCCAAGTTAAAGGCTTGAGTGCAGCAAGGGTTTTTAACGAAGGCCCTGGGCCATTAGCACCCATTCCAGCCCTTGAAATGGTGGCGTTACACCATTACCACCCATCACATACTCGGACGGGGCTATTTGCGGTGTCCCCTTCATCGAAAGAAAAGACTATTCAAAGATGGTTTCCATGTAATGGGAGGGTGAGGCAAATGGAGCCCTCTTCCCTTTCCATAGAGGCCATCAGGGGCAGTGTACAAGGAGCAACGGCAGCTGCGGCAGCGTCACATGCCCCTGTCGTGAAGAGTTAAGTGTGCAGGTTGGGGTGAATCATGAAATAAAGAGGAACAGAGGGTAGGGGGATGGCAGACGGGGGAACCAGACAGCAGGTGGCTTTGAAGGCAGGCTGAGATAGCTGGTTTCAGCCCACGTTCCTAACCACATGATTGGCTTTTTGCTAGATGCTAATGTAGGATCAGGCTAGAGCCTCATGCCCTGCCTGTGCTGGTGAAGATTAGGAGTGTTCTTGTATGTATTGGGGTGATTCTCTGTTGCATCTTGGAGACTGCAAGTTATGTTGGTCATAGATTCATTGAGGCTTCAGAATTGGTGTCCACTTGGTGCTGGCTTGCAAGCCTACTGGGCAGATAATGTTAGGTGATGACCTTCAACCGGTGAATAAGAATGGGATTCTTGACAGTTTTCGCCTACACAACTTTGAGGAGTTGGTTAGTCTGGTAGAGGAAACATGGGTTTTTAGCAAACTTGATTTTACGGCTAGTTTTGACAAATTCTGTTTTCCAATGCATTGTCCATGATTTGCTGGGGAAGGTGTGAGGAGAGTTGTGATTTCAGGATAACTTTTGGTTGTCTGTCAAATCATGGAGGAGCATAATTCTGCAGATTTCTCTACGTGGTGGATTTACCTCCAGCATGGAAAATTCTCCATTTTGAGGTTAAAGCTTTAGCATACAGTGCACCAAGAATTGCAGTAATTCTGTTAATGCAAACAAAGGTTGTGCTAACAGAATTACCACCAGAGAAGAACTTAAACCTGTGAAGGAATTTGTCTGGGGACCATCGTGCAAGAAAGAGTTTCATAAAATGAAGGTAGAGAGCTCTTTGGTGCCAGCTTTGTGATGTTTTGACAGTGATTTAGAATAGTTTATAATGAATGATGCCATTGAAACAGGATTACGTGCCATGTTGTTACAGGGGCATGGTGGTGTGCACAGGTCTATAGCATTTGCCTCCTGAATGCAAAAATGTAAGGAGCAAAGGTACTCCATGGCAGAGCGGGAATTCCATAGTTGCGTGTGGGCTATACATAAATTTCATTCTTTCTTATGGTGTAGGAATTTCAGGGTAAGGATAGGCCATAATCCATATCTGGCTGTTTTCCTGACCACAGGTCTATAAGTGTCAAGAACAATGATACAGTGTGTTAACTTCTTAAAAGGGCTTGACTTACTGGGCAAGGAGACGTGGTTTTCAGAAATGTTATACCATAAAGTGCTTGCTGATGAAAGTGAGGAAGTACAAGGTGGATGGGATGAGGATAGTGAGGAGTGGATGTTTGAGCTCTGTAATTGGGGAAGCTGCACAGGAAGAGGTCTTCCAGAAATTCGAGATAATAAAACAGGTATTGAAGCTAATGCAGGCGGATGTGGAAAAGAGGAGGTGGAGCAAGGCCGTTGTGATTGCGCCTGTGCTTAAGGCATTTCACAAAGTGTAGGAGGAACTGTTTACCAATGGAGGTTTGTGTATAAGAGGAGCAATGTGGTTCCTCCATGGGGTTTGCGGGCTTCCTTCTCAGGCATTTGGCATAAAGACCATTTGGGGATGACAGAGACCAATGGAACCTTTTTTTTTAGTACTATTCGGGGCTGGTGGTAGATATTGAGGTGGAGGAATTGTACACATGGCTAGGAAAGGGACACAAGGTCAAATCACATGTGCACACTGGCACCCATTGACGTTCTAATAATACCATGGGAGTTGGTTGAGTTCAATGTTTTGTGTTCCATGACTGTGAATGGGCATCTTCTCCCTCAACTAAAGACTATTTTAATTGCCTACTCCTGCTTAACTAAAAAGAATAACTTTTCTACATCTCCCTCAACTAAAGCCTATTCTCTCAAATGCTCTAGCGATCTACTGCCTATTCTATAACAGGACGGATCACAAAATCCAACTGTCCGTACCCTATTTTTGGCATTTTAGCAAGAACTTGCCGAGCCCCGGTCTAAGATAGTGAGCGGTCAGCTCTACTGCAATACCTAATATAGGGGCGATTCAAACCAAAATTGGCCAAATACGTTTCATTGGCTTATTGTAAACTTAAATATTGTGGATATTTTGAATAAATATGCCTTTGAATGGATGATGTTTGTAGGAAACATGTTACCGATGTGCATTAGAAATGAAAAACAACTTCTGTGATACAGTAAATGGCTGGAAAGCAATAACAAACTAATGAAATGTACAGTAATACAGGGCAAAACATAGGATTGTTTTTCTTGGACATGGAAATGTTTATGAAAAGAAACTACTGAAAATTAAAAAAAAGAATATTCCACATAGATTCTGTAAATGGAGTTTTACATGTTTCAGATTCACGCCAATGGGAATATCTTCACCACTGCTATATTTCTAGTGATGTAGATACAGGAATATACAATGTGGAGTCTCAAACAATGAGAGAAAGTTTCTGAGGAAGAGGTTATGCAACACAAAGTGTTTAAGATAAAGCATGAGCACTCCTAAAGAAGCACTTCTTTGATCTAAAAATTAGACCAAAATCATGAATCATAAATAGTTTCATTACTAAATAAAACAGCAAAAACAAGGGTCTATACAATTTCGTAAATAAAAATGGGCATATTCTATAACTGGTCTCAATAATTCATATGGCCGAAACCTGACATATGGTTTACTAGCACACACACATTAACTGAGCTACAATTACACAAAAAGCATAATATAAGAACATTGGCTGCCTCCAAGAACTGAGGACTTTTTCAAACGTTCAACTCCTGCACATGTGAATTTGAACTCAATTACAGCAAAGCATGTACATGTAATGGATCAAGGGAATGTGCAACAAAAGAGTTTATCTAGTGAAACACATATGTTGTATATGTAATTATTTGACCCTGTGTTTAAGTATGCGTGGGAAGTATCATATAACCCTCAAATTTCCTTGAGGAAAATTACGAATGTTCAAGGTGTTCCACAGGCCATTCCCAATGTCTTTGAATCGCCTTGAATCTCCATGAAATTCTCGAAGATTCTAAAGGTACAAAGGCCTGCCATTAAACACCCACCTGAAATATGGCCACACTTTTAGGTAAAGACTACGCCCAGATTTAGAATGATGGTCTTCTAGATCAAAATCCATATGGGTATAAGGGTTGGGGAAATACCCATGGCAGAGGAAAAAAAGGTTGGTTGACAGAACATCTGCATTTGTAATATCTTTGTAAAAGCTATGATAGGTGTCCCCTCATCCTGGCGAGGGGCCTCCAACATATTTATTTCTTTGATCCACATTCTTGATGAGCCTGATGACAAACTATCTGCACCGCTCTCTCTGTTCCCATTGTTGACCTGGATGCAAACTACACTGCCCATGCGCACATTTGTGCCCAACCCAGCATATTGCATTATACACTGTCTGCAGAACCAGCACTAAATGCCATCCCTAACATGGCACCAGTGCAGGTGAAGTTTGATGATCTATGCTTTTACGGGTTCCAAGGTCACAGTACAGATAGTGGAGTGATATTTCCACTTGGCTTGGAAAAGGGAACATCCTGTAGACTGTGTTTAACTCTCTTCTTCAGTGCCTTATTTTAATATCCTAAAACTAGCCTAATCGTTAAAATAATCTGGTAAATTGGGCAAAGAGTCAATTTCACATATAAACAAATAGACACTCGCCTAGAAAATCAATTCACAGCAAGGTATGCCATGGTTTTGGAATCCTAGGGGATCTGTCCTCACCTGTATGGTTATTTAAATTGTTTTTTTCCTCTACAATAAATAGCGATCATTTGTATTACTACACTGAAAACACACTGCTTAATTTAGAGTTGAAAGTGTGATGCTGTTAGGAGATTAAATGTATCTCCATCCAGTTGTGTTTTTACATTTCTAATATCTGATTTATTTAGTATTACGTGTATCAAAATCGACTGGTGAGATATGTAATAGAGCTGTTTTCACATGATTAGTGATCATGCAACAGTTAGCAATATGAACACTCTGGTCTGTAAACAAATACTTGAGAATGCTACCACAAACCTACTAAATTCACTATTCACTGCTCACATTTACAATGTGGAAAAATGTTGCATTGCTTCACGATGCATTTTTCTAAATGCTGTGACTGTTGCATATAGATAAACCTTTGAACCTACTGAATGCTGTGCACAGAGAGCCACATAGGGTTATCAGTAAAAACAAGCATTGGCAATGCCAACTGTTTGGGTGTTTGTGTCCAATATCAAAAGAACGTCGGAAGCCATTTGGAGAAAAGCCCCCTCTTCGGCTACCAAGGAAAGGTTCTCCATTGCAGCGGCCACATACAAAGTGGCCATTACCAATACCAAGAAGGAGATTTTCAATACCAGAATCCAGAACGCTAAATCTGGTACTAAAGAACTTTTCTCTATCTTAAGAGAACTGGAATCCCTGGCACCGCTCATTGACGACTGCATTAAGGACAAAGCCTGGTGTGTCAACATCCAGCAAGCTTTATCAGGCAAGATAGCACTCCTACAAGCTAATATAGAGACTAAAAAGTTTAGCCTCGCTCCTATTGCCCACTCACACATTGGCCCTCTTGTCCCCCTTTCCACTTCTCCCCAGTTACTGCGGAAGAAGTGGTAAACATAATTGCGAGCCTCAGACCTTCAAACTGCCATGGAGACTCATGCCCGGCATCAATCATCAAGGATGGTGCTAAAGAACTGGCACCCTTTATCACTGCCCTGTTTAACTCCTCCTTTAAGACCTCCTCATTCCACAATAACCTCAAAGAAGCTTGGGTCATGCCTCTACTCAAACAAGCCAACCTGGACCCTAAAATACTGACTAACTACAGACCCATTACGACTGTCACATTTCTCCTGAAGATCCTAGATAGAGTGGCATATCTCCAAAATCAACAACATTTGGAAGACAACAACCTTTTAGGTTTGTGACAATCCGGCTTTAGACCCAGGCATCGGACTGAAACAGCCCTCCTGGACCTAAAAATCAAAATGGATGAAGCTAAATGCTCTTGTTGGATTTGTCTGCAGCCTTCGACCTGGCTGGGCATCAAATCCTGACCAAACACCTCTCTACGGCTGCTGCATTCTCACTGAATGCCACTAACTGGATCCAATCCCTCCTCTCTAACAGGATGACTGGGGTCTTCGCACCCTTGGCTGCTGCTGACCCAGTCCCTATCCAGTGCGGAGTCCCCCAAGGGTCATGTGTTTCACCCAAGCTTTATAATATCTTTACTAAGCTCCTTTTTGATCGTCTTGATGATCTGGGTGTCACGTACACACACTACACGGACGACACCCAGGTCCTCATTACTCTCCCTGGTTGCTATGAAAACGATACTGTAAAACTAAATGAAATTTACCTAGAAATACAGGCTGGGATGGCCACACATAGCCTCTGTTTAAATGACGACAAGACGGAATTGCTGATCGTCGGCACCGTAGCCCGTCTCAACAAACTTGACCCCCGATACCAATCATTCACCATCGACGGCAATATCATTAAAGTCACCAAAGAGGTCAAAACCCTTGCCATCTACCTCGACAAATTAACTCTACAGCTTCCACCACAGCTTACACTAATAAACTAATCAACACCTGCAAACCCTTTCTGTGCACTAACAGTTGCCTCACCCTAGCCAGGGCATTGATTCTGTCCAAACTGGATTACTGTAACACTCTATTTCTGGGTTCCATTAACCACAACCTGAACAGATTACAATTTCTCCAGAACAATGCCCTTTGATGCGCTCTAAACTTACCACGTACTACTCACATCTCCACCATCAGACGAGAAGTATGATGGCTTCCAGTACTTGATAGAATTAAACCACGCACCCTTGTCATCACTCACAAATGCCTATCTTTAACAGCACCCCAATACCTAACTGACAAATTCTCAAGACATTGCTCCACCAAACCTACCAGAGCTCCTTATCTACACCGCCTGAACATACTCAAGTTTAACCTGAAAACTGCTGGTGGATGGAGTTTCCCGGTGCTAGCAGCAAAGTGCTGGAACGCGCTCCCCACAGACATCAGAACTGAACCCTCCATTTGGTCTTTTAGAGACAAAGTGAAGGACGTGCTCCTCACCCAGCAACCCTAATTCTCCACCTCTTAGAACTGCATCTCCGTAGCTGGACTAAGATTTGATTATCTGTTTTAATTACTGTATTTGTAACATCCCGTTGCCCATTGCTATGACCATTCTGTAACCTGGTCTTCACAATGTCCTTGTATTTCAAACATTGCATCCTGCATCATTATAGTAACCATTCTTTCAAATGTCACCAAGCTTCCTGTGTACTGTATCTGTAACCTATGTTCCATGTTTAAAGCGCCCAGATACCTCAGGGTTAGGCTGCGCTATACAAATTAAACTAAATTAAACTAAACTACACCAATGCAAACTCTGTGATCCTCCTCATAGTTATTCCTCCCTATCTGTTTTCCAATGCAATAGTTATAGCAAAGACCATTCAGGGCAATTTGCAACCACCACTGACAAGTGAGAAATGGTCTGCTTTGTTATTGTTGAGAAATGCCATTAAGGGTGCTGAATGGTCAATTGGTAACTGAAATGATGTGCCATTCGTTCCATAGTAATTACAGCAAAGGGTCCATTATTATAGCCATCCTGTCAGATATGGCGGCCGGCACACATGAAATGTGTGCAGTATACAATTATCCACACACGCAGAATGCCGCCACCAATTGGATATAAGAATTCGACCGCAATTAGAGGCGGTGCAATGAAAGAATCCTCCACTTTAACACATCAGGAAGCATGAATACACAACCTACCAACAGGTGGTATACCTAATGAACCTAAGGCACTGCAGACTCCAGACGGGTGTAGTGCATATAAATAACCAGAGACGCTGAGAATGGGCATCACCCATAACTGTGCTGGAATATACTGGGCAACACAGGCCATTACAATATTGGGAGCAAGTCCTGGGGACACAAGTGATTTAAGACTTTGACAATACAACAGGACATAGACTTACAGACCACAGTGTATCTCATTAATAATGAGAGGTGCAATGTGAACTCAGTTAAAGAATTGTGTTACAAATGTGCAATACAACTGTGTGACAAATGTACGAATAAGGTTCTACAAGATTAGGAATCATATGTCTAGCCTTGATAACGCCATCTTTGGTGAAACATGTGCACGTGCACCAGTGGTTAATGTAGGCCAACCCACAAGGTGCACTGGCACACAAGGATTAATGAAAAGCTCATTTAAACTTTCAGGTTTGATAAACATCTGAGCATAATGTCTATGGTTGAAGTTTCCATTGATGAATGATACTGAACTGGCCGCACAATATTGGGGAGAACTGTTTAGTTGGCCAGTAATTACTTTCAGCTCATAGGAGCATTGTACCGACACTTATTTCTCATACGGTAAACTGTTAAGTCGGCACTACGCCTACACTCTTTCTTAGCCCTGTACAATTACAGCACACGACTTCACGCGCATCCTTCCACTGACAGACGTGCCAGGCGACATTTATGAGCACACTCCACTTGACATGCATAGCCCTGCTGAAAGGTGTGCAGCACACTTGACTTTACAGGCAACCTCTCGGAAAATATGTGCACTATAGAATTTCAGCACACGCTTGATTTGTCAGACATCTCTTTACACAAGGTAAGCAGAACACAAAACGAGAATACACACGTGTTGACAATTATGTGGCCCTATGCTGTAAGAGTTTCAGTACACAATGCCATCACACACCTGGCCTGATATGGGCCCCTCCGTGGAATGGTAAACAATCAAAGCTCACACTCGGCTTAGCATAAAGCCCTCTGCAGAAGGGTGTGCAGTGCAACATTACAGAACACATTGGATTTAACACGCAGCCCACTGATCAAAAGTGTTAAGTGCAAGCACACGCTTGACAAGCATATCTCTGTTGAAAGATGTTTCTGCACAATTACAGCACACAATCCACAGTCCCTCTTTGAAGAACCCAGGCACATGGCTGGCAAGACCTGAAATATGGTAGAACGTCCTTTCATCGCCTGCAATTGCAACGCCAGGCATTTCAAAGTGTAAATATATTGTAATGAAAACAAACGTTCATCACATTTTTTAGGCGGGGTGGGAAAGGGCAGATTAGGGGTTGGGGGTAGGAAATAGTTAAAGCTAGGTGTGGGAGGAGGGTTGGGGGGTAAACCCCCCCAAAATAAAATAAAAACATTTCGATGGACGTTTTCGTTAGAATGTAAATGTTCTAATGCTTGCTGGTGTAATTGCAGGCGATGAAAGAACATGGAACCCTGAAGTATGCGCAGTGCAGTTACACTTGTTTCGTGCACAATATCATGCACGTGATTTGACACACAACCCTCTGCTTTATGAGTGCCCATGTATTGGGCACACTCAACTTGGCTCAGTCCTTTGGCTGAAAGTTGTGCATACTCGGCTTGACATACAGTCTATTCAAATGTCTGCAGTACAACATTTCGGAATATGCTCAATTGGACATGTATTTCTCTGGTGAAAGGAGAATAGAACACTAATTTAAAAAAAACACTCTGAATCACTTGACTCTCTGCTTAAAGATGCACATTACACAATTACAGCAGCCACTTGACAAGCAACCCTGTGCTGAAAGGTCTGTCGTGCAGAATCACAGCATGTACCTGTGCTTAGACATCTGTTGTACACAAATGCAGCACACACTTAACATGGTGCCTTTTCGCAAGAGATGTGCATTGCATAATTACAGCACACGCTTGACAAGTAGCCCTGTGCTGAAAGGTTTGTCTTGCAGAATTGAAGCATGCTCTTGATTTGGCAAACATCCGTCTGCTGAGAGATATGTAGTACACAAATAAAGCACATACTTAACATGATGACTTTTCTGGAGATGTGTGCAGTACACAAGTATAGCACAATCTTGACAAGCAGCCCTGTGTTGATGGGTCTGCCGTGCAGAATTAGATCACACACTTGACATGGCATGCTCTATAAACCTTTTAAACTCCATTCTGCCTACAACCATCATTAAAGTGCCCCTCCTGCCAGCAGAGCTTGCAGAAGGCAACGTTTGCAAAGTAGAGATGCCCCTCGACTCCAGAGTCATCTCCTGACTCCAACTAATCTGTGAACTAGGTGGCGGGAGGGCAGTGAAAAAGCTGTGCGGTGCACATCTCTGCTTTAGACTTTAAATAACAACATTGTGTGAAATAAGCAGTCACTGTTCTCTTTCACTTGCAAAACAAATCATTCCCAATCACACAACAGCATCAAAAATGGCAAAGCAACTGCCTTCTTTGCGCATGAATAGCTAGTGTAAAAGTAGCAGTCAGCGACCATTGAAAGCAGTGGGTGTAACCCCTGTATTGAAATTCTACTCATATCTCAGGTTCCTGCGCTTGCTCTTGTAGGCTGGCATCCTGCAATGAACGGGGCTATCTAAGAAGTAATCACCCCAGTGCAGGAGACAAAGGTGCTTCTCTCTATGGTGATGAGCTGCCAGGGCTGACAACTCCATGGGGGTCTTCATGTAGGGCTCAAGTCGAGGGTACACGCAGGTGGACGGAGTCCACCCACTTTTTTCAGAGGGTGGACTCAGTCCCCCCCAGCTAAAATGAGAAACATTGAATGTCTTCTTTGAATTTATGAATTAAAGCCGTGAGAACAAACCGCAGTCGTCAGGTTTGCAGGCTGGACACTTCACCATTGCACTGTTATGTAACCTGATGAAAAATAACAAACAACTTAAGGTGAAATGTCCCATTTCGGTACTGCATGCTCTAGGGAAAACATTTGTATTGGTTCTTGGAGTTTAAAACATGCACATCTTTTAACATTTTCAAAAAACACTATTAGAAGAAAATATCCTTTCTTGGTTTTGTCAGTTTGTTGATTTTATGAAAGGCAAATACAATTTGGCTGTGCAATTTGGCTGGTTATGCAAAGCCAATTTGAGGGAATGTGCATATTTCACCTTGATATGCACATTTCTGGCAATGTCACATCACATTGCGTTTGTTGATGAGTCCCGTCACTTTAATTTTTAGGACTTGACCCATGTCTTCATGTCCCGAGGAGCAGGGAGCAGGACTGTGAGAGGAGACACGGCAGAGCCATGAAGCCAGCCAGGTGACTAAGCACTGCCTCTTCTTTCCTAGGCCCCTCACAATGAGCTAAGTGATGCAGCTGAAACCACTGCTGAGGAGCACACCTGAGGTTAGCAATGCAGACCTCGGCCCACGGCCACATGCGACGTCTGAGCTCTGCTCTGCCATCTCTATCGTTGGAATCCCCTGGTCCTGCAGTAGCTGAGCAGAACCTGCGAGGAACAAAAACCGGTGCACATAGTCCTGAAAAATACTCATTCATTTTTTCACAAAATGAAAATAACACCTGCAATTGAATTTTTTGTGTTAGTACTTTAAATTCCTCTATTAAAAACAGTAACACATAAAAGAAAACCTACTAAAAATAGAATTAAGAACATAAATACATATTATTCAAAGACATAAATGAACAAGCTATTTTAAACAATATAACATTTTATTTGGAAGATGCATGGTATCTTTCCCATTCAAAGATGGCCGCTAGTTGTAGCTTGTTTCCAGAGAGCTTCATTAGAGACAGTCTGCAAGATGGCTACCTCCATGGAAAAGCTCACAAAAACTCAAAGAGTTCCTAGATGGGCAGGGATGGTAAATTAGCCATAGGGATTACATTGGCTAGGGCCAGGCAATGAGAGGTATTACAACTGTGTATCCCTACTCAAATGTCATCTCCATTGGAAAAGCATTACAGACACCCATTCAAAGCCCATATTTGAAGCTCTTATGTTAATGACAATAGTTTTGGCTTTAAAAGTAGTGCTTTCAGTGCCACCTAGTAGCCCAAACTAAAAATATGAAATGTGAAATCAGTTGTTGCTAAAGGGCTGCAATATCTTGCAGAAAAGAACATGTTAAACACTTTCAAACAAAAGGGGCTGTTTGGGAGTGAACATGTATAAGGACAAATGATGAGTTTTAACTCTTGTAAATCTGCTGAATAAATGCAAAAATCGATTACCATGAATTTACCATGGAGTTGCAAGTAGTGTCATGGTAGTGTTAATCCCACGGACTCCAAGGGGTTTTTGGTGGAATTACTGAGGGCGGTAATTCTGATGCAGGAGCTATGCTGATTTTTGGCAGTAAACTGGAAGTTTGACCTCAAGCATTACGCTGGAGGTCAATCCTCCACTTTATCAAACTTCGAATTTAGCGGTGTAGTAAAATGGTGGTCATTATTTTACTTCCAAGAAAAGTGGCAGTAACGGAACTACCACCACTTTTTCACTGCACTGCTGAGCTCCTAATGATGCTAATCTGTTGTATCTCATTTTTGCCAAGGAAGGATAGTGCAGAGGTATGTTTCAGCTGCAAGCACATAAATATTGGTACCACGTAAGAACAATTTGTGGACCAGTAATAGTCTAATATTTGTTAATATAACAAGGGCTGCTGTGTGAGAATGGAACATGCATCAGACTATGTTACGTTATTGATGACTCCCAAGGGGTGCGTGGATAGAATTTCATGCAAGAAATTAATTTTCATTCAAAACGAAGATACGTTCTGATTGAACGAATATTTGAAATGTCTGTGGCAATGTAAGCAATGGAAAATGAGTTATAAAAATCGAGTGCACAGAAGGAGGGTTCTCTCCCTGAGTCTGAGCCTTGATCAGAAGGCTGGCGTCCTCCTGGTTGGGAAAAGGCAGGTGCACTTTTCTGTCTAAGGAGATGCAGTGTTGCTGCTGACCAATGGGCATTTTACAAGTGAACTGGGCCTTACGATTCCGCTGTTACCTTCTTTTTCCACATCTCAGGAAGGTCAGAGAACTCAGTGAAAGACGGCTGAGCTTAACAGTCGACTGCTAGCTTTGGAGTTTGGTGTGGGCTTTCCCAGGCGTTCTCTGAGGCTAGCGACCTTCAGGCAGAGCGAAGAGAGACAAATACACCTGTAAGTACTTTTCGTTAGATATTCACGTGCAAATGATTGCTTGGTTTGTTTTGAGAAAACAATGCTGTTAGGATTTAAACTACTTAGAACAAAGTGGTGCAATTAATCATTGCATAATTGGGAGAACCATTGTTATTTTTTATGCACTATACACTGCACAGTTGCAACTACACATGGCCACGAGAATTTAATCTTTGTAGCATGTACATTTGCATCTACAGAAAACCGTATTATGAATGAGAATTTGAAATTGTTAGGGATTAGATGTGTTTTCAATGACGGTTGTCTTGGAGAACACTAAAGGGTATCGTGTGTTTGTTTTCATGTTTTTTGCAACGTTGGGCTCTCATCTGTTTGTGAAATAATTATGACTTTCTTACTGTGTGTGGCTTGGATTAAGATGACGTATTGTAATATAATAACGAAAAGGTATTTATTGATGTGTTATTCTCTTGAGCTTTGTTTAATAAAATGAAGCATACGATAAAGTATACTTCATTTGTTGGATTGCATTTTACATGTCGATCCAGATTCTCATTCGGACAGAGTCATTGACCTGTGCAGGTTTTTACACACAATGGCAACTTAATAATAGGATACCTGAATGTATGTATCAAATCTCAGTTTCACCTGTTTATGGAGTCCAGAAAAAATAAACAAATACATGAAAAATAAACGCTCAGAGGAATTTGAATAAATAATTGCACCGAAAACAAACCAAATGGTTCACTTGAAAAACTTGACAGTCCATGTACTGCACAGTAGGTCGGTGCGTGATTGTTCTCAGGATGCATGCGCCTGCTGGGATGTCATTCTGTCATGCTATTCTAATACTGAGTGAGGCCCCGATTCTCATCCAGACCATGGCCTAGGACGTAACGACCCAAGCACCCACTGCGAGAGGAATTCGAACCGCTCACGGCCGCCCCAGATGTCAAGATCCACTGAGACCACGCCCCACACAGCCAGGGAACTGTCTGTCAATCAATCAAACCACATGCTGGAACCTCAGGTGGAGCTGACATCGACCATATGGATGAACTCGATTAGACAGCAACCACAAAATAACCGCCATCGTTAGAGATACCATGATGACATAGCCAGCGGACAAGAACACACGTGCCACCAAGCACATTGGTCATACACACACCAATCCACACAAAGAACATACTCAGTGCTATGATGTAGAGGACCACTTACACTCACACATGCATCATGTTATTTTTCACATAGACCAACTACAGCACTGCAGAAACGCAAGACCCAGAAGAGCTTGTGTATATGCTTGCAGACGCTTCCTCACCACTAAAACCATGAAGATGTAACCCTGTATATGGACTAATGCATATGACTCCCTGTCGCCCCTTGTGACCCCCATATTATGCACTATGTACTGCCACCCATAAGCCAGGCCATGGGAGGCCGCAAAGCCAGAGTCCCCAGGCCGGAGCAGCTCAGACAAAGCTGCAAGGTGCTGATCACGCAGAACAAGCCCCGACGGGAGCCCACAGCCAAGGCCACAATATTGCAATCTACATGCCGCGCTCCCACTGCCACTGCTAAATGCCCCTCAGAGCCGAAATACAAATCAAATGCTCATAATTCTGCTCCAGCCACGGTCTCACAACACGTGACCAGGCCGACCTGATACGATGCCAAGCCCCAAGGACTAGAGAAGCGCTGGGGTCTCATGTCTTGGATACAGACTGCAACAATGAATTGACAAATTGGACACTGACATGCACACCAGCTAATAGTCAGACCACTGACACATAGTCATACTTTGTCACCAGCACCATGTACACCGTGAGCTGGGAACAGCAATGGTCCCAGGATTGGGGGCTCGTGGGTGGACCAATCAGAATACGAGATGCCACTACAGTTTAGCCAATCACTAATTGTCCCCTTGTAACAATTCTCTTGTAGCAATTATTAGCAATTATTAGGGACGGCCCAAGCGTACCACCTGACCCTTCCTCCACCACTAACAGTTTTCTCTATATGTATCTATACTGACCATGCCACTCGGGGAGCCAATCCGAGATGGCGTTAGGTTTTGGGGCTAGTTTTCTCAGGTGACGCACATAGCCGCGCCATACAGCTAGAAAAAGGGCTTGCGAGCCCACCATGGACGAGTCGTCTCCCGGATGCCTATGACCTGAGAGCTCATCCCTGTCTGTTTTGTGCAATAAACAGCAGTAACTCTTTGCTCTTGTGTGTGGCTCATACTCCTTTGCGACACGGGAGGAGTTGGGGCCTACCCAACCCTGGAGGTCCGCGGATGGCCCTGCCGGCCCCCGGGAAATTGCCCGGACAAGTTGGAGGCACTGCTGAGATCTGCTGAGACTGAGCAAGATCACAGAGAGGCCGCTTGCGTCAAGTTGGCCCGGCAATGCGGCCCCCTCTGCCGTTGCCCCCTTTGGAGGACTACAGGACCATCGCGGAACTGCGAGATGACCAGACAGCGCAATCCAGAGATTGGCCATCGGGAGCCGAATTGAGACATATTCCACCCACGGTTGGCGAGTGTCCAGTCGTGGTCCAGACGAGGGGAGGCGGCGGGCTGATTGGGAGGGGTGCCCGCAGTCGAGCGGCACCGGCAGGGGAGAGCTCAATGTGAGTATGGCACACACAACCAGCAATATAATGTTGTGCGGGAGGTGGGAGGCATTGTAACTAGGGTGGCGGGTGGCTCTTACAGGGTGTTAAGAACATTTTTTGGCCATCAGTGGGTAAGGTATAGCAGGGATGGGCTCTCCCCTCTAGTGTTACCGAGCAGACTGGGTGGGGCTTCGAGCACCCACGTGTGACTGGTGGATCGTGCTGACTGGTCGAGATCACGGACACCTGTATAAAGGGGTGTGGTATTCCTATGAGTTGGCGTTGTAAATCAATGAATAGATGAAGATTCCTATTGATTGAGTGTTTTAGCTCTGTGAATATTTGACGTATTCCCGCAGGAGGTAGCTAGATTGTTTCTCAGTGCGGAAAATAATTGGCTGGTTAAGCTCTCCTAGAGAGGGGGCATATCACACGCGAGGCGATGCAGTGTGCGCAGTCTGATTGTAATAACGAAGTAATTGATGAATACTCCGCTCCAGACGTGGAGGGAAGACAGCTGTGGGGATAACGGGGAATAAGATTGTCAAATATGGCGCGCATTAATTTATTTTGCTGTAATCGTACGTACCGGTAACCCCTTGTAGTAGTTGTTGATGTCACCCATAGGGCTTGCATAGGATATCGCAGTCTTTTTCCTCCAAGAGTGATCGGTGCAGGGACACGCGGTAAGGGAGGGGTGAAGGGTGAGAGGTGGCCGCACACTGAGAACGCCGGCACCTACTCAACAACGGGGGTCACACAAGGAGGTGGTGCAGCCGGTGGGAGGGGGACATACAAGGAGGTAGCATAGAAAATGGCGATGGCACTAGAAGCCCCCACACCTACGCAAGTACCTTTCTATGAGGAAGATTTAGCAGCAGTACCCACCTCTCTATGGACCACTAGTCCATATGACGTAGGCTGCATAAAAAGCATTGGAGGAGTGCAAATAAAGCTAAAGAAAGGTGCAATGCTGCCCAGGATGAAGCAGCACCCACTATCCAAAGAAGCTGATGAAGGGCTTTATGAAACAATAACTGCCCTAGTGGATAGAGGAATATTGGTACCATCAGAGTCACCATGCAACACTGCAGTGTATCCTGTGCGCAAGGCAAAGGGAGGGTCCTGGCGTTTCATACAAGATTTGAGACCCCTCAACCATATTGAAGAGGCAGAGTACCCAATAGCAGCTAACCCACCCACCATACTGTGCGGATACCAGCAGAGGCGTCACAATTCACTGTGATCGACCTCAAAAATGCCTTTTTCTCATTACCTCTACACCCTGATTCACAAGACTTAACAAGTTTCACATAACGCAACACAAAGTGGAAACACACCAGACTACCCCAGGGGTACTGCAAGTCACCCTCAATATTTAACAGAGTAATACAAATGGATTTGGGAAACATAGAGATGGAAAGCACGGGGCTGCAATATGTATATGACATCATCATCTGCAGCACCACTGAGGAGAAGTGCAGGAGGGACTCTTTAAAGATGCTCACAGTGCTGGTTGAGAAAGGATACAAGGTTGACAAAGGGAAACTGCAGTACTGTCAAGAACAAGTGCTTTATATCGGGCAGATCATCTCACAAAAAGGAAGGAACATTGCACCACAAAGGGCACAAGCAATAACGAATACACCACAGCCGCAGTCAGTGAGGGAATTACAGCAATTTGTGGGCCTATGCAACTACTGCAGGGCATGGGTTTTTGACTACAGCTCATACATAGGACCACTGCTCGAGACCCTTAGAGAAGCACAGAGAGGGGAAAGGAAGTTGGGATGGACAAGAGAAATGACAGAGGCATTCAATTAATTAAAACACGCCATTTCAAATGCATCAGTACTAGCTACTGTAAGTGATATCAATCCGGCACTTCACCTAAGTCAACGGCTAGCGTGTAATGCACAACTGAAATCCTTATTTATTTTGTGTCTAAAAGTTATTTTATTCTGAACGATGTACCACTCATATCACGCCCCTATCTTGGAACCCCCCCGGTCACACTGAACCAGGAATCAGGCTGGTTTGCAAAGTTAAAATATTTATTTATGTATTCACAATTTTAATCACACTAGGTTTAATGGGTATACAATGATCACCAATGGGGTGATGTAACACTAAGCAATCTCTTTAATCACAAGGAGTAATATGAAACAAAACAATTCAGCACAGAAATAATACTTGTGTGTGGGTGTGTGTTTTCAAATCAAATAGCAATGGGGTTACTATTTCCCCCTGTACACCCCTCAATCCCCCAAATAGGCAATGTAAAGAGATAGGAGGAGAGAGAGCAGGTTTCAGGAATGCAGAATTCAAACAAAATGTCAATCCTAATTTCCCCCAGCAAACACAAGAGAGAAACAGAATTGATTGGCAAACTGTCAAAGTGGTTTTAAAGTTATCTGAGAATGGATTGGGTAAAACACTAAATCTGGTTTAAATGACTGAAATTGTTTAGATTCTCATGGGAGCTGCTTTAGATAGTTGAAGTCAAACACTAGCAATGATTTGATACTAATAAGCAATGTGAAATCTTAAAATTGAGGTCGGGTGCAATAAAAAGCTGTTTTACAAGTGTAATATTTTGCCAAAACGGAAATTCGAGGCAAACTTTTCCGCAAGCGGTAATCATGATTGCGGGAAAACTATATGGATTTGGAATGCGGTTTTAGGTTCTCTGGAAAGCTGAGAATGTTAGCTACAAGCACAAGTTGAAATTTTGTGGAAGTTATGGACGTTTTGGTGGAGGTCGTTTTTCTGAGATAGGCGCAAGAATGGGAAAACAGGGATGTACTTTTAAAATGACAAAAAATATTTCTTATACTAGATTATGACTAGAGAAAAAGAGAATGCCACACATGAATCTCCATCAATCCTGGCCGGGGACACTTCATGTGGTGGATAATCAATTTATTTCCGGGATACAATGTATTGATTCACAACACTATGGATTTATGATTTTAGAAAACAAATGAGAGAAACACAGCGCAAGGAAAGTTCTGACAATTCAAACTACTCCTAACAATATCTGGTTCTAAATACAAGCGAGGATGGGTTTAGATAGGGATTGGACTATGGACAGTACATATGCTAGTGACACAGTCCTATCTATAGATACTCACTATATGGGTTTCAAACGGAACCTTCATGGATTCTGGTCAGGGATTCTGGTTCTGGGACAGATTGCTGGGCACACCGTACTGGACTGAGTCTGCAATCAGCAAGGGGCTCTGGTCACTGCACAACAAGAGTGGACAGGATCAGCACAGCACGGCACAGCCCGGCACAGGATTGGGATTAATCTGCCCTTCTTGGTTCTGAAGATAATTATTTGGCAGTCAAGAAGTTACTTTTGTGGGATTCTGAGGAACAGGAACAGACTGCACAGTGGACAGTGAAAGAGGGAGACCAGGTTCTCCTGAAGAATTACCATCGAACATGGAACAATCCTAGATTCACAGGTCCACACTTGGTGGAAAGGGTAGCCCCTAGAGCAATAAAATTGAAGGGCAAGGACGTGTGGACACACATCCACAACATCAAGCCCTACAAAGCACAGACCCTCCCTCACCTCAGCGAAGGGACCAACGCTGCAGCAACGACAACTGACAACAACGACACAGTACAGACACTGGATACCCCAAAGGACATAAACAACCAACCACCCATAGCTCATCCTATGATCACGAGATCCCAGACAAAGTAAATAAGTTAGCTAAAATGTACTCCCACCAGCCACCAATTAATGAAGAACATTGTCAAAACCATCTGCAATATACACCACACTGTGTAAACACATGCATGCTCTCTTCTCTTTTTGTCTCGCACATGCAGGTATTGCGCATTGCTATTGTGTATGTAATAAAAAGAAAAGGAACATACGTAACTGAAGCATACGTCACTGCCGAACGGTAAATGCTGCCCGCAGACGATAACACCCCGAAGCACTGTTGCACCAGTTTGTATACATTATAAAAAGGCCAAAATACTGAAGACGAAGGAGAATACGTGTGTATTATAACACGTTCCTTATGATAATAGCACAATCATTTCCACATCTCCGCGCAGCATTATCCGCCCTAAGAGATAGGATGGTAAGGAAAGTGTGGGAACAGCTTTTCGCCTGGGCATTGAACGATTACTTGATACGCAGGGCTTGAATAAAAGTACTAAAAATAATAACGCATATTTTGAGAGATTTTCAGGCGGGCACCTGTATCATCTAAAGTAATGTAGATGCAGGACCGCAGCAAAGGTAAGAGAGACATGCCAGTGGTAATAGCAACTGTAATAAAAATGTTAGGGATATTCTTCACCAGTGGTCTGATTACTTCTGCTGTCTGGCAGGCCTACTATGCTTTCTATGTAATGGCATCTCCCTCTACTAGCATCTCCCCTACCATGGCTGCAAGGAGCACGGTGTCAGGTGGTACAAGTAGTACGGGGCCCAACATAAAGAGGTATAAACGTAGTGTTTCTATTGATGTACATGGGGTGGACACATACCTTACAGAATCCACACACGTTTTGAACAACATGTGGTACAAGCACATGTCCAAAATTGGTAAGGACATGACAAAGGACAACTGCCATGTGTGCTTGTTGATCCCATACGCCATGAGCACCTCAAGAATGTTTGTAGCAACTGAAGTACCTGCACCATCTGCTGAATGCTTGTTATATCTAGCATTGTTCCAAACACGTGGACGATTTCAAGGGAAAAGAGCAACACTAAGGTGGAAATCAAGGTCAACCTACCCCTATGAAGATAACTTTATCAAAACACTACCAATGTATGACGAGTCGTGGCAGCAGACCAAAGTGCTCAAGTACATAACAGATGGACCCGACAAAGGAGAGACAGAAGAAGTTACACTGAATTACCTACCACGAGAGTGGTATGCAAAAGAAGCTGCAGATGAACCAGGATGCTGGGAAAGGCCACTAATATTAATGTATGGCTAGGTATACACGAAAGGCGGATGGGTGGATGGAGTTGTAGGAAGTAAAATGTTGACTTTGGCAAAGTCACCAGTAATGACAGTGCAAGAAGAATACGAATAATGCTACAAGGAATGGACAAAGAGTGCAGCACTGGTGACATGGTTAGATAAAGAGGAGGAACCCATAACAATACTCCCACTCACAGCACCAACACTGTGTTACCAGCATGATGGAGAAGCTGATGTTGGAGCAAATGAAGTTTCCTGCACTTTTATTTTAAAACAAAACTATTACGGAATGGTTTCTTTTGAAAATAAAGGTATAAGAACAGTAAAACTTAATTTAAAAAAGGAGAGAGCACCGCTCCCGCCTACTTCGACCACTGGCTAAGATAAGGTACACCTATATATAATTAGCACCCGGAAGTTAAGGCAAGAGTGTCCATTCTAATCAGGTAGCTCAGAGTATGGGCTTTGCCTCATGGAATTGCAGCCTTCCATGCAGCCTTTCCTGCCACCAAGCAGTGGGAGCCTGCTATCATGCCTCCCAGTGTGCTGGTGCGGCACCCTGCCCCGTGCCTATACTCACCCCTGCCCCCCCAAACTCAACAACAGTGACCACATATCTTCCTGACTACTGGTGCAAAATGAAAAAGATTTTCTCTGGAGCCTAGTGTTCTGGGTCACCTTTGCATAGCTCTTACCCTGGTCATTTTCAGATGGGTGTGAGCAAGAGATTGAGAACATCCCAGATATATCTAAAACAAACATGCAATCTCATCCAAAGGGGGCCTTCCTCTCTGGGACCTGGTAAATATCACATAATAGTACACCCTAGTGTGTTTGAGCAGCACCCAGAAGCATAGAGATTGCACTTTTCAATAGGAAGCTGCTTTAATTTGATTTCCTACACATGAATAGTGATATTTGTTGCTACAGGACTATTGAGAAGCTTTACTTCTCTGAGCACACACTTTGAAACAGATTCTGATATAAGGCAGTTCTCATTGAGTACCAATACTCTGCCGACTCATTGGGTTATATTTTAATGACTACCATACAGTCATTCTCTGAAATGGAGCAGCATGTTTATTACTGAATGAAAAAAAAACAATTAGCACTCTGGACGGGGGAGACAGCCAATCAGGTGGCTAGGAAGTGGGCTTTAACTGCTGTTACAAGCCTGCGTTGCAAGCCGCGTGACGTCCGGCTCTCTCCGCTACCATCTTCCCCCCACCCTCCGTCCCTGTATTTTTTTTTTTATTGACCCTCTGCCACCCACTTATCTTATTTTAGCTGTGGTGGCCCTCACCGCTGCAGCTGCACCTTCCTCTCAGCTTCCCACGGCCACCATAGAAAGGGAAGAGGGGCTCCGTATGGAGCCCCGGCTTTCCAATCCATGGCGGCAATGTTGGTAAAGGATTTTCCTTCCTACAACGGGATGCACGTGGCATCCCGTTTTAGGAAGGAAAATCCTTTTTTTTAGCACCCTGTGTTGCCGCTTTGGTAACACGGGGTTATAATGGCCTTATGTACCCGTTCCATGGACAACACCGGGGGTAATGGACCTTGGTCCACGTTAACTGGGTCTGCGGCCATTACACCCCAGTGTTGCAGTGGAATGGGTACATAACGCCACATTAGAATTTAAAACACTTCAACTGCCCATGGTTTAATAATACTTGCCATGACATTATGTTGGAACCAACATATTAATTGTACTTGCTAACATTGGTGTGGTGAATCAAATTGCCAGCATCTAGGTCTATGTAAATGAGTGATTTCCAGACGTGTGTCCTATCCTCTATCCCACCAACGCAATGACAATTATGGATGTTGGAGTTCTGTGCTGGGAACGGTGTGCCAGTATCTGTTGTGTGAAGTGCATACAGATTGATGCAGGGTGACCACATAGTTACATACGCCTACTGCAGAGTTCTTTGTGTACAGTTACAGTTTCCAATTGCAGTGGGAAGTGGCTGGGTGTTGGCTAAATATATGAGTTTTGCCAGCAACCACACCTTGTCTACTGACAATAGACTAAACCCATAACTGCTTCCGTTCCGCGGTTCGGATGATAAATATCCACTGTATACTGCATGCCTTCACTGGAATGGAGCTTTTGCTTATATCCTGTAAGGATGCAGGAAATGAGGGCAGCATAAAATAACGGAGGCTAATGTGCCCGATGCAGAGGTTTTCAAGGGCTAGTCTGTCTTCTTCTAGGTATGTATGGAAAGCCAGTGATGCCTCAGGTTCCCTTCCCTGTTCCCCGCCTGATATGCCTCAAACAGGAATAATGCAACATGGAGTGGGAAGATACCCACATAATAAATTCCTAAATGTTGACTTGAAAACCTGATTTTAATTCATTGACATTTCAAAATTTTGAGCATATAGCTAAACTCAGATTTTATTTATCAATATAAAGCAGCAATATGAGAAGGGCATTTCTTACCAATCTATGTTGATTTAACACCAAAAAATAAGTATCTGGGAACATTAAAAATAAAAAAAAATAAACCTTTCTGACTATGGTTAAATACTGTTTGCCATACCTTTATGTGGGACCCAATAAAAAGTGTCATTGTTGGTTGGGAGGACTGAACCGATAACATCTGGCCCCAGGTGGTACAGGGACTCCCTGGCATACATCATTACACTTAGCACACCAACACATATGGAATGAGGCATGCTGAATGGTTATGTTCTGAGAATGGTGCACCCATTTGTGTTGGGGACCTGGCATGCAGCGGCTTGGAGCATGGGCCCCAGGATGGAGAGGTTTCATAGCAGGAGATTTGGTCGAAGCCAAATCCATGTAATTCTTTTGGTCGAATTTAGACGCAAATATACGTGTGGTGGGGGGTGGGTAAGGGTAATAATTAAGGTTGGGGTGGGCTGCAGGTGGGTCTCCCCCAGTATATATTTGCAGGCAGATGACTTAAAAGAAAACACAAATGAGATGGATTTGGATTCGACCAAATCTCCTGGAAGAAATCGCATGGAACCTCAGCCCCTGCTGAATCGCAAGGAGACGCCTAGTTGCAAAATGTTGGAGCCTATTGAATAACCATGCTGGCCATGTATTTATGATAAATGGGGGACACAACAGTGGCAAGGTCTACTGGTTATATGGGTGTCCCTGGCAAGTAAAAACCGGTGATATGTACAACGCTCAACTGCAGCATTCCCTTGTTTGAATCTTTAACTTTATTCATTTTACAAGACTTGTCATTGACATTTGCAATACCGGCAGCACAAGGAGCACCGTTAGCCGCTGTGTCTCGATGAGCAATCTCCCACATTCTTTTTCTCCAGAATGCTGATTCGCTTAAAAGCAAACCTACTGCACCTCACTTGCCCACTCTTTCAACCCGACTTACGTTCTCTTCACTAGCTTTCTCAATGTACTTCTTACTGCCACTTTACTCCATTTTCACGGTCTTACTCCATCATTGTATCCAAAATCCTCTTTACTCTGTTTAGAACTTTGACTTCTGACTCCAACTTTAGTCCCTTTTAACTTTCTTATTGCTTCAGTACGTCTTGCATCCTCTTTACGCCTTTCATTTTTATTGTCCCACTTCAAAAATGTCACCCTTTCTTGCTCCTGCTTCAATCTGTCATGTGTCCTCTGCAGTCCATTTTACCCCTTCTCCTCTCACTTCTATCTCCTCTTGCTTACCCCTTACAATCTTTCACTTTCCTGGTGTTTTGGTTCTCCCTTTTTCCTCTTGTGATCTTTGTGACATAGCTCTCTCCTCTTTATGTTCATTGGCTGTAGTGATTTTTCCAGCCCAAGGGTGCCACTTTCTCACTGCGCATGCCCCTTCCGAGAAGACTAGGGGGGCCAGCAGGTTTCTGCAACACTTTCATAACAAGTGATTTTTATGCCATTCTACGAAAATATGGCGCACATTCTGCAGTCCGCCGGTAAACTAGAAAAAACAGGTGGATTTCCGGCAGTTTGAGTCAAGGGAGTGTCACGCTTTGCGTTGATACCCAGGAACACCTGAGAATAAGGGTCGTACTTGGGCATGACAAACTGCCAAAGTGAAGTGTGGTGTTTTCCGCCACTGCGCCTTTCTGAGAATCGGGCCTTTAATGGTATTAACCTCATGTATCACTCTGACCATCTTTTTAGTGATATTTTCAGCAATGACAATAATATACGTCAATTGCTTCTTTTTTGTTTATAAGATTTTTATTATATATTCTGGAATGTTCTTTTAGAGTCTTGAGATCAGTAATTGGCCCTGTTGCATTCCACGTGCTTTCTTCTCCTAACAAAAAATCGAGGAGGAAAAGACGTTCCTCTTCACCAAACTGGAAACGATGACCATTGCCTTTCATAGGCCTGCAACGCCAAAGGCTTGTAGGATTGCGCCACCACTATAACCAAATCACTGGTTAACCCCTGCCCTTGAATCCCCTGCCTTTCATGTTCAAAGAGGAATGCAACTCACCGAAGCCATAGGAAAACAAACCTAGGAAAAACAAGTATGGCTCCAAAATCATTCTCAGAAACAGCAACCAGCGTATTTTCTCCCGGAAAGCCACCATCCTTCACCACTAGAACTGCTTTCTTCTTGATCTGCATTAGTGCTCTTATGATTTTGACGTATGGAAGGAGTGCAAACAATACATATTTAATATAATTGTGCTTTATTTGACTACATAGTCGCATAGCTAGCTACCGATAACAACCTTTCAAGCAATACAAAAAGAATACACACGTTACATTAAACTCTTTAAGTAAACGGACATGATTAAAACAATCTAGATGTAAACTGAGAGGCTAGAGCATGCAGTATGCTGTACCCAACATTGGTGAAGTGAGTATTTGTCAATTTCTTTGACTATTTAAAATAGATGCACCACAGACGGAGGGCGTGGGAGGAGTTGTGAGTTTATGTGTGCTAAGTATTGATTGGTGGGTCTGGTGCACATCATCCTTTAGGATGGGGAAGCGCCTGTGTGGGTCCGGCCACGCCTCCGATAATTGAGAAGAAGAAGAAGAAGAAGAAGAAGAAGTAGAAGTAAATCATGTCAATAGAGTGCAAAGGTCCATCAGGTACATTCGCAGTCAATCCGTGTTTGCATTTTATGGCACCCTGGGTATATACTGGCGATGCTCAGTAACTGTGATTATGCCCTGGTCATAACATGAATACTCACAGGACTAGCAATGTGTGTAATATTTAACTAATAACATCACGGTGCAGATGATGGATAATGAATCAGCTGGTCACAGCAGACAGTGTTCTTGCTCTCTTCAGGTATATTAGGTGTAACATTTCGATTTGCAACAGTCTCCCTTCTAATTAACCATGCTTTGAATATACTTTTAGACACCACATAAGTAAAAACATCGCTGTTGCTTGGATTGCATAACATAATTACGTCTGGCAGATGGCATACCCCAGTTCGGTTTTAAGTGCACTGACCTATACATTGGGTAAAGGAACAGGAAGTGCGCAACGCTCTCCTTATGGGAAGATGTTGGTAACACAGTATTGAAGCTCTGCCAGCGGTAATCTGCCGGAGCAAAATCTCACGAATAATGAGCATGCACATTATGGGATAATCTGGTGTAAATATTTCTCAGATCCACAATCTTGTTTGATTGACCATTGTCCAGTGGGAGGTGGGTGATGTCTAATACTATCTACCAATATCTGTTCCCTTGTTAATACAGCGTGGGCCTTCTTTATTTCTGGTTTTTAGTTGCCTGTCTTGTTCACTGTATTGCACCAAATCTCTTCTAGGCCTAGCTCTATCAGTTGTGCCTTGATGTGTCTGCATCACAATAATGATTTCACCCCCTCTTGTGTTAACAGATAAATCAGGGCTGCTTTGAATTTGTGTAGGTGGAGGGTTGCAGTGGTGCTCCCAAACATTTTTCATAGGGGTGGCCTGATGAGGTTTTTGGGGTGGCACATTCATTGACTCTAAGAGGCAGGTGGGGGGGGCAGTGTTTTTATAAGGTTGGCTGTGGCCCCTTCACCCCCATTGGTGGATCCTCTCAGGGGGTGCCTTAGAACAATGGTATCAGCAATGTGTTTGAGGTTTAATTCTACGTGCAGCATTTTATTCCATGTGCCTTGTGGTAGACTCACATTTTTTTGAGATATGTATTCTCGACCACCGATAATCTTCTTGTGTTTGTGAAGACACAGGTTTCAGCTCCATATGTTGCGGCCGCCTCGGCTTGCATGATGTATGTGTTTATGGCGGGCATAAGTGCACTGTTTCCATAATTTTAGGCACATTTATTGATGGCCTTGCTTGTGCTCTCTAGGGTGAGTGTCGATTTGTCGATCTGTTCTGTCCAGCTCCCCTTGCTCATAAGCCTTATGCCCAAATAATCGTAAATGCTATCCTGTGCATGGTTTTTAAGTGTTGGATCGAAAATCAAAGGGCGTTGTGTTTACAGCATTCATAAAGCCTATTTAATTGATTTTTGAGGCCTGATGGAGTCAGCGAAATTAAAACTGCGACATCTGCAAACAGTACGATTCGGATTTTATCAAATCCTAGAGTAGAGGCATCTTACTGTGAAATGGTGAGTGTGTTGATCAGTCTCTTGATAAGAATGAAAAATAGCACAGGGACAAGGACACACCGTTTTCTTAAGACCTTCTAGATATGGAACGGTTTGTTGGTTTCACTTGTGAGATTCCATCTTACCGTTGCTAACTTGCTGTAGTAAAGACTGAGTATTACACTGAGTAATTGGTTGGGTATTTTTGCATAATTAAGATCTGGGCACCACATCAAATGCAGCTTTTAAATCAATGAATGCTACATATCGGTGAATCTTCCTCAGTTTTACGTACTGTTGAGTTAACAGATATAACCTAAAGGACTGGTTGATGGTACTTAATCCAGGCTGGAAAGCAGCATGGCGATGACATATTACCTGTTTATCGTTGACCCAACTGTAAAGGTGTATCAGTACAGCCCTCCCAAATGTCTCATCAAGGAGTGAAACGGCCTGTGTGTTCCCGGGTGATCTCTTACAACTTTCTTGTGTAAGGGCACTATTTCGGCTATTGACCTGGATATTGGAATTGTACCAATTTCCAGTACCGCACTGAAGAGCCAAAGAAATGCTGGGCCCACTTATCTAGTTCTGACTTGAAGAAATCATTTGGCATCCTGTCAGGGCTGGGAGCATTCCACATTTGTTGATACTCTAGTGCATTTTTTACATCACTCAGTGTACATTTCAAGATGATTTGATCTTCCTGATTACTCTGTGCCTTCCAAGTCGAAGTTCTAAAGTTCTTGAGCATTACTTCATCATTTGGATCAGTATATACCCTCTTAAAGTGATTTTGCCACCCCCACCCTCACCGGGACAATTTCTCATATTGGTTTTGCTTGTATATGCAGCTGTGACCTTTCTCAAAAATCCTGCACTATCCTTGTTTTCAGTGGCTTCCATGAGTTCTTGCCACTTGTTAGTTGTATGTTTTCTTTTTATTTATTAGATACAAGTTTCTCTAGTAGCAGTAAGATTTTGTAATAAATTATAGAGATGATGTTACTACCCATATTTATGCTTGTCTTTTTTTTCCATCTGGGTGCCGGACTTCCCCATTACCACCATAGTTCTTTTTAATTTCCAGACAGAGGAGTCGTGGTCGCTTTCTCCATGCTTGATAATATGCGTCAACTTCACCAAGTTACAATTTTTGGTTTGTACAAAGGTATCATCAATTTGTGTTTGTTTGTCCCCATTCACAAAGGTCAGTTTGGCCAGCCTATCGCCGGCTGCTCTTCCATTACAGGTGCTGAGATTGTGAAACTCCAACAAATCTATCTTTGGCCTAGCCCCACATGGGTGACCATTTGTCCAAATGCAACTATCTACCCCAGAGGGTATGTGGACCAATATGGCCCCCTGTTATTGCCTGCAAAAAATATCCAAACTAATCTATCTCAGGGCAGTGTGCACTGTGTGCTGTGTTACTGCAAAGTAGGACATACACGACAAAACAAACCAAACACTAAGAAATGACATGAAATTAAATAACAATAACATGAGGCAAAGAAAACACAGGAATCGATTCAACAATAAAAACACTTTTATTCATGCTCAGCAGTGTGCATGTTAAACAGTACTAGCAAAGCATGGGTGCAATCTACTGGCTTCTATGCAAGCAATCTAATAACAATTATCCAGTCCTGCTGGATCTACAATGCTAATAACAATGCACGCCTAGTAACTACAAATGCGGCCTAGTAACAATTCGCAAGCGTCAGCATTTCTCTCTCTCTTCACCACACATTGCACATCAGCTCTCTCTCTCTCATAAGAAAATCTGCCTGCATGAATCTCCCCTTGCATCAGTGTGTCAATCCCATCTCTAGAGTGTGTGTGTGTGTGTGTGTGTGCCTATATCCCATGTCCCAACAAGCCAGTCAATCATTTAGGCCTAAACTCTCAGCAATACTCCCCATTTGCATGATGTGATCAATCTGCTCCCTCAATCTGATGTGATTCTACTGCAAAACCCTTCCCCTGGATGTACTCTGCAATGACCTACATACATTACTATGGTAACATGTCAAAATACATATTTCTACTAGGTAAGTATTTCTCTAAAAGCAGACAGCGCCTAAAGGTCTGTCAACGTCAGTCATGTTCTCTCTTAGCTCACTATGTTCTTTGTCATCGTGACATCTCAAAGCAAGATGAAACCGTTTTCAAACTGCATCTCCCATATCTGTAAACATACCATCCTCCCATCCAGCTAAAATCTTCTCTACCGAAAACTGTGCAAAGGCGTCACTCCATTCAAATGCCTCCTACCTTTCTGTTTGTCTGCAAACCCAAGGAGGCCTGATAAGCCAGCCTGTCTCATTCCTTCTACTAGGCCAAGAGCTACAGCCTTATTTGTCTGCCTGCCAGCCTTTGTTTACATTCCAATCCTTTCGCGCTCAGAGTGGAGCTGCTTCTCTGTGTCTCTCAATGAAATGGCTTCAGAATGGCACAGGCCTCAGGCATTCATTCTGGCGATTAGCGCATTCTCTCAAACCCAAGCGCTATATAATGGACTCAATGTGTTCATATCTAAGTGCACACATTCATGCGTGTCTAAGTGCATACATCACAACATGTGTCTAAGCAAGTCTAAGCAAGGCCTCTTCATATGACAGGCCTATTTCTTTCTTCAAATGCATACAAAATGTGGCTTTCAAATGTGGCATAACAATGTGGATATAATGGATAACTAATGTGTCACTAATATGAATGAATGATGGATAAATGAATTACTAATGATAAGATAACAGGCAAGCATAATATCTGGTTTTACAAGATCTAAGTTAAAGAATATTCATGATATTTCCAGTGCCTGCTTATGTACTCACTTGGGTTTTATATTATTAAGTTCCAGGATATCCCATACTAATTTTTCCAGCCATTAGGTCTTGCATATATACATTTGGGCTGTTGAACGCACAATGCATGCATCCCCCATGTTAACAGATCTGTCAATCCTCGACAAAATCTCAGCCCTTTTTCATTTTTTTAGAATGCAAAAAGAACTATCACTGGAGGACCAAGTCACAGACAAATGCACAAGAACATAAAAGCAGAAAAGGAACAATTCTGAGACGATTCTGAGACCAAGGAAAAAGAGTATCTTGAGAGTCTTCCTCCTCTGTCCTCTAAATATTGCACTAGCTCTGAGAATGTGGCTTCCATTTGAGACATTCTAAAATTCGTTTTTAGTGACACATTGCGGTTATGAAATGGGTTCCCTTTAATGTACAGATGGCAGTGTGAGACAAACTTGCCACGCCCGGTAGGTGCTCTATGATCACTTTCCCGGCCAACGCACCATAAATATGTAGGGTATTTTGTGTAGATTTGGGGCCTGGCGGTATTTTCTTACCGCCAAAATTAATGGTAATTTGGCAATGACTGCTCCTTGCATTTAGATTGGGTTTGGCTTTATAGTGGTATACATTTTGTTGGTGGTATTTTGGTGAGCATAATTTCTTTGTTTTATTTGTGGCCCCAACATACAAAACCCCCTTCTTTTTGTTTAGACTGTTCGTGTGATCTCTAGAGGCCTCAGACCTACATTATTCAGAAACACCACATTTTCATATAGAGTGCCACCTATTGCTGTTATCACTGATTTATCTACACCAGTGAACTATGTTTCCATAAAGTATTCACAATAACATGTGGTATTATCACTAATTTATTTACATTAGTGAGATTATGTTTCCATAGGCCTCTTTTTGCTGGTTCATGTACGCTCAGTAAGAACTATTGTGTTATATTCCACTCAGAAACCACACACACATACACTGAGTGGAATCATGCTCACAGCTATTTATAATTGCTAAGTCTTACTTTGAGACAACTTATTCTTTTTGTTGTTTTATCTATATGGGAAAAATGACAAATGCACTACCTCAAAATCTTCCCCATATCACAAGTGCTATTCCAGATACACTAATAAAAGAGAAAGACAAAAACACACTACACGTCTGCCTTCATGTATTTTTGTGTTTTATAAACAGTTGCATTTCAGAACACCATCTTACCCTTGTTATTTTTACAGAAATAAATAGAAAAATGTACAGCAGCGGAACGAGATTCACTTTGCATCATCTGTAACAAAGAGAAAAAGGAAAACATGCAGCAAAAGAACAATATTTATTTTGCAACATTATAAAGTGTTAATTAAACACAGGGGATTCCTTTTTTTCTCTACTCTGCCTGCCTGATATATATTAGGTCATTCGTACAGCAGTCACAATAATCTCCATTCACTTTGATAATTACCAGTTATCTGTAGTTCTCCCACACGCGATCTCCATTTGGCTCGTGGCCTCTGATGAATGGGGCCGGGGTTTTCTTTTTAAAGCGCACAGCGAGAACATGCAGTTCAATCTGCAATCTGCAGTTCTCAAGTCAGTGCCAAGTGACCAGGAACCCCCAGTCTCTGAAGGTCAGCAGTACAGCTGGAACGACTCCTCCCAGCAGCCCAGCAAAGTCGACCTCACAGCAGCTCCGCAAATGTGAACTCACTATAATTCTGTCAGAGCTCGTCCAGCAAAGCTCTGTTGCTTACGCAGCCTGTCGTCAGATACACTTCCCTCCAATCATATTAACAGAAAGTGTATTAGGTTGCCACCCCTGTTTCACAAAAAATGGGATCTTCATACTGTAATAACTGTTTCTGTTTCTGTTTCTGTTTCCTGCTGCCTTTCCGTCCTTCACATTTCAATGCAGCCAGAGAAAATCAGAGAAAAATGCACGTTTAAAAATGACTCTCAGAGCACATCTCTTCTGCCTCTCTTTCCACATGGAGAGCACATTATAATGTTATTTAGTTAGCATTGGTGTTAGTATTTGTTAATTAAGTTAGTCAATTAGATAGCTAATGTGGTCTCCTGTGAATGAGGCATTTCAAATAAGAAAGAGAGAAAAAAAATTAAATTATGCTTTTAAATCTGTAACCTGTCTCCAGGAAAAGGCTAAGTTTTGAGGTTCTCTGTGTCAGGATGATATATAGGGCCCGATTCATAGACTTGTTTGCACGCTGAAAAAGTGATTTTTCACACTTTTCAGCACGTAAAACTCCTTTTACTGATTCATGGCTCGGATTTTGCATTTATTTCCATGGCTTTGCTCGGGTCTGTCACGTCTTTGCGTGCAGTCGAGCACTGTACGCTGCACTCCACGCAAAGTGTGGGACGGGCCTACGCAACTAAATAAATAGGAGGCGGATCATGTATATGCCCATTCTCCCGGCAAAATGAGGGAGAACAAGGAATAACATGGGCATGTTGAGGGACGGGCCATGCAAAGAAATCACACGCCCATTTATGCACAAACATAATCAAATTCAAGGATTTCAATGTGTAACTTCACATTTGGAAAAGTCACATGCAAACCTCCTGATCTCACCGCCACATGTACAAGATGCAAAGTACAAAGTGCAGAGGAAACAACGCATATTAAGCACTCAATAAACACCATTCCAATGTCAGTCTTCCAGGATGAATGCAGGTATACTGGAAGCCATCGTGCATGGACACAGAAGGAGGAGGAGGATGCGGAGGCCCCGGATTTCCACAACACGCATCACGCTGTTTGGGATGGCAGATGACCAGGTGTCTGAAAAGTACAGGTTCGCCCCATTGCATCCTCGACCTGGTCAGGGAGTGGGAGGAAGACCTTGCATCACCCACCATCTGCTCCCATGTACTCACACCTCTGGAGATTGCGCTGATAGCCCAACATTTCATAGCCACAGGATATTTTCAGCGCACCACTGCCATTGTAGGAGGCATATATCAGGCCATGCAATCCCGGTGTCTACACCAGGTATTGGGCTGCATAACATCACAAGTGTGCGTGTATAGGCACACATAAATAGCATGCACACTGCCGGGAAGTCAGAGAGTTTGCCAGTAATTCTATGCTGCAGCACACTTCCACATGTGCTTGGAGCCATTGATTGCACTCATGTTGCACTACAGCCCCCCCGATTGACAGATCTGTGATGCAAAATGATGCAAATAATTGCCAATTTTCTTGGAAGCACACATGACAGCTTACTCTACCACTGCTCACCACTCTACCTGGCCCTGGCATTGGGAACCTTTGGCAACAGCTGGCTCCTCAGTGAGTATCAATTGTCATGTATATTCATGCAGTCATGTGACACACTGAACAACTGACCGTGACAATCAATACTAATAACAAACATCTACACATTTGCAGGGTACAGTGCCTACACTCTCTCACCATTCCTGCTCACACCATTCAGGAATCCTTTTGAAATGCTCAGTCACGTTTGCACTCCCCTGACCACTCTGGTGGGGTATTGCTATATGCCCCACCGCTAATATGCAAGATCATAGTGGCAGCTTGTGTCCTGAACAATGTTGCCACATAGTGTGGCATACCAATAGAGATGCAGGAGCGACATCACCCTCCGCCACAAGCACCACCCCTGCCATTGGTCGGCAAAAGGGCACAGGGAGAGGTGCACGCAATCAGCAATTGCAAATGTACTTCAAATGAATACCAGCCCCTGCAGAGCACACACAGTGAAGCCACATCCCTGGTGCCATCCAATAATGAATTGGGGCCAATCAACCATGCCCATAACAATACTCTGAGAATGTGTGTCAGGGAGAGGCAAAATGGGTGTCCATAGTCATAAAATCAACTGCATCAACGATTGACACAGTGATAACAAGTGGAGAAAACAGTATACATGTTGCACACAACAAAGCAAACAACACAATCAACAAAACCCCTTACCACTTTCACATGCCCCACAACAAATAATATATATGTTGACTCCCAACAACAACACATGAGAACAAGTAAGAAGGCACACTGCAAAAAGCAACCATTAACAAAATCATCTGAGTCCTGCCCTGGCCACCCTATGCATGTCATACAACAACATATAGGGGACTGGCCACCCCATTTCCTGACAAAAATCATGTACACAGTACTTAACACAGTTCCACCCTCCTGATGAGGTCCAACCAGACCAAAACATGTGTCTGGTGTGGCTCTTGGTACTCTTGTTCAGAAGAGAATTTCTTAGTATTTCGGTGCTGGACTGCCCATGGGCAGAACAAAGACTGATATGTTTAGATATTTCTCCTCTGTGAAAGATAGGGAGCTAAAGACTCTGGTTAAGTCTCTCGCAACCAGGACTAATGTCCAGCAGAGGGACTCCCAGGACCCCCTTTGTTTTTTGCACATTACATATCTACATCAAAAAAGTCATATGAACTGGGAAAATAGCAAGCTCGCTTCAAGAAAGATGAACATCTCACCTCAAGTCTTTTCCTTGCGTGCCTGCACCAGCCACCCAGGAATCAATCCATGCTGATCTCCGTCTCCAAACTAGCCGATACTGCTGAGGTGTTACGTGCAGGCATCCCACAGCACTGTTTCCTTGAAAATCAGCAACCATCTGCCCTTGCAGAATGCCTCAGTCCAGAAAAAGAACACAAGGTCACAGCATGAAACACATCCATGCACACAATGGCACTGGACCATCTTGTCCCGTGGATGACATTCAACAACTGCAGGCAATGAGTCAACAGCCTACCATCACCATGTCACACCCGCACCAATGCACACAGAGAGCTCACCTCCTGCAATGCAATGTAAAACTCCCCCCTGAGTGCCATGCTGTGAAGGACTAGGTTCCACTTACAAGGGTCACTGTGATACATCAGATCAGGCTGTAGTCAGAAAGACACTGAGAAAATTCACAAATAGAGATCCCTGAGAGGTTGGAAACCCAGGATCCCCTCACACGCCTTGCCAATGCCACTATTTGGCATCCCCTGATTAACGTGGAATCAGGACAGTGTAGGAAACACTGACAGGGGAGACACTGATGGAATGTCCAAGATGATGGTTGGCGAAATCCTCAGCGATTGCAGTCAATACAGGATCTGGCAGAAGGGCACCTGGGCAAACAGGCAGCAGTCATAGAGGCAACAGGCAAAAAAAAGACAAGCAGACAAGAGAAAGGAATGATAAACGGAGGTCAAGGATACTACCACACAAAATGGAGCAGGCAATAGCAAGAGGAAGGGAAGGCAGAGCACAGAGGTACTGGACTGAACGGGCACCAATGAGCTTGGAACTGAAGGGAGTGTTGAGATGCACTGAGTAGCTGGTAACAGGTGTCATAACAGCTGCAGTTGTATGGTGCACGGTACGCATTGCCATAGCAAACAACACCAGGTCTATGGCATATGCCTGGTGTTCGGGGGTAGGACATCCACCCTGTTGCAGTCAGACAAACAGGGCACCCCCACATGTCTTGCCATGCTGTGCTGAGTGTGGAGTAGTCTGGGGAGTGCAAGCCCAAACAGAGCGAAAGGGCCAAGATTGGACTGTCGGTGTGGGTAGGCAAAACGTTGAGTGAACAGGATACTGTGTAGCAGGCATGACAAATATCAAAATGCAAGCACTGACTTGCCAGTCTACCAACCGCATGTGTCCCCACACCCATGCAGCGGGATCAGCTTACCTCAGGACAATGCAATGAAAAACACCCCACACAGTGAAGCCTCCCTGCAACCAATGACACCACAAGATGTGCCCTCTGAGTACCTTGAACTTACCTGCACAAGGTACCCACCTGTCTTGCATCCACAGCATTCCACCAGAAAAAAACATTCTAAGCTGACAAAGACATTCATTGCATGAAAGTAAACGAACTGGACAGCTTTGATTACTCCAGTATGGAACAAGGTAACATGACCGCTATGGTCCATCCACTGTCAACGACCGGAAGTCCAAATCACAGAGCACGAGCAACAATGAATCCAACGACATCAACACTCATTGACAGGGCAACCGCTGGTAGTGAAGAAAACAAATTTCAACCTCAGCACGACATGCACTCTAGAAAAAGGTGTCACTCAGCCCCAGGATGCAGGCACACGTCGGGCTATTGATTGCAGGCATACAAGTTGTGCAGACCCACCGTCAGGCGTCACATGTGCCTTTGAGTCACCCATGGATGCAGAGAAGGAAAGGGGCACCAAGCAAGGAGGTGAATGTCTGGGGAGTGGAAGTACAAGAGTCAGAGCTGATCTGAAGGATGACAGAGGGCAAGAGAGAGACAGGACATGGAGTGAGGAAGGTGTAGCTGTGGAGTGGAGTGAGAGAGAGAGGAACTGTGGATCAAGGAGGAGTCTGGCTGGTGGGGAGATGAGGAGAAAGATGGCGGCTGTTGCAGTGGGTGGGGGCAGAGATAAGGGGGTAAAGGTAGGAAGACAGAGACAGAAAGAAAGGAAAAAAGACATCATGGTCTGACAGCCTGGAAGGCACATTGATGGAAAAATAGAACATGTTAGGGGCAAAGAAGGACAATGGGGTGAGGGAGAAGGGCGGACTGGGAAGCAACGGCCACCTGTGAAAGGATAATTCTCAGCTTCTCATTACAAAAACAACATGCTCAACATACAATGGCATGTAAACCAGAAAGAGACCCATGTTTGCGATATCCACACAAATAAGTCAGTTCAACCACAACTCCAGACTCTGCACCACCCACCAAATCCCCCATTTGGACACCACAGTTCATGGACATGACATGAATCTCCAGCTGTTGCCACCCACTCCAAAAGACCACACACCCTGGAGGAGACATTCCCAGAACTCTGGGGAGGGGACGATATAACACATGCATGTGTCCAAAATGTAAACAGACATACCATGCAGTCAGTCACTGTGCTAGATTAGAACAACAAGCAATGGGAAAAAAGTCATGCAATACATTCAGGAGGAGAGAACATACAGAAAACAACAATGAACAACCTGGTGTTAACATTTGCAAACCAGACAGGTCTATAACAAATGAGAACAATGTGCCCATCCCAAACAGGGGGGCAAAACAAAGGAAAATACCTTCCGAGGCAGGATAAAAAAAAGAAAAATGTCCATCTTGGTCTGGAAAGGGGATGGGAAGGGTGTGTGTCCATATCCATGTGAGTGGACCAAAAGAATACAACACCAATGAAAATAAAATAAATAAATAAAATCCCTCCATGGGCTCATGGACATTATGGCACAGGTGGTTGAGGTGTTATGGGTGGGCTGTTGCTGCCATCCTGCAATGGATCATCAGCTGGTGTGGCATTGCATCCTGTCCACGCAGTGCAAAAGCCTGGTCTTCATTGGTTAGGGCCAGCATTGACACAGATGCATGCACCAGCATCCCAAATGTGGTGAGGTCATGATGAGCTTCTTCATGAATGGCTGTATGGGCGCTCACCCATGATGCATCAACTTGCTGGGACAGCATCTGCCTCACAGTGTTCATCTCTCTGTTGGTCTGGGATCTTGTGGCAGAAAGTTGCTTGTGAAGTGAAGCCCTCAAACTCTCCATCTCATGCCAACGGGGGTGTCTCTAGATGCCAACATATCCTCAATAAGTCATCCACACCTGGTTCTGCAATGTCATCTGCAGAATCGGAAGGCGTACGATTGATGATCATCTGTAGAACCCGTGGATCTTCATCGCATACAACACCACGACCTCCACTGGTGGACTGACATACAACTTCCTCCTCTTCCTGCTCCTCCTCTGCTTCCAATGCATCATCACTTGCACATAGATAGACAACAACATTATGAGTGTTGAGTACCTTGACAAACATGCACATGTACATTACAATACAAAAAGAGACAAAATGTCTGGACACATATACATCACACATTGTGACTTCGCAGACTGAGTTGTGCATCACGGATGAATGGTATTACCTGACATGAACAGTAATGTATTAACTGATCCCCACATATGTGCCTTTCATGTCAGACTGGTGATTTTAATGTACAGCTCCATGATCAAAGTGCCAATTACAACATTCACATCCATGACATGCAAAACAGACAGGTACACACATTGGTGTCATTCATCCCCAAACCCTTTCTCATGGGTTGTCATCAGACAATTCAATAGGATAGTACACGACAGTCCACCTTTGAAGGATGACACACCATCAGATTATTCAACCTATGTTTTGACTATTGTCACCATTCAACAAAACGCCTAAAACATTGGGAAGTGGTCTGTGGGCACTCTGACCCCGGCAGGCTAGTCACAACACAGTCGCCTGATGTACAATGGAAATTGTCTGGGCCCATTAGTGTGACAATGGCACATTGATGTTGAGGAGGTATGTTTTATGCCTGTCAGGGGTGCCACTTTATGGGGTCTTGCACTGTGCACATATGTGGTTAGTGACAACCCTGCATACAAGTACTGGCTCTACTGTGAAGCCTTGTAGACAGCAAGGGCCATGGTCACAAAAACATTTGCCACCCATGGGAACCACAGAGCCACCTCCCGTAATGCAGACCATGTAACAGAAGTGTACAGGGAAGCAAACATGCATTGGCCATGGATGGCTGACAACCGCAGCCAGCTGTACTACTACACATATATGGGTAAGTAAACCATAATTGTACACACATATAATGCACACAAATGCCACTTACAAGATATGTCCTCATAGGTCTCCAAGCCTCCCAAACCGTACACCTGCTCACTGCTAATGAGCTGACTCGTAGCCTTTTCAATTGGAGTCAGCTGCTCCTCTTCTGCAGGGCCCCCTCCACTGGCCAGTGCAGAGGCCAGGTTATCACATGTTATCACTCAGCTACTGCTTGGTCCTTCACATGAGATCGTTCATCTGCTTCTGGACCTCTTTAGCAGTGTGTCTCTCCAAATCACAAGCTGCCAATGCACCATTTGTTGTGCAGGAGTATAGATGCTGCCCGCAAAGGAGTACATCTCATGATGGTGATCCGTCACATAGTCTATGAGGATCTGAAGCTCCTCATCTCATCATTGAAGCGCTTGTTTCTCTGCGCACCCTTATCCTGTGCTGGGTTTTGTGGTGGAGCCCATTCCTGCTCCTCAGGGCATCCGCTCTTGGACCTAGTGGCGCTTGCTGCTGCTGGTTCACCTGTTGGCACCCGACCAGGTCCACGTATAGGTGTGGGACACCTGTGGGCTGAGGCACACCACAATCTCCTGGGGCTGGGGCAGATGTTACCTCACCATGCCCCCATTTTCCCCCTTTCCCTTTTGGGGCCTTACCACTCATGGTGCAGGCAAAAGGAATGAATGGTAAGCATACCAAAATATTGCTCAAAGAAAACTGAGAAAGCGAAAAGTCTACATGATCAAAGGCACCCCAACGTTTTCTGAAAGAAGAAAAAAGAGGGATGCGATACGCAGAGGCTCCCCAAAATAAAAAAAGTGCACGTGCGATACCCGGAAAGCTTTCGAAAGAAGAAGAAAGATGTACTCAATACGCAGAGGCACCCCAATAGACAAAGAATGCATACACGATTAAACAAAATCCTCAGAAGGAACAAAAATACATGTGCGTATGCACAGAGGTACCCCCAAAAAATAAAAATTCAGTATGCGTAACTTCCGTGGCACCCCCAAATGCTGTCTGCAACCCTCAATTGTCCATCTTAATACCTTTTCATGCACAAGCAGTGCTCACAACCATCACTATGCATGGGTGCGCCGTGTGCAGCTCGTAGCATGTAAGTTACGCACTGAGGGTCTTTCATCTCATCTCCCTGCTGCCTTGTCATTTAGTGACACACATCCAATTTCGCCTACTTATGTGCCTTTTATTTTGCCTATTCCAGCCCTGTATTGCCTCCAAACCCCACCTTCTGCTGCTGCCTATGATTTGTGAGTTTCTGCTGCCCACCAGCACTGTCTCTGAGTGCCTGCTGTACCACCATTGCCTGTTTGCCTGTGGTTCACCTGTGAGGCTCTGTGACCACCTTTACTTCTGACGAGGGACTTCCACCTTGCTGCACCTCCACCACCACCGCTTCACAGCATGTCTAGACCCCACTGTCCCACACCTGCCTCAGGGGGTTGCCATGTCTGGACCATTCTCCCATCCATTGAGCGGCACCCCCAAGGTGAGGCAGAGGGCTGCCAACTTCACCCCCAAACCCAAATAAGTTGGAATACTGTTGGATAAGGTCCTGGTGTACTTCGATGCCCTCTTCAACCCAGCCACACAGCTTGCGAAGGGCAGACATATGAACATCTGGAAATATATCAGGTCTGCAATCAACACAGAGGGGTGACAGTTCGGCCCATCAACACCGTCAAAAAGCGGGGAGGGCCAGACGCACCAGAGTCAGGAGAAGGCAAAGATCACCTTCAAAGCAGGTGCCACTGTGGAGATGCACCATTCAGGCAATCTTCCATTGTCACTCCTTCATCTCCATGTCCTGGAGACCCTCTACCCAGTGCTCCACTCCCAGATCCTTCATTGGAAGCCACGTCTGGATGCTGCTGGTGAGAAGCCATCTTGTGCACTGCATTCCATTGTGTGTGTGTTCTGCATGAGTATGTATGATTGCAGGTTCCCACTCATGTACACAGACTTTGTCTTCCACTGTTCTGTATATAGCCTCATGCCATTGCTGTGTGTATGTGATACCAGACATTTGGTAATGTGGCCAGGTGTGGGTGTGTGCACTGACGGTTTGTGTGATTGTGTGCACTGGTGCACACACAAATTGAGGTGATGAATACATGTGACCATATGGATATGGAGGACAGATTGCAATATTGGGTGCATGTGAGGGACATAAACGCACATGAACTGTATGTGTCACACGTTATCTATTGAACATTGGTCCATTCACACTCAGCAGCTGAGAAGGACACATGTGGGAGCATCACCCTCTCAGGGCCTGCAGTGTGTTCTGTCAGACAAACACATGAGTGACCAAAGATGATGTGTGATCATGACATTTGTTAACTTCTAATACGTTATATATCCTACTTTTCTTTGGTAATATTTAGGATTAACCCCCAGCAACATCTTGGGTGAGTTATCGACATGTCTATTTTGCATGATTTCTAACCTTCACCAACAGGTATATACATAATTGGTAATGGGTCTCAAGAAAGCATAGATACATGAAAATGTCCTTTCTCTATTCTTGACAAAGACTAATCTAATGGATTGATAAGCAATATTGTCATATATTAGAGGTGAGCCTTACATCCCTCTAATACACAAAGATTATGAACAATATAATGTAAGTCTGGATAGTGACCATGTGCTAAATAATGTCATGCTTTATTTCTCCACCTCTGCTCTCACCCCCTATGATTGTGCCCGCCTGATTATGGGTATGTACACCCGATCTTGATATTTTATGTATTTTTGTTTGGCAAACCGGTACCGAACTATTTTGTAATTTGCACTTGTACAATTACTCGTGTCTTAATTGTGTTTTGATGGGTATGACTCATCACGTGCCAACATGTAAAAATGTTTTATTATCACTTGTGGATGTTTGAACTATCACAACCTTGTCACAAACAGCCTTGAGAACGACCTGATGGTCGAAACACGTGTCAGCTGTACTTGAATTAAAATTACTCTTCACACACTGGACATTTTTCATCTATAAATTTTGAATTTGTTATGAGTTTGGAATCTTACTCAGAGAGTATTGGATACATTATTCCAGGCAGCTGGAGGTGGAGAGGCAGCGGTCATAGGATGCAGCAACCCGGAGGGCCAGGGCGGAGGCGGAGAAGAAACTGGCAAGTTGACGGGCAGCCATCCAGGGGGAGTCCTGCAGAGTGGACGTGGAGGAGGAGACAGAGGTCTACTTTCAGGACACCCTGCAAGCCCTCCAGGAACATACAGATGCCTACCTGCAGGAAGGGGATGTTGAGGTGGGGTCGGCCCCGATGGAAGCCCTGTCTGACATCCAATCGGACTAGCCCGCTGCTATTGTAAATAGTTAATTAATGGTTTGGTTTCATTTTTGACTTTCATTTCATCCTTGGACAATTTCCTCTTCCCATTTTCAATCTGTACATAGTTTGAATACAGGTTTTAAGTTGTTCAAATCACACTTGTTGCAGTCTCTTTGTCCATGTGCACCTTTAATTTTAATATATTCTCTGAGTGTATAGGTCGAATGGATGTGATGTGTGTTGGGTCCTCAATATGTGTGTAGTGGTTACTGTGATGTTGCCTGTGAGACATGTGTGCCTACTCCTGGTATGTGATGGATGTGATCAGTGTACATGGGTGGCCTCTCGTTGATGTGGGGCGCTGCTGTGATTTTCATTATCATATTTCTGTCAGCTTTGTCATGCACGTGTCACTTGCCTACTTTAGTGCTTTGAAATACATGCAGGTTGGTCTGTGTACATGGTGTATATGTGTGTTTTTTAGTGGTGTGGCATGTTTATGTTTGTTCTACATTGGTGAATTTGTTTATATTTGTTGATGTTTTGTATTTTGTCAGTGCCTGACATGTTTGAATTATTTGGATTGACATGGACATGTGCACATGCAGTTCACATGTAGGAATGTGTCCATCAAACAGCTTGAGGTGGCAATTGCCGTTTATCTGTCACCATTCCTTCTGCAGGGTCACTGTGTGTTCAGTATTGTTGTGTTGGTGTTGTTTGGAATATGTTTTTTGGAGTGTGTGTGTACTGTTGGTTGTGTTGATGTGTGAGATGTGTGATGTCTGTGTGTGTGCTCTCTCATTGGGATGTATGCACACTTGTTCATGTGTTTTGGCACATGCTCCACTCTGTTCATGAGTGTGTTGTGTCTAGTGATTAATCATTCACCTCTGCACATTGGCTACGGCAATTATGGTTTATTGTATGCTTGGTGACTTTCAGGGCCTCTGATGATTTGGGGTTTCTTTGACACTTGCTTGTCAATGTGGAAGTGCAGCCACTTATTTCACTGTTGTGGGTATTTTTCATTGGGCCTCATCACGACCCTGGCGGTAAGTAACGTACATTACCGCCATGGCATAATTAACGTTTCCGTGCTGAATCGAAGCCGTAAAATGCGGCACATTACGACCCATCGGGCACGAGCATTGCGCCATGGCGGTAATGTAAACAGCACCATGGCGTAAATGCCCCCAAAATGGCACCTATCGGCATCGCATGCCGCGTAAGGTGCACTACCGCCATCCTGGCTACCGATCTTAGCACTGACCGTAATTAGCGGTCACCGTAATTAGCGGTGACCGCCAGTAATCGGAACCGGAAGTAGCGTCATCGCGGCGGAACGGGAAAGAGCACGGCGGCCATCTTTAAAAACACAATCCATTGCAATCCTCCACTTCCACTGCAATTCTGACCCCGAGACCTTTCAGAAAGCTACAGCCACATCCACGCATCCCCACAATGCCAAAAGTTGTCAAGAAAGACTGCGATCGGCAGCGGCAGGCCCGCTTCAGTAGGGAGGAACTAACAATGTTGGCTGAAACATTACAGGAAAAGGCGGACATCGTCTTCTCCGCAGAAATGACAAGACCAGCCATAGCCCGCAAAAAGGCCATATGGGAACTCGTAGCACAACAGGTCAGCGCTGTAGGAACCACCGCACGCACCTCAAAACAGTGCCGCAAAAGGTGGGATGACCTCCGGCTCCGAGTAAGGAGCATACTGTCGGCCAACCGCAACATGGCATGGCAAGAGGCAGAGGAGCAGACTCCCCAATTAAGATGCAGCCATGGGAGGAGATATGTGCCTCGACGATCGGCATGGAGAGCATTGAGGGGGTCGGTGGAATGGAGAGAGGAGCCCCGACATCAGGAGACACAGGTAGGTGCCTCTAATTTAGCCATGCGAAACCCCCTGAATTCCACTTACATGTGCATCTCAATGGTGCCCGATAGGGTTAACGCAACACATCTGCAGAAGACCTACACCCTGCACACATGCAGCATGCACACTCCACAGCAGGCACTCACATTCCTGCATGTTCAACCCACCCAAAAGGGAGACAACCTGTATGTCACAGCCTACAAAGTGCACCATCTGTCCATCAAATTCATGGCAGTCATCACAATGCCTGCTCAATGTCCGCTGACCCATCACTAACACTTTCCCTCCTTTGCTCCACCACAGGCTCCCAATCGGAGACCGGCAGGGATGAGAGTGGCACCAAACCTGCCAAGAAGGCCAGGCCAGAGGCAAGAGCCCACCAACCCTCCACTTCTGCTGGATCCAAAGACCAACCACAGCAGCCAAAATTGCCTGTCGCAAAACAGCCCAGGGCAGCAATGATCCCCGAGGCAAGCAGCATGGCACCACCCACAGGAGACACACAACAACTGCTGCTCACTGAGGGGAATGTGTCTGCGGGGAGTAGTACAATTGGGGAGACTGCTGCCATCGCAGCCTGCTCTGACAGCGATGTGGGGAATGAGGCGGATGGCACAGAAGGTCCCCCCACTGCCCACCTTCATTTCCCCCACCTGTCCCTAAGTAGCCCGCACGGAGACGGCACACAGGGGCTATCCCCTGAAGAGTCATGGCCAGCCACTCCCAGCCCAGTGGAAGGAGGGGAGGGGAGTAGCCCAATTACCCCGGCAATTGCAACATCAAATGCCCCAGATTTCCAACAGTCGCTGGACCAAATAATTACGAGGCAACAACAATTGTCCTCACTACTCACGCAGCATGTGGCTGATTGTGGAGGTGCCAGTGCACACATGGAAAGATGTGCTGAGACTGTCAAGGCAGCCACCCAATCCGCAAGCAAAGACATATGTGCGGAACTAGCCGCGGTGCGGAATGTGCTCGGTGAGCTTGTACAGACAATAAGGGACACGCAGCATACCGAGCAGCCCAGTAACTCCTCCGCTGCAAGTTCTGCCGCAACCAGCCCCGTCCGCAGGTCAGCCAGGAACCTGCGGAATACAGGCAGGGGTGCCCCAGGGGCCGGGAGAGGGGGCTGCAAATCGTGGCCGCCCAGTGGACAAATGAAACATTACTCATTTCATCACGGGCACCGTCACACCTTTGCAGGGAGTTCAGGGGGGAGAGGGGACGGGGGTTTGGGTGTGTTGGGGAGTTCAGGGGGGATTGGGTGTGTTGGGGAGTTCAGGGGGGAGGGGGGAAGGGGGATTGGGTGTGTTGGGGAGTTCAGGGGGAGAGGGATTGGGTGTGTCAAACCTATTCACATTCATAATACACTTTTTTCTTTTGCACAAATCAAATATGTGGACATTGCTCATTTCGTATGTGTGCTTTATTGGTGTACAGTCCACAGTGTGCATGTCCCAGACACACACAGTGCCCCAAGTGACGTCTCCATGTTACACACACCAGCCGTGTGTGCCAGAAGCATTGGTCAATGATATTTTTATGCATTTCACGCCCCTCCTGTGCATCGCGGCCTCCATGAGGTGCTGCCCCATCCACACCCTCCTCATCCTCATCGTCAGGTGGTGGCAGTTCAGCGTCAGGGGGCAGGGCCACATTGCGTCTGACGCACATATTATGTAGCATGACACATGCCATGACGATCTTTGACACCTTCTCATGGCGGTACAGGAGTGCCCCACCAGACCTACTGAGGCAGCTAAACCGTGCCTTCAATAGGCCAAATGCCTGCTCAATCACCACACAGGTACGTGTATGTGCACAGTTGTAGTCCTCCTCGTGCTAGTTCTGTGGGTTCCGGACTGGTGTAAGGAGCCACCTCTTCAGGGGCTAGCCTGCATCACCTGTATGTGGGTGAGAATGTATGTGTCAGTCATGACGTCTATTTCAGAACATGACGTGCCAACATGGCTTGCATCCAACTGTTACTTCGGACCTCTTGTAAATGCACTAATTGATTCACACTATGCGACCAGTATATGCTCATGGCTCTTATGGAATGTTGTGCAAGCCATCAACCAATGTATGCAGGGGGGTCAACTGCCTTGTGAGTGCCCATCCACTGTGTTCGTTCATGCCGTTTGTTTTGGTGGCCTGGCACGTGTCCTGTGATGTCAACGCTCACATCATTGCAACATTGCTGTCAGCCTCATCATAACTCCAGTGAGCAATGCTGATGTTGATAGGGACATTTTGTGGGCCTTGCTGTCTGTGTGATGGTGTGTTGATGTTTCTGTCCGTCATGTGCCTCATTCGTGCGCAGTTATGGGTGACAGGCCTTTCAGTGGATGGTGTCTGGTGACGTGCATGTAGGTGCATTTCGTTGAGGTCAATGTGGTGTGAATTGGTACAATGCACTTGCAGATGGTTGTGTCATGGTTGGGGCACACCTTCATTCATGTGGTGGGGCAGCATATATCGGCCATTAGGTTTAGTGGTGTCAGCTGAAGTTTGTGCTGCTTTAGGGTATGATCTGGCTCCGTTGTCTCTACTACTCACAGCCAGGTGGAGTATGCATCATTCCCCCCCCTTTCAGCCAGGTGGAGTATGCATCATTCCCCCCCCTTTCAGCCAGGTTGAGTATGCATCACCCCCCCCCCTTTCAGCCAGGTGAAGTATGCATCATTCCCCCCCCCCCCTGGAGTATGCATTGGTACGTCATTCACCTACCCACTTCACTTTTCCATGGTTATGACATGTGACTCACCGAGTAGCCAGGATCTTGGCCCTGCGTGTCGCTCCATGTAGCGTGGTATTGTGGAGTTCCGAAGGACCATTGAATCATGGGTTGCTCCGGGCAATCGGGCACAGCAATGTGTGATGATCCTGTTGGAGTCACAGACCATTTGCACGTTGATTGTGTGAAATAGTTTACGGTTGCGGTACGGTAACTCCATGGCATGTGGCACCACCAATTCTACATGGGTGCAGTCGATGGCACCAATGCAACCAGGTATGCCGGCTAGTGCATGGAAACCCACCTTGGTGTTTGCAATCTCCTGGGCAGACCGTGGTAATGAGATGTAGTCGTCTGTGTGCTTGAGGAGGGCATCAAGCACTTGGATCAATGTACGTGAGAATAATGGTTGTGAAATGCCATGCAAGTGTCCCACTGTGTGCTGGTAGGTGCCTGTGGCCAGGAAGTGGAGTACAGACATGACCTTCAGTAGGGGTGGGATGGCGGTTGGTGTTTCTATCATGCTGACGATGTCGTTGTGTATCATGTCTACGATGGCAGTGATGGTGTCCCGGTCCAAATGGTACAGGGTGTGGATCTGCTCAGCGGTGAGGTTGAATGGACTGGCTCTGATGCGTGGGATTGTGGGCTGCCTGCGTGGTGCCACTGGCTGTGCTGGTGGGGCTTGCTCGCCCTGCCTTGCCCTCCTTCTCCTCCTGCGTCTCCTCTGTGCAGCCTGTTGTTGTTGCTGTTGTTGTTGTTGTTGTAGTTGAAGTTGTAGCACTTGCATTGCTATCAGGTCCTCCAGCCCCAACATTGCTAGTCCTATTGGAATCATTGTGGAGTGTGACTGGGTGTGGGAAGGGGTTGGGTGTTCTCTTTTTGTACTTCCTGAGTCTGTATTGCCTCCACCTGTGCTGATTCTGTGCACCTGTGGCAGCTGGATTCACTGCACAAGGCCCTTTACGGTTGGTTCGCAATGGCGTAATTAGCACCATCGCGGTAAGGTACTTAACGGGCTGGGTGATGGTGTTAGGTGCATGTCCGCTTGGGTCGTCATTCGCGTAGCTTTGCGCCATGCCGGTATTTACGGCGCGGCGGGTCGCGTGCGCGCGTCCTTGGTGCAGTTAGCGGCAGCGTTAACTACGATGCCGCTAATGGCATCGTAGTTAACGGTCACGGGTCATGATCGGACCTAGCGGAAAGCGATGCCAGTAATCATTTACCGCCATCGTTTTTCGCTTACCGCCAGGGTCGTAATGAGGCCCATTGTGTCTGTCCACTGTTTTTTATTGGGATGGACTCATCACAAGTGCAGTCAATGCGAGATTTCTGAATCCCTCACAAGGTACGGCCAAACACCCACCCACATCTGCAATAAACCGCTACCTGCTCTCATTTGATTCATCACCTCTGCGACTGGAATGCAGAGGAGTCCCATGATTCATGGTTCAGTGTAGCTGATACACTTTTAATTATCCCTGAGTCGCACACTCTATGACATGCTTCACATCAGTGACAGGCCTGCTCTGCTTTGGGCTGGAATGCACCAATCCATTTTTCGTGATTAGGCACATTATGAGATTCCTTGGACTTCTGTCCTCCAGGGGCATTCACTTGCAGTGCTTTGAGGCCATTGTCAGGGGGCTGTCTGGGTGTAGTGGCAGGGGTCAAGGGGTTGCGGGAGGGGCTGTACTGTCAGAGGGAAGCCTAGGGGTAGTGGCGGAGGTCCAAGGGTGGGGGAGTGGGGTTACTGTCAGGGGGATGCTTGTGGGTAGTGGTGGAGGTCTAGGGGTTATGTGCAGGGTGTGTACTCTAAGGGGGCCAGCTGGGGCTTGGGGCGGAGGTGAGTGGGAGTGGTATCAGGACGTGAGGGGGCTTCTATGACTTTAGCGGTGTAGGCCAGCAGTTTGGGTGCCTTGACTTATGGGGTGATGGTCCGCAGTTTCACCCAGGTGCAACCTTAACTTGCAGGGTGATGGTTCCCAGTTTGATAGGGGTGCAGCCATGACTTACAGGAGTTTGCACACAGTTTCACCAGGGTGCAACCTTAACTAAAAGGATGATGATCTGCAGTTTCACTGGGGTGCAACCTTAACTAAAAGGGTGACGATCTGCAGTTTCACCAGTCTTGACTTACAGGGATTTGCACAGTTTCGCTGGTGTGCAGCCTTGAGTTATGGGGGTCGCACGCAGTTTAGCCAGAGTGAAGCCTTGACTTATGGGGGTTTGCACATAGTTTCAACAGGGTGCATGCTTGGCTTACATGGTGACGGTTCACAGTATCGCTGGGGTACAGCCTTTACTTACGGGGAACTGCATGCAGTTACGCCGGGGTGTTGAATGGTGGGGCAAAGGTAGGCGCAAAGGTTGTTATTTGGTATAGAATTTTGTTTGTGGAGTGTTGTGGGCGATCCGGGTGTAACTCAATTTCTGTTGCACATCGGGTTACTTTGTGCTTTGAAATATGAAAAGGGAAGTGCCCCCTCCTCCCTCTCCTATAAGGTGCATGAGACGGAAGAAGGCCAGGAGATACCTTGAATGCCCAATTTATTTCGGACCAATTCCTAGTGCCCCAATGATCGATAAGTATGTCATAAGGTACTCTCTCAGCCAGCCCTACAGGCCAGGTATGGTACAAGTCTACCCCAGAGTGGATGAGAAGCCCCAGGCTGTAACAAGAGAAACCTCAATTGACGATATTGACTAAAGCGCCAACAAGCCGTGTTACTGATGTTGTTAGAGACACCACGACTTAGCAGCATTATACATGAAGCACACGTGCCATCTGCACATCGGGACACAAACACACACATGGATACATGAAGAACACGACTGTACAGTTCTATAGATTGAGGACAGATACATATACATACTGCCATTTCTTTTATTATTTTATCAATAGCTGAATGCAGCAACGCAGAAACCGCAAGAAGCAAGAGATCCTGAGTAAATACTTATATGCAAATAACTTTATGGAACTGCAGTGTGGAAGCAAAAAGAAGATATCGAGGCTGAGTACCTTCAAAAGGAAATACACCAAACGCAGGTTATAAAGGTACAGAGATCTTGATTCAAAGTAACTAAACAGTTTTCAAAGAAACAGAGTATCGGATAGCCATCAGGCCCTCTGTTCACCACAGCGAATACCAGCCCGTTTGGTGTGGGAAGTGAGTGGGACTGTACATCAGAATAGCCGCACCTTTTATACACTCCAAAACATGATGTCCAACCCACTTTCAGGTTAATAAGTCTTGGATCTAGGGTTTGTGCCGAGTTCGTTCCTAATTTATGCAACTATACATTTAGGGCTTTTCCTTAATATATGTCCAAACAAGTTACAATAGCAACAGTGTGTCTCCGGATTTCCCGTTGAGCTTTTGCACATCTCTTTATACAATATAGTAAAACAAGTATTCACATAAGATGCTCAAACAGAATTGTGCACGATATATGTTCATGGATTAGTCTCGTTGGCGCAGGTAATCCTCTATACACAGGTCAACGAAGGACAAGGTCTCAGTACATAACCCTAACATTTGGCCTGCAGGCAGTTTACACATTAACTTGTACACAGAGGTCAAGATGGCCATGTTACATTCAAAACGACACTGTCCACCATCTTAGAACACAAGTTGACTTTAGAGAGAGAACCTAAAATGGCAGCTTACACAGATCTAGGGTCTGGACCTTGCACCGCAAATTTCCTCGCAGAGCGACTTGGCCTAGGCCAATATAATACATGGCCACGGTAGTTGCCATGTAGTTATGGTTAAGTTGGTGTTTCCATAGGAAGAGCACTTTTTGGGCGGCTTATAACTTCGCTCTCCCTTGACGATTCCTCACCAAACTTTGCAAGTATTTGGGTCACTCTGAATTTTTTTGCAAAGTTTGGTGAGGATTCGTCCAGGGGGGGCAAAGTTATAGGGGGGTCCCAAAACTTTTTTTTTCCCCATAGACAAAAATCTTTGCTCACGCCTACAGCCAAGGAGCAGCAGCTTGGTCCCGAAAGCATGCTTTGCGTTATTTGGTGTAAATCCGTCCAGTAGTTTTTAAAAAAATGACAAAAATGTAAGTGAAAAAAATTAGTAATATCTGTGTTCGCTTCGTGGACACACTTCCCTGTTCGCTCCGTGGACAGGACGGTGATTGGGCAAGCAGCTTGCGTGATGTCCGTGGACATCGACGTGCTCTCTCATTGGATGCGGTGAAAGCGTGCAGTGCGTCTGGCTTCAGAGACGCCCGCCATCTTTGTTCCTCGCCGCCTGCACAGTAAGTCTTGTGTCTGTCTCCTGTTCCTCCCACCCGCTCATGCCCCGTGTGTCCTTCTTGTCGCCCCCACCCCCACTCATGCTCCGTGTCTCCCCTGTTCCTCCAGCCCCCCGCTCACGCCATCGGCACACGGTGGCCAGCGGAGGGCCGAGGAGCAGGATCTGCCGCCTGCACACGAACGCCGTGTGTCTCTCTCCCTCCCTCGACCCAGCTCCTGCCCCGTGTGTCTCTCCCCCTCCCGCCCACCCCCTGTTCATGCCCCGTGTGTCTCTCCCCCTCCCGCCCACCCCCCGCTCATGCACCGTGTGTCACTCCCCCTCCCGCCCACCCCCCGCTCATGCCCCATGTGTCTCTCCCCCTCCCGCCCACCCCCCGCTCATGCCCTGTGTGTCTCTCTCCCTCCCTCCACCCCCCGCTCATGCCCCGTGCCCGTGTGTCTCTCTCCCCTTCCCCCCACCCCCCGCTCATGCCCCATGTGTCTCTCGCCATCCCCCCCACTCGCGCTCATGCCCCGTGTCTCTCTCCCCCTCCCGCCCACCCCCGCTCATGCCCCGTGTGTCTCTCCCCCTCCCACCCACCCCCGCTCATGCCCCGTGTGTCACTCCCCCTCCCGCCCACCCCCGCTCATGCCTGTGTTTCTCTCGCCCTCCCGCACACCCCCCGCTCATGCCCCGTGTGTCTCTCTCCCTCCCCCACCCCCTGCTCATGCCCCGTGTGTCTCTCTCCCTCCCCCACCCCCGCTCATGCCCCGTGTGTCTCTCTCCCCTTCCCCCCACCCCCCGCTCATGCCCCGTCTCTGTCTTATGTTCCCCCCGCTCATGCCCCGTGTCTGTCACATGTTCTCCCCACCCCCCGCTCATGCCCTGTATCTGTCTCCTATTCCCCTCATGTGCCGTGTCTGTCTCCTGTTGCCCCCCACACCCTCCACTCATGCCCCGTGTCTGTCTCCTGTTCTCCCCACCCCCTGCTCATGCCCCGTGTCTGTGTCTGGTTCCCCCCACCCCCCGCTCATGCCCCGTGTCTATCTCTGTTGCCCCCCACCCCCCGCTCATGCCCCGTGTCTGTCTCCTGTTCCCCCCACCCGCTCATGCCCTGTGTCTGTCTCCTGTTCCCCCCACCGCTCATGCCCCGTGTCTCTCTCTTGTTGCCCCCCACCCCCTCGCTCATGCCCTGTATTTGTCTCCTGTTCTCCTCACCCCTCGCTCATGCCCCGTGTCTGTCTCCTGTTCCTCCCACCCCCCGCTCATGCCCTGTGTCTGTCTCCTGTTTCCCCCCACCGCTCCGCTCATGCCCCGTGTCTGTTCTCCCCACCCCCCGCTCATGCCCCGTGTCTGTTGTTCCCCCAACCCCCCGCTCATGCCCCGTGTCTGTCTCCTGTTCCCCCCACCCCTCACTCATGCCCCATGTCTGTCTCCTGTTCCCCCCAGTCCCCGCTCATGCCCCGTGTCTCTCCTGTTGCCCCCCATCCCCCGCTCATGCCCCGTGTCTGTCTCCTGTTGCCCCTCATGCCCCGTGTCTGTCTCCTGTTCTCCCCACCCCCCGCTCATGCTCCGTGTCTGTCTCCTGTTCCCACACCCCCCGCTCATGCCCCGTGTCTGTCTCCTGTTGCCCCCCACCCCACGCTCATGCCCTGTGTCTGTCTCCTGTTGCCCCTCACCCCTGCTCATGCCCCGTGTCTGTCTCCTGTTGCCCCCTCCCCCTGCTCATGGCCCGTGTCTGTCTCCTGTTCCCCCATCCCCCCGCTCATGCCCCGTGTCTCTCCCCTGTTGCCCCCACCCCCTGTTCATGCCCCATGTCTGTCTCTGTACCCCCCGCTCATGCCCCGTGTCTCCCTCATGTTCCACCCCACCCCCCGCTCATACCCCATGTCTCCCTCATGTTCCTCCCCACCTGCTGCTCATGCCCCGTGTCCCTCTCGTGTTCCCCCCACCACCGCTCATGCCCCGTGTTTCCTTCCTTTTCCCCCCCACCCCCTGCTCATGACCCGTTTGTACCCTGTTCCCTCTCACCACCCGCTCATGCCCATGTGTCTCCCCTGTTCCCCCACCCCCCGCTCATGCCCTGTTGTGTTCTTTATCCACCCCGCCTTCCCTTTCCATGGTGGCCATCATGGTAAAAGATGTTCCTTCCTACACCGGGACGCCACAATGACTATTATAAAACCAATTAACATTATCAAAAAGCAGCAGTACGTTTTCGGGGCCACATAGTTAAGTGTACGTTTCCGTAGCTGGTCACACATTCACTTATCAGTCCTGAACGAGCGGTAGCGGTGGGAGGCATTGTAATCTTCAAATGAAAAACACCAGTGTTTTTAGCTGGCGGCCTCCAGGCCGAGCGTTTTCTTAGTCCTTCCACAAAGCCTAGCCAACAGAATCCCCTTTTTTAAACAATGAATTGGGCCAAAAGCAAGCCCTCAATGACTTTCCTCGATCGCACAGCCAAACTGTGCCGTAAGTCTAATTCCTTGGACGCAGATCGTACCTCGTTCTTCCTGGTAGTGATTGATCCGTGAAAAACGTGTCGTCACTTCCCGTTGGAAGCGACGTATCAAGAACAAGAGAGGGTGCAAGATCCGGAACAACAGCTTCCGGAAACAAAACTGTTGGAGAGTGTGGAGGCAAAATGGCTGTTTCTCCAGGCCCCACGGGATCAGGGAGAGTCTCCGACACACTCTCGATGCTTTTTACTGCTTTGGGATAGTTGGTTGCAGTACTGATGAGGGGTTCTGTTTCTTTTGTATCGTATGGCACTGGGTGTGGAATCTTCTTGGTGTGCGTCGCATGGATCCAATTTTTCTGGCTAGCCACCCGCACCGCCGTCTGCGTGACCAGCAGGACTTGGAAGGGGCCCTGCCACCGAGGTGCAAGGCAAGATGATTGTTCGAAGGCCTTTACAAGGACCCACTCCCCAGGTTGTATACTGTGACCGGGGCCCTCGCATTGTACAGGTAAAGCCTCTCGCACCTGGTGATAAATCAAATACAAGTTGTTAGTCAACTGGCTACAGTAATCTGAAAGAAGTACATTTTCAACATTTCTCAAGGAACGACATTTTGGAATGTTCCAGATGTTAGCAGGCCTCCCCATTACCACCTCAAAGTGAGAGAGCCCAGTCTTAGTTTTATGGGTTGTACGCATGGATAACAACTCGATCGGTAAGGCGTTCGGCCATTTTAATTTGGTGCCAGCACACGTCTTAGCAAGCTTGTTATTGATGATGCCATTGTGTCTTTCTACTAGTCCGGCACTCTGAGCGTGTCTGGGCGAATGGAATCATTTATCAATCTGTAATCCCGCACATATCTGCAGAATTACAGCAGTGATAAAATGTGGACCATTATCCGACCAGATGACTCTTGGTAGCTCAAACCTTGGGAAATATTCTTTTAACATAGTCTTTGCAGTGGTCATGGCTGTAGCGTCTATAACAGGAAAAGCCTCAACCCATTTGCTAAAAGCACAAATGACAACTAACACGTACTTCAAATTATTACATCATTCCATTTCAATAATATCAAAGGGTATAACCTTGAAGGGGACAGAAGGTGGACCAAAACTTCCCCTAGGAGTTGATGTTCCCTTTCCCACAGCATGCTGTAAACAGATCATACAGTCTTGAACAAAGCGTTCAGCTACCTTAGAGATTTTGTCATTTACCCATACTTTTTCCAGCATTTTTGTGATTTTACGTGCACATATATGTGTGGGACCATGGGCCATAACAACCATCAACATAATGTACGCGTCAGGAAGTAAGTATTTCCCTTCAACTCTCTCAACTCAACACCCATCATCGTCAAGTTTCCCCAAGCCCTCAGCCCATTTGTTAGACTCTTCTAATGTGGCATCGGCTTGGATATCTCTCACGGAATTGATACCCTTATCCATAGTAAAGGCATTTGTGGCCTCCCTTGAAGTGTACATATCTGAAGAGAGATTGGTTGCAATCTGTTTGGCTGTTTGCAATCTGATCAGCGAAAGCGTTCCCTTTTCCTACATCATCTACAATCTTTTGATGTGCTGCGCATTTTACAATAGCCAGCCGAGTAGGGAGTGCAAGGGCTGAGAGTAGCCATACTATCAGGGAGCCATGCTGGATCTTTGTACCTTGTGAATTTAAGGACCCTCTTTCCGAACAAAGTCTCCCAAAGTTGTGAACCACCCCAAAGGCATACTGACTGTCAGTGTATATATTCACGGTAAGCCCTTTGGAAAGTTCGCAAGCTCGGGTCAATGCTATAATCTCTGCGGCCTGCGCAGAGTTATGCATGATTCTCTTAGTTGCCACGACAGTGCTCAATGTAGTGATTGCATAAGCAGCTGTGGATGTACCATCCGGAAGTTTGAAGCAGGAGCCATCGCAAAACAGCTCCCCTTGTGGATTGTTCAAAGGAGTATCTTTCAGATCAATTCTACCCTTTGTCTCTTGTTCAGTAGTGTAAAGGCAGTCATGTGACTCTTCGTCACTGCAAGCAGTACCTTGCGGGAAAGGTAAGAGTTCAGCCGGATTAAGAACACAACACCTCTTAATTTGAATGTGTGGTGCAAACAAGATCAATTCATATCTCGTCAACCTTGCGGAAGTGAGGTGTTGCGTTTTAGTTCTTTTCAGTAGAACATCTACAGAGTGAGGTACCATCATGGTTAAAGCACGGCCTAGGACCATTCCCTCACTCTGTTTTACAGATGCAGCAGCGACAGCTCGCAAACATCTTGGCAAAGCGCATGCTACAGGATCCAGGGTGGAAGAAAAGTAGCCTCATAGCCTATTCTTCCCTCCTTGTTCCTGCGTTAATACAGCCAAAGCACATCCATCACATTTATGCACAAACAACACAAAGGCCTTTTGATAATTTGGTGTGCCCAAAACTGGTGCCGAGCACAATGCAGTCTTGAGCAAATCAAATGCACGCTGGTGCTCCATGTTCCATGGCGATGGCGAAAAAATGCCCTTCTTCGTCAGAGCCAACAACGGCTTAATCATTAACGAAAAGTTGGCGATCCCCTGCCTACAGTAAGAAGCCATTCCCATCAAGGCTCTAACTTCTTTCTGTGTATTTGGGACGACATACTAGAAATTAGTTTTATCCATTCAGGAGTCAATCTACTTCCCTCCTTTGACAGGAGATAGCCTAAATAGGTGAACGCCTGGCAACAATATTGACATTTTTTAAGCAAAGCTTTATGTCCATGTTTAGCCAGTTGAATAAGCAACAACACAGTGCCCTCCTTACAAGCACTCTCTGAGTCAGCAGCTAAAAGCAAGTCATCAACATATTGAAGCAGTGTACAAGTAGAGGGCAACTCAAGGGTATCGAGTTGTTCTTTCAGAGCCCTACTGTAGATGCTAGGACTTTCCGTGTAACCCTGTGGTGCACAGGTAAATGTGAAGGAGCATACCCCTAAGGTGAACGCAAACAGGTATCTACTGTCCTTGTGTATAGGAATACTAAAGAAAGCATTCTTTAGATCCACAACACTAAAGTTAGTAGCTGAAGCCAGAATCATAGTCAATATCGTCGTCACATCAGGCACAATTGGAAATTGTGGAGCGACGACCTTATTGATGGCACGTAAATCAATTATAAAACGGAAAGGAATTGCATTATCAGTTTTTTTGTACACGGGCAAAATCGGACTATTGCACAAACTACCTCAAATTTCCTCAATCACCCCTAGATGCACAAAATCGGAGACAATGCATTTCAAAGCTTGCTCACCATCAACTGAAATCTTATACTGTGGAATATGTGGCAGCTTCACTCCATGTTTCAAAACGATTTTAACAGGCTCAATTTGCAAAATACCGACATCATTGTCGTCAACTGCCCACAAACACTCCGGAACATCACTAAATTCTGGCGGCAAAGGTCTAGTCAAAAATTGAGAGACAGAAAGTTGCTGTGGTGAAATCGTCAAACGCACTACATCACAGGAACAACAAATTGCCACATTTAATTCCTTCAACAGATTTAACCCCAGCAAATTCTCTCCACAATTCGAAGTCAAATGGAATGGACAATGGTCCGTAAATGGACCCAAAGAAATAGGTACCGGCGAAGAAACCGGACAGACAACTGATGTGCCAGAAAACCCTACAGAAACATTAGTTTGCCCTGACAGTGGAATGTTCGGAACCCGAGAATGATCAATGGAACACTTTTGTGCCCTTGTATCTATCAAGAATAGATGTTTCCTTTTTCCCACCATCATTTCAATTTAGGGACCTTTCTGATTAACGGGAATAAGCATAGATTCCAAACCCTGATTCGGGCAATCCTAACAAAACAGAATATCATCAAAAGGAAGTTCTTCAGAGAGGTAAGTGGCAGAAGGATGGTCAAATATGTTTCTAGTATCCACACTTGGTGCCTGATTATCCTGTGAAAAAGGTTGCTGTGAATCTTGTGAAAACTGACCTCTACTAGGGCCCCGTACTCCTAGGCGACCTCTGGGTCATCTACCCATATTACCAAATGTGTTATTTGACCTCTGTTGGAGGATCGGGTATTGTGCACGCCAATGACCCTCTTGCCTACAATAGGCACACTGGTTAATGTTTACAGGACCCAAGGGCACATTTCCTTGTGGAATATACTGACCTCTAATGTGTGAATTACCCCCTCTAGGGCCTCTAACAATTTGCTGTAACAATACTTAGTCTTTAAATCACCTTTTCTCTTTTCAACTCTTTCTTTTTCATTATTGACACGATTCTCATAGTACTGAGTCATGTGCAGTACTTCTGATTGAGACTTTGCTTGCCAAGCGCTCTCGGAAGACATAATTTGCGACTGGATGTCAGGCAGCAATCCACGCACAAATTTGTCTACAAATAATCTTTTCCAAGACTCTGTGCCTAAGTCTTGTCCAATGAAATCCGAGAATACCTGTTCGAACCGATTAAAGAACTCAGCAGCACCCTCATACTTCCCTTGGACACAGGCAGTAAGCTTGTCCCAAATAATTCTCTTCTCAGGAATCATAGTTTTCAATTTCGAATTATTCTGGCAGGCAAGGTTAGTATCACCTGAGGCGGTCTTTCGCCAGCTGACCTTTCTCCATCGAGCCTAATTATGTTAGCCCATGTATCTCCTAGCCCCGGCACATCATCTATAGTCCTAACCTGTTTCCACAAATCTACGGGCAGGAGTATGGGGAATAACAGATCAATATCACTTAAAGTAAATACTGAGGATTGCCAAACAGACTATATTTCTTTATAGAACCCTGTCAGATTTTTCCTAATGTCGGGAATAGATTGCCTAATGGTGTTCACTTTCTGTCTAGAGAATGGGACGTGAACAAACTGAGACACATAATGTGCAGGGATTTCTCGAGCAGGTGTACCTGCTGCAGCATCAGCAGGAATCTCAACTTTTGGGACAAATGTCAGAGGAACCTCTTTCATAAGCAACTGAGAAGTAGGGAACTCCGAACGCTTACTAAGCAACAGAGCCAAATCGAGCGCTAAAGCAGCCGAAGAAGTGTCAAATGAAAAAGCTCTCTTATAAATACTTAATAACTCTGCGGGACAACTAATCTTTCTTTTTACGCACTCATCCTGTAGGTATTCTACCATCACCTGTATCACTTTCCTCTGTATTTCTGGCGTATACTGACTATACGTGTCATATACTTCAACTGGAGTTATCGATGTGTCTGAAATCCATCTAATCGCAAATTTGCATTTCCTCAGATATCAATTTGCAACAAGGAAGGAACCGTTTCTGCACATACATACTGCACATACATACTATCTCCATCTTCATCCTCATTCTGTGACCTTTCCAACTCCTTTCTATACTCAAATACCCTCTCAACATGCTCTTGTACCTTCTCCGCAGTGTCTCTAGAGAACGCTAAGGTGTTCAGATCCCTCAACCCTTGTGGGAGATCTGTATTGTTTAATCTGTCTCACATTACACAAAAATGGATCCCTAATCTCTCAATAAAAGCATTTTTCTCAGGAAAATTATCCATATTAGAAAGTGTGGCAAAAAAATTAGCTTGATCATCCTTCTCCATACAATTCTTAGCCCACGCAATCAATTCACGTTTCTTCTCTGGAGGTACAGTATTGCGAGTGACATCCCTCGATCCCGCACCCTGATCTACTACAAGCAGTGCAGGACCACTTGGAAGAGAGAGAGTAGGCATATTCAACGGAGGTGTTATCACTGGTACAACAGGAAAGAGCGGAGGAGCAGGTGGAGGAGCAGGCGGAGGAACAGCGACAAAAGGAGGACCAACGACTGGAGGAAGAGGAATGACAGGTGGAACGATAGGAGCAGGAGGAGGAAAAACAGCAGGAAGAGGCAAAGCAGCAGGAAGAGGAACATACCAAGGTGGCGCAGTGGCACCAGGCCTTCGTTCATTTAACAATTTATTGATAAGTTCATCGGAAACATGAAAGTGTTTAGAAGGATAGATTTTCTGGATACCAAGTGAGAAAGCCCTATCCATATTTCTAGCTGACTCAGACTGTTTATCTTGGTCATACAACAACACTTTTTCAGCGTTCGTCTTATGACGACGCGCATGTTTTTCTCTACTCTTAAGCTGCTGTAAAGCCTCTTTCTTCCAATTCTGTAATACATCAAATGCTGCAGGTCTAGCTTTTTTCTTTAATAATATAGATTCTAAGTATTCAATCCGAGTAATTTCAAACTCCCATTGATTGGCCACTGAAGTTTGGAAGCATGTCTAGTTTGTCTGTGCCAAATATCATTAAACACTATACTACCAATGCCATGCTTACAGTACATAGTACAAGCCGGCGACCCCTCCTGTGGCGTCGGATGGCTAAATTCCAAAGATTGTCTGTCACTACAGAATAATGCCAATTTCCCAGGCATGTCAGAATACTGGTGTTACCTGATCAATAATTGTACCCGCGAGTGCAATTCTCCAAAACAAATTATCAGGATACTTAAGAATAGGGTCACGACTCACCTGATCAAGCCTAGGGAGTTCCGATCGGATTTCAAAGTTTTTCTAACAAATTATACCTTGTGTTTGGTGATTTCGGCAAATCTGCCCGCCTCGATATGTGGACCCTCATCAAGATGCCGACTTAAACCGCGTGCTCACCGTCCAGGGATCGGGCCGTGCAGTGCTGCTGAGGTGTCGCTTCTCATTCAGGAAGGTGCCCCTTTTACACCATCCGGTCCCGGTCCGATAGCCACATCAACCTTCTTCAACGAGCTGGCATCAATCTTGAGGGTCCCTATTCGGGCGCCATCTGTGGAAGCAAAAAGAAGATATCGAGGCTGTGTACCTTCAAAAGGAAATACACCAAACGCAGGTTATAAAGATACACAGATCTTTATTCAAAGTAGCTGAACAGTTTTCAAAGAAACAGAGTATCGGATAGCTATCAGGTCCTCAGTTCATCACAGCGAATACCAGCCGTTCGGTGTGGGAAGTGAGTGGGACTGTACATCAGAATAGCTGCACCTTTTATACACTCCAAAACATGATGTCCAACCCACTTGCAGGTTAATAAGTATTGAATCTAGGGTTTGTGCCGAGTTTGTTCCTAATTTATGCAACTATACATTTAGGGGTTATCCTTAATATATTCGCAAACAAGTTACAATAGCAACAGTGTGTCTTCAGATTTCCCGTTGAGCTTTTGCACATCTCTTTATACAATACAATACAATATAGTAAAACAAGTGTTCACATAAGATGCTCAAACAGTATTGTGCACGATACACGTTCATGGATTAGTCTCGTTGGCGCAGGTAATCCTCTATACAGAGGTCAACGAAAGACAAGGTCTCAGTACATGACCCTAACATTTGGCCTGCAGGCAGTTTACACATTAAATTGTACACAGAGGTCAAGACGGCCATGTTACATTCAAAACGACACTGTCCACCATCTTAGAATACAGGGTGACTTTAGAGAGAGAATCTAAAATGGTGGATGATCCTAAAATGGCGGCTTACACAGATCTAAGGTTAGGTCCTTGCAACGCAAATTTCCTTGCAGAGCGACTTGGCCTAGGCCAATATATATATATATATATATTCAGTAAAAAAACTTTGTTAAAGGGACGTTATGGTTAAGTTGCGCTACTAAAAACCTATGAAATTCAGTGAAAAAACGTTGTTAAAGGGACGTTATGGTTCAAATTAAAACTGAAAAACCCCTGAAATTCGGCAGTTATGGTAACATAGGCAACCATAACTCGCACACCCGTGCACTGCTAACACTAACACCCAGGACATCAAAGATGACATCACAAATGTCATTGATGACATCACTTATGACATCACATGTGCATTTACTTTTCATAAAAAACTCTGTACAAGGGATTCTTATAATGCTGACCAAAAACTGTTAAGGATCATTGGGATAAATATCATGAGCTAATTAGTGCATTAAGCAATGCATTGATATAAATAGCATTCTATTATGAAGTTCTATCCAGTATACTAAGCAACTCATGCAGAAACATAGGCAGTGTGTGCAGCATACAAGATGAAGGTGCCATATTCATAATCTTGCCATGTTGAATACTGAAATGATAACTGCTTTCTTATTAGAGTTTTGCGTACTGTGAAACATGTAATAAGTAGATAATAAAACCCACTTAATACATAATTATTACAGACAAAACACAAAGCGACAACAACACATACAAATATGAGTATATACAGGGACAGTGAAGTAAACAAAAAAGCAGAAGTAGAAGCAGAAAGAGTTCATAACCTAACTGATTGTCTTTATGCAGAGAAACTATTGCTCTGTTTCAAAGCTGCTACTTACCATATGTATGTGTATCACATGATGTGACTGCACCCAAAGGAAAGGAGAGTGAGTATAATGTATACAAATATGAGCATTTACAGGGAAGGTAGAGTAATAAAAATAAAACTATGAGAAAGTGCTGATAACCCTAATGATTATCTTCATGCACAGAAAGGATTGCTCTCTTTCAAGCCTGTGTCTTCCGCTATATATATGTTTCATATGATGTGACTTGACCCTAAGTCTACAAATATAGTACCTTTTCAATTTTTACTTCCTGACTGTTACTGAAGAAAACTATGTGGCTTCGATATGTCAGTAAAGGATAAAAAGGGAGAGCCAGCCATCTCAAGTCATCAGTGATGTCATCAATGACATTTGTGATGTCATCTTTGATGTCCTTGGTGTTAGTGTTACCAGTGCACAATGGCGCGAGTTATGATTGCTTATGTTACCATAACTGCCGAATTTCAGGGGTTTTTCGGTTTTACTTTGAACCATAACGTCCCTTTAACAAAGTTTTTTCACTGAATTTCATAGGTTTTTAGTAGCGCAACTTAACCATAACGTCCCTTTAACAAAGTTTTTTCACTGAATTTCATAGGTTTTTAGTAGCACAACTTAACCATAATATCCCTGACTTCATATACATGTAACATAGAACATACTAACCCCCTCGTAGTGATTTTCATGTCCGCGGACTACCGCCATGTCCGCGGACATATCGAAAATATGAGCGTGGTGAATATAAATTTAAATAGTGTGCCCCATTTCCCCTTTGAAGTTGGCTTTGAAAAGAGCCGTTTTTTTTTACAGATGCTTGACAGACACCTGTTATTTTGTATTTTTTTTTCTTGTTTTTTTTTCTTACTTTACTCCTAAAATCTTCACATAACCTTCTCCAAAGCAACCCTTACATTCCAAAATAGAAAGGCATTTCCCGTAAAAGATAAAGAAATGCCATCTTCTTTAAAATTAACAGCATTACTGGCATCAATATTCTCATTATTACAGAAGAACATACCAGCTCTAAGCATGAAGGCACACATGCCTCGGTTGATGACACACCTAGCAATGTTTTGCTGTGGACAAAAAACTGAACTATTGTCCCATATTGCCCTAGGTAGTAATCCAGAAAAAATTACTTTCGCATTTGTAAGGATCTTCATTACGGCTTGAACCAAGCGTTCCAAATCACCAACAAAGTAGGGGCACTGACGTTGCCCAAATGGAAAGCACCATAGTGCAAAACTACCACATGCGGACTGTTCATCGTGGCCATATCCTCACAAACTTGTACAATTACCTGTACATTGCAATCAGGCACAGTGCTCCACACCACCTCCACTCCTTTCACATAAAAGTTATTTGCGACATGCTTGCATTGAGCGTACTGTTGTAAACCATACACAAACATATCTCCAAGCACCAACACCCTGACTTTCTCTACTTCTGCCATCTTCACCACACACAGCCTCTTTCAACACAAATCCACAACCTCGACATCTGATTGGGTACAGTACAGTCTTCTTTCCATGTTGGATTTCCTGGAAAAACCCGGATGTAGCACGCCCTGTCCACGAACAGCCGCGGTGTCCGCGGACGGGGTCCACTTTACTCTCTGTGCCATTCCCTCATTGCATACAGCTAAGCGTTCACACAATACGAAAAACGTCCTCAGAACACCCCCATTTTGTGAATTTTCGAACATTTCAGGACAATTATCATTTCATTATTCAACATATTAACATTACAAATATTATACTTTCATCTTGTACTCTGCACACAATGCTATGTTTCTCCATTAGTAGCTCAGTATACTAGATAGAATCCCATAATACAATGCTATTTATATCAATGCATTGTTCAAAGCACTAAAAACGGTATGATATTTATTGCAATATCCTTGACACTTTTTTCGCAAAATTATAATAAAAATCCCTAGTACACAAATTCCATGAAAAGTACATACACATGTGATGTCATCAGTGATTTCATCAATGACATTTGCAATGTCATCTTTGAGGTCCTGGGTGTTAGTCTTAGCAGTGCACGGTGGTGGCGTGAGTTATTTTTCATAGCTTACCATAACTTGCGATTTTCAGGGGTCCTTCGGCTGTACTTAGAACCATAACATCCCTTAAACAAACTTTTTTTTAATATCACGCAAACAATATACAAACATGGCGTGCAAAAACCAACTTCTCACAGATGGCTTTACACAGAATGTTGCAAAGTAAGAATTTATGCTCGTTCACAGTGAAGGTCAGCTGCTTCCATTTTTTTCTCGGGCCCCGGAGAGGCTCACGAAGCGGACTATAAGGTTGTATTGTGTTTTGACCTTGACAGACAGAGATTGTGATGAAAGACTTCTCTTGAAGGAGTGTTGCTAAAACGTAAGAGAAGAGAAGGATGACATTTCTGAAACAAAACCACTTTTATATATTATATCACTATGCGAAAGATCGTTCGCACACGCGGAGTCGTATTTTGGGACTGCACTACTCGTAGACAATGGAAATTGCAATTGTACTGTAAGTAACCCTTTAGATTATTTTATTCCAAATATAATTACAATAGCGTAGCATTAAAGACCGCTCAAGTTGAACTTGTTCGTTGAAAGTGGCATAATGTTTTTTACCGCGCACTATCACCGCCGAATTGATCCCCTGTCCTTTAGAGGGCTCTGAAAAAGGCAGATGACACAGGGTGGGTTAATAGAAATAATTTAACCGGTCTATAGGCGGTCAAGCACTCTACTCGCTGTGCTACTTCACTGTAGCCTGTCAAGTGGCACAGCGAGTACAACGCACGCTTTGACATCCGTGCACAGCTTGCTAACGCAAGTTCGAATCCTGGCAAGGCCAAACTCAGCCTTTCAGCCTTCCGTGGTCGATAAATGAGTACCACACACCGTGGTTAATAATAAGCACCGCTTAGATACCTCACGGTTCTTAGCGCTATATGAATGGGAAAATATTATTATTTTATTATTAACATACTCCGTTGCACTATCTTCGATAGCAAATAGTTTCACACCCTAATAAATAAAATGATGATTTTTAATGAAGATCGGCTGGTGAGACTAATTTATGTTTTTTAAAACAGGTATGTGGCCCCATTTTGCCTATGTCACGATTTACAGACTCCAGCGGATGGGGTCTTCAACTGCCAGGTGCAGGTCCAAATATGCAACTTGATGACCCTCACCATTTTATGGGACAATCGCCAAGGACCAATATGCCCTTACGCAGTACTAGCGGCTACAAACAACATACCAACCAATAGGGTGGTCTAATGGCTCGTTGTTGGAGCAACCTTCCGATTATCAGAGCGACCACTTACTGCTTTTATCATAAACCAACAGCCTATCTACCGCAAAGGAACAATGCGTGGCTCAAAATAAACTTTTGCTGATCGACAGCAGAGACAATAGCAAATCGCTGAATATTCACTAAACATTTCATGTGAAATAAATGTACTTTACCAAATGTACAATCCTGCTGTTTACTTTTAAACCACAGTTTCATATTCCGAATTGTGGCGCACTGAGCTGTAAGCTGATCTAACACCCTCTGTACCGCAAAGGAACATCGCGTGCCTCAACATGAACTTTTGTGGATCGACAACAAAGACAAATGCAAATTGCTGAATATTCTCTAAACATTTGATGTCAAATAAATGTACTTTACAAAATTTACAATCTTGCTGTTTGCTTTTAAATCACTGTTTCATATTCCGAATTGTGGCGCGCTGTGTTGTGACATAATATGTGTTGTCTTCTGGGTTCTGTGTAAAGTCACTTAGGACTGCAGAGGACTGGGCGCGTTTGATGACGCACCCTGTAACGTCACGGAGAGAGGCGGGGAATATGAATGCTTTGATAATATCAGGCTTAGGGGCGGGAGATATGATTTAGTGTCGCAAAAGCAAGTCAGCCAGGTCAATAGCGCCAGTCATAGGATTATCACATAATGTCGGCGCACACCAGCCGGATTTATCGTTTCTTTAGTGGACAAAAAGTCGGTTGACGACCATAGGAAATTGTACTATTAGCGGACAAAAGGAGAGGTCTTAATACACTTTCACCCTGACAACGAACAATACAAACAGCGTTCTCAGAACACCCCCATTTTCTGTAATTGCAACCATTTCGGGACACCGCAAGTGTTCTTAGAACACATTCAACTAGACAGATTACAATAGGGACAGCGTCCTGAGGACACCACCAGTTTGTGTATTTACGAACAATTAAGTACACCGCGAGTGTTCATAACTCATTTTTACCTTCCTTGCAAACAAAAATGACACATACTCCGTCCTCTAAACACCCCACCATTTCGTTTATTTACAAAATGTCAGAACAGCCGCGTTCTCCGCGGACAAATCGAACGCAACAAAAACGTCTAGCACATAAAAAACAAAACATTGAACCTATCTCATACTCCCCCACCCTCCCCAAACACTCTTACACAGCAACACACGGCGCTAAATACAATTTTTTATCCACGTTTCACTGCGCTGTACGCGGTCGACGGCGAATACAAGATGATACAGAAAATCTGACGCACTCTACGCACCTCGCCGTCCAATCAGCGAACACGTCGCATGTCCGCGGACATGACGCAAGGCCATGGGCCAATCGGGGTGCTGTCCGCAGAGCAAACAGGGAAGTCCGTCCGCGAAGCGAACACAGATATCACTAATTTTTTTGCCTTACGTTTTGGTCATTTTATAAAAAACTACTGGACGGATTTACACCAAATTTGCAAAAGCACGCTTTCGGGACCAAGCCCCCGCTCCTGCCGCAAATTTGGTGTAAATCCATCCAGCAGTTTGGCCTGTGGCCGTGCGCAAAGTTTTTTCCCATTATGTCTATAGGACAAAAAAAAGTTTTGGGACCCCCCCTATAACTTTGCCCCCCCTGGACGAATCCTCACCAGACTTTGCAAATAAATTCAGCGTGACCCAAATACTTTTTTTGCAAAGTGTGGTGAGGATCCGTCCAGGGAGAGCGAAGTTATAAGCCACCCAAAAAGTGCTCTTCCTATGGAAACAGCAACTTAACCATAACTACATGGCCACTGCTGTGGCCATGAAATACACGATCTAGAGGGTATAATATGATTTCCCGTTCAACAGCAGGAGCACCAGCACCGTTGTTTCCAGATGGGCAAACTTGTAATGAGGCCCATAGTCGTTGTTATAACCTTGAGAAGGTACAGTAAGAGCTGAGAACCTTTGTGAATCACAGGCCTGGGGAGATCAGCTCTAGCCAATCAGAGTGCAGACTCCTAGGGGTGGGTAGCAATGGGCAAGAACCAATGGTAAGACCTCACACTGCAACATTGTTAGAGATAGCAATTTGGGAATGGACCAGGCCAGCCACCTAACATGCGAGAACCAGTAGATTAACATGTGTAGTGTCCACTATAGGTGGACTATTACTCAATACCCAATCCAGTAGTGCAATAGGTTTTCTGGAGCGGGGCCGGGGTTGTGACATCACTCTGATGCAACTTTAGGACAAAACTGGCCTGGGAGTCAGGAGACGTTGAGTGGTCCAAAGATTTCTTTTATCCCTGTACTGATCCCTGTTGTTTTGGCTGTAATAAACTACAGTTTGAACTTGCTGTCGGACTGGGTCTAAGTTCCATTTGGGGGAAGGTGTTGGGGCGTTCCAAGAGTTCGCAAACTACTAATGGCCCTCCAGTCTACCTGGGAGTTCATCCCAACAAGTTGGTAGCAGAGGATGGTTGGCTGCATTGGCCTGGAACTAGGTTGGCTCATTTGCCGCCAAACCTGAGAGGCTGCGGTGCCTTCACATATTTTTAGAGAGACGGGAAAACGCGTGCCCGTTTAAAGGTCATCAGGAGCCCTTTGGAAATCATCCTGCCCAAGATCAGCAAGTTGTCCAGTCAGACCAGGACGGGGAGACAAGCACCTTGATGGGGACCCGGCAGTGGAGCAGCACCAGCACAGCATGGAAGGTAAGTATTGATCCAGTACTCCAGAACTGTGGGTGTGAGGGAGGTTATTGAGTATTGCGGAGTATTGTTCAGTATTCTTTAGAAGTGTTACAGTATTGTTTAGGGTTGCTGTTGTGAGTAGGGACAGGAGCGGAGGTAGAAGTACATTTTCTATGTTTAGGGCACATTCAGTCTTAGAGGTAAAAGGTTCTGGTGAATAACCGAGAATATTGACTTAAAGGCTTGGATGACAGAAGTCAGGTAAGTAAGTTATTCCTGTGGGTTGGGCGTATTAGCTCGGTTCATAGATGAAGGTATCCCCAGGTTGGGATAGCAAGGGAGCTAGACTAGATTGCGGAAGGTGAGATGGCTGGTTAAGTCTCCTGGAGAGATCACAAGAGAATTTTGTTATACTCTGCCTGGAGAGCAGGAAGACAGCTGTGGGGGTTTTGTGTGGGTTTGGGAGTAAAAGGTTATTATAGTGTGCGTGTGATCCTTGATTTACCTATATTGTTTTGATAGCTTGGTGATGTCACCCTTAGGTTTGTATATAGGACACAGAGAATTTGAGAAGGAGGAGCTAGTATTGAGAACGTGGGATTGGCAGATGAGGTGAACCAGTGGCGGTGCACGGAAGGTGCATGCACAAGATTGTGGTTGTGTGTCTGAGGAGGCAGCGATTGTGAAGGAGGGGTGGTGCGCAGAGCATGCCTGATAAGCTGTAGAGCCAGAGGGGCTCCTAGAAACTGGACAGTATTACCATTGCATTGTGACATTTATCCCTGAACAGCAAATTATCAAAACCCTTGACTTGAGGTCAAGTAAAATGTATTGAAATGTGTCAAGGTAACAGTGGGGGGACTACTCCCCTTCAGCATTTGTGTAAGATACTTCTGCCTTATAAGGAACAAATATGCAAATATAGCATAGAATGGTCCAACAGTATAGAAGTTAAATTAACAAAACCGTGGCCACCGTGTGGAAGTTTCTCCAAAGACGTGCAGCAATAGCTTTTTACATACATACAGGGTGCCTAGAAGGGTAAGAAATTGTTTCAGGAGGGAGAAAGGGATGGCGCGGGGCATCAGTGGATGCTAAACCAAGGGGAGGTGAAGGACCAAGGGACTCATCCCTCTGCACCTCCCCCTGCCCCTCCAAGTGTAGTATCTGATGACACAGACGATGAACAAGGAATGTATCCAATGAGGGAACTAAAGGCAGCACGGGGGTATTCAAAGCCGACATATAAGCCACCACCATATACTAAAGAGGATAAGCAGAAAGGTGCAGGACAACCAGCTAGTGATGCAGGGGTGGGCAATGAGGCACATCAGCGCGCGAAGGAGGAGTTCGAGGGCATAAGCATGAACAAATGGATAGTAGTGCATGTACTCTTAAAGCTTCAAGCGAAGACAAATGGAGAGGCAGAAGGAGCGACTGAGGCAAAAGAAAGCTTGAAGAGGGACAGCGACACAACAGATTGGGCAGAACTGATGGAGGAGGAGGATAGAAGGGAGAAGGAAAGGGAAGAGAGATTAGAGCGCGAGGACAGAGAGAGAAGAAGAGAGGAGAATCTGGAGCGGGAAGACAGGGAGCGAAGAAGGGAAGAAGAGAAGGAGCATTTGGAAAGGGAGCGGGAAGAAGGAATAGAGAGGGATCTCAACGAGAGGAAGAGAGCAGAAAGGGAGATGAGGGAGAAAAGGCAGAGAGAACTGGAGAAGGCAGAGAGACAAAGAGAGATAGCAGAGCAAGAAATATCAAATAAGCAGAGAGGGATGAGAGGAGTCGCAGTTGGCCAGATTGGTGAAAGAACAAGCATGCAGGGAGGAGGATGAGCAAGCAATAAGGGCGGTGAAGACACAGGCAGCAGTGGATAGGGACAGAAATAAACGGGGGGAGGACAGAAGGATAGAACCAGACAGCATAAACTCACGAGGCCGGAGCGAGACAGAGGTAAGTGCAGCAGGCCTAGGGGGCTGGGCAGGAGGTAGAAAATATGATTTAGTAGACATCAACCTTAGCGTGAAACCCAACACAGACTTGACATCAAGGAGACTAAGTTTTGCCAATGATTTTTGTAGCAACATGGACACAGGATCTGAGAACGAGGACAAATACAGTGGGGAAGAGAGGGGGAGCAGTACCGATCACAGTCCACGGGGCTGGGACAGACAAACAGGTGTCATGGGAGTTTAGGACACATGCCCAGGGAGGAGAGGAAGGTGGCTCAGATGAGCAGACATGACAAGCAGAAGATCTTTGCCCCTCACAAAGCACTCATGTTAACAGACTGAGGGATCTCCCTGGATGTAGGAGGGGGACACAGCCATAGCTTGCTCAAGAGGACGATTGCCCAGAGCGTATGACAATAACAGGAGAGTACCCACATTGGAACCAGTAGATATGTACACAGACTTTGAGGATGAGAGAGGGCCTTGACAAATAAGACTGTACCGAACGATGCCTGAGGTGGTGACAGCATATATGCAGATGCCCTTATTGGCGAGGGGAGGGTGAGACCTCAGTACATGCTGTGGAAGCACACAGACAAAGAGAATGTGAAGTGTAGGTTACCATCATTGAGCGCAGGAGCGGGGAAATGGATTTATGAGATGGAGAAGATGACTGCTGGCAGTAGGGGAACTAAAGGCAGAAATAAACATTTGCATGCAAGTAGGCACAAAGTTGTTTGAGGCACACAATAGTCTGCAGGGTCTAAGAGCTTTTTCTATGAATTGGACCCATAATATTTAATTGTTACTTGTCGCTGTGCTCACATATCCTGCTTAATGGTGCAAAAAGGAAGCTAACTAGTTCAGGGAGCTACCTGCTATGCGCAGCCTGAGTTTGGTAGAATAGGATATCATGGTTGATTGTATCACATGCTACTGACAAGCCAAATAAGGCGAAGTTGTGTTTGGAGCAGTTTTTTTTAAGAGTATTAATTCAGTACCCCTTGATGGCATGAGACCAGACTGCTGATTGTGGAAAAATGCTGTTCTTTTTTTTGTGGCATGTTTGTTCTTTTATTCTGCCCCCTTAGTCTACCTGTAGCCAAGGGAGTGCTTCCAAGGCCACCATGAGGTTACCATATGTGCTGAATGTCAGACATAAACATGTTTTGGGCAGGCTGGCATATTTGCCATGGCTTCACTCTTGTGATTACCACTCTGTGATTAGTGTGTAGAAGAGGAAAAAAATTGTTGTGCATGTTAAGTTTATCGATTACGTCTTTTGTAATGATCTTCATATGCTGGATAAAAGGGTGCTCCACATTCATTGTGATGCCTGGAATACCAATAAGTTATGGTAGCAATCACATCACAGCTGGGGGTGTACATGGCCGGTAACGGCCCGCCAGCCCAAGACTAGGCAGGCCCGAGATAAGTGAGAGCTGCAGGCCGTTAATGAACTGTATGCCCCGGGGTGCAAATAGTTTGTTTGCCTCGGGAGAAGGGCTCTGCACTATTGTGGGAACCCAATCTAAAAAAAAGATGTCTGCCGTCATTGGAAAAGGGACTCAGTCCCTTTTCCATGTCCACGGCTGCCACAGGTGGGTGGAGTGTTGGGACCGAAGCACAAAGCTGTAGTCCTTCAGGTAATTTGGGAGGGGTGGGAGTCAGGAAAGGGTATGTTTTGTTTTGGGGTTTGGGGGAAGGGTGGGGAGGCAACAGAATAAAAATTATGGTGCCACCCGGGGCACAGCTGCCACAGGTGGGTGGAGTGTTGGGACCGAAGCACAAAGCTGTAGTCCTTCAGGTAATTTGGGAGGGGTGGGAGTCAGGAAAGGGTATGTTTTGTTTTGGGGTTTGGGGGAAGGGTGGGGAGGCAACAGAATAAAAATTATGGTGCCACCCGGGGCACAGCCTCGGGTGGCTGTAAACAGTGGTCTGGTACCCTGTGTTTTCTCGCACACTGTTCAGCCACCTGATTGGCTGAGTGCCATTACCCGGGTGCAAATATTATTTATTTCCTGAATTAGTAGCATAGATAAAAGCAGAATGTTTAGCAGTATTTCACCAGCCACTAGAACCTCCATTTTTAAAAGAAGCACACTTTCCTTCATCAGGTGATTGATGCATAAAGTATGTGTGTTATCTTTCCCAAAGAGTCTGGCGATCGAGATCTTGTCATCGTGGTTGTAGATCTGGACGACCACGGGTGTTTTTTGATGACCAGTGCTAGGATCCAAATTAGATAAGGCACAGTAACAGGGATTCCAGGACAATCCTTGAAACCCTCATCCATTCGCTCATGCAGGTGAAACCCATCTTCCTGAATGTGACGTATTCTACAGAGAGATATAGTTCTATGAGGGGTCTTTGTCTAAGGAAGTTGGGATGTCCTCTCAGATACTGTCTTGCATGATTTCTGATCCTTGTGATGTTCTGCATCTCATCAAGCAGTCATGCAGAAAGATATTTGTATCTAATTATTACTGAGGTTGCTTTGCAACATAACTTTTCCTTGAACTAGTCTGGTACGGTTGTTTGGAGATGGGTCAGTATATAGAATACTTCATCAATTCACTAAGTGGCTTCAAAGAAGATGGGTGATCTTGGAATCATTGAATAGCATGGTGATTGCGAGGAAGGAGAATCAGAAAACGCTTTGAGGCTGATCTACATTATTCAAACAAATGGCAATACTGAGAATCATGGTTGCTTGGTTGGGCAGTATTGGGAGGAAAGAGATTTGTGAGTTGCTGATTGAAGACTGGGTGTTTGCTTTTCTTGGAGAGTGGAAAATGAAGGTGATAATCTTAATGTAGTTGAATTACACACAAGTTGTTCCTTAGATTCCCAAGTTCAGCAATCTCTTGGTAGACCTTCACTTCTCGCAGGGAGTACGGTGACTCCTACATCTGATTTCAGTAGCAGATGCATTTCCTGAAGGTAATGATAATGATTTGTTATTTATATAGCGCTTTCTCAAAAGTGCATATTTGCATACAATTATTTATCACCCAACTGAAGTTGGTTGATGGGCTATTATTAATTTGGCTTTACCAATCAGCACCAAAACACATATTGACAATACACTCCATAACTTCACTCCTATGTTTACATCAATGCAGTGATCATTTCAATTCTTAGAACTAAATATCAGGGTTCCAGAAAAATGAATGTTACACTTGACCCAGTGTACCTACCACAAGAAGATTTAACTGTGGGATTCATATACAAACAAAGCATTTTGTGTCTGTTTGCACCCCCTTGTTCGATGAGTACTTTTGTACCTTGTTTAGTCATAGTGAAACAAAGTTTTTTTTAACAAACTATGTCTTGTTCAATTGTTTAATTGTGTCATGTTGTTTGTAGGGCATTTGTCGCCCCCCTGCTTTTATCCACACAAATATTAAAAGTGAATTTATTTTTTCTAATTAAGTGCCTGCATTGGGTTCATGATGTCCTGTAGTAGTACGATGGGCCGTGTCTAGTCTGTGAGCGTTACGCTGACACATTAGGGGACCGGAAAGAGGGGTAATCAGACTCACTCTCTGTTATTTCTTCTTTGAATGAATTCCCTTTGAGTTCTGATCCCCCGAGAAAAGAAGTTTGGGAATTTACCTGGTTTAAGTAATCACCTACCACAAGAAGCCACATCTGACACTAGATGCCTGATTTAGAAAAGCGTTTTCCAATGGGGCAATCCCATTGAAAAGTGCGTTGTAAATCAGGCCCTCGTACTCTAAAGGATAGTGCTAAGTAGATGCTCAATGATACCAGGCAAAACAATATGGCGATATCAAAGGGGTTAATGTGGTAGGAAAACCAACATGAACATAAAAGTTTTATTTTCTACTAAACGTGCAACTAACGTCAAATCAAACTGATACTTAATATGGGCCAGTAATACAAAAAGGTTGGCTAGGTGCAAGTGCAATTTCGAGGTGCATTATTAAGGTCCTGGATTATGATGTGTGCCCAGTGCTTGTTCTATAGTAGCACATATCTAAGTGGCTGTGTTTTCTTTCAGCTTTTGCTGTTAGAGAGTGAATCTTTTTGGGATGTGTCTTGTTGTAACACTTGCACACTCCTCGGCAGGACTAACAGCACAAGCATACATCTTGATAGCACATTATTTTGGGGTTTATTCACGCAAAGTCCCTGATCACATTAACATTTTGGTTAGAGGCAACCCCATATACAGCAGGGTTGTGGCAGCAGAGCTCCTGGTCAGAAGCACCCAGGTAGGTTGAAGGTGCATACTTCTCAACTTTGAGATTCAGTGTACACCTTGGATAGGGCCTTTTGCCAAGTTTGCACTATGCTGTAGTGGCCAACATAATGAGGCTATTCCTTCTTGGGTGATCCTCACGCGAATGTTGGGGAGCATTATATTCTTCTAGATTCTCAGAGTCTCACTTCTCTCTGTGCAGTCTGTCTTTTATAGACATAGTCATGTGGTTGGCAACTCGGATACAAGTATTCATCATTACCTAATGTGTTCTTAATGTCAAGTCAGGTGGAGCAGGTTTCCCCGGAAGCAATTTTAAAGAATTTGAAGTATTGAATTGACAAGGCCAGGTGTGATAGGAAGAGTTTGGTCCCTAAACTTTACTATGTGGCATAAAGAAAACTTGATCCTTGTTTATCTTTGGATTCTCCATGTGACACTGTTCTGAGGGGAGCGTACATACCTTTACCACAAATGCTTTCCATTTAGACATCATACAACCTGGAAACAAATGGACATAATTGTTCCCCTCACCGCACTCACGCAATCAATTGCATGTATTAGCTTTGATGCAACTCCACTTTGATAATGACTGCATTTAGTACATACTTAAAGGTGACCAAAACAAGTATAATAAGATAGTCCAACCAGATGTGGCCCCATGCGTCAACACAACAAAGTATTAAGCAGCATTTATTAAAAAAAGAAAAAACCTTTCGAGAGCACAGACTCCCCACGCGCTACATCACAGACACTTTGCACTGGTACGAGTACAATTTTAACAGACAGCTAAATAGGACAAAAATTGAATTGGAACTAGTGCAAAACATAGGGAGTTATTTCCAACAAAGTGTATATTGCAGTGCGGGGACCAGCTTTATTTGCACTTGCATGGAAAAGGTAAGCCCGTGTGCAATATCTTCTTCCTTCTTCAGAAAAAGTGTTAATGCCTCGACAATCAACAATTGAGGGAAGCATTTGCAATGCATTGATTTGACATCTGCCTGTTCTACAAGGCGTAAAGCTCAGATGGGTTCTTTGGAATCCATTTGTTTTATGGCAGCATGAACATACATCCTTGCGTTAAACCAAGTAGATTACAGAAACTCTGCACCAGTAGAAGTGCAAAGTCACACTGTATTAGCACTAGCGTAAACATTTCCCTTTTGCAAGGTTCTGTAATCTGGCTCGTGGTGTTTTGTAGCTGAGCAGGTAAGCATGACAGACAAGCTAGTTGTTCTCTGCCCCAACTCCGCTTCAAAACAGAAAGAAAAACCCCTGGAAAGAGAAAAAGGTGCAAAGACAGGTGTAGATGTGAAATGACTGCCTGTACACCTTTTGTTCTGGTGATTGTTTTACACCTTCTTTCTGATCCACGTTACTCAGAAAGCGACCTATGACAACACATTTTTGCAACAGGCCAATGTTTTCCCTAGCGCTAATACCATGGCCTATATTTTGTTTAAGTTGGTCTTTACTCATGGTCGAACTCAGAGCATGTGAAATTGAGCGCAATTTAAATATTTCCACCACCTGTGGCCAGATTATCTAACATTTGCACCAGTGCTAAAAAGATGAGCAAATGCTTTATTAATACAAAATGGCACAAATAGATTTTGTTACAATCAATATCATCTAAAAACGTTTGCACTAAGGCAAAAATGAATCAGACTGTTTTGTGTACAATGTTTGTTGCATAGCATAAAATAAAAGTTGTTTACTACGTTTCTTTTCACAGTACGCAGCAAACATAGCGGGCCAGATTACAGAAACTTTGCAACGGTGCAAGTGCAAAATTGCACGGTATTAGCACTAGGGCAAAGTTTGCCCTATGTTTAAACACACTGGGACACTATTGCACCATGACAAGTGCAGTTTGACATATTAAAAGCACCATGGCAAAAATTGCCCTAGTGCAAAAAAGATACGTTTTTGATGCATTTTTGCATCAGGGCAAAGTTTGCCCTAGTGCTAATACCATTCCGTATTAGCATTCGGGCAAACTTTGCCCTGGTGCAAAAATGCTGTAGAAATGTATCTTTTTGCACTAAGGCAATATATGCCCTGGTGTTTTTAATATGCCAAACTGCCATTTGTCATGGTGCAGTAGTGTTCTAGTGTGTGCCACTGTTTTTAAAAATAGGGCAAACTTTGCCCTAGTGCTAATACTGTGCAACTTTACCCTTGCATTGGTGCAAAGTTTCTGTAATCTGGCCCCAAGTATTAATTTTGCCCAGGCGAAAATATTTTTAGATAATACCGACTGGAGCTAAATCTTTTCGCTCCATTTCGTATTATCAAAGCAGCAAAATTGGTGTTAAATTCATGTTACACAAGAAGTGTAAAAGGACCATGCACAGCGTTTAAATAACCCAGAGAAATGCTTCAGTTATCACAACTTGCCCTCTAACACCATACAGTCTGTTTCGACACAGTTTTGAAAAGCTGGCATTTCAATTTGATACGAATTTGAAAATGTAAATCCCATTTTTCCGTAGGAGCTTTCGAAGCAGCTGAAAGGTTAGAATGTATCAGACCAGGGACAGCGTGACATTGTGCACACCCTTCCCTGGTGGGTGTTAGAAACATTCTCCACCCACAATAACTCTAGTGTGCAGCATTTTATGTCCCCCACAAAGCATGCATTCATGATAGCCACGCTATGCTAACAATTCGACTTCATTTATACAGTTGCAGAAAAAAGATAAATGCTTGCACATACATCACTTGTAGTAAAACAGAACTATTCGCCAGGGGTGTCATACATGAGCATCACACTTTCTTAGTGGAAATACTTTTGTTTTATAGCAAGACGGAATCATGGTACAAGGTTTAGTCCCAGAGCTCAGAAATGACAAGGGCAGTGATGATTGGGTGATCAATTCTATATGCTAATACAGACTGGCTCATATTATTATTATTCGTAGTAGTAGTAGTGGTTGTTTCATGATCTCTTCAAGTAAATTCACCCCCATGAATTTGATATTATTTGAAAATTGCTAACTTTGTTATCAACATTGAATCTTAACTGATAGCAGACTATGAAACAAGCAACTTGGAGAGTAGAACTACCAGTAAGGCTTAAGGCGTTCTCACTGATCTCTCACTGGTTCCAGTAACTTTCTTGCACAGTTGTTAACAAGACCCCTGAGATCTATTTAAAGCTCCTTTTGAAAGTTTCATCAAACGGAGCTGTACGCATACGCAGGAAACACATACGCACAAGGAAAAAGAGTCAAGAGACGAACAATTCAAGATTCACACAATATTAAAATTGAAAAACACTATTAATTAAATGCTGGTACAGCTGTGTGACGACATAGAAATAACAGGCAAACACATTACTTTAATAATTTTTTCTAGGTGAGACAATGAGGCAGAAATCAACTAGAGCACTAGAAAAGCCTGAGATGGCCACATCGTCATTTCCCACTTTAACATAGAGGCATCTCAGGAAATTCCCAATGGCTGCGTAGCTCCTCGAGGTGATGGAGGCACAGGTAGCTGGAGAAAGGGACAACAGTGGGGGGTGGCACCATGGATGTCCAAGTCCGGGGTTTGTCACCATTTGTATGTCTGACCAACACATATAACATGGAAACCATCCAGGCCACCTCGGATTATATCTAGGAAGATGTAGAGCCCAACAGTAGTATATATACTTCCATCCCATCCCTGCTAAGATGGCTGCTGGAGTTCCACAACTGTGAAACATGCTCTTACAATCACTGTCACTCAGAAACACAGGTTATCCGATGAATGTTTTCTAAAACTAAAATACTAAGTTCTTATAATGGATGGCCAGGGGAAACACATATGCTTCCCAACTGACAAGCACACTATTGAAAGCATAAAGGTGTACTTCTATACCATTAATGCACTGCCCAATATTTTCAGAGCACTGGACTGCACCCTTAAAGTTCACAATCAAGCGAAGATATGGAAGGGAGTGCACCACAACATAAGCATACAGTATGCTGTGACCATTAAAATTGTGTGAAATGCATACTAGTGCATAATGTACGTCTGTGCCTGGTGGCCTAGCTGCATATTACAGATTATGGACACCTAGTGCACCAAATGTCTTATTGCCTTGGTATACAAGCTCAGCCCCCTACACCAATGTATCCATATGGACACACCCGCTCTTCCAGAATGTGTGTGCACACAAACACTCATATGAACACACCTACCCCAAACAATCAACCAACCCCCGAGATCCACAGAGCAGTTCAAATGTACAGAGCAACACCGGAGTAAACCGTAGTCCACACTTTTCAGATTGGTACCATGTGTATGAAAGGGAAATGCCACTGAAGGCAACAATAATGCACACTCATAGGACATTGCCTAAATCCAATGAAGCATTATCAGGATGAATGCCTGGCATAGGAGCACAATGGAAATGACACTCAGATAGCAATGGATGGCGTCATGTATGCACATGTTGGGCATGTGAGATATCCTCAAACCATTTCACAGAAGAATGTGAAAACACAAAGCAAATTTGGCTGTCTACCATGCCACCAAAACCTGCAAAGTTGCTAGAGCAATGTTAGAACGTACCACACTTTAAGCCCTGCAATGTGCCATTCAGGTACAGAAAATCGAAATTTCTGGCTTTCACAAAATTCACACAATATGAGTCATACTATAGAGTTTCCCGGCATAGTGTACAACATTGCACTATGGTGCAATGTTCCCATGCTACCCTAGGAATAGGATATTGGTGGAGTGTGAGAAACCTGAAGGTGTCTGACCCGTTAGTCCCCAGGGATTATTCATCCAGGTGGCCAGGACATGTTGGATGCAGTTCCTGCGGCTGGACCAGTGCCCGAGGATCCCCTGGATGGGGATCCTTAGGGAGTGGAAGTGGGACACCGGATGGTGAGACACGGTATTCCCTTCCCTTTAACACCTTTTTTCCATCCTACCAGTAAGGATATTTAGAAACTTGACAGCACCCCCCACGCTTTCCCGACATGGATATTTCTCATGTGCAACTCACCGTTAGCGACAACAGACGAACACCTCCCTACCCAACATTCCCTCTGTTATCATGCCCCATTTCAGAACACATACCGTTACCCCCCCCAAATTCCAACAGATACAAACACGGAAGCGAGGATTTGGAGAACCGGGAGAAAGCAGTTACATATGTCACCCCATGCTCTATAACTAGAGTACTTCTCCCACTTTCCCAACAATATTTTACCGGATTTACTAGTAAAAACTACAGTCCCCATAATTCCTCCCCTCTGTTCTTTTCTTAAGTCACTGAGACAAGGAGAAGAGAGAGTAGGAGGATGAAGATTACCAACAGGGAACCTCAGACATAGAAAACAGACTCCCCACTTTCTACAGCAGACGGCCCCAGTAATGTGGCTAGGCAAAGTCAGGCCTCCCTTTACAACTATGCACACCTGAACCTAATAACCACTCCCAGGAAGTATAGAAGGCGGAGCAGGAGGGTGCCAGAAAGCCAGAGAGAGACCCACAGAGGTGAGAGGAACATGGAAGCCCTGGAGGAGGAAGGACTGCCCAGTCACTGAGCCTGACTGCGCAGGGGAGGCTGCATTGTGGAGTGGAAGCTGTGCCTCTGGGAAGCCTAAACCAACGGCAACTGCAAGTATCCTCTCCTGGGTGACAAAAGGAGAGCCCAGGACTATAGGCGGTAGCTGGCAAGACCCTGACCCCAGGTAAAAAACCCTGAGTACTCCTGCTGCACCTGAAGCCAGAGAATACACCTTCGGGGAGCTGTGAACTAGGAGCAAAATATCCCGAAGTGACTTGTGGGACTGGAAGTCCAAAGACATTTTCTACAGTTTTTGGCATAGATCGAAGAGGGGTTTGAGCCCTGCCAAAGGAGACCGTTGGTGAACTTTGAGAAGGGCCCGAGTCCGACAGAGGGAGACCCAGTGGTGAAGAAGAAAAATGAAAACCGAATCTTCCAAACAGCCAATGAGTCGAAGGCAACATGCACAACGCTGGTCACCTGAGTGAAAGTAAAGTAGCAAAAGAGATTTCATACAGAGTGGTCCGGCACCATGTGGGTGCTCATTTGAAAGTCTCTGCTAGGTATCCACCTGAGAGTGCAAATTGTGTTTAAACTGTGATGTAAAAGGCAAGTGTGTACCCGACTGACGAATGCCAAAATTATAAAGTATAAAGTCGAAGTGGTCCTGCAACGGATCAAGCAAAATCCCATGCACATTCAAAAGTCCTCGATAGCAAATATGAAGCTGAGATTTTTCCGAGCCCAGCTGAGGGAGACTAATCACCAAAGGGGATCTCAGCTCAATGCAGGGGGTTCTGGGGTGAACCGGGTTTCACCGAAAGGCGATTGTAGTTGAATCGCCCCACTTGGACACTTGTAAAGCAACTTTTTGTTTAGAACTTTTTGTTTGTTTGATACATTAGGCCCTCTGAGTCAAGAGCCTTTTGGCTACCTAAGACTTGTACATAGAACGCCATGATATTGGTATTGGAACTGTGTCCTCATTCGTAAGAAGCCAAGAGTGTGCTGCGCTCGAGTGAACCGCCTTATCCCGTGCTGAAAACGTGGGAAAGGGAGACCCATGGTCTGAACTTCCTGACTTATTCTTTGTGAACACTTCTTTATTTCTCTTGAACATTATCCCACACTATTTGTAAGTTAGCGGTAAGGATAGGCAATAGAGTTTTTAGTATAAGCTTTTTTATTTTGATAAGACACCACCAGGATGATATTATTATTTGATGGTCGTAGCTTGCTCCCATCTTAGATTTAGGTTTAGATAGACGTTTATCACAATCTTGTTAATAGTCCAATAAACAACCTTGAACTGTGGTCACTTGTTAAACTGTCACCTCTTACAAAAGGTCAGTCTGCACTTAGCAAGTTTGAATCAAGGCAGGCCAATTCAGCCGTTTAGTCTTTCAGATAGAACTTTTAAATTGGCAAACAATAATTGGTATTTTTATAGCACTTAGAAGTAGGAGTAATTCAGAATGATGTGCCACATAAACACCTGGTATTTTTATTATCCAACAAATATAATTCTCTAAGGATGTATGTGCACCAGAACTGGACATTTACACTGGCATATTTACCCTCTGGTACAGCTTCCCCTCCCAGTCCCATCTCGTCTGATGCTATGCAGCGAGCCTCCCCTTATATCCAGGAAATGAGAATGAGGACAGCCCCTGCCCACCAAAAGAACGACAGATGCCGCAGCCATTGCCTCCTCACATCCAAATCCCAAGAATCTCCGACTAAGTGTATACAGTTCAAGGTTACACGCACTTTGTTGGGATGCAGTTTCAATGGCCCAAATGTGAAAGTACAAATTAGGAAAATCCCTATAGAATTGACTATGGGCCTATTAGAGTGCCAGTGGGCTTAGTCACAAGTGCACCATTCCTATGCTGTGTAAGTAGTAAGGGGGATAGATACATTTCTGAGAGCATTCCATGAGGAAATGTAGGACAGCAACATATAGTAGAAGTCACACTGAGAGTATAGATTATGTGACATAATTCAGCAGGTAAATAGTGTGCAGAAGTGCATTAGGGTTGAAATACAATCATAAGCAGATAAAGGTGCAAAGGGAACCATAAGTAGTTGGAAAAGCTTTCTTTTATAATGTTACAGGTAGTAGCTATAAAGCACAGTACAAATATGTTTAACAGCCCATTGACAGCATAGCATCTATATTGTACATTCAAGAAATAGGCTCCAGAGTAGAAGCAGTTTACTGGGCTATTTGTGTTTATTAGACCACAGCGACACCTGGATTATTCCCTGCAGTAAAATACACTTTATACAAGTTAGATGGTGCATGGTCAATGCCAGTGCCCTTGGAGGTATGGTGAAGAGCCGTGCAGGAATTGTTTAGGAATTAAAGGGGAACAGCTGAAAATCAGTACAACTAAATGTTGCAACTCAGAGCTGAAGTTTCAGCAGGCAAAGGACACCGGTTGGTGAGAATATGGTAATGCTGAGTGGGGGCCAGAAAGTGGCAGATCAGGCTGTGAACATACTCCTGGTGGAAAAAGGTCACTTAGTATGGAACTGCAGGTAGGTATTTAGGTACATGGTTGGCACATGAATGGAGGAACTGGGAACATGACAGCAAAGGGAAATAAGTATTTGAGCAAGGAAGGGGACCAAATAATGGACCATGAGGAGGTGGGTGTAGAAATACTCCTGCCCCCCACATCAATGCTGTCTAGAAAATCCAAGTAAATTAAAGCACACACAAAAACTAAAGAAACTATTCTCCAACCAAGCGGTGTTGAGTAGGGTTTCCTAGGAAGTCACTGTTTTCCATGGGAGAAGGAAAGAGGTGCAACATGCATCCAAAGAGAAGTCGCAAAATTAAGTGTTTGTTGTACAGTTACAAGGCCAACACAGGGTGCAAACGTTCTGATCAAATGGGAAAATGATGAGTTATTAATTTCTTAAATGCCACACTGTCTGCACCTCCCAGGGGATTGGTAAAGAATGAGGGGTGAAGCACACCATGAGACACCCAGAGGTGGGACAACCAATGGAGAAGGGGCTCGCAAATAGCAAAATGTATCACCAGAGTTAGCCAATGAGAATGAAGAACCTTACCTAAGGAGGATATTAAGTCATAATTACAGGACTGATTCTGGTCTGGTCATGAGGGAGAGGATTGAGCCAATAGGGCTAATTAATGTATATGTTTCTTTAGGGAACTTAAATTGTCAGTCAATCCATGCGTAAGGATTTACATGTGGTTGAAACAATGTCAAAGGATATGTCATGTCTCCTTTCCTATATATAGTGCCATTTAATGAAGATGCATTGAATGAAGCTTGTCTTTTATTCCTGGCCGAAATTGCAATTAATAAACGTTTGTTATTCTTGCAAACTCATGCACTCATTTTTGCCCTTAGGATTGATTTTTACATGTTGCACGTTCTGGGCCAACCTTACATTTTTGGTGCCCCTGCAACGTGATTCCAGGCCCTTCGGATGAGCTGGGAGCTCCCCCGCCTCATGTCCTGGGCCGTGGCACCTACCTGCAGAGAGTAGAATACATGCACATAATGAAGGGGCCAGCTGGCTCTGGGTTTAACCGATGGCTTGCCTGATCGCTGGAGGTTTGGCGCTCCGCCCAGTTATGCCGGCCTTTCTGGGGGAGACACAGCATTGAAAGACCATGGAAGAACAGACAGAGTGTCAGTGCACATGTGCAGGACCAACAAAAGAGGGGTGTGAGTATTTGAGTGTGAGTAGAAAAGAGTGTTGAAAGGAGAGCCACATGTTTTTTTGGGAACATTGAAAAAAGAGAAGAGGGATCCCATAGAGGGAAGCGTTACATTGCAGTAGTAACATATTGAGATAAAGATTCCCTGGAGAGAGGCCAGCGCTGCACAGTAAGAAGTGAAGATCCTGTAGTGTAGAGGACTGGGAATCCTTCCATCCCAAAGTAATGGAGCGAGAGGAAGGAAAGTAAACCATTGTGTAAATAAGTGTTTTTCTTTGACTTTTGCTATATAATTGATATAATTGATAATTGCATATAGAGGGATTTTGTGTGAGGCAGGAGTAGCCCTGTGTGCGTTTTGGAAAAAGGGTGATTTTTTGTCTGCGAGTATATTTGGATTGGGTAAATCATTTGTTGGGGAGGAGGATTTTTGTTGGGTGTTGTTGTATCACATGTACTGAGTCTCTATGCCATAGTGGAGTAGGGGCACCGGAGGGGCAGCCTTCTAGAGGTTTCGTGGTAGTAGTGGATTTTGTGTCATGACGTTTTTTTTGTCACTATTAGGTCATTGTTTTTTTTTGTAAAAAATCAATACGCAGATCGAACACATGAGTAAAGAGTTTCCCATGTTCAAGGATACGATTTTTAAATATCACAAAGAATGGGTGCAAGGGACAGAAGTGAAGATGTTTACTGCATGGCCCACGAAGGACACGCATGATAGGTGAATGCTCGAACATATGTACACTCACTTGTTGCCAACTTACAAAAGTAAACAGTTGAAGAATAGCACCAGACCCATGCATACTAGAGATAGAGAAAATAGCATGCAGGGACCTAGAAGCGGTGATACAGAAAACAGAGGAGGAGCTTGCAAGAGCGATATGCAGAAACGAAGGGGAGGACAGTGCCCAGCGATGGTCACTGACACATGGAAGGCAGGGACAATACTCCTCAGAATGGATAGTGCAGTCAATAAAGACATTAAAATAGAAACAGAGAAATTGGTCCCCACAGCAAGGGGGAACAAAGAGGGCAGATCGCAGAGGGGGGACATCACCATAGCGTAGACAATGACTCAGTGTTCTCTGACAGAGAGAGAGAGCCCGACGAAGATGTGCGGGAGGCAAATGAAGAGCAAATGGTGGTGATGCTATGGGACGCTCGGCAAGAAAGCGTCCTCGGCATAGGGCAATCAAAGGGGAAGAAAATTGGGAAATCACCTCAGAAGATGAACCAGGGACACAGTTCTCCTTGTTACAGAAATGGATAGGGAGGTCACATTACGTGCCCTGGTAACACATGAAAAGAAACAAATTAATGAAGACATGACTGGCACTCACAGCAGGAGCAAGAAAATTGATTTAAGCGTTAGAAAAACAGACAGCAGGGATTGCTTTAGCAGAGGGAGACATGAAGAGATTGCTTGCGACTATAATAGGAGAGCAGACTAACACAATTTGGGAGAACGCAAGGTGCCCAGGGATGCGGTTGGAGAGCAACACACACAATGGTGTTCCATTCAATAATTTTCAAGCCTGTGTGTAGAATACACTGAGGGACACCTACCCAGATAAATCAGATATAGGATCAATTATGGCACGCACAATGACACCACACGAAGAACCATCATTATATATTCACTTGATTCAGGAAATGTGGTGACAGGAGACAGGAGAGTCATGGGATAACCAGACCTGTATAAGGTAGTGGGCATGGAAGCGAAAGGTTGGGCTGCGATACAGGCACATATAGTACATTTCTTTAAGAGAAGGTGAAAGAAGGAAAGGGAGAAAGTTGAACAGGCACAGAAAGCAGAAGCAACATTGGTGCAGGAAAAGTTAGCAAAAATAAGTTTGGTGGTTGCGGTAATCAATACAATGGAGGGACAAGAGGAAAAGGAACAGCCACAACAGTGGACAGGGGGACAAGGAGCAGGAAGAAGGGCTATGGGATGTTACGAAGGGGGAAGAAGCAAAGCCCAGAGAGGAAGGGGTGGGGCTTTGGAGGGATGAGACTCTGATCCAGAGGACCGTGTTGGGCATGTGGGACAATGGGACATTTTGCACATGACTACCGAAGCTGGCCCCAGATGCAGTATCATAGAATGGATAGACACAGAGGACACTTCTCTATAGGTAATATAAATGGAAGTCTCCCAAGATATAAATAAACTCAGATAAAAATATGTAAAGAATGTGTCAAGGTGCAGGGGAGAAACAACAGTCCTAGCACATGAACTGTACAACAACATAGACAAGAAAAAGTTCCCAATTTATGGGAACTCCCATCCCCTGCACTATATTTGTGGCCTACAGAAGACAAATTATTCAATGTGACAATTATATGCAAAATGTAAGATGTCGTTTTCATTATGATAATATAGAAAATAGTCATACAATATTAGAAACAAATACTTATTAGGCATCCAAAACATTATTAGCAAGTTTGATTTTTAATAATTTCAAACAAAAACAGCTAAACCCAACACATTTCGAGAAGCAATTCTCTTCATCGGGGGTATGCATATTTACAGGTTCTGAAAATATCACAAAAAGACCATTGCAAGCAAAGACTCTTCAAAACAATCTAGTAATTTACAACATGGAAAAGTGCATAGTTGGCTTGGTATTTCACCTCCTGTGTTTAAAAATTCTATCAAAGTGTTGAAACTGGGACAATCCTCCCCATAGTACTTCTCAGCCACTTGGTAGAAGTTATAAAAGATCTGTAGGTACTTGAAGAACCACTGTTATAGCCAATCTCCACTGCCTTCACAAATGTAAGATGATGTAGTCTATTAGTCCAAATGATCTTACCTAATAACAGGTCCGTAGACCTTAATCAGAGTAATAGTGCTCTTCCTTCAAAAGGTTTTTCTCCATGAATTTTAGCCCTAAATGATTAAGAAGAAATTAACATGTCTGTGGTTACTAACATAAATATGGATACCATGTAGAGCAGGGACGTCATTTCACAAAAATGCCTGGGGTAGCGGATGTGACATCACATGACCCTTTACCTCTGAGGACATCACAGGAAGTGGTTTCATTTGACCCCACCCCGAAGTGATTTCACAGGAAGCGATGGATCATGACCTTTCACTTCTTGACAAAACAGGAAGTGGCATCACATAGCATTGTTCCTAAGCACACTATGAAAAATATGGTTACAATATAACTATAATGTGATATCCATTTCATTCAAGAATGACTCGCCATATATACTGTTAAGATCAGTGTGTATAGGCCCATATTACCAAATTACTGTGAATGCAAGCAGAAGTCCATGGCCAAATGATAATGATGTGCTGTTATAAAGCACTTACTCTTAAGCGCTTTAGATAGAAAAAATATACATATACAATATCACCCAACCTGTGTTGGTACTCATTTATCGACCTCAGAAGGATGAAAGGCTGAGTTGAGGTGTTTAAGAGCAGACTGAATCAGTGACTCACCCCCTGAAATGTGCCTGAAATAAACCTTTAATGAGTCTAGCAATTATTGTAAAGAATTCTAGAAAGAAAAATTTTCTGGTATTCACATCTTTCTTATTTAGGGTCACTGCTGAAAGTTTTAGACATGGAACCCCTGTTCTTTTTTTTCTTTCTTTTTTTAAGAGGCCTGAACAAGAAAGACAGCCACTCCAGAAGCAAAGAGCCACATGGTGCTTGCCACAGCCCAGGACCATGCATTAAATAAAAAGCAAGGGGTAGCAAGGGAGACCACAGGAGTAGCAAGGGAGACCTTAGAGGTTGCAGTTGTGACCCCTGTCAGCCCCTAAATGTTGTCCCTAAAAATGTGAATAAAACATTGTCAAAAGTAATCTTTCCTAAGGGACCTTTCTTCCCAGAAATGCTGTGTATGGCAAGGAAGGGTTTACCCTGTTAAGCCAGCCTTAAGGTTCTTTCGTCAAAGTACACAAAAAATGGGGTATACCTAAATCAGAAAGTTGTCCATCACTAAGGGCTATGACTCGAATTCAACATAAAAGAAAAAAGATAATGGGCCTCATTACACGGATGGCGGTAAGGGTTTAGCGGTACCGGTAAGGGTACCAGTGCCGGTAAACCCTTACCGCCTTACTACGAGGTCCCTTTGTGGGACCCTACCTTAATGGTTGGTTTTACCAGCCTTTAAGGACGGGACCTGCAAAGGGACCTTGGAGGTAATTACGGTACTGCAATTTGCGGTACCGTAATTAACGCCTTCCCCATTCCCATTGAGCCCTATGGGGGCAAAAATGGGAATGGGGAAGTGCCATGGTGAATGGGGAATTACCGCCCCTACACACCTTGGAATAGGGCGGTAATTCTGCCATTCACCATGGCGGACTCGGTAAAATACCGGCGGCAACCATGGCGCTAATAGCACCATGGTTACCGCCGTCCGTGTAATGAGGCCCAATGTGTAGGGTTTTAGACCTCCAATATCCTAGTTCTGATTGTCACTCACCTATTATCACGAGACCATAGCAGGATAGTGATTTATGGTCCTCCCACAATCATCTCCATCAGAGATACGTTTGAAAATGGCACCATTTTGTAATTGCATACAATTTGACCTGATGACAGCATTGCGTCACTCCTTGTGCATTGTTTAAAGTCTGGCTTTGTGATTCTGAAAGAAAGTACACTTATTTCTAGTTTTGTTTCCATCTACCCATATAGTAAGGATGGCAATGCACTTCAGATGGCAAATATATACATTCTCTAATTGAGGTAATAAAAAAAGGAGGGGTTCATTAAAAAACATGTCTCTGTTTCCATACCTTTAGCTGGGTGCCATACCACAAATTACGTTTTAATCATATTGAATCTTCTATTGGCCATAGTTCAATTTGATACAGTTGTGCACTGCATCATGTCACAAATATCACAAACACCAAACAATAATTTTAAGGTGTGTGTAGCATGTGTAATATAAATAGCATATATAGGGCCTCATTCCGAGGCTGGCGCTATCCATGGAGTAAATAGCACCATGGTAAGCAACCATGGAGCTATTTACTCCATGGAAATCCGGCATGGTGAATGGAGTAATTACCGGTCCATTCCAAGGTTGGAGGGACCGGTAATTCCCCATTCACCGTACCGGTTCCCCATCCCCATTCCTGCCCCCATAGGGCTCAATGGGAATGGGGAAGGAGTAAATTACGGCACCGTAAATTACGGTGCCGTAATTTACTCCAAGGTCCCTTTGCGGGTTGGATTTTTAACGCCTGCTAAAAGCAGGCGTTAAATGCCAACCCGCAAAAGGGAACTCGGAATATGGTGGTAAGTGTTAACAGTCACCGTTGCCATTAACGGTGACTGTTAACCCTTACCTTCAACCTCGGAATGAGGCCCATAGATTGTTAAGACCTAAAAGGATAACATAACATGATGTATTATCAATATGTGCTCAATATGGCAAGTCTTCGTGATCAGATGTATTATTCTTCTCATGTCCATCAGGTAAACAACAAGTAAGGAGGATCCATTTATAATAGGATATTTAGTTCTATTAATGTTCATCAAAATAAAGAGGTCATTGAACAAGCCTACAATGTTACAGTGGTAAATAATTTGGATTCATTAAGGTGATCTGGTGTAATGTAGTGTGGACCTATCCCACTCTTGTAATTATTGATGTGAATACAGTGTTTTAACACAACATTGTCCGCTGGTTACATTGTCACAATGTACAATTGTATAATACATGGCGTACAGTCAACGCAGTGCAACATTTCAGTACAGCATGTCTCTACATGTAATAACAAAGTGTATACTGACAGGTACTCAGTGTCTAATCGTGGATCCCAAAACACCATTCATTGACATGAGCCCAAATAGAAGTCACTGTTCATCCCTAGGGGGTGGACTACATCAAGTTGGTGTATCCAAAGTAGCTCTCTTATCAACCAGATGCGCCACCAGACCAATATCTTACATAAGATGCCAGCATATGCTCTGGGGGTCCTTTATGCCCCGAGTATGACACCAGCCCCAACTCTTTGTATGCCACTGGCCCAGGACAGCCCCAGATGTTCCATAACTCACAGGCCCTGGTCCCAACCCAGGTACAACCCCTAAAGTATCCAAGCACCCACACAGTACAACCACTTAAACAGCAGGCACCTACCCAAGCATAGACCCAGCCATGGGAGCAGAATGCACTGTCACAAGGTAATGTAACATATTAAGTACATGTCTTGAGGAGCAATCCTTTCCCGCTCCCGGGTATAAAAACATACCCACAATAGGACAGGCCACAGGGATCTCTGACCTGCTCAATCCTATCAGTAACGCCTATCTGGGAGAGGAACCCAAGGATGGAGTGAAGATAAGCAATAGAAAGTTTACCTTCATGGTAGACATGGGGGCCACCAAGTCCTGTATAGCGGAAGGGAGGTTTCCATTAACCAACAAAAGCATGGACACGCAGGGATTCACTGGGGCTGTTTTCATGGTTCCATTCACTGAAGATTTACCAATAACTGTAGGGAAGAAGGAAGTGTTAGCACCCTTGCTTTATTCTACAGACTCCCCAGTTAACCTTTTGGGGAGATATTTACTGAGCAAGTTGAATATGACTATTTGATTGTGACACCAGGCATGCATTACATGAGGATAGCAGCAGTCCTCCAAGAAAATTGTTATACTAACACTGTGCGAGGATACCCTTACATGAGAACATGTTCGCCTAATAGGATGACATGATATTTCACCTACCTGCTGAGTTCCTATTCAGACCAGCTATCCCACAATTAAAAGCACAAGGTACAATTTTCATCCTCAATACAGAGTTGTGATCACTAGGAAAGGCGCTGTGAATATTCACAGGCATAGATGAGGAAGGGGTAGAATGGTGCACTGTCCTCTGTGTAGATCCCACACTGCGACTGAGAGAGGTGCCAGATGAACGACTGTTTGCAGACATGGAGGACAAAGTGGAGATAATGTTCAAAATCTGAATCCCATGCCACATGACCTTACAACACTGAGAAGTGGCACAAACTGTAGTGATTGCCACAACACCACAATCATGGTTGTACAAGGTCACAGCATAGGTGCCCAATTGCCTAGGGACCGATAAACCTTATGAGACAGGACTACTAGGAAGCATAGGGGCAGTGAATATCAAGCTAGAGCCAAGTCCAATACTTCCCTGAGTGACAGAGCACCCCTATCCAGAGAGGCTAATGGGGGAATGTATGACACAATCACCACACTAATTGAGCAAGGCATCATAGTACCATCCACATCCCTTTGTAACACAGCTATCTACCCTGTGAAAAAAGCAAAAGGGTCCTCTTGGAGGATTATACAAGATCCCCGACCTTTGAATGATATAGTTGAGGCAGAGTTCCGAGTAGTACCGAATCCAGCCACCATTTTGTCCAACATACCCACAGATGCAACACATTTCATGGTGATTGATCTAAAAAATGCATTCTTTTCAGTACCATTACACCTAGACTCTCAGTTTCTAACAGCGTTCACCTTCAACGGGAAGCGATTCTAACACATACGTTTAAACTAAGAGTACTGGAAACCCCCAAATATTTTCAACAGGGTGCTCCAAATGGACCTAGCAAACATACAAGTAGCTAGCACTATAATCCAATGTGTGGATGACCTCCTAGTGTACAGTGCAACAGAACAGTGCAGGAAATACACCATCAAGGAACATCCAGCTTCTAAAGATACTTTCAGACAAAGGGTACAAGGTGGACAAAGAGAAATTACAATATTGCCAGAAAGAGGTGGTATATTTGGGACATATACTATCACCAGAAGGGAGGAGAGTTAACCCAGACATAGCTGCAGCAGCACGCAATACACCCCCACCGACTACTGTTAAGGAAATGCAACAATTTTTGGGATTGTGTTACTATTGCAGATCCTGCATATTCGATTACTCAACATATGTCAGGCCCCTATTGCAGGCATTGAAAGATGCACAACAGACAAAAGAATCCCTTAGATGGACAAATGAGATGTCAGAAAGTTTCGGGCACCTTTAAACAGCCATTAGTGATGCCCTAGTTTTGGCTAAACCCGATTACAGCAAGCCATTTCTCCTGTTTTCATATTCTGATGGTCAGCTAATGACAACAGTGCTCACTCAGCGTATATCTTTGGGACACAAGCCCTTAGCATACTACAGTGGGCTATTAGACCCAGTAATGCAGGGCCATTTCTTTTGTGAGCATTTGCAGTACAGACATCCTCAGCAATAATAATGGGATGTCCAGTAACATTATATGTAGAAAACAGCGTTTTTTGCATTCTAGAAAAAGACAGCATTAGGTTACGAGGTAATACTATCAAACCCAGCCATACACATTGTCAGATGTCACGTGGTTAATCCAGCAAGATTCATAGCAAAACCTGTGAAAGGACAGGTTACAGTACATGCATATGCAGTGTACAAAGGCACACCAGAAGAAGACCCACGCAAGAGAAGACGCAATAGACACAGGAGAACATTTGCACGTTGATAGATCTTCAATAATAGATCAAGAGAGTGGCCAGAGGCACACAGGGTCAGCAGTAATGAGATATATGAAGGGGCAGAAAGATGTGTATCAGTTGGTGATACAAAAAAGTTTGCCTGCATATTATTCAGCAGAGGCAGCAGAACTCATATCACTCACTGAAGCACTAGAAATGTCACAAGATGACGAGGTTGCCATCTACACAGATTCAGCATATATGATAAACACCCACAGGACATTAAGGCTTATCCAGGTAGTGGAGGAGGGGCTTTAAGACGTCGTATGGGTCCCTGTACAACATGCAGCACTACTGTCTAGATTAATGTATTCCCTGAAATGCCAAGCCGAGTGGCCATTGTAACATGTGTCACCCATACTAATGGGAAAGACCCAATTTCCTAAGGTAATGCAGCTGTAAATGCAGCTGCCAAGCAGGCAGCATATTTACTGTTTCCAGAAGAAAACAAGACCCCAATCATTGTCCTACTTCAAGAGCAGTTATCAGAACTGTTCGGGTCATTGTTTATGGCCCACATAGTAGAATTGCAGGAGGGTGCCCCACCAAAATAAAAGGCCCTGTGGGTCAAGAGAGGATGGACATTGTCACCAACATACGTAGTATGTAGACAAGCATTACAGGTAAAGTAGGGATCCCTTTGAAATTACTCACAATTGCCATGGAACAGCTACACTACCCCAACCAGGCATCTAAGCAGCATATTGCTGCAGATATTAGCGAGGACTGGTTTGCCCCAAACATATCATAACATGGAGAAAAATTCATGGCCAACTGCACAACAGATCACACTTTGAAGACTTTGAAAGCAATATTGACCCAACCTTTAGGGCCCTTCAAGGAGCTCCATGTGGATTGTATTGACATGATTAGTAGGTGCAGTGCCTTTAATTATATGATTGTTGAGGTTTGTTCATTTTCTCGATGGCTTGAGACTGGTCTCTCTGTCCATGTGGATACCAAATAAGCTGTAACCTTTTTGGTCATAGAAGTATTTTCAAGATGGGGAATATGTGATACCCTGAGATCCGATGATGGGCCTCACTTTGCAAACAAACTCTTTCAAGAGATCACCAAACTACTAGGCATAAGACACAAGCTCTTCTCAGCATACCTTCCACAAGCCAACGGAAAAGTGGAGAGACTAAATGGTCTACTAAAGATGAAATTAGAAATTAGCAATAATATGTCATTCACTGCAGAAACATTGGATGCATTTTTTGCCCGTGGCACTGTTCAGCTTGGCAGTCAGCCAAGCAAGGACAACCACTTGACTCCTCGTGAGGTGGTGAGAGGTTGGAAGATGCATACACCAGTCCTTCCTACTCGAACAGTGTCAGATGCACATTACATTTTTGAGATTATGGGTGAAGAGTTTGGGAGTTACCTGAGAGAGTTGACAACATGTGTTAGAATTATATCTCATCAGGTAACAACATAAGTGCACAAACAGGCTGCAGCGCACCCAAGCAGGGAGTTAACAGTGCAGCAACCACCAATATACACAGGAGAAAAGGTGCACATCCACAACCATGATAAGTAGTGGAGCACCCAGAGTTCTCAGCACTGCATGAAGTTATCAATTCGACCCCCATCGTTATGAACATGTGAGGATGGCAAAACCTGTTTACAGGGATTTGCTGTTTGTGTTTTTCTTTCTTTCTTTCTTTCTTTCTTTCTTTCTTTCTTTCTTTCTTTCTTTGTTTCTTTCTTTCTTTCTAAGATTATGAATATGGAAGGTGGGACAAGAGGGGAAGGAATGGGACTAATATAATGGATGTCTCAAGAACCAGTAGAGATGACATGACCAGAAAGGGTTGTTCAGATGCAAGACAGTAGATATACTAATATTGCAGGGGAATTCCACTCCGACAATAGCAACCTGTGGTATGACAGCATGAGAGAAATAGGCATAACACATCATAATGATTCCTGCTATGTCTGTGTGCTTATTCGGCACACAGTAGGTGCTCCCCGGTTGTTCTTACCCCAAGAAGTGTCCCCCTTAGAGGCACAGTGTTTAGCGCGCCTGGTTCTCTTTAAAGCAGAAGGGCAATTCCAGGGACACATGGTTCATGTAACACTAGAAAGAGTGGACAAGGCCAGTTGTGAAGGCAAGAACTGACAAGATTATATAAAATGCACAACAAAACACAGATGTAAATAGAGGGAGAATCTTTTTGGAACAACATATTGGTGAAAGGGTGCGCTGTGCTCAAAGCAGAGGGACTAATGGGATATACAGAAGATGTAATTGAAAATGCGAACAGGCACTACAAAAGTATCTGGAATTCTCATGTAAAAAGATTAACAAGATTGCAAAATCATGAACAATTTGTTAAGGCAGAGAAACTCACTCAGTTTTCCTTCTGTTTCAGAGGCAAAGGAACAACACCAGTTGGTCAGAACATGAATTGTAACTGAACAGTGCATGTGCCAGCCCTACAGGATGGAACTGCATCCCTCATGGACTTGTTTTGGCAATGTGGGGATAAGGCCTATTTCCACCTACCAATATACTGGAAAGGTATCTGTTCACTAGTCACATTGCATTCACCAGTGCTGCTAATTCCAGAAAAAACACCTCACAATAACTACACAACATCCCAAGCAACCCCCCAGTGCTACTCACCCCATTATGAAGGAAAACATCTGTGACTTTGTCTCACCGAAAGAGACAATTATTTCTCCCAACAAGTAGAAGATGCCCCACAGGAGGTACCCATACAATACACACTGTTTTCAAGAACCAAAATGTGTTTTGCATCATATCTACTTCCCGGTATGCAAGCAGCCACTAATGCGAAGTGGCTTCAGATAGTTCGCTGGAACGTGGTCCAGCTAGCAAATGCAACTGACCATGGGCTCAATGCTGTGCGAGAAGAGTTTAGGGCAATGAGTATAATGACACTTCATAAGAGGTTTCCACTGGACCGCTTCACAGTCATGGAAGGAGGGGTTTGTAATAAGATTGGCACTACATGTTACACATATATATGCCACCTAACAATATTAACAATTGCTCATTAAGCACTGCAATTAAAGCACTCCATAAGTTGCGAACTGGCAAGAGAGATTGCCAGAGAACAAGAATGGTTTACAGAATTATTTTCATGGATGCCCATCTAGCTAACAGTGACATGTAAATAACTCTTCCATGTCCTGATCTTCCTGATACTGATTTAATGCATATATCAAAGAACAGTGGCCTGCTGTGTGGCCAGAGGTAATATAATGGGAGTGCTTACAGTAAGAACAGATAATTACACTTCTCATTGCACACATGAAAAAACCCAGACAAATAAATGGATTGATGATAACAAGCCAACAATGGTAAGGATTGAGCACCCAAATGGCCCCTCAAGGCACATTTTGGTTACAACTCCCAGATCCAGAAAGAAACCTCAAGTGTTATGTAGATCCCTCAGCAGATGGAGATTGCAACTTTCTAGAATATAGTCTGTGGGGTTATGCAAAGGGGAGGGGGATTTGAGAAATGTCAGAAAAGTATGCCCCCCCAAAGATGTATATGATCGGGTGAGGGTGCGAGAGTTGAGAGATAGGAATTAAAGAGGGAGGTCATTTCAGAAGTAATGAAAGGGGTAAAAATTGGGATGCATTTCCAATGGCCCAAACATGAGAGAAAGTACAAATTAAGATAAACCCTATAGAATGGACTATGGGCCTATAAGAGTGCCAGTAAGCTTAGTCACAAGTGCTCTCTTCCTACGCCATGTAAGCAGCAAAGGGGATAGATATATTTCTGAGAGCATTGCATAAAGAAATGTAGGGCAGCAACATATAGTTGGAGTCACACTGAGAGTATAGATTATGTTTCATAATACAGCAGGTAAATAGTGTGCATTTGTGCATTAGGTTTTAAATAGAATCATAGGCCGAGAAAGATGTGAAGTGCACCATAAGTAGTTGGAAAATCTTTCTTTTATAATTCCACAAGTAGTAGATATACGTTTAACAGCCCATTTACTGCATAATATCTAGTTTACACATTCATGAAATCTGACCCATTTTAGAAGCAGCTTCCTGGGCTATTTGAGATTATTAGGCCATAGTGACAAATGGATTCTTCACTGCAGTACAGTACACTTTATTCATGTTCATTTTAGGCAGTGCATGGACAAGTCCCCTTGGAGGTAGGGTGAAGAGCCACGCAGGGACTGGTTAGGAAGGAAGGGTGTAGCGAGTTCTCAGGCCTCCAGTGGGGAGCAACAGTACAAGTAAAAGTTGCAACTCAGAGCTGGTGTTTAAGCAAGCAAAGGACAAAGGTTGGTGAGAATACGGCAATGCCGAGTGGGGGCCAGAGAGAGCACATCAAGTTGTGAACACGCTCTGTCTCCTTGTGGAAAGGTTTTCCTTAGGATGGAACCACAGGTAGGTAGTTGGGAACATGGTTGACACATGAATGGAGGAACAGGGAAACATGACAGCAAAGGGCAAATAAGATTTTGAGCGAGGAAGTGGGCCAAATAATGGGTCATGAGGAGGTGAGAGAGGGATACCTCTGCCCCCAATTCAGCGCTGTCCAGGCAATCCAAGTAAAGTAAAGCACACACAAACACTAAAGAAACTATTCTCTGTAAGTGTATTCAATTCAACACTACAGCTAAGTCATTGCCTAGTCTGGGATGCTGAGGGAAACCCTTATTGATATATTTTTATGACCAGTTTGTTTACTCTGGATGACAACCCTTATATAACACCCCTCTCTTAGAATCCCCCTGACCTCACTGAGCAAAGAAGTCGGAGTGTTTTGCAAATTAAAAGGTTTATTTGAAAATTAAGCAATACATATATATATCCCACTTTTATAATAAATTAATGTTTGATAGCACACTTGTGAAGATTATAGTGATCAACAATGGATAATGTTACAGTGGTACACTCCTTTTGATGGCTTACAAGTGATATAGAGAGGATGAAGTAGCTGAGAATGCTTTTATGGCTTCAAGGACAATGCAATGATGAATGAAAATGCAGTACAGAAAATAAACTTGATATGACTTCAACAAAAGACAATGTAATCACTTTTCTTTGACAATTCAGCCCCCCCATATGCAAGGTAAAGAGATGGAAGGGAAGCACACAGTTCTCAGGAATGCAATCAAATATAATTCAGTTCCCCCCTAGCAAGCTTAGAGGAAAACAGGTAGGAGTTTTAAACACAGGCAATATCCTTTTAAATGTGGTGGCAATTAAGTGAAAAATATACTCAAATTTCTTTTAATTCCCTATAGGAGGTTCAGGGTGAGTGAGAGATACTTAAATTAATTCAGGATCACTTTAGCAATGCTCTATGAATGATTGTCAGGTTGCACACGAATTTCAGCAAGGAAAGCAAGGACAAGTATTTTTACACGTGGCTGAAATTAAGCAAAATGTCAAATTGCGGCAAATTTAGTCACGTGTGTTGAGCACAATTACAGAGGCACTATAAGGGGTAGGATCTAGGCTCCTTGGAAAGCTTAGAATCTTAGCTTTAGGTTGACAGTTAAAACCCGCTCCTAGCACAAACGATTCCGGAGATACGGTCGATTTAGTAAAGGTAGTTTTTCGGATTTGAAATTTTAAAGCTCAGAATGACAGATGACAGTTTTCAGTTTTAAAGATGACAGAATGACACGATCCTAGGAGGCAGTTCTAATAGGCTAAAATAGTTTGGATTAGATTATTTTAAACTAAGAGATTGGTTTTAACACAGCGCTAGCTGGGTACTCACACTAGATTTTGGACAGGAATGCGACTTCGTCACTGATCGGGTCAGGATTGGCTGGACTTCTGCTAGTGGTTCTTTACAGCGATCTGGTCTCTGGGTCTCCGGTTCTGTTATCGGTTCTGCTAGCGGTTCCGGATACAGCGGTCTCTGGTTCTGGATACAGCACTGCTTTCTGGATACTGCTACAGGTTCTTGCAAAAGTTCTTGGCAAAGAATTCAAACAGCTCGCCCGGCTGTTGAATAGTTTGGTTGGTTTTGAGGCCTGCTGAAGAGGATTCAGCTTGTGGATTCAGGTCTCTCTGCTACAAATTCTGGAGTTAAATTCTGGTCTCTGGAGATTGATGGATTTGAAGTCTGGATCTCTGGATGTGAAGTCTGAAGTCTCCCGGCAAAGCGTCCCGCAAGAAAGTGGAAAGTGAATCTCTCTACCTGGGTTCCAGTGGCTCTTTTTATGTGTTTTGAAACTGGGTGTGTGCCTGGGCCTAACTAAGCCTGCCCCTCTCACTTATCATTGGCCAAGTTTTCCTCTCTCCCTTGATTGGGGGAAAGAAATGGAGTGTCAGAGTGATGCTATAGGTTATGGTCAGAGGAACCTCCCCTTGTCAAATTGCACACAAATCTATTTCTGACCCAAATACATATTTATCTATGTACCATTTTTCTCATATTATAGGTCCAGTTAACACATTTTCTGCAGCACCAAACCATCCGATCCCTGTCTTTGTACGATGTCGTGTCCACTTATGACGAATTCTCCCCTTTTCATCCAGATAACGACCTCTAAACCTTTCCAGATTTTACACAAATGTGCACCAGGGATATGGGTGTCAGATGATAAAGTGTCAGATTTTTAACATGCATACATTTGGAGTAACAACCTTTTTTCCCGCTACTATCCCCAAGAACATACCACAGGGTCCTAACACCTCTTAAAATGTGCAGAGAAAAATTACAAGAATGATGATGTTATTTATATAATGTTACAAGTCTGCACTATGAATTATCCATCTTTTTAAAATCATGCTCTGGCCCCAAAGGGGTGTGGTTTTCCAAAGAACATGGGGGAATTTCTGGTTTATCTACTTCCCCCAAGCTCAGCTTGCCCTCACAGGCACTGCCCCTCCCAGTTTCTCCCAAGAGGAAGCCATTTTACGACCCCCCAATATAACATTTGCCTGAGTCCAGGACAGGGCTTTGTTCAACTTCCTGCAGTCTGCAGGTACCACTCCCCTTATTCAATCAGAGAGGTGTCACCTCCTTTTGGTGGGGGCAGCAGGATGCAGCCAGGCCTGGGAAGAGTTGTTGAGCCAGTTCAACTCCGGTCGGGGGTAGTTGTCAGGCAGAATTCAGCTAAATGTCACTTTAGTTCCCAGTTTTCTACATTCAAATCCAACTTACAATTTTTGCACATGCAACTAGAATGTTGATTCTAAGTTCAAAACTATGACATTTAAAAAATTGCAACCTATGTGACACTCACAAGTAGGTCACTCATTTATTCTAAACATTTCGATTTTAGTGGCTTTAAACCCAAATTCACTTAAGCTGCTGACATCCCCAGCTATTTTTATGTATACATTAAATAATTACTTCCTTCAAGTCATTTCAGAATATAGTTTTACATTGTATCCACCTCTTAGCAAGTCTTTCCTTGGCTTGGTTTGGGTTCATTTGTTCAGTTTTACACAAAAGTCTGGTGGTTTTAAAACGCCGGCTTCCTGATAGTGGTGAGCACCAGTATTGCATAGATTTTTGACATTAAAAAAATGAATTCCCCACAGTTCTGGGTTGCTTTTGGCAATCAGCATTGCCATTTCCAATGGTTTCAGGCTACTGTGTGTGTAGCCCAATGGTGGTTTTAGGCAGTGCCCTCCTGTGCTCACAACATAGGCAAAAATGGGTGGCGGCCTATTCTTCATGTTTTCCCTGTGCACTCTCTGGGGAGTTCTGGCCATCATGATGTTTTCAATGCCAGTAATGCACAGTTTTATGGTAGGGCTTGGACGCATGGGTAAAAACATCCCACATCTCCAAACAGCTGATGTAGAGTAGTGTCCACTAGGAAGTCACTGATTCCCATGGGAGAAGGAAAGAGATGCAACGTTTGTCCAAAGAGAAGAAGTGACAAAATTAACTGATAGTTGTACAGTTACAAGGCTGAGAAGCATTAGGGGATGCCAACGTTCTGGTCGCATGGGAATATGATGAGGTATTCATTTCTTAAATGCCACAATGTCTGCACCACACAGGACCCTATTTTTCTGTGGCTATGCTTTCGAATACATAGTTGGTCTATGTTACTTAGCAATAGATACGCAGTAACAGCCTAACAGTCTACCAAGCATTCTTCTTGAGTAGATGGTGCTGTGTTCAATTTTGGTTGTTTTGTTATTTTTTCTATTATGTGGAAGTTTCATAATTCTTTTCTCCAACATGTATTGGAGTATGCATTTGTTTGTATTTCAATGTATTAAGTACAGTTTATGCTTTCTTCTTAATTGTGCACTGGCCAGTATTCATTACTATTTGTTGTTATTTCATGATTGTGTTCTTATCATTGCTTTGATTTATTCTTAAAATATGAAACAACGCAGGACTGCAACCTCATAACCTCCTGGCAGTAAATGAAGCTCAGCCTTCCAGCAATTTAGAAATAAGTATTCAATAATTCCCAGTGGTCACATTTTATTGTGTTTATTGCAACACAGGGGATTGGTCAAGAATGAGGAGTGAAGCACACCATGAGACACCCAGAAGTGGGACACACAATGGAGAAGGGGCTCGCAAATACAAAATGTATCACCAGAATTAGCGAATGAGAATGAAGAACCATACCTAAGGAGGATGTTAGGTCATCATTAAAGGGATGACACTGGTCTGGTCACGGGGGAGAGGTTTAAGCCAATAGGGCTAGTTAATGTATAGGTTTCTTTAGGGGACTTAAATTGTCAGCCAATCACTGTGTAAGGATTTACGTGTGGTTGAAACAATGTAAAACTATGTCATGTCTTCTTTCCTATATATACTGCCATTTAATGAAGAAGAGTTGAATGAAGCATGTCTTTTATTCCTGGCAGAAATTGCATGTAATAAACATTTGTCATTTTTGTAACTGATGCACTAATTTTTACACTTTGGATAGATTTTTACTTGTTGTGCGTTTCGGGCCTACCTTGCAACTTTAATGTTGGGAAGAGTATTGTGAAAAATAAATAGGCGCCAAGCTCAGGGTGCATTATGTACTTAGTGAACCTTTTCATCACAGACATTTTAGTCAAGATCTTTGCTCATTTTTATGTTCTCAAAATGTTCTTTGATTTAATGCAAAGCAGCCAGGGACACTCTTGGTGCAATTTGTCCCATTCCCATTACTCATAGGGGTATTTTGATACTGTTCAATTGGAGTGTACCATACTGTCCTTCTTGAAATGATAAGCTACTGTATCAGCTAAAAATGTGTAGGTATATTTTAAGTATTGATAATAGGCTTTGCTTAGTAACACACGTGTAATGATCTTATTATGGCTGCAGTATCTACTGAAAGAGGAATGGCGATGGCAACATTTTAATTAGAGACAGTTTACAGTGTTAGTACACATTTCCCTTTGTAAGCAGCTTTATTTGTTGAGAATACACATCGGGCCTCATTCCGAGTACGGCGCTAACCAATGGCGCTATTAACGCCTTGGTTGACGCCGTACCCGGACCGGCAGCGCCTTGGTGGTTGGCGGAATTACCGCCCCATTCCAAGGTTGGCGGGGCGGTAATTCCCCAATCCCCATTTACCCTTCCCCATTCCCATTCTTGCCCCATAGGGCATAATGGGAGTGGGGAAGGCGTCAATTACGCCACCGTAAATTACGGTGGCGTAATTAACATCAAGGTCCCTTAGCGCCATGGTATTTAACGCCTGCTAAAAGCAGGTGTTAAAAGCACCATGGCGCTAAGGGAACTCGGAGTATGGCGGTAAGGGATTACCGCCACCGCTCTCGTTAGCGGTGGCCGCTATCCCTTACCGCCATACTCGGAATGAGGCCCATCATGTTGTCTCTCAGAATGTCCTACCTTTTTGGAAAGGATAATGCACAGATTAAAACCAATGATCTGATTTTTCCGTAGCAGCAAGGCAATGTTTAATTTTGAATGCTGGTTACTGATGTCTTAGTTGTGCTGCTGAATTCACACATTTGATACAGTAAGCATCAATACTAATAATGAACAACAATAGAAAATAACAAAGTTGTAGACACTGCAGCCTGGTACTCTGGTACCTTACTTGGTCTTTCAGTCCCTCAGCTCCCACCACAGACCCTCCACACTCCTCTCTCACCTTAACTCACAAGGACAATGCGCCTTCATGTAATGCAGAATCTTCCAACCCCGTGCACTGTCAAATTTGAAATGCAATTAAATCACTCTTCAATTCAGTTCAAGGCAATACATCTTTGATGGCATGCCTTGCAGTTGGGCAAAAAATCAAATGACCTCAATTGATATTCCAAGTTATTTGATCGCTGACAAAGTTCTAACATTATAAACTGCAGAACACCCTATGTCTGAACCCGTCCCTTACACTATTGAAGTGTACTCCTACTTTTCTGTTAGCAGACACTGAAAATTGTAGTGTTACCTTTATTTTAGAGATCTGTCGCGGTTTATGATTTTGAAAATCTGGTGCCCCTACGTATACAGCCAGAGCCCTTATTTCTGCCACTTCTTTAGAGAGGTCAGTGAGGGCACTGACCTCATATTTCACACCACAAACAATTACTAAAATACAGTGAGGTTTGCAAGACAGCTACAGTCCTACTTCAACATTGAGCCCCTCACTGAGAGGATGAAAGTGGGAGATCAATGAGGCACTCAACGGAAACACAGACAAAGGCAGAGGAAGAGTTAAGGCGTAGTGAGAGTGAGAGAGCGAGAAAGAGAGGAGGGAAAAATAGAGAGAGCAATATAAATCAAAGGAGAGCCCCACAGAGAGAGGGAGACAGAGCGAGGGAACTCTGCGAGGCTCTCAATGCATGGACAGATGAAGAGATAGAGAGATGGATAGTAAAGGAGGGTGCAAAGGGTAGATGGAGATGGTGGGAAAGGCATTATAAGTGAGATAGAGTGGGAGAGCGAGAGCGGGGAAAGAAGAATAAGAAAGGGGTTGCACTAAAGAGAGTGACAGAAGAGGAGGAATAGGTGGATATGTGGTGAACAAGAGAGAGTGAGAGAGAGAGAGAGAGAGAGAGATGCAGAGACTGAAAGACAGAGGGAGAGATAATTGAGCTATATAGTGAGAGACAAAGAGAAACAGGGAGACAAAGGGACACAGAGAGAGAAAAGCACACAGAGGGAGAGAGACAGACATAGATAGAGGGAAGGATAGTGATAGCGGGTTGGAGGCACAACAAGATGAGGATAGAGAGAGAGCGAGAAAGACACTAGATGGAGAGTGAGTGAGGGAGGGTGAGACACAGAGGAAGGGAGCGAGAGAAAGGAAGACAGAGGTGGAGATATAGGGAGAGGAGAGAGTGTGAGAAGGAGACACTAAAAGGGGGTAGGGGAGATGGACAGAAAAATCCAGACCATACAGACAGAGAGTTCATGTTTACCAGACCGCAGTGCCTCAGAGAGACAATGTAAACAGAGACCATAATACTACACTAACAGAGTAAGAGGTAGTGAGGGGGAAAGAGAGCCAGAGCAAAACTACATTGCTTCCACTAAAGGGAGTGAAACAGAAAGCACAGACAGAGAGGCACAGTAAGAGCATAGTAGACTGCACTGACAGTGGTAGAGCAATAAGCGCTTACACGACAATGCAATTCTCACTCAGAGAGACAGAGAGACATAGGATATGTCAGAGATTGATACGGAGAAACAAAGAGAGAAAAAGAAATAGAGAGAGAATGAGAGAATCAGCAAGAGAGAGAGATAGAGAGAGAGAGAGGGGAAAGACAAAGAGAGAAAAGCAAAGAGAGATCTAGATTAGCAGTCAATTATTAGTAGTATTTTTGTTGTTATATTATTATTATTATTATTATTATTATTATTATTATTATTATTATTATACAACATAAATATATTTTGCATATTCATCTACCACTTTAGCCCACGTTAGCCCACTTTAGCCCACTTTAGGAACAGCATATGTTTTGACATTGTCCCTTAATCAGAGAGACAAGTGAGTAATTGTTCCTGTCACTTCCGCAACATTTTCATGGTGGCATTCAGTTCTGCACTTTTGAAAATGATGAGGGCCATTCACCAGCAGATGGAGAAGGTGGTGGCTCCTAGGCAATTGTCACTTCCCAAGTATTAGACAAGATGTTGGGGATGAAGACCTCATTCTTCCTGGAGGCCTAACCTGCAGACATGTTGGACCCCATTCTAAGTCAGCTGATGGGCAGCAGATGGTTTGCCTCTGCCATCAGCTGCCTCCTGTATTGCCTTCTCTGCATATGTCACAGAGTTGGTACGGCAGGCTAGTGGACATATTGTGTCCACGCTAGTTCTCCCTCAGCTGTCATCTGAGCAGAATTAATCTTTTCTGGGATCCTGCTGTCTGAGCTTCACTTGGATGTCTTTTCCTACAGCCCAGAGAACCCAACCACCAAAAGCCACACCAGATCATGACCCTGATATTTACCCATGCACCAACACTCCCGTGGTCATGTCTGCAGCAACCAGCACTGGGAGTTGTGCCTACAGCCTCTGACTCCAAACCTAACATTAACCCTATCTTCCAGAATCTACTGTCTTGGCTGCAGGGTATTTTCTGTGCCCCTTCAGCTTCAAATGTTCTAAATGTGTGATCTGAGATCTCACACTGCAGCCAATCGTCTATGTGCTTCTGGTGTAGGAACGAGGGTCTGCAACCCTTCTGGTCAGGTCACTCAGATTTCTCAGCAGTCTGCGTTATTGTTGCCTGTTCTTTGTCCTGTGGCTCTAGGTATAACTTACTTACCTTGCTCCCGTAACGGCCAGAGACCGATTGGGTTTATCCCATTAAATCGAACAGAAATGTTTTTGGAAATTTTGAACATTTTCTACAACTGACATTTACAAGTACTTACCTGTGAACTGCCATTTTGCAACTATATCTTTCGGCGTCCTGGAGCTTTCTGAGCAATGGTGGTATTATCAATGAGTTTGGGTGAATTGCTGTTTAAAGTGATAAATCACCTATATGATCAAATCACAAATTAAGCAACACAGGATGCATCTACCTTGTGCATGAATGCGCGCATGTGCTTTTGTAGGGTTCTTGGGTATAATGGGGCCTTTATAGAGCGATAAGTGCATTTACGTTATTTTGCTCAACTGATTGTTAGCCATTTCAATCGTCCAAATTGGTTTACCCAAACTACTTCCTCCTAATAAACTCTACAACTTGTGTAGTATTTTCCCTGTGAGTAACTATCTTTCACTTGGGATTTGAGGGTAGTTGGGTTAATCTCTACAATGTATTGTTTTTTCTACCAACTATAGTGTGTGTCTACTTACTTGATAGTAACAATTCAAGTGTGCCTTACGCATAACAAGGCTTATAATAAATTAAATATCTGTTCAGTATATTAATAGTGTGTATGTGCTTGTGTGGGCCTAACTTTACATTGATACCAGTCCACTTTCGTCCTAAGAGTGAACCCCAAATGCTCTACCACATTACAATTAAGAATAGTTTGGACAAACCTGGTAAAAATGCAATTTTTACACTACTGGTTTGGTCTAAATTCCTCATCAAAGGGTTTCTGAAAATCCTCCCTACCATCCGTTTTGTTCTATTACTTGAGGAATTGATGGCTAGAGAATCCCTCCCGTCTTCTTTCCTCCCTATGTACTTGTTTTGACAGAAGTCAGTCAGTCCCAACATTTTAAGATCAAACATTGTTACTTCCCAAAAAAATAGACCAACTTCAAATTTGTAGGCATGGCATCCTCTCAATAAGATTTAACTGAAGCTTGCTTGTAATTCTTTCTTCAAATGTTCTAAAATGTAAGTGACTGTACTGTTCTCGATTGTGTATACCTTATCTTTTGAAAATATCGAGGGTCAGGCCAGACATTGAGGATACCCGGGTGATCTTAAATGTATGTAAGGCCAGCTGATAAAATGAACCCTAGGAAAGTTCTATGTGATGTCCAAAGAACAAATCACCACCTTTTAACTACTTTAAGTTTCTATCACATGCATTCTGTGAAAGAAACTTAAAGTAATTAAAAAGCACTTGAAGGATGTACATAGTGTCAAATTACGACGATGTGAAAGTGGCTTTCAGATCGGCAAAATGTATGAAGAAACTTCTGTCGAGCCTGACCAGGTCAAAAGGCTCTTTCACCAATGAGGAGCTCACTGAGATGAACTATGAAGATTGTTTAAAAAAGGAATCTGGGTGGGAAGTGTAGGTACCAGAGTGTGAAAGGATTTGTATCAAAGTGCAATGGGTTTTATTTGACATTCATTTTGTATGTGATGAGAAATATTTGGATTGGAACTGCTGCAGCAGGAACATAGGCACGTCTAGCTGTCCTTGGATCAGCTGGATAAGTTACCCCCATCACGCAATCGGTTGCTTTTTTTCTCAAAATCATTTTACATTTTGAATGGAGCTCAATTACTTTTCAGTTAGTTCACAGCACTTTTTTGTTTGTTATTGTTTGCCTTTGATCATAATACAAAATAATGGCAGAAGACAAAAAATGAAAGAAACACAGTTCTCACAAACGATAGGCACATCAAAGTCAGTTCCATATGTATCTCTTTAGTGCATGCTAAACTATGCATACGTCTTTTGTGCCCATAGACCATCACCACAGATTGTATCAAAAATGGCCACCTACCATTGAACATTGGCAAAGGTTAATCCGCAAGAGTGATGATAGTTTCCACAGTTTATGTTAACGTTTCTGCGACCAGGCCCATGAAGTTAAAAATAAGATTACAATTGAACCTATTAACAAGATCTAGGTCCCTCGGGCCACAAAGAGGACATTGCTTGTAGAAATGTGGATACCATTTGTTAATCTTTGCTGTTGTCAACTACATTCTATTCAATACTTTGCAATATTGTAGTTGCAGGGAAATGGGACAGGGGAACCATTAATGAAATCACTAAACTTTCCTGAAAAAAGGAATATGAAGGGCACGGTGAGAGCTCTTGATTCTGGCACATATCAAAATCAGGCACTTACACCTTGGCTTCTTAGGTTTTTAGCTAAAACTCATGATCATTGAGTTATCCTTATCAATTTGTTGCAGAGAATTCAGAGCAAAGACAGGACAGCGGTAGCCATAAGGTAAGGTTTGGCTCAAAGATAAAGATTCTGGTGGACGGCTCTTCCTCATATGTAGGTGAACCAACAATTCTTATGTACCAGTTCCTTTTTTGGGCTTTTGCTTCTTAAAGTCAGCCTGCCTGTTTTTACAATGGACATACTCAATGTGTGCGTTTTAAGCTGAACCATACCATCTGAGGTATTTCTGTTCACTGGAAGAGACTACACTGTTGTACTTCAAGTGAGACTTGCCAAGAAAAATCTTTTGAAACAAATTTAATTCATCCTGGGCCTTCACTTCCTCCTGCTTTTCTCACAGATTCTGAAGATTCTGTTTGGGTGTTTGCACCTCATCTTACTGACTCCCTTAGGCTCCAATGTGTCGCTGTAGCTCTTTCCTAATTTGAACCTCTATTGCTTAGATTTCTGGGGTGTAAAGATTTCTACCTGTTGACAGATTTCAGACCTCATACTAGTGGCAAAGAGTGCCGATAAGGCTTACATCTCCAAAGTTTGGGTGGGGTGGGGAATTATTTTGTAATATGTAGAGAAATATTAAACACATAATAAATTCAAACCCATCCAAAACTCTGAAATACAACATTTAGTTAACAAATACACAATAAATACATCAAGTTGCAATAGCAAAAAACGTCAGGCAAATTGGAGCTTGCTTTCTGAATTTATAAAATGTAAGAAGAAATAGTAAAACTGGCCAGTAAATGTACACGACTCAATTCAATATTAAGTTCCCTTCCCAATGTCTTTCTCTGGTGTAAGTCTTGACATGTATGAAAGGTTGTGTGAGACAACAGGCGGTCAGACAAATAATGCTGATATTAACTCTTTCGTGATCACCAATCACACTTATATATATGTTTACATTTATTTATTTATTTATTTATTTATATAATTTATGACCCACTAAATTGGAACAATATTCATCACTGTCAAGTGCAGGGAGATAGAAAAATGGTGGACATCTAAGACTAAACAAGAATTGAAGGTATTACCCAAAAAAATAACAAACGAGAAAATAACAGGGAGGAAAAAAGAGAGTTTTCGGACATTTATATCACATAATTGATGGGGTGGGGTGGAGTTAGGGTATAACTTAAGGTAGGTGGAAATGGGGAGAGGTGTGGGGGTCTCGGCCTCCATTACTAAAAACAAATAAGTGCAAAAAGCCAAACATATATTTTGTAATTCAACCAAAAAAAGCAGTCTTTTCCACCTCGTTATTTTTTTATTGTTGATTTTTTCACATACATCCACATTTATTACTAGGTTTAAAAAAGTGCTCTACCTATGATTTCAAACAATCCTGTAATGCATCTCAGATTGATCAATGATAAGGACCAATAGAGGATTTCTTGAGCCAACACGTGTTTCAAGCCATAGATCTTCCTCGGGGCTTCCCACTAATAAATCAGTTATTTCCATTGATGTGATTCCATTAGATCTGTAGTTGAATGTATCTTACTGCATACTCCTTATTTGGTAAATAATCTAATTAAAGTGATTCCAAAAAACTTAGGAAATGCCCTTAAAAAAATCGCCTTGAATACAATTTCCTGTAAGCATGCACTTTCCGTTACCGCACAGAAGTGCCTGATTATGCTTCTGAATCTCAGCTACTCCTGTGTTGTGAAGCAGCCGACCCCTCACAGGCTGCGTGTCAGTCAGACATCTAAGGCTGTGACAAATACTGGCAAGACGGCATTCAGAATCTTGCAAAAGAGGCAAATGAAAAGTTGAAATGAGAGGATAAACAGTGGTTAAATAGCCAGGTGATCATTAGAACTTTCACCAGAGCAGTATTTAGGTTCTGCTTAGAGGGAAGAGGAGGAAGAAATTAGGTAGTTGAGGAAATAATAAAGTGAAGAAATCAGGTAGAAGGAACATTGAAGAAATATACATGAGACCATCTTCACAGTAGACAAAGCGGGTAGCTGTTGATTGATCAAAAGTAGGTTCTGGGAATGAGGCACTAACTCCTGGGACCCAAGGTCAGATAATGGCCCAAGGACAAGGTTTAAAGGGCCAATCATCTGACAACTTTACGGTGTAACATGCATATGAAAGTAAGGGGAGCTGGTGAGACAAGACAATGTAAAACTCACAAGCAAGTTGATGACTCATGTATTCCATGCCTGCCTTTTGAAGTCTGTTGGAATGGGACTCCATGGAGGGGAAATCAAGCCCTGTGATGAGGATGGGATATGAGATCCTTTGTTTGTCACCTTTCTCTGGCTCACCTGGATGAGGCAGCTCTTGATTTCTAGTTGGGATTTAATGAAGATCCCTGGTCATGTGGTACCTTACAACCGATCCCATTCCTTCCATGTGCCAGGGGGCCACTGGGAGAAGGCTGTAAAACTGTGAGGCAAATGTTTTAATTGTAGTTCCAAGTAGATGACAAGAGTCTGGTCCCCTAAGCCTTTTCTAGTTTTCACTCTTTTCTTCTCATTATGGGTCAAGCTGCATATCTTCCCTGCGCTATATGGCTTGTCAAGGGGCTGTATCAATGTAGAGGGCTTCATACCCAGCAACATTGTGTAAGTCAATGCAGGTTCATTCCATTGAAATTACCTTGCAGGAGGCACACATGATCCTGCCCACAGGTAAGGTAGTAATGCTTCCTTAGCTTGATGGATTTTAGGGTGTATTTAACAGTTTCCTGGAGGACAATTGCAGCTAGGCATCCTATCCCGTCTTCGAGGAAGTACACAAATCAGCAGGGATTCTGGTCGAGAGTCTGCAGATTGTACTAAGGAACAGTGCCAGCCTATTCAGGGCATGGATGAGAGCAATGCAGGCACAGGGTCTGTGTTCTGTGTCCTGTTCTTATAAGAGGTCAAGATTTGCTACTACTTTATACTTCATTCTGAGCCTCAGTCTTTCAACAGCATTGGGGGTTCTACCCTCAAATGCTTAGTGGAGCTAAACTGTTCTAAACAGATCCGAATCCTTTCCTACGTTTTGTTATGGTCTAGTAGGGTTTTCTTCCATTAGAGCAAGAGACGCATGTTTACAGGCATTTGGAATTTAGTGCAGATGTTTTAAAAAAAATAATATATATCTCTTGTGGTCTTTGCTCTTTATGAAACATTACAGTGTGGAGATATAAAGGAAGGTTCAGAGCATCCTACTTGTTTTAATTGACTGTTGCAAGGCTGGCTCTGGTGGACTTCAGTGGTGAATGAACCAGGAGAGCTATGTAATATGTTAGTGGGGAGTCTAAGTGGCTCTATTCCAAATGAGGAAATGTCTGTTGTCATCACCTTTAGCAATTGTATAATTAGGCATAGGGGAGTATCTACTGAGTCACACCTTAACAATTCAATTCACAGGTCTCTTTGCGGACAATGGAAAGATGGACCTTTTATGCTCCATTATGATACATTCAAAAATGCCACCTTTTTCAGCCAACTCATTTGTGTAATTGTGCAAAGGGGAGGAAAATTGGCATCAGAATGTGTGCATCAAACCCTTTGAGAATTTCACCAAACATGTTTTCGTACTCCTTATTGTTATGTGCTAGTGCATCACATCACTTGGGTGACAAATGTTGTTATTGTTAAACCTACAAGGCCCACTTTGAATGGCCGCGGTGCAACAGATTGCTCAGAAGGATATGGCAGGAAAAAGAACACTCGAGCAGGAAACACAGCACGTCCCATCTCTCACTGAAAATGAGGCGCCTGTTTATTTAATTAAAATACAAAGGAAAACTTTAAAAAAAAAAAAGAAGAAGAAAGAAAGAAGGTGATACATCCACTGCCCAAAGCAAGCCCAGCCGCTGAGGGGGTTAATATCAAAACACTAAAAATATGTTTATTAAAAACCAGATCACTGAACAAACACACTCATTAGCTACATGACCTTATCCTAGAGGATGATAGACACTTTGGGCCTCATTACACGGTAGGCGGTAAGGGTTTACCGGTACTGGTATTTTACCGGTACCGGTAAACCCTTACCGCCTTACTACGAGGTCCCTTTGCGGGTTGGGGAATTTAACGCCTGCTTTTTGCAGGCGTTAAAAAACGAACCCGCAAAGGGACCGGGGTGCTAATTACGGTACCGCAATTTGCAGTACCGTAATTAGCGCCTTCCCCATTCCCATTATGCCCTATGAGGCAAAAATGGGAATGGGGAAGGGCAATGGAGGAAGGAGGAATTACCGCCTTCCCAACCTTGGAATAGGGCGGTAATTCCCCTTTCCTCCAAGGCGGTACCGGTAAATTACCGGCATGAACCATGGCGCTAATAGCGCCATGGTTTACCGCCTACCGTGTAATGAGGCCCTGTCTTACAGAAACATGGCTACAAGATCCTCTCGGCCCAACTAGCGTTAAAGCTGTACTGAACAGATACACTATCTACCATAAGAATAGAGAGGTCGGGATGGGGGGAGGCATGGCGGTGATAGCGAGGGACTCTCTTCACATGTTCCCCGCAACAACCACCTGCAAGGTGCTTCATTTAAAGCATACACCCATGAAAAATAGCTGCACCAACATAATTGTGGGCTACAGACCTCCAGCGTTAACTACGGATTTCAACGAAGAAATTACGCAGCAATTGAACAACCTCAAAGGTGCAAATACATCCACTCTAATACTTGGAGACTTTAACAGATGGAGGGGAAACGCTAAGGACAAAGAGGCTATCAATTTGGAAAAAATCCCCAATAACATAGGCTAATCAACACAGAGCCCACTACAGCAAATGCTAACCAACAAGATTGGATTATTACCCAAAACTTGGAAACACATATAAAAGAGACCACCCAATGCATCTGGACGGATCATTTCAAAGTGTCTTTTTCAGCACACATCAAAGTTCCTCATTTGAAGAGCACTAATGAGCACAAACAAATTCAAAATAGAAACTACAAGTTAATAGGGTCTATCCATCTAGAACAGTGCATAAACAAGTTTCTGGGGGATATTAAAGAGGATTATACATGTGAGGAAATCATTCACACATACCACTCGCACGCACAAGCTCTAGTAGATCAACTAGCACCCATTAAGACCAAACTTGTTAGAGAGAACAAAAACCTTCCAAAATGGTTTAGCCTAGAGCTCAGAGAGCTGAAAAGAGAAAAGAGGAAAAGAGAGGGCAGATGGCTGAAATAACCGTCACAAGCTAGTAAGGAACACTGGAAGATGCTACAAAAAGGGAATTCTCGAAGCTAAAAAAACCTATTTCAATGCCCAGATCACTGCAGCATCCACTAGTAAGCTGTTTGAAATCCTTAAATCCGCAGAAAAACCAAAAGCCATATCCCTCACTTTCTTCTGTCCCAGGAGGACTGTGACAGGGTACAAGAGGTTTTGTTAATAAAATCAAGAAAGCAAGGGATTTAATAACAACGGCATAAACCATGCCTAAAAATCAGCCTGACCCGGCAATCCCTGAGAAATCACTAAACCACCTTGAATAATTTAAATTCAACCCAATCACTATAGAGGATATTGTAACATTCCTGACAGCTATGAAACCAACCTCCTGTGCGGAAAATATTCTCCCCCCAAAATAATCTTGGATAACAAAGAAATATTTTCACCACTGCTCATGGGGATAGTGAACACATCCTTCAGAGACAGCACTATACCAGAAAGCATTAAGACAGTCACCATCACACCTTTAGTGAAAAAAACAGGCCTTGACCAAAAGGATCTGGGAAATATTCGCCCCATAACCAACTGTAACTTAATTCTTAAAATCTTGGATAACGTGGCAACGACACAGCTTCAAACATACGTCGAGGCTAATGACATTTTGCACTCCAGACAGTCAGGTTTCAAGGTGGCTCACAGCACAGAGACAGCCATGGTGGACTTGCAAACGCACATGCAAAGTATCATGGACAAAAATAAAACGGGCTTACTCGTGCTTTTAGATCTTAGCACAGCAATGCCTCTTTGGGAAAGCCCCTCCCTACCTGAAGGAAAGGATCTGTCAATATGTACCCAGGCGATTGCTGAGATCGGAGAATTTGGGACAGATCACATGCTCACCCTACAAGCTTTCAAACGGCCTTAGTAAGGCATTTCCTGTGATGGCAGCACAAAAATGGAACAACCTACTGCTTAAGCTTGGACTGGAGTCCAATTACACCATCTTCAGAAAATACTTGAAGACACTGTTATTCAAGTGGAAGCACTTACCCAGTTGTCCATCCAGGTAGCTCCTGACTAATGTATTTCATGTCTTGTCTTGCTTTGTTGTCCGTACCTTGTTTCATGTCTGTGTCCCGATGCCTGCGGGCTTTCAGCGCATTACAAATAAATAAATAAATGCATCTAAGCTGGTGAAAAACGTACACAGCATTTAAGGTCCTGCTGTGACAGTAAAATTGCTGATTCTAGGCCATTGGGACCAGGAAGCTATCAAAGAGGTTAAAAGGAGTTCATTTTATGTGTCAGCTAAACTCCATAACAGATGGCACTGACATAAATGTACGAGAGAGACATATGACAGTAGGAGAGTAGGAGACACTATTGGTTGCATTGCCAGCTGGCACATTCATGTAATTAACAATCAATACTGGAATTGTAGTGACTCCTTGGTTGTAATGAGAGTCATAAGTTATATCCCCTGTGGTAGTTGATTGACATTTCTGAGTACATCAATCACCAAAGTGGGTGTTACTCTGGCACATTGTAGAGAAAGAACTGTGGTGTTTAAAGGATAATCTCTATGATGGACATAGGGTTCTATTGCGAGATATCACCTTAAAAGTTCTACAAGACCTGCTCTCAATTTCTAAGTTCTATAAACACATAGTAGATGGTGATGCTCACCATCAATAATTGGGCACTATATTATGCTTATAGCCACTGACATATATCACTGGATGAGATTTTAACCTATCTCTGACAGACTGTCTTGAATTTTGCATTAAGAATTACAAATGGGGTTCATATCTAAGGAAGATAGGGCCCCAGGAAATAGAAAGCTGGCAAGCTGCGTGTATTGATTGAATAATTCAATACTAAATTGAGAAAAGGGTGATAATTACATTCAAAAAGAATTTGAATTATATTTCAGAGTAAAAGGTTTGGAAGAGCAGCCCGGATAGAGTATTTTCTAGTTTCTAAGAGTTTTTCATGTAAGTCCTAAATATTGCCCATAATACAAACTGATAAATCCATCCTTGTGCTAGAATTTGGGATCAGTACAAGAGTAGGGAGGGAGAAAAAAAGTCGATGGCAAATGGTTTTTTTTATTTTAAAGGATAATGACTTCCTGTGACAAACTGCAGTCTTTTTTAAGACACAAGGGGTTCAATGTCTTTTGAAAAGTTTTTGGATACCTTAAAAATGTCTTTAGGTAACCACAAAATGTCCCTTTCTATTGTTCTTGGGGAAAGATCATCATAACAAGGAAATATTTCACATGATAAATTATAAGATTGTTAAGGTTGTTATTTTCCATAAAGAACGGTTATTGAGGAATTGAATAAGATGAAATCAGAATTGGAAAATAAATGAACAAAGTTTAAATAAATCAGCAAAAAAAACTATAAACATAGCAATGGCACACTAAAGCATAAGTAAAGGACAATGAGATTAGTGTGATTAAAGATCCAAATTTGCTGAAACTGGTTGGGAATTTCCAGGCAAAGAAATAAGTAGTTAAGGAATACTATCAAATTATACCAGTAAACACCTACAACCCCTAAAGTTCTTATAGTTTGCTTGAGGAGACCTTTAGAATTGCCATACTTACTAGAAGAAGATAACTTGGTGGTCCCAGTAAAACAGATTGAAATTTTAGTGGTACTACACTCTCACCGTCATTGGTGATGATGGGGAAGTGGGGAATTACATACAGAATCCCAGTATCAACTGGCACTGATTTGTTTAAACTATATTAATACAGTATATTATCAGGATGTTGTGTGATTTCATTTAGAAATTGAGCTCTATTAAAATGTAAGAAATCAGATACAAACCCACAGCATTGTGGATATTATAGACCAATAACCGTATTAAATCAGGACTTTGAAAATACAGCTGAATGTTTTAGATGGGATGTTTGCCAATGTAATACATTGTTGCTGATTATTTGCCATTACAAGTGGAGAGGGGAATCACATAGCTGCCCTAATGCTAGGCTCTGAAAATAAAACATTTAACCTAGCCAACTGAGAATGTGTACGGTGCATTTTAGAGAATTCTAACTTTCCTCTATTTCACCAAGTCATTCAAACCTTGTATTGTGGGGCAAGGGCAGTTTCTATGGTCGAGGAGTGAGATAACGGTACAGTAAAAATCTGGAGTGGAACAAGGTGTGTATGTCCCTTCCCCCACTACATTTTGCACTGCATGTTGAGCCACTGACCCATATAATTAGAAAGAATGAAGACATTTTAGAGTATGTTACTCTATTAGTATGTTATTTTAGAGTTATGTTTAGAGTAATTACCAGCAGGGGGCGTTCAAGCATCGGAAGCCTGATCCGACGTCTCCCTCCATCAGGCTGAATCTCACGGCCTGAGAGCAGTATAAACAACTTCTTCAACTTAAATTCAACTCTCCTCACCTAATTAACACCTTGTGCCTCAACTGAACGCCTTTCTTCGTGGATTCTGCATTTATTATGGCACCTCTGGCCTCTCTCGGGCTCACCACTTGCCTCAGGGATTTTTCAAAATGGCGACCTAGTACCCTCCGACGGCTGCTGATCCTTACGCCGTCACTCGAGGTTGTCCCCTGCGACTCCTGCTGCCATTGCCCGTTTGGCGCGCCCGCTCGCCTCCTGGAACCTGCTCCGGCCTTCCGACCTCTGAGCGCTGCGCCTCTCCTCAGCAGCTGCTCGGCTGGACCAGCTGCAGACTGGCGCCTCAGCACCCGGCTCCTCCATCTCCACCAAGCTGCTCCTCCTCCGGTGGACTTCATCTGCACTGTTGCTGACATTCCTCCGGGCTGAACGGCTCCACTGGTGACGTACTGCAGCCTCGCCCAGGCGACTCCTGCTGCCACTGCCCCTCTGGCTCAATCGCTCGCCTCCTGGAACTTGCTCCTGCCTTCACACCTCTGAACGCTGCACCTCTCCTCAGCAGCTGCGCGGCTCCACCGCCTGCGGACTGGTGCCACTGCGCTCGGCACCTCCATCTCCCGCCAAGCTGGTCCTCCTTGGGCGGGCTTCAGCTGTATTATTGATAACAATTCTCCGGGCTGCGCGACTCCATTGGTGACAACCTGTTGCCTCGTAGCCTGGCTGCACCAGTGCCTCCTAACCCGCTTCACCTCTGATGGGCTGCAGCTCCTCCATTTCATCGCCCCTGCTCCCGAGTTCTTCCGTGCCAGTTGCTCCTGCTCCCGCCTAGCTACTTGCCTTTAACGGTCTGCATCTCCTCCACTTTAATGCCTGTTCTCCTGGGACCAACGGCTCCTCCTGTTACAGCTCCTCCGCTCAGCGCCTTTCTTCTGCCGAGCGCAGGCCAACTTCATCTCCTTGGGGCCCATCTGCTTCCTCCTGTCAGTTTACACTCTGATCACCGGACAGCTCCTCCTTTCACAATCTGAAACCTCCTCTCCAACTACCTCAGCACCCACTGTGCGGATCCACATTTCAAGGGCTGAGTCCTCAGAGCCCTGCTGCCCCTACACTCATCGTGCAGCCCCTCCTGTGACAGGCTTCAGCTCCCCCCGTGGACGGCTCTCCTTGGTCTATCTCGGCACCCGCTGTGCGGATCCACATTTCAGGGACTGAGCCCTCAGAGCCACACTGCCCCTACACTCATTGTGCAGGCCCCCCTGTGACAGGCTGCAGCTCCCCACATGGATGCCTCTACTTTGTCTCCGCCTTTAGTGGGCCGCAGTTTCGGTGTCCTCTAATGGGTGTCTGCAGACCTGCTTCGTTCACTGTAGCCCACCATCTGCCTCCTACTGCCTGCCGATTTAACTACTCTCTTCTTACTGCCCTTCTTCAGTTTGAGCCTCTGTGCCTCTGTGGCCCTCGCCGTCCTCAGGCCTGCTTCTACCAACAGGGCTCACCTGCCCGCCCCCTGCTGCCTCTTCCCTCACCTTTGGGCTTGCTTTTCTGTGCCCTTGCTTTTCCTGCCTCATCTGCATTGCTTTTACCTATGTTCCCCCTACTCCCTGCTGACACATCTCCTCGACTTTTCAGGATAGCTTCCTCTCCTGCGGACTCACCCACCCATCTCGCGCTGCCTGCTCTGCCAACTGTCCCCGCCTGAGACCTCATCTTCTCACCGCCTTTGGCCCGCTTTCACTACTGCCGGCTCATCAGCTCACCCTATGCCTGCGCCTTCATCTGTGGCTCCTCGATACCTGCTACTCCTGCCTTCCTTGGACCTGCCTCAACTACAGTGACCTGCTTCATCTCCCACCTCCCTCCTCAGGACTACTTCCTGTAACGCGGGCTCACCCACTCACCTCATCTCCATGGCTCCAACTGCACTCGGGCTAACCTCATCATCTACGGTCTGCAATATTCCCCTCCATTGACTTGTTCTCCTTCCCCTTTATCGTATTGCTGTGCCTTCTGCCTCCACAACCGTGGCTCCATCTACTCTCTGGCCGGCTCTCTCCACTTTGTACTTGAGTTCTCCTCCTCGGTCCTTGTTTCCCTCCCTGTTACTGTCCACTGCTCTTCCACTTCCGCTTCCACTCCTTTTGCTCCTCTTCTCCCTACCTACTTCTTCTACTTCAGACTTCCGTGATCTCCCCACCCCAACAACTGTGGGCTTTGAGCTCACCTACCACTACTACTAGCTTAGCCCCCACCCCGTCCCTCCCACCTATATCTCTCCTCTTCTGCTCAATAATGCAACTACTTTTTCTGTGTCCGTCCCCTTCCTATTCTCTCTCCCTTCTCCCCTCTCCTCCCTCACCCATGGCTCTACTTCTCTTACATACTCCCTCTAACTGCCCCTCGCTCCTGATTCATTCTATTCTCTCTCCCTATTATGCTTTCTCCTCTCTCTCTACACCTATCCTCTCCCCCCCTCTTTCCCCCTCACTTTTCCCCCCACATTACTCTACATTCTTCTAATGGCCATCTCCTCTATCCATCTTTCCCCTCCTCCCACACCCTCTCCTTCCCTCTCCTCGCAACCTAATCTATCCTCCTCTCACTACCACCTCTAATGCCTTTGATGTTGCCCTTTGGAATACCAGATGAATCTGTAACAAAACCTCTGCTGTCCTTGACCTTTTCATTCGCCTTAACCTCCAATTTCTCTGCATTACTGAAACCTGGATTCCGCCTCACAATATCTCTGTTCCTACCTCCCTCACCTCCTCCTCTTCTTCCTTTGAACATGTTCCCCGCACCACTGGCCGTGGCGGTGGTCTTGGCCTCCTCTTTCGCCCACACTTCACCTCTTCTCCATCCCCTTCTTCCTTACGCTCCTTCCCTTCCTTCGAATTCATGCTCAAAATCTGTAATTCTCCTCATGCTATCTCCGTCCTCATCATCTACCACCCCCCTAGGCCAGTTCGCTCCTTCTATGAGGACATTGACCATCTCCTCAGTCTAATTTCCGCCAGTCCCACTCCACTTCTTGTTCTTGGTGACTTCAACCTCCACCTCTCTTCTAACCCTCCCTCCTCTCCTCTCCTCTCCTCTATCCCCTCCCCTCCCCTCCTACCCACCTATCTGCTCTACTATTGATCTCATCTTTTCTTCCTCCTTCTCTGCCTCCCCATCTCCTCACTTCCCACCTACCTTTCTGACCACTCCCTACTTTCTTATCCCCTCTCCCCTCCCTCCCCCTCACCTCCTCCCCCCATTCCTCTACCTCTTTTCTCCGGCGCGACCTACGCTGCTTTAACCCCTCCCGATTCCTAGCCTCCCTCTCCTCTTCCTTCCCCCCTCCCCCAATTTTCCTCTACCTTCGCCTCTGATGCCTCCTCCATCTTATCTTCCTCTCTCTCTGTTAGGAAAGATTTCGTAATTGTAGGGAATTTTCCTTCCATGTGGCAACCCCTAAACTTTTTGCTATTGTTTTTAACCTTGTTCTTGAGTTTGCCAGAGAAGTACAGCCTTCTGCCGCACTTCTCTGGGCTTTCGCTCCTTTCTTACGGGGAAACTGACATGCCCTTAAGACAGTCAGTACCGGGGAACGTGGTTTCCCGTAGTTTCTTTTATCGTGTCGCAGCTTTAGTGCAACACGACACAAGAGGGCACTGTAAGCTAAGTTACAGCTCTCTTGGGTCTCTAGCCTTCTACAGACCCTAGATACTCTTTTAGGATGGTATTTGATCGGTGCAAGTCATTCAGGGACTGGAATGGTGGCAGCGATCGTTTTGTTTATTTTGAGCTCCTTTTGGCGTTCTGAGCACGTTTTTGCCCTGAACCCAAAATGGTGGCCTGGCTCCCAAAATGGCCAGGCCGCGAGGCTCCTTTGTCCTGTCCACTGTCCGTCTTGCTCCCTTCACCTTCCCCAGGTCCGGCGACCCGGGGCCTTCCTTATTTGGGCATGTACTTTCCCGCGAAACGTGGTTGCTTTCGCGGGCTTCTACATGTCGTTTGTGTGCCTCCAGGGTGTGGGCTGGGATGTCTGGTCCCAATACACATCCTGGGTGCCAGAGAGTCTAGGGTGGTGTGAATGCCTGGGACCACCGTGGTCCGTGATTGGTCCACGTATGGTATGTGTTTTGATGAGCGGATCTCCCATTGGCTCCCCTCCGTTTTGGCGCAGAAACACCACTACCATGTCGATCTCCTGAGTTCTCACGAACGAAGGAATACAGGAGCCAAGTATCCTGCAACTACGAGGCTGGACCGAGGAATCGCTGGTGACCCGCTGAAGGAATCCTCCTTTGCACTGCTGTCGTCCGGAGAGCCCCTGTCCTCCTTTGATCGAACCAGAAGGCCTGTACTGGTGCTTCGACCTTTGGAATAGCAGGAACAGCTATTCCCGGCATCTTCAACCAGCTCCTGCCAAGTAAGCCTTCGGAAGCGTCTCTGGGCCATCCAGTTGACTGACCAGCTTACAAAGGAGTTTGGCTCTGCAACCGCCGCCAGGTTGTGTTGTATTGCGAGTCCTTGTCCCTCTCCCACGCTTCGTACGCTTGGCATCCCCAGGTCTGAAGGGAGGAGGGTTCATTTGGCTCGAATACACACGGCCGCTCCGTTGTCCTGTGCGGCAACAAAACTGTGCCGGTTTCGTCGATTGGGACGTCTTTTTGCTCTACACGACTACAAAGCGTTCCCTGCTCTTCTGAACCTGCCAGCTGCTGAAACTATCGTGGAGAAGCCTGGGTCTGCTTGCTTCGGGGACCGGTGAGTAGTTTAGCTAGGATCTGGTCGCCCTCCTGCAGTATCCCATTGCTTTTCCCTGCTGTGTAAAAACAGCACCCTTTTGCCGTGCTCGCGCTCTGCTTCTGCCCGCTGTGGAGGCTGCGCTTGAGTTGCGGAACCTGTTCTTCTTCTGCTGTGCACTAACGTGAACCGCCTGACTTCCTCCGAAGAGCTTCCCCTTGTGCCCGTCGGCACCGGCGTGGCAGGTACTTTGAGCACAAGGCTCCACTCTTCGCAGGGCTCGGACTTCCATCTAGTTAGGTGCCTCTGAAGGCGAACTGAGTCTAAAGCGTTATCGCACTGCCTGTTTTCCTTCCCTGGCAGGTGGACTACATATTTCGTGCTTTAAACGCTTGCGACTGTGTATTTGTATATATATTGTGTTGATATGGTATGTGTTGGTTTAATATTGTGATATTGTGATTTTCTCGCTACGGTCATTATTTTAAAGGCCTTAAAATAAATGTGTATCTATTTTTGATAACAACTGTTTGGAGTAGTTTGTAAGCGCTCTTGCTTTGTGTGCTCATTGCGGGCTTTCAGTCACCCTCACCCCTCTTGAGACCTAGTCTTGACCGCCGCGATCGCTACCTTGATTGGTCTGGCTCGTCCAGAGGTTACCCTGTTCCAAGTAATTAGGTTGGCCTTCTGAACTTCTGCGCCACCAGGACAGAGTTCAGAAATCCGTCTTAACACTCTCTTCTCCTCTTGATCTACTGTACCCCCTCTAACCATTTCACCCTCTCACAAACCTGCTCAACCCTGGCTTTCTTCTCATCTCTCCTCAATGTGCTGCCTCCTTAGGTGACTTGAACGTCAGTGGCTCAAACACACATCCCCCTCTAACCAATCGGCTTATTTCTCCTATCACACCCTCTAGGACTCATGCCTCAATTCTGCGAAACGCACCTACTACTCTGACCTCCTCCAGTCACATTCCTCTCCCCCTCATTGCATCTTTCAAACTTTAGCCCGACTTCTCTCTCCATCTACTCCTGATCCCTCGACTACCTCTTCTCTCACTGCTACTGATCTTGCCTCCTCCTTTTCCAACAAAGTTCTCTCTGTCAAACTATCATCTCCTCCCCCTCCTCTTCTACTGTTCCTCCCTTCTCTTCAGACTCCCCTCCTCCCATCTCTCCCCTCTCAAATCCATCTACCACTCTGCCATCCGCTCCCTATGCCTTCTCTCACCTCTTGACTCCATCAACTCCTCCCTCACCTCTCTAGGTTGGCTCTCCTTCCACTCCCAACTCAAGTTGAAGTTCCTCTGTCTTGTTTTCAAATCCCTCTATAATCTTGCTCCCCATTACCTCTCCTCCCTTCTTTTCACACCCCTTCTCGTCCTCTCCGCTCTGCTAATCTTTTCCTACTCTCTCCTGCTCCTCCACCCTGCGCCCCCTCCCGCTTCCGCTCCTTCCAACTCCTTTCTCCTTTCCACTGGAACCGCCTCCCCCTTCACATCCGCTCTTCTCCCTCCTACCCTTCCTTTCGCTCCTCTCTAAAATCTTACCTCTTCCACTCTCCTCCCTAGCACCCCTCCTTCTCTACCTCCTCCCTTCCCCCTTACCCTCACCTCATACTCCTCCTCTTCCTAACCCTCTCCATTCCTTCTTACCCCTTCCTCCCCTCCCCCGCTTGATTCTTGTCTTACTTTCACCTACCTTCTTCCCTCACATTCCTGCTCTTTCCCCGTCCTTAAATTCTCTTCCACCTACCACTCCCTTGTTCACATCCCCCTCCTACACCCTTCTCTCCGCTATAATATTGTAAAATGTTCTTTATGCTGTTATCAGGTTGTGGTTCAATTGTCATCTTATGCTTGCTGTATGTTTACTTGTTCTCATGTAAAGCACTTTGGAGTAAAGGGCTATATAAATTCAATAAAATACAAATACAAATGTTAATCTTCGGAGCAACTCAAAGATCTGTCTCTACTCTGATAATAAAGTATCATTTTTAAATGTGAATACACTTTTCAGAACAATAGAGCAACTTTCATACATTTTTGGGTATTGGATGAATACATCAAAAATTGAATTTATACTATTGAAAGCAGACCCATATTGCATACAAGATGATTTGTGGCACAGCACAAATTCAGTTGTTCCAAGAGACACTGGAGAGTAAGTAAGAACATATTTCTGATTTGTATAGTTTTGAACTATAAGCCTAGGCTAAAGAAAATAAGGAAAACCTGTAAAGTTTTGCATACATTAACAATGTCTATGGTTGGGCACATCCAGTTAAATGAAACGATTGCTTACTGCAGTTTTTAGTCCTAATGTAAACAATGCCATCTGTGTTGAACTAACTGTCTTTTGTACAAACACTGGAGCAAAACCTCAAAGTTCAACCCTTTCCAAACTATCCTAATCTTTCTTATTGCCAGACAGAACCCTCAAGTTTTGAAAGAAGTTCAAAGCCTTTCTAACCTTCTCGAAGTTCAAGACCCTTTCTAACCTTCTCTCAAGCAATTCACTATAATGTAATGCTACCTGACAAAAGAAATTTGTCTCACTTGCCTTCAAAGTGATTTTATCTTTCTCAGAAAAATAAATATCTGTCCCTGTGAACACAGTTACTGATATTCTATGGATTTAGGACACAAAATGTGTGTCACTGTCAGATGCCGAACACTGATTTCTCTCAGGGAAAACTGAGGTGTAACACCCTGCCATTTTCTTTTTTCCCAACAAAATATAGGGCCTCATTATGACCCTGGCGCTCCCGGATTGAAGGGGGCGCTGATTACAAGCTTCCCATCGCGGGACCCGGATCGCACGGCTGGTAAAACCAGTCGTGTTTTCCGGGTCCCGCGAGGGGAAGAGGGAGGCAATAATGGGCCAGATGTAATCTGCCCATTATTACCTCCCTCCCCATTCCCATTGAGCCCTATGTGGACTCAAATGGGAATGGGGAAGGGTTCCTGCCTGGAGGATTTACTGGGTCCTCCTATCTTGCAGTAACCCGGTAAGTCCCCATTTCAGGAACCCTGTAATGGAGACCGGAACGGTGGCAGCCATGGAGCTGATAGCTCCATGGCTACTGTCGTTCGCGTAATGAGGCCCATAGTGTCCCTCTGTGATTATTATCGTTTTTAAAAAGTCCAGTGTCTTATGCATTGAGTCATGAGTAAGAGTCCGACACAGAGGCCTATTTTGGTTGCTATAAATATTTATTTGAGAAAAAAGAGTTGGAGGAAAATCTACCTTTCCGTATAGCTACGCAGGGTTCCCTGCCCCAGCCAAAATAACTAGTGTCCAAGTCAGCATGTCCAAAATTAAAGACTTCTGTCCTGTTTCCAAAACCTATGCTGACCCTCACTTTCTAAACTAATCATAAAGTGAAAGGATAAATGATATTTTGGCTGCATTCTTACAGCTGCCCTTTGCAAGTACAACCTTAGTTCCAAAATGCAGCAAAAAGGAAATAAACAACCATTGCTCCACAAAAATATGAAAGAGGTTCCCTTACCCTAGAATTTCACAGTTGCTTTATAACACATAGGCCCTCATCAGGAGGTTGGAGGTAACCATGCCGCTTTTAGTGGCATGGTTGCCTCCTTACCGCAATCCGGGCTCGGGTCCCTCGAATGAGGACTTACCGGACCATCGTAACCTTGGCAGACCCAGTAATTCCCCATCTGAGGAACCCGGACCCGGTCCATCCCCATTCCCATTCGAGCCCCCATAGGGCTCAATGGGAATGGGGAAGGAGCTAACAACGGGCCTGTTAATGATGGGCCCGTTGTTAGCTCCCTGGTGTCCTCGCCGGACCCGGTATGGACACATGGTTTTTCCAGGCGCCCATTGCGGGTCCCGCGAGGAGACCTCGTGGTAGGGCAGAATGGGTTTACCGGCACTGGCACCTTTACCGGTGCCGGTAAACCCATTCCGCCAACCTTAGGATGAGGGCCATAGTCTCAAGAAATCAACAGATATTCACTTCCTTCTTTTGGTTTTCCAATGTTTCCACAAATAAATAAATCTCTTTTCCTCTTGTGCACAAGGCTCACAGAGTCAAGATATAGCTTCTCCTCCCTTGACAACCACAAGTTTCAATGCATCAGTTTATACGGCTCATGACACCAAGAGATTAATCTGCACTTCCCTTGGTAATCAGATGTTATAGCTCTCTGATTCACAACTTTCAATTCACAAGAGTTACACCATCAAGAGAATAGTCTCTCCGTCTCTTGAAGAAGAGAACTTGCTGTTTCTTATTTGTAAACTTCACAGGGTCAAGAGATTGTTTCTCCTCTCTTGACAGAACGATTCATTATGGTTTCCAAAACAATGTACCTGTTATACTCTCCTGCCAGACTATATTCAAATACCTTAGTTCATACTTCTTCAAAACAATACACCTGGTATACTCTCCTGCCAGATTGTATTCACATTCACTTGGGTTATATGTAATAAACGTATATTCTTTTTCAAGTACCTGCTATACTCTCCTGCCAGGACTTCTCATGTAGATTTCTGCATTAGGGTGTGAGTCCCTGACTCCCCTTCACTGTGTCTGGTATTCTCTCTTGCGAGGACTTTGCCAAACTTCAAATGATTTTCCCATATGCCAACGTTGGAATTCTTGCCCTCTCCCTGTTTGCTGTGGCCAATGCTTGTTTGGGTTCACTGTTTTCACCTGTTTGGGTTTCCTGCTTTCCCCAGTTTCTCATTTTCAATATTCTCAATGCTGGCTTAAAGGCTCCAGTTCTGTTGCCCCTGTTCTCCACGTGGATTTATCTTGCTTCATTTGCCCTCGGGTGCATGCAACAAAGTGCCCCGGTAGCCAGTGTTGCTTGCTTGGACTCGCCTGTAGTTTCTGGCTGCTTCAGTGTCTTCTGTGGGTGGCATCCAGTTCAGTGGTCTTCTTTCTCTTTGTCTCAGCATCTCCTGTGCTCTCCGGTTCTCTCACCGCTCTGGTCATCATGGTGGAGCGTCCTCTCAACCACTCTCCTGCTTGGCTGCACACCACAAACCTTCTGCTTCCCAAACCACATAAGGACAGGAAATTCTCCTTATTTACGTCTTGCCGCAGCTTTTAAACTTCACTGTATGGGTCACCTGATCAGAATGACTAGACCACATCACATGCTTCTTGATGTTGTTAATCTGCATTGCTCTCTATTTTTTCCTCGACTAGTTCCATTCCCACAAGTTACTTCTTTCGGTCCCAGTGGATTTGCGGGAATCAATATGTTTTTTGCTCATGGCTTTCCATATTCTTGGATACACACTTTGCCATGTAGGTTGGAAATGGATATAGAACATTATTATTATTCCTTTCAAAGGGGTATTATTGGGTATTTTCCAAGGTGAACACCCTCTACCCTCCAAGGTTGGTCAGCCCCATGTGGTCCTCCCACAGACAACCACCCCAGAGTTGGAGTCAGGTAGATTCTGCCCTTTCCTGGCCACATGGGGGAAGACTTTCCCCGGGGGAGTCAGTGATGGTTTCGTCAGATTAGTCACACGTCTATGATGTTTGTCCTCTCTGAGGAACAGAAACCAGTTTTTTCTGTGATTTTGTGTTTGCTTAGGATTGATTCCAGTGTCCCTCTGAGGTTTTTTGTTCTCTTAGAAAACATATGTCATCCCTCTAAGATTTTCACGTTCTGTGAGTAATTATCCTGTATCTTCTCTGATTTATTTTTGTTAGGAAAAAAATGTAGTTTCCCTCTGTGATTTGTATTATAGGAAACATCTGGACTCAGGTAAAAATACTTTGTCCCACTACGATTTTGCATTCTCTTAGGAAAACAAAACAAGTGACATCCTCTTCTCTACTCTAATTCCTAATATGCTATCCAGAATCCCCATGTAATTTTACTTCTACTTTTGCCTTACCTCATTTAAATCCTACCCTCACCCTATTCAGCAACAACCCCCTTCCCTTCTCTAGCCTGAATAGTAAGTTCGGCCACTTGCCTTTTCAAACACTCATTTCAAAACTCAAAGGGCATGATTTATACAAATGTCTTCAATGGGACTTTCCCATTGTAAAACATGTTTGTAAATCAGGCCCACAGTCTATGCCTTTCCTTAGACTTGAGGGTTAACTCAAAGAAATCTTTCCACCTGATCCTTGAAAAAAATGTCAACCTGGTCGAGCTCACTTACAAGTGCGTGATTTGAATTTGACACAGATTAGCTCACCCATGACCATTGACTTCTCATGAGAACTTCATTTTAGTTGATCGTGAGTAGAGATGTCAAGATGCCCTTATTCCTATAGCAAGCTCCAAGATTTTGAAGGTAATCTGCTGCAGTTTTGGGATTATCAATTAGTGGAATGTATGGGCCATATTAAACAAAGGGCCTCATTATAGGTTTGCCGGTCCGGTAGTAACAGTGCCGGTAAGCTACCAGCACCGTTGCTACCAGACCGGCAAACTACGAATTGTGCTTGCGGGTGCCTTTCTGCCCGCCAGGTCTGACCTGGTGGGCAGACCGGCACCCGCAAGCACAACTCGTCGGGTGCATGGGCACCATTCATGAATGGTACCGGTGCATCCGACCTCCCCATTCCCATTTAGCACTATCAGGCTCAAATGGGAATGGGAAGTAATGAATACCGGCACCCAGCAATGGGGACAGACCGGGTCCGCCGGGGTTGGAATGCCCCCATATGTCCCCATTGCCGGGTGCTGGTAATTTCACGAGTTTGGCGGCAGCCGTGCCGGTTTCACTGGCACGGCTGCCGCCAACCTCGTAATGAGGCCCAAGGTCTTTGGCCAGAGTATCACAGGCTGCCAGATTAAAAGATATTGTTAGTGCATGCAAATGTAAATGCATGAAAAAAGGTACTGTGAATGAGCGTGAAAGTGCAAATGTCATTGGGCCTCATTACGACCCAGGCGGTAAGTTACCGCCTGGGTCGTACCTTTACCACCATGGCGTAAACTACGTTTACGCCATGGTGGTTGGCGGACTTACCGCCCCATTCCGAGGTTGGCGGGGCGGTAAGTCCCCAATCCCCATTTACCCTTCCCCATTCCCATTTTTGCCCCATAGGGCATAATGGGAGTGGGGAAGGCGTTAATTACGCCACCGTAAATTACGGTGGCGTAATTAACAACAAGGTCCCTTAGCGCCATGGATTTTAACACCTGCTAAAAGCAGGTGTTAAATCCTCCATGGCGCTAAGGGACCTCGGAATCAGGCGGTAAGGGTCGGCGCTGTTTACGCCGCCGTAAACCCCTTACCGCCTGGGTCCTAATGAGGCCCATTATCTGATTTTATGGTCACAATGCTCTTTTCCCACATCTTCCATCTAACAACATGTTCACAACTAGCGCCTACCTGGAGGTCAGTCAGAAACTTACTTTATACGGTTATACACATGTGCAGAAGATGAATCATGTGTATGTAATGTTCTCAGTTGGACTAACACATATCTGTAGATTTTTCCATTAGTTCCAGCACTATACACCCCTTTGAATCCTCGTGAACCGATGAAGTCCTTGTTATATACTCAGTATCTAAGGTCATACATATAAGTTTCTCTATGTGGACGAGTTCGAAATAATTCTTGAGACGGTTGGGTTCGAAATTTTAAGTATATGTGTTTGGTGTTGAGTGTGGTTCTGTTGTCTTCTTTGCTAATTTGTATATTGTATATTTGACCTTATTCTCTTGTTTACTTGTGCTCTGCTCTGCCACTCTTCTTGAGTTGGTTATGTGCATTACACACCTGTGAAATATATGTTAAAAGTCTGATGCTATATATTAAGTTAAAGAAGAGCCGAAAGGAAATAGTGATAACAATATTAATGATGTACTTTTTGTGCCACATTATTTTCAGATGAAAAATATATAATCTATTCTGGTGTTCCAGAAGATAAAAAAACAAGCACAGTCAACATGTGTGTTGGGATGAGCTTCATAAATGTTCTACTGCGCAGCAGTTTGTGTAATAATGTGTTTATTAATGTGAATGACTTCGTGTAGTTTATTCGTTCTCACAGTAAAAACACACACGTTTAAACGTATCGTAATAGTGGCACTCATTCGCTTAACTATTCAGCCAAACATATGCAAATCTCACAGTCAGTGAGTGTGAAATGTACAATCTCAGCTCCATGAACAAGTGACGTGATTATGAAGGACGCCGGGGGCATTGTTCACACACTGTTAATTATGAGGCAGAGAAGAAATACTTTGAATATTTACACAAGTTGCAAAATATTGCTTCAAGAAACCCGCAAGGCCTGATTTACAAAGCGTTTTTCAATGGGATTGTGCCATTGTGAAAAGCTTTTGTAAATCAGACCCGTAGTCTCCAAATACCGCACTGTGTTTGCATAATGTAATGACGTTCTCTAGGCTCGGGCAGGAATGCACAGTTATTTAATGGGTTCATACGCACAATGTTTTGCTCTCACGGCTGAACGCTTAAGAGCCGCCTCATACATCATTAAACAGCGATTAATCTAGATGTGGAAGCATGGGCCATTGTGCTTGACGATGTGGGAGAAGGCTTGTAAACATTCTTCTGTCACAGGGAGCCATTTACTGTACAAGCCGTGCATCAAACAAACATGAACCTTTCTAGATTGAATATCAACAAAATAAATTCAAATTATGCTTTTGAACACTATTGTGGCCGTGTAGTTATGGTTAAATTGCTAATCCCATAGGAAGAGCACTTTTTGGCCGGTTTATAACTGCGCTCTCCCTGGACAGATCCTCACCAAACTTTGCAAAAAAAGTATATGGCCCACTCTGAATTTTCTTTCAAATTTTGGTGAGGTTTGGTCCAGGGGGGGCAAGTTATAGGCGGGGTCCCAAAATTTCTTTTTTTCCCATAGATTGAATGGGGAAAAAACTTTGCTCACGCCTACAGCCCAAACTGCAGCTTGGTCCCAAAAGCGTGCTTTTGTAAATTTGGTGAAATCCGTCCAGTAGTTTTTAAAAAAATGACCAAAAAGTATGTCACAAAAAATTAGTGATATCTATGTCCGGTCTGCAGACACACTTCCCTGTTCGCTCCGCGGACAGTGTCCTGATTGGCTAATCGGCTTGCGTTATGTCTGCGGACATGCAACGTGTTCGCTGACTGGATGGTAAGGAGCGTGAAGCGCGTCAGATTTTTTGAAACGCCCGCCATCTTGGATTAGCGGGCAGCGGCCGGAGTCCGCGGACATCACGGTAAAAACATATGAGAAATCACAGCATTCCACTTGTCAAACCTATCAAATAATCTCTGGGGAGGTGAAGGGGGATGAGAATGGGATGGGATATGGCTGCAAGAAGCAAAAAACTGGTGTTTTTTGCCACAAAAGTCCACATACCGTTCTGATGTTCCCGGACAGTCCTGTGAAAGTTCGCGAACACCTTAGCATTACAGGGTTGGTGAAATGCAGTTCTTTGATGGTTTATAACTTTGGCAAAGTTTGGTGGGATTCTGTTGTGAGGGGGCAAAATTAGAGGGGCGTCCCAAAATAATGTAAAGGCTTATTAATGAGGTGCCATTTGACAAATCTACACTTCATTTGGCAAACTGATAATAGATCAAGATACACATGTTTTCACGAAGTTTGGTGGAATTCTGTTGAGAGGGAGCAAAATTAGAGTGGGGGTCCCAAAATATTGTAACGGCTTATAAATGTGGTGCCATTTGACAAATCTACACAAAGGTTTGCAAAAAGATTATAGATCTAGATTTAGATGTTTTCGTAAAGATTGAATGGATTTTTTCAAGTGGGGGCTAGGTTATATGACGATTGTATGTGCATACATTTGACACTTTTGAAAAAAATAAAACATGGGTGGATTTCCAGCAAACTTGCTTAAGGAGCATTGGCAAGGACCTACAAGCATGGTTTTGCAAATGTGCCAGTGTTTTATTATTTGACAAGTGTCATAATGTAGCTACAAAAAATAGCGGTATACCTTTAGTGACTGAGGGGTAGCCTGTGGCCATGGGCAGTGGCCAGATTGTCCGGGTCATGGAATAAGGTCATGATCCGGACAATCTGGCTACTGGCCATGACCACAAGGGACAAAACATAGGATTACAGTGGCCATGTCCACCTGGGACTGGCTTTGTGGTAAATTTATTTGAAAATTAGGATAGATTTGAAAGGGAAGAAAAATGTGCTCATGGTAATATGGTCATAGGGTTCTCTTGGAAGACAAATGTGCTCATGATAATATGGTCATAGGGTTCTCTTTTTGCCTTCTGCAGGCTGCTATGGAAAGCGAAGAGGGGCACTGTATGGAACCCTCACCTTCCCTTCCCATGGTGGCCATCCTGGAAAAGGATTTTCCTCCCACAAGGCGTCCCGGTGTTGGAAGAAAAATCCTATTTTTTAGCACTCCGGTTCCCGCTTTGGGAACCTAGGGTGCTAATGGCTTTCATCCCTCATTTCAGGAGCAGGAATGGGGGGATAATGGTCCAGAGATCCCGTTATCCACCCTCGCTTTGCTTGGGCTGATAACTTGGGCTGCTGGGCCAGTATCCACCGTTCCAGTCCCTGGAACAGAGGATGAACGCCACAATATTCCCATTAGCATAACACAAAATGCAAATGGAAATGTTGGAAAATCTTAGTTAGTCTGTGTACTCTACTGAGAAATATAAAGTAGATGGAGTCTATACATTTTTTTTTATTTTTAGTTCAATTTTTAACGGTGAAATGTGGTTGTTTTTGGATGTATTTTTTTGGCAGGAGAGCTGAGAATGAAAGGTGGGGAGAGAAATGAGGGAAGAGCAACCAAACACTAATATGGACATTTGTGATGTCATCTTTGATGTCCTGGGTGTTAGTCTTAGCAGTGCACGGTGGTGGTGCGAGTTATGGTTGCTTAGCTTACCATATCTGGCGAATTTCAGGTGTTTTTCGGTTATACTCGGAACCATAACGTCCGTTTAACAAAGTTTTTTCTTTGAATTTCATAGGTTTTTATTAGTCCAACTTAACCATAACGTCCCTTTAACAAAGTTTTTCAGTGAATTTCAAAGGTTTTTATTAGTGCAACTTAACCATAACGTCCCTTTAACAAAGTTTTTTCATTGAATATATATATATATATATATATATACCTTTTTGTTGCAGGACGCAAACTACAGAATATTGGATTTCGTTCAATTAATAATAGTCGGAATAGATATAAAAAACACCAGGATGCTGTTCTTGCCTGGAGAGATTTCGTTATTGGTTTATTTTTATTTTTATATACATGCAAGCTTGGGATGTCGCTCGAAAGTCAGTCATGGTGAACGTAAGGTCCTTTGGGTAGCGTATCTTGCAGTGGATGGGAAGCAGAGTAACCAAATAATGGAACCAACTCAGGAAGATGGTAAATTAGTCTGTTTTATTATCAATTGTGTAAAACAGAGAGTTTCAACAGACATCAACGGACGGCGCACAAGCATTCTCGAAACCTTTCATAAAAAATCACACTTATATAGTAAAAAGTAATCATGCGTGATGTCATACTACGTGGAAAATAAGAAAAACGAACGGGGGTTTGTGATACACTCAAGGGGAACATCTAAGTATACTTTCTATATGGGGTTGGGTTGTGATTGGACATCTATCAAGTGGACAACTCATGCCTACCCCTCGTGCAAGTCATCTTCAACAATTGTTAGGTACACAGCGTATTATTGGCTATCAAACTATAAGGCCTTTCATTATATGGCCCTCTACAATTGGTTGGCATGCTTGTGCCTGTCTGGAAAATTCGGCTCCCTAGATGCACCTAAGCTCATACCCCAGGTGTCAGGAGGTGGACTTGACTGTACCTCCCCACCCAATTAGCCCATCATCTCTCACCAACCATGCCTTCTGCGTTTCTGCGTTAAAGATTGTCTTTGAACTTGGCCTTGCAAAGTAAACTTGCCTTGGGGATATAGGGGAGGGTGAGCACATGTTGTCATAGTTCTGGGACTGCATGCCCAACTCTATTTCTATCCTTGGCTCACGTGACAGGAGCCCATAATTCGGCTCATCTCGCAGCATTTATTAAATGAATAAAACTTGGCACAAATGTGTTATTTCTTTGCACCTTAACAAGAGATGATTCAGCGTCTCCCATTCACCGCCTTCAAGAATAGATGACCAGTCTTGGCTGCTTCAGTCTTGACACTAGGCCAGACAACCCTACGTGCATCTTTCACGATCCCAGCTAATTCTTTGCTGCAACACTGTCCTTGGCCCTTCTCTCCAAGGGTTTGAACTTACTAAAGTGGTGACACCAATGTCCAGCTTCTATATAATGGCGGCTCGGCCTGCAGTCTATACACTACTTTGAGCCAGCCAGCTTTGATGATCACTTAGGGCCTCATCACGAGTTGGGCGTTATCCCGGCAGGAGTCCCGCCGGGATACCGCCCATGCTAATAGCGCTACCACCAATGGGTCCGGTGCTATTAGCACCGGATCACGGGTTTGGCAGAACAGGAATTCCCCATTCCCCATTGGGCCCATTCGGGAATTCCCCTTTGGGCCCAATGGGGACTTTTCAGCGTGACTACAGTTGGTGGTATTACTGCACGGTAATTGCACCAAGAAATGGCAAATTCATGCCAGATTTACCCCATCAGAGAGCTGGGGGTAAATCCTGCCAAACCCGTAATTTTGGTGGACCATTAAATGCGGCAGTAATATCATTACTGCCGCATTTAAGGGTTAAGGCCAAACTCGTGATGACCCCGTTACTCTACTTGTGTTACTGCATCTGTACAGTTATTGAACTTGCATTTTCTGCAGTGCTCTTTACACGTGCAATCTTCTTTTGGCATATGAACGGTTTCTCAATTCTTTGCTTCGTCATCAGTTTCTATAAGATCCATACATTCTCCTTTTCACCCAGTCTTCTCTATGTGTCACATTTGTTTCTTGTGATGTCACCAGCTCCTTTTCTTGTTCTTTCATATTTCTTCAGGGACTTCCTTGATGAGATTGTCATCTCTTTCAGAATACATCTGATAGGGGTTTCTTAGTGGATACGGTCTCTCGAATAATCACTGCAGAATGGTCAGAACCGATGGTGTCAAATATGGCACAATTTCTGACTTCCAGCATATACGTTGGAGGGGGGCGGGACTTCCTGCAGAGAGATTTGGCTGTTCCTCTACACTCCCCGACCTGGTTAATGAATCAACCACAACTTCACCAGTTTCCTGTATCTCCTCTCCCAGAAGTGCTTATTCAAGGTCCAGATCTTCATTACTTCCTTCAGGGAACTGGCTAATTTTCATCCACACTCCCAGTCATGTAACTGCACTGTCCATTCGGATTACAATAGACCCATCGTCCTACATACTTCTTATGATTTCTTAGATGCAGGAACTTCATCCCCCAAGGTGCTACTATACTAGCTTCTATATATTTTCTGACATCTTCATCTGTCAACTCCTTGGGACCCATCCCTGATTCGACATTGATTGTGATCTTCATTCCCACTGCCTTCTTTGCGGTCTTCTTGCACTGTGTAATAATTTCCTAATCACACAGAATCCAAACATCACCATCACTAATACTGCTCCAAGAAACTTGAAAATTTTCACCATCCATTCTGGAACCCAGGAGAAGATGGATGCAAACCAACTGTCATCTGCAATGTCTTCTGTCTCATCTTCCATCTTGTTGTGTAGATTCATCAGCAGCGTTATGGCCTCTGTCAAGGTCCCATTCTCGTCATCTTGAGAAGGTGTCAATGTGCAACATGATGGCCTGATTTTGGCACAAACTCCTCCTTCCATTGTGGTGATCATGTCAAGATCATGTCAAGAACATATCAGTTCTGTAGGGACATTAGTCATATGGCCCTCAATTCTTCTTTGATAGCATTGAATCCTTTTATGGTGGTATTGATTGTCTGCAAACGTTCCCATCTCTTGATCTGTAACCATTTGGTACTGGCATTCGTCTGGATCCCAGGCATGAAGATAGTCATGAAAATTGAGGGAGTCTTGCTGAACAGCCTATGCTCATACAGAATGGCCTCATATGTGTCTATTGACTTAGCTGAGAAATAGTTCTCTCTCCTCATTCGATTGAGAATTCCGAGTGATCTTCTCCTTCTCCAATGTTCAGGTCACTCTGAGGAATCAGCATACGCTGGAACGTGGTAAGCACCAAGGAACATGTCCCTCCCCAATCCTTTGGAAGCTTCATGTAGGTCCTGAGCCCAAAGGCCCAATATCGATCCATCAGGACGGCTGTCCGTCATGCCCACCACCAGAACTGTCCCATACTTGCACACTGTTTCTCCCCCCGAAGCCAGCTCTCCTCTTCAAGCATGCACTAAGAACAGTCCTAGGCTCAGAGGGTCCAGTTGGACGCGTTTATGGCGCGCCAGGCAGTCAATGCACCAGGCAGTTAATGTTAGCAAAAGACATGGACTGCAACTAACTTCCTGGTTCTACAAACATGGCCGACTAGCAGGCCAAGGATTTCATTTAGGATTCCACATCTCATTGATGGGGGTGGCTTTCTATATAAACCAGACACCAGGCGTGAACCTCCGCTTCGCGTTGATCTGCATCCAAGCAGCTGAACGCTTAACACTGGACCTGTAAAACAAGAAAGAAAGACATTAGAAGCAATCAAGATGCCGGAATACTTACCCTGCTGACACACAGGTTACTTCAGAGGTGGACCAGTTGTCCCAATTGTTAGGGGAGCTCCGAGCAGAGGTCCACTCAGCCCGATCCAAGACTAACACACTCCGGTGGGAACTAGGGGAAAATAGGGATCCTACTGAGGAATTAGCAAAACCGATTATCTCCAGACTCAGGCTGTGCTATCCCCATTACCCAGTGCTGGTCTGCAAGTTGTTCCCATCACTCCAGTGAAGGTGGTGGTCCCCGCTGTGGTTCCATTGGCCCCTCCAGAATGCTACACAGGTGACCCTCGAAATTTTGCAGTCTTTATGAACCAATGTTGTTTGCATTTCCTCTGCAGACCAGGGGCTTTCCCCACCGACCAGTCGAAGGTGGCTTTTGTATTGTCCTATTTGGGGGACATGCTGCATACTGGTCCAAACCCCCGGTGAACTGGGATGACCCCCTGTTACGTACATTTCTGGTATTGCAGCAGGAATAAGAAAAACTGTTTGCCCGCCGTACTCAAGACTACAGGCGTTGGAATATGAACTCCTATCGTTGCGACAGGGCAGTCAAGACCTTTTGGCTTATGCTGCCACGTTCAACTGCTTAGTCCCAGAAACCAACTAGCCTGAGGCAAAACTAACAACTTTATTCTACCGTGGCCTACGAGGGGAACTAAAGGGCTTACTGGCCCAAGTGGTTAACCCAACGGAGGTATGCGCAGAATATATCGATTTGGCCTTGCAACATGACCATAGATTGCAGGATCACAGAGCGGATTGTGTGTGCTCAGAGGGTAGATCACTATACGTCTGCTCGAGGGAGAACTCAGCATGCCAACCAGAGTCTCATCCAGAGCCTATGCAGATAGGAGGCTTATGCAACCCTCTCACCCGAGAGGAGAGAAAAAAACTGAGGCAGCAGCAGCCGTGTTTATTCTGTGGGAAACCAGGCAATTTTCTTAGGGAGTTTCCTGTGAAACCACCAAAGAAGGTAGTGGGAACTTTGAACAAGAGGGAGGAAGGAAGCCAGTCAGAAAGCTCCAATAGAGGTCAGTTTGTCGAGCAATGAGGAGGTACTGTTGACCTTGCATCTAGTCATACCCGTGGTTCTTATCTGCCATCAACAGCCTTCACGAATGCAAACCCTGGAAGCAAATGTGGACAGCAGTGCGATTGACAACTACATGGACCATAATTTGGCCCACAAATTCGGGGTTCCTGTTCGATCAAAACCTGTGGCTGAGAACGTCACAGCAGTGGATGGCAGTCAGCTGTTATCGGGACCAGTGACACAATGCACTGAAGAAGTCGAACTGCTGTGTCAGGACGGCTATCGGGAGAAGATTTCTTTTGACTTAATCAGTGCTCCTCAGTTCCAAATGATTCTTGGAATGCCCTGGCTAGAAGGACATAACCCCCATATTGATTGGTGTGCAAGAACGTTGACCATCTCTGACAAAAACAGATACACCTGTTATCAGGAGAACGAAATGCCTAGGAAAAACCCAATGAAGCCTCCTCGTAGTGCTGTGGCCATCTTGAGGTTGGTAGGGGTGTTGACCCCCAGAGTACTCAGAGTTTCAAGATGTGTTCCAAAAGGAACAAGCAAATACCCTTCCTCCACACAGGCTGTATGACTACCAAATTGATCTTGTTCCTGGGTCTCAAATCCCATGTAGTTGGATCTATGCCCTAACGGAGCAGAAGAACCTCCATCTCAAAGCCTACATTGACCAGTACCTTGCCAATGGGTTCATCCGACCATCCAAATCTCTGGCGCCCTCTTCCCCCTTCTTCGTGCCTAAGAAGGAGGGGGGACTCTTAGGTAGAATCACATGCAGTACCCTCTGGGAACACTACACACATGTAAGACTACAGGTGTAAGTACAATTTCACCTTTGGTACATGCCTGTACTACAGTTATGTGGTAGCAGTGGCTGAGCAGCCAGACTTATCTCAAGAGGGAAGTGAGTAGTACAAGATGTTACACAAAGGACTTGCAATTACAGTGGGTAAAACACACTTAGTCAAGGTTTCTTGTTAAAAGAATATACATTTATTTACACAGTCAGTTGGAAAACATTCCACTAGTAAGAAGCAGCTCAACATCACACAAAAATACACTTCAATACTAAACCAATATGTTTCTGAACAAGTTAGGCTGCCCTGAAGTGGGAGCAAAATGGCACTTCAGTAACTTTCAAAAGGGGTAGAAAGACAAAGGTTATAAGAATCAAAGCACAATTACTTTCATAGGCAGGGGAAATAGTTTCAGTTCACTACAACAGGCAATTCAATTCAATAGGCCTGAGCCAAAGTCAATGGTTCAGTGTCTTGGATAGGATAGCACAGTTCTGGTAGTAAACGGTTAAGTCGTTGCCAATGTTCTCAGAAGTAGTTTGCCAGAAGAAAAGTTATATGTCAGTTTAGTGGAGAACAAGCTTCCAAAGTTGGGAAAGTTTCACAAACTTTCACAGCGGCAGAAAGGATTTCTTTACCGCACTTGCACAATACCTTAGAATGAAGAAAAAGCTGTATCTGAGGCAGTTGTTCCTGGCAGTTCCTGCAGATCCCGCTGTTCCTGAGCTTCAGTCATGGGGACAAGAAGGAGGACGTCAGGAGGTTCCTGCACTGCCCAGGGAAGAGGCCACCAGATTGGCAAATCATCAGTTTAAGGTGTGAGTGCCTTAAAGGCCACAAACTGGTATCCTTCTCACTGGCTATCTGGTTTTCAACAGCACTCTGAAGAAAATTCAACCAGTATCTAAACGGTGTCCAAGTGGCTTGCGAGTTGGTTGTTCTCACCAGCTCAAGGGAAGAAGTCGTCCTTGAAGGGCTTCTCCGTTGAGGGAGTTTCAGGCAATTCAGACCTGCAGCAGGGCTTCACCAGTGGACCAGGAGTTGCAGCCGTCGTCTTCCTTCAGCTCGTCTTCAGTTCTTTCGTGCCAGTGCTCGACTCTGCTTTCCAAGTCCCAGAGACCTGCTTTTAAACAGTTTTCTCCCATTCATTCCAGCCTAGCTTTCACTCACCCAGCAGGGTGGCTGTCCTTGCCGGACAGTCAGCCAGCCAATCACACCAGAGTGCATTCAGGTCTCCTAGGAGACTTAGCCCAGGGAGTTTCGGGCACCTCCCTCACAATTCACAAAACAAACATTTCAACTTCACAGAATCACACAGTCAATCATCAATCTACTTCCTGGACCTAAACATGGTCGTAAGAAATGGGGAGATAGCAACTTTGGTATATAACAAACCATCAGACAGGAATTCTCTCTTGACTTTCAAATGTTACCATCCAAGCAGGCTGAGGAATAACCTCCGATTTGGCCAATTTCTCAGAACTGGAGGAATTGTTCCAGTCTTACTGATTATGAGACACAATCAAACCTTCTGGCCAGAAACTATCACAACAAAGCTATCCAAAATGAACCATTAAGCATGCCCGCAAGAGGGCAAAACATTTCCCAAGAGACATTTCCCTGCAACAACATCCCAGACAACAAGAACAGAAAGACACCATCACGGCAGTCTTTAGCTTCTCACCTTTGGTGACCAACATCAAAAAAGAAGTACTCAGACTCTCCTGAACGTGGGCAAACAGAACTTAGAAATACCACGTTTTGATATCAAAGGAAGAAAGAACCTACGTGACTCCTTGATACACACCTACAGAGATCTACCTGATCCTGAACCTAATACACTATGGGACCAAACTACACCCATGGGCCACACCCCATGTGGGAACTGTAGCGCATGCGCAAACACAACGAGAACTACAACAATAGACATTGGGTGGAACTTTCCATGGACACAAAAATCCTTCACGAATTGCAACAGCAAAAATGTAATATACTTGATTACCTGCCCATGTGGCAAGAAATACATCGGCATGACCACAAGAGCAATCAAAATGAGACTGGCAGAGCATAGATCATGCATCCGTACTAAAATACTACTGCACCCATGGTGGAACACTTCATTGAGAAACACCATGGCCCAACAGATTTCACCTGGACCATACTCGAAAAAATAAAGACAGCAAAGCGAGGTGGCAATATGCACGATCTCCTCTATAGGAGGGAACAACTGTGGATATTTAGATTAAAGATAGACAGGGATGGCCTTAATGAGCCCACAATTTGGCAGACTCTAGCAATGCTGTGAGAATCACGAACGCACCAGGCAAAATGTACCATGTGATGCTAATGTTTGATTTACTTGATTTATTTGATTCTGATTCCCTTCCTTTTTTTTGTTCCTGATTTTGATGTGGCATCTTGTTAACCAAATTTGTTTGTCCCCTCCCAATACCATTGCAAAATCCCCCACTGGGTGGTCAAAAAATGTACCTAAAATGCATATTGTCTCATATGATTTGTAAAATCTGCCTATCTTGGATCTGGGCTTGATCGGCGACAACTGGCTATCTGAGAAGAATTTTCCACACAAGGAACATGTCCATAATTGTATGGTTGTATACTGCTCTACACTAATTTTTCCTTGCACCACAACATCCATAATGCATCAGTTCAATTGGCAATACGAGCAGTAGAACCGCTGTATTCAACACGGCCCCACCTTCACATGCCTATATATATATATTTATATTTATATATCCATTTTTACGGCTCCCCACAATGGCGATTTTTGTTGTGTGTTAAGGTTTGGCTGCCCCAATGTAAGCTACCAGATCTACAGCCCCACACCAGCACAATGTAATAGCAACAGGGGCTCCAGCCCATTCAAGATGGCGCACCGGGGCTCCGGACTGAAATGATTCCACGTCACGGTTGCCCGGGCAGCAGTATAAACAAATATGACGGCGAGCTCTGAGTCAGCAGCTTTTAGTGGCACACCATGAGGCTGCAGCTCCCTGCTCTCTGCGCTGAACACACAATACAGAGGTAAGCGTTCCCCGCGGGAGAACACTTTACAAAATAATACCGCATGCCATCAGACCCTAGCTTAAGACTACATATCTTTTCACCAGGTAACCGTTTTTCAAGAACAGCCGCTACCTGTCTGAGAAAGAATACATACCCACTCTCAATGGCGCGAGGTGAGCCATTTTGTTATCACGTTATCACATTTACTGTTGTCATTTCTCATTAACAGCTCTTGCTCCGTTAGACTTAGACTTACACTGAGCTGCCAATTTGCCATAATCTTTTGAGAATGCATGTTTGAACATTGCCACAAAGTACATTTTGCGCCGTATTCTATTATGAGAACTGGCCATAAATGTAGCAACATGGCTGACTGTGAACAATGTTATCTTCACAGGGTTTATTCTTAGAGCTGGACATCTTGTTAGTAATGCCTCTGTGACATGCTAACTTCAAATAAGCACTGATTGTCTTAAATAACTTTGTAGCCACTTCATTTGCCCATTGGAGAGGTTCATTAAACTTGTTCTTGAACCTCTCAGAACCTTTTTTGGAACGCCCAACTGACAGCGTCCAGCCTTGAAATACAAATCTTAGGCAAAGTTGCCCCTTCCAACAAGAGTGTCTAGAAGCGGGAAGGACCATAGCTATGGTAAGTTACCCATGTTCCTGCTGTGAACCTCCTATGTTTGACAACTGCACACAAGACACTAGTCTCATCCAGATGTCTCCTATGTGTCTCCCTACTCTACCCAACCCTCCTCCCCCTCCCTCTACAGGTGGGGCACTTCAACCATCCCAAGCAGCCTACTCTCAATTCACATTGGAGCAGCGGTTAATGATTTACCTGCTTCTTACTTTTCTGGCCCTGAAGAAAGTGGTTCACGTTTTTATTCACTACTGAAACCGGTAGGCCCTCCCTCAGCCAAAGACAAAGGAATTGACAAGAACATTGGATAAGCGGCCGAGGAGTCACCTTTTGATGAAGAACTCCAAAAGGGATCTTTGTAATCTTCTGTGATACTCCATACGTTACTACACGCAGAGAACAAATAGAACTCTGGACTCTGTGTTAGTACAAGAAGGGGTTTCTAAAAAATCGAGATAGCTCGGTCATTTGCCAGTGGCGCCCCTGACTAGGTACAGAAAGCACCTCCGGCACCTTTTTACCATTTATACTATATGACATAGGATAAAATAAATTTAACATTTTCCACTTGTCATAACAGTATACACATGCTGCAATAATTACAACATGTGCTTTTAAATCTATCTTTTCCTGCACCAATTCAAAAAGACCCTAGTGCAAGGGCAACCTCTCCTCTACAGCATACCGTCCATGTATGCATGATACACCAACATACCACTGGGTACAGGTAGCCACGAGGACCCAAAAGAACTCAACTAAGGGCAAAATAATTAAATGTGTTTATATGACTTTTTGTTTGTTTGCATTTCCTGAGATTTGACATGTGTGAAAACACTGAATAGGGTACATCTCAGGTGCATTACCCGACACGGTCCAACATATATATGTATTTTCACACTGGGGCAGTCAATTCCTATCTATTCTGGAAAAGGAGTTACGATTTAGGGAAGATCGGCGTGCGGTTAACCTCCAGTCACCACCCTCAAACCGATGGACAGACCCAGCGAACTAATCAGACACTAGAACAATACCTTCGCTGCATGCTCCATCAAATGGAATAAACATGGGTGGAGGTGTTATGGATAGCAAATAATGCATACAACAACTCAGTGCACACCTCAACTGGGCAGAGTCCCTTCTACATACTTTATGCTCAACACACACAGACCTCCATTTACGACCCACCAGAAGTTCTAGAAATGCCAGTTGTTAAAATCCTGCATGACACAATTCATCAGACTTTGAAAGAAGCTACTGAACACCTGTCTCTGGTGAAAAAGGCACACAAGAAATGTGCAGATCGTCACCGAAAGTAGGGGATACGGTTTGGTTAGCCACTAAACATATTAATTAATCAATCGGTTCCATAGCAATCATCCAACTAAAACAGGGCCTGTTAGTCGATCCTTGAGAGGGGCTTTACGGGGGAGTAATGTTATGCCAGCCACAGAACTGTACCACAATTGCGCACTGTTTCACCCCCCGAAGCCAGCTCTCCTCTTCAAGCACACACTAAGAATAGTCCTAGGCTCAGAGGATTGGGTAGGGGGTCCAGTTGGACGCGTTTATGGAATGCCAGGCAGTCAATGTTAGCAAAAGACATGGACAGCAGCTAACTTCCAGGTTCTACAAACATGGCCGACTAGCAGGCCAAGGATTTCATTGAGGATTCCACATCGTCTACATAAACCACACCCCAGGCGTGAACATCTGCTTTGCGTTGATCTGCGTCCAAACAACTGAACGCTTACCACTGAACCTGCAAAACAAGAAAGAAAGGCATTAGAAGCAATCAAGTCGCCTGAATACTTACCCTGCTGACACGCGACTCCTCGTGGCTCTCCTAACAGCTCTGGACTCATCTCCAACCAGCTCTGACTTATCCCTCGTTCCGGTGTCAGCGCTGTCTGTTATCTTGGTGCTGGCTCACACCTCGACTCCGTGCCAGCACCACTGTTCTCGAGGCAGCTTGCGGCTCCGTCCACCCCACCTGAAATGAAAGAACAAAGAAAAACAATAATTAATACAGGCACGTATGTCACCCCCGCAGCAAGACAAGAGACAGTCAAGCACTGGAAGGTATGCTGCTGTGTATTGAAAACAGCTGATCTCAACCAGAAACTAATTGACACGCCGTGCTCTGCAGACTACAGCACAGCCGCACTCATTGTAGCTCCTCAGCCTTGTATTCGCTCCAGAGTGCTTATTTCTGCAGCACAGAAGCTCCACAGCAATCACAAACACTCTACAGCCTCAGTGAAGCTCCATAGCTTCCCCAAACATCAGGATCAGCATACCAAGGTCCCAGAACATTTCTTCCACGGAAGTCATGTACTGAAATACAGGTCACAGCCAGCCTGGACCTGAAACCAGTGAATTAACTGATGGACATACGGACAGAAGAACTGCGCCCCTGAAACAGATGGCAGGACAGGATTTGGAGTCCAACAATACGTAAACCTAGGTGAGCTTACACCCATGGAGGCTATATATTAAAGAGAAGCGAGGCAAGGGAAGGAGGCACCGTGGACAGTGGATTCTAGCCAGTTACATTTCTCTGCCCTTTTTCAGGAGAAGTCCTTGATGCCTCTATCCCATTCATCCTAGAGCAGGATCAGGGTACCTGCAGTAGTCCATACCAGATGGTAAGCATTACACTGTCCCTGCTCCAATTCTAGTAACATCAACTGTGGTCTTGCAGCCTATGTTATCTCCCACATGCTTTGCTCCATGTCTCCGGAAACACAATGTTGCAATCGTCAATGAAATCACAACCATAGGACCTGATTAATCTTCTACCCATGTCAACAGTTTGGCATGTTTGGCCCATGACTTCAAACACCCATCCTTCACTCTCTGTATCTCTCGTACATATTCTGGCTACATATTCTGGCTTCAAGAGATGAGCTGCACAGGACATCAGTCCCTCTTCCCATCCCTTCTTGGATTTTACTCGTCCACAGACTAAGTGTCAAAATTAGCTTTCACAAGTTGGAATAAACTCACATCCAGATCCCCCTCCTCCTCACCTGAATCTTCGGACGTGGGTTTCTGTCTTCAACCCTTCTTTTTCTGAGGCTTGGGTTTCTTTTTTGAGAAGAGATATGGCCTCCCTCGGGTGGAAGCCACTCTGTCACCTTGGAGATACAAGGGGACAGAGGACCCCCTCCCGAGAGCGCCAGCGAGAGGAAATAAACCAATAGCTAAAAAAAACTCTCTTATTGATGATATGAAATCAATCCTTGACGTGAAGTGTTGGATGGTAGATATAGTCTCCAATGTCTGATGTAGCAGTAGATAGCCAAAATTCCTTGTCCAGCAGCGGATGGAAGGTGGAACGGAGACTTAGGTGAGTATTCAATAGTTCACTACTTCCCCCTGGAACGAGGTGAACCAACACCATAGGGCAGGCGGTAGACAGGGTCTGCCGAGCGGAAACTCTGCCCAAATGTAGAATTCAGTAAGCAAGAAGGGAAAGAGAAAGGACCCAGACGGTAATACCCGTGCAGTAAGGAAACTGCAAGGAAGTTAAGAAAGGACCGGAAAGAGTAAAGGGGCGTCAGAAAAGTAAGAGTAGCAGTTTACTGGGTAAAAGGAGAGGAGCCAACCATAGCCGAGTAACAGAAAGGAAGAGACGAACAGCGGGAAACAATAGAAGTGGAGGACAGGGTAACGGGACGAAACCCGGGAAGGCAAAGGTAGCCAAAATGCATGAAAAGTACAAGCGCGAACACCTGGAGCAAAAGCGATGGGTTGCAACGCGCTGGTACAAAAAAAGGGGCGTGGTTAAATACAGAAAAACAACAGAAAGACAGAAAACACTAGCACGGACAAACAGGAAGTAGAGGGAAGGGAGTGGAACATTCTAATGGCGATGTACTCGCCAGCTACTCCATAGACGCCAAGGAGACAGGCGTGAGGAGATGACAGTATGCCACCTCCTGAGTGGTACTCCCCCAGGCAGCCAGGGTGGATACAATGAAACCATTGAACAAGTCTGGATGCATGTATATGTGAAACAGGCTCCCAGGAATCTTCTGACTGGGGGTATCCCTTCCAATGCACCAGATACTCCAGCCGACCTCTTCTGTATCTGGAGTCCCTGATGATAGCCACTTCATACTCCTCTGGGGTGTTGTCATCCATCGTGAGTGCCCTTCGTATGATACGCTGGTATGGGTCTTCCTGGTATACTTTTAACTGGGATGAATGGAACACCGGATGAATGTGTTTCATATGTTTCGGCAGCTGGAGACGGTAGGCGACTGGGTTGATTCTGTCAAGAATGGTATGTGGACCCAGATACCTCGGAATAAGCTTGGAGGGATGCAACCAGCGGCGAAGGAATTTGGTGGATAACCATACCTTGGTTCCCTTCTTACAAAGGGGGGAAGGAAGGCACCGCAGATTGCTTTGTGAGCCATACCGGAGTTGACTGGCATGGAGGCGTTCAGTGGCAATCTTATGTGCTCCGGAGATGTTGGACAGAACTGCATCAACTGAGGGTATCACAGAAGGTGGTACATTCAAAGCTGGAACGAAACTGGGGTGAAAGCCATAGGAACAGTAGAACGGGCTGAGCTTGGTAGCGCTGTGTTTAGAGTTATTATATGCGAACTCTGCGGTTGGCAGTAAGGCAACCCAGTTATCTTGTTGATGGTTGACAAAGCATCGCAGACACTGTTCCAGTGAAGCATTTATTCATTCGTTTGGTCTGTCCATTGGTCTGTGGATGGAATCCTGAGGACAGAGCTCTCTCTATGCCCAATCTCTCGCAAAGTTCTTTCCAAAAGCGTGAGGTGTACTGTGAACACCGGTCGGATATAATCTTATCTGGCAACCCATGTAAGCAAAAGATGTCTTTGGTAAAAACGGAAGCCATCTCAGCAGTAGGAAGGCCCGCTAAAGGAGAGAAGTGAGCCATCTTGGTGAAACTATCCACTGTTACCATAATACACAAACAACCATCAGATGGTGGTAGGTCAACAATGAAGTCAGTGGTAAGGATACTCCATGGTGTGTGAGGTGGAGTATCTTGCTGAAGAAAACCCAACGGTTTCTGAGTGTTGTATTTCTCCCTACAGCAGACAGGACAGGACAGTACATACTTGGTAACTTCCTTAGTCAAACCAGGCCACCAGAACTGCCTCTTGAGAAGATCGGTGGTGTTCAATACTCCCCAGTGAGCTGCCACTGGATCGTTGTGGCACCATTTAAGGGGGCACAGTTGGGATTTAAAATCCGGCAGATACAAACAATGATTGATGAAGTACAGTCCGTCTTGTTTGTGAAGAATATCTGGTGGCTTAATTTTGGGTGGTAACAGTAAGTCTCTCGTGGCCTTGCGGACCTCTTCTAGAAAGGTCGTTACGGTACTTATTATTCTTTTTTGAGGAAGTATAAGATCCAGCCAGTGTTCAAGGGAGAGACCAGGTAGGGGTATCCTGTAGGGAGCGCGTCAGCAAGCAAGTTCTTAGAACCTGCTAAATGGGTTAAAGTGAAATCGTGGGGTTGTGCTTACGTAACCAGGACACCCCGAGAATGACTGGAAAATGAGCGCACTGATTAGATCTTTTCAAGGTGTTCAATCCCTGTCTTATTGGCCCACACAATGTCCATGAAACAACCCACTGCTCCGCAATCAATAAGTGCCAGTACGTCCATTCTTTCTTGTTTTAGGTAGAGTTGAATGGCAACCACCATAAGCCGGTTGTCTTCGATGGAGGTGTTGGAGATCACTGACATTGAGACATAGGGACAAGGTAATCCCCCTCGGAAACTTGTCCCTATTAGTTCCGAGGACGGGACTTTCCCGGCCGCCGAGGTGGGACTTCAGGACAGTCCCTCAACAGGTGGTTGTCAGAGCCACAATACATACACAGATTGTTGTCCTTTTTCCTCTTTTGTTCTTCTGTGGTTAGAGGACCTCGAGTGGTTCCAATTTGCATTGGTTCTTCTTTAGGTTGTTTCCGTGAGGAGGAGGTCGGAATGGTTGATTCGGAGGTTACCAGAAGACTCTGGCCCTTTCGCTGTTCAGACCATCTCTCGGAAAGACGGAAGTCCAACTGTAGGACGGTGGACCACAGGTCTGTCAATGTGGCAGGTCTTGGTACCCAAGCCAATTTGTCTTTCAATTCTTCTCGGAGTCCACACCGGAAAATGGTATATTGAGCAGCCTCTGGCCATCCAGTCTCTGCGCCAACTCGTTTGAACACTGATATATAGGACAATTAGACGGAACTGCCCTGTCGTATATCCAATAATTGTTCGCTGGCAACTTGAGCAGATTCCTGTCTTTCAAACGTCTCTTTGAATTGTGCTGTGAAACCACTGTAATCCTGTAACAAAGGACTGGCACTAGTGACCAGTGGAGTAGCCCAAGCTAAGGCATTCCCAGTTAGGTTAGAGATTAGGAATCGTATGCGGGCCTGGTCAGAGGCGTATGTTTGTGGTCAGAAAGTTAAATGTATAATACATGCTTCCATGAACTCTTTGAACTTGCGAGACGAACCATCATATTTACCGGAGGCCAAGGACATGGGAGGTAGTTCGGTTCGTAATTGGTCTTGGTTGTCTACCATCTGCCTGAGTGTAGCGTTTTCAGCCTTGAGAGCTTAGACCTCTTGTGAAAGTCCTTGCACTGCAGTGAGTAGTTCTTGGACTTGTCCTGCGGTAGCCATTGCAGGTTTATTTAGGCATTGCAAACTGTCAAAATTTGCTTTCTCCAGTTGGAATAAACTCACATCCAGATCCCTCTCCTCCTCACCTGAATCTTCAGATGTTGGTTTCTGTCTTCGACCCTTCTTTTTCTGAGGCTTGGGTTTCTTTTTTGAGAAGAGCTATGGCCTCCCTTGGGTGGAAGCCACGCTGTCACCTCGGAGAGACAGGGGGACAGAGGACCCCCTCCCAAGAGTGCCATTGAGAGGAAAAAAGCCAATAGCTAAAAAAAAAACTCTCTTATTGATGATATGAAATCAATCCTTGACGTGAAGTGTTGGATGGTAGATATAGTCTCCAAAGTCTAATGTAGCAGTAGATAGCCAAAGTTCCTTGTCCAGCAGCGAATGGAAGGTGGAACAGTGACCCAGGTGAGTATTCAATAGTTGACTACTTCCCTCTGGAACGAGGTGAGTCAACACCAGAGGGCAGGCGGTAGACAGGATCTGCCGAGCGGCAACTCCACCCAAATGTAGAATTCAGTAAGCAAGAAGGGAAAGAGAAAGGACCCAGACAGTAATACCCGTGTGGTAAGGAAACCGCAAGGAAGGTAAGAAAGGACCAGAAAGAGTAAAGGGGAGACAGAAAAGTAAGAGAAGCAGTTTAATGAGTAAAAGGGGAGGAGCCAACCATAGCCGAGTAACAGAAAGGAAGAGACGAACTGCGGGAAACAAAAGAAGCGGAGGACAGGGTAACAGAGAGGAGCAAAGGCAAGGAATGGCGATGTAGTTGCCATCTACTCCATAGACGCCAAGGAGACAGGCGTGAGGAGCGTATGACACTAAGGGCCTCAGTACGAGTTTGGAGGCAGCCATGGTGCTAACAGCACCATGGCTGCCTCCAAACTCGGTTCCGGGTCTGGGTTCCCTGAATGTGGACTTACCGGGTCATTCCTACCTTGGAGGACCCAGTATTTCCCCATTCAGGGAATGGGGAGGGAGCTAATAATGGGCCCGTTATTAGCTCCCTGGTCCTTTAGCGGGACCCGCTAAAGGACCTCGGAATGTGGCGGTAAGGGGTTAATGGCACCGGCATCCTTACTGGCGCTGTTAAGCCCTTACTGCCGCACTCGGACTGAGGCCCTAAGACTTGTATTCATTCCCAACATCCAGGAGAACCAGCTATTTCTTTTTTATCAGGGCAGGCCATTCTCTTAATTTCTTTAACAGCTACCTCTTGGTGTACTGTCAACGGATACATAAGCATCTTGCTTTTCCATGCAGGTTCCTTTTCCACCTTTGTAGTCTTGATATAGTCATCCTGGCATGGAAACAATCATTTCGATATCCATCGTAAAGTGGCCCAACATCCTTGAAACTGTCCTTTAGTCATTCATGCTGCAAGGTGAATGAGGCATCTGGCATTGTTTTCCGAAACTTTTCTAGAAAAGAATGTTTGTACGGTATTCAAGGCATAGGGTATGAGAGCACAGACATAACAACTCTCCTTAGATGTTCTCTCTCCCACGTTTCTCCTCATGTGCTCATATCACATGTTATTACTCAAGTGTGCTGCATTATCTAAATAGGTGTTTATCCCTCATTATCTTCCTCTGCATTTCTCCCAATTCTCCCATATGCAATGTTTGTGTACTGACCACGAAGTGAATCAAAAGTAGTCTTCATAGTGGGGAGAACCAAAGGGGCATCAGCCTTATTAGGACCAATGTGATAGAGTATGTGAAACAGGAGAAACAGAAAGACCAAAGGAGTTATTGTACATGTGTACTCTATGCACAAGAGCATGGACATCCATCTCTCTCGCCATCCCAGTACTGGCTGTGCTCATTCATTCCTAAAATCATGTTAGCCTCAGCATTTCTCATTTCTAATATGATCATTAGAAAATTATTTTACTCCTGAAACTGTAGTATGTGCTCAATGATCGCAATTAACACCCTTCTAATCACAGGGCCATTTGTGCGAATTTCAATGTCTCTTCTGACAAAAGCAGGATACGCTTGAAGAAAAAATACAAAAACAGCAAACACAAGCCGATGGACATCCCTGTCGGTGTGAACCATATGGTTAACCAGACAGATACTTTGTGAGAAATGAATATAAAAATTGATCTTGTTTCCAGTTCCTTATTAAAAACTGATGTTTAGGCATAACTTTGATTCATCCAGTTCCTTTTTCAAGATTCCTAAGGCTCTCAGCAAAGGGTTGCACTCCTGCTATAATATCTATAAAGAGTGTCCAACTGAGCCTTAGTCCAAATGCAAAATCTGCATTAACAGCTGGTTGCTTTATCATCCTTCTTCGCCATCGATCAAGTCTGCACACGCTGAACTTCTTCTTCTCTTGCTTCTGGATCAGCAACAGTGGGAGGGAAGGTCTCGCCTTTATATGGTTTTATATCACTTAAATGAAGCCAAGCTCGCCTGCCTTGGACTTTCACTGCTTGGGGTTATATTTTCAATGCAAAAGGGGCCATGGAAACGGGGCTCGTGCCACTTTCGGGTAAAGGGCTGTGTCAACAATAAACAATTTAGGTGCTGATAAACCTTTGCGTGATCCGGTTGCTGTATTGTCTTCATCTGTGTTTGAGACTGACCCCCCTGACGCTTGAGTTGATCTGAAATGAGAGAGATGCTAGAGGTCATACATGTCAAATACTTATTCAATTCATCACCTAACAATTTAGCTGTACTCTGGGTATCACTTCTACTACTCGATGGAGGTGTAAAAGGTGTTCTCATTTGCTGCCCTGTCACTAGTTTGTGTGGGGTAAGGTGATGGTCCTAACCAGGCTGATTCTGACAGGCATACAGAGCCAAGGGCAGGCAATATAACGATCTCTTCTTTAGTGTCAATTTTATTTTGCCAATCCATTCTTTCAGGAGGCTATTGAGTCTCTCACATATCCCGTTTGCTTGCAGTGATAAGCAGAAGAAAACATATGTTTAATGTTCAATAGAAGCCCTATCTGTTCAAATACTTCATTAACAAAATGTGACCCATTGTCAGATCTCAGCACTTCACACACACCCCATCTTGGAAAGACCTCACATACTAAAAGCATAAATGTGCAAGTAGCTTCAGGTTGTGTGCACAGACCTGCCTCGATCCATCTAGAGAAGAGACACACCACCACTATCAGATACCTGTATCCATTACATACTTGCAGCGAGTCAACATAATCAATATGTAAATGCTGAAAAGGACCATTTGGTCAAGGTATTACCCCTCTAATTCTTCTCAGTGTATACCCGGCAGTAAACTTTTGACACACCATGCAGTTTACTATAAAGAAAGCAACAAACATTTGGAATTAACCAGTCTTCCGCAATCAATGCATCAAGGCTCCCCTTAGTCACATAGGTGGGGTAATGCATCTGTTAAAGCACTACCTTTAATAATGCTACTGGCATCACAGGCTTACCAGTCCTATCATGTCGCCATAATGCTTCTGTGAGGGATAGAGTGCATCCTCTACGTTTCCATAATTCCAGCTCTTCCTGCTGTGCACTTCCTTGAATCTCCATATATTGGGTCTTTGGTAATCTACTAAACCCTTCTTGCATCACCATGGTCGTGACTACTTTCTCCATTAGATTTGGAGTATCAACACTCAAAATATCTGGGGAATATGCAAACCTTTTGGCTTCTACATCTGCGGATTCATTCCTGCAAGAAATAAAATGTGTTCACTTATTGTGAGCTGCGCATTTAACGACTGCTATGGCCACTGGGAATTGTAGTGCTTTAATAAGCCTGTCCAATAAGGATGCGTGCTGCACTGGAGTGCCGTCTGCACAGAGGTAGCCCCTCCTTTTCCAACATGCTAGCCCTTCGTGTACGGTTGAAGTCACATAGGGGCGGTCACTCTACACCATCACTTTCTGCCCTTTGTGTTAATCGAGCATGACAATAAGCGCTACCAAATCTGCTGCTTGCGCTGAAAAGTGAGACAGTAGTCTGGTAGGTGCTACAACCTGAAATTCCCCATTCAATCTATGCCTTACTACAGCTGCGCCAGAATGCATTTTCCCACACGTCTGATCCATTTTCGAAGAACCATCAATAAAGAGAATTTCCCCTCCTGCCAAAGCATTTTCCTTCACACAGGGTATATCATTGTAAAATTCAACATAATTAGCACAGACATGCACTTGATCGCCTTCTGCTACTGGCTCAGCTGCAAATGTGGCAGGATTCACTATTTTACATCTGACAATTTTAATCACTGGGTTCAAAATCAATACTTCATAGGCTGAGGCTCTCTGAGATATCAATGTACCTTTGAGCTTCTCTAAAATACAAACAGAGCATTTGGCACCAGGCTCATATTTGGAATGGGACTTGAGGGGACTACTTTTTGTGTGGAAGCCTGCAGCCAACATGGAGACACTCACACAGTCTAGTCCCTAAGAACCACACTGTGCGATGCAGTGTTTTAGGGTGTGGTAGCCCGGACTACTTTACCTGGACTACTTTACAGGGGTAGGCTATATAAACCACACCCAAGCTAAAGAACGTGCTTCGCGTTATTCTGCAGCCAGCAACGTGACGCTCATCGTGTGTTCAGAGACCAGCACCCGGCATTCCTGGAATCGCGGACCTGCAGAGGAGACAAAAGAACATCATTAGCAGTCCCAGCTTACTGCAGCTTTCCATCCTTCGATCCTGGCTGTTCGCGGTCTTCCATCCCGCTGGCAGCATCTTCAGGACATCACGCACGCACCGGAACGAAGCACCTGGAGGGGAGAGAGAAAAAGAGACAATGTTAAACAGGTTACTCACGGCAATCACAGCAGTAACCATAACCTCCTCACCTGGCAGGGCATATCTGGGCCAATTCCGCTCCGGAAATCACTGCACGCCCCGAAAGACCATCGCGACCTGAAAAGGAATAAAGAATACAGGTTAGCCCAAAAGACATTAGCGCGCCGCACTTCGCGCTGAACCTACCTTTCTTCATATGCTCCGCGTCCATAAATCACGACAGGAGCCTGACCCAAGCAGCGCACCAGTGAACCTCCACACACCTAAGGGGGAAACAATCAGGGAAAGACATTAATAGCATGAAAGAAAAGCAAAAGCCTTCAGAGACTGCTATAATCGGACTTACCCCCTTAAAGACACTTGAATGGGTTGGCACCAGTGAAGTTAACTCAGTCGCTTCAACCCACAGAAAACTACGCGCCCCTGCGCAGAAAGCAGGACGGAGAGCACGCCAGACATCATAACAAGGTGAAGAGGGGGCCATCAGGTCGAGTCCAAGGGGCTGGTGGGAGGAAACGAAATCTGTGCCTAAGTCCAGTCCTCCTGTGTTTTCAGGCCCACCTGCCATAGAAGACATCATCCCGAATTGAGCACATCCGGGGGGAATCCGGCAACCAGGGCATACGGGCATCCCCGTGGATACCAGGTGAGCGTAACACATGCTTCCACTGGAATACTATGTAGTATCGTTGCTGGGTTAGGAACTAAAGGAAACTCTGTTTCTACAATCTGGTTAATCGGATCGCATTTCTTGTATAAAGTCCCTGACCCTCCCTTGTTGATAGGATACACTGCAATATTAAATGATGATTCTGATGACACCAGAATACCTAGTTTCATCAGTACTGAAATGGTCTTAAATACAGCCTCATCAGCCTCTCGAGACATGGGGTACTATCTTGCTCGAGGTAAAATTGCCCGTGGCTTAAGCTTTATTTTGACCTCCCCTATCCACTTTAACAATCCTACGTCATAATGGCCTGTAGTCCATAGGACTCTGTGCCCCGTTTCAAAGTGCTTCTCATATAATGCGGGATGCTGCTGCATTATTGCCATTCGTAGTGGGATTTCTCTCTATTCTTATCGAATATGTGATGTTCATAAAGCACACTACTTCATCATCTGTTTGGTCTTCTCTAAACATGTCATCATTAGTAATGTCAGTCAACCTATACCCTTCTTTGAGAGCTATCACTGTCCTCCGCGGTCTACCCTCATAATCCGTTCCTTCGAGCATCGTCATTTCTCTTCATACAATGGCTGGTTCTAGCTCTATAAGGGTTGTCTGTCCCCCCTCTTCTTCCATAGGTATATGTGGGATAAACAAAAACTCATCAGGTAGTCTCACTGTTTTGTCCACTAAGCCAGGTAGACATGTTAGTAGAATGCTCACCCCATAAAGGAAAATCTCCAGCTCTACTGGAATGCCTCACAGAGACACTTGCCCTGTGAATGCCAATATACATTCCCCCACATTTAGGTGGTTTATTCATATTCCCTTGGTCAGTAAATTAAATTATCATGTTAAGATTTGTCATCAAATCTCTTCCCAAAATGTTAATTGGTGTCTGATACACTGTCTGATCTTGGGCAAACCCTTCCCTAGTTTGTGTGCTGCATGGTGGAGGATAAGCTGTCCCGCCTCTTGAAAATTGGCCATTCTGCACGTTCCCTTGGCTCCCACATACACATGCAATGTGCCCTGTCATCCCATGAATCCAACATACTGGGGGTGTTCGTCTGACAAGAACCCCTTGGTTAAATCATCCTTCTGTGTTCTGTTCTCATTCTGTGAATTTTGAAACCCACATTGATTATTTTGGAATCCACCTCTTCCTCTATTGCCCATACATTTGCCTCTTGATACAAACCCATAACCACCTTGGCCCATCGGGCACTGATTATTCTCCTGAGATGCACCCACTGCATCCTGCATTCCCAGTCCTTCTCTGCTTGTCAATACAGCGGCTTCTATGGCAAATTTTTACAACTTCTTCTGAAATAACTTGGCTTCCTCAATTTTCCTATTCTCATTCCTCTTCTTATCTTTCTCTTGCAACAACCGACAGTGATGCAATATTGTCAGCTGTATTTCAGCCCATGGTTTTGATTCCATTCCCACATGTTTCTTCATCTGCCTCTGTACTTGCTCGGGCAACCCTGACATAGAATGTGGTAAAATAATGCCAGAGTCTTTTCCCATGGCTCACGCATTTCAAGTTGCCACTACTCTTGAGTATCCTGAATGTAAACAATAGGGTCTTCATCTTCCTTCATCTTACGTGTCATAATTGCACCCATAACTGATGTGTCAGGATATTGCACCCTGATAGCCCTCCAAACATCTGCTCTGCATTTCATAAATGACACTCCGTCATGCGCTGTGTTTTGTGCTGTCACACTTGAATACCCTGCTCCTTATCCATCTGTGGCCATAGAATATACTGTGGTCTTGCTCCCCCTTTTTCCAATAAGGGAAACTGCATAAACCCCAACCTGCAGTCGGCTCCCTGTCCGTCTCCTTACTGGCAGTGACCTTAACCTGCTAACATATGGCAGTGACTCTCCCTTCTCACTACACAATCATCCTCAGGGAGACTCTGGATATGCTAAGGGATCTATCATCTTATGATCTGGCATCCTATGCTTAGGTTGCTCTAAACCCGATCTTACTTCTTTGTCTGTCTGAAAACATCCCTCAGGGGCACACGTGCTCCCGCTCTCTTCCCCAAGGAAGGATTCTCTTTCCTTGTCTGACATGTCTAGTCCCCAACTAGTGTGACTGTCATCCCCTTCACCCTTATCTACGTTCAGTCTGCTTAAGGGCAAGGCTCTATGCTCGAGACTAAAAGGATTTTCTTCTTCACTTTGTGATTGAAATGCTTGCGATGGATCCCCCCTCCCTCTACTTCCATATTTGCTACCTTCCTTTAATTCTTGATAGGCTTTATTGATTCTGTCTACAACACTTCCCATATCAAAGTTTTCTTCTTCTAACACTACTCAACATACCCCTGATGTTGCTACCTTTAATGGAAGGAACTCTTCTATTCTGTCTCATCGTATTGCTGTTCTTGGCCCTACTGGTTCCTTGTGGGTGAGGCATACATCAAAATCCTGCTGTCTCCTTTTCTGTTCTAATTCCTCATCTAGTTCCCTTCATTTTATTGTCTCTGGTCTAATTCTCTCCTCCTCTTGCCTTTCTTCTTCTCTCCTCACTCCTGCCCTCCTTTGTTCCTCCTCTGTTCACCTCTGTATTCTTCTGTCCCTTCATTTCTGTGCTTCTTCTTCCTCTCTCTTCCTTCTTCTTTTCTCCCTATCTTCAATCGCTCCCTGCCTATTGTTGTATGTCCTCTTTCTTCTGCCTGCTCTTCCTTTTTCGCTTGTTCTTGCTGATACATCTGTTCTTTTTTCTCCCTGCTCTTTCTTTTATGCTCGTCTTCCTTCAATCACTTCTCTCGCTCCTGATCTTTTCTATCCTAGTCATTCTTATCTTCTCTTTGCCTTACTTCCTCGATGCGCTTTCTATCTAGTTTTAGTAATATCTGTCCTCCCATCCATTCGTTCTGCACAAGTGTTACCTCATCAGCTTTATCCTTCTCCCCTTTCCATCTCTTAATCTCTCTTTGTAATTCTGTCAATCGTTCACTCTTCTCTTCTTATTCTCTTCTGGACTATGGTCACTGCTATAAGCGGACGGTTTGTATATTGGGTTATTATACCCTATCGCTGCTTACTGTTCCTTTTAAGGATGCAACCCTACTTCTTCTGCACTAGTGCCTTTCACTTCAGGTGAGGTAAGGGAAGCAGAGGGCTCAACACCTGCCTCACACACTGGCAAAGCATCCACTCCTTAGGTGGCGGATCTGGGGAAAACCTCTGCCCCTGCAAAATGTTGCCATTGCGCCATTCAATTTTCTTCTTGACTTCTCCACTGCTGAGGGGCTCTCAGCGCCCCTCCATTCCTGCCTTGGAATGATCTCTGACCACAAAATCTCATTTTTGCCCAACTGCGAGGACATCACCTGTAATGAAAACATCATCTCCCTTATTAACGCCCCTCTCCCCAGGCTTGCCAAGTAATTTCTCCTAAGTGTATAATCAGAACATCCGGCCTTTGCTTCTTACCAAGCAATTTGTTGATATGCCCATGCAGTTGGGCCCATTTCATTCCGGGCACACCGTGCCACCAAATCCGGTACTCGCCGGTGGTCAGTTCTTCCCTCTCGGCCGTCCAGCTCTCTCCGGCCCTTAACACAAATGAATGCCCTACTACCCAGACAGATCGTCTCGTCCTCCGTGTCGCTGCTATTTAGAAGGAGATGAGAAGGAAGTTGTTACCACTACATTTTATCCGGCCTGATGTATCTCCTGAAACACCCAGACTTCCATCCCCCTATTCTCCTGATTGCTTTTGGACCCAAGCCCACCTCAGTTGCTGATGTGGCTGGCCCTATCCTGAAGGAGTGAGTCCCAAACACCCCTTCTGTAACCCCCATATTCTCTAATGCCATGTCCATGACCCTGCTGAACTGGAAACGGCTCATGGCAAAAAAGAGGAGCCCCTGTATCTGCCTATGCTGAAGGTATGTTGCCAAGCCTGTCACAGGGCACTCTATGCTCCCTTGGATGTTATGGAGTGTAACCATCCTCCCATTCCCCTTCTGATCAGTTTTGGACCTTCTTAGATAAATGCATACCCGTTCTTCTGTCAACTGTACATCTTCCAACCTTAGAAACCCAGAGCCCCTACCATCCCTATTTTTGTGCACCAACTCACATACTCTAAAGACTCCAAAGAAAGCCAATGCGAAGGCTGCCATGAACAAAACCTTCTCCCCCTCGTCATGGGAAACCACCCGCAGAATTTCAGTTAAACTGTGCAGTTTCACAATATAAATGGGCTGCCTTGCGTCTGGCTTTCTCTCCACTTGCTTGGCTCAACCCCTCATCACCATCACAATGTAATGCTCGTTGGTGGGGTCGGCTTTGCCCCCTAGTTTGCAATAATGTGCTATGGCCGCCAAGTGATATGCCATCCATGATATAGTTTTCCCAGACCACCAGCCCCATCCAGAAAATGCGCACACTGGCAATCCCCTCTGCCCATCCGTCAACACCTCCTCCTGGAAGGTCAAGAACCGCTCCCAGCACTCCTTCTATCTTCTTGCTGTGCCAGGTGCCAGAGCAGTGTGTATTAAAGAACTCAGATCCCCCCAATCATGCCCCACCACTGCGTCTTGAATGGGGTCATCATCTTGCTTGCTTCTGCGCAGTTCCCCCGAAACCTCTCCCACTGCAAACGAGAGAGAGAGGGGGTCAGCGGCCATGTTTTTCACCCCAGAAATATGCCGTGCTCTAACTTTAGTGTTCAATGTAAACAGGCATTTTGTGAGCTCTCCCAGAAGCTTCAATATCCTTGAATTACTGGACATCCCCTGATTGATGATCTGGACCATTGCCAAATTATCAGACCAGAGCCTTTTTGTTGTTCAACTCTTTCCCCCACAACTTGAAAGCCACCACAATAGGGAACAATTCCAGCAACGTGATGTCCCTGGAAATCCCCTCCTGATGCCGCGCTATTGGGCAGGCTTGGCCACACCACTTGCTCCCCAAAATGGCCCCAAAACCATGGGAGCCAGATGAGTCTGTGAACAGTTTGAGCTTATCGCTGTTGGCCCACTCCCCCTCCATAGCAGGACACTGTTAAACTCATCCAACAACCCATTCTACATTCTGAGGTCCTCCTTTACCTCAGCCCCCGGTCGCACATGCTGTGATGCGTGCTGCAAACCCACCGTTTTGAGTTCAATAATCCTAGCAAACACCTTCCCCGCCGGGATGACCTTTCTTGCAAAGTTTAGGTTACCTGCCAGTGATTGCAGCTCCCTCAGGGTAGGCTTGCTCCTGCTCCTCAAATCCTTGATAGTTTCCTTCAATTTCAACACCTTGTCCCTGGGCAGCCTGCACTCCCTGCAACTGAGTCGATCTCGATTCCCAGGAATGTCAGCTTTGTGACCGGGCCAACCGTTTTACCCTTCGATAGTGGAACCCCCATTTCCTCCATGAATTCCTGAAACATGCTCATGAGAGAACCGTACTCTCCTGTCTACTTTCCCGATGAACAAAAAATCATTGAGTTAGTTCATGACCCTTCTCCTTTGTGTCCTCTGTTTCAGCGCAAATTCCAAAAATGTGCTAAACTTTTCAAAATAGGCACATGAAATGGCGCAGCCCATTGGCAAGCATTTGTCATAAAAGTACTCCTTTTCCAACTTGAATCCCAACAAATGATAGCTCTCCTTGTGAATCCGCAATAACCCGAAAGCCGTCTCGATGTCAGCCTTCCCCATGAGAGTCCCTCTCCCCGATGCTCTTACCAGCTCCACTGCCTCATCAAATGATGATAAGTGGACCCTGCACATTTGCTCGGCCATCATTAACTGACTCCCCCTCGGGAAAGGAGAGATACTGTATTAGACGAAACTGCCCCAACTCCTTTTTTGGTACCAATCCCAGAGGTGGCACTACAAAATTGTCCAGTGGAGGGGAGGTGAAAGGGCCTGCCACCCTCCCCTGCTTGATCACTTTAGCCACTTTTTGTGCCACAACCTCAGGCATACCCAATGCTGACTTCAAATTCACAGTTTCCCTGCTTACCATCGCACCCTTGTAAGGAATCCTGAACCCCCACCTGAAACCTTCCCAGAGTAACTTTTCATCCATACTGTTGGGATATGGGATATACATTGAGAAAAGGAATCAATCTATGCAGGTGAACCGGAGTGGGCAAATGGGATTTCATTACGTTTCATCTTTTCTTTGGGTTTGGTCGCACTCCTCTGTTTCCCCTCACTGGAGGAAGAGCTGTATTCCCCTGCACTTCTGCCGCCTGCATGTTTAAACCGACATGTTTTACCAAAGGGGAAGTACCCCTCTGCGAATTTCCAGCAAGGTGCCTGCTCCCCCTAGTAACTGGGATGGCTGTTCCAGGAGGAGTGCCCACGAAAGGACCCCCTTCTCTGGTATGAATAAGACCCTCTGAATTTCCCAAAATGAGGCTTCTCACCCTGCGACTTGTCCCCATCCTCCCTTGAAGGTACTTTTTTTTCTATGTACCCACTCACATCTACCTTGTCCCAATATATTGTGGGCCAGACCTGAATTTTGAACCTAAAACTTTTGTCATATTTCAGCCAAGCGTTGCCGCCATAATTCAAATACAATGTGTGTATATACTGCTCATACGCAATCAGCATACAAGCATCCTGAGGATATTTTTCAATCATGATGGATGCTAACATCCTAAATGCTGGCAATCAATTGGTAATGGTCTCCTCCACCTTGGGCCTCTCCCTATCCTTCTTCTCCCTCTCCTTTTCTGTTAGTTCCCGAAAACCTATTCCCACCGGCTCCATGTCCAATAAGCAAAAGATCTAAAAAAATTATTTCCGCAAGATCCTCTCCTTATAAGCCGATTGTATGTGCCAAACCAATGAATTCCCTGATACCCATGGGGGGACAAAACCTGCCATTGCTCTTCCATACTGTGTGACATCTCCTCCCATTACACCCAGCATTTGACCTGCTGCCGGTGTTGGCCACAGCTGTCCCCAAAGACTGCCCCCACCACTGTAGATTTCCTGTGAGGAACCTGCCCCTTGAACCGCCATGGCTGACCCCTGCCCTTGTAGGCCTGATGGTGTTGCAGAGACCTGCTGTAACTGAGTAATACCCCCGGATGCTGGGATTACACCAGGTACCGGTGAGGCCTGAGCCGTGCCCCAGGGGCTTAGACCCACACCCAAGCCCCACACGTTCTCCCCCTGATAGAGAACAGCCTCAGCATTCCGACCTAGCTGATTAAATGCATTCAGATTACCACTTAACATTTGACCATTGCCATCAATCCCCCATGCTTGCATACATTGCATGAACATACATATCACCTGCTCCAAGGATGTGAGTCCCTCTGCTGATACCACTGCCAAATTGGCCACAGGAGCACTGGGTGCACTGCCACTGTTCCTTGGAGCCTCATCAGGTAAGGGCGCCGTCAAGGCCACAGGCTCCTGCACTCTCCCGCTTCCTCTAGCCCCAGCTGATTTGCGTCTCTTAGCAGCCCCTGTCTGCTGTTTGCTGGCCACCGCCTTTGCTGTCATACTTCTCTTTCTCTTGGTTGCTGGTTTCTCCTCTTCGATCTCTTCCTGGTACATTTTCCAGAGCTCTAGGATTGCTAATATTTTCTCCAATTCCTTCCACGTGTACGCAGCGTGCAAGGTATGTGGTCATGTGTTGTCTTGTGTTGCAGTACTGCTTTTGACAGTGATCCCCCTTGTGGCCACGGCATCAACTTCTTATCTGACGTGCCTTTCACCCATTCTGCATTATACTCTGCGAGCTTGGGCATGTACTTTGGTAATGTCCTACATAAGCGCATCAGAGGAGTGTCTCCCATTGTGACAAGTCTCAATTAACTGTGAATACTTACCACTTTACAACATTCTTTTACCACTTTTCAATACTTTTAAAACAACAAATATGAGCATGCCCAAACAATTGCCACTGAAGCATCTACGTTTTCAATTATCTCTGTCTACCTCTGGATTGGTACCAACCACTTCACTAGATAGTTACCATAGCTCCTTAACCTCGTCTCAATTCGTTCACAACTTTTATCACTTTTTCGACACCTTTACTCAACACACAATACACAGACTAGTCGACTTTACACATTTAATAAAAACACCCTGGGATCACCTTGTTTCTCCTCGCCTTTAATTAAATACACTGTTACAGGGTTTAAAACATCTCCTTATGCGAACCTGTTTGCACGTAATCTAGTTTACTCCCGCTGGAGTGTGAGATTTCTTCTGGAGTCCCTTGAGTCAGGCTTCTAGATGCTAAAATCTATTCACACAATATTTTCCGTTATTTAAAATGATCACAACCATGTCCATTTAATTTGCGATTCTGCTTAGTCTACTCACCATTCGTCGGTCAATCAACTCAAGGCCTTCGGTTATTGTCTCCTCCTCCAACTCACCACTTCGCCTTCCATCCGCAGAGCACCTGTGGAAACCAGGCAAGGATTTTGTCAAAGAGGGGGCCTGCCCACCGTCTCGGTTCTTCTTGCAAGATTTCTATTCAGCCGCTCTCCACAGGAAACCCTGCGAGCTTCTGGCTAGATGGCGAAGAATGCCTAATTGTCAGAAAATCTGGAGACAATCTGGTTTGGATCTTTTGAAACCATCCGACACTGCTAGCACGTGAACATCCGGTTGTTTGGGTAGCATATCATGCAGTAGGTGGGAATCAGAGTAACTCTTACACCAAATAGCGGAACCAACACAGGAAGATGGCAAGTCTGTCTGTTTTATTATCAATTGTCTAAAACAGGGAGTTACAACGGATATCAGTGGACGTCGCACAAGCATGTTCGAAGCATTTCATATACAAATCACACTTATATAGTCAATTTTCATCATGCATGAAGTCATACTATGTGGCAAATAAGAAAAACTTACTGGGGTTCTGATATGCTCAAGGGGAACATCTAAGTATACATTCTCTATGGGGTTGGGTTGTGATTGGACATCTACTATGAGGTGTACAACTCATGCCCACCCCTAGTGCAAGTTATCTTCAACAATTATTAGGTACACAGCATAATATTGGCTCTCAAACTATAAGGCCCTTTGTTTTATGGCCCTCTACAATTGATTGGCATGCTCGAGCCAGTCTGGAACATTCAGTTTACTAGCAGCACAGAAGCTCATACCCCAGGTGTCAGGAGGTGTACTTGACTGTACCTCCCCACCCAATTAGCCCCTCATCTCGCATCACCCATGTCTTCTGCCATGAAGAGTGTCTTTGAACTTGGCCTTGCAAAGTATCATTGCATCTGAGAATATAGGGGAGTGTGAGAACATGTTAGCATAGTTCTGGGCCTGCATGCCCAACTCTATTTCCATCCTTGGGTCACATGACAGGAGGCCACAATTCGAATGAATAAAACTTGACACTCATTGTGTTCTTTCTTATACCTTAACAAGGGATGGTACAGCATCTCACATTCACTGCCTTCAAGAATAGATAACCAATCTTGGCTGCGTCAGCCTTGACACCAGGCCAGACAGCCATTCTAGCTTCTTCCACAATCCCAGCTAATTCTTTGCTACGACACAGACCTCTGCCCTTCTCTCCACGGGTATGAACTTACTAAAGTTGTGTCACCAATGTCCAGCTTCTATATAATGGTGGCTCTGTCTGCAGTCTATTCAATACGTATAGCCAGCTTGTATGATCACTTAGTCTACTTGCATTACTGCATCTGTACAGTTATTGAACGACTTGCATTTTCTGCAGTGCTCTTTACACGTGCAATCTTCTTTTCGCCTATGATAGTTTTCTCAATTCTTTACTTTGTCATCAGTTTGTATAAGATCCATAAATTCTCCTTTTCAGCCAGACTTCTCCCTCCATCAAGTTTGTTTTGTGTGATGTCACCAGCTCCTTTTCTTGTTATTTCATATTTCTTCAGGGACTTCCTTCATGAGATTGTCATCTCTTCTGGAATACATCTGATAGGGTTTTCTTAGTGCATACCTTCTCTCGAATATTCACTGCGGAATGGTCAAAACCACCGGTGTCAAGCATGGCACAATTTCAGGGTTCCATCATATAGGTGGGAGTGTGGCGGCACTTCCGGCAGAGGCATTTAGCTGCTCCTCTATGATGGGGAAAGTAAAAGTGGTACACAGCTCCACCCTCCTCAGGTCAACCTCATTTGGCTTTCAACGGATCACACCTAGGGACAAAATTCTCTCCATGAAACGGGTTCCTACAGGGGAACACAACACAGTATATACTTTGAGATTTTGTTCAGGCTTTATTTAGGTCTCCTTAAATTTGTTTGGTGTCCATGTAAACATAGAAACAAAGGCATTCTCTCCACCCTCCCTGTGATATAGACTCATTGGTCAAGTACTCCGTCCAATTGATGTTTTGGTTGAGTAGTCTGTCTTGTGTGTGTGTGAGTGACAACAGCGAGTGCAATGGGTTAGCACTGTCATAGAAGGAAGAGCTGACACATTCTTTCAGGAATTCTTCAAAAGGAGGAGTTTCCAAGTAGTTTGACCATGAAGCTCAGATGATTCCTTCAGAAGTAGCACTTGGCAAAACTGCTCCTTCGAAAGAGAAACAGGAGGTTTCTCAGCCTTATTATTAACCCGGACAACCCCAGACACATGGCTATCCCCACATTTTCCAGCCACAAGGATAAATGATTTACCAACCTGTCGGAGGAGTAGGGCATATCATTGTCGTTTTTCTCCAATCCGAATTCCCCTCAGGAATCCCTGCCAATTGCACCAGTGATTTCCTTTATGGATAAAAGGGGTAACAGGACCTCTGGGGTAAACGAGTGAGTTATATCCCATGATTTGTCCCACAGTGGAGCACAAATTGACAAATGATGCATATACTCTGGCTGGGAATGGGGGCCAACCCACTTGATAGATGGCATGCCCTCACAATAGCACGACACAAGTAATAAAGTTTTTATCCTCCAGTAGTGGCCAGACTGGGGACATCCTTGCTATTAACACGTGAGGTCATTGGAGCAAACCGCCCTGGCATGGTGTCACTCACTCACACATTGGTGTTTCAACCACCTATATGACCAGATTGGGAGAGATGTCCTCAATCTTTCCAAAGGAAGACAGTCTTCACTACCACAAAGGTTCATTTAAATAAAAACCCCTTGGTTATAGGCCCATGTTTGTCCCCGTATGCTCAAATCAAGTCCTTTATTAATGGGGCAGTCAGAGCGTGTTTACTTCCTTTTCCAGGGGGTGGAAATGCATAATTAGAGCCAGGAATTATTTTATTTCAAAAAGGGCCAAATGGTGTTGTGTGCACCCATCTGGCGCAAGTAAGGAAAGTCTATCCACACATGTGAGGAGCCATCCGAAAGCCAGAACAGTATAGGTATTTACCTGCTCCACATCACTATTCTAAACTCTCACACTGCTGTCAAACACTCCTCTGACACCTGCCACCTCCTGTAAAAACGTGACTTTGATGTCCTTGCTCTCACCAAGACGTGGTTCACGGCCAGCTCTGTCATGAGTTTGACATCCTATCCGGCAAACTACCACCTGATCTCGATCACTCCTTTCCTGGGCAAACTCATTGAAAATCTGGCCATCTCCCAACTTACTCTCTACACCGAATCTGTTGGTTGTCTCCAGGACCGTCAGTCTGGCTTCAGAGCAGCCAGAGGCACTGAAACTGGTCTCCTGAACACCTGTGGAAATCTGCTCGCTAATCTTGACTCCAGCCTTCCTTCTGTCCTCATCCTCCTTGATCTTTCCTCTGTTTTTGACGCTTTCAATCACTCCATCCAGATCAAATTACTCCATGAGAACCTGGACATCATGGATCAGGCTCTGGAGTGGCTGACCTCCTTCCTCCTGGACCAACCCTCTCAGGTCCAACTTGGGTCTTTCTCTACACCACCTCTCTCTCCACTTTTGGTGTTCCCCAGGGCTCTAACCTCTCACTGATCCTTCAATATCTTCTTGGCCCCCTTGGCCCAGTTTATCTCTACCTTCTTCTCTAACTTCCAGTGTAATGCAAATGACACTCAGCTCTTCTTCAGGCTCCCCTCAGCCTCCTTTCCTCTCTCGCTCATTCCGGACTGTTTGTCAGTGATGCAGCATTGGAGTACCTCCAACTACCTCTGCCTTAATGCCAGTAAGATGGAGATCATTCTCATTGGTGCTCCTGCTCCCATTTTCCCTCTTTCACTCGGTCGCCCTCCTTGGGCCCTTTTCATTCACCTTCCTGTGAGGCCAAAAACCGTGGTGTCATCTTCAACTCCACCCTCCCCTCTCACTGCACATCACAGAACTTGTCAAGAAGGTGTGCTACCAGCTGCACCTCCTCCGAGGTATTCCTCCTTTTCTCACTTTCCCCCAGAAGCTCACTGGGCCCGATTCTCATCAGGGTGTTAAGTACCGAAAAGGACGTTAAAATGGTTAACAACCTTTTCCGTACTTAAGATCTATTCTGAAGGTGGCGCATTCTTCCGAAGTCGGAAGGAATGCACCACTTTCGGAATACATGTGGCGGTTGCTAGGATGGGTTGGAAACTAACCTAGCAACCACCACATGCTTAGTCTGGCTTTTTTGAAGCCTATTCTTGCGGCACCCCTCCAGTTTAATATGTGCGCTAAACTAGCGCACATATACGCTACCCTTTTGGTGCCGTTAAACTGGAGGAGTGCCACAAGAAGCCTTGTTTGGTGTAAATGGAAGTGTCCATATACACCCATGTTGTATATGGACACTTTCATGTACACCAAAGCAAGCCGTTTCAACGTTGCTGCAATGTTGAAGCTGCTTGCTTTGGTGTACATGAAAGTGTTCATATACAACACACGGGTGTATATGAACACTTTCATTTACACCAAAGCGAGCAGCTTCAACGTTGCATCCAACGTTGAAGCTGCTCGCTTTGGTGTAAATAAAAGTGTTCATATACACCGCACGGATGTATATGAACACTTTCATTTACACCAAAGCGAGCAGCTTCAACGTTGCAGGATGCAACGTTGAAGCTTCTCGCTTCAAATGAAAGTGTTCCTATACACCACATGGTTGTATGGGAACACTTTTATTTAAACCAATGCGAGAAGCATCAACCTTAGATTCTGCAACGTAGAAGCTGCTGGCTTTGGTGTAAATTAAAGTGTTCATGTAGACTGCACGGGTGTATATGAACACTTTCATTTACACCAAAGCCAGCAGCTTCAACGTTGCATGATGCAACGTTGAATCTGCTCGCTTTAAATTAAAGTGTTCATATACACCAAACAGGTGTATATGAACACTTTCCTATACACCAAAGTAAGCAGCTTCAACATCCTGCAATGTTAAAGCTGCTAATTTTGGTGTATCGACAGCATTTTCATTAAATAACGATTCCCTCGTTATTTAACGAAAATGCTGCCGAGATTATGCAATCCGCCTGTTTCCGTTAGAAACAGGCGGATTACAGCGAAAGCACTGTCGTGCTTTGCGATGACGCCCAGGCCCACTTCAGAATAGCAGTGGTGCCTGGGTGTCATGAAATGGCGCAGTGAATCGTGCTATTTAGCATGTTCACTGCGCCATGATGAGAATCGGGTCCACAGTCTCTTGCGCCCTGGTTCTGTCTAGGCTGGACTACAGCAACAGCCTCTTTCTCAATCGTCCTTCCTCTACTCTTCACTGTCTGCAACTAATCCAGAACAGGACTGCAAGACGTATCCTTGGCCTCAAGCCCAAGGACATACTTCTCCGGCCCTAAATTCTCTTCACTGGCTCCTGGTGGCTGCAAGGATCAAGTTCAAGGCCCACTGCATCATCCACAAAGCTTTCTGGGGCCCAGCCCACACTACATCCAACTCTCTCTTCCAAAATACCCACCTTCTCAAGACCTTCGCTCAGCTACCTCCAACTCTCTGAGGGTCAGAAGGTTCTCTAGGCAGAGAGTGTGGGGTAGATCTCTCTCCTCTGCTGGTGCCTCCCTCTGGAATTACCTCCCTGCACTTCTCAAACTTGAGCCGGTACACCTGAAGTTTCCGGAAGCAGCTCAAGACTTTCCTTTTCTCTTCTGCTTTCTCCCTTTCCCTCCCCTGCTGACCAACAGTCCACAGTGCCGAATGGTTGCTTGGCTACCCTCAGAGTCTCACTGGTTACCAGGCTCCTCCATACACTGCCTCTGGGCCTACAGCACACTTAGGGGCTGTAACTGTAACCTTTAGAGTCCCCTGCCTCCTTGTGCTTACCCAGAGCCGCGGTGCCCTGGCTGCATTTACTCAGAGCATTGCTGCCCTGATTGCACTTCCTCCTTCCCTCTCCCTTACAGTTCTCCTACTCCCTTTCCCCTGCACTTGGGGTTGTCGCCCTTGGATGATCTGAATGACACAAGGTCTAGTAAGATCGTTTGTCTTGTCCTCCCTCCCTTGTCTTATCGCGCCTAGAAACACTTGTGCACAGCCATGTTATAAATATCATATCATATCATACAGATTCAATAGAAGAAGAACATACATCAAAATTAACTCACCCGGAAAGAGAAACCACAACCAATCAAGCATTCTGTACCTCCACCACACAAAACTACCAACATATCATAGTAGATTACAACCACAGTGAGGGAATCATTAAGACCACCACCAGAGGGGAAGAGGGGGGGGGGAAATCAGCATATCTTCCCCCTTGAAATCACCATATAGTAGAATCAGTGAGACCACAAACACAGTGAGGGCAATCATTCTCTGCAGAACTGATAATGTTGCCAGTGTTTTAACAACAATACCAAGTCCAGTAAGTCTCAAGAACCACGCAGTACACCAATAAACCATGTTTTATTATTTAGCTTCCAGTTACAAGTCAACTGTTAAGTAGTAACACAACAACACTCAACAGTAATTTCATACACTGAACAGGTCACTCCCCAACTGACAAACATACTGCACTCATTTACAGTCCTCACACCAGCTTTCCACTCCCATGCTTATGACATCACAGCTGCTACCTACAGCAAGAATTTGCCATTGCCACTGCCGTCTAGCATCATGCATTTAAAAGGGCCTTGATCCAACACCCTACTCCCACAACTGCTATTGCAAGATGTGGTATTCCTAGCCTGCCTCAGATCAAGTCATCCACTCAGTGTGAATCTCCATTTTGGAATGTTCAGTACTCCTGAAGCCCATCATCTCTGATAATCCATATGAATGGAGTCACCCAAAGGAAAAACAACCAGGTTTACAAAACAGAAACAAATTACCCACCACATCTTAGAGGAAGTAAATGTTGGTGCCTTCCTGGTTACTGCTCTTTTTCCCCACTTAGCAAGCCCGCCCACCTGGTGCCTTCCTGGTTGTTGCTCTTTTTCCCTACTTAAGGAGCCCTTCAGCCTCATTCCCTTTGCAGATAGGGAGCAGGTGCAAGTGGATCCTGGTTACCTGGCCTAATCACCACCCACCTTCTTAGCCCTGCCTCTTCTTTCCTGCTCTTAACTCTTAGATCACGGGTATCTCTCGCCCGGGCGTCCGAAGCAAAGGACAGACAAAGAAAAGTGCAATTCAAGTTTGGACCTGTTCGTACCAGGAGGATACAGGGCTCAAACCCCTGCTCAGACAGCAGATAAGCATGCACCAACATGTGTTTACTCTCTCTGTCCCCACAGGCCATCCCCAGCCCTGTGGTCCTCCGTGATGTTCCCTTGTGCCCACGCCCCTTCTCGCACACAGGTGTTGCCTGTTTTGCTTGATTCTTCTACCCTGCTCCCCTTCCAGCCTACTTCTGCAGTTGTCTGTCCTGATACATTCTGGTTTCACCATTACTGTGTTGTGGCAAATGCTGGATTTTCTTTTATGTACTTCAATCATTCACGGTGTGTCATCCTTTCTCATGGTGGCCCTGAATCATGCGGTTCCCCATCTTCATCTTGTATCCAGACATGCAACAGTATGTGTTACTACTGACTGCAATTGTATTCACTCTACCCTCTTGCTTCTCCACTCTTTTTGACTGCCTACTCTCTGTTCGCTCCTCCTCTCCCTTTTCCTATCCCCTCCCACTCTCCCCTTACTTTCTTCTATGCACTTACTCTATCAGAATTGTCCCTGATCCTAGTATGATAGCAACCTATTTTGTCTCCTCCCCCCGCCCCTTACTTGTTTTTGTTCCTCCCACCAACCCCTCCAGCTCTATCTGAAATGTCATCAGGCCTAGTACGATAGTCGCTTGTTGTGTTCCTTCCCCCCTTCCTGCACCCCTCTCCCTCACTTTTTTTTTCTCCGGCTCTACCAGAAATGGCATCAAGCCTAGTACAGTAGTCGCCTGTCTTTTTCCATTTCCTTCCCACTCTCCCCTCCCTTCCTTATCTATGTCTTAGCTCTTGCACTATCTGAAATGTCATCAGGCTGAGTACGATAGCTAATTTCACGTTCACGGCCTCTAAGAATGTCATTGTATTTTCCCTTGTTTCCTCCCTTGCCTTGAAGCGCTTTGAAACACAATTTGTGTATAGACGCTATATAAATAAACTATCATATCATATCATATCATATACATATGTAGAAGAAACAGGTATGGCAAAGAAATGTAGACGAAATATGTAGTACAATGGACAAAACACTTGTTAAGTGTGTTTCCATGCTGTATGTGTTGTGTTTAAAGCAGTCTTCACATTTCGTGTTAACTCTTGTGTCCTGTGACAATGAACACAATCGTATACATTGTTCTACCCTTTGGCCCTGCCACAGAAAGGCTGCAAATGGACTGCCCACATCTACGAATTGCCTGGACACCAACTCGTGGGCCAAATTGAGGGGTCACCCCAACTACATACTAGCCCAGTGATTTTTGGCACCAATGTAGGGAAGACGCTGAAGGATGATTCCTTGAAGGATACTGATGTTCTGGTTGTCCCTTGACAGGTCTTCCGGATGCCTAAATGGGATCTGTGGTGTGGCTGTGGGCACTAGAGTGCTTCCATTCTCACGGGTGAGTGCAGCGTAATCTGGCGCCTGCCTGATCCCGTAAGTGACTTTCCTCCAGGGAGTGGTGTTCTGTTGGTGTGCACTTATCATCAAAGTAACAAGATGTGAGACATGGCCTCCTCTGCGCCCCAGCCTCAATTTGCCAGCTCACTGAGTTTTCCTGGTGCTAAGAAGAGCCTCGCCTGTGATGCATTGATATGGCAATAAAAAAAAAAGAAAACGAAAGCCAGGAAATAGTCGGGAGCACACCACCAGCTTTGGTCCATCTGCCTCTCTGGGAATCTCACCCTTGTCTAGTGGTATACTGGAGCAGAGGGACTGAGCCAAAGAAACAAGCACGCTTAGCCTCCAGGTGATCCCATGACAGAGCCCTGTTGTTTTTAATGTGCAGCCTGAAGAAAATAGAAAAGAGAATTTGCCCCCATCTCTGGCTCCTGCTCCAGTGGTTAGTGGGGAAAACCCCACTTGCTTGAGCTACGGCATCAGCAACACTTGCCTTCCAACTGTAGCCAGTTGGTGGGAAAAGAAAGGAGGATAATTCTCTAAGGGCATATGGGACCTTCCCTAGTTCAGCAGCGAGGGACCCGAGTGAGCAGAGGCTTCCCTGTTGAGTGGAATCTATACGATTACTGCGACCTCCATCCCTGCGACCCCGAAATTGCCAACTTTATTTTTACATCGACCCCCTTTACACCACATATATATATGTGTGGGAGACCCCGGAGACCCCTTACTTGCATGATATACGGGCGCAGTGTGCAATAAAGAGAGGGAATAGTGCTTGGTCACCCAACTACCATGTCCTCCGATAATGCCTGCTGGTCTCATGTAGAAGAGAAGTTGAAACCAGCATTGGCAAAGGCAATCGTTTTGGCATTCACTGCTGTTCTTTGCATTCTACACTTATAGGCACCAGTGTACAAGGAGGGGAGTGTAATATTGGAATGCATAATGCAAGAAGGGATGCAAGTGCGTAAGATAATGGGAATGGGAATAGAGCACAGGATGAAGCCATTGAGAGAGGGTGCCACCAATGATGAGAAGGAGGAAACATGAACGAGAAAGGGTGAGAGTGGAAGCCTGAGAATAAAAGAGGCGTGAGAGCAAGGATGAAAAAAGAGGGCTATGACCAAAGGTAAGAGTTGAAGAAAGAATAAGGGTGAGAGGAGATATTTTCAAGGGTATCAGGTTGAGAGGGAGGGGAAGTACATAAGGAGGAAAGGTGAAAAGAGAGAGTACCAGCACAGAGAGAGACAGTGACAATGCAGAGAGTCACAGCACAGAGAGAGAAAGACGGTGCAGAGAGTGACATGTATGGTACATCTGTGCATTGTAGGGTTCCTAAATCTACTAGGCAAGTCGGTGCCCCTCAGTTGCTCGTTTTCAACAGCATAAATCTGTTTGCAGATTTCAACCCATTATCGCTGAAAACGGAAATTGTGTATTCAGGCTACCAAATGTACACTTAACTCACAGATATTTCACATGTACCCGTGAAACCACATTTCTTTTCCCCCTGTCTGCACACCGTTCAGACATTTCTGCTGTCTCACCCGAGTAGGTAACCGATGTACACTTCAAAGCTTATGCAGTCCCAGGAAAACATGATTCCCACTGGCATGCCTTGCTGAACCCTCTCTCTAAACTTCCCATCTGCGCTTTTTTGTACAGACTCTCTTCATATATGGCTTCATGACATTAATAAGCATGTTTTCTTTCAAAGCTGGGTAACAAAGCCCCCGGCACAATGACGGCAGTTTGCCAGCGAGCGACATGCCTTGCAGCAAAGTGCTGCTTGGAGAGGCTGGGGAGGCAGTGTGGAATCGTGGAGTAGGTAACACAGCTGAGGTGTGTAGGAGGTGTTGATGGGGAGGTGGGAAAGGAGATAAGTGTAGACGGAGGGATGAGGGCAGCAGACGGGCAACGCCAAACAATAACAAGTGTTGGCTGTCAATTTGCAGATCAGCCCGAATCGCCCTAAAGGATAGTGACATGATCATCTGCAATGCTAAGCAGTTCTCATATGAATAAGGAGACCACCAGAAACCTCCAGCCAGATGACACCTCCTAAATACGGCAGCAAAGAATATACTGTGCATCGCCTGAATTCAAGTTACATATGCCTATATATACTAAGGAGCCTATAGCCGTGACAGCGGCACACGATGGGAAAATGCACGATTTAAGGAGCTAAAAAAACATGAGATAATGCGCCCTTTCTGAGTCATTGCTAATGTGCACCCATGAGCACAACAAGTATGTCACAGATTAGGATGGGGAGAGCAAAGCAGGAGTCAAAGATTAATCTCGCCGGTAACCCATAAATGACATAAATGGTGGTGGAACATGAATGACCCAAACACACACATTGTATTTCCACATCATGAAAGTACATACTTTTTTTTTGCAGGATGTGAACTTGCAGTTCTCACTGTTGCATGACCCGGCAAAAGAGCAGGAGCCCCACAGGACGAAACCAATATGGCAAACTTGCCATCAGGGTTGTCCGTTGAGGGCTTCGTATGGCCAATCATGGAGGGGACATTGAATGCCACACTTTCCGTGGCTTGTCACTTTGGAGGGAGGGATGATTTCAGGTTGTCAGCCTCGGGCCCCGACGGGAGTCATAATGCAGCCGCAGCATTTGAAGACCATTGTTGTAGTAAACCGAGAGGCTGGAAATAGCCTCTCTCTTGCTGGTCATGTGAAAGGATCGCATATTCAGTTCTGTCAAGTTTGACAGAGTAAATATGCTGCACCAGAGCCTCAGTCGGAGACATAAGTGAAGAAAGAGGTTCTGATATGTGTGTCCCTCTCTGGGAGTAAAAACATCATGGCCATCCCGCAGCAGCTTTACAGCTATGTGAGGACCGAGGCTGCATGTAGCATGCCGCCTGCCTGTCTTTTCTCTGCTTACTTGCGAGCCTTGTCGAAAGCCGGTTCCTGATCTCTTCAGTCCAGCATGGCTGGCTCGGGGCCATGCTGGAGCCTCTAAGCTCTGGAGCTGCTGCTGGCCACAAAGTAGGGGAGAGCTCAGGGAAGTAAACAGCGAGCAGCTGCAACATCAGGCACTGACTGGTGGCAAAGGGGCTGTTGCCACTATAAGGCAACTCACAGGCAGGAAGACACTGCCTGCCCTGGCTGGACCCTTCACCCGCTACGGATGCAGTCTCGGTAAGCGTGTCTCAGCAACAAGTCCAGCAGCTCTCTGGTGCAGCAGCAGTGCTGACCCATCCTCCTTCTCCTTGCTCTGGAAACTGGATACCTTAGTCTTGTTGCAACCCATCCCTCTCTTATCGGCGCAACTGCAAGGAATCTGGTATTTGTCACTGGCCATCACGTGCTTTGAATGAGTCACTTAAATTGAGTGGAGTTTTTCTTATTACAATACTGGACTTTGCAGGGCAGGTTGGAGTAATACAGAGGCAGAATTGTTAGAAGGGCTTCTAGCCTGCTTAAAGAAACCAGAGCCACAGGCAAAAAAAAAAAAAAACAGCTGCATCTATCCCTGGAAACTTAGTCAATTCGGTGAAACAAAATGGCTGCTGTTTGGTAAAAAAGCACAAACTATCCAACTAATCACATCATAGTGACATTACACTGCATATCCAATCAGGTACTGCTTCATCAGAGAACACTAGACACACACATAGATCAAAAATGCATGGACATTTTTAGAGACATTTTGCCAAAACGGATTTTTAACAGTAACTTGTTTATTTGTAATACAAAATAGATTCAAATATGTAACATAACTGAAAAACTGCAGTCAATATTTTTTAAAGCATCAATCGAGTCAAATAACTTTTAATTACCATTAACATATGGCTTCCACCATTTTGGAAGTAAAAATTGCTGACAAGTTCACTACACAATACAAATTCAGCCAATGGAATGGAAGGAAAATCCTATAGATTTCAATTAGCAAAGGGTGTTAAATGGGTGGGACACATAGCCAAAATACATACATCGATCCTCATATCTCAGGTGCATCGAAAAGCATTACAAACCTACAATCAAAGCCCATATTTCAAGCTCTTATGTTAAAGCTCTTATTTTAATGACAATAGTTTTTGCTTTAAAGGTAGCACTTTCAGTGCCACCTAACAGTCAAAACAAAAAAACTGAATTCCCTACACACAGGGGTTCTATGTCACCAGGGAAATCACTAGAGTGGCAAAGACTCCTTCCTTCAGCATTACTCCCCCAGTGCTGAAAAAAGGAAAGATAGTCTGGCTCCATGCCAACATGGAAAATAATCTTCACGTTTCACACAATCCTCAACTCGGAGTGTATGAGAAAAACAAAGCAAAAGGAAGGGCAGGAAGTTCAGCTATGGACAAGAAGGAATCCTGAGCTAGCTTACTTTCACCCATCTACAGTGGGTTTCCACAGCAGGCCTTCAATTTGCTCATGAGTGAAATGAAAGGGAAAGAGATCCAGCCCATTGGAAGCACATAGGTTGTCTTGTGTTTTGTTGTGCCTCATTCATGTTTTTCACAGCAGACTACAACTGCCTGTGGTGTGTTTTTCTCATTTAGTGTTTAGTTATAATTAAATTTAGTGGGATATCTACCTAGTTATGGATTGCTACTGCAGTCATTACAAAGCTGACACAATTAAGCACTTACGGTTATTTAGCCATTTTCACAGCTCTGTATTTATCATAGTTATGGCTTGACTAAGTGCTGTTACTGTTATGTCTAGTGTTGTATTGACATTTTTGTAACCTTTCCTTCCCACATTTTTGAATTTCCATCTAAATATTCACATTTAATTCATAAAATGGTAATACAGTGTCTAACATTGTTTAGGTGGTTACTCAGGGGTTGCTCCCAAGGCCTAGACAGCATGCCTTCACTATTCTCTACATGTAGCGCCCCATCACGTTACTCCCCATTCCCCATTGGGCCCATTTGACCCAATGGGGAATTTTTGGTGCAATTACCACGCAGTAATACCGCCAGTAGTAATTGCACCAAACATTCTTATTTTCCCAGCGTGTTTACCCCTCCTTGAGCTGGGGCTAAACACGCCAGACTCGAGATTTGGTGCAGGGGTAAATGCGGCAGTAACACCATTACCACCGCATTTAAGGGCTACTGCCCAACTCATGATAAGGTCCTTAGCCTTGAACCAAACACAGCCCAACTACTCTAAGCATGATCCAAAACTCTAGTCAAAGAATATTTATTTTAATATATCACATTCACACTATCCATTTACAATGCATGAAAAGAATGGTTTACACATTTTGCAGAATGTGCAAACCATTGCAAAACCATACATCAACAACAGTTTACAACAATGTTTCAAAGTTTTTTTCAGAATTGATATTTGATTGTTTTGGGCCTGATTTACAAAGCGTTTTCCAATGGGATTGAACCATTGTAAAGCGCTTTTGTGAGTCAGGCCCAATGAGTACAAAAGATGTACAAGACTGGGAATCTTACACAAAACCTTTAGTTTTTTCACATTTTTCTAAATATTTCAAAAATATGGTTTTATAGTTTCCTCAAAGTTTTCAGGACAATTAAGAGAAAATGCAATTACCTGATAGAAGGGATGGTGGAACCAGGAGTCATATCGTGAAAGGTATAAGGTGGGGGTAAGCAGGAGTAATGAAATGGGAAGGGGCAGAGAGTAAAGTGACCATTCCTTAAGTTTGATAAATTCTTCTGTTTTGTAAACCAGGAAAACTTAATATTCACAACCTTCTTGAAATTGAAGTCCAAATGGGCTTGCAAAATTACATGGTTTGCGCAGGTTAGCGCATTTGTAAACCAACAAATCAAACAACATTTTACAAAATTGTTTCCGATCTATATAAATCATTGCAAATATATTCTTTGCATTGGTTTACATGGATTTTACAAAATGTTTAAACTCTGAATTTCATGCAGTGATACATGACACATTTCAAGGCAAATGCATCGAAGCGAAAGAGAGACGGACGCGCAGTAGGAGTGAAAGACACCGGTTAAGGTGCCACCTACGTCTGAGGCGAGACGTGGAAAAAGAGAAATAAAAGCGCAAGCCTTGACATCATGACACGTCGCAAACTTAAAAGGAAAACCCAGTAGAAACGAGACGTGTATTTGAACACGTTACAATTGTAGATGTATACCACTCCAACGGGAAACGTATTGACATGCGATTAGGTCCTCACGGTTCCGAAACTGGGATCGGATAGTGACATCTAAAAGAGGAAATGGCAGCGTTCTGCAGTAGAAATAAGTAATTTAAGAAAAATATGCCAGCATAGGACTGCAGCATATCTAACACACGAACCTAAGAAGACTAAAAAACGAGAGTTAAATGCAGCGAAAGTTGGAGCTGTCTTTCTGCCAGTGAAACATTTGCATAGGGGTAAATCCTGTGAAAAAAAAATTTGTGATTAAATGAAAAAATGGAAGAATGATACAAAGAAACAATGGTATCCTGTGTAGATACAGAAAAAGATAGCCAGATTTGCAGTAGCTTTAAAACAAACTTGTAAAATAGTTTTTTGGTATAAAGCAGTAATCAGTGTTCCCCTGATGAAAATCCTGTAAATTAGTTTTTTAACTGAAGTGACTAGGGAATTAAACATGTTGGGCTATGAGTGTTTAGAATAATGAATGGATACAATAGTAGATAGGTTTAAAGAGTATGTTTTTAACTGAACATTTTGGAAGTGGCTAGTGAAGGGCCATTTGAAGTCGACACTGTTAAGCTTTACATAAGTACAGAAAAACAAAACAACATTTTTGTGTTTGCAAATCCAAAATATGGTTTTATAAGGAGAAAAAAATATTTGTTTAATAATAAAATAAAGGTCATTTTTGTATTAACATTGAAAAGCTTTGAAATGTAATGGTTATTCAGTCTATTTGTGTGGCTATTGTGAAGAGTAGAATTTAAGGCTAAAGAAATGGAACAACTGTGTTACACAGGATCTACGTAACAGGACTGTAAGAGAACACTTTGTAGTTTAGTGACATTTCCATTCAACACCACGAAGGAATAGTGCACTCCTGAAATTTTATCATCATCCCACAATATCCCCAACAATTCCATACAACATACAAACAGCAATTCTAACAATGGGAAATTTTGTCTCACCCCACTACTTATTTGTATATCTTTACTCAACCAACCATGTATGAATACTTCACTCACACTTTCTTCATACACATTAACTGAACAAAACAGGTGACACTAGCGTTTCTCATATACCTAACAAATGCGTATGTACAACTCAATCATATGCCTTCTCTAAGTCAAGGTTCACAAGACAAACATTCCTTTCCATCATTTAATTAAACATATCTCTGATTACAATTAAACAATGTGAAAAGTCCCACCCTGGGAAAGCACACACTTGATTGTGGTTTACAATGTGTGAGAAAACTGTACTTATAGGGTGTGCTAATATTTTCACATACAATTTATTATCCACATTTAATAATGGTGTTGGTCTCCAGTTACACAGATCTCTTTTTCATCCTTTTTAAATGAAAGAGATATAATGCCTTCACATACATTTACTGGTAAAAAATCTATCATGCTTATTTCCTTCAGAATATCAAGTAATTCTTTTACCAATTTATTTAGAAAGGTTAAATAAAGCTCCTGTGTCAGCTCATCAGCCTCAAGCAACCTTTAAACCTACCATGGAATTCTGGGTTTCAGAAATTTTCTTAAAAGATAATCTAGTGCATTTTTCATTCTGATCAATGTACTGTAGCCTAAAATGTTTAGCCCTTTCCTTGATAAAAGACCACTATTGGACTTTTCTATCAATAAAACACGGTCATATTTTTCCAGCATTCATATTCCTTGCTGAAGAACATTTTTAACTTTTCATCTTGAAGCAATTGTGCATTTAGTTTTCATCTTTCATTCCCATATAAAACAGTATTTGCTACCTGAGTCTTAGCAGCAGGTTGACAGTGATCCACAAAAAGAGGGGTTACAACACAATGAAGTCATTTCAGATTCTGAGAGTTACAAATACGATCGATTCTAGCTTTTGAAACACCATCATGTGTATCCTGGCACCTTTTGATTTAAAACTCTAAAATAATCTGTTAATTAAAATCTATGTATGAGATCTCTCAACAGGACTGACAATTTCTACAAAGGTGCTGAAGAAGTTGCATCTTTTACATAAAAACAAGTATACAAATCCCCAGTTAAAATCAACCTTCTTCTTGTGATTACAGAAATATTTAAATCAGAAAACAGTTCACATGTTTCATGCTTGTCGGGGGCTGCATAAATATATATATGAGTTAAACCGTTCCTGGTTTGTGCATTCTGACACCAACACATTCATATTTTTAATCAAAATAGCAGCCAACACTGTTTTTGTTATTTCTCCACCCTCTACAAAATGAAGTGCCGCATGTCCATTTATCTTCTAGATACTTAAAATGTATAGCTTGTTAAATATTGCATTTTGTAAATGTCGACTTTTTGATTTTTTGTAGTTGATTATTTTACATTTGTAGCGCACACCAAAAGAAATAAACCGTATATTCGCGCAGATGACACAACTGGAGGTAGACTAGGAAGATCAAAACAGGCTCCCAGATGACATGGGGCTGTCTACCTAAAAAGGAAGGTCTTCATTGCCTGGTGAAATTGAAGAAGTGAGCTCATTGTTCTTAGCGGTAGCGGCAGGGAATCCACAGCCTGTGAGCAAAAACGGAGAATCTTCTGTCACCTCTAGATATGAAAACCGAGTGATGGATAATCAGAAAATGTATGTACTCTACAAAATGAAGTGCCGCATGTCCATTTATCTTCTAGATACCTAAAATGTATAGCTTGTTAAATATTGCATTTTGTAAATGTCGACTTTTCGATTTTTTGTAGTTGATTATTTTACATATGTAGCGCACACCAAAAGAAATAAACCGTATACTGGCGCAGATGGCACAACTGAAGGTAGACTAGGAAGATCAAAACAGGCTCCCAGATGACATGGGGCTGTCTACCTAAAAAGGAAGGTCTTCAGTGCCTGGTGAAATTGAAGAAGTGAGCTCATTGTTCTTAGTGGTAGTGGCAGGGAATCCATAGCCTGTGACCAAAAACGGAGAATCTTCTGTCACCTCTAGATATGAAAACCGAGTGATGGATAATCAGAAAAAGTATGTCGCAGGATCGCAGTTGTCTCGTAGGATGATATGGCTGTATTAGCTCTTGTAGGTACAGGGGAGCGATGCCATTGATGCATTTGTAGACAATACAGGCTGTCTTATATTTGATGCGATCATCGACTGATAGCCAATGCAACTCCCGTTGGAATGGCGATACATGGTCAGTATTTCTTAACTTAAATATTAGTGTAACAGCTGTGTTTTGTGCTTTCTGAAGCTGCTGACACTGTTTGGCAGGAATACCCAACAGTTGACTATTGCAATAGTCTAAGTGGGCACTAGTTAGTGCTCCTACCACAGATGCATGATCTTTGGTTGGTATGTAGGGGAGTGCCGGACGTAGCATTCGCAGGACAAAATAAACTGCTTTAATCTTAGCTCCCACCTGGGCTTCACTGCCCAGGTCTTCTTGCCACATACAACCCAGATTTTTGAGTTTGGATACAAATTTGAGACTCTTGCCCAAAAGTGATGGAATAGGCAGCTTCTTGGCTGCTGACAGCAAATATTTAGGTCTGAATGGTATGAGTTCTGTTTTAGCAGCATTGAAGTGCAAATAATTCTTAGACATCCAGCTGCCCATTTCTTCCAGGCAAAGCCTTAATTTACTAAATGCTTCCTGGAAATTAGCAATTCGTATGAAGATCCTGGTTTCATCAGCATATGAGTGGAAATTCAACCCATAGCGTCTCAGGATTTCAAGAAGTGGTCGATTATACAGATTGAACATCAGTGGAGACAGGGAGGATCCTTGCGGAACCCCACAGTTCAAGCAAATGAGGTCCGACAGCAACTCCCCCATTCTCACACGCTGTTGACGGTTGGTCAAAAAAGACCCAAACCAGTTCAATGCTGAGTCAGATACTCTTCCTACTTCCTGTAGTAGTTCCAAGATAATTAGATGGTTTACTGTGTCAAAGGCCGCGGACAAGTCTAACATGACCAGGAGTGTGAGCTCCCCTTGGTCCATGGCCTTTAGCAGTTCATCTTGTACTACTAACAGGGCAGTCTACGTTGCATATTTTGGTCAGAAACCTTATTGAAATTTGTCCAATAATAATTCATGTTGGAAAAAATCCTGGAGCTGATTGGTTACATCTTTTTCAGTAGAGGTGACACAATTGAAAGTTTCAAACTCTCGGGACAATCCCTTCCCGTAATTACTTATTAACAAAAGTGGTAATAAATGGGGTGAGATCATGTATCATTTTCTTTGCTGCATAAGCTGGCAAAGCAGAGAGAGAATCAATTGTAGGTTTGAGAGCACTAATAAGTTGGAAACTATCTTCTTCAGTGACTGGATGGAAATCAAAAACAGATGGTGAGATCTGATTTTGTAACTTATTTACTTCAGTCGCTTGTGGTCTAACGTGTGCCGAAGGATTTACAGAAACTGTTTGTTCAATGTCTACCTTTATTCATTCAATCATATCTATGAAAAAAGAATTGAAAAGATAAGCTTGTGCTTCAGAAGAATCAGGCACTGCATTTTTGCAGGTAGGATTAATATAATGGAGAATAATTCTCTCGGTTGAATGTTGGCAGATTGTAGTTTTTTTCCCAAGAAGTCTTTCTTGGCCTAGAAATTAGCCAGCTTATATTCCGACAAGGCATTCTTGGCTAAAATTTTATTCTCCAAGGTTGGCCTCTTAAACCAAGTCTGATTAGATTTGGTAGATTTTGCAGATCAGCAGAAAACCAAGGTTGGGAGGTCTTCTTAGCCTTCGGTTTTGGCAGTGCTATTTCATTACAAACAGTGCTCAGGGCTGAGAAACCTGCTGAAAAAAAGTCCTCACAAGAAAGAAACTGTGGGGTCCATAGACGGCAGAAGCCTAGACATTTCTACACCAATGATTTTATCTAGATCTCTGGCTTTCCGAGAATGGAGGGCCTGTCTAGTTTTAATGCTGACTTTAACCTGAATAGGTATACTCAATGTAAAAAATGTAACAAAATGATCTGACCAGTGGACTGGCACAATCTCTTTCAGGGTGGTACATCCACCTCGTGCTATAATTACATCTAAACAGTGACCCTTTATATGTGATGGTTGAAATCCTAGCGGGTGGAGATCATGGACATTCAATAACTCCCAGAGTTCCATAGAATCTGGTTTGGTTTGGTTTTGTCATCAAGCCATATATTCCAGTCACCCACTAGGATCAATTCCTTGTACTGTGTCCCCTCAATACTGAGAAAGGCATCCAGATTTCCTAGAAATTGTTTACAGGGACCAAGGGGTCTATAGGCCAGTATCATATGAATAGTGTCTTTTGAGGAGATTTGGAAGGTCAATTGTCCCACTCTCACATTGTGTGCATATTGCAATGCAAATCACATTGAACTGGGGGGGTTGATACAGTAAACGTTTAATATTACTACTCAAAGGGCCATAATAAAGAGCCCTATTACATTGGAGAGTGAATACCTTTCAAATTATGAAGGTGATACAATTTTCTAAGCTTCCTTCTTTGACAAACTTTAGATCCACCAACTAGGACACCAAACTGTACTCCTAAATGTTGATGCAGTTTGATAATTTCTTCAAATTTGTGTTTAAAATTCGAAACCATTTCCATACTAACATACAACCACCCTTCATCTCATTCAATTTTGAACCAGTCACTGCACAAACTCTTTTACATGTTTTATTAGCTTTTAAGATGAATTTTCATAGTTGCATAACACATTAATTACTCTCCCATCTGAACCACGAAGATACACTCAAGTCAACGTAACATCCTCTGATACTTATTTCTAACAACTCTGTGAAACACACAAAAAGCAGACCCGATAACATGTATCCAACATTCTCCACTATTCATTTTAACACTCAGCCATCCATTTACTAAGATTCTCATAGTCATTTTTGAATAAACATTTTCATTCCAACTCACAAACAGAGAAAAGCTAAACATTTTAACATATGAAATAATAAAATCTGAAATCCTATCATATAGTTTCTGTGAAGCAATCTTACGAAAAGGCTTTATTTTCTCCACAGTTACAAACATATCTTTAATTCTTTCCTTAATCACATCCAGCATTCTATTATTTATCAAAAAACACTTTTAGGACTTCCACCCTTCATATTCCTGTTTAGGTAATGCTAGTACTTATTCATCTTGCAAGAACAGTTTATTAAGTTTCTGTAGCCCTTTTCCATAAGGTATATTTTTAGCCACAGCAACATTAGTGAAAACTAAACAATGGTCTGTAAAACAACACAGTCATTAAATCACATTTACCGCATGCCAAATCTGGGGGAAACAAGCAACATCAAATCTTGGCTTCTGTGATCCATCCACCAAGCACAGTGGGCCTCATTACAAGTTTGGCGGCAGCCTGGCCTATAACACTGTCAGGCTGCCACCAAACGTGCACCTTTTTCCAGCGCCCAGGAATGGGCAATTACCGGGGTTACTACGACCCCGGCGGAACCGGTAATTGCCCATTCCTGGGCGCCGGAAAATATTTTTCCCCATTCCCATTGAGCCCATATGACTCAACGGGAATGGGGCAGCCAGAAGCACTGGCAGCATTCGTGGAATCTGACATGTTCTACTCGTGGGTGCCGCTACACCTGCCAGGTTAGACTTGACGGACAAAAAGGCACCCGTGAGCAGAACTTGTAGTTTGCCGGTCTGGTAATAACGGCACCGGTAGCTTACTGGTGCCGTTACTACCGGTGGCAGCCTGACAGTGTTATAGGCCAGGCTGCCGCCAAACTTGTAATGAGGCCCACTGTGCTTGGCAAACTTGTAATGAGGACCTATGACTAGCCAGGAATACTTGGAGTCAAACCTCATCGTATTGCTCTCAACACAACTGAAGACTTATGCAGTAGGGACATCTCCACTTTGTCTTTCTTGGATTTTCACATTTTTAAATCCTAACAAAAATGAACTGTATATGATTAGATATTGATGATGGTAACTCATAAAAACAACAAATGCCTATCATGTTTGTAAGGGGATGTATATAGATTGATGAACAATATTTTTTTTAATTCTGCCTGCCTCTAAAGTCCTACATTCTGATATAATAATTATCTAGTTTTATACTAATACAGTAATTATACTCAGTGTTCTTATTCATATTCAACCTAGACCAAAATGAAACGCCATCTGAGCAGTTATCCTTTATATATTGGTGATTATCAGAGTATATAAGCCCACACTACTGTAGACAAAATACATCTGCAAAATAGTTTTCAGATGCCATAACCTTAAATCACATCTAACTATACTCTTTATATTCGTTATATTTAAAGACACAATGTGCAGAGCTGTCAAAATGAGGCCCATTGTTAAAATCCGGTTAAAGACTGGTTATACATTATGTTGATCTGGTTTAACTCTCTTATGCACTGCAGTTTAAAAACAGCCACAACTTTATTAGATGAAAATGGGCCAGTTTCAGCTTCTAGCTGTTCTAAAACTACATGTTTGTTTGGGCTTAAAGTGCTCACAGATAAATTAGAATCATCTCAAATTACAATATTTCCTCTCGATACAGCACTCCTTCTGTACTCCTGAGGTTTGTTCTGATTCAGACATCTTCCAACTACTTTCTGTATTTTATTTTATTTTTATGACTAGATTCGGGGGTTTCAAAGACCTCCCTTTCCTATTTTTGTTAATCATACCTGTCTCCAAACCGCACAATATCTTCATTCTTTTTAAACATTCTCAACTTCCTCCTGATGTTCTGACAAATCCCAGACTGAATCACCCTCCGATTGTGATTCAACCACTACAGTGACACTTTCTTCGCATTCAATAATCTACTTCCTACATCTTCATTTTGTTTCTAAGTCAACAAGTGTTTCATACTCATTTTGTGCTTTGCCAACCATTGCATTCTTATCAATGTTCAGTGGAAAAGTTCCTGTAAATTCTTCATTTGCTTCCTACTTAGACACCTCTTCCTCACCCTCCTCCCTTGTTTGTTTGGCCACTCTTTTTTAATTTCAGATAATTTTCAAAGAAATCTGGAAAATCTTGAAGATTATGTCTCCCACACAAGTTGCATTTCTTGAAAACGTTGCGATCTCGCACCATGTTCCACATCTGTTTATATTCTGAGCCAACCATATTTTCACATCTATGGCATATTTTCCTCTCTCCATTATAAATAAGGATCCCAGTTTTATGGTATTTATTTTTACGAAATTTCCTTCTGTATTTATCCATATTCATTTTGGTAATTGTATCTGCATTCATCCACTTGTATTGAAATGAAAAATGTTGTGGTCCAATGCGTTTACCTGGATTCTCACAGAGCTGGCTTCCTGCACATCTAGCCAAGATGCATCTTTAATTTAAAGAAGAAATGGCTGCTCCTGCAACTGTTGCTCTGAGCAACAACCTGAAGCTATTTGAACATCTTCAGATGAAAATGTATACGTCTTTTATCATCGCCTTTGGGTTTCATTGCACGGACTTTGGGGAATTGGCAACTTAGGATAGTTGATCAAGACACTTGTAATTCTGCTGCTTTCCATTTCTACAAATACATACTGAAAGGATACAACATTATTTGCATCTGTAAAAATGATAACACTCCATCTTAATTATATAAAACACAAGGACACTATTAACTGTAAACATAAAGTAAGAAGGGAGATGCCTCTACCTACCCTGACCACTCTTGTCCTTTGGTAATTTCACATATGGAGCCTCATTACGAGGTGGGCGGTAAGGGATTACTGGCACCAGTAAGGGCACCAGTGCCAGTAATCCCTTACCACCCTACTACGAGTTCCCTTTGCGGGTCCTCCCTTAATGCCTGGTTTTTCCAGGTGTTAAGGACGGGACCCGCAAAGGGACTCTGGAGCTAATAACGGTACCGCAATTTGCGTTACCGTTATTAGCGCATTCCCCATTCCCATTGAGCCCTATGGGTGCTCAAATGGGAATTGGGAAGGGCCCTGGTGAATGGGGAATTACCGGTCCCTCCAACCTTGGAATGGACCGGTAATTGCTCCATTCGCCAGGGAGGAGTCGGTAGGGTTTTGGAGGCAGCCATGGAGCTAATAGCTCCATGGCTACCTCCAACCTCGTAATGAGGCCCATGGTCTGCAAGTGCAATTCCGAACACTATCCACATCAGTCACTTTAACAATATGCGCAAACTTCTCCATTTATCTTTTCAAAATTAACACTAGATCATACTTTTGAAATAGTCTCATTACAAAGTTTTGAAACAATAACTGCCATTCCCATCTCAATCAAGAATTCAACATTGAAGTTACACAACTACAAATTCTTTCTTCTGCTGATGCACATTCCTAAAATGATTACATTCAGTCAGACTAACAACACCTACATCCTATCCCCACACAGCAAAGCAGTGAAGTAGAAAATATCACTCACTTCAAGTTCCAAAACGCACTGCAACAACATTCTACTAAATTCCAACCACGACATCATCAAATTCTCTTCGGCAATAGCATACCTTGACTTCAACGATAAGCACACACAATAATGTTGCTGTACAACAAAGCACAATGAAGCTGTGCCAGTTCAGATTCCACAAAGAATCCTTTAAAAAGTTAGAAAGACGAAAAAACAAATTAAACCACCAGCAAAATATTACTGAGTTAGTTGTCGTGCAACAGGAAAGAAAAACCATGTGAAAAGCACCACCACTATCTCCCAAAAGATGAGCTTGTAAACTCAACTACAGCAACTGGCAAACCGGTTATTGTTTCTGTGGGCAGGGCATCCTAGTGAAGTAAACAGAATAAAAAACCTTCACCTAACTGGCACACTGGTTATAAATGCAGTGACAATGTTCAGTAACCTAACCACCAATCAAAATGGATCAGTGACACCCACACTTGGCACTCTTTGGAAATGGTACTAAGTGGACCACCGTTAGGCTACCTGCAGTCCAAGTCTGTTCGGTGATCACCTTTTCAACCTGTCCACGTGTCAGCTCCACATAAGGTGCCCAATCAAGCCAAGCCTCACTTGAGCAAGCAAAACGTTATGGCTCTTCCCTGGACCTCTGGTCGAGCCAGTCCTCTCTGAGGAAGCACTCGTTGATCTGGCCACAAGTCCAGGGAGAGATCAAGCTACCGCACATGACGCTGCCTCACTGTGCCTCATTGGGGTGGAGTGTGGGTCTCTAGGCACAGCAGCCTCTAAATCCACACTTGTGGATATCCCTCCCACTTAGTGTGCAAATGCAACATCAAAGAATGGTTGGTGTAAGGATTAGAATACATCAGAACTACGGTCATTGCCTTGAACAACCCTCTACACCATTATTGTTCAGCCTGTCATGCCATTACAGAGAGGCAAACTGTTTTCAAATCAGCCATGGTCCCACTCCACATGGAGTAATTCATCCTGAACTGCTATGTCACATCCCTTTGCACAAGACCACATTTCTCAGCCTCATCGAATGTCACCGGTATGGTTTTACTTGATTTTCTAGGCACAGCAGGCTGGGGACTCACACACAATAAAGTAAAACAAGGGCTACAGAGACCCACCAGAAGGTACACTGCCACAAATATAATGTTTTCCACACTACAGATACCTTTAGGTAAGGGCAGCAACTATTTTAGAAGCACCAGTAGAAATGACCAAGGATCATACCTGTTGTCCAATGTCATGCAGTTGACAAGCATGAACAGAACTTTTGTTTAATCATCCATGCTTTGTGTAATGCCCTGCTTGACATTGATGAAGGGAAACGCCATGTCACATCACCAGCAATCAACTTTCAAGCAACTGTTTGACATACAAAGGTCTCTTGTGTCAGACCACTATGGGAGAGAGTCTTGAATTCAAACAAAAGTACCATTTAGAATATAAAGTAGTTTTCCAATCTAATGACAAACATAGTCAAGAGATTGCCTTTGGACTTAGACTCAGTGAGATAATTATAAACACTTGTGTTTTTTACTTCCATTTGAAGGAGCAACCAGGTGAGTAAGAACGCAAATGGATGAATACAAGATTGTCTATGGTCTGCCTGCTTGAAAAATGTGTCCTGGTCCGGGTCCCGAAAAGAGGGAATTACCGGGCCATGCCGACTTTGGCAGGCCCGGTAATTCCCAATCTCGTGACCGGGACCCGGTACATCCCCATTCCCATTTGAGCCCCAATAGGGCTCAATGGGAATGGGGAGGATGCTAATAACGGGCCCGTTGATGATGGGCCCATTGTTAGCATCCTGGTCTGCTCGCGGGTGGTGGTAAGCACGTCTGGTCTGGACCAGGTGTCGTTACTTCCACCCGCGAGCAGACCCGTAATGTGGCGGCCCGTAATGAACAGTGCCGGACCCTTACCGGCACCTTTCATTACGCGGCCGCCTAACGTTTGTCCAAGTAGCTGTGAAACTCTAAAAGGTTGTCTACAAGCGAGTAATAAGTCTTATAGATGTTCAGTAGTTTAGTGTTACCATTACAATACTAATGATATCTAGAGATCAAGTGACACAGCGCGGGTCCCTAATTGCTTTCAGTGTAGGCAATCAGTGATCCCAAGAGACTATAGACAAAATCCAATGCAAAAATGCATTGAAGGGCTTGAGCAGCAATAAATATACTATATTCCTGATACCTATGGACCTGACAACTGCCTACTTGCAACATAAGTTAATCTGTGACCCAACCTGCTTCAGCCATTTATTGGACAGTATCAAGGGATCCTGCAAAGTTAGATCTGACATGACCTCTGGACAAATTTCATGCTTCACTCCCTCATATTACCTTAAAGAGGCATACAGGTCATTTGCTTAGATAGTGATAACCAGGCATCCTTGTCTTGGCATTCAAAATAAAGGGTGGAGTAAGCCAAGAGTGGGTACTGTGAAATTTCCTTGTGGGTCTGTTTGGGCCAAAAGGGATGTTGGCTACATGCATTATATACTCCACTCTAGTTAAGCCAAATGGGCATAATTAAAGATATCATGACACCTTTTTCATTACTGAGAAACTGTTACCCCCCTAGCATGAATCACATCCTAGATGTCCTCACCCATTCTGCACACAAGAGTTCTCCAGATTCACATTCTCAAGTTCATTGGGAGCAGCAGATTCTGTTAAAACATTACAATTTCTCAACCCATGAAAAACCAAGATCATGCTCAGTGGGAAGTCTGCACTCTTTGCCCCGTCGCGACCCACCCCGTGGCTGCTTTCTGCAGGGACACCTCCCACCCCACCACCACCTCCAACACGTTAAAAATTCTTGGATGAATTATGGACATGGAACTGACCCAATCACATCACATCAATTCCGTGACAAAAATCTGCTACCTACACATGAGCATTCTCTGATGCATCTTTCCCTAGCTTCCCTTCCCACAGTCTCTGTGAGCATTGCTATTGTTCTTTCACGCTTAGACTATGCTAACGATGTATACCTGGGAAGCCCTCCATCACAGCTAAAAAAGCTCCATGGGTACAACACACCTTTGCCCTAGAGAAAGCATCACACCCACGCTCTGTGTCCTTCACTGGCTGTTGATTGGGCAGTGATCCACGTTCAAGTCAATGGGCACCACTGACCGAGCTCTCCACAACACAGGACAAGAATATCTGCAACATAAATGTACATGCAACAGGCTGACCACAAACCTCAGATCAGACGCAGCACTCATCCTCTTCATTCCAGTGGAAACATTAACTAGAATAGCAGGCTCCTATTTCTCAGTCCAAGCACCCGGCATCTGGAACTCAATCCCATTAACCACTGCTGTCACAAATTCAGGCGTTTTCCCACTTAACAGGTATCTCAAATTTAAGTGTTTTGTCCTTACTGCTGTCCTCAAATTTAGGCATTTTTCTGACTTACCAGGTATCTCAAATCCAAGGGTTTTCTATTTACTCCTGTGTCTCAAATTGGAGCATCTTTTCCCACTTGCTGGCAGTCTCGAGTATGGGTGTTTCTAACACTGCAGTGTCTCAAATGCAGGTGTTTGTTCCCACTTAAACCTAGGTGCATCCCCCCAACAGGTGCGCCCTCGTAATCAGGCCTCCTCCACCTGCCCCTTCATTACGCCAGCAGCACCGTCCATATGTGTGTGAACTCTCAATTAAGGGACATCATACCCAGAAGATTAACACCATATCACACACCGATCAAATCAGAGCTGCATGCTGGCGTGCCAGGATGCCTAATGATTCCAACCCTAACCAACCCCAACCCTCCTCCACCTAATGCTGCCCCTTCCTCCCTGTCCAATGCTCTGAGTTATACACCCACCTCCACCCTTGTCCAATCCCCCTTCTTTCCCCCCTGCTCCCACCTCTACATGGATCTCACTCAGCCCAAGCCAGAGCGGCATGTTGGAGAACTAAAACTGAAAACATCGACCCCTTAATCATCTTCCACTGTCCACCTCCCCATTCCCGCCAAACCTCCCAATCCCACGCTACCTCTTTGCCTCTGTGTCTTCCCTCTCCCCGAACAACATGGCCTCTCCCCCTGGCCAACAACAAATCTCCTGCATTCTCATCAGTGCCAGGTTGGTCTCTAAAAACAAATATAGCATATTTGACCCTATCTCAGGTAAAATAAAGACAGAATTCCTTTTCATCACAGAAACATGTTTTTCTGATGACTATGAACCAATTGCACATGAGACCTTCTCCCCTGGCCATTACCTGACTGTTCAGAACAGATCAAGAAGAGTTGGGGACTAGCCATCCTACACAAACACCAAATTTGAGTGTTTATCAGGGACACCTTAGCCAGCACCACAACTTATGAATCTCTACTTGTAAAACTCCAACTCTAACCCTCCACATCCCACAGCTTCTTACTCATTTATAGACCCCTGGCTACAACACATATTTTGTAGACACACTTAGCGATGCTCTGCCAACTTTCTTCAACCTACATCCAGCACTTACAATTCTGGGTGACTTCAACATCTGGTTTGACTCCCCTTCAAGCCCAATAGCACACTCTCTCACAGATAATCAAGAAGATTTCAACTGGACACAAAGCATTTACCTGCACACACACACTGCAGGCCACACCCTGGATGCAGTCTTCAGTGCCACAAACATCATATCCACTCTGCCTTCACACCACCAACATGGACAGATCACTGAGCAATCGTCTTCTCCTTAACATCTTCAACCCCGGCACCCCCCCAAGGCCACCCATGGCCTTCACTTTCCTCCGCCCCCTCATCCACTCTGAAGCAAAGTCTTTATCATGTCCGATCTTGCCAACGCCCTCCTAAAAGTACTCCCAATACTCTCCCTCCAGGAAGGCCCCCCCCATCAATCTCTTTGACCACTGGCTCTCCAGTGCCCTCAAATCCCTCACCCCAACGTGCCCTCTCAGAGATCAGGCCCCACACCCAGATGATACAACACCCACATCAAATCTCTTAAATCTCTCAGGCACTGTCTGGAACGGACCTGAAGATCCAACCTGACCCCTCTAAACAAACCCCCTTGCTAAAACTAACAAGGGCCTACAGATTGGAAATCATAAAAACCAAAAAAGCATTCTATGGGAACATAATCTTGAACTCTTGCAACACAAACAAGGCACTGCATAGAAGAATCTCTGAATTAAAATAGCCAGTTTGCTCAACCCCCCTCCACTTATCTCACAACTCCTGTGCGATGCCTTATCTGAACATTTTCACAACATCGCTATCAACAGACATATTGCCATCATCTCTAAAATAGCAATAATGTCCCTGCCCGTTCCACACCCACCTCCCACTCCTGGTCTCAAATCCCTCCCGATGCAAACATATACCACTTTCACCCCAATCTCACATCAGGAGTTCCTCTCACTCCTAGCACTAAGCTGCTCATCAGGATCCCCTGAGACCCTTCCCCGCCCACTCTCCTCAAAAACATCCTAAGCAGTCAGTATTGGATGCTCAATCCTTAACCAATCCCTCACTTCAGGAACCTTCCTGGAAGCCTTCAAAACCTCCTATATCAAACCCCCTCCTCAAAAAACCAACACTCGACCCCCTCATTCGCCAGAACTACTGGCCCATTTCCAACACCCGTTTCATGCAAAACTCATGGGCTGCTCAGCATACAAGCAACTCTGGCATTTCACTAAAGCCAACAACTTTCTTGACCCTTGGGCTTCAGACCCGTCGGAGGAGCTGAGTCCTCCGTATTGTCCATTTGGGACCACCTAAAAAGAACAGCAGATCTTGAAGGATGCACTGTACTCATTCTCCTTGACCTCGCTGCTGCCTTCAACACTATTGACCACTCCATTCTCCTAGACAGGCTACACTCCTTAGCAAGCAAATACACAGCCCTCACAAGATTCTGCTCCTTCATCTCTAATCACTCCCAAATCATGCTCCTCCAGTCTTTCTTCTCTGCATACTGACTGCCCTGTGCTGAAAGGGGTCCTACAGGAAGCATTCCTATCTCCCCCTCTCTTCAATATCTATCTCAGCCCACTCCCGATCTCATCCGCTCCAACAATCTCACCTGCTAAAAATACACAGACGATACACAGATCATCCTTAAAATCCCAAAATCGCCAGGCTCAAGTCCAGATCTTTTATCATGCCTCTCAGATTTCGACCACTGCATGACAACCAACCACCTCATCCTCAACAGAAATCCTAGTCTGCAGGAAAGCCATGCTCCTTTCCTAACCTATCCCCTGGCCTCATTCTCTAGGCTTCCCTCGCCCCCACCTCCCCGGGAAACCTCCACTTCGGTAAAAAACCTTGGAGTCACGCTGGACTCACATCTATCTCTCTCGCAACACATCAATCCCGTGTCCAGAAGCTGTTTCTTCCACCTACACATTCACAGGTGTATCTTTCCTTACCTCACCTACCCTCACCAAATCTCTTCCATCCTCACCATCATCCTAGATTATGCAAACTGCCTTTTTATAGGCGCACTGGCGTTCCAGTTTAGGAAACTGCAAAAAATCCAAAACGCTGCAGCCAGCCTGCTGATTGGCCTCCCTCCCAGAGATCAAATCAGTCCCACACTGAGAGTCCTCCACTGGCTCTCCATTGGTTGACGAACTACCTTTAAAGCCATGTGCATCTCTCACTGTGCCAGCCACAACACAGGCCCGAAATTACTTCCATGACAAACTCACACACTAACGACCCTCCAGCACCCTCAGATCCGACACAGATTTTCTCCTAGTTATACCCCAATATAATTACACCAGACTCAGCAGATCCTCCTTCTCCTCCCAGGCACCCACCATATGGAACTCTCTGCCCCTCCACATCCACAGAATTGACAATAACATGTCCTTCAGAAAGGTCCTAAAACCTGGCTCTTTCTTTCCTCCTCTTTAAACTCTTCCACTCTGTGTTGCTATTAACCCTTGCACACAAGTACTGTCCCAGGCCCAAATAAACACCTACTCTTCCATAGCAAACCATCAGAAACTTTCACTCTCTTCACCCCCACACAAACCATCATACATCACACCTGTCCCTTTGAGCCCTGTCCGGCCCCTTGCCCGGACCACAAACTCTTTAACCGGTAAAAACTGATTATCAAAAAATGCTGGTACATCTGATGCACCTTTGATGTGACCACGTAAAGGTGCAGAGACAGAATGCTTTTTCAAATGGACCACTAGAGATAGCAACAGTAGCAGGACCAGTTTGAACTGGGGACAGTTATGGTTGCACACTCAGCTGGAGGTCTCTACTTAAATATAAAGGAGCTTACCCAGGCACACAGAAACTCAACCCATACGTCGCACTAGGGGTAGTGAGGAAATGTGACAATTCTACCAGGGCTATTGAGCACAGAACTCACTTTAATAGCTTGGGGATAAGAATAGTGATGCACTAAGATGAACTTAGATGGTTCTTTCTGTTGGGAACAGGAACAATACTATTGGTCTTGGCCATAGGTGGCAAATTCTATTTAATGTATTTCCTATTGCACTCAAAGAAGGCTACCACCCATGTCATCTGCAAAGGTAGTATACTAACCCAACCAAAAGATGCACTTGAATAACCAATCTATCATGCTGAGCGACCTAAGAAAACGCCACCGAAGGAAAAATCAGACCAAGACAAAGGTATGTATAAATTGCACCACGTCTGTGGACACATGCCACAGGCATGGCTCCACATCCATGCACACTAGAATGCAGCTATTGCTATGCAAATCTGGCTAGCAGCTCGCATAGCCATCCACACTGAAACACCTGACGTGCCTCAACACCTCTGCCATTAGTATACAGCGACAACATATGAACAGATTCAGTCTAGCTGGAAACACATTGAGTCTCCTGCACTAGCACACTATCCTAAACTGCCACCAGCACCCATCCACTTGCCTGACCTCTGCGCTGCTTAGCAGCCACCCCTCCTAAGTCCTACCCTGGCAGAATACACACACGCATCTTAAAGTTAACTTTTAGAATATCCTATAAATGGACTTCGGTCCCCGAGTGTGTTTCAAGCACTAAATGACAAGCTCGGACAATTTTGCGAGCCCCATTACGCCTACTGAGACGTACGTCGTGAAACTCATTATTCGAGATCCCTCACGCCGGGATTTACTCCACCGAACCGAACCGACACGCCAGCCACTGAAAAATCAGAGGAGACCTAGGCCTCTCTGCCCTTCACACACCCCCACTCTTCTATGAGACCACGCGGATTTGGCGATCGTCTCTTGTCCTGAAGAAGGTTGAACATAATACACAAAGGGAAGTCATTGCCCACCTTAAGAACTCAACCGAAACATGTCGACAAACAGTTTTTCTATCCTCTGAATGTTGACAGATGGACACATTGTAAATTAATCGAGTGTGAAACCAAGAAACGCTTTAATTGCCATTGTTATTGTGATATGAACAAAATATCATTTTCTCTATCATTTGTGAATGTGATGAATGCATGAAGAAGTTGTGAATGAAGTTTGTTTTGAGGGATGTGTTTGTTTTCTAAGTTCAAAGAGCCATATTTTATATGAACATATTTGTTATTGTGTAATTTGACATATGGGTTGTTGCAGAATAAATAGCTAACGATTACAAATTGAAAGAGTAATCAGTTGTCATCTCTGGTCTGGATGGTCTAATTTTCATTAGTCTTATCGTTTTGCCTGATAGACCGCAGACTCAAAAGCAGGCACCCCTTATATATTTTCTCTATTTAAGGTATGCCACTTTGTCCAGGATTTTTAGTAAAAATTGTACCGTTGAAATGGGGCGGTAGTTGGTGGCGATGAGTGGGTCTAAGGTTTGTTTCTTCAGAAGAGGGAGGACCCAAGATTGTTTGAGATTGGCTGGGACGGTGCCAGAGGCAAAAGAGGCATTGATCATTTTGGAGATGAAAGGGGAGAGGTCTCTTGCTGCTTCTTTTATAATGTGAGCTGGGCAGACATCTCCTTTGCAATTGGACGGTTTGAGTGAGAGGATGTTTTTTTCCACTTCTAGGATAGAGGTTTTGGTGAAACAGAATGTATTATTTGGAGCAGAGATTATTTTGTTTGGTGGTCGAGAATTAGTTGGTTGAGGTAAGTTCAGGGAGTCTTTCTTGTTTTTTATTTTGGTTTGTAAAGTATTTATTTATTGGTTAGTGCTTGTTGTATCTCTGAGCACCAAGTCTTGTTTTTGATACAGGTATCAGGAGTGGACATAGTGGACTCTAGTTCTCTTAGTATTGTGAATAATTCTTTCATGCTAGAGTTAGAATTAGCAATACGTTCATTATAGGAATTTTGTTTTGCCTGGCAGATTTCTTTTTTGTAGTGTGATGCAGTGGACTCTAGTTTCTTTTTGTTCTCATTGGAGGGGCAGAGCCGCCAATTGGTTTCACATTTTCTTTTTAATAGTCGTAGGTCCTTTAGTTGTGGCGTGAACCACTTATTGAGGTGTGCTTTAGCTTTACTGGCTCTCAATTTGAAAGGGGCGACTTTGTCCAAAGTAGAGAGCATAATCTTATTATATTCCTGTACCAAGGTACTAGGGTCAAGGTTGTCTGGCAGCGAATTTAGGGTAGGTATAATATTCGGGATCACACTGTCCACTGTGATATTCTTTTTCAATCTGGTTAGGCAAGGTAGCGCTACTTGTGGAGCTAAGATTATAGGTCTGGTAGTGGAAAGCATCAAGGACACGAGGGAGTGGTCAGTCCAGGATGGAGGAGAGATCATAGTGATAGTAGCTGTACAGTTGTAATCGGCTACCCAGTCCAAGGTTCTACCCTTGATATGGGTAGGAGCGTTCACTTTTTGGTTCAATCCTAGTATCTGACAGATCATTAAGGACTAAGTTAAAGTCTCCAAGTAGTAGTACTTGGGAGGTGGGTTTGAGATTACTGGAAAGTATATTATGCAAGTCCTCCTCAAATGTGCCAATGGGCCCAGGAGGTCTGTAAATTACATACATAGTAAGTGATTGGGAGTTCTTTAATGGTAGTTTGATAGAGAGGGATTCGCATAATTGCAAATCTTGGGGAGCAACTATTCTCATAGATAGACTTTCTTTGGATATAATGACTATTCCTCTGCCTTGGGATCCATTTATATCTTATGTAGAAATAGTATATCCTTCTGGGAAGGCTAGCGAGAGTGCCAGTCCTGCAGCATTCAAGCCAAGATTCAGTTATGGCTAGGAAGTCTAGACTGTCTTCTGTGATTAGGTCGGCTATGTCGATGGCATGAGCCACCAGTGACCTTGTGTTAAGGAGCGCTCCTTTAAGGGATTGATTGTCTGCTTTGGTTACGGTTAGGCAAGAGGTAGGGCTGTTGGGAACAGGAGCCCTGTAGGGGTGTATAGTGGTCTGGGTGTTTAAGGCACAGGAGATAGAAGGAGTGGTGTGCTGTTTGGGCGTGGTAGGTGTTGTGGTGCAGTAGCAATTAGTTCTCTTATTATAAGGTAGTAAATATCTAGTCAGAGGTTCGTATATTTTAGGAAGTCTGGTGCGTAATTTAAGATTTCTGTTGGGCGTGGTGCAAGGGACCATAGTAAGTTCTCCTAAGGACTGGTGATTGGAAAGTGCGAGGCTGCTGGGCTTGGGCGCCATGATTGGAAGGTTGATAGGGAGGGATCTATTCTCATCTGGGAGGGTTCCGTTTTGAAGGACTAGTAAACAGATGAACAGTCGTAGGGCGATGAGGATATACAAGATGCAATGGCCTGGCATATTTGGTAGTGGGACGTAGGTCGCAATAGACAAAATCGATTTGTAGCTAGGTAGGCATGAAACGCCGTGTACAGAGGTAAGGTAGAGGGCTCTTAAAAAAAGGCATTTACAATAGGCAGATATGACTTCCTGCTAAATGGGCCTAAAGTACAGTATACAGGTAGGCAGAGGCTCTAAAACATAGGCATTCATAAAAGGCAGATACGACTTTCTGCTAAATAGGCCTAAAGTGCAGTGTACAGGTAGGCAGAAAGCTCTAAAGCATAGGCATTAACAATATGCAAAAGCGATATAACTGTGTAAGTATACCTTGGACACGAAAATTATGAGTGAAGCGAGAGTCCCATGAGGCATCACAAATATACAGTGTATAGATAGGTATGCTATAGGATATAGCGCATATCGCTTAGACACAGGCAGTGATTGCTTGTTAATGCAGGTTAGCCTGTGTAACCATAAGAGGCCGGTATAATTCAGACAATGTTTCTACACTAATAGACTGCAATGTACATGGAGCAATGGAAATACAGATTCAGTAGTAGTGCATGCTGATACAATGTGCTAGAGCAGGGTCCGTACCTCAGGTGTATTATGTTCAAGATAGGACGTAGCTGGACGCTTCAGAACGCGAACAGGGGGCAAACAGGGGCCTTTGTATGGGCCTTCGTGTGGAGGCAGCCAGCGTTTCCACCTGCCGGCAGATGTGGCCTGATCAAATGCCGCTAGTATCCTGGCCACGAGGCACCAGCCTCATTATGGCGCTGCACCTGACATTACGGGGTCAGGCAGAGCAGGTCAGGCGGCACGAATTTGTCGTAGCCTACTCTGTAAATCATACAGGTTCACGTACCTTTGTGCAGACAGGGGTTGTTGTGGGCAATAAGGCCTTACCAAGGCAGAAGGCTCTCTGGATGGATAGGGTGCAGCTGGGTGCCGTGCATCCGCATGGCTCGTTCCGCGCTCCCGTTTGATCCTCGTTATGAGTTCCACAGTAGTGTTAAATCCAGGCAGTGTTTGGATCACTGCCTGTTTTTAACAACCACCTCAGCATGAGTCTGATACCCCACACAGTGTTTACCATATCTGGAATGGGAAAAACTGTGCATACCGTGCAATAAAAACAACCACCTCAGCATGAGTCTGTTACCCGAGTCAGTGTTTACCATGTGTGGAATGGGGAAAACTCTGTAGACAGTGCTATTTAAACACTGTATGCAGTCAACATTGTGCATGGTATGTTCTGGTGAACCACAAGCAATGTTTACAACCTGATAAAACAGTGTCTTTCAACTAAATAACACCAACAAAAAAAAAGTGTTTCTGCAACAGGGTGGTGGTAATGTAATGTGGTCCTTTATAGTGCCCTTCTGCCAATAATGGTGACCTTGCTGCACACGGCTCTGTAGGAAAGCTGGTTCTGGGGTGTTAGCAGTATAGCAGGAAAGCCAGATACGGAAATAAACATGTTGGGCTGATGGGTGCAACTTACCTGTATGGTGATATGAAATTCTGTCGTTTTTATTGGTAGGGGTGGGCACCGGTTATAAGGGCAGACCCTGTCTAGATAGACATCGAATGAGTGAGCATGAGAGTGAGATTGGCTGTTAATGGAGGAAGAGTAGGTTTGAGTCTGTTGATTGCACTAGACCGAATGCATCCTCTGACTGGGTGAGTGAAGTGTACGGTTGCAAGATTTCTAGTAGAGAGAGATAGGTTATTTGAGGGAACAGAGGGATTGGCACACAAAATTGACCTATAAGCACAGCCTTTATGGTATGAAGCCTCCAGCTGGCAGAGTTTGCACACAGAACCTGGGGAACAGGGCTGAAATGTTACTGTTACTGCCGAAGATAATACCTATAGTACCTGCCTAGCTGTAGTTGAATGGTTTTGACTGAAGAAAACTAAGCCCAGAATTCCACTGATGGGGAAAGGAAAGTGGAGGACTCTGACATGTGTAAAATAAAACTGTGACTGCACCTTAATGTTCACTAAGGCTTGGGAACTCTAATCTTCAAAAATATGGATTGCCTAATTGAAAAACGTTCTTATATTTAACACTCATTCTATTAACTGTTATGGACTCAAGATTCAATTCGACATGAATTGGAGGTTGACACAAGCATCTGTTAATTTATTTAATAGCCTTTGAAGTGAACATGCATATTCTTGCGTGTAAACAAATATACAGTACAACACATAAAACAATATTCATACATTGATCTAAAACATCACTCTTTAACAAAATTCATTATATATTAACTTTAGCTGCGTTCCTGAATGCAACAAGAACGCATGTGAGATTTCCAATGAATCAATAACACACAAAGAGGACTGTTACTGAACACAGTGTGAACTACTTTGAAATCCATGAGAAAAGGCCACATTGCTACCGAAAGGCAAAAGTAATCGACGTTCGAGCAGCCTCTTGGACCTTTAAAGGTCGAGGCCTCAGGTGTATCTGTGGGGGAACGACCATTTAGAGAGAGCAAACCCCATTATGTTTGCATCCATAGAATTGGAGAGCTTTTACGTAATCACCCGGGTCTCTCATGCACAGGTCTTTCATGCCCATGAAGAGGTCTTCATTAGTATCAAACAAGTCTTATGGGGGTCAATTTCCGAATTGAAGTTAAAATCACCTCCCAGGAATAGACAATCCTGGCTACCAACTATGAAATCACAATAGATGAGTAGGGAACCTCACCATAACATCTGTGATTACAAAAGATACTTTCAAAGGTTAGAAAAAAGACACAGGTTTAATAACCGCAAACAATGATTCTAATTATACCTACAAGGATTTTTTTCAATAACACTGTTTTATTTCACAACATGGCATATTACAAATACTTTTAAAAAATCAAAAGATAATCAACGTGTCTCCAATCAAAAAGGAGAGGAAACCCTTTAATGTATGAACTTCCAACGGCTCAAGAACAAATACTGGCCCAGCATTTTAAATTGAACAAATATCAACTAGTATGTCTGCATGACAAACCACAAGTACTCTTTTCAATTGCCACGGCATGGACTTTACTCTCGATGATGAATAGATATCATCAATCGGAGATCTTTAAAACATGTTGACACTGTGTTTCGGCCTTTTCGTTTTATGGTACACTTTCATTCCATGTGTCCCTTATTACAGATTATGGCAACAGCCTTCATCAGGACTGGAAAAACTACTTGTAAAGGGACTCGGTCTTCAAAACCGCTGGCGAGAGGGTGTTTATCGTATCTTTGTTCTTCCCAACATGATGTGTAGTGTAAGCTTCTAGCACATGAAATTCTGAACTGCGTGAGAGGCACGCACAGTTTTTCATGCAGCAATATGAATGCGCATATGCAGCACCTGGATTAGGTCGCCATGTTGTTCATGGAGTGAATAATATGGTAAGCGAGAATTTGTGTGTCCTATCCCATCACAAAGCTATTGAATCATCAAAAATAATCAAATGATCTATGAAATAGGCTGAATGTTTTTGAAGATCTTTAAGAATTAAGCTCAGACTTTCGTGTGCAAGAAGCTTAAACTACACATCATGTTGAGGGATACCCAGATCCTGGTTGCTTTTGAAGCAATTAAAAGGTATGATGTCTGGGATGACTGAGAAAATGCTATCGTCACTGAAACCCCCAAGTACATCTATGGATTGGGGAAAATAATCTGATAAAATTGAATTGGGGGAGAGCCAACATTTTATAACAACCCTCTCGTATAGGCATAAGTGATAGCCCTTTGTATCCTATGTAGCACTCTCTGTGGCCATACCCTGTGCTCAACTACGTGGAACATTTCCTTTGAAATATTCTAGGCATATATTAGTCCCCAATTTGCTAGCTTGCCCTGCCTAAAGTTATGATCATTCATCACTTTGCCCATACATAACCTTCAATGATGCCACAGGTTCATCCAGAGCCACAATTTGGCCATTGGGCAGGACTTGCAACATGACAAGTGTGTATGTGGCTTAGGTTTCCTGGGTACCATCAAGTCATCTATTGTGCGGAATTGGCATTGCACATTGCCTTGCCCTGGACATCTTCAAGTTCCCTCTGTACATGCCCTGTGGTCCTGGTGGATGTCAATGTTTTCCAAGGACTTGCCTTTGGCCATATTCAGGGCACACTCTAGCTCCTGATATGCCCTGTGGACACTTTGCACAGGGATGGCCATGGGAATTTGCTAAGTGAGAATGGCCTTTGGTGGTTCTTTTTGTTGTCTTAATATTTATTTATTTATTTATTGGACATTTGTATGGTGCCTATACACAAGAGTTTACAGGCGCCACAAGACAAGATGGAGGGCATAGGAATCACAAAAGTGAAACAACAAAAAATGGCTGTATTGGCCTTTTGACAATCCTACCGTGCAAGTTCTTGACAAGGTGGTAAATGCAAGGGGGAGAGTGTAGAGGGAGAAGTGCAGTGGGGTGCCCCCAGAGAGAGCAGGCGGGGAAGTGCTGGGTGGGCAAAGGTGGCAAGTGCCAGGGGAAAGGGAGGATAAGTGCGGTGGACCGGGAGGACCAAGTTGGGCTAGTCCGGGAAAGGGAGCCGGAGGGCAAGTGCTGGCAAAGGATGCTGGGGTGACTGGTAGGTGGTGGTCTGGCCCCAGTATTACTCTGACAGAACCAGGCCACAGTCGCAGTGGCAGAGAGAGTGTTAGCAAGGAAGGGGAAGAGGGAAGGAAGAGGAGAAAAGGAGAGTCTTGAGAAGTTTCCGGAACTTAAAAGGATCCGGCTCATGTATGATGGGGGCGAGCCGTTACAGAGGGAGAAGCCAGCCGAGTAAAGGGATCTTCCTTCCACTGTCTGCTTAGAGAAACGTTTGACCTCCAGAGAGTTGGAGCCAGAGGACTGAAGGACACTGTCCGAGAGGTATTTAGGGAGGGAAAGCTGGATGTTAAGAGGTCCCAGGTCCCAGACAGTCTTATGGATGATGAAAAGGGTCTTGCATTTGATCCTTGTGGTTTAGGGCTGGAGAGATGTAGTCCCTGGGCTTGAGACAAAGGATAACTCTTGCAGTCCTATTCTGGATTAGTTGAAGGGGGCGAAGGGGGCAAAGAGGCACATTGAGGAAGAGGCTGTTAGAGTAGTCTAGCCTAGAGAGAACCAGGGCTCTGGAGACATTGAGCTTCTGGGGGAAGGTGAGGAAATGTAGAATGCCTCTGAGATGGTAGAGTTGAAGGTTGGACTTTTTGGCAAGGACCGTGATGTGTGAAAGGAAAGAGAGAGGAGTCAAAGAAAATCCCAAGGTTAATTGCCTCACAGGTGGGTGAGGGGAGGGGACCCAAGGAGGCTGGCCAGAGAGTGGGGGGAACAAGGAGCAGGCGTCCCAATGAGAAGGATCTCAGATTTACTGGAATTAAGGCAGAGATCATTGGCAGAGCACCCTGCCTAAAAAGCAGTCAGGTATGAGGGAGGAGGATGAGGGGGTAGAGGATGGTGAAAGAGAGGTGTGTGGCAAATGTGTAACACTGGAAATGAGGGGAGAAAGTGGAGATCAGGTGGGGGAGAGGGGCCATGTAGATGTTGAAGAGCCAAGGCGATAGGATAGAGCCCTCAGGGACGACAGAGGTAGTGAGGTGGAGGAGAGAAAACAACCCATTTGCACTTGGGACGGTCTGTTTGAAAGGAAGGAGGTAGGCCACACCAGTGCCCTGTCCGTGATGCCTAGGGTACCATGCAGATGGTTTATGAGGATGGAGCGGTTGACTATGTCCAAGGCAGAAGAAAAACCAAGGAGGATCAGAACAGAGGGAGTGTTAGAGTCCAATAACATTTTCATCTTTTAACAGATTTTACAAAGTCCCACTTGCTTTCCTATGGAGAAAATTGCGTTGATTGAACATCCGTAGCACAAAACCTACTATATGGAATTGTACCAAATAAGAAACAACAAAGTGTTACAGATATTCCTTTTCCTGGTTTGGGGTAAATCTGTCTGATAGTTTTACAAAATATTCGACTGAGAAGGAGGTGCCTCCAGGTTCCAAAAACATTTATATATCGCCCATGGTGCTTTTCAGCAGAGTGGCTGAGAGGCTTTTCCTCACTGCGAGTGGTTCATGCAATAATACAGGCGGCAGCCAAAAATGAAAAGTGCTCCAAAAGCTATTTGAGGGAGGAAAAAGGCTGCAATTACATCAGACTATAGTAAAACAAACTTTATCACATGAATTTAAGAATGGTAGGGAGAAAGGTAGAAGGACAGGGAGGGCAAAATCAATTGAGGGGAGAAGGTGGACCAACACAAGAAGTGGGTGACCCATGTTGATTGCCTTTGAGAACAGTGACATTTTAACTTTTAAGGCTTTTCTTTGTTGTCGCAGGAATCGCTCATTGCTGTGCACACTGATATGGCATAAGTAGAAATGATTTCTAGGGAATTATAGCAGGAATAGGGAGTGACTTTTTTCACACCTGCAGCAATCACTTCTACAAGTCAGGTAGCAATGGGTCTTTGGGAAACAATATTAGTGTAACAGGGTATATTGCTTCTGTACTATATGTTCAAAAGGTTCTATGTTCTTTTGCCGCCAGGTTTTTTAAAAATTATTTTTATTACAAAACGTTTCATTGAAGAAACAAATTAAAAATGTGTATTTTTATTTTTCGGAGGTTACCCCTCTAATGTCCCCCTTTCCCTATTATGTAAATCCTATCCCTAATACCCCTTAATTTGATGAGTTGTTTCAATGAATATTTATTGTTAAAAAACTCATTGAAAAAAAACCTGGTGAAAAACAACGGTTTACCCTTCATGTACAGTCCAAAATGTTTCCCAATGGCTGGTACTTAACAGTAAGGTCACTGAGGAGGTCATATGTGGTGTACTAGCTGAGCTCACACATCATGTCATCCCTTAAACACATATAGGTAAGATTACTATTCAGTACTGGAATGAGGAAGAGGAATGTGGGGGAATAGGTACCATTATTATTCAGTACTGGGACAATGAAGAGGCATGCAGGGTTCAGGTAGGAATACTAATGAGGTGCCGAAGAAGAGGGAGGTGCGATAACGTAGATCTTTTTTCCTGCTGATGTCAGGAATTAATTGAGAACTTCACTCTTAAGTCACGTGAAAAGCTTGTCCAATCAAAACAAAGGATATAGTAAACAAGCATCAGCTTCCCTCAGTCGTTGCACACTTTATGTTGAAGTAATTACAAAATTGTACAGTTTTTAGCACACTTAACACAACAAACCACTAATAGTCTCCTAAAATTCCCCCCTACACAATGTAAGTTAATTTAGGAAGCAATCACATGATTTTTCTATACGAAGAAAAACAAATTGCTTCCTATATTAACTTACAATACTTCTAGCTAGCAATCACAGTGATTGCCCCATCTCAGTATATTATAGTTTTGAAATATTTACTCATTTCTTTGTTGTTGCCATTTGTGCCGATTCCCAAACTCGGAAAGACACTTGAAAAAGAAAATAAATATGCTATCTTCAAGCCCCAAACTTTCACAGATAATCTTTTCTTACCCTGCCCACATGCTCCCTGGTCTTAAAACTGCCTTACTGGCACTCCCTATGTCATTTTAGAGCACTTTCCAAAAGATCATGATTCTCAAATTGCATTATGGCGGTTTTTCATAAATAGAAAACACTTGCCCCAGCAATTGCATCATGGGAGATATAACTAACCTTCTGAGTACAGGGGAACCTCACTCTACGCCAAATTAAAAGAAAAACTAATGGACGGATTTACAGCAAACCAACAAAGGATTTCCTTTGAGCGCATTGTGCCTAACTTGTTTCTCTGTGTGCTTGAGCAAAATGTTGACATTTTCCCAATGGAACCATTTTGACCCTTTATATCATTTGTACCATAACACGGATTTGCACAAACCTTTCCAGTTCAGGGGGTACCGGGCCCCAAATTACAAATGTCAAATGTCGCGCTGATCTGTCCTACAGCTCAAACGTTATTAGCCATAGAAACTTTGCATTTCATACTGATGCTAGGTTTCACCTTAACTACACAGCGACTAGCATTGCTATATAATAAATATATATATATTCAGTGTGAGTTAAGGGATAGTTAAGGTGAATAGGTTCAGTGCAACAAAACCCTTGAAATTTAGTGTAAAAACATCAGTTGAAGTGACGATAATGTGCTGATTTAATGCAACAAAACCCCTGAAATTTAGCAAGGGTTGAAATCTACGGCTCTTTAACAATGAGGCTCCCATTGCATAACACCTAAGCACACTGATGACATCTGAAATGCAATCACTGATGACCACACATATGACATCACTTTGAACATGTCAGATGCCATCAGTGATGACATCATAACAGAAATCACGTAGGATATCACCTGTTAACACATCAATGACCTTACTTTGTAATTACTAGCCATAGGGATTGTTTAGGGCTATAACTGAAGATATAAAGTGAATTATTGCACAGATGCAATATACCATGTTTTTTTGAAGGTCCAAAAACTTTTAACAAGTGTTTTAAATAAAGGTAGAATAACTACAGAAAATTGTTCTTGCACAAATCAATCTACAATTGTCATAGTTAAAAATATCTAGCGAAATGCAGGCTTCCAACCCAGAACTAAAATTATTACAACGTTCTTCCATTCAGTACATGTGTTACCCTAGTCTTGATAACTCTCTCCTCTTGCAACATGAAAGTGTATTTCAACATGGTTTAGCTTTGCAGGTCACCATCCCTAACCTTTATCATTTGACAAGGCAAGGCCTTCCTTCTGATTGGTAATAATGACAGTAAATAGACTGATATATGAAGATATGATGATTTCGGTCACTGTTCTTTCTACTACAAATGTGACTAGTTTATAAGAATATGCTGCAAGATGAGTTTTCTGACCATGATTCAAGTCATTCCAGAGCTGGTGAAGAGTGGTTATAACGTGCATCCAAGTATTGATTTTGGCCAAGACTGATGAGTAACACTGTGTGGGAAAGAACTGTTTACACTTGAACGGCTTTCACTGGACAGATATACCATGGGAGGTTTTATGGTTACATAGCAGCTACTCTACAGGAGTAACAGCATAAACTGTCACAGTTTTCAGCCAACATGATGAGCACCACTAAATCACATCACAGTGTGATGCCTCCAAGTCCAGTGCATCATTGTGGATTCCTCCTCATAAGGGCTTTCTTGTGGTGAAGAGGAATGGGCACTCCACTAAGGGAGCTGTCTCCACTCAGATGATCTGCACAGGGATGAACACATGCTTTTACCCTCTGCTATGAGCTGGTTTTGTGGGTGATAGAGACTTATAAACCAAAGAATATCTACCATATTTGACAATGCTGAATGTTGATTCACCGTGTGCAATGTGAACACTGACCAGATCTCATATCAGACTACTGTCTAGACATATGGGGCCTCATTTTGAGTCAGGCGTTAAGGGGTTAACGGCGCCGTAAACGGCGCCGACCCTTAACGCCTGATTACAAGGTCCCTTAGCGCCATGGTGATTTTAACGCCTGCTTTTTGCAGGCGTTAAAATCCATGGCGCTAAGGGACCATGGTGCTAATTACGCCACCATAATTTACGGTGGCGTAATTAGCGCCTTCCCCACTCCCATTATGCCCTATGGGGCAAAAATGGGAATGGGGAAGGGTAAAATGGGAAATGGGGATTTACCGCCCCACTCACCTTGGAATGGGGCGGTAAATCCGCCAACCACCATGGCGTAAACCTAGTTTACGCCATGGTAGTAAGGGTACGACCCAGGCGGTAACTTACCACCTGGGTCGTAATGAGGCCTATGGCCTCATTACAAATCAGGCTGTCCGGAAATAACGGTGGCGGTAAACCCGCTGCCACTGTTGTTTCTGGACCGCCTGATCCCGACTCCTGCAGGCGGGAGGTGATGTTCCCGCCAGTTTTGACCTGGCAGGTTTAACACCGCCCGCCTGCAGGTGGACGAGGAAACACCGGCAGCATCACGAGATGCTGCCGGTGTTTCCATCATCCCCATTCCCATTGAGTCCCATAGGACTCAGTGGGAATGGGGATTAACACCATTCCGCCTCCGTGATTCCCGGGAAACCGGGGTTGTAATGCCCCGGTAATTCCGGGAATCATGGAGGCGGAATGGTAATATGAGTCCGGCGGTAACCAGGCGGTTTTACCGCCTCGGTTACCGCCGGACTCGTAATGAGGCCCATAATCCAGGGTCCAGGTTCACAAAACTCTAAAACAAATATAAAGTAAGCAATTTTTTCTGATAAACCCAAACAATATCCTACAGATGACAAATACCTCGTGAGAAAGACACTGATCTAAGGGAAAAGACCTGGGCAGAGTTTTGAAGCAGCAAAATAATGCTTAAATAGTAGTACATTATAAGGAATAAGCTAATATTGTACACAATTTTGAAACTACACCCTTCCTTCTCCACACAAGCCCGCCCCAAAAATACCATTCCCTGTTAAAGTGAAAAGAGTTTGGATTTGTCGTCTCTCAAAGGCTTAATAATAACATGATTTAACAACACTATAGTGTATAGTGTGTTTTGATACTTCAGATCATTGCAACCTTACATATGCTTATCTTGTAATGCTAGCAGATACTGACGGCTGAAGGACAGCAGTGTGATTTTAGTGGAATGTTGAATGGTGTGGCTTTGTTGCATTCTTACCATGATTAAATGAACAGACAACACGTATGATATTATATTTTAAGTGGATTATTTGGGAGCCGTGACAGTGCTGGACCAAAATAATAAATGGATAAAGTATACATTGCAACTGAACTGATATTCTTGATGGTTTGCTAACTAAATTACATGGACCACCTAAAGTTCATAGTGTACCTCCAATCTCAAGGGATTCTGGGTTTCCCCTCCAGAAAACATGTAATATGAGGTGCAAATAACTTCATAGCAAAACGAAAAATGCCTCTTGTTTCCACTTTCCCTTAGATTCCCCTGCCCAGGCTCTTAAACCACCACTAAATAAGCCTTCTTCTTCAGGTTCCTGTTTTTTATCCCTACCACATTGTCCAGTGCCAGCTTGGTTTGCCTGCCCTATTTGCTTGAATCAAAAGGCCAATGTCTATAGTCAGGCTCTTCGTTCCTGTTCTTTTTCCTTCCATAAGCACTTCTGATATGCAGCATGCATTCCCCCCACTCTTCAATGTCACACTCGTCTATGCGTACCTCTACCACCTACCTGCCTACCCCATACTACTTTTTACCCAGCTGAGCTCAAATGTTTTCCTGCCTCTCTATATATTTCCCCTAATCAGATTCCTCATCCCTTTGGGACAAACTGCGACCACCATTCTCCAGGTCCCTCTCCTTTTCACCTTCTTCACTCATTTGGGCACTTCTGCGTCTGTCTCCCCCTTCTTCACTCCTTTGGCACAGTTCTTAGTATTCCCATCTCCTTCATCCCTTTGGACATGATTGTTACGATCCCCTCCTTCACTGCTTTTTGTTTCGTTGTAACCATGCCTTTCTTCTTCACACCTTTGGCTCCTGTAATTAATATGCTATGTATACTGTGCCCTCGCTAACAACATTTCCATCTTTGGCCACCACTCTCTTGCTCCATCCCCACAGTCCAATCCTCTTATCTCCTCACTTTGGTCTCCAACTCCATGCCCTACCCTTCTGTACCTTCCCTTCAGCTTCCTGGGCTCTGCTCCATCTCCAGGTCTACCTGCCCCTTTCCCCAGCCTTCTCCAAAACGACTACTTTCTCCAGTCTCGTGTCTCCCGCTCCTACTCCAAACATCCACACTACCAAACAGAGGCTGTCTGCTCTTATAGTGCTGTGCTATAGGGAACTAGCTATTTGGCTCCAGTCCTGAGATGGCTACACCATCTCTCTTGCTGTCACACCATGTGAAGCCATTGGGTGGCAGCCCTAACCCTTATGATGACTTCCTATCCTGTTATGGGACACATGGCTGGCTAGCACTTCTTCCTGGGTCACTCTCTCTCTGGTTGTCATGCCCTACTCCTGCTCCAGTGTAGACTTCCTTAGCCTAGCTGTTCTTAAATGAGTATCCCTGTGTGATGGGTGGCTGACCGAATGTTAAGATTTGCCACCCAGTTTAGGTCCCCCTCTTTCCTTCTGTATATCTTAGAGGGGATTGCTGTACCCACATGAATGGAGACGAACAGGCAGGCATTTTAAGCTCTGTGAAACCACTGTTCCATCATGCATCCCTTCAAGCATCGGTAGCTGCTGAATCCCCAGCTTCAGTGGAAATGAAAGCATTGAGCTATTGTTTTGGGGAGATAATCATTTCCCTGACTCCATGTGATCTCTGATCTCCCTAATACAAGGGCTACTTTACATAAAGCAGCACCTCCCTAGTTGGTGCCTTCTGACTGTCTCTTGTGATGAGAAGTTGACTAAGCTGGAGTGACCAATCGATTCTCCCAACACAACCCTGGGCCTATCATCCTCTACCCGGGGAGGCACTTGGCTCACTTGGTTAAAAGGCCTTTCTCCCCATAGTGTATGAACATAGATGTATTGTAACTATCTTGAATGCACTTAGTTAAAGCAGCAGCAGCAGCTTGTCAAGCACAAGGGGCATTGGTGGGTAAAAATGTGGCGTTCAAGATATCAGACCCCATTAGCTGAGGTAAAGTTGGTATTTTGAACAGTATTGTAAATAATGTGGGATCAGTTCACTTTGAATCCACTGATTTTTCTCACTTCTACCTAAAAGGAATACGTATGGGATCTTGCTTGGTTCAGTTCAGCAACATTTGACTCTCCATATGTTTTGGACAGCTCCCATCAGTCCAGGGCAACATAGTTAAGGTTGAGCGATCATGGCTGCCTTACTCGAAAACATCTGGTGCCCGTTTTGACTGCTAATAGGGGCATTGTACAGCTGGTCAAAAAAGGCCAATGTGCTTTAAAATACAGTGTTCCCCTCAATTTTACCCCAAACACTTTCAGGTATTGTTCAGTTGTTGTGAAAACGGATTAATTTAGATTCAGGACTGTAACAACCACTTCCTTATGGCTTCTGGACAATGCTTTGTCCCAAGTCGCCACTGAGTGCCACATTGCCTGTATGGCTGACCATGCTGCCACTGGTATAGTTCTCTAATGCAGGTGCAATGTATGAACAGAGCTAGCACAGTATACATCACTTTTCCTGAATGGCAAGCTTGCCAAATACGTTTTTGCCGCATTTATCTGCAGTTTTTTACCACAATGTACATTCATCCAGTCATTGTCAAATCGATGTATGCTGCATTACCCTTAAAGGGAGAAACATATGTTTCAAAACATGATAATAAGAAAGATAAAGTGGTCAATGCTGAGTAGAATGCTGCAGTCGTCCATAACTCGTGATGCCCTAGTTGCGCGAAATGCCACCTTCGAAATGCACATGTTCATTTTGCAAACAATAGAAATGGCGGTAACTTTCCATATGAAAATATGTGTTGGGTTCTCTGTGACAATCCCCGTGGAAGGTGACAAAGAGAGCAGCAACCGGAAATGGAATCCTGTGGATATCATGTTGCTGAAGTGCAAAGCTCTGATGTTAGATGCTCCTGCCACTCCCATGCATAAGGAGGGAGAGTCAGTGGCACTTAAGGAAATTACCACTATCGCTAGAGTCACAAGACCCAATAAATGAAGGAACAGAGACCCAGTATGTAAGGATGATTTTGCACTTTGAACATTGCACATGCGGTTCACAAAGTGCAAGTCCCTGATTTACTACTGGGACTTAAACATGATACAAGGCCCTGGCCCTCCAAGCAGACTTAAGTGTCAGAAACATTGCTGTGGTCTTGCTGACTATTGGCTTATTCAACCCCTGTGAGCTAGAGGTTAGGGTCTTCAACCTACCCAGGCCGCCCAATGAGCTACTTATGGTCAGTGAGTGCCTTTAAAGTGGTGTGCTTTAAAGAGCCTGTCAGTATAAATTGCATTTTCACATTTGCACGTCCGTTTGGGAAATGGAACTAATAAAATATATCACAATGCAGTTGTCTACTCACACCACACGTATAGTACAAACCAATACAGGTAAATACTGCCCAGGTAATTTTTCCTTAATTATCAGTAATAGGGTGTACTAACCATATAACTGTGGTACATACACCCTATTACTAGTAGTGGAATGGTTATGTTATTGACCTCCATTGAGTATTTGAAGGAACTGCCATGGGTAGTAATTCTGTGCTGGATAATTCCCCAATGTATGTGCCTGTAAAGTGGATGAAAGACCACCAGCCCCATGCTGGAGGTTTTTCTTCTCCAACCACATGCTGGATTTATTTTCGCCACTATACATACAAACTAATAATCGGGTGGTGTGGTAAAGTGCTGGTAAAATGGTGGCAAATGTGTTACAGCCTCTTTACCTCCATGTTTTGCCACACCAAAGCACTTATAAGCAGCCCCTCCATGTCACAGACTCGAGCCAGCAGTGCAGTTGTAACTCAGAGTAATGCTGCTCATGTACAAGGCCACATTCTGACCTGCATAGTCCATGATGAGATAATGATTGTGCTTGCAATGTCATTGCATAGGAAGAAGAAACGAAAGAGGAGAATGAATGCATGTACATAGTGCAACACAATGCGTTTTTAGCCTCTGAACCTTCGGGTGCCGGTGAACAGTGTGTGCTGCCAACGCATTTACAGGATTTGTCGGATTTTGTATTCCCTTTCTGAATTCAATGTCTATTTTTTTAATCATTTTATAAGACTGTTGCTTTGGCAGACCTTGAGAAAATTGCTCAGAGCGAACATTGAGAATGTGATGTTGTTTAGGTCGTATTTTCCAAGGCCTGAGAACATCATTGTGTAGCAGGACTTCCTTTCGTTTTGGATACTAGATTTCTATTTACGGGTTAGTTGGACATTGACTCTGAATCGGTTGCTTTCTTTCCCCAGACAGTAATTGAATGAGCTTGGCCAAATAAAGGGAACCTTGCCCTAGATGCTTGCAGTAGCTACACGTATACAAAACTAGTCGATGGAGCCTGGAAATGCAAATTGTTTGTAACGTATGAGAATTAATTATTTTAACTGCACATAGTTACAAGATCACTCTTTAAATAAGCAGAGTCATAGAAGGCTATTAATCAAAATCAATTTCTTATCCCAGGCATAACCAGTGCATTACACACACACAAACACTTGCACAAACGCACATCTGTTCCAGTCCTTCTAGGGCACTGCCATGCAATATCCATGCAGAGAAGAATGGCTTCAAAAGCTCAGAGTCTCTTCTATCTTATATCTTCTCTTCAGAAAATATAATATTAAAATAGCAAGTCTTGAGAATAGTGCTTGAAATGAATGCAATATAGCAGGATTTTAACACCATGATTCCAAGCCCAACACTGTTCATTGGGTTGTTACATACTATAGCTATATATTTCAATGTGCTATGTCACCTATAACCAGGGCATGTATTGAACTGTGTGTCATTCCTGCTAAAGGATGTGTCCATGCTGTGATGCATATCAAAAAAGGTTTTTATATAGGAGCATGGTCGATCAAGTACATAATTCCCAGTTCTCCATACAACAGAAAATGCTGGCACTATTGGAGTGATCCCTAAACGTCTTCTTAAAAACATTTTAAAGTATACCCAGACGTTTGACATTGCTATTGCCCCAAATACCCAAAATAGTAATGCTCGCCTCTGTGTCTTTAATAGAATCAAGACTCTGCGCAGATAGCAGCGGTAATCTTCATTCTAAGTCAAGACCGAAGGTGAGCATTATGCTTGTTCAAAGCTATGCACCACCACTTCTGCCACTGATGCCACTGGCTTGAAATAAAAGGTCTTAAACGAATTGTCGCTAGACCAGTCCGCTGCCCTCAGTATATCTAGCAATGCTGTTCTTGCAGTGAACACTTTAGATGCCATTGTTCCTCTCACTGAATGCGCTCCAAATTGTGCCAGGTCTAACCCTGCTTGCTGCATCATTTCTCTAACCCATCTCACAATTGTGGCTGTAGCTACCGTCTTGAACAGCTTTTTACACGCAATCAACAGTTGCAACACTCATGCTGTGTTTGTGCTCCCGAATATACGCTGCTACACATAGCTGCGTCTGATTGGTTAGGTATGGATACGAGATCAATGAGGAGCTAGTCTTTGTCCTCTTTGACAGCATGAAGGTGATTCCTTCCGGGCCGTTGATTTTCCTATCTATGTCCAATGCCTCGATGTCTGGCACTCGAATGCAAGTTACCAGGCACAATAGCATCACCAGCTTCCCTGACAACTGCGTTATGGATAAGTTTGCTGGCCAGCTCGCTAAGAAACGTAACACTATCTTTACGTCCCATAAGTGTGCATATTTGGGAGTCTGGAAGCCCGGAATTGAGCTTACTTTATAAGCCTGACCAAAACTGGGTGATCGACGAATGGCATCCCATCTACCGGCGCGTGGATTGCTGATATCGGTGACTGATATACTCCTATTGTCCAGGAGGGAAGCTAGACAATAAGGACTGCCACTATAGGGGCTGAAACAGGAGCAATATGTCTCCCTTTGCACCAGTTCTCCCATCTGCCCCATGCCACATCATAGCTCCTGCGAGTGGAAGGGGCCCAGGAGTCCAAGATGAGTTGGCCAGTTTGGCCTGAAAGGCTGGAAAGCTTCCCCAGACATATTGCACGCCATCAGTGTCGTGTGCACTTCACTCTCAGATGATGAAACGACCCAGCGGGGTCCGTGGGAAGGTGTGCGTCTGATGGGAGAATCCATGGGAAATCGGAGGAAAGTTCCAGCAGAGCTGGAAACCATACTTGTGACTTCCATACAGGCTCTACAATCACTATTGTCACTCTCTCTCTGCTGACCTTCGCCAACACCCTGCTCATCATCACAAACAGCAGGAATGCATAGAGCAGTTCTCTGCTCCAGCTCTGCATGAACGCGTCCATGTCTCGAGCGCTCAGGTCTAGTGTCCTGCTGAAGAATCAACTTGTCTGTGCATTCAGCTGGGACGCACACAGATCTGTCCCCACAATCAGTCCAGTCACCGGAACACTCCCCTGTTGAGAATACAGTTGCTGGAATCTGTCAGATATCATGAATTCCAATCCGCCGCTACATTTAGGGCCCCTGGAGGATATTCGGCTGTCACTGATATCCCTGCTCGAAGGTAATAATGACAGAGGTATTTTGCTAATTGCGCTAATAGTCTGGACCTCTTCCCTCCTAGGTGGTTTATATACCTGACTGCTGAGATGTTGCCCATCTTCAGCAGTATACAGCAGTTTGTAAATGCTTTTATTGCGAATGACCCAGCTAACAGTTCTAGACAGTTTATACAAAGCTGTAGTTCTCCTGAATTCCATTTGCGTCCTATCTATAGACTGTCACATTGAGCCCCCTATCCTGCTCTGCTTGCGTCTGGGTCTATGACTATGTCAGGTCTGTCTCCAAAGATGGCGCCCGTTCCATGCGTCCATGTTTTGTAGCCACCAGGGTAACTCTGTGTTTGATTCCTGGTCTAACAGAAGCATCTGGTGGTATCGCAGGACCGGTTGAAGGTGTTTGTTCTTCAATCTATGAAGGGCCCTGTAATTTAAGGGCCCAGAGAAAATGGCTTGAATGGAGTCCGCTAGTGGGTCTTCTACTCTTGCTAGAGCTCAGAGAGAGAGATGACTTGCTTGTCGAGGCAAAGCTTGACCTCTTTTTTGATTTCCTGGATCTTCCTTGCTGGGAGCTCTAAGGTCTCCTTCTTTTTGTCTACCACGAAACCTAGGCAATCTAATCTCTTTGCTGGTGCCATGTCTCATTTTTCTTTGTGCACTAGGAAACCTAGGGAAGATAGGATGTTCCTCACCCATCTCGTATGATACCGTAGTGGCCCTAAAAGGATGTCGTCCAGATATATTAAATATGCGAATGACTGTGCCACTGATCTCATGAGTTTGGTGAGCCCCATGGCACTGAGGCATTGCCAAATGGCATTGTTTTGAATGCCAGAATCGCCCTTTCCAGCTGAACACTAGGAAGGTTCAGATCTCTGCTTCTACATGGGCCGTAAAATATGCATCCTTCAGGTCTATCCTCGTAAGCCCGTCATCCTTCCTGAGGATATCTGTCAGTTGATGGATACCCTCCATCTTGAAGTATTTGTATACTAACAAACTGTTTAACTCTTTGAGGTTTATGACCAGCCTGACCTTCTCCTTCCTGTGAACCAGGAACATATTGCTCAAGAATGTGGAGGGCTGCAGACAGAGCTCAATGGCCTCGTTCCTCTTGAGCTGTGGCAGCTCCTTGTGATAGTGTATCTGCTCTGCCTATGACATGTGAATGGGGTTTGGGGCTTCCACTTGGAGCGGGTATTGCACAAGTTCTAGCTGCATCCCTTGGGTTTTCTGCATGCGCCAGTTTTGCCAAAATCACAAAGACCTCCCTCCGACTGGGGGGTAGGCACTTCCTCTCACCTGTATTTGCTCCCTGGCATCTTCCTGCTCCTCTTCCCCTGCACCCTCTGGGAAATCTCCCCATGAATCCTGCTGTCTTGATTCCCAGTAGTGGGATCTGAAACCCTGACATCTTCGGTAAGACGTGGAGCGACCTGAGGCTTGACCTCTGTAGCGGCCGGTCCCGGAAAAAAACCTGCCTCTGGAAGATCCTTTTCAGAGAGGCTTGTGCCTTCTCCAGGGAGGTGTAGGTTCCTACATATCTCCCCATCTCCCCAAAGAGTAGCCCTTGATTGGCTTTTCCCACCTCATACGTGGCGAGATCGCTGAGCTTGGCGTCTATTTTCAGAATGAGCCCTCGCCTCCTTCCTGAGGAGATTGCGCAGTTGCATTGCCCAATAGGCAAACCGCCCTTTGGGCCCAATTGGCTAGGATATCCTGGTCTACTTCTTCGCCTGTGTCTCTAGCTCGCTCTGCCAGATCCTCAATCATTGCCAAGGGGCCTGTGAGATCCAAGACCCTCTCTTGACAGCTCTTCCAGGACCTATCCATGCCCTAAGGTCCTTGGCAGTCCTTGAGACAATTGCAAGCATTTTAAGGTCCAGTTCGGGCGCCTCTGCTACCTTGGCAGCTAGGTCTAGTCTTGGGCAATCTGCTCTCATGCGCAGGCTCGTTTCCTTGTCCAGCGATTTCTTTATTCTTTGAGATATGTATTTTGCCACTCTAGGCGATTGCTGCCAGCCCGAGGATCTGGGGTTCCTGATGTCCTCTGGATTGAACATGTCTGACATTTCTGAGTCAGCTATCTGCAAATGCTTTTCCTTACGGGCTCTCTTGCCACTCTGAGGCCCTACCCAATCCTCTTTTGGCTTACTATCCTCTTCTTGAGAGGATGTCATAACTTCTTGCGACTCGTCTTATGAGCCTGCGTTGGAATCATATCAGAAGGAGAAAGAAATTCTCTTTCACTTTTTCTTACACAGTGGCAAATAAGCACCTGAAATTGTGTGGGTTAATCTCTGCATTTCTGTATTGCTTTCCCCTAACGGCATGTGACCGTGTATACAGCTGGCAGCTTAATTTAATTTGTACTACACAGTGTCGCTGCAGAGGCGTAGCCATGATTTTCTAGCAAATGGAGCCTGAAGCTAATTGAGTTGGACCCAATGCACTGACAAAAATATCTGTAAATGCCCAAACAGCGCTGCTGAGTTGGCATTTACAGATTTTGGGTGGGCCTTGCCCCTCAGGCCCTACCCTGTCTACGCCTCTGTGTTGCTGCAATCTCAGCATTCCGTGGAATATGTGAAACGTCCATGCCTACTTGAAGCTTCACGCTTCGTTTCATTTCTCTGCACAGGTTTAACTCTTGCCATAGCATTGCATGTGCAATTTGCTGGACTTGGCCCCACCTCCTGTAGGGTATTTTGTGGAGATTTGGGGCCTGACGGTATTTTATTACCGCCGAAAAAATAACTTAGCAACAATCACTCCTTGTATTCAGATTGGGCCATGTACAACAATAATACAGTGGACATGCATTATTTCAGCACCCAGACATGCATATTTGGTATGCGTGGTTGGTATGCGTGGTTGGTGGTATTTTGGTGAGCATAATTCCCTTGTTTTATTTGTGGCCCCAATGTCCAGAATCCCTTATCTTTGCTTAGATTTTTCGTGTAATCACTAGAGAGACCTCAGACCTACATTTTAGGAATACCACATTTTCAGTGTTAGTGTTAGTGTGCCACCATGGGCGATCTCACTGACTTATTTACGACAGAGAGCTATATGTGGTAATTTTGTGGTAATTTCCACTACCTTATATACGGTAGGGAACTATGTTCAGAGAGTCCCTCTTCCCGTTGGCTCATGTACCTCCAACGAGCTATGCTACTAACAGTCACTCACAACTGTCCATACTGAATATGATCATGCACACATCTGTCTTAAAATGACAATTGCACTGTTTAAAAATCTCCCCACATCATCAGCACTGTATTGGTAAATATAAAACACACCACCCGTCTGCTTTCAAATATTTTTCTGTATTATAAAAGTTGCATTTAAACACGATCTCACTCTTTACAGAAATAAATAAAATAGCACAGTAATAGCATTGTCTGTGATACACTGAAAAGAGAGTGGCGGAGAAAAGAACTCAATTGGCAACATTAACATGTGATTAAGGCACAGGAATCTCCTTTCCTTCACTGACTGAATATTCTCGTACACACTCAGCTCCCACACTTATGTAATTACCTTATCTGTTCAGCCCGAGTTTTCTTCAGCTGTTCTCTTTCTGAATGTGGCTCCCTTGAAGATTAACCCCAGTGAAAACGAGCGCCTTTCGTTCTCAAACCGGGGTCATTGCCTGGAACTCTCAGCTTTTTCAGCAGAAATGCTCCAACCAGGAAAAAACAGGTCCTTCTCCCAGCTCTCCAAATCTCCACCGTTCTCCCTCTCTCTTCAAACTCCCCCCAGCAAAACCCTAATCACTGCCTCTAGCATGATACTTGCTATGACGCTGCTCCAATCAGAATCAATCATGCCATCTCCTCCCTCTCTACACAATGGCTCATTTTATAGTAATACTTTGTAACCAACTGATTTCCTGTTCTTTCAAGCCCTTTTGCTTCCTGTAGTTATGTGGACAGATCAGCAGAGAAAACGAAGAAAAAAAAATGAATGTGCGTTTAAAAGTTCACTTTCAGAATAGGCCTAATTCTGCAGTGGAGACACATTTTTATTAGTGGGTTATGTTAAATGAATTTTATTAGTCAGGTTGTTTATTAATAATGTTAGTTATTAATTTTCAAATGTGTCTCTTGCACCATAGGCATTTCAGGTGAAAAGTATTGTGCATTTTTGAATGTGCACGTGAGAATAGATTTGCATCTTATATGTAAAAATCGTTTTTGACTGAATAGCCTGACTTTACTTATATGTCCATGTTATCCTGGCAACACATATAGCAATGCACCATAGGCATTTGGTGCTGCATCAAAAAAAATTGCTACCTGTGCAGTAGTGCTGTACTCTGTGCTGTAACACGCCAAATATCCTTACATACCCTCCTTTTGTTTTTAGAACTTGGCTACGATCCAAGCCAATTCCTAAAAACAATTTGTTCTTTTTCTTCTTTTCACAATATAGCAATCCAACAAAATGAATATTCATGTGCATCAATGAAAAAGTTGCAATCAACACAGTATTCATCTGAGTTCATTAGTTTACAAAATGTTCTACATTTGCCTTCCCAGTGGAAGTGGCATTACTCTAAGTTTAGATTTTACAAGTCAATTAAAAACAATGAAATAAAACAACTAACCAAAACAAATAATTAATATAACAAATTAAAATAAATAATTAAAATAATAAATACGTGGAACTCCATATGTCAGGACTCTTGTCTGCCTCTGATATGTCCCGACCAGCGATGTTATTTGGTTCATTCGAGTACACTTTCATCTTGGCAATCTTAGATCCATAGGAGTCATCTTTTTTAGCATTCTGGTTATCTTGTCTTCACCTCCACCTGGAGGCAGGCATCTTTTGGTCTTCATCCAGGGGACTCCAGGACTCCATCGTCTCCCGTGGCCTCTGATCCCGGAACCTCCGACCAAATAATGTTAATTTTCTAAATCAAATAGAAAATAAACAAATTAAGTACATAGCACCATACTAACTTCACCCTTTTGCCAAAAATAAAACATGCTTGGTAAAAATATTTCTTTTTTTTTTTTTTTAAATTAAACACAAGTTACAAGAAAACAAGCACATATAAACAGTATTCAATATTTAATATATTTTCTCTCCGCACACCAACCATGAGCTTCCATTATATATTTTTATTTATTTATTTATTTATTTATTTATTTATTTTATATTATATATTTTTACATATATTACAGTGTTTATGTGCCATTATAACAATCAACTTTTTAACTTCTTTGTCACTGCCTCCTGATTGCACCCATTTATTTTCTCTTTTTGTGTTCAAGGGACTTTATCTGTTTCTACATGCTCAAGCTGCCTGATCTCATGTCTGGGATGGCATGGTTTGATTTGATTTACATGGACAAACTGCTCTATTGCTGTTTCACCTTCATTTTTCAAAATTTTATAAACTACAGGAGAGACCTTATCTATAATTCGAAATGGCCCCTGCCAGGCTGCTAGAAATTTAGAATTTTTCTGTTTACTTTTTCCAAAATGAAACTTGTACACCTGATCCCCTACACTGTATTCCTTTACTGATGTCTTTTTGTCATAATAAGATTTTGCACTGTCAGCAGCTCTTTCCAGATTTCTCTGCACAAAAGCAAATGCATGTTGCAAATGCCTCCTCAGTTCATCAATATATTCATGAACTGTGGATGCACTCACAAGTGTCTGCTCCTGTGTTCTGTATAGTAGGTGTTGTGGTAGCACCATTTTCCTACCTGTCAAGACCTCATGGGGGCTAACACCTGTTGCTTTGGCAGGAGTTGACCTGATTGCCATCAAAACCAACGGTAAACGTAAATCCCAGCTGGAACCTGCTTCTGCCACAAATTTCTTTAAAATATCCACAACAGACCTATTGCTTCTTTCAACTGTACCTGAAGACGCCGCCCGATATGCGATATGTAGTTTCCTTTTCACACCTAGTATTTGCCATACCTTACTCATTAGAGTACTTGTGAACTGACTTCCTCTGTCTGACTCAATTCTTTGTGGCAACCCAAACCTTGAGAACACATGGTTCACCAGCAATGTGGCTGCTGTTTGCGCACTACAATCTGGTGCAGGAATGCATTCAATCCACTTCGACATCAAACATACCACACTCAAAATATAACGGTGTCCCCTGCTCGACCTTTTTAAAGGACCTACATAGTCTATTTGCAAATCTGACCATGGGGGAGTTAGGCCTCTTTTCATCAATGGTGCTCTATGCATTGGTGAAGCAGGTTTAAATTGGGCGCCTACTAGACATCCTCTAGTATATAATTCCACATCTTGGGACATATGTGGCCAGTAAGCATAATCTTTTAGTATTTCTAATGTTTTTTGTGAACCTCTATGGCCTGCAGTTATGGCATCATGTGCATGGTGTAGCATTAGTCCTCTGAATGAAAGGGGTACTACCCACTGTATTTGTCCTGTTATGGACTCTCTAATCATGAGTCCATCCTGTAATCTAATTCGTGTTTTGTTCTTTAATAGCACCCTCAACTCTTCTTTTCCCATACAATCATTTTCTGTTAAAGGAATTTGTTCGGGATCTATCAAATGATTATAATAGATTCCCAAAATTTGATCATTCTTTTGTGCCTCAATCAAATCTTGGTCTGGCGTGTCATGATTCCACTGCACCACCGGTTGATCTACCTCCTTTGGTGCTTTAGAACATGTGACTGCATCAATTTGTATTTCACCCATTAAATAATCAATAGGTAGCAATTCTCCCATCACAGCCCCAATCTTAGCTAGGTGGTCTGCCTTATCATTTCCCTCCTTATCCTCTCCTGGTGTTTTTAAATGCCCACGAATTTTTCTCCAGTATATTGTTAACTTATTCTCTGACACCAATTTGTCTATGGCTTGTATCATTTTTCCATGCTTAAGTGGCTTTTTGTTATATGTAACCATGCCTCTTGCTTTCCAACCAGGCAAATACTCCACAAAGCTATTCCGTGCATAGTCAGAATCAGTCACCAGGACAATTTCACTGAACTTTTTATCAACTGCAGTAGCAATTGCTTTATAAATGGCTGCCAATTCCGCCACCTGACTGCTCCTATCTCCAATCCTCATCCCTATACTGGGGACACCTTCACATTTCAACCAGACATTTCCTATTCCTGCCACTAACTGTTTATTACTGTCATTTTCAATGTGAAAAGCACAACCATCCACATATACAGTTGGCAAATCCTTGCATGTTTTTTCATCAAAAGCTTTGTGTGGTGATTGTTCAAATTCCTGCAAACTAGTTTCTACTTCCATTTCATTTGGTATTTGTTCAGCTGCACAGTCATGTAAGTCAGCTAACCCTTGAGCAATTGGGTTCTTTTTATTTTGTCCATATCTCACTTCTACGGGAAAACCTTGTAATGCCAGCGTCCATGAAGTGATTCTGGATTGCGCTAGATTACCTGATCTAATTCTTTTACTCTCTAAAAATTGCAACGGTTGGTGATTTGTTTCAATAATCACCTTTTCTCCCTGAACAATGGGGCGGAAATGTTGTAGCGCCCACACAGTGGTTAATAGGGCCTTTTCACATTCATTAAATTTCATTTCAACTTGGGAAAATGCCTTACTTGCATATGCAATAGTTTTGTGATTCAAATCGTGTTTTTGTGATAACACTGCTGACATACAATGTTCAGAAAAACCTATTTCTATAAAGAAATCCCTGTCCTTCATGGGGTATGCTAAACATGGTGCCTTTACAAGACATTCCTTTAATCTAGCCACTGCATCAGACTGCCCTTTTTCCCATTTCCAGGGAGTATTCAGTTTAAGCAGTTTAGTCAATGGTTGAGTGATTTCTGCATAATTTTCAATTAACTTTCTGTTATAGCCTGTCATCCCTAATACACTTTTTACTCCTTTCACATTTTTAGGATCTTTTAATCTTTGTATGGCCTCTATTTTCTTCTTTTGTGGATTTAGCCCATGTTCAGTCACTTCGTGCCCTAGAAAGTTCACTTTTTTCTTGCACCATTGTGCTTTTTGCAAAGATACTTTGGCGCCTGCTTTCTGCAATTGGCCAAGTACATGTCTTATTTCATCAAAATGGCTTTTCAGGCTTTTATTTTTTATCAGGACATCGTCCACATAAACTATTGTTCCTCTTTCCGCTGCATCCGGCATGGCCTTTCTCAAAAATATGCCAAATTCACTCCCACTATTGATGTACCCGAACGGAGCTCTAAGCCAGGCATATTGAGTCCTGTCAAATGTAAAGGAAAATAAATGTTGTATCTCCTCTGCCAATGGCACGCACCAATATCCAGAGGTGAGATCTAATGTGGTAAATACATTTGAACCATGTATCTGAGCTAGGCCCTGATCAATGAATGGCAGTGGCCATCTAGATACTGGTACTCTTTTATTTAACTCTCTCAAGTCTGCACACAGCCGCCATTGACCATTTGGCTTTAACACACCTAAAATAGGTGTATTGGATGTGCTATGAATGGGCCTGATGATTCCCCGCGATTCCAAATTTTTTATAATCTCTGCCAATGATTCTAAACATGCCAGCGGTAGTCTATACTGGCGTACAAACACTGGATTTCTGCTACACCCTTCTGGTAGTGTGGCCACATGTAAATCAGTTAAACCACAATCATAAGCATCTTTTGCAAATACATCCTTAAACTCCATAAATATCTCCCTCAGATTGTCCCTCTCTTCATTGCTTTCACACGCATTCGCTAAGGAGATCTGTTCTTCTACCATTTTGGAAAATTCTGGAAAATCTTCTGGTAAGGGAATCTCGGTGCTTTCCTCTAACTGTGTGGCTGTGTCTTTTTGTAAAGCTGCCACTTTTAAATATTTTGGCATATCAGCTTCCACTTCAATGGGCTCATTTTCTGTTTCATTTTCATTTAAATTAAATATTATGCAATCCTCTTGATGGCATTTGAATCATAAGGATACACAGAATGAATTTTAAATATTCCTTTGGGCTGAGAGTCCAGGTGTTCTGGTAACTCACCCTTGGCATCTACATACTTTTCAGGAATATTTCCAATCACCATGTTATTTAAATCTGCCGTATAATGTGATTTTTGTATGGCCATTCCTAATGGGGAGTTTTCCTCTAAATGAATATCCTGACAACCTTTATTATTATTATTTACCATAATTTTTACAGATCCTTCACCAATATCTACCAATGGAATGTATTCATAATCCAGGCCTTGCTGTTTTATGGATTCATTCAGGCATACAAATGCATCAGAGCCTTTCATCTGCTGTCCATTTTTGCATTTCAGTGTTATTGCAAACTGTTTTGTAAATGCAGGAATAATAGTATCTTTCCTCATTTGTAATTCGATTGCATAAGGAACCAGTTGTGCACAATGATAAGCCCTTCTTTTGTCTTCAAATTCAGGTGCCGGACCACCTAGGCGTGACCATATTTTTTGATTAAGGAAATCTAACACCATACACATTCTGTGCATGATGTCATTTCCCATGTAAAATTCATTTTGTGCTCCACTCACTATCCATACATTATGGTAAATTGTTTTCTGCCCAATGCTAATTTTAAGCATGCATCTGCCTAAAATTCGGTTTTCAAAGTCTGGACTGTCCAAGCCAGAAACATATTGGTTTTTAATCCTAAATCTCGGGATTTCTTCCCTCTCCATTATTTTTTGCAACAATTTCTCATTAATGAAACTCCTTTCATGTTCAAGCACTAAAGTGGCTTTTATTGTTTTAAAATAGTCATTTATACCAACATGAACCCATGGTTGCTCATCTTCCATGTGTATTTCTGCTAGAGTGGTAATGTGTTTTTCTGAATCTGTTTTAAGAGTAATATTCTGTTTGCATGTTTTCTCTTTTAAATAAAAACGTAATGTGTGCTCATCTATGGCAGTCTGCCAATTTTTCCTTGGGTCCAAGTATATTTGTACAGGTAGTTTTTCATTGTCGCTCTGCATTTTGTCTTGACACATTAATATAACAGTGACACTAGGTATGCAGCTATTCTGGAGATATACCTCCACAGCATCATTTGTTTTGGCAACGGTGTGACATTCATTTATATTGCTGTTTTGTGATTTTAGTTTCTTAGGCCTCAATGGTTTTTTGGTTAAGGACCACAGCACTCCATTCACCCCATCTATTAAAGGAGACAATCTTTTCAGACAATCTGTCCCCATCAGAAATGGAATTTCACAAATAGATGTAATCAATACCTCTTGTTTCATTCTGTGCTTTCCTATTTTTATGTCAACCTCAGTTACACCTATGATGGGCACCTCCTCCCCATTAAAGTTATGCACTGGGCCTTGATTTTCCTTCACTGTGATCTGACTCCGTGGGGGTCTCCCTTCATTGATACTCTTTACCAGCTCCTTGGACATAATTGTGGCCTGTGCGCCAGTGTCAATCATAGCAAAGGTGTGGCATTTTTCTTCTACAGTGATGGGTGCATAATATCTGTCCTCAACTTCCTCTAATACACATAAGAAATGTGAATTCTTACTGATTTCAGGGCTCACCTTTCTCAGGTCTTTTTCACTTTTGGCTAAACACATTGGTAAATGGAAAGACATTTTTCCCTCCTTTTTACCCATTTCTGCGCGAGAGACTTTATTCATTTCTCCATGATCAGAGGTTTTTTGGAGTGTGGCCACTGTTCGCCCATCCATCTGGGTAACATCAGAGACCACACTGCAACCTTCCAACTGAACATGTGTAACAACATCATTCATCAATTTGTCATTTTTTAATTCTGTGCATTTGTGATCATTTAGTGTGATACTAGCCCTTTCAGCCTCTTCAAAAATATGTGGCTCAAAGAATTCTTCAGGTGATTGACTTGTACCCTCCTTGTGAGTATTTCCTTTTTCTGTCTGTGTTTGGTCATTGTTTTGCTTGCCCAGGGAAGGAGCTATAGCATCCCCACTTACTCCCTGTCCACTGGTATTCCCCATGCATGAGTCATTTTTCTTAAGTCTGTCCTTTTTTTCTTTTGGAATTCCTAATGTTTCTTTTTAATTTGTACAAATCTTTACTGTTTTATTTAGCTCTAGATTAAACCGTACCTCTTTTTTAGAATTATTTGCACTTTCTGTCACAAGTTCATTTACTGGCACTTTCACATTTAATCCATTAGGCATCTCAGAGTCGTTATGCAAAATTATATCAGAGCAATCTGTCATTTTGGCACTGCAGTTATCATGAGTACTTAGTCACTTTTCGGAAGCCCCACGGTCATTGCTATGGCCATCAGCCCCCTCTTTGTAAGGTTGTTTTTGCGCTGTACAGAGCTTTCCTATTTGCTCAGCTAACATTTTCACTTGGGCCTCAAGGCACTGGAACCTTTCCATCTCTCTAGGATCCTCTTTCTGTGGCCTAGGTCGATATTGGTTGTTTTCCCCCTGATTGGATCTATTCTGATACCTCTCAGGTGATTGATGTCGGTTGGGATGGTTTCTGATCTCTTGATTCATTTGTGGAGGGGAGCGGGTTGCACCCATCCTTTGATTATAGTCCCCTGGTGGGGAATCATTGTACTGGCGTGGATTGTAGTTCACGTTTTGCCTCATGTCCTGTCTCTCAGATTGTGGGTACTGGCCCCTAGGTTGATTTCCATTATCAGTAAATCGATCCACATATCGGGGCCTATCCTGATTACCATATATCATGGTGTTGGGATCAAATCTGCTCTGTGTCCCCAATGACTGGTAGGGACCATCATTTCTTTGATCTTGATTTTGTCTCTGGTTATTGTTCATACCTGCCATATCAGGCCGGTATCCTACCCGGGGTCTGTCCCCTAAATACCTAGGGCTGATGTAGCTCTCTCTATTACTAGGATCATGTGATTGGAACATTGGTACAGGAAATGGCGATCTTTGTTGATTACCCCTTTGTTCAGGTGTCACATTATTTTTACCTTGGCTTTGAGCAGACTCAAGGGACATTTTGGCTGACCTGATTTCCATTACTGTGTTTGAGGGTTCTTTAGATTTAGGTCTAGTATCTTTCATTTTATCACTTTCTCTACCCTGACAATAGAGTACCTCATATAGTTTTGTGCTTTGATGTACAATCCATTCAAGGGACTTGTCACGGTCAAATTCACGGACCAATTGGGATATGATGTCTTTCTGTAGCCCATAGAAGTATGCAGTTTTAAACTCATTGGAATTTGAGTCAAAAGATACATCAAAGCGAGAAAATGCTCTTTTTAAGTCTTGTAAAAATTGGCGAGGGGATGTATTAGGTCCAGCAGTAATTGTGTACGCGACTTTCTTTGCCTCCTGCAATGACTGAAAAGGAGAAAAATGACGCCTAATTTCTTTTTCAAACTCCAACCATGTCATATTCAGCTGTTCATTTAATCCCCTTATGATGCTGGCCGTCGTGGCATCTAAAGTTAAATGAAAATATTGTCTGTACTGTTCCTTAGGTATCTGGAGTGCTTTAAAAATGTCATGCACCGCTTCTAAGTGATCCTCAATGCAGCATTCACCTCCCTTTTTAAATGGTTTGATCAGGGCTTTAATGGATTTCATTATTTTTATGGGGCTACTTGTTGCAATGCATGGAATTGCACTATTTTGTGATTCAATTCTGTTTTCAGGTGTATGAGATTGGTGGCTGCCCCCAATGGGAGTATCAAATCCCCCAAGGGCGCTGCAACCAAGTTCAGTCACCGGCCCAGTCACTGGAGCACTAGCTCTTTGGGCAGAGCTAGAATTCACCTCCACTCCATTGAATGTGGTACCCTGCCGCCTCTCCTGGGACCTGGGAATGCACATTTGCTGTTCTAAGTCCTTACACTTTTTAAGGAGTCTGTTGGCTTCATCTTGCAAATAGTTGTTTTCACCATTCATCTTATTAATCACCTCCTGCATGTCGCACATTTGCATTTGGCATTCATTGAACTCTTTATTTCTCTTGTCTCTTTCTTGAATCATTTTAATCATTTCTTGTTCTGCGCTCTGGAGATCACATTCTTTTTCACAATGTTCTTTTTGTAAAATCTGCATCTCTGAAACAACCTCATCTTTATCCTGTCTAATGTGATCCACTAAGGCTTTTAAGTGTACCAATTCTTGCTCACTATCCTCAAATTGTTTCTTGCTTTTGGATAACTGAGTATCAAAGTCTCTGCATTTTAATTGCATGTCTTTTTGGCATACATCCAATTCTGCTCTCAACATTTCCTGATTTTTACTTGCCCCATTTAATTAGCTGAGTATCATTCTCTTGCATTCGCAGGGACTTGTTTAAAATAAACCATATTTTGCCGCATAGCCGTATTAAACAGTCTTTCTCTGCACTTTTATCGGCTGCATTCAATAATCTTGTAAGGCAGACCTGAATTATGCTGCCTTCTGCAAAAATATTGTCTAGTGTTTCTTTCTGCACCTCACCCTGAATGCGGTTACTCCATTCTAACTTGCTATTCGACGACCAATTCCCATGTGCAAACAACTTTGCCTCTAAATATTGCACTAGATCTGAGAATGTGGTTTCCCTTTGTGACATTCTGAAATTCGTTTTTAGTGGCACACTGCTATTATAAAATGGGTTCCCTTTAATGTGCAAATGGCAGTGTGAGACACACCTGCCACGCCCAGTAGGTACTCTATGATCACTTTCCCGGCCTGCAACGCACCATAAATATGTAGGGTATTTTGTGGAGATTTGGGGCCTGACGGTATTTTATTACCGCCGAAAAAATAACTTAGCAACAATCACTCCTTGTATTCAGATTGGGCCATGTACAACAATAATACAGTGGACATGCATTATTTCAGCACCCAGACATGCATATTTGGTATGCGTGGTTGGTATGCGTGGTTGGTGGTATTTTGGTGAGCATAATTCCCTTGTTTTATTTGTGGCCCCAATGTCCAGAATCCCTTATCTTTGCTTAGATTTTTCGTGTAATCACTAGAGAGACCTCAGACCTACATTTTAGGAATACCACATTTTCAGTGTTAGTGTTAGTGTGCCACCATGGGCGATCTCACTGACTTATTTACGACAGAGAGCTATATGTGGTAATTTTGTGGTAATTTCCACTACCTTATATACGGTAGGGAACTATGTTCAGAGAGTCCCTCTTCCCGTTGGCTCGTGTACCTCCAACGAGCTATGCTACAAACAGTCACTCACAACTGTCCATACTGAATATGATCATGCACACATCTGTCTTAAAATGACAATTGCACTGTTTAAAAATCTCCCCACATCATCAGCACTGTATTGGTAAATATAAAACACACCACCCGTCTGCTTTCAAATATTTTTCTGTATTATAAAAGTTGCATTTAAACACGATCTCACTCTTTACAGAAATAAATAAAATAGCACAGTAATAGCATTGTCTGTGATACACTGAAAAGAGAGTGGCGGAGAAAAGAACTCAATTGGCAACATTAACATGTGATTAAGGCACAGGAATCTCCTTTCCTTCACTGACTGAATATTCTCGTACACACTCAGCTCCCACACTTATGTAATTACCTTATCTGTTCAGCCCGAGTTTTCTTCAGCTGTTCTCTTTCTGAATGTGGCTCCCTTGAAGATTAACCCCAGTGAAAACGAGCGCCTTTCGTTCTCAAACCGGGGTCATTGCCTGGAACTCTCAGCTTTTTCAGCAGAAATGCTCCAACCAGGAAAAAACAGGTCCTTCTCCCAGCTCTCCAAATCTCCACCTTTCTCCCTCTCTCTTCAAACTCCCCCCAGCAAAACCCTAATCACTGCCTCTAGCATGATACTTGCTATGACGCTGCTCCAATCAGAATCAATCATGCCATCTCCTCCCTCTCTACACAATGGCTCATTTTATAGTAATACTTTGTAACCAACTGATTTCCTGTTCTTTCAAGCCCTTTTGCTTCCTGTAGTTATGTGGACAGATCAGCAGAGAAAACGAAGAAAAAAAAATGAATGTGCGTTTAAAAGTTCACTTTCAGAATAGGCCTAATTCTGCAGTGGAGACACATTTTTATTAGTGGGTTATGTTAAATGAATTTTATTAGTCAGGTTGTTTATTAATAATGTTAGTTATTAATTTTCAAATGTGTCTCTTGCACCATAGGCATTTCAGGTGAAAAGTATTGTGCATTTTTGAATGTGCACGTGAGAATAGATTTGCATCTTATATGTCAAAATCGTTTTTGACTGAATAGCCTGACTTTACTTTTATGTCCATGTTATCCTGGCAACACATATAGCAATGCACCATAGGCATTTGGTGCTGCATCAAAAAAAATTGCTACCTGTGCAGTAGTGCTGTACTCTGTGCTGTAACACGCCAAATATCCTTACACTCCCCAAGGGAGGGGGCCACTTGCTCTCACCACGTCGCTCACCTTTCTGAGACTAAGCACGTCTCTGGATGTGCCTGGAGTAAGGCACGGGACCTGGTCGGTCGGGCGCAAGGAGTGCCTGCTTATTCTAGTAAAAAGACCTACTGAAGCTCGGGTGATTCTTGCATGCCCTAACAGACATTAGTGCCACCTCAAACCTCGCGCTGCGTGGCACTTAGGCCCCTGAAAAAAAGCTTGCCGAAGCTTGGGCCTCAATAAATGATCCTAATGAATTAATAATGCACTGTGAAAATCATGTGCACACTCTATAAACAAGCATTCTCCACATTATGGGCCTCATTACGAGAACGGCGGTAACCATGGAGCTATTAGCTCCATGGCTGCCACTGTTCCTGGCTCCATTACCGGGTTTCTGCAATGGGGATTTACCAGGTTACTCCGAGATAGGAGGACCCGGTAAGTCCTCCATGCAGTAAGTCCTCCATGCGGGAACCCTTCCACATTCCCAATTGAGCTCCCATAGGGAGATTACATCTGGCCCGTTATTGCCTCCCTCTTCCCCTCGTGGGACCCGGAAAGCACGCCTGGGACCTGGGACCAGGCTTGAGATCCGGGTCCCGTGATGGGAAGCTTGAAATCGGCGCTCCCAGATTGAAGGGGGCCGATGCTGTACTGGCCCCCTTCAATCCGGGACCGCCAGGGTCGTAATGAGGCCCTATATCTTTGTATTACATAGCTCTAAAGTAAAGACAGGACATATCTGCTGAAGAGCAGGAAAAGAAGAGGTGGGGCAAGGAAACAGGAAGTGGCTAGAGTACTTGGACAGGAAATGAAATGGACTACAGAAAGGAGTATACAGAGAGGGAAATTTCATAATGAAAAAAAAGTGTAATTTTCATTTTGTTTGTTGGAACTGCTGAGGAGTAGATTAAAAGAAGCTGAAGGATAATGTTTGCTTCCCTGTCTTTAATAGAATCAAGTCTCCCTGCCAAGTTAGCAGGGGTGATCTTCATACTAGTATGTAATTCGTACTCCCATCTATTATATTCAGACGATGCAGTGATTTTAGCCCGCAATCCAAGGGGACTTCACAATTTAATAAATACATGTACAGAGTTCATGGGAAAGCAAGGTTTATTAGTCAACATTTTTTAAACAAAGGTGATGCCAATGGGGCGATAAAACGTCTGATTTGTAAAATGCTGTGCAGAAAGCAAGAGCTTGCATGATTTGAGACATATGTTTATCTGGCCCTTACTTTTTCAAAGACATTGGGCCTCATTACACGGACGGCGGTAAGGGTTAACGGTCACCGTTAATGGCAACGGTGACCGTTAACCCTTACTGCCGTACTACGAGGTCCCTTTGCGGGTTGGAGGATTTAACGCCTGCTTCTTGCAGGCGTTAAAATCCAACCCGCTAAGGGACCTCGGAGCTAATTACGGCACCGCAAAATTGCGGTGCCGTAATTAGCGCCTTCCCCAGTCCCATAGAGCCCTATGGGGCAGAAATGGGAATGGGGAAGGGCAATGGCGGAAAGGGGATTTACCGCCCCTCCAACCTTGGAATGGGGCGGTAAATCCCCTTTCCGCCAAGGTGGTGCCGGTATTTTACCGGCATGAGCCATGGCGCTAATAGCGCCATGGCTCACCGCCTACCGTGTAATGAGGCCCATTGTCCTGTGTTAATCAGGATAGCAAAATATTGAATGCAGCCCTTTTGCAAATTCTACAGGTAGTTTCTCTGTGCAAGCCATCTTAATGGCTTATCATGCAAAAACGGTGGAATCAGCAGCATGTAGGATAGGTATTTGGGGCAATGGCCATTTCGAACTTCTGGGCATAATTGAAAATTTTTTTAAGAAGGCTTTTAGGGGTCACTCCAGTAGTGCCAGCATGTTTTGTTATATGGAGAACTGAAAATTATGTACTTAATAGACCATGCTCCTATATCAAAACCTTTTTTGTTATGCATCTCAGTATGGACGAATCCTTTAGCAGGAATGAAACGTAGTTCAATGCGTGACCTGGTTGTAGGTGACAAAGCACATCGAAATATATAGCTATAGTATGTAAAAACCCAATGAAACGTTTTGGGTTTGGAATCAAGGTGTTAAAATCCTGCTATATTGGATTAATGTCAAAAACTATTCTCTACACTTTGAGAATGTCCTGAAGAGAAGACTCTGAACCTTTGAAAACACGAGTTCAGCAACATTCTTCTCTCCAGGTGAGGCATGGATATGGCATGGCAGTGCCCTAGAAAGACTGGAACACATGGGGTGCTCACCATGTGTGCAAGTGTGTGTGTGTGTGTTTGTGTGTGTGATGCACTGGTTATGCCTAGTGTTAGGCAGAATCCTGTGCAGTGCCCTTAGGGACCACTACACACAATTAAGACTACAGGTGGCGGTACAAGATGTACCTTTGGTACAAGCCTGTACTACTAGGTTATAGTGGTAGCAGTAGCGGAGCAGCCAGGCTTATCTCAGGAGCATATGAGTAGTAGCAGAGATTAAACAAAGGGACCACAATTATTGTTACTCTAGCAAACACTGACTAAAGGTGTCAAGTAAAAAATATAAGTACATTTATTTTTAAACCAATTGTTATCAACACGACACTTCTATTAATTTAAAAACCACACGTTAAATATACTACAACTAACCAATTCACTTTGTACAGTATTATTCGAGGTAAGTACCCTCTGTTTGAATGGACCGGTATTATGAAACAGAACCCGTTACCGTGAATACAATTGGGATTACTTAGATAAATGCGTATCCATGGTGAGAAATGCTACCGGGGTAAAAACACACTTAGCACCCGAAATACCCAGAGAGAGTTGGGGGCAAAAATCACAGGCAATATGTTGGTTAGGCAGACAGAATAGAAGAACACACATAGACAGGAATTCAAGAGTCAAGGGGCCGGAGCCAAAGTCAAATGCCACTGGGTGCCTGTTGTCGAGGATCACACAGTCAGACAGTTCTAGATTCAACATTGCCAAGAGTACTTTGATATTGTCAATGTTCGGAAGCAAAAATTATAAGAAGGAGGGAAAAGTAAGCACAAGCCTTAAAATAGAGAAATAGGGATTTCACCCAAGATTCCACAAACAGGACACAGTACCTTTCCCAAAGAATGAAGCTGGTGCCACAGCAGTTGTTCCTGTTGGTTTCCCGCAGACCCACCCTTTCCTGCAGCTTCAGCATGAAGGAGGATGAGGGGGTCCCTACCACACAGGGTTGAGGCCGGTAGCAGTGACAATGAATAAAAGGTGCACTCCTAAAAAACAGGAGAGGTTCTTCAGGTGGCTATCCGGACCACTACAGCAGTGTGCAGCCATTTCGACCATGAAGGTGACCTCTGGCTAAAGAAGATGAGCTGGTTATCCCCACCAGACTCAAGGTAAGAAGACTCCGGACTGGATCTCCTCTTCGTCGTTGAATGGTAGATAGCTCAGGACTGCAGCAGGGCTTCACCGGCACGGGGTAGTTGCAGCAATCAAACTTTGCTCCACTTCTCGTCGGTTCCTTGTAGTTCCAGTGGCGACTCTCTGACTTCCAGCCCGAGAGACCTGCCTTTTATGCGCAAAACCCCCCATTCACACAGCCTGGCTGTCAATCACCCAGCAAGGGGGTTGTCCAGCCCAGACAACCACCTTGCCCATTCATGGCAAAGTGTGACTTGGGTTTCCTAGGATACCCTGTGCAGGGGGTGACTACACCCCTCCCTCACATTCAGCCCACCTAGACACCCAGGCGCCTGGAGGAGGGCTTCTTAGCAGAAGACCGCCAAAAGACAGTGAACAAAGAAGGCAAACCTGGTTTGCCGCGCAAAGTAAAACACAAGAAGGGTTTTGACCAAAAGAAATGGAGAATAAACCGTAGCGGAGCCAAAAGAAAAAGCATTTGGTCAAGCGGGTTTAAGTTCGAGGCTAACACAATAGCCTACAATATTACCACAGTTATATAAGATAACCGGGGTAGAAAAGTTAGGGTAGATACCACTGCCACCAGCCAGGACTAAGGGCCTCATTACACGGTAGGCGGAGGACCAAGGTGCTAGTAGCACCTTGGTCCATGCCGGTAAAATACCGGCGCCGCCTTGGTGGAAAGGGGAATTACCGCCCTATTCCAGGGTTGGCGGGGCGGTAATTCTCCCTTCCCCCATTGCCTTTCCCAATTCCAATTTTTGCCCCATAGGGCTCTATGGGAATGGGGAAGGCGCCAATTACGGTGCCGCAAATTGCGGTACCGTAATTAGCACCTTGGTCCCTTTGCGGGTTGGTTTTTAACGCCTGCTAAACAGCAGGCGTTAAAGTACCTACCCGCAAAGGGACCTCGTAGTAAGGCGGTAAGGGTTTACCGGTACCGGTGCCCTTACCGGTACCGGTAAACCCTTACAGCCGTCCGTGTAATGAGGCCCTAAATGTTAAAAAGAGGGAAACAATGCTCTGTGAGGTACAGCTAAAAAGAGTTAAGAGTTAACCCTTCCAGCACTCCATGTAAGATGGTGTGTACTGGATCTGTGGTTAAATTGACTAAGTAAAGTTAATGGTAACTTTACCCTTTTCTGGGGGACGGTAGTCACCTCAGAAATGGAGTCGGGGGAGTCTGAACGACAACCCTGTGCCACTGCACAAAGAAGGGGGCTACTGAAGTGGTGTACTCCAGAGCCCACAATCACAAAAAAACAGGTCGAAACACATAGCAAAACACAAGAATGGGGAAGGCCTCACACTCTTACCAAGTGGAAAGAAACAACTCCAGGGATCCAGCAAAGTTGCTCAGAGACTCACTAGGTAAGGGAAATTAGCCATGAAATGAGAATTCTCCCTAACACCTAGGGGTAACACATGGACTTTGATTAAAGCCTTCTATTTAAAGGCCGATCGTGTAAGTATGTGCAGTTAAAATAATGTATTCTCATACGTTACAGATAATGTGCATTTCCACACTCCATCGACTAGTTGTGCCTACATGTTGTTACTGCAATGCAAACACCTAGGGCCAGGTTCCCTTTATTTAGCCAAGCTCAGTGAATTATTGTCTGGGGAAAGAAAGCCACCTATTCAGAGTCAATGTCCAACTAACCCGTAAATAGAAATCTAGTATCCAAAACGAAAGGAAGTCCTGCTACACAATGATGTTCTCAGGCCTTGGAAAATACGATCTAAAAAGAACATCACATTCTCAATGTTGTTCGCTCTGAGCAATTTTCTCAAGGTCTGCCAATGAAATCATAAAAAATAGACATTGAATTCAGAAAGGGAACACACAATCCAATAAATCCTGTAAATGCGGTGGCAGCACACACTGTTCACCGGCACCCGAAAGTTCAGAGGGTAAAAACGCATTGTGTTGCACTAGATACATGCATTGATTCTCCTCTTTCATTTCTTCTTCCTATGCAATGACATTGCAAGCACAATCATTATGCATCATGGACTATGCAGGTCAGAATGTGGCCTTGTACATGAGCAGCATTAATCTGAGTTACAACTGCACTGCTGGCTCGAGTCTGTGACATGGAGGGGCTGCTTATAAGTGCATTGGTGTGGCAGAACATGAAGGTAAAGAGGCTGTAACACGTTTGCCACCATTTTACCAGCACTTTACCACACCACCAATTATTAATTTGAAAATAGAGTGGCAAAAAATCCTCCAGCATGTGGTTGGAGAGGAAAACTCTCCAGCATGGGGGTGGTGGTCTTTCATCCACTCTACAGACAAATACATTGGGGAATTATCCAGCACAGAATTACTACCCATGGGGGTTTCCTAATACCCAATGGAGGTCAATAACACAACCATTCCACCACTAGTAATAGGGTTTATGTACCACAGTTATATGGTAAGTACACAGAAAATTAGAAGTTTATGTAATTTTCACTTTGTTGAAACTACTGAGCAGTAGATTAAAATAAGTTGAAGCAAAATGCTTGCCTCCGGTCTTGACATAGTATTGGACCATAAAGGGTGTTGTTAAACTTCAGCTCTCATTCACTTATATGAAGGGTAAAAGGGAAAGGTGCAAGCTCACAACCCTGTGAACAGATTTCGTTGACTGAAAAGAGGTTGATATTTTTATTTTTGGGGCATTTATTGAGTGCAGACCTAGCTCAGGGAAGCAACTGACCACTTTGCAATCATAGGGGAAAGAACAAGGTTAGGGGGCAGATAAACAAGTGAGTGGGGGTCTAATAACAGGGGAGAGAGGGCAATTGTCAGCAATGGGTCTACAAGTAACCTGGGGAAGAACCAATGGGAATCAGATTGTCCAGTTCCAGGTATCATGGGGAGTGAATGGTGTATAGACTTGGGTGCTACATCTGTAGGTTTCCAAGACCTCCCAGCTACTATACCATAGAAGAGAAGTAGACCCTGTTTACTAATGACCTGGTTCCTTTCCTCATTTTCCTTTTCCGTCAGCCTATTCCTGCCTTGTCTAAGATAACTTTTATAACATTGCCTTTTATAACTATTTCGCCACTATTTCTTTCCTTCTTTTTAGGCATGGGGAAATGGCCCATTCATGCATTTTTTAACAAACCAGGGAGATACATTAAGTTTTTGGCTCTATAGAGGCTTATGAATGTGTCATAAAGAGTGCAATCAAATATTTGATCAAACTTTCAAATATGCGAAGAACGAGATGGGGGTCCATGGTGATGAAATAGTCTTAACTTCATTAGTGCCTGCCATCTCAAACAAAGGACATCTTGGGGCGAAATTGGGATTTGGTGACTAGGAGCAAAATCAGCTCCTTGGTATCAGTCATCGCCCCTTAGGCAGGAGCTTCTTTTGAGGCACCAGGAATTAGTACATAGCGTGTAGCAAATGTAACTTGTGCACAAGATGCAAAGTCCTGGTAGCTGTTGGTTTCAAGATAACCAGGCTCCCGTTAGCTGAAACAGCAGTTAAATAGCTCCCAACGTCTGGCAACATTGAACCCTGTCTCTCACACATAAGCAATCATGCCATTTACACACTGATGTATGAATAATGAAAACGTTCTCATTTTAACTTGTCTCCTTACAAGTTAGAAGATCTAAATATGCCACATCGCAATCAGAACAGCAGGTGGATCATAATAATAACAGGATTCTTGAAAACATGTTTACTTTTTCCAATATGCTAGCATCACTAAACTACACAGAAAGGTACACTTGCACATAATAGGACCTTTGATTTCCCTAATATTACCAACACATGCGGTCATCAAGGAATTGTTGCATGCCTCTTGCCTACCATGCAAATATGGTGCTGTCGGCTTCTAATGTCTGTGTCATTGAAAATAAGCTCATAAAGAATCATATCAAACTCCTCCAGGTTTCAGGTTAGGGAAGCAGTGTCACTAACTTAGAATGCACACAATTGCAACTCTCCCACCCCAACCTGCGAGAGTGGTTTTCTGATTTCATATACAACACACATGGGTGGACAGATCTCAATTATTCCCAACCTGCTCAGTACTTCACTAAAACTGCCCATCAGGAAGGACTACGCTATCCCATATAAATGGCGAGACTGGCCCTAGGCCACGCTGGTGGACCGCGTGTCTAAAAGGGATAGACACAGAAATAGCCTTCCACTTAACTATACGACATTTAAATATTGACCTGGATTTCGAGGAGCTCTTGTGCTCCTAGTGAAAAAGATACTCTCTCCACATGGAAAGGAGTTGTACTCTACTCTGCATGTGCCCCGCAAAGCAAAGTGAGAAATTCAAAGTATCTATCCAGGTGAATAGTTTTTAGCTGCATACAGTTAGGGATTTTCTCTCTATTTATCGCACCCTCGCCCAAGTGTGTAGTTAACATTCCATTCAGCATGTCATTCATTGCTCTGTTTATCCGATTTTATACGTTTTAAATATATATCACAAAGATGTATTTCACAAGGCATCCTACAATCATTGTAAAAGGATATCCTAGTATTGGCCATTGACCTTGTATCGCCTGGATAGATTCTTTCACTTTTCTTTGTGGGGCACATTTTGTGTAGAGTATAACTCCTTTCCATGTGAAGGGAGTATCTGTGGCATTAGAATCACAAGGTAAATTTATAAATGTGGTATAGTTAAGTGGAGAGCTATTTGTCCTTCTATCCCTTTTAGATGTGTGGTCCACGATGAGCAGGTTGTAAATTAATGAGACTTGTCCACCCACGTGTGTTGTAGATACAGTTTATCTCGTGGACGACGTCCCCAAACTGGACTAACTTTGTGATTTCCTGTTGTGTTTTGTTTCTGATTTCAGTTCCGCTTCCCTTTCACTTTGTAGATTAAGTCCCATTGGTGCGAGAATATTTTTCTGTACTATTTATTTCAGAGTGAAAGTTTGCATGAAATGTGCATCTGTATCGATTTCTAGCTGAATAAAAGTGTTACAATTAAACCTGCTCCCATTTTCGAAAATTAATTTAAGTTGCTACAGCCTTCACAGAACACACACTATCAAACTCATCCCCATTAGTCCATGGTACAGCGCTCTCAAACCATGGTATATTATTGACTCTATCTATAATTACGCTCAGGGTGCTTTTTAAATATGACTTATTTAATGCTAAACTGACAGCTCTGGAAAATGTTCCCTATTTTACACAGCTCTTACAGCATAGGGAAAGCAGTTCTGCCTTTATTTGAACGTGATCTCCTTGAGCTTAAAATACCATGAAATCAGCATATAACTCAAACTATAATGTTTTCTAAATGCAGTAAAAACTGACTAAGCTTTAAAAGTCATGAGAAATACTGTTGCATTTCACACCAGTTAAGAGGATGTTTCTATTTAGAATGGGCACCCCTTAATGGAAGTGACATCCCATTTCCCTAGCACCCCATGTACTTAGGGCAATGATTATATGGGCTATCTAATTCCATTTTGGGAGCTATCATACTCACTTTGAATGGATCTTTATTGACATGGAATCAGAAGCATCCCCCTCGGAAATCTTCCAGTAATCAGGTCACATACTCCCTTTTTAGGAAACAAAGTCTGCCTCCAAGTTGGTGCATAATCCCTCATGAAGAAGGCTCAATCCTCCGGATGGAGTCCATATTCAGCACTCATATAATGAGGTCAGGTATTGTTCTTCCCTGCAGCTTTTCCAGAGTCAGAGGGATCTCCTCAGTGCTCACACTGTTTTTAAAGTAACCAAACATTGCATGCTTATGTCATAATTATTATATGAATGGCCCATTTATTTCCTTTAGTCTGACTCAAAGTTAGATACTCCTATTGAATACACTCCACCAATATTTGTTGGAGCATTATTATTTCTATATTGTTGACATACATGAGCAAAGTAGGAGGCGTATTTCACCCCTGCACTGTGAATGCCATTTCGTTTTTCTTCCATAATTAGTGGCAGTAATAAGCTAATTTAATGAAATAAGGATTTCCGGATGCTGTGTCTGCAGGTGCACACCTGAGTATGTGGCAAACCTATTTGGCATGTTGCTTCGAAAGGTTATGAATTTTAATAATTGTATTAATTATTTAAAATGATATACAACACACTCTTCTTTCTTTGAGTAACATGGTGACACAATTATCAGCATAGTTACTTTCTCTATGTAAAATATAATATTTGATCATGCTCTGAATTTAAACTGTAGGCTAATGACTCATGCCTCTGCACAGGACTCCTGTAAACAAATCTATACCTTGAGTTCAGTGAGTGATTGATTAGAAATGAGATGGCAGATGTGCTTTGTTCTCCTGAATTAGTGTAGCAGCTGAGAGGTCTTTATGAGAGTGCAGGGTCAAAAGGTGACAGCTAATGGATGCATTTGTTTTTGATGTCCAGTCATAAAAATAGACCATCTGGCCACTCTAGATGTTAATCTTGTGTGAAGCCCACAGATTTCCTATTCTTGGTATGTCAGTTTGTTTTCATAATAATATTTCCTGAAAGACATGATATTAATGTCATGTTTTTTTAATGGATTTTTCTACACGATTATGCTGTGTGATGGATTAAATAAAGACATTTTTATATAGTGATTCTGAAGCAACTGTGTATGTTTCCCTATTTTGCATGTCTGCATCTTGAGATTATTTAGAAGATCTACAGAAGAAGACCACAGAGTCTCCTTCCTGGGGCTTACTGGCATGGCCTAGCCAGCCTGCTCTCCTGGTCATTAAAACTATGCCTCACAGGCTGCCATACTGTGCATTAAGGTATCATAAATATGAAAAGTCTTATACATGATGGAGACCATTGTCTCCACCTGATCAATTCTCAATAAAGGGACCTCAGTGAGTGCAATCACTAAAGGTGTTGTTCAAGGAAGACGATGTGAAGCACCCAACCAATCCCTGCAAATATAGCTTTCATATGAATTGCTGTATTTAAAATATTAGTTTCCTGCAAACATGCTTGTCTTATACCTTCCCAGACTCGTTCTCTCTGGACCCTATGCCTACAACAAGATCAAACAGTAACTTCTCCCTTCTTGGGGAACATCCAACAGTTGAACAATAGGTGCCCTCCTTATTAAAGGTCAAATCTGTCATCATTTTGACATACTGACTATCATTAATGGAGGACACAGAAATTTTTTGTTTCTCTACTGACACATTCTTGTCCATGGTTGACTTGGCTAGACTCAGGTTTCCCCTCTAATTTCTGCTCCCACTCTGACCATTTAACAGGTAATAGGGCCGCACGAGACTGCAAAGTCATAACTAAATTGCTAGCTTTATAAAGGGCAGGTTTTAATAAGTCAGTGTTCTCATTAGTGAAAGCTGGTTAGTGCAGAAATCCCAGCTTCCTAAACATTTAACGTGGTGCTCTAAGGAATTTATGTTTTCGATATCTTCTTAGTTCATATTAACAAATAAAGATATGATAAACTAAGAAATATCAGAGAATCTTAAGAAATTAAATGGGCCTCATTACAAACATGGCGGTCCGGGAACTACGGTACCGGTAAGCATGCCAGTAGAGTAGTTCCCGGACCGCTGTACTACGTGCTCTGCTCGCAGGTGTCGTTTCACCCGGCAGGTTTTTCCTGGCGGTGTAACAGCACCCGCGTGCAGAGCACGTTGGATGCACCAGCACAACTCTGAATGTGCCGGTGCATCCGACATCCCCATCCCCATTCAGCCCTATGGGACAGAATGGGGATTGGGACGCCCTTGATTCCGGCACCCGCAAATGGGCAATTACCGGGTCCGCCGAGGTCTGCATGACCCGGTTCTTGCCCATTCGCAGGTGCCATAAAAAATGCAACTCCGGCGGCAGCCATGCCGTTTTTAACGGCACGGCTACCGCCAGAGTTGTAATGAGGCCCAATGTCTTTGATAATGATTACGTTCCCCCACCCCTCTCTGCAATGCTGGAGGCACCATTTGGCCATTGTTTTTATACTCTTTAAGCAACACCACCATGTCATCGAAAGGGGTTGGTGAGAATGTACTGGTAGATCGTCAAGATCAACACGCACTTTCTCCATACCAGATAAAACTGCAGGGACTAATGCTACATTTACCCCCTTTTTACTTTACTGGCCAAAAAAGGTGTTAAGGTTAAGGGAAGGTTTGAAATTAGGAACATTTAGGCCAGTAATAGAGCAATGAGGAGGGTGAGTGTCCACAGAAACCAATAAGTTGTACCCAGCCTCTTGGGTAATAGCCCTTGGCAGTGCAATGCAGCAAATATCTCCCTTCAAAGGGACTTATTCCTTGGAGGGCTCACACTATCAAGCCATTTCAATTATCCACCAAGAGGGACATGCAGAAAAGCTGCTCAATCGGATGATTGCTCTCCATGGCCACATAGGTGAATGGGGCCCTGTTGCCTACTCTTGTTATAGTTGATACTGCTGCTGTCCCTGTCATTCTGCATCAATAAATTATCACAATAGAGATTAGTGTATGACAAAGACTCAAAGGCATGTACACCCCGCACATTGCCCTAGCTGAGAGCCTCCCTGCCATCATTCCTGGGCTCAGAGGAACCTTTTTAGTTTGAGCTATTATTAAAGCACCACCTATACACTGAAACTATTGTCTTGAAGTACAACTAGGAGGGAGATGGAATGTGAGGAGCAACAAACTGCTTGTTAGTTTTGGCTATTAAGTGGTGCTCAAGTGCCACCTATAAGTCAACATAATGCCTTGGAGCGCAGCTGGAAGGGAGATGGGCTGTGAGAAGAGATGCACCGCTTGTAGGTGTGTTGTGGTTGTTCACCCATCCATTGACTGCCCATGGCCATGCTACTCTTTATGTTAATTACCTCCCACTACCTGCCCCTGGCCACCCAAAACACATCTTCCTGCGCTCTATTTGAGCTAGTTTTATCAAGCAGTAAATTCACACTTTGTACTGTGAGTGCTTGCAAGTGTTATTTCAAATCAGTCTCCAGAGAATGTTTTCCTTTATTGTGCATATACATGAGCTACTGGTGTAATAAAAATCTCTTAACCAAGTGTGCCTTTAGCTACTTGATTTATAATAGGTAAGTGTGTCCTTGCACTGAGGTCCTTTTAAAAAAGCATTGTCAAAGTCAACGTTTTTGGCTTGTGTTTAGGCATTTGCCAGGCACAGCTTTTAATTTCAAGGTTACACAAACAATGTTGCAGCTGTTACCATCTTAAGGGTGGGTAGCACCATTATGGCAGTGCCTGACATATTACTATAACATGCCTACACAAAAGCCAAAATTGTTCTATTGGTTTAAGTTTTATTTATTCAATCTGTTAAACTAAAGTATGTCATGATAATTCAGTAAAATAATAAAAATCGCCTCAGATTCACGGCTGAAAGGATCTGAGAACTTACAAGAAACTATACTTGGCAGCAGTATAGGGAGTCAGGAGTCTTAATGCCTTCATCAGACTACCAGCCTCTCCTACTCCCTTACTATTCAAATATTCAAATATACAGAAAAAAGCAAGGGTCACTGCACACCTGATTCACGAGTACAACAGGGAGTTGGTCATCAAAAGGCGAAAACTGAGAAAACTGAAGAGGCAAGCGATTAACTTAAAAACAAACGATGCTGAGAAAATCTTTTTGGAAGAACAAAAAAGATACAAGTCATGGCTAAGATTCCACAGATTTGCTCTATATCAACAAGACGCCAAAGAAATGTTAAGGAAACTGGCGGACAAAAACTCTGGCGCTTTATGGCAACTGATAAGAAATAATGACAATCCCTCGACCCTTCTACCAACTAACTGTGTCGCGGAGGACGTCGGGAAATCTCACTTCTCTACCATTTTCAAGCTCCCCAAGCAGAAATCAGTCATTACGGAAGAACCCTCCGAAGTTACCACCTGGGAAGACTTCTCTGATATCGACGACATTGTGATAGCCATAAAAAGGCTAAAACCCTCAACAGCACCCGGACCCGATGGAATTACCAACATCGATTTGAAAAACCATCCGATAGAATGGGCCTCCTTTATCAGCCAAGTTTTCAAAAAACTGTACCCTGTCTAGAACAATTCCCGGCTCTTGGACCACCTCCGTGGTCGCCCCCATATACAAGAAAGGAGACAGGGCGGTCCCTGTAAACTACTGCCCAATTGCTCTGCTAGACACGATCGGAAAGATCTATGGTTCGTTCCTACAAAGGAGCTTTCAAACATGGGCAAAATCTTCTTAATGCAACAGCCCTTTCCAAGCGGGCTTCATGAAGAACTGTGGAACTACAGTGAACATCATGATCCTTAGTATTTTAAAGAACAAACTCATGGAAGGATCAGGAAAGGTTTTCCTCGCTTTTATCGACCTCACCCAGGCATTCGACCAAATTGACAGGGAGATGCTACGGTCAAAATTGGCCTCCTGGAACTGCCCGAACACAATTCTGGACCCTGTCAAAGCCATTCACACCGGAACCTCAATGAGAGTTAAACGGACCCAAAAAGGCCTTCTCTCCGATGAAATACTAACATTCCAAGGAGTTAAGCAAGGATGTCCCCTTGCACCTGCCCTGTTTATCTCCTTTCTAGGCGATTACAAAGAGAGTGCAAATCATACAAATAAGATCTTTTCTGCCAAAAATTGGCCAAACAGCCTTGGCTCGACTTCTTTATGCTGATGACATTATCCTCCTCGACCAGACAGAAATCGGCCTCCTAAGACAACTGGATAACCTGGCCTCTTACATATCTGCAAACAATCTGGAGATAAATAAGGAGAAAACGAAAATCTTGATAATGGAAAAACCACCCAGAAAGAAGTGAAAAAAATGGAGCTGGCACATTGAAAAAGCTTCCCTGGAGGTAATCAAAAACTTTAAATACCTGGGAGTGATGATTGACAGTTCCAAAACAGAAGTATCAATGCAAAAGCACCTGTGGGAAAAAACACGGAAGCTAACAACTCAGGCTCGGATCATCGACAGGAAATATGGTCGGTTCTCACTGCTACCGGTGCTAAAATTCTATAAAGGGAAAGTGGTGCCGTGCCTGGTCTACGGAGGAGAAGCTTTGCCCATGATCCCATCAACAATCTGGCAAAAACTAGAGGGGTAATTCTGGCGGAAAGTTCTCCAATTTCCAAATTCAACATCGATCGCAGCCATCAGAAGAGAATTGGGCATACGCTCCCTGAAAGCAGTAAAAGAGGCAGGAGAATGGCCCTTTTCAGAAAAGTGCTCATATCTGAATCTCCACCGTTATACAACCTGATAAAACTGGAAATGAATAACGATAGCTGCAAGATGTTGACTGCATGGGAGACCAAACAAAGAACAAGCCTGGCTAACATTGCATGCATAGAAGAGATACTGACTCAAAATTCAACCAAAGTCAAAAAGAAAATGGACCAAGAAGACTGGATTGAAACCCAAACAATTACAGAAAAAAACAAATTACTGGTGCATCTCCCTCCTCAAGCAAAAAAATTGCACGCCACGACTGAAATCATCAAAAGATTTCCAGACAGAGCTCTTCGCTCAACTTTCCTAAGGGCAAGGCTGAACTTATTGCCAACTAACGAAGTTCGGGCCATCAGGGGGCTTTCTACGACAAACCATTGTCGCCTGTGCAAAGTTTCATCAGAAAAGGAGTCAGTGAAACACCTTCTGCTAAACTGCTCTGAGACTATCAAATGGAGAAGAGCGTTCCTCGGCCCTCTACTTAAAGCATTCTCTTTGTTTGAAGAAGAAGTGTGGTGGTCCCGTCTAATGAGTGGCTCAAAATCTTCATGGTCCCTAGCAACGGCATAAATCCTAAAAGCCGCCTTGGACGAATGCGCTAATCAAGAGACGGAGCAACTTACAGTGAGCTTGGCCGACTAGTCAGGTGCAACGTCTAAAAGCAACGGACTCAAAACAGATAAATCAATAAAGAGCAACTAAAGAAAAAAAGAAAGAAAGAATAAAGAAAGGAAGAGAAAATCATTTTGCAAAATCATAAATTGATAAAAGCAAAAAAAAAAAAAAAATATTGCATTTTTATACCCTACTTCATGCAAGATTCCGCTAGCTTCTAAGCACTGTAACAATCACCAACCTCTATGGGTCTCAATTGACGGAACAAAAGGCTTGCAACAGACCTGGTGGCATTAAACTATGTGACTGTATTCTCATCTCTTACACTTATTTCAGAGGTATAAACCAATATTGTGTGATCTGTTAGAGCAAATGCACATATTGGCTGATTGTTTGATTAAATACAACATAATACCACACATTTTTGGAGAAGCATTTCACCTTGGCATTATTTCTAAGAAAAAAGCTACTGTGAGCAGCCGATTTGAAAGCAATGTGCATATACTCCAGCCAAGTGGTTTGAAAGGACAATATGCTGGCTTGGAAGAACCCATACAAACTCAAGTGAATGAGCTCATATGGAAACCATGCCACGTGCAAGTCACACTCAACAAAATATTGTACAAAACCAGAAAGAGCGACACATGGGAAGAAGGCACAAGTACTGAAAAAACATCTGCTTAAATGTCTAAACCACGAGATTATTTTCTTCAAAATACTGCTTCATTAACTCAAGTACTGGCAAGGCTGTGGCTCAATGAAATTAGGCTGCATGGTATTAGGTGATCACATGTCAGCATGCACATGTAAACAACCTGGATATTTTTTTTTTTTTTTTTTATTTGATTTAATTGTATAATACAATTTTTACAAAAATAAAGATACAATCCTCCCATTAACTGTTCGAATTTCACAAACGGAACGGCACAGAGTTTTACTTTAACCTGTGTTACAATCACACGTAGTTCCATCTCTGATTCTACACCGGGATCACGAACACGGTCCGCGACCCCCACCGGAGTGGCGAGGTAAGGACACCCATCTGGCTATCCTGCCCATCCGTATCTGCGGTCAGGTAAGCAGGCCGATCTCTCGAAAAAACCCTACCACTGCGATCACCCAAATAGTCTTTTCCCCACTTATGAGCCGGCACCACCATTCCTCTTCCTCATAGACATATAGGTTTTTGAACAAGTGTCCGAGGTGTCTCTGGCGGGGGCTCGTGACGCCTAAGCAGTTGAGCAGGAGGTATCTTATGGTTTCAGCCATCTCTATCTTCGTGCAGAATCTACATGCTTCGTCCGGGACCAATTTTCTACGGAATAGGACTTCCCTTGTGTGAAGAATATTAAGACGGATTCTTAAAAAGTTCATCCTGAGTTTAGAATCCGGTCCTCTTAATAAGTAAGGTTTGAGCTCGTTCACTTTAGACAGCTGAGAAGGAGGATCTTTGAACAATTTTGAGGCGGCAGCTTTTTCCAAAGTGTCGATCCAGTCTTGATTTAGAAGTCGAGATTTCACCTTGGCGGGGTTGTTAATTAGTTCATCTTTAGAACTTCCAGCATTCTCTAAGATTGATTCGATCTTTGCCATCCAACTTGTGAGCATTTTACATGATCCAGACCGGATTTCGTACTGGATTTCTTGCATGATCCGTGGGGGGCTTGGGAGTAGGCACTTTCGAAATAACATTGCTTCGTTACGAGAGACGATAGAGGTCAAAGATTGTAAGGAAAGTTCCCTTCTTATTATCACCATTGGTAGCGAATCAGGAAGGTTAAGGACCTTTCTCCAATAAAAACCTTCCACTTTTAGCCAGAAAGATGTTGGCAGGTTCGGTAGGGCTTCTGCTCCATACGTGAGTGTCGGGATCACTTTGGCCTTGTAGAAGGTTATCACAGGGGCCATGGTGAATTTTCCATATTTTTTCAATATTGCCCGAGATTGAGAGGTGAGAAGTCTCGCCTTGGTCATAATGTTCTCCTGCATCAATTTTTCCTTGCAGTTCTTGTTGATAATCACTCCCAAGTATTTAAAGCTGTCTACCAATTCGATTTTGATGTTATTTACCGCCCATGTGAATTTCTCTGACTTCCTTTCATTTCCTCCCAAAGTCATGATTTTGGTCTTTTCCAAATTCATCAAGAGGTTGTTCTCTTTGAGGTAGGAATCGAGGTTATTTATCTGTCTCTGGAGGCCGATAGGAGTTACATCAAAGAGGATTATGTCGTCCGCATATAGCAAGCGTGAAATTTTGCCGGCTCCCAATGTCGGGGGGAACATCCGGACTCTAGCTTCGAACTCTTTGAAGTCAGCCGTATATGCGTTATACAGGGCGGGAGCTAGAGGGCATCCCTGCTTTACCCCTCTTACTGTCTTCATCCAGGTAGATAACAGGCCTTGGTTGTTGAGCCGGACACATATTGTGGTTTCCGTATATAAGGCCTTTATGGGTTCCAGTATCCTTGGGGGGCAGGCGTGGAGTTGTAATTTATCCCATAATCGTTGCCTGTCTACCCGGTCAAAGGCCTGGACCAAGTCGATGAATGCCATATAGATCTTGGGGCTGCCCTCGAATACCTTGGCTTTTAGTGTGCTCACTGCCAGAACATTAGCCAAAGTGCCGACATTTTTCACGAAACCCGCCTGGAAGGGATCCGACAGGCCTGTCGCCGAGATCCAGTTGCTAAAGTTGTCCAGGATTAGGGCACCAAAGAGCTTTCCTATGGAGTCTAGTAAGGCGATGGGACGATAATGTGAAGGGTTGTCTTTAGATCCTTTTTTGAAAATAGGGACCAAAATCGCTTTCTACCAGGATGATGGAATAGTCGAGAGTCTGATACAGTTTGAGAAAACTTCCTGGATGAAAGGGGCCCAAAATTCCAATTTGTTCTTTATGTCGAAATTGGTTATGCCATCGGGTCCTGCCGCTCTGGATCCATTGAGCTGAGTTATTTTCCCTTTAATTGTGTTCAGGTCCGTTGGAATTTCCCACAGTTCTCCTGAACTAGGTGTCCAGTTCTCTATTACCTTATCCCGGACTCCATATAGGTTTTCAAAGTGGGATATCCAGGATTTTTCACTGATTGTATTTTGTAGTGCCTGGTTCACTAGTTGAGAGTCACCTTTAATCAATGACCAGAAGTCGCGTACCTTTTTACCACTAATAGCACTCAGCATGTTTTCCGCATCTAACTGGTACCTATTTGCTTTAGTTGACTTCAGCCAGACTTTGTAGGCTTTTACTGCAGTAGCGGCTTCAACCTTCTTGCTCGGTGACATTGTTTTTGCTGCCTCCCGTTGCAGCTTTCTGACCCCCTTTCTTCGGATAACTAGCTGTTCATTGTAAGTGTGAAGTGGGGCTTTAATTCCGTGTTTTAGCACCTTTTTTTTTTCCGGTTGTAGGCTGTCAGAAGGGGCAGATATTCGATCCTGATTGCTGGGCTTAGCTGCTTAATCAGCTTGCGCTCCTTGTATTGGTTAGTTATTTTGGAAATGGCCACTTCCGACAGTCTCAGTCTTATCCCACTTTGGTTTACTAGCAGATCCTGTGCGCCGTACTCCGCCTTTCTTCTCCGTGACTTCCACGAGAAAGTTAGTAAATTGTGATCGCTATGCTGTGTTCTTATAGTTATAAGGGATGAGCACATCGGCAGGAGGCTCTTGGACACCTGGATGTAGTCAATTGTAGCCGCTTGATTTCCTCTTTCCCAGGTTGGGATATCTTCAGTCTTCTTATCGGCCCTTTGCCCAAGGATGTGCATCTCTCTTGTGTCTAGGAAGTTGTGCCACATGCTGTTTCTATCTTGGGGCTCTTTGAAATCAAGAGTTAGGTCCATATTCAAATCTCCCACGATGATCACATCGCTGGAGGTAGATGATATTAGAAAGTCATCTATTAGGCTCTCAATTTGTGCGAGGAAAGAGTCATTGTTCACTCGCTTTGGGTTCCAATATACATTAATCAGAAGAATTTCTGATACATGATTGGGGTCCGGAGGGTCTTTCGGCCTTTCCCACTCCAAAAGCGTAGCTAAAAAAAATTCTGAAGCCACGAGTGTCTTGGATAGTGATAGCCCAGAGCCCGCTCTTAGGGCCGTAATGAGGCCAGATCTAGGCCTACCTCTCTCCTCTCTAAGGGCGGGTGAGTGTGCCATTTGAAAACCGTCCAGCGTTGGTGGCTCCATTAGCCACGTTTCCTGCAAACATAAAACGTCGAAGCTCCCCAAGTTGACATCTGAAGAGACCGTAAGATGGCTAAAGCCTCTGGTGTTCCAGGATCCCAATTTCAGTGATGTCTCCGGGACTTCCATAGAGATCGATACTTTCTCTGAAAAGTCACCGGAAAGGACGTCTAGTGGCTACTTCCCGTCAACTTGAGAGTGAGGAGGGTACTTGTTATTGTTTCTCCTTCCATCCCCATCCGGGTAGATTTTCCCTGAAAAATTTCTGCCTAGCTGAGATATTTCATCGGCTTGCTCCACACGTTGAAAGATTCTTTGGGTGGTATTTCGTGTCGAGAAAGGAACCCGGAGAGGACTTCTCTCCTCACTCCTTCTCCTTTCTGTGTCGAGTCGATTGTTCAAATTGTTAGGGGCTCTCTGAGTCCGGTTTCCCTCATGTTTACTAAACATTTGAGGCCTTGTGGGAGTTTTGTAAGGTGACAAGTCTCGATCATAATCCTGGTGTCTGGGTCGATAGTGGGACCGCTCCTGTAGAGGCGAGGTCGTTGTTTTGCCCTCCATAGCATTTGACAGGTCAAAGCCCAGATTATGTAATCTGTCTCTTGCATTCCAGATTTCATCTTGAATATAGTTCGATCCAATATGTAAGAACGAACTATCAGTTCTTCCATTAGGCTTCGGTTCCAAAATATTTATGTCTTTTGTGACATCAATATGGGGTAACCGACTCTCCTGGAATAATTTGAGTAGGGCCTTTCGATTTAATATCCAACTATCCTGTCTTTTTTGTGTTCTTTGGAGTTTAAATGTTCTTGTCATCGTTTTTCTTTGTCCAAGCAGTGGTGGGCTGTTGAGGCGAGTAAATCTGCCCTCCCGTCGACCTGTGCCCGACAAAGTGTGGATTCTAGATCTATAATGGCGTTTGGGTTTATCCAAGGAAGGGCTCCTGTACTTTCTGCTCTCTTGTTGAACCCAGGGGTTTTTCGCCCCGGGGGAGCTGTGACTTTGATGTGGATCTCGGGGGCGGGCTTCCACTTGATTTCTCCCATGATGTCTCTTACCCAGTGCTGGGCCTAGATTCTTACTTACTCTTCTCTGGAGCAAAGTGGTTTTTACCACAGCCCGCGGAGAAGTCGAGGGAGAGTCGAGAAGCAAAGCCTTTGATTTTGGTTCGTCCTTTTCTCCATTATCACGAGTTTCCGGTTTTTTTCTTTTTTGGGCCAACGCTTGGGGAATTTCTGATTCTGATTCCTCAACCATGTAAATGCTCATATTCAGTAGATCGATTGAGCTACTGGAGCCCTCTCGCGATCTTTCTAAGCTCCGAGAGGTCAACCGCGTCTTTTCCGCGGGTTTTAGTTTGAAGACTTGACGATTTTGTGTTGGTGGAGTGGTTTTTCCTTCATTCCTCAAGTCCTTATTCTCAGGTTTAGCCTTTTGTGTAGGCTCTCGCTGGGACTTATTTTTCAGAACTTTCTTCCCCTTAACGACTGGATTGTTTTGGCCTTTATGTTGGAAAATTTCAAAGGTAGATGGAATTTTCATTGTGGAGAAATCTACTGGTTTCACAAATGGTTGAATTGCTGCGTTTTCTGGGAGAGTGAATTGCCACTGATCCATTTTTCTTTCCTGATTTACTGGCAGATCTACTCAGAGACTGGCCGTCCGTTGTGTTATATTCCAGATGGTCAACAGTTTTCACCGGGGGGGGGTCTCTCTATAAGCCGTGCCACCCCTCAATGTCCCCTTCCCCCCCACAACCTTGGGTCGTCACAAGGGGTTCAATCGTCCCAGGTCGATCTATAGTTTGTGTTCCTTGGGTGTTTGTTTGCCAGTTTGCCAAACTTAGATTGGGAATGACTGACCTTTCTGCGGGCCCTGATCAATTCTCAACACTAGAGACTTCCTTGTCATCACCTTTATGATGTTGGTGTGCAGTGATGAAGCCCTCTAGAAAGGTCAGTTTAGTATGCATATGCGTAATCAGAGTAGTTTGGTCTTTTAGAGTGTCGCTGATTGCTTCATATAATTTCCCAAACGGGGCCAATGCAATGGTAACCGAGGACAGCATTTCAAGCACTTGACTAGGAGCATTTTCACCTTGGCATCTAGGAGCCAGCAGAGGGCCCAGATCTTTGGAATATCTCGAGCTTGTATCATTTGAAGGGACATCCCCTTCAGTTTGTGATTCTGGACTAATCGCTATAGGTTGAGAGATTCGTGAAGCAGGAGCTTTGGGCAATGCAGGAGGGCCCTTATCCGAAGCTCGGGGCAGATGTATCTCCCCTGTTGGGGTTTCCAGCATGCCCAAGCCCACTACTTTCTTCCTCGTATCAAATAAGTTGTCAGTAGACAGGGTCACGCTTCCAGGGGTGCCGCTTCCCACTGGTATTGTCTTGGCATTTAGCTGAGTTATGACTAGCTCTTTATTCAACCAATCGCTGGGTGCAAGACCAGAACCGGGTACTATGCTGCCCTTCCCGGTTACTGCTTCTGCACCCATGCTAATTGGGTTCAGGGTCCGGTTCCCTTGAGTCGGCTGATGTGGTGAATTATTTGCCACTTTCTCTGGCTGGAGAGTTATCTTAGGGGGAGGGTTCAAATGTAAGAAATGCATTGCTCTGTCTTCCACTATAGCCAGCAGTTCTGCATCTGAAATGTCTTGACGTACTGCTTCCTCCATTCGTGTTTTTTTCCCAAAAAACTCTTTCAGAGTTGGTTTCGATTTTATACCTTGAAAAGAAGGGTGTTTTTTCCCCCCCACCTGCCCTCTTTTATATGGGGGTTTAGCCCTTACCGCTCTGCGAGAGGACATCTTGTGGCTGCCTGCCGCCATTTTCGGCGAGTTGCCTATTATCTGGTCGGTATTTGTTACTGTATCCACCACGTCTGTTCCGAGTGGTGGGATGATGTTGGATAAGAGTGGGGGGGGATCCTTTACGCCGGTGTTCAACGCTGGAGTTACCAGCCGCGGAGGGGAAGCGCAGATTTGATCGCCTCATCTTCTAAAACGGACCCCGCTGTCTCCCACCCCTCTTTTTCTACCTCTCCCACCTTACCCACAAGTTCGCCCAAGACTTGGGGAACTGATAGTAGAACAGCTGAGTCCGGGGGTGTTCTTAACTCCTCCTCTCCCTCTGTGTTGTGTATCATGACCACTATCCGCTTCTCCTGGGGTGCGGAGGAAAGTGGCTCATTGATGCCCCCTGGACTTAGTACTTTCTCCACAAGGGAGTCCAAAGATTGGGGCAAATGCCAGGACCCCATCCCCATCGTCTCCCGTGCGGGCGACTTAGGTTGCTCGAGGCAGTCTCCTTCCGCTCCTTCAGCGCACAATGGGGCTATTACCGGGTTTATTATTCTTCCACACCCGATTTCTCGGCCCTGAGCTATAGGGGTGGATGATGTGACTGTAGGTGTAGGGGGGGACACAGGACACATCGATGTGGCTGTAACAGCTTGCGGGTTTTCTGAGACTCGTCCCGCAATCGGCGCTGTTTTAGCCGGCACACCTTCCACGCCCTGAGATTCAGTAGGAGGGAACCTAAAGTCACTTACTTCGTTCATCTCAGCAGGCCAGATAGTGTTTACCTGAACTTCTTTTCCCGCGTGTTTTATTCGGGAAATCCGCTGCAATCTCAGGGTTGCCAGTTGCTCCACAGTTTCTGGCGAGGTTACACAATCCTTGTTGTTGCACGGTGGCGGTGGCGGACGGGGTTTGCCGTTTCTTAATACGCGCTTGTCCTGGGCCTCTACCCCAAGTTTCCGCTTTGCGTGCTCCTCTATAGCTGCCATCCGCCGGGCCTGACGGGCGATGGATCAATGTGCAAGCGAGGTGCGTTCGTCACGAGGTCGTCAGGCAGTCACACTGGCCCGCGGACTGCTGACTGCCCTTGTCAGTCCCTTCGCGGTCCGCTTCGCGGAGGGCTGGATGTTTGTAGAGTGGAGGGCTCGGGACACGCCTCTGAGCACACGCCTCCAACAGTAGAACCAGAAAAAGTACTCGAACACCAGCACAGCGTGCTGGTACTGCTGACTGCCCTTGTCAGTCATTTCGCGGTCCGCTTCGCGGAGGGCTGGATGTTTGTAGAGTGGAGGGCTCGGGACACGCCTCTGAGCACACGCCTCCAACAGTAGAACCAGAAAAAGTACTCGAACACCAGCACAGCGTGCTGGTACTGCTGACTGCCCTTGTCAGTCCCTTCGCGGTCCTGGATATTTAAACATGCTTGCATTTCTGTGGGCGTTTCATTGTGCTTGGCTGATTGCATGGTTAGATGACCAGAGTGATGGGGCGAGAGAAAGGAAGGCAGGGAAATATCATAGAAGCATTCATCTAATGTGCTCTTAGATCTAATTTGATGTGGGAATTCAGACGTATTAGGTCTATGACAAAAACCAATACATTGGTTCTTGGTTAATATGGTTTACCCATCATTTACAAAAACGTAATGCATTTATACTGAACATTACAGGCCACACATAAAAAAAACACAAAAAAACACTGCTATTAAGCAAAATAGAACAAAACCAGAGGCACTCCACTGCAATACAGCTTTTTTCGTCTAAAGTTTTGAAAATTAAAGTTATTGTATATTCATCTTGTTTTATTTGTGTTATCAGAAAGGTGCATAGTGCTTAAGTAGTTTCCACATAGAATATTGCACACAAGTAAATAAAGTTACTATGGTCTAATACGTGCAAATTGCACGCAAAAAAACTATACAAGTAGGCAAATGCCAAATGACTTACCAAGTTCGTTTATTAGTTTCAAGGAGAGCATGTAAATGTTGTCAAAGTACCTGGAACAAATTCATAATCAACCATGCGTATTGTGTTCCAGCAATTCATTAGGTAAAGAGACATTCAAACCCTCACCAAACAGTGGTCAATTGGAACGACTACTAATAAGCTGCAGCACTATTCCGATGTCTTGTTTAAGCCAGTTTGAGGAAGACTGCTTAGCAGTCACCTACGCCAAGAATAACAACACTTTTTATTTCAGCACTAAAAAGAGCGAATAATCTGGCCGGAAGAGCAATGTAGGAACACAATAGTACTATTATGACTTTAAACTAGCCAATCCGTGCGGGTGTGACAGCCAAGCTATGCCTTGGGGCTTATTTAGTCACTGTATGCACACACTTTCTTTAAAGGTTGACAATGCCGTACCAGTAATACAAGGCAACTCCTGTGAACTGAATGGCTTTGGAATCCTTCATCTCTACAGGTAACAAGGCTAGTTTTTCTGTGTTAATGAAGGCTGGAAATGTGTACCATTCGCCCACTTGCTCGTGGTGCCCAACACAATTACCATGGCCCTCATTACAAGTCATGCGTTAAGGGTTTAACGGCGCCGTTAACCCTTAACGCCTGATTCACACTTTAACGCCTGCTTTTTGCAGGCGTTAAAGTCCAAGGCGCTAAGCGACCTTGGTGCTAATTACGGCACCGTAATTTACGGTGCCGTAATTAGCGCCTTCCCCATCCCCATTATGCCCTATGGGGCAAAAATGGGAATGGAGAAGGGCAAATGGTGAATGGGGAATTACCGCCCCACTCACCTTGGAATGGGGCGGTAATTCCGCCATCCACCATGCCGGACTCCGGCATGGACCATGGTGCTAATAGCACCATGGTCCAGCGCCGGACTTGTAATGAGGGCCCATGTCTTTAAAGGCTCCCTACCTAAAGGACTTCAGGAAGTAATTCAAGACTACTCTTATAAAACTCGTCAACCACAGTTCTGGGATCCCAGCATTGCATCCTTCCCTGCCTCCTCTTTATAGGACCTACTGCTCTGTTGCACCCTTGCCTTTACTGTATAGCACTCCTTTGCTCAAGAGTACAACAGTAATGCTTGCACTATAAAATATCACAGACATACAGGAAATGAAGGCCATCAACCAGAAATAAAAAACATTAGCTAAGCCAACAGTTTTGATTTTTGTGTAAGCATCACAAACGTGAGCGAATGTACACGTTATGAACATTTCTATAGCATGAGCTATGGGCCACGCAGAAGGCCACCCACCTTGCTATTGTGCATGCCATTAGGCCTTATGTGAAGATGACAAAGGTATAGATGAGCTTCTGAGAGCAGTCAATGAAGAGATATAGAGTAGATACCTGAAGCATTTAGCATATGAAGAGTGCAAAACCTGTTGTGACTAGTGTGCAGCAGAGCATTAGAAAGTAGCATACATTCGTAAATAAACGAAGGAGACACATGGCACTTCCTAAAGTGGAAAAGCTGTTCAGAAAAATATAGCAGACAATAGTTATAGGCGACAATAGGGCATATATATAAATCTGTGTTGGGAAGCTAGTGAGTAGCAACTGAGGTTAGTGCCATTACAGAACAAAATGCATCTCAAAAGAGCAGTCTTTGCCATAGTTAGAAATTCAAGCTGCAGAGAAACATTCAGATTTCTGTTAGCACGATACACTCCATTTCTGCGTGTTTTAGATGCTGCAAGAGGCAAGGGCAGAGCGCTTGGGGAAGGAGCGAAAAACCGTCGAGTAATTGGTCAGAAGCATAGGGTGTAGCAGGTTCCCAAGCCTTAAACAAGAGAAATTATAACAAGTAATGTTCTTACACACTAGACAAGGCTTGTAAGGTGAAGGCCACAGTTTGGTGAGAATGAGGTAGTGCTGAAATTTGATCAGGCAGGAGACACTGCCCATTGGTGGAAAATGGTCACCTAGATTGAAGCTATAAGTATCAAGTGAAAAGGACACTAAGACTAAGGATATTGGGAACAGTGATTCGTGACAACAGAAGCAAGGAGACACTTGATCAAGGCAGGCAATATAGTAGGGGTCCATTGGAGGGATAAATATATTTGCTGCCTCCCTAAAACAAATATGTTCACAAGATCCACAACAACCCACACATACCCAAACATATATCACACGGCCTGTGGTAGCAGCCATGTAGTTATGATTAAGTTGCTCAACTCATAGGAAGACCACTTTTTGGGCGACTTATAAATTCGCTCTCCCTGGATGAATCGCCAAACTTTGCAAAAAGAGTATATGGCATACTCTGAATTTCTTTGGTAAGTTTGGTGAGATTTCGACAAGGGGGGGGCAAAGATATAGGGGGTCCCGCATTTTTTTTTCTATAGACTGAATGTGGAAAACCTTTGCTCATGCGTATAGCCCAAACCGCTGGACGGATGTTCACCAAATTCGTGGCAGGAGCGGCAGCTTGTTCCAGAAAGCATGCTTTTGTAAATTTGGTGAAAATCTTTTTTTTTTAAAACAGGTATAATGTTGGTCCAGAAAAATGTGTGATATCTGGCTCTGCTCAGCGGACCCATTTTCCTGTTTGCTCCACGGACAGGACCTGATGTCCGGCAGACATACAACGTGCCCGCTGATTGACTAGAAGGAAGCGTGATGTGCGTCATCATTTTCCGAAATGCACACCATCTTGTATCTGTGGATATCCCCGAATAACGCAGCGGTGACAGGGGCTCGAAAACATGCTTTGGGGCATCTGGTGGTGGGAAGAGGGGCTGAAAAGGGTGGTGGAGTGAAAGATTGTTCATAGGATGTATTTGTTTAGGTGGAAGAAGACAATGTTGTGTCTGCGGCATCCGCGAACACCGCAGCAGTTTGCGCATAGCTCCTCAGGCAAGCAGCTTCTGCAGTGACTGCAGGCAGCCTTCATTAGGGTAGGGGAGTGGATTGTAGATGATATGAGGATGTTTGTATAGGCTGTATTATGCTGTGGTGTGTCTGTCAAGCCGCTAGACTCTTGGGTGCATGGTCAGAGGCCAGGCACAAGAGAGTCTGCCCACTGGTTGCAAGAACTGCAAAAGTATGTGTACAGATGTGGACAGGGCCTTAGGCGGCTGACTTATGTGTGTGGGTTGTGGCCAGTGTGCAGATTATTTGGTGCATGGCTGTGTTATGCTGTGGTGATTGTGAGCAGCTATTAGAGTCTTTGGTGCATGGCTGGAGGTGATGCAATTAGGAGTTCAGGAGTGTGCCCACTGGTTGAAGTACTTTAATGGTATGTGTAGAAAAGGGGACAGGGCCTCATGTGGCTAGCTTATTGGATTGAAGAGTGTGCTGACTGGTTGTACGTACTGGAATACTGTATGTATAGAAGTGGACAGGGTCCCACGTGGCTGGGTTATGTGTGTGGGTTGTGGCTAGTGTACAGATTGTTGGGTGCTTGGCTGTGTTATGCTTTGGTGATTGTGACGAGGTACTAGAGTCTTGGGTGCATGGATGGAGTGATGCACTCAAGAGTCCTGGAGTGGGCCCACTGGTTGAAGTACTCTAATGGTATGTGTAAAAAAGTGGACAGAGCCTCAAGTAGCTGGCTTATTGGATTGAAGAATGTGGTGACTGGTTGTACGTACTGGAATACTCTATGTATATAAGTGGATAGGGCCTCCGGTGGGTGGCTTATGAGTGTGTATCGTGGCCAGTGTACAGATTGTTGGGTGCATGGCTGTGTTATGCTACAGTAGTTGTGACCAGCTACTAGAGTCTTGGGTTCTTTGCTGAAAGTGATGCACTCAACAGTCTAGGAGTGAGTTTGTCCACTGGTTGAAGTACTGGAATACTATGTGTACAGAAGTGGACAGGGCCTCAAGTGGATGCCTTATGAGTTTGGGTTTTGGCCACTGCGCAGATTCTTGGGTAGTTTACTGCATTATGATGTATAGTTTGTGGGCAGTTAGTAGAGTCTTGGGTGCAGAGGCCATGCATCCAAGAGTCTGTCCATTGGCTGGAAGTACTATAATAGTATGTGAACTGAAGTGGATAGAGCTTCAGGTGGTTGTGTTATGTTTGTGGGTTGTGGTAAGTGGGCAGATGTTTGCATGCATGGCTGTATTATGTTGCTCTGGTTGTGGCCAGGGCCTAGACTCTTGGGTGCATGGCCAGAGGCCATAGGCCATAAAGTCTATATACAGCCATGTAGTCAACATTGTGATACTGGTGTATGGATTGCACAAATATGTGTACTGAATGGAATGTGCAGATTACAAAGAAGTATGATACCAATAATGGTATACTTACTGTTTGTATTGTTGAGGGTCTATGCAGTTTTGATTAAGTTTGGGCCTCATCACGAGTTGGGCGATAATGCCGGCGCTAATAGCGCTGGCGCTATCTGCCCTACCGCCAAACCCACCGGCGCCATTAGCGGCGGATCACGGGTTTGGCGGATTTGGAAATCCCCATTCCCCATTGAGCCCATTCGGGAATGCCCCATTCCCCATTGGGCTCAATGGGGAAATTTTGCACTCATACCGCCTGCGGATTTCCTGCCGGGGGTATGAGTGTGAATTTTTGGCGGATTTCCCCCCAGCTCAGAGCTGGGGAGAAATCCGCCGAAGCCCTGATTTGGCAGACCCTTAAATCCAGCGGTAACAGCACCACCGCCGGATTTTAAGGTTCCCGCCAAACTCGTGATGAGCCCCTATGTCTAGAAAAGTGTACAGGGCCTTAGGTGGCTGGCTTATTGGATTGAAGAGTGTGCTTACTTCTTGTACGTATTTGAATACCATGTGTACGGAAGTGTACAGGGCCTCAGGTGGTTGGCTTATGTGTGGGGCTTATGGTAGTTTATAAATTGATGGGTGCATGGCTGTATTTTGCTGTGGTGATTGTGACGAGGTACTAGACTTTTGGGTGTATGGCTGTAGGTCATGTATTCAAGAGTCTGTCCATTGGCTGAAAGTAGTGTAATGGGACGTAATTGTGGCAGTCAAGATTTCAAGAGTGTGCCCACTGGTTGAAGTACTGTAATAGTATGTGTAGAAAAGTGGGCAGGGCCTCATGTGGTTGGCTTATTGGAATCAAGAGTGTGGTGACTGGTTGCATGTACTGGAATAAGGTATGTATAGAAGTGGACAAGGTCTCAGGTGGCTGGCTTATGTGTGTGGGTTGTGGGCAGTGTACAGATTGTTGGGTGCATGGCTGTGTTATGCTACAGTGATTGTGCCCAGGTACTAGAGTAATGGGTGCATGGCTGGAGGTGATGCACTGAAGAGTGCAGGAGTGTGCCCACTGGTTGAAGTATTGTAATGGTATGTGTAGAAAAGTGGACATGGCCTCAAGCTCCTGGCTTATTGGATTGAAGAGTGTGGTGACTGGTTGTATGTACTAGAATACTGTATGTGGAGAAGTGGACAGGGCCTCGGGTGGATGGCTTATGTGTGTGGTTTGTGGCCAGTGTACAGATTGTTGGGTGCATGGGTGAGTTATGTTGTGGTGATTGTGGCCAGCTACTACAGTCTTGGGTGCATGGCTGGAGATGATGGAGTCAAAAGTCCAGGAGTGTGCCCACTGGGTGAAATGTTGGAATACTATGGGTACAGGAGTAGATTCTCGGGTAGTTTACTATATTATGATGTACTGGTTGCAGGCAGTTAATAGAGTCTTGGGTGCAGAGGCCATGCATCCAATAGTTTGTGCATTGGTTGGAAGTACTATAATAGTATGTGAACTGAAGTGGGTAGGGCCTCAGGTGGCTGTGTTGTGTTTGTGGGTTGTGGTAAGTGGACAGATGTTTGCATGCATGGCTGTATTTTGTTGCGGTGGTTGTGGCCAGGGCCTAGACTCTTGAGTGCATGGCGGGAGGCCATAGGCCATAGGCCATGCACCCTAGAGTCTAGGCCCTGGCCACAACCACCGCAACAACATACAGCCATGCATGCAAACATTGTGATACTGGTATATGGATTGCACAAATATGTGTGCAGAGTGCAATGTGCAGATTGCAAGGAAGTATGACACCAATAAATGTATACTTATTGTTTGTATTGGTGAGGGTCTATGCAGTTTTCATGTGGTATGTCTAGAAAAGTGTACAGGGCCTTAGGTGGCTGGCTTATTGGTTTGAAGAGTGTGCTGACTGCTTGTACGTACTGGAATACTATGTGTACAGAAGTGGACAGGCCCTCAGGCGGTTGGGTTATGTGTGTGGGTTATGGCAGTGTATAGATTGTTGAGTGCATGGCTGTATTATGCTGTGGTGATTGTGACCAGCTACTAGACTGTTGGGTGTATGGCTGGAAGCCATGTACCCAATGGTTTGTGCATTGCTTGTAAGTAGTATAATAGTATGTGTACAAGTGGACAGGGTGTGTGTTAGGTCGTTTGTTGGACTGTATTGAGTTTCTTCGGTGTACTGTATGCATAGAGAAGTGGATAGGGCCTCAGGTGGCTGGCTTATTGGACTAAAGAATCTGCTTGCTGGTTGCACGTACTGGAATACTGTATGCATATAAATGGATAGGGCTTCAGGTGGGTGGCTTATTTGTCTGAGTTGTGGCTAGTGTACCTGTGGGATGTTTTTACCCATGCATCCAAGCCCTACCATAAAACTGTGCAGTACTGGCATGGAAAACATCATGATGGACAGAACTCCCCAGAGAGTGCACAGCGAAAACATGAAGAATACGCTGCCACCCATTTTTGCCTATGTTGTGAGCACAGGAGGGCACTGCCTAAAACCACCATTGGGCTACACACACAGTAGCCTGAAACCATTGGGAATGGCAATGCTGATTGCCAAAAAGCAACTCAGAACTGTGGGGAATTCATTTTCTTAATCCCAAAAATGGTTGCAATACCGGTACTCACCACTATCAGAAAGCCGGCGTTTTAAAACCACCAGACTTTTGTGTAAAACTGAACAGAGGAACCGAAACCAGGCCAAGGAAAGACTTGCTAAGAGGTGGACACAATGTAAAACTATATTCTGAAATGACTTGAAGGAAGTAATTATTTAATGTATATGTAAACATTGTAAGTTTGATTAAACTGGGAACTAAAGTGACATTTAGCTGAATTCTGGCTGACAACTACCCCCGACAGGAGAAACCTGCTCAGCCACTCTTCCCAGGCCTAGCTGCATCCTGCTTCCCCACCAAAAGGAGTTGACACCTCTCTGATTAGATTAGGGGAGGGGAACTGCAGGAAACTGAACAATTGACTCAGGCAAATGTTATATTGGGGGGGCGTAAAGTGCCTTCCTCTTGGGAGAAGTGGGAGGAGAAGTGCCTGTGAGAGCCAGCTGAGCTTGGGGGAAGTGGATAAACCACCCCTTTTTGACCAGGGCATAAGTTAAAAAGATAGATAACTCATAGTGCGGACTGGTCAAAATTATATAAGTAATATCATTATTCTTGTGATTTTTCTGTGCACGTTTTAAGAGGCGTTAGGACCCTGTGGTGTATTCTGGGGGGTTGCTAGCGGAAAATAGGGTCTCACTCCAAATGTCTGCATGTTAAAAATCTGACACTTCATCAATTAATGTCCATACTCCTTGCGCACATGTGTGTAATTTTTGGTAAATGTCCGATATTGGTAAACCAGTCAAAAAGCGCAAAATGTTGTCATTTTTGAATGCAAGCCCCCAGGAAGATCAGAGGCGGACAAGCATGGACCATAAGGAATATATAATATGTACATGTAATGTCAACCACTTGTGTACCTGGGAAATATGTATTTGGATCAGAAATAGATTTGTGGGCAAATTGACCAGGGGAGGATCCTCTGACCGATAAACAGACCTCATCATGATGACAATCCATTTCCTTCCCCCAATCATGGGAGAGGGGAGAATTGGGCCAATGACAAGTAGAGAGGGGCAGGCTCAGTTATGCCACGCACACACCCACTTCCAAAACACATAAATAGAGACTGCTGGGACAGGTAGAGACATTCAATTCCATTTTCTGCGGGACGCTCTGCCGGGAGACTCCAGACTTCACATCCATCAATCTTCAGAGACCAGAAATTTACTTCAGAACTTAAAGCAAAGGCCTAAAACCACAAACTGAGAACTCTTCTCAGCAGGCCTCAGCATCCTTAAAATCATTTGCAAACTATTCCACAGTCGGGAGAGCTGTCTGAATTCTTTTGCCAAGAACTTTTGCCAGTACCCAGAAAGCAGTGTTACATCCAGAATCCACTTGATCCGGACCGGAAAGCAGAGCAGTATCCAGAACCAGAGGCCGCTGTATCCAGAGAGGCTAGACCAGCAGAACCGGTGCCTGATTGACCCACCGAGCAGACAGAACCGCCGCTGGACGTGTTGACCAGATCCGTGACGAGGCCTAGTTCAAATTTATATTGTGAGTACCTAGCAGAACTGTGCAGAACCAATCTCTTAGTTAAAATAATCTAATTCAAGCTATTTTAACCTAAGTAGAACTGCCTCCTAGAAATCGTGTCATCTGTCATTTTTAAAGCTGCACAACTGTCACCTGTCATTTGGAGTTTTACTTTAAATCCGAAAATCTACCTTTATTAAATCGTCCGTATCTCTGGAACCGTTTGGGCTAGGAATCAGCATTTGCATTTCCAGCATCACAATGTGCAATGTGCTCAGTTCCTGTGTTTCTTCGCATAATCATTGGGACTGTGGGAAAAAAGATCCATGCAGGATCAAAAAAAAAATCTTCTATGTTTATTTGTTGTTATGTTGCACAGTCCATTTTAGTGACGTTTGTACTAGTTACAGCAATGTTTAAGGTGCACTGTTGCAGTAGGAGGAATTGAAATGTTGTATGATTTTTCTTTTGGAAGTGGTGGTAGTATGGTTGCAGTAAGATACCAGTTGGTGTATTCTAACTGTTTATCTGTTTCCTCTTTTTATCAGTATTTCTTTATGCGTTTGGTTGCTGTTGATGTTTTGTAAGTACTGCGGTATTGCACAGTAATATTGCAGAATTGTGGGGGGAGTTATATACCTGGTGGTGTATTCTAACTTTGATAGTTTGGAAGTTGCTGAGGCTATGTTTGTTGCACTGTGGTTGCTGAAGGTTGAGTTTGGCAGTTTGACTGCTGTAAGTAATATTGAGGTATTATGGTTGCAGTAAGATACCAGTTGGCCTATTTTATCTGTTTACAGTTCTCATTTTCGCAGGGTATGTTTTCAAGCACGTGCATTCTTGTTGGTACATTTACATTTTTCGCTATTGTGAAGTGCTGCTGCAGCACTATGGGTGTAGTTACTGATATTTGTGTATTTCTTGCATTGGTATGGGCATTGTTAGACAGCTGTTGCCTTATTCTACTAGTTGGTGGTTTCAGAGGTTACTGAGGACAGTTTGTAAACCCTCATGCTCAGTACTTTTTTTAAGTACTATGTAAGAAACAATATTAGGTCATTGGGGAAATAATTGTACAGCAGGCAAACTGATGTATTTGTTGGATAGTTGCTGTATGCTAAGTTGTTCCAGTTCCACAGAGTAGAAGGTTATTTGTTTTGCAATTATATATGTACTGGTGGGTGTTGGGCAGTAGGTTATTCTAATTTTGTAGATCAGTGAGTACATTTTGGTTTCAAGAATATTAAATAGGTATTTGCAAGATTTTCTAGTAATCTCTGCTTTAGAGTAATAGAAGTATCATTGCATTCAAACCATCCACATTTCTTTTTAATGTATTCAGTATAATGGCCTGCACTGGTTGTGGCGCCTGTGTGATAGATTATGCCTACTGTTGTGAAGGTTTTCTTGCCAAGTGATACTTGTTCATGTTTGAAGCTAGTAAGCTTGCAGTTGTTTTTGGTACTATCTGAATTTTATCTTAAAAGCATTACTATTACGCATTGGCTATGTGATTGTATCTGTAAGGTGGAACGATTATCGGAATTGCAAGTAGTACATAATATGCTATGGTTTGCATTTTGTACGAGCTGCTGAACTGGAATGGATTCACAGTTAGGTATAGATACATAGACAAAGCGCTCATTAGGGACTTGTTCCTGCATCACATGGTTGCAGAGAGTGCATGTATGCTTCCACATGTATAAAATCTGAAAAATTTCATTTATAGGTATGTTTTTCCTTTCCAATACTTGCAGTAAGTACATTAGAAATTCATGTGGATCTTCTTGCGTGTTTATAGTGAATCTCACCATTTCAAGACAGTAGTCCAATTCCTGCCTTATTCTCGAGACACTGTAAATGTTCTCAGGATTGTTTGTTGCATTTCTGTGAAGGAGTAGCATTTGTAAACACAACTGGTCCGAGCAGTTTCAGTAAATGTTTTCAACAATTGGTGACAATTGGAATATAACATTGATTGCTAAGTTTGCATAGCAATTTACACCAGTTGAATTGGAAAATTTAAATGGACCAGATAGTTCTGTGTCTGAGTCATTTGATGGAAGTCCACGTGCTTTCTTTGAAGAGGTAGTTCTCTTTGTTTGTGCAGTTGGTATGCATTTTCCTTTTGAGTACATTCTTCTATGGTTTTGGTAATTTTTGGAGTATGAGCTTTTTTCAATTTCTTTTGTCGCACTGTTGGGAGATCATGTATAATTCTGATTGCATTGGTTTTCTTTGACAAAGTTTGTCTTTTTGAGGAACATGGCACATTTTAAGATGGGGAGTGTAGAGTGCACATAGTCAATTGTACCCTACGATACAAGGAATGTCATCATTGACTTTACTTGCATCAAAATTGACTAGAAATAGTCCTTTAAGTGTACATAGGCGTCACAGTGCTAAGTAACTCATGCCCCCTTTAAAGACTGTTCTGCCAATATCAATCAATGCTTGATCTAAGGTTAGACCTTACGGTTTATGAATAGTGACTGTGTATGCTAGAGACAGAGAAAACTGTTCTCTGCGTAGATACATGTCTTTGAAAAGAATGAATCGAGCTGTTGAGAGTCCTTTTTTGTATGTGTGTAATAGAAGGTTGACATCAAGGTTGTTGCTACTGTTTTCTAAAGTTACTGGATTTTGTAAGTGCTCTTCAGTTCCAAAATCTTTGGTTTGGATGTGCTGTATTTCTTCGAGCAGTTCTTTGACTGTACCATGTAGGAGAATGTCATTTAAATGCTCCACTGCTAAAGCAGGACTTTTTTGCATAGTACAGTTTGTGAACGAGATTTCTTACAGCGGAATGGTGTGTTGATAACATTTTGATATGCTGGAAAGTGCTTTTGCAAGCAGATCCAGAAATGCAGGATAATGAATGTCCTCATAGTCCTGCGTATTTGTGCACTGGATAGGAGTCCATAATTTGTAGTATTTACATGTTTGCTTTGTCTTTGGCTTTCACATAGTGATTGAGGAACTGCTGCAAAGTTTCATAGATTTTTGGCACACGTTACACATTGATGTGCACAGCCATTTGTAGATGGAGCATGTTGGTTCGGTGGAATGGAGAGTTGATGCTACGTTTACTGGGGATATTCTTGAAAGCAGTGTTTCTTCTTCCATAATGGTATTGTCTACCTGTTCATACCCTCACCCACTGCTATGTATAGCAATTTGGTTTGTGTGCTCTTGTCTGTATGCTTCTTCATTGAAAAATGGCTCTGTGCTGGTGGTGTTACTCCACTCACCTGTACAGATGTTTCCAAAGGTATCTATGCTGATATTGCATTTGTTGCGGAGTACTGGTTTTAGTTTACTAATTCATTTTGTTAGTGGTTTCATTCTGTTTAAAATTAATATAAAGAATTTCCTTTTGATAAGCATTGCACTGTGTACGAGAGCTTCCAGGATCAGTTTTATGTCGTAGGTTTTACGGGTTGAGTGTGATTTCTCCCACGTATTTATAACGTTCTGAAGGACTCTGTGGTCGAAATGTTTTTGTTTTGTAAAATTAATGTTTTGGAATGCTTACTTGTGGGTACATTACCATTTGTAGGTACACTGTTAGCACTAGTAGTAGTTGCAATCTTCTTTGTAAATTTCTTTTTATTTTGACATTTTGAAAGAGGAGTTACAGTTTATTTCTTCTTAGGTGCTTCGGTTTTCCTTAGTAACTGTATTAGCTGTTTTGTTTGAACCTTCTGTACAAATTCAGCTAGAGGCGGATGGCTATTTTGTATGCTTTTAGTTTGATCTACTCTATTTCTGTGTTGTTTTCTACAGAGTTGCTTTTTGGGTCCGCATTCTGTAGTGTCTGTTGGAGAAAAAAGGAAAGTGTGGGTCTGGAGGTTGTGCAATGTATATGTGTTTACTGTGCATGAGTGTCTGAATATGAGGGTAGGCATACATGAAGTGTGTGATTGTGTAATGGGCTGTTACTTTAGGTTGGAACGGCTGTATTGGTATCTGTGTGTTACTATACTGGTGTTGAGATGACAATAGGAAGTGTGCACCTGTTGAGGTGTAATGAGTAAGAGTGAAGCAAATGCTGTTGGGTTGATAGAATTGTGTAACCTACAATAAAACAACACTGCACTGTCTGAGTAATAGGCAGAACACTACGATGGTATTGCACTTACTTTTTTTAATGTTGAGAGTAGGTTTTTTTCTGGGTTCTATTTTCCAATTGAGACGCCACTGGCTTTCAGGAGAGTGCTGTTCACTGCAATTGGGAAAGAAGGAAGTAAGTACACATGTGTGTTAATAGCATTGTAATTTCACTTGGAGAACACATTATTTAAAATTGTAGGAGGATGTATTGGCAGGAAGAGTTTGTGTGTGTGTGAAATTAGATAGCTTTGTATATGAATGGGGAGTTGGAAGCATCAGCATTGTTGCTAAGTGGGTCAGTGGTTTATTTATAAGTGTGCCCTATGAGGTGCACTTTTGCAAGTGTGTGTGTTGCTGTAGCACTATTTAGTTTGGACATGGATTAGTGCAAGTTGTAGTAGGGTATGAAAAAGGCTCAAAGAGATGTACAGATTGGAAAGGAGAATGTTTCTGTGTGTGGAATTGCATTAACTCTTCTGCAGATATGTGCCTGCTACATGAGTAGAGAAACCATTTAGTTGTTTGATTTATTTATCCACACTTACAAATGGCACTGTTCTCAATGAACATATACATCTGTTTGCTTTTTATATAATGGTGCATTCTGTGAACTGTACAAGGTAATCGACAGGCACCCTGTTCAAATGCATGCAATCTATGTACTTGCTATGCTTTGGTAAGATACATGCAGTTTTCCTTTTCTGTGTGCATTGTAGGAATTTTATAGCACGTGTGTTAGTGGGGGAAGTGGTTGTAAAAATGACAGAAGGAAAGAAGAGAATAACAGTTTGCACATTACAATGGGTGATATGGGTAAATTAAAACTTTCAAACCACATAGCATTGTAAGTGCGAGTTGATAGGTGATGGGACAAATGACAGTATGCTTTTTGAGTAGGTAATGCAGGGTAAGTGGCATGTACCCTGTTCACAGGCATTTATAAAAGAGTTGTAAATGTACTGTACAAAAAATATTCATACCTGTAGTTTGTGTTGATGGATGGAAATGTGGATGAACCTGGAAGCAAAATCTTGGATGGAGTACTTTTAGCTGAGGGTGATTTGCAATCACAGTGTTCAACAGTACATCTGCAGTGTTGAACTGAGATGATAGAATTAGATGTAGAGGTCTTGGGTATGATTGGTGGATGGGTGTGTGACTGCTTACCAGTAGCCAATGAGATAGTGCTGCAAAGTGTAAGTGGAAATGGAAGTAGAGCTGCCCCTGTTTACGAGATCCTCTGCCAATGCGGTAGTCTGCGGATCACACGTGCTGCATCCGGGGCTTGTCTGCATGCTTGGCATGGAAATGGGAGTGTACTATAGGGATTATCCAATCAGGTGTTAAGGGTGTGCTTTAAAGGAAGGGAGGGTTATACTTGTTTTCATTGCTATATTGGTTCTGTGGTGAAGATGGCAGGATATTGTGTCTGGGTACTTGGTGATAGGTCTGTTGCTGATCTGGAGAGATATGCAAAATCAAGAGTTGTTGCTACAGATTTTGGGTTTCTAGGCATGAAAGTTTTGTGGTGGAGTAATCCTGGACGCAATTTTGAGGAACTGGTTTCTCTTTGTAGAACCATGTCTACTTTCTGTAGTCCAGATATCTTGTTGGTGCACTGTGGAGGAGAACATTTGGGCTACATCAGTGCTCCAAGTTTGATTCCTGTGTTGAAGTCCTTCGTGGAGAGACTAATACAATGTTTCCCCTTTGCAAAGGTGGTGTTTTCTGACATTTTACCAAGAGCACAATGGAACCAACCAAATGTGTTGAACCCTCAGCAAAATATTGGAAGGTGTCTTGTGAATAAAGGCATGGGTATAGTTATGTGGCATGCGAATATGTTGCTTTTTTCCAATGACAACATTGACTCCCTTAATGTAAAGTTTTTTGATGCTGATGGAGTTGTGTTGTTCATTTTGGGCAATGCTTGTTTTTTCCAGAATCTGAGGGATGCTAGTTGAAATGTGTTCCTCCACCCTTGTGCAACGCAGGACATGTCCGCAGACACTGTGGTAGTCGGCGGACTGCACGTGTCACACCCGGTTCTTTTGAGGATGACAGGCATGGAAATGGAATTGTAGAGGCCAGCGGATTGGTCAATAAGGTTTCCTGGGTGTGGTGTGCAAGGATAGACTGTGGCAGAAGGTCTGTTTGCAGAGAGGAGTGCAGATGGCTATGGTTATGTGGCTGTTTTGTTCAGGAGGCAGAGTGTTTGGATTTTGTGGAACTCCTGGATACATTGGTTGGAGGTGCATACAGAGCACTGTGGAGTGGCTGCACATCTTGGATTGCATCATAGGGATGTGCACTGGTATGGAGTGTGTGATATGAAGTGGCTGAATTTGGTTCCTCTTTGTGCCACTTTGGTGACGCACCATCATCCAGCGATTATTATTATTCATTGTGGAGGGAACAGTTTAGGACATGTTACCGTAATCTCTCTGCAGTTTGCGATGAAGGAGGCACTTGGGAAAGTCATGGCCATGTTTCCAAACTCCTGAGTAATGTTTTCTTGCATTGCCCAAAGACAGATTTGGCTGCATTCTTCTTCATTTGGTCTGCAAATGGAGAAAGCGAGGCATGATGTGAACAAGGCTGTTTGCGCCTTTTTGAGAAATGTTGGCATGTCCTCCTTCCACAATAAAAATATTATGTTTCGTAGCACGAACATTTTTCGCAGCGATGGAGTCCATCTTACTGATGGTGACAATCAGCTTTTTCTGTGAAATATCCAAAATACATTGCAGTCCTTTTTGTAAGTATAGCAAGCAATTTTTCAGTAGGTGGTGGCCACTTCATCCCTTCGAAAAACAAACAAACACCACAAAAAGGCTCTTTTCAGAACTACCACTTTGTCCCAGAAAATAGGGCAATGTTTTTGATGTTGCCACCACCTACATTTTTTAGAAGTCCGTGCACTATCGTGCTGCCCGCGGACTTCACAGGTTGAGCGAAGGCCTGCATCATTTCATTGGCAATTCTATTTTTGAACTGTGAAAGGTGGCTCTGAAAAGAGCCTTTTTTTAAATGTTTGTTGTTTTGTATTGCTTTTGTTTTTTTTTACACACGACACACAAGGAAAGGAAGGGAGGGGAGGATAGGGAAGGGGCACCAACCACTGGGATAAGAAAGGGAGGTGGAGTGAGGAAGATGTTGGGTGGGCCTCACTTAGGTAGGTGGCAGTTTTTCTCATGCTCCCAGACCATAGCCTCGAAAGCAATGTGAAACTGCTCCCCCCTGCAGAGCACCACGTCTCAGTACATGCACAATATAGTGACCCCATAAGGTAAGGGTCTGCTGCGGTGCGTATTGCCTGCAAGGCTGGTTCTGGGATCCACGACACCACAGGAGTGTCCCTTGTGGTGGTGCCTTAGCTGTGCAAAACTGGTTTGCCGCGACTGAGCACCATATCGCATTCAGTGCATTTAACCTTGTTTTCACAAGCTTTCGGCACGTCTCCAACAGAGGTAAATATCCTCCATATCCAAGACTCACGCTGGCCACAGGCAATGGGGACTTCCACTACCTCATACTCGACCTCTTCTTGATCCCTCTCTACATCACCATGCCTGTTCCCCTCCCCAGGCCTTTGGAAAGGTGTCGTTGGTGGTGAGGGTGGAGGTGCTGCTGAGTAGCAGCAGGAGCAGCCTGGGATGCCATCAGGAAAGTTATCAAGAACCAGGAACCAGGAACAGACGGAACACAACAGCAACGTGCACCAATAGTCCTGGTGAGCTATTAGCAATAGCTATGAAGTCATGCAGCAGAAAATGCAGTAATGACAGCCAATGCCGGCAAGTGACCAAAGACAAGCAGTGCTTTGTCTTGGAAATCCAAAAGCAGAATGAGGAGCAGCTGTGGGGTGTGGCCTTTTATAGGGGTACTCGGGAGCGCTTTGCGGACAGTTGCATGCTCCGCTGACATTTCAGACCCCAAAGCGGGATCAAAAAGCTCCAAAAAGTATCCAGATCTCTAGGGGCATGGTCTGGGATCTCAGCAAGAGTGAAGTTTCACAGTAAAATCCCCCAGATTGCCCAAAAAAGCACTTGTTTGCTGTCTGGGGGCCCGGACCCTATCTGGGAATAAGGGCCGATGCTCAGCATGGGTACGGTCGCATGGTGAGGTCGCAGATGTTTGCAAATGGGACGGCTGTCCGTAGGACACCTATTGCGCAAGATCCATTGTGCACATGTGCATAGGTGTCCTAAGGACAGGTTGGGCTCCCCGAACTAATTAAATGTGCGACACACATGCAGTGTTTGTAGGACCCGGGGATGAGATACGCATGTGCCCAGGTGTCCGCCGGACATGGGTAGAGTCCCCATCTAATGAAAGTACGTTACCGCTTTGCGAACATGCCGGACAGGCCCATTGTTCGTAGGACCCAGGGGAAGTGATGCGCATGCCCCAAGTGTCAGCTGGACAGGGCAGGGGTCCCCAAACCAATGAAAGTACATCACCACTTTTTACGGAAATGCCGGACAGGGGCAGTGTTCGCAGGACCCAGGGGATGGGATACACATGCGCCCAGGTGTCCGGCGGTCAGACGTGGGCTCCCCCAACTAATTAAAGGTGTGTCACAACTTTGCAGACTTGCGGACAGGTGCAATGTCCTACGGACACCTCCAGTTTGATTGTGGGCAGCCTGGTCAGACGCGGTGTCATAGGACACCTCCATTTTGCTTAATTGCAGACATCCCGGACAGTTGTGTGCTCCGCTGACTTTTAGTGGGCTTTTTAAAAAAGAAAACACAAACACGCAATAACAGTGTACATATAGAACTTTATTTACACACTTAAATACAAAAATTAGGAAAGGGAAGGGGTAGCAGAAATTGAGACATATACAGGGGAATTGGGGTGTTTTACAGGTTGGGCATCAGGGGAGGAAGGGATTGAGGTCTCATCGTAAAATCCTTGCTGACAGGGAATTTGTGGGGATGGTTGGCTGGGACAGGCACAAGGGGAACAGGTGCAGGTGGGACAGTGATATTTAATATTGTCCATGATATATCTTTGTACAAAATCTTTTAAATCTGCAAAAGTGTTAATTAATTGATAATTTTTTTCTTCCAAGCTTTGTAGGTGATTTTGTACATTGTTACTAGGCTGTACTTTGTGGCCATAGATTTGGGGATGATCTACTGCTTCTGGGGCATTCCCTTTAGTTTCTATTTGTGATGTTAAAGAAAAAAATATTTGTGAGGTACATGTGAAGCAATGTGCATTAATTGACTTACTTTTTAAACTGTACTGTGTACCAATAGTGTCAGTGTCTTCACTCATTTCATCCCAAGGAAAATTGTCTTCAAGCCACTCCAGTGTGCAAGCCACTTCTGCGTAAAAAAAGACAAAAGATTTTTTAGTACTACACACTGAACAAACTGTACACTTATAGGAAACAATGTAATACACTTACCAGTTTGTAGTTGAGTTGTGCTCTCATTACTTTGTCCTTGTGCTGCTGACAGTTGCTTTTCACAGTTGTGTAAAACAGCACTGAGGTAATACTGGTGGAGGCCCGGTTTATTTTTGTTATTGGTGCATTCCATTATGTTGCATACCCTATGCAATTGCACTGTTGCTTTCTTAAGTATAGAGTTTGTAGACCTACTTCATTTTTGTTTGTGATTCACTTATGTGCTGCTTTTTCAACATTTGAGTGTCTTTGTTGCATGCTACAACAATGTAAGAGAACCCCTGAGCTTTTGGTCAGTGTGGATGCTACCCGAGATCCGCGGACAGTCACACAGTCCGCGGACCCTAGGGTTAACAGCATGCAGTCAGGGCCTTCAGTATGTTTTATGGCACATCTATACAAATTGAGGGTATTCCGGTAAAAACCAATGAAATTCAGTGAATTTGTTAAAGGGACATTATGGTTAAGTTGCGCTATGATAAACCTATCAAATTTGTGAAAAAACTTTGTTAAAGGGACATTATAGATACTTTGGACTAATAACAACCCATCCATGTTACGGTTACAAGTAAAACCGAAAACCCCCAGAAATTTCCCAGTTATGGTGAGTTAAGCAACCATAACTCGTGCCACCACTGTGCACTGCAAGGACTAACAACCATGACAGCAAAGATGACATCACAAATCACAGTTTAACAGTAGAATTAGCACGTGACCGTTGTAGGCCCCCGCACATTTTTGAAAAAGTCAGCAGAAATGGAGGGTGCATGCAGAGTAAAACCAATGGACTATACGCTGCGAGTAAGTGGTGGCTCTGCAAAGAGCCTTTGGTGGTGTTGTGTCTGCTTCAAAAACTGTACATTGGGAAAAACAGAATAGCAAATAGGTTAGGGTGATTCCAAAAAAGGGCGAAATGCATTTTGTACATTGTGAAGAAAAATTTGGTTGCCAGCATATGTGAGATGGACACCATCTCGGCGAAAAATGAAAGAGCTCTGAAACAAAATGTTTTTATTGTGGAATGAGGACATGCCAACATCTATTAGAAAAGCACAAACAGCCTTATTCACATTGCGTCTCACTTTCTCCTTTTGTGGACCAAATGCAGAAGAACGCAGCCAAATTTGTCTTTGTGCAATACGGGAAAAAATTATGTGGCAATTGGGGAACATGTCCATGATCTGCAAAAGTCCTTCCTTCATTGCAAATTGCAAAGAAATTCCAGACACATGGCCTAAACTGTTGCCTCCGCAGTGAATGATAAGTATATCAGGATGATGCTCTGTCAGTAAAGTAACACAGAGAGGGACCAAGTCCAGCCATCTCATTCCATGCATGCCATGCAAGTGCACTTCTGCATGAGGCAATCCGGGATATGTAGATAGACGGCAACTTTTTGCATGCACCTTCAACTAATGTATCCATGAGCCTCGCAAAATCCAGATAATCTGTTTTCGAGCACACAGAGCCATAGCTGAGTGGTCTCCTGTCAGGGAGAGGACGGTCTCACTAAATCCCTCCGTTCAGAACACACCTACTGAACTGTGTTGACCAATCCCTAGCTGCGCTCATTCTCATTTGCATGCATCTCCACCCCAGAATCCCCGTTGGTAATATGCGCTGCCTGCAAACTACCGCCATGTCCGTGGACAAGTACAGGATCAGAGCGTGATGACTGTATAGTTAAGTAATAATACCCTTTTCCCCTTGAAGGTGGGCTCTGAAAAGAGCCATTTTTTTGGGCAGATGCCTTACAGACACCTGTTATTTTGTGTTTTTTTAAAAAAAAATGTGTTCTTACTTTCCTCCTACAACCATTACAGAACGTTATCTAAAGCAAGCCGTACATTCCAAAAGAACATGTAATTTCCCAAAGAAGACAGTGCAACACCATCTGCTGCAAAATAAGCCACATTACTGGGATCAATGTTGTTGTGGCTGCAGAAAAACATACCAGCTCGTAACATAAAAGCATGCATGCTGTGATTGATGTTACACCTCCCAATACTTTGATCTGGACAGAAAACAGACCTGTTGTCCCATTTTCCTCTAGGGAGTAAACCAGAAAAAAAATAACTTTCGCAGTTGGAAAGATGTTCATGAGTGCTTGAACCAACTCTCTTAAATCTTCCAACCAAGTACGTGAACTCACGTACCCCAAATGGCAAGCACCGTAGTGCAAATGTACCACATGAGGAGAGGTCATTGTATGCATTTGTCTACAAACTTGCAGAATTGACGCAACATCGCCATCACCCTCAGCACTCCACACCACCTCCACACCTCTCACATCGAAATGGTGTGCCACATGCCTACTCTCGGCATAGTGCTGTAAGCCATGGACAAAAATATCTCCAAGCACCAAAACCCCTACCCTCCCCACCTCTGCCATCTTCAGTATATGCACCGTCTTTCGACACAAAAGAGCAATGTGAACATCTGATTGGCTAATGCCTACAGTCCCCTTTGCATGCTGGATTTGCTGTAGAAACCCGCATGTGACACGCCCTACCCACAGACAAGCGTTGTCTATGTGCGGCACGTAACTCTTACCCAGTCCTTCTACTCTTTCCACATCAATCGCAAATCCAGTCCCTCATTGGACACAACTAAGCTGTCACACAACCATCCATCAATCCCATTAAACATCGCTAAATCTAACTCCGTCAGCAACATTCCGCACTTCAAATTTACTATCGACTCTGAATGGAAGTTGCATATTGTTGCAAAGCACCTACCTCACAAACGACTGTGGAAGTGTCACAGATTTCTATGTACACCTCCATGCATGCGCACATGCATGAGTATAGAGTACAGGTATGCATATTTTAATCAGAGAAGATGTGCAACCCTTATGATTTCATTTAAACAAATTAATGCCGCCAAATCTGCATAGGCAATACATACTAATGCTTCCCATTTTAAGTGCAAGATGTCTGATTTTTCATTGGCAAACCGCACTACGTCTTATTGTCTCCCGCATAACCTATACATACGTTACAGGCATGCCTATTTACAGCGAAACTCGAGTTTACATTACAAAATGTCTGAGTTGTGTACTGTGTACGGCCTACAGTAATACTACTTGCAATGCGAAAAATAAATGCTCCCGATTGCTGTGGTGACATCTCCCTCTGAGGGTCTCCCGATTTTTCAGCATCGTACTTATAATTTGAAAGTAGAACATGTTTTCCCATCTACTATAATGTCCTATCGCTTACAAACCTCTCTCCTATAGATAAAATAGCTTTAAAATAACAAGGCATTTTCATAACCTTAAAATTGTTCTCATTTCTAAAGGACTTGCAAGTAACATACTGCAAAAAACATACAAAGACAGCACATGGTGAAGTGAAATGCATACATGCACTGTGTTGCAATACAAAAGGAAAATACTCTAACAAATGATGCACAATTAACGTGCACAGTGTCATCACTGCTTTAAACACACAATGTGAATACATTTTTTTTCTCAATCGCATTGAGGACTACTCTCCTGGGAAGCAACAGAATCTACCCTGCAAACACCATATACAAAGAAACCTGGTCTTTTCCAAAAAAATGTTAGTACAGTACTATCTTTATATTCTAACTGTTCCTCAATGAGGGTGCGTGGGTTATTTGTTAACTTTGGACACCAAAGCAAACATTGATTTCTGCACCATTCTACTCACAAATCCCCATTTGTTAAACAAAGAATAACAGGCAGAATGGCTCACAAATCCATGTGTGTTTGGGACTCAAACATACGTAATCATTAGAATGTTAGTACTAGGAAAGAAATAGCTGTTTCAGTTTTATGCCATTTTGTTTACAAATAATGTTTCTCGTCACCACTAGGCCACTTTGTACTGTCATCTGAAGCACATTGTAGTGCTGTATAAATAGAAAAATAGACTTCCCAAATCATTGTAAGAGTCCAATGCACATTCACACACCACAACAAACAACTTCCCCATCAAAATCATGCATGCATGCACACAACACACATACATTTTACAACAGACCAAAGCATGCCTTCTTTTTTTCAACAGACACCAAAGAATGCCTACCAAAAAGCAAGTCCGTAGAAAGGAACGCAGAATTAGAGCAAATAAAAAGAAAAGGGTTCAATCTAAACATCCATCTGTAGTAGAGTTTGTAGAGAACGTAGGAACAAACCAGCTAATACAGTCGTTTAGCAGAACAAAGGAAGCATCAACTACTGAAACTTTACCTCCTCCATTAAAATGTGTCACAAAACACAAAAATGTTGCCAAACAATCGGCTACCAGTACAGCTAGCAATGCTCCTAATAATCCTGATATAGTAACAAGAACCCACAGTAGAAAAAGTATTTTAGCAAAAATGTTTCACCACAGAGTCCTTCAGAATCTAATAAGAAGAGGTCCGAAATCATCCTCAACCCTTAAAACCTACCGTAGAAAATGAATCCTACAAGCTCTTGTGGACAGTGCAATCCTTCTCAAAAGGAAGTTGTTCATATTAGTATTAAGTAGGATGAAAGCACTAACAAAACTAAGTACCAAACTACAAAAGAAACTCAGTAATAAACGGAATGTGAACAAAAATAATTTCTTAAATGTTTGTGGAGGTGAATGGAGTCACACGACAACCACAGAACCATATTTTAATGAAGAAGCATACAACCAAAATCAAACAAACACAATTACCATCCATAGCAGTGGACGAGGGTATGAAAAAATAAATAATACCATCATGGAACAAGAAACACTGCTAACAAAAGTATCCCTTGAAAACTCAGAATTACCTCTCGATTCGACAGAACCACACCGTCCAGTATACAAATAACCGTGCACATCAATGTGTGCCATTCCAAACAAATCTTTCAAATGTTTACGTTAGTTCCTCAATCAGTTTGTAAAAGGAAAAGACAAAAGTAAAATGAATGTGCTGCAAAATATAGATTTTTGTCCAGTGCGCAAATACACAGGACTACAAGGACATTCATTAGCCTGCATTTCTGGGCCTATTTGCAAAAGCACCTTCCATGATATCAAAAGGATATCAGTACATCATTCAAAAGTAAGAAATCTAGTGTATAAAATATACTATGCAAAAAGTCCAGCTTCAGAATTAGGAAATTTAAATAATACTCTTCTGCATGGTACACCCAAATACTTACAAGAAGAAATTGACCGTATTCAGAGAAAATATTTTGGAAGTTAAAGCCACTTACAAAATGCAATAGTTTTAGAACATACTAGCAACAATTCTGCAGATAGCCACCTTCTATTACACACATACAGAAAAGAAATACTAAAATTTAAAAGGGCATCGCTGAAGTACCAAACCATGTGTGTGTGTATTGCCGCAGAACGTTTTACAAAAGGAACACAAAAAATATAGACATAGCATACAAAATAGAAAACAATGAAGATTCTAAATGGTTTGAATTAGCTGTCTACCTTTTAGCAGAAAACAAATATGAACTAACTGAACACCTAATATGTTGCAGTTACTGCACTACAAAATTAGACAACAACCACACTCCTTTACGTGCTATTACAAATAATTTGGAATTGTTCCCACTACCAGAAATTCTGCAACAACTTAATTTGTATGAGAGCATCATAATTCAAACAGTTCACCCATTTCAAGCAATTATACGCCTTCATCCAAAAACAGCAAAATTACCTTCCTTTGAATTGGTGAAAGGCATTTGTGGCAAAGTAGTTTATTTGCCATTAGATCTAACCAAAAATGTACACACTCTAGGAGTGCAACGTTCAATAGAGTATTCTTTAATAGTCTTGGTATATGGTGTACCAACAAAAGACATTGGCAACAACTGCTGGACTTACATAAAGTTAAACAAGCATTGCAATAGCTAAAAGACAATAACGAGTACTACAAGGAAATTAATATTGAAGAAAGTTTAAGGGAAACAATTGAAATAATTCAAGAGCCATCAGAAACTGGACAATTTGAACTTCTGGATCCTGCGACAGTAGCCACTCTTTTGGACCAGTACACAATTCATCCATTGCATTCCAATGTAAGCATAGATGATGTACCAGAAACTTACCAAATGCGACAAACCAAAGGTTCACCAATGAGTACATGGGAAAAATGTATAGAAGCATGTGCTTTTCCACTGCTATTTCCTACTGGGAAAGGTGGAAGATACGATGATAGACCCACTCAGATTGGGGCATCAGAATACCGCTCACTACGAATGTATTCGCAAGATCCTAGATTTAGACAAAATGTGGAATATATATTCCAACTACTCTATGAAAGTGAATTAGCAACGCTATGATACGGAGTTGCACACATTTTGAAATCTGGAACCAACTTTCAAAACATGTCAGCTACGCAGTTTATACAAAAAGTACAGGAAAAAGGTGAGGTTTTACAATCAAGTATAACAAATTTGTTTGCAAACGTGCGTGGTACAATGGAATACTGGTTCCGACGGCACGGAGATGTGCGTTGTATGATCAGAAACCTTGGACCACCGACTTGGTTGTGCAGAATATGCATGGGAAGATTTACATGAGTTCCTACGCATAGCAAACAGCAACAAAAACAACAACAATATATTAACACCTGGAGAACTTTGCTCTCTAGATCCAGTGAATGTGTCAAGATAATTCCATCATCGTTTCATTGCCATGCTACACTTTATTTGCAATAAAACTGTTCCTCCCCTTGGAGAAGTGCAACACTTCTTTTGGAGAAAAAAATATCAAGCGAGAGGACCATCACATATTCACATGCTGTTATGGATCAAAGGTGCACCTAAATTTGGTCACGACAGTGATAGCATGGTTTTGCAGTTTATCCAAAAATATGTCACTTGTGAAATCCCTTCACAACAGACACACAGAGAGTTGCATGGGCAGATTTTACAATTTCAAAGACACAAATGTGGCAAATATTGTCGCCGCCAATACAAAAACAAAGGTAAATACTACACCAAATGCCGCTTTGGTTTCCCTAGACCAGTTACAGAAACAGGTGAAGTAAACAACTTCATGTCTTCAGTTCGACATAGTGTTAACGGTAAATCACCTAAGAACACATATAACATAAAAAGAACAGAAGAATCAAAATATATCAATGATTACAATGCAATCATTGCCCTCTTATGGAATGCAAACATCGATGTGCAGTACATTGCAGACAATTCTACTGCTGTTGCACGATATGTTACAGCCTACTTAACAAAAGCAGAAAAAACAGAGCTTCAAGACCTCTGGGATGAACTAGCATCAGACAAAACACTATCACAGAAATTGTACAGCATAGGCATAAAAATGCTCTCGCATTGAGAATGTGGTGCCTATGAAGCAGCAGATTGTTTAACTAGTATTGCTTTGTATATGAAAAATCAGACAACATAGTATGGCTAAGTCTTGGTCCTGCTAAATCTAGGAAAAGAGTGCTGAAATCATATGAGGACATAGAAACAATTGCCAGAAATGATCCCACCAGCCAAGACATTCTAAAAAATAATTTACTGGACACATACTATCCGAACAGGAGTAGCACTTTGGAAAGCATGTGTCTATACCACATAGCTCCAAACTTTGCATACAAAAATAATGTAAAACCCGATGAAAGCAAACGTAGATATAGAGTGACCGATTGTGAAGGGAGCTTAGTGAAAGTTACCAAACAAAGCTTAATTAATCACGTAAAATTGTCATTAAAAACTCCTAAACAGAAAGAACTATATTACATGTCTAAGGTTACAAATTTTTTAAACCATGAAGAAAAGAGGAAGACATACTAGATAACTATGACTGCTATGAAGATGCTTTCAAAGCAAATGAAAGCGCTATGAGCAGCAACAGGAAGAAGAACTTCAGGCCCAACTAGATAAGGACTCTTCCGACAGTAGTCAACCTTCTGTAACAGGAAGTCAAGAACCACTAGGATAACCACTAATAGCAAATGATGCAGAAGTAGCTATGGCAGAAGTAGAAAACACGATGGCCCTCATTACAAGTCAGGCGGTGGACCATGGTGCTATTAGCACCATGGTCCATGCCGGATTCCGCCATGGTGGATGGCGGAATTACCGCCCCATTCCAAGGTGAGTGGGGCGGTAATTCCCCATTCACCATTTGCCCTTCCCCATTCCCATTTTTGCCCCATAGGGCATAATGGGGATGGGGAAGGCGCTAATTACGGCCCCGTAAATTACGGTGCCGTAATTAGCACCAAGGTCGCTTAGCGCCTTGGACTTTAACGCCTGCAAAAAGCAGGCGTTAAAGTGTGAATCAGGCGTTAAGGGTTAACGGCGCCGATGGCGCTGTTAAACCCTTAACGCCTGACTTGTAATGAGGGCCCATGTATCAGTATCAAGAAGATACAGAAGACTTAACTGTACAACAAGCAAAACTTAACAAAGATCAGTGCACCATTTTTGAAGACGTAACAAAACAAATTGTACATGGTGTACAACACGAAAATAAAGAATGTAACTGCCAAAATTACAAACCTATACTGCTGTACGTGAGTGGTGAAGCTGGATCAGGAAAAACATTCTTGATCAAAATCATCAGCAAGTTTCTTCAACAATTGACAAACATCGAACTGTCAGCTGTTGTAACAGCCCCCACAGGTTTAGCTGCCTACAACACAGGCAATGTTATTTACAACGATTACTACTGCTTCCAGTAGAGCATCAAAATAAATTAGACTATTACAAACTTTCTGCTGAAGCTGCAATGGAAGTACGCAGAGTATTGAAACAAATGAAAATGCGACTAATAGACGAAGTAAGCATGGTCTCCAACCTAATGTTGGCTTTGATTCACCTCAGATTGCAGGAAGTACTTAAAAATAACAACGAAGAACTCTTTGCAGGGAATCACATTCTCGTTTTCGGAGATCTTCTACAATTGACACCAGTGAAAGGTGAACCCGTTTTTGAAACCTTAGGCCCCAAACTGTGCCGTAAAACTGTTGGCAGCATAGGAAATGTCAACCTTTGGCCACATTTCCAATACAGAGAATTAACAGAGAGCATGTGGCAATCTGCAGATCTCACTTATGCCAACATCTTGAAAAGTATTAGAGTTGGTGTACTATCGCAAGAAGCACAAGTAGTATTGAAAAACCGGCACATTCATGCACTTTATGACGATAATGCATGTGCAACTGATGTTATGGAACAATTATCGCACAAAAATGTCAATTGTATGGCCTTAATGCCAACTCTTGCAAGCTGTTTCAAATTCAATGAAACAATGTTAAATAAAGAAATGCTACCAATAATGGAAATTTGCACCACAGACAAACTAGACGTACATGGTATGACGCTACCCATGTGTGAGCAAGCCACAACAAGAGTAAGTAGTTTAGAAAATTCAATCTCCAACACAGCTGGATTGGAAAAAATATTAAAATTATCCTTACATTTTAGAGTAATGCTTAAACGTAACCTTGACGTCGAGCAAGGGATAGTTAATGGAGCACTGGGTGCAGTTGTTGGCTTTCAATCCTACCCACGTGATAGCAATATTCAGTTTGTCAATATTTGCTTTGATAAACTTTCAGAAGTGAAAAGGATATGGCGCTCATTTGCTCGATTCCTTCTCTTCAAAGACATGTATGTATGTAGAGAACAATGTTCTCTAACTCTTGCATATGCAGTTACCATTCATAAATCCCAAGATCTTACCCTAGACAAAGCATTGATAGATATAGGAAACACAGTCTTTAAAGAAGGCATGAGCTACGTAGGATTATCACGCTTTCGTACACTTGACGGTCTATTGCTAATGAACTTTGATGCAAGTAAAGTAAATCTGATATTCCTTGCATTGTAGAATACAATAGACTGCGTTCACTGTACACCCCCATCTGAAACAATATCCTGTTCCAGATAAAGTAAAACGTGGTAAAAGAAAACTAAATCAAAAAGAAATGCAACAGACTCGAACAGCAAATCCCTCAAAGAAAACAAAAGAAGCTAAACCTTCATCAATTACCACAAACAAAGAAGAACCTATTAGGGAATGTGAACCAGGTACGTCTTCAAAGAAGGAACAGAAACTCTGAAAAATGCACTCCAATGCAGAACTAGCGGGTCCATTCAAATTTGCAAATGAAACTGGGGTAAGTTGCTATGCAAATGTAGCAATGAATATTCTATGTCAATTGCCACCAATTGCTAACAATATTTACTTACACAATACAGACCAATTGTGTTTGCAAATGTTAGTGCTTCATAGAAACGCAACAAACAATCCTGACAACATGTACAGTGTGCATGGAATAAGGCAAGAATTGGACCACTGTGCTAGAATGGTGAGATTCACTATAAACTCACAAGAATTTCTAATGTACCTACTACTAGTATTGGAAAAGCATACCTGTAAATGAAATCTTCCAGATTTTGTACATGTGGAAAAATACATGCACTCTCTGTAGCAATGTGATATAGGAACAAATCCCAAATGAGCGATTTGTGCATGTTTACATACTTACAGGCCGATTCATGGAATAATTAGCGCGGTGCAAGTGGCCAAAAACGTGCGAATCGCAGTGGAATAGCGAAAATCGCAGTACAAGTGCGAAAATCGCACGAAAAGCAGCGCACATCGATTCATGGAAGGCCGTGCGCGAGAAAACCATCGGATGTGCAATAAAAAAGTGCGCGGCGCACGTTGGTGCACAGGCCATCTAACTGCGTGCGCCAGGTCACAGCGAAAATCGCACAGGCCACAGCGAAAATCGCACATAGCGCGGCGCACACAACAAAAGTAGGCGGAACACGGGGCGTAACACTCGGAATGGGGAACAACTTGCCAAAATGTGGGCGTCACGGGGGAAGTACAGGGCACAAGTGCGCGGAACGCCCACACGCTCGCCTACAACACGTTTTCATGGAATAGAATAAGGCAAAAAAGCGCACGCTCAAACCAGCGCACAGGCACAAACACGACCGCCACAAGAAAGCAGGCGGTAGCGTCTCTGCGCCTGTAAGAAATGTGCGCCAAAAGGTGCGCCAACAAATAGCACCTATATACTGCCATGATGAATGTCCTATACTGTGGCCCTCCAGGACAAATGACGTGCAAAGGGGTACCCACAAACACGGACACCCGCTGACAAAAAATACGTGTGCGTGTATACCGGGGTGCGCGGGAAGTCTCACACGCGAATTGGCAGGGCATATGAATTCCAGGGGTTTGCGGGAAGTTCCACACGCGATTTGTCAGGGTACGTGGATTACAGGGGTGCGTGGGAAGTTCCACACGCGATTTGGCCGTGTACGTGGATTTCAGGGGTGCGCGGGAAGTTCCACACGCGATTTGGCCGTGTATGTGGATTTCAGGGGTGCGCGGGAGGTTCCACACGCAATTTGGCCGGGTACGTGGATTTCAGGGGTGCGCGGGAAGTTCCACACGCGATTTGTCAGGGTACGTGGATTTCAGGGGTGCGCCAGAAGTTCCACACGCGATTTGGCTGGGCACGTGTATGACAGGGGTACGCAGGAAATTCTACACGCGATTTGGCTGTATGCTCCCAGGTATTCCCTGTACACCCTCCACGGCCCCTGCAGGCAGCACACACCACAGGGGACTACCCTGCACACCTGCTCATGTCACCCAGCACCCCCACCCCCCAGCATCCAGGGGCACCCTCCACCAGGCCCCCACTCATGTCTCCCACCACCCCCACCCCCCAGCCACCAGGGGCAGCCTCCACCAGGCCCCCACCCATGTCCCCTATCACCCCCACCCCCCAGCAGTGCAGGGGCACCCTCCACCAGGCCCCCACTCATGTCTCCCACCACCCCCACCCCCCAGCCACCAGGGGCAGCCTCCACCAGGCCCCCACTCATGTCTCCCACCACCCCCCAGCAGTGCAGGGGCACCCTCCACCAGGCCCCCACCCATGTCCCCTATCACCCCCATCCCCCAGCAGTGCAGGGGCACCCTCCACCAGGCCCCCACTCATGTCTCCCACCACCCCCACCCCCCAGCATCCAGGGGCACCCTCCACCAGGCCCCCACTCATGTCTCCCACCACCCCCACCCCCCAGCATCCAGGGGCACCCTCCACCAGGCCCCCACTTATGTCCCCCTGCACCCCCACCCCCCAGCATCCAGGGGCACCCTCCACCAGGCCCCCACTCATGTCCCCCTGCACCCCCAGCATCCAGGGGCACCCTCCACCAGGCCCCCACTCATGTCCCCTATCACCCCCACCCCCCTGCCACCAGGGGCAGCCACCACCAAGCCCCCACCCGTGTCTCCCACCACCCCCACCCCCAGCCACCAGGGGCAGCCTCCACCAGGCCCCACTCATGTCTCCCACCACCCCCACCCCCCAGCCACCAGGGACACCCTCCACCAGGCCCCCACTCATGTCTCCCACCACCCCCACCCCCCAGCAGTGCAGGGGCACCCTCCACCAGGCCCCCACTCATGTCTCCCACCCACCCACACCCCCCAGCCACCATGGGCAGCCCCACCAGGCCCCCACTCATGTCCCCCTGCACCCCACCCCCCAGCCACCATGGGCAGCCCCCACCAGGCCCCCACTCATGTCTCCCACCCACCCACACCCCCCAGCCATCATGGGCAGCCTCCACCAGGCCCCCACTCATGTCTCCCACCACCCCCACCCCCCAGCATCCAGGGGCACCCTCCACCAGGCCCCCACTCATGTCTCCCACCACCCCCACCCCCCAGCAGTGCAGGGGCAGCCTCCACCAGGCCCCCACTCATGTCTACCACCACCCCCACCCCCCAGCATCCAGGGGCACCCTCCACCAGGCCCCCACTCATGTCCCCCTGCACCCCCACCCCCCAGCATCCAGGGGCACCCTCCACCAGGCCCCCACTCATGTCTCCCACCACCCCCACCCCCCAGCAGTGCAGGGGCACCCTCCACCAGGCCCCCACTCATGTCTCCCACCACCTCCACCCCCCAGCCACCAGGGGCACCCTCCGCCAGGCCCCCACTCATGTCTCCCACCACCCCCACCCCCCAGCCACCAGGGGCAGCCTCCACCAGGCCCCCACTCATGTCTCCCACCACCCCCACCCCCCAGCAGTGCAGGGGCACCCTCCACCAGGCCCCCACCCATGTCCCCTATCACGCCCACCCCCCAGCAGTGCAGGGGCACCCTCCACCAGGCCCCCACTCATGTCTCCCACCACCCCCACCCCGCAGCATCCAGGGGCACCCTCCACCAGGCCCCCACTCATGTCTCCCACCACCCCCACCCCCCAGCATCCAGGGGCACCCTCCACCAGGCCCCCACTCATGTCCCCCTGCACCCCCACCCCCCAGCATCCAGGGGCACCCTCCACCAGGCCCCCACTCATGTCCCCCTGCACCCCCACCCCCCAGCATCCAGGGGCACCCTCCACCAGGCCCCCACTCATGTCCCCTATCACCCCCACCCCCCGCCACCAGAGGCAGCAACCACCAGGCCCCCACCCATGTCTCCCACCACCCCCACACCCCAGCCACCAGGGGCAGCCTCCACCAGGCCCCCACTCATGTCTCCCACCACCCCCACCCCCCAGCCACCAGGGGCACCCTCCACCAGGCCCCCACTCATGTCTCCCACCACCCCCACCCCCCAGCAGTGCAGGGGCACCCTCCACCAGGCCCCCACTCATGTCTCCCACCCACCCACACCCCCCAGCCACCATGGGCAGCCCCACCAGGCCCCCACTCATGTCCCCCTGCCCCCCCACCCCCCAGCCACCATGGGCAGCCCCCACCAGGCCCCCAATCTTGTCTCCCACCCACCCACACCCCCCAGACACCATGGGCAGCCTCCACCAGGCCCCCACTCATGTCTCCCACCACCCCCACCCCCCAGCATCCAGGGGCACCCTCCACCAGGCCCCCACTTATGTCTCCCACCACCCCCACCCCCCAGCAGTGCAGGGGCAGCCTCCACCAGGCCCCCACTCATTTCTACCACCACCCCCACCCCCCAGCATACAGGGGCACCCTCCACCAGGCCCCCACTCATGTCCCCCTGTACCCCCACCCCCCAGCATCCAGGGGCACCCTCCACCAGGGCCCCACTCATGTCTCCCACCACCCCCACCCCCCAGCATCCAGGGGCAACCTCCACCAGGCCCCCACTCATGTCCCCCTGCACCCCCACCCCCCAGCATCCAGGGGCACCCTCCACCAGGCCCCCACTCATGTCCCCTATCACCCCCACCCCCCAGCAGTGCAGGGGCACCCTCCACCAGGCCCCCACTCATGTCTCCCACCACCCCCACCCCCCAGCCACCAGGGGCACCCTCCACCAGGCCCCCACTCATGTCTCCCACAACCCCCACCCCCCAGCCACCAGGGGCAGCCTCCACCAGGCCCCCACTCATGTCTCCCACCACCCCCACCCCCCAGCCACCAGGGGCACCCTCCACCATGCCCCCACTCATGTCTCCCACCACCCCCACCCCCCAGCATCCAGGGGCACCCTCCACTAGGCCCCCACTCATGTCTCCCACCACCCCCACCCCCCAGCAGTGCAGAGGCAGCCTCCACCAGGCCCCCACTCATGTCTACCACCACCCCCACCCCCCAGCCACCAGGGGCACCCTCCACCAGGCCCCCACTCATGTCTCCCACCACCCCCACCCCCCAGCCCCCAGGGGCACCCTCCACCAGGCCCCCACTCATGTCTCCCACCACCCCCACCCCCTAGCCACCAGGGGCAGCCTCCACCAGGCCCCCACTCATGTCTCCCACCACCCCCACCCCCCAGCAGTGCAGGGGCAGCCTCCACCAGGCCCCCACTCATGTATCCCACCACCCCCACCCCCCAGCAGTGCAGGGGCAGCCTCCACCAGGCCCCCACTCATGTCCCATATCACCCCCACCCCCCCGCCACCAGGGTCTGCCTCCACCAGGCCCCCACCCATGTCTCCCACCACCCCCACCCCCAAGCCACCAGGGGCACCCTCCACCAGGCCCCCACTCATGTCTCCCACCACCCCCACCCCCCAGCAGTGCAGGGGCACCCTCCACCAGGCCCCCACTCATGTCCCCTATCACCCCCACCCCCCAGCCACCATGGGCAGCCCCCACAAGGCCCCCACTCATGTCTCCCACCCACCCCCACCCCCCAGCCACCATGGGCAGCCCCCACCAGGCCCCCACTCATGTCCCCCTGCACCCCCACCCCCCAGCATCCAGGGGCACCCTCCACCAGGCCCCCACTCATGTCCCCTATCACCCCCACCCCCCAGCAGTGCAGGGGCACCCTCCACCAGGCCCCCACCCATGTCTCCGACCACCCCCACCCCCCAGCCACCAGGGGCAGCCTCCACCAGGCCCCCACTCATGTCTCCCACCACCCACACCCCCCAGCATCCAGGGGCACCCTCCACCAGTCCCCCACTCATGTCTCCCACCACCCCCACCCCCCAGCATCCAGGGGCACCCTCCACCAGGCCCCCACTCATGTCTCCCACCACCCCCACCCCCCAGAAGTGCAGGGGCAGCCTCCACCAGGCCCCCACCCATGTCTACCACCACCCCCACCCCCCAGCATCCAGGGGCACCCTCCACCAGGCCCCCATTCATGTCCCCCTGCACCCCCACCCCCCAGCATCCAGGGGCACCCTCCACCAGGCCCCCACTCATGTCCCCCTGCACCCCCACCCCCCAGCATCCAGGGGCACCCTCCACCAGGCCCCCACTCATGTCCCCTATCACCCCCACCCCCCAGCAATGCAGGGGCACCCTCCACCAGGCCCCCACTCATGTCTCCCACCACCCCCACCCCCCAGCCACCAGGGGCACCCTCCACCAGGCCCCCACTCATGTCTCCCACCACCCCCACCCCCCAGCCACCAGGGGCAGCCTCCACCAGGCCCCCACTCATGTCTCCCACCACCCCCACCCCCCAGCCACCAGGGGCACCCTCCACCAGGCCCCCACTCATGTCTCCCACCACCCCCACCCCCCAGCATCCAGGGGCACCTTCCACCAGGCCCCCACTCATGTCTCCCACCACCCCCACCCCCCAACAGTGCAGGGGCAGCCTCCACCAGGCCCCCACTCATGTCTACCACCACCCCCACCCCCCAGCCACCAGGGGCACCCTCCACCAGGCCCCCACTCATGTCTCCCACCACCCCCACCCCCCAGCAGTGCAGGGGCACCCTCCACCAGGCCCCCACTCATGTCTCCCACCACCCCCACCCCCAGCAGTGCAGGGGCAGCCTCCACCAGGCCCCCACTCATGTCCCCTATCACCCCCACCCCCCCGCCACCAGGGGCAGCCTCCACCAGGCCCCCACCCATGTCTCCCACCACCCCCACCCCCCAGCCACCAGGGGCACCCTCCACCAGGCCCCCACTCATGTCTCCCACCACCCCCACCCCCCAGCAGTGCAGGGGCACCCTCCACCAGGCCCCCACTCATGTCCCCTATCACCCCCACCCCCCAGCCACCATGGGCAGCCCCCACCAGGCCCCCACTCATGTCTACCACCCACCCCCACACCCCGGCCACCATGGGCAGCCCCCACCAGGCCCCCACTCATGTCCCCCTGCACCCCCACCCCCCAGCATCCAGGGGCACCCTCCACCAGGCCCCCACTCATGTCCCCTATCACCCCCACCCCCCAGCAGTGCAGGGGCACCCTCCACCAGGCCCCCACTCATGTCTCCCACCACCCCCACCCCCCAGCCACCAGGGGCACCCTCCACCAGGCCCCCACTCATGTCTCCCACCACCCCCACCCCCCAGCCACCAGGGGCAGCCTCCACCAGGCCCCCACTCATGTCTCCCACCACCCCCACCCCTCAGCCACCAGGGGCACCCTCCACCAGGCCCCCACTCATGTCTCCCACCACCCCCACCCCCCAGCAGTGCAGGGGCAGCCTCCACCAGGCCCCCACTCATGTCTACCACCACCCCCACCCCCCAGCCACCAGGGGCACCCTCCACCAGGCCCCCACTCATGTCTCCCACCACCCCCACCCCCCAGCCACCAGGGGCACCCTCCACCAGGCCCCCACTCATGTCTCCCACCACCCCCACCCCCCAGCCACCAGGGGCAGCCTCCACCAGGCCCCCACTCATGTCTCCCACCACCCCCACCCCCCAGCAGTGCAGGGGCAGCCTCCACCAGGCCCCCACTCATGTCTACCACCACCCCCACCCCCCAGCCACCAGGGGCACCCTCCACCAGGCCCCCACTCATGTCTCCCACCACCCCCACCCCCCAGCCACCAGGGGCACCCTCCACCAGGCCCCCACTCATGTCTCCCACCACCCCCACCCCCCAGCCACCAGGGGCAGCCTCCACCAGGCCCCCACTCATGTCTCCCACCACCCCCACCCCCCAGCAGTGCAGGGGCACCCTCCACCAGGCCCCCACTCATGTCCCCTATCACCCCCACCCCCTGCCACCAGGGGCAGCCTCCACCAGGCCCCCACCCATGTCTCCCACCACCCCCACCCCCCAGCCACCAGGGGCACCCTCCACTAGGCCCCCACTCATGTCTCCCACCACCCCCACCCCCCAGCCACCAGGGGCAGCCTCCACCAGGCCCCCACTCATGTCTCCCACCACCCCCACCCCCCAGCAGTGCAGGGGCACCCTCCACCAGGCCCCCACTCATGTCCCCTATCACCCCCACCCCCTGCCACCAGGGGCAGCCTCCACCAGGCCCCCACCCATGTCTCCCACCACCCCCACCCCCCAGCCACCAGGGGCACCCTCCACCAGGCCCCCACTCATGTCTCCCACCACCCCCACCCCCCAGCATCCAGGGGCACCCTCCACCAGGCCCCCACTCATGTCCCCTATCACCCCCACCCCCCAGCAGTGCAGGGGCACCCTCCACCAGGCCCCCACTCATGTCTCCCACCACCCCCACCCCCCAGCCACCAGGGGCACCCTCCACCAGGCCCCCACTCATGTCTCCCACCACCCCCACCCCCCAGCCACCAGGGGCAGCCTCCACCAGGCCCCCACTCATGTCTCCCACCACCCCCACCCCCCAGCCACCAGGGGCACCCTCCACCAGGCCCCCACTCATGTCTCCCACCACCCCCACCCCCCAGCAGTGCAGGGGCAGCCTCCACCAGGCCCCCACTCATGTCTACCACCACCCCCACCCCCCAGCCACCAGGGGCACCCTCCACCAGGCCCCCACTCATGTCTCCCACCACCCCCACCCCCAGCCACCAGGGGCACCCTCCAACAGGCCCCCACTCATGTCTCCCACCACCCCCACCCCCCAGCCACCAGGGGCAGCCTCCACCAGGCCCCCACTCATGTCTCCCACCACCCCCACCCCCCAGCAGTGCAGGGGCAGCCTCCACCAGGCCCCCACTCATGTCCCCTATCACCCCCACCCCCCCGCCACCAGGGGCAGCCTCCACCAGGCCCCCACCCATGTCTCCCACCACCCCCACCCCCCAGCCACCAGGGGCACCCTCCACCAGGCCCCCACTCATGTCTCCCACCACCCCCACCCCCCAGCAGTGCAGGGGCACCCTCCACCAGGCCCCCACTCATGTCCCCTATCACCCCCACCCCCCAGCCACCATGGGCAGCCCCCACCAGGCCCCCACTCATGTCTACCACCCACCCCCACCCCCCGGCCACCATGGGCAGCCCCCACCAGGCCCCCACTCATGTCCCCTTGCACCCCCACCCCCCAGCATCCAGGGGCACCCTCCACCAGGCCCCCACTCATGTCCCCTATCACCCCCACCCCCCAGCAGTGCAGGGGCACGCTCCACCAGGCCCCCACCCATGTCTCCCACCACCCCCACCCCCCAGCCACCAGGGGCAGCCTCCACGAGGCCCCCACTCATGTCTCCCACCACCCCCACCCCCCAGCATCCAGGGGCACCCTCCACCAGGCCCCCACTCATGTCCCCCTGCATCCCCACCCCCCAGCATCCAGGGTCACCCTCCACCAGGCCCCCACTCATGTCTCCCACCACCCCCACCCCCCAGCCACCAGGGGCACCCTCCACCAGGCCCCCACTCATGTCTCCCACCACCCCCACCCCCCAGCCACCAGGGGCACCCTCCACCAGGCCCCCACTCATGTCTCCCACCACCCCCACCCCCCAGCCACCAGGGGCACCCTCCACCAGGCCCCCACTCATGTCTCTCACCACCCCCACCCCCCAGCATCCAGGGGCACCCTCCACCAGGCCCCCACTCATGTCTCCCACCACCCCCACCCCCCAGCAGTGCAGGGGCAGCCTCCACCAGGCCCCCACTCATGTCTACCACCACCCCCACCTCCCAGCCACCAGGGGCACCCTCCACCAGGCCCCCACTCATGTCTCCCACCACCCCCACCCCCCAGCCACCAGGGGCACCCTCCACCAGGCCCCCACCCATGTCTCCCACCACCCCCACCCCCAGCCACCAGGGGCACCCTCCACCAGGCCCCCACTCATGTCTCCCACCACCCCCACCCCCCAGCCACCAGGGGCAGCCTCCACCAGGCCCCCACTCATGTCTCCCACCACCCCCACCCCCCAGCAGTGCAGGGGCACCCTCCACCAGGCCCCCACTCATGTCCCCTATCACCCCCACCCCCTGCCACCAGGGGCAGCCTCCACCAGGCCCCCACCCATGTCTCCCACCACCCCCACCCCCCAGCCACCAGGGGCACCCTCCACCAGGCCCCCACTCATGTCTCCCACCACCCCCACCCCCCAGCATCCAGGGGCACCCTCCACCAGGCCCCCACTCATGTCCCCTATCACCCCCACCCCCCAGCAGTGCAGGGGCACCCTCCACCAGGCCCCCACTCATGTCTCCCACCACCCCCACCCCCCAGCCACCAGGGGCACCCTCCACCAGGCCCCCACTCATGTCTCCCACCACCCCCACCCCCCAGCCACCAGGGGCAGCCTCCACCAGGCCCCCACTCATGTCTCCCACCACCCCCACCCCCCAGCCACCAGGGGCACCCTCCACCAGGCCCCCACTCATGTCTCCCACCACCCCCACCCCCCAGCAGTGCAGGGGCAGCCTCCACCAGGCCCCCACTCATGTCTACCACCACCCCCACCCCCCAGCCACCAGGGGCACCCTCCACCAGGCCCCCACTCATGTCTCCCACCACCCCCACCCCCAGCCACCAGGGGCACCCTCCACCAGGCCCCCACTCATGTCTCCCACCACCCCCACCCCCCAGCCACCAGGGGCAGCCTCCACCAGGCCCCCACTCATGTCTCCCACCACCCCCACCCCCCAGCAGTGCAGGGGCAGCCTCCACCAGGCCCCCACTCATGTCCCCTATCACCCCCACCCCCCCGCCACCAGGGGCAGCCTCCACCAGGCCCCCACCCATGTCTCCCACCACCCCCACCCCCCAGCCACCAGGGGCACCCTCCACCAGGCCCCCACTCATGTCTCCCACCACCCCCACCCCCCAGCAGTGCAGGGGCACCCTCCACCAGGCCCCCACTCATGTCCCCTATCACCCCCACCCCCCAGCCACCATGGGCAGCCCCCACCAGGCCCCCACTCATGTCTACCACCCACCCCCACCCCCCGGCCACCATGGGCAGCCCCCACCAGGCCCCCACTCATGTCCCCTTGCACCCCCACCCCCCAGCATCCAGGGGCACCCTCCACCAGGCCCCCACTCATGTCCCCTATCACCCCCACCCCCCAGCAGTGCAGGGGCACGCTCCACCAGGCCCCCACCCATGTCTCCCACCACCCCCACCCCCCAGCCACCAGGGGCAGCCTCCACGAGGCCCCCACTCATGTCTCCCACCACCCCCACCCCCCAGCATCCAGGGGCACCCTCCACCAGGCCCCCACTCATGTCCCCCTGCATCCCCACCCCCCAGCATCCAGGGTCACCCTCCACCAGGCCCCCACTCATGTCTCCCACCACCCCCACCCCCCAGCCACCAGGGGCACCCTCCACCAGGCCCCCACTCATGTCTCCCACCACCCCCACCCCCCAGCCACCAGGGGCACCCTCCACCAGGCCCCCACTCATGTCTCCCACCACCCCCACCCCCCAGCCACCAGGGGCACCCTCCACCAGGCCCCCACTCATGTCTCTCACCACCCCCACCCCCCAGCATCCAGGGGCACCCTCCACCAGGCCCCCACTCATGTCTCCCACCACCCCCACCCCCCAGCAGTGCAGGGGCAGCCTCCACCAGGCCCCCACTCATGTCTACCACCACCCCCACCTCCCAGCCACCAGGGGCACCCTCCACCAGGCCCCCACTCATGTCTCCCACCACCCCCACCCCCCAGCCACCAGGGGCACCCTCCACCAGGCCCCCACTCATGTCTCCCACCACCCCCAGCCAACAGGGGCAGCCTCCACCAGGCCCCCACTCATGTCTCCCACCACCCCCACCCCCCAGCAGTGCAGGGGCACCCTCCACCAGGCCCCCACTCATGTCTCCCACCACCCCCACCCCCCAGCAGTGCAGGGGCAGCCTCCACCGGGCCCCCACTCATGTCCCCTATCACCCCCACCCCCCCGCCACCAGGGGCAGCCTCCACCAGGCCCCCACCCATGTCTCCCACCACCCCCACCCCCCAGCCACCAGGGGCACCCTCCACCAGGCCCCCACTCATGTCTCCCACCACCCCCACCCCCCAGCCACCAGGGGCAGCCTCCACCAGGCCCCCACTCATGTCCCCCTGCACCCCCACCCCCCAGCAGTGCAGGGGCACCCTCCACCAGGCCCCCACTCATGTCTCCCACCACCCCCACCCCCCAGCAGTGCAGGGGCAGCCTCCACCAGGCCCCCACTCATGTCCCCTATCACCCCCACCCCCCCGCCACCAGGGGCAGCCTCCACCAGGCCCCCACCCATGTCTGCTACCCCCCCATCCCCCAGCCACCAGGGGCACCCTCCACCAGGCCCCCACTCATGTCTCCCACCACCCCCACCCCCCAGCAGTGCAGGGGCACCCTCCACGAGGCCCCCACTCATGTCCCCTATCACCCCCACCCCCCAGCCACCATGGGCAGCCCCCACCAGGCCCCCACTCATGTCTCCCACCCACCCCCACCCCCCAGCAACCATGGGCAGCCCCCACCAGGCCCCCACTCATGTCCCCCTGCACCCCCACCCCCCAGCATCCAGGGGCAGCCTCCACCAGGCCCCCACTCATGTCTCCCACCACCCCCACCCCCCAGCATCCAGGGGCACCCTCCACCAGGCCCCCACTCATGTCTCCCACAACCCCCACCCCCCAGCAGTGCAGGGGCAGCCTCCACCAGGCCCCCACTCATGTCTACCACCACCCCCACCCCCCAGCATCCAGGGGCACCCTCCACCAGGCCCCTACTCATGTCTCCCACCACCCCCACCCCCCAGCCACCAGGGGCACCCTCCACCAGGCCCCCACTCATGTCTCCCACAACCCCCACCCCCCAGCATCCAGGGGCACCCTCCACCAGGCCCCCACTCATGTCTCCCACCACCCCCACCCCCCAGCCACCAGGGGCACCCTCCACCAGGCCCCCACTCATGTCTCCCACCACCCCCAGCCCCCAGCCACCAGGGGCAGCCTCCACCAGGCCCCCACTCATGTCTCCCACAACCCCCAGCCACCAGGGGCACCCTCCACCAGGCCCCCACTCATGTCTCCCACCACCCCCACCCCCCAGCACCCAGGGGCACCCTCCACCAGGCCCCCACTCATGTCTCCCACCACCCCCACCCCCCAACAGTGCAGGGGCAGCCTCCACCAGGCCCCCACTCATGTCTACCACCACCCCCACCCCCCAGCCACCAGGGGCACCCTCCACCAGGCCCCCACTCATGTCTCCCACCACCCCCACCCCCCAGCCACCAGGGGCACCCTCCACCAGGCCCCCACTCATGTCTCCCACCACCCCCACCCCCCAGCCACCAGGGGCAGCCTCCACCAGGCCCCCACTCATGTCTCCCACCACCCCCACCCCCCAGCAGTGCAGGGGCACCCTCCACCAGGCCCCCACTCATGTCTCCCACCACCCCCACCCCCCAGCAGTGCAGGGGCAGCCTCCACCAGGCCCCCACTCATGTCCCCTATCACCCCCACACCCCCGCCACCAGGGGCAGCCTCCACCAGGCCCCCACCCATGTCTCCCACCACCCCCACCCCCCAGCCACCAGGGGCACCCTCCACCAGGCCCCCACTCATGTCTCCCACCACCCCCACCCCCCAGCAGTGCAGGGGCACCCTCCACCAGGCCCCCACTCATGTCCCCTATCACCCCCACCCCCCAGCCACCATGGGCAGCCCCCACCAGGCCCCCACTCATGTCTCTCACCCACCCCCACCCCCCAGCCACCATGGGCAGCCCCCACCAGGCCCCCACTCATGTCTCCCACCCACCCCCACCCCCCAGCCACCATGGGCAGCCCCCACCAGGCCCCCACTCATGTCCCCCTGCACCCCCACCCCCCAGCATCCAGGGGCAGCCTCGACCAGGCCCCCACTCATGTCCCCTATCACCCCCACCCCCCCGCCACCAGGGGCAGCCTCCACCAGGCCCCCACCCATGTCTCCCACCACCCCCACCCCCCAGCCACCAGGGGCACCCTCCACCAGGCCCCCACTCATGTCTCCCACCACCCCCACCCCCCAGCAGTGCAGGGGCACCCTCCACCAGGCCCCCACTCATGTCCCCTATCACCCCCACCCCCCAGCCACCATGGGCAGCCCCCACCAGGCCCCCACTCATGTCTACCACCCACCCCCACCCCCCGGCCACCATGGGCAGCCCCCACCAGGCCCCCACTCATGTCCCCTTGCACCCCCACCCCCCAGCATCCAGGGGCACCCTCCACCAGGCCCCCACTCATGTCCCCTATCACCCCCACCCCCCAGCAGTGCAGGGGCACGCTCCACCAGGCCCCCACCCATGTCTCCCACCACCCCCACCCCCCAGCCACCAGGGGCAGCCTCCACGAGGCCCCCACTCATGTCTCCCACCACCCCCACCCCCCAGCATCCAGGGGCACCCTCCACCAGGCCCCCACTCATGTCCCCCTGCATCCCCACCCCCCAGCATCCAGGGTCACCCTCCACCAGGCCCCCACTCATGTCTCCCACCACCCCCACCCCCCAGCCACCAGGGGCACCCTCCACCAGGCCCCCACTCATGTCTCCCACCACCCCCACCCCCCAGCCACCAGGGGCACCCTCCACCAGGCCCCCACTCATGTCTCCCACCACCCCCACCCCCCAGCCACCAGGGGCACCCTCCACCAGGCCCCCACTCATGTCTCTCACCACCCCCACCCCCCAGCATCCAGGGGCACCCTCCACCAGGCCCCCACTCATGTCTCCCACCACCCCCACCCCCCAGCAGTGCAGGGGCAGCCTCCACCAGGCCCCCACTCATGTCTACCACCACCCCCACCTCCCAGCCACCAGGGGCACCCTCCACCAGGCCCCCACTCATGTCTCCCACCACCCCCACCCCCCAGCCACCAGGGGCACCCTCCACCAGGCCCCCACTCATGTCTCCCACCACCCCCAGCCAACAGGGGCAGCCTCCACCAGGCCCCCACTCATGTCTCCCACCACCCCCACCCCCCAGCAGTGCAGGGGCACCCTCCACCAGGCCCCCACTCATGTCTCCCACCACCCCCACCCCCCAGCAGTGCAGGGGCAGCCTCCACCGGGCCCCCACTCATGTCCCCTATCACCCCCACCCCCCCGCCACCAGGGGCAGCCTCCACCAGGCCCCCACCCATGTCTCCCACCACCCCCACCCCCCAGCCACCAGGGGCACCCTCCACCAGGCCCCCACTCATGTCTCCCACCACCCCCACCCCCCAGCCACCAGGGGCAGCCTCCACCAGGCCCCCACTCATGTCCCCCTGCACCCCCACCCCCCAGCAGTGCAGGGGCACCCTCCACCAGGCCCCCACTCATGTCTCCCACCACCCCCACCCCCCAGCAGTGCAGGGGCAGCCTCCACCAGGCCCCCACTCATGTCCCCTATCACCCCCACCCCCCCGCCACCAGGGGCAGCCTCCACCAGGCCCCCACCCATGTCTGCTACCCCCCCCATCCCCCAGCCACCAGGGGCACCCTCCACCAGGCCCCCACTCATGTCTCCCACCACCCCCACCCCCCAGCAGTGCAGGGGCACCCTCCACGAGGCCCCCACTCATGTCCCCTATCACCCCCACCCCCCAGCCACCATGGGCAGCCCCCACCAGGCCCCCACTCATGTCTCCCACCCACCCCCACCCCCCAGCAACCATGGGCAGCCCCCACCAGGCCCCCACTCATGTCCCCCTGCACCCCCACCCCCCAGCATCCAGGGGCAGCCTCCACCAGGCCCCCACTCATGTCTCCCACCACCCCCACCCCCCAGCATCCAGGGGCACCCTCCACCAGGCCCCCACTCATGTCTCCCACAACCCCCACCCCCCAGCAGTGCAGGGGCAGCCTCCACCAGGCCCCCACTCATGTCTACCACCACCCCCACCCCCCAGCATCCAGGGGCACCCTCCACCAGGCCCCTACTCATGTCTCCCACCACCCCCACCCCCCAGCCACCAGGGGCACCCTCCACCAGGCCCCCACTCATGTCTCCCACAACCCCCACCCCCCAGCATCCAGGGGCACCCTCCACCAGGCCCCCACTCATGTCTCCCACCACCCCCACCCCCCAGCCACCAGGGGCACCCTCCACCAGGCCCCCACTCATGTCTCCCACCACCCCCAGCCCCCAGCCACCAGGGGCAGCCTCCACCAGGCCCCCACTCATGTCTCCCACAACCCCCAGCCACCAGGGGCACCCTCCACCAGGCCCCCACTCATGTCTCCCACCACCCCCACCCCCCAGCACCCAGGGGCACCCTCCACCAGGCCCCCACTCATGTCTCCCACCACCCCCACCCCCCAACAGTGCAGGGGCAGCCTCCACCAGGCCCCCACTCATGTCTACCACCACCCCCACCCCCCAGCCACCAGGGGCACCCTCCACCAGGCCCCCACTCATGTCTCCCACCACCCCCACCCCCCAGCCACCAGGGGCACCCTCCACCAGGCCCCCACTCATGTCTCCCACCACCCCCACCCCCAGCCACCAGGGGCAGCCTCCACCAGGCCCCCACTCATGTCTCCCACCACCCCCACCCCCCAGCAGTGCAGGGGCACCCTCCACCAGGCCCCCACTCATGTCTCCCACCACCCCCACCCCCCAGCAGTGCAGGGGCAGCCTCCACCAGGCCCCCACTCATGTCCCCTATCACCCCCACACCCCCGCCACCAGGGGCAGCCTCCACCAGGCCCCCACCCATGTCTCCCACCACCCCCACCCCCCAGCCACCAGGGGCACCCTCCACCAGGCCCCCACTCATGTCTCCCACCACCCCCACCCCCCAGCAGTGCAGGGGCACCCTCCACCAGGCCCCCACTCATGTCCCCTATCACCCCCACCCCCCAGCCACCATGGGCAGCCCCCACCAGGCCCCCACTCATGTCTCTCAACCACCCCCACCCCCCAGCCACCATGGGCAGCCCCCACCAGGCCCCCACTCATGTCTCCCACCCACCCCCACCCCCCAGCCACCATGGGCAGCCCCCACCAGGCCCCCACTCATGTCCCCCTGCACCCCCACCCCCCAGCATCCAGGGGCAGCCTCGACCAGGCCCCCACTCATGTCCCCTATCACCCCCACCCCCCAGCAGTGCAGGGGCACCCTCCACCAGGCACCCACCCATGTCTCCCACCACACCCACCCCCCAGCCACCAGGCCCCCACTCATGTCTCCCACCACCTCCACCCCCCAGCATCCAGGGGCACCCTCCAACAGGCCCCCACTCATGTCCCCCTGCACCCCCACCCCCCAGCATCCAGGGGCACCCTCCACCAGGCCCCCACTCATGTCCCCTATCACCCCCACCCCCCAGCAGTGCAGGGGCACCCTCCACCAGGCCCCCACCCATGTCTCCCACCACCCCCAGCCCCCAGCCACCAGGGGCAGCCTCCACCAGGCCCCCACTCATGTCTCCCACCACCCCCAGCCACCAGGGGCACCCTCCACCAGGCCCCCACTCATGTCTCCCACCACCCCCACCCCCCAGCATCCAGGGGCACCCTCCACCAGGCCCCCACTCATGTCTCCCACCACCCCCACCCCCCAACAGTGCAGGGGCAGCCTCCACCAGGCCCCCACTCATGTCTACCACAACCCCCACCCCCCAGCCACCAGGGGCACCCTCCACCAGGCCCCCACTCATGTCTCCCACCACCCCCACCCCCCAGCCACCAGGGGCACCCTCCACCAGGCCCCCACTCATGTCTTCCACCACCCCCACCCCCCAGCCACCAGGGGCAGCCTCCACCAGGCCCCCACTCATGTCTCCCACCACCCCCACCCCCCAGCAGTGCAGGGGCACCCTCCACCAGGCCCCCACTCATGTCTCCCACCACCCCCACCCCCCAGCAGTGCAGGGGCAGCCTCCACCAGGCCCCCACTCATGTCCCCTATCACCCCCACACCCCCGCCACCAGGGGCAGCCTCCACCAGGCCCCCACCCATGTCTCCCACCACCCCCACCCCCCAGCCACCAGGGGCACCCTCCACCAGGCCCCCACTCATGTCTCCCACCACCCCCACCCCCCAGCAGTGCAGGGGCACCCTCCACCAGACCCCCACTCATGTCCCCTATCACCCCCACCCCCCAGCCACCATGGGCAGCCCCCACCAGGCCCCCACTCATGTCTCCCACCCACCCCCACCATCTCAGCCACCATGGGCAGCCCCCACCAGGCCCCCACTCATGTCTCCCACCCACCCCCACCCCCCAGCCACCATGGGCAGCCCCCACCAGGCCCCCACTCATGTCCCCCTGCACCCCCACCCCCCAGCATCCAGGGGCAGCCTCCACCAGGCCCCACTCATGTCCCCTATCACCCCCACCCCCCAGCAGTGCAGGGGCACCCTCCACCAGGCCCCCACCCATGTCTCCCACCACACCCACCCCCCAGCCACCAGGCCCCCACTCATGTCTCCCACCACCTCCACCCCCCAGCATCCAGGGGCACCCTCCAACAGGCCCCCACTCATGTCCCCCTGCACCCCCACCCCCCAGCATCCAGGGGCACCCTCCACCAGGCCCCCACTCATGTCCCCTATCACCCCCACCCCCCAGCAGTGCAGGGGCACCCTCCACCAGGCCCCCACCCATGTCTCCCACCACCCCCACCCCCCAGCCACCAGGGGCAGCCTCCACCAGGCCCCCACTCATGTCTCCCACCACCCCCACCCCCCAGCCACCAGGGGCACCCTCCACCAGGCCCCCACTCATGTCTCCCACCACCCCCACCCCCCAGCATCCAGGGGCACCCTCCACCAGGCCCCCACTCATGTCTCCCACCACCCCCACCCCCCAGCAGTGCAGGGGCAGCCTCCACCAGGTCCCCACTCATGTCTACCACCACCCCCACCCCCCAGCCACCAGGGGCACCCTCCACCAGGCCCCCACTCATGTCTCCCACCACCCCCACCCCCCAGCCACCAGGGGCACCCTCCACCAGGCCCCCACTCATGTCTCCCACCACCCCCACCCCCCAGCCACCAGGGGCAGCCTCCACCAGGCCCCCACTCATGTCTCCCACCACCCCCACCCCCCAGCAGTGCAGGGGCACCCTCCACCAGGCCCCCACTCATGTCTCCAACCACCCCCACCCCCAGCAGTGCAGGGGCAGCCTCCACCAGGCCCCCACTCATGTCCCCTATCACCCCCACCCCCCGCCACCAGGGGCAGCCTCCACCAGGCCCCCACCCATGTCTCCCACCACCCCCACCCCCCAGCCACCAGGGGCACCCTCCACCAGGCCCCCACTCATGTCTCCCACCACCCCCACCCCCCAGCAGTGCAGGGGCACCCTCCACGAGGCCCCCACTCATGTCCCCTATTACCCCCACCCCCCAGCCACCATGGGCAGCCCCCACCAGGCCCCCACTCATGTCTCCCACCACCCCCACCCCCCAGCAACCAGGGGCAGCCTCCACCAGGCCCCCACTCATGTCTCCCACCACCCCCACCCCCAGCAGTGCAGGGGCACCCTCCACCAGGCCCCCACTCATGTCTCCCACCACCCCCACCCCCCAGCAGTGCAGGGGCAGCCTCCACCAGGCCCCCACTCATGTCCCCTATCACCCCCACCCCCCCGCCACTAGGGGCAGCCTCCACCAGGCCCCCACCCATGTCTCCCACCACCCCCACCCCCCAGCCACCAGGGGCACCCTCCACCAGGCCCCCACTCATGTCTCCCACCACCCCCACCCCCCAGCAGTGCAGGGGCACCCTCCACGAGGCCCCCACTCATGTCCCCTATTACCCCCACCCCCCAGCCACCATGGGCAGCCCCCACCAGGCCCCCACTCATGTCTCCCACCCACCCCCACCCCCCAGCCACCATGAGCAGCCCCCACCAGGCCCCCACTCATGTCCCCCTGCACCCCCACCCCCCAGCATCCAGGGGCAGCCTCCACCAGGCCCCCACTCATGTCTCCCACCACCCCCACCCCCCAGCCACCAGGGGCAGCCTCCACCAGGCCCCCACTCATGTCCCCCTGCACTCCCACCCCCCAGCAGTGCAGGGGCACCCTCCACCAGGCCCCCACTCATGTCTCCCACCACCCCCACCCCCCAGCAGTGCAGGGGCAGCCTCCACCAGGCCCCCACTCATGTCCCCTATCACCCACACCCCCCCGCCACCAGGGGCCGCCTCCACCAGGCCCCCACCCATGTCTCCCACCACCCCCACCCCCCAGCCACCAGGGGCACCCTCCACCAGGCCCCCACTCATGTCTCCCACCACCCCCACCCCCCAGCAGTGCAGGGGCACCCTCCACCAGGCCCCCACTCATGTCCCCTATCACCCCCACCCCCCAGCCACCATGGGCAGCCCCCACCAGGCCCCCACTCATGTCTCCCACCCACCCCCACCCCCCAGCCACCATGGGCAGCCCCCACCAGGCCCCCACTCATGTCTCCCACCACCCCCACCCCCCAGCCACCAGGGGCACCCTCCACCAGGCCCCCACTCATGTCTCCCACTACCCCCACCCCCCAGCATCCAGGGGCACCCTCCACCAGGCCCCCACTCATGTCTCCCACCACCCCCACCCCCCAGCAGTGCAGGGGCAGCCTCCACCAGGCCCCCACTCATGTCTACCACCACCCCCACCCCCCAGCCACCAGGGGCACCCTCCACCAGGCCCCCACACATGTCTCCCACCACCCCCAGCCACCAGGGGCACCCTCCACCAGGCCCCCACTCATGTCTCCCACCACCCCCACCCCCCAGCCACCAGGGGCAGCCTCCACCAGGCCCCCACTCATGTCTCCCACCACCCCCACCCCCCAGCAGTGCAGGGGCACCCTCCACCAGGCCCTCACTCATGTCTCCCACCACCCCCACCCCCCAGCAGTGCAGGGGCAGCCTCCATCAGGCCCCCACTCATGTCCCCTATCACCCCCACCCCCCCACCACCAGGGGCAGCCTCCACCAGGCCCCCACCCATGTCTCCCACCACCCCCACCCCCCAGCCACCAGGGGCACCCTCCACCAGGCCCCCACTCATGTCTCCCACCACCCCCACCCCCCAGCAGTGCAGGGGCACCCTCCACCAGGCCCCCACTCATGTCCCCTATCACCCCCACCCCCCAGCCACCATGGGCAGCCCCCACCAGGCCCCCACTCATGTCCCCCACCCACCCCCACCCCCCAGCCACCATTGGCAGCCCCCACCAGGCCCCCACTCATGTCCCCCTGCACCCCCACCCCCCAGCATCCAGGGGCAGCCTCCACCAGGCCCCTACTCATGTCTCCCACCACCCCCACCCCCCAGCCACCAGGGGCACCCTCCACCAGGCCCCCACTCATGTCTCCCACCACCCCCACCCCCCAGCCACCAGGGGCAGCCTCCACCAGGCCCCCACTCATGTCCCCCTGCACCCCCACCCCCAGCAGTGTAGGGGCAGCCTCCACCAGGCCCCCACTCATGTCCCCTATCACCCCCACCCCCCCGCCACCAGGGGCAGCCTCCACCAGGCCCCCACCCATGTCTCCCACCAGCCCACCCCCCAGCCACCAGGGGCACCCTCCACCAGGCCCCCACTCATGTCTCCCACCACCCCCACCGCCCAGCAGTGCAGGGGCACCCTCCAAAAGGCCCCCACTCATGTCCCCTATCACCCCCACCCCCCAGCCACCATGGGCAGCCCCCACCAGGCCCCCACTCATGTCTCCCACCCACCCCCACCCCCCAGCCACCATGGGCAGCACCCACCAGGCCCCCACTCATGTCCCCCTGCACCCCCACCCCCCAGCATCCAGGGGCAGCCTCCACCAGGCCCCCACTCATGTCTCCCACCACCCCCACCCCTCAGCCACCAGGGGCAGCCACCACCAGGCCCCCACTCATTTCCCCCTGCACCCCCACCCCCCAGCAGTGCAGGGGCACCCTCCACCAGGCCCCCACTCATGTCTCCCACCACCCCCACCCCCCAGCAGTGCAGGGGCAGCCTCCACCAGGCCCCCACTCATGTCCCCTATCACCCCCACCCCCCCGCCACCAGGGGCAGCCTCCACCAGGCCCCCACCCATGTCTCCCACCACCCCCACGCCCCAGCCACCAGGGGCACCCTCCACCAGGCCCCCACTCATGTCTTCCACCACCCCCACCCCCCAGCAGTGCAGGGGCACCCTCCACCAGGCCCCCACTCATGTCCCCTATCACCCCCACCCCCCAGCCACCATGGGCAGCCCCCACCAGGCCCCCACTCATGTCTCCCACCCACCCCCACCCCCCAGCCACCATGGGCAGCCCCCACCAGGCCCCCACTCATGTCTCCCACCACCCCCACCCCCAGCCACCAGGGGCACCCTCCACCAGGCCCCCACTCATGTCTCCCACCACCCCACCCCCCAGCATCAAGGGGCACCCTCCACCAGGCCCCCACTCATGTCTCCCACCACCCCCACCCCCCAGCAGTGCAGGGGCAGCCTCCACCAGGCCCCCACTCATGTCTACCACCACCCCCACCCCCCAGCCACCAGGGGCACCCTACACCAGGCCCCCACTCATGTCTCCCACCACCCCCACCCCCCAGCCACCAGGGGCACCCTCCACCAGGCCCCCACTCATGTCTCCCACCACCCCCACCCCCCAGCCACCAGGGGCAGCCTCCACCAGGCCCCCACTCATGTCTCCCACCACCCCCACCCCCCAGCAGTGCAGGGGCACCCTCCACCAGGCCCTCACTCATGTCTCCCACCACCCCCACACCCCAGCAGTGCAGGGGCAGCCTCCACCAGGCCCCCACTCATGTCCCCTATCACCCCCACCCCCCCACCACCAGGGGCAGCCTCCACCAGGCCCCCACCCATGTCTCCCACCACCCCCACCCCCCAGCCACCAGGGGCACCCTCCACCAGGCCCCCACTCATGTCTCCCACCACCCCCACCCCCCAGCAGTGCAGGGGCACCCTCCACCAGGCCCCCACTCATGTCCCCTATCACCCCCACCCCCCAGCCACCATGGGCAGCCCCCACCAGGCCCCCACTCATGTCTCCCACCCACCCCCAACCCCCAGCCACCATGAGCAGCCCCCACCAGGCCCCCACTCATGTCCCCCTGCACCCCCACCCCCCAGCATCCAGGGGCAGCCTCCACCAGGCCCCCACTCATGTCTCCCACCACCCCCACCCCCCAGCCACCAGGGGCACCCTCCACCAGGCCCCCACTCATGTCTCCCACCATCCCCACCCCCCAGCCACCAGGGGCAGCCTCCACCAGGCCCCCACTCATGTCCCCCTGCACCCCCACCCCCCAGCAGTGTAGGGGCAGCCTCCACCAGGCCCCCACTCATGTTCCCTATCACCCCCACCCCCCCGCCACCAGGGGCAGCCTCCACCAGGCCCCCACCCATGTCTCCCACCACCCCCACCCCCCAGCCACCAGGGGCACCCTCCACCAGGCCCCCACTCATGTCTCCCACCACCCCACCCCCCAGCAGTGCAGGGGCACCCTCCACCAGGCCCCCACTCATGTCCCCTATCACCCCCAGCCACCATGGGCAGCCCCCACCAGGCCCCCACTCATGTCTCCCACCCACCCCCACCCCCCAGCCACCATGGGCAGCCCCCACCAGGCCCCCACTCATGTCCCCCTGTACCCCCACCCCCCAGCAGTGCAGGGGCAGCCTCCACCAGGCCCCCACTCATGTCTACCACCACCCCCACCCCCCAGCCACCATGGGCAGCCCCCACCAGGCCCCCACTCATGTCTCCCACCACCCCCACCCCCCAGCAGTGCAGGGGCAGCCTCCACCAGGCCCCCACTCATGTCTACCACCACCCCCACCCCCCAGCATCCAGGGGCACCCTCCACCAGGCCCCCACTCATGTCTCCCACCACCCCCACCCCCCAGCAGTGCAGGGGCAGCCTCCACCAGGCCCCCACTCATGTCTACCACCACCCCACCCCCCAGCATCCAGGGGCACCCTCCACCAGGCCCCCACTCATGTCTCCCACCACCCCCACCCCCCAGCCACCAGGGGCACCCTCCACCAGGCCCCCACTCATGTCTCCCACCACCCCCACCCCCCAGCATCCAGGGGCACCCTCCACCAGGCCCCCACTCATGTCTCCCACCACCCCCACCCCCCAGCAGTGCAGGGGCAGCCTCCACCAGGCCCCCACTCATGTCTACCACCACCCCCACCCCCCAGCATCGAGGGGCACCCTCCACCAGGCCCCCACTCATGTCCCCCTGCACCCCCACCCCCCAGCCACCAGGGGCAGCCTCCACCAGGCCCCCACTCATGTCTCCCACCACCCACACCCCCCAGCATCCAGGGGCACCCTCCACCAGGCCCCCACTCATGTCTCCCACCACCCCCACCCCCCAGCATCCAGGGGCACCCTCCACCAGGCCCCCACTCATGTCTCCCACCACCCCCACCCCCCAGCCACCAGGGGCAGCCCCCACCAGGCCCCCACTCATGTCCCCCTGCACCCCCACCCCCCAGCAACCAGGGGCAGCCTCCACCAGGCCCTCACTCATGTCTCCCACCACCCCCACCCCCCAGCCACCAGGGGCACCCTCCACCAGGCCCCCACTCATGTCTCCCACCACCCCCACCCCCCAGCCACCAGGGGCACCCTCCACCAGGCCCCCACTCATGTCTCCCACCCACCCACACCCCCCAGCCACCATGGGCAGCCCCCACCAGGTCCTCACAATCCCCAATCATGTGCGTTATGGTCAGCCTCCACAGCCAAAAAGCCCTACCAAGTAACCCATTCACCCACATGGAAATGGAAATTACATGTTACACCCCCAATGTCCATAAAGCTAATGAACCCATGTCCGTCACACACAATGGTTGCAATTGAATGGGAAAACACCCAACATGACATGCATGAAACCAATGAGATGATACCACACAGTGAAGTATGAAAACAAAATTGTATTAAAAAAAAATAGAATGCAAAAGAAACGAAACAAACTACAATGGCAATGAAAAAAAGATAAGCTGCATGTCCGTTTAAAAAAATAAAAACACCAAATCCTAATCCAAAAAAATGTTGTCCAAAGTCAAATGAAAAATAAAATCAATCCAATGAAGAACTATGTACAAAACATCCAAGGGTCCATGAGCCCAACTGAACAAAGGAAACCTACAAAAAACCCTAACTAAAATGCAACTATATATAAAAAGTGGAGCAGTGTCCGTCGACTCCAAATCATAAGAAAAAACAAAGGAAACCTAAAACTAAAGAACTATATACAAAGGCGGCGGGCAAGTCCAGCGGCTCACTCCGTGGTGTTCCGGGCCAGGGCATCATCGAACTCCTGTTCGATGTCCCGGAGGCGGTCCTGTTCCATGGCCCCGAGGGTCCGCAGGGACGACGCCGTGTCCTCCTCCAACCCCCTGTGGATTGCCTCGAGGCACTCGGCCCGCCTCAGGGCCCTCCGCATGGAGTTCTCCGCCCTGACCATTGTGAGCCGTGCCTCTTCCGCCCGCCGCCGCTCCGCACCTATCTGCTGGCCCAACCGCTGCCACACAGAAGACACACCCCGTCCTGGGTCAACCTGCCCTCCGGCCGATGCCTGCCCCTCCGATGTTGAAGGCCCAGAGCCTTCATGGCTCCCACCACGTTGCTGCTGCTGCTGTGCCTCTGCCCGTGCACTGCCTCCTGCTGCCTGCACATCCTCTGCCGGCTGGGGTGCAGTTGTTGATGTGGCCACCCCTGCTGGACGTCCGACTCCCGACTGTGGCAGGGATGCCTCCTCCACCAGCCTGGCCGCACCGTCAGAGGCAGCTCCACAGGGCACCCAGGTGACTGATGGGTGGGAAGATGGCACAGAGGACGACTGGCGCGTAGGGGGTCCAGTTGAGGAGGGGGTCGGAGCAAGCCCCATCAGACGGAGGAATCTGGCCTGGGTGACCTGTCCGAGCAGGCTGACGTGGTCAACGAGCCATTCGAGATGACGTGCAGTCTCTCCATGAAAAGACTGCAGGTCACCTCGCATGGCCCGTTGACGCAACGCCACACCAGCCAGGACAGGCTCAACCCGGACCTGGATAGCCACGTTCCCAGGCAGAGGAAGGCCAGTTGACGTCAGCTCATCCCCTGCCTGAAAACGGGTCTGGACGTAGGCATCCCTGCTGGTGCAAGATGATGCAGGGACAGGATCGGGGACAGGATTGCACACAGGCACCTCCGCGGCGGCCTGTGCTGCCTCCTGTCCCTGGTCCTGCACTGCACCACTAGCAGCAGTGGGATCCCCACCTCCAGACCCCGTCTCTGGTGCTTGCACGGCCTCCTCCTCCACCAAACCCCCCACCAACCTGGATGACTCCGTGCCATCTTCCCCTGTTGGGCCCTGTGGGGTCCCAGCTGCCCCTTCTGCTGCCGAGGAGTCCAACTCCAACCTCCGCCTCTTGGACCTCCCCCCGGCAGCTGCGGCCTGGGACGCAGCACCGGACTCCTCACTCCCCGACGAGATGACAACACGGGAGGGGAGCCGGGCCTTGCGTCTCCGGCTGGCGGTGGGATCCCCGCCGCTGTGCTCCACAGCACCTTCTCCGCCCTCTTCATCAGTTGACGCTGCAGACAGGGAGAAACAAAACACAGGCATCAGGGCACTGTACAATGGACACATACACACATGACAGTTGCACATGAGTGCCATTGGCAAACCTCAGACATGTCATCACAATCCCCAACACACATGTCATTACAACTCGCACACATGAGCCATACCACAGCCATATCGCAACTGCCACCACCATCCCTACACATACAACTGCATGAGCAGCCAAAGGTGAGCCAGACATCACATGCAACACAGGAAGTGCACCACACATGTACACACACCACCACACTTGCATGTATGTGTACACCTCTGCCAAGTGTCGCACTGTTCAGACGGGCATCCATGTCACATCTGCCAATCAGGCTTCCACATACCGCTGTCACATGCATCCATGTTGCATCACTGTTGCACCCTTGTCAAATACACACACATGCACATGTACACAGTGCTCATACATGCAGCCGAAAACAACATACATGCGTGACATCACGGACATGTCTACTTACATACACATTCATCCAAACATGTGTGCACACACAACTGCATTTGGCATGCAAGCCTACACACACAAGCACCATCCATGTCTCACACATTACAGCCCTTGCATGTGTCAGCCCCACGGCCCTGTACACCCCCACCCATACTTGACCCCATACAAACAGATGTGCAACCTGCACACTACCGAATAATCACCACACGCACTGCTCACAATCAGGATGCATGTACACTCACCGCTCGACTCCAGACGGGTCTGCTTCTCTAGGACCTGGACGTGGAGCGCTGGGGATATGCGTTCCAGGACCCTCATCTGTTCTTCCGACAAGTGGCCCCGGCGCCCCTTGGCATCCGCTGCCTTCAAGAGGCGCCGGGCCTTGTTCAGGGTCCTGGACCTGAAGTCCTCCCAGCGCTTCCTGACATGTTGTAAGTCCCGGACTGCCACCCCCTCCGCGTTGATGGCAGTCACGATGTCAGTCCAGATCCGAGTCCGTCCTTCCTTGTCGGCGCAGGAACTTCCGAAGAGGGCATCATACTGCCCCAGGACTTGCTCCACCAGGACACCAACTTCGGTGGCACTGAAGCTGGTGCCCCTCTGCCTCTCTGGCCGGGGGTTGTCAGTGGTCCCAGATGGTGTTTGCCCCGACATGACAACCCCAGAGGCAGGAGTGGGTGGGCAACTGGGTCCTGGGGCTGTGCTGTGGAGCGATGGAATCCCAGTCGGGAGTCTTCGGTTCCAGCAGGGGTGGTCACAGCAACAGCACCCCTGGCTGATGTGCAGGCAGCAAATGGCAGTGCACGTGGGCAGCAGGCAGTCAGGCAGCAGCAGATGGCAGGTGGGAGCGTGCTCGGGGCTCTGGGGTGCAGTAGTTCGGCCTTCTGGGCAGGAGCGTGGTCTTCCGTGTGTTTTCGCGTGGCCAGCTTGATACGGAGTGATTTGGCACGTGAAAATCCTGCACGTCAGCGTGAAATTCGAGGAAAGGCCCTTAGCGCGTAAGCGCTTCAGCACGCATACGCGATTCTATTGGACCAAAGGCCCTCAGCGCGTAAGCGCGTCTGTGACGTGACCCGCACGGGTGTTTCCCACACAGCACGTGATGACAGAGCACACGTGGAAAGACTGCACGTCAGAGTGTCATCACGTGTAATTGGACAGCACGTCAGAGTGTCATCGCGTGTAATTGGACAAAAGTGCGCATACACGCGATTGGCCTATGTACGTGTATATCAGGGGTGCGCGGGCACTTACACACGCAAGTACGTCAGCGCACCTGTATCCCGGGGTGCGCGGGAATTTCCACACGCTATTGGACTGGGTACTGGATTTCAGGGGTGCGCGGGTCACACGCTCGCCTACAACACGCGCAACGCATAAATTTGCGCGCTAACAAAATAACAAGCTCAGACCCAGAATGAATATACCGTTCCTAGCAGCAGTGGGCGTGGGCTACCAAAGGAGGAGGAGGAGGATAGTCAGGGCCAGAATATTCACACCCAGAACCAGCCTTTTCGGGATGCCTGATGACCAGGTGTATGGGAGGTACAGGTTTCCACCACACATAATACTGGACCTGGTGAGTGAGTGGGAGGATGACCTCACATCACCCACCCTGTGCTCCCAAGCACTCAGCCCCCTGGAGAAGGTCCTCAATGTACTGCACTTCTTAGCCACTGGATCATTTCAGCGAACAAGTGCCATAGTGGGTGGGGTATCACAGGCCACCCAGTCACGCTGCCTACACCAGGTCTTGAACATCATCACTGCACGCCCATCAGTCCGCAGGCACATATACCTGCCCAGAACACCTGCAGAAAGGCATGCTGCCGCCCTGGATTTTTACGGTGTGGCACGATTCCCCAAAGTGCTAGGTGCCATCGACTGCACCCATGTGGCTCTACGTCCCCCCAGGGCATCAGAGCACATCTATAGGAACCGCAAGCACTGGCATTCCATCAACGTGCAGGTAGTATGTAATGCCAAGGGAATCATCACCTCAGTATATGCCAACTATCCCGGGTCCACCCACGACAGCTTCATTTACCGAATGTCCACCCTAAACCGGGACCTAGAAGCTGGGCGGCATGGCGATACATGGCTGCTTGGTGAGTATGGATGCCACTGCACATGCATGCATGTCAGATACTGAGCAAGGTCACAACCCCACCAATGATACCAATCACCACCTCCACAGGGGACAGTGCCTACCCTCTCAGCCCCCACATGATGACGCCAATTCGGAACCCCACCACGCCACCCCAGGTAAGATATAACACAGCCAACATTACAACCCGGGGCATAGTGGAGCGCACATTCGGAGTGCTAAAGTCACGCTTTCGCTCCCTTGACCGTTCTGGCGGGCAGCTGTTGTACGCTCCCCCAGTAGTGTGCAGGATCATAGTGGCAGCATGTGTCCTGCACAACGTTGCAACACGCCGGGGCCTGGCCGTGGACATGGTGGTGGCCCCACATCCCCAACCACATGCACAGCCGCTGCGCATGGGAGGGGAAAGGGCACGGGGGGAGGCAGCCCGTACACAGCTAGTGGCTAATTACTTCACATAGAAATCACACCCCTGTGGAGTGCACACTGCCCTGGCACATTCCATCTGACAATCAATGATGACTCAACCTGACACTGATCCTGAATGTCTGGAGAATCAACCGTGAAAACCATATCAGCCTGAGATTGTTCACCTGGAAGTGTAACAATGTGTGCATCCCTACCCACACAGACACCACCAATGCAGTTTTGTGAAGAAACACATTCAAGCAGCTAAAATGAATACCCACTTGCAAAATGCAACAAGAGGACAGTGCCATGTCAGCCAACCCATCCCCAGCACCGCCACACGACACACCGTGCCATGTCATGCTATTTGCAGGTAAACAAAGTAATACCCACAACATGACACTAGTGTCACAATGTACAGTGTCCCTAATTGAAACTTGCAACACCTGAAATGCTCACAGTAATGCAGGACCAACAACAAACTTGAGCAGGTACTACCATTAACATGACATCACAAATGTAATAAATTAGTAGTCTCACCACCTGGAAATGCCTGCACTCCCACCACTACCAACTGTGCAGTGTTGGCGCCATGTAGAGTCGTAGGTGCACTGCTGCCAACATGGACCCCATCTCCAAACTAGAGGGCCTTGTGTAGACATGAGGAAGGGACCTGCAAATTGGGAGGTAGACACAGATGATGAGTTACACATCAATGCAACATGCAGTGTACAACACAACAGCAATATGCACTAGGAATGTATACACAGTATTGACTAGACTACCCACACATGTAGTGGGAGTCCAATGTCACCATGTACGTCAATGTCACTTGGGCAAACCCTTTGCAAGCCCATGGAAACGGGAAGCAGGAGGGGTGTGTGTGACTCAAACCCAAGCATCTGAACCAAATACATGACAAGCCTGCATGTGCCCAGCCACAATGCAGCGTATGCCCACAGGAACCACGGAAGGCAACAAATTGTCCCAAAAAAATTGGGAAAAATAAAATTAAAAATAAAAATAAAAATAAAATAAAAATAAAAATAAAAATAAAAATAAAAATAAAAATAAAAAATAAATAAAAAATGGCCATTGATGGGCCTGGGGGGGGGGGGGTTGGGGAGGCCACCCAGGAGGTCTGAGGACAGGGTGCACACCAAAACCCACCTGTGTGGATCCTGGGAAAAAAAACACCTCCATGGGCTCATGGCCCACACGGCTACCCTATTGTGGGAGTATCACTGCTGTCGCTATTATCACCCTGTGCAGCTGCATCCGGAGGTGGTTGCACTATGGGAGGCAGCCCACGCAAGGCCCTAGTCTGCTCCTCCATGGCTGCAAGCATGCGGGTGTGGTAGGTCTCGTTCTGGAGGATGAGTGTGCGTAGGTCCCCATGCAACAACTCACAGGATGCCCGGACCTCCGCCCTCGTTGCCTGCATCTCAGCTGAGAGCGTACGGGTGAGACGCTCCAGCTGCTGTTCTGTCCTTTGGTGTGTTGAAGCCTCAAGCTCAACAAGAGTCGTCCTGAGGTGAAGGAGCTCCTGCCTCAGGGCTTCCCTGTGGCCCTGGGACTCTATGGAGATGGCCTCCTGCAGAGTCGCCAGTGCCGCCTGCCTGTCCCTGTTGGACGCCAACATGTCCTCCCTGTGTGACTGGCAGATGTAGTCGGTTGCCTGCTGTAGTCGCTCCATCAGCCTTTCAGGGGGGACAATGGAAGTGGCCACCCTATCCATGGCCTGAGCCATCATCTCGGATGATGCTGCCTCTTGGGTTGCCATACCGTAAATGGATTGCTCCCATGCGGTATTGCCAGGTGGCGTACGGCCACCACGTCGGCGGGCACCACACCTGTCTGGGGCAAGGCGAACTGCGCCTTGCTGTGCCGGCACTGCCTGAGGCTGCAGGACTGCATTCCCCCTCTGATCTGCTGGCCCAGGAACAGGATCAGATGTCGCGGAGTGTGACCCTGCATCCGTAACCACCAAAGGCGTAGCTGCCAACACTGACATCCCCATTGAGGGTTCTGACCCTGGTGCAGGTGGGTGGGACAGAACAGAATCCCTCCCTGGAACACTCACCTGCGACGGCACGTAGGTCTCATCATCCGAATCAACACCTGAGTACAGCTCGGGGGAGGTGCAGCCAGAGACACCCCTTGAGAGCACGACCTGCAGCACTTGTGGGTTCTCACCCACCACCACACCACGTCCCTCACTGGTGGTTGGTCGGCCCTCGGACCCCTCCTGGGTCTGCACCATCTCCACAACCCCAGCAGTATCAGGTGCGTCTTCCCCTGCAAAGACATAAAAACAAAGAAATGGAAACAGGCATTAGCACCATGGCACACAATGAGGGCTGAGAAGCAAGAGAACCAGTACTTGATTGACACATGTCCCACAGGACTAAAAAACTCCCATGCATGCACCCACACTGCATATGAAGGGCAGGCAAATGGCACACACTGATGACACCAAGATGGAAGATGAACACATTTTCTGCATGCTGCCTGGCAGTGGCATCACACATTGGCCTGTGATTGCCAGGTGAAACACACATGCCATCACACAGATGGCATGTACCATTGCTATTGAGTGAAGATGGAGAGGAGGGCAGCACCTATTCATTCAGTCCAGTTCCCGCATGTAATAGCTTTTCTAATTCAAACAGGTCAGATTTTTCACCTGGAGCTGCCAGTCCAAAATGGTCCAATTGCACAGGGACATGTGTGAACAAATGATATCCAGGTAACAAAGTCACTCCACTTTACCATAGCCATGTCAGACATGTGACTAGAGGACTGGGAAATGCCTAGTAAAAGTGGTGGAATGCAAACAATCTGCCTGAATGAACAGTGAAAAATAAGCAACAATGTTGTGGCAAGGTGACACTTCAAGGGCAACTGGCGTGCAGTTGGGCTAGATGTCTACTGTTGGCAGAAGGGATACTGCTATGGCGAAATGCAGCTGCGCAGGATGTATTGCATGAAGCACATGGCTGACCCATACGACTCAGGCGCACACACTCTCACCTGGCACACAAACAGAAGCCCTTTTGTAATGGCTTGGCAGGCGAAGAACGATGGTCTGGAGGGTTGCCCAGAGCAATGCCAGAGGTCAAGATTTATTCTAAACCTTCCAGCCATCAACTCTTTTGTTTTGCTATTGTCACCCCGAGTGGGAAGGGTATGCCCAGACGTGGGTCCCTTGCCTGCTGGGCCTAGAGACCCAAGCTACTCCTCACTGATGACGCCCAACAAGGCTGAAACATGTCTGGGGATGCTTGTGGTCTCGTGCAAAAGGGATGTGACCTAGCAGTTCGGGCTGGACTACCCCTTTGGGGGTGGGACCAAGCCTGATTTGCATATGGTTTTTCCCCTTTTGTAATGGCTTGGCAGGCAAAGAACGATGGTCTGGAGGGTTGCCCAGAGCAATGCCAGAGGTCAAGATTTATTCTAAACCTTCCAGCCATCAACTCTTTTGTTTTGCTATTGTCACCCCGAGTGGGAAGGGTATGCCCAGACGTGGGTCCCTTGCCTGCTGGGCCTAGAGACCCAAGCTACTCCTCACTGATGACGCCCAACAAGGCTGAAACATGTCTGGGGATGCTTGTGGTCTCGTGCAAAAGGGATGTGACCTAGCAGTTCGGGCTGGACTACCCCTTTGGGGGTGGGACCAAGCCTGATTTGCATATGGTTTTTCCCCTTTTGTAATGGCTTGGCAGGCGAAGAACGATGGTCTGGAGGGTTGCCCAGAGCAATGCCAGAGGTCAAGATTTATTCTAAACCTTCCAGCCATCAACTCTTTTGTTTTGCTATTGTCACCCCGAGTGGGAAGGGTATGCCCAGACGTGGGTCCCTTGCCTGCTGGGCCTAGAGACCCAAGCTACTCCTCACTGATGACGCCCAACAAGGCTGAAACATGTCTGGGGATGCTTGTGGTCTCGTGCAAAAGGGATGTGACCTAGCAGTTCGGGCTGGACTACCCCTTTGGGGGTGGGACCAAGCCTGATTTGCATATGGTTTTTCCCCTTTTGTAATGGCTTGGCAGGCGAAGAACGATGGTCTGGAGGGTTGCCCAGAGCAATGCCAGAGGTCAAGATTTATTCTAAACCTTCCAGCCATCAACTCTTTTGTTTTGCTATTGTCACCCCGAGTGGGAAGGGTATGCCCAGACGTGGGTCCCTTGCCTGCTGGGCCTAGAGACCCAAGCTACTCCTCACTGATGACGCCCAACAAGGCTGAAACATGTCTGGGGATGCTTGTGGTCTCGTGCAAAAGGGATGTGACCTAGCAGTTCGGGCTGGACTACCCCTTTGGGGGTGGGACCAAGCCTGATTTGCATATGGTTTTTCCCCTTTTGTAATGGCTTGGCAGGCGAAGAACGATGGTCTGGAGGGTTGCCCAGAGCAATGCCAGAGGTCAAGATTTATTCTAAACCTTCCAGCCATCAACTCTTTTGTTTTGCTATTGTCACCCCGAGTGGGAAGGGTATGCCCAGACGTGGGTCCCTTGCCTGCTGGGCCTAGAGACCCAAGCTACTCCTCACTGATGACGCCCAACAAGGCTGAAACATGTCTGGGGATGCTTGTGGTCTCGTGCAAAAGGGATGTGACCTAGCAGTTCGGGCTGGACTACCCCTTTGGGGGTGGGACCAAGCCTGATTTGCATATGGTTTTTCCCCTTTTGTAATGGCTTGGCAGGCGAAGAACGATGGTCTGGAGGGTTGCCCAGAGCAATGCCAGAGGTCAAGATTTATTCTAAACCTTCCAGCCATCAACTCTTTTGTTTTGCTATTGTCACCCCGAGTGGGAAGGGTATGCCCAGACGTGGGTCCCTTGCCTGCTGGGCCTAGAGACCCAAGCTACTCCTCACTGATGACGCCCAACAAGGCTGAAACATGTCTGGGGATGCTTGTGGTCTCGTGCAAAAGGGATGTGACCTAGCAGTTCGGGCTGGACTACCCCTTTGGGGGTGGGACCAAGCCTGATTTGCATATGGTTTTTCCCCTTTTGTAATGGCTTGGCAGGCGAAGAACGATGGTCTGGAGGGTTGCCCAGAGCAATGCCAGAGGTCAAGATTTATTCTAAACCTTCCAGCCATCAACTCTTTTGTTTTGCTATTGTCACCCCGAGTGGGAAGGGTATGCCCAGACGTGGGTCCCTTGCCTGCTGGGCCTAGAGACCCAAGCTACTCCTCACTGATGACGCCCAACAAGGCTGAAACATGTCTGGGGATGCTTGTGGTCTCGTGCAAAAGGGATGTGACCTAGCAGTTCGGGCTGGACTACCCCTTTGGGGGTGGGACCAAGCCTGATTTGCATATGGTTTTTCCCCTTTTGTAATGGCTTGGCAGGCGAAGAACGATGGTCTGGAGGGTTGCCCAGAGCAATGCCAGAGGTCAAGATTTATTCTAAACCTTCCAGCCATCAACTCTTTTGTTTTGCTATTGTCACCCCGAGTGGGAAGGGTATGCCCAGACGTGGGTCCCTTGCCTGCTGGGCCTAGAGACCCAAGCTACTCCTCACTGATGACGCCCAACAAGGCTGAAACATGTCTGGGGATGCTTGTGGTCTCGTGCAAAAGGGATGTGACCTAGCAGTTCGGGCTGGACTACCCCTTTGGGGGTGGGACCAAGCCTGATTTGCATATGGTTTTTCCCCTTTTGTAATGGCTTGGCAGGCGAAGAACGATGGTCTGGAGGGTTGCCCAGAGCAATGCCAGAGGTCAAGATTTATTCTAAACCTTCCAGCCATCAACTCTTTTGTTTTGCTATTGTCACCCCGAGTGGGAAGGGTATGCCCAGACGTGGGTCCCTTGCCTGCTGGGCCTAGAGACCCAAGCTACTCCTCACTGATGACGCCCAACAAGGCTGAAACATGTCTGGGGATGCTTGTGGTCTCGTGCAAAAGGGATGTGACCTAGCAGTTCGGGCTGGACTACCCCTTTGGGGGTGGGACCAAGCCTGATTTGCATATGGTTTTTCCCCTTTTGTAATGGCTTGGCAGGCGAAGAACGATGGTCTGGAGGGTTGCCCAGAGCAATGCCAGAGGTCAAGATTTATTCTAAACCTTCCAGCCATCAACTCTTTTGTTTTGCTATTGTCACCCCGAGTGGGAAGGGTATGCCCAGACGTGGGTCCCTTGCCTGCTGGGCCTAGAGACCCAAGCTACTCCTCACTGATGACGCCCAACAAGGCTGAAACATGTCTGGGGATGCTTGTGGTCTCGTGCAAAAGGGATGTGACCTAGCAGTTCGGGCTGGACTACCCCTTTGGGGGTGGGACCAAGCCTGATTTGCATATGGTTTTTCCCCTTTTGTAATGGCTTGGCAGGCGAAGAACGATGGTCTGGAGGGTTGCCCAGAGCAATGCCAGAGGTCAAGATTTATTCTAAACCTTCCAGCCATCAACTCTTTTGTTTTGCTATTGTCACCCCGAGTGGGAAGGGTATGCCCAGACGTGGGTCCCTTGCCTGCTGGGCCTAGAGACCCAAGCTACTCCTCACTGATGACACCCAACAAGGCTGAAACATGTCTGGGGATGCTTGTGGTCTCGTGCAAAAGGGATGTGACCTAGCAGTTCGGGCTGGACTACCCCTTTGGGGGTGGGACCAAGCCTGATTTGCATATGGTTTTTCCCCTTTTGTAATGGCTTGGCAGGCGAAGAACGATGGTCTGGAGGGTTGCCCAGAGCAATGCCAGAGGTCAAGATTTATTCTAAACCTTCCAGCCATCAACTCTTTTGTTTTGCTATTGTCACCCCGAGTGGGAAGGGTATGCCCAGACGTGGGTCCCTTGCCTGCTGGGCCTAGAGACCCAAGCTACTCCTCACTGATGACGCCCAACAAGGCTGAAACATGTCTGGGGATGCTTGTGGTCTCGTGCAAAAGGGATGTGACCTAGCAGTTCGGGCTGGACTACCCCTTTGGGGGTGGGACCAAGCCTGATTTGCATATGGTTTTTCCCCTTTTGTAATGGCTTGGCAGGCGAAGAACGATGGTCTGGAGGGTTGCCCAGAGCAATGCCAGAGGTCAAGATTTATTCTAAACCTTCCAGCCATCAACTCTTTTGTTTTGCTATTGTCACCCCGAGTGGGAAGGGTATGCCCAGACGTGGGTCCCTTGCCTGCTGGGCCTAGAGACCCAAGCTACTCCTCACTGATGACGCCCAACAAGGCTGAAACATGTCTGGGGATGCTTGTGGTCTCGTGCAAAAGGGATGTGACCTAGCAGTTCGGGCTGGACTACCCCTTTGGGGGTGGGACCAAGCCTGATTTGCATATGGTTTTTCCCCTTTTGTAATGGCTTGGCAGGCGAAGAACGATGGTCTGGAGGGTTGCCCAGAGCAATGCCAGAGGTCAAGATTTATTCTAAACCTTCCAGCCATCAACTCTTTTGTTTTGCTATTGTCACCCCGAGTGGGAAGGGTATGCCCAGACGTGGGTCCCTTGCCTGCTGGGCCTAGAGACCCAAGCTACTCCTCACTGATGATGCCCAACAAGGCTGAAACATGTCTGGGGATGCTTGTGGTCTCGTGCAAAAGGGATGTGACCTAGCAGTTCGGGCTGGACTACCCCTTTGGGGGTGGGACCAAGCCTGATTTGCATATGGTTTTTCCCCTTTTGTAATGGCTTGGCAGGCGAAGAACGATGGTCTGGAGGGTTGCCCAGAGCAATGCCAGAGGTCAAGATTTATTCTAAACCTTCCAGCCATCAACTCTTTTGTTTTGCCCTCACACACACACCATGCACATGGATGACACACACATGCATGTGCACTCACCGGACAATGCCTCGTAATCAGGCAGATCTCCCACGCCTTGGATCTGTTCCTCCGTGACGTAGGTCCCAGCGACTGACTCATGTGGAGTGAGTTCCATGTCTACTACTGGAGACCCACCTCCAGTCACTAGAGTTGCGGCATGACTTGAGGCCAGCTTACTCTTTGCCCTGCGCTTTAGGTCATTCCAGCGCTTATAGCAATCATTGGCTGTGCGCCTCACGATTCCAAGGGCACTTACGATGTCCGCAACGGTCTGCCAGTGTGCCTGGCGTTGTGCAGGTGTGGTCTTGGATCCTGCAACAATGACCATCTCGTTATCATGTGCGGACACATACTCGACAAGTGCATTCAGTTCGTCATCCGTGAAGCTGGGCTCCTCGACGGGCCGGACTGTGTAGCCGTGTCTGCGGCATCATTATGGAACAAAGAAAGAGCTCCAACCACAGATATTTTAGCACTCTCCTAATGTCGGAGTGTTTTAGTCATATTATTTTAAAGCAACTTGGACTCAGAGCTTCAAAATGTAAGCTCAATACCCTTTAAGTATCTTTGTTAAATCGACAAACCAAAACAGAGCTGAGAGTTTAAAAAATAACTTCTGCTTAGTAGTACTTAAATACAATTTATTGGTTTTTTGATTTCACCAACAATGAAAAAAATATATAGTAATAAATATATACTCCAAAACTGTCTCATTCCTAAACAGAAAAATAAGGTATGAATACAACACTATTGATTGTTTACACAATAGATGGGATTAGTATCATCTAATAGTGCAGTAAAGAAAAAGAGATAAAACACAAATGCATACTAAACAAAAAACAAATACAATTTTGCCTTTTGATAAGTTACAGAAAATTGATGATTGCATTGTTCTTTGACATAATAGCAATAAATGTCCATATAAATCAACTAAAGCATCAGAGGACCAAAACCATCGGTCTACGCCAGGGGGAGGGGCCCCCTATTAGGTTGTACAGGTCAAAGGTGCACAAATTGTGCTTGGCCTTGGGGCGTTTCGGCTAGAGAGTGGAACGCCTTCATCTGGGCCTCAGGTTTGGAGATCTCTGTATAATAGCAAGAGAGAAAAAAGAAAAAGAAATAAAGTAAAAAAACCGGAGATGGAAGGGTTTTTTTTATATAAGGACTAGAGTTGGATATCATACTCTTTTTTAAAAAAGGGAACGCAAAAGTGCTGGCTTGATTGATTTAACATTAAAAAAGGGAATATAGATCTATTAGTATAAACCAAATCAGTAAGAATCTGATTTGTATATAATACTGGAGCTGCTGCAGGACCAACCTGTGGGTGTGTTCACCGGACTCCACCGCAGTGGGGAGAGTTCCAGTTTTATTCTGAAAAGCTGTAAGTCACTTGAAGGTGTGGTACCACTTGTAGATGCATCTACATGTGGAAGGTCGAGCGTCCTACTGTAATCAGGACGAAAAAACACATACCAGGCGTGAAACTCTAGGAGACAGGAAAAAGAAAGAGAGACAAAGGAGAAATGTCAAAATCCCCATTACATGTCCTCTACTTCTTATGGAACCCTGTGATCTTGCTTGATAAAAGGCGCAATACCGTTAGTGAAAAATAGGCAGGTAAACAAGCATAATACCTAGTGTGCCTCTTGAAATGGCGCAGGCCCTGGTACTGTTCCAGGGTCCGGATGAACTGGTGAGGTGCCGAATACAGTAGGCTGTCTACAATGCCTGATGGCGGAAGGTAGCTATCAAGAAAGGGGAAAGCGAAAACCCAGAGTCAATACAAGAAAGTAAACAGAGGCGTGGGGCAGCCTACTGTTAAATCAGTGTGTCGAGCCGATAGCGTGAGATAAATGGGAACGCTTACCTGGAAGAAGGTTAACGGAGACAGATAGCAAATATTGTCTTCGGTATGGCCGGAGCTAATCCTGGTCACTCGGTGGAGCTGTTCCCCGAAGTTTATATACTGCGCATGCGTGGGAGATTAGTGAGAGCAGGTACCACGCATGCGTCTCGCGTCAGAGGCTCCCGTAGTCATGGTAACAAACTGGTACGTACAAGATGCCGGAAAGGTGTTGTGTGCGGATGAAGACACACAAAAAGACATGCTGAGCAATTACTTAACAGAAGAAGAGTTTATAAGTGCTGTGAACATATAAGGAAACGAGGTATACTAACCTGGGAACTGGGGGTGTCCAGGTCCGTACGGATGCACTGTGTACATCATAACGGCACATACTGTGAAGCCATGTATCGCTAGACATGTCAGTGATGTAATAGCAAGAAAGATGGAACTAAAAAGATGGATGGTCTGTAAGTCCTGTGAGTTGACAAGACACCCTGCTCTATACTAACTGCGTATCTAGAGGGCGTGGTCAAGACCCGAGAGGGGACCGCATAGGTCTCTATTTTAGTCCCAGGTTACTTTAGCTTCATTGAGGCCAAGTGTCAGAGTCTGGAGTTTGAAAATCCACCAAGCTTCCTTGTGTTTAAGAGCATTCTTGACATTAGTGTTACTCTCCAGCTTGTCGATGACCCACCAGGTCATATCATCAGGGTTGTGACATCGCTCCAAAAAGTGTGAGACCAGGGGGGCATTTTGTGTTTTACACCGAATGCGTGAACGGTGTTCGTTTATCCGTTTGTTCACTGGTCTTTGTGTCTGACCCACGTATCTTAGGCCACAAGGGCACTCAATCAGATATATTGCATTGATGGTTTTACAATTGGAAAAGTGTCTCAGTGTCCAAACTTTATTGTCAATCTTGAACGTTTTGACTTTCTTAGTAAATTTGCACGCTACACATTGGCCGCATGGGTGATGACCCGAAAGGTCCCTCAAGTTCCAAAGGGTTGTCCTTGACGTTTTCTTGTCAAGGCCAGTTCCAGAAGTTCAACAATAAAATTGACTGGGACCCTTTTGTCAAATGGTGAGTGAGGTGGTCCCTGATACATTCTATCGCAGCTTCCTGCGGGATATTCGAATAGAGGGCTGCAATATCCATGGTGACCAATAGATCTGTAGGTTGGTTAAAGGGGAGGTTCTCAAATTTATTGATAGTGACCATCGTGTCCCTTAAATATGTTCTTGTCAGCTGGCTCAGTGGTTTGAGAAAATGATCTATGAATTTACAGATTGGTTCCAAAATAGAGCCACATCCGGAGACGATAGGTCTGCCTGGGGGATTTATGGCATTCTTATGGATTTTGGGGAGGGCATAAAAAGCTGGAATTCTGCCCTCTGATGTATTTAGGTACTTTTCTTCTTTGTCTGTGATCCAGTCTTGTTCCAAAGCAAAGCTGGTTATTTCTTGAATGGTGTTTTTAATATCCAATGTGGGGTCTTTTTTAATTCTTTTGTAGTTAGTGACATCATTCAGCAATGTCAGTACCATTAGTTTGTATTGGCTGGTGCTTTGGACAACAATCCCACCTCCTTTGTCAGCACTCTTTATAGTAATTTCAGTGTTGTTCTCAAGTTCTTTGAGCGCCCTCCGTTCTGCATTAGACAGATTATGCCGTATTGATGAGGGCTTATTCTGTAATTTATTTACTTCTTTGCGAATGCATTTTTCAAATGTTCTTACCGCATCCGGGATGTCGCTGTCATTCGGAGTAAATGAGGACTTAGGGTGCAGACCAGTATCATTTAGTTGACCATCATATTCCGAATCCTGGGAGTGTATTTTGAGACGTATGGTTCTAAAGAATCCTTGAAGTTCTTTATCCAGGATGAACCAGTCTGTAGGATTGGTAGGTACAAAAGATAGTCCTTTGGAGAGAACAGAGAGTTCTGACTTCGTAAGGGCAGTGTTAGATAGATTAAACACTGGTATTTCCTTTACGGGGTTTGAACCTAGCGGCGGCTGCGCCGTCTCGCTCTGTTGGGTCTCCAAGGCGGGTATTGGAACATTGGCATTGGTGGGGGGCCCCAATACGGTCCTTGGGGTCCCCCTTGGCCTAAAAAAGGCGGTGGTCGAGAGAGAGGAGGGAAAGGCATGTTCCTACCTGGCAACTGTGGGCCGAAGGGACTGTTAGAATCTCCATGGCTTGAGCCTGAGCCAGAGCTAGATGTATCACTAAAAGAGACCCATTTTCTTTTTTGTTTAAAAGCTGCCGTTTGATTTTGCATCCTTTCTTTTTCCTTATTTTCTTTATATTCTGGATTAAGGTATGGATATACGATTTCCAGCTTAAAGTTTTTTATATCTTTTGCCAATTTCTTATGCTTTTTTTCCAATGTTTCAGACATAAATTGATCCATAGTGGTATTAATTTCTTTAAGTTTTTCTCTAGCATTGTCAAGACTGGTATTAGTCAGGAATTTCTCTTCCTCTTTTTTCAATTCGCCCTGTATTTTAGTATGGATTCTTCTTGCAGTGGTGATGGTAAGGGCCATCAAATCCCTGCTGCATTTAGTGGAAATTTTGCTAAAGTCTAGCATATATTCAGGATCGTCTAAAAACAAAGCCGGTTCGTTCCTAACCAGAAGGCCCAAAGGGACCAAACTGGCTCTAAGGTATTCACATAGGAAATGCCCATGCACTTCAGTGCGAAAGCATTTCTTCTTTAGTTTCAATAGTTCTTCTCCTGATGAAGTAGTTGCAATTAATTCTTTGGCACCTTGCATATTGAACATGGAGGGGCCTAAAATAATGGTATTGATCTGGTCTTCCGAAAAACTTAGTGTGTGGTCCATGGTCAGTAGGTGGAGCGGGGGAGGGACCCCGCAAGTAGTTAATATAACCAGTGATAAAAATAGAACAGATGCCCGTAAGCGAAAGAGATTCGGCGAGTCCCACCGGGTGGTCCGTAGGCAGCTCCAGGGAGTATCAAAATCTTAGGTCAAATATGTTATTAAATGGTACTGATCTGCAGTCCACTTGTAACAAAGTTTTAAGAAATCTAGTCGTAGATCCCTATTACAGAATAACTGTAACTTGATATTTTATAACTAAAGGGATAGCCCCTACTGTGGAAGGAAAGGAGGGCTAGAAAACAATATGGAACAAAGAAAGAGCTCCAACCACAGATATTTTAGCACTCTCCTAATGTCGGAGTGTTTTAGTCATATTATTTTAAAGCAACTTGGACTCAGAGCTTCAAAACGTAAGCTCAATACCCTTTAAGTATCTTTGTTAAATCGACAAACCAAAACAGAGCTGAGAGTTTAAAAAATAACTTCTGCTTAGTAGTACTTAAATACAATTTATTGGTTTTTTGATTTCACCAACAATGAAAAAAAAATATAGTAATAAATATATACTCCAAAACTGTCTCATTCCTAAACAGAAAAATAAGGTATGAATACAACACTATTGATTGTTTACACAATAGATGGGATTAGTATCATCTAATAGTGCAGTAAAGAAAAAGAGATAAAACACAAATGCATACTAAACAAAAAACAAATACAATTTTGCCTTTTGATAAGTTACAGAAAATTGATGATTGCATTGTTCTTTGACATAATAGCAATAAATGTCCATATAAATCAACTAAAGCATCAGAGGACCAAAACCATCGGTCTACGCCAGGGGGAGGGGCCCCCTATTAGGTTGTACAGGTCAAAGGTGCACAAATTGTGCTTGGCCTTGGGGCGTTTCGGCTAGAGAATGGAACGCCTTCATCTGGGCCCCAGGTTTGGAGATCTCTGTATAATAGCAAGAGAGAAAAAAGAAAAAGAAATAAAGTAAAAAAACCGGAGATGGAAGGTTTTTTTTTATATAAGGACTAGAGTTGGATATCATACTCTTTTTTAAAAAAGGGAACGCAAAAGTGCTGGCTTGATTGATTTAACATTAAAAAAGGGAATATAGATCTATTAGTATAAACCAAATCAGAAAGAATCTGATTTGTATATAATACTGGAGCTGCTGCAGGACCAACCTGTGGGTGTGTTCACCGGACTCCACCGCAGTGGGGAGAGTTCCAGTTTTATTCTGAAAAGCTGTAAGTCACTTGAAGGTGTGGTACCACTTGTAGATGCATCTACATGTGGAAGGTCGAGCGTCCTACTGTAATCAGGACGAAAAAACACATACCAGGCGTGAAACTCTAGGAGACAGGAAAAAGAAAGAGAGACAAAGGAGAAATGTCAAAATCCCCATTACATGTCCTCTACTTCTTATGGAACCCTGTGATCTTGCTTGATAAAAGGCGCAATACCGTTAGTGAACAATAGGCAGGTAAACAAGCATAATACCTAGTGTGCCTCTTGAAATGGCGCAGGCCCTGGTACTGTTCCAGGGTCCGGATGAACTGGTGAGGTGCCGAATACAGTAGGCTGTCTACAATGCCTGATGGCGGAAGGTAGCTATCAAGAAAGGGGAAAGCGAAAACCCAGAGTCAATACAAGAAAGTAAACAGAGGCGTGGGGCAGCCTACTGTTAAATCAGTGTGTCGAGCCGATAGCGTGAGATAAATGGGAACGCTTACCTGGAAGAAGGTTAACGGAGACAGATAGCAAATATTGTCTTCGGTATGGCCGGAGCTAATCCTGGTCACTCGGTGGAGCTGTTCCCCGAAGTTTATATACTGCGCATGCGTGGGAGATTAGTGAGAGCAGGTACCACGCATGCGTCTCGCGTCAGAGGCTCCCGTAGTCATGGTAACAAACTGGTACGTACAAGATGCCGGAAAGGTGTTGTGTGCGGATGAAGACACACAAAAAGACATGCTGAGCAATTACTTAACAGAAGAAGAGTTTATAAGTGCTGTGAACATATAAGGAAACGAGGTATACTAACCTGGGAACTGGGGGTGTCCAGGTCCGTACGGATGCACTGTGTACATCATAACGGCACATACTGTGAAGCCATGTATCGCTAGACATGTCAGTGATGTAATAGCAAGAAAGATGAAACTAAAAAGATGGATGGTCTGTAAGTCCTGTGAGTTGACAAGACACCCTGCTCTATACTAACTGCGTATCTAGAGGGCGTGGTCAAGACCCGAGAGGGGACCGCATAGGTCTCTATTTTAGTCCCAGGTTACTTTAGCTTCATTGAGGCCAAGTGTCAGAGTCTGGAGTTTGAAAATCCACCAAGCTTCCTTGTGTTTAAGAGCATTCTTGACATTAGTGTTACTCTCCAGCTTGTCGATGACCCACCAGGTCATATCATCAGGGTTGTGACATTGCTCCAAAAAGTGTGAGACCAGGGGGGCATTTTGTGTTTTACACCGAATGCGTGAACGGTGTTCGTTTATCGGTTTGTTCACTGGTCTTTGTGTCTGACCCACGTATCTTAGGCCACAAGGGCACTCAATCAGATATATTGCATTGATGGTTTTACAATTGGAAAAGTGTCTCAGTGTCCAAACTTTATTGTCAATCTTGAACGTTTTGACTTTCTTAGTAAATTTGCACGCTACACATTGGCCGCATGGGTGATGACCCGAAAGGTCCCTCAAGTTCCAAAGGGTTGTCCTTGACGTTTTCTTGTCAAGGCCAGTTCCAGAAGTTCAACAATAAAATTGACTGGGACCCGTTTGTCTGTCAAATGGTGAGTGAGGTGGTCCCTGATACATTCTATCGCAGCTTCCTGCGGGATATTCGAATAGAGGGCTGCAATATCCATGGTGACCAATAGATCTGTAGGTTGGTTAAAGGGGAGGTTCTCAAATTTATTGATAGTGACCATCGTGTCCCTTAAATATGTTCTTGTCAGCTGGCTCAGTGGTTTGAGAAAATGATCTATGAATTTACAGATTGGTTCCAAAATAGAGCCACACCCGGAGACGATAGGTCTGCCTGGGGGATTTATGGCATTCTTATGGATTTTGGGGAGGGCATAAAAAGCTGGAATTCTGCCCTCTGATGTATTTAGGTACTTTTCTTCTTTGTCTGTGATCCAGTCTTGTTCCAAAGCAAAGCTGGTTATTTCTTGAATGGTGTTTTTAATATCCAATGTGGGGTCTTTTTTAATTCTTTTGTAGTTAGTGACATCATTCAGCAATGTCAGTACCATTAGTTTGTATTGGCTTGTGCTTTGGACAACAATCCCACCTCCTTTGTCAGAACTCTTTATAGTAATTTCAGTGTTGTTCTCAAGTTCTTTGAGCGCCCTCCGTTCTGCATTAGACAGATTATGCCGTATTGATGAGGGCTTATTCTGTAATTTATTTACTTCTTTGCGAATGCATTTTTCAAATGTTCTTACCGCATCCGGGATGTCGCTGTCATTCGGAGTAAATGAGGACTTAGGGTGCAGACCAGTATCATTTAGTTGACCATCATATTCCGAATCCTGGAAGTGTATTTTGAGACGTATGGTTCTAAAGAACCCTTGAAGTTCTTTATCCAGGATGAACCAGTCTGTAGGATTGGTAGGTACAAAAGATAGTCCTTTGGAGAGAACAGAGAGTTCTGACTTCGTAAGGGCAGTGTTAGATAGATTAAACACTGGTATTTCCTTTACAGGGTTTGAACCTAGCGGCGGCTGCGCCGTCTCGCTCTGTTGGGTCTCCAAGGCGGGTATTGGAACATTGGCATTGGTGGGGGGCCCCAATACGGTCCTTGGGGTCCCCCTTGGCCTAAAAAAGGCGGTGGTCGAGAGAGAGGAGGGAAAGGCATGTTCCTACCTGGCAACTGTGGGCCGAAGGGACTGTTAGAATCTCCATGGCTTGAGCCTGAGCCAGAGCTAGATGTATCACTAAAAGAGACCCATTTTCTTTTTTGTTTAAAAGCTGCCGTTTGATTTTGCATCCTTTCTTTTTCCTTATTTTCTTTATATTCTGGATTAAGGTATGGATATACGATTTCCAGCTTAAAGTTTTTTATATCTTTTGCCAATTTCTTATGCTTTTTTTCCAATGTTTCAGACATAAATTGATCCATAGTGGTATTAATTTCTTTAAGTTTTTCTCTAGCATTGTCAAGACTGGTATTAGTCAGGAATTTCTCTTCCTCTTTTTTCAATTCGCCCTGTATTTTAGTATGGATTCTTCTTGCAGTGGTGATGGTAAGGGCCATCAAATCCCTGCTGCATTTAGTGGAAATTTTGCTAAAGTCTAGCATATATTCAGGATCGTCTAAAAACAAAGCCGGTTCGTTCCTAACCAGAAGGCCCAAAGGGACCAAACTGGCTCTAAGGTATTCACATAGGAAATGCCCATGCACTTCAGTGCGAAAGCATTTCTTCTTTAGTTTCAATAGTTCTTCTCCTGATGAAGTAGTTGCAATTAATTCTTTGGCACCTTGCATATTGAACATGGAGGGGCCTAAAATAATGGTATTGATCTGGTCTTCCGAAAAACTTAGTGTGTGGTCCATGGTCAGTAGGTGGAGCGGGGGAGGGACCCCGCAAGTAGTTAATATAACCAGTGATAAAAATAGAACAGATGCCCGTAAGCGAAAGAGATTCGGCGAGTCCCACCGGGTGGTCCGTAGGCAGCTCCAGGGAGTATCAAACTCTTAGGTCAAATATGTTATTAAATGCAAGGGTTCTGACCCTGGTGCAGGTGGGTGGGACAGAACAGAATCCCTCCCTGGAACACTCACCTGCGACGGCACGTAGGTCTCATCATCCGAATCAACACCTGAGTACAGCTCGGGGGAGGTGCAGCCAGAGACACCCCTTGAGAGCACGACCTGCAGCACTTGTGGGTTCTCACCCACCACCACACCACGTCCCTCACTGGTGGTTGGTCGGCCCTCGGACCCCTCCTGGGTCTGCACCATCTCCACAACCCCAGCAGTATCAGGTGCGTCTTCCCCTGCAAAGACATAAAAACAAAGAAATGGAAACAGGCATTAGCACCATGGCACACAATGAGGGCTGAGAAGCAAGAGAACCAGTACTTGATTGACACATGTCCCACAGGACTAAAAAACTCACATGCATGCACCCACACTGCCTATGAAGGCAAATGGCACACACTGATGACACCAAGATGGAAGATGAACACATTTTCTGCATGCTGCCTGGCAGTGGCATCACACATTGGCCTGTGATTGCCAGGTGAAACACACATGCCATCACACAGATGGCATGTACCATTGCTATTGAGTGAAGATGGAGAGGAGGGCAGCACCTATTCATTCAGTCTAGTTCCCGCATGTAATAGCTTTTCTAATTCAAACAGATCAGATTTTTCACCTGGAGCTGCCAGTCCAAAATGGTCCAATTGCACAGGGACATGTGTGAACAAATGATATCCAGGTAACAAAGTCACTCCACTTTACCATAGCCATGTCAGACATGTGACTAGAGGACTGGGAAATGCCTAGTAAAAGTGGTGGAATGCAAACAATCTGCCTGAATGAACAGTGAAAAATAAGCAACAATGTTGTGGCAAGGTGACACTTCAAGGGCAACTGGCGTGCAGTTGGGATAGATGTCTACTGTTGGCAGAAGGGATACTGCTATGGCGAAATGCAGCTGCGCAGGATGTATTGCATGAAGCACATGGCTGACCCATACGACTCAGGCGCACACACTCTCACCTGGCACACAAACAGAAGCCCTCACACACACACCATGCACATGGATGACACACACATGCATGTGCACTCACCGGACAATGCCTCGTAATCAGGCAGATCTCCCACGCCTTGGATCTGTTCCTCCGTGACGTAGGTCCCAGCGACTGACTCATGTGGAGTGAGTTCCATGTCTACTACTGGAGACCCACCTCCAGTCACTAGAGTTGCGGCATGACTTGAGGCCAGCTTACTCTTTGCCCTGCGCTTTAGGTCATTCCAGCGCTTATAGCAATCATTGGCTGTGCGCCTCACGATTCCAAGGGCACTTACGATGTCCGCAACGGTCTGCCAGTGTGCCTGGCGTTGTGCAGGTGTGGTCTTGGATCCTGCAACAATGACCATCTCGTTATCATGTGCGGACACATACTCGACAAGTGCATTCAGTTCGTCATCCGTGAAGCTGGGCTTCCTCGACGGGCCGGACTGTGTAGCCGTGTCTGGGGCATCAGCCTGTGCCGGACGAGCACTCTTCCTCTTCCGCTTGGAAGGTGGTGGTGATCCTGAGTGTCCTGCGCCGCTCTGGACACTAGGGGCAGGAGCCCTGCTGGACTCTGTATCAGGAGTGTGGGATTGCACACTCAGCATGTGAGTTGGTGCAGGCATTGTCTCAAGTGTAATGGTGTCAGGGGGAATGTCAGCAGGATGGACTAGGACCGACACTGTCCTGGCTGGGTGTGTGAGAGCTGGGGTGGATGGAGCCGCAGCTGCCCCTGCAGCCTCTCCGCCCTGCCTACTTGGGGCAGCAGATGACCTTGCTGCCCCAGATGCACGTGGCATGATGACATCAACGTGCACCAGCGCACGTGTCATAGGCCTGCTGACCTGGAAGTCAGCCATGGAGTCAGCCAGGTCTGGTGCCACAATGGGCTGGTCCAACAAGGGCTGAGCATGGATGGTGTCAGCCACATCAGCCTCAATGGGAGGGGGGGGTATTATGGGTGCCCTTGACTGGTCCTTCACACATGGGGGGACAGGCTCACCCTGCAAGTAACGACCACGTCCCCTACCGGATCCACCACGGCCACCACTTGTGGCTCTTCCACCTTTGCCACCCTTACGGAATCCTTGCATCCCAGCCATGGCACTGATGTTAATGTGCGTATGGGAGTGGCTGTAAACTATTGTCCTGGGCAATTGGGGGTCAAAGGGGTTGGGTACCAGATGGTAATTGTACCCTAGTGCTCTAGCAAGGCTGAATGTAACCCCTGGGGAAAGATGACGGGTCACGCTACGCACAGGAGCCCCAAAAAAGGGAGATGACGTGCACGCAACCCCTCCTAGACCACGTGTGCAGAAAGAAAAACCTGCACTACGCTGTGGCACCCAGTAACACAAGTATGAACGTATGCGTGTCACACGCAGCCTAAAATGACCTCTGAAGGGGTAGGCTACACACGGGGCAAGCACAGATGTTAGATACGTGCGTGACTCACCGTCTGCCAGGTAAAAGAGCGTGAAAAAGGAGCGCGTTTGGTTGGCAACACCCCGGCCAAAAGAAGATTTGTACGCTGTCTGAGGAGACAGGACAACAGTAGAAGGGAACACTGTTTGAGGGAACAGGCCCAGGTAAACCAGTAAAAGAGAAAAAAGAGAAAAAGCTGTCAGAGGTAACAGGGAATACGAACTTGAAACGCTGTGAAGTAAATCGCGTGTGAAACGACAAGAAGTACAGAATTCACCCACTCGCTCTCCATGAAAAGCATGTACAAGGAAATGGTGTTCTACACGTACCTTTTATACAGGCCCACACGTCCAGCGTCACTTACGCGGCGTGTACGCGCTAGGGCCATTTCCACCAATTACACGCTTTGTCACTTCTGCGTGTAGGGCCATTTCCACCAATTACACGCTTTGTCACTTCTGCGTGTAGGGCCATTTCCACCAATTACACGCTTTGTCACTGCCGCGTGTACGCGCTAGGCCCATTCCCACCAATTACACACTTTGACACTCGGACGTGTCTTTCATTTTTTTCACACGCAACATTTTCAAACGTGTGCCCAATTCAACGTGCACGTGACTTCATAGACGCGCATACGCTGGCGACGCATTTACGCGCTAAGGGCCTTTCCTCGAATTACACGCAGACGTGTTGGATTTTTCACGTGCCAAATCACTCCGTATCAAGCTGGCCACGCCTAAGCACACGGAAGACCACGCTCCTGCCCAGAAGGCCGAACTACTGCCCCCCAGAGCCCCGAGCACGCTCCCACCTGCCATCTGCTGCTGCCTGACTGCCTGCTGCCCACGTGCACTGCCATTTGCTGCCTGCACATCAGCCAGGGGTGCTGTTGCTGTGACCACCCCTGCTGGAACCGAAGACTCCCGACTGGGATTCCATCGCTCCACAGCCCAGCCCCAGGACCCAGTTGCCCACCCACTCCTGCCTCTGGGGTTGTCATGTCGGGGCAAACACCATCTGGGACCACTGACAACCCCCGGCCAGAGAGGCAGAGGGGCACCAGCTTCAGTGCCACCGAAGTTGGTGTCCTGGTGGAGCAAGTCCTGGGGCAGTATGATGCCCTCTTCGGAAGTTCCCGCGCCGACAAGGAAGGACGGACTCGGATCTGGACTGACATTGTGACTGCCATCAACGCGGAGGGGGTGGCAGTCCGGGACTTACAACATGTCAGGAAGCGCTGGGAGGACTTCAGGTCCAGGACCCTGAACAAGGCCCGGCGCCTCTTGAAGGCAGCGGATGCCAAGGGGCGCCAGGGCGACTTGTCGAAGAACAGATGAGGGTCCTGGAACGCATATCCCCAGCGCTCCACGTCCAGGTCCTAGAGAAGCAGACCCGTCTGGAGTCGAGCGGTGAGTGTACATGCATCCTGATTGTGAGCAGTGCGTGTGGTGATTATTCGGTAGTGTGCAGGTTGCACATCTGTTTGTATGGGGTCGAGTATGGGTGGGGGTGTACAGGGTCCTTGGGGCTGACACATGCGAGGGCTGTAATGTGTGAGACATGGATGGTGCTTGTGTGTGTAGGCTTGCATGCCAAATGCAGTTGTGTGTGCACACATGTTTGGATGAATGTGTATGTAAGTAGACATGTCCGTGATGTCACGCATGTATGTTGTTTTCGGCTGCATGTATGAGCACTGTGTACATGTGCATGTGTGTGTATTTGACAAGGGTGCAACAGTGATGCAACATGGATGCATGTGACAGCGGTATGTGGAAGCCTGATTGGCAGATGTGACATGGATGCCCGTCTGAACAGTGCGACACTTGGCAGAGGTGTACACATGCATGCAAGTGTGGTGGTGTGTGTACATGTGTGGTGCACTTCCTGTGTTGCATGTGATGTCTGGCTCACCTTTGGCTGCTCATGCAGTTGTATGTGTAGGGATGGTGGTGGCAGTTGCGATATGGCTGTGGTATGGCTCATGTGTGCGAGTTGTAATGACGTGTGTTGGGGATTGTGATGACATGTCTGAGGTTTGCCAATGGCACTCATGTGCAACTGTCATGTGTGTATGTGTCCATTGTACAGTGCCCTGATGCCTTTGTTTTGTTTCTCCCTGTCTGCAGTGTCAACTGATGAAGAGGGCGGAGAAGGTGCTGCGGAGCACAGCGGCGGGGATCCCACCGCCAGCCGGAGACGCAAGGCCCGGCTCCCCTCCCGTGTTGTCATCTCGTCGGGGAGTGAGGAGTCCGGTGCCGCGTCCCAGGCCGCAGCTGCCGGGGGGAGGTCCAAGAGGCGGAGGTTGGAGTTGGACTCCTCGGCAGCAGAAGGGGCAGCTGGGACCGCACAGGGCCCAACAGGGGAAGATGGCACGGAGTCATCCAGGTTGGTGGGGGGTTTGGTGGAGGAGGAGGCCGTGCAAGCACCAGAGACGGGGTCTGGAGGTGGGGATCCCACTGGTGCTAGTGGTGCAGTGCAGTACCAGGGACAGGAAGAAACACAGGCCGCCGCGGAGGTGTCTGTGTGCAATCCTGCCCCCGATCCTGTCCCTGCATCATCTTGCACCAGCAGGGATGCCTACGTCCAGACCCGTTTTCAGGCAGGGGATGAGCTGACGTCAACTGGCCTTCCTCTGCCTGCGGACGTGGCTATCCAGGTCCGGGTTGAGCCTGTCCTGGCTGGTGTGGCGTTGCGTCAACGGGCCATGCGAGGTGACCTGCAGTCTTTTCATGGAGAGACTGCACGTCATCTCGAATGGCTCGTTGACCACGTCAGCCTGCTGGGACAGGTCACCCAGGCCGGATTCCTCCGTCTGATGAGGCTTGCTCCGACCCCCTCCTCAACTGGACCCCCTACGCGCCAGTCGTCCTCTGTTCCATCTTCCCACCCATCAGTCACCTGGGTGCCCTGTGGAGCTGCCTCTGACGGTGCGGCCAGGCTGGTGGAGGAGGCATCCCTGCCACAGTCGGGAGTCGGACGTCCAGCAGGGGTGGCCACATCAACAACTGCACCCCAGCCGGCGGAGGATGTGCAAGCAGCAGGAGGCAGTGCACGGGCAGAGGCACAGCAGCAGCAGCAACGTGGTGGGAGCCATGAAGGCTCGGGGCCTTCAACATCGGAGGGGCAGGCATCGGCCGGAGGGCAGGTTGACCCAGGACGGGGTGTGTCTTCTGTGTGGCAGCGGTTGGGCCAGCAGATGGGTGCGGAGCGGCGGCGGGCGGAAGAGGCGCAGCTCACAATGGTCAGGGCGGAGAACTCCATGCGGAGGGCCCTGAGGCGGGCCGAGTGCCTCGAGGCAATCCGCAGGGGGTTGGAGGAGGACACGGCGTCGTCCCTGCGGACCCTCGGGGCCATGGAACAGGACCGCCTCCGGGACATCGAACAGGAGTTCGATGATGCCTTGGCCCGGAACACCACGGAGTGAGCCGCTGGACTTGCCCGCCGCCTTTGTATATAGGTCTTTAGTTTTAGGTTTCCTTTGTTTTTTCTTATGATTTGGAGTCGACGGACACTGCTCCACTTTTTGTATATAGTTGCATTTTAGTTAGGGTTTTTTGTAGGTTTCCTTTGTTCAGTTGGGCTCATGGACCCTTGGATGTTTTGTACATAGTTCTTCATTGGATTGATTTTATTTTTCATTTGACTTTGGACAACATTTTTTTGGATTAGGATTTGGTGTTTTTATTTTTTTCAACGGACATGCAGCTTATCTTTTTTTCATTGCCATTGTAGTTTGTTTCGTTTCTTTTGCATTCTATTTTTTTTTAATACAATGTTGTTTTCATACTTCACTGTGTGGTATCATCTCATTGGTTTCATGCATGTCATGTTGTGTGTTTTCCCATTCAATTGCAACCATTGTGTGTGACGGACATGGGTTCATTAGCTTTATGGACATTGGGGGTGTAACATGTAATTTTCATTTCCATGTGGGTGAATGGGTTACTTGGTAGGGCTTTTTGGCTGTGGAGGCTGACTATAACGCACATGATTGGGGATTGTGAGGACCTGGTGGGGGCTGCCCATGGTGGCTGGGGGGTGTGGGTGGGTGGGAGACATGAGTGGGGGCCTGGTGGAGGGTGCCCCTGGATGCTGGGGGGTGGGGGTGGTGGGAGACATGAGTGGGGGCCTGGTGGAGGGTGCCCCTGGTGGCTGGGGGGTGGGGGTGGTGGGAGACATGAGTGGGGGCCTGGTGGAGGGTGCCCCTGCACTGCTGGGGGGTGGGGGTGGTGGGAGACATGAGTGGGGGCCTGGTGGAGGGTGCCCCTGGTGGCTGGGGGTTGGGGGTGGTGGGAGACATGAGTGGGGGCCTGGTGGAGGGTGCCCCTGATGGCTGGGGGGTGGGGGTGGTGGTTGACATGAGTGGGGGCCTGGTGGAGGCTGCCCCTGCACTGCTGGGGGGTGGGGGGGGGGTGGGAGACATGGGTGGGGGCCTGGTGGAGGGTGCCCCTGGATGCTGGGGGGTGGGGGTGGTGGGAGACATGAGTGGGGGCCTGGTGGAGGGTGCCCCTGGTGGCTGGGGGGTGGGGGTGGTGGTAGACATGAGTGGGGGCCTGGTGGAGGCTGCCCCTGGATGCTGGGGGGTGGGGGTGCAGGGGGACATGAGTGGGGGCCTGGTGGGGGCTGCCCATGGTGGCTGGGGGGTGGGGGTGGGTGGGAGACATGAGTGGGGGCCTGGTGGAGGCTGCCCATGGTGGCTGGGGGGTGGGGGTGATAGGGGACATGAGTGGGGGCCTGGTGGAGGGTGCCCCTGCACTGCTGGGGGGTGGGGGTGGTGGGAGACATGAGTGGGGGCCTGGTGGAGGGTGCCCCTGGTGGCTGGGGGGTGGGGGTGGTGGGAGACATGGGTGGGGGCCTGGTGGAGGGTGCCCCTGGTGGCTGGGGGGTGGGGGTGGTGGGAGACATGAGTGGGGGCCTGGTGGAGGGTGCCCCTGGTGGCTGGGGGGTGGGGGTGGTGGGAGACATGAGTGGGGGCCTGGTGGAGGGTGCCCCTGATGGCTGGGGGGTGGGGGTGGTGGTTGACGTGAGTGGGGGCCTGGTGGAGGCTGCCCTTGCACTGCTGGGGGGTGGGGGTGGTGGGAGACATGAGTGGGGGCCTGGTGGAGGCTTCCCCTGCACTGCTGGGGGGTGGGGGTGGTGGGAGACATGAGTGGGGGCCTGGTGGAGGGTGCCCCTGCACTGCTGGGTGGTGGGGGTGGTGGGAGACATGAGTGGGGGCCTGGTGGAGGGTGCCCCTGGTGGCTGGGGGGTGGGGGTGGTGGGAGACATGAATGGGGGCCTGGTGGAGGGTGCCCCTGCACTGCTGGGGGGTGGGGGTGGTCGGAGACATGAGTGGGGGCCTGGTGGAGGGTGCCCCTGGTGGCTGGGGGGGTGGGGGTGGTGGGAGACATGGGTGGGGGCCTGGTGGAGGGTGCCCCTGGATGCTGGGGGGTGGGGGTGGTGGGAGACATGAGTGGGGGCCTGGTGGAGGGTGCCCCTGGTGGCTGGGGGGTGGGGGTGGTGGTAGACATGAGTGGGGGCCTGGTGGAGGCTGCCCCTGGATGCTGGGGGGTGGGGGTGCAGGGGGACATGCGTGGGGGCCTGGTGGGGGCTGCCCATGGTGGCTGGGGGGTGGAGGTGGGTGGGAGACATGGGTGGGGGCCTGGTGGAGGGTGCCCCTGGATGCTGGGGGGTGGGGGTGGTGGGAGACATGAGTGGGGGCCTGGTGGAGGGTGCCCCTGGTGGCTGGGGGGTGGGGGTGGTGGTAGACATGAGTGGGGGCCTGGTGGAGGCTGCCCCTGGATGCTGGGGGGTGGGGGTGCAGGGGGACATGAGTGGGGGCCTGGTGGGGGCTGTCCATGGTGGCTGGGGGGTGGGGGTGATAGGGGACATGAGTGGGGGCCTGGTGGAGGGTGCCCCTGCACTGCTGGGGGGTGGGGGTGGTGGGAGACATGAGTGGGGGCCTGGTGGAGGGTGCCCCTGGTGGCTGGGGGGTGGGGGTGGTGGGAGACATGGGTGGGGGCCTGGTGGAGGGTGCCCCTGGTGGCTGGGGGGTGGGGGTGGTGGGAGACATGAGTGGGGCCTGGTGGAGGGTGCCCCTGGTGGCTGGGGGGTGGGGGTGGTGGGAGACATGAGTGGGGTCCTGGTGGAGGGTGCCCCTGATGGCTGGGGGATGGGGGTGGTGGTTGACATGAGTGGGGGCCTGGTGGAGGCTGCCCCTGCACTGCTGGGGGGTGAGGGTGGTGGGAGACATGAGTGGGGGCCTGGTGGAGGCTGCCCCTGCACTGCTGGGGGGTGGGGGTGGTGGGAGACATGAGTGGGGGCCTGGGGGAGGGTGACCCTGAACTGCTGGGGGGTGGTGGGAGACATGAGTGGGGGCCTGGTGGAGGGTGCCCCTGGTGGCTGGGGGGTGGGGGTGGTGGGAGACATGAGTGGGGGCCTGGGGGAGGGTGCCCCTGCACTGCTGGCGGGTGGGGGTGGTGGGAGACATGAGTGGGGGCCTGGTGGAGGGTGCCCCTGGTGGCTGGGGGGTGGGGGTGGTGGGAGACATGGGTGGGGGCCTGGTGGAGGGTGCCCCTGGATGCTGGGGGGTGGGGGTGGTGGGAGACATGAGTGGGGGCCTGGTGGAGGGTGCCCCTGCACTGCTGGGGGGTGGGGGTGGTGGGAGACATGAGTGGGGGCCTGGTGGAGGGTGCCCCTGGTGGCTGGGGGTTGGGGGTGGTGGGAGACATGAGTGGGGGCCTGGTGGAGGGTGCCCCTGATGGCTGGGGGGTGGGGGTGGTGGTTGACATGAGTGGGGGCCTGGTGGAGGCTGCCCCTGCACTGCTGGGGGGTGGGGGGGGTGGGAGACATGGGTGGGGGCCTGGTGGAGGGTGCCCCTGGATGCTGGGGGGTGGGGGTGGTGGGAGACATGAGTGGGGGCCTGGTGGAGGGTGCCCCTGGTGGCTGGGGGGTGGGGGTGGTGGTAGACATGAGTGGGGGCCTGGTGGAGGCTGCCCCTGGATGCTGGGGGGTGGGGGTGCAGGGGGACATGAGTGGGGGCCTGGTGGGGGCTGCCCATGGTGGCTGGGGGGTGGGGGTGGGTGGGAGACATGAGTGGGGGCCTGGTGGAGGCTGCCCATGGTGGCTGGGGGGTGGGGGTGATAGGGGACATGAGTGGGGGCCTGGTGGAGGGTGCCCCTGCACTGCTGGGGGGTGCGGGTGGTGGGAGACATGAGTGGGGGCCTGGTGGAGGGTGCCCCTGGTGGCTGGGGGGTGGGGGTGGTGGGAGACATGGGTGGGGGCCTGGTGGAGGGTGCCCCTGGTGGCTGGGGGGTGGGGGTGGTGGGAGACATGAGTGGGGGCCTGGTGGAGGGTGCCCCTGATGGCTGGGGGGTGGGGGTGGTGGTTGACGTGAGTGGGGGCCTGGTGGAGGCTGCCCTTGCACTGCTGGGGGGTGGGGGTGGTGGGAGACATGAGTGGGGGCCTGGTGGAGGCTTCCCCTGCACTGCTGGGGGGTGGGGGTGGTGGGAGACATGAGTGGGGGCCTGGTGGAGGGTGCCCCTGCACTGCTGGGTGGTGGGGGTGGTGGGAGACATGAGTGGGGGCCTGGTGGAGGGTGCCCCTGGTGGCTGGGGGGTGGGGGTGGTGGGAGACATGAATGGGGGCCTGGTGGAGGGTGCCCCTGCACTGCTGGGGGGTGGGGGTGGTCGGAGACATGAGTGGGGGCCTGGTGGAGGGTGCCCCTGGTGGCTGGGGGGGTGGGGGTGGTGGGAGACATGGGTGGGGGCCTGGTGGAGGGTGCCCCTGGATGCTGGGGGGTGGGGGTGGTGGGAGACATGAGTGGGGGCCTGGTGGAGGGTGCCCCTGGTGGCTGGGGGGTGGGGGTGGTGGTAGACATGAGTGGGGGCCTGGTGGAGGCTGCCCCTGGATGCTGGGGGGTGGGGGTGCAGGGGGACATGCGTGGGGGCCTGGTGGGGGCTGCCCATGGTGGCTGGGGGGTGGGGGTGGGTGGGAGACATGGGTGGGGGCCTGGTGGAGGGTGCCCCTGGATGCTGGGGGGTGGGGGTGGTGGGAGACATGAGTGGGGGCCTGGTGGAGGGTGCCCCTGGTGGCTGGGGGGTGGGGGTGGTGGTAGACATGAGTGGGGGCCTGGTGGAGGCTGCCCCTGGATGCTGGGGGGTGGGGGTGCAGGGGGACATGAGTGGGGGCCTGGTGGGGGCTGTCCATGGTGGCTGGGGGGTGGGGGTGATAGGGGACATGAGTGGGGGCCTGGTGGAGGGTGCCCCTGCACTGCTGGGGGGTGGGGGTGGTGGGAGACATGAGTGGGGGCCTGGTGGAGGGTGCCCCTGGTGGCTGGGGGGTGGGGGTGGTGGGAGACATGGGTGGGGGCCTGGTGGAGGGTGCCCCTGGTGGCTGGGGGGTGGGGGTGGTGGGAGACATGAGTGGGGCCTGGTGGAGGGTGCCCCTGGTGGCTGGGGGGTGGGGGTGGTGGGAGACATGAATGGGGTCCTGGTGGAGGGTGCCCCTGATGGCTGGGGGATGGGGGTGGTGGTTGACATGAGTGGGGGCCTGGTGGAGGCTGCCCCTGCACTGCTGGGGGGTGAGGGTGGTGGGAGACATGAGTGGGGGCCTGGTGGAGGCTGCCCCTGCACTGCTGGGGGGTGGGGGTGGTGGGAGACATGAGTGGGGGCCTGGGGGAGGGTGACCCTGAACTGCTGGGGGGTGGTGGGAGACATGAGTGGGGGCCTGGTGGAGGGTGCCCCTGGTGGCTGGGGGGTGGGGGTGGTGGGAGACATGAGTGGGGGCCTGGGGGAGGGTGCCCCTGCACTGCTGGCGGGTGGGGGTGGTGGGAGACATGAGTGGGGGCCTGGTGGAGGGTGCCCCTGGTGGCTGGGGGGTGGGGGTGGTGGGAGACATGGGTGGGGGCCTGGTGGAGGGTGCCCCTGGATGCTGGGGGGTGGGGGTGGTGGGAGACATGAGTGGGGGCCTGGTGGAGGGTGCCCCTGGTGGCTGGGGGGTGGGGGTGGTGGGAGACATGAGTGGGGGCCTGGTGGAGGCTGCCCCTGGATGCTGGGGGGTGGGGGTGCAGGGGGACATGAGTGGGGGCCTGGTGGGGGCTGCCCATGGTGGCTGGGGGGTGGGGGTGGGTGGGAGACATGAGTGGGGGCCTGGTGGAGGGTGCCCCTGCACTGCTGGGGGGTGGGGGTGGTGGGAGACATGAGTGGGGGCCTGGTGGAGGGTGCCCCTGGTGGCTGGGGGGTGGGGGTGGTGGGAGACATGGGTGGGGGCCTGGTGGAGGCTGCCCCTGCACTGCTGGGGGGTGGGGGTGGTGGGAGACATGAGTGGGGGCCTGGTGGAGGCTGCCCCTGCACTGCTGGGGGGTGGGGGTGGTGGGAGACATGCATTGTTGATCAGTAGTGCAAGGTGACATGTGGGTTGGCTGGGGGGCATGCCCATGGTGGATGGGCTGCCTGCGGGACATGAGCAGGGGTGCAGGGTAGTCCCCCGTGGTGTGGGCTGCCTGCAGGGGCCGTGGAGGTTGTGGAGCGTACACCTGGGAGGACCCACACGGCCAATTCACGTGTAGTACTCCCCAGAACCCCTGAAATACACATGCCCTGCTGAAATCGCGTGTGGAACTTCCCGCGCACCCCTGAAATACACGTACCCTGCTGAAATCGCGTGTGGAACTTCCCGCGCACCCCTGGAATACACGTACCCTGCTGAAATCGCGTGTGGAACTTCCCGCGCACCCATGGAATACACGTACCCTGCTCGCACTGGGCCAATCGCGTGTGGAACTTCCCGCGCACCCCTGGAATACACGTACCCTGCTTGCACGGGGCCAATCGCGTGTGGAACTTCCCGCGCACCCCTGAAATACACGTACCCTGCTCGCACTGGGCCAATCGCGTGTGGAACTTCCCGCGCACCCCTGAAATACACGTACCCTGATGAAATCGCGTGTGGAACTTCCCGCGCACCCCTGAAACACACGTACCCTGCTCGCACTGGGCCAATCGCGTGTGGAACTTCCCGCGCACCCCTGAAATACACGTACCCTGATGAAATCGTGTGTGGAACTTCCCGCGCACCCCTGAAATACACGTGCCCTGCTCGCACTGGGCCAATCGCGTGTGGAACTTCCCGCGCACCCCTGAAATACACGTACCCTGATGAAATTGCGTGTGGAACTTCCGGCGCACCCCTGTAATACACGTACCCTGCTTGCACGGGGCCAATCGCGTGTGGAACTTCCCGCGCACCCCTGAAATACACGTTCCCCGCTTGGCGTTTGCTGTTTGCCAGCCTGGTGAACTGGTCCAGGGTTAGCGCAGCCCTTTGCGATGATTTAGCGATTTTGATGGCTTTTCCTTGCGCGAGGGCGTTCTTGGGGGCGTTACTGGCGCTGCTGCAGGGTCGCTGCGATTCTCTGCGCCACGGCTGGTTCGGGAGCCTAAAATCCATGAATACACTGTGCGCGTAAATCGGTTTTAGCGCACGTGCCTGGCGCAGACAATCGCACGCGGACACTCTGCGCCAGCCGCTTGCGACACTTTTCTGCGAAATTCTATGAATTACCCTCTTAATTGTGAATCTATTCCATTTCAGCAACTTGTACAGAATGCAAACCATGGCAGATTATGTACTATTTTCAATTCAGACAATCGCTCCACCTTACAGATACAATCACATAGTGCCTACATAATATTTATGCTTCTACGTTATAGTGCAGATGGTACTAAAAACAACTGCAAACTGACTGGATTCACACACGGTCAAGTGTCACTTGGAAAGAAAACCTTTACAACAATAGGTATTATCTACCATACAGGAGCTGCAACCAATGCAGGTCACTACAGAGCATACATTAAAAAGAAATGTGGATGGTTCTAATGTAATGATAGCACCATTACTCTAAAGCAGAGATTGCCAGCTAATCTTACAAATGCGTATTTAATCTTCTTAAAGCCAAAATTTTATAAATAATGTGTACTTCAAGATTACCAAAAAATTATGTGAAAGACTACAAACAGGTCAACAGTTAGAATACACCTACAGGTATCTAACTGCCCAAGAGGATATAACAACGACACAAATAAATGAATATCACAGATCTGTAAGTACAAATGCACAGTTAGAAAATGCCTACAGTGTTACACCATCCACTGGTCACCTTATGCACACGAATACCTGTGCAGTCACTAAGCCCTCCATCTCAGGTCCTGTTCTGCCTTCCTCTTCTGATCTCATGTCCTCACTCCCTCAAGCAGCACGACAGCGGCCCACACGAGGCCCACATGAGGGCATTTAACGCGCTATGGTCATATTCACCCATTGCAACGTTGGCAGCTGCCCTGGCGTCTTGGAGACAGTCGACGGAGACACCGGCTTTTTGCTTTGCTTCGTCACGCCCTCAGGAAGACCCAGCAGCTGCGTTATGGAAACTTAGGTCATGTGACAAAGAAACGTGCTGCACCATCGGTCACGTGATGGGTCATGTGACACTCCTAGGCCCCTTTAAAACCAGAGAGGGAACGCTCATTCAGTGCTTCACAGCTGACCCAATCAGGCACTGTTCTGCGTCTTCCTGTCTCCGCATCTTGAACCTGGACTACGGACTGTTCTTCTTGGATTCCTCTGTCAAGCCCTTGGATATTGTTTTACTCTGCTGCTTCAGGACCTTTGAACTGTATTCTTGGATTCCTTTGGATTACCCCCTGGTTACGACGAACTTGGCTGGCCTTTGACCTTGGAACTCATAACGGACTGTTTTCGGATTTTCCTCTTCTGTTACCTTTTGGAGTACCCTCTCCATACAGGTTTTGCAGTGCCTATTTCTACAACAATCTACGCCTCACCGCTGCCACTTGCTACACTCTGCAGCCACACGGAACACCTCCATTTTCATCTTTGTTCTTCCTGTCCCCAGACCCTTGGTAAGCCCCTTGATATTTGTTACCTCGCTATTCAGTATATTGTTTGCCATTGTACTGACCCATTGCTTGCTTTACAGCGGTCGAGGGGTCACCAGTGTTCCTGGTTCAAGGATTGCTCAGGAAGTTATTTGTATCTTTCTGAGTGGATCTTGTGGACAGAGGCCCCATAATCTTCACGACCATCAAGTCATAACATACAGGTACTTATCTGTTGTTAAAAATTGGCAGCAAGGCAACAAACATAACATTAATCAGAAAGAAGAAGGAAGCACTCAAAGGAAACAAGGAAGTAGTTAGTACCATAGCAAATAAAGTTTTTTTTTATCCGACAAGGATTTTTTTTTCCCAGACCCAAGGTTTAGAAAAGCAAGCACAGAAACTGAGCAGAATGCACAGTACACTGATTTGTAAACTAAATATGAGGGGCAAAAAAAGTTAACTGTCTATTATGCAATGTAGTAAGTTTTCATAAAATACAAAACTAACATACCTTTTTCTTTTATCACAGAAATTAGGTCATACTTCCGGCAAGTACTAAAGGCATTTTAAGCATATATAGATTCTGAATAAAGTAAGTATATTAGCAGTCATTTTGCACACAAGCGAACCTACACGTCAAATCTATGATAGCAATATGCTGCTGTGGCTGTAGGCTGGCCCTTGCATCTTGGTTGTGTAACCTACCACCTACGCCTTACGACCAAGGTACAAAAAGTATAGTTCCTACCCATAACCATTGCTGCATATCAAAACCATGGTCCTTGTAAATTAACTACTTTTAAGTTAACTTTTGGGACCATCGTCTGCGGCCATGCAGCCAAGACGCTAGGACGTGTACACAACTACCGCATTACACCACACCCATATTCACTTATAACCCCAGTGCTTATGACTTCAGTCTATGGTGCATAGCCTTTGGTCATGCAGGCAACTCTCTGGGTCCAGGGCAGAAACACCATAGCATATTGGAACCATTGTGCCTTGTAATTTCACTATGTACAAAGTTGGTTTTGGGAGCATAGCCTTCGGCCATGCTCCCAAAACGCTACGCCCTCCCCACAACCATCTTAATGATGTTGCATAGTACAAGTGCACCTATAGCTGTGATATGCTGCAGTAGTTTGTAGCCACAGGCTACAGACGTGAGTGTGATGCCATAGATTTATCAATTAATGGGTATACAGTATATAAAATCCATAGGTGCTTACAACTGCAGTGCGTATTACTTTGTTCAAATACTCTACATCCTGGCCACTACTACCAGACCATATGCCATCTATTGGGGCATATAACAACACTACGTACAAATGTGGTTTTGGGGGCATGGCCTTCGGCCATGCACCCGTAACTGCAGCCCCTCCCCACAGCCGCCTGAGTGATGCACTACCACACCATATCACACCCATTGTGCCTTGTAAGTACACTACATATAACTGTGCTGTTGGGTGCAGAACCTCCCCACAGCCACCTGAGTGATGTTCAGTACTAGGGGTGTCCCTGTAGCTGTGAAATTCTGCAGTGATTGTGGGCAGGGCCTAAAATCGTAGTTGTATGTCCATGCATTTCAACATATGGATGTGAAGTGGCTGATAACTCCAGTGCTTAGAAGTTGCTTCTTGGGTGCATGGCCTTCGGCCATGCAGCCTAGACTGTACACACTCCCCACAACCATCTGATCAAAAATGAATACTACAGGTATACCCATTGCTGTAACATGCCGCAGTGGCTGTAGCCAGGGCCTACAGTCTTGTAAGTAAGGCGTCTGGCCTATGGTCTACGGCCATGCACCCAAGAGTGTAGGCCCTGGCCACAATCACCGCAGCATATTACACCCATGTTTGCATAAAAATCAGTAGCACACCCATAGAAGGAAACATTGTAAATGTAGCATGTACTGAATTTCTACCCAAAACTCTGGGAGCTGGCCACACCTGCCAGATACATAATCGATTGTGTGGGTGTGAAGTATAAATTTGATAAGTCTCAGTGGTTGTGTGCAGTGTCTACATGCTTGGGTGTATGGAATACAGCCTGCAACCATGCACCCAAAAGTATACATCTTGCCCACAACCACCGCACTAGATAAAAGCCATGTTGGCTTGTAAGTGAAGAGGTTATAACTTTGTTGTTGGGTGATGTCATCTTTGATGTCATGGATGTTATTCTTAACAGTGCACAGTGGTGGCGCGAGTTATGGTTGCTTAGCTTACCATAACTGGCGAATTTCAGTTTTTTTTTGGTTTTACTTGTAACCATAACGTCCCTTTAACAACGTTTTTTCACTGAATTTGATAGGTTTTTAGTAGCGCAACTTAACCATAACGTCCCTTTAACAAAGTTTTTTCATTGTATATATGTTATTCTACGATAACTGTTGAAATAATGCAGAGTTTTCAGCACTTCGGCCAGCCCTAACCGAAGAGGCCATTGAACCATTGCAAAGTGTACCCAAACATACATACATTATTTTCAGAGATATGAATGTAAAAATGGCCTCTTTGGGTGGGATTCAAGATAATCCTTATGGAAGTCTATGAGCCTTGGAGATTCCAATACTGAATCATAACCATGGGAAAATAGATACCATGGGGAAGCTCTCATTGGAATTCTGGAAGAATCTAGGCTTCATTTCAGCCCAAAACACCTTCTTGTCAGATAATACACAGTGTCTTACCTATAATGCTAGAGGAGGTAACGCTGTAATCCACTATAGTCTTGTGCTGCTTGAAGATTGGTCCAGCTATGTGAACTTTGAAATATCTTGCAGAATTGAGAGCGACCATAATGCACCGATTTTACACAGGAGGTATAATGGGCAGACAAATAATTGTGCTAATGATGAGTCACCCATTGATGATTTAACAAATACATTCAGGGTTAGGTGGGGACCCCAATTGGAAGAGAGCCACCAGACCTGGAAGGAAGCCAGCCCCTAATTGTTGCCTGATCCAGCGCACTCATGGCAAAGCCCGCTTGGCTCATGGGCACCAGCAATTGCAGCAATTTTGGTGGTTGTAGTGCCTTGGAGTTGTGGGAGCTGCTGCTCCAATTACGGGCAGAATTCTATGAGACACTGAGGGGTTTCACTCCTCGAGTCAAAGTCTTCGTGGGCCATCAACAGTATTACAGTTTTTTGTGCTTAAAGGCCACTCTAGATTTAGCATCTGACCCTGGGAGAGGTGAGAAGACCTTCACCCTTATCTTCAATCAGATGGATTTTCAAAGTGATTTGCTGGCATCTTCCCATCGAGGGCATCTCTAATTTACCCCAATGTGAGATATCTAGGAGCTCTCTAGTGGGTTTATATACTGTACTTCCTGCTGGGAAGCCTCAACCAACCCCGTTTGTCTGCCAGCTATAATAATTGAATCTTTCCCACCACCAATCTGTGCAAAGGGGGGTGGAGAGACTCTTTAATCCGGTCGGGCGTTCCCTTGCACAGTAACTCTTCTTGCTTTACTTCCTCGCTCCCTTTTGGCTCTAATAGCTAGCTGTTCAAAAACTAGCTTTTGGCTTGTTGCCTTTTTTGTTGCCTCCTGTCTGCTTGCTGCACACAGAATCCTGCAATTTATGCAATTTATGAGCAATTTATGAGCAATGTTCCTCTGATCATTCTGGATTGCTGCCTTAGTACTTTACCTATTTAGTCCCAGCACTGGCCTTCGCTTCCATTGACTGAAAATTAATGCAAATATTCTCAGTGCTTAGTTATACAATTGAGCTTGTTATACCTAACATTTAATCAATCTCCATAGTTACAAGAGGAGAGGTAGACAAACTTGTGTAAACGTATGCACACGCTCTTTGAGCCAGTACCCCTAATCTGTGTTTTATTGTCTTAAAACTCCTAATGTGACCATTTTACCCTAAATGATATTTTAACTATTCACTGATTTTAACATTGCATATATTTGGCTCCACTTTAGTATCTTTGGGACTGATTCATGGAATTATGTGCGCCGAAAAACGGGCTTTGTGCACCATTCTGCTCGCAAATCCCCATTTGTGAAAAAGGGATTTGCGGGCAGAATGGCGCACAAAGCCTGTTTATCGGCGCACATTATTCCATGAATCGGCCCCTTTGTCTTTCTGATGCCTTTTTATCTTGCTTATACACGTGATTGTATCTAGTTTTAACTGTTCCTTATCTGTATATATGTTGCTGTTTGTACTGTGACTTATTGCCTTGATTAGGGTTTTGAAAAATCCAAGAGGAAAGCTCCCCATGACATCTCACCCAAACAAACAAACAAACAAGAAGCCAGCAGTCGTTAAGCAATTGGTATCAGAAGTCAATGTCCTTTCATCTGAAATTGAATCTTTGCTTAAAGATATGCCCACTTCCAACTTGGCTCCTATCTTTTCAAAAATCGTTCTGGGACTAGAAGTCCTGCTATTTGCCATGAAGAACAAGATGCTGATTGTATTTCTTCTGCTTCCTAAAGTGTAACCCAACTCTAATCTTCAACTAATAAGGAATTCCTGGGGTCTGATGATTTACTGCAATTGCCCTTGAAACTCCAACTCTATGTTTCGAAGAAACATTTGGCTCCAGCTATGGAAGAGATCTCTCGGAGGGGTGTGAACAACAGGAGGCCCACACATTTTGAAATGTGTCTCCCTTAAATGTTTCTTCGAGCCCAAAAATCGAATAACATGTATATGTCTATCCCCCATGAATATCCGCCCCCGGGGTTCAACTCTGCCATACCATTTGTATCCGATGATACCTCACATGGCATTATATCTCCCTTGCCATCAGACATTATTATCTCATTACACATTGAATACCAGAGAAACATAATAAATAATTCTAACGATAAGGATCTTGGCCATCCTCCTGTGCCAGTTGAGAACATGAACAGGTACCGTTGTTCTGCCTGTAAACCACTACTGCATAACCTCAAAACAGATATTGATGTAATGAAACTACAATTAACCAACATCCTAGTACATCTGGAGAATTTAAAGGCCATTGGGCCTGCTTCTAAACCTCAGTTGGATAATGTTGCCCAAAACAAATGAACCGCTTTTGGCTCCTCAGTGTATGCCTACCATAATCCCTGAGACAAATCGACCCAAAAACCATAATCCCCCCTGATACAGTATCCATGCTCTGACAATAATGAGCCCCCAAGGGTCCCTTTATCAAACCCAAACCCTAATTTTCCAACACGGGTAAAAACTGCAACCAATGCATAGGTGGCTCAGACGCCAATAGTTTGTGTCCACCTACTGCATTACGAACATAAAGATGTAATTTTTTCCTTCCCTGACTGAAGCAAACTCTGATCCCATATCTTCTAAAACTTGAGGGAAATCCCATTCGTTGCATATGATGAGAGTCCAGAATCTTTGAAGAGGCTCAAATGAGCATCCCAAATCTTTAACAAACAAGGTAATTCACTGGCTGCGTCATACTAAGGGCTGCTTAGCAGTTATTCATTCATATATCATTAATGTTAGGCATATCCAAGACACCACAAATCTTAGCTACAATTAAATCAGCTGGTACTTTCATCAAATCACCTAGTGCATGGCCTCTTATCAATCAAGTATTGCACATTACCTCTCTTGGGTTCACAAATTATATAGAGGCCTTTCCCCCTGCCTCTTTGCGGGAGGTTGCACCAAAAGGGCAATCATTACCTACTACTGGAGGCCTTATTGATCTGACAGGTGAATCAGCGAGGAAAAGTATTCCAACTAGCACTCCCCAAGACTTCATCCAATCCAAGGACAGACCAAAATGAGACAGTGCACCCACTTCAGCTTCCTATACACATTTAGCAGGGGACTTTGATCCATTTGAGAAGAATTATGATCCAGTGTCCATTCTCTCCTAGAACATAATGGATTGGCTACTAAAAATATGGACCTAGATTGGCATGAATTCTTAGATGAAAATAAAGTGATTTGCTTTCAGGAAACCCAGCTAAATGAGTCCATCCATAAACCTTATTATCATACCTTTTTTTTTGGCCAGCCCAAAAAGCTGATAAAGGATGCCGTAAATGTGGTATTTTAATTTGGGTACACATGAATCAGGGTGTGTGGGGTACTGGGTGACTTGAACTGCCAACTTGAATACACCAACCTGTCCTCTGAGGATATTGCTGCAGAGGATGAGATCCGGGGTATCCAAGACCAACAGGTCCATCCTCCCTGCGTAAATACACCTTAGCAAATTCTGCCTTATAGTTTTCCACTATTATGGACTTAGACCTTGCAATGGACGCTTTCCCGAGTTTTCCTCGGCCCATCAAATGTTTCTAACATTGAGCAAACAGAGCCTAATTGATTATATCTTGATAAATGTAGATCAATGGGGCCTGATAAATTCCTTTCAAGTCCCAGAATGCTTATAAAGTGATCATGATACTCTGATTGCCAAATTGTCCTCTTATGTTAATTGGGGTCATTCCCAAATTTCCCATTACCGACATACCAGTCTTGATCAACCATCAAATAAAAAAAAATGTGATGGTTACCACCTGCTGATCCCTTACTGTTACCAAATATATATGCTGATCTGTTGCCTCTTTTTGGAATAATACGCTATGCCTTACTCAGGCTACTTCCTTCTTTCATCAGAATAGGCAAAGACAAGACCAACCAAACCAACAACCATAAAGGTTGGTTTGACAAAGACTGTAAAAAAGACACACTGGCTCTTCTACAAAAATTTAAATCTTGCAAATTGTGAGAACCTGAAATAGTAATCTGCAATAGAAATGATTTTAAAAATGTAAGTGTAAGGAAGAAAGCTGATTACAAAGCAGCTCTTTGGGATTCTCCTCTCAATGCAGTTAAGCTCCACAAGGTCAAACACTTCTGGCACCTAGTTAGGATGGGCCTAATGCCGGACAATTACTACTCATCAAATAATATCTCACACCAAGCCTGGCATGAGCACTTCCAGTCCCTATATTGTAAGGAGCACAATATAGGTGTAATTAACCTAGAGCCAGTAGAAAGCTGTAACCAGTCGATGGAGATCACCAAGCCTAGTTTAACTAACCTGCTCGTTTTCTCTTCAACACATTGGCAAAGCCCATGGTCCAGACTATTTAGCAGTAGATCTCGTCAAAAGAAACACTGACATTTGGAAGCCCTTCTTAATAACGTTTTTATCAGGAAAAATACGTGTACCTTTCCTGAAAGTTGGAGAGGAGTGCCCATAATACCAATCTATAAAATGGGAGACAGAGAGTCACAATCGAATTACAGACCAATATCCCTATTAGTTTGTTTAGCTAAAATCTACTCCAAAGCCATCCTGTATCGTCTAGATGAGTAGGTCAATAAACACACACTTATTTCAGTAGCTCAGGCTGGTTTTCATAAAGGGGTGTCCACAATTGACCAGTCTTTCGGGCTGTCCCTTATTTTGGTGAATGATCAAATCCGATAATTATCAATGTCGGAGTAAGACAGGGGTGTGTGCTGGCCCCCTTGTTATTACTGCTATATAAAATGATGTTGAAACAAAATGGGAATGGTGTCTCATGGGGATCAATCAAATAATTTCAAAACCGAAAAGCACTTTTTTATACATAAATAATTAAATGATGGATTCACAGGGAAGAACTTTAAACAAATACAGAAACAATATTTATACATCAATTCAATTGATTTGGGAAATGAACGTGCAAACCACAACCTCCAATAAAACATTTTTCTGAAAATATTATGTTAATAAAAGAAGAAAAGAACTAAAGCCGCATACAACTGATTGTTCAAATATTATACATTGAATGTAATTGTATCAATCCCTCATAAATAACAATAAAACATGACCATCATACATCGTACAATTGCATCAAAAACTAAAGTGTATCTAATTCGCCCTTGGGTATGCAAATACTGTTAGAGTTCAATAAAAATATTCAATGTACTATACAAAACATCATTAACAATAGATGTGCAAATGATTGCATAAATGATCGTATATTCCATTCACCACTACTCTAATGTCAGACCATTCGCAGTGGAATATGGTCAACTAATGGAGGTCACGATATACGTTCCCCAAAATGTACATGGAAAGGACCTTTCCTTTCACTGGTTTCGACAAGACACAAAAAATCTCATAAAAATGATCTGTCTTCTTCAGGACCTGCAAGGCCAGCCGGCAACATTTGTCTCACTGCTTAACCTTGGAACGTGCCTCAAGTGGTGAAACCTCTGCACTGGCAAGAAAAAGGTCATTCAAAATTGCCATCAGTAGAATTAATGCTTACACTAGGAATTATGCAATAAACACTGGAAGCTAACCAGGTCAACATATGTCATTTGAAAGAGCAGTTAGCCCAGTATAAGGAGAACATGATAATGGAAATTTAAAAAAATCAAAAACTACTTTAAGAAGTTAGGGGATCATATAATGTCCCTACCATTACCAAGCAGATAAACAACAGAGGCAAGCACTTCGGAGAGGGGGATATGTTCCTTTTACCAAAGGCCTCAGTCCACCCACAAAAAAAAACACCTACAGACAGGCTGAGTGGTGTCTAACATCCCCTCTCCCATATATTTCTGATCAAGAAGGAGAGCATTCCTTATCTGGCATAAATAACTTCCCACCTTTGTCAGCGAGAAGGGGAGTTTGCCCCATTCAGCATATCAGGAAGGGACAGGAATAGAAATGAAGATATGCCTAGGCCATCCAGGAGAAGAGACAGGAGGAGAGTAACAGTGCCAGTGCTATCGGCGGGTTGCCACCAGATCCGTAAATATTTACTGACACCTGACTACCCGGTGCCATTGGGAGATTACAACCGTGGCGGACCGGAATGTCAGATGCTAGTAAAATGTTGTCCTCCATAGGACTCTATGTGAATCGGGACACGGAAAGCACTAGCACCATTGTTAACAGTGCCGGTGCTTCCGTGTCGCGTCTGCCTACCATGGCCACTGTGCCCAGCTGGGTCCGACCTGTCAGGCACGGCGGCTTCGGTAGGCAGACCTGTAATATGCCGGTTCGGAAACAGCGGTTCCGGTAAGCTTACTGGCTCCCTTGATCCCGGACCAGCAGGGTCAGAATGAGGCCCGGTGTCTATTTTCACCCCTTAGGGGAAGAAACCCAATATTACCCAACCTCTAAAAAGGGATCCTGGGAAACTAACCCAGAGAAATACTGGAGAAAAGATCAAAGGGAAGAGTTTGTTTCCAATGCATTTGGAAGGCATTCCCAAAATCAATACAGTAGGGCAGGCCCAGAGGACCATTGGGAATGGGGTTCTAGCAGTAACTCTGACTATGAGGGAGAGCAGACCCAGTTTCAGAGACACAAAAAGGGCAGATCCCAAAGAATTTCTTCAAAGACGCTATGAAACCAATCAAAGCCATGAACAGTTTTATTACCCCCCTTATCATACAAATGCTAAATATTCTGCGTCAGATCATCTAGATTTGTTTGAGCAAATGATGTCCTCATTTGGAATGAGGAGTGATTTTAATCCCATGGAGTATGCCAAATGGGCATTCTCCCCTAAGTTTTCCAGCTTCTTTGCAGGGCTGGAGGACCAAAATTACCAAAAATGGTCTACTTATGAGGAAGCCATTTTAAAAGTGTCGAAAAGCATAGAAACCCACAAGAGGCCTGTAAGGCTGCATACAATAAGGGTGGCCAGTCATAATGTCGAAAAAAAAATGTCGACAGACAAAAATGTCGACAAAAAAATGTCGAAAAAAAATGTCGACTTTCGTTTTTTTTAATTATATATTTATTTTAGGGGTTCGGGAGTAAAAAAAAAGGGAAAAATAAAAAAAAAAAAAGGGGGGTTGGGGGGGAACCCCCCCATTTCGAAAAAAAAATGCATTGAAAAAAAAAGTCGACATTTGTTTTTTTGACATTATTTTTTCGACATTTTGACTGTCAACATTTTTGTTGTCGACATTATCACTATAAACCTACAATATGGTGTGGTGAGGACCAATCTTCAACAAAATGTGCCCAAGAATTGAAGCATGCATTTGCACAGACTTCTCAGTGGGTAGATACTAACAGTAGGGAGCTCATCACAAAATTTTACCATGCACTCTCAAAATACACGGTCATCCAATTAGTCAGGGACTTCGACGATTCCCAAAGTCTTGAATGGCTGATTTCACAAGCCACTACAATCTATGAAGTCCAAAAGCCTGCAGATAACAATGACTCCAAAATTCCCTAATCGTCTTCCATCCCGACCAACACAAAAGTCGCAGCAGTGAATGCTTCTTTGGATCTGGAGTCAGGGGGTCCTACCACAAAACAGAATGACCGAAAGATGATGTCTTCAGCTCAGTCCCAATCGAGCGCCACTCAACCAGTGTTCTGAAATACTAACCTTTCTGACACTTGTGCCTACATAAATCTGTGGTACCTGGACTCTAGGCCCATTGTAGGCTACAGATACATTCACCCACAAAACACCCCCTCCAAATCAACATTTTCAAAATAATCTTTCTCCTCCTAGATTCCAGGATAATAGAGCCCAGAATAAAGGGGAGTGGATACCCAAAAATGAAGGCTACTGGGATAACTTTCAACCATACCCGAGTTACTTTGATAGAAGGGATAGCTACCCGTCCAGAGAGCAACAAAGGTATGACCCATGACCTCCCTATGGTTCCGTGGGCGGAGAAAAGATCTCTCCACTCAAGAGACAGGTCAATCAACTGACCAAGAACATTGGACAAATGTTGAGGTCCAAACAGAACCCAACTAGTTTTCCCCAATGTCCTGGTCAGGTGCCCTGGTGGGACAAAGACAATATGCAAACAATCCTAGAGAAAGAGGAAAATGGGGCTATAGATCAAAATATATGCAAGCCTTAGAGAAAGAATATTTTCTCACCCATAGACGAGCCCTGAATTAGATAAAAGAAAATTAAAGAAAATAGTAGCAACAACTCTTTTCACTGGGGGCTAGAACCAAAAGAACAGAGAAAAATAAGAAATTTCAAGAAAAGAAAAATAGAGTAGTCACCATTGAGACAGAGCTGATCACCAGAAACCCAGACAAGGAAGTCTTCTGTTTCAGAGATGGAGCGACACCTCCTAAAGAAAAGTGGGTACAAATAGAAGACCCTGAATCTGAGAATGTAGAAAAAGAGACAGATACGTGCAAAGAAACTCCTAGATAGAAAAGTCAATCGGATAAAACAGGTATGTTAAGCCCAGAAAATCCAGAAATACTAGCAATACTCTCCCACCTAAAGGATTCTAAAGACTGTCGTCTGAAAAGAGAAGACGACAAAGAGTCTGTGAATTGGGGGATACACCAACTCCAAATCTTATCTTCAAATGTGTGTTCTTTCCGACAGGTTCCCAAGTCATGTCGTGTGTACCTGACCTCAAGCAAGGAAGTACATACATGGGGGCAACCCAAGTTTATGCCCTAGCAATAAATGACATCAAGAAAATTCATGCCAAGCTGTGTAATCATTCACAAGGTAGATTCTATGCACCTATCTAGATACAAGGTCAGTGTGATTTATCAGCTCTGGTAGGGACAGGTCACATGTGACCTTGATTTCAAAACATACATTTGATAAACACAACCTAGGAAGTGGGGAGAGTCATAACATTAATCTCAAACCTCTTCTAGGAGAACTCTAACATGTTGACAGAAAGGATATTTCTGTCAATGGGATTGTGGATTGGGAAATCAAAATTCAGAAACATCTGTTGACTGTCGTGGCTCCAGAGTGCACACACTGTTTACTGGGGAACAATTATCTTTGGAGGCAGTCCCTCTGATCGACTGTGTGAACCAGGTTCTCTGGACCCAAAAAAAAGTCCCATCACGCTGAAGAGAAGTACCAATTATGGCAGCCTGAATTGTACGTGTCACTTGATTGAACGACATCCCAATCAAATTGAATTTCATTTTAAAAATAATCAGGTTTCCGAAAACACCATCATCTCAGAAGGAGGACAGAGTAGTGAAGGAACCTCATCCCAACTCCTAAAAATGAATCTAAATCTTAAACACAAATAGTTTTACAAATTTTCCAAATTGGAATGAGATACCGTGAAGTTCGATATTCGGGAAGACCCCAAAGAATTTTAAAGTGCTCCTGAAAACAGTTCAGAAAAACTTAGTTACAATTTGACTGACATCTAGGAAAAAGGCTAGCACGCATTCTTCCCCATTGGGAAAAATGGAGGGAAAGATCCTGTTATTGTCAGCGTCTGTATAAAAAATGGGAAACGTTTCGTAAGTGAAGCACAGTTTGGGTGTCTCCAAACAGACCAGACCACTTCCTACTTTAATTTGACAAATAAATGGGAAGTTGGTCTGGAAAGCCACACTTCAAAACATCTACTACCTAGCAGGTGCATGTTAAAAATGTTGATTGGCAAAACAACTATTTATCATATCTGTTGGATTGTTAGAGATGTCACTTCTGAATGTTATCTAGGCAGTGATATTCTCCATTCACAATTAATTAAGATTTTATGAATGGCAAAGTTTGGTCAAGACTGAGGGGTAACCAGATGGGCTTTGACAATGTTGAGAAAGAGTTTCAGTCAGCTCAACAGTACCTTAAGCTATTGAAGTTCTGTGCAAAAGAAGAGGTTACCATCCCAGGTCAGGGGCAACAATTTATAGTAACAATTCAAATAAAAATCAGGAAGCATTCATAAATTTGAGTCACATGCTCCAACAGTAACACAACACCACTGGTCAATCTAAAAGACAGCATTCACATTTTGGTGGATCACAGACTCCTCTATTAGAATGTCGGTTGATTCCTATTCAATTAATTTGGACAATGAAATCCTTCCAGAAGATTCCTCCAAGAAGACAGACAGTGTCCCACCAGAAAAGATCAACACCAGACAGGGGGGGACATTACTTGGTGTATTTGTCATGCCCTTACGGGGTAGAAGGCATTAACTGTGACATTACTTGGGACATCTTGGAAGATGAGGTACTATTTAGAGTGCATCATAACTACCTCAGATCAATGGAAAACCCTGTCCAGGTAAACACCATTAAAAGAGATTACTCTGCCCAACTGGAGGATACTTCAGAAATATGAAAGCCAGAGGTATTTCCAGGTTTCTGGCAGATGGTCGAGGAACAGATTAGTATGGATGATGCCTGTGAGACCAATGAACAGCGACAACAGCTAAAACAGGTATTTCTGGAATTTCACAGTATCTTCTCAGTTGACTCCTGTGATTGTGTGGATACAACTATCCATTCTACAACAATACCACTAGACCCAGAAATAGCTCCCTTGTTCATAAAACAATACCGGTTGCCTCTCACATCCATGGAATCACTCACAGAGATTATCAGTGCTGGGGATCCTAAAACCCAATGGACCATGGAGACTTTTGCTAACCTGAGGTAGTTAAATAAACGTGTCCACATGTCAAGGTGACCGTTACACTATATTGATCAAGGACTGGCACAGATTCAAGTACCAAAAGTGTACTCAGCCCTTGACTTGACAAACGGATACTGGACAGTACCCGTGAATAGGGAAGATCAGTATAAGCTTGTCTTTACTTTTGGGAGCAACAATAAACTTGGACCTGTACGCCCTTCAGATACATCAATTTAGGAAATGAGTTCAATATTTTCCTTCACAAGGCCATGCCTTATCTTAGGGAAAGAGGAATCTTGGCCTATGGAGACTATCCTTTGATAAAAAGTTCAACTGTGGAAGAACATCTGGTGGAAATCAGATGTGTTCTTAACACAGTTGCAAAAAGCTGGTGCAAAATGATCTTTCCAGTCAGCACAATGGTGCTGAACCAGAGTGAACTTTCTGGGATATGACATTACAGCTGAGGGTCTCAATCCCCAGAAAAATAAGGTTGAGCCCTTACTCAAATTAAACAACTCCACCACTCTGCCTGAGTTGTGAAGCCTCCTTGGATTGACTATTGTCAGAAATTCATTAAGAAATATGCAGAGATCACCCAACCTTTGGTCCGCTTATTGAATGCAGGGTAACGTGGAAGTGGGGTTAAGCACAATCCAAGGCAGTAGAGCAATTTTAAAAAAGTCTGTCACAATCTACATGTTTTGTTTAAGGAGTTATTCCTAGAGACTGGTTGACGGGGTGTTATACCAAAAACATGACAAAGTCAACAAGGATACCTCCTACGTAAGAAAAATGTTATCCTCGGTAGACGAAAAAATCAATGATTGCAAAAAGGCACTTCTGGCAAGGGTTTGGGCATTGAAAATCTACCACCCATTTATCCAGAGGGAGCATATCATAGTAGAGACCTCCCACCAACCGTTAAAATATTTAAAAAGTGACATAATACGGGCTAGGAATGTCTCTAATTCAAGAATCACTTCTTGGATTCTGTCAATGCAGGGCTTTCCTGTGGCGGTCAGTTACGGAAAAATCAGAATATCCCTCTGGGTCAAGGGTTTTCAGAATAAAATTATTGTGTTGAAGAACACTATCTCGAGGATGAAAGTCTAATCATGAATAATACGATTCGGCTTTCCACAAAGGAAGGAGTCCGATAGAGGTACTCATTTTTCCAGTCAGGTGATGACAAAGATGTGGGACATTTTAGGAGTGAAAATTAAATCCCACATCACCTACTACTCATCTTCAAGTGGGGGCGTGGAGAGAAACTGGGAGGATAGCTCAGGGGCAACGCGCTCGCTAGGAATAAAGATGAGGCAGAGCAACAAACTGTGTTTTAAATGACCAATTATAACAATTATAATTATGCAACAAAACAATTGAGTTTCTTGAAGAAGTTTGTGATTGATTCTGTACCAAGTTGAGACATCTGTTTGCCGCTTGTTCTGATGGCCATTTGATGTAACCCTTCCTCTGTCACCAAGATGTCTCCATTTGAATTAATAACAGGACAAAAAATGATATTACCTCAACATCTGCTTTACCGAACTCAGGTGCAGACATTGGTAAATACCTCAACTACTCATGAGTACATTGCGAACTTGAGGAAGCATTTACAGCAAGCTTTTGCACATTCCCAGCTCAATCTGGACAAATCTGTTGAAGAGATGAGTATGTATTACGACCTCAAAAATAAACAAAAATCTTGAGTATGAGGTAGCTGACTGGGCTTATTTATATAATTTTTAGAGAAACCAATCCAAGGATAGGAGAATTTTTACCTTCATGGAGAGGGGATTTTGTGATTATCAATAATATTTCTCATGTTGCCTACAAGATCCGAATCTCAAAAAAGTAGATCTGGTTGAGGAAAAATTGGTCCATATCAATCAATTGAAAAGCTCTCCCCCTAGACCAGCTATGAGAGGAAAATAACGATGACTGAAATAAAAAGACCAGAAAAAGGAAAAGGAGTAATCAGGAAAGGTAACAGGTAACTAATCAACTTAGAGTGTAAGAGAAAGAATTGATGAAAATATTAGTATTAATTAATAAGTATTGTAAACATTTCATGATAGGAGGAATCGTGTCTGTGAAAATATGTGTCCCTATGTGTCATTAAAGCAGCCTTTCAACCCCTCTCTGTAGACAACTAAAGAATAACTCTTTCCAGGACCTGTGGACCAGGAAAGGGCATCTCAACTTGGGAGAAAAAACTGAGAGTGGAGAGGATTCAGTTAAAAAATAAGTCTTCTATCATTCCTTGTGAGGAGGGTGAAGGTGCTGGAAAAGACATTTCCAAGATAAACCTAAAATGGAAAAAGATAAAAGAAAAACATTTGGATGAACTCCCTTGTCCATCCCCTTTTGATGCAGTAGGGAGTAAGGGCAAGGAGAGGGTGATGTGTAGAGACTGCTAATTCATAAGAAAAGATGCAGAGCAAGCCATCATTTTAAAAACAACACATAAGCTGTCACCTGCACAAAACAGTTGAAAAACACACTACAAAAACACATGTGATTTTTTTTTGTTTTGCAGTCACACATTTACAACTTGAACTGACTAGGCCTGAGAAGAACATGTCAAGTAACAGAAAATAACCTTCAACTTCTGTGAGATTGAGAACAGCATTTTCAAAAAAGAAATATAGAAAAGGAATTTGCATTTTATGCTGCTCTGTTTTTGATAAAAAATGACAAATCAAGGGAAACAGGAAAATGTACATTTTAAAAGCTGACATTTTGAATGGGACCAGATTAAAGAAAACCAAAAATGAACTCTGACATCCGTGTCTGTCCATGCCACCTCCCCAAAATGAAATGTGAAAAGAGGTCCATGCTTTCTCACAGATAATGAACAATACATGGGGGTTGACCTTTAATGATATTGACTGGCCTGCAATTTAGTCACACAGAGGTCGAAATTGAAATTCATGCTGAGACAGCATTTTTATGGGTTGCATCTGCATCTGGTGGGTTTGAGATAATGAACTAATGGGGTACAGCAGATTTGTGGTGACTAATCTGATCTCCGCGGCCCCCATGAAGGAAAAAAAGAAAAGTTCTAGAAAAATAAAGGTACATCTGAAGAATCTACAGACCCGGGAACTGGCCCGGGGGGCAGTGACAAAAGTCATAACACCCTGAAGAACCAAATTTCAAAGACCTCATCACAAGCCAGGCTTCTGTGTTGTAAGGATTAGACCTGAACTAACAGCTAAATAACTGAACACTCCAGATGCTCTGTGGGTGACAGACCCAACTGCAGATAAGATTTAATGTTTGGTAATGGAAAAATGCATTTTAGAGTAGGATTCACAATGTCGCCCATAGTTCTCACACAGAAACTTATAGAAAGTTCATTGTTCTTTTAAAATATGCAGCTGGAAGTGCTCTAACTCTTGGTAGAAGGCAATGTGTGTGTGGTCATTTTTAGCATGCAAGTTAGGTGAATTTGCATTCTGTCACAAAGCAATGGCCCACACACGTGTGTCATATATCATAGCATCCGCAAGGACAATCCTGTCTCTTTGAGATGGGAAAATAATTAGAATAAAAATGTAGAAGTGAGTTAAATTGACACATCTAAAACTCAGTAATTATTCATGATATTATGATGAGAATTACATCAATTGATTTGTGCCAGAGAGAGGAATCTGGTTAGCACATTTGTAATGTGGTCATGTGTGTGGAATTCATTATCTAGAATGTGGCAATATTTAATGACAGAAATCTCTGAGATGAGATCACATGAAAGGGGAGGGAAACTGGGTGTAGAAGACTACCATTAATATGCCTAATGACTGTGCAGGGGTATGTCTACTGTGATGTCACTTTTGGAGCACTGTCCAATCACATACATGAACCAATGAGATTGAATAAAGTATACACACCTCAAGAAGGTGGAGGTTACTGCTCCATATGAGATTCAATGCACACTCAGGGAGGGAGAGACACTGACAGACCCACATGCTCACTCACTGACTAATCAAGAGAAAAATGAATTGATAAGAAGGAGAAGGAATAGTTTGCTCTCTTTTTGTAACCATTATGATTTTTGCAAGCACCCAGAAGAGGTGGCCCAGCAGTAGTTAAAGCCCCAGGCCTTCTTCAGTGGAAGAAATAGCTAGCAGGCTGGGGAAGAAAGCTGATCCCATCTTGCTGAATGATGCCCACCTGTTCCTAGAGGGGGAGAATTGAACCAGTCCTTAAGAGGGTACGCACCTGTCTGTGATACAGCCAAAAAGAAATTCATATGTGAGTCTGATTCAAAGGGGAAATTATACCGAGGGGAGTGATACTATAAAGGGAATGAGATTAATTATTTGGCCGTTTATATTTAAGTACTGAGAAGCAGGATTATATAAACTGACTGTACATCTGGGGAAACAAGTAAATATTTCATAAGCGTATCTGGTTCTGCAATTATAGATCAAGGAAATCATATCTTTGGTCTGTATATAGTGAGATCCCCTGACTCCTTCTCTGTGTATTGCGCAAGCACGTAAGCACAATGGTGGTGTGCATACCTAGAAAAATAAAGTAAAGTCACTTCCTGGATAGTCCCTCAAGCAGAATACTGTTGATAAAGTTAAGTATTCCTGACAAAATGGAGAGGGTAATTATTTGCTACCCATTCTCTTGCCGTTTAAAATTTCCATTGAAATTTAGAACGGCACACTTTTACATGATAATTAAATAGAAACATCACAGAGGGGAATCTAGTCTCCATACATGGTGAAAATACATTTTTTTTATAAGACCTGAAGGTCCAGTAGTTTGTTGCAATTGAGTTTAAACTGCAGTTGAAATTCTGGCATGCCTTTTGAGTAAAGGGGATGGAATTTTGAATAAAGTGAGAACTGGATATGCAGGGGTATTTTAAACTAATTTGTTGTTTTTCACAAATGAAAGATTCATCCTGAACTCTCATGCATTTGATTCATAGTGCCTAGGTGCTCAGGTTGAATTAAATGCATAGATACCTATGGTGATGGTTGTGTTATAAAAAGTCTTTTTTTTCCATAACGGTAGCATTGAAAACTCAAGTGACTAGTGTTGTTTATTTCTTATCATTGGCCTTTTATGAATAAACAATTTGTTTATCTTTAATTTGATTCAATTACTTCTATTTGGGTAATAAATACACGTTCTGTGCACCCCGGTGTGTTTCTGGTCCCGAAAGGGGAAGGAAGCTGTAAATAATTAGTGTTATTAAATTGGGAGTCCCAGATTCATAAAAATAATTTGTTTAGATAATGGAAAATTGTGCGCTCCTGGTTTGGGGTTGTTGAAAACTTCCCCTAAATTAGATGTCACTTGAGTCAAACAACCTACAACTGTCATCTCTGGTCCCAGTGTAACAAAAGTAAAGTTTACACAGAAAACAACAAATGCATCAAAGAAATGGGAAACTGCTTCATCTGATAAGGAGGGTGCAATATCAAATCAGATATACAAGTAGCAATTAAGTAAGGTCTAGAAATAATATAGCATGCTTTTATTTTCAAAAAAGGAGTCGTGGAATGGACGCTGGCAGCAACATGAAAGAATAGCAGTTCAGAATGATACAATGACCTCCTGGAGATGTGTAGCCACTGCTTAAGTCAATTAAAATCATGTTCTGATTTCAACACCTCAGAGGATGATATATTTATTTAATTGCTTTTTATAACGCACCTAATAATATACTGCAGTTCGGTTTCTAACACAGGTCTGAGATTGGAACCTATGTTGCTCTGCGTGGTTTTGCTTCCAAGATCAGCGCATTGCCCCTGTGCTTTAACTTATTTCATGGAAATGTTCAATGCTCCGTCATTGAGTTTTGTGATAAACCAGAAGAAAGACTTAGACTATAATGGATCATGTCTCAACATGAATTATTTAAATGAAAGGAACATGTCTAACCAACCTTATCGCTATGAGGGAAGTTTCCTGACTTCTAAAAAAAAAATTAAGGGTGCTTGTCAAAGTCCAAATCAAAACAGTACAAATCTTAAATAGCTAACTTGCTCTACCACTTTAGAAAATCTAACTAAAAGGAAAAAGGAAGTCTTGTACAGCAGCCTCAGAGAGAGCATCTCCCTGGCCCAATTCATAATTGTTTGATTGGTTCTTTATTTATTTTTATAGCACTCCACACCCAGGGGTATCTGGGCGCGTTACAGGTTACTTAGAAATTACATGTTGCAAGTCATATATGAACAAATATATAATGGAACGGTTACGGTTACAGGACATTATTTGCATTATTTACATATTGATTTTAACATTGTTATAACTAAGAGACATACTAAGAAATTGTATACAGTGAAGTAAGCATTGTCATATATAACAAACATACAAAAAAAATATTTCTTCTAAAGCTGAAGAAGGACGGGTCAGCTTTTAGGCATGTGGGCAGGGAATTCCACAACTGAGCTACTTCGCCCTACTTTCTTGAGCTTGTATCTGGGGACTTTTAGGCATAATTAGTGCAAGGTTCTGGTATGGCGTGTCAATGTATTTTTAGTAAATGTGTCCATTAGGTATTTAGGGGTCGAGTTGGTTAGGCTTTTGTGGGTAAGAGATACCGCTTTAAACTGTATCCTATCCTTAACTGAGCCCCAATTAAGGCTGCGACTGGGCTCCGCAATGTGATGTCTTCTTGGAATGCTTAGTGCAGTTCTCAGAGCATTATTCTGAAGGATTTTAAGTTTATTAACATTATGTTTACTTGAGCCAAAATAGAGTCCATTACAGTAGTCTAGTTTCTGTAGTAGTCTGTAGCTGAGGCTGTGGCATTGACTTGCCTGTGCAGATTCAAGGCTGAGTCTAGGTAGAAGACCAATGTTTTTACCTCCTTACCAACTTTAATATCAATACCATCAATGTTGAAAGATTGAAACGGTTACTAAGTTTGCTATGTTTGGCGGATGAACTTATCCTCAGTTTCAAGGTCCCTTGGAAATATATTAACACTGTTCACAATCTTCTTATATGCTTTGTCAACTAATAATACTAAATGTCCTCTGTGCTGTTTTCTCTTCCCTCCTTTGGATAAAAAAGAATGTTTCTTAATTTACTATTCTACGAATGTATCAGTGGTCAAATCACTACAGGAATCTTTTTTAACACACTTCTCTGTGTCCCAGATTCCGCGCAGGGATTTCTCCTAGTCCTGTGGCTATTCAGTAGGTGTACTCGGTCTCAGTCCAATTAATAAACATACAGTGCATGTTTGTTCACTTTTCTTAGGTTCTCATACTGTTGGCGGCTTCACCAGCCTTGACATATTGTGTTCCCATCTATTTCATTCTGCTTTACCCTAGGGCGGCTTTCCCAGTCTCGGTCTGAAGCATAAGTATTTTTTCACTCCTCTTTACATAGGGTGTGTGCCGGTTAGGTTCTCATAGATTATCGTAATCTTGGTGGCTTACTAGGCCTTTATATGCAGCGTTTGTATCATTTTAAGTCTATTTTACCTGGGCCGGGATTCTGTCCCATTCTCCCAGGGTTTCATACAGTTGTCAACTTTGGCCCTCTTGACAGCTGGAGTTCGTAGCACTCACCAGCATCCCCACTTTGGGAACATCTGCTTCCCTCTGGATCTCGTCTCGGCAAACACACTTGCTGCATGGTGCTCAGGAACCCAGACTCTGCTCACTCTGCTGGTGTTGGCATGGGTTGCTGGGTGCTAAGGCCACCAATTCCATCTACTGGTCGCTCCACAAGGGAAGTCAGTTCTCTTCCTGTCTCTGCTCTCACCTGACCGGAGCCGATTGCTCGTTCAGATTTCCCACCTCACATCCTCCAGCTAGCAGGTCTCGCTGCCTGCATGCCACTGTTGACTCCCCAGCTCCGTGTCACTCCAACCGTCCAGCATGGAGCCCCCACAGATGCTCGCCTCTGCATAGCAAGGACTCTCCTCTCTCTGTAGGAGTTTCTCATCCTTTTCCAGCCCACGCTGCTCTTACTCACGTCATTGCAACCAGCAGAATTGAGTATGGCTTCCTTAATTATGGCCTTCAGATGAAGTTCTGTAGGAATCTTTTTTACTTTAGAAAGAATTAAAAAAGCTTTTAATCACCACTGCACATGCATCTCACCCAGCCTAAATATGATTTCAGCAGAAATATTTCAGCATACCCAAGATTGGATTGGTGGGTTCAGCTATTCAAAGCCATTTTCCATTTTTGTTGCAACTGCCATTTATCCAGCTTCCTAGTCATATTAGATCATCGTTCAATTGTACAAAAATGTCATCTTCCTATGGGCAATTAGCCTAATAAACATAGATTTTAAGATATTAATCCACATTAGACTTGTGGAATTAAATGACTGAATTTGCGCCAAAGGAATTTTAAATAAGGCCCACAGATCCTTAAGAACTGGCCTCTTCATGGCTGACCAAACCTTCAATATGATGCGCTTGGCCCATAAGTATGCTTTCAGAGAGAAGGTTATGTAAGGTTTCAAACTAGGACATAGTTCCCAAACACATACTGGGCAAAATAACACAAGGCTTTTCACCCACCAGTTTAGCATTGGTTTAGTTTATGAAACCTTTAAATAAGTGGAAGCAGTTCTTTGTGGAAGTTGGCAGGACACTGACTTCCCAACCCTCAGGTAATGTGAGCATATTGCACCAGCACTTTGAAAAATCGTGCTGAATCTGCCAGCATATTGCACCAGCACTTTGAAAAATCGTGCTGAATCGTTTGTTGCTTCCACTTTCATATGTGAATTTTAATTGAAGTGGGTTGGTCTATTGAAGCAAGAGATTGGGACTTTTTCTCAAGGCTTGGTTGTTGCATGATTTGATGGGCAGAATTGCCATTTAGAAGTGGAAATACAAAACTAAACTGAACTCCTCTTTTTTGCATAGATGTTTTGGTCAGGGCACTGGAAGGCAGCCACGGATGAGAAAAGACATCAATCGTTCACATGTATTGCCCTGCATCCGGCCTGTACCAATTCAGACTAGGAGCTGGGACAGGCTGTCCAAAGGGCTTTCCAGAATTAGTTTATCCTTCTGTGACTTAATGATTCATTCACACCTGTGCTTTACATGACCAATTATCACACAATCTATGAGCACTGTACTTCTGAGAAAAGGGCAGGTGCACCATATTTGACACACACATTGTTCATGCACACATGTTCCTTCTGAATTGATCTAGATATAAATTGCACATATTAGTTCAAATAGAGTTTTGGCAGTAAGAAACATATTATGCTATGCTGAATTAGGATTTTGCATGTGCTAAAGAACTGTGAAGCTGTTTCCCTTATGTTAAAGTGCCGGATCCAGGGCTGTGAGCAAAGCATGGCAAGTGAACTTAAGAAAGTCACAGATGAAATAATAACTTCTAAACTCAGTGACCACATTGAAGGAGTTGAATTATAAAGCTCACATCAGTATCTTCTACAACTTTTTTTTCTCCGCCTCTTCACAGTGACTAGGTCCTATTACCAGACAATCTTAATCAAAGTCTCTTCAATAAGACCCGGTCCACAGGTAGAAACAGAAACAGGCTTGCATGCACTCCCAGCGAACCCTTACAATGCAAATAGAGAACACTTTTGACTGGACATTTTCCAGGGTATTTTTGGTAGAACATCTTCTCATGTGTTCTAATGAGACCTTCACTGACATACTAACACTGTACAGTTGAATCTGTCCTACTCCTGCAAGGTTTAGCTCTATTTGTTCGAAAACAACTAACCTTTTCCGATTTGACTCAATTTAGTTTGGTTCATTTTTTTGTACGAAAATGTGGGGGAGACCTTCCAGCCTTAACCTATTCCTTTACACCATCCCACATATATATTTAATTCAAATTGACCGAAATTCCTAAAGAATTCTAACAGAAAAATGTGGTCAATTCGGAAAAGGTCAATTGGGCCACGATCAAGTACGCTAATACCCTCCTGCAAGTCTGTTCTGCTTAACTTCCAGGCTCTCAGTTAGCCAGACCAATAGGAAAGTAAGTATATTTGACAGAGATCTCTTCCTTTGCAATATTGCATCTCTTTAAATATTCTGTTTAATATGACTTCAACCCCACCTTCAGTAGTTTATCTACAAATCAGGAACCTGTGACTAGAGATTGTCAATCCCAAGAGGCATTTTACTTCACATAAACCAGTGTAGCTCCTTAATTTCCGAAAAGCTTCAAACACATTTTTCTGAGAGTTGAGACATCTGGTTTGATGTCATTATTCAAATTGTTTACCTTGATTCTGCATCATTGGTGATCTTTTAGAACCTGTTTTCTGTAACCTTGTGATGATGTAAAATGTGATAAATGATTAACATGGGTCAAGTATTCCATCAGTTTGAGCATGACCTCATGTAGCACGATATTAAACTTGCTCCACTGATGGTGTGCCTTATTGGCGTATGGGCCCAATGTGATACCAAGGAGTAACACAAAATACCACGCTGTGGGATAATAATATCAACTATGCATGCTTGTAGCACTATATAAAAACTAAATACTATATTATATATTATAGATATTATATTATGGGCCCATCCATACTGTTTCCCCTAAACCTAAAGACAGACCAATTTCTGTTCGGTAAATGAAGTGAAGAATATACTATACAACCCTTCATCTGTGGATGCCCTTTATCTGTGTAAGGAAGAGAGCACCTTGACACATTGAGTTAAGGTACATCAGGTTGGCAAATAAGCTCCATTATCCATTGGGTTTTAGTATTCCCAATACTGGATTATAAAAAAGTATGTTGAATGTGATCAATGATCCCACATAACTCCAAGTTTCTGATAGTCTTTGTGAATAATTCCATGGACATGAGAGGCAAACTGCAGTACTTACCAAATAGTTGTGCAATGTCAGTACTGCAACTCAATCCAAACATAAGTGAAACGTTCCCCAGAAAATACAGAAGGCAACACGTTGTCATACCTTGAGCTCCTTGAAATTGGAGTAAGAGGCCCTTTCATAATCTCTGTAAGATGCCATATGGCCCATAGAAACTAATGGCAAAAATCTATCGACAACACAAGGCCTCTGCATCAGGAAACAGCCAGTGTGTAGGCCCCCAAAAAGAGTGACTCTGGAAGGTATACACTGAGCATGGACCTGGATGGGTTTACTATATAGAGCCTAAATACTCCCCACTCATTGGTTCCACACATGCTGTTTCAGAGGAGTCTGGTGGTGGTCCATTTGGTTCTCATGTGGCTCTAATTTTTTGATGTTAGCTTTGGTTCCTTCCTGCAGGAGCTGTACATCCTTGTGGGCTCAGAGTTTTTCTGATTTTTGAAACCCTTTTCAAATGACATGCTGATCTTTAATTGCATGGAATCAGCCATTAGGGGGAGAAGGATTCCCTGTGCCCTGCTCTAAGTTGAGGCACTGCTCCCTACTTAGAAGCTGATATTGGACATACTCTGATCCCAAGATGCTACCCCCTACCAAGGGGCTGAGGCAGCACATGCTCTGAGCCCAAGACACTAGGCCACTACGCAAAACTGAGACTGGACACACTACAACTTGAAACACTACTCTCCATGCAGACAGCACAATCTAGTAAGACCACTAGTCCCTCCCCAAGGTAGGAATAGACATGATCTTTTTTTGTGATAATTTGTCTCAAGAAATACCAGGTTGAGCAAGCTTAGTCTAAATACATGAATCTCCTCAGTGACATTATTTTTATTATTTCCATGTTGAATGGATATCTAGAGGTAAACTATTCTTCCTGGATGGGGAAGGTTAACATTGGTTATCACATAGTGCTTTCTTTTCATTACCAAAAAGAGACACTGCAGAATAAGAGTCATACTCCCCAAGGATTCTTTTCTTGCTATCTAGCAATATGATATGCACGTTTGTTCATGATGCCAATAAAGAATGATATCTTATTTATAGTATAATCATCCTCATTCCAACCAGACAGACCTCAACACTACAGTTGTGTGTCCCTTTTCTATTAACTATGGCAGCGGCCCGTTTGTTTTTTCATGGGAGATTGGGCTTGCGCAATGTGTGCAGAGCCCATCTCCTATTGGAAAAGAAACATTGGAAGGAATCCCAGGGTGTGAACAGCTTTCACCCCCACTTGGCAGATGTGTACCGGGCTAGGTACTGGCCCTGATGCATTGCTGAGGCCCTCACAATCTGATGGACCATTAGCCAGCGCAGTATTCCCCCAAGGCGGGTGTATTAGCTATAAACACATAAGTGTAAAACACTGGAGAAATAGTCATCACACCTTACTTTTCCACCATGTGTTTGAAAAAGTGTACCTGCCACCCCCGACCCCCCAATTTAACAACCTCTTTAGGCATTTACAATAGATAGACAATAGCTATAACCACAACTTAGTCTGCCAAATGAAAGTAAATCCAGTAGATTAGAAGTGTACTGCCATTTTAACTTCAACTTTTTCTGATCTACATGGCTTGGAAAATGACCCTGTATTTTGTGTTTGTTTATGTTAATTATATAGTGAGTTGGTGCTTTTCCAGGCAATGTCCAGTCCCTAGAGGGGGTGCTAGAGGGACAGCCCCCATAGCGGGCCACCCTTCTAGCCACCCCCTGGGTGGGGCACTCCCATCTTGCCTCCTCCTGGAGGAAGGGGCATCCCCGGGGCCCGACACATCCGGCTGGGTGCCGGGGACCGGATAAAAGGTTGGGGGACTGGTAGCACAGTCTCATTTCTCAGCCCCCCCCCCTCCCGCCTGAAGTTTGATTCGCATGGCTTCGCATCAAGGAAGAAATTAGCAATCTTTGCTTGGGTAACTATGGGATTGGGGGATCAGGATGAATTAAGCTTGTTTAGGCCCGGAATGGTCTCTGCACTGCAGGCAACTACTTTCCTGTTTCTCTGCCTTGCCGTCCCACAGTGGAGGGGTCGGATGGCCGGTGCTTTTGAGCTGTATACTTTAGCTTTCCGGATGTTTGGGTTGGGGGGTCGTTACATGTTTTGGGTTGCTGTCGTTTCTGCTGTCCTGTGCGGCCGCTGTGCCTGTTCATTCATTTTTGATTAATTTCTCTTGGGTGGATTTGTTTTGGGCATGCGACTTCCATGCCGAAAAAAGGGGTTTGATGGCTGCATAATCATGCATTTGCTACAAATGGATTAGGTATAACGCTGTTTTGCATTATGACGGATGTGTCTTTTTACCATGCAGCCGCCGTAAAAAAAAGTGGGGGTTTCGGGAAATGTTTATGTGCGTGTAACAATTGAGAAATGGTTTAACGAGAAATGTTTGGTGTTCTTTCTGGTCCGCATGCATCACGCTGGATAGTTTCAATAACGCGCTCATTTCGTGAGTTTAATATGCTTTCTGAATACCCCATGTTCAGTTTGTTGTGGAATTAATGTTTTTCAAGAGAAGATTGAGTAAAGGCCGCGTGCTGCGTGCTCCTTGTTTAGCAATGGAGTAAGGTCTGGTGTCCTTTCTGGTCCTCCATCATCGTGTTGCATAGTTTCACTACAATGTGGTTTACATTTGCACTGTTGTTTGCTATCTGTGTCCCCAGGGCATTGTTTTTATTTATTTATTTTGGCATTTGTAAAGCGCAACTAACCCTGAGGCATCTGGGAGATGATTGGACTATACGATGTGTGTGGGTTTGAAGGGTGTCGCTCTGTACGGGGGTTTTGGTAGGGAAGGATTTCCAGGCGAGGATTATTTTAATGGCTGCCATGCTCCGTGCTCATGGCTTGCTATAATGAAAGGTTGGTTTCCTTTGTGGTCCACCCTAATTGCACGGAAAAAATACAGTTTAATGGATTGCGCTGTTCATTTGCTTTTCTTGAGCCCCCCAACACGGCATTGTTAACAATATGCTCCTTAATGAATGCACTAATCAGCTCACTGTTATTATGGAAGGTAGGAGTAGGGATTGTTTCACAGCCACTATACCGCATGTTTAGTATGTTAGGACTGCATGCTTTTGTGTCCTTTGTGGTCCACCGCCACCGCCAAGCCCCTTGCGCTCGCCCACGGGGAGGCGATGTTTCGGCTTGGGGTTGACTGGCAGCCACTCAGTTTTTACTGCCCTAGAAGCGGGTGCAGTTAGTTATTGTCATCTTGAAGGGGCGAGGGGGCACTCAGTGGCGGGTTTGCATGGCAATGTCATAAACTGAAGGGGTATTGCTGTGCTGCATGTTAATGCTTATACGGTATGGGTCTTTTTATATCTTTCATCCTCCTGGGCCACTTGATGATGAGTTACTGCCTATCCATCCAGTTGGATGAGCTACATCCTGCCAGCAGTTTTCACCAGGATTGCGGAACGACCATTCTTTAAGAATGTGCAATGAAGCTCAGCTTGAAAGCAGGTGGTTGTTAGGCAGTTGTTTTATCCCGCACATTTTTTGTAATGTGTGTTATTTGTTATAATGTGTATGCCACGCAAGGGCACATTGTGGATTGTGTGATAACAGAACTGCAACCTGGGTTTATCAACAGGGGACCATAGGGAGCTTGGGGGTTGTAGACATTTGGGGTTGCTGGGCAAGACAGCACGAATACCGGTATAGTGGAATGGATTGACTGGACATTATAAAGTAATAATTATGTGATTTTTGTACCAAAAACAGGTTTTAGGTGGAAGGAAAGGATTGCTTGTGTTTGAATCGGCCAAGGTACGGTGGAGGAGCATAGATGGACCGGTAAGATTGACTTAACAGGTTTAAGTGTATAAGCTGCAGGATCATATAATAATTTTGTCGCAGGATAAGCAGGAAGGCTGGTTAGCAACTTCAGAGAATAAAGGGAGAACCATGGCATTAAGTACATTTGCCATCACACAACTTATAAACTGTTTTGCCCGATACAGGACGCACAACCTGTCTCAACTAGGGTCGCCAGACATGTTTTCAGGAACAGATGTAGTTTTGAACAGTTCTTGTGGGTTCGAATTTGACGAGAAGGCTGAGATGTTCGCACGTTTTCAAGAAAAAATATGCAAGAGGGGGAAAGACTGGGCAGAAAAGATGTTGGAGGACGAGAAGGAAGTGCACTCTCATCAGCAGATTGTGCAGGCCAAGGTGTGTGCATTCCCGGTCTTGGACACCCCACTGACTAGTGAGATACTTACCAGCATGATGCTGCCCAAAGCAAAAAGGGCAGCCCTGGTGCCAAAGGGTAAGGCTGTGTCTTTAGGTTTGTGTCAGGGGAAGGACGATCCTGGGACACCACCACCAAAGAAGCGGGCAGCGTGAAAAACAAAGGGTAAGGCAGGTGTTGTCCCACCACAAGACCCCTCAGGGGTGGTGGTCACTCCCATGTGTCCCCCAAGGGATGCAGGTCAACAGGCCTTGGTTACAGTTACTGAGTTGGGTACTACAATTAACGATGCAATTTCACCCACTGATGAACAGCTAGTTAGCAGTTTGGTAAATTCACTCCCGGCAGTAGTTGCGAGGTTGAGTGAAATGTTGAAGGCAAGATGTTAAAATTATTGTGTGGAGCTGTGCTGGCACCGATTGAAGGTTCACCTAGCGCAACCATTAGACAGGTGTGGGAAGCCCCACCCCCGGAGCCAGCTGCCATCGCAGGGGTCTCAAGTATAGTAGTGGGGGCGGCTTCACCAAGTTCTTTAGCTGTACAGAACCAAACAGTAGCAGAGGTACCGGCGCAGCAGCCTGCTCAGCAGTCTGGTGTGTTAGCTGGGATGACCGGTGGGATTAGCACTAGAGGGGGTGTTGTAGGAGATGCTGCTCCCCCACTTGTAAATGAATAAACCTTATTATCTGGCAGATCCACCATGGCATATCCCTACACAGGTCAAAGAAAAGATCTGGGCAAATGAGTCTTTTGATATATTTTCACTATTATGGTGGAGACAGCAGGCCCCGACATTACCATTAGTGAGGAGGATGACAAGAAGAGGCAGAAGAGAAACAGGTTGGAGGAGGACATACACAATTGGGAGAAGGCTTTCTCTCTGTTGGCAGCAGTCTGGATGGAAAAAGATCCAGGTCAGAGTCCAGCTTTGTGGAAATACAGGGGGGTATTATAAATGAACCTAAGAAGTATGGCTCCACCGGATGGATTGATTATGACAGGGATTTTCGGTGAAAATGGCTCTGGTACCAGAGATGACATGGGATCAAAAAGACATGGAAGTTTGGTTATCATTTGTGGGAGATAAGGACATGGTCAGTGAACCAAATGGGGAAATATCCAGAGGACCAAGGAAGCCATGGTATGGTAAGTATGAGCAAAACCAAAAAAGTGATTGGCGGCCCTTTTAGTAAATCCCCTCAGCACAAAGGGGGAATGAGCAACCCCACAGGGGCATCATGGTACGAGGGGCCAGTAGATTATTTAACAAAGGGTCATGTACTTGGGGGCCTAGGAGCAGATTCCCACACCAATGCTCCAAGTGTGGGGGGAGCCACCCGATTACAAGCTGTTTCAAGATGGAAGAGGGTGCTAGGGGCAGAGGCCAGCACAGAGGTGGCCAATAAATGGGTATGGGTGAAAGGCCCTTCCCCAGTAGACAGGAAAGTTTGCTAGAATGTTTGCAGGATTACCCAAAGGTGAAGGAGCAAGATTTGTTGTGGGAAGGCTATGGCGAGGGGTTCAAGTCAAGATCCCTTATGGTGGACCACTGACAGGTCGGATGGACAGGAACCCCCCCTTAGTGCTCCAGCATCTGCAGATGATAAGACAAAAAATAGAGAAAGAAGTGGAGCTTGGCAGGGTGGCGGGCCCCTTCCCCCCCACTCCTCAATTGCATAGTCTCCCTCTTGGGCATTGTACCCAAGAAGGAGAAGGGCAAGTTTAGATTGATTCACCACCTTTCATACCCGAAAGGTGATTCAGTCAATGATTGGCTGGAACATGACCTCTGCTCAGTGCATTATGCCTTGTTTGACCAGAAAATGCTAATGTTGACCGCCATGGGCAGATGGGCACTCTTGGCAAAGGTGGACATAGAATCAGCATTCCGTCTTTTACCTGTACACACAGACAGTTCACCTTTTGGGGTTTCAATGGGAGGGTAGTTTCAACATTGACAAATGCATGCCAATGGGTTGCTCAGTGTTGTGTGCACTATTCGAGGCATTTGGCACGTTCTTGGAATGGGCAGCACAGAGAGTGGAGCAGTGGGGGGACATCATCCATTATCTCGATGACTTTATGTTCATGGGCCGGGAGAAGTCGATGGACTGTGGTCAGGCTCTGTCTTCTTTTAGATTGATGGACAGAATGGGGATCCCACTGGCACCAGAGAAAACCCAAGGACCCACTGAGGTATTAACCTTTTTAGGTATTGAGATAGACACAGTAAAGGGTACTTGCAGGTTGCCACGGGAGAAGGTGTCCGAGTTGATTACAGAAATAGAGAACACTTTGTCAAAAGATAGGACCATGTTGGAGGGAGTGCAGCAATTGTTGGGGAAATTGAATTTTGTGGCCAAGGTCATTCCTGCAGGCCGGGTGATCGCTCGCAGATTGGCAAGGGTGATGGCCGGGGTTTTGCAGGGGCATCACCACATGCTGCTGGGACGGGCTTGAAAGATGATTTGCGCATTTGGCGGTCGTTCCTCTGGGAGTGTAATGGGGTGCTATTGTGGAGAAGCCCATGGCAGACCAGTGGGGAGTTACAATTGTACTCAGATGTTTCAGGGAATGAAGGATTTAGGGTAATACTTGGGCAGGAATGTTGCGCCCAAAAATGGCCAACCCAGTGGCACAAAAAGGGTAGGGCAAAGAATATCAGGGCACTTGAGCTCTTTCCCATTGTCTTAGCACTCACATTGTGGCCCAAGGAATTGGAAAACAAGAGGGTGCCATTCTGGTCTGATAACAAGGCAGTGTTTCAGGCCATAAACATACAGTCTGCATCATGCCCAGTGGTTCTGAGCATATTAAGGAGATTGGCAGATGTCTGCTTACACAGGAATATCGAGTTCAGGGCTAGACATGCACAGGGTGTGGTGAATGTTACAGCTGATGCTCTTTCTCGTTTTCAGTGGCGCAAGTTTCGGGAGGCCGATCCAACGGCAAGGAAGGAGGGGGCGTTGTTCAGGAGCGAGCAGTGGCAGCTGGTGTCGTGGACAAGGCGCTCTGGAACTTGGGGGAATGATCGCTCACACCAGGTGTTAGGACCAGGTACCAGCAGGGCTACGGTAAGTTTTTGAGCGTGGCAGAAGCACTGCAAAAAACAGACTGTTCACTAGAAGAGCAGGTACGGGCATTTGTGGCATGGGCGCAGGAGCTGGGCGATGGGGCACTTTGCAGCCATAGCATTTCATTGCAAACTAAGGGGAATGAAGGACCCCACCAAAGAGTTTTAATACGCATGGCAGTAAAGGGAAGGGGTCGTTGTGAGGGATGGGCAGAAACCCATCGACTTTGACTTGTTGCTGAAGCTATTATGCGCTTTGCCAGGGGCATGCTTTGATGATTTTGAAGTGGCACTGTACAGGGCAGCATTTTCACTGGCATTACTGGGGGCTTTTCGGGTCCGTGAATTAGTGGCAGCAGGTAAGGATGATTGCTCTGGCAGGGCTCTGGCCTTAAACATTGCGGGTTTAGTTTAAGGGCTGACAGGGAGGTGTTGAACATCAAGTTGCGACAGTGCAAGACTGATCAAGCGGTAAAGGGAAGTGGGTTGTGCTGTACTAGACCACCCGCAGCGACAGTTGTCCAGTTGCACTTTTAAGGGCTTTCTTGGCTTTGAGGCCCCAACAGCCAAGCCCCCTTCTTATGCATTCCAGCTGAACCCACCTGACCAACTACCAATTTAAAAGAATTCTGTCAACCACACTGGGTGCAGTGGGGGTTCATGGGAAGGGATGGTCCTCACACAGTTTCTGGATAGGTGCTGCCACAACTGCCTTGCTACAGGGGATGCCCCCACCGGCAATCCAGAATATAGACAGATGGCAGTCAAACCGCTTGTGGCTTTATGTTAGGCCACAAGGCAAGCTGGAATCCAGTACAGGTACTGACTAGTGGGAGATCTAGGCATGCTAATAGACTGAATTGTTGGTTATGACTGATTGTGCTTTGTTCAAAATGTTTCTCAACTATGCAATTTGTATTCAACAGATGATGCTATATGGATTAGGAGTCCTTGATTTATTACTCGGGCTGAGAATGCTGCCCGTCGATGGGTACTTTCTCCAGATTTATGTGGCCCCTATGTGGGGGAATTGGGGGTAGAGGGGGCCACCCCCAAAGCATGGTGGAGTTTCAGGGCAGTCCTAGCCAGAGGGGAGTTGGACGCTGTGGTTTCGACCATGGGAACCGATGGAAACCCCCATATTGTTGTATGCTCAAATAAATGTGATCTGGTGTTTCCAAATATAAACAGTTGTCTGTATTGTATTTGAAGTATAACTATTGCATGTTGTCTTTTGTCTTGCCCTCCCCCAGAAAGGTGGTGGTCAATGGGGGATGGCACCTCTAAGGGGATGTCCACCCCCCGCAGGGGGTGCTAGGGGGACAGCCCGCATAGCAGGCCACCCTTCTAGCCACCCCCCTGTTATGCTTGAGCTAAAACATGGCGCTGGTGCGCAGTGCATTCTGGGGGAACTCAGAGCCATAATGGATATTTATTCCATGCCTCAGTGAAATTCTGTACTTACTTTGCTGAGAGCTGAAGTTGCTTTGCTGAAAAAACATGCTTTCCAAACCTGGTATGCAGCCAGTCAAGGACATTCTGCTGGGAAAGCTGGTTTTGTTATGTCTAGCTATGATTTATGGAACTGTTTTCCGTGGTGTTTGTTCTTAGGAGAAGAGGGAAGCACTTTGCTCCTTGAGGTTACTGTCGGTTGACCCAGCTGGCAACCAATGGTCACTTATCAATGCGCAAGCGCATTGCTAGAAGGTTCGAGAAATTGCCACCCCTGTTTGAGGAGTGCATATGCGGAACCCCTCAGCGGTCAGACGAGATAAGCACAAAGACCTCAGTCGGAAGGGGGACGCCTTTGTCCGACATACCTGTGGGCTGTTGTGCTCTTGGCCTGGCTGTTACCGGGGTCTTCCAGCCGCTTCTAGCGAGATGAGGGATCCATTTAGGCCAACTGTGATGTATTTTCTTTTGAATTCTCTGTCTTTTCTGTGATCTATTTCTGTGTTATCACTTGTTGCTTCCAAGCTATGAATAAATAGCTGTATAAGTGCTCATTATTTTCTAAACGTGCGTGTGGTTGTAAGTCATTGCGTCGTCTACCTGCGTTCAAAGTATTGGCTCTGCAACTGCGCTGGTGATTAATGACTGTCCGTGCACTCTGGGCGAGCAATACATTTTGGCGCTGTGAGCAGGATATTTGTGATGAATTGTTTCAAAATAACAAGGAATCTGTTTAAACGCAGGCAAACTGCTTTCATTGCAGGCGAAAAAAAATTCAGTTGGCAGTGAGTGTTGGGCTGTGTTAATCTGTTTTTTGTGTGTGTGTGTGTGCCTGCGTGAGTAACTGCAGTGTTGAAAGGAGAAAGAAAAAAGAGGTTTGCCAATTACTGTAATGATGAATAGCTTGTTCAGGAAAAAGGGCCTTCCTGCTGGCGGTGAATGTCCAGATGTTATCATTCCAGGTTGGGCTAAAGGCCCATATGAAAAATTAGCCCAGGTGTGGGCGTGTGGAGCGGGACGGTGTGAAAAATGGGATCAGGGATTGGGAAATGCTGATCCGTCTGATGTAATGTCTTGTTTACAACAGGTTTCAGTACAGAGGGGAAAGTAATGCACCGCGCTAGGCAGGCGGGGTTGGGTCCTCCTGCATGCCTACATGAAAATGCATCAAAGAAATGTGGAAATGAAAAATGATATTTTGCGATTGGAAAAAGAGTTGGCTGAAGAAAAGCAGATTGCGTTAATGCAGCAGATTCAAATGAAACTTTTCAAAGAAAAAGCTGATAAATATCAGGCTGTGGCAGAGAGGGCAGCAGTCAGAGTAGCCCGGTATAAGTATAGGAAAAGACGGGCAGAGGTCAACCAAAGAAAAGTGGCAGCTGTAATCGCTACCGCAGGTGTGGATTGGGATCCTGATAAGTGGGATGGAGACATTTTTGACTGAACAAGCCCAGAGAGCAGCTCGGCAAATGAGTCAGATCCCAAAGCAGAATTTAATCAGAAGACAGTGGTGGCAAAGCCAGTTAGAAGATGGTGAGCCGGGCCCAACCTGCAGAATCCTGCGGGCGGGGTTGTGGATTTAACCACGCTGGAGGATTACACCAAGCAGGAGATTGGGGAAATCATTACTCGTTTGAGGCAAAAATCAGGGGAACCTTTATTAACATGGATGGTGAGATTGCTAGATGGGGGCGCTGCAGGGTTGTTGGTAGATTCCACGGACTCAACGCGTTTTCTACCTTTGTCAACTGACACCAATGTACAGGAGGTCATAAGGGCAGGGCCGCCCCCTGATGATAATGGCCAAGATTCACAGGTGTCTTTGTTGCACCTAGCAGCCCAAGCATGTAACTGTAAGTACCCCATTACCACAGATTGGCCTAGAGAGGAAACAAAGTGGTATACTTTGAAAGAGGCGATTCAAAAGGTCAGAGAGCATGCTATGAAAGAGGCAATTCATGTATATGATCCAGGACACATGGGGGCCGTGCCGTTCTCAGTTTCAACTAGAAATATGGTGATCAGAACTGCACGGCCCGCATACAAAAGTGTCGTTATGACTTTGCTCGTAGGTATGATGGGCAAACCCACTGATGAGGTGGTGGATGCCATTCGGCAACTGGCAGATTTAGGGCAGTGGGACAAGAGTGATGACAAGCCACGGGAGAGAGAGGGGCGTAGTGAGAGAAGAACTGAAGGCAGGAGGCAAGATAGTAGAGACTCCCGAGTGTCCAGGAAAGACATGTTTTTGGCTTTGTTAAAAGATGGTGTGCCACGAGAAGAAATTGATGGCATTGAAACTAGGGTAATGTATGAACTATACAAACAGAGAGGGCTTGCAGCCAAAGAGCGCTATAAACAGGTTAAGAAACAGGAAGTAACCAAGCCACAGGGGGACACCTCACCTTCCGCTCCTCCTGAGGAAGAACAAGAAGAAGGGTCTATGAGGACACCTTCCCCGTACCAGCCAACATACGCTGATTTGAGGAAGGTGGTGAGTGCAATGCTAGAGGCAGAGTCAGGTCACACTAATTCAAAATTTGACTAGGGTTACGGCCAAGCTCCGGCAGCGTCTGCTCGCATAAAAGTTGATAGGTGGCCCCATGTTAATGTTAAGATTTTTTGGGGGCCAGGAAATACACAAGGGGTGCGAGCATTGATAGACACCGGGGCGGAGGCCTCTCTGATTCATGGAAATCCAGCACGATTCAAAGGCAGACAATTTACTATTACAGGTCTCGGGGGAAAGGAGACCCCCGCAGTACAAACTGAAGTGGAGATGAAAATAGGCAATTTGACTAGGCAGAAATACCAAGTGTTGATTGTCCCAATACCTGAGTACATAATTGGCTTTGACATTCTGGAAGGGTTGACTTTGGGACTTAGAGGTAAAACGTACCAGTTTGGGGTGAGTGCATTGACCTGCAGACCCATTACCGTAGGCAAATTGAAGATGCCCCCAGTGCAAATGCCTTTTGCAACCAAGCGGGTAGCAATGAAGCAATACCGCATTCCTGGGGGGCACAAGGAAATTTCAGACACCATCAAAGGTTATGTGGAGTCGGGTGTGTTACGCCCTATTACTACCGCATGGAAGAATCCTCTCTGGCCTGTCAAAAAAGGGGATGGGTCTTGGAGGATGACGATGGATTACCGTGAGTTGAATAAACACACTCCTCCCTTAGTGCCCGTGGTCCCAGATGCCATTACCTTAATTGAGAATGTCCAAAAGTTTGAGGGGACTTGGTATGCAGTGGTAGATTTAGCCAATGCATTTTTCTCTGTGCCAATTGCTGAAGAGTGCCAAGAGCAGTTTGCATTTTCTTGGAGAGGGTGTCTGTATACCTTTACAAGGTTACCTATGGGGTACATACATAGCCCGACTATCTGTCACCGGCTGGTGGCAGAGCACTTAGACAAGATACCGTGTAAACCTGACATACAAATCTCTCACTACATTGATGATATTTTGATTCAGGGCAAGGATGAGCGCAGTGTGCACAATCAGTTAGAAGTCATTATGGAAGGATTGAAGAAGGAAGGGTGGGAGATTAACCCAAACAAAATTCAAGGCCCAGCTGAGACAGTGATATTCCTAGGGATTCAGTGGCATAATGGGCATCGAGAAATGGTGCCGAAGGCCCAACAGAAGATTCTTGAATTTACCACTCCAATGAACAAAAAGCAAGCTCAGCAGTTTATAGGGCTGTTTGGGTTTTGGAGGCAGCACATTCCCCATTTAGGACAGATAATGGCCCCCCTCTACAAAGTAACACGAAATAAATATGAGTTTCAGTGGGGGGAAGAGCAGCAAAAAGCATTTGATTTGGCAAAAGATACCGTGCAGCAGGTACTTGATCTATGGCCATTGAAGGAAGGTGAAGTGGAGTTGAATGTGTCTGTGCAAGACAATTATGCTAACTGGAGTGTGTGGCAGAAACAAGACAGGAAACGTGTGCCATTGGGGTTTTGGAGCCGTAAATTACCCGATGCTGGTAACTCATACACTCTGTTTGAGAAGCAGTTGCTGGCATGTTATTGGGCCCTTGTTGATACCGAGCAAATGACGGTGGGCCACGATGTATTGATGAGGCCAGAAATACTGATTATGCAATGGGTACTGAGCTCTCCTAAAACACATAGACTAAGAGATGCTCAAGAAGCCAGCATAATTAAATGGAAATGGTAAATTCAAGACAGAGCCAAATCAGGGAAGGGTGGAGTTGCAAAATTACATGAGCAAGTGGCCAACATACCGCTATCAGATTACATACCACCGGAAGTGCCTGAAAAACGTGGGTCTCCCGCGAAATGGGGAGTACCTTATGGCGATTTGACCGTGGAGCAGACAGAGCATGTCTGGTTCACGGATGGCTCGGCCTGATATGTGGGAACAGAGCGATACTGGAAAGCGGTGTCATATAATCCCAAGACAAAAAATATTTTGACAACATCAGGGAAAGAGAAGAGCAGTCAGTTTGCAGAGCTTTATGCAGTTTAACAGGCATTGAAACAAGAGACCCCTGGTTGATGTCATTTGTACACGGATTCATGGTCAGTGGCAAATGTGTTGGCGGTGTGGCTGCCAACCTGGCAAAAGAATGGGTGGAAGATTCATTCAAAAGAGTTGTGGGGAAAAGAACGGTGGCAAGATATTGTGGAAATGTTATTACAAAGTGAAGTCACTGTGTATCATATGGACGCGCATTGTGCTACAGACTCATTAGAACGTTGGTTTAATTCTGTTGCAGATGAACACACCAAGATTTCATCTGTGGATGCGGAGGCTCAGGAAGACGATTTGGAGGGTTTGGCCAGGTTGGCTCACCAGAAATGCGGGCACCTTGGAGGAAAGGCTTCTATCAGGTGGGCACAAGCTCGAGGAATCAATATTCCTTTAGAGGTAGTAAAAACGATCATTTTGCAATGTCCAGTGTGCCAACACCAACAGCACAGGCCTATCCCTCAGATTGTCCGGGGTACATTGTGAAGAGGAAAGTTACCAGATCAAATTTGGCAGATTGATTATATCGGTCCCCTGCCAATCAGTAAAGGTTGTCACTATGCATGCACTATTGTGGATACATACTCGGGATACATGATGGTTTTGCCGTGCAAGCGTGCCACACAACTGAACACCATTAAGTTGTTAGATCAGATCATATTGCCTTATGGAGTGCCTTTGCAGATTCAAAGTGACAATGGGTCACACTTCAAAGGCAAATTGATTCAGGAATATTGTCAGGAAAAAAGTATTGAATGGCTCTACCATGTGCCTTATTACCCTGCCGCTTCAGGATTAATTGAACGGATGAATGGTTTGTTGAAAGAACAGCTGCGCAAATCTGGAGATGGCAATTTGGCAGGCTGGAGTGATCGTGTGTTTGATGCAGTGCAAGTGCTAAACAATAGGCCTGTGAATGATCATGAAACTCCTTTGATGCGGCTCCCGCTTTACAGATTCAACCCAACTCACACAGAGAAACCCTATTGTACTAGGAAATTACCCCGGGTTCTTTAGCTCCCTATCGGGCAACTCCAGAGTCAGCAGGGGTAGACTTGCATTCCCATGAGCAAATCAGATTAGACCCAAGAGGGATTGTTGTAATTGAAACAGGGATTGGAGTACAAATTCCCCCAGAGCATATGGGATGGATTGCCCCTAGATCTGGCCTAGCATTGAAAGCAGTTCAAGTGTTGGGAGGGGTCATTGATGCCGATTTCCAAGGCGACATCAAAGTCATCCTGATGAATAGTGGGGACCAATTGCTACCGATCCACAAGGGCGATCGGGTGGCCCAACTAATTATCATTCCTGTTAAGTTGTCCATAATTAAGAAGGGGGAGCCTCCTACAGTGTTAACTACCCGTGGTGATCATGGTTTTGGCTCTTCAGACAGTATGGTACCGGGTGTGAAGGTGTGGGTGGAAAGGCCAAGTGGCCCACCAGTGCCCGCAGATGTCATTGCATCAGGCAAAGACCAAGTAGTCTTAGTGATGGAGCCCGGTAGAAAGAAATGGCAGTATGTGCCCGCAGACAAATGTTACCTAAGAGAGTGATTTTCAACACTGATATCTCTTTTCTGGGTTTGCCTTGTAGATCCTGTGTCTGGCTTGTGTAATTGTGGGACTAAATGGACTCCGTTCGGGAGAGTCAAATGGCATGCTGCTACCAATGAAAAATGTCACATCTGTGCCAGCAATCCAGGGGAAACCGATGATGATGAGTAATGATGTCCAAAAGCAGCCAAATGCCGATGCCGAAAAGCCAGCCAGACCGAAGACATGGATTTATGGAATGCGGCAAACACGTCAGGCGCAAGTGAAAACAACATTGATGCCAGCTATGCAAGAGGCGTCTTCAGGACGGCGAAAATATTCCCCAGTGATCACCCAAATGGAGAATATGTGGACGTATCTAGCTCAACATTACGCACTTTTGCCTCACTGACGTGCCCAATGCTGAAGCTTTACTGACTAAGTGCTTAGTAGCGGTGCCGACGCCAGTTCCGGTTCTAAAGCACATTTTCGGCGTCATGCACAATGATTCTTTGGTTCAAGATTTAGATATTAGGCAATCCTTTTCTGTCTATGAGTACTGCAGGGTTTGCCAGGAAACGGATCACAAATGGAGAAACTTGTAACGTATTATAACCTACAATGTAACTCAAGGTGATGTGTGTTACCTTATGACATGCAATGCAAAAGAAATTGGCAAATGCCAACAGCTCAATTTAACCAAAAAGCAGAATCAAACTGTGTTCGAGAAACGATTGTGTTCACAAGTTCCAAGCACCTGTATCAGTATCAATAATACTATGTCTTGCAATCATACAGTGATAGCTGCCAGTCATATGAATCATGTGAAACTTCCAACAGGATGGCTCTTTTGCTGTGGCAACATCACATACAGTTACATTCCAGCTAACATTTCCTGGGGTCCATGTGCCTTAACTCGATTAGGACTAATGATGTTCCCTTTACACCCAGCAATATCTCGAAGCAAAAGATCAACTTTCGAGTCTGTGGGTCTATCCCCCGATTGTGATTCACATGTGCATTTGCTATCGGAGGCTGAGGTTCTAGCAGTAACCCTTTCATTAGTAGGAGTTTGGGGTTCAGCTGCTGGGGGTTACAAATCTTTAATCAAATTATCATGTCTAGTAGTAAAAGGACTCAATCATACTTCTCAGGCATTAGAAGAGTTACTCCTTGACAGCAAAGTTATTAGAAAAGCAACTTTGCAAAACAGGGCTGCCGTTGATTATCTATTGCTGAAGCATAATTTAGGTTGTAATGCAGTTGAAGGTATGTGTTGTTTCAATCTAAATGACCATTCACGATCCATTGAAAGTCATATTCAAGGTTTGAGGGATCTCATTTCTCAAGTGTCCAAAGATCATATTGGGAATTGGTGGGATTAGTTATTTTCATGGATTCCTGATATTGGGGGTACACTGCGTTACGCTTTTGCTTGCATTTGTATTATATTAACTAACATAATAGCTTGTTGTTGTTGTATTCAATGCATTCCCAATTTAGTTCTAATGTTTTGTCGGTTCCAGAGACCGGCTCCTCTGCCACTGGGCTATGGAAGATAAATATCCAAGGGTGGAATTGTTATGCTTGAGCTAAAACATGGTGCTGGTGCGCAGTGCATTCTGGGGGCACTCAGAGCCATAATGGATATTTATTCCATGCCTCAGTGAAAAGCTGTACTTACTTTGCTGAGAGCTGAATTTGCTTTGCTGAAAAAACATGATTTCCAAACCTGGTATGCAGCCAGTCAAGGACATTCTGCTGGGAAAGCTGATTTTGTTATGTCTTGCTATCAGTTATGGAACAGTTTTCCGTGGCGTTTGTTCTTAGGAGAGGAGGGAAGCGCTTTGCTCCTTGAGGTTACTGTCGGTTGACCCAGCTGGCAACCAATGGTCACTTATCAATGCGCAAGCGCATTGCTAGAAGGTTCGAGAAATTGCCACCCCTTTTTGAGGAGTGCATATATGCGGAACCCCTCAGCGGTCAGAGGAGATAAGCACAAAGACCTCAGTCGGAAGGGGGACGCCTTTGTCCGACATACCTGTGGGCTGTTGTGCTCTCGGCCTGGCTGTTACCGGGGTCTTTCAGTCGCTTCTGGCGAGATGAGGTATCCAGTTACGCCCATGGTGATGTATTTTCTTTTGAATTCTCTGTCTTTTCTGTGATTTATTTCTGTGTTATCACTTGTTGCTTCCAAGCTATGAATAAATAGCTGTATAAGTGCTCATTATTTTCTAAGCGTGCGTGTGGTTGTAAGTCAGTGCGTCATCTACCTGCGTTCAAAGTATTGGCTCTGCAACTGCACTCGTGATTAATGACTGTCTGTGCACTCTGGGCGAGCAATACTCCCCCCGGGGGTGCATTCCCATCTTGCCACCTCCTGGAGGAAGGGGCATCCACGGGACCCAGCCACATCTTGCTGGGCGCCGGTGAGTGTATATAAGGCGGGGGGCTAGTAGCACTGTCTCTTTTATCAGCCCCCCCACCTGAAGTCCCACCCACCCTCACCTTACAAGGTTAGTAGTAGAACATGAAGGGATTTCTCGGTGTGTCCGGATTTTCTGTTGAATTAAGTTAGCTAGACCTCCCTCGGGGGGTTTCGCAATGAGTTGTTTCCATCGGATTTCGTCGGTGTACGTTTTTGGGATTGTCCAGGTGTAGGGTTCTTGTGATCTTAATCAAATCAGTTTTCATCATGTGTACGGCTATGTAATCCTTTTGCCTTTCAGCAGATTTCGAGGGTGTAAGTCACTACGTTGTTTTGTTCAGCTTTTGTGTAGCAACTATTAATTTTCCTTTTTCTGTCACAGGCGAAGTTACGGGGCAGTCCAAGCCAGGAAGGAGTTTGACGCTGCGGTTTCGACCGTAGGTGGTTTCCCGATGGCTGCACTCAAGCCAAATATGGACGACGGGCGCTAAGTCCCTTAGGGACATTTGAGACTCCCCGTCACCGAGACTCAGTGGTCACAAGGAAGAAATGCTTGACAAGTATAATCAGAAGCATATGTCCGCTACTCTGCAAAGCCGGAAGTGACAAGTATCCACCGGAACATTAAGACTATGGGCCTCATTACAAGTCAGGCGGTCCGGGAAGTCAGGCGCTGGTAATTGTTAATCCCCATTTAGGACTCAATGGGAATGGGGACCATGGAAGCACCGGCAACGTTAATAACGGTACCGGTGCTTCTGTGTAACTCTGTGGGCGGGTGCCGCTCCGCCCACCAGGTCTGACACTGGCGGGCAGGATGGCACCCGCCTGCAGACTCGTAGTGTGCCGGTCCGGTAACAACGGTGCCGGTCGTCTTACCGGCGCCATTGTTACCGGACAGGCACACTTGTTAATGAGTCCCTATGACATTGCCCTGCATATGGGCCCCTTCAAAGTCTAAGGTAGTGTACTATTAAGTTACTTAGGGCTGGGACTGCCCGCGTATTGTTTTATGCTCCAATAAATGTGATCTTGTATTTACAAATATAAACAGTTGTCGGTATTTTATTTGAAGTATAACTATTGTATGAAGTCTTTTGTCCCCCCCCCCCCAGAAAGGGGGTGGCCAATGGGGGGAGGCACTGCTATGCATGATGGCATTCTGTTTGTTGACTAGATATACCTCAGGACTGATTCAGAGGGAGTGATCAAAGTGGCGTGGAATACCGACATTGTCCACCCCAACAATTGCCACCCGCATTCTAAAGTGGGTGCAACAATTGGCGTGGAGCAGACGTGAAGTCCACATCACCACCATGCAGAAAGAATAGGTGTTGAAGTGTCTGTAGGAGTTTCCTACTACAGCGACGGTTCCTAGCAGAACACATCATTTTCAACAAAACAGCTGATGTAATACGACACATCCGTATCCTATAAACGTTGTGCTATTGCTAGAAATGGACGCTGCCAAAGAGGAAGCAGGCACATGGATGCAACACCTGCAGCACCAGGAAAAGGCAAAACAAGTATGTGAAAACGCGTAAGCCTGCCCACCCCTTCATGTGCCTCCCCACCCTCCCCATCACACCTCCCTGTTTGCAGGCTATTCCGAGCAGGAGTGCTGCTTGCCTTGCTGTTCATGCCGTCTCAGCAAAGGCTCATGGGTCCTTCCACCTCAGAAGCCCCGTTCTCAGCTGATCGGAATGCACAGCCGACTGTGGGCCTCATTACACGGTAGGCGCTGGACCAAGGTCCTATTAGCACCTTGGTCCATGCCGGTAAATTACCGGCACCGCCTTGGAGGAAAGGGGAATTACCGCCCTATTCCAAGGTTGGCGAGGCGGTAATTCCCCCTTCCTCCATTGCCCTTCCCCATTCCCATTTTTGCCCCATAGGGCTCTATGGGAATGGGGAAGGCGCTAATTACGGTGCCGCAAATTGCGGTACCGTAATTAGCACCCTGGTCCCTTTGCGGGTTGGTTTTTAACACCTGCTAAAAAGCAGGCGTTAAACTACCAACCCGCAAAGGGACCTCGTAGTAAGGCTGTAAGGGTTTACCGGTACCGGTGCCCTTACCGGTACCGGTAAACCCTTACCACACTACGTGTAATGAGGCCCTGTGTGTGAAAAGTAGCACAAATGCAGGCCAATTACAATCTACCAGAGCAATGTCCATGCTGTGAATGCATGAGATGAATAACCCAGATTCATACCTGTGTCAGTTACACTTTTAAATTTCAAACACGCAATATGGCAGTTTCTCGGCTCGTGGCGATTTGCATTGTGGGGCTTGCAGCCTACCACCGAAGATGTGGCAAGAGAAGCTAAAAAAAACATATGCTCCATTAGGTTTCAGTAAAGTCTGATTGCCGTTATAAAGTATTGTGTGCTTGTCACAGCATATTTAAAAGATATATAATTGAAAGCCAAACATGAACACACAGTTAAAAGAACAGCATGTGAGAATACATGTCGAGAAGTGCATTGCAGACCAACCTGTAATTCCGACTTCAACACCCACGATGTGAGCTCATGGTCAGACGCACAATACAGTGTCTAGTGCTCTATCCTCAGTAATGATAAGAGTAGTACATTGTGAAGCCACACTAGCAAAACTAATGTGTTTCCCTTTTCAACAATCGAAAGGAAAAGAAAAACGTCTTGATTCGTAGTTCATATAATCACCTCTGCAATAGCCCAAAATAGGCCACTACCGCACACATGTCATTCAAAGTAAACAATATGGCTGATTGATACTAAATGCAGCATTTCACATCTAGCTGCAGGACTAACACAATGTTGATTTCAATCACCTGAGGTGGCAATGTGACATCCATATGATCCCTACAAGTACAGGCCACCGAAAAATGAAATGCCCATGACCTGACACTTGAGCAGGAACTATGAACTAAATACTTCAAAGAAATAGGACAGCATAATCAAACATAATCCAACATAAATATGTGACCGTTGTAATTAGGAGATGCAAACAATGCACACTTCCTTTAGCTGCAATACAATTGTGACTAGAGCTATGACTCTGGCTGAGGGAGCACACACCGTAATGCATTATGGTACTTGCAGTAAAATGTTGCTTCTCGTTAAAAAATAAAACCAGCCCAACAGCTGTAGGCAAAATAGGAATCCTGATTTCAATACTAGCATCATAAATGGCAACTTTGGAGGAAAGGAACACTAATGCATACAATTATAAATTGTAAACAATTATAAAGATGGGACTCACACAGCTGAATAGGTAATAATGCACACTGATCAATGTGAAAGCTGAAATCTACACAGTAGTTCCACCCTGTCAAGCGACAGTCGCAGATATGTATATGTACAGGGCAGATAGATAGGATATGATATGGCATTTATAACGCGCCTATGCACAAGTGTTTCAAGGCTCGAAAAAAGATGTTTCCATGTCATGATTCTAGTCTTTCTCAGTTCATGAGGACTCAGCATAGTGGTGCGTGTAACTGGCCATGGGAAGGCATAGGTCTAATGAGAGGGTGGTGTTCACATCATCTGAAATAACATATGTGACATATTAGCCCAGGATCACATACATAAAGATGTCCCCTCTGTTCAGCACATCTGTATCCATGGAGGTCATTACGACCCAGGCGGTAAGTACACCAACTTTACCACCATGGTGTAAACTACGTTTACACCATGGTGGATGGCGGATTTACCGCCTCATTCCAAGGTGAGTGGGGCGGTAAATCCCCATTTCCCATTTACCCTTCCCCATTCCCATTTTTGCCCCATAGGGCATAATGGGAGTGGGGAAGGCGCTAATTACCGCACCGTAAATTACGGTGCCGTAATTAGCTCCAAGGCGGTTTAGCGCCATGGATATTAACGCCTGCTAAAAGCAGCCGTTAAAATTGGAATCAGGCGTTAAGGGTTAACGACGGCGTTAACCCTTAACGCCTGAGTTGTAATGAGGCCCCATGTCTTGCTTCCACAAGCACATTAGGCATGCAACATAGATTAGAATGCGATGTGAAGCCCGCGGATGCTGCCACTCAGTCACATAACCTTCCTTGCCAGCTGTATCACCTCATTTAGGTAATTTGTTACTGTTAGTATGTTCCCCTGCCACCATCTCCTGATACTGTACTGCAACCCCCTCCAGATCATTTTCCTCCTCATGCCTCCAGGCTACCTTGCTCCATGTATGTTCTCCCTGCTGCTCCCCCAACTTGGTCCAAGGTCCTACTCCCACCTCCTGCTCCCGACACCTGCAACCCTCTCTCTTGGCACTGGACTCCTATAATGAGTTGAATCTTTCACCCTTGACCCATTCCTCCTCAGCGTTTATCATCTATGTGTGCTGACTTCCTGTAAACAGAGACAGGTCTCTGTATGACCAACCAGTACATAGGTACATGTAGAGAATACAAAGCTGTATGTGGCAATAGGGGTGCTTCATGACATGGATGTGTGCCAAAGAGCATGTGGATGGCATCAGTATGCTTTTGCAAGTGGAGCAACATATGTCAGGACACCAGAACTGTGGAAACAGTGATGATCAATGACATCCTCCAATGTGTACATGTCTTGGTGACAATGACACACCACACTCATCCCACTTCATAGCAGAGCTGAGTCGCATTCCACAATCGACTCAATTGCTGTGCAACCTACCTCTATGGTGTTGATGAGCGGGCAAACAGAGGAAAGAGTCTCTCACTCACACTTCCAGAACCTAAGAAAATGCAGGGATACATGCTAACATCAGGTCCCGCTTTGTAGCATAGCCCTGGGAAATTGCAAAGACCACTCAAGTGTAGGGCGAAATATTACTCTGCGCACTTCTGATGGATTTGGTCCAATTTAACAATTCCACTGTCGCTGAATCTTGCAGGAATATCTGCGTGACACACATCTACACAAAAAGTAACCTCCAAAAAGTGTGTCTGGACCAGCAAGGCACCTACCTCAATTTCAAGCAAGTCCCATCATTCCGAGGTTATTGTCTTCTGAATACCTTCCTTCACCCATAATGTTTCTTGAAGCTGGTAGGAAGCGTAAAGCTAAGATTTCAGATGTTGCACTTGAGATACTGGTGGATGACATAATAAATAATGATTCTGTATTGTTTGTTGCATTTGCCCACCGTATATCATGGAAAGTTAAGAACGCCTTATGGGACAAGATCAAGCGTCAGGTGAATGTGGTATCAAATACCTGTTGCGCTTTGATGAACTCAAAAAGAGGTGGTATGGTTTGCGCCGAAAGGTCAGCGAAAAGCATCTTTAAACCCGGGAGAACTAAAAGCTGACAGGAGGTGGTTCTCCCTTTGAGCCATCCTACAGCCCTGTAGAACAGAAAGTCCTGGCCATCATGGATACTGCAAGTTTGGAAGGGTGAGTTTGTTTGTTTGTTTGTTTTATTATCTATATTGTGCACCAGACCCAAAGGTATTAGGGCGCGATGGCATAAAGAGGGTTGTTAAGCTTGTGTTACATAGTAGACAGGAATAGGTACAGCTATGGTTACAATGCTGCATGCGTGAACAACAGGCATGGCGGATAAGTATACACAATAAATACAAAGGATAATTATGAGATACATATATATAACAAGAGCAGTGAGGTCACATATGTACAAAATGCTAGGAGGTTGCAGGTGCGGTAAGGTCAGACTTCATGTTCCTTTAGTGAGTGAATGAGACTAGATCTAAATTGAAGGTAAGGTAAATCGGTAAACGTAAAGTTCTATGTTCAAAATGAAATACCTCCTCTTGCATGTTTTGTGAAGGATTGCAGTTAGGTAGATTCGGCACACCACCTTTTTTCAATGTCCTGCTCTGCTCTGCCCCACGCAGCTAGGACCCCAACAGGGCATACTCCTGGTGTACTCATGTTTTGCTATTGTTCAGTCACTTTCTGTGAGACAATTTCTACACTGCATGTCCTTTTCTCTATGCAGACTTAGCATCCAGAATCAGGCAGGAGATCCAAGAAGATGAAGAAGCTGTATCAGTGACTGGCCTGACAAGGACAGGGAGTGATGAGGCCATTGTGTACTTCGATTATATGGAAGTGGGTGACCCAGAATTCTACATCACTGAAACTATTGAGAAATATGTTCCTGAGACAGGGCATGAGCCTGGCCTTCCCTCTGCTTGCATTCCTGCTATTGCCACAACACTAGCTTCAGCAAAGCCAATACATGAGACAGGTATTGGAATCATGCACAGAGAGGATGATGAACATCAGCTAAGAGAAAATGCTGAGCATCAGTGTAAAGTCCTTGGACAAATGCGTGTCCAGCTGAAGGGCCACGCTGTGTGTATCAAAGCTTCAAGCAATTTGGCTCATGCTGATAGTCTATGCATTGTGGACAACTTACTAGGCATGAGTGGGAATGTGGACGAAGTAGCTCAGTCTTTTGAAAAGAACATGGCAGACCTTCAGGCACTTAGGTCCTTCCAAATCAAGCTACATATTGTTGTGAGGTCTACGCTAAAGCTAATAGCAGAGACTAAACAGGGAAACTCGAAATGCTCTCATACTCTTACTCATCTCCTTGAGGTCCAGGAAAGGAAGTACGTTTTGCTAACTGTTAGGGAGAATTCTCATGAATGTGCTAATTTCCCTTACCTTTTGAGACCGCCAGCAACTTTGCTGGATTTCTAGGACTTTAATATTTACCTGGAAAGAGTGTGAGCCTTTGTTCCCACTCTTTCATGTATTTTGATGTGTTTTACTTTTATTAGACAACTCCATAGGCATCATCTTTTCTTGAGTGCCACGCAGCACCCTTGGTACAGTGGCACAGGGATGTCTTTCCGACTTCCCAAGGTTTAAATACCTTCCCTGGGACTGACAACTGTCTCCCAGTGAATGTAAAGTTACATTGACTTTGCTAGTCTTTTTAAATTGCTAGACCCAGCACACCCTGCCTTACAGCAGAGTGCTGGATGGAATACCTAGTATTCCCTATGCCTAGAAAACTCATGTTGCCCTCAAAAGCTATTTTGTCTTTCGCAGATTGCAGTCTTTGTCGGCTTTTTTATCCTATTTCTGCGATATCTGGGTGCCAAAAAATAGCTAGTGGGTTTACCTAGATGCTGCACTCTAAGTGCTTATATTTCGACTGCAGCAATATTTAGGTCAATTTTTCTTTTTGAAAAACACTTTTGTGGGTTGCGCTTCTGGTAGAAACAGTATGAATCACACAATAATAATGATTCCATGTGTATTGTTTATTCTTTGTATTAATTTTCATGCAACTCTGATTTTCATTCATAAATTCACATGTTCATATTTTTTTCTCTCTGTACACATATATTTCTCTCAACACATGTTTCCCCACGGTATGTGCCTGTGGTTCTTCAGGAGAGATACTAGGAAAAAAATGTGAAAAAGAAGGGGAAATGAAATAATGTTTAAGAGTTAAGTCAGAAATGAATAATAAAAGTTTTGTGGTAGGAACATAAGCTACTCTAATTGCGTAACCTGTTTAATGTACTCACCTAAATTTAAATTCTTTTTTGTCATAGAGATTGAGCTCTCTGATTTGTTATTCTTCTTTTACCTTTTTTATATCTCTCATTTTTCCTATTTTCATGGAGATATTTTTCAAATCCTTATTTATTGAAAATAGTGAAAAGAGCCAAAAATGTAGACGATATATATAATTCTTTTCTGATTATTTTATCTATAAGGAGTCAAAAACCAAATATTTGGACCATGCATGAAGTATGTGAGTCTCTAATTCAAAAGCTACCACTTATTTTCTCAATGTAAATAGCAGAGCTTCTAGCAACTCTTATTTTAACTTCCTATAGTACCAAAGTGAAAGCAATAACAGGCAAAACATTCCTAGCTTTTCTTAAGTTACCTTTAGCTTTCTGTATTCTTCCTTGGTTCAATTGCCATATGGAGGCCAGGATCCGTGCTGATAATTTGTTTAGATTTCTTTACTTTTTATAGCCCGCGATAACGTGACGCATGACATCACCGCATTAAGTAGCGCAATGATGTCACACATCTTGCAACAACGTAAAACGGCCAACTTTAATTACATCATAAGTGCCAAGGCTAATTTCTAGTGCTTCCGCTTGAAAAATATGCTGCATCCTATTAATTTGTATAGAATTGTTAATGATTTATGATGTTCCGCCTATATTAATCTTCCTAAATGAACAATTGCATGAGGATTAATTATTTGAAATGAAGGATTATGATAAAGTGAAAACGATATCGAGAACAGCAAAACTTCAAAAATAATCAAAAATAATGGAATGGTGGAATGAGTAAGGGTAAAGTGGGATGCATGTGAGGACAAGGAAAATATAAAAAATGGAGAAGTAGTTTTCCCTATGCCTAGAAAACTCATGTAGCCCTCAAAAGCTACCCTTTCCTCTCAGACTGGCTGGTGGAAGTGGTATTACCATGATTTTCCCAGCCGCAACCCGTTTAAACGCTCCGGTAGCTAAAATCCACCAGAGACATGTTTTTCAAGATGCCGTCTGAGCCCCCTCTATAAAAACAGCTTCCTATCGACTTTTTTCATAATTTCTTTTTGGAAAGGTCCTTCTAGTGTTTGTCTCTGCGTGTGCCAAACCAGGTTTGGTCCCTTTGGTCGTTTGCCTTTGGTGGGCTTCAGTGCTGAAGCCCCTCTCTGGCGCCTGAGTGTCTGGGGTGGACAGGATGTGAGGGAGGTGCCCGAAACTCCCTGTGCTTAGTCTTCTAGGAGACCTGAATGCACTCTGGCGTGATTGGCCTGGTGGGTGAGTTGCAGCCATGCTGGAATGAATGGGAGCAAACTGTTTAAAAGCAGGTATCTTGGACTTGGAAAGCATAGTCAACCACTGGAACGAAAGAACCAAAGATACACTGAAGGAAGATAACTGCTGCAACTCCTGGACCGTTGGTTTGCCCAGTGAAGCCTTGCTGCAGGTCTGAATAGCCTGAAACTCCCTCGACAGAGAAGCCCCTTCAAGCACAACCAACTCACAAGCCACCTGGAAACCATCTCCATACTGGTCAAATTTTCTTCAGAGTGCTGTCGAAAACTGGGTAGCCAGTGAGAAGGATACCAGTTTGTGAACTTTAAGGCACTCACACCTTAAACCAACATTTTGCCAAGCTTGTGGATCTGTCCCAGTGCAGTGCAGGAACCTCCCGACGTCCTCCCTCTTGTCCCCACGCCTGAGGCCCAGGAACAGCGAGATCTGCAGGAACTGCCAGGAACAATTGCCTCAGCTACAGCTTTTCTTCATTACAAAGGTACTGTGCAAACGCAGTTGAGTAATCCTCTCTGCCGCTGTGAAAATTTGTGAAACTTTCCCAACTTCATGGCAACACTATCAAAGTGGCCAAGGATACAAAAACGCTTGGTATCTACATCGATTCCACTCTCTCACTTTCCAGGCAAACTAATGCAGTATCATTGGCGGCATCATACACCTGATATGATATGGCATTTATAACGCGCCTATACACAAGTGTTTCAAGGCGCGATGAGGCAGGGGGGGGAACAAAGGGAAACAGACAACAATCCTACTAGGCCAGGTGTCATTCAGATCGTGCAAGTGCAAGGGTAGAGGGGAAGGGAATAGTGCAAGGGGGAAAGGGAGAGGGGAAAGTGCAGTACAGGGTTAATAGCATACAGGATAAATTACAGGGGCCAGCTGGTGGCAAGTGCAAGGTAAGTGCAGAAAAGTGCTGGGAAGGGGGGCTGTAGGGATACAGACACAGTCCCGTAGTGCAGGGGTTGCCAGGGAGGCAGTGCAGGGGAGAGTGGCTGGGCCAAGGACTGAGAACGGTTAGTGGCCCAGTTGCAGATTCAGTGCAGTTTCAGTAATTTTAGCAAGGGAGAGTGGGAGAGAAAGCGGAGGCAAAGAGGAAGGTTTTGAAGTGCTTCTGGAACCGGAGGTGGTTCTCCTCAAGTTTCAGGGAGGCAGGAAGGCTGTTCCAGAGGGAGGCCCCTGCAGTGGAGAGAGATCTGCCCCCAACTTGTTGTTTGGAGAAGCGGCTGACCCTGAGGGAATTGGAGGCGGATGAGCGAAGAGCTCGAGAAGGAAGATATTTAGGAAGAGAGAGTTGAAGGTATTTTGGCCCAAGGCCCCAGAAGACCTTGTGGACAATGCAGAGGGTTTTGAACTTGATCCTCGCAGTCAATAGGAGCCAGTGTAGTGATTTCAGTCCTGGAGAGATACGGTCCCTGGGCTTGAGGCCAAGGACAAGTCTTGCAGTCCTGTTCTGGATGAGTTGCAAGGGGCGGAGGGTAGAGGCAGGCTGATTTAGATAGAGGCTGTTACAGTAGTCCAGCTTCGAGAGAACCAGGCTCTAGAGACAGTGAGCTTCTGGGGGAAGGAGATGAAAGGAAGGATACCTCTGAGGAGGTGTAGCTGGTAGTGTGACTTCTTAGAGACGTCGGATATGTGAGGAGAGAAGGAGAGTGGGGAGTCGAAGATGACCCTGAGGTTTTTTGCCTTGCAGGTATGAGCAGGAAGAGTGCCAAGAGAGGCCGGCCAGAGAGCTACAGGGAAGGAGGGAGTGGGTGTGCCGATGAGAAGGATCTCAGTCTTACTGGCTTATCACACAATGTCGCCCCTTCCTCTCACCAGCCAACTGCACTACACTATCCAGGACCTTGGTCCTATCTAAAATTGATTATTTTAATGCCCTCTACCTGGGCACCAACTACCGCGATATTAAAAAACTACAAATCATCCAAAATAATGCCATTAGGGTGGCTCTAAACATCCCCAGGAACCTCCACATTTCTAACTCTAGACGGAGTCTTCGCTGGCTCTCAGTCTCCCAAACAGTCTCTCTTAAAGCACTTACGTTCACACACAAAAGGCTTGCCAACAAAGCCCCTAGCTACCTCACCAGCAGATTTACACTACATACCACTGCGAGACCACTCAGAAGAGCCAAAACCAACTGCCTCACTATCCCGCCTTTCAACCTCCAGAGATCTGGCGCAAAGCCAAAGCTCGGTTGTCTGCCCAAGACTTGTCGTGACTCCGCTCCTTTGGACCCTGAGTCATAACAACAGTTTTAACGTTTTATTGTTATAACCTGTTCTTGTACATTTGTATATTTCCTGTATAACTTGTATATTCTGTATATTCTGCTCAAATGCTCTGTCTGTACTTGTCTGAAACTAAGTGATGCGCCCGGATGCCCTCGGGCCTGGTGTGCTATATAAATAAAATAAATCAAAATACAAACTTTGGAGTCTTATTCGCTCCTAATCCGACATATAACTCTTTTCGTTCAAGCTACTTCTAAGAACATTGGCAAAGACTTAACCGTTTACTACCAGAACTGTGCTATCCTATCCAAGACACTGATCCATTGACTTTGGCCCAGGCCTATTGAATTGAACTGCCTCTTGTAGTGAACTGAAACTATTTGCCCTGCCTAAGACAGTATTAGTGTTTAATTCTTATAACCTGTGTCTTTTTACTCCCATTTTTAAAGTTACTGAAGTGCCATTTTGCTCTCACTTCTGGAGAGCCTAACTTCTTCAGAAACGTATTGGTTGGGTACTGGAGTGTATTATAGTGTGATATTGAGTTGCTTATTGCTAGTGGAATGTTTTCTAAACGACTGTGTAAATAAATTAATATTATTTTACCAAGAAACCTTTAGTAAGTGTTTGTTTGAACCACTGTGATTGCAAGTCCTTTGCATAACACCTTGTACTACTCACATCCTTCTTGAAATAATCCTGGCTGCTCAGCCACTGCTACCACATAACTGTGTAGTACAGGCTTGTAACAAAGGTGAGATTGTGCTTACACCTGTAGTCCTAATTGTGTGTAGTGTTCCTCAAGGGTAACCATCAACGGCACCATAAACAGATGAGGTCACCACTACACCCTGCCCAAGTTCAGAATCAAAACCATCCGTATAGGCCGATGTGCCTAGTCCAGCTCTCGGAAGGGTTGTGCGGGGTTGTAGGAAGAGGAAATGCTATCAGTCAAGGGTTGAAGCTTAAATCCACTAGTTTCACAGACCAACATATTGTTGGTAGGATTAGACATTTCAATCTTGCACGTGTTGGTTATGAGTGATGATGGAGTTTGTGATGGATGCTCTACCAAGGTCATTTATATTGTTTACTGCCACAAAGCATTTTTTTTGTTTGCATTTGATGTGTGAATTGACACAATGAAGTCAAGCAACACAAGTGAATATAAAGATATAAAGAATTGAATGTAACTTAGGTTAAACGGTAGTCACTCTATGGGCCTCATTCCGAGTATGGCGGTAAGGGATACCGGTCACCGTTAACGAGACCGGTGCCGGTAATCCCTTATCGCCACATTCCGAGTTCCCTTTGCGCCCTCGTCCTTAACGCCTGCTTTTAGCAGGCGTTAGGGACGAGGGCGCAAAGGGGCTTTTTAGCCAATAACGGTGACCGTAAAGTACGGTCACCGTTATTTGCAATTTCCCCATTCCCATTGAGTCCTATGGGGGCTCATTTGGGAATGGGGAAGAGCCCTGGGGAATGGTAAATTACCGCCCTGGTCAACTCGGAATAGGGCGGTAATTTCCCATTCCACCAGGGCGGTGCCGGTACGGGTCCGGTGCCGAAGCCATTGGTTAGCGCCGTACTCGGAATGAGGCCCTATGTGTTTGTACCACTAAATAAATCTTTCCACTGCATTACTAATTATCCTTGTTTTTACATTAGATCATTTATGTCATGTGCATGTTTCACAGAATTGTCTATTAGGTAAAGAAGTTATCAACATTGGTTGACCTTGCATTTCAGCCTTCCCCCTGATCTTCAATGGGCACTAGGTCCACACCTTCTTTCTGAATCTGGTCAACTGGTTCTGGTACATTTCTTTGGATGCCAAGGCTATGTAGCATGCAACACAGGAGAATAATGAGGCATAGCTTGCTGGGGGCATGCATTTCAACCCCATATGTGATGCACAAACAACGGAACCTACTTTTTAGTAGTCCATGAGTACGTTCAATAATGTTGCGTGCCTTGATGTGGGAGTTGTTGTAGTGGCCTTCAGCCTGTGTCTAGGGATGTAGGATGGGGTCGGCAACCAAGGCTTCAGGAGGGTAAGTGCTGTGACCTGAAAAACAAAATATTTTATGATTAGACAACATATTGTGATTCATGAGATGGGCAGGCGTTACTGGTGTGAGCCTGGCAATTTTACAATGATTCAATAGAAATGAGGGAGACAGGCAGTTGACATTAGTTTATTGGTGGAACATTTACTCACAGAGTAACCAACTCTGCGCTTGACACACATTTGGCACTAACCCAGGTAGACTACTACTCCTGAGGATGTAGGCATCATGGGCAATTTACATAGTAAAGGGTTATCTGCTGATTGGCTGTATATATTATCTGCACATTCATTCTGCATTTTCCTGTTCCTAAACATCTGTTCCGTTGCACGTGGAGATACGAACCTGATGTGTGTCCCATTGACTTTTTACTTCAGATATCTGTGCTGGAAATTAAATGATTGTATTCATATGTCGCATCATTGCCCCCAACACCAGTGTGAGTATCTTGCTGAATGCTGGTTGGGATACACCAGCCGCCATTGCAACAGTTCCCTGATATGATCCTGATGCACACAAGTGGAGGACAGATGGCAATTTCACTATTGGGGGGATTTCTGTGGTGATGTTGCTGTTGGGTTCCAAATCCGAATTCAGGATTTCCATCAGGTGCATGATGGCCTCAGGACTTAACATGTACAGTTTGATGACCTCATTCTCTGTCATGCCCAAAAGGTTCACTCTGACTCTGTACAAGGTGGCCTCACCTTGTATTTCTTCTTTGTGGTGGGGCTGCCTACGAAGCTGCACCTTGCTGTGCTTCACGTTGCGCGCTGCGATGGTGCATGATCTGGTAGGTAGCTGCATATAGTGACATTTAGACTTCGTTGGATTGCCACTGTGGTGGGGAGTTCGTGGTGCTTCTCTTAATTCCGCTTCCACTGTCTCACACAATGCACAAGGAGTATGTTAAATGTGGTGCATTTTGCTCAATGGGGCATGGCATTGGCATTCGCAGGTTGATGAAAAGTGAGTGCTCAGATAGGTTCCTGGATGGGTTTTTATACAGTGTAGCACAGGTTGGCGAAGTAATCTCTGTTTATGCTACCGACACATGGTTGCCGGGCTGTTTAGCCTTTAATGCCAAGTTGGACTTCACAGCTATGTTGGTGTTTATAGGAGTGTTTTCCATGTGACTTTCATGTAACAAGGTATCCGGAGGAGGGATTAGTGGTTGCTTGTCAAAAGGTTACATCCTGCTTCTTTGTACCCCGTTACATGCAATGTTGTTACATGTGTGACATGTCTGTTCCTGATGTGCTCACATCATGACATGTCGCCAGTGCACAAGTTCATGTACCCTCAGAGATTTACGCTCAACTCTTCCATGGCATGGCATATGCTGATTTGGTCATCCTTTTGATGGTTGTACTGTCACATGGTTGATGTTAGCATGGGCAGGCTTCTGCTGTGGCCTGCACTTGTTCAATGGAAATCCAATTTAAAATGGTGTCCGGTCACTTGCAAATCTCAAACGCAGGTGCAGGACTTATTACCTTTGACAGTATGTTATGTTATGATATGATATTGTGCATTTGTATAGCATCCTATATGCAATTGGTATGATCTCAAAGCACTGTGGGTTGAATGCCCTTGGGGACCGTAGTCCAGGTCAGTGGAGAGAGTAGGGTATCATATAGTGCTTGGGTGCACTCAGTATGTGTGCAGCCAGTGCAATTTCATGGGGCTGAATGCTAGGTGCAGTGGTTGTGAGAGATCAGTGAATGTGTGCACCAAGGTAGGTGGTCTCTGAGTCTGCATTCTGGCTGCTGTGAGGCCTATGTAAGAAATTATGTGTGCAGCTAGGCTGATTTTTCTGTGGGGTATAATTGTGTTCCAATAGACTGTTGAGGTGTTTTCACAGAGTAGTGTAGGTATGTGTACAGCTAGGCTGAAATTGATCGAGGGGTATAGCTGCATTCTATTGTTTGTTGGTATGAACTGGAGAGTGAGCATATTGGTAGGAGTGAGACTCTGTGTTTACCCGTAAAAGGCCCCGTTCCTGGTTAGTTTTCGGAGCTCGATGAGCTTGCCGTGTCTGTCCTGGTCGATCGAGGTAGTGGATCTCTGAAGAGAATTCTCCGGATGGTGCGAAGTATGTTGTGTTAACTCGGTTGGACGGTCCTTTTCCAGAGGCTCTGTTTTAGGTATCAGAGGGCCCATTTTCCAGGTCCCTGATCATATTTCATGGCATGCGGCTGGGTAATTCCTTTCACGTTTTTGGTTACTAGAGGATTCTCATGAGAGTCCAACCAAGCATAGTCGCTATAGTGCCTCCGATGCAGGAGTTCTTGGTCTTATTCTTAGGTAGTCCAAGGTTGCCTGATTTTAGCATATACTACCTTGTGTACTGGATAGGTGGCATGATATGACCCAACCGTACTGTTTAAACCATAAGTGCTATGAGGCTCTGCAGTAGTGGTTCAGTGAGTTGATTCCCAGATGGAAAGGGCTTGACATGGGTTAACAGGGATACAGGGCCAGAAATAGTTGACTGGCATGGGGGCCTGAGATGGTGGCTTAGCATGTTAATTCCCAGATGGGTAAAGTTGTCAGGAGTGAGCCCAGTCACATTAAGCTGTCTGAGTGGCTATTTCGCTCTGGGAATGAGGTGGTGTGCGGGGGTCAATGGATCGTTTGGATGACAGTGGTTGGCATCTCCTAGAGTGAGAGCGTTATGCCTCCCTAAGGGAAGAGAATGAGCAGGCTCGGTTATGGGTGCTGTTGAGCTCTAGTTTCCATGTTGATATATACAGGCAGACATCTCCTGGTTTTAGAGTGTGGGGCATGTCTGCTCGGGTGGCATACGATTATAGTGAGGTCATGTTTTAGGATTGTAGTTGTAGGCAATGGGTTTTGGAGTGCTGGGGGGTGCATGGCAAACTTGTTGGCACAGTGGGGTGCTACTATGGCCTAGAAGTCGACCTGGGGTGAGTAGAGCCCACGGCTGCCTGGCCCAGTGCCTACTGGTCTCTAGAGCCGGCTTCCGTGCCCCTACTGTTCCTACATTTCCATGGCGATGCCTTGTTAGCCGGCTTCCATGGCCTGACTGTTCCTATTTTCGAGATGATGCCGTTCTAGCTGAAATCTGGCCATGGGTGAATGCTTTGGTGGCCCTAGGCGGTCCCTTTCATGGATTAGGGAAAAGCCAGGTTTTGAAATGCTTCATGGAAGGCCATGTAGTCCTGGCTGTGTAGAATGTGGGGAGGCAGTGAATTCCATAGTGATGGTGCCAAGGTAGAGTAGGCGGAACCTCCAAGCCTGGCTGAATCGGAGGTGCTAACTTCTTTTCAAAATGAGGGCACTGTTCTGGGCCATACAGTACTGCATGACTGACTCTTCACGTTCTTGGAAGCTTGGAAGCTGCGTTACCCTGTGCTGCATTTCATTTTTCATTAACAGGCAGACCCTGGGCTTTCCAGTACCTTGAGTGAGGTGATGTCAGCCACCTGTTGTTGCAGACTCCTGTATGTCCTGGTGGTGTTTGGGGTCTATGCTTTTTTCACGCAATAGAGGCCTGATTCTGAGCTCCATGTATAATAAGAAAGGTGTCATTCGATAACAGAAAGACACGGTCCTTATTGTACATCGAGCTCAGGATGATTTTCTGTTCACGAACGACACGTCTCAGGGTGTCGTCAATGAACGCCTCTTTAGGCTGGTGCAGAAAGGGTGTTCTGGCTTCAGAATATAGTCTGTGCCAGACACTAACACATTAAGTGGTTGTCAAGGATGTTGCTATGCCGTACATTACTGTTTTCCAGGAGTGGCACACCTGCTTTATTACTGCCACTCTTGGGTTAGCTCAGAATCCTTTGCATTATGATGACGTGTCCTTTAGCTGCAAGATGGCCCCTAACCCGTCTTTTTGCAACTTTTAAAACATGTTGCAGCTGACAAAACTGATAAAAATCAGTCTGCAAATCTATTTCTTTAATTGAATTTTTATGAACACAGTACTATTCAAGGTGTGAATATTTGTATATTTTAAAAAATGTGCTCATTTATCCTCAACTTCAAATGTTTATGCATATGTAATTTTTAAAGTATTTTTAGATGCAGAAACTCTTTATTTAGGATTACTTTTTCTTCCATGAGAATTTTTATCTCGGCTCCAGGAGAACTCGCCGTTGTTACATGGGGGTCTACTGATAACCACAGAACACTGATCCATGACATTATTTGAGTGTAAAACGGGGATTCTTTACACGCAAATAATTGCATGAATCAGGGACAATTTGATCTTATCTGCTCTCTGACGACTAGTTTTCTTTATATTGATTAATTGAACCAGCATATTTTGGCAAGATTGTTCATATGTAATAATGTCAGTTTCCCTTTCTGGGATCTATGTGTTTTCCTCCCAGGCTATTATTGCCAAAAGTAATTTCTGCGGTCTGGCTTCGGTGCTGTGGGAAAACACTTTGTTGCACCCATTCTAACCACTTCCCCTTCTTTGATGAGGAGGGCATCCCCACAATCTATGGAGTCTCGCCCCCCTCGTATCCCCTTTCTCCCAATCACTCCCTCTTCCCCTGCGGGGTCACTCCGGCATCTCCAGACTCCTGTCAGGCTTGCTCACTCTGGACAAGCCCCCATTCTTTCACTCCCTTGTGCCCCTGACCTCTGGCCACCTTAATTCCACCCCAATATGTTTTCCCAAATCCCAAATATCTTGTCCTACTTTTGCTAGACTTTCATTAATTGTTCATATCCATTTTTCCAAAACGTGTGCCTTCCATTCTACAAGAAGTACGACTCAAGACAAACATGACAAGGGCCTTCTCTTTTTCTGTTTCTTACCATTCCTTGTGACATTTCTAAACTAGATAATTTGCTACAAATGAAAGTGAATCCCTGATATTCAAAAATCAACCATCAAACTAATTCTCTAGCTATATATTTTTGATCAGTTTGTCAATGTTATGGTCGTGCAGGACAGCATTTCTGTGCATTTAAATAGGAGAAACTGCAAATCAAATATATTAACAAAAGTGCAAATTAAATTGAATTTATAAACAACAAACTAATCAATTGAACAGAATTAATTCATTTTTACTGTTCCTATTTTTAATGTATTTCAAAACAGACTGTATTTTCTATGAATGTATTTCATTGGAGCAATATAATTCACTAAAACACAATACCCAAACACACCTGCAGTTTTATGGAAAGTATCTGTTAGATAATGTGGGTTACTCTGGTGACACCAATGACCTCTACACTGCACATCTTGAGATGAACCCACAATTTTTGTCAGATTTTATTAAATGGGCTACACCAATTTGGGGCAATTTAGCAGAGCATCCTAAAACAATATATGTCCAATGATCAGTTTTGGAATCTTTAACGGATGAGAAAAGTCCCGGTTTAAACGCACCAGAATACAACAATCTCACCGCCATACCCTGGGACAAAAGAAAAACGGATTTCAAATTAGATTTTTATTTCCAAGTAGAAAAACCTATCGAATAAAGATTATTTAGATCTGAATACAAAGCATGAGTTTATGTATTACACTGTTGGAAAACCCTTATTATGAACATAAACAAAAATAAAGTGAAATGCAGTCTACCTGTTTAAATGGCACTACTGTCACATTCTAGGAATTAGCAAACAACTTGGAACTCAAGAAATGGAGTTCAAGGGAAAAAAAGATGGAGAACCGTTAAAGAAAGTAAATAGAAGTAATTTTAACTTTCTTCGGGAATACTGTCGATAAGTCAGTTTGTCACTTCCTTGGGATGCCACCTCCTGTCATTCAAAACATGCACTCAAAGTTAATGGGGTGTCAAGTATCCGCTGCATTCCTTTCATGGTAGGTTTGGGATTCTTAGTTATCGCGGCTGTAGTCAGTTTTCTGCTGATGTTGCGCTAGTCAGAATGCCGAGCAGTCCTCTGTTGGTCCTCCGCAGCTGCGTCATATGTGCGGTCAGTGCCTGCACCATGTCTTCCCACTCTTGGGCTACATACCACCAGATCTCAAGTGGCCCAGCAAGCTTTAGCGTTGAGCAGTGGATTACTGACAAGTCAGTACTTCCAGATCAAATTGAGGAAGTGCTCGGTCTGCAGTATATTCCTACTTCCCTTCTCAATGTCCTGTACTGCTTCTCCTGCCCCTGTTTCCACTTTCCTCTTCCTTCTCAATGTTCCAGAATAATTTTGTCCACTTCACATCTCCTTCTAGCTTCCCTTCTACTTTCCCTGTAGGTGGTTCTAGATGTTCACCCCCACTGGATTCTTTCCTTTTCTGTGCCCAGATCTTTCTTCTGCTCTCTCTGCCACCCGCTTTCTTTACCCCCACCTAGTTCCCTTCACCTGGCGCCACTTTCTTTATATCCTCTTTCTGTTTCAACTCTTGTTCTTGCACCCGGACTCCGGGATATCCACTGAACACCTGACCGTGAAAAATCCATCCAGGGGGCGACATTTCCCCACATATGCAGCCTCAGTAAAATCAAATCCTTTCCCCAAACATTCTAGGATTGGAGTTTATAATCGTAAATCTCACCCTTACTACAATATTTGGGAAAAGTATTTTAGGGTCAGGGAAAGACATTTTTCAGGCGGTGACATATTCACATTGAATTGACTCTGGTGGTACTTTTCACTTTGGTATTCCCCTTTCGCCACTCTACAATGTTCTCAGCTCTTTTTCAATCTCTGCCCTCTCCAGAGTGGTCTATGCTTTTCCACCTCCTCCTGCCCACTCTTTGGAGTACACCACATCTGCCGGTCTCCCCTGAATGTAGTGCATTGCTGCACTCTGTGCTTCCACTGTTCATTCCTGTGCCTTTCCTCTCCTTCTCTCCCCTACTCTGCAATTTCCTCATGCTCACTCCATTCTCCTACTTTATCCACCTCTACAGATCTCTCCTGCTCTCTCCCCTGTCCAGCTTTTTTGCTTTCCATGCCTCCACCTGCTACTGCAACCTGTCTCCCAACACATGGCAAGCAGAATAGAAACTCTGTACACCTTTGACCTGATCAAGGATCAGACCAAGGTTCGCAAAAGAACACCTTGAACCAGCGGTGCAGCATGGTCTGCTCCATGCTGGGACTGTCTGAGGACACTTACATCCAACTGCTCAGCTGTACCTTGTTCTGCTGTGGTGAGCAGTCTGACCCTGTGGAGCGAACCATCAAAAAGGGTATTCACCATTTGGTCCTTGATATCACCCTGGGAACTGTTGCAGCAAAGTGAACTGTTCACGCATCACCACTCGCCTGCGCGGAATGAGCCATCCGCTTTGGACATTCTTTCTGATCCACCATATGCCATTTGAGGGAAGTTATTTGATGTCTGTGTCACATAAAATGATTTCATAATATTGGACAGGTGACACAGCAGGAACCCATGGCCAATGACCTCCTGGTGGTTTCTGCTTTCACAAGCCTATAACCTTTTGAATGAGCCCACTGATTTTAGAGTTAAACAAGCAATGCAGTGAGCAGTTCTGGGTATTTCTGAACACTGGCACGACGATTCATATAACCTTTGTAGCTCACTGAAGTTTTTTGTGTCTAGGATCGTAATATAGCAGATGGGTAATCATTTATAAGAGGAGATTCTGAATCATGATTTACGGTAATATCTGTAGGTTCGTTTTCCCTTTTGTCTGGGTCCATGGTGTTTTGTCAACTTTGGTGAGGGAAAATGTTGACCTATGGCGGGGTTTAGGTCTTTAAATCTTGTTTTTTGTCATGACTGTAAGGTAGTTTCCTCAAACGCCAACCCCATTCTGTCCCACAGGACCCTAGGATGACTGTATGAATACCACACTGTTGAGTGCCTCTCCCCGGAGGAAGAAGGAAGAAGGTGAGCAAAAGCCAAGGAAGCTCAGGAACAGGCTCTTCACAGTATCCATGTGGAAACCAAAGGGACGAAGATTAGATGTCAGCATGAAGCACCAAGGACCAACAATAGAAAAACTGTGTACGTTGGCTTACCCAGCAGAGGGCTTACAAAAACAGTGCCTCACCGTCAAACGCCTGCCATTCTCTGTCCCCCACAATCCTATTGACAGACAAGGAAAATCCCTGGATCTATACATCGAGATATATAGAGATACCGAAAATTCACAATGAATGAAAGTACTTCCGAAAGAAATATACAGTGGATTGAGGAGTCCCGACAGTGGATGGGCAGGGAAGGGTGTGCTGAGAGATGTCACATTGCAGGGAAGGTGCAACGAGCGAGATGAAGTTGTTGGACACACATAACAGTGCAGTGGAGTTCAGTCAGCATAGAGGAGTCACGGGGGCACGTCAGAAACAAACATGGGAATGACCCCCATCAACTCGGATAAACTGACCACCACAGATGCAGGGTAAACGGAAAATGAGAAAAGAGCATAATTGGAGGTGGGAGTTAGGGAAATGGGAGCAATGCCAAGTGGAGAGACGAAGGTTAGAGGAAGCAAGAAAATCAGAACAAGATTGCAATAGTTTCTTTGAAAAACGACGGACCATGAGGGAGTTAGAGGTAGAGGAGCGAAGGGCTCGAGAGGGAAGGTATTTACGGAGGGACAGCTGAATATATTTTGGACCCAATCCCCAGAAAGCTTTGTGCACAATGCAACAGGTTTTGAATTTAATCCTTCCATCCACTGTGAGCAAGGATTATATTCAAAACCCTGTGCATTGTGCACATGGCTTTCTGGGGCCTGGGTTCAAAACATCTTCAGGGGCCCTCCTCCTCTCGAGCCTTTCACTCCTCTGCCTCTAACTCCCTCAAGGTCAGCCATTTTTCGAACAAACGAGCTGGGGTTAGATCTCTGTCTTTGGCTGGGGTCTCCTTCTGGAACAGCTTTCCTGCCACTCTGAAACTTGAGGCGAACCATCGCCGGTTCCGGAAGCACCTCAAGACCTTCCTCTTTGCTTCTGCCTTCGCCTCTCCTTCTCACCACTGCTGATATGCTCTCTCTCGGCACCATGCACTGTGCATCTGTCCTACCCTCTGACATCCGGGCACAGGTACTTGCTCACCCTGCCACCCACCCTTCACTGCCTTCTGGCAATCACCTGCACTGTGGTCTGTATCTGTAACCATACAATCCCTCCTTTTTGTCCTGCACTTACCAGACACACCTGTCTGTTGCCTTAAACCCAGCACCTGCCACTTGCTGGCTGTAATACCACTTTGTGCAGCTTTTTATTATTTATTATTTATTTGTTTTCCTTTGCTCAGCACTTTCCACTTCTCCCCCCTTCCATGCACTTTTCCCTTTTCCCTCTCCCATGCGCTTGCACGTTCTCAATGTCACTGGGCCTAGTAAGATTGTTGTTTTTGTTCTCCCATGTCCCCCTCACTTGCCTTGTAAATTAAGTTTAAGAATACCCTACCAGCTGCCACCTACCCCTTGGTATCCTTAGTGTCTTTCCACCCATAACCCGTTCACATCAAGCTCCACTCTCACCTTCATGTTATCGATTGGTCCTGATCCTACAGTACCCCCTCATCTAAAATACCTCTTCCCTGTGTTGCTTTTTTTCAGGAATCTTTTATGAAATCTCTTTACTAAACAAGGAGCATAGACAAATGCTGCTGATTCCCAGGACTGTTCCTCAGTGCCATACCCCTTCCAATCAACCACCTACTGAAACTAACCTCTAGATCAATGAGTTTACAGGGTTCAAACTTGAGGGGAGCTGGAAGCTATTTAGCTCCTGCTTGTAGCCTAGAAGAGCCTGCTTAGCTTAACACCATCAGCTACCCTGGCCAACTATCGTAGAACAAACACACCTATGGGAATTTAACCCTGCGCATTTGAGACAATCTATGAATAAACATTAGGACACATATATACAATTTTTAAAACATAATGGCTCCTAAATAATGGACAAAATGATATTTTTGCATCTGTTTTGGAAGTTTGATTTGCGGAATGCTGTGCATTCGCTCTTGGTTCTGCAGTGGTAGTTCCTGGTCACTGGTTAATACTGGATACCCGGGAGCTGATTTTAGCTCCTGTTTACTCAATCTTAATTTCGATCCCTGCCATTTAGAAAGATATTAAAAACCTTATTGTTTTGATCCAAAAGTACTGTTCTTATACTTATCTGTCTATGGTCTCCTGTATCAAGTTGGTTCAGTGCTGTGTAACCCTAAAGTAGTCAAATCAATAGATATCTAACAGTCTAGAACATTCTGTACTTCATATTCCATAGTATTATAAATAATGAAAGATGGCAGATGACTACCTGAGTGCCACAGCGTTTTGGTAACAAGACTTCGAATGCTGGCTACATCAGCTATTTTACTGGTTGTTCCTTTTGTACAGCTACTGGATGAACTATTGATACCACTTTTAATGATCCCATGAACCGTGGTGCAATTCCGAGAAAAGAAATCCCAAGGTCTAGATATATTTAGTTGAAGGCCAAATTTCCTGACCAATCGCATACTGGGGAGTTGCTGATCATTTCCTGTCTGCTAACTGTTTGTAATTCTGTTTAGCCTATTGGTTACATGTGCCAGGTTGTTATGCGTAATTTATGCTTATGCCAACCACCAGGGCCAACTGTCCTGAAATTGCATCATAAAAAAACATAAATATTGTTCCATGGACTGACTTACTTGCTCAGTTTGCCTGTGGAATTGCGGGTGGTAACTGGATGATTTGTTCCAGATAATGTTCATTATTTTTCAGATGACTGACAAGAATCCAGTTACAAATTGGGATCCCCTGTTAGAGATAATAATACTCAATAACCCATGTAATCATATGATTTATTTTATGAAAACACTAGCCACAGCACTTTTTCCAAGGCCATGAAGTGTGGCACTTTAATAAATGTGTCGACCATCACTAAATCCACAGGGAAACCTTCTGATTTAGGTAATTCTACTAAAACGTGTAAGGAAATCGGTTGCCATGGGTCTGTTCACTGTAGGCAATGGGTATAGCATCCCACCGGTCATGATCTAGATGACTTAGATCTGATACATATTGAACATTACATCACATAACTAGCCACCTATTTGCTCATCAAGGGCCACTGAAATGATTGCACCAATAGGCCTTTGATGCCAACGTGACTTGCTAAAGGGCCATTTACTGGGCATATAAACCCATGCCATTGTACAAATGCCTCTTTTATGGTCAATAACTCCTAATCTTATATTGTGTGCTGGTGCTCAGCTGGAAAGGGTTCTGTAAAAGAATGCAACTGGATGAATTCAATTGGAATATTTGCCCCTTTGTTGGAAATGTGGCATCAATGGCTGTGGCAGAGGCAATGCTATCTATGATAAATGATGCCAAAGGATCACTGCTGAGGTTAACGTCTTCTTTAATCGGTCTGTGCCTATGTTGACAATGCAATCTGGAGAATGTATGACAGAAAAACACATTTCTACCCTGCCTGCTGTCGCCAACAGGTCACCCCGTTGCACTCCAGGTGGCCCGAAGTCCTAAACAACACAGTTGAGTGTATCATCACTGCGCCACCAACTTTTACCTAGTGAATTTAAGTGTAGGACTTCAGTCCACCTGGAGTACAACAGGGTGACCTGTTGGCGACAAAAGGCAGGGTAGCTGTTTCTTGTATTGTACTAAGTCTCCACAGGCCTGGAGACTATACCCTGCTGCACCTGAAGTTACAGTCACATTTTTGAGTATAGTATATTCATTACCATTTACTCTACATATTATGAAAGTTTGTTGTTACATTTGTAGCGAACCTCTGCCTCCAGACTTATCAAAATTAATTTCTCCTATATGACCGACCGGCTTAAGTGGGGTATTTGTATCTCTAGGCCACTTTCATTTTCTGAAGCATTATGCAATAAGGTGCCACAATGTGTTTTCCAGATTTTCACTTTCTAAAATATGGGGAACTAGCTTGCTGTTATGTTCGTTTATTTGGGACCCCTCAGCTACAATTTCCAGACCTGGTGCAGTGCTAGGCACACTAACCGTTTTATTAAGAAAGAAACAGCTCACACAATGACAGGCCACACACACAGCCTTTTACAATAGTGCTCGTTGGCTTTTATGTTCCTTTAGCAAAACATAAAACGTCAACTTTGAGTCTCTTGACATGAGCTAAGAAAATGGGGCTTATCAAAATGCAGTTGAACGAAAAGGCAAATGGATGTATTTAATTTTCTTAAGTCTGCACACAAACGCCATTGATCATTGGGCTTTAGCACACCAAATATGGGTGTATTACAAGTATTGTGGATGGGTCTAATAATTGCTCTGGATTCTAGGTTTTTTGATTATTTCTGCCCAGGACTCTAAACAGGCCAAAGGTAGCCTATAGTGTCGCAAAAATACAGGCTCCCTACCATATTCTTCTGGCAGTGTAGCCACATTCACAATAGTGTGCCCACAATCATAGGCGTCTTTGGCGAATACCTCTCTGAAATCCATGAATATTTTCCTCAATTGTCTCTCTCTTCTTCATTTGTGCATCTGCAGCTTGAATTTGTTCCTCTACCATTTTAGAGAATTCTGGGAAATCCTCTAGAGGAGACACTTCTGTGCTGTCTTCTAGTTGAGTGGCAGTGTCTCTTTGGAAAGACATCGCCCTCAAATATCTTGGCATATCAGCTTCCATTTCAATTTTTTGTTTTTCTTTTTCATATACATCCACCTGAACTAGGATGCAATCATCCAGATGACAACAAGCCACCTCCTTTGATTCATAAGGGTATACAGAATGAATCCTGCACATCCCCTTTGGTTTAGAATCTAAGGGCTCAGACAATTCAACCTGTGAAGTGACATAGCTTTCAGGGATGTTTCTAATAACTGGTTTATTTAGATCAGCAGTGTAGTGTGATTCATGCACTACCATTCTGAAGGCTGTACCTTCTTCCAAAGGGAATGTCTTGGCACCCCTTGTTGTTCACCAGTATTTGAATCGGGCCATCCACAATGTCTACTAATGGTGTATATTCACATTCTAGCTCCTGCTGCCTCATGGATTCATTGAGACACACACATGTATCAAGCCCTTTCATCTGTTGTCCCTTTCAGTACTTTAATGCTATTGCGAATTGCCTTGTGAAAGCAGGAATAATAACATCCTTCTTTACTTGTAGCGCAATTGCATAAGGCATCACATCATTTATGCACAAAGTTAAGCGTGCCTTCTGTTCTCAAACTCAGGTGCTGCTCCACCCAATCTAGACCAAACGTTTTGATTCAAGAAATCTAACAGCATACACATTCTATGTCTGATGTCATTTCCCAAATAGAATTTGACTTTGATTGCACGTACATCTCATAAATTGCGTTTAATGTTTTGGGACCCTGTTGTGATTCTCAACATGCATCTTCCCACAATTCTCTGTCCCAAATCAAGGCCATTTAGACCAAAAATGTGTTGATGTTTTTTTTTCTCCATTTTTTGAGTCTTCATAACAAAAAAGTTTTTAAAACTGTGATTCAATTCGGCTTTTCTTTTATAATTCTTTATCGATCTCAATCCAGAAGTTGATCACTGTGATGATCAGCCACTGATGGTTTCCTTGGAGCAGTGTTGCCCATCTCTCCTCTGCTGTCATTTGTTGCTCTGAGATTTAAAAAAAATCTCTAAATAGATCTCGTTTATTTTTTAGTTCTGGGCACACCATGATTAGATGGAATAAAGTTTCTTTCCCCATTGGATCTTTACAGTATCGACAGACAGGAGAAATATTTTTGGCTCGGTCTGTTAAAGCCAAGTATTCGCGTGTGGGTAAGATGTTCAGCCGAAAGCGCAAGAATAAATCACGAATTTTCACACTTGGGAATTGGACGAGATAAGAAGGCAACTGGTTGAGTGCTCTTGCTTCCATGTAGCTGGTTAATTGGCGTTTATAAGTTGTTTGTTCTTCGATCGTTCTTATCCAATCATTCTTCTGAATTTTTTGTTTTGCATATTGAGGTCTATTTCTTAACATTTCTTCTGTGATTTCTTCTTCTTGCATTTTTTGCTTTATTTCACGTGTCCACTTTATTAAAGCTGCAACTTGTGATGCTTGTTTTTTTTTTCTTTAAGAATTTCCAACGATGGTATATTTTCCTCTGAAATGATTTTTCTGTGGAGGTCCATTTGTTTCCATAGCACTATGGACTGAATAGATTGCAAGGCAAATTCATATCTGATTCTGGCAATCGGAAATGACTTTGGCAAGGCAAGGGTTTTTCTCATATTTGGACCATTTCAATAGATGTTGGTTTATCAGGGATTCACTCGCATAAGTCAAGATTGGGTTGACCTTTTGTTTATATAGTAGAGTTGTAGCTTTTGCAGAGTAAGTGCCATATTTGCGATGAAAAAACCGGCCTTGCCTTGCTAGCGATGCTGCTTTTTCTTCAATGTTTTCTTGCCATTCCTTTTCGTTTGCCGATGGATTGATTATTGCACCTAAGTACTTTATTGTTTTGGTTAGCTTAATCTCTTTGTCTTCCAGATAGAATTTTGGAGTCCATTGCTTCTTGGATTTTTCAGTTATAAGTTTCATTATCTTGGTTTTGTTGATGTTGATTTGTAAATCATTTTCCTTCATGAAATTTTGAGTTTTGTTCAATGTTATCTGCAGACCTTTCACAGTTTTGACCAAGATGATAATGTCATCAGCATAGATTAGGGTTTGAACATTTTCACTGTTGATTTTAGGAGGATTCGCCATCGGATGGTGAATTTTTTCTTCAAAATTGTGGGTGAAGAGATTATAAAGACAAGCAGCCAAGGGGCATCCCTGTTTGAGCCCATTCCCAGTCAGAATTGATTCTGTTGCCTTTCCGTTGTTTGTAAGTCGAACTCGGATAGACGTATTCGAATACAGCTGTTGTATTGGGTTCAGAATAGTAGATGTACAGCCCCACACAGCCAATTTGGACCATAGAAGTTGTCTATTGACTGAATCAAAGGCCATTTTTAGATCTATGAAGATTGCATAGACCTGATGTGCTTTAGTCAACCCTCCGTATTTTAGCATATTTACAGATTGACGTTGGTACTTATTTTTGTGACAAAGCCAGTTTGCCTTTTTGCTTGTCTTCCGTGCTGTATGGCCCAATAGTTCAATTTTTTTTGTAGATATCCGGCAAATAATTTTCCTAATGGATCCAGCAGGGCAATTGGTCTGTAGTTGGCCGGATTTTTCCGATCACCTGCTTTGTAGATTGGTATTAAAACAGCTACAGACCATGTGCGTGGAATCTCTTTAGATTTTTCTATCATATGTAAAAGATGGAAAAAGAATTTGGCCCAGTGTTCTGGATCTGCTTTAAGGTTGCTGTTGGTTAGCCCATCAGGTCCAGGTGCTCTAGATGAATTCAGGCACCTGATAGTGTTGGTAATGTCCTCTAAGTCCCATTTCAAGCTCCAGTCGTCAGTATCATCTTGTGGGTCTGTTGTTCGATGGTGTTTAGGTTTTTTGTATAGATTTTCGAAGTGCTTAACCCATGTATGAGGTTGAACTTCTTGAATCATGGATTGTTTTTTCAATGAATCATTCATCAAAGACCACAGGTGTCGTGTGTTTTTCTGATTTAACGCTTTCAAAAGTTCTTCTGCGTCGTGTTGCTTTATTGCCATTTTATAAGATTTCATTAAGTTGGAGTATTTTTGTTTTTCCTTTTTTATTTCGGCTTCATAGTCTCTTCTGTTTTTCTTTATTTGTCGCAGACGTTTATAGTGTTTCTTTTTTTCTAGATGGATTTCTAAATTAAAATAATGAGTATGCGATTGCTTGCATCTTTTTTGATTTCTTGATGTTGTTTGTTGGTATTTCTCTAGGATCCATCCGTAATTTAGTTTCACATGATCCTTAAGCGGGGCCTCTTCAAATCGGACTGCTATTTCTTGAGTTTGTTTTTCTTTAATTCGCAGTCGGTTCAACCTATTATTTATTTCAAGTTCAGGTAGAATCAAACATTGATCACTTGATACTTCTGATAACCAGGAAATAAAAATTTGATGGTGATCGCTGTCTCGGTGTGGAGAATTCGTAGTCGAGTTTGTAATTTTCTGAATTCCTTCTGTTACAAAGATGTAATCAATTATTGAATTTGAGTTCTCCCGTGACCAAGTCGACAACGGGATACCTTTATCATTCATTGGTTGAGCACTCAAGAAAATGTTACGCAGCCTTGTTTCCTTAATCCATTTTCTAGCTCTCGATGTCATTTCGTTGGTAACTAATTGGTTTCCTTCTTTGTCAAAGAGATGAAAATTGAAGTCTCCTGCTATGATGATTTAATTCCCGCTGTTACTGCTGTTCAAATGATCAATTTCTTCACATATGGAATCGATGAATTTATTATCAGCCATAGCAGTAGGGTTCCAATATATATTGAAAATCGATAGGCAAGTATATTCTACAGTGTTAGGTACAATGGTGTTATGGATTGATGGCATCTTGATGGAAAGATATTGGGCCCAAGGGTAAATATTTTTACTTTCTATTATTCGCCACAAAGGGTTGATTTTTGCTAATAACAACATTCCTGACGCCGGTCTTCCCTGTTGTGAGGATATAGCTGGGTTCATGAACGTTCTATAGCCATCACATAGTACTTCCTCTTTCAGCCAGGTTTCTTGTAAACAAATGATGTCGGACTGTTCAAGTAAAGACGACTCATTATCAAACAGATGTCTTTGACCTCTCGTATTCCAAGAACATAAGGTTGTGGTGGTTTCACGTACATCTTTTCGTTGTTATAAGTATGTTGTCTTTGCACTCTGGTTCACATTAAAATTGGAGATGTTTCTAGTTGTTTCAGATTGCTTACACACCACCCGTTGTAATTTATATTGGTTATGGGACCTAGGATTTGAGTCAATCAAATAATTTGGGGATTCTTGAGTTTTGTTCTGTGTGCTTCGATTTTTAAATATATTTTTGCTGAATAGCTCTAGCATTCTTGATTTTTTTTCCGCCCTCGATCGTGAGACCATGATTTCTTCTATTTGAAATCCCAAAAAAGCCAATTGGTGTTTAGTGTCAAGGACACGTTGCATGATGTCGTGAGTGTAAAAATCAATGTGGGCTTCTTCCAGGTATTGCTTGTTTGGAAATAGAACTAACTCAATATGTCCAGTTTCAATTTTAGTCAATTGTGGAATGGCTTTAAATAATCGCAGAATGTTATATCTGTTTAATATAACCGGTTCTTCTGTACTTGAACTCATCGGGTATATAGCTATTCTGTATGCACAGGAGGCATTTGACAGGTTTTTGAAGATTGGTCTGACCAGTTTAGGACTTAATTGAGCCGCCACCTTTCTACTGGTTTCAGTTGGGCTTTCTGATTCCTCTGATGGCCATATTTCTTCATTAGAAACTATTGAGTATGCCAGGGAGATATTAGTTTGCTGTTCGTCTTCGGTGCTTTCGCTATTTGAGCAATCTGTTAAGGAATCTTGACATTCATCTATTACAATGAGGGACTCGTCTTGTGAGTTTATAGAAATAGAGTTGCAGTCGTTTACCTCATCTTCCGTCGATATGTCTATCGGTTTGGTTGAGTTTGTAGAATTGATGCATGTTTCTTGATTAATTACATCTATGAGTGCATCTAACGGTTCAGGCACTGTTTGATTGCCTTGTGGCCGAGCATTTTGTATTTTGTTCATTTTTCCTGTTTTCGAGATAGGTTGTTGGATAGTGGTTTGATTAGTAGCCACCAGTTTTATATTTTTATTTGTCCTTTCATTATTCGTTTTCAGGGTAGTTTGTAATTTTCTCAGAAAGGCACGTGACCCATTTTGTGGATTTTTAGTAGTCTTTTTGCTCTTCGATTTGATCGATACATCTTGACCTATTAGTCCCCGTTTCGAGAGATCAAACATATCGAATGGATTACAAGGGGGTGGCTCATTTTTGTCTTGTATTGCAAATACTTCAGCGTTCTGTGATGCAACTGAACGTAATTGATTTTCGTATTGTGTCGTTTGATCCGTTTTCCTCATCTGCACATTTGGTAGTTTCTCTGTCTGTGTTTGTGTAGATGCACAGATAAGGTGCTTCATCACTTGGGCATGTTTTTTTTTACTTTGTCATCAACCATTTTTTTGGTGATTGTTGAAACTGTGTCCATTAAAGTCAGTTTGTCAACTCTATCAGCCCTTGCCACTCCCGCTAATCTATTTTGCCATGTTCTTGATGATTCTGCTTCATATTTTAATCGTTCTTGAATAGTACTTATGAGGCATTCAAACTGGGTTTGCTTGGTCAATATCATTGCCAACAGTGTTGCTTGATCTTTGATTGAATCCACCATAGCTTCTTCGATCTTTAGAAACGGGATCATAGCTGTAGATAGAACCGCTACCAATGTATTCTGTAAATCTAGCATCGTTGTTGGCAATCTATGTTGGTATTCCGGAGAATAACTTATATTTCCAGTTTTCATATTTGTAGAAGAGGAAGTCATTTCATCCGCTTTATACTTAGGCAATTCTTTCGGTGCAGAAGTCAAAGGTTCTTTGATAGGAGCAACGAATCCTGTTGGGCCAATCGGGGTCGAGGTATCAATTTGTCCGATTTGCTTTGGCGTGTACATTCCCCCAAATACTTCATTTCTTTTTTCTTGTGAGTCCATAATTGCATCAATTTCGGTGATGTCAAGTGAAAGACGTGCAATTCGGACTTGGAGCGTTTTTTTGGGCTCATCACTTTTTGTGCCAATAGGCAAGTATGTTGCTTGCCATTGCTGTTTGGCTGCTCTTGCACGATCTTGAAGGGGCGTTAGGTGGCTATCATCGTTTCTCTGGATGGGACCCAACATATTTTGATGAGTAAGTGAATTAGTATCGTCACATGCTGGAAAATCGTGATCAGTGACAGTCCTCGGAACAGCGTCCGATCGAATGGTCTTTATGTCTACTTTATCGCGACCAATATATTGCGATCCATGCTTTAGATTGTCCATGTGCGCCTGATCCATCGGTTTCCCATTGATCATATTATGAGAATTTGTTGTTTTCAACCTATTCGATAAATTACCATGGGGTACTTGGTGGTTTGTCTTTTTATTTATAGGCATTAAGGATTCCTCTAGTTTACCCTGCAATCTAGTGCGTGGTTTAGTGATTTCATTTAAGTTTGTCGATCTTAAATAAGTAATGAATTTCCTATAAACTTGTGCACTTACCACGACTATTGCCGGCCACAACTGCACCTCTCGCACAAATAGCAGCGACCTTTACGCCGCATGGGTCGCACTTTGATGATTATCAGGAATTCTTCCTGTCGGTATTGCCACAATATGGTCACGTGAATCCATTGGCGTGACCGGTTTCAAGGCAATGTAGGACCTGGAATACTCCGCTCTCCTCAACTGCTGATTGCTAAAATCATCAGGCTTACGCGAATTGGAGCGGAAAGATAATATTCAGTAGGAGCGGTACTAAGTGGATCAAAGGCCAGTGGCCCACGGTCTCCACTTTCTGGCGATCAGTGTAAGTTCTTTCACTTATTTGTGTATGTACTCAGAAATAACTTTCTGTTGCTAGCTCTAGCACCAAAGCCGCCAAACAGCCTAACAGCACCAGCCCTTCTGCCACCAGGGCTTACGCCGCGAGGGTGGTTGTGCTGGCAGTTAATGCTCGCCTGTAGACACGTGATCTGTCACGTGTGCGAGATAGGCCCCGCCTCCTCCAGGAAGCAGGGGGCAGCAAGAGCTCCTGCTCGCAATGCTGCTTTCCACACAAAAGGAAGGAATCACTGTAGAAAAAACGTCCGTTTCAGAGAACGCACCTTCTCCTTTCACAGATGCTCGCCACTCGGGCGGTTGTGCCGGCAGTTAATGCTCGCCTGTAGACACGTGATCTGTCACGTGTGCGAGATAGGCCCCGCCTCCTCCAGGAAGCAGGGGGCAGCAAGAGCTCCTGCTCGCAATGCTGCTTTCCACACAAAATGAAGGAATCACTGTAGAAAAAAACTTCTGTTTCAGAGAACGCACCTTCTCCTTTCACAGATGCTCGCCACTCGGGCGGTTGTGCCGGCAGTTAATGCTCGCCTGTAGACACGTGATCTGTCACGTGTGCGAGATAGGCCCCGCCTCCTCCAGGAAGCAGGGGGCAGCAAGAGCTCCTGCTCGCAATGCTGCTTTCCACACAAAATGAAGGAACCACTGTAGAAAAAACATCCGTTTCAGAGAACGCACCTTCTCCTTTCACAGATTAAACATCATTATACAACTAATATGGTGAGTCGCGAGCCACCCAGAGCTCGAACAGGCTCCAACAGGCACTTGCGGGGCACTTCAGGGGCGCGTATCCTTGCCTTATGTAGTGAGTGTACCTTGCAGGGGTTCGGGGGGCAGTAGGAACACTTGGTAGAATGTTTGGCCGTACCAGTCAACCTCAAACCTCAGTTGTAAGCCGTATATGGTGATGGTGAAATCCTGGACCTTGAACGATGAGGAACCTTTGACTCTCAATTCAATTGATATTGGCGCAGTATGGAGAAACCAGGGAATATATCTGCTGCAGGAGACTTGATGTTTTACTTTAAAACTTAGGGCCCGATTCATAGAATATTTGCCTGGTTTAAAGTGAATGTGCGCTGCTGAAAAGTGACTTTGCACTGCTGATGCAAACTCTGATGCAGAGAACTGTGCAGATTGTATTTTTGCAGTGCAAAGTCCAGGCAAAGTCAGCACATAGTCATTTTTGCAGTACAAAATGACTTTCCCGGAATTTGCATGGCAAAAATACACTTTGAACAGTTCCATGAATCAGGGTTTGTATCGGCAGTGCAAAGTCACTTTTCAGCAGTGCAAATTCACCTTGAACCGGCAAATATTCCATGAATTGGGCCCATGGTATCTCTTCTTTTTCAAGCATTTGTTTCAACACATTCTCATGAAGATAACTTCTTTCCTGCTGTAGGGCCAACATTGCTTAAATCATTTCTGGATGCCCATTTGCATGTACAGGTGTCCAGGACTGACTTTCCTTTATGTGTATTTCTGCAATTGTTGAAATATATTTTTCCTGATCTGACTCTATAGCAATATTTTGTTCACAGTTTTCTTAATTTAGATAAAAAGGCAATGTATTTTCATTTATCTGTGTTTGCCAGTTTTTCTTGTGGTCCAAGTAAATCTCTAAAGATTGCTTTTCTCTTTCGCCTTGTATTTCACCCTGGCACCTGAGAAGGACACTGACACTAAAAACAGAGCCATTCCGAAGATATACTTCCACTGCACTCTCTGTTCTAGCAATGGTGTTACATTCCTTTGCACTGCCACTCTGGCTCATTACTGTTTTAGAATTCAGGGGTTTATTTGCCAAAGACCACAATGCCCCATTTACCCCATCAATCAGATATGACACTCTCTTAAGACAATTTGTCCGTAAAAGGAATGGGGTCTCTTTAATGGGTATGACCACCACCTCCTGTCTCATTCTATGCTTCCCTACCTTGATGTCAACTTCAATGCCGCCTTCCACTGGTATTTCTTCTCCACTGAAATGATGCACATGGCCTTCAATCTGTCACAATTTCAGTATGTCTTTTTGGGGTCTCCCTTCATTCATGTTGTCCAATAATTTCCTTCACATCACCATTGCAAATGTATTACACCTATCTTCAGTGGTAATAGGGGCATACAACCTGTGCTCACATTCTTCAAGTATGCAATGGAAAAGTGAATTGTTACTGATTTCAGGGCTTATTATATTTAGGCCTGCCTGGCTTCTTGCTAGGCAAAGGGGCATATGAAATGACATTTTACCCCTATTTTTCCCATCTCTTTTTCAATTGCTTTGTTTATTTGTCTGTTCTGAGAATTCATTTGGAACTTTGGTACTGATGGCCCCCCGTCTATCCTCAGACCACCAGTGTTCCCCCATTCCATGTTCTACTTTTCCCCTTCGCCTGGATCTCTTTCACTTACCTCCACTCTGGAGCCAAATTGTTCTGTATTTTCATTAGCATCATGTGGTAGAACATCAGTTTCTTGTGTGTGAAACTTACCTATTTCTTGTACTGTACCTGTTATTTCTGTCTCATGGAACATCTGTGGCTCGAAATATTTCTCAGGGGATTCCTATGCATCTGAACTTTGCAACATGTTCATTTCTGTTGGGATATGATCACCATTAGAATTGGCATGCAATGCTATCTCTTCATTTGATTTGAAAGCTTCACCTATTATTTCGTTTGTTTCGCATCACATGTCCTTTTTAAACTGTCTTTCAATTCTTTTTTCTTTGGGTTAATCCTGTGGATTTCTCTTTTCATTTTACACACGTGAATGGTTTGGTTCCACTTAAAATTAAACCACACCCGTCTTGTGTGTGTTTCTATTTCCTATGTCATTGTTATTCATTATTATTTACTTGGTCTCTTGGTTTTAAATCGCTAGGCAATTTAGTTTGATCATTCAATGGTGAATCATTACTGCTTGTGCTTTCATTGTGGGCAACCTGGCTGAGTAGTCATTTGTTGCTTCTCTGTGCAATTACACTCTTGTGACATTCTACACTCTGACTCAGCTGATGCTTCTACACTGCACACAGTTTTCCCATATGCTCAGACAACATCATCACCTGTGCATCCAAGCACTGAAATCTGTCAACATCTCTGAACTCACCCCTCTGTGCTCTCGGATGGTACTTGTTGAATTCACATTGATCAGGCCTGTTTTGGTTCCTTTCAGGAGACTGATGTATGTTTGTGTTTCACCCTGAATTCCCAGGACACAGGGGGTGGGTAGCATGGGGTGACCAGCTTCTTTCCATGGTCAACCTGTGGAGAGGACTGAACATAAAGGTGAGGGCCAAAGGTCACATTCTATCTCCCATTTGACTGCAACTGTTCCCTTTGTTGACTCCCATTTTCAATAAACCTATCCACACACCTTAGTCTTGCCTGGTTGCCATATACCATTGTGGCAAGGTCAAACCTACTCTGTGCCCCCAATGCCATGTATGGACCATTATATATCTTATTCTGGGTGTTATTTGGCCCCTGCATATCATATCAAAATCCCACCTTTGGCGAACTTCCAATTTACTGAGGACTAATGTATGAGCTTCTGTCACTGGGATCTCTGGATTGAAACTGGGATGGTGCTGCCTTCCCTTGTATGGCGACGCCCCTCTAGTTATGTTGTGTGTCACTTTTTATCTGCCCTGCCTCCAACTGCATTTTCCCAGACTTTATTTCTAGAATTACAGGGGCAGATTATTTTCATTTTTGTGGTTTGGATTCTTTGCACCTACCCTCATTTTGCCTCTAAGAGATTACCTCATAGATCTTGGTAGCCAGCACGAGGATCCACTCGAGACTCCAGCCTCTGGTGAATTCACATGCAAGTTGTGAAACAATTTCGCAATGCAATCCATAAAAAAAGTTGTCTTGAATTCTATTGAGTCTGTGTCACAGCTAGTTTCAAAACTTGAAAAAAGGCCTTTTTTAGTTTTTTGCTAGAAATTGTGTGGAGATTCCTCTGCCTGAGCCATCATGCTATAAGGGGGCAAGGGTCCCTCTTTTTTGTGTAGGGGGACCTGACTCTGGAGGGTAAAGGGGGACTATCAGCTGTACAAGTAGCAGTACGAAATAATTGCTGACAATGATTACGTACTGCTACTTGTACAGCAGTACATGAAATTGCACTCCTTTTGTTCATTTACCTAGAAATATTTTCTTTGGTTCAATTTGTATCCTATACCCTGTTTGTTACATAGGCCTTGAGTTTTTCTAGTTAACAATTAAACTTTGTATTATGCTATATCCCCTTCTTGTGATCTCTGGGCTAGTATATGACAATCTAGCATCACTGTAGTATTGTTGCACCTCCCGTGCGTCTATGAAAGGGGTAGCGGTTGACTCTAAAATGTATACTGATCTTGTATGGAGCAACATGGTGAGAATTGTTTCCTAACCTCTCTCTCAAAGACATCCCATGGTAAATTTCCTAAACTCTGTATTAAGCTAAAAGAATGAGGATCCATAGTCAGGTGGATAAATCTAGAAAATAGATCCTTGGGAATACTCACCATTACAAATAACAGATTTCCTAGATGGTTACACCTGAATCTTTTTTGAATAGTCGGATGAAGCTGTGATCTTTACTAAATTGCACAGTACATGGCACAGTGCCTCATTTTGACCCACCTTTCTATGCTCTGGGTAAGTAGACTCAGCCTCGAGTACTGGAGAGATGCCAGCTCTTGCCGAGTGAAAAGCAGCTGGCAAAATTTCCCAGACTCTGGCTGCATTCAGCCCGAGTGAGGATAACACCCTGCTGCGCACAGGGGAAAAACAGCTCTCTACTCCTGACACCCGTGGAACCCCCATTTTGTTGCTTTATTTCCCTGCACTGTGCATGTAGCTCAGGTGTTTCATTTTTTAGTTTAGCCATTACTTCATTCATTTCTGTAATTTGCATTTTAAAATGATTAATAGCTTCCATCTTTTTATCGTTTTCCTCCATCAGCCTAAATATGTCATTCTCAAGTGAATTCCTTAGATGTCTAACTACCACCTTTGCAGAGTGCCTGTATTTTTAATAAGGCAAGATCTCTATCCTTTAGAACGCTCTCCAAAATCATTTTTAATTGCACACCCTCACCTTCACTGTCTGCCAGCTGACTTTCTTTCTGTGCAAAATGTGCATTTACCTCGTCATTCCTTGCCTTTACCTGAGCACAATGCTCACCCTGTTTTGAGTTCTCTTCTAATTATAACATTTCCTTGTGTATAGCTGCCAGGTCTGTGTGCAATCCTGCAATTATCTCAGTGTCCTTCGCTCACATTTTAACTAATTTATGTAGATTAAACCATGTCTTCGCAGCAAGGCGAATCAGACAGTCTATTTGTCCTTTACAATCATCTGACCAAAATAACCTTAAAAGACATTATTGTAAAACACTTCCCTCAGCAAACAGCTCGTCAGGACCTTTCTTGTCAATCTCAGAAATGATGCATTCCCGCTAACTTGGCAATGTGTCAGAGGACCATGCTGCCAGTGCGTACATCTTTATCTTTGCAAAGGTACAAAGATCAGCAATCTCAACCTCTGTCATCTTTGCAGTGCACTAATGTTCCCACATTGGGCCTCATTACGAGTTTGGCAGTAGCTGTGCCTGCATTACAGGCACAGCTACTGCCAAACTCACATCCGGCATCGCCACCCGCGAATGTGCACTATCCGGCCCATTACGAGTTGAATGGGCCGGTAATTGCCCATTTGCGGGTGGCGGTAATGCCGGGCTCCTCATCCCCACTCTGCCCCATGGGGCAGAGTGGGGATGAGGAGCATGGATGTACTGGCACCGTTTGTAACGGTGCCGGTGCATCCATGTGTTCGCCTCACGGGTGCCGCGCAGCCCGCCAGGTCAGACCTGGCAGGCTGTCAGGGACCTGCGAGGGAAACTCGGAATTAGGCGGTACGGTATGGACTGTGCCGGTGCCATACCGGCACTGTCCATACCGTACTGCCAGGGTCATAGTGAGTCCCAATGTCACTAAAGCAGTTGAAATAAAATCCAAAGTGCTCCCAGCACAACACAGTATGACCGTACTACACAGGCCATGCACAGCAACTGTATAAAACCAAGGTTTAGGCCTGCATTCTCCACCTATTTCTGTTGGGGTATTTGTATCTCTAGGCCACTTTCATTTTCTCTAGCCTCATACAATAAGGTGCCACAATTCTTTTTCCTGATTTTCATTTGCTAAAGTATGGGGAATTAGCTTGCTTTTATAATGTTTTATATGGGACCCCTCGGCTGTAATTGGCAGACCTGGAGCAGTGCTAGGCACACTAACCTTTGTATTATGAAAGAAACATCTCACACAATCACAGGTCACACACACAGCTCCTTACAATAGTGCTCTTTGGCTTTTATCTTCGTTTACCAAAACATAAATCATCAACTGTGTGTCTCTTGACACATGCTAAAAATAGTCCAATTTCGGCTTATCAAAATGCAGTTGAAAAGACTTAGTACAGCATGAAACACTCATTTCCAAAAAAAACATACATTAGTAAAATGCTAATGTGGAAGTCTCACTTGTACTGAGGGGAAGAAAATATGCATTTCACATTCTACCTGTTCTTAGACAGCTCAGATACACTGAGCAACTCTAAACCCCCCTTTTCTTTTACACCAACCTCCCACAACAGACGCTCCTTTTTTTGAGAGATTACTTATTGTATTTCTGCTTGGCAGGCGGGGTGCTGTCATCTGTGTAGCTTTGAAATGTGTTTGATACTTTTGCAAGCTTGCAAGTGACTATTCACACACAGACAACAAGCCTCTATGTTCTATTGCATGAAGAGGTCATGAAGTTTTTTTCTCTTTTTTCCCCGTGCCTAATCTGACACTTCACTAATTGAAATATCATCTCTAGTTAGGTATTTTCTTTGAATTTGTTCACTTATGCTTGCCAAGAGCTCAATGTGACTCTACCTGTATTGCTGACAGTGGGATCTCTTCCACAAAGCACACAGGCTCTCTGTCGCTGACAGCTGCTGCAGTACAGCGAAGGTCACCCGACAACCTCCTTCTTCTGCTGCCCGGCTCAGCTTTGACACTGCAGTCTTACAGTACACGTAGTCAGCCAGCCACCAGTACCCCAGTCTCTTCAATTTTTTCTTCTTCTCTCTCGAACCTCCTTCTTCCCAATCTTTCTCTTGGCCGCCCCCTTTTCTACTCCTCCTCTTCCCTTTAAGGCCTTTTTCCTTCTGTACCCCTTTGCTTATCTCTGCATAAAGAACCCATATGATCGCTTCACCGATCTCCATCAACAAAACACCATGGCTAGTTGGGCCAGCCTCCAATACCTTTCCAGAAGTCTTTTTGCTTCTTGACAATCGCCTTTGTACAACATTGACTCTCCACCTGGAAGCATGTAACATTTTCATTCTATTTTCCAAAGCAGCTTGTTCTATAGTTTCCTGTTCCCCCTGCTGAAACAATGGGCTATCTTTTTCAGAATTAATTCTGCAATTCCATCGCGCTCTGAGCATCTTGTTCAGCTTTCAAATTTTCATTTATTATTTTCAGCTAGCATTGTGGTGCATTATCCCTGAATTACTAATTTACTCTGACATGAGTTTTATTGAGGCTAGTGAGGTAAGTACATTAGTATTTAGTAAAGTTAACTATTAGTAGCCCTATGCTACACTACACTAACATGCTGTGCTATGCTAAATTCCAACTCCTTTCTTTGGTTTGTATGGTTGTCGTAAGTGTCTCACATCAGCGCTAAGCCACACACCTAATATGCAAAACCAGCATCATTTGTACACTATCGTTTTGAGTCTGAGGTGCCGTTAAAATACTGGCATGGTTCAAATTCACACTACTTATTCCTAAAGTCTCTATGCACACATCACCTGATGTAAAGGGTTAAGTAGCCAACTGATGGTGAAATGATACATTACATCGCTGAATGCTGTGGCCAGCATGCATCAGAGATATATTGACCAATTATAGTGCTGAGATGTGTTGGCGAGGTTGTCAATAAAAAAGGATACATGCACAAATGTCACTCTCAAATACAAGAGAATATTTCGAATTGTTTTCCTTTTTCAGATTTTGACTCCACCCATGAAAGTTAATCAAATTCAGCAAGTTGCCAATCCTGCACACTAACGGCAACTGGTGAAGTTTTATTAGCATTTTCATTTAGAAAACATGTATTTTGTAAAATGGGTTTGTCATAGAGCTCCAAAAAACTTGATTTTTGGGTTCATAAATCAAACCTGTCCATTTTCGTTTTTGAGATGTATCGTACCTGCCTAGCACTTATGCTGAGCTGTCAGATCTAACAGGCAGGCTCCAGATATTTACTTCATAAAAAATAAAAATGTACTGTTACAGTTGAGGCATGCCCACATATTCGGTCAGAATATTATAGTGGCATTTTGTAACCCTAAGTGGATTGGTATCTTTCTTAGTTGTGTAACCTCATCCCAGTTACTTCTATCTGGAACATTTTAAAGGTAAAGCACTTGGACATAGATTATTGCTCCGTAATGAACCTAAAATATTTCTAATCATCATAAATTTTAAGATCAGATGCAGTTATATGGAGAAATCATTGGCTGTGATTATGGATTTTACCCCTACTGCGGGGGTGGGCGTTGCTTGTAATTGCACGCCAGTCAGAGTCAAATTAAGCCCTAGCATACCGAGGGCATCAGCAAGTGCTGTGGGCTGTTAACGGCGATGGCTGCCCCCTACAGTGGGGATGAAAGCCATTCGCGTTCACGCCCACTGCTCCGGTCTGGCAGGTTAGTGGGGAGAGGGATGAGGTGGAAAAGGGGTTTGGATTGTTTTGGGGGTTGAGGGAGGCAACAGGGAGAGGCTCCTTGTTGACTCCCCACCTAAAAAATAAAAATGGTGCCATCCGGATAAGGTCCTCCGTTGACTGGAATAGCAAGCAGAGAATGTGTATTCTCTCTCACTTTAATCAACGCAGTTAAGAAATAGCAAAGAAGAGTGTGCTAGATTTGGAAGCAATCGGAGAACAATTAAAAAGATAGTTCTAATACAAGTACTCTGGAAAAAAATGTGAAGCAACACAAGCAGAAAGGGAGGTCTTTCTCACTACAGCAGAAAGGATAAACAGATTAAATAAAGACCTAAATAACTTTGAATGTGAAAATAGGGAGTTCTGATTGATCAGTAGAAGCAGAATTTAGGAATCACCAAGATGGGGTTTATACAGAGCAGAAGAGTTGATTTTAGATAGAGGCCAAAACAAAAAGGAATTATATATTAATTGTAGAACCTTACCCTAATTTACAAAAAGAATTATCAAAATTCAGAAATTAGCTTCTTTAGGTATTGGGCAAGATAGGAATATTCAGTTATGAGAAGAACAGAGAAAACCCAGCCTGAGAAACAGTGATAGTAAATACATAAAATGTTGAACTTTCTAACCAAGAAATGAAAGAATTGTTAGGGTTTATAGTTACAAAAGAAACATGGCCCTTCTGAATTTCCGTAACTGAAAAGGAAAAAGATGGTTAAAACAATTCATTGCAGAGAAAATCAACAGCAGTAAAAGAAATGCACAGGATTCAGGCAACCCCCGGTTGTTTGCCCTCCATAAACAGACATGTGTCTCAAAATTATTTGAGTGGAAAGTCCTAGGAGGAATGGACAAACTGCAGAAGTTAAAGCCTAAATGATCTCATCCTAACTCTAAGCACAAACAAGAGAACAACGTTGACTAAGTTAGCGAATATCAATGCAATAGTCAAGCATAGAGACAACCAGATCCCATGCAACATTAAGCCTCTGGGGGAAGGTGAGAAAAGGTAGAATTCCGTTGAGAAGGAAGGGCTGAAAATGGGACTTCTTGAAAATGTCCTGAGTCTGACGGAGGAAGGAGAGAAGTAATGCCCTAGGCCCATAGTTACATTGCGAGCGAAGCGAGGGGCTTAACGCAGTTCGCAGGGAATTACCTGTAATGGTAATGCCCTCCCTGCGAGGGACTTATTGCTATTGAGACCCCGGCCCATGAGAAGGGTTACTTAAAGCAATTATTATCATTTGCAAAATATAAAAAAATAGAAAAAAATGGATGCCAAGGAAGGGGAAAGGGGGGATGTTCTCCTTTCCATGACGGCCATTGAAAATATATATTTTTTAAAGTAAACAAACAAAATGGACACCATGGAAAGGGAGAAGGTACTACATGTAGTCCATTCTCGCTTTCCATGGCAGCAATTAAAACATTGAAAAAGTATTTAAAAAAATGTCTGCCATGGAAAGGAGAGCAGGAGAGCAGGGACTACCCGTAGTCCTTTCTTTCTTTTTTATGGCAGTGCTTTGCATATCGAGAGCAGACGCACTGAGGACAGAAGTGTTCCGAGAGCATATGCTGCCAAAAAGGAACCAACAAGAAGGTAAATGGGGGCAGGGGAAGGAAATCTATGGATGGGTGGAGGGGAAGAAGGTGGTGTCCAGCCATGAGAAAGGCCCGGAGCAGCTGGATTACCATGTGCTGATTCCCCCGTTCTGAACTTCCTCATTGGCTGGGAGGCTGCCACCCCCCTCCGCCGGATGCTAATGAAGGATATGATAGTCAGTTCAGAGATGAAACATGCTGTGAAAGGTAGCAGAAGTCTCTACTAAGAAAACAAAGGCTGAGGGCAAAGTGCATGGAACATTAAACGCAAATGGAGACTGAGTGTTTGAAAATCACAAACCCTTCCGTTCCAATATTTTACATGGCACCTAAATACCTAAAATTCATAAAAGTATGATAAATACTCCTCAGTGACCCATAATGTCAGGAGTTGAATTGTTGTTAAAATGTACAGTCTACTATTTGAAACCAATGATGACTAAAATACCCCACCCCATGACAGGCTTGGATACTTATCCTGTCTAATCCACTTAACTTATTACAGGGGAGTATCAGAGGTGGGGTTTGGGGAAGGCTTAAAATGGCTTGTAAGCCCCACCCCTTTCCATGATTCTGTCACATTCCTTATGCAGGTGGCAGTGTTCCCCTATTACTCTAGCCTTATTGGAAGCCTTTGGGTATTGATATACCTGAAGGTTTAGTGAGGTTGTTGGGACCAGAGGTAATACCTTTGTGGAGGGCTTTATTTACTGTAGCCATCCTGATGGCTCAGTGGGGATTTTATTAATAAAGCATCCGCAGTGGCCTTCATTCCTACATAGTATTCCCTGGTGGTTTAGTGGGTTTTCTATGAGCTTAGGCTCCAAAAGACCCTGTCTGCTGGAACTACACTCCAGTGGCTATCGGGCCAGTTTGGTATTGTTCCACAGGTTGCTGACATGCCGGGCCTTCTCTCTTCCTGCTGCAGCATCCTACTGGAATTTATGCCATTTTTGTCATAAAGTTTTCTTCGACAGGCTGCCTCCGCCAAATGGTGGCCTGTCCAGAAACGAAGTATGCACTTACTGCACATACGCGGAAGTGGAGGAAGACGGGCATGGAAGGTAAGGAGGGGGACTCAGGTTAGTTGTGTGTGTCTGTATATGTCTTTGTATGTAGGCTGTCTGAGAGTGACATGGGAAAGGTGGGTGGGGAGGAGGGAGAATAGAACAGGACGGAGAGCAGGCCATGGCTGTCAGGGGCATCCCCCACAGAACACAAGATAAGGAGTGGGTGGAGGAGATAATGAGGAATGCATGGGTGCCCCCTGCATAGGAGGAGGGTAGGGAGTATGCACGCAAGGGAAATAAAGTTTCCCTGCAGTGCCAAGATCGTAATCGATCAATATCGGCCTGCAGGGAAACATCATATAGAGCCTCATACTGTGTGTGGTGGTGCTCTTTGTGGCCCTGCTGCCGGCGTCTTCTGCTGTTTTCCTGACAGCGTCCTCCTATGGTGCTGATGCCTCCTCTGGTCTGCCTTTCCGAAGGTCCTCCTCGTCTGCGGTACATCCACTGGGGCTAAAGGAAAGCAGGGGCTGAGAGGGGTCCGGCCCTCACCCAGGCACCTTGGAAGGCTGTTGGGGAAGACACCAACTCAGACACTAATTAAATGGTTACCAGTTGGGTCAAGCTTGACTGCTGATGAATGGAATTACTCACTATCAGGTTTGGAGGCAGAGGCCTTCAGTGCAAGGACATGCGTACTGCATAAAAATCAAGTGGCTGAAGACACACTTGGTACGGACATGTTTATTGCAACAGTAACACATTTACATCTACAATTAAGCCACTAACTCTCAGAGCACTTGTTAGAAAGACCATTGGTAGTCCACAGTTTGATGTTACTGCTTGAAAAAAGAGATCCTAAGAAGATGTGTCTTGGGCTGTGAGGGGTCCATACTGGGTAAGAACGGCCATAAGGGTTAGCATGACCAAAGGCAGGCAATGGGTTGGTGGGTAAATACCTAAACACCACCCACAGGGTGTGTATCCCTGCTCACACCACATCTGCCTTCTTGCTGTACTCCACTGCAATAGTTTCAGCTTATAGGTGGCGCTTCCATGCCACCTAATTGCCAAAACTAAGAACAGCAGCCCCACAGAGGGTGAAGTTTTAGATGCAGGACACAGATGAGTTGCCACATGAAAGAGGTAGATATAGCTCAGCATAGACAGGGGAGTCACATCATCAGAATATAAAAGTACGGAAGCATGCAGTCAGAATGGAAGCAATGTAAAAGGTATGCATACCATTGCATAGAAGAGATAGTGAATATAAATTAGAAGGTATCTGAATGGTGCATTCATGCTAATAAAGACTGAGCTTAAAATAAAGCAAACGTTTTCAATCTGTTTTGATATTAGTCAGTGAAGAAACAAATTACTTTGTGGTGTTCAATATATTAAGGCCACTCCTTATTATACAAGAAGCAGCACTATAGCTAGTTAAACCACGAGTGAAACCTTTTTTGAAGATCATACACTGAGAACTAATTCACTGTTACATCCTGACAACTTAAAATGGTGAGAGAATGGACATTTCTGTGTGTTACGTACCACAAGGTTAAATGAATTGCCCAGGATCACATAACTTGGATATGAGGTGAAGCTGGGATGTGAGTCAATCTGCAATTTCTGCACTTGACACATTCATCCTAGTTCTTTTCATAGAGCAAGGTGCAATTGTGTGTGAATGTTTGAACTAAAATAATACAGTGTTTTGTAGAAGTGACTTGAAAAGTACGCAAATGACATAATAATCTGACTTGACAATGTTTAAAAACAAAAGCTTATAGAAGTATGTTATGATATGTTCCTATCATTCCGGAACAAAGTCAAAACCTGGCTATTCTCACAAACTAACTAACTATCACTATGCTCTATCGTGATTGCCGGACCCATTACCTTACTGACTACGCCCATAGCTTAAGCATGCCCTTCCTGTCTGCGGCTGAGTGCATTACTGTCCTAATACCGTCCTAAGCTATGTATCCCATGAATATTGTACGCTCTTGATTTGTATATTCCTGTATATTACCTTGTATATTTCTGTAAATACTATTGTAATTTCCATCTTTTTTTGTAACCATGTTGTTCCACTAGGAAAGCGCCCAGTTACTCTTGGGTTAGGTGCGCTATATAAGCAAATAAAACAAACCAACAAACAAATGGAAAATGATTTCAGCTTAGTGTTCTCCATCTTCAAAGCAAGTACAAAAGTACCAGAATATCAATTGGTGGGAGCTTAAAAGAGATCTAACCTCCGCCTTTCTAGTGTATTTTAAAGATGTAAATGCACCCAACACACAGACATGTTAACTGCTATTTATGATGTGCAGGGGTACCTTTGCAACTGTAGGAAAAAGGAACCCATTTCTAGTGCTAAACAAGCACAGTTGAAAATATTCCTGGTGACATTTGGTCAGCTTTCCCCTGCATATGACTCCTTCACTCAAATGGCCTGCATAAAAAGAAAGATCAGGCAGTGTTCTTAACAACGGCACCAGTATGTGAGAAGGCAAACCTTCTGATAGAAGGCAGCACACTAGCATACAGTGAGATAAAATGATTTTACCAGGATCACTGTATCACTTTGGATCCACACTCTCCAATGTGATTTAACTCTCCCGACTCACACTTTATGCCCTTTATTGGGGTAACTGCTAGTTTTTAAAACCCTTGTTTGGAGGAATCAAGCTCTAGACCTGCATCTTACTGATGCTATGTATGTTTCTTTTCAAAGCTTGTGCTGTCTGGTGAGGTACATTGTTTTGTAGTGAATTTGGCATTACTATCACAAAGATATATTTAGACGCACATTTATCAACCTCAGACATAGGAAAGGCTGAGCCTGCCTTGCTGGAATTTGGTAGTGTCATCTGGCATGTGAACTCATATCTTTGTAATGAATGTTTACAACACTGAGCTATCTTCTGAAATGTCATGGCATTCAAACTTATCAATCTGCATTTCAACTTTCAGTATTGCACATGATCAATATATTACCCATAGAAGAGTGAGAAGGCTACGGGCGTTGCAGAATATTGAACAGACAAACTGCAGCAGATTCTCAAAATTGCGTGCAAATGAAAAAAGCACAGAGAATGGCCTTTTTTCATTTGTGCTCATTTCAGAAATGCACAAGCCACCTTACTCTCAAAGGTGATTTGCGCATTTCAGGGATGACTGATCAGTACCACAAAGATGCGCTGCTCAGCCACTGCACGCACACAACACTAATACAGAACAGGCTCCAAGCCCCCATTAGAAGTTCTGTCACTTTGCAATGCTTTAAAAAATAAAAAAGGCATTTCTATCCTTGCTTTAAGGATAGAAATGCAAGTGGGAGAGCAGAGGTTGACACTGCTGCTCTCCCACTCCAGAGGAAATGAATGAAAGTTTCAGAAATGGACCTATCGTGCACAGGGCTTTCCCTGCTCCTGGTCTAACCGGCACAGTGGAAGATATTTCATATTTGCGCATTTGAAAGCGCATCCTATTTGTGGATTCGGGATGCTCATTGAAATGTACAAAAATGCCCCCTTATTTGTGCAAATGAGCAAATATAGTGGAAAAGGGCCTCTGAATGTGTGTATATAAGATGCGTACATTCATAGGCCCTTTGTGGATTAAAAAACAAAAACACAGGGGGTTTTACAGAAATCGTTGAACAGAACAGAATGTAGTTGTGAACAGCATTGGGGCGGCTTGCAAAGCACCATTAAACATCCAGGTATAATTTGTAAACACTGGGCACTGACTGCTTTGAATCAGGCAGCCGTGCATGTGGTCAGAGTTGGATCGTTTGGCCAGAGGAAGAGTATTACACACAATAGTATCTGGAAAGCCTACCTTTGGTTGTGTTCTCTTCAAAGGGGAAACCACCACACGATGCTGCTGTGTGGAGCGTAGAGACCTAGCAGGCGCTGATGATTTATCATGTTCATGACTAAACTAGGAGCCTCTACCATGAATGGATCAGAGAACCAGGGAGATTAACAAGAAGAATGTGTTCCACAGGCACCTATATGTATTTTCCTATCCAAGCAAACCTGGAAGCGAGAGGCCAAATGATATAAAACGTGTTAGGAATCGGACAGAACAGACACAAGGTGAAATAAACGAGAAAATAACGTGTTCAAGAACTCCAATGAATATTTCAAATGAATTATCTGTTTCGTTCAAAGCTTGCACAGTTATGTGTCATCAGACCACAAGATGGCAGTGCACACTCATAATTTCAGGTCAGAAATTAGATGCCTATTGGAGTCCAGCTAGATAACTTTTGCAAATGCAATATTTAATGAAATCACTTCCTTCTTTTCAAATCAGGACTAGACACCGTTGCTGGTCAATAAGTATTCTTAAAAGAGTATCAGAAAAATCTCATACGTCAATATGCTTTATGACAACTGAGATAGGAGTCTTTAACGCATGTAGATAGGTGTTGAACAATTGTGTTCGTGTTCCCAATTCGCCCTGTGTTAATGTGACTGGTCACTAATTGTAATGTAGATCGGCTTTTTAGAAAGTTGCCCATCCAACAGTTACGCATTCAATGTAATTCTCTTTGTAAACATGTTATGGGGGAAATCAAAGCAACGCCTGTAGTCGGAGACAGCATACCTCGCTACCAAGTGGTAACCCCAGGCGCTACAGGATCCTTCTCCCTGAAACTCTTACCCCCTCACAAGTAATGTATGTGGATACTAAGCCTGGGCCATATTGGAGTGATGGGACTTTCCCTTCAAAGTGTCGGTACTTCTCATCCACCTTCAGACTCAGAGACGTAGTGCAGTTTTCTCATTGTGTCTTTTATTCGATGACCAGTGCTGACATTGGGCTTGATCGTCCTGGATACGGGATCCGGCTAAACAAAACATTTCTGGATTCGGCTGAATCCATTTGTACTCTACATTTATTTCAGAAGGCTCGGGTTGCTTCCAGCTCTCCAGCAGTGAGGTGGGTTTATTAGGCCATGAGGCCAAGATTCGAACCATTGGGCCTCATTACACGGATGGTAAACCCTTACCGCCTTACTACGAGGTCCCTTTGTGGGACCCTACCTTAACGGCTGGTTTTACCAGCCGTTAAGGACGGGACCCGCAAAGGGACCTAGGAGGTAATTACAGTACCACAATATGCAGTACCGTAATTACCACCTTCCCCATTCCCATTGAGCCCTATGGGGGCAAAAAATGGGAATGGGGAAGGGCCATGGTGAATGGGGAATTACCGCCCCCACACACCTTGGAATAGGGCGTTAATTCCGCCATTCACCATGGCAGACTCGGTAAAAGACCGGCGGCAACCATGGCGCTAATAGCGCCATGGTTACCGTTGTCCGTGTAATGAGGCCCATTGTCTCTAGGATCAGGGGTGAGACACTTCCCCATAAGAACACTTAAGGGTCTGAGCAGAGCAAGAGACTTGTGAAAGCCCAAGTACCTCCTTTCACGTCTTAAAAGTGTGCCCATTTTATACTTTGCTAGCAACCTTAATCATCAACCCCGGTTGGTGATTGGTGGTTTCTCCCAGTACAAATAAATTAATGTCCAGCCCTGTCAATGACCTTATATCAACTTCACACTTATCTCCCAGTGTTTATAAAAAGGAGACAGCGCCACCAATGCCACTGGAGCAAAGCGTGAGCCTACGTTCTCTCTTCTTCCTTCCTGTCCTCTCCGGGCCCTCGCTTATGCCCCGCGACTCGGCTCTGCCCCCAAGCTCTGTGGTGACGTTGGGCACATCCTTAGGGTGATGTACAGAGGAGAAGCCATTCGCCACACAGATCATTTCAACCACTGTTAAAATGTGGAGAGGAAGTTACCCAGAGCACCGGATTTCAGCACTGTCTGCACTTATGTGCACCAAGCCTGCTTTTGACGGACCAAGTCTTTAGAATTTGCTAGCAACTGGCATAGCCAAGAGCATCATGCCAGTCTGACAGGCAGGGTGGATTGGCCCCTCAGCCTTTTGGCCCGCCCACAGGGAGTGGGGGCTGGTTTCTGGCTATGCCTGGGCCGGTTTGGAGAAAAAAAATCGATTTTTATTTCTTTCAAAAAGCATTTTATCCTTCTTAGGTGGATACATGAGTATTGGGTGATATTGTATGCATATTTGTTCTATACAATAACATATTATCATTTGGCCTTGGACATCTGCTTGGATTCCAAGTAATTTAGTGTACTTAGCTACAAAGCTATTTGATGCCACTTACTGTTTTGTCAAGGGGTGAACGGTCGTGTTTCATCGCTTCCCAGGATGTCACTTTGAGGTGGGGTCAAATGACATCACTTCCGGTGATGTCATCAGAGGTCAAGGGCCGTGATGCAAGGGGTGGCCCACTTTTATTTTGGGTGACTGGGCCTATTTCTTGTCCCAGTCCAACCCTGCTGACAGGGTACCACTAAGGGAGATTCAATTATATCTGCTAAAGGCTATGCTGCCATGGATTTAACTTATATCAATGCCATTTGCAGATTATAAATGTGCCAAATGTTTACCATTCTGCAATGCCTTGTCCTGCTCATTACCACCATCGCCAGTGGCAGATTTAAGAATAAGGGGACTTGTAGGGAAGAATCAAAATAAGGGTCCGGGATGGGTGGAATGTGAAGGTGGGTGAGGTAATGGGATTGGAGTTTGGGTGAACAGAGTTTTGGCGAAATGTGGGAATGTTTGGTGGCATATATTACCATCTGGTGGTAAATATTACCATCTGGCAATTTTTTGTAACATTTTCTCTCTTTAATTTCTGTTAGAATTGAGAACCTGACCACTGTGTCAACAGGCTGATGCGGCCATGACACCAGAGACTAATTATTCTCCATTGCATTAGCAGCAGAAACGGAGGGTTAAGCCTGTTATTCGGTAAGTATATTTTAATGCCAGCGTGTGAGCCTGTTCACCCTGTCTATGGTTTTGCAGAGGAAGAGGGGGAGGTTTTGAACAAAACCGCTTCACTCAGTGAAGCGCAGCAGAGTTCCAGCAGAGTCATGCTAGTCTGCGGTAGCCTGCGGGAGGCGGCGGTGAGCAAATTCTGTCCAGTGCAAGACGCTAAAAGATGCGCTACTATCCACCGGATCTCGGTGAGTGATCCGAAAGTGTGGTGTGTGTAGCAGCTTGCATTCAAATTCGAAACCAGCTTTATGTCTGCTATAAATGTTGCCCATTGAAGCCCTTTACAAACACTCCTTTAACTTGTGACCCAGTGTCTCTGTAACAGTGCCACCCACGAGCTATATTATATTGCACCTTGACTCTGGGGAAATATCTGGATGACGGCTATCACGTCTTTGTGCATTGTTGCCGGCTGGATTAAATCAGTTACCAGAACTGTAACTATGCTCTGTGAGGGATAGCTCGCTGTGAGTTGGAGTACTGTGTCTGCTCCTTATTCCTCTACCCTCTCACCTTCCTTAACGGGAGTTCCCAGTCAAAACGTGCAGAGCATTTAAAGCTTCATTGGAAATAATGCCTAAATTGCGGAGCGAAGGGCAGTGCCTGCCATAGGTAGAGGCGTCATTCGAGCGCCTCTTGTCTTTTAGAATAAAACGGGTGTGGCTATGGCACTACCATTGCCACCATCCCCTACTTGCACATCCACGCCCGTTTGTGACATCAGTGCTCTCCCACCACAAGAGGTACCAACAAAAAAAACATTGGGCCTCATTACAAGTATGGCGGTAAGGCAACAATGGCGCCAGTATCGCTACCAGCATCATTGATAACATTCCACCATACTACGAGTTCTGCTCACGGGTGCCCATAAGGGTACCGGTGTACGCCCCTCCCCATTCCCATTGAGCCCTATGGGGCTCAAATGGGAATGGGGATGTACCGGGCACAGCACCCGCGAAAGGGCAATTACCGGGTCTGGCTGGGCCGTATTAGCCCGGTAATTGCCCATTCGCGGGTGCTGGACGCGGAGGCGAGTTTGGAGGTGGCTTTGCCGGTTTTACCAGCAAGGCTACCTCCAACCTCTTAATGAGCCCCAATGAAGAGAAAAGTGGAAGACCACTTCCCACTCGTGCAGAAACCAGGCAAACCTTTGTCTGTGCCGCAGGATAGCGACCTGGAACAGTTGCCATTGACAACTGAGAATTAAATTCAGGTAAAAGCTATAAGGAACCAGCGAAGGAAATAACCAAAACACAGAGGATTGATTCACCTCCAACAAGTTAATCACTTCTAAATACCCCACCCATCTTCACAGAGGAAGATGATTCCTAACACCTATTCTGAAAGCTAACTCTGACTATCATCTCTTGGCTGATTGCTCGGTATATGAAAGGGATGTGAAAATGCCCCCACTTGGGCGGATTTTCCCCGAGTTTTTTCATCCTTATTCAGTTTTGCAATAATATTCATGAATAATTAAAGGGACATACTGCTTAACTTGATGAAATCGATTCCTCTTGTATAAGACTAGAAAGGCAATTCTTCGAGGTGCAGGGTGGAATCTTGGAGGGTAATACCCCCCACTCTGAAGGCCAATGAGAACTCGGACCAATCTAAAAAGATCAAAGGAGGAGAAAAGGGGAGTGATCACTGAGGCTAAATCTCGTGATTCTGTAGTTCTGCGGAACATTGGAAATGGAACTATGAAAAAAATACGAAGCCAGTGGTGTTCCAGATGTTTAACAAAGGAAAACAGCTACAAGAAGTAACAGAAAGTAATGACATAGGTGAAAATAACTACTGTGAGGTACCATTGACCAGAAAAGGAAGGAAGAAATATGTGAAAAAGCAAAAGGATGGCCTAAGCTCCTCTTAGAAATGTCTTCGTGAAATATGGTCGAACAACAACTCAGGCATGCAACCAGCTGGTACGAAGGGAAATAACAACTTTAAACCAACAAAGGTGATGAATAAACCGTCAATGAGTAAAGGTCCTGGAGCAGAGGATAAAGATCGACTATAACGGGAGGTGGCCAGGGATTGTGAGAGCCTGCCTCGAGACTCACCAGTCTCTATAATTACTGTTGGGGATGAGTCCTCCAGTGATGATGCAGATGATTCATATCAGAAGACCTCAACCCCAAAAATTATAGAAAACCCAAGGAAGTGTCAGGAGTGGGGTTGGGCTAGGTATGGTCTGGCAGTTGACTGAAACACATGTACCCAATTGGGGAGCCTCTTGGCTATAAGATTAATCAAATATTAAAGAACAATAAGTTAAACGTTGAATGCCAGACTAGTAACGTAAAAGGTGGCCACACGCCAAAATCCAGTTAGAAGGATATAGGAACGAATGTGATGAGATCAACTCTTGGGGGTGTGAAAGATGTTTGGGGTGGCTCAAGGTGGTGATCATACGAGCAACAGGAAAGACTGGCAACAAGCAGAGCCTCGAGAGAACCGGCCCGACCTGGGAAAGGGTGAAGTGATGGAAGGGCTGGGTGACGGGCAATTTAAACTGGAGTATTTGTTTGAGAGAGGGGTTCCTGGAAACCTAAATAGATCTACAATATTTTCCCTGTTTTATGAGATCCCTAATCTCTGTTTGGTCACTACCAAAGACATAGAAGTTGTGGAATGTTTTGATCCAACTAGAAATGACTGAGTCATATTGGAGATACCATCTTGAATTGTCAAGGAAATCCTCCTTAAAGAGGTGAATCGTCTGAGACAGTATGGTTATGATCTTACTCCATTTAAATAACCCAACTCATCTGAAAGAAAACAAACAGGGAATAGGAGGCATGCCTGGTTACAAAATAAGGGCCCAGGGGTAGGCCAAAATAACATGCAGTACACAAATAGACACGATGTAGGGGCCTGGAGCTGTATTTCATAAAATGCACGGGTACATAAAGAGTTGATGTGTAATGAGGATCCATTTCTAAGAGCACATGAGTTACCTATTCTGTAGGAAGTATGGCTGACTGCTTGCCCGGTGATAGACAGCTACCACATTGCATTTCAGAAAGCAACAACGGGACCACTAGGCCAACCATCTGGGGGCCTTTTTACAGCGGTCTGAACTGACGCAATATGAGCAAGGGCTTGGGGGGGGTGTGGAGTGAATTTTGGGAGGAGTGGAACTTACATATGTTAAATGACCGACTACTTGGTCAAATGAACAGACTATGCCACTTCTTGATTATGTCTTTACCTCGAGTGCTCTGTTCTAGAATTCTACACGTTTTTGAGGGATGGAAACCCCGCTCAGTAATCATAGCATGCTGGTTGCCAATTTTAAGATAAATGGAAGTCTGATCCCCAGGGCTTTAGTAAGGCCAGTTACAGTAAATTGTCGCTGTAACCCGGTCAGATGGAATGAGTATAACATAAAGATCATCGATGATGAGATGAAACGTACCTTTATCCCATCTAATTTAGAAATGGCAGTCAAAGGTGTAATGGGTAAAGATGCATCTGGGAACTAGCAATTCCAGTTGGGATAAATAAAAGTACCGCTCACAGTCTCAAACCCATTTGTAACAGAAACAAAGAAAATGCAATATTTGTATACCATCAAATGTTAATTATTTTGTCTATTTCCTGACCATGTACACCTCCTCAATTTACCAATTTGAGAATCTTCATGCCAATGAAGGGACTTGTACCTGCAACCTTGCCATATATAAACTTACTCAGTAACCACTGGGCATCCTTTCAGAAAGCATAGCTTTTTACATTATAACATGGCTGTCAAAGTTGCAACGCATGAAGGTGCATCTGCCAGTTGGGATAAACAAAGGTGTTGGTCCCTCTCTCTAAGACATTTATAATGGAAACAATGATAAAAACATTTTTTTTTAGAATGATAAAAACATGAACATTTATAAACATTACCTATTTCCTCCTAAAGCATAGCTCAATTTATAACTCTGAAATTTCACGTCAATGAGGGAACTGAAGCCTGCCCCCTTGCCATTTGTAAACCCATACTCTAGCCTCTAATTCACTGGGCCTCCCTTCAATAAGCTTAGCTTTTTGCATTATGAAATGGTGATCAGAGGTGTAATAAATGAAGAGGCATCTGGGAACTAGCAATGCCGGCTGTGAAATTGTCATATCTGTACCCATTCCTTAACCTCTGAACCACTGGGCCACTCTAAAGAATGCACAGCTTTTCACATTATGACATGTCTGTCCAAGGTGGAATTGATGAAGATGCATCTTTGATCTAGCAATGCTAGTTCGGAGAAACAAAGGTGCTGGGTTTTATATCTGAGCCATTAGTAACGGAAATGGTGCCTATTTCTTTCCAATACACAACAGTGGGAGAAACCTGTGCTCTAACCTCTGGGCCACTAGGCCTTGCTTCTAAAAGCATAGCTTTTTGCATTATGACATTGCCGTCAAAGGTGTAATGGATGAAGATGCATCTGGCAAATAGCCATGCGAGTTGGGATGAAAAAAAGGTGCTGGTCTCTCTCTCTCTCTGGGCCACTTATAATTTAAATAAAGATAAAACAATATTTGTGTAACAGAAATAAACATTCAGCCTATTTCCCCAAATGCATAGCTTAATTTATCAGTTACAGAACTGTAATCTCAATGAAGAGGCTAAGGCTATGCTGTAACCTCTGACCCACTTGAACACTGTTCGTGCATCCTATCGTTTTACATTATGAAATGGCAGTCATAGGTGTAATGGATGAATATGCAGCTGGGAATGAGCAATGCTGGTTGGGATAAACAAAGGTGCTGTCTCTCTCTCTCTAGCCATTTGTAATGGAAGTTAAGATAAAACATTATTTTTATAGGAAAAACTAAAGAAAAACTGAAGTAAAAAAGGAAAACATTACAATGCTACCTTTTTACTCCCAAGCCACATTTCAACCTACCAATTTGAGCGTGTGCTTACCAACGACTCGAATCTACAACGCTGCCACTGGTTAACGCGTACGCGAACCGGCTTGCTTCTGAAAGCATAGCTTTTTGTATTATGACATAGCTGTCGAAGCTGTAATAGATGAAGATGCATCTGGGAACTAGCTGTGGTCAGACTGTGGCATAAAATTGGTCAAGGCACCAATCAAAAACTGGTCCACAATCACAGATTGCAATTCATTACTATCTCAATCATACTATTTGAGTAATATTCAAGGGGGTGTATTTGGTAAAATAAGTTGAAAATAATGTATTTGAAAATATATTTCATAGTAACATTGGTTAAAACTAGTATAGTAAGGTATGAAACTTGCCCACTCTTGCCAGAAAAGTGATCCGATCTGTCAAAAAAGAAAAACGGTCCCATCCTAGGCTCGTGCTCTTAGGGCATTGCCTCATTGCCCTAAAGGTCAGGCCGAGCCTGTGCACACAATTAATATACAGATGGCAAGTGTCACTGTCTTAATCATCACCCACTGCTGTGCCTTTTTTCCTGTCTGAAAGCAGTTTCATGATAATGCACAACATGAACCTGCCAGCTAACATGGCCACCCACAGAGAGCAACGTATATGCCTCTTAGGTGTTATGTTCCACATGTGCACACACAGGCTGACAGCTGAGGGTGTCCACAGAGTGTATGCAGCAAGGAAATGGTGGGGCATGGAGGTGAGTGTGGAGAGGGAAACCCTGGGGAATGATGCAAACGGAATACCTTTGGTATGATGCATGCAGAGGCGATATGTGGGAAATTAATTATTCAGATGAGATACCTGGGAAATGGTGGGGGTTGTATGTAGAGACAGTACCTGGGAAATGTTGGCAGGCAAGATGGAGATGCAAAGTGCACAGCACATCTGTCTACACAATTGCAAGTATGCCCACACAGCCCATCAAACCATCCATATTTAATGAAAAGATGACTTCTCCAATATTGTGCTGTGGCATGTTCTTTGCATCCATCATCAAAGGTGAAACATGCAAACCCCGTCCTGCCATTGCTACATTACAGTACATTGTGACCCCACATAACTCATGGGAGAAAAGCAACAATGAAGCACATATGTATTGCAGATACCCACATGAGATGGACTTCTTGTTCCTCAAGGCATTTTTCTGCTGCCTGCAACGAGGAGGCACAACTTTAACACACACTAAAAGGTGGGCGACATCAACAGGAGGAGATATGTACCCGGGCTTAGCACGGGAGAACTTGCAGAATGGCAGCTATGATGAAGACGAGGAAGTGGCGCATATTGGACATGCGGAACGTAAGGAGTATGATGATAAAGAACAGGAATGAATGGAGCATTTCTTCTGAACCCTGGGCTAGCTGAAACCTATGCCAGGACAGTAAGACTTCTGTTTTCCTTACAAGAGTATACCTTAGAACATGTGCATGTAGGATGCCTGACCCTGCCTAGCACCTTTTGGGAAAGGTGTACAGGGCAGGTCTCTCATCATGCAAAGTAATAGGGCATGAGAGATACACAAACCCTAGCAGATATTGATGACTTCCATGGTGGTGCTTAATGCAATGTGGGTTGAGGAATGACCACGGCTGCCATGTAATGCTTGTGTGAGTACAATGAGTAAAATGTTGCATGTGCCATGAAATGCCACATGACCATTGTGTGTGAAACAGTGCAAATGGAATAACACTAATGGGGTGTCCTCTGTCATTACTGCATTGTGTGACGATTGTGAAAGGCAATGCATGGGTTGCCATGCATTGTGCTGTGGTCTTGGTCAGGATTGTGGCAGAAACCTATTCACCTGTGGGGATCTTCTGTAATATTTCCTCTGACACCTCAACAGGTGCAGGGCTGCTGTATGTGGTGTTTGTCTCCTCAGAGAGACTTGCACTCAGTTCAGGGCCCTTGCACTCCCCTTTCTTGTTGACTCCTTTGCCCACAGAGCTTTGCTAACCAGACATTGTCATGGTTCATTTGTATATTGCTACAGTTGATGTGCGAGTGGTTGTGGTGCCTGCAGAGTAAGTTATGGTTCTGGGGCATTGGTCCAAAAGATGGCCTTTCAGTTGATGGTCTTTCTGATATGGATGTTGCCTCCTCCTCACTGTGGGAGTCTTGTCTGAGGGACATGGAATGGTTCACATTACAATAAATGATGCAAGTTGATGCATGCATTCACTTGATCAAGTGTGACAGTGACAGCTGTCTATTGATATCATATGATATGATACGATATGATATGATATGATGTGATATGATATGGCATTTGTAACGCGCCTATACACAAGTGTTTCAAGGCGCGACGAGGCAGGGGGGGAACAAGAGGAGACAGACAACGATCCTACTAGGCCAGGTGTCATTCAGATCGCGCAAGTGCAAAGGGTAGAGGGGAAAGGAAAAGTGCAAGGGGAAAGGGAGAGGGGAAAGTGCAGTACAAGGTTATTAGCATACAGCATACAGGATAAATAACAAGGGCCAGCTGATGGCAAGTGCGAAGTAAGTGCAGACAAGTGCTGGGGAGGGGGGTTGTAGGGATACAGACACAGTCCCGTAGTGCAGGGGTTGCCATGGAGGCAGTGCAGGGGAGCGTGGCTGGGCCAAGGACCGAGAACGGTGAGTGGCCCAGTTGCAGATTCAATGCAGTTTCAGTAGTATTAGCAGGGGAGAGAGGGAGAGAAAGCAGAGGCAAAGAGGAAGGCTTTGAGGTGCTTCCGGAACCGGAGGTGGTTCTCCTCAAGTTTCAGGGAGGCAGGAAGGCTGTTCCAGAGGGAGGACCCTGCAGCGGAGAGAGATCTGCCCCCAACTCGATGTTTGGAGAAGCGACTGACCCTGAGGGAGTTGGAGGCGCATGAGCGAAGAGCTCGAGAAGGAAGATATTTAGGAAGAGAGAGTTGAAGGTATTTTGGCCCAAGGCCCCAGATGGATGACAATGCAGAGGGTTTTGAACTTGATCCTCGCAGTCACTGGGAGCCAGTGCAGTGATTTCAGTCCTGGAGAGATACGGTCCCTGGGCTTGAGGCCAAGGACAAGTCTCGCAGTCCTGTTCTGGATGAGTTGCAAAGGGCGGAGAGTAGAGGCGGGCAGATTTAGATAGAGGCTGTTACAGTAGTCTAGCTTCGAGAGAACCAGGGCTCTAGAGACAGTGAGCTTCTGGGGGAAGGAGAGGAAAGGAAGGATACCTCTGAGGAGGTGTAGCTGGTAGTGTGACTTCTTAGAGATGTCGGATATGTGAGGAGAGAAGGAGAGTGTGGAGTCGAAGATGACCCCAAGGTTTTTAGCCTTGCAGGTAGGAGCAGGAAGTGGGCCCAGAGAGGCCGGCCAGAGAGCTGCAGGGAAGGAGGGAGTGGGTGTGCCGATGAGTAGAATCTCAGTCTTACTGGCATTAAGGCAGAGGTCGTTGGCGGCACACCATTCCTGGATAGCAGAAAGACAGTCGGAGATGAGGGAAGGAGAAGAGGAGGTCGAGGGTAGCCTGAAAATGAGCTGGGTATCATCCGCATAGCACTGAAAGTTGGGGCAGAGAGCGGCGATGCGGTGGGCGAGAAGTGCCAAATACTGGTTGAACAGCCAGGGAGAGAGGTTAGATCCCTGGGGGACACCACAGGTAGAGAAAAAGATATCCGAAAGGAAAGACCTCAGTTGGACCTGCGAGGGTCGATTGGAGAGGAAAGAGGTCAGGCACGCAAAGCCTGACCAGTGCTACCCAGGGTATCACGGAGACGGTTGAGCAGGATGGTATGGTTGACAGTATCAAAGGCAGAAGAGAGATCAAGCAAAATGAGAACACATGGAATGTTAGAGTCAAGGTTCGAGAGCAGGTCCTCCCGGATGTTCAGGAGAGCAGTTTCCGTGCTTCTGGCAGCTCTGAAGCCAGACTGATGGTCATGAAGACTACCAACAGATTCAGCATGGAGATTAAACTGGGAGATGGCCAGTTTCTCAAGGAGTTTGCCCAGGAAGGGAGTGATAGAGATTGGGCGATAGTTGGCTGGGCAGGAAGGGTCGGAAGAGGGTTTCTTAAGAAGGGGGTGCACAAGGGAGTGCTTGAGAGGGGATGGGAAGACTTCAGAGGCGAAGGAGTGATTGCAGAAGTCAGCAAGGGCAGGAGCCAAGGAGTCGATGTGGTCCTTGATAGTCTTGGAGGAACAAGGGTGGACCTGTTTTGACGAGACTTTCATAGATCGGACTTGTCTTGAAACCTCGTCAGCAGAAAAAAGGGGAAAGGCAGAGAAGGAGAGAGGAGGGGTGGCTGTAGAAGGGCCAGAGCTAGGGCAGAGAATAGAGGGGGTAGGTGATAGGAGGAGAGTGAGGACAGGATGTCCTGCGTTTTTTAAATGAAGTGAGAGGCCAGTGCCGTGCAGAGGGCCTGGGAGGGGACAGGAGAGGTAGAGACTGCAGCAGGGTTGGCCAGCTCCTTGTAGATTTTAAAGAGTTAGGCCGAATTGTTAGATTCCGCAGAGATGCGGGCTTGGATAAGGGCTCCCTTCTTGGTGAGAACGGAGAGCCGGTATTGCCTTTGGAGCAGGCGATAGGCCAGTTTGTCAGAGGATGAACATGAAGCACGCCATTTCCTCTCTGCAACCCTGCACTTGCGTTTGAAGGTGACGAGATCCGAGTCATACCAGGAGTTACATTTGGCTTTGGGCTTCAGGCGGATTCTCATGACAGGGGCAAGGATATCAAGAGTATCAGATATAGCAGAGTGGAGAGGGCTGTGCCAGGGTGGGAGTCAGCCGAAGGGGGCTGAGGGGGCGAGAAGGTGGCAGCGAAAGCCTCAACTGACACGCACTTCATGGGTCGGATGACGGAGAAGGAGGTGGCAATGATGGGGGTGGCTTTGCCTGTGGGGTAGGGAGGGTGAGGTGGGAGGAGAGGAGAAAGTGATCACTCCAGTAGAGAGGAGTGGAGAGAGGGAAAGAGAGGGGAAGGTCAGAGGAGATCAGGGCATCAAGAGTGTGCCCTGCAGAATGAGTCGGCCCAGACGGGAGAATAGAGAGTGAGAGCGAGTCGCAGAGGTCGCAAAAGATTCCAGAGGGGGGACAGGAGGCATCCAGGTGGATGTTGAAGTCTCCAAGAAAGAGGAGTTGAGTGGTTGAGGACAGGAGTGAGGAGGAGAGGTCCGCCCACTCGGAGAGGAAGGAGGAAATTTGACCAGGTGGCCGATAGATAGTAGCCACGGTAAGGGAATGGCTAGGAGAGAGAGAGTCGGCAGACAAGACATTCAAAAGAGGAGTAGGTCTGCGTGGGAGTAACAGTGGCAGGAATCCACTCAGGGAAGATAAGGGCCACACCCCCCCAGCACGGTTGGGCCTGGGCACGGAGAGGATCTTGTAACCATCATGAGGGTGATGATGGTGAGTCAGGCACTCCTTAGATTTCCAAACCAATTATATTAAATTATATCGATATAGTGTTTCCAGCTTGGGGCGCAAACCCACTGAAACAGGTGCCTCCATGATATGGCACCTAAAAGACCATAGAGGGAAAAGACCTTGGCCGTGTGGCCAGCGGTGCAGCCCGCGCCCCTGGCCACAGGGCCCACGTCTTTTCTCTCTTGTGACAGCTGTCTAACCTCACTGTCCAGCATATCAGGAATGCCTAGTGGATGAATGCCATCTGTCTGTCTATGGGCCCTTGTTAATACCTCTGTGTGCTTTGTGACGTGTATGATTCTTCTCTGGACATGTATAGTGACTATTCAAGTGGAGTGGGAAGTGCTTTCTCCCCCTGGTATATATGCAGACATGAGGTTGAGGGTGGCTTTTTGTTTTGGTTTGAACCACAGTGTTAGCTACACAGCAAATTACTAGAAGACTAGTAACATGTGCTCCCTCCCATATGTCCTTGACATATACCACATAGAACAAGATGGCATAACATAGCATAGCTCCATCTTAACATTGCCCATTGAGAGCAAGTGTGGTAATTATCATGAGCTGCTATGCTCTGCTAAATAATTCTAAAATGTCTGAAATTATTATATGCTTTGTTACATTTCAGAAACTCAACCTCCAAATCTCCAAACGCCAAAGAAATGCACAAAGTGTGTACATATGCATTGAATTATATATAGGTAGATTGACCCAAGCTAGCAAGCAAATGAACACTGTACAAAAAAGTGGGTGAATGTAGTTAGGGAAAGACAATGAGGGCCTTGGGAACGTAAGGGGTGAGAGGAGGAAATTACATCGTAAATGTATTTATGATTCAATTGTTAAGAGCATGAATAGAATATGATCTGATGCTTTATAAGTCCTCCATTCAGTATCAATGTAGTATAAATACAACATAAAGTATTAGAATTCAGAAAGTTCAAATAGTAGAATAGGTCATTTCAGCTTAATAGACACATATGCCATTGCTCCACCCAGTAGCCATCGCTAGAAGCTCATCTCCAATTTAGAGCCACTGCGTAATGCATTTTGGGTATGCAAGCTAACTCACTAACATTGATTTTCCTGCATCCTTCAGAGCTTTCTCTCTTGGGTGGAAAAACCGATGTGAGGCAAAGACAATTTTCTGTAGCAAAAAGTGGAGTGTGTAAGTGTGTGAGATCCCCATTTGTGTGGATCATCACTGCAGATGAGACAAACAGCCAGAGTCCTACAAGTTCATCAGGAATGTAATGCTTATGCTGGAGAGCCTTTCACGGCTGACATTTGAAAGAACGACATAAAACAGGATACAAAGGGCATGCATCTGAGACTTTTCAGCAATAAGATTCTCAATTGGAAAATCAGAAAGGAAAGCAAATAGAGTATGGGGGTCACTTTCCAAATTCTGAACAGAAATACCCTTTAATATATTATAATGGTCCAGTTATAAGATATTAGCAACTAGCTCGTACAAAGCAGTCAATCAGAAGTGGGGTTGAGCGAAATTGAATAATTTCACCTTCACACTTAGTGAGGAATTTCCACAAAACATTGCAACATTCATGTAATAGCAAGATTTTTCACAGGCACCGTCAAATGATGCAAATCACAAACTTCTATAACTAATGCAATTGCACTAACTCCTTCCAAGGAAGAGGGTGTACAGAAACATTCCTGGCAACAATATTGGCTGAAATTATTACTCACAAACCAAGTACTTCCAGGTTCGAAAAGGACGATAGAGATGTCCTGCCATGCAATTTAGGGAGCAGGCTATCTTGTACACAAGTTCCACTTCCTGTTACTCTTTTATGACTTGCCCGGGAATTATTTTTGACAGCATCCTTGTGTCTTGAAGAATCTAGCTGCATCCTTTGCTCTGCTGTGTGATCAGCACATGTGTTTCATACGAAAACACAGGTAATTAATAATTACATTTATAAGAATGAATTAGTTGTGATTTGGTTAACCTTTCTTTACATATTTTTGGGATGGAAGAACATTTCCAAAAAGGATGCAAATATGCATGTTTTCTTTTCTGCTAAATGTATTTTTTAGCAGAAATAAAGTTTAGCAAATGTTGTTATGTTTGTTTTGTTTTGACTAAATGTACTCTAGCTGATAATAAACTTCACAAATGGAGGAATGCTTCTCTAACCAACTGTATTTTTCTGGACATTCTGCACATGAACTTCACATGTGTATGTGTGCACGATGATTTTTAGCATTAATGAAAATTAGCAGGAAACTTGATCCGAGAAATGGTGTGGGCAAACAAACATCAGTGTGAACATAGTACCATAAAAACAGGAAACTTTGCAACTTTGCATAGTTCCAAAGTCAGAAACGTTGCACAATTAGATCAGTGGAATAAAATATTTGCACACCTCTAGTCAGAACATGGAATACATCTGGAGGGACCTTTAGAGTATTCTAAAAGCTGCTCCTACCTGCACCTCCTGAACCCATTCACTGCACATATTTAAAAAAAATATACTTACGCTCAGGCCATTCTCCTTCCGCATCTTGTGCTCCTGCATTCCCCCTCATTTGCCATGCCTTGACAAACATGACAACATAAAGTATACTCTGCGGGTTATTAGGAGTTTGCCGGTCCAGAAAAAGTACCAGTGTTTCCACAAACTGGGATATTTCTGGACCGGCATACTCCATGTTTGCCGGTGGGAGTTGACTGACTTACCTCCAGCCAAGAGCTGAAGGTAAATCAGACCCCACTGTCAAAAAACAGCCGGTATTTCCTGCGCGGTGTTACTGGTGCAGGAAATAGAGGCAATCTCCTCCATGCAGTCCTGCGGGACTGAATGGATTGGGGATTTACCGGTATTCCCACAGCCGGTAATTCCAGTATATCAGGCAGCAAGAACGGTAATACCGTTTGCCAGTATCCCACTGCAATTACCTCTATCTCTTATGAATGACCTTGCTTTCTTTTCTTTCATGGTGGCCATGTTTGATTTCATTTTGATATACTCTTCATGCTTAGAGTGTTTCTAATAGTGGCATAAAGGAATACATCAAATGTGTCCCCTTTCGACATTAGCACCCTGGGTATTTCGAGGTGGGGTGCTAGTAGCAAATATTACTATGTTATTTGGCTGCACCTGCTGATAATATAGCCGCAGACTCCAGTTAAAGGTGTGGTCCACTTCCAATGCCATTATTGCTTAACCATACTCAAATAGACATTAATGAATCCGTCTCCTGAATGCACATGGAAGCCTCTTGTCCATGCTGCCCCCTTACCTCTACCTATTGGGGAGCAAGCAGACATTGCTGTCAGCAAGCAGTGACAAGACCATAACAATGCCCACCAACTATGCTCTCCCGGTCCCTTTTTGGACCATGTCAGGGATCACTGGGAGGGCAAGCACCAGCAGAGATGGTTTTACCTAACAATACATACCTCACCCACTCAATGGTACCAATTGTGCCCAGCTATCTCCAGGTGGAATAAGATATGTGATGGGTGTAATTCTGCAGACCAGTCTGGCAGCCTGACTCAGCTTGATCACAACTTCAAATAAACATACTAACTGGAACAAAGCCTCCCCCTAAAAGACATGGGAAATAAAATTAGCATTTTCATTACTCATAACACTCAAGGAAGTAGGGCCACATGATGAATGGGCTAGAACACTATACTATCTCTATATATAAATTAAGTAGAACCTCTCTTAGTTTGTTCCTTATACAATTCATCACCGTTCCACCAATCTGCACTAAATTGTGCATAGTTACCTTTTAGGACCCTCCGGACATTACTGGCTACATGGCATTTGGACACGACACTCATTTCTACGTATTTCATCTCCTTCACACTTGAGAAAGTTGCCTGAAATCAGCGAAACATCAATGTGGTCGTAGAAGGACTGGACAAAGCTCATTTTAAGCATCTCAACATGAGGAACAAAACTGAAAGGTCCTTTGGAAACCATATTTCAAGGCACTAGGGTGCACCATTTCTGAAATATATGCACCATAGCGCACTGCACCAGGGTGAGGCGGCAGGTGGGGAGAGCGCACAGAAGGTGCCAGTATGCTGCAGCACACCATCTCTCGTCTCCCCTTCGCGTCTGATCTGGGGAACGTCAGCCAGCCACACGCGTCCGTTCTGAGTGCTGTTTACTTCAGAGTGTAAAGCACATCCAGCGATAAGCGACTTGGAACAGCAACCTACACGATCATTAATTTTCAACAATTGATGAGAATGTTATCATGTCTGTCTACAGAACCTGTGCAGAGTATGTGTACTTTTTGCTGGTACTATATAATATTCATTACACAGGAGGAGGCTTCAGTTTGCAATGAGTGCGCAGTCACACTGGAAGTAGTACCAATAATCACATCATATTTTTCCTCCTTGTTTTAACAGATGCACATTTGCCTTTTTTCCATCCCCACTTATGATTGTAATTGCCCCACCAGCATTGGGGGCTAGGTGTGGAACTCATGCTACTGTCAGACAGCTTTGTATCCCTAGCAACAACGTAAACGTTCAAGGAGCAGATCCTATCATGAGGTACTCACCCTCCTAAATACGTTATTTTAATGATTATTTCAAATGTTTATTTTTATTAAAGCAATGCAAAATTGAGTTGCATTAGGTCCTGGTTTTATTCATATTCAGAAAAGAAATGTTAAACACTATATGTCTGAAAAAGTATGTAGTCGAAGCTCAAGGAATCGGGAATTACATTAAGTAACATAAAATACTTCGGGGGTGTTGGTGACGTTGATTGAGATTTCTTCGTAAATGGTAGAGTCATTAGAATCATAGCAGACACCCTTATCAGCTGAATAGGACACAGAAATTAACTATGGAAGTAAGCTAATATCAATGGAGTAAAATCTTGAAAGATTATGAAGAGACAGCGGTGAAGGATAAACAATATTTCACACAATATACAGTCAATTACATGGTTAAAAAGATTTCACAATAAATGTTGTCAGTTAGAGAAAGTTGTAAGTAGTCTTCTGCAGGCAATAATAGAATGTGAGGACTCAAGCATATTGTGACCAAGGTCCAGAAAGGAATACATTATTTTGCTAACCCACACAGATATAGTTTCCCATGAAAATGATCTACTTGGGCGTTGATAAATAAAAAGAAGAAAACAGGATTGGAAGAAAATTGCTGGTAAGTGAAACCCTCACAAGTGCTGAGGGTGCGTACTTTCATCCAGCTTGCTTAAAAATGTATCATAGCCCAAAAACGTATCATGCCAGTGCCCCGACAATAGGTTATGGGGAATTATTTCGGAGGTAAAGCTGCAGAAATTACAGGTTGGTAAAATGAAGTAATCTGTATAATGAGAAAAGAAAAGTCATTGTTGCCAATTTGATGCACAAAAGAGATGTATTCTAGACAAACATAAAGTAATTACTCTTTCAAGCCCCTTACTACAAGCAGATAGCCTTTCCCCAGCATACACTTTCCTTATGTCACAGGATACCCCCTTCTTACCTGTCTGTTTTGTTTGTTCGAGTTCTTCGATGAAGTCTTCTTTCGCACAGTTCTGGTCTTTTATAACCATGTGCGTGGGTCCTCGCGTTCCAGCGTGCGATTTGCGTCCCGTCTCCAGGGAGCGTTCAGATGTCTGGGAAAAAAGTCCAGGAAATGGCGAGGAGCGCAGTCGGAAGGTGAGTGCGAAGGAGATCCAGGAATGCAAGGTGAGAACAAAAAGGGGAGGATGAAGGAGGAGGAAAATTAGGGGACCGAGAACCAGGAATCAGTGGAATTCTCTGTATGAACTACGGCAGCACACGTCTGACTACTGCAAGCGGTAGCGTTGAGATGCGCAGGGCCGCGGGGGCATGTCGAAAGAGGGTAAAACAGGCCTCAGAGGACCAGTCTGCTTCCTTGGCCATTTGCTTAAAGCGTGTTACATAGGTAAGCATATCCTGGGATCCTTGTTGGAAGTCCAATAAGCATTCTTGGGCACTATAAACCTGTTCTGAGTGGTCAAACATGGTCTTTCGTGCCCATACGAAACCATCATAGTAATCCAGGAGGGCATCACCTGAATTAACTAAGGGTGTTGCCCAAGTTAATGCATTCCCGGAAAGATGTGAAATCATAAAGCCCACCTTTGCCCTGGAGGTGGAGAAGTAGTAGGGCTTAAAGGTAAAGTGTACTAAACATGAATCGAGGAAGCCACAAAGGTTCTTTGATGAGCCATCATATTTATCCACTACTCCGCCCAGCAATACGCTTTCTTTGGTCGCGGAATCACGTGACAGGACTAGTTGTTTTAATGCGGCATTCTTGGTTTTAAGATTCTGAACTTCTGTTGTTAACTCATGCATGCCGCGCATGAGGTCTTTAACTGCAGCCTCCATGTCTGTATCTGTAACAATTCGTTGGCGTCTCAATCTGTCACAGGTTTCCCCCCTTCTCACCTGTCTGTGTTGTTTGTTCGAGTTCTTCGATGTAGTCTTCTTTCGCACAGTTTGGGTCTTTTATAACCCTGTGCGTGGGTCCTCGGGTTCCAGCGTGCAATTTGCGTCCTGTCTCCAGGGAGCGTTCAGATGTCTGGGAAAAAAGTCCAGGAAATGGCGAGGAGTGCACTCGGAAGGTGAGTGCGAAGGAGATCCAGGAATGCAAGGTGAGATCAAAAAGGGGAGGATGAAGGAGGAGGAAAATTAGGGGACTGAGAACCAGGAATCAGTGGAATTCTCTGTATGAACTACGGCAGCACACGTCTGACTACTGCAAGCGGTAGCGTTGAGATGCGCAGGGCCGCGGGGGCATGTCTGCTTTGTAGAATGCTGAGTTCAGTCCCCTATGGGTCAGGGACCATGAAGTCCAGAAGGGACGCATCCGGTGGTTCATGACACCTTAGCGCTTTCTTACCCCCTTTGTTAGGAGTTCCGGATCCTTCTATTACCTCCTCAGTAACAACGTACAAGGTTCCACTTACGTTTGCCAGATACCCTTGACCTACTAATTCCCTCTAGTCCAGAAATGTACCTAGCATCCTCTGTTGAGTCCTACTTAAATGAACTGTATACCTTGTTCTAAGTCTACATAGGCTATCAGCTCGGACTCCTTTTCGGAACTTGAAATGGTATAACCATGGATACTGTTCTGGTGTATCTCTAGGTCCAAGTTCTTATCTGTACATTTTCTTTGGCATCTGTCTCTTTCCTTATTTCCATCTTGGTATTATTGCCAGAGGCTATATGGGATAGGATGGTTTCTCTTTCTGGCCGCACTGCAAGTCATGCATGGATGTCATGATATATGTACTGGGTGAGCATGCTAGCCCCATCAAGTGAGTGTAGGAAATCAGTTAGAAAGCACACATTGAGAACTTGATTGCCAATTGGTGATGAATGATTATCATTGCAAAGCAAACCAACACCCAGTTAAAGTGCCGGTTTTGAGAAGTGGTCTAAAGTGCAAATATTAAGGCTCATGTCTAGGAGCAGGTTGAATTTTGTTGCAGTAATGGAAACCCAGACCACAAAACGGCAGCCACCCCGATGTTCTTGGTTAGGTACTCCAGGGTTGCGATACATAAACGTTTTCTTAAAATGAACAACATTTTCAAAATAATATCCTTGATTTTTAACCATTGTACATATCTACACCCAGGAAAGGCATGGTCTCTGCTGCAAATGAAAAGAACAAATCTGACTGCATCATGTGAGACACCGAAAACTGTGAGGAGGGTGGCATTATTGGGGCATTATTGGGGCACGACTTTAAAAAGGTACCTACTGATGTAGCCCCATCTTCCCAGGCAGAAAGTGACTATAATGTTTGATCTAATCCAAGCAGCTCTTCAATTGTTTGCAGTTTAGTGTTAGGAAAGATTTCGTAATTGTAGGTAATTTTCCTTCCATGTGGCAACCCCTAAACTTTTTGCTGTTGTTTTTCACCTTGTTCTTGACTTTGCCAGAGAAGTGCAGCCTTCTGCCGCACTCCTCTGGGCTTTCGCTCCTTTCTTACGGGGAAACTGACATGCCCTTAAGACAGTCAGTACCGGGGAACGCTGTTTCCCGTAGTTTCTTTTATCATGTTGCGGCTTTCGTGCAACATGACACAAGAGGGCACTGTAAGCTAAGTTACAGCTCTCTTGGGTCTCTAGCCTTCTAGAGGCCCTACATACTCGTTTAGGATTGTATCTGATCGGTGCAAGTGATTCAGAGACGGGAATGGTGGCAGCGATCGTTTCTTGTGTTTTGAGCTCCTTTTGGCGTTCTAAGCGCGTTTCTCGCGCTTAACCCAAAATGGTGGCCTGGCTCCCAAAATGGCCAGACCACGAGGCTCCTTTGTCCTGTCCGCTGACCGTCTTTCTCCCTTCACCTTCCCCAGGTCGAGCCGACCCGGGGCCTTCCTTATTTGGGCATGTACTTTCCCACGAAACACAGATGCTTTCGCGGGCTTCTACATGTCTTGTGTGTGCCTCCAGGATGTGGGCTGGGATGTCTGGTCCCAATACACATCCTGGGTGCCAGAGAGTCTAGGGTGGTGTGAATGCCTGGGACCACCGTGGTCCGTGATTGGTCCAAGAATGGTGTGAGTCTTGATGAGCGGATCTCCCATTGGGTCCCCTCCGTTTTGGCGCGAAGGGAACCGTGGATAAGAGGGGGCTGGAAAAACCACTACCATGTCGATCTCCTGAGTTCTCACGAACGAAGGAATACAGGAGCCAAGTATCCTGCAACCAAGAGGCTGGACCGAGGAATCGCTGGTGACCCGCTGAAGGACTTCTCCTCTGCACTGCTGTCGCCTTGTGAAACCCTTTTCACCTTTGATCGAACCAGAAGGCCTGTACTGGTACTTCGACCCTTGGAATAGTGGGAACAGCTATTCTCGGCATCTTCACCATCTCCTGCCAGTAAACCTTCGGAAGTGTCTCTGGGCCATCCAGCTGACTGACCAGCTTACACTGGAGTCTTGCTCTGTAACCGCCGCCAAGTTGTGTAGTATTTCGAGTCCTTGTCACTCTCACACGCTTCGTACACTTGGCGTTCCCAGGTCTGAAGTGAGTAGTGTACATTTGGCTCAGATACACACAGCCGCTCCATTGCCCTGCTGTGGTAACAAACTGTGCGGGTTTCTTCGATTGGGACGTCTTTTTACTCAACACGACGACGAGGCGTTCCCTGCTCTTCTGAACCTGCCAGCTGCTGAAACTGATGCGGAGAAGCCTGGGTCTGCTTGCATCGGGGACCGGTGAGTAGCATAGCTAGGATCTGGTCGCCCTCCTGCAGGAGCCCATTGCTTTTACCCGCTGTGTCAAACAGCACCCTTTTCCGTACTCGCGCTCTGCTTCTGCCCACTGTGGAGGCTGCGCTTGAGTCGCGGAACTTGTTCTTCTTCTTTTGTGCGCTAAACTGAACTGCCTGATTTCCCTCGAAGAGCTTCTCCTTTTGCCCGTTGGCACCAGCGCGTGCAGGTACTTTTGAGCACAAGGCTCCACTCTTCGCAGGGCTCGGACTTCCATCTAGTTAGGTGCCTCTGAAGGCGAACTGGGTCTAAGCATTATTGCGCACTGCCTGTTTTCCCTCCCTTTTAGGTGGACTACACATTTCGTGCATATAACGCTTGAGACTTGTTGTATTTGTATATATATTGTGTTGATATGGTAGTGTTGGTTTACTATCGTTATATTGTGATTTTCTCGCTACGGTCATTGTTTTAAAGGCCTTGGAATAAATGTGTATATATTTTTAATATAACAACTGTTTGGAGTAGTTTGTAAGTGATCTTGCTTTGTGTGCTCATTGCGGGCTTTCAGTCACCCTCACCCCTCTTGAGACCTAGTCTTGACCGCCGCGATCGCTACCTTGATTTGTCTGGCTCGTCCAGAGGTTACCCTGTTCCAAGTAATTAGGTTGGCCTTCTGAACTTCTGCGCCACCAGGACAGAGTTCAGAAATCTGTCTTAACAAATTGGTGTACAGCGGTGGGATACGACTGAAGGTATCCAGTGTTGCGCATGAACTAAGGCATTTCAGGTTATTACAACCAGGACACGTAGTGAATTGTTGTAGTATAACTTTAAAAAAGGCCATAGTCCTATCTAACAGTATGGAAACAAATACCTTGTTAACTTTAAATGCTTCCAAATCAGAAACATTGAAAAAGATGTGTGCGGAGAGAGGTGTTTCCTCTCAAGGCACGTAATTGGAAATGATCCAAAGAATCGTGGCGTGGCAAGAAACGCAGCTAGATGCTATAACTTCTGAGGACAGTGCGGAAGGTGGCGGGGCTGCTCTCACTGGTAGAACCGACGGTTCTGCCGCTGCACTGATCCATCGCGACCACGAGGACAGGGAGGACGAGATGTCTAATGTTTCCTCTGCCAGTGCTAATGGGGAGGCTATGCTTGAATTCAAGAAGAAAGAGCTGCGGTTTAGGCAGCAGGAGCTTGAATTCAGCATAGCCAAACTAAAAATCGAACAGGCAGAAAAACAAAAAGACAGGGATCACCAGTTGGAACTGGCCAAGCTTCAGGTTGCAAATGGGTCCAAGGGTCCTGGACATGGGTCTGGGGCCTCCTCTCATCCACGGTTTCCGAAAGATCTGCTCAGTGTGTATGAGGAAAGGAATGATATTATGGACTGGCTGAATGCGTTGTATGCATGCGAAGTTCAACAAGTTGACAATGCTGATAAGATTGCATGGTTACTCAGCAGGCTGCCCCATTCTGGCTGTAGTGTCATTATGGAAATGTCGAAGGCTGAGCGAGCTGATTTCGCAATGTTAAAGCAAACTCTCATTTTAAAGTTTGGGAAGACTCCGGCCCCATATTTGAAAAGTTTCAGAGAGTATAAGAAAAAGGAAGGTGGTACTTGGGTATCTTATGTCCCTGAATCCTTGAAAAACTTAACTGGCTGGGTCGAAGGTTATAAGGTTTCTACCTTCGAAGGCATAATAAATCTTGCCATGCTGGAACACATTTTTGCATCTTCTTCCCCGGAGCTTAAGCAGCATTTGGCCGATTCGAAGGAGATAGATCCTAAGAAGCTGGCCATTGCAGCAGACTTATGGGTGTCACATCGAGTGTCCCATAAGGACAAAACTCATCCTGGTAAGCAGGAGGAAGGGAAAAAGTCCAAAGATATGGAGGGTGGAGAATCTGATAAATCTTCTTCTCATAAGGGCCACAAAAAGAAAAATAAGGGTAAGACACAAGAGAACTCACAGGGTAGTGGAGGTCAGCCTCCGAAACAGAACTCTGGTTACAATAAGCCTCCCTATGTAAACAGACCCAATGGATCTTGTTTTGCTTGTGGAGCAACTGACCACGTGAAGGGGATCCCCGGTGTAAGGTTAGACCTTTAGGAGTCCACTCCGCTAATCTGGCCTTCTCCTCCTATGAGGAAGAAGAGATTACAGGAGCATCCTTCTCCTCAGACTCATTTCCCAGCGGGATAGAGGCTGAGGTAGTTTTAGTTTCCCTGGGTTCCTGGGAGCCTAAAGTCGCAGAGGCTTATGCTAGGATTCCGGATAATACCAAGCACTACTTTAAAGACAGTGTGCTGATCAATGGAGTAGATACTCCAGCTCTTAGGGATAGTGGGTGCAGTCGCACTGTAGTGGATTCTACGTTGGTAGACTCAGAGGAAGTTGCCAGAGCTACTCTGATGCCCACTAAGTTGGCTGACGGCCCACTCCGTATGTTCCCAGTAATAACTGTAAATCTTACTTTAAATGGTAGAGCAGTCAGGATTCCAGAGAGCATTCAGAGAAACGTCCCGGGAAAGGTCTTGTTAGGTAATGATCTCAGAGCTTTAGGGCTCATAGGAGACACTGCCGAAAGACCCTACACACGGTCTCAAGCACGGGCAGCATTGGCCAAGACCAATACGCCGCCCCAGCCGAAGGGGAAACCCAAGGCGAAAGGAGTCGACAAGTCAAGACGAGGGAAAGAGAATATTCCCCCGAGCTCGCCTACCACTGCGGTGGAGGAAGTTGGTCACTCGCCCGGGCCTGACGAGGAGGTGGCGATGCCTGAAGTATTTGACCCCAACGATCATCCTGAACTAAAAGACTTGTTAGTTGAAGGAGGTCCTGATAGGGACGAATTCAGTAAAGGCCAACGTGAGTGCCCATCTCTGGAAGGCCTAAGGAGACAGGCCTGCTCCCAGCTTGAGGGTGAACCTCCTGGGACGCATAGGATTTATTGGGAAGGTGGACTCCTGTATAGTGAGCCCACAGAGTCTACAGAAGGAGACCATAGGAGGTTGGTGGTTCCCCTTGCTGTTAGGCCCTTCCTCCTGCAGTTGGCGCATGAAGTTCCCCTTGCTGGTCACCTTGGTATGAAAAGGACCAAGCAAAGGTTATCCATGCACTTCTACTGGCCCAAGATGGGGGTGCAAGTAGAAAGTCACTGCAGGAGTTGTGCCTCCTGCCAGTTGTCTGGTAAGGTTGGCGCGACAATCCAAGCTCCATTGGTACAGCTCCCAGTTGTGGGGGTACCATTTGAAAGGGTAGGGATCGACATCGTTGGTCCCCTTGACCCGCAAACATCCTCGGGCAATAGGTTTATCCTGGTGCTGGTCGACCATGCAACCAGATATCCTGAGGCCATCCCATTGAAAACTGTAACTGCCAAGTCAGTTGCAAAAACTTTACTTGGCATATTTACTAGGGTTGGCTTCCCTAAAGAAGTTGTGTCGGATCGTGGCAGCAACTTTATGTCGAAGTATATGCAGGCTATGTGGAAAGAATGTGGGGTCACCTACAAGTTCTCTTCTGCATACCACCCCCAGACCAATGGTCTGGTGGAACGTTTCAAGAGAACGTTAAAGAGCATGATTGGGGCTCTGGAGGAACCTCAGAGAAGAAAATGGGATCTTCTTTTACCATGCTTACTGTTTGCCTACCGAGAGGTACCACAGGAGGGTGTTGGCTTCAGCCCCTTCGAACTTCTGTTCGGTCATCCCGTACGGGGACCCTTAGCCATCGTCAAAGAGGGATGGGAGATGCCCAATCCCCCTGTTACTACCAACGTAGTTGATTATGTGCTAGTGCTCAGAAAACGGATGGTACTTCTGATGGGCTTGGCTAGTGATAAATTGAAGGCAGGACAAGCGCTGGTGAAACATTGGTACGACCAGAAAGCTTCCCTCATCAACTTTACACCTGGTCAGCAAGTCCTGATCATGAATCCCATAAGGCCTCGAGCTTTACAGGACAAATGGTCAGGCCCTTACACAGTGGTGGAGCCCCTGGGTGAGGTTAACTATTTAGTGGACCTTGGAAGGCCTGGACAGGCTCCAAAAGTGTTTCACGTGAATAGGCTGAAGGCTGTCCAATTTTATCTCCTTATCCTCCCCACTCTCCTCACCTGATTGGTAACCCTCCAACTCTTTGGTGTTGAGATGCCGACGGGAGCAGAAGTCTCTTTTTGTGGTTGACGAAGCTTGTCTACCACGAGAGGAAGCCACAGTGAATGCTTGGAACAAGCAGTCCTGGGACTCCTCTCCCGTAGCAGGCGACAAGGGAAAAAAGCCTTGACGGCAGAAAAAAACCCTTGGAAGGGATGATGCCAGTACGGAGTCCTTAAGGATGATTGATGGAACGTAGAATCCAGTAGCAGCAGGAGAGCCGGAATCCAGGAGCCGAGGAACGGGGGAGGTAGATGGCGGCTTAGAGCTGAAGTGGCGGAAAAGGCAGGATTTGCATTCCACGAAGGAAACAGAGAGAGAGAGAGAGACGAACCGGCGGCGAGAGAGAGAAAGAGAGAGCCGCTGGTGCAGAGAGGTACCCACGAAAGTAGAGAGAGAGAGAGAGACTGAGAGACGCCCCGCTCGTAGCTAGCCGAGGCGAGACAAAGGTACGGACAAAGCCGCGGAAAGAGAAAACTAGCGTTTACGCCCAAAGCAGGAAAACAACACACTGAAGGGGGGTTGCAACGCCGCGATCGCTGGCAGAAAGAGGCTGAAATACCTCCCAGCGACCGCCATGTTGCCGCAGCACTAGACCGCGGCTGCACGTAAGCGAAAACAACGTGCTGGGAATACAGGCTGCGCCGGAGCCTCCAAAGCGGAAGCAACCGCCATGTAGCCGCAGCACTAGACCGCGGCTGCACGTAAGCGAAAGCAACGTGCTGGGATTACAGTCTGCGCCGGAGCCTCCAATGCGGAAGCAACCGCCAATCGGCCCGGCCGCGGATGACAGTATGCCCCCTCACAAAGCGTACCCCCCCCCGGCTTCCCCGGATAATTGTGATGGAAACCACTCAGCAACCGGGGGGCATGGATGTGGGAGAGCGGTTCCCAAGAGTCCTCCGACTCAGGGTAACCTTTCCACGACACCAGGTATTCCAATCGTCCCCTGTAGAATCTAGAATCACGGATGGTCGATACTTCGTACTCATCCGTCCTTCCAGAACCCAGTACCTGCAGACGGGGATGAGATCTCCGGAGAGGATCAGAAAAAAAAGGCTTGAGAAGGGAGGAGTGAAATACAGGATGTATGCGCCTAAGGGAAGGAGGCAGTTTCAATCTGAATGCGACAGGGTTGATCTTAGATAGAATAGAAAAAGGTCCCAAAAAGCGAGGAGAAAGTTTGGAAGGGCGAACCCATCGAGGCAGAAATTTAGTAGAGAGCCACACCTTGTCTCCCTCCTTCCAATTGGGACAGTCCTGCCGATGTTTATCCGCCTGTTCCTTGTTCCGGCTTCTGCTGCTTTTTAGACTGAATTCCGCACTCCTATGTGCTTCTGCTAGGGACTGAAGTACTGCTTCCGCAGTGGGGGAGTTCGAAGGAACTGGTATAACGGGAAAAATGGACCGAGGATGCACTCCATACGTGCAAAAAAAAGGAGAAAGACCTATCGCGGAATGTGTTGAATTATTGTACGTAAATTCCGCGGTGGGCAACAACGACACCCAGTTGTCTTGGTGTTTGTTGGTATAACATCTTAGATATTGCTCCAAGGTGGCATTCAATCGTTCAGTCTGGCCATTCGACTGCGGGTGGTAACCAGATGACAGTGCTCTCTCCATGTCCACTCTAGTACACAAAGCCTTCCAGAAGTTTGAGATAAACTGACTACCTCGATCGGAAATTATCTTGTCAGGTAATCCATGTAGTCGAAATACATCTCGTGTGAAGACCTCTGCCATTTGAGTGGCGGTGGGTAAGCCAGGTAGGGGGGAGAAATGTGCCAATTTCGTGAAAGTGTCTATCGTCACCATGATGCAAGTGCAGGATTCCGACTCAGGTAACTCCACGATGAAATCAGTAGAGATGAGACCCCAAGGGCGTGTAGGCATCTCGGGTTGAGTCAGCATACCTAAGGGTTTGCCCGATGGATATTTGGCTCTGGCACAGATCGGACAGGTCTTGATGTATTCTTTAATCTCTCCTTTCATGTCCGGCCAGAAGAATCTTCTTGCAATGCATTCCGTGGTGTTCTGTATTCCTCTATGCCCTGCGGTAAGTGGGTCATGGCCCAGATGAATGATCTTCTTACGCCAAGGGCCTTCTGGAATGTACAGTCGGTCCTCATGAAATACGAAACCATCCTTCTCGGTATATTTTCCTCCCTTTAGCTTCGAAAGTTTCATCCTTTCGGCGGCTAATGCGGTTTTTACTTCTTGGAAGAAAACATTGACGTGTCCCAGGATCTTGTTTCTTCTGAACATAGCTTCTCGAGAATGGGAGTTATAGTCTCCAGGAACTTCCTTCCTAGATAGGGCATCAGCGACTTTATTAGATGTACCTGGTAGATAGGTGATATGAAAGTCGTATTGGGCAAAAAAGTAAGCCCATCGAGCCTGTCTTGAATTAACACACTCCATGTTTTGTAGCGCCTTGAGATTCTTATGGTCTGTCCTAATGAGAAAAGGATGACGCGCACCCATTAGTAAATGTCGCCAGTCCTCACAGGCCAACTTCATGGCGAGTAGTTCCTTCTCTAGAACTGAATAGTTGAGCTGGCTAGGAGACAAAGTTTTTGAGAGATAGGCTACAGGATGTTCCACACCGTCATAGGACTGTAACAGAACAGCCCCTATAGCCAAAGCAGATGCATCGGTCTCTACGATGAACGGTCGGTTTTGATCCGGATGTCGTAGAATCGGAGCGGAACAGAACAAACCTTTCAAGCCCTTAAAACCTTGTTCTGCTTCTGAGGACCATAGGAAAGGTCCAGAATCCTTCCTTAAGAGTCTCGTAATGGGTAGGACTATCTCGGAGAAGTTAGGAATGAACCTCCTGTAGAAGTTTGCGAGACCCAGAAACCTTTGTACCTCCTTAACACTGTCCGGAGAAGACCATTCGAGAATTGCAGAGACCTTGCCTGAATCCATGGAAATCCCTTCTTCCGAGAGCACGTATCCCAAGTAGTGTACCGATGAGACTGCAAAAACACACTTTTCGGGTTTGACCAAAAGCTTATAGCGTTGAAGACGCTCCAGCACTTGAGTCACGTGAATGGTATGGGATTCCAAATCAGATGAATAGATCAGAATATCATCCAAGTAGATGATGACAGTAACCAGTAACAGATCAGAAAATAAGCGATCCATGAATCGCTGAAAAACGGCCGGGGCATTAACTAGTCCGAACGGCATAACCTTGTATTCGTATAATCCGAATGGGGTGCGGAAAGCAGTCTTCCATTCCTCTCCCTTAGCAATGCGAAGCAAATGGTATGCGTTTCGAAGGTCCAGTTTGGTAAAAATGCGAGCCCCCTGTACAGCCTCTATGATCTCCGATATGAGTGGCATGGGATAGCGGTCTCTGATAGTAACCCTATTGAGTCCTCTGTAATCAATGCAAGGACGCAAATCGGTGGAGTCCCTTTTTTTTATGAAAAACAATGAAGCTCCTGCCGGAGACTTAGAAGGTTGAATCAGGCCGTTATGCAAGTTGGTATCCAAGTATTTCCTTAATACCTGTCTCTCAGTTTGGGTTAAGGAAAACATCCTGCCGAAAGGCACCAAAGCATTAGGTACCAGCTCTAAAGAGCAATCCTCAGGCCTGTGTGGAGGTAAAACCGCAGGTATCGTTTCCTTGAATACTTCCTGATAGGGTAAACAATAATGGGGTAATGCGTGAACCCCCACATGATCACTCGTTAACACCGTCGAAGTAAGAGACTCCCTATGGTAGGTTTCTGAGAGGCAGTGTTGTCTGCAGTACTGAGAAGTGAAACTTAACTGGTTGCTAGTCCAATTCACCTGAGGATTGTGTTTTCGAAGCCAGGTAACTCCAAGAATAATAGGAAAGTGTGCGGCTCGGATGATATCGAACCTGAGCACTTCTCTATGTTGAAAAATGGTAACTCCTAGTTCTTCCGTGGTATGGGTTATCAAACCCGACGAGAGGGGTGATCCGTCAACGCCCTCTACCTTTTGATCCTCTTTGCGGGCTACTCTATTAAGCCCCACCTTCTCTGCCCAGAGAGTGTCCACGAAGTTTCCGGCCGCCCCACAATCCAAGAGGGCTAGGGTGTCTATCGAACTTCCCCGGGATTTAATTTGAACAGGAATAACCATCAATCTAGAATCCTCCAAAGAGTTGGGAGCTGAAATAGAAAGAGAAACATAGGGACTAAACGGGTTGCAAGGTAATCCTCGGAACCAAGTCCCTACTGGCGCCGAGGACGTTCGTTTCCCTGTGGCCTGGTTGGAACCACCTGGCAATCTTGGAGCTGGTGCTGCTCAGACCCGCAATAGGCACACAGGCCCTTCTCCTTTCTTCTTCTTCGCTCAGAAAATGTAAGCGGACCCCTGGTAGCTCCGATCTGCATTGGTTCTTCGAGGGAGTGGGAGGAGGCGTGAGAAGAGGATGTAGAAGTACTGGAAGTCTGAGGACTTGTTGCTACACGATGTTTGCGGCGTTCTGCTCGACGTTCTTGAAGACGGTATTCAATTTGTAGTGTGGAGGACAGTAGATCGGCGAAAGTTGGTGGACGAGAGGACCTGGCAAGCTCGTCCTTAATCTCCTCTCTTAGGCCCCTTCTGAAGATGGCATACTGGGCCTGTTCCGGCCAACCTGCTTCTGCTGCCAAAGTCTTGAATCGGGATATATATGTTAGAACATCTGAGGAATCTTGCCGTACGTCCAACAAGTCTTCACATGCAGTGAAGGTTAGTTCCGGTCTTTCAAAGGTCTGTTGCAGTAAGGCCTGAAACCCGGCAAAGTCATGCAGTATGGGGTTGGCACTGATCACCAATGGCGTGGCCCAAGAAAGGGCGTTACCAGTCATGTTCGAGATCAAAAAACCTACCTTGGATTGATCAGTAGCAAAGGAACGAGGCCGAAATGTAAAGTATACTACACAAGCTTCCATAAATTCTTTGATCTTCTTAGGTGAACCATCAAACTTCCCCGAAGGCAACGACATATTCGGTAGTTCTGTAGGCAAAGCCTCCCGTGCAGTGGCAAGTTGTCGCAAAACCACATTCTCCGCTTTAACAGTCTGTAATTCTTGTGACAGACCCTGAACAGCCTTCCAGAGTTCCTGGATCTGTTCCTCGGCAGACATTGTGTTCCTTTGGCGTTGCAAACTGTCCAATTTTATCTCCTTATCCTACCCACTCTCCTCACCTGATTGGTAACCCTCCAACTCTTTGGTGTTGAGATGCCGACGGGAGCAGAAGTCTCTTTTTGTGGTTGACGAAGCTTGTCTACCACGAGAGGAAGCCACAGTGAATGCTTGGAACAAGCAGTCCTGGGACTCCTCTCCCGTAGCAGGCGACAAGGGAAAAAAGCCTTGACGGCAGAAAAAAACCCTTGGAAGGGATGATGCCAGTACGGAGTCCTTAAGGATGATTGATGGAACGTAGAATCCAGTAGCAGCAGGAGAGCCGGAATCCAGGAGCCGAGGAACGGGGGAGGTAGATGGCGGCTTAGAGCTGAAGTGGCGGAAAAGGCAGGATTTGCATTCCACGAAGGAAACAGAGAGAGAGAGAGAGACGAACCGGCGGCGAGAGAGAGAAAGAGAGAGCCGCTGGTGCAGAGAGGTACCCACGAAAGTAGAGAGAGAGAGAGAGACTGAGAGACGCCCCGCTCGTAGCTAGCCGAGGCGAGACAAAGGTACGGACAAAGCCGCGGAAAGAGAAAACTAGCGTTTACGCCCAAAGCAGGAAAACAACACACTGAAGGGGGGTTGCAACGCCGCGATCGCTGGCAGAAAGAGGCTGAAATACCTCCCAGCGACCGCCATGTTGCCGCAGCACTAGACCGCGGCTGCACGTAAGCGAAAGCAACGTGCTGGGAATACAGGCTGCGCCGGAGCCTCCAAAGCGGAAGCAACCGCCATGTAGCCGCAGCACTAGACCGCGGCTGCACGTAAGCGAAAGCAACGTGCTGGGATTACAGTCTGCGCCGGAGCCTCCAATGCGGAAGCAACCGCCAATCGGCCCGGCCGCGGATGACAAAGGCTTTCGTCCCAAGAGTCGAAATCGCAGCACTGCTACTGGCTTCAGATGTTGAGGAAGAGGAGTCTGAACCTCTCCCCGACCTGCTCCAAAGCGGTCCTTCAGATAGCTCCTTCGAGGGTGTCCGAGTGGCCCCTCACCTGACTTCTGATCAGCAGGCTGAGGTGAAAAGTTTGCTTAGGCAGTTTCCCCCCTGTTTTCACAGTCGCCTGGTTTGACACCTTGGTGCAAACATAACATTGACACAGGAGACAGTGTACCTACCAAAAGTAGGGGATACAGGATGTCAGACAAAGTACGGTCTTATATTAAGACCGAGGTCAACAAGATGTTAGACCTTGGGGTGATTGAACCCTCTAGTAGTCCTTGGTCCAGCCCTGTGGTTTTGGTTCCAAAGGCAGGCACTTCTGAATTGAGGTTCTGCGTGGACTACAGGGCTCTGAATGCTGTCACCAAGACAGATGCACACCCCTTGCCTCGAACAGATGAGCTGGTGGATACTTTGGGTGCCTCCAAGTACCTCAGCACGTTTGACCTCACTGCTGGCTATTGGCAAATAGCTTTAGCAGAACATGCCAAGGAGAAGACAGCATTTTCTACTCCAGACGGCCTTTACCAATTCCGGGTAATGCTGTTCGGGTTGAAGAATGCACCTGCCACTTTCCAGAGGCTTGTGAATCATGTGTTGAATGGGTTGGACGAATTCTGTCTTGCATATCTGGACGATATAGCAGTTTTCAGTGCCACCTGGGAAGACCATGTGAAACACCTCGGGATTGTGCTCCAGGCTCTTCAAAAAACACACCTGACCATAAAGGCTAGTAAATGCCAGATTGGGCAAGGTTCAGTGGTTTACCTTGGACATGAAGTAGGTGGAGGGAGGATACAGCCTCTTCCCAGTAAAGTACAAGCAGTACAAGACTGGCCTACCCCCATTACGCAAACCCAAGTGAGAGCCTTCTTAGGACTCACGGGGTATTATCGCAATTTTGTGGCAGACTATGGCACCATAGCTGCCCCTCTGACTGCCCTCACAACTCCGAAGAAATCCAAGAAGGTAACTTGGACCCACGAGTGTGAGAAGGCCTTCAATGGCTTAAAAGACTCCTTGTGCCAGGCCCCTGTCCTCAGGGCCCCTGATTATCAAAGACCTTTTATCGTGCAGACGGACGCCTCTGACACTGGGATAGGAGCTGTACTATCACAAGTAGATGAGAAGGGTAAGGAACACCCTATTGGTTTTATTAGCCGCCAGCTTAAGGACAGAGAGCTCAGATGGTCCACGGTAGAGAAAGAATGTTTCTCTGTTGTGTGGGCCCTAAGGAAGCTGAGGCCCTACCTCTATGGGACCCACTTCACTGTGCAAACTGACCATAAGCCCTTAAAGTGGCTAATGAACATGAAGGGGGAGAATACAAAGTTGCTTAAGTGGTCCATAAATCTACAAGGCTTCGACTTCACTATTGAGCATAGGCCAGGTGTCCAACATAGCAATGCTGATGGGTTGTCCAGAATGTTTAACCGACCTGAACAAGAGACTCATCCAGGGGTGGATTAGTTCCCTCTGTCCATAGTCTGGGAGGGGCGAGTGAGTGTAGGAAATCAGTTAGAAAGCACACATTGAGAACTTGATTGCCAATTGGTGATGAATGATTATCATTGCAAAGCAAACCAACACCCAGTTAAAGTGCCGGTTTTGAGAAGTGGTCTAAAGTGCAAATATTAAGGCTCATGTCTAGGAGCAGGTTGAATGTTGTTCCAGTAATGGAAACCCAGACCACAAAACGGCAGCCACCCCGATGTTCTTGGTTAGGTACTCCAGGGTTGCGATACATAAACGTTTTCTTAAAATGAACAACATTTTCAAAATAATATCCTTGATTTTTAACCATTGTACATATCTACACCCAGGAAAGGCATGGTCTCTGCTGCAAAGGAAAAGAACAAATCTGACTGCATCATGTGAGACACCAAAAACTGTGAGGAGGGTGGCATTATTGGGGCATTATTGGGGCACGACTTTAAAAAGGCACCTACTGATGTAGCCCCATCTTCCCAGGCAGAAAGTGACTATAATGTTTGATCTAATCCAAGCAGCTCTTCAATTGTTTGCAGTTTAGTGTTAGGAAAGATTTCGTAATTGTAGGTAATTTTCCTTCCATGTGGCAACCCCTAAACTTTTTGCTGTTGTTTTTCACTTTGTTCTTGACTTTGCCAGAGAAGTGCAGCCTTCTCCCGCACTCCTCTGGGCTTTCGCTCCTTTCTTACGAGGAAACTGACATGCCCTTAAGACAGTCAGTACCGGGGAATGCTGTTTCCCGTAGTTTCTTTTATCATGTTGCGGCTTTCGTGCAACATGACACAAGAGGGCACTGTAAGCTAGGTTACAGCTCTCTTGGGTCTCTAGCCTTCTACAGGCCCTAGATACTCGTTTAGGATTGTATCTGATCGGTGCAAGTGATTCAGGGACAGGAATGGTGGCAGCGATCGTTTCCTGTGTTTTGAGCTCCTTTTGGCGTTCTAAGCGCGTTTCTCGCGCTTAACCCAAAATGGTGGCCTGGCTCCCAAAATGGCCAGACCACGAGGCTCCTTTGTCCTGTCCGCTGACCGTCTTGCTCCCTTCACCTTCCCCAGGTCGAGCCGACCCGGGGCCTTCCTTACTTGGGCATGTACTTTCCCGCGAAACACGGATGCTTTCGCGGGCTTCTACATGTCTTGTGTGTGCCTCCAGGATGTGGGCTGGGATGTCTGGTCCCAATACACATCCTGGGTGCCAGAGAGTCTAGGGTGGTGTGAATGCCTGGGACCACCGTGGTCCGTGATTGGTCCACGAATGGTGTGAGTGTTGATGAGCGGATCTCCCATTGGGTCCCCTCCGTTTTGACGCGAAGGGAACCGTGGATAAGAGGGGGCTGGAAACACCACTACCATGTCGATCTCCTGAGTTCTCACGAACGAAGGAATAGAGGAGCCAAGTATCCTGCAACCAAGAGGCTGGACCGAGGAATCGCTGGTGACCCGCTGAAGGACTTCTCCTCTGCACTGCTGTCGCCTTGTGAAACCCTTTTCACCTTTGATCGAACCAGAAGGCCTGTACTGGTACTTCGACCCTTGGAATAGCGGGAACAGCTATTCTCGGCATCTTCACCATCTCCTGCCAGTTAACCTTCGGAAGCGTCTCTGGGCCATCCAGCTGACTGACCAGCTTACATGGGAGTCTTGCTCTGTAACCGCCGCCAAGTTGTGTAGTATTTCGAGTCCTTGTCACTCTCACACGCTTCGTACACTTGGCGTTCCCAGGTCTGAAGTGAGTAGTGTACATTTGGCTCAGATACACACAGCCGCTCCGTTGCCCTGCTGTGGTAACAAACTGTGCGGGTTTCTTCGATTGGGACGTCTTTTTACTCAACACGACGACGAGGCGTTCCCTGCTCTTCTGAACCTGCCAGCTGCTGAAACTGACGCGGAGAAGCCTGGGTCTGCTTGCATCGGGGACCGGTGAGTAGCATAGCTAGGATCTGGTCGCCCTCCTGCAGGAGCCCATTGCTTTTACCCGCTGTGTCAAACAGCACCCTTTTCCGTACTCGCGCTCTGCTTCTGCCCACTGTGGAGGCTGCGCTTGAGTCGCGGAACTTGTTCTTCTTCTTTTGTGCACTAAACTGAACTGCCTGATTTTCCTCGAAGAGCTTCTCCCTTTGCCCGTTGGCACCAGCGCGTGCAGGTACTTTTGAGCACAACGCTCCACTCTTCGCAGGGCTCGGACTTCCATCTAGTTAGGTGCCTCTGAAGGCGAACTGGGTCTAAGCATTATTGCGCACTGCCTGTTTTCACTCCCTTTTAGGTGGACTACACATTTCGTGCATATAACGCTTGAGACTTGTTGTATTTGTATATATATTGTGTTGATATGGTATGTGTTGGTTTACTATCGTTATATTGTGATTTTCTCGCTACGGTCATTGTTTTAAAGGCCTTGGAATAAATGTGTATATATTTTTAATGTAACAACTGTTTGGAGTAGTTTGTAAGTGATCTTGCTTTGTGTGCTCATTGCGGGCTTTCAGTCACCCTCACCCCTCTTGAGACCTAGTCTTGACCGCCGCGATCGCTACCTTGATTGGTCTGGCTCGTCCAGAGGTTACCCTGTTCCAAGTAATTAGGTTGGCCTTCTGAACTTCTGCGCTACCAGGACAGAGTTCAGAAATCTGTCTTAACATTTAGGATAAAACATTGAATAAAATCTTGAAACAAAACAATGCTGTAACGATTTAGAAACAGCATCCACCCCTCACCCCCACCCTTACATAGCAAAGGAACAATAGAATTTTCTGGGGGAGCTTTGCTCCAGTTACTCTTAGGTGATTAGGCCAAGTGTCACGAGACAGAAAGGAATCCACCAGAATGACGATATTCTGCGCTATTATGGAAGATAGAGGAATGCTAACAAATAAAACAAATGAAAGGAAAATAGCAGATTTTTAGTAAGCTGAAATGGGACCAATAAGATCATTTCTGTCTTACTTTGTGTTAGCTCTGATTAACTCAATCTAACATAACATAACGCTGTTCTGGCATTTATACAGACTCCAAATTGTGATAGTTGGCTGGAATCAACAATATTAGAAAAGCTATTACATGGTTGCATACCATTTGCCCAGGGGTGATCAGCAATATTGAAGTGTTGGATAAGGTTGAGAATTGTCCAAATGTAAAGTTTAAATGGAAGAGACTGTAGCAGGGAACCTTGGGGCATCCCACCTGAAATAGCTAAATGCTAACATTCCCCCTTCACAGAGGGAGAGCTGCGATGAGGAGCATGCATGGAAAGTGAACACCCCCTCTATACACCAAGAACCTATTATCAATCATATCATGGGCAGCAGAGAGGTATAGTAAGCAGACATGGTGCACCTTCCCACATCTGCTGCTTGTGGGATGTGATCTGACCCATCTCTAAGCAGACTCTGGGCCTCATCACGAGTTGGGCTGTACTCCTTGCTGTAATACCGCCGACTGTAATAGCCCTAGCACCGACTGGCCCGGTGGTATTACCAACAGATCACGGGTTGGGCCTTAACGGTAAATCCCCATTCCTGATTATGTCAATTGGATCCAATGGACCGTTTTCGGTGCTAATACTGCGGGCTAATACAGCCGGCTGTAATACCGCCTAAAACAGGGATTTTCACCTCCAGAAAAAAGCTGGAGATAACTCGTGATAGGGCCAGCCCTTAAATGCAGCAGTAATACCATTACCACTGTATTTAAGGGCTACAGCCCAACTCGTGATGAGGCCCTCTGTCCCTTGTCCTGGGTGAAAGCCTTATAGCCAAGTATACAATATGACAGAGGAAAGCTATACTTAAAGTTGAAAAGTGCCCACTTTTTTTATTATTTTGGAAGCTTGAGGGAGAGGTGCAACACACCTATAGATCAAGTCAAGAGGATCCAATGTGAGTTTCTTGTGTAGAGGGAGTATCGTAAAACATGAGTGAAATACCCCTTCTGCGGAGAACATTATGAAGATAACTTTGATCCCAAAAAGAAACGATCCGGGAGCACCTTGTACACAGATGGAGGAATGTGATCAGAGATGGAAATAGATGGTTGGATGGAAAGGATATGAGACTCACAGGAATAATGGTGTGAAAGTGAAGAACTTGTAGAGAAGGGCAGGATAACGATCAATGATTGCTGCTCCTCCCATCTGGGTATTAGTTGCAGAGAAGAAGGCACTTACATAAGAAGTTTTACCGATAAAGTGCGGGAGAATATTCTTACATAGCTCACGGTAAACTGTAGTAAATAGTTTTGGACAGCCTGAAATAGCTCCCTCTCTTTATTGGCATGTTCTCTAATGTGGGAAGTTAAAAAGTCTTGCTTGGGTTTAAAACGTGTTTTATGGTACCAGATAAGGCTGATTTTGTAATATATCTTCTATATTTCAACTGCAGATGTTTTTGTCATTTCGTCTCCCATGCTCCAGTAGGGCTTTTTTCATTGAACGTTTCAGAACCATGCTGTTGGTCTTTTCTTGTTGTCACTTCTTGTTCTAGAGCTAAGAGCTGATTCGATTTAACAACTGTTACAACACATAAGCTGATAATATTGTCTGATCCTACATCATCAGTGAAAATATTGTCCTGAGGAGCCAGTGGGGGTGCCAGAGTGGGTCTAGGTTACGCAGCTAGTGAGATACCATTAAAATCTCAAAGGCAATTAAACAATTGTCTAGCCATGTAAGGGATGGTGGAGGAAGAATTAGAAAACAAACCCATTATGGAGCACTGCATAGATAGTAATGTATGGCCCTGTAGATGAGTCAGTTAGTTAGTGGAAACAAAGGTCGGATCCTGAAAGAAAACTTATAAAGATTCCATCACAACATCAAAATGGATGTTAAAGTTCCACAAAGTAAGATTAAAATTGCTGTTGCATTCAAAATGGCAATTAATGACTTAAAGGCTTCAGACCATGACTTTGATGGTGTACAATTCCCATTCATATGGGAGGAGAGCTGAATTTTAAAGATCAATATATTCCCAACTCAAATATATAGAAGGAAGGGGGTTGGCCAAAAAGTAGAGGCTAGAGCAGAATTCCACCGAAGCACACTACTCCCATTATAGTCCTGCATGACTATTTCTGTCAGCATCAGCATCTTGATTCAGTCAGAGGACTAGCAGCTGCACACTTAAAATGTGCTCTGCATCTACCCTTTAGATGGTGAGGCAAAGACCAAGTATCCACGGTTACTATTTGGAACTGATTCAGCTATGAAAATGTGGATGGAATTTTCCTGCACTGGCTCAATGTATCCTGTTGATTATACTGTAGGTCTAGTGGATGAAACCAACTCAGGGTCCTTACATTGTGAAAATAACCATACATTTATTTCCCTGCTAGCCTTATAATCCTAACTTCCATGCATGTTAGGTCACAATTTAGGAACGCTAACAGGTCCGAGCCAGCAAGCCTGGTCCAACAGTCCATTCCGAGTGATCTGTTATGCAAACCCTCCTCACAGAAGCAATCACATCTCTTCAGTTATTACATGAGTAGAATAATGCATCTCAATTCAAAATACTGTTCTTACTTAAAAAATAAATTACTTCAGTAACACCCAAAGGCTGTAGCACTGAAGTGTACAACTGGTACATTTGACATTATTCTACCCTTAAGTGCCCTTTGTCCAAATTGGCCATGGACATCTCTTTAAAACGGTTCAGACAACATTCCAAAACCAATATCGCATTCAAGCGCAAACCAGTCACATGCAGGTCCCTGTCAATATCACTACCACTGCTATATATGCTGGTTAGATAGCACAGCGAGTACAGTGCTCGCTTTCACATCTATGTAGAGCCCGCTATCACAGGTTCAAATCACGGCAGTGCCAAACTCAGCTTTTCATCCTTCCGAGATTGATGAATGAGCACCATACACCGTGGGTAATAATGAGCAGCGCTCAGATACCTAAGGGCTCATAGCGCTATATAAATGCATATTATTATTATTTACTCATCTACTATTGCAGTGATCAACATTGTTAAGTCATTGGTAAAAAAAAATACATATTACAACATGTCTGTTACCAAACACCTCAGAAAGTATCACCTTATCTAATTTGAGAAGGCTTTGCATAACACATGCCCTTTCATAAATAAACTCAGGTGCAGGATTGTAGTGGCTACAGATGGGGGCATTTTCTAAGCCCCATAGTGCAGAAGCAAGACGCAAAAGCAAATTGTTAGCCCTGTACGCCTTACTTTTACACTTCAGGGCATCCTGCAGCCATTTGGATGAGTAGCAGGGACAACAAACATATTTAACGTTTCCACTGTGCATTCCTGTGTCACCTCCAAAGGGCACATGCTTTTACGTCTGATTCAGATTTTCATGCAGGCTTAAAGGAAGGGATTCCCATGAAATACGCTTGTTTTTTTTGCTGGCTAGCTGGTAAAATCAATCTTTCAAATACAATACACATATAAATATAAACATTATAGATCACTGAAATCATTTTCAAAATAAGCAATGAAGTTCAGTTATACAATAATAATCATACGATTTACAAAACCTACTTATTTCATGATAACTTGATTTCCAACGTTATCTCCATAAAATGTAAATCATATAATGGTTAAAATACATCTGCTTTATATTCTAAATAAAAATTCCCAATGATCAAGTGCACCATTCGAGTTACTACTCTGGTTCAATGTTATCCAATGGCAAAATGGCATCTAGGTAGTGTACTATGGCGATCCTAATTGCCAGTTTTTTGCTTGTGAAAACCCGGAGCCAAATTTCATCTACATCCATTGGCATGTACACACATAGCAATTTGCTGAAGCAGGCTTGTCTCATCAGAATTAAAGCTGGGCAGACCACTATCAAATGCTGCAATGTTTCTTGACATTGTGTGTTATGACAGAATCGTCAATAGTTTAATTCATTAGGCAAAATTCCTCTTCTTACCATTATTTCTGATGTTTGTAAAAGATTAAACCTGATTCACAAATATTGATGTCTAATATAAAATGAGGGAAACTTTACCAAATAATCCAACATTACCCGAATATTTTTTGGTCCAAGTACTCAGGTACATTCATTAATTCAACATTTTTCAGATACCACCTATATTTTCTGCAAAAAGTGTTATTATTTTTGTGACAGACCAACACCTGTGTCTTTTCCAGATTAATGATAAGGTTATTCGCCAATGAATATGCGGACAATTTGTCTAGTAAATTTTGGAGCCCACTAGGGGTTTGTGATAACAAGACGAGATCGTCCGCATATAACATCCAGGCTATACACTGCGCACACAATTTTGGCACATCACTTATTATGGCTGAAAACGATTTGCCCAGATCTAAGGTGAAAAAATTAAATAGAAAAGAGGCCAAAATACTGCAGTGTTTGAGGCCTCGCCCTGTAGAAATTAGTGCAGAGAGCAATCCTTCCATTGTCAGTATAACTTGCAGAGATGTATTGGTATGTGGGTGTTTAATTGTGGAGATCAAAGAGGATGGACAATCATACTGCGCCAATTTTTTGTAGTGTAATTCACGGTCAATAGAGTCAAAGGCCACCCGGAAATCACAATGAGCACAATGAGATCTTAACATTTTCAAGGTTAATGATATTTGGAGAGGTCCCTAAACTGGACACAAATCCTGCTTGAAAAGGATCTCTTTTTATGGCCCAGTTGTTCAGATCCCTGAGGTCGATACGATGAAAGATTTTTCCCGGGGCATCTAAGAGGGCAATGGGCCTGTAGCTTGCTGTATCAGACCTATTACCCTTTTTATGTTTCCATGATTGGAGTAAAATTTGTGTCTGGTTGATGTTGGTAAACATGTTATATAGTATGTCGGACCATATTTCAGGATGTTGTTTTAGAGTGAAATTCAAGAGGCCATCGGGTCTGGGGGCCCTCGACTGGCTTGCTTTATTTATATAATATAATATATCCTCTTTGTCAAAAGTTAGAAAAACCTTGTCATCAACCTGAGTTGTGCTCGGGGAACATGAGTTTTCTGGTGCTAAATATAAGTTCGTATAGTGATTAACCGATGCCTGTTCTGGTACATTATTTGATTGCAAAGCAATTTGATGCCCTGATGTCGACTGATTAATAATGGCCCAGATTTGAGCTGCATATTTCCCTGCTAATGCACTCAACATTCTAGAACCATCATTTTGATATATAGCTGCCTTATGATTTTGTAACCAGTTCTTATGTCTGGTTTTTAATTGGGTTAACACCACTCCTCTGATATTTAGTCAGAGTTTCAGGGCTTGTCGTTTCTTTGAACGAAACATTGTCTTTGCTGTTTCCACATCCTTATTAAATACATGTAATTTTGGTACTCTTTTTACCATATGTTTGTTTGGTTTACATTGAAACATTTGCATCAAGTCATGATATATAATTTCTTGGCATTGTGCCACATTGACTTTATGTAATTGCAACGCATGAAATTGGTTAAACCTTTTCAGAGATGTGTCATTCCATCGTAATCTGTTGCATCCAGCATTAACTGTTACAAGATTTGCCGGGCATTTAACTTCAGGATCATTCACAGTTTCTATTATATTCCAATTCATTAACAAAATATTGTGATCACTCAAAGTTGTTGCATTAATACAAAATTTGGTAATTTCTGTTATAAGAGCCTGATTCACATAAATGTAGTCAATGATTGCTTAGGTGTGACCTCTATACCATGTAGGTTGCGGTGGTATGTCATCTGTGAAAGTTCCATTCAACATCTGTAGACTCTTTGATTCAATACAATGATTCCATAATGTTAATCTACTAGTGTTCTTAGATGTGCCCAGACAGTGCAGATTTAGATCTCCTGCTATGATTATATGGCGTATAGTTTTATCTATACATATTAGGTCCATTAAGCGATTCAAGTCTCTCATAAAAGAATGATCAGAAATTCCAACAGGGTTCCAATATATGTTTATCAGGGCATATGGTATGCCACCAGCCTTAAGCTTTATCATCTGCAAAAACGGATTGGGAGAAATCCAATTCTCTGTTTTAAGTAATGGATTTTGATTAACAGCAATGAGTAACCTGGAGGTTGTTCTTCCGTGATTAGCTTTCTGAGCTGGACTTAGATGTAAGTCATGTTTATCCCAAATTGGAGCTGTAGTGAGCCACGTCTCTTGGAGCATGACTACGACGATGTTCTCTATGTTGCTAATAGAGTTATTTATGAGATGATGGAACCCTCTTGTGTTCCAACTAATGAGAGCGACTGGAGTTCGCTTTACAGGTTGGCCTAGTTAATGCATATTTTGGTTGAGATGACAAGTGCAGGGCTTTTTGACAGATTCTCTTGAATTCGACTCAACATTGTTTGTAATACTCTGCCCATAATTGACTACACAGGGCAAGGAATTGGTAGAAGGAATTGTGAGAATAGAGGTGTTGATATAATAAATCCTAGTTCGTATAGCTGTTTTTTTGCCAGCCATATTGTGTTGAGAACAACTCTAGAATGTATCCAAAGTTTAACCAAAGACATTGTCTGTGCATCTTCAAATTCAACTAACTGGATATCAATGGAGTTGATATTTTCTAATTCTGGAATTTCCAAAAAGATGGTTAGAATGGATTTGTGGTTCAGATCATACTGAGCGCTTGGTAATGGGCGACATGATATAACTAATGAGTGTAAGGCCGGTCGTTTAGTATTTGCAGTAGAGAGTTGTTTTAGCTGAACTACTTCGGGTCTGACATTGCCAATGGAGGGAACTATCAGGATTTTCAGTTCAGTTGATTTTGTAATTGCTGTTTCTATTAGACGATAATAGGCTGGGGCTAATACAGAAATGAGGTTTGAACTCTCAACTTCGGTATTCAGATCTTTCACCCCTTTTCTGATTGAAGGAACCAATTGCACTGCATCAACCCGAGGGCTAGGTAAATTGGAATGAAATTTGAATGATGTTTGAAATAAAGAACATCCTGGGCAATCACAGGATTCTTTTGGAGGTGATTGTGAAGAATTCAGAACTTCCTTCATTTTTTCAACTGAGTTATCTTGTGATTGAGATTTTCCACCAGGATCACAATGAGTCAGATAATTTTGTACTGGTTGGGCAATCATATATGCATCAACAGTGCACCTGATCTCTTTTCTATGTATTTCCAATACTTGCTGCGAGGTCCCAACTGGAAAAACCTTGTTTCCTTTTTTTTTGTTATCTTGTGAGGACACAGACAAGTCAGTCCCGGGTCCATTATCAATTAACGCAACTGCTGCCTCCACTTATTCATCAAGGGGATCATATGATGTGGTATTTGAGGCAATGTTGTTCTTAGCATTATCTTTACGAGCCTGTGCCTATAACTGGTATTTTTTAGATATTGCATTCGAAACCAATACTGCACCTTTTTGAGAATGCGTTATTGTTTTAATAAATTGTTTGGTTTTTGAGGTGCAGTCATTTTTAGTACTAGCCATGTTTTATGATTTCTTTGTTTGTACAACTATCTTTTGATTTGTAGACTGGGTGTTTGTCAGCTATAGTAGTACTGTTATTCTCTAGAGCAGTCTGATTATTATGACTTGAAGGTATGCCTTTTGGCTCTTTGTCATGAATGGTGTCAGGCAGATGTGGAAGCAAACAACATTCTGATTCTAGTATTGAACTTGGAGTAGTGGGAGAAGACAAGGAGTTTGAACAAGAATCAGTTTGAGTACTAATAGACATCACAGTGATATTAGCCTTGCCTATATTCGGGACAAAGCCCCTCTTGAAACTAGGTGTCTGCATGATGTTGTTCTGCCGCTGCAGAACCTGTTCAAGTTGCAAGGTGTGTAACACAAGTTTTGAGTCAAGTGTCTCAAAGAGTCTGGTCATGGATTGAATGGCCAGATTCATCGAGATCAATGTTATTTCCAACAGCTTATTTGTTATTTCAGAGCCGCCAGTTTTTTCAGTGCCTGTCAGATTAGTTCTCGGGTTGCGAGGGGTTGGAGCAGAGTAAATAACAGCCAATTCTGAATTGGGACGACTAATGGCTGTGAATAAATCAGGTGAACCAGACACATTTTGTGTTATTGTGTGAGAAAACTGACAGGAGCTATTATTCCCAAGCTCAATAACAGCCTGATCACAAGTTTTTTCAGAATCCTTGTTAGTGTTTATTTCTACTGGTGCCGTAAAAACATTACCCAATAATACACTGTCAGTGAGTGATCTATTGACACTGTTCACATGCAGTGGAGGGCTTGTGACCACATCCATAATTAACGAAACATTAGGATTGACAATATTTGCAACCTTCACAGTCTCAAGTATTGGTGATATAGATATACATTCAACAGCGTGTGTTTCAACCAAGCTTGATGTGATGATAGAATTTGGCGTTCTCGTCACCCTTGCTTCAATTACCTTGTTGCCAGCGTTATTGAAGTCTTGACAAAAGTTACGAATGTCAGTGTTTCCAGCTTGTTTCACTGGAAGCTTGCATGAAGGTGGAGCCCTCCGTTTAGAGGGAGTAGGGAAACACACTCCATTTCCTAGTTTCTGTTGTGATATGTTAGAATGCTTTTGTCCATGTTTTTTTTAATGAAATGTTAAGTCCGGCATGCCTGATTTCATGGTCATTAGTACACACTGCATTTCCCATTCCGTGACTAGGTAGACCCAATTGGAGACAACAAAGAGAAATACAACCCGTCACCGGATGGTGAAAGGAACAGTTCTACTGCCGTCAAAGTATCAGTAATGATGAGGAGTATGGGGCACCGATTGACCGCAAAGCCGCGACTACGCGGCAAAGCGGTCAAGCAGTACTTTGCCGGTACTTGGCTCGGTGCGCACGCACTGGTGCGTGCACTGGCCAAACTTGTAGATTTCTGCCCAAATGGGCGTGGCTTACTGATTACATGGTGAATATCAGTAATACAGTAATACAGTAACCAAATCACTTCCAAAATGTTCCTAGGAAAAGAAACAGGCAATGTTATAGTTACATGTACAAAGTTTCCAAAAAGTCTTTCTGATAACTGGAGCAATAGGTACCGTAGCGTTGTGGCAAGTCGAGTATCCACGTGGAGAGAAAGGGAAAGAGCGGTCTAGCGGTACTTTGCCGATACTTGGCTCGGTGCACGCGCACTGATGCGCGCGCCAGCCAAACTTATAGATTTCCACCCAAATGGGTGTGGCTTACTGATTAAATGGTGAATATCAGTCATACAGTAACCAAATCACTTCCAAAATGCTTTGTAGCATTGTGGCAAGTGGAGTATCCACGTGGAGAGAAAGGGAAACAGCAGTCAATCAGTACTTTGCCGTTACTTGGCTTGGTGCACTTGGTTTTAGCACTTGCTAAATGCAGGTGCATTCCATCAGAATCTGCTGAAAATTCTGTCTGCCCTGCATTAACGGCAGGTAGCATTTTGCATGTCTTTACAAAATGGACTGTAAAAGCAAAGGATTAAAGGAGATGTTGCTACATTATGCTTTTTCACTTCACTTTGCATATGTACATGGAAAATTACATGGAGGAGACCCACAAGATCCAAAGAGCTGACGTAGGCGGTCCCCTCCATACGTTTAATGTTGTTGGGAAAATTACCCACTGTGTGTATTACAATGAGTTTAACCCTGAGTTGCCTGCAACGAGATTCACCTTAGGCTACGTCATTAAAGCAATGTGGCTTGCTTTCTCCAGTATATCAAGGGTCTTAAATATTAGGAAACATGCTATATTATCCTCCACCCACAGCAGTGTGCCAATCTAGGCGATTTCAGCCGATGTCATTTTATGGTTAAACTAATTCCTCTAATAGGACTGCGAAGCCGCGTCTGCAGCCGGTTTTTGGCCAGTGGTTAACTGTATGTGCTGATGGCAGCATTTAACGTATCCACCTGGAACTTTGGGTTTATTCTTACTGAACGAAATGATGATTTGCACTTCAAGAAGCGACCCAATGTTGAGGCTGAACAAAACCATCAGATGCACACCCGAAATTTCCAATGGGCAGGCTAAACAGGTATGACTGTCTAACCATAACAGACACTCAATGGAAATGCCATACGCTTGAACTGAGAGGGAGGGGGATGGACCTTGTTCCTAAATGACACAAGTGTGACGTCCATTGGTTGGCCACAGATAAAGTAGTTATCAAAAATATTAACAATAATGTATGCATGAATTTAGCCTGAGACACGAGAAGTTCCCTTTGACTTTTCTACCTTTGCCCTACAGAGCATGCTGCGCAACATCTGATGGGTGAACAGATTCCGTCTCGTAGATTGAAGAAATTGGTCCTGAAGAAGATGACGCACGAGAGGAAATGTCATTGAAACGGGTCAACCAGACCCACTGATGTCTCCCGAATAAGGACGACACACTGATGAATCAAAATTCAGAAATATCTAACAGTGATTCCTGTGTTCTACACAGAAAACCTAATCATACATATGCTGAATCATATTTTCTCATAATCATCTATTGTGTCCATACCCAACCCAAAAATAACTTGAGGATGCATAACAATAGAATGAGAAAAACCTAATTGTTTTATTGGAGATCGCTTTGAGCTAGCTAGACACACTTCACGGAGGGCAAATAAACTGTCCTCATGACACACAGACCCACTTGAACTGCTTGACTAACCAAAGTACGAAGACTGGCAATAACTAATCCCAACTGCAATTTTTAATTGCGTTTTTAGCCACATAGCGATATGTTATGCACTTGCTCTAATCACTCAAATTCATTTTAGAAATAGGGTGAGCTTCTCCTTACCTATCTCTTTTAGATAGGTGGTGCCACAGCGCTATCTAGGGTTGTTCGACACCACGAAGGGAAAGGGTGTTCTTCTCATCAGGGTGAGTTCTAGGGCTACACAATAACAGTATATAGAATAACCAACTCCAGAGAAGCCTTAACTGTCCTGTGTTTTGTGTGATACCATGTATGAAGTTAACAGACAGAACAATGTACCCCGGAATTGAGTTGAGGTGTAATTTTATACGTTGAATATATCCCTGTATTGTTTCTAGGGTTTGTCACTGGAACAGGTGTCGGAGGCAGAGGAAGAGTTGTAGTAGGCAGGGATGACAAATGAAGGGTTTCCACTGACACAAGGGAAGGAAGCAGAAGGGGAGGTGGAGGAGACTGCGGGTCATTACGAGGTTGCAGGTCCGGAAACAACGATACCAGTAAGCTTGCCGGTACCATTGTTTCCGGACCGACAAACTACGAGTTCTGTGAGTGGTTGCCTTTCTGCCCACCAGGTCTGACCTAACTGGTGGAAAGGCACCCGCTCGCAGACCGTCACGGATGGACCTCTCCATTCCCATTGAGTCCAATAGGACTCGAATGGGAATGGGGATTTTCTTTTTCCGGCACCCTGCCGTAGGGACCATCAGGGCCATAATGCCCCAGTAAGTCCCCATTGCCGGGTGCCAGAACGAAAATGACACGGCAGCAGTCGTGTCGTTTTTACCTGCACAGCTACCGCTGGACTCATAATGAGGCCCAGGGCCTCAGCAGAGATTCGTTGTGCCAGCGGTGATGAAGCCGCTGGCAATGAGTCTGCAGAGTGGGCGGTAGCAGTTGATTAAATTCACAGTAGGGCAATGCAGCTAGAGATATATAAGTGTGTATGCTGGACAATGGCCCTCATTACGACCCGGCGGTAAGTGAAAAATGATGTCGGTAAATGATTACCGGCATCATTTACCGCTAGGTCCGATCATGACCCGTGAAAGTGCTATTAGCTGTTTCGTAGTTAATGGTGCCGCAAACAGCACCAAGCTCGCGCGCACGTGACCTCCGCGCCGTAAGTTCCGGCATCGCACAAAGGTAGGCAAATCATGAACCAAGCAGACATGCTCTTAACGCCATCACGAAGGCCGTAAAGTACCTTACCGTCATGGTGCTAATTCCGCCATCGCGAACCAACCGTAAATGGCCATGTGTAGTGTTCCCAGCTGCCACAGGTGCACAGAATCAGCACAGATGGAGGCAATACAGACTCACCAAGTACAAAAAGAGCACACCCCACCCCTTCCCACACCCAGTCACACTCCACAATGATTCCAATATGACTAGCAATGTTGGGGCTGGAGGACCTGATTGCAATGCAAGTGCTACAACTACAACAACAACAACAACAACAACAACAACAGGCAGCACAGAGGAGACGCAGGAGGAGAAGGAGGGCAAGGCAGGGCCAGCAAGCCCCACCAGCACAGCCAGTGCCACCACGCAGGCAGCCCCCAATCCCACGCATCCGAGCCAGTCCCTTCAACCTCACCGCTGAGCAGATACATACCTTGTACCGTTTGGACCGGGACACCATCACCACCATCGTTGACATGATACACAACGACATCGTCAGCATGATAGAAACACCCGCCGCCACCCCCCCCTACTGAAGGTAGTGTCCGTGCTCCACTTCCTGGCCACAGGCACCTACCAGCACCCAGTGGGGCACTTGCATGGCATTTCACAACCATTATTCTCATGTACGCTGATCCGCATGCTCGATGCCCTCCTCAAGCACACAGACAACCACATTTCCTTACCACGGTCTGCCCAGGAGATTGCAAACACCAAAGTGGGTTTCCATGCACTAGCCAGCATACCTGGTTGCATTGGTGCCATCGACTGCACCCATGTGGAATTGGTGGTCCCACATGCCATGGAGGTAGCGTACCGCAACCGTAAACTATTTTACTCAATCAACGTGCAAATGGTTTGTGACTCCAACAGGATCATCACACATTGTTGTGCCCGATTCCCCGGATCAACCCATGATTCAATGGTCCTGCGTAACTCGACAATACCACGCTACATGGAGCAACATGCAGGGCCAAGATCCTGGCTACTCGGTGAGTCTCATGTCATGGCCGTGGAAATGTGAAGTGGGTAGGTGATTGACGTACCAATGCATACTTTACCTGACTGAAAGGGGGGGGGATGATGCATACTTTACCTGGCTGAAAGTGGGGGGGAATGATGCATACCTTACCTGGCTGAAAGGGGGGGATGATGTATACTTTACCTGGCTGCGAGTAGCAGAGGCAGTGGAGCCAGCTCATACCCTAAAGCAGCCCAAACGTCAACTGACACCTGTACACATAATGCCCGATGTAAGCAGCCCTACCATGTGAATGAAGGTGTGTCCCAGCCATGACACAACCATCTGCAAGTGCACTGTACCGATGCGGACCACATTGACCTCAACGAAATGCACCTACATGTGACTTTAGCCAATACACAGCACCAAACACCATCAACTGAAAGGCCAGTCCCCCATAACTGCGCACAAAGGAGGCACATGACGGACAAAACATCAATACACCACTACACAGACACCATGGCACCAAAAATGTGCCTATCAACATTAGTAGTGCTCAGTGGGGTCATCATGAGGCTGACAGCAATGTTGCCATGATGAGAGCGTTGATATCACAGGACACCTGCCAGGTCACAAAAACAAACGCCATGAACGAACACAGTGGATGGGCACTCACAAGGCAATTGACCCCTAGGCATACATTGGCTGATGGCATGCAAAACAGTCCACGAGAGAAATACACATATACCGGTCACATAGTGTGAATCCATTTGTGCATGTAAAAGTGGTACAAAGTAACAGTTGAATGCATGCCATGGTGGCACGTCATGATTTGAGATTTGATGTCATGAATGACACATACATTGTTGCTCACCTACAGATGATGCAGGCTATCCCCTGAAGAGGTGGCTCCTTACACCAGTCCGGAACCCACAGAACCAGCACGAGGAGGACTTCAATTGTGCACATGCACAAACCTGTGTGGTGATTGAGCAGGCATTTGGCATATTGAAGGCACGGTTTCGCTGCCTCAGCAGGTCTGGTGGGGCACTCCTATACCGCAATGAGAAGGTTGCAAAGATCGTCATGGCATGTGTCATGCTACACAATATGTGCATCAGACGGAATATGCCCCTGCTCCCTGACGCTGAACTGCAACCACCTGACAATGAGGATGAGGAAGGTGGGGATGGGGCAGCACCTCAGGGAGGCAGCGATGCACAGGAGGGGCGTGACATGCGTCAGACTCTGATCAACCAATGTTTCTAGCACACACGGATGGGGGGTGTCACATGGAGATGGCAATTGGGGCACTGTGTGTGTCTGGGATATGCACACTGTGGACTGTTCACCAATAAATCACACATACGCAATGAGCAATGTCCACACATGTGATTTGTGATCAAGCAAAAATTGTATTGTAAATGTGAATTCAATTAACACACCCACTCCCCCTTCCCCCCTCAACTCTCCAACACACCCACTCCCCCCTGCCCCCTCAACTCCGCAACACACCCATTCACCCCTCCCCCCTCAACTCCCCAACACACCCACTCCCCCCTCCCCCCTCAACTCCCCAACACACCCACTCCCCCCTCCCCCCTCAACACCCCGCAAAAGTGCGTGGCTGCCTGTGTTGAAGTGCCTAATGTGGAATTGATCCACTGGGTGGCCTCTAATGGCAGCCCCCTCTGCCGGCCCATGGGGCACCCCTGCCTGTACTCCACAGGTTCCTGGCTGACCTGCGGACGGGGCTGCTTGGGGCAGAACTGGCAGCGGAGGAGGTACTCGGCTGCTCACTAGGACGCATGTCCCTCATTGTCTGTACAAGCTCCGAGAGCACGTGCCGCACCGCGGCAAGTTCGGCACAGATGTCCTTGGTGGAGGATTGTATGTCTGCCTTCACATTCTCTGCACATTTTTGCATTTCAGCACTTGCACCTCCACAATCGGCCACATGCTGAGTGAGGAGTGAGGACAGTTGGTGTTGCCTTGTTAATATTTGGTCCAGCGACTGTTGGTATTTTTGGGCATTTGATGATGCCATTGGCACGTTCATTGGGCTACTCCCCTCCTCCACACCTTCCACTGGGCATGGAGTGGCTGGCCATGAGTTATCAGGGGATAGCCCCTGTGTGTTATCAGCATGCAGGCTACATGGGGACAGGTAGGGGGAATGAGGGTGGGCAGTGGGGGGGCTTTCTATGACATCCTCAACATTCCCCACATCACTATCAGAGCAAGCTGCAATGGCAGCAGTCTCCCCAATCGTACTGCTTCCTGCAGACACAGTCCCTTCAGTGGCCACCGGTTGTTGAATGTCTGCTGCTGGTGGTACCATGCTGCTTGCCTTGGTGCTTATCGTTGCCCTGGCCTGTGTTGTGGCAGTCGATTTTGGCTGCTGTGGTTTTTTTTTTTAGGTCCAGCAGAGGTGGAGGGTTGGTGTGGTGTTACCTCGGGCCTGGCCTTTTTGGCAAGTGTGGTGCCAGTCTCGTCCTCGCCTGGGTCCGAATGGGAGCCTGTGGTGGAGGAAAGGAGGGAAAGTGTTATTGATGGGTCTGCGGACATTGAGCAGGCATTGTGCTGACTGCCATGATTTTGATGACTATATGGTGCACTTTGGAGGCAGTGACATACAGGTTGGCTCCCTTTTGGGTGGGAGAAGCATGCAGGAATGTGGGTGCCTACAGTGAGAGTGTGCATACTGCATGTGTACAGGGTGTAGGTCAATGATGCCTGTTGGCAGTCTTCTGCTGATGTGTTGCGTTAACCCTATTAGGCAACATTGTGCTTCCCATAAAAATGGACTTCAGGAAGTTTAGCATGGCTTAATTTGAGGCACCTACCTGCGTCACCTGATGTCGGGGCTCCTCTCTCCATTTCACCGACCGCCTCGAAGCTCTCAATGCCAATGGTTGTGGCACACATCTCCTCCCACGGCTCCATTTTAATTGGTGAGTCTGCTCCATCAACAGTTGCCATGCCCAGGTTTCTGTTGGCAGACAGTATGCTCCTTACACGGAGCCGGAGGTCGTCCCACCTTTTCCGGCACTGTTTTGTGGTGCGGGGTGTTGTTCCTACTGCACTGAGCCGCTGTGCGACTAGGTCCTATATGGCCTTCTTCCGTGCTATTGCCGGTCTGGTCATTTCAGTGGAGAATACGATGTCCGCGTTTTCCTGTAGGGTTTCCGCCAACATGGTGAGCTCTTCCCTACTGAAGTGCTCCTGCCGCAGCCGATCGCAAGATTTTTTGACAACTTTCGGCATTCTGACGGTGGGTGGATGTGGGTGAAGTTTTGTGGCGGGTCTCGGGGTCAGATGTGCACTGGTTGTGGAGGATTGCAATGGATTGTGTTTTTAAAGATGGCCACCGTGCTCTTTCCCGTTCCGGTGCGATGGCGTAACTTCCGAATCCGCTTCTTTACGGTCACCGCTAATAGCGGTCACCGCTATTTAAGGTGATCGCTAATATCGGTGGGTAGGGTGACGGTGGTGCAGCTTGCACGGCATACGATGCTGGTAGGTGACATTTTTGGGACGTTAACGGCATGGCACAGATTACATTACTGGCATGGGGCAATGCTCGTGCCCGAGAGGTCGTAATTTACCGCTTTTAAGGGTTTCAGGCCAGCCCGGACACGTTAGTTGCGCCATGCCGGTAATGTCCATTACTTACCGCCGGGGTCGTAATGAGGGCTCATGACTTTAGAGTTGTAAGATGAGGCGAGTGTGTAGCAGAGTAGTGGCATGCCTGGAAACAAACAAGGAGCAGGTGCAGCTGGTGGTAATGAGGGAGACTGAATTATAACTTGTGGATGAGCGAGAAATGACCTCCATAGATTTATCAAGTGGAAGAAGAGACTTGGACCTCTGCCCCTGTGCCTACCCATGCAGGGGGGGGGATGCGGGCACAGGTATCCTCTTTTTTTAAACTTTAAAGTGGGGTCGGAAGCATTCTCCTAAACCATGACAGTACCAATCCTGTCATGGCCCTGGGACGACAATAGCTTGCAAGAGAGGAAGACAGTGAAAAGGACTGAGGCACCGTGATGTGCACCCTACACGATAGACCAGTCAAGCAGGGTGCACCCTGTTAAGGTTGCTCCTTTGAAATAACAGTAATGCACAAGCACATAAACAAAAAAGGAAGGTTCCTGGAACTCGTAGAGTATTAATATCCTCTTCCACAAACCCCTCTTTCACAGCACTGTCTAGCAGTGGGGAGCACAATGAGGGAGTATCTGTGCATCCTCCCAGGTAGACACACCTGAACATGGATGAAACCACTGGTACAAGCACCCCTCTAAACCTGCCAAAGTGCCTGTGGCCCCAGAAAGTCTGCACTGTCATCACTATTCACTAGTAGGTCCTTGTTCCGATCACAGTAGCCTGTTGTTGGTGCTGATAGCCTCACAGACACGCCACTGTTGAGGACGGTATGGTGGGTCGAATGGTGTGTCATGCTGGCATGCATCGATTGTATTGCTAGAAGACAATTAAGAAATGTGTGGAGCAGCAGAGGTTGCTGTGGAGAGGCACATACTCTAGCACCACACAGTTCTCTTAAAGGTGATTGAATGGTTATTGGGGAAGAGGGTAGGAAGGGGCAAATTGAGAGAGTGCCCTCAAACTCAAAGAAAAAGGGATATCCCTCAAATGTTGCAGAAGCCTCCTTTGTAGCCAATTGTTTTATATAATAGAATGGCATATGCACCACTGTCTTAAGAGGGGAAAAGGGACTGAAGGGAGGGAAAGTTAGAGAGCAAACTCAAATTAATGTCGCTGATCAGCACATGTTCATGAAAACCAGCTGGCTGTGAAGATGTGACCTGGGATACGTTTATACCTTCTGAAGGCCAAAAACAAATGAATCAATTTCACCCTTTCTTGCATTTTTTTCATTTTTCATCCACAGCGTGCAAAATGCTTCCAGCTAGGAATAGGTCTCTTGTGATAGTGAATTTTGTATCATGGATGGAATAAAGCACAATGGTCCTTATTACAAGGTTGGCAGTGCGGGAAAAAACAGTGATAATTCTGTTACCACCACTTTTATAGGCAGTAATGCAATAACCGCCATTTTTCCTGCACCACTGAATTATGAATGTTGAATTAATGTGGAGGATTTACCTCATTCAATAAGTTGGAGAAAAATCCACCACTTTACCTCCAAGAATCAGTGGATTTACCACACAGAAAATATGATGGTGGTAAATCCACCCAAAATCCCCATGAAGTCCAACTATGTCATTTGTGATGACATCTTTGATGTTCTGATTGTTTGTCTTAGTGTATGGTGATGGCACGATGTATTGTTGCATAGATTACCATAACGGGTGAATTTCATTGGTTTTTAGATTTTTCCATGCAACCATGACGCTACTGTAACAAAGTTTTATTCGCTGAATTTCTCAGGTTTTATTAGAGCAATTTAACCATAACGTCCCTTTAACAATGTTGTTTCATTGACGTTTATACGTTTAATTAGGGCAACTTAATTATAACATCCCTCTAACTAGGTTTGCAATGGTTTTAATAATTGAAAATGTTTTATGATGTTCCAGCATTGTATATAAGATATTAATAATTGCTCTGTTAACAAATATGAAAGGACTACAATGCTCCATTTACAAACATATTTTCTGTAGTGCGTACTGATGTGTGTCATTTCCAGATGGGGATGCAAGTCACGGTTGAATTGCCATGGGCATGAAGTGCGACCATGATCCCAGCCCCATCAAAGTACCCTGATTATCCATTGCAGCTAGCCTGCATTCTGGTCCATTGTCCACTATATTCCCATAGTATGACCACTGGCCAATGTTCATGGGTTGCAGCAATGGGGAGTATCCATAATCCATGGGTACTGGGCTTCAGCCATGTTGCAGGCCCCACTAAGCAAATCAGAGCAGACATTGGTCCTTGCCGGGGTCAGGCCCACTGCCAGGGAACCAAAATTATACCACTATTTTGTGTACCACATTTTTACACTTTTTAAAAGCATGCTTTCGGTCCTTGATGATGTTTGCTACAAATCCAACCAGCACTTTGACTGTAACTGCAAACAGAATTTTACTTGACATTCAAGATTATCCCAATTTCGAACATGTTATGGCATAGCCGGTGCCTTGTGGCCATGCCCACTTTAACGCCATGGCCAGATTGTGGAGGGTATGTCTATGCCTCAGGCCCCAAAGTTACATCACTATTTTCTGTGCTTGTGCTTTCCTGGGGGCCATGCCCACAAGCCACGTTAACCACATAGCCACTCTCTGGTAGCCATACCAAATTTAACTGCCATTGTTTAGATTGTACAGGGTATGGCCAATCTCGCCACCGGCCATGATCACAGGCTATGCCTCAGTAACTAAAGTTATAACATTATTTTTTGCAACCACTGAATATCATGTCCTCCTACCGCCAGAAAATGATACAATGGCCCTCATTCCAAGATTGTGATAGTCATGGCACTATTAGTGTACCGTCACCGACTTGGTGGTATGGGGACTTACCGGTCTATTCCGACCTTTGCGGGACCGGTAATTCCCCATTTGAAAAGCCATTCCCCATTCCCATTTGAGCCCCCATAGCGCTCAATGGGAAGGGGGAAGACATCAATAACGGTACCGCAAATTACGGTACCGTTATTGACCCAGGTATCCCTTTGTGGGTCCCGTCCATAACGCCTGGTAAAACCAGCCGTTAAGGGAGGCACCCGCAAAGGGACCTCGGAATGGGGCGCAAAGGGATTACCAGCACCGGTGTCATTACCGGTGCCTGGTATCCCTTTATGCCCAGGTCGTAATGCCCCCCAATTATTTTCTAGCCTGTCATTAAAATCTCTTTCTGCTACCAAAGTATTCTAAGACATTTTCTAGGAAGTACTACTATGTTGTCTAGTCACAAAAAAATAATACACTGCATGTCAGGCACTGAATATAAACTGTTCCAGCCTCCATAGAATTCAAAGACTTTTTCTAGTTGTGACAAGTATTTTCTCATACCTTAAAAATGTAGTGTGCAGAACTACAGTCACTGAACATAATATTCTCCTTCCTCCAAAGTATTTAATTGGTTTGTTTCGTTCGTCACAAAAAGATAATAAAACTCACAGTCTACCTACCTCTAAACAAATATCAGATGCTCTTCTTCTCACTCTGACAAGAAAGCACACATGCATTTCTGTCAAGCACAAAGGTCACTAGGAATTTTTTGCAATTGTCTACCTCTCCCTCAACTAAAGCCCATTTCCTCAGTTGCTCTAGCAACCTTCTGCCTCAGCTTAACAAGACTGATCCTAAATTTGAACTGTGGGTTATGGTGAAAAGCTCCTATATGACAATGACGAGGAAGCAGCGTTGTCAGTGCCAAAACCATGCCTGGTGGACTCCGCCATGTCCTGTAATACTGGTGGATACCGGCTTCAGGGCAATTAATTAGCTCTAAGGCTGCAGGCAGCTATATGTATGACAATGGTAGATTTGGAAGCATCATAGATTTTATTATGCTCCCCATGAAATGTTGGGCGGGGGGGTAGCAGAGGTTTTGAGATCCCTTTGAGATGTGGAAGAGATCACCATCCTCTCTCACTTATTGGACGTCAGGAGGGAGTGGGTTGACACTCGCTGACAATGTATACTCTCACTCACAAGTCAAGGGACCTCAAGGTGGGGTTAATGTTAAAGGATATTTATACCACGCATTACAGTTCTGTAGCGCCCCGGATTTGTGGTCCGGCCCACTTTCATATTCCATATGACACCCCCACCCCCTTGAAATAGGCACGTAGCAACACGGTACCTATCCAAGATGGTGGAAAAATCAGGCCATGTAAACGTCCAAGATGGCGTCCGTACCTTAGAGCCAGGTAACAGCAGCTAGAACATTCAATATACAAACAGCTAGGACTTTGCTGTAGCTTGCAGCATTTACTGCGTACTGAAGCAGCGCAGCACAACCTACAAGCAATTTTGCAACAGTAAGAAGTATTCCCGTAGTGAGAAATCCATACGAGCATGCACGCAGAACCTGATGCTGCATTTCTACAATATATTTACATCGGAAAGGCAAAGTCATCAGTTGAGGCTACTTCACTTCGCGCATTTACACGCTAGCAGTGAGCCACCATTTGCTAACGGCCCAGGACATTGGTAAACTGTTATGCTACTCTTTTTTGTACAGCTTTGGAATAAGCGGAGCTAATATAGATTTTAATTAAGTACCTCTAATTAACCCTTAGGTATCCCTACAGTGAAAGCGCTTGCCCATCCAATACAACGCTGTAGAGGGACTGCAATTTAACCCTCTGCATATCACCTGTGGTAAGCCTGCATGAAGGGAGCCGCACCATTGAATCACTTCATGGGTGTACAATATCACGATACAAGAGGGTAACCTTTGAACACATTGCTTCACACCTTTCTGTCCCCACATCCCTCACCACCCGCTCCTGGTATGTTTTGATTAGGCTATATGGATACAGAAACTTTGACTGTGTGCCACTATTAAGGCCTTGTAGTATTGACTACCAGTCAAAATAATACACATGATAATGGAATTACTAGTATGTTTCCAACAGGGGATTATATATTTATATATACATTTCCCCCTCTTCTCTCTGTTGACTTTTCCCCAGGACACGAAAAACACTGCAGTGGGTACCAAAAGAAATTGAAGAAGGGAGCAAGGACCTCTACATTCTATATCAGTTTCTTTTGTCCTGATGAAGATGACCAAAGTGTTAATGGTTTATGAAACCGGTTGACCTTTTTAGGCATAAGCAGGTCTCATGCCATAGATGATCTGTTACCCTGAATAATAGTTACAGACATCCTTACTTTTAGGTGACCTGACTTAGTGATCAGGTTGTTCCCCACCCCTCTTTAGTTACTATTCAAATCATTGATGCTCCTTCACATAGGAGCTCATTTTTGTTGTGTTTTTTTAAGTACTAGTACAAGTTAATGTGAGATATTTTCTCAGCTGGCACGATACTGGATAATATACATGTTCCCTTTCCAGTTACCAGCAGTTAAAATATATCCCAGCACGAGACATTATCTAATGTAGAATGTCTATGAGTAAGTGTTCCATGACCTGTACTTAGCGTTTTTAGCTAAACATCTTTCAGAATAGGTATAGCCTCTCTACCCTATCCCTTTTAGATAGGTGGTGCAACACCCCGAGCCTAGGGCAAGATTCCGAGAGAGAGGGACAGAGTGTTCTTCTAGTAGGGACAGTCTGTCTGCATGTGTGAATAATCAATAGGTGATATATATATTATGCATCTTGATACCTTCTCTATAAACCGTTATAGAGTGTTACAATACTGTTACTTTAACGGTAGGAATGAAAAATAGACCACCCGGTCTTTAGCAATACCCTTTGTGTTACTGGACTCTTATAGTAGCTATATGCGGGCTAGAGGACTGCAGGAGTTGCGAATTTTACTGAATGGCCAAAGACTGCAGGTATGTCAGGGCCTTGCGTAACTCAATTGGAATACAAACATTGTCAAACAGAGGCTATAAATAAATCAAGTCACTGGAGGATTGTTTAGATTTGCAAAGTCTATGAGACCGTTTCAGTGGGCCATATGTTGGAAACGTACAGGGCCAATGCGATTGGCACTGGGGACTATGGGTTTGAGCTCTGAGGCTATTTGGAAATGCTGCAGAGGGGGGAAACCTTTTCCTTGTTTGTCTCCATGGCCTTTCACCACCACAATAATGTATATAATGCATGTAGAAACCAGCATACAATTTTGATCAGATTCAATGAGCTTAAGGACGATCTTGACGTGGTGATCTGTGTGGACTAAAAAAGAGCGAATGTTAACCAGGTTGCCACTAAGGAACCTGCTGAGCCTGGGAAATCACCTTTAAGTTGACTCGGTTCATTGATAGAACACTTGGTGGTGTGTGCTGGTATGCTCTTTTGACAATCCACAGAGTATTGAGAGGTTGTCTAGACACTCTCTGAAATCACAGTTCTGGTCTGTTCACACCAGTCTGTGAGTGGAGGAAAATTGGGGCAAACCCTCTGTCAGGCTACCTTATTACGGTTCCTTATATCTCCCACCAAACTTTTTTTAACCAGGGCCTATTTCAATGTCATGCACTTCAAAACTACTTTTAAATGGGTGAGTGCTGTCAATCTAGGCATTGATTGCTGCCTGTGTGGGGAACCTGAAACACTGGCACACTATGTGCTGTTTGCCCCCTTTCCAGTGATATTCGCAAAAGATATTTATTAAATATGCTTAGAAATGTGGGAGAATTATTAAAGGTGCTTTGGAATCTCAATAAACAGTTTGACTGTCTGATTAGAAGTCATCCATTTATTCTTTTTGCTGTAAGTGGCATCTGATTAATTCTAAACCATCCAGCCAACATCTTGTGTTTTGCTATAGTCACCCTGAGCGGGACGTGTATGTCCAGACGTGGTTACTGTGCCTGCTGGGCCTAGAGACCTAAGCTCCTCCTCTTGGCCGAAGCATGTCTGGTATGCTTCTGGTCTCGTGCAGAAGGGATGTGACCTAGCAGTTCTAGCTGGACTGCCCCTTTTGGGGTGGGCCCTAGCCTGATTTCCATATGGTCTTTCCCCTTCTGTATTGGCTTGGCAAGCAAAGAATGATGGTCTAGAGAACTGCCCAGAGCAATAGCTCACAAACAAATGTGAGGTGTATGTTATATGTGAGAAGTCATATAACACAAGGATCTACAACAAGACTGGTGGATTATTTTATAATAAACATTGATTAATGTTTAGGGGGATTATTCCAACCAGTCGGTAAGCAACCTCTAGTCTCAAATTTTTGTTCAATGGACAGTAATGCAGTCGACATTTGAGTTGCACTATGCCCTTGTGCAGTTCTTTCCCCCTTATCTCAGGGCATTGAAAATAGTTGCAGAAATGTCACATGTAAACCTGCTGGCAGGTGTGATGCCTGGATTTTAGGGAGGTTGATGGGCCTTTGTTTGTCCTTGCAAAGCATGTAAAAGAACTGCGCTGACTCTAAGTGATGCCCTGAAATGGTTTTCAATATCTCCAGGACTCACCCACAGTCATGAAAGTTGAAATCCCAAACGCATGACTTCTGGTGTATTGTGAGGTACATAATAATCCTGATTCACAAATATTTGTACTGGAAAAATACAGGCGATGTTCAGAGCAACTCACATGTGCTCCTGTTACCTCATACCTGACATACAAAGCCTACATTCTGGAGCTCAGGAGTGTTGCTAGGTCTGGAAAGACCCTGGAGCTATGCTAATGTCGGGATTGTCGGGACCCGTGGCTAGCTAGCCTTTTGGTTGCATCCCTGAGCTTCTATCCGGGGCTACAATCAAAAGACCCGGGGCTATAGCCCCCTAACCTCCCCCACTAGCAACGCCTCTGCACGGTGGAGCTCCCTGCGATGCCCTAGAGCAAATCTTTGTGAATTATGTTTGCATAAGAGCATCTCAAAGAGCCTCTAGACAGCTCCAGGATTGCTCTAGTTTTATGATTTAAGGATTTTCACTAATGTAAATCTCTGTGAATTGCGCTGATAGTTTCTTCATACTCTCAGGCAGTCTATGGTTCCCAAATTTGCAGCATTCTCCTAAGCTAAATATGGCGTATAAAACCTCTAGCAGAAAGCAAAGGTGAGAACCAGCACAGGCCTCCTGATGGCAGTCGAGCACACACTGACGACTGCTTACCTCTTTCAGTGGTTCATCCTTTCCTTTCCACACAGGCCTGTAAGGATATTTGGCGTGTTACAGCACAGAGTACAGCACTACTACACAGGTAGCAAACAGCACAGAGTACAGCACTACTACACAGGTAGCAAACAGCACAGAGTACAGCACTACTGCACAGGTAGCAAATTTTTTTTTTGCAGCACCACCACAAGGGTGAGATGCATTGCTATATGTGTTACCAGATTAACAAGAAAAGACAGGCTATTCAGTCAAAAACGATTTTAACATATAAGATGCAAATCTATTCTTACAGTTAAAAGCACACGTGCTCATTTAAAAATGCACACTATTTTTCACCTGAAATGCCTATGGTGCGAGAGACACATTTGAAAATAACAACTAACATAACTTATAACTAACCTGACTAATGAAACATAATCCACTAATATAAATGTGTCTCCACTGCAGAATTAGGCCTATTCTGAAAGTGAACTTTTAAACGCACATCCATTTTTTTTTCTGTTCTCTCTGCTGCCCTGTCCACATAACTACAGGAAGCAAATGGGCTCGAAAGAACAGGAAATCAGTTGGTTACAAAGTATTACTATAAAAATGAGCCATTGTGTAGAGAAGAAGGAGATGGCGTGATTAATTCTGATTGGAGCAGCGTCATAGCAAGTATCATGCTAGAGGGAGTGATCAGGCTTTTGCTTGGGGGAGTTTGAGGAAGAAGAAAGGCAGTCAAGATTTGGCAGAGCTGGGAGAAAGACCTTTTCCTGGTTGGAGCATTCCTATCTGCAAAAGCTGAGAATTCCAGGCAATGTCCCCGGTTTGAGAAGGCAGGCGTTCCTTTTTACTGGGGTTAATCTTCAAGGGAGCCACATTCAGAAAGAGAACAGCCAAAGAAAACTCTGAACAGATAAGGTAATTACATAAGTGTGGGAGCTGAGTGTGTACGAGACGATAATGTTCAGTCAGAGTAGGAAAGGGGATTCCGGTGCCTCAATCACACGTTAATGTTGCAAATGGTGTTCTGTTCTCCGCCAAGTTTTTTTTTCAGAGTATTACAGACAATGCTGTTAATGTGCTGTTTTATTTATTTCTGTAAAGAGTGAGATCGTGTTTAAATGCAACTTTTATAATACAGAAAAATACTTGAAAGCAGACAGGTGGTGCGTCTTCTGTTTACCAATACAGTGCTGATGATGAGGGGAGATTTTTAAACAATACAATTGTCATTTTAAGACAGATGTGTGCATGACATATTCAGTATGGAGAGTTGAGAGTGATTGTTTGTAGCATAGCTCGTTGGAGGTACATGAGCCAATGGGAAGAGAGACTCTCTGAACATAGTTCCCTACCGTATATAAGGTAGTGGAAATTACCACAAAATTACCACATATAGCTCTCTGTCGTAAATAAGTCAGTGAGATCGCCCATGGTGGCACACTAACACTAACACTGAAAATGTGGTATTCCTAAAATGTAGGTCTGAGGTCTCTCTAGTGATTACACGAAAAATCTAAGCAAAGATAAGGGATTCTGGACATTGGGGCCACAAATAAAACAAGGCAATTATGCTCACCAAAATACCACCAACCACGTATACCAAATATGCATGTCTGGGTGCTGAAATAATGCATGTCCACTGTATTATTGTTGCACATGGCCAAATCTGAATACAAAGAGTGATTATTGCTAAGTTACTTTTCGGCGATAATAAAATACCGTCAGGCCCCAAATCTCCACAAAATACCCTACAGCCTCTTCCTCACGTGCATGCATTTCCAGAGAGCAAGCTTTGGTGACATGGCCCTATCCTCCCGGTGGGAAGTTGACATTGTTTTTAAAAAGGGATTCCAACTGCATGTCACCAATGAGTGCTTTTGGTACAGGGTTAAATTCATCAAATCATCCTGCTCCTGTAGCTTTGCCCTATTATTCCATCCTGACACTAAACAACTCTATTGCTCATTGAGGCAGGTCATTAATATGGGGCTGTAATTTTACTATTAACACTAGACCGCACACGTGGGCAAAAGACAAGTAGCATTACTGAAACAGAATGAAAACACTGTAGGAATGGTATAGTGTAAACGTTGATGTGGTTGTTATGATAGTGCCAGAACTTTTTTCACTGGTTGCATAATACTATGGACCTGATCACAACTTGGCCTTTACCGCCGGCGGATTTCCCGCCGACGGTAATAGCGTGAATTTTCGGCAGATTTCCCCCCAGCTCAGAGCTGGGGCGAAATCCGCCGAAGCCCTGATTCGGCTTACCCTTAAATCCGGCGGTATTAGCGCTACCACTGGATTTAAGTGTTACCGCCAAAGTCGTGATCAGGCCCAATGTGTGTAATTTGTCTATGTAATATTGACAATTTCACAGTTCCCCCAATGACAGCTATGGCAGATAAATGAACCAATCAATCGATCAATAACTTTATTTCCGGCCAGGCCTATAAAAGTACAGTACATAAATATAAGCGTAAATGTGAGACAAGATACATTCGATTTGTGCAAGGATACAAAACATAAAATCCTATTTAAAAAACAGGAAATTCTTCAAAAGAAGTTTCAGTGCATAAAACGTGAATATTGTGCAAATATTTGCGATGTGCAACATGTCGTGCCCTGGACAGGTCACAGTTAACAGAGCCACGGAGCTCAGTCACATGAAGCACATGGACGAATTAGAATGCGCGAGGCATGCACATGCACAATAGGGATCCCGCTCAGAAGTTCTGTTGGCCGCGAAGGAGAATTAATGAATGTAAAGCTAGCAGAGGCTCCTGCCGTTATTGTGGGCCTGGGCCAGCCTGTGTGCATGTTTATGGCTGCATTCTCCCTGCACACATTCTCTCAATGAGGAATCAAAATAAAAGAACCCAGAAAGACTCAACACAACAGTAAATAAGATAAAATCTATTTGCATAGCTACTATTCATAAAACGTTCTCACATCTAAACATGAATTCATGCAATTGCTTTTGATCAGGTACGCCAGGCTCTGTGCAGAAAACTAAAAACAGCAAAAACAACATCCTCAAAAGTCGTGGTTTTGCATAAGGCACACACATCTGAAATACAAGTTGTCTGATATTTAAAAAAGATGGGGTACAACCAATTCCTCCTAAACTTGGCATACACAGAGAAAATCAGCAAGAAGTGCAAATCAGATTCAGTTTCCATGGGGCAAAATGGACCATTTATAAGTAAATGCTGGAACGAGAAATGCGAAGGTCTGCATTTGAAGTATAGGGCTCTATATGGCCTCGGGAATATGAATTTGAAAAAAAGGTTGTGGTCTAAGTGAGTTTTAAATAGGTGAAAGCCCGGGAAACTTGTTAGGTTGATTGATTCAAAGATCAAACTCTCCATGAACAAGATATCAAGCTTAGATTGCATTACTCTCTGTGATGAATCCCAGGATGGTGGTGCTGTTTCCCAAGGGAAGGCCACTTTTGATGAGGCCAGGAAGGTGAGGCCGCTAACCAATAGTCCCCATGGGGGTGGTATACGGCGGGTGGGTATCATCAGCAAGGACCTTCCCTGTGGGACTATTCTGGGAGAATGTGGTACACTCAAAATACATCCACTCCTCCCTCACTCTTATACGCTACACTGAACTGTAAGTGATTTCAATCCGGGACTCACTCAAGTCAACGCCTGGCGTGTAATGCACAACTGAAATCCTTATTTATTTTTGTGTCTAAAAGTTCTTTATTCTGAACGATATACCACTCATATCACGCCCCTCTCCTGAAACCCCCCTCCCCACGGTCACACTGAACCAGGAATCAGGCTGGTTTGCAAAGTTAAAATATTTATTTTATATATTCACAATTTAATCACACTAGATTTCAATGGGTACACTAAATAATCTCTTTAATACACAAGGAGTATTAAGGAGCAAAATGATTCAGCACAAAATTATACTTTTGTTTGTGGGTTCAGATCAGATAGCAGTGTGGTTCCTATTATCCCCCTGCACACCCCTCAACCCCCCAACAGGCAATGTAAAGAGATAAGAGGCGAAAGAGCAGGTATTCAGTAATGGCAGAATTCAACACAGAATATCAATCTCAATTTCCCCCAGCAAAGACAAGAGAGAATTGATTGGCAAGCTGTCAAAATGGTTTTTAAAGTTATCTGAGAATGGAATGTGCACAAACACTAAATATGGTCTAAATTGCTGAAATTGTATACATTCTTATTGGAGCCGCTTTGGATAGTTACACACAGACACTAGCAATGATTTAATTCCGAGAAACAATTTGAAATCTTAAAACTAAGGTCGGAAGCAATCAACAGCTGTTTTACATGTGTCAGAATTTCCCAAAAATGAAATTCGTGGCAAACTTCTCAGTGCGCGATAATCGCGATAACGGGAGAACTATATGGATTTGTAATGCGGTTTTAGATGCAAATTAAAGCTGTGGATCATAGCTACCAGCAGACGTGGACATTTTGTTTCTAGCACAACAACTGAGAAAGTTATGGACGTTTTCCGAGATAGGCGCAACAATGGAAAACAGGAATGCACTTTTAAAAGACAAATGGGATTTCTTACACTAGATTATGACTATAGAAAAAGAGAATGCCACACATGAATCTCCACAGTTCCTGGACAGGGAACCCTTCACATGGTGGATACTCAATTTCTTTTGGGGATTCACTTTAGTTACTCACAACATTAATGACTTATGATTTTAGAAAACAAATGAGAAAAACTCAGCACAAGAAAAGTTCTGACAAATCAAAAATACTCCTAACAATACCGGTTCTGAATACAAGAGAGGGTGGGTTTAAGACAGGGATTACTATGGACATATGCTAGTGACACCATTCTATCTATAGATACTCACTATATATGTTTTTAAATGGAACTGTCAGGAATATGGTCCGTCAATTCTGGTCAGGGAAGGGAATCTGGTTCTGGGATAGACAGCTGGGCACATTGGACTGGACTGGGTCTGCAAGGGCTCTGGTCACAGCACAGCACCGGTCTGGATTGGATCTGCCCCTTTTAGTTCTGATGATAATTGTTTTCAGCAGGCAAGCAGTACAGCACAGCCCGGCTGTATTTTGATGCTCCCCTTAGGTTTGTGGGATTCTGGTTCTGGAATTTAAGGCCTGGCTGAAAATGGTTCAGCTATGCAATGGGCCTTTCTGCTTTTCCAAGTTTCTGGAGTCGCTTTTCCAAGTTTCTGGAGCAAGGAAGATGGATAGTTCTGCAGCAGGGTGCTCCGCCAGCATTTGGATAGTGGGTGAATCTGTCTGTCCTCCTGAGTGCTGAGCTGTCCCTATTTATGCTTATGATAAAGGCGGTGTGTGGGCTGGTTTATCCTAAGCTCGCCCCTTTGACACGCATTGGTCAGGGTCTCCTCTCTGCCTTGATAGGAGGAGAGAAACAATGTGTCACCTTTATGGTGTGGGTTTATGAGGCCTAGAGTCCACCCCTAGCCTCTTGAACACAAAATCTACTTTTGGCACAATCCATATTTACACAAGTGCAACCTCTATAACAACCACAAATACAGATTACATATTGTGTACAGCAGCTACTCCTCCAAACCCCGTAGCTGTGAGATCTTGTGTCTGCTTTTCACAGAATTTTGCCCTTTTCATCCGGAACACAATGTACAATTTAGGAGCACATTTCTACAAATGTGCGCATTGAAGATGGGCATAAGTGTATAAAGTTTCATACTTCTAGCAGAAATAAATTTTGTGTAAAATCACATTTTCTGCCATTTCTTTCTCAAACATATCACAGAGTTCTGTTGGCTCTTGAAACATCCAGCCAAAATGTCATTAACAATGCTGTTATTTTTGTGTTTTTGACAATTTTAAGTGGCAAGTTATATGTATTTAAACAAATTGTTCTTTGTGAATGTCCAGCCACAGATGGCTGTTTGGATCCGCCTCTTTCTGTCTCCCTGCAGTTCAAGAGCAGTCGCCTCCTTGGCAGAGGCCATTTACGACCCTTCACACCTTGCATTTCCTTGAGCTGGAGGATGTCCATTGTCTCCTTCCCCACTGCAGACCAAATTCTTCCCCCACCCTGTAATCATCACTTTGGTGAGATTTCCTGCTGGAGAGGAGCTGGAGGGAGAGGCCTTGCCTCTGTGAGGAAAGCTGTAATTCCAGTTTGGTAGCTTTTAGCCTGGCTTAAAAATGTGAATGTTAATTCTGTTGCATTTTTCCTTAGCTTATACAAACTTGTGATTTCAAACGAGCAGCTAGAACACGTATTCCAGATTTTAAACCATGGGCTCAAACAATTACAACATATGTTACTCTCAATATCAGGCCACTTAGATTGCAACATTTGATTTCAGTTTATACAGGTTTAAAGCTAATCATACAGGCTTCTGACAGCTGTCATTCAGGCAGCCGAGGGTACTGAGGGGTGAGGGCAGGAGCCCCCCCAGCCCAGCAGAGGATCCAGGCTCCGAGCGAGCAACACGGAACAGGGCCTGCCTGACCCTGTCCCCATACGGCGCCTGACTCGCCCATGCCGGGCGCTGCGCGGCGCGAAACCGAGGCTTAGCCTCAATTCCATCAGCTGGATCCGCCGGCTGGCGGAATCGCCGGCGGCCAGTCCGAAGGCCATACAAAGGCCTGTTCCTGCACCTATTCGTAGCACTGTGAGCCTGGGCCACAGATGCTGCCCCTTAGTTCTGGCAAGTAAAGGCTCTGGAACACTCGCCACCCCGTCTGCAGAACTATCCTGGGACTCCATTAATTGCTTTTTCGACCAAAGTGGCGTCACTGATGTACCAATGTTCTCAAGCCTCCTTATACCCACCTGGCCATGTCAGTAAACTAATCTTAAGTGCTATAGCGTCCCACGGGGACCCTGAATCTAGCAGACGTTCTGGCCATAGATTGCAGCCTACCTGGCCTTGGTTGCTAGGACGCACAATATATCACTCAATCTTCCACTCTGTTTCCTTTTGCTGCCTCGCTCTGCACTCGCCCGCTTACTCCAGTGGCAAGTGTTGGTCTTTCTATAGAGCCTAATACCTGCCTGGCTAATGAATACTAACTGACCTCACTGTCTGTGCTATGCTTTATGGTCACTAGCAGACCACATTCAGACTGTGTTGTGCCTTATGGTCACTAGCAGACCACATTCAGACTGTGTTGTGCCTTATGGCCACTAGCAGACCACATTCAGACTGTGCTGTGCCTTATGGTCACTAGCAGACCACATTCAGACTGTGTTGTGCCTTATGGTCAATAACTGACCACTTTTAGACTGTGTTGTGCCTTATGGTCAATAGCAGACCACATTCAGACTGTGTTGTGCCTTATGGTCAATAACTGACCACTTTTAGACTGTTTTGTGCCTTATGGTCAATAGCAGACCACATTCAGACTGTGTTGTGCCTTATGGTCAATAACTGACCACTCTTAGACTGTGTTGTGCCTTATGGTCAATAGCAGACCACTTTTAGACTGTGTTGTGCCTTATGGTCAATAACTGTCCACATTTAGAATGTGTTGTGCCTTATGGTCAACAGCAGACCACATTCAGACTGTGTTGTGCCTTATGGTCAATAACTGACCACTTTTAGACTGTGTTGTGCCTTATGGTCAATAGCAGACCACATTCAGACTGTGTTGTGCCTTATGGTCAATAACTGACCACTTTTAGACTGTGTTGTGCCTTATGGTCAATAGCAGACCACTTTTAGACTGTGTTGTGCCTTATGGTCAATAACTGTCCACATTTAGAATGTGTTGTGCCTTATGGTCAACAGCAGACCACATTCAGACTGTGTTGTGCCTTATGGTCAATAACTGACCACTTTTAGACTGTGTTGTGCCTTATGGTCAATAGCAGACCACTTTTAGACCGTGTTGTGCCTTATGGTCAACAACTGTCCACATTTAGAATGTGTTGTGCCTTATGGTCACTGCCTTAGTCACTGCAGCTGCCCAACCACTATGACAATTGTACTCAGAACTAATCCTCCGCACACACTGCTCACAACTGCACACCTCTCTCAAACCATACTGTGATGCAATGCAGATATACACAGTCCACCAGAACTGAGTTGTGCCCTATGGTCGCTAACAGACCCTCTGATATATGCATTTTAGTCAATGTCAGGAATTGTCACATCTAGGTGCCCTGTTGTATGCTCCAACCTTACAACTAGTTGTATCCAACCTAGATACTATAGTGCACAGGCTGTACCTGACCGATTCTACCCGATTCCAACCAGCCACCATCTATCTTAGTCTGACCTGCTCCCCTCCAGCGCCACCAGACTCCACCGCTATCCACAGACCATGATCTTCTGGCTCGCCCTAACCATGTTCCCTTTCTGCTTAATACAGGACAATGTACCCTGTAGCAACAATAGCTACATAGCCCATCAGGACGGCCTGGCTAAACTAGGGTACCCCAGACACCACCCCATCCCCTGCCCCACTCCGTTCCTACCCTCCACACCCCCTTTCCCCTCCACTTACCACCACCCCCTCACCTCCACATCCATCGCCATCCATGACCTACCCACCAACAGCCACCACAGTCCCACTGCTAAGTCTAACAAAACCAAATCGACCACCAAACCTCTCACCCGCTTTAAGCCGCCCGGACCAACCCCCCTCTCCCTTATTCCCAACATCACAACCCGCAACGAAAGATTAGGCTCCAGGCTCCCCACCACAAACTCTAAACCTTACACCAAAACTAATACTAAGCACATTGCACCAAGCAAACCCACTCCTCCCCCACTAAAAGGCGCACTTCTCAACGTCTGATCCCTGGCTGCCCACCCCACAGAAATTGCAGACATCATCCTTACCAATGACCTTGACTTCTTAGCCCTAACAGAAACTTGGCTTCATGAGGCGTCCGGACCTTATTTATCGCTAGCCATCCCAGACAAATTCACTATCCTCAGAGCGGACAGACCTAACGCCGGAGGTGGAGGCGTAGCAATCATTTGCAAATCCGCTCTAGGCCTCAGACTAACCGACACAGTCGCATTCACTTCCTGCGAGTTACTCACAACCAAACTACAAACCTCCCCCACAGCCACGATAACTAACCACCTCATATACAGACCCCCAGGTCCCCCTGGGACCTTCGAAGAAGACATCACATCCCTCATCACCAAAATTTCCAAACCAACAGCACAATTCATGATCCTCGGAGACTTCAACCTCGGCTACCAAGACCCAAACGACGCACCTGCTGCATCCCTGGCCAATGCCCTAACCGATCACGGTCTCACTCAACTCATTGTACTCCTTACCCACAAAAAAGGCAGAACCCTTGATTGGGTAGCAACCCACAATTGCAACACAACCTGCAAAGACCGCCAACCTCTGGCATGGACCGATCACCACATGATCCCCCTTGAGGTTAACACCAATCAGGTACTGCCCAATAAACACCCCATGGCACCAGCATACCCCACCAGGAATAAACGCAACATCACTGCTGAAGCCCTACTACCACTGGTCTTACCTACCCTCAATGCCCTCCCAGCTAACGCTGACTTAAACCTGCTGATTGACACCTTCAATGATTCCATGGCCAAAGCAATGGACACCGTTGCCCCCCTGAAAATACGCAAAGCTAAACCCAAAGCTCATCTGAACTCATGGTACACCCCTGTGCTCAAACTACTTAGAAAAAAGAAAGCTAAGGCTCACCTCACCTGGAAGACTAACCCCACTGCAGTAAACAAATCCAACCTCACTAACTTATCCTCACTTTACAAAAGTGAGATAATCCGGACCAAAAAAGATAATTACAACACCAGGATCACTCAGGCAGGATCCTCCACTAAAGAATTATTCAAAATTCTGAAGGAACTTGAAAACCCTATTTCGCCCCCGGAAACCTGCCCGAAAGACAAACCCTGGTGCACCAACATCCAGAACGCCCTCATCAATAAAATTTTAGGACTCCAAACTAAAATCGAAAACAAACGGCAACAACTCAACAACAATGTCACCAACCTTAGCCTACCCACACCTAACTACACTAGCGCAGGCTTCTCGTTCAAAAAAGTCACCATACCGGAAGTTCAAAAAATCATCACATCCTTGAAACCCTCTAACTGTAAAGGAGACAGCTGCCTGGCTCAAATCATAAAAGATGCAGCCAGAGAGCTCTCCCCCTTCATCACCAAACTCATCAACCTATCCTTCACCAGCAGCTCCATCCCCAGCAACTTAAAACAATCATGGGTTCTCCCCCTCCTGAAAAAACAATCCCTCGACCCGGCCACACCCACAAACTACAGGCCCATCACCACAGTCCCCTTCCTACTGAAAATCCTGGACAGAGTCGCCTACATCCAAATTCAGGAATACCTAGAATCCAACCAACTGCTAGGAATATGTCAATCTGGCTTCAGACCTCAACACGGAACTGAAACTGCCCTTGTTGATTTCAAAAGCCAGATTGATGAAATTAAAGACAAAGGCAATGCCGCTATCCTACTCCTCCTAGACCTCTCAGCGGCCTTTGACCTGGTCAGCCATGAGGTCCTCTGTAATCACCTTGCCACCGCAGCCCACTTCTCCTCCCCTGCCATCACATGGATACAATCCTTCCTGGCTAACAGAACCATACGAGTCTTTTCCACCACAGCTGCAGCAGACCCCACCCCCATCACATGCGGGGTCCCACAAGGTTCCTGTGTATCCCCCACTTTGTATAACATATTTACAAAGCCCCTATTTGACCAACTGGATCATCTGGGTGTCACCTACACAAACTACGCAGATGACACCCAGATACTCCTCACTATTTCTGGTAATTACCAAGAAGACTCCGCCCGGATCAACAAAATATTCTCCATCATTCAGGCATGGATGGCCTCCCATGGTCTCTGCCTGAATGAGGAGAAAACAGAGCTCCTAATTGTCGGCTCCCCCAACACTCTAACTAAACTTGACCCTTGCTATAATAACATCACCATCGATGGTCATCCCATTCCCATAGCCAAAAGCGTAAAAACCCTGGGTTTCTATCTAGATGCCAACTCCAACCTCAGCAAACACACCAATATGAACGCCTCAGCCGCTGCCTATACCGTCAAGCTCATTAGGGCCAGCAGACCCTTCCTATCACCCAACAGCTGCCTCACCCTTGCCAGGGCCCTAATACAATCCAAACTGGATTACTGTAACAGCCTGTACCTAGGCGCTAATCAATCCGTACTCAATAAATTGCAGGTAATACAAAATAACGCCTTACGCGCAGCCCTCAACATTCCCAGACAAGAGCATATCTCTGCCACTAGGAAAGCCTGCAAATGGCTTTCCATACGCCAAAAAATTGATCTAAAAATCATCTGCCTCACGTACAAAGCCCTCAATCACCTAGCACCACCTTATCTAGCTAATAAACTCACCCTGAAACCTGCCACCAGACTCACCAGATCCTCCAACACTCTTTGCCTACTAGTGCCCAGGTTCCACCTAAAAAGAGCGGGAGGGGTAAGCTTCACAGTGCTGGCCCCCCAACTCTGGAACTCCCTACCGCTTAACATCAAAACTGTCGAATCCTTCCAGATCTTTAGGAAGCAGGTCATCAGATGGCTGCTAAACAAAGAATAACACCACTAACTCTAGACCCGTGCGGATACTGCCTTAGACACTGTATTTATTCTGAAAATTGTATATTGTACGCATTGCATATGTTCTGTTTATTAACCACTGTATATATATATGTATATATTATAAACCTGTACGAAGTATGCACACTGTAACCATATTCTTAAGCGCCCTTCTACCTCCGGGTTTGGAGCGCCATACAAATAAAATAAACAAACAAACAAACAAACTGCACCTAGATTTTGACATCCACAGGCAGGCAACTTTTGCTGTGAAAATCTCTTCACGCCGTTAGCTTTCAAGGACCTTGCAGTTTACAATGATTTCTTAACTTAAGTGAATTGTAGCACCCAGTAAGAATTTTGGATGTTTGAGGGTGTTTTGTACTGGCATTCTGCAGTTTCAGCAACAAAGACAAAGGATTTAAAGCAAGATTTTGGGTTTGCTTTAGCAAAGCACTGCTTTTCCTTCTGTGCTCCATTTTCACTTGTTGTGGAGCCCAGTGACATATTTAAGGAGTGAGATCTCTCTTCCCCCATTGATAACATGCATGGCAGATTGGGCAGCCATCTTTTTGTTCTTTGCAGAGTGCGATTGTCAGAGGCTTTGGCATGCACAACGGTTTTGCGGCCATTTTGATGTTTCTTGCACCATCAGAACACAGTGATGCCGCTTAGCAGAGCAAAAAGTGGGTTGAAGCATTCCACAGAACCCTATAGTCCCCTTTACCTCCATATACTCCTGTAGGGTAGAAGACTTAGTCCCCACAGACAATACTGGGGCGAGGATGTGTAGGCACTGCCTATGTGAGGCAGGTATAAAAACTGGGATGAACAAATATCACAAGAAACTGACCTGGAAGTAAAACCACTAATACTGAGACGAGAAGGAGGTGCGGAGCAATGCAGAGTACTCTGCTGAACCAACTTGAGCGGTCCAGACAATGGGAGACCAGCCACCAAATACAGAAAATTAAAAGGGAAGTAGGACTTAGTAAGCAGTCAGTCCCTCCCCAGAGGATCCACAAGTCAGAAGAAAGATTGGCTTGGAGAAGGGGAGAGAATGCTGGGCAGGACATAAGAGTTGCTGCCGAGACCTCAATAATCGGTCCGCAGTCTGCAAACCGATGAGAGAACCGGAGGAGAGGCAGCAAGGTAGAGGGAAGTCACCTGACTGCCCCGGCATGAATACGGTCTTCAAACGCTCAGCCTCCTGGGCTGTGGAGCCGCTGCAGCGTGTGCATACCCTGCGAGGGAAGGGGCGCAAATGAAACAGCAGAGGCACTCCATGCTCATACCTGAGACCCAACAAAAAGTCCGAAGGTACAAGGGATTTTGGGGAAGGCATGGGAAGCCAGAGAAACCGGGTCTGGGACCCAGATGAAAACCGGGAAGATCCGGGAAGACAGACACACAGGGTCTGGGACCCATATGAGAACCTGCAAGACCCGGAAAGCCAGAGAAACGGTGTCTGGGACCCATATGATAACTGGGAAGACCCAGGAAGCCAGAGAAAGAGGGTCTGGGACCTATTTGAAAACTGGGAAGACACAGGAAGCCAGAGCAATATGGTCTGGGACCAATACGAGAACCGTAGAGTCCAGGGAAGCCAGAGAAACAGGGTCAAGGACCCAAATGAAAGCTAGAGAGGCCTGGGAAGCTCACAAAGAAGGGTCTGGAATCCAGTACTCAGAGAGGAGGATGTCACTGGCCTTCTCCTTCATCACAGTGTCTGGTTAGTGAATCAGGTCTGTTACACTAAGAAGGCCAAGGGAAGAGTCATATCCCCAGGCATTGTGAATTGTGAAAGCCTACGAAAGATAAGGGAAAAATCATACCCACTAGCATTGTGAATTGTAAAAACCTAAGAAGGCCAAGAGAAGAACTATACCCCATGGCATTGTGAATTGTGAAAGCCTAAGAAGGCCAAGAGAAGAGCCATACCCCTGGCATTGTGAATTAGGAAAGCCTAAGATGGCCAAGGGTAGAGTTATACCCCCTGGTATTGTAAATTGTGAAAGCCTAAGAAGGCCATGGGAAGAGCCATACCCCTAGTATTGTGAATTAGGAAAGCCCACGAAGGCCATGGGAAAAACCAGACCCACTGGCATTGTGAATTGTGAAAACCTAAGAAGGCCACGGGAAGAGCCATACCCACTGGCATTGTGAATTGTGAAAGCCTAAGAAGACCAAGGGAAGAGCCATACCACTGGCATTGTGAATTGTGAAAACCTGAGAAACGTTACGGGAAGAGCTATTCCCCCTGGCATTGTTATTTGTGAAAGCCTGAGAAGGCCAAGGGAAGAGCCATACTCCTTCGCATTGTGAATTGTGGAAGCCTGAGAAGGCCAAGGAAAGATTCATACCCCCTGGCATTGTGAATTGTAAAAACCTGAGAAAGGTGTACGCAAAGAGTTATGCCCCCTGGCATTGTGAATTGTGAAAGCCTACGAAGGCTAAGGGAAAAGCCATACCCCCTAGCATTATGATTTCTGAAAGCCTAAGAAAGCCAAAGGAAGAGCAATACCCCTGGCATTGTGAATTGTGAAAGCCTGAGAAGGCTATTGGAAGAGCCATAACCCCTGGCATTGTGAATTGTGAAAGCCTACGAAGGCCAAGGGAAAAACCATCCGCACTGGCATTGTAAATTCTGAAATCCTAAGAAGGCCAGTGGAACAGCCATACCCCCTGGCATTGTGAATTGTGAAAGCCTAAAACGGCCAGGGGAAGAGCCATACCCCCTGGCATTGTGAATTGTGAAAGTCCTCGAAGGCCAAGGGAAGAGCAATACCCCATGGCATTGTGAATTGTGAAAGCCTGAGAAGGCTATGGGAAGAGCCATAACCCCTGGCATTGTGAAACATACGAAGACCAAGGGAAAAACCATCCCCACTGGTATTGTGAACTGTGAAAGCCTAAGAAGGCCAGGGGAAGAGCCATACCCCCTGACATTGTGAATTGTGAAAGCATAAGAAAGGCAAGAGAAGAGCCATACCCCCTGGCATTGTGAATTGTGAAAGCCTAAGAAGGTCAAGGGAAGAGCCATACCCCTTGGCATTGTGAATTGTGAAAGCATAAGAAGGCCAAGGGAAGAGCCATAACCCCTGGCATTGTGAATTGTGAAAGCCTGAGAAGGCCAAGGAAAGAGTGATAACCCCTGGAATTTTGAATCGTGAACTCCTAAGAAGGCCAAAGGAAGAGCCATAACCCCAGGCATTTATGATATGATATGACATTTATACCTCCCCTATACACAAGTGTTTCAAGGCGTGACGAGGCAAGGGAGGACAGAGGGAAGACAGAGAAAACGATTTTACGGGCCAGGTGACACTGAAATCATGCAAGTGCAGGGGAGGGGGGAAGGGTAAAAGTGCAAGGGGAACAGGGAGGGGCAGTGCAGTGCATAGGATTAAGAGTAAAATAAATGAAAAAATAAAAACAACAAAAAAGAAGTACGGCCAGCTAGTGGCAAGAGCAAAGGTAAGTGCAGACATCAGTGTTCAAGTGCTGATAGGGTGCCGTAGGGATACAGAAACAGCCACAGAGTGCAAGCATTGCCAGGGTGGCAGTGCAGGTGTGCAACTGGCAGGGAGAGGACCTAGGCCCGAGAACAGAGGGTAGACAGGTGGCCAGTGCAGTTTCAGATTCGGCCAGGAGTTCAGCAGGGGAAAGGATGAGAGAAATCAAAAGCAAAGAGGAAGGTCTTATGGTGCTTCCAGAACTGGAGATGGTTCTCCTCAAGTTCCAGAGAGGCAGGGAGGCTTTTCCAGAGGGAGGCCACAGCTGAAGAAAGAGATCTACCACCAACTCGTTGCTTGGAGAAGTGACTGATCCTGTGGGATTTGGAGGTGGATGAGCAAAGAGCTTGAGAAGGAAGATATTTAAGAAGAGAGAGTTGAAGGTATTGAGGACCCAGAAGGCCTTGTTGGCAATGCAGAGGGTTTTGAACTTATTCCTCCACAGCCACTGGGAGCCAGTGCAGAGATTTTAGTCCTGGAGAGATACGAACCCTGGGCTTGAGACCAAGGACGAGTCTCGCAGTCCTGTTTTGAATGAGATGCAGAGGGTGGAGAGTAGAAGCAGGCAGGTTTAGAAAGAGGCTGTTGAAGTAGTCCAGCATAGAGATAACCACAGCTCTGGTGACAGTGAGCTTCGGGGGGAAGAAGGGGAAAGGAAGAATACCTCTGTGGAGGTGCATCTGTTAATGTGACTTCTTAGAGACATCAGAGATGTGAGGAGAGAAGGAATGTGTGGAGTTGAAGGTGACCTTGAGGATTTTAGACTCACAGTTGGGAGCAGGAAGAGGGCCAAGAGAGGCAGGCCAGAGAGTAACAGGAAAGGATCGAGCAGGTGTGTCATTGAGGAGAATCTCAGTTTTACTGGCATTAAGGCAGAGATCATTGGCGGCACACCACTCCTCGATAGCAGACAGACAGTCAGAGATGAGAGAAGGAGAAGAGGTGGCTGAAGGGAGCCTGAAAATTAGCTGAGTGTCCTCCGCCTAGCACAGAAAGTTGGTGCAGAAAGCGGCAGTGCGGTGGGCAAGAAGTGCCTGGTATTGGTCGAACACCGAGCGAGAGAGGTTAGACCCCTGCAGAACACCAAATGTAGAAATAAAGGAGAGGATTGACCCAAGTTGGACCTGGGAGGGTCAATCAGAGAGGAAAGAAGTCAGCCAAGCCAGGGCCTGATAGGTGATACAGAGGTTATCAAGGAGATGATTGAGCAGGATGGCATGGTTGACTCTGTCAAAGGCAGAAGATAGATCAAGTAAGATGAGGACACAGGGGTTGTTGGAATCCAGGTTGGAGAGCAGGTCTTCATGGATGTTCAGGAGAGCAGTTTCCATGCTTCTGGCAGCTCGAATGCCAGACTGATGGTCATGGAGACAACCAACAGATTCAGTGTGAAGATTAAGCTCGGAGATGGCCAGCCTTTCCAGGAGTTTGCCCAGGAAAGGAGTGATGGAGATTGGGCGATAGTTAGCCGGGCAGGACGCGTCGGCAGAGGGTTTCTTAAAAAGAGGGTGCATAAGGGAGTGCTTCAGGGGGGAAGGGAAGACTCCAGTGGCAAGGGAGTGGTTTCAGAAGTCAGCTAGAGCAAAAGCCAGGGTGTCAATGTGGTCCTTTATGGTTTGGGGGTGAACCTGTTTTGACAAGACTATCATAGATTAGATGTGTCTAGAAATCTTGTCTGGGGAGAACAGGGGAAAGGCAGAGAAGGAGGGAGGAGAGGTGGCCAAAGAAGGGCCAGAGGAAGGGCAGGGAGTAGAGGGAGGAGAGAGAGAGGAGGAGAGAGAGGACAGGATGTCCTGAGTTTTAGAGATGAAATGAGAAGCCAGTGCCGTGCAGAGGGTCTGAGAGGGGAAAGGAGAGGATTGAAACTGCAGCAGGATTGCCCAGCTCCTTGCAGATTTTAAAGAGTTTGGCTGAGTTGTTAGATGTCTCAGAGACACAGGCTTGAATGTGGGCTCTCTTCTTGGTGCTGACAGAGTACCGGTTTTTGAATCATGAAACCCTAAGAAGGCCAAGGGACCTAAGAAGGCCAAGGGAAGAGCCATGCTCCTTGGCATTGTGAATTGTGGAAGCCTGAGAAGGCCAAGGAAAGAGTCATACCCCTGGAATTGTGAATTGTGAAAATGTGAGAAAGGTTAGGGGAAGGGGTATACCCACTGACATTGTGATTTATGCAAAGCAAAGAGAAACTGAGGAAAGGAGTCAGTTCCCATGGTGTTTGTGAGCACTGTGATAGAAAACCAAGAGAAGGAGGCATTATTTTGGTGACCAGGATTTAAGTCAGAACTGTTGCTTTATTTTGGAATAGAGACTTTTTATTTGCTAATCTGGAACTTTGTGTGCTATGAGCTGGGGAAAGAAATCTCTCACTCAAGAGATAGTCCTGAGAGACTGATGGCATGGTATTCTGCTATGCAGAAGCGGACCAATCTTCAGCGTTAAGACTCAGCAGTCACTTTTGTTGTTTAGTTAGAAGAGTAAGGGATGGGAGTAGGCTTGACAAAGGACGATGGACTTTTGATTTTGCACTTCCTGACACATCCTTAGTTTAATTTGAGGCTGGGAAACTCCTCTTTCAGGAATAGGGCAAGAAAGGGTTTTTGTTTGCTTTCATTGAAAATAAAAGTCTATAGCCTATAGCCAAGATTATGGGCCCAATTCACAGAAGCGTTTTAAAATGGCAAACCCCCATTGGAAAACGCTCTGTGAATCAGGGCCCAAGTCTCTCCTGTGTCAGTCTCCAACTTCCACACCATCCTGCGCAATAAAACCTTTTTCAGTTATCAGGTGCATCATCCCAGTACTTTGCAGTACGTTATACAGGTATCCATACAATTTCCATGACTTGCCATTACTGATTCAACTACATCTGAAAATGCTTCATTAGAGAAAGTTAAATTAATTGAGGAATTTAAACCTATTTCTAACACTAATGGTATGTTAGGGGTGCTGTTAGTAAGGTTAAAGTTTTTCTTTATGAATTTGGTTTCAATCGTAGACAAAGAGGGGATAGCATCAAATCCCTACATTTCACAGCCATACAGGGCAGCGTACTATGCCTGGCCTGCATAAACATCTAACACAGATAATGGTAATTGATATCCTGTTTTTGCATTTCGTGTATTGATAACACCCAACCGTCTTTTAAGGATGAGCTTGATTTTATTCAGTTGGTCTGACCAACTGGCATTATCTTAGAAACTCACACCCAGGTAGTCATAAAAACTCACCTGTTAAAGTCTCTCTCTTCCAATAGTGATGTTAATAGCAATTTTGCACACAGGATTTCCCATATGTTCACCATCGTTTTGGAATGATTTATTAAGATTCCTTTTTTCCAGAACTCTGTTAAAAAATGCCCATTTTAGTCACAATATTAAGACTGTATTGTCAGTATACATTAAAATCGATATTTTACATTTGGCAATTTGTTGAGCCTCACAATTTCAATTTGTAATTCTAAAAATCAGGTTGTTCACATGTATTTAAAACAACATGGGTGCGAGCACGCAGTCTGGCTAAACCCACTTGTGACATGGAACGGACAAGTTCTGTCTCCATCCTGCCCACATCTAACCGTAGCAGAAGTATTGACAGAGAGTTTTTTTTTATAGTGTATACAGTGTCAGGGGGAATTTCAAGTTCCATTAGGATATTCCATAAAATAGTTAAATCAATGGAGTCAAATACCACTTTAAAATCAACAAAGACTAAGAAAATAGTACCCTTTTCATCAGTGCCGACTTTTGATTTTCAGTACGGGGTGTGATTTGTTTTATTTTGTACTTACCAAATCCTTAACCCTAATGCTGCAAAAGTTAGGACAATCTGCACCAAAAAGTTTTAAACACCTTAAATTTGTTGGTTAAAACATGGGATTCTGTTGTAAGGTGTCTAAATGAGCATAGCATAATGCTTTGCTTTTCATTCAGGAGAGTAGTACAAAGAATTCTTAATGTAAAAACAGTTTTTTTTTAATTGTTTTTTTTTAGTTTATTACAAACTTTTAAAAAAGAAATAACATAATCTCACTCTTACACATCAGTTCATATTGCTTCATATAGCCCTTTTTGTCCTCTGTTCTCAACCAAATTCGTTAATTAAACTCCAGCAGTCGCTTGTGTAGCTGTTCAAGGTACAATGATAGAGCTATCGTTCAATTTTTACATCCGCTAGTGTACATTTTTGTCCACCACTCCTCGCTGATATAGCTGAAGGGCTTTTCCAGCTCTTGGCTTAAATAGTTAGTTCTCATGTCTCTCAGTTTAATGCAGTAAAGTACCAGGTGCTTCAGGGTTTCGTCTTCAAAATTACAGAATGTACACTTTAGATCATTAAGACCAACTTCATGTCTCATCCTTTGGATTTCTTTTGTTGGGAGTAGATTCAGCTGAAAATTTTAAAAGACACTTCGCTTACAAGGAAATAATTGCATGTATTTCGGTAAGCTATTTGAAGCTTTTGCTTCTGTAGGACTATTAGCCATACATCTGTGATTTTGACTCTTCTCTTTTGTCTCAATCCAGTCCGGTTGAAATGACTTTTTTTTTTTACAGAACTCGGATTTCTTGCAAGTGTCATTTCATATGTGTTCAGTTGTTTTAAAAAATCCTTGCTTTTTATTTTCCATCTCTGTAATAAGGGTTCCTTTTTTGATTCGTCCGGTCAGTTAGTATTTCAAATATGGGCAATAGAGCCTACCCTGTAGACTTACTATATAGTGCTAGTATGTTCCACATGATTCTTGCATTCAATGACGATAGACTCATTTCATAGAGAATACAGTCTTTTGGAAAACCTTGTGGAAGCTGTAAGATTCTTTTCCAGAAGATGTTTTCACATCTGGACCAGATCTCACTTGCACAGCCAAACATACTTTCAGTCCCATATACTAGGACTGGAACCGCCCTGCTCTTGTAAAAATTGATGACTGGTTTGCAGGAGAATTTACCATACTTCTTCTGGTTAATTACTCCTTGGGCTGTTAATTGCTTACATTTACTGGCAATTATTTTAGTCATGGTCTCATCGTTTATGCTAGCGTTGATGTGCGTACCCAGATATCGTGTACACTTTACTTGTTTCAACAAGTCATTTCCCATTGTCCATCTATGCTTTTCTTCTTTGCTCGGACCTCCTCTTAGATTTTTCAATACGAGGATTTCAGATTTGGCTACATTTATTTCAAGTCCATTTGCATCCGTGTATTTCTTTAGAGCATTCAGCTTTCTTTGTAACCCAATTGGGGTCAAGTCCAGTAGGATGATGTTGTCCACATAGAGAATCCAACTAATATGCACTCCATTTATTTTTGGAGGGAAGGAATTTACTCCACCCAATGCTTCTCCCACCTCTGAGATGTAAAAGTTAAACAATGTCGCTCCTAACCGACACCCTTTTTTGACACCTCTCGCTGTTCTTATTGGTTTAGAGAGATGCCCAGCCCTATCTAATTGGATCTGGACTTTCATGTCCGAATAGAGCTCTTTTATTGCGAGTATCAGACTGTGAGGGCAACCACGTGATTTTAGCTTTGACCATAATAATTCACGGTCAACACCATCAAAAGCATGGGCGAGATCTATAAAAGCCAGGTATACTTTTTGACCAGTTCTAAGTGAGTCCATTTTTATAAGGTTGAGGATGAAAAGGTTCAGTCCACACCCAACTCCCCTGATGAAGCCGTTTTGTCTCACATCGAAAGAGCAATTGGTTTTGATCCATGTCGATAATTGCGCTAAGGGAAGTGTTGCGAATATTTTGCCTAACACATCTAGAAGCGCTATTGGCCGATAATTAGATGGATCTATTCTACAACCTTTTTTAAAAGTTGGCACGATTATCGCTAATTTCCAGGAAGCAAGTATTCTTTGTTCTTGTATTATGTTTTTAAATAATACTACACAAAACTCGGTCCAATCCTCCTGGTTGCTTTTTAGCATTTGATTGCATAGTCCATCGGGACCTGCTGCCCTAGAGCAGCTCAACCTTTGAATGCAGTTCTTAATATCGACTCGGTCCATTTGATGTCCCACTGTTGCTTACTGTTAGGGGGGCTCTCAGCATCTTTTTGTTTGGCAAACAACAAACTATAATGTAAGGTCCATTGTGCTTTAGTAACCATACTCGTTAAGGCAGCGTTCTGTGGATTTTCTACTTTATTTAATAGGGACCAGAAGCCTCTAGAATTTCTTTGGGCAAGGGACTTGAGTACTGCTTCAGCATCGTTTTGTTCCATAATCCCTGTATGAGAAGTTAACCAGTTTTTGTATGTGGTTCTTAGTTTCCTTTTCTGATCGTTACAATTTACGTCAATTGCAGTGTTACTCTTTCTTAATCCTTTCCTATATTCTTTTTTTTCGGTACAATTTCAGGATCAAATTCATGCTTCCTGTACATAGGTTTCATTCAGATTTTGGGACTGGATTTTACGTATTTCCATGAAATGCTGGAATTCAACCACATCTTTCTCAGGCTCTCCAACCTTAGGTTTAATTTCATTGGCTAATGAAGTTATGTCATTGTTATTGAGCTGAAGAGGATTTCGCCCAGGTTCCAGGCTTACATCCTGTCTCCACCACTCTTTGTGGAGAAAACTACATTGTTTCCATATTATGGTTACCAAATTGTGATCACTTTGTATGGTCTTCATTGCCTTTAGCTCCGTGATTTCTTCCACCATTACTTCTGATATGAAGAAGTAATCCAGAATGGACTTTTGGGTTCCTCTCGCCCAAGTTTCTCCGGGTGGCATATCACCACTGATGTTTCCATTCATCATGTTCATGTTCGGAACTTGCATTTCTTCTAGCCAGCTTTTTTTAAGGTTCTCCATCCGTCGCAAACCACAGACGTTCTTGTTTAAATGGGCTGTTAGCTCAATTAGTTGTATGTTCAAGTCACCACACAAATACTATGTATGGTTGTGTATCAATATGGTCCAGTATATCATCCATGAAGTTTTGCATATTAACCGCCTGATGGTTCCAATACACATTAATAATATGTACTGTTTTTGGCGCCTCTTTCGTATTCGTAGTGGCCTCTAGAATTGCACTTTGTATGCATGGCGAGTGGTTGTTTGACAATTTAATCGAGAACGCACTATTCTGGTTTACCAAAATGTGTTGTCCTGACATCGGCCTTCATTTCTTCTGTTGAATTGGGGGATTCATGGCTATTTCGAATACATCAATACACGGACATTTAGCCATCCAGGTCTCTTGCAAACATATAATATCGTAGGACTTTAGGTCTTTTAAGGGATTAGTAATTAAATGCGAAAAGCCTCTGGTGTTCCATGAGGCGAATATTGTGTATTTGGCTGACTCTCAGCGGTAACTTTTCTTGGGGTTATTTAAAAATTTTGCTACTCCTGACCAAGCATCCTCATCTTTATTTCTAGAGCTCCGGTCCTCAGGACCATGATCTTCAATTGAGTTTTCATTATGGTTCTTGATTGTAATTTTAATTTTAAACCGTTTATTGAAATTGCCACTATGACAGACACTTTTTCCATGCAAATGTTTCCATGTACAGTTGCCATCTGATAAACTGATCCATAATGGTGTCCATGTCCAAAAGGTGCATTGTATAAAAATTACAACTTTTAATTGAGAAATTCAAACGACTCAAAATCTGTCCAAACAAGGGAAATTAGTTAAACCATAATGCATGCCCATTCAAACCACAGCCTCAGAGCTGAGACATAAAATAGTGAGGGTCACCAGTGTGCTGTGATTTGATATAAATAGGGCTGCCTGCAGAGAATGGAAATGTGTGCCACAAATGGAACCTTTCCTGAGTTTTGAATGATGCATGCATAAATCGTAGTAATACCAGAGGCAATAGGGTTTAAGGGCTGGAGGGTTTGTAGAAGTGAATACAAAGCAGTAGGAAACTGAAAATCTTTTTCTGAGCTGGTGGGAGCCCAGTTAAAAATTATGTTTTGGAGCCCACTTGCCTGTAACTGGGAAAAACAGACCAAAGCACCCGTGGGTTGCGTAAATGATAATGGAGTCAAAAGAATGCAGTGTGGGGGTTGATAGCTGCAGCTTATCAAAGACAGGCAGCCAGTGGGGAGCATAAACACTAAATGTCCACTGAACACCCCTTTATTGCTCTTTGACAGCAGGGTGCTAATGTAGAGGGAACCAGAGTAAAAATACAACAAGGTGATAAGGCTGCTGGATACCACAAGATGTCCGAGAGAGGTGATGTCCTGAAGGCGCCAGCAAAGGCAGCCTGTAATGTGTTTGCTAAAAATCATGCATTTAACCCCTCAAGTACCAGGCTATTTTACAAGTCTATGCAAAAAGGATGAGCATACTTAGTCCTTGGCACTTTTTCCCGAATTAAAGGAGAATTTTGCTGTATCATAAGACTGGCAACATGGGGAGCTTATCAGGATGGACACCGATTCTCAGGGCCCATTTCAACTGAAATGATTGAAAGGCACTGATGCTGTCCATGGGATACTGACAAAAATCTCTGGCCATCAGAAAGCACTCAGGAACTGAGATGAACATGACAGTGAGGTGTTGGAGTTTTCTCAGCCCCGTTACAAGGAGGGCCTCAGAGAGGTCTTGCGCTTAAGAAGGCAGGTGGTTCTGTTGCACTGGCTGGAGGGTGGCAAATTCCTTCCTGGATCCTTGCAGCCTCTGCGAGGTATGAATTATTTTTCTGTTTTATACCTTTTTGTTTCTCAGGGTTTGTGTCTCCATGTAAATATCTGGGGGCGGAGGTTCTACACCATGAAGGGCATATCTGAGTATCTACGCAATCCCTGAATCCTCCCTTCCACAATTGCATTCCCTTCCCCTTCCCTCTCCCTTCCAATACCCATCCATCCTCCAACCACCTACACTCTACCAACTCTCCCATCTTTTCCCATTTGTCGCTCCCTGTCTCCATCCCTCGAATGCTTAATATTGTTTCTCTTTGCTGGTTCCATCTCTCCAATTCACATTCCCTCAGTCTCCCTCCCTACTATCTCTCCTCTTTCTCTACACATTAATCCCTAATACCTGCATCATGCTTTCTTCCTTGCCTTCCCCTTCACAAACCCAGTTACCCATGCACGTTCTCTCCCAACCTGCCCTCCCTCCTTATCTCTCCAATCACACTCCCTGCCTTTCTCTCCATTCCTCTTCCTCTCCATAGGACTGATTTGCAAAATGTTTTTCAATGGGATTGCGCCATTGTAAAATGCTTTTGTGAATCAGGCCCCATGTCTTTATTTACCTTGCTCCCTCTGTTTCCTTTCTTCCCTTGCTTATTTACATATGTCCCTCTCTTCTATGCCTCTCTGACAGTCCATTCTGGTTCCACACAGCGCTTCACGGCAGGTGCATTAACATGCCAAGCAAACTTACTGGGGTTTGATTCGGTGGCCTCTGGTTTAAAACAGCCATGGACATATGACCTGGGAGAGAGTGGGGGCTAACCTACTGGTTAAGAGAGAGAGGGGAACAGACAGCAGCAAAATAATGTGGGTGGTGTGGTGGGAGGCAGATGAAAGATGCAAAGACAAAGGGGAGATTGACAGGTGAAATGGCTGAAAAAAAAGATTAAAAAAGAGAGTCAGGAAGGAAAGAATGGAAATAAAGTGAGATGTAATATGTCAATGCTAGAAAATTAAAACAAATTCAAGCGAAAAAAGTAAGAAATAGCAAAAAGAGAACAAGCATGACGTGTCCACTGTCCCGACAATGAAGGCTGACGTGATGATGATGAGGCGGCCTTCCCGGTTTGAAGTGAACAGCACTTGCTCATTTTGCACACTAACACTTCACCAGACCTGAGCATAGCAGGAGAAGAGGCAGAATCTCTGCCGTGCCCGTGAGGGTGTAAACAGTCACAGCTTGCTTGCCTTTTAAGACTGCCATCACTCAAGCAGAATTTTTGTTATTTTCGTTTTTATTCACACTTGCAAAGATCATCCATGGAAATACTTACATTGTCTACACAAGGGCCACATGACACTCCTGCCCCGTTGTTCAAGTGCCCCCTTTGCCCCGTGTACTCTGCACCTATGCCTTTGTTTACAATCACGTGTTTGCTAATAATGGAATATACATAAAAGGCCTGGCCTATTGTACCTAGTTTATAGTGATTGCATCGAATGCCAAATCATTGAATGCCTTAGCATCTAAAAAAAAGCAACGGAAAAAAAAAGCATCAAATGCTTTTTTTTCCATTTTTTTATGGGGGGGCTCCTCACCAACCCCTGTTTTGTTACCCCTTAAAACCATTATAATTAAAATAAAACCTTTACATTTGAAAAAAATGCATTCAATGCTTTTTTTCGATGCATTTTTTTCGATGCTTTGTCATTCAATGCTTTATATTCGATGCAATCACTGGATACCTAGTCCACTTCTAAAGCCTGCCTGGAGGTCTGAGATGATATTCCTTTCGGTCACCCAATTCGTTAAGTGCCGGAGTATCTGTTTTGCAAGAGTTGGTACCCAGCCATTTTCATTTTGTTTCAATAAAGGTCGCTAGGGATCCTTTCAACTCTGGAGGCTTTACCATTTGTTTGTATTCTTTTGCCTTCTGTGTTTCAACAACAGTAAATACTAGTGGGGACCAAAGAATGTCCTGCTAAGTTATAAAAGGGGAAGCCTACTCGGTGTGGGTGGCATAAAGAGAGCTAAAATTAAGATACCAAATATCAGCCACAATATATGGTTCTACTTCACGCTTGGTTTGAGAGTCTGTAAGGATGTCGGAGACAATGGGCCTCATTATAAGTATGGCGTTAAGGCAATAATGGCGGCAGTGTTGATACCAGCACCGTTGCTACCGTACTGCCATACTACGAGTTGTGCTCGAGGGTCTCGCTCTGCCCGCCAGATTCGACCTGGCGGGCAGTGCGGCACCCGCAAGCACAACTCGTGGATTCTCTGGCATGGTTATGAACGGTTCCTTAGTGCCGGCACCCACGAATGGGCAATTACCGGGTTCACCAACCTCGGCATTACCTGACTATTGCCCATTTGCGGGTGCCGGTAAAATCAAAGGTCTGGCGGCAGCTGTGCATTTCTTACAGGCATGGCTACTGCCAAGCCCGTAATGAAGCCCAATGTTCTAGCTTCCTGTATCACCTTTTTTGTGTTGACCAGGTCTTTATAAAATCTTCTCAAGACAGGGAGCTGATCAGTGTAACTATGGTTTCTCACTGCTTTACATACATTACTTTTAGGCAAGCGACACTAAGAGTCATACAATGTGTTAAACAAATGCGCCTTATTCTTAATCACGTGGCAGGGTTTGGTAACTATAGGAGAAAGTTTAGTATTTAAGGGTGCATAAAAAGCTTCTACCATATTTGGGGTAATGTGCTCCACAGTTAAAACTACTTCAAAAATAGGTAGGGCAGTTTCAAGAATCCATGAAACACTGTTCTTGTAGTTGAAATCTACCCACCTAATACACCTTCGATTACTAGAAAGCATGATATCAGTATTGTGATATTGAGGAGTAGCTGGGTGGTCATGAAAAGTGTCTCCCCCTAGTTTCAAACAAACATGGTTGTGGTCACTCTCTACTCTGGTAACAATTTCCCTAACTTCCAGCTGCTCACATCCAGAAAAATATAATAAATGCACCTTTCCTGGAGACCTCATCTGAAAGTGGATGTAGCTGGATGGTTGCCAGTTAAGCGCCCATTGAAGACCAGCATTTCCTGCATAAAAGTCTCTTTGGCCTGATAGTAAATACACTTGGGTGGTGGGCAGTGTAGGATATTTTGTGTAAATTTGGGGCCTTGCTGTATTTTCTTACCACCAAAAATAATGGTAATTTGGCGATGGTTACTCCTTTCATTTAGATTGGGTTTGGCCTTATTTCCTTTCAGGGACCATTCTTTATCACATTATATAGGATCAGTTAGTGGTATACATTATTGTTGGTGGTATTTTGGTGAGCATTATGTTCCTGTTTTATTTGTGGCCCCAACATACAAAATCCTTCTTTGGCTTAGACTGTTCGTGTGATCTCTAGAGGCCTCGGACCTACATTCAGAAATACCACAATTTCACATATAGCATTCTCAATAACCTGTGGTATTATCACTAATTTATATACATTAGTGAACTATGTTTTCATAGGCCTCTTTGCTGATTCATGTACGCCCAGCAATATCTATTGTATTAGATTCCACTCAGACACCACACTGAGTGAAAACACGCACACAGCTATTTTTCATTGCTAATGATATTACTCCATCTGTATGGGAAACATAACACATGTATTACCTAAACATCTTCCCCTTCTCCTGAAATCTTATTCTAGATACACCAAAGAAAAAGACAAAAGCAAAAACACTCTACATGGTTTGTGTACATTATACTTGTATTATAAACAGTTGCATCTCCAAACAAAAACTTACCCTTTTTTGTTACGGTATTCTCTGAAACAAACAGAAGAAGAAATATACGGCAACAGAATGAAATTCACTTTGCATCATCTGTAACAAGAAGAAGAGAAAAATACAGCGACAGCATGGCATTCACTTTGCAACATTATAACGTGGCAATTAAACACAGGGATTCCCTATTGCTATTCTCCCTCCCTGGTATTTATAGAAGGACATCCATACCACACACAATAACCTCAATTCACTTGAATATTGACCAGCTATCTTTAGTTCTCCCACGCGCGACCTCCCCCGCTCGCCTCTGAAGAATGGGCCCAGGGTTGTCTTTGTAATCTTGAAAGCTCGGAGTGCACAGCGAGAAAATGCAGTAATCTGCATTTCTCTGGCAAGTGCCAAGTGAGACTGGACCTGCCTCACAGCAGCTCAGCCAAAGCGATCTGAGTTTAGTTCTGTCTGACTTTGTCCAGCAGAACTCTGTTGCATCCCCCTATGCTTACGTGGAATCACTGCAGACACTCTCCACCAATCAAATTCAAAAGACCGTATCCTCCTTCCTTCCACAATAGCTTAATTTTCCACACAGAGATTACATTATAATGTTATTAAGTTAGTATTAGCATTAGTATTTGTTAATTAAGTCAGTCAATTAGACAGCTAATGTAGTCTCCTGTGATTGAGGCATTTCAAGTAAGATAAAAAGAGAAGAGAACAAAATATATATATTCTGGTGTACTTTTAAATCTGCAGCCTGTCTCCATTTGCATACCCATATGTTATGCTAGCATCATAGGCTGGCTATATGTGTACCACATTATTGCTGGCAATAATATTATCTCATTCAGTGGTGCTGTACTCCAAACACAATAAATTATACTACAGCAGTCTCAGGCAGGAAAATTCAGATCTATGTGATCACTACGACCCCCATAATTGCGACAGCCTAAAATGATGACTTTAAAAAAAAAAGTTTTTATTTAACCCCCCTTACACCACATACATATGCGGCAGGAGACCCCCCGCTTCCTCCCATATTACTATAATATCACATATCCCCACATATACATATGTAATCTAAGGGGGGAGTTGAAAATAAGTCCGACATTTCGGCCATCGCAATTATGAGGGCAACATTTTGGGCCAAAACCGGAAAATTCCAATAGAAATCTTCCTCATCTGACAGAATTATTAGGCATATATCTGTTCAATTTGTGTATTGAAATCACCAAGAACAATTCTCGGCATGGGATTATTCTTAGAATATGAAAGTTCATATTGAGATATCAAATCTTCTATCTCATTAGAAGTTAGAGTTACATTGACATACTTGCCAATGCGCATCTATATGTTGGTTAACAGCAAAGTTGAGGCAGGGAAGGATAGCTTAAGGCATTGCGTTTCCCTACAGATAGAGTTCCCCTCTTCTATGTGAATTTGTAGAGTAGTGTTTACCCGTACCATAAAACAAAAGAGGTGATGGTTGGAAGGTTTTAAAATAATCCTAAACTCCAGCATTGCTGTGGTCAATCCTCCAGACCATCCTTCTTCGCCTGCCAAGCCATAACAGTATGAGAAAGACCATATGCAAATCAGGCTTCGTCCCACCCCAAAAGGGGCACACCAGCCTGAACTGCTTGGTCACATCCCTCCTGCCCAAGATCATAGGCATCCCCAAACATGTTTTGGCCTTGTTATGTCTCATTAGTGAGGAGTAGCTTGGGTCTCTAGACCCAGCAGTCATGGCACCCACGTCTGGGCATACATGTCCCACTCAGGGTGACTTACACAAAACAAATGAGGTGATGTCTGGAAGGTTTGGAATTAATCATAACCTCTGGCATTGCTCTGGGCAACCCTCCAGGCCATCGTTCCTGGTACCGTCATGTCACCTCTAGGTCTACCTCTATCGACAGGGGCTGCTGGTTTTGTTACATTTTTAAACAACCACGTTTCTTGTACACATATTATCTGAAATTAATGCAGAAAGGACTGCCAGTCTGAATCTGAAAGTTTTGATTTTAATTCCGCTGTATTCCATGATAGGATCGCTAGGTCGGAGCAAGATTCCCTGTTGGATGGCAGATTCTCTTGCATAGTTGGGCTGAATGCATGGGTTTCACTATGTCAATCCACATCCTCCGTAGAAGGCTCGAATCCTCCTTGTGGAGAGTCATGATTTCCATGCGTAATATTCCGGTTAGGTGGATTAGGGCATCTTGACATGCGACTGCAGGCCCCATTAGAGGATAGTTAAATGCTGGCTCCACAAAGCGAAGACTTATTTGTAAACTTGCTGGGGGTAGTGATCTTTGTTCTGTGCTGAGTAATCCTTCTATAAGCTGCCTGTCCCTGAGTGTTATCATAATATTAGCCAACCCAGGGATATCCATGTCAGGGAACCTACGTAAATAAATGAACTACAGTAACACTTGTAATGTGCATGTTGACAGATTCTCTAGTCCAGATTCCAAAGTGCAGTGTGTGGAAACGGGCAAAATAATGTTTCATAATGACGATGCTTATCACACATTCAGCTGTGCAGGCCTGCAAATGTGCTCTTAAATCTAAGAAAAAAGAAGGTGTGGGTGCCCGCGGACATGCTCATCAATGAATGCGATAGTGTATGTATTGATTGTTCAAGGTAAAGTGAGGGAGGGGGTGAGTCAATCAGAATGTCTTTCAGTCAGGGACACATATATTAAGCAGTTTTGTGCAGCAAATTGCTTTAAGGTGCTGTTTTTGAATTTTGCAGTTGCTAACCTGAGGAGGGATAGACGCCAAGCGGAAGTAGGCACAGGGGTGGACTGGCTAATCAGGAACTCTGGAGATCTCCCAGTAGGCATCTGCACCATGGGCCCTTTTTGTGTGGTAACCTATTTTATTTCCGCATTTTCTCATAGGGAAAGGGTTGGGCTTCCTGAAAATGTGTAATATGGGGACAATATTATTTCCAGTGCCTCTTCTGGTTCCCAGTCCACCTTTGAGTAGGGAACTTGAAGCACTTTGACAGTTTTCGATTGAATTGCCTACCTATTATGTATAGATTGTTTGAATGCTGGTTGATTTGCAAACTGAAATGTTGATGTCACTTACTTCATTTATGTGTTGTCATCTTTACTGCATGCACTGGTTTCTACAATAGTCACACCCCTTGCTTGATCTCACTACCCACCTCCGCCTTTGCCCCCTAACATACATTTCAAATGTTTTTTATGCTTTTAGGAATCTACAAGTCCACCAGCCATCAATTGTCCACTCTTCGCAACTGCAAAACAAGTCTATAAAGCTTTTAAAGGAAGACATCTACTGAGTGGCAAGTACGGTAATTTACAGCTGGCATACCAGTAAGGACTTTTCCAGCAGCACACAGCTGTGTTTGCTGATTGGAAATTGTTGAGCGAGTGCATCGTTTTCTCTGACGATTTACAGTAGTGCAGTAATACACTGCTGCCACCGTTCATCAGTCTTAAATGCCTGGAGCTCACAGTGATATAATGACTGGATAAAAGTGAAACATTTTACACAGAAGAGGAACTAGTTTTCTGTCATTTTCTTGAAGTACCACAAAGCATGCCTTGTCGCTGCTTTTCTTCCGCCGAAAAATGCTAGGGAGAGTGCATACACATCGTCGGAAAAAATTAGCAAATACAAAAAGAAAGGTTCATGCAAAATGTTCTATATCTGGCAAAACAATTCACTATGGCCGTCATTTACAATACACAATATTTTTGAATGCAGAAACTTGCTTTGCTCCTCCTAATTATGAAGAAATCTTTGGGAGAGTGATAAGGAAAATAGTGGCAATAATGAGGGCCTGGTTTGAGGGGCTGGTGTAAAAATAGAAAAGTATTTTTGTTCCAAGGAGGAACAACACTTTCCCTAAAAGCACTATATTCTGTAAAACAAAATGTTGCCTCGTGGAGGCCTCGTAAAGGAGGACGCACACACACGGAGATTTATAACTGCTGCTTTATTTCTCCCAACATAAACTCTAACTGGCGCTCAGCGCGCCTTAACCATAAACCCCCTTTTCTCTTCCTCCTCCCGCCGTGTCATAGCTCCGCCCCCACAACGGTGGGGGCAGCACTCCTTAACCCCTGAGTGCTTGGCAACATCACCCCCGAACAATATATTCAAACATCGAGATCAACATTCTTCAACAAGTCTCATAGGTTTTCTTACAGTTCTCCGTGGCCTCTCCTCTTGGTCACCTGCCTCTTGCAGTTCCGTGGTCCTCACTTCTCTGCTTGTCCCTCCTGGGTCTCCTCTTGGTGGGACCCACAAGTCGTCCCGCGACTCTCGCGGCTCTGGAGAGGCCGATCGATGTAGCGGCTCTGTTCCTTCTCGTCTGGAGTAGTGTCTAAATCGTTGACAGTTCCTGGTGACAGCTCTACTTTGATCCTCGGCTATCAGCATCGTGCCTTTCACTGCGGTTACTCTCATGGGACTTGGAGCAAACCGCGGATCTGTCTTTCTGGGCGTTGGTTGCTGTACGAGTACTTCGTCTCCAATGTGGAAGTCTTGTATCACTGCATGGCGGCGGGCGTCTGTTTCTCGTCTTGCTCTCTCCTTTGCTTCTGCATCCCTTCGGAGCACGTCCATGTCAAGCGGCTCCTCATCAGATGGGTTGTACGGTATGCGGGTTCGTACTTTGTAGCGAAACATGAGCTCGGCAGGTGTCTTGTTGGTGGCTTCGTGAGGAGTGTTTCTGTAGTCCCGTAGGAGTCGGCACAGCGCTTGGTGTGGGTCGACCGCTTCTACTCTGGCTCTTTGTCTCGTTTTTTTGATTGATGCCATGAATCGTTCAGCCATCCCATTCGCTTGAGGGTGGCGAGGAGTTATCTTCGTGTGTACAAACCCTAGGTGTTCTGCTAGTGTTCCAAATTCATGTCCACTGAACGGGGGCCCATTGTCGGATTTGACTATCTTGGGGATCCCCCACTCGCTGAACACTTCTTCTATTGCTGCTGCTACTTGGGGGAATGCGGTGGTGGTGACCGTTTTGACGATTGGGAAACGTGAGTGTTCATCTATTATGAGCAGGAGGTAGTCACCCTCTTCCGTGGGTCCATAGAAGTCCATGGCTACCCGCTCCCATGGTCGTTCGGGTATCTGTGTGTGTTGGAGCGGGGGTGGATGTTCCGCAGGGGCTGTGCACTGACAGGCGTGGCAGTTCTTCACCCATTCTTCTACTGCCGCGTCCAGGAACGGGAACCAGACATGGCGCCTCAGCTGCCTTTTGGTGTTTTCTGCTCCTCTATGACCCTCGTGGGCCGTGCTTACTACTTCATTTCTGAGCGTGGCGGGGATGACGATTTTGCACCCTCTGAGGAGAATGTCGTTGTCCTTGACGGCCAGTTCGCTGTGTACCCTGGCCAGCCTTTCAATTTCTTGTTTGCACGCTCCTGGGTGTGCCAGCGTTGCTCTATGGTGATCCCTCCATTTGCTGGACAATGTGAGGCTGATGGCGAGTGCCATGGTGGGGTCAGCAGCTGATGCGGCAGCGACTCTCTCCAGGGACAGCGCCGGTGGTAGCGAGTTTGACGCTATGTATTGTACATAGGCGATGTCACCCTCACGGGTCAGTGGGGCTCCAACTGGGTGACGTGACAGGTAGTCAGCGGGGTTAAGGTCGCCCCCGGGACGATGCACGATGTCATAGTCATACTCCTGTAAACGGATTCCCCACCGCTCGATTCTCGGAGGCATCTTGGTGTGCGGGTTGCCAAAAAGCGATAGCAGGGCTTGGTGGTCCGTTATTAAAGTAAACTTTTTCCCAATGATGAAGTCATGGAAATGTTCGCACGCCCAGACGGCGGCTAAGCTCTCTTTTTCCGCCTGGGAGTAGGCCAGTTCTGGGGTGGACAGGGCCCTACTCGCATACGCGACAACGTGTCTCGGGTGGACATCCGCCCCGCTGGTTTGGGCTAGGATGGCACCAAGGCCCACCGGGCTTGCGTCCACCACTATTTCAGTGTGCCATGCGGGATTGAAGTATGCGAGGCGGTGTGCTTCCATCAGGGCCCGCTTGATATCGGAGAAAGCCTGGAGGCACGCAGGGGTCCATTCAAACACCGATTCTTTCTGGAGGAGTTTCCGTAGAGGGTCGGTGAGGGACGCGTAGTGCGGTATATACCGCGCACAGTAGCCAGCCATGCCGAGAAACGAGCGGACGTCAGCAACCTGTCGCGGTTCTTCTAGGTTGGTGATAGTGTCAACCTTATCAGGATCCGGCATCATACCCTCGCTGGAAAAGATGTGTCCAAAAAATTTTAGCTTGGTCTTGCTGAAACGGCATTTTGCAATATTGAGGGTGAGGCCTGCTTCTTGGAGTGCTGCACATGTAGTGAGCAGAGCCTTGTTGTGAGACTCTTTCGATGCTCCAAAGACGAGGATGTCGTCACTGTAATTCAGTGTGCCTTTGATGGGTCTGATCACCTGCCGGATGGCCTCTTGGAAGATTTCTGCGGCTGATGAGATGCCGAAGTTCAGGCGCCGATATCTGTATAGACCGTCATGGGTCGCAAACGTCGTGATGGGTCTGGATTCCGGATGCAGCTCCAGCTGATGGTATCCTTGGTTGAGGTCGAGTTTGGAGAACATCTGGGCGTTGTTCAATTGCACTATCATGTCCTCGATGCAAGGGCCCGGATGCCTCTCACGTTGAATGGCAGTGTTTGCCACCCTCATGTCCACACACAAACGGATCTTTCTTCCCTCTTTTGGTACAACCACGAGTGGGGAAACCCATGGTGTCGGACCTGTGGCTGGTTCAATGATGCCATCAGACAGCAGTTGTTGGAGTGCGTCTGATACTGCCGCTTGCAGGTGGAAACCCACTCTCCGGGGATGTTGCGGTACCGGCCTCACCGATGTGTCAATGTGGAGTCGGATGGGAGGGGCCTTGAGTTTGCCCAGCCCCGTGCAAAGGTTGGGGAATTCTCTTGTGATGTCAGCCTGTGTGACCAGGTTCTGCAGCTGGTAGCATGCGATGGCGCCAACTGTATCTCTCGCATTTATGCTCTCAGAGGTAGCTGTGATGGAGTCTCCCGCCCTTACGTGTATTTCGATTAAACCCAAGCGGGACGCCGTGTGATAACTGAGGAGGCATCGGCTTCTAGCAAGTGACCGGATGATGTGTATTGTTGTGTCTACTTTCCGGCCATTCAGGAGAAGGCGTTGTGTGAAACATCCTACTGTCGGTAGGGGGGTGGTGGCGCCCCACTGAAATATCCTTGAGCGGGACTGTTGAAGTGCAGGTGGGTTCGGTAGTATGGCATAGTCCTGTTCGCCCATAATGTTAACAGTAGCGCCTGAATCAATCATGAATTGGAATTGTCTATTTCCCATTTTGATGGGGATTTTCGGGGCTTCTCTGGCCTCTTCAGTGTCGAGTATGAGGTTGACAAACTCATCTTGGTCGTATGAGTCATACGGTATGTCATATGTGGCTCCCTGCACCTCCTGGTAGAGAGTTTCAGGCCCATATTCTTCTGGTGGATGGTCATATTCATCGGTGAAGTATCTGGTCCGATCAGTCTGCTCTGGCTGTGGTGGGTACCCCGGCGTACGGTATTCGTCAATGGCTCTGACGTACCGTCTCTGTCCTTGGCTTTGTTGGTAGTATCGGGGTTGAAAGTGTCTAGGAGATGGCGGACGGACAAACGTCCTGACTGGCGTTTGGAGTCTCGTGGGAGGAAATGGTACGCCTTCCCTGCACACCGAGTGAAAATGGCCTTCTCTTCCGCAGTTTGTGCATCGTTGAGACAGGGCCGGGCAAGATCCTGCATGCGGAAAAGACATCCCACAGCGATAGCATTGTCTCTGTAGGCGGGGTGTTTGGATGTTTTGAGTTCCGTATGGCTGTGGCCCCCTGTCACCTGGACGAGATGGTTGTATGGTTGCGACCAGTTCCGCTGCGTCGTGTTTGGAGTTGCTTGGACTGGCCATGGACGTAGCTTGGGCATCGACCCTCTCATGTATGCGCGCGAGCTCGCTTACTTCCTGGATGGAGAGGGTTTTTTTCAAGAGCTGTTTCTTGAGGGCAGGGGATAAGCAACCTTCGATGACCCTTAATCTTATGGCTTCTTCCAGAGAAAATGCGTCGAATTGGCAATTTGCACCTTTTACTCTCAGGCGGGTTATGAATTCATCAACTGTCTCCTGTGGCATTTGAGTGCACTTGTTGAAAAGGTAGCGTTCATAGTCGCGATTGACTTCTATGATGAGGAGTTTGTCTAGGGCCTTTATTAAGTCCTTGAAAGTGTTCTGTTCAGCTGCAGGAATAGTCTTGACCACAGTCTTTATCTCGCCCCCCACCAGATTAAGGAAGATGTCTCTGATATTGGGGGAGTTTCCATCCCCAGATCCCCTGACGTAGTGTTGGAAATCTTCCATCCAGTCGGTCCATCTGGGCCCCTTCGTGACTTGTGGAGTCATGGTGAAAGGCGGTGGAAGTCGCAGCTGAATTGGCTGTACAATATGGGCTGGTGTGGGCGATCCAGGGTTGGACCCAGAGGCAGATGCCGGCGTGCTCATGGTGCCAGGAGCTGGGTATGGTACTTGTGTATGAATAAGTACGTTCTTGTTACACCTTTGCCCCAAATGTTCTTGATGCAGTGCAACAGACAAAAAAAAAACTTTTTTTTTTTTTTTTTTTTTCTTGTGGGCGTGGGCGGGCTGTGCCGACACGCCGCGCTGAAGTTCCCCTGGGCAGTTCCTGGGGGGGGCTCTTTACAGTACCGTGTGGCTCAGGCGAGCCTCCAATGAACGATGTGCTCTGGCGCAGCTGCAGGGTGCCTGTGGAGCGGCCTGCGCTTCCCGGCCGTGTGGGAGGTTCAGGAACGACATGAAATGCGCTTGCAGCGCAGAGGCGGCAGGAGCTTAAAGCGGAGGAGAGCCGGCGGACTGGCGGCAATGTTGCGGATGTGCTCGTGTCACAGGAGACGGTGGAGGACTGCAGGAGGACGGCGGATTGCCGAAGGAGGACTCCGTGGGCATACGGGGATGGTCCTCGTCGCCAGTGTTGCCTCGTGGAGGCCTCGTAAAGGAGGACGCACACACACAGAGATTTATAACTGCTGCTTTATTTCTCCCAACATAAACTCTAACTGGCGCTCAGCGCGCCTTACCCATAAACCCCCTTTTCTCTTCCTCCTCCCGCCGTGTCATAGCTCCGCCCCCACAACGGTGGGGGCAGCACTCCTTAACCCCTGAGTGCTTGGCAACACAAAACATGTTCTGAACCGGCATGAAAGCCTTGGCTCTTGCATGACCCTATGCATGTCCTGGTAACATCCCTAGCGACCGTCATTAATGCAGGGCAGCCACTACGAGGTCAATTGCTTTGTAGATCACTACACTGCACACGTTTTTAAAAAAAATAAGTGACAGCATCGCTTTTCTGATTTATTGAAAGTTTAATGACACATTTGTAAATCAGAAAAGTTGGAGACATTTGATATTGGTACACATGATAGCTCAGCAGCAACGTGCTCGCCTTGGCAGCAAGACAACACGGAGCACCACAGGTTCGATCCCTGGTGCCGCGCTTACAAACCTCTGGGCATTAAGCGCATTATAAATGACCTATCATATCATACACTATTTAAAAATTTCTTATAAGATCCTAAATATCAATCGAGTAAAAACAGGATAAAAGTTTCTGAATTTCGACACATTTCCAATAAATGTTTACCATGTAAAACATCAGGTATGATCATTGCCTTCAATGAAAGTAGACCAAAGCCACAACATGTCAGTACAATCGTAAGAATTATTATAGGAGCGGATAAAGCTTTGCCTAAGGAACACAAGGCCCTCACATTCGATTAGCAAATGAACCAGAGCTTCCAAAGCTGATGTGCCGCATAAGCGACAGTAGCGCTCTGATCCAACAATGCCATAAAATGCAACTTTAGTTGCTTGCGCTTTTCTGAAATTACATTTCACTAACAAGTATTGACGTATTATGGCACTATTTCAGAAGACATCCATATATGTTGCTTTTGACAGGCAGGCAATTCTATATTCGCAATATGGGTCACTGTTGTTGGGGGTCTCTCGGTGACCCATGTGGCGATCTCTGTGAGCCCCCAACCCCACAGACTGAGCCGCTCACGTCTGTTCAGTTCGGGCTCCCCAGTCGCGCTATCGCAGCCGGGAACACCCCCTTTATTTATAATGCATGCGGCGGTGTGCAACGTCACGCTGCCGCGTGTGCTTCCCTTAAGGGGGCTGCACCACACTCCTCCTTTTCCATGAGGACAAACAAATGTGCATCAACAGTTCCAAACAACAATAACAACACATCAAACAGTGCAAATAACCAAAACATCCCACAGCACCCCTTTATTCACAGCCACCCTGGATCCCTGTGACAACTACACACGACACAGGGGCCGTTCAGGAAACTTGTCCCAGCAAGTATTCGGTGAGGTGAGCGGGTTTCCCTCGCCTAGTCCTCTGGGTGTACCTCGCGCCAGCCTCTGGCATGGGCGATCCTTGCAGCAGCAATCCCTGGTCTGGGGATGAGGGAATGGGGGCAGCCCCTCCACCCTCGTCAGGTGCTTACATACTTTCTTGTTCCTGAGGTGGGTCAGTTCTTGTGTCCCTAGTCTCCTGAAGAAGCTCACGTTCCTGGTGACTGCTGATCTTCTGTCTGAGGCTTTCACCATGGACCCCTTGATGGCCACCACGTCCAGCGGTTCTGGTTCATAGAGGAGGGATAGCTTCCCGTGGGGGTGCATGAGCACCTCATCCCCAGGCTCTAGGCGTTGTGGGCGGAGCCCTCTCCTCGCATTCTCCTGCTCTGTCCGCAGCCTTCGGTATAGATCCACCTGCTGGTCATCGATCACTCCATGCTCCTTCTCACCGACCTCAGGCCGTAGCCCTCGAGGGCACCGTTTGAAGAGGGCCTTGGCTGGGGCCACCCCCGTTGATGCGTGGGGATTGGTGCAGTAGACTCTCTGGAACTGATATAGCGCTCTTTGCAGACAGCGCCCTTGGCCTTGCGCTATCCGGAATGTATTATTCAGAGTTCTCATCAGCCTTTCCGCCTCACTGTTGGCTCTTGGCCAGAGCGGGGTGATCTTCCGGTGTTGAAGCCTATACCGTCCATCAGTTCTGAGAAGCGCTCACTCTGAAAAGGCACCCCATTGTCCGAGCACAGGGTATGAGGAAAAGCATGAGAGGCGAATACTTTCTCGAGGGCCACAACCACATGCTCAAAGGCCATAGAGTCCACAAAAACTCCACCTCCGGGTAGCGGCAGTACTCCTCCACCACCGCCAGGAAGTGTGTGCCTAGTGTGGTGGACCCGAAGTCCGCATGCACCACCTCCCACGGTCATGTCCCTCTAGGCATTGTTTCAATGGCCTGCTCTCGTTGTATCGGGGATGCCGCCTGGCACCAGACACATGTGGCCACATATGCATCGACCCTCCGTTCCAACTCCGGGAACCACACCTTGAGGCGTAGTCGGGCCTTAGCCTTCGCGGCCCCTTGATGTCCCTGGTGGGCAAAACCTAACACCTCGTGGATCTTGGCTTGGGGCACGATGATGCGGTCACCCCTCAACAGGAGGCCGGTGGCCGAGAACGATAGTTCCTCCTTCACCTTCCACAATTGTTCAAGCACCACCTTGGCTTCTTGGGTGCGTCCGGCCAGTGATTCAAGCATGGTTTTCCATGACCCGTACTGCATCGCGGTCTTCAGGATCTGAAAACACTCGTCCTGGGCTGCTGCCGCCTCTATGTCCTCGAGGGGCATGGCATTCGGTGTGGCCACTTCCACCACCATCTGTAGGTGGTCATCTGCCTCCTCAGCACAAGCGTCTGATGATTCATTGCTGCCACACCCGGGGTGGCGGGACAGGTAGTTCGCTGCATTGTTGGCACTGGGTCTGTACACTAAGGAAACACTGTACTCCAGGAGTGCGAGCATCCACCGTTCAATTCTCGCCGGTGGCTTGGACGAGGGCCCTGCTAGGATGGGAAGCAAAGCAGGGGCTTGTGGTCTGTCACGACCATTACTGGCCGCCCAGGATGTACAGTCTGAAATGCCTGCACCCCTACAATACGGCGAGAGTCTCCAGCTCGATCTGGGAGAAGCGCTGCTCGGTGTCAGACAGCGCCTTGCTGGCATACGTTACTGGGCGAACGCTCTCATCCAGGCCAATTTGCGTCAATACAGCCCCCAGTCCAAATGGGCATGCGCCCACAATGATCTCGACCGGAGTGTTGGGTTAGAAGAAGGTCATAGTGTCTTCGGCCGTGAGGGTGCTCTTGATAACCTCAAACGCCGCCTGCTCGAGAGGGCCCCAGTACCATGCTGTTTCTTTTTTTGTGAGGGCCCTCGGGGGCTCTGACCTGGATGCTAAATTCTGCATGAACCGACCACAGTACGCCACCATCCCAAGAAAACTCCTCACCTCTGACACATTCTCGGGTGGTCGGGCATCTTTGATGTCTTTTACTTTTCTTGGATCTGGTGACACACCCCTTTCCTTGAACACAAATCCAAAGAATTCAATTGTCGGACGCAGAAACTAAACTTTTTCTTGTGGAGCGTCAGGCCCAACGACTGCAGCCTCTCGAAGGTCCTGGCCAGCTTGCATAAGTGGTCGACCTCAGTCTTGGTGAACACCAGGATGTCGTCACTGATCTTTAGGACTCCATGCAGGTCAGCTAGGGTGCCCCTGATGATGTTTTGGAACACCTCAGCTGCCGATGACACGCCGAATGTGAGTCTCTTATACCTGTACAGGCCTCCGTGTGTTGTGAAGGTTGTTATGTACCTTGACTCCGGATGCAGGACGACCTGGAGGTAACCGCCCTGAGGTCTAGCTTTGAGAAGAAGTGGGCCCCCTGCATTTCCGCGATGATGTTGTCGATAGTTGGCGTCAAATGTCTTTCTCTCTTGATGGCCTTGTTGGGTAGCCTCATGTCGACACATATCCTTACAGAGTCAGGTTGTTTCAGTTTCCTCGCCACCACTATCGGTGATACCCATGGTGTGGGACCCTCAACCTTCTCAATAATGTCTAAATTTACCAGATTATCCAGCTCCTTGTCTACTTTTTCCCTGAGATGGAAGGGCACCCTCCGATGTTTCAAAGCTATGGGCTGCACAGACTCATCTATGTGCAGTCTCACTGGATCACCGGCCATTTGACCGATTCCTTGGAACAGGGCACAGTACTTAGGTCATGTATGTCATCCAGATAGACTGAGTAAGCAAAGCTTACAATGCCTAGGGCCTCTGCCACAGCACAGCTCAGTAGTGTATTCATGCTCACCGGTGTCACATAGAACCTTGCCGTGATCTTTGACCCATCATGTTCCACCTTTGCCACAAATGCGCCATCCAATGAGATCAGTTCCTACCCTCTGAAGGCGAAGATGCGGGCTCTCGGGCTGACCAGTGTTGGTGGTGTGACCATCACATCATAGTGTCCACGGGCCATCACGTTGACCGAAGCCCCCATGTCTAAGAGCACTGGGACGGGTGACTTATTCACAGCCACCACGCACCTCAGTTGTCATCTGTTTTTTGACTTTAGAGCCCCCAAACTTGACACGAAGAAGATATTCTCCTCCTCTTCTTCCTCTTCCTCCTCCACTTGGGCACCTTCCTCTCCTTGGTCTACCTGTGCCACATTAGGTGGACGGGATTGACGCAAGAACCCCCATCGAACTGGCCCCCTGGGCACCATTACAGGCAGGGACACCTTGCACACACGAGCATAGTGGTCAGAAAGGCTGCACAGTCCACAGTTCCTTCCCACCAATGCGCACTCGGCGGGGTGTGGCAGGTCATAGCCACACTTTTGGCAGGATTCAGCATCTCTCCCACCCCTGTCACGGATACTGGTACCAGGCCTCCTGGCACCTCTGCCACCACACCCCACCGCACACACCTCTTCCGCCTTCACTGGGCGTGGTCCAGCCTTCATCTTAGACGCCCTCGTCTCTGAAACCTCATGACAGCGTCCCAGTTCAAGTATGCGAGCAAGGGTGGTGCCTGGTTCCCTCAGTACCTGTCGCCTTAGTTTTCGTGACGAGCATGCCTGTATCAGGAGTGTTCTAATCATGACATCTGGGTCACCCCATGCACACGCCAGGGAGAGGGGTTTAAGACGACCGTAAAAAGTGTCAAGCACCTCATCTTCCTTCTGTCGGGCCGACAGCATGACAAACCTCTCATAATTAGGGTTGGCGAGTGGTATAAAATGCTTGCGGAGGGCCGTTTTGGCTGCCCCATGCGAGGCATCAGTGGTCTGAAGTGACTCAAAGATCTCCTGCACTGCAGGTCCAGCAGCATACAGCAGCGTCGCCAGCTTACTGTCGTCAATCATCTCCATGGTGGCCCTGAAATACATGTCCAAACGGTCCACCCACTGTTTCCACATGGGCCCATGCTGGATGGGGGGCCCGAGACATCAAATTCTGGTATTGGCTGGAGCACCGCAGGGGCCCGCATCTGCGCCATGACTTGGGGCACTGGCTGCACTGGCTGCGCAACAGGTTGAGCTTGAGGTTGCGGCTGGACTTGAGGTTGCTGTAGGTCTGCAGGCTGCCCACCGCCCTGGTCACCAGGCACACTCATGGGTTAGAACGCACAGGCACCCCCAAAGTGAACTGGGGGCCGCAATTCACCCAGCCAGCACAGGCCCAAAAGGGGGGCCATGGAGTACACCTGTCCAGACACACAAAGAAAGTCAATTGTCCAGACTTTATGATGATGATGATGGTGAGTAGCAGATGTTGCAGGCCACAGAGGTTGCCAGTCCAAATTGTGCCTTTACACACAGCAGCTGGGCATGATGATGATGGAGATGATGAAGATGAAGATCCTCAACTGCAGAATGGCATGGAAGATTTGCAATCCAGCATAGATGTCCCAAAAATTGAGCAAGGGAGGTGTAGGGGTTAAGCAGGCCTCAGCACCCTTCCCCCTCTTTCACTCAATGTAGATCACCCAAAAATAAAAAAATACAAAAATCTGGGCATCTGTGGGCAGATATAGCTGCCCGCTATAATATTTTCCAAAAATTAGGCATGGATGTCCCACACGGATCCTACCGGAGCACCGTGAGTCTCCCCTGCCAGGATTCCAAAATGGCCACTTGCCGCGTGGCATCTACCCGGTCCGCAGCATGGAACGAATAATCACTGTCATCCGCTCTGCATCAAAAATTATATTATTCTTCACTGCCGGGCCCGGCCAACGCACAGACCTCGTCGCCACTGTTAGGGGTCTCTTTGTGACCCATGTAGCAATCCCCGTGAGCCCCCAACCCCACAGACTGAGCCGCTCACGTCTGTTCAGTTCGGGCTCCCTGGTCACACTATCGCGGCCGGGAACGCCCCCTTTATTTATAATGCACGCGGCGGCGAGCAAAGTCACGCCGCCGTGTGCATTTCCCTTATGGGGGCAGCAACACAACTGTGACTTTTAGTGTAAAGATTCATCAAGTTGTGTTCAGAACTGAATCTAGTTAGCACAGTTTTCAGCTGTGATTTACGCAAATACAAATCGCCCAAAAATAAGATGTTCATACTGCCTTCCTGCCATTTAGTATGGAGCGATATTATTGCGCCTATAGTCCCCAGTGAATTACAGATGTCCAATAGAAGGAATGCAGAAAAGAAAGTAAACATTGCAGTACCATTTTGGAGCAACCGCGCAGCACATGACCACTCTCTGGACAAATTCAGGATCTATCCCGTTCCGCTCAAAATTGAGGTATAATTACTCAATTGACAGTGCAGGGGGCATTCGAAACAGGTTACGTGAAATGGTTGCTTGCAAGCAGTGAAGTTTGGTTAAGTAGTGGTGGCCCCAGACATCAATGCAATAATATAGGATGGGCAAAATCTTTGTTCGGTATAGTACCAAGGCGGTCCAAATAGACAGCCCGCCCTGACGCCCAATGAAAGATCTAATTACTCCGACAGATGTCATGCACTTTTTTTTTATTGCAAGTCAGCGAATGGACCAGTTATGAGTATTGTCAACACATAACCCAAGATATTTGTATGAGCGCACATACTCAAGGTTAGATCCGTTAAGGACACATTGAATAGTCTTGTGAAAACGGTAGTTGCAGGAAAATAGCATAGTTTTACTCTTGGCAATATTAATTGAAAAACCGTTTGAGACTGCTTACCCTCCTAGTGCAGTTACCAGGGCGTGCAGTCCTTTCGGAGTGTGGTCCATTAACCGGAGGACATCGGCATAAGCGAGCCAGCTAGTTAGATGGGAGCTGACTTTTACCAGACATGTATGTAGTTTTCAGAAGTTCTCGGGGAGATCTGCTAAATACAAATTACAAAGGGTCATAGCAACTGTGCAGTCCTGTTTCACTCCAGATGCGTTGGCATTGAGGTTGAGAGTTTACCCTCAGCGTCAAGGTGTATTTTTACTATTGTGTCTACATGGAGTAACATCAGCATTGTTGTCAATCCAGAGGGAATGTTCCAGGCGGGCAATTTTTTCCAGAGTCTATCCGCAGGATAGAATCAAAGGTGGCAGAAAAGCCAATGAATGCACAGTACATGGCACTTTCTCTCTGTAACCTTGCATACTCAAATTAGGCCACCAGAATTAGCAGATCATGGCTGTTGGATGCTTTTTTGATGAAGCCCAATTGGTTCAGTGGAAGAATGTTGTGCTCGTTGAACCATTGGGTCAGCTCAACTAGTAGTGCTTTAGCAAAGATCTTTGCTGTAATGTCGAGCATAGCCAGCTTTCCGTAGTTGGCAGGAGCGTTCCAGGCCCCCTTTTTGTGCACTCTCAATATATGGCTTTCTCGCCACGTTACAGGGAGGATACCACAAGTGCCTATGTGGAAGAATAACAGGTGCAACGCATGTGCCCACATTGCAGGTGAGAACAGCATTGCAAATACCATCAGGGCCAACAGCGCGAGATGTGGTGTGTTGTTCGATGATCAAGATGAGGTCCATTATTGAAGCCTTACATGCCCATGTGGTATTAGGCAGTGGAAATGGAATATCAGCCAAATGGATGGTGCCAAGAGTGCAGGCAATGTGCTTGAACCATAGGGGTTCAGAAACACAATTGATGGGCAGTGCACACTTAGCAGTGCTTCTAAGTACGCTGCATAGCTCAGTGTTGTTCTCTTTAGATGCAATATGGGCGAGTTCTTTCAATTTTTCACTTTCACAATTGAATTTATATTTCTTTAGCCAATTGCGATACTTGAACTTAGTCGTGTGTATTAAGGTGTTAGTCTCATCTGCAGTGAAGACTGCCAGAGAGTGATACAAGACTGCAACAATCTCTGCACGAACCAGTTTCTTTGCAGCTGAGATATTTTTGACAAAGTTCATCCGCTTTGTGAGAGTGCTATTGGTACGTTCTCTAATATTCTTATAAATCCTACGTTGGTTAGTATGGACTCATATCTGAGCGATTAGAGCTGAAAAGGCCTCACCAAAAGGGGTTCAGGCTTCATTACTTGGGTTTCAAATCACATTATAAAAGAGGGGAAGATATTGTCTGCAACAGCTTTGGCATTTAACAACCTCGGGTTATTCCATCTAATATGGTTCGCAGTAGGATTCACCTCTATGTCACCGGTCAATGCATGTTGCCTATTTATAGGTATCTTTTTCAAGAGAACACAAAGTGACAAATGATCGCTTTCATCACGTGCTATGACAGCCATATCTTTGACGAAGGTCATGCCTCATTGATTCACAAACATTTAGTCAAGTGTAGTAGCACTTTTGCCACAAACACTTGTGAAAGCAAAGGAAGTATCACCAGGACATAATCCGTTAAGGTGCACAAGACCAAAGACATCTAGGAGCTTTATCGACGATTTACCAGAGCGGTGGATAGAGCCAACAGGAAGAATAGGCATAGATACATTGAGGCCTGGTACCTCACGGAGCACCAAATCAATATAGCATTAAAGTCGCCTACCAACCATAACAGCATCAAGTCGTGATAGGACAACAGAATTGTTTTCACAGTGGTTACATTGGCAACAGTGGCCACTCGATTCGAGGGATCGTATACATTAATCAGAATAGGATTCTACTGGCCATGACAGAGTTTGACCACTTGCACTGTAGCCGTTAAGCCTTCGAGCTCTACAAGAGACCATGGTGCTCTCACAGAAATCAAGAGGCCACCCTTTGGTCGGCCTCTAGGGCCTTTTGTGCCGGTTGAGGAACTCATTGTAGGATCATCAGTAATTTCCTGAACTGTCCAAATCTAACCTACCCAACCCTATCACAAATATAACTAACTATGGGCAGGAGAATGACTCCCTTCTCCTGGTTGCTGTGTTTTGTCACAAGGTTTTCATGATTCTATTGATGCAATCAGTAGATCATTTGTAAATACTATCTGGTTATCCTCTTGATTCAATTCCGCAGTTCTTTTAGGAGACTGGTATTTTCCCATCCCTCTTTCTGAGAGATTGTCTTAGTTCTGTTCAGGTTTCTTCTCTCTCTCTCTATTGTAAAGTTCAAGACCCTCCTGTATATTGCTATCCTCTCTAATATTTGGGTTGTTCAGCTTCCAATAGTAAGCCACCTCTTTCCAGGGTGCTGTTTCATGTATGACCCTTATCTTCCCGAGCTCACGTGTCTTCATTCCCAGATTGTCTCTCTCTAGTATGCTCTCTTTCTTATCCCTGTAATATGATTTGACTTCTCTGACCCCACAGGTCTGTACTCCCCAAGTGTCTCTGTTAATTGTATTCTTTTTTTAATCCTTGGGATGTAGGTTGGCTTATCTGACCCCACGGGTCTGTACTCCCCAAGTGACTCTATTTAATGTACTCTCTTTCTTATCCCCTGGATTTGGATTGACCATTTCCTTTTCCCAAGGTATCAAGCTTCATACATTATCTTTCTCACTAGCTATGGTTTTTGGATTTCTCCTTAACTCATTAACACAGTTCTGGTGAGATAGGATTCTAGTTCTCTCCCACTCTATGGTCTTCATATTTCTCTTTACCTCATTAATACAGTTCTGTTTTATCATACTATTTCCATTTCTTTTCTTATTAGTCCTGGGACGAGTTTCATTAAACTTACAATGAGTCCCTCTTGACCTTCCAATATTCCCATTCCACCTATTGCTGACTGTTTCAAGGGGTATAGGCGTCGGTACCTGTAGGACATTGGACTCTTTCTTGTTTTTATCTTAGCTCGTGGCTTACTTTCTGCTGCATCTCTCTCCTCAACGTCCTACTCTTGTCTTCTGGATAGAGCTGATTCCATGGCTTGTACACAGAGTTCCTTCATCTTGCTGGTGGTGTCGGCATCACTGTACTAGCGGGCTGCTCACCACAATTGCTTTGTGGTTATGCCACCATCAAACTCTCTGTTCCACCTAGTTCAGATTTCCTCCGCTTTCACACGCAGCCTCCCCAGAGTTTCTCCCTCTGTTTTGGAGCTGCTCCAGTTTACGCAGCTGCGCATTCTCTAACAGCCATGACTCCTTCCGCTCTGCTACACACAGAGAAGGGCTTCCCCTGGTTCTCTCAGCCTCTCACTATCTCTCGGCTTTCTGCCCTTTCTCTCTAGTCCTTTGGCATATATTCCTTTTTCAGTATCCTCGGAACAGTCCATTGGAGACTTTGATTTGAATGGATAGACTCAGTTTCTTGTTGTTGATAATGTGGGTTTACTTTATCTTCATGAAACTGATAACATTCTGATGCATTACACAAGTACATACAAGCCATCACTTGGCGGGTATCAGGGAGTACCTCATAGGAATGGGGGTCCTTGTCCTTAAAAAGGGAGTCTCTCCTGGTGAGGTCCCACTTGCCTCAACCCCTAGGGAGGGTGTTGCCAAGTGGGCTAACATCCCTAGCCTCACAGGGGGGGCTCCCCCTTGGGGACAAACGACGAATTTCCTCAATTTGCCACACCACACATAGCAGGAGAAAACCTTACACTTTGTGCCATCTTTCCTCTTCTCGTCTTGCAATTTTTAATCGTCTAGAATTGTGCTGACATCGAAGAATGGGCTGCATGAGTTGGTACAGCTTTAAATGGAATGCACATTGTTTTAAAGATGAAATGGCTTTTTATTGCACTCTCTCTGCAGGATGAGTTACCTTTCATAGGCCTCTTCCAGTGCCCTATCTCAGTACACTCACCGTCTATCCCTTCAACACTAGTAACACCAGCACAATCCGTGCATCATTGTCAACAATCATAGAACGAGAGACCAGGCTACAATACAGGCTCCTTTGATTTGTTTTAATGTGTATTTATTGACATTTACATAGCGCTTTCGCCAAAGCGTATTCCACAATGCCTGGGCGGTCTAATGTTTGAGGGGGCGTTAGAAAGATGCAGTTGATAGCACAAATATCTAACTCTTTGGTTTGATGTGTGTTTAATTCCTACTTCTCGCTAACTGAAAAAGAAAAGAAACTCCTATCAAATTACACCATTCCTAACTTGAATAAGTTAGATCAGGTGCAAACTATTAACACAAAGAAGACAGATTCAAGCTTCCATTGCACTTCCAATGCACCAACAGACCCAGTCTCCGTGGCCCTGTTGGTGATGGGAATAGGCTGACTGCAAGTGTGAGTGAGGGTAGAGAATATGTGTCAGTCCAGAATTACTGAATGAACTGTGTTTGTGCTGCTTGCCAACTGCCATTTTTCTTGGCTAGTCTTAGGTGAATATATTGTAGCAAAATCTGAGTCATCTAAACTTTTGATTGTTTCAGGTTGGTGCTTCTTTGGGGAAGGGGAAACCAGCATTTATTTACCACTCAAACAGCTTTGGGGGAAGCCATCCCAATTCAGAACAGTGATAAATGTTTCCAAAATATGTAAACACTTGCCAAAGAAAGAAGCCCCCAAGTAGGCAGGGGCACAAATATTTTATACAGGTCTTCATCTATGACTAGCACTCTAAACATATACAAATGATATGTTCCTCTATTTGAATAGGCTATAAACACATATGAAGGTAACATTTCTACTATATTTATATCACTGGCAAAAGCGAGAATGTTAATTTATTGTTACTATTTTAATGTATTTATTTAAACAGATTTAAATATCTGGCACATGCCAACAGGTGACTTCAGTGCATGTACGTGGAACCGCAATGGAAATGAGGATTGGGAAGAAGGAAGAGAAAGGAACCTAATTTGATATTCACCGCAATTTGGGCATCATCTCAAGTTTTCATAGTACAAAAGGGTTTATTTAGCTTCAGGTCAAGTGCTTGATCTTAGATTCACATGGGTGTTCAGGTAAATATTCGAGAAATAACATTTTAGGTGTCCTAAAACAGGTAGATCAGCCACATTTCAGATACATAAGTTACAAATGTGGACATGTGAGAGTTAAGTTGCAGCTTCAATGTTTTTCCTCCAAGAGCCCATTTGGCAGTCGGCAGAGACACTAATATCATCCAACTGCCTATTGGCACAGCTGATGCTATCACTAAAAATTTTATTCTAGGGAAAGTTGGATATACATCAGCAAAGTTAGCTAAGACCTAAATTCACCTGGCAGACATGGGGATTTAATTTCAATTCATGAGGGCCCATAGGACGAGCTCCTCTCTTCAGCGCAGGTAGTGACACAAGTTAGTTTTGGATGCTTATTTCTTGAGATTTAAATTTCATATAGTTTTAAATAAAGAAGTCATAGAGGTGCTACTCAATGTACACAGATGTGAAAGACGGTGCAGATTTTGTCCCTCCCATATTGAGACATCAAAACATTGGCACAATTAATGCCAACGTCTGTCAGTGATAGGAAATACGTTTTTTTATACATTTTGTACATAATGAATATCAGCTTGTGACAGAACAGTTCTGGGGTAGAATATTATCAGGAAACTTCATTTATTTTACTAGTATGGTTTTATCTTTCTATAGCAGTTTTGAAATTACTCTTTTGTTGAAAAAATGTAATGAATCTTGAGTATTTATATAGAGGGTATTATTTCTTGTTTTTGTATGAATCGTTAATGTTATTTGATTGAATGTGATATGTTTACTTTTAATGTTTTTGTGTAAATAATTTTAAACCAATTCACAGAATTAAAACAGACGTTTGTTTTGGATGCTTATTGGACAAACTTGTGCCAACATCTACCAAAGAGGTACATTACAATGTCACATTACATCTAAATGTAGGGTAGGCTACTTTCTAAAGTGTATAAAAACAATGCTGATAGAATTGAATACCATGTCAGTAGTACAAGGAGGTACCCATTCTTTCAATGTTAGATTGCAACACGTGGCCCGCCCCCATTTACGGTGTTAGCCCTCCATTTCCCCCACCTCGCCCCTGTGGTGTTAGGTTGATATAAAGTTGATATACATGTTATATCAAATTGATAAGAACCCCACATGTTTTGATTGACTCCAAACATTTTATATATTACATTTATATATTTATATACAGTTTAGTATGAAATGTATATGTTTTAATATAACATTTTAATATAAATTGTATATATACAATTAATATAAATTTGTATATGAAATGCAATATAATTTAAGATAGTGATTTAATGACCCTCAAAACATATTAATCAACCCCCAAAGTGTTTGATATAATTTGTATATAAAATGTATATACATGTTATATCAACTGGATATCAAATATATAAATGACGTTGTGGCAATCCAGTTGTTTGATGAAGTCTAAAAATAACCACAGGCAGATGAGTTAGCCACATCACCTAGTAACCTTAAATGTTGATATCAATTTTATATAGGTGACCTTAAATGTTGATATCAATTTTATATAGAGTATAAATAGATGCCGGAATGGCACCCCATGCCTTGGACAGTGGCCAAAATAACGCTATTTAAATGTGCTTTATAGAGAAAGCGTGTTTTCCTGGTATCAGTACCAAAGACTAAAAATATTGCCTTAGACAATGCTTGTTTCTTTTAAATTAACACAATATAGGTAGAAAAGGGCTGCTGTAGAGACACCATTCTTTTTGTGGCTAGCTAGTTTGCTCTAAATCACCCCCTCCACAGCCTACAGAAACCCCATGCTGTTTTCTTGAGGCCAGCACTGTTGAGACCCAAGACACATGTCACATGCAGCGGGCAAATACAAATGTGTGAACTATGAGTGCAGTGAAGATATCACAAACATGGGGTTGCTACAGGGACAGATGTTTGGCTCTGCAAAGCTCAGGGATAAGCTAAAGCAATACCATGAATCACGGGTTTTGGAATGACAGGAATTTCAATGACTCATACTGGCATTTTGGCATTCTGCAGAACTCAGCAGGGATGGGAGGGCTATTTTCAGCTTATGATATACTGATAACAGGGTGATATGAAAGAGACAAGAAGCAGCAACCTGGCGGGCACAGGCTACTTTTAGATTCTGCTACAGTGACACAGGAAGCCCAAGGTCATTTTTCTGCAAAGCAAGCACAAAATCCGGGGGGTTGAGTACAAGGGTAGATTCATCTTGCCTCTGTGACCAGGAAGCAGTCGGGGGAGGGTTGTGAGCTGTGTGTCCTTAACCATTAAAAGAAGATTTTCTGACCATTGCAAGGCCATCTCATGTGAGCCGCGAAGATTTTTACCTGGAGTTGACATTTCTGACAGCTGGGGCCACCATTGGAAAATACCCTGTGTGGATTCTCATGCTGGGTGACTAATTGAGTGGATCTGCTGGGCAGGATCTGTTAGGAATTTGGGCTATCTGGAGTTAAGTGGATCCCTATGGAGCTGTTGGCAGGCTGGGGCAGAGGACTGTGACCTTGTGCAAAGCATTGATTGTTAGCCAGCCCTAATTGTAATCAGCTTAAGGACCTCAGCCCTGGCTGGCAGAGTTGAAGGTGAGTTGTTGTTTCAAGTCATTAAAATGTTTTTGCTCTGTGATAGAGTGATTGTTAGTGTTACTGTGGGGTTCTGTATTTTTAAAAATGAAGCATTGTAAAGCATCCTCTATAGATGCATTGGACATCAGGATATTTTGTTAGTCTGTCACAAAAAGACTGTTGCATTCATGTTAAGATGCAAATGTTATAGGTAACAGGCTTAACAATGAGAAGGATGTTTGTAACAAGGAATCTCCAGATGTAGCTCAGTTTTGCACCGCTTCTTTAAACTTGGATGTGATTAAAACACCCGGTGACCCCTTCATTAAATGGAGTTGGGCAGGGATCTGCATGACTTGAAAGTTTTTAAAAGACTGTGCCGGCTATTGGCCCCGACTGCCCAGATGCATTTTGGTCCTTGTAATTGTTCAAGAAGGGTTGGTGTTTGAACAGTTTTCAACGATACACTCGCTGAGGCCATGAGAAAGCCTGTGATGGCATTGCGACCCTGTGCATGGAGGGCGATATTGTATTGGGGTAAGAATCAGAGTATTGGTTATTGAGGACTGAAGTCTGCTTTACGCTGGTGAATTTTGTCAATTAAACAATGCAATTTCTTGAATAATCTGCTTGATTTTGGCTGCCATCACCATTTTAAACAATATGTTAATGTCAAAAAGGGGCTTTTAGACACACTCAGGGGATATGTACACACCAAAAAATTCAACTCTAGTTGCAAGAATACAAGGGTGGTAAGAAGAAGGAAAGTATGAGGTCAAATTTATAGAGCGGGGTAAAATTCCTGCTTCACGGCTTACCCAAAGTGTGTGATCCTGTGAAATGATTTAAGCCAAAACTGATTTAACTGTAAAAAATGGTTTGGGTAATATTTCAAATAATGTGAACTCTTTTAAAATTCAGGCCTTCCAAGCCTATAACTCTGCACCCCAGTAGAGATTAAGTTTTAGAGCAAAATGTAATCTTGTAGGGGTCCAAAACCTCCCCAAATCAATGAGTAAGATCATGCATTGTGTGCACACACACACACACGTGTGCATAACATATATTTGCATATGTGCTGCTTCTAGCGCACATGGCGGTACTGATTGTAAAATATTTTAAGTGTACAAATATGCAAAGTGTCAGCTTGCTAATTAATCACAGACTGATTATGATCCAATTTGACACCCTACGGGTTGCTATGTATGAAAGATGCAAGGGTTTTGTGAACCACCAATGTTGGCAGGCCATGCACGGTGGGATTCGAATTTATGTCCAAGATGACACATTTTGAAGAAGCGGTGTAGCCAAGATTCTTTCACACAAACTGATTTTTTATGGGCCAAGTGCAAGGGTGTTACATTGGATTTAAGATGCCGGGAAGGGGGGGGGGGCTTACCCTGCATTATGTTATGCTGTGAGGCTGCTGGAATATTGTTTTTGAATATTTCAACGAGGTAATTGGCAGTGGTAAAAGCTGTCTTCCTTCAAGTTCCAATTACTGTACCAGTTAATGTTTTAGCTTGTGTCCTAGTGGGGCTATGGGACTCATTTTGTATTTTCAAGTATGTGTTACAATTTACATTTTTTGTTTTGTGATCGCAAAGCGGTACAATTTACATCACTTGGTCGGTGTGAGCAAAGAAGTAAAAAGCTTTTGTGTCTATTCTATGCATGCACAGGAAGCGCTGAATATTAGGCAGCTTCTTTTACATGTGGAAGCTTCAATGGGTTACTATGGCGCACCGCATTTTATCAGTTAACAGTGAGTTAGATGTGTGATCCTGTGGAATCTGATGAAATGAGGAGCCTGGAATTGTTATCATTAGAGAATCATTAGACTCATCATTAGAGAATCATTACTCTTTGTTACAGAACCACTACCCATTAGTACCCATTGTTAGAGAACCATTACTCATTGTTACCCAGTATTATCCCTTTAGGAATGATTGCATCATGTTTAGTAGTACATGAAGAAGTAGCATCATTATATTAATCACATATTAGACTGCCACTTTTGTATGCATTAGCCATTTGCCTTATGCATTTGAAGAGAGAAATAGGCCCCGTTGTATGAAGGGTTTGCTAGTTATGACATTGCCATATATGACAGAGAGAGATGCTTTTAGAATGATATCTTTGCATTATAGTGCTTTCCATTAGGAGAGAAACATGCTACACACTAGAGTGTGCAATAGAATGACACTTGCACTGTCATATTTGAAGTGCCGAGACACGGTATATTTGCATCATGACATGTAGAGATGATGTTATGTATTATGCATCCATGTAGCGCTTAGGCTGCGAGAGAAGTATTGTTTGCAGTAGAGATAATGACTGAGGCCTGAAAATGCCACGTTGAGCCATTTAGAATGACACATTGTTATGCTTTGTAGTTACACATTTAGAGATGTGTTTGACACACATGTATGTATGTAGAGTGTGCACTTAGAATTTGCATTATGCTTTGGGTATAGTGCTTGGTATTGTTTGAATGTCATAGACACTATATTAGAGAACGGTAGAAAGCATTTAGCTGGCATTTGAATCCATTTCTGATGGAGACACAGAAGCGCCACGGGGCTCTGTGCGGAGAGATGTTATGGTACAGTGAAAGAAGGAATTTGTGAACATTTGCTTGGCAGACAGATAACACAAACCCTTGTCCGAGTGGGGACAGCGAAGGAAGTTAATCAGCATGCCATGACTGGTGTGCCGCGGAGACAGCAAAAGTTGGGGCCATGGAGGGAGAGACATGGGGAGATGGGAGAAGTGCTTTTTGCATGAGGAGAGATGGCCTATTCTCTGACAGAGGGATTTTGTGATGCCAACAATGGAGTGAATGGAGAAATGGAGGAAATTAGATGATGTTTTGCAGGCACTGCACACAGAAGGCCAAGGCAGAGATATTGTTAAAGATGGCGTCTCTAGGGCGCTGAGTACCTGGGCTTCCGGTAGTTGTTCGTGGTGAGGTCGCCAGGCTGTCCGATAGGTTATTGTAGATTATGAAACGCGAGAAACCAGCGCACCCCTTCCCCTGAAGTCAACAGGGTTAGAGGTGGACCAGCTCCCAACGCCCCAAAAGTACACCTTCCTTGTTCTTGCAGAATGTAACAATATGCCAGGTAGGATTGCAGACTGATTGCAGTAGTATATTACAGAAGACGCAATCTGGAGGCAGCAGGTAGGCGGAAAGGAAGAGGCAGGCAGGTCTTGGAAGGCGAGCCAGATGAGCAGGACTGAAGAGTAGATTGGAGGCAGGTAAGGACTGGAAGGCAGGCTGAGGCAGGTAAGGACTGGAAGGCAGGCTGAGGCAGGTAAGGACTGGAAGGCAGGCTGAGGCAGGTAGGACTGGAAGGCAGGCTGAGGCAGGTAAGGACTGGAAGGCAGGCTGAGGCAGGTAAGGGCTGGAAGGCAGGCTGAGGCAGGTAAGGGCTGGAAGGCAGGCTGAGGCAGGTAAGGGCTGGAAGGCAGGCTGAGGCAGGTAAGGACTGGAAGGCAGGCTGAGGCAGGTAAGGAACTGAAGCAGCAAGGCTTCAGGAGCGAGGACACGATCCGCAAAACAAACCGCGTTGAGAGGCGTTGAGTTTCGAGATCTCGCTGCTTAAATAGGACCGGCAGCACTCAGGAGGCTTGGAACGCAAGCCGTGCTGTCCCGAGTGCTGCCGCGTCCGGAACGAGGCTTGGGAAGCAAGCTTGTGGACTGCGCATGCGCGGAGACCGAGACGCGGCTTTCCGCGCATGCGCAGACCCCGGGACACAGAAACCCCGGAAACGCTGGCTGCCGCGGATGGCCGCGATCCCCCCAACCGGTATCGGGGATAACAACGCCAGGAGGGGGCGCGTCGGAACCCATAACCGCGCCCCCTCTGACAGGTAAGTGAGGTGGTAACAGATATGATGTCCTATAGTCAGATTGACGCAGCACACGTAGTGACCAGAACACGAGACAGAACATAACACAGACTGGCAGGCACTGCCTCAATATAGAATGCTGAAGAGACATTCTTAGTAGAGAATGTTTAAAGTAACCATGGGAATGAGTATGTCATTGGAAAGTATAACCAGAAGCTGGAGGGGAGAGAGTGTTGTGGTTCTTGGTAGTTGCTGGTAGTCGCTGTTGGAGAATGGGGTTAGATACAGATGGAGTTCGTTCGAGCTAGTTGCTGATGGAGTTTTGGATGGAGGTGCAGTCCTGAGAATGAGGGAGAGATGTCTTGGTGCAGCAGAATCCAATGGCTTGGCAGAGTTTGGCAGAGCTTGGCAGTGACCAGATCTTGAGGGGCCTGCCACTGACTGGCTGATTGCAGAGTTGTGCATAGAGGAGAGACCTGACAGAGAGAGCTGGAGACAGAGAGATGCATAAGCAAAGGGGAAGTATGGTTCATGGCCCAGACAAACTGATTGATTACAACCAGTGGGGTGGCTTTGCTGATGAATTTGGGAAAGACATGGCATCTGAAGAGGAGGTGCCAGAGCCAAATGAGTGAGGACAGAATGCTGTGCCATGGAGGTTGGGGGGACGGGCATCCCTGTCCACCCCCCTAGAATTACGCCCATGATTAGAATGTGACACCATCTAGTTGTTGGACAGACACTCACACAAAGAGCATTGGGTTTGGGAAAGGGGAGATCAGACAGGGATTGTCTTAAGAGAGTGAGTGTGAGGCATTGTGTCGATTGGTGTGGATTGGATTGGAGAGGTTTGATTCTGCATGAAGGAGAGGATTGGTGGATGATTGACGCTTGCATTTAGACTGCATTAGAATCACAGGCTTGCATCACAGGCTTGCATTAGAAACCTGTAAGGCTTATAGTTATTGCATGGTAGATTTGCACCAGAAGCATAAAAGGTGCAAATTCGATATTGGCTAGAGTTCTAGCATTGTCTGCATTATACTTTGCTGTGCATAAATAAATGTATTCCATTGTTATAATTGAATCGATTCATGTGTTTTCTTTGTGTCTTGTGTTTTGTGTCCATAGGAGTAAGATAGGTGTATGTTGTTAGAAGTAAGTTAGGATTAACACAGTGCACATAGGGCCTAATATACATGAGCAGGGGGGTACAGGAATCCACCCCCCCAGAGGATTGTCTAAGACCGGTGCATGCTTGCCCAGGGGGGCAAGACCATGATAGGGCTTTATTTAAAATCTAACAATACCATGTGATAGCCTTTTTTTAAAACACAGTTTTAATTCTAAACGCTTCTCACACAATACTGACACACCCCAAGATACGGGGATCGTGAACTCCCAATGTTGGCAGGCCATGCACATTGCGATTTGAGTTTTTGTGAAAGATCACACATTTTGATTGAGCGGTATAGTCAAGATCCTTTTACATAAACTGATTGACATGTTGATTTTTTTAATGCAGCAAGGGTGTTACGCCAGACTCAAGATGCAGACACCTACCCCGCAATACGTTATGTATTAATGCAGATGAAAAAATTGGTGTTAGATATTTCAAAAGAGGTGATTAGTGCTGTGTAAAAAAGATGTCCTGTTCATATTCTATATTCTCTTTGTATTTATTTAGAGACAACATGTATTTTGCCAGCTGTATGGCGCAGCATGCAGACCCTGAAGAAATGGAATGTGGACCCCCGGCAACCAGCAGACGCTGTGAACGTGGAGATTTGTGCATCTAGTTCAACATGTTCCGGTAGTTTTGGAGCCCCAAGGATGGATTGCATGTTTTTGCCAATTTAACAAGGGGCATTGCTGGTTTTGACCCTTCGCAAGGGTTTGCAGAGTCGCTGGGACCCTAACGCGGTGAAGTTATTTTTCAGATTCATAAAGCGGAATTTGCTGGATGGGGGCCCCAAGCAAGGCTCAACGGAGGGTCTAGGGCATGGAAAGTGGCTTGTCTGGTTCTTTAATGGAGCACTGAAACATATACCTTATGAATGGGCAGGGCTTTGGACACCTAACCGGGGGCCCAATGACCCGTGATGGAGGGGTGACATGCATCAGGGGCACTGCTGTAATCTAGGCAACGCTCATGGAACACTGTAGGTAGTGATGTTGACACCCCCTAACCACCTCTACAGGATGTGATGATGGCCACTACCATTTTAATTATGAAAATAGTTTTGCGGGGTGGGGATGTCATACGCCAGAGGATTCATTACAGCTTTTAAAAGGTATTCATAAGTGATACATAGTGGATGGGGTTTTATACAGCTTTTAAGGTGTATAAGAAAATATACAGAGCGGTCACATGTTTTAGGTACGAAATAGAAGGCCATGCATTTTAACTGTAGGTTTACATGTAGTGCTTAAATGACGAATCCAGAAGCACAGATACAGCAGTGTTTGCTTTATCAGCCCCAGAGTGAAAGGTGGATTCTGCGGCGAGATAACCCCAGCCAGGGAGTTTGCATGTAGATATCTGTATGTGGTTAATTAACCCATAAGTATTTGGCATTATGGATACCATGCTACAACATCCGTTTGCATTTTTGCTGGCAGGGCCTTCCAGCTGCGGCAAGAGTTACTTTGTCATAAAACCTCTAGAAAATTTCTACACCTCGATTAGTCAAATCCCCAACAATATTGTTTAGTTGTACAGCTGCTGGCAATCTCTTTATACAACCTTGCAACAACAGTGTAAGCATCTTTGTTTTGTAGAGGGTGTGCCAGAACATCACAACAATGATTGTTTACTGCCGGCGAGCATGGTGAATATGATAATTGTGAAAGATTTGATGATGGAGGGTGGTCAGAGCACCGAGCTAGAAAAAGGATTTACTCAATATTCCAATCACCACAATCTAATCATTTTCTATATCATGCAGAACTTGTTCAACAAGAGATAGAGCTACAGATCTATAACACTAAACGTTAGTTATATATTGTTATTTTTTTACAACAGGATAAACAAAAACTAGCAGTGATAGCTCAACAGATGTATCCATTCAAAATGCATTTTTTATGGAGGCGTTTGAAGACGCGACCAGTAAGCCCTACGATATCTCTTGGTTGATTTAAAAACAACCACTCTACCGAATTGCAGATTGCACACAGATATAGTCCCACCGGGGCTACCCGCTGTTCATACACCAAAAAAGACATCTAGAAAACACTATTAATCTCAATACCTCGTCACTAGCCAGTCATGCTTTCACCCTGTCGACACACATACAGAGAAACATCCCGCTGCTCAAAATGCTTGTATATACCACCCCTCAACAACGCAAGGCCATTATAGCCATGGACTCTGATGATCTGGTTGTCACCTTTTTGGAGATTACACAGAACATTTTAAAGGGACACGTCCCCCTAAAACACTGTCAAGTAAGCATGTTGAAAAAGGGTATCATCAAGAAACTGGTCAATAGGCAGATATTGCTACAGGCTAAAAGACAACTGTCCTCTTAGGCCGTTGGATTTATAGGATCCCTCATAGGCATAGCCCTACCGCTAATCACTGACTTGCTCAGGGAGCAGTGATGGAGCATCGCCATAAAATGTATTAGGTGGACAAGCAGCAGTTAGAAAGTCTGGCAACCCCCACACATCCTCTGGATTGGGATATACGGAAGGTTGCCACCATGCAGCTCGACTCTTTTAAGGATATTTTAAACAGACCTGATTTGCTGGCGCATGATAAAGCGGCCTTATATAAGGACATTCTGCATAAATATTTAAACCATACTCAGCACAGTGATGCAGAAAAGAACAAACTAACCTTATACATGCCGTCTGAAGAATCTAGCGATGTGCAGGCTCCGGCGGGGCAGACCCGGTTGTGGAGGATGTGGTGAATACCCTTAAGCAGTGCTATAAACCTAGTGGCAAACCTTTCCTACAGAAGCTGGAATGTGGAAATGATGCAGCCATATGGACTATTATGGGGATGTTTATCTACAGAGGTAGGGCTCTAAGGGGCTCAAACCTGCACAATCTAGTATGGGGTGTTAGAAATCGACAGTCCACTTCTATAATAAATGCCCCCATCTGCTAGAACGAGCTCCTGCAAGCAGTTGCTGATTTAAATATCCCGACATCCATTGTAGGTAATGTCACCCAACAACGCCTTCTGGAGCGGCTAACAACTAGTGCCCCCATTACCCCGCACCATCAACAGAACCCTCTAGATCCATCTGGAACAGTCACCCCTGTAAACAGATCCCATTCCCCCAGCCCCGAAGAGGGGTGGCCTACCTGATGGTTTAAAGAATCTTTACCCAGCGCCTCACAAACCTGCACTGCCCCCGACACCCATACCTCAAAAGCATCTAGGCTTCGCCAGAGACGTGTCCGGCCTATTCGGTTATCTGATTAATGCTAGCCATCCATTGTCTGAATGTATACATTTATTTTCTTTTTATATTGAAATGTTTATGTTATAACCTTTTCATTTTCTGTAGTATATAGTATATAGTATATAGTAGAAAATAATTACATGTTTTCATTAAAAATATGTCTTTTTAATTTTATATTACAAAAAGAACAAAGATCAAGACTTCAATTGATAGAACTTATTATACTCTGATTATAATCATACATCTCAAATAATAAGAGTACATTATTTTTATTTCCAATATTGTTTTCCACCAGTAAACAATGTACACATTTAAAAAGACATTTTCATGCCACTGATAGCACTCATTTCATTTACACGAAAACATGCATACCAATCAGGTCATGCATAACCATGTATACAGGCCTTTCTCGAAAGTAAGGGCTACACACTAACAATATGATTTACTCATTGCAGTGCACCTAATTATTTTCTAAAAGTGGGTCTATTTCTTACCAACACATAGGCATAGACAAGTGTTTCAGCCGGAACATATGAGACCTCACTGCAGCCCTTTGATGCTCGGTGACGTAATATGCCCCACTCCTTACATAATTTGTTTTCGTAGCTGTCTATAAGAAAGCCACATGGTTTACATTAAAATACATGTTCTGTCTATACTTATCAATTCACTCCTAGAATAAATCAATCCACAATTTCCACACGACTTTAATGCAAAAGGGAAGATGCATACCTCAGTACTTGAGCTCTGTACACTGGATTCTATTATCAATCATCCACTGATGACTGCTCCACTTCAAATTCAGCTGACATACTGGCACTAAGATACAGAGACAAGAAGAGGGAGAACTGAAATTCCTACACCTCTCTCCTATCGAACAGGAACATATTACTGGCAGGGCATACCTGCCATCTAATAGCTCACATTACTTACATAATTCTTTATAAATACATTTTGTTTTCAAATCACAAAGTGTTGTCCCTTTAATTATGTATAACAACACACAATGCTTTTTGATTTTTAAAAGGTTATCTTATCATTACATGTATCAGAGGATATACGACCCACATTTATATTTTTGACACACTGTAAACATTTTACAAGATCTTTACAGCTTAGGTAACATCTTGCTAACAAATCTAGTCATCACCATTTTGCTTGCGATTGTTCGAAAACATTTTCAAAAAAGCCAACAGCGATCTCCACACTTGAGTAATGAAGAATATACAGTGCTGACCACAGGTAATGGCTTTAGAGTCTTGGACTGGCATGGTGGTATAACTTAAATACTTTGCAATGCTTTGCGCATACTCTGTTAAAACTCAGGCATATATGCAGTGTTGTGGGAAGTGTGCCAAACTATCAAACACTGTTAGCACGCCCCCCTCCAACCACAATGCTGTCCAGAGTGTTCCGCCACGGGCCTATGGATCGATGTTCACCACCATGCTAACCATTCGATTCCTGGATAGGCGCTTGGGACATGTATCGCTGGCATACACACCATAAAAGGTTTTCTGAGCGTGTCTATGCATACAGAGAAATCCTTTTATCTGTAGAGTATCCAGTAAATAAGAGTATGTTTCTCTGCGCGTTGATCTCCAGAACGCTATGAAAAATGCTCCACACTAACAACAAGTGCATAGCGGTTAGGTTTCTTTCAAACTTTATCTATGTGCATATGTTCCTACTCCTCAGGATGTTGAAATGACCCACTGATGCATTGGTGTGTTTTATATCGAAGGCCATCAGGGTATAGCCAAGGCAATACTCGTTGCATGTGATTGAAACCTGTGCATCACGCATGCGCTTCCGTGTGACAGCCACCAGTCCCATGTATTCGTGATTCTGTTGAGAACTCCAAGGTTAGGCCTGTATGCTTTGGCAGGGATCAGGACACCATCCTTATGCAGGGCCGCATAGTTCATATTACAGTGTTTGAAGTCAAAGGGATTTCCATCGTGATGGTTATTGTTGAGACCTGCCCCAAGAACAGGTTGTCTTGACTGGTGCTACGGCTACCGGTAGGAATGCAAAGACTGTAAGGGTTACCCTCTCCATCGGGTACTTCATGTTAGATATTTGCAATGTCTCTGCATGCGCCAGTCTAATGGTTGGAGAGACGCTCACAAGTTCAACAAATAAACTAGCTGATCTGATACCTAGTTTGTATTGTGCGGAGTCCCCACTCATGAGGCAAAAAGCGTCTGCATTTCTGGATGGTTTCATTTTAAGGTCAACGCCATTGATCAATAGTTTTTCGTGTGAATAAAAGGTCAGCGTATAGACAGTTTAGTAGATCGAATCCTCTACTGTTCCTGGCATGATGGACTCTCTTCATGAAATCCATTTTTTCACCATTGAAGACAAGTCCCAGAACGCTCACACCAGAGAGAATACAACGCGCTAGGGAAGAAAGGTCCAAGTCGATCTTGTAAGGATCACAAGTTTTAATCTCACACGCATATGAGAGCAACAGCAAAGAACTTTGATGCTAAGAACGTTCTGCCAAAAAAGTAGTACAAGCAGAATCTTTTAAAAGAAAACATTGTAATAGCTGATGCAATACATGAAGTAAAAACCTGCACTGCTGGTTAGTGTGCACCTATACATGATCCACCTGCTCCATAAGAGATGCCAGGACATTGGTTTCATCCCAGTCCATATGCTTTCCATCACATGGGTGCTGCAATGATACTCTTCTTCTCACGTCAAAGGTCAAACAACAAATTAATTATACTCCTAACATACAGCTACTTTATCACTATACTGTGCACCTGGCAGGCTTTAAGACAGGCACACAGAGAGATTCTGGGGCATTCCAACCTTCATACACACATTTCACTCACTCCCTTCCGTGACATCTGGCTTCAAGGTCTCCACTCTCGTTTTGAACTATAATTTATCCCTCCCAGCATCTCGCAATACAAATCACACGATTGTCGCTCAACGATGTGCCCTGTCTGTCCTCTTTGAACATTTCAGGCCTTGTTACTTTGGGGTTGGTGGTTAAAGAGCAGCTGGTGCCATGGAATCAGAGATCTTAAGGTCAAGTCGGTTATATCGACTATAACTCGTGGCCATCTGGGGCTGGGCCGCATCATGCTTTGGCCAGTGTGAGATAACATGCACTCCAGGTGCCGGTCTGTGATCACATCCTTGAAGGGTGCATTCCTTTCGAGTAAAAACACATCTTTGCAACACTGTTAGAAAAATGATTAGAAATTATGACAGTTGTGGGTGTGCACTTTCCTCATGGGAGCTCGGGAATGGCTGGAGATTTCCCTCGTCTCGCAATTTGGGCCTAGTACATACAATGCTGAATTTGCTGCGCAGGCCTTCCCATCTACCTATGCTTACTAATATCTACACAAATTAGCAATGCTGCTTGGGCCCTGGGCTACCCTATGTGGGTTGATTATATTTGATTATATTAAAGTGGGGTCCTTCGTACTGGGAGGTGATCTTCTCATCGTCCCCTGTGGCCCATCATAGTGCTTAGAATGCATCTTGCCTCATTCTGAAGTGCATAGAGGGGGGTGGGAGAGGTCTGACCCCTTCCCAACACCATCCAGAGCAGTGTTGTTGAAATGCCCCGCATTATCATGATAAAAGAGGCTTGTCTATCCAGGGTAGCGTGGCCATAATTTAATAGGCTCTCTATATAGGCCCTGTAAGCATGAATATTATCACTTTGCATTATCATTTGGTCGTCCAGCATCACGTCCACCTGGTTGAACATGGTGGCTATGGGATAAGCAATCGTGGCCACTTATGCTGTAGCCACAATTTCGGTCCCGTCCACCTTTGTTATTTTAAAGGTTAGATGCAGCAGCGTATCGTTCAGATCCAGATACATGTCTATTGAGCCTGATAAAAAGAATTCTATAGGGACTATCAGTGATAGAGCCGCCAGTGGGGAGACCTCCATGAAGAAACTGTTATTGATGCTAGTCTGGGTCGAGGGTACGGTGAGAGATCGAGCTCCGATTTCACACATTCCCCTGAGGCTCTGTGCAAGAAGGCCATTGTTCTTTAAACAATATCACTGCCCGTGTGTCTTTTAGAGTTGATTTTCTTCTTCTTCTTCTTACTCGACTGTCTGCATCGGACCCTTGATCTGCTTTCATTGGTGGGTTTTGGGGGGCCGCACAGCTGGGCCATTAACCTCTTCCTCCTGAAGTTCCTAAGTGGTCTATAAATTAATCTGGATCCATCATAGACCTCCTTTTTCAGTTTGGCGAGATGCTCAGCAACCACCATTGTCACACGTCGTTTACAATATTGGTGCATCCGTTTTCACGTATGGTTTAGCTACTTCGAAGCTGCGATGTAGGAAGGGCATCACAAGCCTGAAGAGACATCGAAAGATACCGCTGAGATCTGTTCGGTACATTACGAGGATTCCTCTAAAATACAGCTGATCGCTGTAAATGGCATGGTTCATGTAATATTCCATAGAGGGAAAGGTCTCCATAGTTCTTTACCACGGCCATAATAACACTGTTGTATTAGTCTTTCAGCCGGAGCGGTCTGAAGTGCAACCACAGCCAGATTGTTCTGTATTTAAATGATACAAACTGTCCTTGGTCATCTCTTATCTGTATGTTGATGGTGCCAAAATATTTTTTACACATGGGGACATAATCGGATTTGTTGTATTGAATGTTCACAATATCGTTGTTGTTCCCTTTAATCTCCATGGTTCTAAGAAGCGTGGCGTAGAATTCTCCCACCCTTTGATACTCTACGATATCGCCGTAAAGCAGTGCGCTGTAAAAAAACATGTTAATGTCGGTGCGGGTATTGTCCCCCAATTTTTCACTTCCAATGTGTTGCACAGTTCCCAATAAGTTACGCAATCTCCCCGTTGTTGAAAGAGATGCATCTCGACCCTGCCAAAAAACCTTACGCTGGCACGAGCAGACCTACTGAACTTCAGTGACCACCACCATCCCTTGTCCCTCCAACTTTACTAAGGGTTTGGCCATCTTTACAGTGAATTTGGACATTTTGTTCCCCGGGAATGTATTGGCTGAAGCGTTTCTGAGTAGCATAATGTAAAAAGGTGTAGACTCCATCCAACTCCCTTTATACACCAATGGCCACTAAAGATCCAGCGGCCACCCATCTTATGAATTTTTCAGGCCAACCTAGCCATTTGACTAGCTATTGTTTCCTAGTTCCACAACCTTGACTCATTATGACTTCTAATATTCTCTAAACGTGTTGTTGGTCTTAACTGACTTTCTGGATCTCCCCCCTGTACAAAACACCTTGAACAGCCCCCCGAAATAATCAATTAGTCTGTACATAAACAGGCCCTCCCATTGAGTCACTCCATCTATGATGAAAGATCTTGTCACTGTAGTTCTGCTCATACCCCTTTGTAAAGACTGTCTTGTGTTTCGAGATCCGCACATGCTCCCCTTTTAAAGGGGCATTTGTGTCATATTTTTAAAAAGTCTTTCACTATACTGTTTTTTCCAGACCTCGACGGAATTCTGTGCTGTTACACCAGCTTGGGTGACTTAAATAGATCTATGCTGCATGTTGTTATACACATTTATAAATGTGAGTAACACCTCCACATATCTATGGGGGATTTAGCCATGAAGAATAACAAGTGGCGGGTTTTAAAGGCGCAAATGAAATGTAGTTTAGAGCAAAAAAGGCTGATAAATTACCCCTCTCCTAGTCTACCTTTAGAAGGAGTCAGAAGAAAACAAACACAACTGGATAGATTATCTAATTCATCTGTCCAGGTAATTATGCCAAACAGGTAAATGAAATGTACCACAAGAGAGGCTTTAACTGCGGAGTGTACTACGAAGTGCTGCACCCTGTGGTATTTTAGTGGACCGTCTGTAGTTTAACAGAGGCTTAAACTTTGTTAAATATGCGTTTAAAAGCCATAGCCATGCTCTGACCAGTCTTGTGCTTTAAAACCTCAACATAGGCATATTTTGATAGGATGTCTATGATAGCTAGAATATAGCGGAAACCATCGTCGTCTCCACAGAACTGGTTCAAATCCATAATATATGCCTGCCACTGTTGATCGATGTCAGATACCACGATCATTCACTGTTAAAAATGTTTCTGGGCCGTAGCGTGTAGGCCTCATGCCCTAAAATCCATGTCTTGACTGCTCCCCATACACCTTGTCATCATCGGTTTGCAGTTTACCACACAGGCTGTCAACACACCCGTAACTACCAACAGCTCTTCATCGTAATTTATTTTTGACAGGTTTACGCCGGACATGGTCACCCCATAACTGCTGAACATAAAGACGCAAATAGGTTTTATAAACAAGATTTTTAATAACATTTAAAAAATGAATTTTTATTCAAAATGTATCCACAATAAATAGTCTGGATTTGACAGCTGCTGCACGTAGATCAATCGAGTTATAGATTCTGTAGCATTCACGATTACTTTACACACACATTGCATTCACAGCGTTGATAAGTAAACATGATGACATTCACTAAGCGTTCATTTTTTTATTTCCTGTAAGTAGGCGTAAATACATGTCAATTATATACAGTCTCAGTCTTCGTGAGGCAGTTTCCTCAATTCTGAAATAGAAATACTCTATCCCCTCCCACTTGCAAACTGTTGTCTCAACAATGCGTCTAACGCCCATCGGACACATGAGTCTAAACTGCTTCATTTTCAGAAGGGGGCTATTCATCGCTTCTTTAGCACATAATGTTTAAGACACACATTGTTCAGTCCCTTTCCCAATACTTATCTGTGTTAGTGGCTCTGTCAACCGCATCAATTCTATAAAGCGTTTCAGGCTAAACACGTAACATATTCTACATAGCAAAATAGCCGTGTAAGATATTTCCCAATATTCGTGAGCATCCTGTTGGCGATCATCAATTTTATGTCGGTAGCACCATCTGCGAAAATGCGGCTCTGAACACATTCCCACCACTACGGCTGTAAAAACCTGAATAACCTGGATATCAGTGCTGCGGAGAGCCGTCATGTCCGTATCAGTCTCCATTAGCGAGATACATTAATTACACAGGCTGTTAGTGCAATCCCCCGGGTTTTCAATTTAGATTGAACAGCAAGCAAAATAAATCTTAAAATTGTCTTTAATGCTATCGGTCTTCATTAGCGAAATGTTGTCCTTACATAGGTTGTTACCACGATTCCCCGGGTTTTCAAGTTGATTTGAACAGCAAACACAGTAAATATTGATAGTCTCTGCTACGGCGTGGCACTCCTCATCCCCGTACGCAGCCCCCTGCTTTTCACCAAGTCCCAGGGGGGGCTGGGTCACTCTCCGGCATCATTGCTACATTTGCCTGCAAAACCATAGATTCATAGTCACTGTCTTCAGAGTTCACTTCGCCCTCGGATATTCATCCAGGCGCCACGGCCAGCGACTGCTCCAGAACCACATTGTTGTCATCTCAGAACTCTTTGGCTTCGTAGTCAGCCATCAAATCCTGATCTTCTTCCATCCCATCATACACCATAAGACAATCAAGGGAATAACTATCTTTGGAATACCCAGACCAGGGGGTGTTTTTCGCTCGTCATAACTGTAGTGGTTAATAATTGTTGTTTCCTGGATACCATGCCTGTTATCCCTTGGGAAGACGGAAGAGGGCACATTTTTCCCAGGCCTGCCACAAAGCTATATAGAAGTGTTGTAGACATCTGTCCCAGCACCGTCATAGGCTTAGAACAGCCCCATACCTATTTATAGTTCAATAAATGTATATAAAATGTATATCAAAATGTATATTCAAATATCTAAAATGTTATATAAAATTGATAGCAAGATTATCAGATGTATATCAAAGTTATTGGGGTTCTTATTAACATTATATATAAATGAAAATAAAATTAATATAAATAAATGTAAAATGTATATATCATTTATATAAAAATGATATCAAATATTTTGGGAGCAATCAAAAATTGTGGGGTTTTTATCAATTTGATATAAAATGTATATCCACTTCATATGAACTTGATATGAAATGGGTGGGGGGTGGGAAAGGGGGTGGGACTAAAACTGGAAATAGGGGCGGGCCACCTGTCAAAATGTAACATTGAAATAATGGGGATCCACTTGTACTACTCATGTCATCTCTAAATATCTTAAACATGTGGATTCAGGAAGGGTAAAAGATGAGGATGACAGGATAGAGTATATAACAATAACAGAGACATGTATGAAATGGAAAGCTTCCAACAAAGGTCCAGGCCAGAATGAGGTTGGACATTTCCAAACACTGCTCCAAGGTCTGGGCCCCCAACCCTAAATCAGTTTTGTTATTCTAAATGAGGAATGTTCAGATAACTGGTAGGAGGTTGTTACAATCCTCATATATAAAAATGGAAATATTACCTGTCCTGAACTTTACCATACAGAGTCATTTCTGGACAGCCAGGCAGAGTTGTTTAGCATGTTTATTATAATTAAATAATTCAATGTCTTCTACAAACTGCTACCCAGTGTGGTTTCAGAGGATGCCAGAGTACAGTCTTACATAGTATTTGACTTCCCTAGAAAATGTTGAAATATACCCACAAACATGGGCACTTATCAAGACTAACATCTATGGACCTGTTTTAAGCCGTGTACTGTGTTGTTCATGTGAAGTTAAGGGTCACTCTGAGTGGCATGTGCTTTCACCAGCACAAGTCACTGTTTATATTGATGCAATTGCATACTGGAAATAGTGCAAAAGTTAGATTTGAGGTTTTTGGTGATCTCTGTTGATCAATTAATTCAGGTTAAGGTGTTCATCTGGGATGTGTTCTCTATATACCAACACTCTAACTTGCAACTTGCTGATGTCACGCCAGACTTTCATAGTTTGGGAAAATGAAGTACGGCATGTCAGACTGAAAAGCAATGGTTTAGAAGGTTGCCCAGTCCCAGGCAAAGGGGTTATGATTTATTCAAAAGCTGCCAGCCATCACTCTTCAGTTTTCTGTTTGTCACCCTGAGTTGGACAGGTGTGCACAGAAGTGGGACCAGAGCTTGCTGTACCTAGATTTTCAAACTACATCCCACTGTTAATGCCAAAAGAGGATGAAACAGGTTGGGGGGTTCTTGTGAAAAATTGGATGTGACTCTGTCTTTCAAACTGGGCAGGCCTTTTTAAGTATGGGCCAAGCTTTATTTGCACAGGTATTTTAACTTCTGTAATAGCATAGCTGTCTGAAAAATGTTGAAAGGTGAAGGACAACCCACAGCCCCTTGTCTTGAGAACGATATCCATTTCCAAGACCGTTGTGCCACAAACCCCTTAAAAGATTGAGGACCTCACTGTCAGCCTGCGTCAAGGCTGCGACCCTGAAACTGGAAGTTTCTTTTAGAGAGGTCGAATGACAGTATCTTCTCCTTCTTCTTTTTCTTCTTCTTCTTCTTCTTCTTCTTCTTCTTCTTCTTATTCTTCTTCTTCTTCATCTTCTTATTATTATTATTATTATTAATTATTATTATTACTATATTTCTGGAGATTCAACCTCGATTCGTGAAGCAAAGTGATGCTTTACAAGTCATAGGGGAAGGTGAGTGTGGGCAATTTGGTAGCAAGGGATCTACAAGCAGCCACTGGAGGAAACAGGGAGTGAGCAGATCTCCAAGTCTCAGATAAGGTGGTGGGAGGAGGGGTTTGGATATAGATGTTAAGGAAGGGACATTCCTTGAAGGGGGGATCTTGATCCCTTTCCTGATATATATAGGAGTGAGGGGCCAGTGTGGTGTTGACAGGATGAGGTTCATAGGCAGAGAAATACTGTCTTCTGGTTCTTTCCTTCCTGCACTGGCGTAGTTCAATTCTGCACATGCCCACATGCCCTGGCCTCTGATGGCTTGTAGGCCTCTGGAGATCCCAGAAAGGTTGCTTGGGGACTCAAAGGTGATGGCCTTGTAGATGATGCAGCATCATTTTGAGGGGAGATGTGCTTGTGCTGGTGTCAGTGCAGTTCAACAAGGGTCAGGGTGGAGTGGACGGATTTGCAGAGTCCTTTGTGTGTCATGCTGCAGCACATAGAAAACATCTGAGGGGTGCCAGATAGGTAATCAGAAGTCCTTCCATGGGGGGCATTGCCACCATCCAGGTAGGTGAGTAGTAAGGCTTTGACAGCAGATCAGAATATGTTTGCTGTGAAGAAGGGCTTTATTTTCCAGAGGAGGGAAAGTTAGTATCAGGTTATTTGTGTTTTCCTTGCTATGTGTAGATTGAAGGAGAGGTTTATGTCGATGTAGAACCCAAGAGACAATAGCACAGCTAGTCAGCTGGGGTTTGAAGCCCTCGAGATTCATAGCGGAGTCTCTTTCTGAATCTCCCTGCAGGACTGTTTCTGTGGGTGTCCTTGACCGTGAAAAGTGGAAATGTGGCATCTTAGTGTGATCACAGGAAACGCTCAAGAGCAGTACTTTTGTGTGCATATGACTTTGAGTCTGTATTGTGAGCACTTGGAAAGATTAGACTGAAATATAAAAAAGTGAACAAACATTCACCACCAGGGAACAGCAAGGAGCATGGGCCTTCACACAGTGGCCCTTGCAACAGCCAAACACAACTTCACACACAAATTATGGCTGAGTTAAAGGTCCACAGACTCAGATTGCTACGGAGGCCGCAGGTAAACACAGGTGGGGTATGCTAGTCACCCAGTGTGCATGCTGTGGTATCCTCTGTCCTTGTGCTGTCTTGAGTGCCTAAAGTGTATGCATGATTGGAATGCCTGAAAGAACTTGCAATGGAGGGGTCCTCAGACTCTACAAAGTGATGGTTGAGGGACTTCAGGATGGGAGCTTGGACACATTGGGTGCACTCACCCTGCTCTACTGCTAATCCATCTTCTTGTAACCTGTAACACGTAAAACGCTTTCCTTTTGAATTCACCTGGTCCTGTGTGGTTGCTGCATGCTGGCTGAATTACCAGGTGACCCAGTATACTACACAGGCCTATCAAAGAGCGTTCTTACGAAAACCCAAAACCTGCAGCCAATCACTCAATTTAATTTCCAGTTGTCCTTCCCACTAGGATATAAAGAGGGGCAAATGATCATGAAAGGTATTGGAGTTGGGAGCTGGAGGGAAGAGGAATGAGCTGGTGCATGTCAATCAGCAAGGAGATAAGAATAGAGACGGGGAGAGGGGAAAATGAAAGGGAGAGGAAGAGAAGGTGATAGAGGAACAGAGGAGTGGAGAGAAACTGGTGCAAATATCAGAAAGGGCATAGGAGGAACGTGATATAGAGCATCGAAGAAGTGGAGAGGGTGTGGTAATTACATGAGGGAGAGGGGAGATCTAGAAGTAACAAAGGAGCAGAGTTGTGGAGAGGTGGTGAGGGCATTTTAGAGTTGGATAGGGCGTTCATTTTGCTCAGACCAACCTCAGTCATTTTCCCATCTTACTTTGGAATTCTAGGCAAATTATTTAATAAGCAGAGAACCACAGCCCTGCACACTGTCACCTTTACTGTTCCATATCTATATCCCTCTTCCCTCTGGTAATCCTTTTGCTATGATTTCTTTTCATAGACCAACAATACCCGGTTCTTGCTTGATTTGTACAAGAGTGTGAGCAATACCAACACTCGGTTGAGGCAGTGCTTAGGGACACTGAATATTATTTTTAGATAATTATTATTATTAGATCATTGGTTTAAACTAAATAATTAGGTGACAGCCGTACCTGCTCACTGGAGACCTGGGAGGCTATTGGAATCCCTTGTGCCGGCAGATTCTACCTCCTTCTGGTTCATCGCTGTGTAATCTGGGCCTCACGATATATCATGACTACCGGGGACTACACCAAGGATAGTACAGCACTAAACGACCTCTATAACAACATAGAAGATTGGATGGACAATAATTGGATGTGCTTAAATAGCAACAAGACCGAGCTAATGGTCTTCAGCTCCATCCAGGCGCGGGCTAAACTCTCTTCTGACTACAATCGTTTAAAATCAAAGAATCCTGTATTGAGGTCTCGGGCAAAGTTAAAACACTAGGCATAACATTAGAAGCATCCCTGAATGCAGATGCACAAGCAATGTACGTAAGCAAAAACTGTGCCTACTACATCATATTGCTTAAAGCAAATCGACACTTGCTCAGTGAGAAGAATTGCACTACAATAGCTAGAGCCACCATCTTATCACGCCTAGACTATGGAAATGCACTCCTTGCAGGTGCCAGTAAACAAAGTATGCACAAATTTCGACAGATTCAAAAGAACATGATCAGAACAATTAAACAAAAAGCAAGAACTGAACATATTAGTGAAGCCAGACGTGACCTTCACTGGCTGAAAATTGAAGACCACATACAATTTAAATCATTGACTCTGACACAGAAGTGGTTGTACGGAAAAGCACCAGCCTACTTGAAATCTAAAATCACACTTCATAACCCTCCCAGGGCGCTAAGATCAGAAGCCCAGGGTCTAATAACTGGAATGATACACAAGAAAGAACACGGCATGGGCAGAGTATTCCCAAACCACGCAGCGGCAAGCTGGAACAAACTTTCCATCAGCCTCAGGCTGGAGACTAACCACCTTACCTTTCAGAAGAAGCTTAAAACATTTATTTTGAAATAAACTATCTTGAGGAATTTTTCCCCTTAGGCCAAGAACTGCTCCAACTGCTCTGGTACTTGTAATTGTCTTGTGACCACTGTTTGTCTTTTTGTTTGTCCTTGTCTCCTCGTCTGCGGCCCAATGCCTGCGGGCCGTTCGGCGCAATACAAATAAACAAATAACATAATAATAAATAATGACCATTGCCTGGCCTCTCAACTTATTTCAGTGTTTTAGATTTCTGCTTTAATCTATGTATATGTGTTTACTGATCTCTCTATGCTAGTCATCTCTGCTACTATCTCCTCCAGCTGCGGATACAATAACTCTCCCTCTCTTGGTTTTCTTGCATATCAGTTTGCAGCTGGTGCTGAATGCAGTGTCCAGATTTATTATTGGTACCAAACTCTCTACCCATGTTTCACCAGTTCTATACTTTAGGTGTTGGCTCCCTGTGAAAGAGCATATTTCCTTCAAAGACCTGTTTGTGGCACACAGGGCATTTATTGGGGTGAGCCCATCACTAATCCAAAATGGTACCTCATGTCCTCGCATATGGAAATATGGATTCAGTTCTTGACCCTACATTATGGAATTCCCTACAACCTATTATGTGAGCAATTTCTAATCACATTTTATTCTGATGTGCCATTAAAACATGGCTCCCTGTGTCTTACAGTAGCTTTTACTCCACCCCTAGCAGCAATTGAGATTTAATACTTCCAAATGTTATGTTATGTTATCTTGCATTTGTAGATCACCTACTGCCAAAGGTTATGGCATCGAAACGCTTCTTGCCTGTTAGAGAGGCAAAGGAGGAGTATGATAGAACATGCAGCAGTGGTAGGGAGGAACAAAGTCATGTGAAGATGAGGGATATATAAGATATCAGGAAGGCATTGGAAGGAAAAGTGGAGTATACTATTGAACCAAATGTATTGTGAGACTCAATTGTATTCTATGGGGTGCAGCTCTGAAAGGAGAGACATTTGGAGAAAGGTGTTTGCAGCACAAAGTGTATGTCTGGAACTTACTAGTCTCATGGTGAGCCAAGGAATGTTGGAGCAATGCCCAAGAATACACAGACGGCAAAGCCCATCTACTTCATTCTTTCCCTGAACCCGAAGAACTTTTGGGAGGGGTTGCATGTCAGGAATCCGAATTTGACACGTTTCTTTTTTTTAAGTCCCTGAAAAGTGAGCAAAACGAACATGATTTCCTTTTTTTTTGGTGCCTTTCTATGTATGGCATGGTTAGCAAAAGGATTTGATCAAACCAAAACCCCACGCTTGTGCTTCTTTGCAAGGTACTTAAGGACACAAAGCATATCTATTACTCTTAAGTGGTCAGTCTACCATTGTATCATGGTGAGCCAAACCATGTTGAAGCCATATCCAAGAAGACACAGACAGCAATGCCCTTCTACTTACTTCGGTAGGCCCACAACAAACATTTGGAAGCGGTTGCATTTCAGGAATCTGAATTTGCCAAATTTGAAAAATCTCCCTGAAAAATGAGCAAAGCAACCTTGATATTTTTTTTGGGGCTTTTTGCAAGGTGCTTTAGGACACAAAGGCTGTCTATTGCTATGCAGTGGTCAAACTTTGAACCTTCTACAATATCATGGTGAGACAAGGCATGCAGAAATCAGAGCCCTTCTGCTAACTCCTCTGAGCCACAAATGGTTTTGAATATTTCAGAATGGATTCAAAAGCCCTTTCCTATACAGTATGGTTATTCTCATAATGTCTGTCATTGTGCCCCATGCCTGCTAAACTGGGTTAGACGCTGCAGCAGGCACATTCTCAAAAGATAGTGGTATTCCATACTCCTCTCCCGGCCAAAGCACCTGCTTGATCCACTTGTGTATAGGCGTGTTATAAGTGCCATATCATATCACTTGGCTTAATATATTTGATAATCATAGAACATGCTAAAAGATGGTCTTCATTATATTTGTGGAGTTCTGAAAGGCTGAAGAGATATATTTTCCGGTTTGGCTATCAGGAATTCTTAGGGCAATAAGGGGGATTCGCCTGCTACGCTAAGTGACATTTTTCATCACTTGGAAATGCGATTATCTAAGTGTCCCAGCTTGCTCCATTGTCTCTCTCACAATAACAAATCATCATCAAGCCCCTGAAGCGTCATTGTTAATGCCAGCATATGTGCTTGCATGTATTGCTGAAATACCTCCATGTCCCTCCTTAATCCATTTGAAAGAAAGACTTGTAACCTCTGTCTTTGGCATGACAGACATTAAAAACACTGTTAGCATCTGAACATAGTGCTTGCGCAGTGGGGTTCCAGAATGCACAATAAAAGAAATGGATGTAAAGAATATGGTATAATTTCTATCGGCTAGTGTTCAAAAGAAGTACAAGAAATAAACAACAGAATGATTTTTAAAGGTACACATGCTTTATCATTTAGCCAATAGGAAACAAGAGGAAGCTCCATTAGCAAAGCTCACTACTGGCTGAAAGATGTTTGAGGTGTAGATGGATCACAACAGGCAGTATTTTTTCAACTGAAAGATGCCAGTGGGCAGGTTATGGGACAAAGGTAGGGTTTGTTTTGAGGAACTGGGGGACGGTGGGGGAGGCAACAGGGAAATGCTCCCTGTTGCCTCCTCACATAAAAAAAGGAAAATGGCACTACCTGGGAAAGGGCCTCAGGTGGCTGGGAAAAGTGGGAGGAGAATGTGTATTCTCTCCCGCTGTTTCAGACACCTGATTGGCTCAGCGCGCTTCCTTGGGTGCGAATATGGACTTTCAGCCTAGGTTTGACCATTTAGTAGTTGGCCATGCTATTATCGTTCCCAGTATAGTATGTCTTCCCACTTTTTCACCAATTGAAGAATATGATAAACCTTGGGAACCAGTAGGGATCAAAGTACATCAGGATAGGGGCCACATATATATGTGCTTCAATTAGAACAGTCTGGATTGGGATTATAATTGGGGTGCACTGATTGGCATTCATTCATAAGGGTGGGAGTTTTTCCTCCTTACAGAAGCATGGAGGTTTGAACCCTTCTTTAGGAAAGGCTATGTTTCCTGGCCCAGTGGAAAGAAAAAAGAAAGGGAAACCAAAGATCAACATCATGATATTTAAATTTAATCATTTAGATGGAATATCAGTCAGATTTCAAGAAATGATGCACATATTTTTTGTTTTTATATCCACTGTTAATGTGGGTATTCCTTTGCATTTTGTGATTTATATTAATTTACAAAGGTGTGTTTGGTTTTTGAGAATTTGGGACATCGGAGAAGAAGGTTCTAATTTGTTAGTGCTCTTTACAAATACACCTTCTATGACATGTTATGCAAGTGGATTTTAATGTAAAATTGGTTAGTGGCTTAAGGCATAGTGGCAGGGTTCAAACATAGGACGAATAGTGTGTTTACCACTGGAGACCTTCTTGACTCAGTTTTAGACAGATGGGGTGCACAGCTAAACTTGATCATACAGCTAATCTTGGTCATATTGGATCAGGGATGGGAATGTTTAATGTTGCAACTAATTTACACTTTGAAGCTGGAGTTATGCAAGTTACTTTCCTCTAGGTTGCAACACACACCTCTCCGATTATTTTATAATCTCTGCCACATGATTGAGCTTGGTAATGTACATGGGTAATAGAGCTGACACTCAAGTCAAATTGAAAACAGCTATGATGCTGTTCAAGACATAATGCCAGGATGTTGATGATGAAAATCATTCATGTAAATTCTAATTTCTTTGATTATGCATGATTATGATAGTAGTTATCAAGTAAGGTAGGTGTAAAGAAATGATGGCACCCAAGCATAGAAATACATCTCATTTGAGTTTTAGCAAAACAATGGGAACAACTTCAGAATTAATTGCAGAGAAAGATGGTAGCTTTTTTTGAGTCAGTTGTCTGAGGAGATTAAATTTGTCTCAGAAAAAAGGACTGTAACATGTGTGTAGTATTACCTTTTTTTTTTCACGATATAGACATTTGTTAGGGATAGACAAAGCTTTGGTTGAGCGCACACGCCACCATAAACAGGGAACCTGTTCAACACAGAAATTAACAACTTCTTCATCAGAGACATATACTGCAACACACATGGGTGACACAAGTATACACATAATTGTTTGCTATGATTCCACCAGCAAAGACTAACTAAACTACCACTGTCCCACGAAGAAGAACTAAACTCTCCCTGGGAACCAAAATGACCCTAAGGTGTGTGGGGGGGTGGCACTGCCTGTCTAACAGGGATAGAGGAAGAGATATATATGGTAATGGTAATGGTAATGTTTATTTATAAAGTGCCTATACACAGGCAAGTATTTCAAAGCGCTCAAGGAGGGTGGGAACATGGGGAAAAAACAACAGTCGCTCAGAGCCCTTGAAATTCTGAGACGATAATAGTCTGCACAGGCAGAGTAAGTGCATATAATTGATTTAACAGTTGAGACACAGCAAATAGGCTTGACAACGATTCTGCCGTTTTACCAAGTGCAATTAAGGGGTGAAGACAAGGGAGAACAGACAGAAGATCTTCAGGCACGGTACATTTGGATCATGCAAGTGCACAGACAGTAGGGAGGAGTATGTCAAGTGCACCCAGTTAGTGGAGACTGGGGTAAGTGCAGAGAGAGCCACTTTCTTGATTTATTTCTCAAGTACTTTGAGGGTGGGTTGGTTGCAAAGCCCTGAGGTAAGTGTGAGAGATGACTGGCAGGGGGCCCAATTCCTGTGAGACTCTGAGGTCAACCAGGCGGTCATTCAGCAAGCAGTAAGGAAGAGGAGGGAGAGAGGTAGAGAGGAGAGAGCTAGGTTAGAAGGGTAGAGGGAGAGAGAAGGAACAGAAGAAGAGGAAGGTCTTGAGTTTCCGAAACTTAAGAAGATCAGGCTTAAGACGGATGGCAGCAGAGAGGTTATTCCAGAGGGAGGCACCTGCTGAGGATAAGGATCTGCCTCCAAAATTCTGCTTGAAGAACCAGCTCACTCGCAGAAGGTTGGAGGTAGATGAATGGAGGGCTTGTGAGGGACAGTAATTAGGTAGGCAACATTGCAGGTACGTAGGTCCCAGGCCCCAGAAAACTCTGTGGACAATACAGAGGGTCTTGAACTTGATCCTTGCAGCCACAGGGAGCCATTGAAGGGATTTCAGCACCAGAGAGATGCGGTCCCTGGGCTTGGGGCCAAGGATAAGTCTTGTGGTTCTGTTCTGGATGAGTTGCAGAGGGCGCAGTGCAGAAGCAGGGAGGTGGAGGAAGAGGCTGTTGCAGTAGTCCAGCCAAGACAGAGCCAGGGCTCTGGAGACAGTGAGCAGCTGGGGGAAAGTGAGAAAAGGTAGAGAACGTCTGAGGAGGGGTAGCGGATAGACATGTTAGAGATGTCTGAAATGTGAGAGGAGAAGGAGAGTGGAGTCGAAGATGACCCAGAGGTTTTTAACCTCGCAGGTGGGTGCATGTGCTGGGCCAAGGGAGCCGGCTAGAGTGAAAGTGGGAAAGCGGGAGCCGGGGTCCCAATGCAAACAATCTCAGTCTTACTGGCATTGAGGCAGAGGTCGTTTGCAGTACACCATGACTGAATAGAGGACAGACAGTCAGATATGAGCGAGGAGGAAGAGATGGCTGAGGGTAGCCTGAAAGATAGTTGCCCATCTAACACTGGAAGTTAGAGATGAAAGTGGCAATCACACGTACCAAGGCAGACATATAGATGTTGAAGAACCAGGGGGATTGGTTAGATCCCTGGGGAAAGTCACAGGTTGAGATAGCAATAGTCAAGAGAAAGGCTTTGAGTTTCACCTGGGATGGGCAGTCGGAGAGAAAGGAGGTGAACCATGCCAGGGTGTCACAGAGACGTGCGATCAGGATGTTGTGGTTAACCATGTTTAAAGCAGAGGGGGGGTCAACGAGTATGTGGACAGAGGGAGTATTAGTGTCAAGGGTTGAGAGCAGGTCTTCACAGGTGTTCAGAAGAGCAGTTTCCGTGCCCCTTGATGCACTAAGGCCAGACTGATGGTCATAGAAGAAACCAGTATATTCAGTGTGGAGGGTCAGATGAGAGATAGCCAAATTATCAGGAGTTTTCACAGGAAAGGAGTGATAGAGATAGGGCAGTACTTTGCCGTAATGGAGGGGTCGGCAAGGGTTTCTTGAGCAGAGGTTGCACAAGGGAGTGCTTAAGAGCAGTTCGGAAAACTCCAGTGGAAATGGAGAGATTGCAGAGATTAGCCAAAGCTGGGGCGAGGGAGTCAATATTGTCCTTAATGGTTTTGGAGGGGCCGGGTCCACCTGTTTATGAAGCCTTCATAGACTGGACTTGTCTGGCAACCTCATCATGTGTGACGGGTGAGAGAGAGGAGAGGGTAAGTGGAGGGAGGCCAAGGGAGGCTACAGTGTTGGTGTATGCTGTGTTGTGAAAGAGAGGGAGGAAACAATGTCCTGGGTTTTTGTGATGAAGTGTGCAGCCTGGGCCGAGCAAAGGTCCTGGGTGGGTGTGACAGAAGAAGAGGTTGTTGCAGGATTGGGCAGTTGCTTGCAGACTTTGAAGAGTTTAGTCGTGTTGCTTGATGCCACAGAGATGCAGGCTTGAATAAAGTCTCTTTTCTTGGAACGGATGCAGAGTCAATATTGCCTTTGAAAGAGGCGACAGGTCAATTTGACAGATGGTCCGCACAACAAATTCCATTTCTGCTCAGCTGCCCTACACTTGCGTTTAAGGACAGCCAGATCAGAGTCGTACCAAGAGTTGCACTTTTTGGAAGGCTTCAGTCGGACCCTCATGACAGGGGCAAGAGTATCAAGAGTGTTGGAGATAGAGAGATTGAGGTTAGCAAGGGATGTGTCCGGGTGGGAGTCAGCTGCAGCAATGGGAGGAGGAGAGTAGGTGGAGGCAAAGGCAGTAACTGTCACTTTTTTCATGGGTCTGGTTACTTTGAAGCTAAGTGGCTATACCTGGTGTGCTACTGCAAAAGGAGAGGAGAGCTTCAGGTGTGTTGAGAGAAGAGAGTGGTCAGTCCAAGATAGAGTGGTAGTGAGAGGGAAAGAAAGAGGATGTCAGTAGAGATGAGCACATCCAAAGTGTGGCCCGTGGTGTGCGTGGAGCCAGAGGGTAGGATAGAGTCACATAGGTTGCAGAAAGGTCCTGAGGAGTCAGGAGAGTCCAGATGAATGTTGAGATCACCCATCAGGAGGATTTGAGAGGAGGATGAAAGTAGAGAGGAGGCCAGGTCCGCCCATTCCGAGAGGAAGAGAGTGGACTGTCCTGGTGGCCAATAGAAGGTGGCCATAAGGATAAAAGATTTAGGAGAGAGTGAGTGCCTGCAGACTAGGCACTCAAATTAGGAGTAGGCCTGAGTAGGGATGATGGACACAGGTATCCATTCTGGGAAGATCAGCGCCACTCCCCCCCCCTGTATTTGTTGGCCTGGGTGCAGAGAGGATTTTGTAGCCTTCAGGGAGGAGTGTGTCAAAGCTTGTGACAGAGCTATCCTTGAACCATGCCTCTGTGGTGGCGAGCACATCAATATCCATGAGCTCAAGGAGGTTGCAGATGTGAGACAAGTGTTTGACAGCAGAGCGAGTGTTGAGCGTGGCCATGTGGAGCAGCTTGCCATCTTTGAAGGTGTTCCGTGGGTGGGGGGGGCACAGGGGACAGTGTTCCCGCCCAAGGGTGGAAAGAGGGTCAGAGGGAAGCCGGGACAGTACGGTAAGGCAAGGGTGCATGTGCAGAGGTGGAGAAAGGGACATTGGGCAAGGGAGCCTGTTTAGGGGAGGAGCAAGGCACAGTGGGTAAGGGGACCTGTACAGAGGAGGAAGAAGGCACAGTTGGCAAGGGAGCCTGTGCAGAGAAGGGGAAAGGCACAGTGGGCAAGGGAGCCTGTGCAGACGAGAAAGGCACAGTGGGCAAGGGAGACTGTGCAGATCCGGAAGTAGGCACAGAAGGCAGGGGAGCCTGGCTGGAGGGAGAGGTAAGGTTAGAGAGGCGAGGGAGGAGCCTATCAAAGAGCAGAAGGTTGGGTTGAGGACCCTGAACCATGATGGTTCCATTGAAATAGACATTAATGATGACTCTGGAAATGGTGAATAGGTCAAGGAGAACCTCCAAACAAATGCCACCATTAATGAGAGAAGAGATGGTAGGAGAGAGAAAGCAGAGCGAGTGTTGAGCGTGGCCATGTGGAGCAGCTTGCCATCTTTGAAGGTGTTCCGTGGGTGGGGGGGGCACAGGGGACAGTGTTCCCGCCCAAGGGTGGAAAGAGGGTCAGAGGGAAGCCGGGACAGTACGGTAAGGCAAGGGTGCATGTGCAGAGGTGTAGAAAGGGACACTGGGCAAGGGAGCCTGTTTAGGGGAGGAGCAAGGCACAGTGGGTAAGGGAGCCTGTGCAGAGGAGGAGGAAGGCACAGTTGGCAAGGGAACCTGTGCAGATAAGGAGAAAGGCACAGTGGGCAGGGGAGCCTGTGCAGAGAAGGGGGAAGGCACAGCGGGCAAGGGAGCTTGTGCAGAGGAGAAAGTAGGCACAGTAGGCAGGGGAGCCTGGCTGGAGGGAGAGGTAAGGTTAGAGAGGCGAGGGAGGAGCCTATCAAAGAGCAGAAGGTTGGGTTGAGGACCCTGAACCATGATGGTTCCATTGAAATAGACATTAATGATGACTCTGGAAATGGTGAAGAGGTCAAGGAGAACCTCCAAACAAATGCCACCATTAATGAGAGAAGAGATGATAGGAGAGAGAAAGCCAACCATGCAGCGAGTCCATAGGTAAGGTGCGTTTACGAAGAAAAGATGTCAGATAGAGTCTCTCTGGTGGAAGCTTTGACATAGGTTTCTGCAATAGGAAGGCCTGGGTTAGAGCTCAGTATGTCCTTTTTAAGTTTCTTCCAGCCAGATTTAGTGATAGGAGAAGGATAGGAGATAGCAATGATGGTTCCATTGAAATAGACATTAATGATGACTCTGGAAATGGTGAAGAGGTCAAGGAGAACCTCCAAACAAATGCCACCATTAATGAGAGAAGAGATGATAGGAGAGAGAAAGCCAACCATGCAGCGAGTCCATAGGTAAGGTGCGTTAACGAAGAAAAGATGTCAGTGAGAGTCTCGCTGATGGAAGCTTTGACATAGGTGTCTGCAATAGGAAGGCCCGGGTTAGAGCTCAGTATGTCCTTTTTAAGTTTCTTCCAGCCAGATTTAGTGATAGGAGAAGGATAGGAGATAGCAATGATGGTTCCATTGAAATAGACATTAATGATGACTCTGGAAATGGTGAAGAGGTCAAGGAGAACCTCCAACAAATGCCACCATTAATGAGAGAAGAGATGATAGGAGAGAGAAAGCCAACCATGCAGCGAGTCCATAGGTAAGGTGCGTTAACGAAGAAAAGATGTCAGTGAGAGTCTCTCTGGTGGAAGCTTTGACATAGGTGTCTGCAATAGGAAGGCCTGGGTTAGAGCTCAGTATGTCCTTTTTAAGTTTCTTCCAGCCAGATTTAGTGATAGGAGAAGGATAGGAGATAGCAAACCAGTTAGAGAAGATAGGAGAGATAGATTGCGACATAGCTAGCTGCAGTGGTGAGGAGGACACTTACCAGTCTGAAGTACTGAGGCACAAGGAGGATGATAGGTTACAAGGGAAGGGAGGGAGATAGAGGGTAATTCACACAGGTTAGTTCAACTTTAGCAGGACAGAATGTAGACACAATGCAGCCACTGGGCACAGCTAAATTTGATTTTAGCAGAATAGAATTAAAACATAATCCAGCCACTGGGCAAAGCTAAATTCGATTTTAGCAGAGTAGAATTAAAACATAATCCAGCCACTGGGCACAGCTAAATTCGATTTTAGCAGGACAGAATGAAAACACGATGCAGCCTCTAGGCTCGGCTAAATTCGTTTTTAGCAGGACAGATGAAAAATACAATACAGTCAATGGACTCAGCTAAGTTCGATTTTAGCAGGACCGAATGAAAAATACAATGCAGCCACTGGGCACAGCTAAATTCGATTTTAGCAGAGTAGAATGAAAACATAATCCAGCCACTAGGCACAGCTAAGTTTGATTTTAGCAGGACAGAATGAAAATACAATGCAGCCAGTAGGCTCAGCTAAATTTTATTTTAGCAGGACACAATGAAAACACAATGCAGCCCCTAGGCTCAGCTAAGTTCGATTTTATGAAGACAGATGAAAAACACAGTGCAGCCACTAGGCTCAGCTAAGTTTGTTTTTTTTTTTAGAGGTATGAGTGGGGATGAGATGGAGTGAGGCGCGCAATAGCCACAGGTGAGGAGGTAGAGGATGGAAGATTTAGTTTGAGGGAACTAGCCTTCAGAGAGATGATAAATGTCTCATTGAAAGGTGGAGCAGGTTCTCCTCAGACTCCATATCACATGTGCGGTGTTGGAGAGGACCCGCAGACACGGCCAGGCAGTGGACAGGGAGCAGACAGGGTTTAGATGCCTTTGAGAAGCTGGGTGGGTTCCCGCCTCCCGGTCCACGCATTGGCCAGAAATGGAGTCAGGCAGCCAATCAGTGAAGCACGGGAGTCCCTGGTCCAGAGGAGGGTCGGACCATATGTGTGGGCGGCCATCTTGGAAAGGCCAAGGCCCGGCAGCAACAAGGAGAGAGGAATTTGAAGTTAAATGTAAGGGACCGGATTTGCAGCCCAGATGCCTTTCAGTGAGGGGAGATGATCAGCGCCCCAACAATAAAAGCTCTCTTCTCTGGTGCGTGGCACGCACGTTGTGGGAGAATATAACACATTTTTTTCTTAAACACATGAAATTGAATTGCAGTCGGGTCTAGCGCTGCTATCATCTGCCCTTCAGTGGGTCTTACCTTCCTCTGGTGCAAGGGGAGCATGTCAGGGGTGCTCAGAGCAAGCAAAGGGCTCCAGTGGCCACCAAGCCCTCAAAAGGGAGAAGCAAACACAATAATAATAATAATAATAGTAACCTCAGAAATTGAGCTGCGCTGAAGCCTACAGCTCCCTGTCCAATCTGTTCAATCTGTTTAAGTCTAACCCCAAAATCCTGATACCGAATTTGTGTAGGGTAAGACAGATGGTACTTGGCACATGAGTGGAGCAGCCATCTTCAAGGCCAAAAACCATGTCTCCTGTTTTTTAAAATGTGTCTGAGATCTGATCCAAAATATTGCTGGCCCGTCTCCCTTATGTACGCACACTGCAGGTTACACCATCTGCAGCAGTGAATAACGTAGGGGGGCATTTATATGTTAGAAACAATTTGGCTATAAAAAAAGGCGTATGCCGTTTTAGACCTTTGAAAACACAAAATGGAGGGACCCAAATGTATAGGGGATGTCCCGGTATTATCATATTATGTGTACAAAAACGTATCTTCTCTAGAGGAGGATACCGGAAGAAATTTACCAAAGCAAAAGTTACCATATAAATGCAGTTAGCCAAAAATATAATTGTCTTTATTATTTCATATAAAAATCGTTGATTTTATTTAAAAACATGGAAAATCACATAAAAAAATCACAGAAGCCACCACAAGTGTGGCACCACTCTCAATCTAGATATTGAACACACTAATACAATACCATAAACAAATACAATAGTACAGACAATGAATATGCTGTGAGAAATACATAGCATATTAACAGAATCAAATATACTACATAAAACAACAAGTCCAACAAAATGAATTCAAGAATCCCATCACATCACCGCAATAAGTGACAATGTGACATAACCTAAAACCACACATCTAAATGCCATTTGTCAAATACAAAAGTTGTATTGCACAGCATAAGGAACCAAATACTGCTGCGTCTTCTACCCTTTTTATATGAGGCATTAGAACAATGTTTGCATCAGGTTATTTGATGATGTATCTGATGCTTATGGAGGATTCCATTTACACAAGCATTTGCTGACTTCAACCAGTCATTCAGTCATTAGATGATGTATCTGATGCTTATGGAGGATTCCATTTACACAAGCATTCGCTGACTTCAACCAGTCATTCAGTCATTGGATGATGCATCTGATGCTTATGGAGGATTCCATTTACACAAGCATTTGCTGACTTGAACCAGTCATTCAGTCATTCTACATCATAGTTGGGAGGTCGTTTTTGAAATTGTTAACAGACATGGGTCAGTTGAGGGTGCAGGTTTCTGGGCAGATGAATTTCTTCTAGATGTGGTCTGGTAAATGTGGTAATGCCACAGGGAGTGTGCTAGCCGCATCCTATTTTCACTTGCATATCAATGAACATGGCGCATGCCTAACGAAAGTCACACAAAAATTGCCCTAGCTGGAACACATCTTTGTTTGCTGTATTGCTTTTTCAGGATGGCGTTGCTTCATAACCAAGCTCACCAAAAGGCATTGTAGAATTCCTTGCAGACCTCCAAACTTACTGTCAGGTAAAGAAAACCCAGCTATTATTGTAGAAATGTAGATCAATATAACAGGTAAATGGTTAGATGAGAAAAAACAGAACGACCTATCATCTTGCAGGGGTTGGAACTGGAAGAGGTGTCAGGTGTTCATTCTTTAGGAGTCAAAGTCACTTCCTGTCGTCATGGATACAGAAAAGTGGAAACAAGCTGAATCAAAGACATGGCTTTTGTGTTGACACGGGATAGGCATTTGCCAATTGCCAGTCATTATCATAATAGTACTAGCTGACCACAAGATAGCTGGCAAATGTGTTTAGTACATGGCATTTATTGGGAGTGCCTGGAAAATGTCTATCAAATGCCAAAATCATTGGTTTGGCCAATGCTTCTTTCGGCAGAATTTTAGTTCAAAGCGCACATTTTCAGCACCCACAAAATAGCCCAATACAGCCCACATTCAGGCTACCAGCGCACATTTCCGCCTGCAAATTGGAATGCCACGTAACCTCATTGTGCATGGGTCACTATTATTCAGTCCAGAAGAATTCACTGCATTTAGCTTTTGCCTTCATGAGTAACAATGCAAGGGCTGACCTTCAGGTACACACAAGTCTACAGAAGATGCATTTTACCCACTGTATGTGCATACTATTTATGATGACGGCAACACAATTACAAATGTAACACTGCAAAGAGTGGTTGTCTGGAAAGCCGGAGCTGGCTCACGGTTGCCCAAGGTTTAGGGGGTTTGGCATTGCTACAAATTAAACATGCATACATATTTAGAACTGTTCACAATTAGAAAGTGAAACAGTGAAACACGTAAAAGGCGCATGCTCAATTTTGGAGTAAACCTTTAACATGACATTCAATACAACTACTAATAGGGATATGTGGATGACGAAGGTTTAATGAGAAGTTCACACTAATATTCTCAAATTACTGCTTGCATTCTTGACTGAACTTTGGATGCACTTTTTATAAACTGAAACATGTATTTCTCAGTGTAAGAAGAAGGGAGAAATGTTTTAGACAGATGTCAAATTGCAGCACATCAGTACAATGATGTCTGCCGGCGATAGCCCCTAGAGTCTGATTCAACTCTGCAAAAGTGTAAACATTGTAACAACTTGTAAAAATGCGTAATAAGGCAATGAAATATCCGATATCAATGCACGTGCCAGATACATGTTCTCACTGCAGCATTTCTTTCAAACCAATTTCCTTTTTAAGGCACATAAACCTGTTTGTCAAATTTGAAGGAAATAAATAAGTCAAGTATTGCAGATGGTTTACCAACCTGGAGCATGTTTTTCCTGCCAATGATTTCCCTGGGAGGAACCAGAATGGGCAGGTGGAATGTGGAGGGTAATTTAGGTGGCCTAGTGTTTTCATACATCTGTTTTAAAAAAAAACAATTAAGCCCTCATTGTGAATATTCGAATCTAGGTGGCCTAGTGTTTTCATACATCTGTTTTAAAAAGGCCAATTAAGCCCTCATTGTGAATATTCGAATCTGGGTGGCCTAGTGTTTTCATGCATCTCTTTTAAAAATGCCATTTAAGCCCTCATTGTGAATATTCGAATCTAGGTGACTCCCATACTGCAATTACAACGGCTAGTGCCTTATGTTCGCTCAATGAACACTGTGCAAACTAGCTGTGCCTTATGGTCGCTTATTGACCACCCTGCATTTTTGTTGTACCTTATGGTCGCTTATTGACCACCCTGCAATCTAGTTGTGCCCTTTGGTCGCTTATTGTCCACCCTGCATTTTTGTTGTGCCTTATGATCGCTTATTGACCACCCTGCAATCTAGTTGTGCCTTATGGTCGCTTATTGACCACCCTGCATTTTGTTGTGCCTTATGATTGCTTATTGACCACCCTGCATTTTGTTGTGCCTTATGGTCGCTTTTTGACCACCCTGCATTTTGTTGTGCCTTATGGTCGCTTATTGACCACCCTGCAATCTAGTTGTGCCTTATGGTTGCTTATTGACCACCCTGCATTTTGTTGTGCCGTATGGTCGCTTTTTGACCACCCTGCATTTTGTTGTGCCTTATGGTCGCTTATTGACCACCCTGCAATCTAGTTGTGCCTTATGGTCGCTTATTGACCACCCTGCATTTTGTTGTGCCTTAAGGTTGCTTATTGACCACCTGCTATCCTCCTGCGCCCCACCTAGCACACAATCATGCCCATAGCCATCTGCAAGCTGCCGCCACCATCACCACACTGCTCTCTCTCCTTGCTACACTCACTGCTCACCAACCCTACACATCAATCCGCCCTCAATTCGCACTCTTGCCACACAGCCCACCCCCCAATCCAACAAAACCTGCTACCCCGGACACCTCACAAACTCATTCACATCGCACCAACACATCCCCTGCACCCTGCACCGCTAGAATGTACAGACTGGATAGACTCAAAGCTCGCACACAGACCACAACATTCAGCACACAACCCCCACCCATTGAACTCATAAACTACAGACTGAGCTCCCGTATCCTCTACAAACACATCCCTCACACTGAACACCCTCTCACCCACAAACAACCACACACTAACCAAACCACACCCCACATTATAACCACACATAACACATCAGTCGCGTCTACCACCCTCACCGCCACAATCACACTTCACATCAAATGTGCCATCCTCAATGTTCGATCCCTCCCAGCTCACGCATCTGATATTCATGACCTCATAAATAATAACAACATTGACCTACTAGCCATCACAGAAACATGGTTACATGAAGCATCAGGCCCAGCCGTCACTCTTGCACTACCACCTGGCTTCACCATACTCAGACAAGACAGACCTGAACGAATAGGAGGCGGAGTAACCTTCATCTACAAGGAGAATCTTCAGCTTCGACTTGTTAGCCACTCCTCGACCAACAACTCTGACCTCTTATCGACCAAACTCACACTGTCACCCAACAGCACCATCAACATTCACCTACTATATTGCCCCCCAGACCCCACCCCTGACTCTCAGGAAAGCATCATCCACATCCTCAGCAATAATATCAAAAGCTCCACCAAAACCCTTCTCCTAGGAGACCTCAACCTGGGATTTAATGATGCTAAAGACAAATCTGCAGTCGCCCTCTCCAAAGAACTTAACAACCTAGGCTTCACCCAAAAAGTAGAAACTCCCACTCACGCCAAAGGCCGTATTCTAGACTGGGTCGCAGACCATAATTGTCTCTCCACTATCACATCGATCTCATGATTGCCATGGACCGACCACAACTGCATCGAATTCTCGATCCCTATCACCAAAAATCACAAAACTCTGACCCCTGCTATCGCTGCACAAGTCAGAAGCTCTAAAAAACTCAAAGAGGACAACCTGCGCCCATACCTCAACACCCCCAAACTAGCACCCCCTTTCGCGAATGACCCCAATATTCTGGCAGACATCTACAAAGATGTTGTCACTAAAGCTATCAAGGAAATAGCACCACTCGAATGAAAAAAAGAAAAGAAATCACTACACACCAACTCCTGGTTCACTGAAGAACTGCACTCAATGCGATCCCACAAAAGAGCAGCTCTAAAAAGCTGGCAATCCAATCCATGCAACAGCACCAAAAATGAGTTCAACTTAATCTCCAAGCAATACAAAACAGCCATCACTGCTGCAAAAGCCAACGCATTCAACGCACAAATCTCCAATGCCAAATCGCACACTAAAGAGATCTTCGCCATCTTCAACGAGCTCATCCCCCCCCCAATACTCCAGATGAAATAATCAAAGATGAAGCGTGGTGTGCCAGCATTCAAACGGCCATGCTACACAAAATTGACCTTCTCCAAAAGAAAATCAAAGACCATTGCAAAGCACTACCTAAACAGACAGGTACCAAGCTTTCTAACGCCTCAACCTCCTCGTCCAAACCCACCATACCTGACTTCTCTTTCAGGGACGTCACTAAAACAGAAGTTATCAATCTACTAAAAAATCTCAAACTCTCCCCCTGCAAAGGCGATATCTGCCCTCCTAAACTCGTCAAAGACTGCGCAGATTGCTTTGCGCCGCTCTTTACGGCTTTCATCAATGCATCTTTTAAAACAGGCATTATCTCTGCTAGCCTCAAAGAGGCTTGGGTCCGGCCCCTCCTAAAAAAAATTTACCCCCGACCCCATACAACCCAACAACTACAGACCAATAACCACAGTGCCATTCCTCCTGAAATTACTGGACAAAGCTGCACATTGCCAAATCCAGCACTTTCTGGAAACCCACTCCATCCTTGGAACAAGGCAATCGGGCTTCCGGAAAGGACACGGCACAGAAACAGCCCTGGTGGACCTAAAAAATCAGATCACCCAAATCATGGACAAGGGCAAGCCAGCTCTTTTGCTCCTTCTAGACCTCTCGGCCGCTTTCGATCTAGTTGATCATAAGACCCTCACCTCACACCTCACACACTCTGCCAACTTCTCTAAAAAATCAGCACTATGGGTCACCTCCTTCCTAGAGGGTATAGCCATGAAAGTCTTCTCGGACATCGCCAACGCCACTCCCACGACAATCCACTGCGGAGTCCCTCAAGATGCCTGCACTGCCCCCACACTCTACAACCTGTTCACTAAACCTCTTTTTGACAAACTCGACTCCTACGGCATCACATACACGAACCACACGGACGACACACAAGTACTTCTACCCCTCTCAGGTTCATACCACGACGACGCAAAGGCACTCCACTCGATCTACGCCATCATCCAGGCCTGGATGGCAGTAAACGGCCTCTGCCTAAATGGAGACAAGATGGAAATCATGTTATTGGGTCAATAGAGCACCCTAGACAAACTGGACATACTGTACTCTAACTTCTCCATTAACAACTCCATCATCCCCGTCTCCACAGCGGTAAAGACTCTGGGAGTATACATAGACTCCTCTCTATCTATGAACAGACAAGACAGCGCTATCACCTCCTCATCTGCCCATACCACTAAACTCATAAACGCCATCAAGCCTTACCTCTCCAAATCCAACTGCCTCTCCATAGCCAGAGCAACCATTGGAGCCAAACTGGACTATTGCAATGCCCTCCTAGCGGGCACATCAGCAAAAAACCTAAACAGACTCCAAGTCACACAGAACAATGCGCTCCGGGCCGCTCTCAGCATCCCAAGAAGAGAGCATATCTCCCATGCCAGACATTCAGCCCAATGGCTCCCGGTTAAAGAACGGATCACACTCAAAATCCTCGCCCTCACCCACAAATGCCTCTCTCTCGACACCCCGTCCTATCTATCAGAGACCATCTCCAAACCCTCCTCCACCCATCCGACTAGGACGCAATACACCAACCTACTCTGCATCCCACGTATCAAAAAAGCCAAAGCTGGTGGCCTAAGCTTACCCTACATTGCCGCCAAGACCTGGAACGCTCTCCCTGCAGACATTAGAGCGGACAACTCCCTCCCGATCTTTCGTAGGAAACTGAAGACCTCTTTCCTTGGTCATTAATGTGACCCCTGCGAATCCATGTAAATATACTTCATTGCTACTGTACAAATACCATATTTCCCACTGTACATAATGTATTCCTTGTTAATATTGCTTTATTTGTATTGTATTATTTGTAACCAAGATATGTCTGTAACAAGCGCCATGATGCCCCCGGGCTGACGTGCGCTCTACAAATCTGAATAAATAAATTAATACCCATGTTATGTGACACTTTAAGCAGTGCTTGCATTTTTGACAACAGTGGTTTAAATGCTGGGAAAATGCACATGATAAGTATGAACAAAATTCAATTCCAAGTCCCAGAATGCAAAGTGATATTGGTGGAAAAGCAAGGCCTGGCTCACAGGTGGGCCACTTTGGAGCTTTGATTGTCACTTGCCAAGAATTTTCAATAAGGTGGTATAGCCTTGTGCTGAAAAAACCCTCACCTAGTTCGTTATTTCGTTCTCGTAATTTTGTATCATGCATAATGCACAATAAAAGCCCATTCAGCATTTTATTTACAATTCTTTCGGGCGATACCACTACAATCAGATACATTTAGGCAGGAGCAATCAGCACTAAAAAGAGTGGATGATGAACTTTTCACAAGCATGTTAACACGTGTTGTCCTTGACTGTATTCTGATTATAATTGTATACATTGAAATACAGAATTCTCAGCAAAAGAGAAAAGATGAACATCTATAGGTGAAGAATGCAATAGTGAAAACAGGCAATGAGATGTGCTTAACAAATGGCAATGATCTATGAAAAATAAATCTATTATGGGTTGTGAACAGAACAACAACATGTTATCCACAGCGGCCCGTGTGCGATCTGTAACATATAATTTATTGACACAGGTTATCAATTGGTTGGTAAAAAGGTAAACAATAGCCATAAGCTCCACTGTATCCTCACATCCTATTTTTATTCTTTGTATTGGTTTGTTACAAACCTGTAAAAAAAACTCATGTCACATATTGCACTGTTAGAAAAAAGAAAGAAAAAGAGAGAAAGAGAAAAAAAAAACACAAAAAAGAAAAATGCATAAAACGACAAGAAGCAGAAAAGATAAAACTTTATTTTCTACCTACAGCAAACAACCTCAATGAATTCCTCATTTGTATGCTTTAGGTACTGCATCTTCTTCTATCTGTTCTATCACCACTTTTTCTAAAAAGAAAGTTAATTCAATCGTTAGCTTTCGATCAGAGTCACTGTACAGTTCTCTCCAACAATCTTCAGCATCCAACAACGGTCTTGCAACCATGAAGCTCCCCAAGAGATTTGTTCGATCTTGTCACAAGTCTGGACATAACAAAGTTAAATGTTTCAGTCTCTCAGAGTACTTTCCACACAAGTGACACGTCAACAGTGCAGTTCCGTCCTTTATCTAGAAACTTTGAGTTTCTCTTGTTTGAATTTGGTTCAGTCGGAACTTCATGAAAATCGCCCTTTGAGCTCTTCCAGGAAAGGTTTTCTAAGTAAGGCTGAATCTTGTTGTACTTTCTTGCTTCGTTTGGGACCAGGCTCATGGCTCTATGTTTGCCGCGTGAATCCCCAGTGTCTTTCCAATCTTGGTTCCATAACATGGATTTGACTTTATCTGGGTTATTTTGCAGCATAGAACGATTAGTGCCTATATCAGACAGTATTGTTTCGCAGAGTTGTGCCCACGAGGTTAGAATGCTCTGACTGTTTCCACTTGCTGGATCTTTGAGGATCATAACTTGGGGATCCACCTGCTCTATGGTCATTTTGTGGTATACGTTAAGGGTGTTCCACATTATCCTTGCATTAATGGATAGCAGACTGAGCTCGTACCTTAAGCATGCGGTGGATTCGCCCCTTGGTAGCCAGAGAACCTTCATCCAAAATGAGTGTTCGAGTCAAGACCAAAATTCTGCGGTGCATCCGAAGGCGCATTCTGCCCCGTATATCAGAGCCGGGACCGCCTTCTGCTTGTATAAGTTCAGGACAGGTTTTAATGAAAATGTCCCTAATTCTCTGTTCAGGATACTGGCTTGTATCATAAGTTGCTTGCACTTGGCCTTTGTTTTTTGAGCCAGGGGGCATCATTGAGGCTAGATCTAACACACATACCTAAGCAAGTGGTTTGCTTTGCTTTACCAATTCAATGATTTCGTTTCCCATTTTCCACACAAAGCTTTTTTTTCCAATTGGTTCTTTATTCTTTTGCAGATTTTGTAGCATTAGGATGTCTGATTTCTTTGTGTTGACACACAGGCCATTTTGCTGGATGTCTTGTTCTAGGATGTTTAACTTATGCTGGAGACCTATGGGTGTCAAGTCCAAAAGGACAAGATCATCGGCGTAAAGTATCCAATTGACTTTGTTTCCATTGATTTTAGGAGGAAACACGTGGGCTCCTGCATATGCATCGCCAATGTCTGAAAAAAACAAATTGAATATAATCGATGCAAAGGGACAACCCTCCTTTACACCTCAATGAGTTTTAATTGGTTCTGATAAGGGTGCCTTTTTGATCTAATCTCACCCTTATCTCTGTGTCTGTGTGTAAATCTTTTATAGCCATTTGCAGGCTTATCGGACACTTCCAAGCAATCATTTTAGACCATAACAGCTCCCTGTCAATGCTGTCAAATGGTTGGTATGAGTCCACAAACGCGAGATAGATCTTTTTATTCGCTTTGATAGTTTCCATTTTTTGCAAGTTAAGGATCAGCAGGTTCAGCCCACTGCCCACACTCTTCACAAAGCCAGTCTGTCTACAATCAAGGTGGCCGCTTGATGTTATCCAGCTCAGCAGTTGTTTTTGCAGTTGTGAAGCGTACAGTTTACCAAAGACATCGAAAAGTGTGATCGGTCTATAGTCTTTTGGCTCAGCTCTATTGCTCTTTTTAAAAATCGGGACCACTATCGCCCTTTTCCAACTTGTTGGAGTTGCCCCTTTTCTAGCCACATTCGCAAAAAGGTTCGCACAAAATGTAGCCCAATCTTTGGGGTTTTGTTTTATGATGTCGTTTGTTAGGCCATCTGGCCCTGGTGCTCGCAAACAGCTACTGTGTTGGATGCTTTGCAAAATGTCTCCCGAATCGAACTTGAGATCCCATTCGGAAAGTAGAGGTATCTTAGGGTCTGCTGTTTGTCCATTCTTATTATACAATTTTTCAAAATGGGACACCCATTTGGCTTCACTAACCATGTTTGCTTGGATAGCTTGTTGTTGGCAGCTAGCGTTGTTTAATAGTGTCCAAAAATCCTGTGAGTTTTTTTTTTATTAACCTGGTCATTATTGCTTCTGCATCACGTTGCTGTATAATTGCTCTATGTGAGATCAACCAGTTTTTGTATTTTTGTCTAATGGCTTTTTATTTTTTGCACCTCCAGGTATTTTGAGCAGGGATGTCACCTTTAGTGTTTCCATTCACCATCATTAGGTTTCTTTCATCTAGAGCAGCACACCAGCTTGATGCAGTTTTTTGTAGAGCTTTGTCTCCTCCACTAACATGTTTGCCCAATTTTAAACAAGTTAGATTGAGATCTCCACAGAGTATTATGTTGAGTGCCTCTTCTGTACTATTGATGCCATCAATCAAATCATACACAGCACTCATACATTTTGTCATGCCTGCTATTTTGTGATGCCAGTAGACGTTGATTAAGTCAAACCGATTGATGTTCTCAGGTAGAGCACTTTTTGATTCTAGGAGAATATGTTGTATAAAAGGAGTGTAGTTCATTGAGCTAGGGATTTTCAGGCCAGAATTTTTTCTGATGAGAGTCAGGAGTCCCACGGAGGGTCGACCCTTTTTCCTCGTTATGGCTGGATGTATTACAAGCTCAAACACATCTGAAATAGGGCAGTTGACCATCCAGGTTTCTGTAAGTATATGATGTCAAAAACCTCAAGCCAATTTAAGGATTCCTTAAACAAATGGCTAAAGCCTCTTGTGTTCCATGTTACAATGTTGAGATTTGGGCATGCCCGCCCTTGATGGCATTAGCTGTTTTGACCTGCTAAAGCTCCAGCTAGCCAATTCCAATTATTTGATTTTGGTTTTTCGTTTGCACTGTCCTTTGAAGCATTATCACTTCCCGGGGGATTAGGATTGCAGCAGAATGTGATTTTAATTTTTTCTCCCACTATTACTTCATCTTGGCTATCAGCATTTACACAAGCACTGGATGAATCTCTACAAGCCTAATCTTTTGTAACGTCTTTGTGCGTATTCTGTGGCATTATCTGGTTTTGAGTCGGTTTGGAGCTGTTCCACCTGTCAATTTGGTTCACATTGCTCCCATCCTTGGAAGTTTTACTCACCATGTATTCCTTAGTTTCTTCATGTATGTCAAAACCCAGTGGCAAAAGAATGGGTACAGCATTCAGAAGGAGGTCACAGATTAATCTTGAATCTATATGTAGCCGAACTATATCATTCTGTGGTTCATTGATGAATTCAACTGTTTGTATGTCATTAGATTGATCTTAGGCCCGGAACGTGATGCAGTAGGCGTAGCACGTTGTTTCTGTTTAAGGTCAGTCCATCTTTGATGACCAAGATTCGTTCGAGAATCAATTGATATTTTGCAGGTTTAATATTGGTTTCTGATGGTTTATTGCTTTTTGAAGCATTGCACTATCTGCCTTTGTCTTCAATTGGACTTTTCCCTTTATGAGTGTTCTCCGGCCTCGGGAATCGTCTGTTGCTTTGGCTTTTGGGTGGATTCATTTCACCCTTCATCTTGTTTGCATCTTAACATCCCCGGAGCAGCCTTTTCTTCTTGTTTCAGGACCCTTCGAATTTTCAGGTATAGAATTTAGCGCTACTAGGCACTTCCTTTTATCATCCATAGTCAGAATATTAGAGTCTTCAGGTAAAAATTTTAGGGTGTTAAGGCCCTCAGGGGGCAAAAACAATTGGCATACTCTGACCGGTGCTTGACTAGGTAATTCATCACGATCCACCACTATAGTGGTCTCATCACATATCACCACAACAGGATGTTCAGTCTTATTGTCTTCATCAGCTTCTCTATTATCCTCAGGATAGTCCTCCTCTTCAAACGTGGAGAGATTAATTATTTCACTTGGAGAGATTTCTGCACTCACATCCAGATCTGCCGAGGGTCCGACATTAGACTCATCAGACGGTTTCACTATTTTTTCATCTTTTTTTATGCATAGCAGTGGACAGCTCTGAATCAACAAATACATTCACCAATTTTAAGTTTCTCAGAAAATTCCTTGAGCCAATATTATTTCGTTTTCTCTTGGATGTTTGATTTTTCAGTTTTTTTGTTTGAGGTGATTTGGCAGACGTTTTCTTGTTCTTTTGGAATATCGAGTATGTTTCATCCTTATCCAAGTCTTTTGAGTTTCTCTTAAATCGGGGTTGCCAATGAGACCTTCACCATTGTCTGACGTTGAGGGTTGCGGATGAGTCACTTCGAGACCAGCCACATTGTTTTGGTCCACACCGTTGAGAGTTGAACCAGTAACTTTTGCCTGGTGCAGTTCCTCTTGATTTGGATGCCGATCGTCCATCTTTTCCAAGTCAATGACCTCCATAGCAGGAATTTCAAGTTGGAAATCGATATTTTCAAGGATCTCCTGCTGTACCAAGGAGGATCCGACAGCTCCAACTGTCGGTGCATGCTTCATGTGTTGCACACTGGTCACATTGGCTGAGCCATAAAGACCATGTTCCATGCGTGAACCACCATCGATCGCCACAATCACTGTATTGGAGCTTTTGTTATTCACCATTTGTTGCGGATTTGTTAATGTGCTCGCATTATCCTTCCCGCACACATTTTGGTTATGTTTTAAGAGACCCAAGATTTCTCATATTTTACCTTTGGAGGAATCTTTTTTTTAATTTTTTATTGCATCAATTAGTTTCCAAAAAAACTTTAAATGCATCATAATAATCGAAGAATAAATGAAAACATTTACAATGACTATATAGGGAGGTAAAGTAGTTAAAGTAATTAAACAACAAAAAAAAAGGACCAGGTAACTAAATGTCCAATTTTGTAAAAATGTCTCTCACAAAGTTCAACAAGGCCAGAGTCATGGATACTTTTCCTCCCCATCTTAAGATTGACCACCTCTCCTGCATAGATGTAGTGCTTACATTTTGGAAATGTGTTCACAACCATTTTTCTCTGGAAACCGCTAGTGGAGCACAAGTCATCACCAAGTGCTGTAGGGTTTCAACCTCCTGTCCACAGCAGCGACACGACAAACTTTGTTGCTCCCCTTTTTTAGTTCTCCTCCCTAGGACTTCTCGTGTATGGAGGAGATTTAGACGGAATTTTAGAAAGTGATGCCTTTCTATACTTGTTATTCACCATTTGTTGCGGATTTGTTAATGTGCTCGCATTATTCTTCCCGCACACATTTTGGTTATGTTTTAAGAGACCCAAGGCTTCTCTGGCAACTTCAGCCAGTAGTTGCTTGTCTTCACTGTTGTTTCTTTTTTGATCCACTAGCTCTTTAAGGGATATATCAATTCTTCTTATATTTTACCATATTTTACCTTTGGAGGAAACTTTTTTTAAATGTTTTATTGCATCAATTAGTTTCCAAAAAAACTTTAAATGCATCATAAGAATCGAAGAATAAATGAAAACATTTACAACGACTATATAGGGAGGTAAAGTAGTTAAAGTAATTAAACAACAAAAAAGAAGGACCAGGTAACTAAGGGGTCTATTCATGGAGCAAACGTGCGCTGAAAATCCCAGCGCAAGCAGGCGCAAGGTAGCGCAAGCGCGAGAAACGCAGCGCACGTGCACGTGTGCGATGCAAGGAAGACGCTGCGTGTGTTTCCCGCTGTCCGTGCGCCCAATCCAGCCATGGCGCACGCAGGCATACACGGCGTGCGCTACGCGCACAGCAAAAGCGCACATAGCGCGGCACACACAACCAAAGTGGGCGGAACAGTGGGCATAACACGCGGAATGGGGAATAACGCGTGAAAAAGAAGGCGTAACTGGGGAAGTACTGCAGGGAACTACACGGAACGCCCACACGCACGCGAACAACCCGTATTCATGGATTCGAATACGGGAAATCCGCGCACGGCAAAAGACGCACACAGGCGTCAACGCGTCCGCCACACGAAGGTAGGCGGAAGTGTCCCCGCGCACAGTATAAAAGTGCGCGCAAACAACAAACACGTATATACAGCTACGATGAATGCCCCATTTGTCGCAGCACTGATCGTGGGACACCGCAGGAGGAGGAGAATAGCCAGGGCACGCATGTTCGCACCACGGACAAGCCTTTTTGGGATGCCTGACGACCAGGTCTATGGCAGGTATAGGTTTCCACCCCACATCATCCTAGACCTGGTCAGGGAGTGGAAAGATGACCTTACATCCCCCACCCTTTGCTCCCAAGCATTGAGCCCCTTGGAGAAGCTGCTCAATGTCCTGCATTTTATGGCCACTGGGTCATTTCAGCGGACTACTGCCATAGTGGGGGGGGTCTCACAGGCCACACAGTCACGCTGCCTACACCAGGTCTTGGCAATCATGACAGCGCACCCCTCAGTCCGCAGGCACATATACATGCCCAGAACACCCGCAGAAAGGCAGGCCGTTGTCCTGGATTTTTTCAGGGTGGCACACTTCCCCAAAGTGCTCGGTGCCATAGATTGCACCCATGTGGCCCTACGTCCACCTAGGGCCACTGAGCACATCTACCGAAACCGCAAGCACTGGCATTCCATCAATGTACAGGTGGTATGCGATGCAAAGGGAATCATCACCTCTGTCTATGCAAACTACCCTGGCTCCACCCAGGACAGTTTCATATACAGAATGTCCGCCCTGAGCCGGGCCCTGGAAGCTGGGCAGCATGGCGACACATGGCTCCTAGGTGAGTACAAATGCCCTTGCACATGCATGCATGTCACACAAACACACACACACACACAAATAAACAAACCACAATAATCACAACCATTTACACCTCCCCAGGGGACAGTGCCTACCCTCTGAGCAACCACATGATGACGCCAATCGGGAACCCCACCACACCACCCCGGGTAAGATACATTGCTGCCCATATTGCAACCAGGGCCATAGTGGAGCGCACATTCGGAGTGCTCAAGTCACGTTTCCGCTCCCTTGACCGCTCTGGCGGGCAGCTACTCTATGCACCACCAGTAGTGTGCAGGATCATTGTGGCAGCATGTGTCCTGCACAATGTTGCAACACGGCAGGGCGTCCTGGTGGACATGGTGGTGCCCCCACATCCCCAACCACAGGCACAGGTGCTGCCCATGGGAGGGGACAGGGCACGTGGCGAGGAAGCCCGGACCCAGCTTGTGGCCACATTTTTCACCTAAACTCCCACCCCTGCGGAGTGCACACAGGCCTGGCACATACCAGGTGACAATCGATGATGACAAAGAGACAGTCAACTGCCACAACCCTACCACCCTGAGATAGTTGCCATGGAAGTGCCACGTTGTCTGCATCCCTAGCTACTTAAACACAAGCTATCCTGTGTGACCAAAAGGCACACATATGACATGATATGGCCTATACACAAGTATTTCAAGGTGCGATGAGGCAAGGAAGGGGGAACAAGGGAAGACAGACAACGGTACTTCTAGGCCAGGTGTCATTTAGATTGTGCAAGTGCAGGGGTAGGGGGAAGGGAAAAGTGCAAGGGGAAGGTGAAGGGGGGAGTGCAGTACAGGGGAAGTAGACCAAAAAACAAATACATAGGCCAGCTTGTGGCAACTGCAAAGGTAAGTGCAGACAAGTGCTGGGAAGGGGGGGCTGTAGGGATAGAGAGACAGTACCGCAGTGCAGGGGTTGCCAGGGAGGCAGTGCAAGTGGAGAGTGGCTGGGCCAGGGACCGAGGTCGTCGGGAGTGGCCCAGTTGCAGATCCAGTGCAGTTCCAGTGAAGAATTTTGCAAGGGAGAGGCAGAGAGAAAGCAGAAGCAAAGAGGAAGGTCTTGAGGTGCTTCCCGAACCGGAGATGGTTCCCCTCAAGTTCCAGTGAGGCAGGAAGGCTGTTCCAGAGGGAGGGCCCTGCCGCGGAGAGAGATCTACCCCCAGCTAGTTGCTTTGAGAAGCGGATGACCCTGACATGCAAGGTGTGCATCACACACACCTGCAAAACAGGCCATGGCCATCACTGTTATGTCACTCAAACCCTCCCAAACCACAACATGACATGGCAAGCAATACCCATACACCAACACAGGTACACATTGCCATGTCCAAAATGTACAGTGGCATCAGACAATGATGCCTGACCTGGAATCAGATGAAATGAGTGACCAACAACCTCCCACCCAAAATAAGTCATTTCCAAATGCATTACAAGAGTTGTAGACGTAACATAACAATGAATGCCTGTCTACATGCACATTGTGCATTGCAAAATCAACACTGCAGCTTCTGTGTGCTGTGTCCTACTCCTGCAACACACTGCTCAGCGCACAGCACAGTGAACAGCCATTGTGTGTGATGCACACCCTGAGCATCACATCTAAGTGACAGACCACATCAAAAAGCAAATTAGGCATGTACAGGATCCATAATTGGTCACAGAACATGTGCTGCAGGGACACAGTGGGCACCAGAAGGCAAACAGTGTACACGTGGATATGCAAGGGTGGGAGTATTGCATCAGAGTGCAAGTGTGTGGGTCAGCAAGGACATGCCCTCAACGTATGCATGTGCAATCAAGTGACCATCAGTGTTCTCTACACATCACATGTGAACATTCACCATGTGTACACCCCAGCATGTCAAACCATAACTATCCCCTCGCACCTGAAAGGTAAACACAACACATGAACAGGCATTGATCAGCACAACACAACATGTACATAGGATACCACCATTACAATGTCAGGGTTCCCATCACACTGCAGGGCAAGGCAACTATCAACAACAACCCCCCTCCCTCACAAATGACCATGACCCACTGAACAACTGCACCTGGGTCATGGAGCCTTCAACACTCAATTCCACCTGGCCACAGGATCACCTTTACCCTTTGTCACCATCTCCCACCTTGTGTGTAAAAAGGTGCCTGCACCCTCAGAATCCACACTCATTTCCAAAATCACAAAATCCAAGGCATAAAAACGAACCAGAACACCCTCCAGTAGATGACTTGACGTAGCAGTACCTCACAAAGGCCAAGTACTACCACAATGATGCAACAACCAAGGTAGCACAGTAAAACAATGTCACAACAGGATGTGAACCATGTGTGGTACATAACATAGGATGATGCACCATGAACGGATGTGTACTGTCACAGGTCCCGTGTACAGGCGCGGGAGTGTCACGAAACAACCACCCCCACCGTGTCCCAGGTGCCTGCAAGGTCAAACTCACACAGGCCCCTGAGACCCTGGTGGAGAAGGAGGTTCAGGGATATGCAGTCGGGACAGGTGTTGGCACACTGGATAACTGGAATGAGTGGCAGGAGAGGGGAGGAGGAATGACACATGAAAGTAGGGAATGCACGAAAATGTACTACCTGCATGAACACATACACAATCCAAACAAACTTGGACATCATTGTCATGGCCTTCTGTAGTCCAGGCTTAGGAGTGGTACGAACCAACCACCCCCTCTAGGGGTTTGGCGCCTGCAAGTTCGGGGCTTACACAGGCATCCGCAACCCCAGCGGGGAAAGAGGGTTCGGGAACGTTGCTTGGATAGGTACGGGAAGCAGGAACACCGGGTAGAGGGTACAGGGTTCAAAATTGCATAGGATTCCGGGTGATTAGGGGGAAAAAACATACCAAATTGAATTACACATACACCCATGCCTTAGTGCACCCCCCAGCAAGCCTATGCAGAGCAGTTTGAAAGAAAAACAACAAGACACTTAGCTCTGGTTTTGAGTGCTGGCCTCCTACCTGCGCACTCTCAGGTCCGGTTACAGGAGCACTGCAATGCTGCAAAGAGAGCCACAGTCAACAACCTGTACGTGCCAATTACACAAAAACACACCACCAAACATGCCCCATAGCATCAAACTACTCTACAAACAGACAATCTGGTGTAGATGCTTCGTACCCATATATAACATTACCCCTGTGATGGGTCATACACAGTCAATGCAGTAAGTCAGCCGCCGGTGGGTGCGTGGCAAATGGAACACCAATGTGTCACAATTCACACAACATGCAATGTTCCCTGGGTAAGCAGACAGACCCATATAGCAAGCCAGGACTTCAGAGCAAGTTGTGTACCACCATGACCGAAACAAAGTTGGCAGTGCATTTATCATAAAGTACATGGAAATGAAATGCACTGCACCTGAGTATGTCCCTTGCTGTATGTCCCTGTGAGCTGCCCCTTTCCATGTCTCGGAAGGCTACATGGTTGATACAAGTGCCTCGATGGACCTTGGTGTACCGGAGGGTATGTGCCACTGCCCCTGCAGGTCTCCCAGACAACCTTACAATCAACAGCCATCAGTCCAACAACACACATCTGAGCTGCATTGTGTGCTTCAACACCAATATTCGTCCAAGCTCACCCTCAGTGCTGTGACTAAGCCTGCATGTGCAACTCGCCTGGTGCAAGCTTTGCTGTGTTGTGGCCCCCCTGTGCTGCTCACCTTGCCTGGAGTGCCTTGGAACACGTCAGCAGTTCTAGGATGTAGGTCTGCAATCCCTGTGCCTCTGCTTGTGCACACATGTGCATGTGGGCACCAACAAACGTGTCCAGAATTCCGTCGTCCAATGGGCCATGTCTGCTGGCAAAGGTGCTCTGGAGGCTCATCCCCCTGCAGAAAGGGCATGAAACACATGATTAATGCTTCAAAGTCATCTGTGTGTGTCTCTTCAGGCATCTCATTACTTGACCATGTCAGAGAGTCACATCATAAATCACACCATCAGTCCGTCTTTCACATCCAAAGTGTGGAACACTATCTACAGCATGAATTGCAACAAGCACGTATACAGTAAAGATAAGAAACATACTACACAATGCATAGCAATGAATGTACACATTAATCATGAAACACCCCATCTAGCAAAATCTGAACAGTGGACAATAACACCAAAATCATCCCCACTAGGGGTGTAAAAACAAGTCACACAGCACCAGACATGCCACAGATATGACAGTCCAAAGCCCTTGTGTAAATGTTTGTGACACCAAACCATCCTTGCGAGCCCATAGATAAGGGAGGCAGGAGTGGCATATGTGAGTCAAGGACCCCAAGCAGCAAACACATACACAAGACAAGCCTGAAGGGCCCAGCTGGAACAGACAGTGGATGCCTTCAAAAGCCACAAAGCACCGCACCGTCACATGAAAGCACAATAGACAAGCAATTTTAAACTATATTAACTAATTACACTAACTATGGAAAACCTACATTACCTAATTAAACTAACTATCAAACAGAAACTTAACTAACTAAACTAAAAGAAAAATCAAAAATGGCCACATACGACCTGCGGGGGAGGGGAGGCACCCAGGAGGGGGGAGGTACAGGGTGCTGCTCAACATCCACATGCGATGATGCTGAGCCAAAAAAAAAACCTCCATGGGCTCAACACCTGCACAGCCCGACCTACGTGGGAGATAGATGGTCGTCCGAGTCTGGCTCATCCTGGAAAGGAGGACGTGGCACAGTAGCCTGGCCACGCCTAGCCGCAGCTTGCCCCTCGTCGGCAGCAAGTCTGCCGGACGGGTGAGCCTGGTTCTTTGTGGCGATGTGACGTAGGTCTGCATGCAGAACCTCACGTGATACACGTGCTTCCTCTTGCAAGGTAGCACGTGTAACACAGAGTTCCTCCTGCAAGGCCTGGCTGGACAACCGCTGCACCTCCCGGCAAGTCTGTAGCTCAGCCGAGATGGTACGCTCATGCTGTGCAAACCTCTCCTCTGCCTGCTGCCTCTGGGACATCATAAGGACACCCAGAGTGGACCTGAGGGAAACATACTCCTCCCTCAGGGCATCCATGTGCGCCTCTGCATGAGCAGCAATTGCTTGACGCAAAGACGACATTTCAGCCTGGTGTGCCCTGTCTGAGGCCGCCATGCCCAGCCTGAGCGAGCGCGCCGCGGACGTTCCGCCTGCTGCTGGAGAAGCACCTGCCTATCAGGGGGGAGCACAGATCGGGCCACACGCTCCCTGCCGTTCTGAATTGGCAGTCATGTCTTGCTCCCACTCAGTATACTGCGGTTGCGTGCGGCAACCGTGTTGCCGGGCTTCACCCCTGTGGGACCCAAGGACCGGGGGTCCTCGCTGTGTTGGCACCGCCCGCGGCTGCACGACTACATGCCCCCGTCGACGTGATGTCCCAGGCACATCAGTGACTGGTGTGGAGGGTGACCCTGCGTCCCGATCCACCACGGGCGGAGGAACCAAGACTGTCTGATCCCTCAGTGCAGGTGTCGCAGACAGAGGAGTGTCCACATCAGAATCACTCACCCCTGACACATGGACTTGATGCTCATCCAACTCAACATGGACGTCAGAGTCGTCATCAAGGCTGGACTCATAGGCAGCCAGAGACAAAATGGACTATAGCACTTGGTGGTTTTCGTGGCCTACCACCCCACGACCCCCACTAGTGCCGGGTTGATGTAGTGGTAACAACCCTGTGTCTGGCATGACAACACCATCCTCCGCCTCCATTGCGTCATCACCTGAAAAATAGAGAGAAAAAAGGTCACTACACATGTCAGAAGCACACAACACACACACACACCGACAGCAAACGCATCAGGCAGACATGTGATACACAACATATAACCTGGCGTGCATGCTGGGTCAACTTTGAATTGCTTCTGTGATCAGACCTGTTGAAAGGTGGCAGTTTCCATGGAAGTGGGTCTATGCAGTGCAGAAAATGTGTACACCACTCACTACCTACATGTACAAGGACTCCATGGTGTGTGCCAGGAAATGTGAAGGCAGTGCAATGTCAAATTCAGACATCACGTGCATTGTGCATTCAATGTGTACCATATCTAGAAGCCAAGCACCCCTCCACCCCAGTACCAAAGCAGGGATGCCTAGCATGGTATCAAAGGGTGACCATACACCTGTGTATTGACAGGCAGTGTTGACTGGCATCAACAGCTTAATGTGATTCAAGTGACAACACTGCAAATGATGCTGGGACAGTAAGCAGGACACATGATGAAAACTCTGGATTCCGCCCATGTGTGAAGAAGACACAACAACAGTTGGACAGAGTCATTGGCCATTGAACAGGCTGAGGCCTGTGAGCCACACAGATTGTCAGACCCTAAACATGTGTGCAACGCAGGACTGAGCCACAGTTGACATGGGAAGGCTGATGAGATGGCAGGCAATGTATGTAACCAAGGACTTGTATTACAGTGATCATCCAGTCAAGGACACATAGGGGCATGCATGCAATGCACATGGAGCATGAATGGGCACTCATGTCCCTGCGGGACATCTGACCTATGCACAGTACAAGTGAGATACCCTGCATCAAGTACTAATGCGGTACCACACGGCATTTGTTTGGCAGATTCTACGCTGGAAGTTAGCATCTACACAGGACGCATGAACAAGAAAGTACACATTGGCAAGATTGAAGAACACCAGTGCAAAGGTGGAACTGGGGTGCAGAGTGGCGGAGGAGAGGCAAGGGAGCATGCCTACATGGAGTCCCCGCATGCAGGCAGAGGAGACATGCATGACGGAAGCATTGCATTACTTACACATCAGAACCATGTACACGTCACATGTAGCGGCAATCATGCACAACACATCCCACAAGTGAAACACACATGTCCTCAACAAACACGCATCAACACTCACTGGACTGGGCATCAAAGTCCAGCATCTCTCCCACTCCTTCGACCAATTCAGGTGGTATGAACTACGCAACGAGTGACTCATGAGGAGTGAGCTCTTCCTCCTCTGGTGCAGGCCCACCGCCAGTCACCAGAGTCAAGTTGTAATTAGAGGCACGCTTAGCCTTAGTGCTGCGTTTGATGTCATTCCAACGCTTTTTGCACTCTTGCGCCGTGCGCACCTCATGGCCGAATGAACTGACATGTTCCGCAACATGCTTCCAGTGGGTGTCACATTGGGCAGCCGCAGTCTGACTATTGGCACCCACTAGCATGTCACGGCTGTGGCCCCGCACGTAGTCCACGAGGAAGTCCAGTTCCTGCTTGCAGAAAGGCTTCTTCCTCGACGTGCAGGAGGTTGTGGCTGTGTGTGGGTTCCCAGCCTGTGCTGCAGGTGCAACCTTCCTCCTCTTGGACTGTGGCGCAGACCCTGGCTGGCTAATGCCGCCCTGACGAGTATGGCCAGTGGGTTCGGTGGATTGAGCCAAGGGAGTGGCAGGTGGAGGGATGACCAAAGGCCTGACTTGTGTCAGTGGCAGCTGGGTGCCCACTAATGGACCCTGCGCAGCAACATCAGCTGTGGCAGGGTCATTGACCGCAACGGTCCTGGTTGGCAGACTCACAACCGGGGTGCTGTTGGGTGCATCTGCCCCTGCACTTGCCAACACCCGGCTGTTCGGGGCAGCAGATGACATGACTGCCCCAGGGACACGTCTCTTGGTCTGAGCAGCCCGGCCTGCCCCTATGGTTTCCCTCCTGGCCTGTTGGAGATCTACCAAGGGCTCCTCAAGTGCCAACGCAGCCTGCGCTGGCAGACCCTGAGCCTGGGTGGCGGTGTCCACAGCTGCATCTGCAGCTACCCCTACCCTTGGGCCCGTGGCAGTCGATGGAACGGACTGCCGGGTCACACGGGCGCCAGTGCCAGATGCAGAAGCTGCATCCCCCGGAACCACAGGGGGTGGTGGCATGACTGCACCGACACATGGCACAACATTGTGCTCAAGTGGCGCACCCCTGCCTCTTCCCCCTCTGTGGCCGCCCTGGACACCCTGGAGTCCCCCTACTCCCTGGTCACCACGGCCACGTCCCCGACCACGCCCGCCACGAGGAGGACACCCAGCTGAGGTGCCCCTCACCTTTGGTGGCCTCCCAACCATGGCACAGATGTAGTAGTGCCGGCACAGATGGAGTGGTGCCAATGGGAGGTGTACACCACAATTGACCTGGGCAATTGGGGTGAAGGGGGTGGGAAGCATGATGTTAACAGCCCCCCTGCACCTGCAAGGCTGTATGTGACCCCGGTGATGTAGTGACGGGTCACGCAACGCTCAGGCACCCCAAAACTGCAGTAAAACCGTGCACGCAACCCTGCAGCCTACGTGCGTGGATTCAACCTCCCGCAGTACGCGGTGGCACCCAATAACACGAATAACGCGTATGCTTGGGACACGCAGGCTACTATGACATCGAAAATGGGTGCGATACACAGGGGCACCCGCAGTGGGAAAAAGAGCGTGTGCGACTCACCGTCTGACTAGCGCGATGCTGATAAACATGCGTAGCCAATACCCCCGCCAAAAGAAGAGATACGTCCTTGATAGCTGTGAAGTTGTGATGGCGCGCAAAACAACAGGAAGCAGCAACACACGTCGGTCTCCACGAAAGGCACGTACAGCGAACTGCTGGGACCGCTCACCTTTAACCCATGCTGAGGGAAACGCCTGCGCGCGTCACGTCACTTACGCGCATGGGCCCTTTCCTCGTATTACACGTGGACGTGCAGTTTTTCATGCGCGCTGAAAAGCCCATGCACGCCCGCGCGTGTCACGTCACTTACGCGCATGGGCCCTTTCCTCGTATTACACGCGGACGTGCAGTTTTTCACGCGCGCTGAAATGGCCATGCACGCCTGTGCGCGTCACGTCACAGGGGCGCTTGCGCTTGAGGGGCCTTCTGTCCAATGAAATTGCGTATGCGTGCAGACGCGCTTACGCGCTAAGGGCCTTTCCTCGAATTACACGCTGATGTGCAGAATTTTCACGTGCCAAATCACTCTGTATCAAGCTGGCCACGTGTAAGCACACGGAAGACCACGCTCCCAGAGCCCCGAGCACGCTCCCACCTGCCATCTGCTGCTGCCTGACTGCCTGCTGCCCACGTGCCCTGCCATTTGCTGCCTGCACATCAGCCAGTGGTGCTGTTGCTGTGACCACCCCTGCTGGAACCGAAGACTCCCGACTGGGATTCCATCGCTCCACAGCCCAGCCCCAGGACCCAGTTGCCACCCGCTCCTGCCTCTGGGGTTGTCATGTCGGGCACTGCAACATCTGGCACCACTGACAACCCCTGGCCAGAGAGGCAGATGGGCACCAGCTTCAGTGCCAGGGAAGTTGGTGTCCTGGTGGAGCAAGTCCTGGGGCAGTATGATGCCCTCTTCGGAGGTTCCCGCGCCGACAAGGAAGGACGGACTCGGATCTGGACTGACATCGTGACTGCCATCAACGCGGAGGGGGAGGCAGTCCGCGACTTACAACATGTCAAGAAGCGCTGGGAGGACTTCAGGTCCAGGACTCTGAACAAGGCCCGGCGCCTCTCGAAGGCAGCGGATGCTAAGGGGCGCCGGGGCCAGCCACTTGTCGGAAGATCAGATGAGGGTCCTGGAACGCATATCCCCAGCGCTCCACGTCTAGGTCCTTGAGAGGCAGACCCGTCTGGAGTCGAGTGGTAAGTGTACATGCATCATGATTGTGAGCTGTGCGTGTGGTGATGTTTCAGTAGTGTGCAGGTTGCACATCTGTTTGTATGGAGTCGAGTATGGGTGGGGGTGTACAGGGCCATGAGGCTAACACATGCGAGGGCTGTAATGTGTGAGACATGGATGGTGCTTGTGTGTGTAGGCTTGCATGCCAAATGCAGTTGTGTGGGCACACATGTTTGGATGAATGTGTATGTAAGTAGACATGTTCGTGATGTCACGCATGTATGTTGTTTTCAGCTGCGTGTATCAGCACTGAGTACATGTGCATTTGTGTGCATTTGACAAGGGTGCAACAGTGATGCAACATGGATGCATGTGACAGTGGGATGTGGAAGCCTGATTGGCATATGTGACATGGATGCCCATCTGAACACTGCGACACTTGTCAGAGGTGTACACATGCATGCAAGTGTGGTGGTGTGTGTACATGTGTAGTGCACTTCCTGTGTTGCATGTGATGTCTGGCTCAGCTTTGCCTGCTCATGCGGTTGTATGTGTATGGATGGTGCTGGCAGTTGTGATATGGCTGTGGTATGGCTCATGTGTGCGAGTTGAAATGACATGTGTGTTGGGGATTGTGATGGCATGTCTGAGGTTTGCCAATGCCACTCATGTACAATTGTCATGTGTGTATGTGTCCATTGTACAGTGCCCTGATGCCTGTGTTTTATTTCTCCCTGTCTGCAGCGTCAACTGATGAAGAGGGTGGAGAAGGTGCTGTGGAGCACAGCGGCGGGGATCCCACCGCCAGCCGGAGACGCTAGGCCCGGCTCCCCTCCTCCCATGTTGTGATCTCGTCGGGGAGTGAGGAGTCAGGTGCCGCGTCCAAGGCCGCAGCTGCCGGGGGGAGGTCCAAGAGGCGGAGGTTGGAGTTAGACTCCTCGGCAGCAGAAGGGGCAGCTGGGACCCCACAGGGCCCAACGGGGGAAGATGGCACGGAGTCATCCATGTTGGTGGGGGGTTTGGTGGAGGAGGAGGCCATGCAAGCAACAGAGACGGGGTCTGGAGGTGGGGATCCCACTGGTGCTAGTGGTGTAGTGCAGGACCAGGGACAGGAGGCAGCACAGGCCGCCGCGGAGGTGCCTGTGTGCAATCCTGTCCCTAATCCTGTCCCTGCATCATCTTGCACAAGCAGGGATGCCTACGTCCAGACCCGTTTTCAGGCAGGGGATGAGCTAACGACAACTGGCCTTCCTCTGCCTGCGGACGTGGCTATCCGGGTCCGGGTTGAGCCTGTCCTGACTGGTGTGGCGTTGCGTCAACGGGCCATGCGAGGTGACCTGCAGTCTTTTCATGACGAGACTGCACGTCATCTCGAATGGCTCGTTGACCGCGTCGGCCTACTGGGACAGGTCACCCAGGCCGGATTCCTCCGTTTGATGGGGCTTGGTACGACCCCCTCCTCAACTGAACCCCCTATGCGCCAGTCGTCCTCCGTGCCATCTTCCCACCCATCAGTCACCTGGGTGCCCTGTGGAGCTGCCTCTGACGGTGCGGCCAGGCTGGTGGAGGAGGCATCCCTGCCACAGTCGGGAGTCAGACGTCCAGCAGGGGTGGCCACATCAACGACTGCACCCCAGCCGGTGGAGGATGTGCAGGCAGCAGGAGGCAGTGCACTGGCAGAGGCACAGCAGCAGCAGTAACGTGGTGGGAGCCATAAAGGCTCGGGGCTTTCAACATCAGAGGGGCAGGCATCGGCCGGAGGGCAGGAGGACCCAGGACAGAGAGTGTCTTCCGTGTGGCAGCGGTTGGGCCACGCCATAGATGCGGAGCGGCAGCGGGCGGAAGAGGCACGGCTCACAATGGTCAGGGCGGAGAACTCCATGCGGAGGACCCTGAGGCGGGCCGAGTGCCTCGAGGCAATCCGCAGGAGGTTGGATGTGGACACGTCGACAGCCCTGCGGACCCTCTGGGCCATGGAGGAGGGCCGCCTCCGGGACATTGAGCAGGAGTTTGATGATGCCCTGGCCCGGGACATCCAAAAGTGAGCCGTCAGACTAGCCCGCTGCCCTTGTACATAGTTATGTAGTTAGTGTTAGGTTTCCTTTGTTTTAGGATTTTTTTTGGACCTTTTGGACAATGGGCCACATTTTTGTATATAGTTTTTTTTAATTAGTTAGTGTTGTTAGATAGGTTTCATTTCTTTTGTTGGGATAATGGACCCTGGCTTGTTCGTCTGTACATAGTTCACTGTTGGATTTTCTTTTTCTTTCACAAGTTACCCATGGAGCAATGGCTTTCAATTATAATTTTCCATTGGATTTTCTTTTGTGGACTGTGACTTTGGACACCATTCCTTTGGATTATGATTTTTGGTTCCCCTGCACTGCTGGGGGGTGGGGATGGTGGGAGAAATGTGTGGGGGCCTGGTGGAGGCTGCCCCTGCACTGCTGGGGGGTGGGGATGATAGGGGACATGAGTGGGGGCCTGGTGGCAGGTGCCCCACAGTGCTGGGGGGTGGGGGTGCAGGGGAACAAGAGTTGGACATTAATGGGGGCCTGCTGGCAGGTGCCCCACAGTGCTGGGGGGTGGGGGTGCAGGGGAACATGAGTTGGACATGAGTGGGGGCCTGCTGGCAGGTGCCCCACAATGCTGGGGGGTGTGGGTGATAGGGGACATGGGTGGGGGCCTGGTGGAGGCTGCCCCTGCACTGCTGGGGGGTGGGGGTGGTGGGAGACATTGGTGGGGGCCTGGTGGAGGCTGCCCCTGCACTGCTGGGGGATGGGGGTGGTGGGAGACATGAGTGGGGGCCTGGTGGAGGCTGCCCCTGCACTGCTGGGGGGTGGGGGTGGTGGGAGACATGGGTGAGGGCCTGGTGGAGGCTGCCCCTGGTAGCTGGGGGTGGGGTGATAGGGGACATGAGTGGGGGCCTGGTGGAGGCTGCCCCTGCACTGCTGGGGGGTGGGGGTGGTGGGAGACATGGGTGGGGGCCTGGTGGAGGCTGCCCCTGGTGGCTGGGGGTGCAGGGGACATGCGTTGGTGGGCAGTAGTGCAAGTTGACATATGGGTTGGCTGGGGGGCATGGCCATGGTGGATGGGGTGCCTGCAGGAAATGTGAAGGGTAGGCCCCTGTGGTGTGGGCCACCTGCAGGGGCCGTGGAGGGTGTAGAGGGAACACCTGGGAGGACCCACACGTGCAATTCACGTGTGCTGCTCCCCGCGCATCCCTGTAATACACGTACCCTGATGGAATCGTGTGTGATACTTTCCGCGCACCCCTGAAATACACGTACCCTGCTGATGTCGCGTGTGAAAATTCCCGCACACCCCAAAATACACGTAGCCAGGACATTCGCGTGTGGAACTTCCCGCGCACCCCTGATATACATGTACCCTGCTGATATCGCGTGTGAAACTTCCCGCGCACCCCAAGATATACGTAGCCAGGACATTCGCGTGTGGAACTTCCAGCGCACCCCTGGAATACACGTACCCTGCTGATCTTGCGTGTGAAACTTCCTGCGCACCCCGAAATACACGTAGCCAGGACATTCGCGTGTGGAACTTCCAGCGCACCCCTGGAATACACGTACCCTGCTGATATCGCGTGTGAAACTTCCCGCGCACCCCGAAATACACGTAGCCAGGACATTCGCGTGTGGAACTTCCCGCGCACCCCTGATATACATGTACCCTGCTGATATCGCGTGTGAAACTTCCCGCGCACCCTGAAATACACGTAGCCAGGACATTCGCGTGTGGAACTTCCCGCGCACCCCTGATATACATGTACCCTGCTGATATGGCGTGTGAAACTTCCCGCGCACCCCAAGATACACGTAGCCAGGACATTCGCGTGTGGAACTTCCCGCGCACCCCTGGAATACACGTACCCTGCTGATATCGCGTGTGAAACTTCCCGCACACCCTGAAATACACATAGCCAGGACATTTGCGTGTGGAACTTCCCGCGCACCCCTGATATACACGTACCCTGCTGAATTCACATGTGAAACTTCCAGCGCACCCCTGATGTACAGGTACCCTGATGGAATCGCGTGTGGAACTTCAAGCGCACCCCTGAAATACACGTACCCAGCTGAAATGACGTGAGGTACTTCCCGCGCACCCCAGTGATACACGTAGCCCGCTTGCCATGCTGGTACAGGGTTAGCGCAACCCTTTGCGCTGGATTGGGGATTTTGATGGCTTTTCCCTGCGCGAGAGGCGTTCTTGGGGGCGTAACTGGCGCTGCTGCAGGGTCGCTGCGCCACTGTGCGCCACGGCTGGTTTTGGTAGCTGGAATCCATGAATACGCTGTGCGCGGAAATGGGTTTTGGCGCACGCGGCTGGCGCAGAGATTCGCACGCGCACACTGTGCACCAGCCGCGTGTGCCACTTGTGCGCTAAATTCTATGAATTACCCCATAAATGTCCAATTTTGTAAACATTTCTCTCACAAAGTTCAACAAGGCCAGAGTCATGGATACTTTTCCTCCCCATCTTAAGATTGACCACCTCTCCTGCATAGATGTAGTGCTCATATTTTGGAAGTGTGTTCACAACCATTTTTCTCTGGAACACGCTAGTGGAGCACAAGTCATCACCAAGTGCTGTAGGGTTTCAACCTCCTGTCCACAGCAGCGACACAACAAACTTTGTTGCTCCCCTTTTTTAGTTCTCCTCCCTAGGACTTCTCTTGTATGGAGGAGATTTAGACGGAATTTTAGAAAGTGATGCCTTTCTATACTCGAGGGGAATTTGTCCAGATACGGAATCAGGGTACCTCTACAATAATGCTCGTCCATGCCCCGGGTTATAGACGGGAAAGCACTAAGCCTGTCCAAAGTGACTATCCAATCCGAGTCCAAGAGTTTCTTCTTTACCCTGAGCAGATTGTGCATAAGGTTATCAGTGTTTAGGGCTATGTTGTTCATAATTTCTATGCAAGTTGACTGCCATGAGTTTAAAGCCGGGATCTGTTTTCTGGTCAGAGCTTCATTAATGGCCAGAACACCGCTTCTTTCCTGGGGATGCAGTCATTTGCCATAGAGGGTCAGTGATTTCCAGACCATGGAAATATAGAGTGAAGACAAACCCAATTCTTTCCGGACACTTTCAATCGGGATAGATGTTGGTAAACTAAATAATCTTTTCCAAAATAAACCCTCCAACAAATTCCAGACCTCTGGGGCAAGAAAAAAATTTGCCTCGGCGGCATAGGACAGAATAGGCGATACTTTTAATTTGTAAAAATCTATGAGTGGTCGGAGAGAAAAGGAGCAGTAGCGTCGCTTGATTAGAAGTGCTTCAGATGCTAAATTCGTGACTTTACTTCTAAGTCTTTCGACGCCCGGACCATCTTGGATACTGTTGTTTAAAATTATTCCCAAGTAGATCATGGCCGTGACCACTGGTACAGCTTCTCCCGACAGGTACCACCTAAGATTCTTTACGCTGGTAGTTGGACCTAGTCTCAGAATCTTTGATTTCTTCGGGTTTATTCAGAGACCATTTCCTTGTATATACAGCTCTAGTGCATTTAGTTGTCGCTGAAGACCTACTGCAGTCTGATCTAATAGCAGAAGGTCGTCTGCGAACAGCAGCCTTCCCATGGAGGTCGCCGCGATCTTGGGGGGGAAACATCTCACCATTCCGAAGGCTTCCTGCATGTCAGATATGAAAAGACAAAATACTGCCGGGGCCAGCCGACATCCCTGTTTCAGCCCGATCTGGGCCTCCACACTGCTTGAGAGGGTACCCTGTCTGTCCAACCTAACTTTGAGAGTTGTACCATTGTGTAGTGCCTCCAAGCGCTCTCTCAAATTGTTAGGGCAGCCCCATTTCCTCAATTTGTGCCACAGGATACTACGATCGACAGAGTCGACCGCCTGTGCCAAATCTATGGACGCAATATAGATGGTCTTGTATTTTTTTTCCTTCACCAGGCATTTACAGTATGTTAATGATTAGGACATTCAAGGATGTCCCAATGCCCTTACGAAAACCCGATTGCCAAGGGTCTTGATGGTTTCTCATCCGACTCCAATCCTTCCGATGTTTCAGGATCACTGCTGCAAATATTTTGCCCACAACGTCCAAGAGGGCGATCGGTCTGTAGTTCGCAGGCACAGACCTGTCTCCCTTCTTGAAAATCGGCACGACTATGGACGTCGTCCAAGATTGGGGTATCCTTTTTAATCTTTTTATATCATTGAACAAAATCAACATAAATGAGGCCCATTTCTCCGGGTCTTTCTTGAGATTGTCGTTTGTGAGGCCATCCGGCCCAGCGGCCCTGGAAGAGTTTGAGTTGTTGATAAGATCTACAATATCCTGCTTTCCTAATTCAATGTCCCAGGACTCATTAGAGAATAAAGGTTTTTGTGGACCACAGACTTTCCCCGTAGAATAGAGATTCCGTAAATGTGCCTCCCAAACTGTTGATGCTATGGGATTTACAATTTTTGAGTCAGGTGGCGTACTTGTATCGTTGATCAGTTTCCAAATGCCAGTGATATTTTTAGTAGTTATCAGTTTTAACATCTTCTCGTTGTATTGTTGCACTAGCTGGTATTTGTGTTGCAAGAGCCAGTTTCTATAGTTGTTTCTACATTTTTTATACAGGAGTAGATCGACTGGTGCATTGGTTTTTACATAACACCTCCTGGCTTTCCATACAGCTTTTTTTTTGGCAGCTACTTGGTGATCATAGGTGTGCCGGGTAATTTGATGACTTCCCTTGGCTGCCACCTTTGTACGGAAGATCTTTAATACATCGGTATATTCAATGACATTCGCACATTGGTCCTGATCATTAGATTTTAACTTAATTAAGGAGTCCAAAGCCAGGCCCATCTCTTTTCTCCCCATACAGAGTCTGTTTCCCCCCGGGACTAACTCAAGAATGTGGTTTGGTGAATGATGGGCAGGTATAGTAGGCAGCTTGTCCCAGGCCTCACTTTCGGGTTCCAGAATGTTATGGTCACTCTGTGTCGTAGGGATCACTTTCAACTATATTAGTTTCCCGATAAGGTTCTCTGTTACGAAAATATAGTCCAGCGTGCTAGTTTGATTAGCACGTTTCCAAGTTGAGGCAGCCGGTTGGTCACCCCGCAGATTTCCATTTACCATGTGAATGTTCCTAGATGTAAGTTCTTTCTCGAGGTTCACTGATCTAATTATGTTTTTTGTGGCAGACAGAGGCAAGAAATCGATTTTACTATGCATTTTATCGTAACATTCCATATTGAAATCTCCACAGAGTAGGATCTCCAGTTTCGGGCACTCAATCCTGGCGTCATCTATGACTTTCAGGAGCACTTCCATAAATCTATTCTCTTGACTTGCTGTTGGTCCCCAGTACACGTTTCATATGAGCAACTGCCACTCTTGGACGTGAATTGAGGGTTTTGTCGAAAATAGAATTGTGGTAAGCTGAATCCAAGGGTTCATGTTTATTGAAGAGAACACTTTTAAGCCACTTGTGCGCTTTATCCCTAATAAGAGACCTGCTGGATTTAAGAATAGTTCAAACCCATCCAAAAGTGGAAGATCACACAGCCAAGTTTCCTGCAGGCAAAAAAGGTCGTAGGTTGTTAAGTCTACTGCTAGATTTCCAAGCAGATACAAATAGCCACTTGTGTTCCAACTCATGATTTTTATCCCTTTTAGCGAGGAACTGTGTTGGACACTCCGGGGGGACTGATGGCATTATGATTTGGCTGCTAAAAATCTGGCCAACCAACTCCAATCCTCTAGGCTATTCTCAGAGTTTGGCCCAGATTTATCCAAGTGAGTGCGCACATAATCTCCTCTGCCATCGACCTCTGGAACGTCCCTGGCCGTCTGCACCACTTGCACAACCTGGCCCTTTTTGGACACTGTTGATGACTTTAGGGAACTTCTTAACAGGTATTTCAAGTCTTCAGGACCTTCGGACTGTGTACTGTTCCCCTCCTCCAACTCCTTGAGCACAAACCCACATAGATTGAGTTTCAAGCCCAGCTCTAGGAGTGAGAGTTTGGTATTCCGATCCCCTATGTGGAGAATCACACTATCATGACGCTGTTCATTATGAAATTCAATCCAATCTATATCCCTTGATTTTAATTGGTCCGAGGAATCCAGGGAATGAAGAAGTCCCATAACATTGGCCCGGTTCATAGTCAGGTTGTCTTCGTAACCTAATGTTCTTTCCAGTAGCACTCTATAGTGTGCTAAGGCGTTTGTTACCTCAGGCCCTTTATTGGGATTTTGATTTGTAGGCCCAGGTGCTGACTTACTCTCTGTTTTTTCGGCCCATGACACTGTTCTTCTAATTCCTTTTGGCAAATCAATGAGGGGTCTGTTATTTTTACTATTTTCTGTACATTTCTGGACCAGTGAGTTCCTCCTGCTTTCCAGTGTTCCGTAATCCGATGGACTAGGGATGGAAGGAACCATCCTGGTCTTGTTCCGGAGAACGGACCTGGTCATCCCCCAAGGAATGCAATCTGGGTTTCCACATGTTGTTCTTGACAGAATCCGCTGTCGGTGCGGTCAACTTGACCGATGAGGGTTTTTTGGGTACAGCTTGCTGGTCCCCCCAATCTTTAAACTTGCGATTGGCCACCATCCTCTTTTGGTCAGCACATTTGCTCGTGCTAATTACTTGGGGATCATCTTCATCAGTACCACTTTCAGTTTCTGATGAATTTGTTCCCGACTTTTCATCCCATGAGTTGTTCATATCCGAATAAACAGATACATCCATGAGAGAATTATCCACACTTTCATTTTCCCTCTCGTTGTCCAAAGGGCGGCTGATCTCATCTGAGTGCACATTTGGAGAGTAGGCGGTGGCTTGACCTAATTTCTTTGAACTTCTGTTGTGAATCAGCGAATTAGTAGGTAGTACCAGGTTCCTAGGTAGAGTTAATCCGGTAACTATTCTGGCACGAGTTGAAACTTTCCGAGGATTTGAAGGCCCCAGGCTTAAGGGTTTTTTCAGCAGTGTAGTAGTTTTCCCATAGTTTCTTTCTCCTTTCTTGTTAACTTGAAGTTTTCCTTCGTCTAAAGGAGATAGGCCTGTTTTAGGTTTCCTAAAAAGGTCGAACAATTTAACATTGTTGTTTAGAGCAGGTACTTCAAAGGAGTCAGGTATAACATATGGCGAGGTGTTTGATGCCATAGAAATCATTAAACTACCATCTTTGAGTGTAGGACCCCCCTCCTTCACTGTGGGGGCAATCACCCAGGGAGTGTGGTCAGTGTTAGTGGATGTGTCCATATATTTTAGTGGGTAGATAGCTTTGTCTGTACTCTTAGCAGGCAACAAGGCCTGGGGGTTCAAGGTCTTAACCGGGCTCACCAAGTCAGTTGTAGTCCCCCTGTCCATAAGCTTAGCCTTTCAGATCTCCTTGTTTCTTTTTCTTTTATAATCGGCTCAATAATGCTTTTTAAGATTTGAGCCGTCTGCTCAGCGTTTTTGTCAAGTTTAGACAGAATTGCTGAAAAAAACCTTCTACAAAAATCATTTTAGAATACAACATAGCGATTGTAGTCGTGTGATCCCGGAGCTGGTCGTTCTGCGTCACTATGAGTTTCATAAAGGGGGCCATTATGAGTGCAAAAGTTGTTATCATTTCGGGATCAATATGGGGGTCCTTTTTGGTAGTTCCTCCACTTGAGTGGTTACCAGAACGGACAAAAGGTCCTCATCCGAGGGTGAAGGTTGCCTTCTTAATCGTTTGCTGGGAAACGGAGCTTCCTGAGGAAAGACTCCTTTATGGCATCTTTGAGAATGGCCCCCAGTTTGAATTGAGTCTGCAGAAGAGAATGTCCCCCCCTTTGTGTATGATGTCACGCCCTTACGCTCAGGAGCTGTAATATAAGACCCCCTGTGATCCGTTTGATGAGACAATGGCCGCAACAAGGAGCGATCAGAACGATCTCCTTGGGGGGTCTCCTTGTGCTGGTGTGCCCTGCGGGGGTCAGAATACAATTGGCTGTTCAGTACTGAGATCCCAAAAGGTTTCCAGCCTTTATCGTACCTTCACATGTGTGGCTGGCAAACCTTAGACCCATTGTCCGTACCAAAGACAAAGAGTTCCGCATCCAAAGAGGTGCTTGTCTTTGGTAAACCTGTTAAATCGTCGTGAGCCAAACCAAAGTCCTTTGGCGGGGGGAGAGAAAAGCTTTACAAAGGTAATTTAAAGGGAGCCTCCCATGGTGTTTCCTTGGGGGGGCTGTCCTGTTGACAATTCCTTACCAGGTCCCATGTCTTCGGTAGCCACCACTCTAATAGGTGACAAAGATATGCCGATTTCTATGGGAACCTCCAGGAGTTGTAGAGGTTGTAGGGGTTGTAAGAGATGCAATTGAAGACCATCTCCTTCCCCTGGGCACGAACCTTCCACCTTCCCCTCTGCCAGTACCGCTTTGGATTGCAGAATGTTCTCGTGGGAAACAGTTTTACAAGTGATGGCCACTTCTGGGTAAAGTTTACAAACTAACCTGTGAGGAGAAGCTTTTGGAGCCGGAGAACCCACCATTGCAAACCGTTTGTCCAGGCCAGCAAGACTAGCTGAGGTTTCAAACCTCGCTATTAAAGTAAGCCACAAGTCTTTCGGTGGAAGTGGGGCAGATAAACCTGTGTCGTGGCCTCAATGCCTGTAATGTAAAGCAAGGGAATTAACACGCATTCATGTGTTTCGAAGACTTACCTTCCAACCTTCGTGCCTTGCTGCCGTAGACTGCCAGAGGCTGCACTTAGCTGCACTTCACGTCGCTTCGTGAAGAAGGCCAGTTTAAGAGCAGTAGAGTCACCGAAGGAAGGCGGAGCGCCCGCTCAATGCCAGTTTTCTTAAAGCAACAGGGTGACTATTACTGGCAATGAGATCCTTGACATGCTGCTTCACCCAGTAGCCTTGTTCTCGTTGTAGAAGAGAAAGCATTCTTTTAATACAGCGTGAGTCCAACAAATAGCACGGGGGAGACTGCCAGAGACTGCACTTAGCCGCACTTGGAGGAATCATTGTCCTGTTCGGCACTTAGCAATTTGGAATTCATTAAGGCCGAAAGTGTTGTCAAGTCTTTTAGGTTTTCATTAATGTGCTCATACATTTTGAGCATTGGTGCAATTGATATAGTCAACAAGGACATTAAATATGGCCTACGGTCTTGCAACACATCCTTAAGGACCTCCTGAGCACTGACATCCTTCAAAGTATGTTTTTTATTGGCTTTAGAATGCAGTCTTCTTATCTTTGGAAAGTCACGTTCCATAAAGGAGGATTCTGATGATGTTTCATCAGTCGAGGAATCTGAGCTCTTCTTCCCTTAATCACCCGCTTCTACAGTCTCATTTTTAGAGTCGGTTTGAAGGTTCTCCTACAGCTTGTGTTAGAGCTTGGGCTCCCGACTTTTTTTCGAGGGTTAGTTCTTTTCTGTGAGCAATGGATCGGTGTAGATGGATTGAAATCCAACCGTCTTCTTTTTTTTGCTCCTACTGGCCTTTGACTACCAGATATAGCCACACTTGAGGTAGCATCATTTGGGATAGTAGTGGCATGTGGCTCATCAAAAGATGCCTGATTGCCAGATGGGGTGTTGTTGCTTAAAGTTTTAGAGTTTAGAGCTCCATTCATTTGTGTTAGATCTTGCAGAAGCTTATTGACTACTGCCAACGAATTACGCCTCTCGCTTGGACTAGGGCTTTTTTCACAGGGCTCAAAAGTTTTTAGTTGTTCAGAGGATTAAAAGTTGTCGAAATTATCAACCGCCGGCTCCTTATCTTTAGTCACCCCCGACTCACTGAAGGACTTCTCACCTTCCACAACAATGTCCATATTCACTGTTTGATGAGGATCTTGATTATTACACAGCTCAGTGCTCTTCATTGTTTTATAGCCCACGGGGATATCAGATTTATTACTTTTGGGGGCAAAGAGCTCCCTCTAGCCTCCCCCATTTCCCGGTTGAGAGGGACTAATGACATGGATAACCCATGAGTTCTGAGCAGTGGTTGAACAACTTGGGCAGCTTCATCAGCACAGTCAGCTCTTTCAATCCATGCACCAGTACTTTCCGATGTAAGGCGCTGCATTTTACAGTCAAGCTGACTGCAATGCTGCAGTACGACCGGTTCATATTGTTGCATCACTCTCCATGCCAAGACGCACAGAGAAGGAATCACGGCCCTCCCCTGTACAGCCTTTAGTTCATTCATGCTTGGAAGGTTTAGGTCCTTTAGTATCAACCCACTTTGCATCATGGGATACAGTAATGGCCAGTCAGCAAGGGGTGTTCTGTCCAAGGGGAGGTGACTCTGCGGGACTTGCAACAACGGAGCAGATGGTGCTAGGGAACAAGCTCTCGCGGTGACGGCACTCTTCCGCCCACTTTGTGAAGCCGAAGCTGCAAGCGCTACGTTATCAGGATCAATTGCGCACAGGCAGTGCTTCATTTCGCTTGCTGGGCTCGCCGCGCTTATGGCGCATACGACAAAACACAGTGTATTGCCAGATTTCCTTACTTGGTTTCTGCTGGATGCAGATTCGATCCAGCTCATTAAAGAGACAGGCTTACAGGGTCCTCCTTCAACACCACGCCGTAACTGCAGTCAGGTCAGGGGCTGGTGCTGCTTCCAACCCAATTCCTTGTCACGTTCCATGCTGTGTAGTGTAAAGGCTCACTCCCTGACTTACACTTATCCCCAGGTCCTTTGAGCAAACCCTGTGTCACCTCAGTCCGTAACCAAAGACTAACAACCAGATGTCACCATTGGTCCTACCACATGAACACAGACAGCAGGGATAACTCTACCAATGGTATTAAGAACATTACTTGTACCATAGCTGCCGCACCAACGACTGAGGCACTCCCAGTCAACACCCCCAACCACCAAGCTAAATTCAAAGGTGCGCTCATTAACGCCCGCTCTGTCCCTGCTCATGCACTAGACATCGCAGACTTCATTGTGACTGAAAACCTTGACTTTCTAGCAATCACTGAAACCTGGTTACACGCGGCATCAGGTCCTGCCTTCACCCTCGCCATCCCCGACAGTTACTCTATCATTAGGTGTGATAGGGACACCAACCAAACTAAGGGGGGTGGACTAGCATTCATATTCAAGAGTTCTCTTAATCTGAGAGCTGTCAACACCCACCAGTTGCCTTCCTCTGAATTACTCTCAATTAAAATCCCAACCTCACCTAATCATACCGCTTCAGTGCATCTCATCTACAGGCCACCTGGCCCCACCTCTACATTCATTGAGGATATGTCATCCATCCTAGCATCTAGCACGAAGCCTAAATCCCAAATCATTATACTTGGAGACCTTAATTTAGGTTACTTGGACACCAATGACTCCAAAGCCTGTGACTTAGCCAGTGTCCTTTCCGACTTTGGCTTCACCCAACATGTCAATGAACCTACCCACATCAAGGGATGCACATTGGACTGGGTTTCCGACATGAACTGTGCATTAAACATAATCTCAGTGTCACCTTGCGCTTGGTCCGACCATCATAAAATAACATTCTCCATTAATTCTTGTCCACCCATTGACAAGCCCGGCACCGCGCCACCTACCTATACTCGTAACAAGAAGGACATCACTACTGAGAAGCTACTCCCACTCATCCTCCCGCTTCTAAACCCGGTCTCCTCCACCTGTGATGACCCTACCGTCCTGGTGGACACATACAACCGAGCTATGTGAAAAGCCCTTGACTCCATTGCCCCTATTAAACAGCGCAAAGAAAAACAGCGTAACCACCTTAATTCGTGGTTTACCCCACACTTGCGTGAACTCCGCAAAGACAAGCGAAAAACTGAGTCTCTCTGGAGAAGCTCACCCACACCTGCAAATAAAATTAACCTCTTATCCATCACCCTTACGCACAAGGAAGCCATACTTGCGGCTAAAAAAGAAGTCTACAACAACAGGATCACACAAGCGCAATCCAACACTAAGGAACTCTTAAAATCCTCAAGGAATTGGAGTCCCCAGTTGCCCCCCTTGACACATGTACCCCCAACTCAGATTGGTGCGCCAACATACAAAAAGCACTACTAAATAAAATCACCACACTCCAAGCTAAAATCAATACCAAAAAAACCCATCTCTTGGACTCAGCAGGTAATACCCAATCCTACAACACACCATCCTCTAAACATTCCTTCAAACCTTTTAGCTTCTCACCACTCACCATTAAGGAAGTGGAAAATATCATCATGAAGTTAAAACCATCCAATTGTCAAGGTGACTCCTGCCCAGCAACAATTGTAAAGGAATCAGCGCCCGACCTTGCTCCTTTCATCACCTCCTTTATTAACTCCTCCTTTAAATCTGGCATAGTACCAAACAACCTCAAGGATGCTTGGGTAATCCCTTTAATCAAAAAACCTAATTTAGACCCTAGCAACCCGACCAACTACAGGCCTATCACCACTGTGCCTTACCTTCTTAAAATCCTGGACCGTGCTGCCTATCTCCAAATTCAAGATTATCTTGACACCAACAACTTATTAGGACTCAGGCAATCTGGCTTCCGTCCTAGACACGGCACAGAGACTGCCCTGATAGATCTAAAAACTCAAATTGAGGATCTGAAAGACAAGGGCAAACAAGCGCTCCTACTCTTACTGGATCTCTCTGCGGCCTTCGATTTGGTGGATCACCAAATCCTCTGCCAACACTTCAAAACTGCCGCCCACTTCTCTGACTCAGCTACCGCCTGGATTAGCTCATTCCTTGCGAACAGATCCATGAGAGTCTTTTCACCTCTTGCCGCCGCTGACCCAGCTCACGTCCCTTGCGGAGTCCCACAAGGCTTGTGCGTATCACCTACGCTTTATAATGTGTTTACTAAACCTCTCTTTGATATTCTTGACCATCTGGGTGTCACCTACACAAATTATGCGGACGACACCCAGATGCTCATCCCTATCACTGGTGATTACGTAACCGACGTCAAAGCACTCAATGCAGTCTACTCTGTCATCCAGGCGTGTATGGCACACCACGGGCTCTGCCTAAACGATGAGAAAACTGAGTTACTCATCCTAGGCTCTCAGTCCAAACTTTCAAAACTTGACAAGAAATATGAGGCCTTCAACATTGATGGCAACATCATCAAGGTCACCAATGTCACTAAAACCCTTGGAATTTACCTGGATTCCACCCTCTCTCTCAACAGACAAACCAATGCAGTAGTCTCAGCATCGGCGTATACATGTAAACTAATCACAGCCTGCCGTCCCTTCTTAACAACCGACAATTGCTTGATCCTCGCCAGAACCCTCATCTTATCAAAAATCGACTATTGCAACGCCCTTTATCTCGGAACGAGCCAAAGAAACATCGATAAACTTCAGCTAACTCAGAATAACGCCATCAGGGCCGCGCTCAACATACCCAGGCGTGCCCACATTTCATCCGCCAGACGTAACATCCACTGGCTTCCCATCTCACAGCGTATCGCCTTCAAAACACTTGTTTTAAGCCACAAAGCTCAGAACAATGCAGCACCGGCCTATCTGTCAGCGCACTTCACTCAACACACAGCATCCAGACCTCTTAGATCTGCACAAGAGCACACACTCAACATTCCCAGTTTCAAGCTCCAGACTGCTAGAGGCTCGAGTTTCCCAGTCCTGGCGGCGAAGCTCTGGAACTCCCTACCGAATGATCTTAGGAATGTCCCATCCCACCAATCCTCCAAAAACAGAACTAAATAATGGCTCTATGAGCAATACGATGTTCTGGACACCCCTCTGTAACTCTTGCTGCCTGCTGCGCCTGCTTGATCACCTTTATATATATCTGACCGATGTAAATTGTATGTATATTTTTGATGTACTTTTGTATATATAGTCTGTAATACCTGTATATATTTCCTGTAATCTGCAACTGCCTTCTGTAACACTTTCTGTAACTACCTTTCCAAACATGCGCCCTGATGCCCGTGGGCACGCTGCGCAATACAAATAAACAAAATACAAATACAAATACACATGCAAATCCCAAAAATATAAGACACCCCAATGGGGAATGAGACCAAGAGAATAGGTTGCAAGGTTTACTGGCTTTATATAAAGTTGGCATCCAGAGAACTCTGCTGCCTCAAGAGCACTCTGACGAACATTACAATTACCTGACAATATAAAGTAAAACAGTGTCATAGATGACGCAGCTAACATAGAGTACTAGACCAGTGCAGGATTGGATAGGCAATATAGATACATATGTCCGCGTAGGCGCTGTTTCGTCCATATTGGTGGCCCAGTTGGCGGGAGGGTGAACATCACGTGGTCCAGCTGCCAGCGTCCAGGAGAGGTGAGAGTTAGGGCACAGTGAGATATGGCAGACACTAACTAAGCTAGCATGAAAACCTACCACTAGACACACGATAACCAATGATCATTAGTATACCTTTGAGTAAATCTTGGTAAACCTCTAAATTGCATGCATATAATCATAACATCATTCATTAGGACGTATATGGGGTACCGGGCTTAGGGGTCTTGTTTGGCGGGATAATCTTGGTTATGGGGCGGGCCTGGGCTCATCAAAGCAGTCATGGGGCACATTGACATTTGTTAGTTCTAGGGTACAATATATGGTGACAGAGGTCTGGATTTAGTAGGGGGCACTCTGGGGTGGGCTGCATAGCAGGGTCACACTTCTGGTACATCAGGAGAATACCTTAGGAGGGCACAGGGTTATAGTGGCTGTAATTTTCCAACAGTGGGGGCAAGAGGGCACTGACGGGTTTGTGGAGATGGATGAGCTACAAGGCAGGATTCAGGCCGGTTCACACACAGGACAGTGATCTCAGAGGAAAAGTGAGCTGCTATATTTGTATATTTGTTTCAATTATCCCCGACGTATCCGTGAGAAAGGGCTTTCAGACAGAGTGAGAAAAGATGGGGGCTATGAGCGCGGTGTGCGCGGCGCTGCAGAGGGGAGAGAAGCCTTCTCGTATTATTGAAGTGAGGCCTTGTCCAAAGATGGAATCGAGGCCACACAAAATGTAGTCCAAGTGTCCCCCGTAATAGCCCCGTTTGGTGCTAATGTTAGTATACAGGCAATGGAGGCATCCCCCGCTATTGCACAAGCAAGTGGTCCACATTGTGCTGAAGGTGTGAGGGGGCCCAAACGACCTCTCACTCCCACACAATAGGGGGGTGCGACTCAAGCCTCGCAAGCCTCCAGAGACTCACGAGACTCTGCACCAACTCCGCCCTGCTCCGCGGTCTGCAGGGGTCTTTATGCTACTACTCCTCCTCCCAGTAGCAATGGAAATGAAAAGTGGACTGGCACACAGTCTGGACGCACAATAGAACACGATGCTCAGAGACTCACGAGACTCTGCACTGACTCTGCGCCACTCCTCGGTCTGCAGGTGTCTTTATGCTACTACTACTCCTCCCAGTAGCAATGGAAATGAAAAGTGGACTGGCACACAGTCTGGACGCACAATAGAACACAGTGCCTCAGAGACTCACGAGACTCTGCACCGACTCTGCGCTGCTGGGCGGTCTGCAGGGGTCTTTATGCTACTACTCCTCCTCCCAGTAGCAATGGAAATGAAAAGTGGACTGGCGCACACTGTCTGGATGCACAATAGAACACGGTGCCTCAGAGACTCACAAGACTCTGCACCGACTCCGCCAAAAGTAGAAAGAAAATTGCTTTGAGTGAAATGGCAGGGGGCATGTTGTGGTTTTTCTGGATACTCAGAAGCGATGGCTGCCCTGGAAAATATATAAATCCTGGACTGTACTGGCTGACATCAAAGCAGCTCAGATGTGGGGTGTGTGAACATCCAGCCCTTTTGTGTAATAGTAAATATCTAGCTTCCCGACCAGGCCCTCCGACAGGTGGTATTATGATACATTTCGGGCTTGTCCCTAGCTTCAAATTCTACTTTCGCCAAAATTCATGCAGCAAAGAAAACTTATCACGAGGTCCTTTGATCAGAGAAGACAAACATCATTGCTACCGAAAATAAGAAGCCAAACAATCGGCATTGACCATGCATGACAACTCATGCATGTACTTTCTGTTTAGAAGACATAACAATATTATTTTGCACATGGCAGGCATGCTAGAGGTGTTCTTTAGTATAATCCTTGTGGTGCACAGTGCGCACACTTACTTTATTACTGCCCTAGTTGTACTACATGGAAGAGCTTTGTTAATGATCAGACCACTCATGTTGTAATACTGGGCCTGGAAGTGCAAGTAATTGAGGTAGGCCTGCATAAGGGAACACACTCTTTCCAAATTGAGCTTGTCACCTGAGAGGACAACCACTGAAAATATCATAAAGATTGGCACAGGCAGGAAAGATGATTCCATTAGTGTCTCCGATTTAGGGGGTCATTCCGAGTAGGGCGGTAAGGGTTAACGGTCACCGGTAACGAGACCGGTGCCGTTAAACCCTTACCGCCCTATTCCGAGTTCCCTTTGCGGGTTAGTACTTAACGCCTGCTTTTTGCAGGCGTTAAAAAACCAACCCGCAAAGGGACCTAGGAGCTAATTACAGCACCGTAATTTACGGTGCCGTAATTAGCGCCTTCCCCATTCCCATTGAGCCCTATGGGCCAAAAACGGGAATGGGGAAGGGCCCATGGTGAATGGGGAATTACCGCCCCCGCCAACCTTGGAATGGGGCGGTAATTCCGCCATTCACCATGGCAGAGTCGGAAAGATAACGCCTCAACCAAGGCGCTAATAGCGCCTTGGTTAACGCCAGGGTCGGAATGAGGCCCTTAGACTTTAAGGGCCTGATTTACACAAATGTTTTCAATGGAGCTTTCCCATATTGAAATATTTGTGTAAATCAGGCCCTGAGTCAGAAAACACAGCGCTAAACACTCATGTGATGACCACAAGAAGCAACAGGGCTTCAAGTTTACCTTGAATCCCAGATTCAGCTCACAAGGTGCAAGCTAAGGAGTTGTTTTGATCTAATACTGTATTCTCATAAAATACGCTGTTTTCCGAATTTTCAAAGGAGAAATGCACATATCCTGCAGGCCCTAAAGTAGCGCAATGATGCGTGGCCTGCACAGATACATTATCTGCATAGCCACAGACTGCCAGGCATAGCCACAGACTGCCAGCAACCCCAGTTCAGCATGAAAGTTCTAATAGCATGTCATGCTGAAACATACGTCTTCCTCTGACAATGCGGTTCACAAGTGTGTTCATCCCACTGCTTTCCTGAGAGAAAACAAATCCACAAAGGAGTCAGAAACACTCTTCCGGAGATTGCCAATTCCCCTGCACCTGCTTCAAATACGCGAAAGGAATGCATGGACAATCCACTCATTTAAAGACGCGCCATGTTTGTGTGTGTTGAATATGTAAAGGTGTAGACTGCCTCCACCCCCCACTAATGGCAGATTTGAATAATTGTGCATAGGGACAAGGGGAAGTGGGGATCTTTTCATCGTCCCTTCGCCAATAAGATGCTTCCTTTTTCATGCCAGTGAAGCAAATGGGCCATTCCAATATTGTCCATTTTACATCAAGAAATGCCATGGCTGGGCAGGCAGCGTCACATCTCAGAAGAGAAGACATCTCAGAAGAGAGCGTCTCTTCGTGCTAGCAGTCTTTGTCTTTCGGTAAATGAGTCCTGACAGTTAGCAACATTATGAAAGGTTCATAATAAGACAAAGTGCTCGGTCCAGATGTACAATATCAGCAGCCACCAAACTCCGCCTCAAGAGAACAATAAGGAAAAGTGCTAAGCACATAATGAGCACAGCGAGGCGCAGCTGGCATTTCTATATTCACTCATTGGGCATAAATATTGTCATCCATGCCACCTGCTAACGAGGAGAGGAGGCGCGTGGTGTAGTGCCAACTCAGCACCACAACTCTGCGAAAGCAGAAGGGGGAGGGTTTATTAACTCTTAAAGCAGATGGAAAAGCAGAGAGACCAAGGCTTGGAGATGGATAGCAAACAACAGTGATCAGAAGGTTGCCTCGAATTTTAGGCAACCATGTTGGAATCTCTGGGCGAATAATTCGGGAGTGTGTCAAGTAAAGCTGCAGCGCCACATGTCAGTGACCAGCAGGATATGCTTGTGGATATAGCTCATAAGATACACGGGGCTAATGTTCCGTAGAGCGTGGCGATAATGAATGGAGTAAAGACCTTGAGTATGACTTTCACTCCTTCCATCAGCATCGCAGCTTATTTTCAAGCCTTTGTATGGCTTAGAGGAGGCGCGGAGCTCAACATGCGTTTCTGCCACCTCCTTTCTCTACGTCATACAAATGTTCCAGCATTTGCACCCGGCATGGATTTTCATGCCGGGGCAAATGCTGGAGATCCCTATGGGGTCCGCCTGCTTTATGCACCAGCATAAAGTATGTTGGACCCCACAGAGATCCATCGTAAAAACACTTCCTGCCATTGTGTGTACAATTATAAATAAACGCTCCCCGACAAGCGATTTAATTGTATTTGTGAACAGTGCTTACCATGCACGCACTATTGAAATGTAACCCCCTTCCCCCTACATGCAAGGCAGCGTTTACTCACTTTGCACTACCGAGGTCAAATGTGAAGGGCAAAAGGCGGCGTATGCGCTTGTATACCGGCTTTTGCTATTTACATTTGCACCCCGAAGTGCAAATGATGAAAATTTGGTGGCGGGGAGCCGCCTACGTAAAAGTGTTAATGTAACGGCGCCCTGCTGCCAAATTACGTTCAGGAGCAAAATGAGCTCTACTGGGCCTCATTTTCAAGTTCCCTGTATATTACACAGAGGGGACCCGCTACATATAAACATTTCCATAGGCAGTACCCCTCCACGTAATTTTCAACATTTGCATGGCAGAGTGCAAAAGTAAAGGGCAAAAAGCCAGCGTACATGCTTGCATGCCATCCTTTTGCACTCTGCCGTGCAAACTGATTAAACGCTGCCTGCCATGTACGTATGGCAGGCAGCATTTGCAATGGAATCCACCTGCGTTTCAAAAAGCAAGCAGTTTCCATAGACATCCACAGCATGGCCCCAGCATGAAAATACATGCTGGTGCAAATGCGTGGACTAATTGTCAGGCGGAGACGAAGGACGAGAAGTGATCGTAAATTACGATCCATGCCTCATCTCCACCATATACATTGGTGAAAATAAGCCAAGAAGTAAATCTCCTGCAAACAAGTCTTATGAGTGACTTTTACGCATTTTATCTACTTTATAGCTCATTGAAGTTTGCCTGACTTATTCACAAGCCCCAGTAGGCCTGATTAATTCAGATTGTATTGTGATTAAGAAACTGTCTGCATTTAAAAATATACCCAATGTACCAGTGTTTATAGCCACACAGGCAGCTTGAGACTCTGTCCTGGTCAAATTCAAACTAGTAATTGTACAATTCCTCCTGCAAGACACACGCCTTGCATCCTCTGCACACTGCGATCACTGAATGAATGCGTTCCTCTGCACAAGTATCCTCAATAATCTTTTCACGTAATCGTTTCCTGAATCCACTGTGCTTGGCATATTAGATCTGAATCAAACATGTTTGGCGCTGGGATTAAGTTGGCCCTTGGAGAAGTAGCAGCAAGGACATGGAAAGTACATAGGGCCTCATTACAAGTTTATCGGTCCAGTAACAACAGTGCCAGTAAGCTACCGGCATCGTGCTTACCGGAGCCGGCAAACAACGAGTTCTGCAAGCGGGTGCTTTTATGCCCACCAGGTCTGACCTAGCAGGCAGACCGGCACCCGCTCGCAGAACTCGACTGATGCACCGGCACCATTCATTAAATCTGCCGGTGCATCCGTCCTCCCCATTTCCATTGAGTCCAATGGGACTCAAATGGGAATGGCGAGTAATAATTACCAGCTCCCGGCAATCGGGATTTATCGGGTCCACCGGGGTCGTAATGCCCCAGTAAGTCCCCATTGCTGGGTGCTGGTAAATTCATGTATTTACCGACACGGCTACCACCAGGATCATACTGACACCCATAGACCTAGGCAGAAACAAATTGTGAGGTATTCTAGGTGCAGGAACCAAAAACTCCTTACCAGCGATTTCATCGTACATAATGTGGAAAAGGGGGCGTCATAAAATGTGAAACATTTAGTTAGCCATCTTTTGCTTTTTCAGGATACAAGGGGAAAGAAAAATGCTCTCCAAACACCTGAGAAGAAAGAATTGACGAAGACAAAATTGAATCGGCATGCTCAATTGGTTGTGTGCATGATGATTTAGTGCATTGAAGCGGTGCATGTGCAGGAGGTGAGCAGTGCATGTTGGAGGAGGGACTGGTGCAGATCATCTGTTTCAGCCTCTTCACTCATTCCTCTATCCTTGGTCTACCAAGTTGGAAAGTCTGTGCAGGGGAATATGCAGTGCCTCATGAGTGTTTCAAATTATAATTGTCTGGGAGATAGCTCAGGGACAGCGTGCTTGCCTTGGAAGCAAGATGCTGCTGAGCAACAGAGGTTTGATTCCCGGGTGCACAAGCACGACGATGCTGAGTAGCACAGGTTCGATTACCGTGTGCGTCCTTCAAAACCTCCGAGTATTAACGATATAAATAACCAATTAATATGGATATTATATGTGCTGTGATGAGTCCTAGAAGGCCCATCACTGCTAATGAAGCCACTGACACTACATGAGTTGGGGGTTGACTGTGGAACAGCGGCCAATCATACTTCGGTGTCAGGATGGCTCCTTCAACACCTTGGTATGGTTGAGTGTGTTGACAGCTGGTGTCTTTCACCTACCATCAACCTTCCAGTTTAGCAAGACAAGGAACAGAGATGCAAGGCTCAACCTGGAATCTGTTCTTCAGTTCATTTGTCCATTGGGATCTCATTCTCATTGATGACCCGTTTCCACATAAGACATTTTTAGGCTATTACGTTTTATTTGTTGATGATTGGTATCAAAACATAATGTTGAATTTTACAGTATATTGAAACATTATCCTGACGCAAAACAAAGAATGAGTAGCCCCCGGATTGACTTTGAAGCGCTGAATTAAAAATATTATACTCTACAACCTTAATCTAGTTTTAGTCTTTGTATTTCAAACTCTTTATAAATGTTTCATGGACTTTAAGACAATCTCGGTTTTTCGGTAAAATGAATGTTGCTGTTTAACGACTTGGAAACATTTTGAAATGGCACATCGCTTTTAGTGAAATAATGCAATTGCTTCACTGAACCTGCCACCTTTAGTGCCTTCCTGCCACATTATGAAGACAGAATGCACCATTGGGCTACATTATAAGTTTGGCAGTAAAGTAACAACGGTGCCAGTAGCGCTACTGGCACCGTTGCTAACGTACCACGATACTACGAGTTGTGCTCGCGGGTGATTGTCAGCCCGCCAGGTCTAACCTGGCGGGCGGAGCGGCACCCGCGAGCACAGGAAGTCGGATGCACTGGCACCGTTGTAAACGGTGCCAGTGCAACAGGTGTCCCCATTCCCATTGAGCCCTATGGGGCTCAAATGGGAATGGGGATGTACCGGTTCTGGCACCCGTGAAAGGGCAATTACCGGGTCCGGCGGGACCGGAATACCCGGTAATTGCCCATTCGCGTGTGCTGGACCCAGTTGCGAGTATGGAGGTAGCCTTGCGGTTTTATCGCAAGGCTACCTCCAACCTCGTAATGAGGCCCATTGTCTTTATTTGTTTAAACGGCAATATCAACTTCTGAGCATGGTGAGCACTTCGTGGTGCTACTGAACAGTTGGTATCTTGTTTTGTGTCAGTTTGGTTGGGGTTTTGTGGGGTATTAACACTAGTGCTCTCAGGGAGGTCTGCAGTGACTTTTTATGATAGCACAATTCTAGAGAGTGGGTGTGTTCTTTGATTTGTGAAAGAAAAGCAGCATCCAAACTTCCAGAGCTCTGTTCCAAGGTATTTATTGATTTTATTTTATTTATTGGACATTTGTATGATGCCTATGCACAAGTGTTTCCAGGTGCCGCAAGACAAGTAGGGGGGGGACATGCGAACAACAAACGTAGAACAACAAAAACGGTTATATTGGCCTCGTGACGATCCTACCGTGCAAGTGCATGAACAGGGAGGTAAGTGCAGGACGGAAGGGGTAGAGGGAGAAGTGCATGAGTGGGGTGTCCCCATGGGGAGGTCAGGGCAAGTGCTGTGTGGGCCAATGAGGCAAGTTCTAGGGGGCGAGGGAGGAAGGAAGGATGAGTATGGTGGACAGGGAGGACCAGGTTGGGCTAATCTGGGAAAGGGAGTCCGAGGGAAAGTGCTATCAGGGATGATGAGGGGACTATTATGGGGTGATCTGGCCCCTATATGACTCTGAAAGGACCAGGCTCCAGTCGCAGCGGCAGAGGGAAAGTTAGCACGGGAGGGGGAGAGGCAAAGAAGAGGAGATAAGGAAAGTCTTGAAAAGTTTCCGGAAATTATGATGATCCGGCTGAAGTCTGAGGAGAGCAGGGAGGCCGTTCCAGAGGGAGGAACCAGCCGAGGAAAGGGATCTACCTCCCACTCTCTGCTTGGAGAAACGTTTGACCTGCAGACAGTTGGACAGAAAGGACCGAAGGACTCTGGCAGGGAGGTATTTAGGGAAAGATGGCTGCAGAGAGTAGAGCGGTCTCAGGCCCCAGACAGCCTTGTGGATGATGCAAAGGGTCTTCAATTTGATCCTTGCGGTCACCGGTAGCATACGAAATGGTAACAATGGGGTTTTACCCAGACATATGGGGCATGCTGTTTGGTATTCCATTTGTGTGGTAGGTTTGCAGAATTGTTAAGACTCTTAGCAAAATTACCACAATAGAGTTTACCTTTCAGGACTCATCTTCAAAAATAGGGCAAGGGTCGGATTTTTGCCCCTTGCCAGAACTGTCTCTCCCCTTGGAACCAGTGGACAACTTGAGGATGATATCCCAGAGGAGGCGATCACATGGTGGTTTTTAGAGAAGGAGAGGGTTTCACAAAGAAACCTATGCTGTAGTCTCAACACTCTTCATCACACAAAGCCTTTTTGTCCTCTGAATATATGTGGGTAACTTATGACACATTTAACGACAGGTCTGTAGTTATATTAATTTGCCTTTTAAAGTTACCCTGTATGCAATTTATAAACTTGCCCTCCAAGCATTCTATCTGATCCCTCCTGTGGTGTATGACCCTAGATTGCGCTGGTGTGCCGCTTATCTAGGGTTAGGGTAACTTTAAAAGGCAAATGGATATAACTACAGACTTGTTAAATGGGTGAAAAAAAGTTAGGGTATACCGTCAGGTCAACAACACCAGTAATAGTCCTCAAGTGTGTTTTTCAGTAAGTTATGATGGCCATATTTTTTACCATATATTTCTTTCCCTCCATCTACAAGAATTACCTCTAAATCTTCTGTGGACAGGATCCACAACATCAGCACTTCACAATTGTATCTTGGTTAACGACCAATGCATGGATACATGTGGATGTTCATGGTTTTGGTGACGACTTTGTGGGACTTCCTTTTTAATCATCTACATTAGAGCAACTTTGATTCGACAGATTGAGCTCAAAGGCATTGCAAAGCGAGGTTTCTCCAATGATGACAAAAGGGTGATTGCCATTATCTCCTCCTTAGATCAGAGGTCTGCAACATTGGGTACTGCAGATGTTTTGGACTCCAGGTCCCTTAATCACTCACCATTGACTATGCTGGCTATGGTTGATGGGAGTTCTATCCCAAAATACCAGGAGAGCCAAAAGTTGTGCACTCTTGCGTTAGAGCAAGAGTTTGTAAGTACCATGTAGGTTGTGAGTAAGAAGAATGAAGAATGGAGTCATAGGATACATTCATGGCCCTCAGTGGCTTCCTGGTATGCAATCACTTAAAAGTGGAAGGCATTTTACCTCTAAGGCAGGCGCCTGAAACCTTTGACACCATATGTTTTGGACTACAACTCCAATCAGCCCCTTCCAGCATAGTCAATGAGGATGGACGTGGGTCATGGGAAAAGTAGATGAACATATCTGGAGTGCTGCTGTTTGCAGGCAGGATCTTCATCTCAAGGGAGTTACGCTCATCAAGCGTGATCTGAAAATGCATACTTCTCTATTTCAGTTTCATAGGATCATTGAAAGTGGCTCAGATTCCGGTAAACAGATATCTCTTGTTGTTCATTTTCCTAATCCCCTTCTGCATTTAAAAAATCCTGAACCCAGTGGTCATCTGGTGAAAAACAAGTGAGCCCAGGCTTGTTGGCTATATAAACAACATCCTAATAATAGTGCAGAACAATGTCTCTTTACCATGTACCTATCATTATTATGCATTTGGAAGCTTTAGGCCTCGTCATCAGGCAATGTCACTTATGGGAGCTCTGCAGGACATAGGTTTTATAGTTTCTGAAGGTGCCAGCACAGTGGGTTTGGTACACAAAGAAGAAATTAAGGGGTCTTCTCTCCTGTCAAAAACGTTTCAGGCAAAATCAAGCCAACAGCGTCAGCTCCTGATAACTTTCTTTTCAGGATGTTTTCCAGTAACTATAAAACTGAACTCTCCTCATATTAAACCCAGAAGCTATGGAAAAGACAATTCGATCACTTTATCAAATAAATGCCTTGAAGGATGGAGCAATTTTTCTAAAACTAATACAGATATAGCCAAACACCAGGCATCTAAGTAAAGAAGCTTTAGGTCGTACACTCTCCACCTTGGGTTGTGGACTCCAGGTCTCCTCAAGGACAGTGCCAGCATGGCAGTGTGTCGGAGTTGCTTATGGCTTTGTTTGCAACCCACAGCTTTGTCATAGGAAGCCTGAGGCTTGGTGTGATACTGAAAGGGATACCAACTTGGCAATATGTTACATCAGCCTTTCAGGACTGGGCCAGATCAATTATATTCCTTCAATTTTCATGCACAGTTTTGCTCAGCATAAAAATCCAGTTAAGCTGGCTTCAACGTAAAGAGGAACTGGCTCTCAAGAAATTTCAGGGATGTCAGCATTGAGAGGTTCTATTGTGTAATATTGGATCAGTTCTAGAAGACAGTGGATCTATGCCGGGTGGACCTTTTTACATATATGTTGATCTGACCCCAAGCCATGGCAATGGATGTCTTTCTCCAGGATTGAAGTAAAGTTCACTCTTACAGCCTTCCTCTGTTTGCAATGATGAATGATGTATGCCGAGAGCCCTCTCTCAAGTAGTATGTCACCGACGTTCAGGGACTTCAGTGCATTCAACCGTGGTTTACATTGACTCTTTCTTGGTTGATGGATCTCCTTAGCCCCCGATCTGCCTTCTATATTTATTGGTCTCCTTGGGAATTTAAAAGCCCCCCTCATCCTCTCTGACTGCAAGGTGTCCTGCTTGTGCAAGCCTGGATGATTGCAGAAGATCATGGAAGCTCCCATACCATCCAGCAGAGTTTGAAATCTGCAGCAGAGTGTCTTGAGCACTGAATCTAGCAAGATGTACAGATCAGCATGGTCTATTGATCTCACTGGTGTTGGTTGTGCAAATAGCCTGCATTGCATTTGCATTTCTTTAATAGATGTTAAGTGTGTTATGTTCTCTTTTTGGAGAAGAAGAATGTTTCAGAACTATTAGCACCCTGGATAGAACCCTGTAATCCTAGGAGGCAATGACAATGCCGGCCTACCAGGCAATAAGTGCTAGTGTAGCCATGGATGCTTATGACTCTCAGGATTTTAAGTACCACGGTAGATGCCACCTTTATTCCCTCACATGCTCCTATCTATATGCTGCTGCGTTGAGTGCCTTTCACCGGCTCCTGAAGGGTCCATTCCTGTCCCATCAATTCCACACTATCTCCACAACCCCCATCTAACCCACGTGTCCCACGGCACTGGCACGAAGAAGGGCCTGCAGTGTCCAGGCCACAGAGTTTCCATTGCTCTGTAGACATTTTTAATATATAGGTTCAAATACACCTATACCTATCACACGGCCCGCGGTAGCGGGCGTGTAGTTATGGTTAAGTTGCTAAACTCATAAGAAGAGCACTTTTTCGGCGGCTTACAACTTTGCTCCCCCTGGACGAATCCTCACCAAACTTTGAAAAAAAAGTATATGGCCCGCTCTGAATTTATTCACCAACTTTGGTGTGGTTTCGTGTGGGGGCAGTGGGGGGGGGAATTATAGGGGACGGTCCCAAAATGTTTTGTTTTCCATAGACTGAATGGGTAAAAACTTTGTGCATGCCTATAGGCCGAACGGCTGGATGGATTTGCACCAAATTTGCGGCAGGAGCGGGGGCTTGGGTCAGAAAGAATGCTTTTGTGTATTTGGTGGAAATCAGACCAAGTACTTGTGTTGCAAAAGACTGAAATGCTGCCATAGTTTTTCGGAGGATAGTGCCACACCGGAAGGGGTTGCAAAACATGGTTTGCAGGCTCAGGTGGGTGAAAGAGGGCGAAGTGAAGAAATTGCCCATGTGTTGTGCTGTTGCCTAGGGCTGCCGATGGTTACGTTGACTTTATGCGTGTGCATTGTTTTATGGCGGTGGGTTTATGGCAAAATGTTCCCATGCTTGGCTGCCTTGCCTTGTAGTGGTTGTGGGTAAGGCATAGGCTTTTCAGTGCATGGGCAGAGGTGGCAGGGCTCCCCTTGTACCCCAGAGCCTAGGGCTTGGGCACCAACCCTGCAATCCAATGCTTCCATGCACGCAGCTACTCGCACATATACTAATGGCGGGGAGCTGCAGAGGCGACTCTCATATTTTGGTCAGTGCAGTCAGGATGCAGTGGGGATGGGGAGTGCATTGGATATACTATGAGGATATTTCCAGTCAGTGTACTATGTTGTGTTGTGCCAGCAAAGTCCCTATTGGCTTGTGTGCATGGTTAGGGTCCTTGCACCTAACAGTGCAGGCAGTGGTTGGAAGTGGGTGTGAGGAAGTTGTCATGTGTGGGTCCGTTAGTGTACGTGTACGTCAGAGTAAATTTATAAATATGCATACAGAAGAGCAGCTTAACACTTGTTATTCGGTGTAAAGGTGTACTTAAATAACTTCGGCAAATTCCATGCTTGTATTGGGTGGGCGAGAAATGGCAGTGTACGGCGTATGTGATTGTTGCAGACTACCTTTGGGCACATGGGCAGAGGAAATGCAGTGTAAGTTATGTATCATTTTTTGCAATACTTCCGTACAATGTCTGACCTTGGAGCTAAACATGCTTTCCCCTCAAGGCTGTTTTACAATGAGCGTGTGTCCTGTTCAAGGAGAGGTATGTTAGGATTCGCTTTCCCGAGATAATGTTGGGAAAAAAAAGGAATCAGCAGGCAATGTGTTTCGATTGTAGCATGCATTTACAAATGGGCAGTGTCATTACGGTGAAGGTAGTACAACGTACAAGTAGAGATGATAGTGCCGTACATATGGTGCCGTGATGCCCAGATGGCAACATACATTAAAAGTGCTTTTGCAGTGCCTAAGGATCAGTTACATGTGCAGTGTGTTACACGGCAACGGTGGATGAAGGTAGACTGTGTGTTGGCTGCCTCAAAATACGTGGGTGGGTGGCCCATCGTACGCAGTTTGGTGTAGTGTAGCATGAACCTGTTTGGGGCTGCCGTTCAGCAAAGAAAAGGAGTTAGTGTGTACGGTCGTGAAACAGTGTAAGGGGGTAATGGTGTTCAAATGGTGTTTCCTTCACAGAATAAGAAAGGGAAACAGACGTTTGAAAACTTAAGCAGTAACGCAGTGGTTGCAAAATGGTTGCCGAGCTATGACCCATGTGCTGCACTGAAATATGTGTTGGATACCTTTTTTTTAAATGGTGTACATAATAATGAAAATAACCTAATGGCCTACACAGTGACAGTGCAAAGCAAGGAGCCAAATGTTGCAGCAGTTACGACAGGTAAGATGTATTGATGCATTCATCAAGTTGTATGGTTGTGATTGTGCAGATTGTCGGGTAGGTTACGGTAGTGTTGTGCATTCAGTGTGTCCACGTATTATAGGCTTAGGTGACAAGTGTAAATAGGAAACAGGTTATGTATTGTGTGGAAGAAATGACAGCCAATGCCACCTACAGTGGGTAAGGGGTAGGTGGGTGTGTTATGTGTGGGGTTAGTGGTACGTGAATAGATGTTTGTATGCATAGTTGTACAGTGCAGTGGCAATTGTGGCCAGGGTGTAGAATGTTGAGTGCATGGCTGGAGGCCCTACACTGTATAGGGCGTAGGCACAAGCTGCGTAGTGTAATATAGGCGGGCATTGCAAATGGTGGCATTGGTATGTGTATAACAGAAATAAGTGCACACATTGCACTGTAGAGAATTATTATAGCAATCGTTGCAGACTTACTGTTTGGATTGAGGAGGGCCTGTACTGTGTTTTGTGTATCGAGTGTGAAATGCTGTGGTCATGGTTGCTGCATTATCGGTGGGAAAAGAGAACAGAACATGTTAGAGCAGGTATCTCATTAGTTTGCAGTCCACCACATAGCATACATTTTTTACTTTGTGGACCCTCATAACTAGTACTTCCTAAGTACTATGCTTTGTGCAATGAGCGCAGTTCCTGTGTTCCTTTGCATAATCATTAGGTCTGTGGGGAAAACAAATCCATGCTGGATTAAGAAAAACCTTCGAAATGACTTTGCTACTATGGTGCATAATCAATGATAGTCACATTTGGAGTGGTTACAGCACTTTTTAAAGTGAACTCTTGAAGTAGGAGGACATTTAAGGGTTTACGATTTGTGGCCTATACATGTTGGTAGGATGGGTGGTGTTGTATAGCAGGTGGTATTTTGTAAATGTTTACCTGCTTCCTTTTTGTACCACTGTTTCATTATGCGTTTGGTTGCTGTTGGTGGTTTGCAAGTATTATGGCAATGTACAGTGCTAGTGTAGAATTTTGACGGACGTTACGTACCTGTTGGCATACTGTAACTGCTCATACTTTGGAAGTGTTTTACAATATGTTTGTAGCACAGTAGGTGATGAAAGTTGAGTTTGGTTGTTCCCAGGGCTTGAGGCCAAGGACAAATCTTGCAGTCCTTTTCTGGATACGTTGCAAAGGGTGGAGAGTAGAGGCAGGTAGATTTAGAAAGAGGTGGTTGCAATAGTCCAACCTAGAAAGAACCAGAGCTTGGGAAACAGTGAGCTTCTGGGGGAAGGAGAGGAAAGGCAGAGTACCTCTCAGGAGGTGCAGTAGGAAGTTTTACTTTTAAGAGACATCAGCGCTGTGGGCGGAGAAGGAAAGTGTGGAATCAAAGGTGACCCAGAGGTTCTTACCCTCGCCGGTGGGGATAGGAGGGGGGCCAAGGGAAGCCGGCCAAAGAGTGAGGGGAAAGGATGGTGATGGTGTGCCGATGAGGAGGATCTCCGTCTTGCTGGCATTCTGACAAAGATAGCTGGCGGCACACCAATCTTGAATGGCAGTTAGGCAATCGGAGATGAGAGAGGTAGAGGAGGTGGCCGGGGGCAGCCTGAAAAGTAGTTGAGTGTCGTCCGCATAGCACTGGAAGTTTGAGCAGAAAGTGGCAATGCAGTGGGCGAGAGCTGCTAGGTATTGGTTGAAAAGCCAAGACGAGAGGTTAGACCCCTGTGGAACACCACAGGTGGAGAAGATGATAGATGATACGAAGGACTGAAGTTGGACCTGGGAGGGTCGATCAGAGAGGAAAGAGATCAGCCAAGCCAGAGCCTGATTGGTGATACCCAGGTTATCACAGAGACGGTTGAGCAGGATTGTATGGTTGAATGTGTTGAAGAAGGAGGAGATGTCAAGTAGGATGAGTACAGAGGGAATGCTAGAGTCAAGGTTGGAGAGCAGATGCTCACAGATGTTCAGGAGAGCAGTTGTGTTGCTCCTCCCAGCTCTGAAGCCAGACTGATGGTCATGGTGACAGCCAACAGAATCGGAATGAAGGCTTAGCTGAGAGATGGCCAACTTTTCCAGGAGTTTACCCAGAAAGGGAGTAATGGAAATAGGATGATAGTTGGCCGGACAAGAAGGATCAGCTGTGGGTTTCTTGTGAAGAGGGTGCACAAGGGAGTGCTTAAGAGGAGAGGGGAAGAATCCTGAGGCAAAGGAGAGGTTGCAGAAATAAGCAAGGGCTGGAGTGAGGGTATCAATGTGGTCCTTGACAGTTTTAGAGGAACTGGGATGGACCTGTTTTAATGTGGCTTTCATGCATAGGACTTGTCTAGCGACCTCATCATGAGAGAAAAGAGGAAAGGACGAGAAGGAGGGTGGGGGCTGGCTGAAGGAGGGTCAGCAATTACAGATGGAGAGGGATTGGAGGAGTTGGTAGACAGGATGTCCTGGGTTTTTGCGATAAAGTGAGAGGCAAGGGCATTGCCAAGAGACTGGTAGGTAAGATTCTGTTTAAGCATACTCGCCTCACCACAGAATTTCACCTGTATCAAAGACTGCTTTGACATACTGTACCACCTAAAATAAATCATGTCTGCCTACTAGTGCTTTAATGAACCATCACATACAAAATTCACATATTCAGACAACTGCTTTTGCATATTCTACCACCTACAAAATTCAGCCTAAAACTGCTTTGTGGTACACCCTGGCCTACAATATTCACTTTTGACTAAGACTGCTTTGGGATACTATTCCACCTACACAGTTCACATATACCCAAGACCACTTTGATGTACACCTCATCATAAACAATTCAGATCTTCCCAAGACTATTATGGCATATGACAGGCCTGTAAAAGTCAGGTGTGTTATTTGCTTTGGTGAACTCCCCAAATGTGTGTGTTCCTCAGACTTCGTTGGCATACGCTCCTGCCTATAAAAAAGTGTGCCTAAGAATGCTTTGTTATACCTTTCTGCCTACTAAATTCACATGATCCTTAGACTTCTCTTGCATACTCTCCTACCTACACATTCCATGTGTCCCTAAGACTACTTTGGCTTTGTCTCCCACTGACAACATTCATGTGTGCCAAAGAATGCTTTGGAATGCTCGTCTGCTAACAACCCTCACATGCTCCCCAGACAGCTTTGGTGTGCTGTGTCTAAGACTGCTACAGCTAGAATATGACAATGGGGTTCTCCCTGCAATGGCCTTTTCATGGTTTGGTGTCCTACCCTTTTCCCACACATCATGTTCCCATAATCCTCCCCAGAGGTCCAACATAAATTCCAAACTTTACCCAGGTTCTATTATCAATTTAAAACTAATTTAATGACACTGCAAATAATTATAGATGCATAATTGCCATTTTCTGATTATCCAAAATTCTGTAGTATTGCCCTTGCCTCTTCAAATTCCAATCACCACATAGCGGCCTGTGTTTCTACTGATCTGCCTTTACTATGGACAGCATGACATTACGGACACAAGGGCAAACCTGGTAGAATTTCATTGATTGAACTTTGGGGGGGGAATAAATATTCTACTTGGACACTCCTGTGGGAATTCTGGGGGTTTGATCTTTACAAAACCCGACTTGCCCAAGCTTCAATATTCGTCACAAACCCTCACACCACAAATTCAAGAAGAAACTCAAATCTTGGTTGTGCGAGATTCTGCATTGATCTCAGAATGTTGTATTTCACAGAACTGTGGAATTTCCACAGGTTCCCTCTAAGGCATTGGGGACATTTTCCTGCCAGGCAACTAGATTAGATCTTTCCCTTTAACATTTTCCTTCAGGAAATATTGGTCTTGAGAGGCATGTCTATAGTTGCAAAATACCCCAGTCAAGTATGAATATATTGTACAGTACTTTCATTGTTGACTATAAACCTACTATAGCCTGTTCATGTTAGTTCTCTTGTATTTGTTACCTTGTGTGTGTGCCCTAGTTTTGTTTGCCTGCACCTTCTTTGAGAACTCTGGAGAAGCTTGCTGCAAACTTGTGCTATACAATATTGCAAGATCAAATGCAATTTTAATTAAACACTAGGACTAAACTCTAAAAGAAGAAACTGGAATGAGAGATTTAGATTAGGATTGGAGAGGGGGACTAGGTTAGAGAGAATAGAATTATAATGAGACTAGAACAAGGACAAGAAACTAGTAGTAAGGATATCATGAGAAACAAGGACTAGAACAAGAGACAGAACAAGAGACTAGCATTAGGGCTATGATAAGAGACTAGGATGAGAGATTAGGGTGAAAGATCAGAATAGGGATGATGGACCAGGATGAGAGGCTAGGAGGATAGACAAGGATGATAGACTAGAGATGATGGACTAGGACAACATTCTAGGAGAAGACTTGGATGAGGTATAATGATGAGGGTACCATGACCAGACAAGAGACTAGGATGAGGAGGAGAGACGAAAATAAGAGACTAGGAGGAGGTTAAGGGGCTAGGACGAGGACAAGGGAATAGTATGAGGGAAAAAGATGAAGGACCAGTATTCAGAAGGGGGAGTAGCATGAGAGACTAGAAATGGGACCACGGATTAACACTTGGAAGAAGGACTGCCATTAGGATGAGTGTCTTGGCAGAAGGACTAGAGCAAGGGATGAGGATTAAGGATTAACATGAGGGACAAAGGCAAGGACAATGGACTAGGATGATTGACTAGGACTAAACAAAGGTCTAGGACAAGGATGAGGGAAAAGGAGAAGTGGAGTTGGATGAAGGATTGAGAAGAGGGATTAGAATGAAGGACTATGACAAAAAGACAAGCACAAAGGACAAGAACCACTGACTTGAACCAAGGGCTAGAATGAGGGGCTAGGACTAAAAATAAAATTCAGAAAAAAGCGCCTATTTAAAAAGTGGAAACCGAAATGACTATTCAACCTAAAAAGTGTGTGAATTCACACTACAAACAGGATAGGCTCAAGGTTATTCTTGCTGGTGATGCAAAATGAATTGCTATCAGTTTTGATTTGCATATCAATTGGCTTTACATCTGTGCAACAACCGCACATGCACTATTACATTAAGTGTTGCCAGGATCGGTATTCAGTTGCGCACAAGCTTTTACTAAAGACTCATTTGCTGCCATTGCATTGCGATGAGCCATGACAAAGATGGGATATTCCTTCCCCTTTACTCAATGGCATCAGCCATTCAAATAGTTGTAAAGATTGGAAGGGGAATCTGTACTTCTGCGCTAACACAGAGCACCCCATCCAAAGTACTCTAGATGGTAGCTTGAACGAGCAACCAAGGCCTGAGCACTCAGGAGGTGATGCAGGCAATTCTTAAGTACAGTGAGCCCCTAAGCCACCACAAAGGAATGTCCACACACTATGTTAGGTGATAACACAGATTCCTTATATAAAATAAGGTTCAGTAATATATGTACCTATAAATAATAACACTTTGTACTCAGGTGGTTCTATTCAAAGAATGGCAAATATATACACTATATGTGGTACCACACAATACTTACATTCAGTAATAAATGCAACAACTGCAGACCGTTTAAAATAGGCATGCGAATTCTTAAGTGAGGTGTAACAGCATGGATTAGGGAAGAAAGGCAGGTTAGCTATAAACAGTGGCAGATGCTCTCTTTAGACTAGATATACAACTCTATGTGAGGATCCCCCAACCAGGGTAACCTGTAATGGAAAAGTTAGGGAGTAACTTATCTTGTTCAGTTTAGTTTAGTTTATTTACTTGTGTAGCACACCCCACCCAAGGGTATCTGGGCGCTTATGCTTAGGTACATGGTAAGTTACAGTAACACTTTACAGACATAAAATAGCACGATTCACTAATAATCAGTTTCAACGGATGAGGTGGGTTACAAATCACCTTGCAAGCACAAGTAACAAGAATCGTAGAAGAAACGGCTTAAACCAGCAATCAAATTCACAACGGAAAATGCTTTTTACAGAGAAAAATACTTTTTACAAAGGTACCGGTACAGGTCCTCAATCATATTTACAGAAGAACATACATTACATTATCTACATGTACCAACTCCATACCGGATGACCAGTTGGTTTATGCAGAGAGATATCTTGAGTGGAATAGTAGGAGAGATGGACATGCTAGATAGTCGTTTGAGCTAGGAGCCATGCTTTTGTCTTGGCTCTGAAGGACCAGAATGATGGCTCTGCTCTGATGTCAGGGGGAGGGAGTTCCAGCATTTGGCCGCTAGTACTGGGAAGCTGGAGGCTCCGGCTGTTTTTAAGTTATAGTATGGGATAGTAAGTTGGATGAGGTAGTTAGATCTTGTCGGTCTGTTGGTCTGATGTCTCGAGAATTTAACTGACAGGTATTTGGGGGCCGTGTTCGCTAGACACTTGTGGGTAATGACAAGTGATCTTAGCGTGATTCTGTCGCGAATGGGTAGCCAGCAGGCTTCTCTTCTAAAAGACGAAATGTGACTGGAGCGAGGGATATTTAGGGCCGATCTTAAGGCATTGTTCTGAAGAACTTGAAGTTTGTTTAGGTTCCGCACAGATGATCCAAGGAATAGCGTGTTGCAGTAATCAAGCTTCCAAAGGATCAGTGCATCTAGCTAGAGTGATGCAGCTGTTGGTGGATAACAAAGGCTTGCAAGTATTGATAAGTTTGTTAGTGTAAGCAGTGGAGAACGTTGTGGAGTTGACTTGTTTTTTTAGCGCTAGAGTGGAGTCTAGGTAGATCCCCACTGTTTTGACTTCATTTGAGACTTTGATGGTGTTCCCATCGATTTTAAAGGCAGCATAGCATTTGTCTAATTTGTGTAAGCGATCTTGGGAGACAATGATCAATAGTTTGGTTTTATCATCATTTAAACAAAGACTGTGTGCGGCCATCCAGGCTTCGATCTCAAGATAGATGTTGTTGATCATGTTGGTGTCTTTGGTATAACATACAGTGAGTGTGATGAGAATCTAGGTGTCATCCGCATAATTGGTGTAGGTGACACCCAGATTGTCGAGACGGTCAAAGAGGGGCTTTGTAAATATATTGTAAAGTGTGGGCGAGATACAGGATCCTTGTGGCACTCCACAATTGATGGAGACTGGAGGCGCAGACGCTGAGGGTGAGAAGACGCTGGTTGTTCTATCAGAGAGGAAGGATTGGATCCAAATGGCTGCCCTTGGTGAGAATGCAGCTGCTGAGGTTAGGTGTTAAGTCAGGATTTTATGGTCTACCAAGTCGAAGGCTGCTGATAAATCTAAGAGAAGGAGGGTGGCCAACTTGCCATTGTCTTTAAGTTCGTCCATCTGTATCTTTAGATCTAACAGTGCTGTCTCAGTGCCATGTCTAGGTCTGGTCCCGGACTGTCGGAGGCCTAGTAAATTGTTGTCTTCAAGGTGTCTTTGGATATGTATATAGGCTGTGCGGTCAAGAGTTTTTAAGAGGAAGGGGACCGTTGTGATGAGCTGATAATTAGTAGAAATATTGGAGTCTAGGTTGGGCTTTTTTAGCAGTGGCATGACCCAGGCTTCTTTGAGGTTATCAGAAACTGAACAGTTTTTGAAGGATGAGTTTATCAAGGTTGTAATGAAGGGGGCTAAATCTCTTGCTCTGTCCTTAATGACCGCAGCCGGGCCTATGTCATCCTGACAGTTAGAGGGTTTTATCCCAAGGATAATATTTTCCACTTCTTTCATGGAGACTGGGGAGAATTGGAAGGGTGTGCACAGTGGACCCTGATGGTTAGCAGAATCAGTAAAATTATAGCTAAGGGGTAAGCTATTTTTTTTGGGTTCTATTTTCGATTGTAGTAGCGCAATTTTATCCGAGAGGGCCTTCTGAAAATTGGAACACCATGCTGCATCTTTCGAGCAAGCATCAGTGAGAGGAGCGTTAAATTTCGCTTGTTCCTGGCTAGGGTGGGGGGGGTGGTGGTTTTATTAATATTAGGAGGGGCCTTTTCATGTACAGAGAAGGTGATGTAGTGGTGGTCGGACCATGCGCAGGGTTCATTCTTGAGGATCGTGGTAGAGCAGTTGAGGTCAGCCAACCAATCCAGAGTTCTGCCTTTGTCATGGCTGGGTGCCAGGATACGTAACTTGAAGCCGAGCTGAGAGATGGTATTCTCTGGAGCGGCGGCGTTTGTGTCTTTAGGGTCATGGAGGCCTAGGTTCAAGTCCCCTAACAGGATAATCTGGGAACACAGGTTTTGTGTGAGAATGGTTGAGATGTCTTCCTCGAAGGAGGAGATAGGGCCAGGTGGCCGGTAGATGAGGAGAAAGAGTAGGGTGATGGTCGGTAAGATAGGTAGTTTGACTGAGAGTAGCTCCGCTGATGGTAGGTGGGTGCTAGAAAACTCTCTGAGGCTAAGGTGGGTTTTGGATATGAAAGCTACACCTACCCCTTTCCCGGAGATCCTATCAGCTCTAATGATGGTGTAGTTGTCTGGAAGGGCTAGTGCTAGCACGGGTCCTAAGGTTGGGTTAAGCCAGGTCTCTGAGATGGCAACAAAGTCAAGTTAATTGGTGCTGATGAAGTCTGCAATATCAATAGAGTGGGCTGCTAGGGAGCGGGCATTGATCAGGGCTCCTTTGATGTCAGGAGATGTGGTGGTGTTTGGTTTACTGACATTCGGCTAGTGGAGGGTCTGTGAGCTGAGCAATGTGTTGGTCCGGAGGTGGAACTCAAGGCACCCTGGCAGGTGGCATGGAAGGTACTTGGAGTCTGGAGCCGGAAGTGGGACCCTAGTCTAGCATTCGTTTTATGTGAGTGAGCAAGAGACCAGTGGTGTAGGTGGTGAGGCAAAGCAACAGATACATTCTTCTCGGGTGAATGTACTTGAAGCAGCCAGGGCATAGTGGCCGGCAGGTGGGATGTTTATTCAGGTGGAGGGCAGAGCATTGGAGGGAGTGATGGCGAGGGGAGCTGGAAGAAGAGTGGCCATTATGAGAGCTATACTGCAGAGGTGGGCCATTCGCATGCATACTGGACACAATGTCAAGGGGTATGTGTAAGATGCCCAGGCAGTTGTGAGGCTAAGAAAGCAGCTGAGTAGCAGTGGACACAATGTAGTGGAGTGCAGGATGGCTCTAGAGGCTAATAAAGCAGGTAGATATAGAGGGTAACAGTAATTGTGCGGTCTAGGAGTGCGCAAGTAATTCTAAAGTTCTGGGAGCAAATGACTGGCGGTGGCGATTGCGTAGTAGTGCCAGACCAATTCTAAGGGCTAACAAAACAGCTAAATATGGATGATAACAATAAAAGGAGGGTCTAGGAGAATGCAGACAGATGTGAAGGCTAACCAATTCTAGAGGCTAACAGAACAGCAAAGTATGGGTGGTAACAATAAAAGCAGGGTCTAGGAGAATGCAAACAGATGTGAAGGCTAACAAAGTAAGTGAATGGCAGTGTAGTCCATCAAAGTGGGGTCTCGGTCATCAAGTTGACAAGCAGGCAATATAAAGAAATGGCTGGTAGGACCAGGCAGGTAGGTAGGTAGGACTGTCACGCCATCTAAACTGATTACAGGACACGTTGTATAAAGCAGTGAATAGCTTGGTAATACAGAAGATGTCAAAGAGGCAGTCCGCAGAGGAAAGTGTATTTGCGAGAGGTTAACTTGTAAGGGCGCATACATTAGTACATGCAATAGTCACGGAATAGCTTAGCTGGATACAAGCATGATTATACATTATAGCCGGAATCACCAAATAGATGCTGGAAGTAATTTGGCAAAGTACAAGCATCATGACACACTGGTCGAGGCTGTAGTGTCATTCAATGTATAGTGATCCAGAGGTTCAGGTTCATTTTAGACGGCTAATAGTCCAAAGTAAGATGATAAGCCTGGTGTGGTGGGAAGGCAACGGCGTTGAAGGAAAGTAGAAGTGGTGGGAAAGATGGCAATCGGGCAGCGTATCTGGCCGGTGGCCGTGCACGGCCAAGAGAGGCTCAGACAGGCCCTTGTTCTGCGTCACTTCGTCTGCGATGCCAGCTTCCGCCTGCCGGCATCGCAGACGATGCCGGCTTGCCTTTTACAACCCAGTCCAAAAAAATGTCAATAACACTCTACTTTCTTTTTAAAGGTTCTATCACCCCAAAGTACCTGAGAGGCCACAGGAGAACAGGATCCAAGATGAATCTGGCACACCTGGATGTCTCCTGAGGCTAGAAGATACTCTTCCACATCGAAGTACCTTTGGTGCCTTGGCATGCAAAGTTGCAGAGTTTCCCGGTTTCACTCTGTGAGTCTCTTCAAGGATGGACCACCTTTGGAAAAAGGACCCACTAGGATTTTGAGTCCAAGAAGGAAAATTTAACCAAAGTCTTTCTGAAGTGCAGATGTTTTGCTCTTCGCAGTGCTCTCTGTTGGTCGATGATTTCTCCAACTGTAGGAGTCCTGGGAAGGTGAAACTAGTTGTGGGCTCCTTTAAAGGCTTGCAAGATGAGAGTAAGACGCCTGGGGACCTTCAATGACTTCTGGAAGCGACAGGAGCATAGGTCAATTTTGGTCACAGGTTTCAGAATTATGCGGTTTTCTGACTTTCGGATCTTCGGTGCTGCAGCCACAGTACAGACATCTGGATGTCTTCTGGCAACCTGGACACAACAACCAGAGTGGACCACGGACCCTCAGCAAGTGTGAACCCTTGGGACGTCTTTGTTGGATTCTGGTGGCGGGAAATCCACCAGCGGACGTTCCTCTTCACTCAGCAACTCTGGACCTTCTCTGGCAGCAAAAAAAGTGGTCAGTGATGATGGCAAGGATATCCCTTGAAGTTTTCTTCAGCAGTTTGGAACGTTTGCACCTCCGGGTGTCAAGCAGCACTATGCCAGGGTAGCCCCCTCTTCTGGGCGGTAGACAGCAATGGGCTTCCAGTGGGCACAAACGCTCTTCTGGACCCTGCGTGACATCAATTGACTTTTTCGATTCGAGATGTCTGGGCACTCCTCTTTTGGATTCACTAAGACCCCTTCACCGGACAGCTGGTAAACCAGACTGGCATCCAAGGTACTTCAGATGAAGAGCAGCAGGTTACATGATGGTCCCTCATCCTTTGCAGGTCCTCTCTTGGATCAAATCCTGGAGTGGCACAGCACCTTTTGGATTTTGATGAAGCATAGCAGTTGCGATCTTCGTCCTCCAGCTGGACTACAGGGATCAGCTTCCATTTTGACTTCAGCTTCTGAACAAATTAGTGAGTGAGAGGTCCCCGGTTATACAAATTTGGTCCCCATTCACTCAGACTGAGCCATGCTCAGTCAACCAATCACGCATAAGGACATTCATGCAGGCAGGCAGCCACACAGGCTCACAGGCATTCAGGCCCTTCACTTCACCCAGACACCCATAACCAAGAATGTGGATTGGGGTAAGCACCCAGCCTTTCAGCACACTACACTGTATTCATGTCATTTTCAGTCAGGGCTGTCTCAAGCAGTGTGTCACACACAGAAACCAGACACCCATAACACAGAATGTGAGTTGGCTCTCAACTCCATTCACACAGGTCCCACCCCAAGGGTATACCCACAACACACAGCCCCTAGGAAGGCTCCAGTCAGTCTGATAGCAGGCATCCCCAGAGCCGAATACGGTATTTCCACCCAACAGCCAGTCAGGAGGAAGGGACAGAGTCAGGGCTTCCCAGGACTTTAGGAAACAAGGTAAAATGCAATAGAAACCAAGGGGTCATCTTGCATTTCTTCGGGAATCCAATGATTCATATGGCAGGGCCTGAGTGTCCCAAAAATGCAGGACACTCAGAGCCACTGTCAAGTCAGCATGCTCTGTGGGCAACACACAAGTTCCTCTATTTGCTCACTACTATGTGACTTACAATGTGCTAATAAAGTATGGTAGTTGGTACAATATCCCATATATTACAGGCTAGTTGTGACATCACAACATCTCTGTGATGAGATAATGACTTTGCTACAGTTCTGTAATTTCACTTCAGTTGTGAAATCACAATGCCAGCTGCTTGAGCCAGCACAGAGCAGAATTGCAGCTACCACCGCAGCACTTTTTATTTTACCCGTCTTAAACATATTTATTTTCATTTTTCCAGAAAAAACACATAGCAAACGTAAATCAAATGAAACATACAAAATTGTACAAGAGCGATACATCTGTGGTACAAATACATCTGTTAGGGAAACAGTGCAAACTATATACATACATCTAAAAATATATACAATTCACACCTCCGCCCCCAACACAACAAGCAACAATATTAACAATATTAACAAGACATAGTGAAACTACTACAGGTCCAAGAACCGCCCCCATATTTTTTTGCAAAAACAGCACTTAATTAAAGCTAAAAGAGGGTCACAGAACTCCTCAATATTCTTATAACATAGGTTAGGGGGTAAGTTATCCCATATATAAATCATGTGACCTTCGGGAGTGAAGTATGTATAATCATGTCCATAACTGCAGCTCCTTTTTTCAGAGCGTTTGCACAGTAATAGACATTACATTCTGTGTGGCGTCAGTAAGAAAGGGACAAGCCATCAGAAGGCAAAACATGATGAATATAGTGTCAAAGGTTTAACAATGCGAACTCTGATCCGATGTGAAACTCAAATGTTCTGTTGATAAGTACCTCTGAAGTACACAGAATTCTGGATGTTTCATTGAACCGATGTAAGCAGAAGTGTTAGTACTTGCTGTTAAACCTGGAATGCAGGAGTTATTTTTGCACGAAGGTCAGAAGGTTCACAAAGGGATGCTCTGCTTGGGTGAATAATTGAAGATGCTACATGTGCTGTGCCAGAATGAACTCACTTCAGGTCCAGAGACGACACAGGGTAGGACCTGAGTGGGCAAGCCCCACCCAAAATCTGTGTGTGCATTTACAGATGTTATGTCACTGTGGTGGGCCCAGCTACATTAGCTTCAGGCAGGGGAGTTGCTAGGTCTGGAAAAGTCCAGGGGCTTAGCTGATGTCGGAACTGTTGGGACTGGGGGCTAGCTAGTCTTTTGGCTGTAGCTGCTGAGATTCTATCCGGGGCTACAACCAAAAGCTCAGGGGCTATAGCCCCCTTAGCCCCCCCCCTAGCAACGCCCCTGGCTTCAGGCCCCACTTGTTAAACAATCCTGGCTACGCCTCTGTTCAGGTCAACAGAAGAGGTGACAGCCCCATGCAACCTATTTGAACTGTCTTCCTGTGTAGCAATGGATGTCCTAATGTGCCATCCAAGAAACGACCTAAGGACCCACCTCAGTCCCACGAGCATCACAACCTCCAAAGAAGCTGCCTAAAACACACATGTAGTACCTCCTGGAGTAGCCTCCCGTGCCATCCAGTCAATTACTCCAGAGGTCCACTGAAATACTCATTGAAAAATGCTGATCAATTTGACTGTTCCGATGGCATTTTCAAAGTTGTAAATTGCACATGATGATTCGGCATGTAAATCAGTGCCTGGCTTTTTTAATTGCTTCTGCTTTTGATGGGCAGAAAGGCAGGTGGAAGTCTCGTCGGATAAGTCTTCTCAGACATGTTACAGGTTTGCACTTGGCCAGTTTGAATCCTGGCCCGTCGATTAATTGAAGCTGGATAATTACATCTATAATTACGCTCTTAGAAGTGGGGGGAATGTGGCATAAAGCATTCTATAAAAACTGATATTATTTTGCAAAAAACTGTTTGTGAATGGGTGATAAGGGTGCAACCTACTGCTCCCTTAGCTACATCCACTTAAAGCATTGCCAAAGTTACATAAAAAAGTGAACACCTGGAACAGTGCAGAGAGTGCCCACAATGCGCGTTATGGCTACACGCAGGTTTGAAAATGCTGATTCTTTAAACCAAACTATCCCTTTTGAGCCGTTTCAGTTTTTGATATGTGTGCCTCAGTTTCTTTGCTATCTCATGACAAACACATGTTTTCAAATTATTCCTTCTGTTTAAAACATATCGTTCATGCGCCCATAAAAGTACTCATCATTCTAAATAAAAATTAGTACACATATAGATTTAGGGCCTTTTTTGGTTTTGGCTGTTAGGTGACGCTAAAAACAACTATCATGGGAATAGGAGTTAGAGTAAAGATGACATGTGAGAATGGGCGTATTATAGGGAGGGAAGGGGGTTTTTGTCCCCCCCAACTTCTGTGGTATCCTTTTTGTCCCCCCCCATCTTTTGGAGGGAGGGCAGGGGGGCTGCAATCATCAATTATGTAATTGGACAGCGTGAGCCCAGCCGGGGTGCTCAGCAAGGCTTGTGCTGTCTCATTACATAATGCAGAGATGCCTGGCAGCCACGCTGCAACACATTCAGGGCTGGGATGCCCTGCATGGCTCAGTCCCTTACCCTGGCTGGCCTGACTCAAAGTCAGCAGCTAGGGTGCTGAACTGGGTGTTGCAGGGGCTAGCACCTGTGCTGTCAAGCTAGCAGCAGCACTTCCGGGAGCCAGCGTCACAGAGCATCGCTTTCCGGCTTCGTGTTCGTGCGACACACAGACATGAACTAGGAAGCTCATTCAGCTTTCTGGTTTCTGTCTGGAGGCACGTGAGTGTGAAGAGGGTGGGTCGGTGTAACATGAGAGTGGCCCGGGCAGCATTTGAAAGCAGAGCAGAAGTACTCAAAAAAATGTCATTTTGTTTGCGTATGTATGTTGGGGAGCTCTGTCCAAGCCCTCTGAGGCAAAATACATGAAAACTTCCTAATTAGCATATGGATTGCACTAACAGAAGTGACTTCACAGAAAAGGACATTGGAAGGCGCATCATCAGTCTTTGATACTTGGAGGCACCATGGAAGTGACTTTAGAATAAGTTGCCATACATAAGCTAAGTGACAAATAACTTTGGGGTGCAAAATACCTAAATTGCACTATTGTTATTTGTGGAGCAACTCTATAGTCATCAGCCTTTTCTATTTTAATAGCATTAACATTAACATAAGCTTTGAAGTGAATCAGAAATACTTGCAGAGCTGCAGATAAGGCATAATGTGATTAAATCATTTGCTCAGGATCACACACTTAGTTAAATGGTGAAACTGGGATGTGGACAATTTAAGCGACTGTGCACATCTTTCAAGGCTTAGTTGATATCGATATTTATTAAGGTTTTGCTTTACATTTCGTGTGCTTATTATTTGTATAACACATATAACATATCATTATTTATAGCAATGCATTGGAAGCAAACCACATTATTGCTCAGCACATATTGGCCCTCATTACGACCCAGGCGGTAAGTTACCGCCTGGGCCGTGACTTTACCACCATGGCGTAAACTACGTTTACGCCATGGTGGTTGGCGGACTTACCGCCCCATTCCGACCTTGGCGGGGCGGTAAGTCCCCAATCCCCATTTACCCTTCCCCATTCCCATTTTTGCCCCATAGGGCATAATGGGAGTGGGGAAGGCGTTAATTACGCCACCGTAAATTACGGTGGCGTAATTAACTCCATGGTCCCTTAGCGCCATGGATTTTAACACCTGCTAAAAGCAGGTGTTAAGTCCGCCATGGCGCTAAGGGACCTCGTACTCAGGCGGTAAGGGTCGGCGCTGTTTACGGCGCCGTAAACCCCTTACCGCCTGAGTTGTAATGAGGGCCATTGTCTTGCCAGGGGAATACTTTTGCCGTTGGGCACCCTCTTTGAGGTGCAGAATGGGGGCAGTGTCCCAATGACAAATGTCCCAGTCTGGCTCCCGGTCTGGCTCTTAAATGAGCTACGGGGGGCAGCTTGACCACCTTGACCACCTCCTTGTGACTCTCCGGCTCGTACTACTACACTGCTGGAAGCCAATGGAATACAGGAATACACGAAAACATAACTTAATTTTAATCAGCTAGAATCTTGTAGAAAAAATCTATCAGCATGTAGACATATAAGGTGCTCTGCAGAACCCAAGTTTGGAAATATATGGCATTTAAAAATCCACTGCACTGCATTAACCAATGGTTTCTGCCTTTGATGAAAGGAAAAATCAGGCAAATTGCTGACATTCCAGTGAATCTGGTCCTTTCGGCCATGGCTTTATAGTTCAGCTAGGTCAAGTCAACATAGCCAAAAATGTCAGGTATCAGGGGGTGATAAAGTCTGGTCTGCTCAATGGACGTTGTGCCACTGTTTCCATGTGTTATTGTAAATGTACATATACATGTTGTGTACACACAGTTCTATGTCAGTGGAGGGAATGGGTGCATTTGTGTGTGAGTGAGAGAGTGTGCAAACATATGTGTGTTGACTTTTGTGTCTGAATGAATGATAAATAATGCATTGTTTGTATGTTCTAGTGGAATGTTGTATTGTGTCACTGGGTGCATGGCAGGCCGGCTAATCATGTGTGGGGCCCAACTGAATTTTAAAGATGCGCCACCAATCTTATGAAAGTTATAACAGAGCGTCAGCAATGGACATGTGTGGTGTAGTAATTTAGTGTTATCTCTCAGGGATATAGGTTGTTGGACCAACGTACAAAATCATGGCGGAATTAACCATAGTCATTTTCGCTGCAAATGCGTTTTTACCTCGGTACAAAAAAACAACCCATTTCCCCTCAAACCGCCAGTACACCCATAAACCCCCCACTTACCTTTTCTGCATCCGCTACCGTGCCTGTAACCTGCAGTGTCAGATTCATCCCTTTAACGCGGGTCTGATCTGACGCTGCAGCGTCCCTATTCTCCTTCTTTTTTGTTGGGTCCCCTGCCACTAATGCTGAGGAACCAGGGGACACCCCCACAACCGCCAAAGCCATAAATACTGAGCATGGGCGGAGGGGGCACCTCCTGCAACCACTGCTCTTCATGTTCGGTATCTTTGGCTTCGAACTAATGGTGGTGACCGAATTCAGTCAAATCTACCATTCGACCAAATTCTCTCAGAGCCACCATCCGCCCTCCCTTCACCCCACCTCTTTTCTTCAGTTGTCATGTCCCCCCCAAAATTTGGAGCAAAGTTACTCCACTGGGCACGCAACCTGAAAATGTTGGTTGTGTGTCTTCCCCTTCACCACTCATGGCCATTCTAATGCCTTTGTGCATTCCCCTTCCATCCTTTCCCTTCAAACCCAAAACATACTCATTTCAAACACTCTTACCATATTGTCAATCAGCTGCATGCTTCACAGGCTCATCGGCAAGCCTTTGATTCATTAGGGGAGGTGGGGGTCAGAAATCAAAGCATTCTTTGCAGGGGCCAAACAATGACTCTTCTATGTGTGGCCCCTGCACATCCCCACCCATCCCAGAAACCAGGCACTGGCAGGCAAAGTCCTTTGTGTTCCGTTGTTTTCTTGTTTTACATATTGGCTTCATTTTGTGGAGTTGTGTTTGTTTCGGCCGTTTTTTGGATTATAGAGCTTTAATATTTTTTACCCACGTCTAGGGATTGTGTAGCTCAAGGAAGGAAATGTGAGTGTAATGTACCAGTGACAGTGTGGAAATAACTTGTTTCATGTGTGTCGCTGCACTTGTCTCTTTATTTAAGCCATGCCTCCATGAAGGCTATCTGGTGTCTTGCTTGTTTTGTCTTTTCGAGAGGGGGAGATGGCTTATAAACAAGCAAAAGTTACCCATACTCCGCATGGTTCTGTAGACAGACATGATAACACTCGCCTCAGTTGTCCAAAATCAATGATCCTGTAGTTCGCTGTTCCGAGTCTCTTATCACTTGATGTGGTTTGCACTCTGAAGTAAATTGGACTGAGAATTGGCCGGTGTGGTTGGCTGACATACCTCGGAGCAGATGTGTAGGGGATGCGAGAGTTGGCGTGCTGCAGTATTCTGGAACCTTCTGTGAACTCTCCCTGCCTATTGCCTCACTCTGGTGCATTGTGGTACAAATATCTCAGAAACGGTGTGTCCTAGGGCCTTATAACGTGGCTCCCAAGGTCCCATAGGGATGCGTTTTGTTCCTCGCATTGAGACGTTTAAAATTAGCTCTGTCCTTTCCTTTTACGACCACATTGATGTTTCACCGATTTCAGGCAACTGTCTCATGTGTGAAGGGACTGCAATCCAGAGAAAGGGATGGGGTGTCATGTAGCCCGTAATGTATGTAGGGTCGTAACAGATATGCAAAATGTGGTGCAGATTAGACAAACAGTCTGGAATTGTATAAGGAACAAACTAACAGATTGTCTGCTTTATAGATATATAGAGATATCTCAATATTGGCCACTGCACACTGCATGTCGTCTGTTACTCATAGTTCCTCACAATGCAATTGGGAAATGAATTATCAGGCAAGGTCTATACAAACAATCTTTCCTGGTCGTTAGTATAGTCCAATTACATTATTGAGTATGTTTTGTTTTCCTAACTGGTTTACGAATACAACACAAAAACAATAGTACGCTCTGACTCATTCAAATAATATAAGAAACACATTCACCCCACAAACATACACAATGCCCCTAAAAGACACACTTCCCCCACACACATGCACACAGACATCTCCTGCATACACAAACTGTGCCCCACATACATAATTCCCCCATGCACACTGCCCACGCACATTGCCCACACACTTCTCTCTCTCTCACACACACACACAAACTACACATGCTTCCAAGCTTCGCAGGCACACACACGTGCCGTCAACACATACTATCACTGCCGGCAAACTCACAGTGCCCCAAGCACTGCCCCAATACACACACACTGCACCCCCCAGCCTGACCAACTTCTCACTCCCGACCACAGACAAACAGCGCCCTCCACACACACACACACACAGACATGGCCCAACATACTGCATACTGCCCCCCGACATTTCCCTATACCACACATGCCACATAAAATGTCCAACACACACTGCCCCATGCACACAATGCACTTTCCTGCACACAATGCACCCCCATGCACAAACTGCCTCCTACACCCACACATACACACAGGTACATTGCCCCACATAGACAAGTGTCCCTAAAAATATAGTTCTCCCTGTTGTGAGGCAGAGGTGCTACCCAACATTATATGGGGGAGGCAGAGTCTTGGGGCTCTGGGTGGTCTAGCCACTGCCCAGTGTGGGCCCCAGAGAGTGGAAAGAGCAGGCCTCCTTTGACTCAGATTCCCACCAGAGGCACAGTCTAGCCCCACGTTTTAGAGGGAAACCCATGCTAGAGACATCTAAAAGGGTCTTCATAGGTCAGCATCCCTGCAGAAGAAACACCATGAACTAAATAATCGAATATCAAAAGGGGAGAAACCAGAGAAGACCCCTGCTTAGGTTTTCCCATGCATAATGTGATCACTCGCTCGCTCACCGAGTGAACCTGATAAATCATCAGTAGCCTACACCGGACACCTAGCAACCACAGAGTTCTGCGGTGACACAGGCTGACACTACAGAATGCCCAACATGGCGCAGAAGACTGTGCACGTCTTAAAAACTTCATAAACAGTTAAACAGAGAAACCAAGTTCCTGCACACCCTGCTTTCGTTCTCAATTATTAATTCACATTTATAGTACATCTACATTACAGTACACCTACAGTACATTCCATAAACATGTAAGGGGTGGAATTACTCGTTTTCTATCCACCGGCCAACCAGGAATGGGAAAACAGAGTACAAGCAGAAAGAGCTAATCAGGATATAGATTACAAAAAAGCCCACAAAGACTGCAGGCAGTCGTTCCTTTTCTAGGACCCAGAGGAAGAACACATACCTACTGCTGCGTCCTTGCTGCAAGGGGTTGGCGGGGGTGTCTGACAGGAGAGGTGAAAGGACTGCTGCTTGGAGGAAGGCAGTGGCAAGCCTAAGAGGCTGGAAGATGGAAGAGCTGCTAAGCCCTGGAATCCCTGGGGCAGGACGGTTAACCAGTATGGCACAGGAGTCCCTCTCAAGTCCTCGAGGGAATTGGAAAGTGATAACCAGATGTTTTTCACCTGCAAGCTCCTGGAGAAAGGTGCATGCATGCAGGTGGCAAAAGAGCAAGAAAATATTGTCTGTCTGAAAAAGATCATGAATGGGGGGTGAAAATGTCCATTAGATTGTGAGAAAGCCGTGTTCCAGTGGGAATCTCTTTTGAATATTTAAATCCTAAGGTCCAGGGACATCTGTTTTGTAAATCCAGAGAAAGCCAATGGCCAGGAAAGCCTATGGGTAAATGTTGGAGGGCTGAGGGACTTCTTGACAGACATACAACTGATAAACATGAAACCTGAAAATGCTTTGAAAATCAAGGTGAAAGTAGAGAAGCCTAGAGGAGAGACTAGACTGTGAGCAACTGCTGTCAGATCCACACCAGAGGGATACTTCTATTTTCATGTTTAGAGCAGGGTTTTCTTTGCTCATTTTTAAAGTCTCTCTTCTGTGACAGAATATAGTCAGCTAGGGGTCTGAAGGACTGATTACAAGTGGATTTGTTATTTCTGTTGGCCAATGCTTTTGCACTTTTCTTTAGAAGATTAGGCAGTCCCAGAATGGTTGAGAATTAGGTTAGGCATTACTAGTTTTATATTGCAGTTGCTCTTCACTTTACATTTCTCATAGTCCCTTTAGGAATTCGTCTAACCCCCATTTTGAACATTCTGACATTTAATTAAAGAAGTGTTAAAGCAGATTTCTATGTGTGACGTGCTCCACACACTTACTGCCTTGAACATATACTGGCCTATCCCAGAGATACTGCACCCCAACAAACACTATCTCCCAACACACTTGCCTAAACTGCCCCCACCCACACCGAGCCCAACCACACTGCCCCCTAAAGCACCCACAGCACCCACCACCCACACACTGCCCTATATGCACTCACTCTTCCCACAACTCACACATGCACTACAAACACTCATTGTCCACACATGTACTGCACCCATGCACAATGTCCCCCCACACACACTGCTCCCCAAATACAACTTCCCCACAGACTCACATACACTGTTTAACAGATACACACTGACTCTACAAACACACATGCACGCATACACCACAATTTCCCCACACACATCCACAGACATGCTTCCCCAAAACACTGCCCTAACACAGACTGCACACACTCTCACACACAGTGCCCCCACATACATTACTCGCCATGCACACACTAACTCTATGTACACTGGCCCCACACACTGCTCCTTCACAACACATTGCTCCCAAACACACCAAGTACCCACATCACATATACACTGCCCCTACTCACAATAGCCCCTACACACATACTAATACTGCCCCACATACTGACTCCCACACACTGCCCACACATAATGCATGCACACACAATGCCACCCCACACTGCTCTTAACATATCAACCCCCCACACTGTCCCCGCCACAATCTGCCCCTCAAAACTTGCCACAGGCAATGCCACCACACACACTGTCCCTAGATGCACACATCACCACCCACACACATTGCTTTCCAAATAGATTTCCCCAAAACACACCCAGACACAAAACGTCTGCACACTACCCCCACATGCACATGTTGCCTCTCTCTCACATGCACTCTGACCCCCAACATGTAGCGTCCATCTTCACACACAATTCCCCCCCACTTTGGCTCAACACACATTACCCCATAGACGCATTACCCCACATACAATACTCACCCAAAATATGTTCTGCCCCACACAGACACTGCCCACACACACACACACAACATCCTTCCAACCATACACACACACCCTGAGTACCACAAACACATGTACCCCCACACACTGCCCACACAAAAAAACACACACACAAATTACACGCATACACTGAAACACACACACACACACGTCACACACCCACTAACAATGTCCTATCACACTGCCTCAAACACATTGTTCAATCACACACAGACAGTCCATATAGTTCACACTGCCCACCGCCAAGCAAACCACCACACACAAACTTCCCCCACACATGGTCAGCTGAACCACCCTCACACTGCCTCAAAACCGCACTGCTGCAAACAAACACATAGTGCATCCACACACACTGCCCCCACACAGACATATTCAGAGCCCATGCATACTAACACTACACCAGACGTACTGCCACATACACACATTGACTACCCTCTCGCTTCCCCCATTCATATTGCCCAAACATATACACTATCCCAAACACTGCGCACTACATACACACACACTGCCCCATGCACACACACTGTCCCACACACAAACACTGCCCCTAGTCCTCCAATCTGCACACATATCCCCCAAAGAAACTGCATTCACACACACACTTCACCACCACACACTTTCCTCAGACACACACTACCCTGAAACACGCTCTGCCCCTTCCCCATACACTGCAGCACCAAAACACTGCATTCACTCACACAAACACCACTGCACACAGTCTTTAACCCCACACATCTGCTGCCCCAATCACAGATTTCCACCCACACTGCCCCTCATCATGCATTCCCCACAAACACTGCCCCCCACACACTTCCACCCTTGCACACAATGTCCGCCACACACCATGCCCCACCCAGACTGCCGCCACACACATGGATTACCCCATACACATTACCCAAACACATGCATCCCATCATGCAAAGCTTTCCATCTACACTACCTACCAACATTCACTGTCCAGATTCACACACACACACATTACCCAAACAAAATCTCCAAAACATCCACTGGCTACACACACAAGTACTTCCCCCAAGCACTATGCAACCACACACAATGCCTCCCACACACACACTGCCCTCTCCACACACTGTCCCCTGAACATGCTGCTACGACTAACCCGCACTGCCTGCCGCATTGTTCCTGCACACACTGCCCACACACACACACTGCCCACACTCATACTTACTATTACAATCACTAACACACATCACCTATCCTATCCCACCATAAACTCACACTGCCCCCTGCACACACTCCTCCACACACACACTGCCCTCTGAGTTAATGCACCCCACATACTGCCCCTCAGATCCACACTGCCCCTCAGGCACATACTATAAAGTAATATTAAAAAAAATAGTTGCAGCCAAGAAAGCTTTATTCTCAACCAAAATCAGTCAAGCAGGTAACTCCCAAAAGCTATCTTTCAGATGTTGTGCTTTGTATTGTAGAAAACAAGTTATTCCCCAAACTTTCAGCACCAGTATCACTGGAATGGTTGTAGACATTCTACACTCCATGCTGTAAGAGGATTCAATTCAACACTACAGCTAAGTCAATGCCTAGTCTGGGATACTGAATGGAAACCCTTATTGATATATCTTTACGTCCAGTTCATGCGTTCTGGATGACTACCCCTATATAACACCCCTCTCTTGGAATCCCCCTGACCCCACTGAGCCACGAAGTAGTTCTGTTTTGCAAGTTTAAACAGTTTATTTGATAATTTAAACAATATATATATATATCACACTTTATAATAAATTAATAATTGAATATCACACTTAATCTGAGCAGTAATCAATAATGGATAGTCCGGCACTAGCACACTTCTTTATAATCAATGATGAGTGGTTATAGGATGGATACGATAGCAACAATACTTTTATGGTTTCAAATTGATGCAATGTGGAATGAAATGCAGGACAGAAATTAACTTGATAGGATTTCAGCAAAAGACAATGGCCCTCATTACGACCCTGGCGGAAAGTGACTGACTAGACTGCCACAGCGTAAATAGCGTTTCCGCCATTTTACGATGGAGCAAAGTGCGGCCCATTCCGACCCATCGGGCACGAGCACCACGGCATGGCAGAAGTGCAAAGTCCGCGATGGCGGAAATGACCCCAAAACGGCCCACACCGCCGCCGTACGGCGCCCTAGGTGCAATACCGCCACCCATCTTAGCGGACACCGCAGTGAGCGCCAACCGGAAAGTACGGTGACCGTAAATATACGGAAACGGAAGTAAAAACATGGGCCCGGAACGGGAAACAACACGCCGTACACCTATAAAACCACAAAATCCACACAACCACTAAAAACACTACCCTGAGACACATCCCAACCCGTCATCCACCCTAGTGAAACCAAGAAAAATGGGAAAAGTAGCGAAGAAAGCGTGCGACCGCAAGCGGCAGGTCCACTTCTCCCGTGAGGAACTCACCGTACTCACAGAGACCCTCCAGGAGAATGCCGCCGCCGTCTTCTCCACGCAAATGACCAGGACGGCACTTGCGAACAAGAAGGCCATATGGGCCCTGGTGGCACAGCGGGTAAGTGCGGTGGGGACCGCACCCCGCAACCCACAGCAATGCAGAAAGCGATGGGACGACCTGCGGATACGCGTCCGTAGCATACTTTCTGCCAACCGCAACATTGCCACAGCCACCGGGGGAGGATCGGAATCACCCATCAAGTTGACCCCCTGGGAAGGAATCTGTGCCTCCACCATAGGAATGGAGAGCATAGAGGGAGTCGGAGGGATGGAGAAAGGAGTGCAGACATCCGGAGAATCCGGTAGGTGGGCCAAATAAAACCATGCCAAATCCACAATGTCCAATCATGTGAATCACATGTGTCCACATAGCGCAACAGTAACACATGGCCAGGAGAACGTCCACACACATTGGCCTGATAGCGCACTTTAAAACTCACAATAAATACATAAATAATTAAAAACCCCAAAAACACCCACTACACGTGCAGCTGGCACACCCTAACTGCAGGCTGCCAAACAACTGCACCCTCACTCCACACACAAATGAAAGCACCTCCAAGGCCCCGACCCAAATCACCTTCAGGTACCACCCCAATGCATGTGATACATTGCCATTCCAATTCCCACAGACCCATTAATAACGCTCGCCCTCCTTTACTCCACCACAGGGTCCGATCCAAACGACGAGCTTCAGGACGCCCCTACCAGCACACCTGCAAAGAGGGCCAAGACCAACGGCCAAAGACCCTCCACCTCAGCTGCACGCATCAAGACACGGCAGCAGCACAAATCAAGTGGCAGCACAGAGGAGGGAACATCAACATGCACCCCAGCAGCCAGCATGCCCACAACAGCAGCACCACAGGTCCCCCCAATGGATGCCACAGAAGGCACTGCCTCTGGTGGCAGCAGCACCATAGGTGACACCCCATTAATGGCAGCATGCTCCGACACAGAAGACGGGGATGTCGAAGTCAGATCCATCCATGACCTGTCCCAATCCCCCTGTCTGTTCCATCCCGTACACCATGAGGATACCACGCAGGGGCACCCACAAGACGACGACTGGCCATCCCCCACAAGCCCTGTGGCAGGGCAACATGAGGCGAACAGCCACTCTGTGACACCACCGCAAATGGCCATGGCCCAGCAGAGGCAACAGTCCCTCGACCAGTTAATCGTGCAACAGCAGCAACTGGCCACGCTCCTCAAGGACCATGCCGATGAACGTGGGGGCACTAAGGCAGACATAGAAACATCAACTGAGACACTGAGGGCAGAAATGGAGAGAAGTACAGAGACACTAAGGGCACAAATGGAGAGTAGCACCGAGAGCCTGAGAGTCCAAATGGAGAGTAGCACCGAGAGCCTGAGAGTCCAAATGGAGAGAAGCACCGAGAGCCTGAGGGGGGAACTGCATGCGACGTCCAAAGACGTATGTGCCGAACTTGCCGCAGTGCGCCGTGTGCTCACTGAGCTCTCACAAACCCTTAGGGACATGCATGGACGTGAGCAGGCAGAGACATCATCCGTTGCAAGTTCCGTCCAGGGCAGCCCCCAACGTAGATCTGGGAGGAACCTGCGCTCCACAGGCAGGGGTGCCCCTGATACCCGCAGAGGGGGCTTGCAATAGCGACTGCACACTGACAATGTGCATCTTTGGACACTGGTGTTCGGGGGGGAGGTAGGAGGGTGGAGGGGGTGTGTTGGGCTCACTTGGGTGGCGGGTCGATGGGGTGTTCAACATGATATCACATATGCCATAAACAATGCACGATCAACCAATGAGATGTGTGGACAATGATCTTTGTGTACTAGGCCATCATAGGCGTACAGTCCATATTGTGCATGTACCAGACACACACAGTGCCACGAGTCCCGTGTCCATGTATCAGCCACCAGGCGTGAGTGCTAGAAGCATGCATCAATGAGATGCTGACGAATGTCACGGCCCTCCTGTGCCTCGCGGACTCCTTGAGGTGCTGCCACATCCCCACCCTCATCATGACCATCTTCAGGTGCTTGCAGTTCTGCGTCAGGGGGCATGGGCACATTTCTACGTACGCACATGTTGTGTAGCATGACACATGCCATCACCATCTTTGCAACCTTCTCATGGCGGTACAGGAGTGCCCCGCCAGACCTGCTGAGGCACCGGAAACGAGTCTTCAGTAGGCCAGTAGGCCGAATGCCTGTTCAATGACTACACGGGTACGTGAGTGGGCATGGTTGTAGTCCTCCTCATGCTGGTCCCGTGGGTTCCGGACTGGTGTGAGGAGCCATCTCTTCAGTGGATATCCGGCATCACCTGTATGTGGACGATAAACGAATTATGTGGAATGCCATTGCTACGTACGCACCCCCCCCCCCTTCCTGCCAGGTCATTGCCGCATCACATACCCCACATCATCATGCATGAAATGAGACTCACCGAGTAGCCAGGATCTGTTCCCTGCGTGTCGCTCCATGTAGCGTGGTATTGTTGAGTTCCTCAAGACCATAGAATCATGGGTTGATCCAGGGAATCGGGCACAACAATGTGTAATGATCCTGTTGGAGTCACACACCATTTGTACATTCAGAGAATGAAATTGTTTTCGGTTGCGGTACTGGGCCTCCATGGCATGTGGGACGACCAATTCCACATGGGTGCAGTCGATGGCACCAAGGCAACCCGGTATGCCGCCAAGTGCATGCAATCCCACTTTTGTGTTGGTAATTTCCTGCTCCGAGCGTGGTAGAGAGATGTAGTCATCTGCGTGCTGCAGGAGGGCATCGAGCACTTGCAATAGTGTCCGTGAGAACAGTGGCTGAGAAATGCCATGCAACTGTCCGACTGTGTGCTGGTAGGTGCCTGTGGCCAGGAAGTGGAGTACAGGCACCACCTTCAGTAGGGGTGGGATGGCGGTTGGGCTATCTATCATGCTGACAAGGTCAGCCTGTGTCATGTCCACAATGGCGGCTATGGTGTCCCGGTCCAAACGGTAGAGGGTGTGGATCTGCTCATCAGTGAGGTTGAACGGATGTGCTCGGAGGCGTGGGATTGCGGGCTGCCTGCGTGGTGGTAGTGGCTGTGCTGGCGGCCCTTGCTGGCCCTGCCTTGCCCTCCTCCCCCTCCTGCGTCTCCTCCGTGCGGCCGGTTGTAGTTGGTGTTCGTCTTCTTCTTGAAGTTGGAGTACTTGCAGTGCTATCAGGTCCCCCAGGGCCAACATATCTAGTCCTGCCGGTAGCATTTCGGAGTGGGTGTGGTTGTGGGAGGAGACTGGGTGTGCAATTTATGTGTTTTCAGGCTGTATGGCCTCCACCTGTGGTGATTCATTCCACCTGTGCAAGCTGCTCTCCCCTTTGGCCGAGCACGTCCCGCACACAACGCTGCAATTCGAGGAATGGCATCTTGCTATTACAATCATGTATTTGTACCCGATGGCCGTGTAAAATTGGTTGATATGTTCATTCGGCTATGGTCCCATTGTTTCACATACTATCTTAGCAGTCGCGAACAGACTTGTGAAGGGTCAGTGGAACGTAGTACTCGAGTAACGGTGGACCCTCATGCATCACTGTACCGAGTTGCAACGACGGGCGGGGCGTCCCATTTGTGAGTGAAGGCAGTTGCCATTTTCACACACAGCCGCACTCGATGGATTAATTTGTGATTTCAAGCGGCCACAGATGCCTTTTCGACGTGATGTTGCAAATGAGGAATTCGAAGGGCGGCGCTTTCGGTTATCAGCTAGCGGCGAGGAGATGCCCACAGGTCTGACTGCAAATATAACGTTCTATTGTTCAATGTCCTTGGGACAGGGGCCATGGCGAGGATGCAATTATTGCTATGAATAGTTTGGGATGCGCAATAGCGAAGTGGACGATGAGGCCGGACGTTCCCAAATACATGTTACTTCACAACACTGGAATTACGGGCTGGGGCACAGTGGATTTTGCAGGCTGCATAACGCACAGACTCAATGGAATTCTCACATGTTATGTGAGTATGGAAACAGGCGTTATCATTACGGGATGAGGGAATGATGAATGGATGCATGGACAGATGATTTGATACAGTGTTTGCCATATACAGGGCTTCTTGGAATCTGTCCGCCTCCCCTGCGCTATGTGATGCAGGGCTGCCATAGTGGGACCATCGTCTATCTGGCCTTGTTGAGCCCTCCCTGTCTCGACGCGCCTTCAGACACTTGTGTCCATGCACGTTACCAATCCCATCTGATGGATTCTGTTTTCACAGACGCATGCACAGGTACACTCGTTTGTGATGGTGTTTTCACCTCGATATAGATAGTTATGAGTCGCAAGTGGTTTTTGGGTGGTGATGATCCTTTGGAGTGGGCTAGCATGCATATGGCTGTGGATTTAGTGTGATCATTGAAGTGAGTTGTTCGAATGTAGTTCTGATGGCCATTCTATTCTTTTTCTTTTCTTTTGGTTGACAGGTATCTCCTCCCCTTTTGCCACTGCCATCTGTATGCCACTCCTGCAGATGGCTTTTACTCCCGACACCTGCTGCTTCATGTTAATCAGTGGAGCAGCATTACGATCTTATGGGACGATCGCCAATGGGCCACATGCCCTTACGCAGTACTAGTGGCTCGGAGCAACATTTCGGCCTTTCAGCTGGACTAGTGCCTCCCCATTGGGACGGCCCTGCGGTTCTGTGCGCTTCCATGTTGCCTTTTCGTACGAGAATGTGGCCCTGTGTACCATGAAGGAACAGGGCGTCACACAAGAAGTAGCTGGTCATTTCTTGCGGATGCAGCCCACAATGGTGAAATGTGTTTTGGAGTTCATGGCCTAATGGCTGTATGGGCGTGGTGAATTTGTTGTGCATTAAATTTCTATTCTGATATGGGCCGTGTAGCGTTCTTCTCTGCAAGTGATGTGGCATATTCCTATTTGGGGAGCGATGTATTGTGAGGAGATCTGCATTGTGTTCCAGCTTCGGAGTATAGTTGCGTGGTACTGTGCTGGGCGCGTTTGCCTATGAAGCCCAGTGAGGTCAGGGATGAGGGCTGCCAATATGACTGTTTGAATGATGTCATGCTCAGGGGCGGGGGATTAGGTTTTGTGTAACAGATGCCGGTCAGCCAGGTGGACTGGTGGAATGATGTGATTTTCGGAATATTGCTGGTCACAGGTGCCTGTGTTTGCGTGCGTTTCTTGGTGGGAGACTGAGGTCATGTCCATTGGAATGGCTTCTGTATTCGTGCCATCTGTGCCCTGCAGCTCCCATTGGCCCCTCTTGAGATTCTTTTGTTCGTTGGCATGCATGGGTGACTTGTACATTTCACTGGTTGCATTGTGACTTCATTGCACCTACGGGGAGTTGTACAATGTGGCCAGGGAGCGGTGTACAGGCACTCAGTGGGGCCGTTTACGGTTGATTCGCGATGCGGTACTTCTCACCATGGCGGAATGGTACTTTCCGCCGTGCTTGATGGCGTTAGGTACATGTCCGCTAGGGTCGGAATTTGCGTACCGTTGCGCCATGGTGGTATTTACAGTTTGGCATGGCGCGCGCGCGCGTACTTGGTGCAGTTAGCGTTGGCGTTCACTACGGTGTCGCTAATGGCATCGTACTTTACGGTGACGGGTCATAATCGCACCGAGCGGTATTCGATGGCGGTATTGCATTTCCGCCATCGTTTTTCGATTTCCGCCAGGGTCGTAATGAGGGCCAATGTAATCACTTTCTTGGACAATTCACCCCCCCTTTTATGCACTGTAAGGAGATGAAGATGACACAGTTCTTAGGAATGCAATCAAATAGAATTCAGTTCAATTCCCCCCCAGCAGCTTATACAACAGATAGGAGTTTTGAAACACAGGCAAAATGCTTTGACTATGGTGACAATGCAGTGAGAAATATGCTGAAAATGGTTTTAATTCCCTTTAGGAGGTTCAGGGTGAGTGAAATATACTTGGGATGAGTTCAGGCTCACTTTAGCAAGGATCTAGGAGTAACTAGCAGGTTAAACGAATTTTTGGCAAAGGAAAGCAAGGAAGCTGCTGTTTTCACACGTGGCTGGATTTTTAACCAAATCGCAAATCGCGGTAAAATTCGCGAGTGCGAGAATCGTGATTATCGCAAAAGTATACGGAGTAGCAAGTCGGTTCTAAGCTTGTTGGAAAGCTGAGATTCTAAGCTTTCAGAGAAAAGTTAAACCAAGTTCCTAGCCCAAACGGATCCAGAGATACGGACGATTAAATAAAGGTAGTTTTTCGGATTTGAAATTTTAAAAGTTCAAAGCGACAGGTTACAGCTTACAGCTAGAAAATGACAAGTGACAGCTTTGCAAATGACAGGTGACAACTTCTAGGAGGCAGTTCTGGTTAGATTAAAATAGATTGAATTATATTATTTTAACTATGAGATTGGGTTCTGCACAGTTTTGCTAGGTACTCACAATATATTTAGAAATAGGCCTCGCCACGGATCTGGTCAACAGGTTTTCTTCACTCGCCACGGACGGTCTCTGCACACAGCGTCTGGGTCAGCTCTACTCTGCTGGTCTGGTCTGGGTCTCTGGTTCTGATCAGGTCTGTGGGTCCGGATACAGCGGTCTCCGGTTCAGCTGGTCTCTCTCTGGATACAACACTGCTCCCTGGCAAATGGCCAGAGTTCTTTCAAAGAATTCAAACAGCTCGCCTGGCTGTGAATAGTGGCAATGATTTGAGGCCTGCTAAAGAGGGATTTAGCTTGTAGTTGACCTCTCTGCTACAAATTCTGAAGTAAAGTCTTGGTCTCTGAAGGTGGATAGATTGAAGTCTCTTTGTTGGCTCTCTGGAGGTTGATGGAGGTAAAGTATGGATTTTCCCGGCAGAGCGTCCCGCAGCAGATGGAATAGAATGTCCCCATCTGTCCTGACTGTCTGCTTTTATGTGTTTTGAAAGTGGGTGGAGAGGCTAACTTTCTAGGCCCTACCCCTCTCCACTTGTCATTGGCCACTTCCTCCTCTTCCCCTTGATTGGGGGAATGAAATGAAGTGTCATCATGATGAGGTCTGTTTATGATACAGAGAACCCACCCCTGTCAACTTTACACACAATCTATATTTGACCTAAAGACATATTTCATAGATACACAGTGGTTTGAAATTACATGCACCCATCACATATCACATGAGGTAGCCCCTGTTCCAATTCTGCTCTTCCTGGGGGCTTGCATTCAGAAATGGCAACCTTTGGTGCTTTTTAGTGGGTTTTGCAACATCAGATTTTTCTCCAGATTTATACACATGTACACGGCCTGTCCATACATACTCAGTAAATTACCATGTCTCTAGCTTAAACACAGAGTCTGTAGTATACATAAATAGCAGGGTTTTGCCCCAGAACATCACACAAATTGGAGTTTGGGCTTGAATCGAAGGTACATTTTTTAAATGAAGGCTCTCAAAGTTATACATTCCTGTCATTTGATTACAAAGAGTTATCAGTGTTTCTGTAAAATATATATTTTGCTTTCAATTCAGTTCTCAGAGTGTTGGAGTCCGCCTCCAAGAGTTGGGTGGGTCAGTGATCACATGTGTCTTCTGGCAGACAGGCCTTTGTTGACAGGAAACAGTCAAAATCAACATATTCTATTCAAGTGCAATAGCCTATTGTGTGGTCTCCAGGAGGTTGAGGTCAGCAGACCAGGGGGTCACTTTGCATTTGGTTATTATGACCATGTGATATCCTGGGCTGTGGTGTGAATCTCTTGAGGTGAGAGGGTTTCCCAGGCTTCTGGCCTCTGGGAACAGCAGGTGGCTAATTTTTAATTAAAATGCAGCCTTTGAAGTCAGCTGAGTCAAATCCCTTTGTCAGCAACTGCACTTAGTTCTCCTGTCAGAGTTTAGACCGCTAGCGCCGCCTTGAGGATTTTGTTGGTACTGCATCCATTTTTGGGATCTTTCTTGGATTAATGCATTCCAAACAGCAATGGTTCTTACATGGTAGTAAATAATCCTTGCTTAACATTGTTTTGATGGGGCTCCTTACAGTAAAATGGTTATGTGGAACCCCACAAAGGGGTTGAATCTTTAAAGTGGTCCGGTGAGCCACGATTTCAGCAACTTTTTTACATCAGTAACAGTGGATTTTGTTAACAAAGATCTTTCTTTACACTGGTGGGTGGCAAGTGAGGTAACCATTTTGGTGTGCGCACAAACTGCGTGGTTCTCCTGGATTCTGGCGCACTTGTGGGCTTTTTGGCCATCTTGGATTTTCTAAGCCCACAGCACCAAATGTTGCAGCATGATAGCTCAAACGTGGGTCAGGACACCCAACAATGCACTCACAAATGTATTTAATACACCAGCAAATTGCTAATTCAATCAGCTTTAGTTCAACCCCTCTATGTCCTGACCATATAGTAGTGTAAGGGTGAAGACGTACGAAACTGACACAATGGTGACATGGTGTTCGGCAAAGATTTTAATTCAGGCAAAAAAAAAAGAGGAAACCGAAACCTCAATGATTCTACAAGGGGTTTCCCAGCCTTTAGTAAGGAACTAAGGAGTCAGCCAGAATGTCCAAGAAAGTAATAAAAGTCCACTGCTGTGTCAAAATACCTACTTCTATCCCTCACACCATAACTAATAAGAAAAGTGTAGTGGGTCTTCTTGGTCCAGAAGAATTACTCTCTTTTTCAAGACAATGAGCCACTGTTCCAATAGTAGGGGGAATTCTGCCTGTGGAATGACTCCTTCTCCAGGTCTCAGTTTCTTTCTGAGGAAACAAAGTTCCAGATTGTAGTGTCGTAAGGGTTCAGTTCCAATGCAAAAGAAAAAGTTACAATTGAAACAGTGTTGTACTTATTGGATTCTCGGAGAACACCTCTCTTCTTCAGGTATATGGTTCTCAATGTTCTCACAGAGCCCGCAGAGTGACTCCTTTCTGCGGGCCTTCTTTTGACTGCTTTCACAATACCCAATCTTCTGGAAAGACACCAGGAGGTATTGTCTCCTTCACCTGAGGTTCCCTTTCTTTCCACTTCACAAGGGCTAGGCAGAATGACTCCCTTCCCCCCCAAGCCCTTCTTCGACTTTCACAATTCACAGTTCATACACAATCCTCTGGGAGGAATAAATCCATTCACCTGGCTTGCTTGGCACTTCAATAAGTCTTAATTCACCTGAGTTCCCAATCTTATGGATGAGGGTCCCAGACCGGTGTGTTACTCCTGACTGGGTGTGGCAGCGATGATTCACTATCCTGCCAGGTAATGTGACTTGAAGAAGACTGCGGTTGATCTTCATAAGAGAATTTGGGTCCCAGACCCGTGGGATTCTTTCCTTTTGATGCTGTGGACCCGGTTCACTACCCTGCAAGGTACTGCGACTATGAAGATGACTTAGGTTACTCTCCATAGAAGGATGCCGGTCTCAGACCCGTGGGATTCTCTTGCCTTGATGTTGCAGTTCCTTTTCACTTGGGGTCTTAGCTTGGACCCTAGGGGCTTCCCTTATGCCCCAATATCGTAGCTCCAGCATCTGCCAGTGCCTTCTGGTACCCCATCCAACCGCCCTGGTAGCCCTTGTACCTTTAGGGTCTCTACATCTCAGCCAATCGGCCCCTGAGTTCTCCACCCCCTGCTTCATTCTTCGCCGACTTCTCCGTTCTTCTGGTGTGCTGCAGCATCTCCTCAGCACTCACAGATTCTCAGCTGGTGCACCGTCCTGAAACCGCAGGTTTGTTCTGATTGGCTGGCCAGGACGTCTGCTGCTTTACCTTGCCGGATGGTCCTTCGATGTCGGACCAGGTAAGAGCATGTCCCCCTTCCCTGTAAGGTGTCCTGCAACTGCTCGGGTCCTTTGCTGAGCCAAGCATTCCCCACTCTTGTGGTCACTCCAGGGAGGGCCTCACCGTCCTTCCTCGTTTCCCGGTTTAACTTTGAATGTGTTTTGCCCATTAGCTTTCGGGAACAACTAGACTGTTCATTCAGGTACTCATGAGTGTGCTCTATGCTCCTGCACTGCTTCTTCATCCCAGTACTCATATTTAGGTCTTCCAATGAGTCAATTGGTCTCTCCCTCAACTCAGTACTTGATCGGCAAATGCTCCTTGACAAATTCACACTCTTCCTTGTCCCAGTACTTCCTATATTAGTGGCATGACAAAAAAGATATAGGAACCCTGGGGAAAGTGTTGGTGGGGGTGGAGGGGCTAGGAAGGTTTGTTAGGGTTAGGTGGCCTGTGGGGATACTATGTTCTCCCCAGGTCATCCCTAATCCCATGGGGGCTTCCCTCCCCATGAGATCCATCTGCTGAGTACTCAACTCCCTCGCTTCATGGGAAGGGGCTCCCCCTAGGGGAGAACTGACGACATCTGGGGATTTGTCACAGAAGTTTCTTGTGTGCTTGATTTGACTTCAGTCTCCTCTGACACTTTACATCTGATTTTATACTCGTTGTGTCCCACTAACTGTCCACCTTTTCTGGTGAATTATTTTAACTGTTCTCTGAATTCTCACTTCATACCCCAGTCTTGAAACTCTCCCGGATAACCCCCTTCTTAAGAAGGGAACTCTAGATCCAGACCTACCCACTAACTTCCATCCATTGCCAATTGTCTGACCCTTATGAATATCCAAGACACAGTGGTGGTTTTTCAACTCTAAGACTTTATCAGGATCAATAATTGTCTTAGCATTCGTCAATCTGCTTTTAGACATTTTCATTACATGGAGACCTCCACCAAGAAGGGCCTTCTTCGGAATGGACAGACATGGGTTTCCTTGCTTATTTTTCTAGATCTCTCAGCGACTTTCGACACCCCTGAACAACCTCATTCTCCTTCAGAGATTGTCATCTGTGGCCATGGTTTCAGAATCTGTCCTTTGTTGGTTTTCCTCCTTTATTACTGGCAGGTGGTATTGGTCACCTTTGATGAGACCACTATATTTTTTATGGACAGTAAAATTGGTGTTCCACAGGGTTTTGCCCTTACTCCTCTGCTTTTTAATATTTGTGTTAAGGCATTTCATGATCTTCTTTCCAATCTGGATGTCATCTTTCACTGCTAAAATGAGGATACCCATTTAATTCTGAAACTTTCTAGCAGTCTCTCAGATGGTAACACTACCCTCTCCAACATCATAACCCAGGTTAAACCCTAGATGGATGTGAATTGACTTGGCCTCAATACAAGTAAAACTGAATTATTGATGTTACACCCAGTTCCCGAGCTCCATCATCATTATTATCCCCCTCCATTAGTTTTGATTCAAGTCCTCTCTCTCTGCTTAACAACCTCAAGTCCCAAGACGTATACCTAGATACTGTTTTAGATATTTTCCTTTCAAATTGACCATGTTGCCAGCTTCACTTCATAGTGCATATGGCTTTACAGGTATTGTCTCGGGAGGATAGGATAGGATAGCTCAGGGGCAACATACTCGCCTTGGAAGCAAGACGACACGGAGCACCACAGGTTCGATTTCCGGGTCCACGCTTAGAAACCTCTGGGTATAAAGTACATTATAAATAACCTATCATATCATCATCACCCTTTCCTCTCTCCAGATCATCTAATAATATCACAGCCCATTATAAATTCAAAACTGGATGACTGTAATTCACTTTACGTTGATGTTCCAAAATTCATTTGCCACCAGCTACAAATTCTGCAAAACAATATGCTGAAAATGGTAGTGAATCTCCATTTTCAGGCCCACATCACTCCCACGTTGAAACAAATTCACTGGTTACCTGTCCCTGCAAGGAGATCATTCCAAATCCTTACTTTGGTTTATGAATGTATTTATAGTAGGGCCCCTTCTTATCTCTCAAATAGATTGCTTAGTGATTCATCAGTCAGCCACATCGGGCCGTCACTACAATTCTTCAGAGATGTAAATTAAACTCGGCCGGGGGAAGAAGCTTTTCGGTCCACAGTGCACTGATTAGGAATACAATTCCTACGTATCTCAGAATTTAATCTAAACTCATCAAGTTTAGAAAAGCCCTCAAAACCTTTCTCTTCAGGCAATATCTTTTTGACTGACTGGCCATACGCTCTACCTTTTCTGTCTGTCCACTTTCATCGCTCTCTTGCCTTCGGGTTTGAGCACTCTATAAATGTCAATTACATAACATAGCATACTAACCCTCACACATGCAGACATTGCCACCTGCATGCATTCACACCACACACACACACACACACACACTCTGCCCTCACCGTAATGCTCTCACACACTGCCTCCACACACACTGCCCCTACAAAAACACTGCCCAGAATCGCACACATTAACTGCCCCCAAAGACTAACACTGCACCACACACACTGCTTACCACAATGCCCCCACATGCACACTGCCCTGCTCTTGCACACTGCCTCCACATGGACGCCATCCCAACACACACTAACTCTTCTGACATGAACACTGCCCCTCCACACAGCACACATTGCTCCCTGCACACACATATTGCCCCATGTACACACACTGTCCTCACACACACACACTACCTGCAAACATACACACACTGCCCCCACAACAATGCCCCAAGAAACATCCTCCAAAGACACTGCCCTTAACATGAGCACTGCCCCTTCTAAAATCCTTACCAGCCATGCATGCTGCGCCTCCTCACAAACACTTTGCACACACACTGCCCTCACACACTGTCTTCACACACACACAAACTGCCCAAAAACTGACTGCTTCTCTATACAAACACACTGCGCCCACAGACTGCTCCCACACACACAAACTGCCCCCATACAGACTGCTTCAACACATGCACACATACTGCACCCCTTACACTGCCCCCATCCACACTGACCCCCACACGCACACTTCCCCAACACACAATACAACACACTAACATTGTCCTCCCACACACAGCACCAACACACCTGCACAAAATGTGCACCCACACCACTGAACATGTACAGACACTGCCACACACCCACACCCACACGCACACACTGTCCCTACAGATACAGATTCATCACACCTAATCCCCACCCACACACGACTACTAAGATACCCACTACAAACACACTGCCTCTCCCCACATACACTGCACCTCACACACACATAGCTCCCCCACACACACACTTTCCCTACAAAAATACTGATTCCCATTCCCACACTGCAAACCCATGCTGTGTACCCCCCACACACTACCATCCATACACTCACCCCACACACACTGCTCCCTAGACTGCTCACCCTCAACACACACCACTTCCCGCAATGGCCACCCTTGCACACCACCCTGGCATACACAGCCCAAAGCACACACACACAGATACACATTTCCCTCCCCTACACACTGTCCTCCAAACACACTGCTTCCACTCACACACATTACACTCGCTCACAAAACGTTTCCAAACACACAATACCCCCAGACACACGGTCCATCCTCACACAGGACCCACACATCCCCACTACACACACAAACACACACACACGCAAACTGGCTTCCACACACACTGGCCCCCCGACACACTTCCCCATGTATACTGCATCCCACATACTGCCCCACACACACCCTGCCCATCAGACAAACACACATACACAAACAAACACTCACACACACACACTGCCCCTCCACACCTGCTCCCCCAACTTAGACTGCTACCATGCACACTGTTCCAACACACACTGGCCCAAGACACACATACCAGAAACACCCAGGCACACATCCTGTCTCCACACACTAATAATGCCATCATACAAACTGCCACACACACACCCTGCCCTCTCACACACTCCCCCAACATGCACACTGCACCCACAGGCACACTGTCAACACACATACGCACACACTGCCCTCTCACACGAACACTGCCCATGAACACTCACCCTAAACACTTGATGAGACGGGCTTTGGAATGGTGGGGAGCTTTCAGTGGGGTAAGTGAGGTGGTTGAGATACCGGCAAGGAGACTTGCCATGCAGGTGGACAGAACCGTGGCTTAGACAATTGTTCTGATTCTGGAGCAGGGATGAAGGGCTTGCTCTTTCAAAGGAGAGTCAGCAGTTACCAAGCTTTCTCTGGTCTCTTCACAAAGGGGGCTTCAAAGGAAAGGTTGCTGATGACGGTTTTGTATAAGAGCTGAGGAGAGAAGCCATCAAGATTAATGTATGTCATTCATTTTTGAATTTCAGTGTGCCAGGTAGTACTCCCTTGGAGGAGAAGTATATTTCCAAAGTGTTAAATTTCTGGTAGGGGCTTGTCACCCAAGATTGAATGAGTGAAAGGGTGTGTTTTAGTTGATGGATGTATGTGATGCTATTGACCTTTAGGGTAGATGGATCTTATCAGCACATTGATGGATCATAATGTGGAGATTATTGAGGATTTCTCTCTGTGTTTCCATGAAGAGGTTGATCCTGATAACGTGGAACTACACAGTTTACAGGTTGTTATTTGAATATGTTATGCCCATCTGGATGAGCTGATGCCAGACTGCAAAAATAGGACGTGAACCATTGTTGAATCTCATGGGGGTGGTAAGTATGTTGAAAAGAAGTTTGTGCTTGACAGCTTCGAAGATGGTAGAGAGGTCAAGCAGTACCCTTAGTCAGGTTTTAAACCTTTATTAAATATGACTAGGGCATTGTCGATAGCTAAAATGGTGGGATTGCTGGGGCTGTATCCTGGATGAAATCTGACTAGCTTTGTAGGATGTTTTGTTCAGTGATCATTTCATAACTGTTTAGGGCGCTGATTTATGTGTCAAAGAAATAATACCCCACTAGATCAAAGCATTAATGATGTTATCGCTATATCTCAATTGAAGGTCGAGATGTACAAATTAATTTTAACAATAATAGTAAAAACTGTGTTCGAAGTGTATAACCTGGCCTCCTTGAAATAAATCGAACTATTATTTTAAAAATGAACTTGAACATCGCCACCATCAATTGAGATACATGGACAGCATCATTAATGCTTATTTCTTTGAATTAACGTCTGACTTTAACATTGATTTTATCTGGATCTTTTTATATTTTGTATTATGTACATTATGTGAAGGTTTATGTAAACTAATACACTTAATAATGCAACAATACAACATGCAGGGTGCAACACATTCGTTTAAAATGTTGTCAAGTTGATTGGTGAATTGAATCATATCACCATAGCAGTTTAGTAGGGTGGACGATTCAGAGTTCAACATCTTGTGGTAAAATAAACTGCAGTTGATTTTCAATAGTGTCTCTAGTGAAACTAGACCACATTCTTATCTTATGGCTTCTACTAGAAGTGGTACTGGCCCTTTAGCAGTATCCTAGTTAGTGGGTGTTTGTGTGCCAGACACATTAGAATGTGCCCCTATGGCGTCTTAACTTTCACATGCAAGCAATTGTCAACATAATTGCCATTGATGTGCCCATTTCCCAAACACATTGAAGTTGCTGTGATTGCCAATCCACTCTGTGATACACATTTGTTGGCAGCTTCCAGCAAGTGATAGTGGTCAAGGATGGAGTCGAAGGTGGTGGCAGGCAAGACTTGTCAATGTAGGTTGACAACCACAGAGTCTCTGATTATTGCAAGCTGATCTCTTAAACACACAGTTACAGTTCTGCCAAATTACAAAATTAATATGGACATCCTCAAAGGCAGAGTTCTGGTCGCTTTCTACTCAAAAAATGCCATTAGTTAGTGTCGTCATACTGCTGCATTCAAAGACTTGATGAGCATTTTAAAAATCAAATACAAACACTACTAATAGGGAGGTGCTTTCTTGCCACAGCACTTATCAAGTGCAGGATCAATACCCCTGGACTTTTTATTGGATTTGTAGTACAAAACATCTGGAGAAGTTCAGGTTGTAACCCTCATCTTTTACTGCTATGATATATGCTTACTTAACAGTATATATATCAGATGTAGGGTGTTCATCCCTTGAATCCCTGGTCTTAGTCCTGCGGGATCCATTTTGGGATTCATAAGCTAAGAACTGAAAAATAAAGTTTGGGTGCACATAATTTCTTAGTTATTATGGGAAAGCGTGTTGCAGCATATCATGCCTAACTTCCTGAAAACAAAGCTACAGTAATGTCTAATGCCCTACCTGCATGCAAGAACTGTGAACAGTTCTCTCCAAGTCAAATCTCCTGATGTTTTGAATCTTTAATTTAGTCAATATCTGCATCTATACATAAGCAAGATTGCTGAAGGTCACAAGTACAGGCCAGCTGCATGATGATACTGGGGGAATGCCTGTTCTTCATAAGGCGAATAGGCCAGAGTGCAATGCAAAGCAGTGCCTTCCATCCCTTGCATATAACTGAATACAGAAACGAACAAATACTGTAAGAATATACATCTAGTGTATTCACTCAACCCCCAATCAAAGAAAAAGGTGGCTTACTTCACAGGCATCGTCGCATCAACCGCACCATTAACCTCTTTGCCCAGCTCTGGTGGGCGCTGTGATTGGCATAATAGTTTCTGTGCAGTACAAACAAATGCCAGAGGGTTTTTACAAACACAAGGGAATATTCCAATGTATCACTGTTTTTCTCAGTATTTTACTGTTCTGCGATTATGGAAATTAAGAAATTTTACAAGTCCTCTTCTCCAATTGGGCAGAGATTGGAAGACTTTCAGCCCCCATGGTAAAGAAAAGCCTTGATGCCTATGTGCCCCAAAAGGCCACCAACTAAACCTGCTAAGGCCAGGAAGAAAAAGGTCCTTATTATTCAAAAGGCTAAGTACTGTACAGGTGCACACTACACATTCTCTCTCTCTCCTCTTTGTACAGTGTCTGTTGCACAATGCATTGCTGCCTTTGCCTGGATCTCTCTATGTCCACGGTATATCTCGCTTTCTCGCTCTCTATTCCACTCCCCCTTTCTTCTGCCACTTACAGTAATGCAATATTTTCCTGTATATAGCCTAGGTAGATTATATTATTTTACTTTACGTTGGAAGGCATAAATTGGAAAAGAGTGCTGTCATTACCCAAGGTGTCCAGTCAACTGGTCGAAAAAAAACAGGTCGACTGCAATTTGGTCGACGCAATTTGGTCGAAAACCAAATGGTCGAATTTTTTTTTTTTATTTATATATTTATTTTTCGGGTTTTCGTTTAGTAAAAAAAGGGGTGTTTAGAGAAAAAAAGGGGGCTGGGGGGGGACCCCCCCAAAAAAATGAAAAAAAAGGGTTAAAATAAAAAAATAAAAAATTCGACCATTTGGTTTTCGATCAAATTGGTTCGACCATTTGTCTGGTCGACCAATTTTTTTCGACCAAATGTCTGGCAACCATTACCCAATAGTTGCCCAATCCAGCTAATTCAGTTTGAACTTGGCCTTTCGTCATTGAGAGTAATGGTGGAATGCGTATATTAGCGCTGTATAGGAAATGTTTCTTGAATTGCCTCTATGACTCCTCTTTAATGCCAGTAGTACTAGCACAGCTTCTACTACCCCAAATTGATGTTTCACTAAATTCCTGGCTAAATGAAAATCTGGCTCTGAAGGCATGGGCGGACATTAGCCTGGATATACTATTAAATGATCCCAATAGAGCGAGAAAAAATACTCTTTCTTTGGGATTGGAGAAGAACTTGGGAAGACTGTACTAAATTCAAAGTCTTTAATAATGGAAGCTTTAACACAAAAACGCTTAATTGTCTTGCACCTCATCTTCAGAAATCTCTGAGTGCAAGGTACAGACATTTGTTTTTAAAATTTAATTTGAATATCTGGCTTAAAAGAGAAATCTCTGGTATTTACTTGAACCTTTCTCAAGACCAGAGATCATGCAGATTCTTTGGGAAAACTAATGGAAAAGAGACATTGAAGCATATTATTCTAGTCTGCCCTTCCCTAATGACGGAAAGGAATTCATTCTATTGCAGATGTTTTAAGGATTTTGTAATGTTGACTATGGATAGGCCATCGGCAATGATTTTTAACACTAAATCTCTTTCGCTGGACTTGGTGGTTATTAACTATTTGTTGTTTTTAAACATTCGACCAAATAAGATTGACTTGTTTTAAACTACATTTCTTAATTGACTTAAAATGCCATAAGCAAATCTTCTTTTATGTAAGTTTTAATCAGATATTTCTTCTTCTTTTGTCCCTTTCCTTCTTCTTTCTTTCTTCTCTTCTTTTGTTTTCCTTTTGTCTTCTTCTTTTAATGATGAAGTCTTCTTCCTTCATTGTATTTTGTAAATTTGTATTGAAAGACTGTAAATGAACAGCCAAGCAATAATAAAAAGAAATAAATAAATAACATTATTTTACTTTATATTATAGTGCAGTGTTCCCCACACACTGCTGAAAATGCAACTGCTTACATCTCTTTCTCAGTCTCTGTCCCTCACTATTTCTCTATATTGCTCTCTCTAGCTTTCTTTGCTTCTTCTCTACACTTCATCTATAACTTCCCATCATGTATGTAGTGATGTGCCCAAATATTCAAACATTCTTTTTCAGTGACAGTGGCCTGCCAAGAGATTACAGAAATAGGACCTTGGCTGCACTATCCCACTTAGAGACACTGCAAATAGTACAGTACTATATGTTCTACTACTGTAAAGTGAGTGGGCCAAACCTGCGACGTTGCCCCCCGTGCTCCTAACACATAGAAACCGGTATGTGCTAGATGTTCTGTTAGCTGGAGGTTCGCAGGAGGCTTTTGCAAAATCTTGTCATTAGAGTTCACTAAATCGGTGATCATATGGACATGCTGGTGAAGAGCAAGGAGGAGTATCTGCAACTAACTTTGAAATAGAAATTGCAGGGACAGAGCTGGAGGGTCATGTTGGAGTCCAACCCTTAGACCCTCTTCCTTCTCCTCACCAGCCCCCACCCATTGCGCCCCAGTCCTTTACCTCACCAGACACCACCCGTGAAGCCATGTCTACTCCTCACATGCCCCCATCAATGTAGCCCCTACTTACTCTACACCCTCCACAACCTTTGTAGCCCTGCCATCTCCTCAACACCACCCAGCATCAGAGTCCATGCCTTCTTCTCAAGCACACCAATGCAGGTCCCAATGGCTCCTTTGACACTACAGTCGTCTACACTCCCTTTGAGTTTGATGTCCTATGTGCCATGTGCCTCACTACCCTAATCATGTGTCTCAGCGGAAGAAGAGTATTGGTACACTCTTGCCAAATAAATGCATAATATCCATTTCAGCATAGGATGAGCAAGTGAATATTAATACTTGTAGGTATTTAAAAAAATGTAGCAGGCGCTCCTCTCCAGAAAGAACATGGCATGATAACCTGTCCTGAGATGAGTTTGCAGCACACGCTTTTTGCTCACTGTACCTTTCACAGATGGGAAATAACAATTTGCATATCAGTCTTTGTCCCGCCCACATGGGCAGTCCAGCACCAACATGCTATGGCAATTCCTCTCTGAACAAGAGTACCAAAAGCAACCCCATACACGTGTTACAGCCTTGTTGGGCCTCATCAGTGAGGTGAAGCTGTGCCTATGTAAGTGGAGTGGATGGAACGAGTGAAATGGAGCGCGTGGGGCAGACAAGAGTATGCGTGGAGCAGACTGGAGCACCCAGGGCGGACTGGAGCGCATGAGTGCATCGAGGGAACCGGAGTGTGTGGAGCAGATTGGGATGCATGGAGTGGATAGGAGTGCATGGAACGGACTGGAGCGCATAAAACTGTAGTTTGTTGATTATAGATTGGTTAGCACCTAGGTACAGGCTATTGCAGTAGTCCAGTTTGGATTGTATGAGGGCTCTAGCAAGAGTGAGGCAGCTATTAGAAGATACAGAGGGTCTACTGGCCCTAATAAGCTTTCCGGTGTAGGTGGAGGCAATCATGTTAGTTTGTTTGGTGAGGTTAGAATTGGCATCAAGGTAAAAACCGAGAGTTTTCACGCTTTTGGAAATAGAGATGGTGTGACCATCGATAATGATGTTGTGGTTGGGATTAAGTTTAGCTAGGTTGCTAGGGGAGCCAACAAGGAGGAGCTCTGTCTTCTCATCATTCAGGCAGAGGCCATGAGAGGCCATCCATGCCTGAATGATGGAGAATATTTCGTTAATCTGGGTAACGTCTGCATGGTAGTTGGTGAGGAGTATCTGGGTGTCATCTGCGTAATTCGTGTAGGTGACACCGAGACGGTCCAGTTGGTCAAATAGTGGCTTTGTAAATATGTTGTACAAAGTGGGGGAGATGCAGGAGCCTAGAGGGACCCCACATGAGGTGGGAAGGGGGTCTGCTGCAGCTGTTCTAGAGAAAACCTGCATGGTTCTGTTTGCCAGAAAGGATTGTATCCATGTGACGGCCGAGGGGGAGAAGTGAGCTGTGGTGGCTAAGTGGCTACAGAGGATATTATGGTCGACCAGGTCGAAGGCCACTGAAAGGTCTAAAAGGAGTAGGATCGCAGCATTACCTTTGTCTTTGATTTCATCAATCTGACTTTTGAGATCAACAAGGGCAGTTTCTGTTTCATGTTGAGGTCTGAAGCCAGATTGACGTATTCCTAGCAGTTGGTTGGATTCCAGATATTCCTGAATTTGGAGGTAGGCGATTTTATCCAGGATTTTTAACAGAAATGGGACAGTGGTGATGGGTCTGTAGTTGGTGGGTATGGCTGGATCTAGTGATTGTTTTTTCAGGAGTGGGAGAACCCATGATTGTTTTAGGTTGCTGGGAACTGAGTTATTGGTGAATGATAGGTTAATAAGTTTAGTAATGAATGGGGATAGGTCTCTAGCTGCGTCTTTTATGATCTGGGCGGGACAGCTGTCCCCTTTGCAGTTCGAGGGATTTAGGGAGGTGATAGTTTTTTGAACTTCTGCCGTAGTTACTTTCTTGAATGTGAAGTCCGATTTGGTAGCAAGGGGTGTTGGTGAGCTAAGGTAGGTGGGCTTGTTGTTGGAAAGCTGTTGGCGTTTGTCTTCAATTTTAGATTGGAGACCTGTGATTTTGTTGTTGAGGGCGTTTTGGATGCTGGTACACCAGGGTTTGTCTTTTAGGCAAGTGTCTGTGGGTGGGCTGGGATTTTCGAGTTCTTTTAGAATTTTAAATAATTCTTTAGTGGAGGACCCTGCCTAGTCAATCCTAACGTTGTATGCATCTTTTTTGGTGCAACTTATCTCACTTTTGTAAAGGGAGGATATATTCGTAAGATTTGATTTGTTTTCGGCCGAGGGATTGGTTTTCCCAGTGAGTTGTGCCTTGGCTTTCTTTTTCCTAAGTAACTTGAGTTCAGGGGTGTACCATGAGTTCAGATGAGCTCTTGGTTTATCTTTACGCAATTTCAGAGGGGCAATGGTATCCATCGCCTTGGCCATGGAGTTATTGAAGGTATCAATCATTAGGTTAAGATCAGCATTGGCTGGAAGTGCGTTGATGGTAGGTAGGACCAGGGGTAGTAGGGCCTCAGCAGTGATTTTGCGTTTGTTTCTGGTAGGGCAGGCTGGTGCCGTGGGGTACATTTTGGGTACTACATAATTAGTGTTAATCTCCAGAAGGATAAGGTAGTGATCCGTCCATGCCAGAGGTTGGGGGTCCTTGCAGATTGTGTTGCAGTTGTAGGTCGCCACCCAGTTGGTAATTCTGCCCTTCTGGTGGGTGGGGAGGATATTGAGTTGCGCAAAGCCATGTTCTGTTAGGGCGTTAGCTAGGGATGCAGCAGGTGCGTCATTGGGGTCGCGGTAACCAAGGTTAAGGTATCCGAGGATTATAATTTGTGCAGATGGCTTGGAGTTTTCGGCAATGAGAGATGTGATGTCTTCTTCAAAAACCCTGGGGGGGCCTGGTGGTCTATATATGAGGTGAAAGGTGATCGTGCTTGTGGGGGAGGTTTGCAACTTGATAGTAAGTAGCTCGCTGGGTGTGAATGATGCTGAGGAGACTCATCTGAAGACTAGGGAAGATTTAGAGATGATAGCTACACCTCCTCCCCTGGTGTTGGGTCTATCAGCTCTGAAGATAGAGTATTTGTCAGGGATGGCTAGCGATAAGTAGGGTCCGGACGCTTCATGGAGCCAGGTTTCTGTTAAGGCTAGGAAGTCTAGATTATTGGTGAGAATGATGTCGGTGATTTCTGTGGGGTGGGCAGCGAGGGATCTGACATTAAGTAAGGCTCCTTTTAATGGGAGAGGTTTGGGCTTGAGGGGTGCCTTGTGTTTCTTGATTGCTGTAGTGTTGGAAATGGCAGTGGGCTTGTTAGTTGTGACGGGGAGCCTGGTGCCTAGTCTAATGTTGCGGGTTGTGAGGTTGGGAGTGATAGAGGGGGTTGGTCGAGGAATCTTGGGTGTGGCAGGAGGCTTAGCGTTTAGTATGGTGAGGTTGGGTTTGGTAGGGGGTGGGGTGCTGCCTAGGTCACTTGGTCTGAGGTGGCTGTGGGTTATATCAGCGTTAGCTGGGAGGTCAGTGTTTATAGGGGAGGTAGAGGGCGAGTGGTGAGTGGGTGGGAAGGGGGTCAGCAGTGGTAGGAAGGGCGTGGGGCAGGGCATGGGCTAGTGTCTAGGGCATCCAAGTTTGGCTAAGCCATCCTTGTAGATTATGTAACTATTGCCACAACAAGGGACGTTGTCCAGCGTGATACAGTAGGGGAACATGATAAGAGCGAGCCAGGTGATCATGGTCTGGCTATGAGGGTGTGCAGTGCTGGTGGTCTGGATAGTGGAGCTGGTTGGATGAGCAATAAAGACTGTGGCGTGCTGGTAACTAGTTTGATCTGGGTGGAGGCAGGCCTAAAAGGCAGCACCTAGAAACAGATGATGTACTTAGGCTAAAATGCAGTGGGGCAGCACCTAGGTCCTGAATAGCAAATTTAACTAAAATGCAGTGGGGCAGAACCTAGATACTGAGTAGTACATTTAACTAAAATGCAGTGGGGCAGCACCTAGATTCAGAATAGTACATTTAACTAAAATGCAATGGGGCAGCTCCTAGAATGAGAGTAGTACATTTAACTAAAATGCAATGGGGCGGCACCTAGATTTAGGGTAGTACATTTAACTAAAATGCAATGGGGCGGCACCTAGATTCAGATTAGTACATTTAACTAAAATGCAATGGGGCGGCACCTAGATTCAGAATAGTACATTTAACTGAAATGCAATGGAGCGGCACCTAGATTCAGAGTAGTACATTTAACTAAAATGCAATTGGGCGGCACCTAGATTCAGAATAGTACATTTAACTAAAATGCAATGGGGCGGCACCTAGATTCAGAATAGTACATTTAAGTAAAATGCAATGGGGCGGCACCTAGATTCAGAGTAGTACATTTAACTAAAATGCAATGGGGCGGCACCTAGATTCAGAATAGTACATTTAACTAAAATACAATGGGGTGGCACCTAGATTTAGAATAGTACATTTAACTAAAATGCAATGAGGCGGCACCTAGATTCAGAATAGTACATTTAACTAAAATGCAATGGGGCAGCACCTAGACTCAGAGTAGTACACTTCGGTAAAAAAGCAAAGGGGCATTTACATTAACATGTACATTTCAGGCATGGCAAAGCACAGGTAAAGCATGTGACAGATAAGCAGTGTTAAAGTTCACTATAAGGAGTAAGCGTCAGCGCTGGTGTGCTGCAGATCGTGTCTGGGCTGTAGCTTGTGTCAAGGTTTAGTGTTAAGGTAAGAGCATAGAGTACAGTGGGAGTTGGAGGAAGGTTCAGAACCCCAGATACAAGGGAGGGCTGTATGAGAGATAAGAGCAGCGCACTTACCCTTCTTTGCTTACAGGTTTTCTCTGGCAGCATCAGCATCCGTCACGTCTCACTGTTTCATCTACTGTCCGTCTGCTGCCTTGGAGTGTGTCTCGTCGGCTTCTTGGTTCCCGCCTGGCCTTCTTCGCTCAACAGCTCCTGCAGTTCGGGATGGCAGCACAGCGAGCACTCTTTTGCCTGACTTCCTTGGACACCGTCCTCTCCAGCTTCTTCACTCCAGTCTGCAGCTTGCTTTCCTCCTGTGTCCCAACCAGCTCCGGGAAGGCTGGCTCTCTTGTTCTGGTCAGGTGTTCCATATTTGAATGTCCTGGCACCTGTTAACATCTTTCAATGACTACAACGCAGCATTGGCTTGATACTCCTTCTGATCTTCATCACTCCATCACTCTTCTTTGTCTCTGTGTTATAAAAGGGGGGTGTACATAAGTCCCAGTACCTAAGATGTACATAAGGTTGGTTTTCAGTAAATAGTGGAGATTCTTTATCCACAACACAATATGCCCTACAAGAATGGGGAAAATAAATGGATGATACCAAGGAGTGTAGGGAAAGACCTGTCCTGACCCAGCAGGCTCACTTCGCCTTCCTGAGGGTTGCCCTCCCCGTTGTGATCCTCCCACAGATAGCCACCCCCAGGGTCAGAGTCAGTTAGCTTCTGCTTTTCCCTGGCCACATGAGGGGAGCTTTCCTCCGGAGAAGTAGTGCCAAGCTGGCTAGATTCGTCACACTGGGTATTATGACATGCATTCTGTTGAATCATTTGATCACTTTTGAGGGTTATGTACAGCTTAGGTAATGAACATTGATGGATTATATAATAAGGCAGGTCCTCCTGTTCTTCCTTCTGAGGACCACGCTTGCCTTTCTGCATTCAAGGTTCAAGGGTGACCACAACCAGTGTTTCAAGGACAACGTAACCAAATTATTGTGGAGGCAATATCAGAAACTCTGGCCGATTCTGCACCCACTCTCTCTTGACCCACCACTCCTCATAATCCTCCATAAACCTCTCCCCAGTACCCCATCCACCCACCTTCCCCTTGTTTCCTGGCACCAGCGCAGCAATCAACCTTCTTGTATGAACTTCACTCACCATACCTGCCCTTGGGCCCTAACATTAGAGTCAACTGTGCCCCAAACACAGCCAACCACTCCTGCCCTTAGCCTGTGACACTAATGCCAGCTGTCAACCTTCCCCTCTTTATCCCACCCACTATTTCTGCCCTGAACCTCCAATACTAGTGTTAGGCCATCACCCATCTCCCCTGCTAAATCTGACTGTTACTTTACTTCAGCTGTCTACACTAAGTAGGCAACCCTTTATGTACTTAAATACACATGTGCTGTACTTGTTTTCTTGTTTGCAATAACAGTTTAGACAACAGTTCTATCATATGTAGCATTGGTGCAGTATAAAATCTGATTAACACAACATATTGGTATCAGTATTCAGAGGGGGCATATTACAGTTCATATACATTATGGTCACTGCCCCATTCTAATCCAGAAATCACAAGGATCACTCTCTTAATGTGATGTATTATCCTTGAACAGGCATCTGGGGTAAGGAACCGCCACCAGTGTTTTGTGATACCCTACAAGATTTCTGCCTTGTTGGTGGGCTTGTGCATGCACTTCAAGTGCCCCCTAAATTGCTCCTGTAGTAATTCAATCGGATTTTGGTCAGGAGAGTCGGCCAGAGGTCTAATCCAAGTAAGCCCCTGTTATGACATAACGGCAGCTGCAGAGGACTGTTTGGGGTAATTATTCTGCATGATGCATGCATTGTAGGTGTCTAGCAGGTACTACTGCCTCTCATATGACAATATACCCTTCATAATTATGATTTATTTCTTTAAAGAAGGCTGTATCAATTATTATCAAAATGTGTACATTGAACAAATGCTTTGGGTGGGCTTTCTTTAAAGGTGTCTTTATTTTCCTGAATGCCTTCCTGTTGACTCTTTCCATGGAAATTGTTGTCTCTTCTGTGATCAAAACATCCTCAAAGCGTTCCATTGTCTCCATCAAGACCTTCGCATAGGCTAAAGTGTGGTAAGTTGTGTGGTACGTTACAGCAGGTGAAGTAGAATGGGTGGGTCAGGTGAAGTTGAGTAAGGTGAGGGTGAGCGGGTAAGGTAGAGTATCCAGAGTGCATGTGGGTGTGACCCCCTTCCCTCTGTGTCCCCTTGTGTTCCCCAACACTCTCCCTTTTTGTCCATCTGTCCTTGTTGCTTGTTTTGGACCCCTTTGCACTTTGTCCAAATTATCGGTGTTTGCTATGTGTTTTGCCCCGCCCATCCTTTTGTCCAATTGTCTGTATTTGCAGTGTGTTTTTGGCCTGACCCCCCTTTTGCCCAATTGTCCGTGTTGCTGTGTGTTTTTGGCCCTGACCCCCTTGTCCAAATGTTTGTGTTTGCAGTCTGGTTTTACCCTCCCGAACCCCCTTGTCCAATTGTCCGTGTGTGAGGTGTGTTTTTGGAACCCTGACACCACTTTTGTCCGATTGTCAGTTTTTGCAGTGTGTGTGTGGCCCCCTGACTCCTCTTTTGTGGTATTGTGCCTGTTTTTGCATGTTTTTGGATCCCACTGACCCATTCTTGTCGAATTGTCCATGTTTGCTGTGTGTTTTGAACCCCTTTTGTCCTATTGTTTGTGTTTGATGTTTGTTTTTGCCCAGACACCCCTATTGTCCAATTTTATGTGTTGCTCCGTGTTGTTGGCCTTCGAGCCTGCTTGACCAATTGTCTGTGTTTGCAGTGTGTTTTTGGCCCCCTGACCAAACTTTTGTCCAATTATCCATGTTGCTGCATGTTTTTGGTCCCCAAACCCACCTTGTCCAATTGACCATGTTTGCGGTGTGATTTTGGCTCTTCTACCTCCCTTGTCCAATTGTCTGTGTTTGCAGTGTGTTTTTGCATTTTGCATGTTGTCCAATTGTCTGAGTTGTGCCATTTATTGGCCCCTGCCCCCCAGTGTCCAATTATCTGTGTTTGCAGTGTGTTTTTGCCCTCCCGAACCCCCTTGTCCAATTTTCCATGTTTGCAGTGTGTTTTTGGTCCCCTTACCCCCCTTTGGTCTAATTGTCAGTTTTTGCAGTGTGTTTATGGCCCCCTGACCCACCTTTTGTGCAATTATCCGTGTTGCTTTGTGTTTTTAACCCCACAACCCTCCCTTGTCCAATTGTCTGTGTTTTCAGTGTGTTTTTGGACCCACCTTGTCCAATTGTCCGTGTCGGATATGTGTTTTTGGCCCTGACCGCCCTATCGTCCAATTATCCATGTTGCTGCAATGTTTTGGCACCTCAACCCTCCTTGTTCAATTGTCCATGTTTGCAGTGTGTTTTTGACACCCTGAGCCCCATTTCGTCCAATTAACTGTGTTGCTGCATGTTTTTGGCCCCTGACCCCCCTTGTCCAATTGACCATGTTTGCGGTGTGTTTTTGGGTCCCTGACCCCCCTTGTCTAATTGTCTGTATTTGCAGTGTGTTTTTGGTCCCCTGGACCACCTTTGTCCAAATTGTCCATGCTTGCAGTGTGTTTTTGCCCCCTCGAACCTCTCTCCAATTGTCAGTTTTTGCAGTGTGTTTTTGGCCCCCTAGCCCCCTGTCTCCAATTGTCCATTTTGCTAAGTGTTTTTGGCCCCCCCAAATCCCCCTGTTCAATTGTCTGTGTTTGCAGTGTGTTTTGGCCCCTGAGCCCCCTTTTGTCCAATTGTCCATGTTACTGCATGTTTTGCCCCCCCAACACCCCTTGTTCAATTGTCCATGTTTGCAATGTGTTTTGGCACCACCTGAACCCCCTTGTCCAATTGTCCATGTTTGCAGTGTGTTTCTGGCCGCCCAGACCCACTTTTGTCCAATTATCTCTGTGGCTTGTTTTAGGCCACCTGTTCGCTGTGCTCCTTGTGTCTCTACCCCTCCTTCACCTGCTTCCCCTTGTCCTGGAGCCACTTCCCATGGCCCTCCCCCCACCCTCCTTGGCTGCAGTACTCCTCATTAGTACAGCCTCCAGGGCAGCCCCCTGCGGCGAAGGACCCAGAGGTAAAGGGCAGCTCCTACAGTTGCAGCTCCAGACTGTGTTTGCTGGTGTTCGCCGTGGGAGCATGCAGCACAGCCATCACTCACAGCAACGGGCAGGGTAAGAAAGGTGTGCATAGAGATTGCCATTACTGTTCCCTATTTAACGGCGCCTCCTCTCTTATTACTACTTTTTATTTATTTATTTAGGTGTTTTTAGTTCATAGAACTATACAACTTTTATCACCTATTAAAACCAATAAAAGAACATCTTTACATTTCATTTAATTAAATGGTATCATCTCACAATTCATTAAATTCATTTTAGCACACAATTTCAAGATATTGTTCATAGTATTTTCTGTCTATTATACATTGATACTGATCTTGAATTCTGTAATTCAATCATCTTGTCAATGACATTATGCTAATAATGACATCCAATATTTCACTTAACTACTTTCCTTTCGTGGGGGAACAGTTCTCCAAACTCTGTATAAAGACATGTGCATGGATTCTGACTGAGGGTTCAAACACCAGTTCAAAAAGTCATCTGACTGAATAAAGTTCATATCATGTACATAACGCCCATAGTTCAGCAAGTACTTGGCTTGCATTTCAGAACAACCTGTCAACACATTATTCTCTTTCGAACACATGCAACAATATCACTTGTTTTTATGTATTTACTATTGAGTACTTATACTAAGAAAGACTAATGACTACCCCTCTCATCGTCCAGGCAGGTTGGGTAAAGTGATATATCTGTTAGTCACATTTGTTTATAATGCAAATCTCCTATTGCTAAACCAGCGTACATAACCGTCTTACTTATACACTTTCACAAAATACAAAACATTACAAATCAATAGTCATAAATGTGTCTACATCAATTTATTGTCAAAGGCACATTTAGAAAATTAAAAAGAGAAAAGAACAATATATAGATATCAATCAATAAGTGCATAATCAGCTGAGTCTAATCTTAAAAACATGATAGGGGTTAGAAAATACAATGAGAACTGGCTGGTATTGGTGCAGCCGTATTCTAGATATTAGACTTTAGGAATTAATAAGTCTTGTCTTGTGTCGACATGTTTCGGCCTTGTTGGAGATTGAGACACTATCTCTAGTGTCTTAACACCTGTGGTTTTTCGGCCTTCTTCAGGACAGACAATTTCTTTTATTCAAAATGGAAATCTCTTTCATATAGCCCGGTCAATTTGAATAGTCTAAAAAAATACATATAAGAATATTGTAAGCAACAATAGTCTCAAATACCAATATAACATATGTTGTCCAATGTAAGAGATTATTTGTGCAAATGTTAACAGGTTTGTACGCTATCTATCTCCTCTAATTCAAAAGTTCATGCAAAATGGAGAGAAACACATATTTAAAACACATCGTAACTAGCATTAAAGTCCCACTTTTGGGACATCAAGCACACAGTATATATCACACTAGACCACAACTTACATCCTGAATGGACGTGAGAAAAACGGCTACAAATAGCTGTGATAGTGTAGAACTTCTTATCACCGGGGGTGCATAGATCGCCTGTTCGTTTATTCACCCGACCCGACAATTAATGGGACCTACATTTGAGTGGAAAACAAATCTTATGTCACTTATTGTCTCCACAAGTCTGTATTATTTCAGACAAACTGTATATTTTTCATATTTGACTGCTTACTGATCTTGTTTTTAATTATTACCTCAATTTTTCATATATCTTATCACGGGATAACTACAGATAGACAACACAGAGAAATTGGAAAAAATGCCTCGCTTCAGTCGACTTAGTTGGTTCGGTTAACTCACCTCACTGGGGGAACATAGTTCTGCGAGCATTAAAATCTACTATGCGTTGGGACATTCAGGCGGTTCTGCCTATTTTCTTATCCAGTGTCAAAGTTTACAAAGAATCTTCAAAGCAACTCGAACAGTTGTTTGTCTGAAAAATGAAACATCCATTTCCCCATTTTTAAAGAATTAACACATGTTATCGCATTCTAAATGTGTGGACCAAGAGCTAACAGACTCATTATACAACCCTTACCTGGAGCAGCTTACTACGTGGGTCAAACCGAAAGTATCCTCCCGTGAATGGTGTACTCGCGCCTTGAAGCCAAAAGGACTATTTTATCTTGTACCGCTGAAATCAGGTGATCAATCACATGATCGCCTGGACAGGTAATCAGTCACATGATCACCTGATGCTCAGGCTGTGAGTGTGTCTTAAAGGGACCGCTTACTTGTATGAAGTACAGTAATTAACCAGCGTCAAAGTAAACCTCAGAAAAGGCCAATCAAGAGCGCATTGGTGTAAATTTACGGAGGCGCCAATCAAGAGCGCATTGATGTTAGTTTACGGAGGCGCCTAAGTGGAGGGTACATGTTTATAAATACTCCAAATCTCCAATGGGTACAAGTGAAAAAGTTTTAAAAACTGGAATACAAGATGTATCCACTATCTGGTAAGCTCTTATCTCAGAGAGATCAGTGTATTCCATTCTACCGCACTATTTAACCCTTTTGTGGCAGTGTTAAGGGAATAAATCCAACGTTGTTCATTTAGACTTAAGAGTATTTCTCTATTACCCCCTCTTTCTGTTGCTGGAATACTTTGCAGTACAAACCAAAAAAGGTCTGTATGTTTGTGTTTCTGCTGTTCATAATGCGCAACTAGCGGTTTGTTGGCGACTTTGTTTTTTAAACAGGATTTGTGTTCACTTATGCGTTGTTTAATGCATCTTTTTGTTTTCCCTATATAGATCAGGTTGCAAGGGCATTTGATACCATAGATTACCCAAGCTGAATTGCAGTTAGAAAAATTGCGGAAGACCCAGTCTTTTCCATATAGGTCAATGGATTTTATATTGCCTGTGAAGGGACATGCACTGCATCTACCGCATTTAAAATGTCCGATGACTGGTGGTAGATGCCACAGATTCGTTTGATTAGATCTCGTCTCTTTTTTCGGATAAGTATGTACCACTAAATCTCTTATGTTTTTTTGTCTTTTAAAGGCAAACCGCGGGACAGTTGGTTCAAAATCTGGGGTTATTAAAATATGCCAGTTTTTTTTAATACTTTTCCTAAGTTTGTTGCTGATAGGGCTAAATGTCGTCACACATGTAAGTTTGTCTTCCTTTACTTTAGGTTCTGGATGTAGACATCTGTCTCTATTTGAGTGCCTAGCGCGTTTGAAAGCAGAGTGCACTATTTTATTTGGATAACCTCTAGCTTTAAGTCTAGTCTTAAGGTCCTTTCCTTCTTTTACATAATCTACAATGTCTGAACAGTTTCTTCGAATGCGGAGAAACTGTCCTATTGGGAGATTTTCTCGCAGAGCCAAAGGGTGGAAACTGTTGAATTGAAGGAGGGTGTTTCTATCGGTAGATTTGCGAAACAAACTGGTGGATAATCTACCACTGTTAGATTTCCGGATGAGTAGGTCGAGGAACGGGATTTCGAAAGGATCCCATGACATAGTAAATTTAATGAACTCGCTCTGGTTATTTAACCATCTAAAAAAGTCCTGTAAAGCCGGAGCATCACCCTTCCACACCATCAAAACATCATCTATATAACGATACCATTGTCCAATTTGCTTTTTGAATGGATTATTGGCATCGTATATAGATGTATTTACGTAATAATCCATGTAAAGGTTGGCCAGATCAGGGGCAAATGTTGCACCCATGCTTGTACCGTGGATCTGGCGAAAGAACACACTGTCGCACAGAAAGAAATTTTCCGTGAGTGCTAAACGAATGCACTCTAGAATAAACGCTGTGGGGACTTGCTCCAGTGTTGATGTCCGTTTGTTCAAAAACCTTTCCATAATTCTTAAGCACTCGTCTTGGGGTATACTTGTGTATAAGGCTGTGACGTCTAATGTCACCAAAATCGAGTTTTCTTGACTAGGAAGTTCATTAATGATGTTGATCATACTTGTTGTGTCTTTCACAAAAGACTTCATGGTTTTGACAAAAGGTCTGAGAAACCAATCCGAGTAAATCGAGAGGGGCTCCAGAATAGAATTGATGGCAGACACAATAGGTCTGCCAGGTGGGGAGACAGGGTTTTTATGAATTTTAGGTAACAAATAGAAAGCAGGGATTGTGGGATTGTTTTTAATCAGAAAACAATGTTCTTCTGCATCAATCCAGCTTTCGGTCAAGGCATGGTCCATCAGACTTTTTATCTCTTCTTTGAGCCGGGATGTGGGATCTCTATCTAACATCCTATAGAAATCCCGATTCTGGAGGTGGAGATCGATTTCCCTACTGTATAGTGATCTATCCCATAGGACAATTCCCCCTCCTTTATCAGCTGGTTTTATATGAAAAGACTGATTTTGCTGTAGAGATCTTAAAGCCTTTCTTTCTTCTCGACTCATGTTGTCTTTGTAATGATTTTCAGATGATACAAGTTTTTTACTTTCGTTTATGATCTTATTTTCGAAAGCTACTATGGCCGGAGATACCATATTATTTAAGGGAGTAAAAGTGGAAGGTGGTTTTAGACCTGTAATGCTTTTTTCTTTATTAGATATTGGAGACTCTCTAAAAAAATATTTAAGGCGAATCGCCCGAAAGAATTTTTGCAACTCGATTTGTGTTTCGAAATCTTTGGCCTTAATAGAAGGTACAAAACTCAGGCCTTTTTTCAGTACTTGTATTTCAGAGGCGGTTAGGACATGGTTTGACAGGTTGAAAATGGGAATTACCAAGTTTGTGGTGGCCCCCTCCAATTGCGTGTTTGCATTCTGGGTGGGCCCTGGTTCCAAATACGCGGGTTCCTCCCTCGGCCCCTCTGAAAATGGGGTTGATTGTTGGGATTTTCGGCTGAATTAGTGCTGTCCGAGTCACTACTTGTCGTATTGGAAGTGTTGGAGAAAGAGACATATTTATTTCTCTGTCGATTTCTGTTTCTCCCTTTGTTCTGTTGTAATTTATTTTGATCTTCGTAATAGGACTCAACTAAATACGGATACGTAGTGGTCTCTTTATACATTTCCGCATCTTTCTTATATTTCCAGATCTTTTTATCTAATGTAAATTTTTTAAATTTTGCAATTTCTTCGTCTATTTTTTCCAATTTCTCTTTAATGTCCTTTATGAGTTGATCTCCTTTCAGTTTGATTTCTAGAGTTTCAATCTCAGCTTTTTGTATGACTGCCTCTTCTGCAGCCGTATCAATTATCAGAATCAGGAAATCTCTTGAGCATTTATTCCCCACTGCACTGAAGCTACCTTTAAACTTTGGATTGTTTGTAAAAACACAAGGAATACTATTGAGTGCCATACATGGCCATACATGGCTTTCACTAGTAGTTGATTCGTTTGCATTAAAAGTCTAAATTTGCGCACTAATGAATCTGGACAACGTATCAAATACATTTGGGAATGGTAGTAATTATGTACTAATCCTTCAATGTATTTCTGGTTGTGAAGTTCACTCATCCGAATGAAATTCTTTTTCCAGTCGTTTCACTTAACTTTGGCCTTAAACACGTATCTGATTGCAATGAAATGACCACAGAAGTTACGTTCAACTAACCAGTTCAGAGCATGGAAAAACATATGACAAGTAGTGACATATCTATTTCTATGATATAATTAATCAAGTTTAATTACTTTCGACCCAATGATCCAAGTAGCTGGCTTTCTGGGTGACTGATGACCTTCAAGATTAAAAGGTCTCGTTGTTGTGATACGATAGCCTTCAAAGATTGCAGCCCAAATTCCACCCTGATGCATTGGATGGGACAGGAGGGGGGTAATCCAAGAATGTTGCGCCAGAAAAACCCCTCTATTTTGTCCAGCCACAGAAGAATTTCCATTGTTATAGCTTCTAAACCATAGGTTATATCTGTCTATAAGGTATCATTATCCCTTTCAAGGAATGCCCAACATAGTTGTCAACACATTTTTTCACAAGCATAGTTATTTACTTCGCTCGTCTGGTCCTATTCTCTATCAAGGAACTGTATCCTTTTTTGCGATTGAAAAACACACAAGTGTCACCCCAAGATACTTCCATTTTTAGTTTATGAATGTCTTTGTTTGAAAACAACATTGTTTGGGTCTTTTTTTAAGTTTATCGTGAGACAGTGTTCCTTGGCAAATCACCCTAGTTCTTCGAGCATAGATTTCATGCCTCTGTACGAGTGATCTATAATGATAAGCTATTACTCCTATTAGCAAATCTTGCATTTGTCCTTTTCCATATCTTGCATGTAGACTTTTTGCCATAGTTAGTCACATTGGGGTTTTCCCTCTCTCTAGAGAAGTCAAATCGGGGTGTTTTTGTATTGGTGGTAAGTTTGAAATGTAGGCTTGTGTTCCTTCTCTCTAGGAAAGTCAAATCTGGGAGAGTCTGCAGTCTTTCCTTGTCATTCCTGCACTAATTCCTTAAGAAGCAGTCCCCTCTCCACATCCCCTCTAGGACTCCCTTGTGCACCCTCTCCTCTAAGTGCAATGAACTTGTTCACCTGTCATTAATTGCTCCTCTCTCCTCCCTCCTGCCTTCCCCTTCATCCCCGACCTGCAATCCTCCTCTAACCCCTCTCCCCTCATTTCTGTTAGTGCACTTGCACACTCCGAATTGTCTCACGACCTGGTAGGAACGCTATTGTTTGTCTTTCCTGTTCATCCCTCGTATTCCCTGTTCACCCCAACCTTCACTTCCCCTCCTCCCCCTTTCCCCATTTCGGTTATTGCACTTACACGCTCCGAATTGTCTCACGACTTAGTAGGTATGTTCATATTTTGTTTCTCCCTGTTCTTCCCATCCCTCACATCCCTTCCCCGTGTTTTTGTTGCTGCACTTGAAAGGTCCGAATGCCTCAAGAACTATTAGGAACGTTATTATTTTGTTTTTTCTCCCCTTCCTCCCCCTCCCTTGTCTTGATGTATCTTGAAACACTTTTTGCTGTATATGCGCATTATATATACCCAATAAATAAATAAATATGGTACAGTAGCTGACCTGACAGTCTTGAAATCCCAACCACAAACTCGGCTAGTGTGTTAGATGGCACGTATGCTGACATTGATCCCATGATCATGCAACAGAAATTATTTTAGCTGTCAAAGTGTGCCCTCATCATCTTGTTGCAGCAGCTTGCCTATGTCTGGCAGAGATGCCTAAAGTGAGGGAAGAAAAAGTGTATGTTAATATACAGTGTGCTAGCATATAATTACCATACTATAATCAAGAAAATTGTGATACCTTTTATAAACTTAGGCCATGCTTATTCTGCAAGGCGTAGTCTATATTTATTTGACATATAAAGTATGTATACGACATACATTTTTCACAGAAGCTTAACAATTGCAGACATCTTTCCGCCAGACTAGTGCTTGACACAAGGGAAATGAAAAACGCCTCTACTGAAGTAATATTACAGCTATACACACCACACCTGTTGACGCATTTAATGTTATTTTGATGACCAGGGGGAGCATTTTTCAGCCACCATGTGTACAGTATCAGCAAAGGTGTGTACGCATATCTTAAATGCACTTTCAATCACAGAGCTAGAGTTTGATTTATTCACAACAAGGCAATGCAAGCATAACCCAGTTTTATTCTTCAAGCTCTAGCTATAGCGCAATCATTCTGTACAATACTTAGCAGGCATTGTCATAGAAAAATGTTATTTACACTCAGGGGAACACCAACGCTTGCACTTAAGTTCTGCTGGATCTCTTGCATGGCATTTTAAAGATGGATTCGTACATTAAAGAGTAAAACAGGCAAATTCCTGTTTATTTTTTTGTTTTCCTCTATGCCTTTTAAATCAATAAATGCTGCCTGCATATTATGGTAGCAATCAAAATGTATTAATGGATCCGTATGGAATCCACCTGGACTTTAGCAGGTGTTAAACCAAGGCATATTCCATAGGAACCCACTTGTTTCATGGCTGCATACAAATTTCAAATAAGTGTCAATTGAAACGCACTGACAAGATGGGGAGGAATCCAAGGGGGAGAACGTTTATCCTCTCCGTGCCTCTCGTCCATCTTGTGACTGATGCAAACTTGAGTGGTAAATCAAGACATAAAACCATTATTCCTTCAAAATGTGGTACAACGTTGATACATCGACAGTTCATTTTTCTATGATTTTTTTCCTGACAGCCTTTTGCCAAAAAAACTCATTAAAAAATATGGGGGGTGGGTACAGAGATATAAGGACTCGGGGCTGAGAAATAGGGAGTATATAATAGGTGAGAGGAGTTAGGAGGCAGAACCCCCCAAAAATAAAAAATAACCATTTTCGGTATTTTGGCAAAACATTGTCAGTAAAAAAAAAACTCTTCAAAAAATGAACTGTCAATGTAGGGGCATAGAACCGAAAAAGCAGATGACACTTGCCTTGAGGTTTTAAATATCGTCTCTCTAGTGTCTGTCTTCCACTGCACAGAGGAGAAGGTTTAAAGGTGCATTTATTTTCTCTTTAGGTATATCAGCGACAGGAAAGAAATTGAGTTAATTCGAAGAGACAACATGGACTTGATTTACAAAAAACACTTTCGAATGGGAAAACCCCAGTGAAAAAGGCTTAGTAAATCATGCCCCTTGTCTCTTACCTAAGCACACAGTCCTCACTTGTGGGCCAAATTTCCAGCAGCTCTCAGAGGTAGGCACTGTAGATCATAGATCAAGAATGGGGGATAAGCACTTAAAAAAAAACAAAATTCTGCCAAATGCCGCTTATAAACATCTGTGTTTACGAAAAAAACAAAAATCTGCCATATGCCGCTTATAAACATCTGTGTTTAAGAGAGGGAGAGTTATCATATGAAAGACAAAGAGAGAAAATATGCAATGCCTTGCCTGAAAAAGATGCAATGTGGTGGATCATGGTTCTCCCATTGAGTGGCATTTTATAGATTCCTTGAGATCCTGGTTCTCACTTGATGTGGTTTATCTTATAGGCAATTGGGGGTGTCTCAAGGGAAAAATTTAAAAGAACTATCTTTCAGAAAATATGAGAGCTTGCCCCGTCCCCATTTTATGACAACAAATATGTGAGGGTTTTTGCTAAAATTGTAAATGGTTTGATTTAGACATTATCAACACTCCCAGGTATTGCATTTTCTTCTGTTTTGCAGAACATGCGTGCTAGTGGAGTATATTTCTTCTATTATTTCTTTTCATAGAACTGGTGAATACGCTGCATAAAGGACCGAGCCTGAAGGACTGGCTTTAGGGAACCTTCTTCCTCACAAGGATAATTTTGTAAAGGCTCCCACCTGGCCTTTTTCAGGACAGACCCATCCCCACTCGTGGTCGTGATGGCCCAAATGTGTTCATCCTCCAAGTAAATTTCTGAAACCTGCTGGAGGGCACAAAAAAGGGGATTATTAATTAGGTGATCCAATTTAATCGTGAATTGTAAGCTGGCAACATGGGAAAATAGGTATGCATCTGCTGCACAAGCTTTACACCGCCGGTTGGCGTATAATGCACTGATCCTTGATGCAGCTCAGGAGCTTGCAGCTCCGTATGCGGTAATCTAGCAACCACGCTGGGTTGAATAACAGGAACCGGAAAGCGAATTACAACCTCGGTAAACATCACAAGGCTACAAAAAATATAAACAATCAAGAAAAATAAAATAACCAGGCCTGAATGCTGCATGCGAAAAAATATGAATAATAGTAACTACAGTCTATGAGTGCCAATAAAATGCAATAAGAAAGATAAAATTAAAAAAACTAGGAATATTTTTTAAAAAATGGCGGATGACAACTGGACTCACAGTTTTCAATGCATTCCCTCGATGAATTTGTTTGCAAGGGGAGCACGTTTTCCATGGCAACAATGGAGGAAAGGGTTCCAACATTTTCTTCAAGCAGCTCATGGCCCCAACTATGCTGTAGAGAGGAAAACATCACTTCTCATACCCTCCTTGGGGATGTTCGGTCAAGCCCAATGTTAAAACCTCACTTAAGCCAGGATGAATTACATGGGCTTAATGAGTGTTAGGTAGATTTATCATTTCTATGCCATTTCTATGCCAAATCTCCTTCACCTTCAGGACATTTTGCTGGACTGCTGGTTTTTTTGATCTGCTTCCTGAGTAAGTGGGAACCTTTTATACACTCACTCATTCTTTAGCTCTGTATATGGAGAACCCTTGTTCATTACTTTCATACTTTATTTTATGGAGTCATGTTTTCCTCCATATTTTGTAAGGCATATGTAATTACTTTTGTAGCACACAGCAGCTTTTGTGCAATGCTACTGGCAGATCTTTTGGCATCCATTTGTATATTATTGTATTGTCCTTCTGGGAACCCATGCTCCTAAGGGTAAAGGGATATGTTTTATCCTTTCTACATTTTATATTGTGATATCTGCACAACAGTTCTGTTAAAGTGGCAAGCATACCTGAACGGTTGGTGACAGTGGATGTGTTCTACCGACTTTTGTGTTATTTTCACCCATGAGCCCCGGTAATGCATAGAAGGGTCACCAACAACCCAAAAGGGCGGCTTCTTTCTTTTTGCACCATTTCTTGTGTGCTTGTCCTTTCAAGGTCATTCTTCTGATGTGTTGGGTGGGGGAGGTCATGGACATTTATCTTTGAAGGGAATCCCTTGGGAAGCCTGTCAAGGCTCCAGAGTATCTGTGAAGACAGGAAACGAGGGAGGAGTCTGAGACTCCACAGCCCTCTGTCTTCTTGCATGCCTGCCTCAATCCAATTCCAACTGGGAGTTTGCCTGTCCTGCAAGGATACCCAACCCCCAAAGTTTAAATTTAGCATGAGTGCTGTTTGGCTGGCTTCCTGGGTAAATGGCCTGGATCTGGAAGTAGAAGACAAGATGACCACTGGAACAGAAGAAACAAAGATGAAGATGGCCAGATATGCCTGCATTCCCTTCCAGTAACCAGCGAAGCCTGCTGGTGACTGCTGCTGTGCTGTCCTCACCCCGTTTTCAAATCAACAGGAAAGCTCAGAAGAGGACAACTTCCTCCCATGGACTGGTGAACATAATCAGGCCCTAGATGACCTGTAATTTGAGCCATTCCACAATGTGCTGTGACATTCCTGGCCTGCAAAACACCAATACCCTGGGACCTGCAACCATCCTGCGGTGCATCAGCTTCCGAAAAATGAATCTTCCTGAAACTTTGGTGGACTCCTGCTGGAGCTCCAGATGCAAGATGTCACTCCTCATAGTCCCATCACCAGAGTGCAGTATCGAGCAAGCGAGGAAAATCGAATGAACGAGAACCATTCTACACTGGTGTCACTGAAAAGGTGCCACATCCACAGATATGTATTGGAGCATGAAAAATCCTTTGCTGGGGGCCCCCTCTCTCGACTGCTACAACAAAACCCCATCCAGTGTCCCTCCTTTCATCACCACAACCAAGGAACAGGAGACTGGGTTTGCAGCTGTTACTGTCTGAATGCATCCAGCTTCATCTTCATTGCTCCTAAGGTACTGTGGGACTTGAGGTAATAATAATAATGTATTTCTTATATAGTGCTAAACACCCATAGGTCTCAGAGCGCTCAAATAACAGAAGACATTATTATCCCACAGAGTGGTACTCATTTTATCAACCTTGGAAGGATGAAAAGCTGAGTTGACCCTGCCGGGATTCGAACCTGCCACAGCAGGTGGCACACAGATACCAGGTGTGAGTGCTTAGCTTGCTTTGCTATATGACCGGCTACTAACCTAAAGTCATTCTGTCACTCCTCTGCGGCTAGGAGGGTAATTCATGTGTTTGGGAGTTTGCCCATATACATTCCCCCAGGCCTAAGACTGGAACGCATGCAGACAATCTTTTACCCTGAACCCATTTACCACAAGAACTGTTATTTAACTACGACAAAAGATTTCCAGAACAACTCTTGGCTTTTCTACAGCTTGTGTCTGCCTTTATTACCCCCCTTCGGGTCCTGAAAGAGACTCATAACTAGGCATGGAAGGACTCTAGAAGCCTAGGCTCTGTGAAAAGATTATTAAGGAACTTACCTTGTGTTGGTGTTGTTTGCATCATAAGGATCTGAAACAAAGAGTTATAAAGTTCTTGCTTACCTTTGAGTTGCCATTCTAAAAAGTATATCTAAAGTTATTATTTACCTTGCAATTGTGTCAATATTCTGACAAATATCTAACAGATATTGTACTCACATGCCATATAAGATGGTTTAACTGTATTATTCCTGAAACAGAATAAGTTGCAAGTGTTGCCAATTACTTACTTTCTAATGTTTGTAATTTAACTGTATTATTCCTGAAACAGAATAGGCTACATAGTTTTACTACAAAGTTATTACTTACCTCTGAATTGTTTCCACTATTCTAAACAGTAATTTCAGGCCCTGTAAAAGGTTGACCTGCTTGTGTTGGTCTTGTACCGCTTACAAAAGGAGGAAACCCGGAACACTACTGACTAATACCAAATTAGCAGTGTATACTTTGTCTATATCCGGGAGGATAATAATCACTGTATAGGGAGACAAAGTTTAAAGTTGGGTACTACAGGTGCCTTGCATTAACACTTAAAACAAAGCAATATGGGGGACCAGTTGGAAAAATAATATCAAATTTTAATAATAACGGAGAAATCAGCAAGTCTAAAACATCCAATTAAACAGATTGGTCCATGACAGTGCATATAAAAAATCTTTCAATGTACAAACAACAAAATAGGAAATACGTTGCAGGCTTAAGTGGCTACTTTACAAAAATATTACCAAAGGAATATGACCACTGTGGGTACTCGTCTAGCAACAAAGTGTATAGTACCCGTCCGCATATGGATCAATATGTCATATAGTATAATCCCTATTTAAAGTCCAGAGAGGTGTCTCGACATGTTTCTGTTCCTTAGGGCAAAGTGTGGAACATTCATCAGGAGGTAACAATTCAACAGTATAGCCTATTTTACAAGAAATGATGGTACACAGATTCATTCGAGCCTAATAGTACCTGTGAGAGATAAAAACAACAATAAACATCCAAGATTTAGTTCATGACTCACTGTGTACTTGGGTAGGTTCAAACAATAAACGAGGCAACAACAAAAGGGTAAAATTACCTATGGTGGTGCCAGTGGGGGCTCTCTACTTATATTAGTAGGTGTAGGGAAGTGGCCATCGTGACCCTACAAAAAAATGGATGAAAATTGCGGTCAATAATACACAATCCAGCCTCCTAGCACATATAACATAACAGCAAATACCTAGAGTATGGCACCAGGGAGAGTATCAGTAAATGTAAGCAACTCTAAGTCAAACGAGTGGCCGATAGCAGTGTGTTACAACTCGATGTCTCGAGGGCGAAGAAAAGCATGGGATGACCGTGGAGGTGGGGATCTACAAAGCGTAGTAACCCTTGCAAGCAACTAGCCCGAACTAAGAAAGTACCAGAGGGGTAAATATGTGTAAGGTGAGAAATAGACTAGAAAAGTGTCATCGTGCATTTCCGCAATGGCCAGTGTCGGGAGCAAACAATGCAAAACACTTTACCTATGGCATCCATTGGTTTGCGAGCAGGAATGTATCTCCGCGGTCATTACTGAAAAAAGAGGGTCAAAAATAAAATGGACAACATTACATAGTGCGTGTTGCCACTAAAAAGCCTCGTGAAATGGGGGGAATTGTAGTAAGAAGCGTCTGGCGAGTGTCTTACCCTGTGTGAAGAGGTGCACGGGATGCAGGTCTTGCGTGTGCTACTAGCCGAATGTGAGACGCTGCCACTGTTGACAGGTCGTCAAGGCGACCCATATAGTCCTACTACTATGTCGATGATCCCGAAACACGGTGCCGATTACGGCAGCGGAACGGCGGCCATTTTGGAGTGAACTAAACTATACACTACCAAAGAGTAACGTAAGTGTCAAGAGGGGAATCTTCGGGCGCAAGCGAGCAATAGCCCTTATTGCACGAAGAACTCTGGTGGAATATAGGGGGGAATATCAGACCTTATCTATAGAGAATTAACAAACAGAAAATGAATGTTAAAGGATTGTCTCATTGAGCCCCGTCAAATCAGACCATATCCGTAAAGATATAACAAATGCAAACTACATATGATGCCAGTCGATTGACTCATTGAGCCCCGTCACATCACTGTGAAGATCATCTTCTGTTCCATTTTCAACAGTTTCTTTTCGCGTGTTATGTTGTTTGTTCCTTTCAAGGCCAGGAGGACCGTCCAAGTCAAGTCCTCGTATTTGTGTTTCAGGAGGTTGAAATGCTTCACAAGGGGAGCATTCTCCGTTCTGTTCTTCAGACAGCTACGATGTTCCATAATGCGTGTTTTTACTTTTCTGACAGTTTTTCCAACATAATGCAGTCCACATATGCATGTAATCATGTATACCACGTACTCAGTATTACAATTGGTTAAATTCTTTTGGGACCAGAGTTTTGAGAGACCAACATCAACTTCTTTGGTTCTGGTGGTTAGTTTGCAGACGCCACAATTTCCACAGCGGTAGTGACCGGTGGCTTCAGGGAAACCCCAGAGGGTGGTGAGTTTGGGCTCCGGAGTGTTGATCGGTTTGAGTCTGCTATTACTCACTAAATTGCCAATGGTGGTACTTCTTTTATAAGCAAAAATAGGCAGAGCTGGGGGTTGAGTCAGAGTTCTAAAGATTTTCCAATTTTTCTTGATGATGTTGGTAATTTCAAAACTCTGGTCCGTAAAGGTAGTCACACAGACAATACGATCATCTTTAGCTTTAGTTGGCTTAGGTTCAAGTAGAGCTTGCCGGTTATTATTAAATGCTCTTTTGGCTGATTTTTTTATTAGCTTTTTAGGGTAACCTCTTTGTCTGAGTTTTTTACTGAGTGTGGAGGCTTCAACTTCGTACGTTTCTTTATCAGAACTATTCCTTTTAAGACAGAGGAACTGACCAAACGGGAGGTTATCACGTAAATGTTTAATGTGATGACTGGAATAGTCCAGAAGGGAATTCCTGTCTGTAGGTTTGTGGTAAGGTTTTATTTTCAGAACGCCATTAAGGTGGTAAATGGTAAGATCCAGAAAATTAGTAAATTCATTGCTAGAAGTCATCGTAAATTTCAGATGGGGGTTGAGACCATTAAGCCAGGTGAAAAAGTTGTTGGCTTCATCCTTAGTACCTTTCCATAGTACCAGAATATCATCAATATAGCGACTCCATTTACTGATGTTACTGCTGAATGGGTTGCCATTGTCATAAATGTGTCTTTTTTCGAAAGTCTCCACATAAAGATTGGCTACACTCGGTGCCATAGTGGCACCCATGGCGGTGCCCTCGATTTGTTGGTAAAATTTCCTGTTGAACTCAAAGTAGTTCCGTTTTAGTGCGAGTTCTACACACCATAGGATAAATGAAGTGGGAACAGGATCATTATCTGTTCGAGTATGGAGTGTTTCTTCTATGGTGTCGACTGAGGCTTGTTGGGGGATGTTGGTATATAAGGAAACAACATCTAAACCCATGAGTAGATCGGTCGTAGGGTCAAAAGGCAGATTCTCATAGCTATTAATAACGTCTCTGGAATCTTTGAGGTAATCCTACCTCAAAGATTCCAGAGACGTTATTAATGAGTGATGTGACGGGGCTCAATGAGTCAATAAAGCCTCAGTCGACACCATAGAAGAAACACTCCATACTCGAACAGATAATGATCCTGTTCCCACTTAATTTATCCTATGGTGTGTAGAACTCGCACTAAAACGGAACTACTTTGAGTTCAACAGGAAATTTTACCAACAAATCGAGGGCACCGCCATGGGTGCCACTATGCCACCGAGTGTAGCCAATCTTTATGTGGAGACTTTCGAAAAAAGACACATTTATGACAATGGCAACCCATTCAGCAGTAACATCAGTAAATGGAGTCACTATATTGATGATATTCTGGTACTATGGAAAGGTACTAAGGATGAAGCCAACAACTTTTTCACCTGGCTTAATGGTCTCAACCCCCATCTGAAATTTACGATGACTTCTAGCAATGAATTTACTAATTTTCTGGATCTTACCATTTACCACCTTAATGGCGTTCTGAAAATAAAACCTTACCACAAACCTACAGACAGGAATTCCCTTCTGGACTATTCCAGTCATCACATTAAACATTTACGTGATAACCTCCTGTTTGGTCAGTTCCTCCGTCTTAAAAGGAATAGTTCTGATAAAGAAACGTACGAAGTTGAAGCCTCCACACTCAGTAAAAAACTCAGACAAAGAGGTTACCCTAAAAAGCTAATAAAAAAATCAGCCAAAAGAGCATTTAATAATAACCGGCAAGCTCTACTTGAACCTAAGCCAACTAAAGCTAAAGATGATCGTATTGTCTGTGTGACTACCTTTACGGACCGGAGTTTTGAAATTACCAACATCATCAAGAAAAATTGGAAAATCTTTAGAACTCTGACTCAACCCCCAGCTCTGCCTATTTTTGCTTATAAAAGAAGTACCACCATTGGCAATTTAGTGAGTAATAGCAGACTCAAACCGATCAACACTCCGGAGCCCAAACTCACCACCCTCTGGGGTTTCCCTGAAGCCACCGGTCACTACCCCTGTGGAAATTGTGGCGTTTGCAAACTAACCACCAGAACCAAAGAAGTTGATGTTGGTCTCTCAAAACTCTGGTCCCAAAAGAATTTAACCAATTGTAATACTGAGTACGTGGTATACATGATTACATGCATATGTGGACTGCATTATGTTGGAAAAACTGTCAGAAAAGTAAAAACACGCATTATGGAACATCGTAGCTGTCTGAAGAACAGAACGGAGAATGCTCCCCTTGTGAAGCATTTCAACCTCCTGAAACACAAATACGAGGACTTCACTTGGACGGTCCTCCTGGCCTTGAAAGGAACGAACAACATAACACGCGAAAAGAAACTGTTGAAAATGGAACAGAAGATGATCTTCACAGTGATGTGACGGGGCTCAATGAGTCAATCGACTGGCATCATATGTAGTTTACATTTGTTATATCTTTACGGATATGGTCTGATTTGACGGGGCTCAATGAGACAATCCTTTAACATTCATTTTCTGTTTGTTAATTCTCTATAGATAAGGTCTGGTGTTCCCCCCTATATTCCACCAAAGTTCTTCGTGCAATAAGGGCTATTGCTCGCTTGCGCCCGAAGATTCCCCTCTTGACAGACACTTACGTTACTCTTTGGTAGTGTATAGTTTAGTTCACTCCAAAATGGCCGCCGTTCCGCTGCCGTAATCGGCACCGTGTTTCGGGATCATCGACATAGTAGTAGGACTATATGGGTCGCCTTGACGACCTGTCAACAGTGGCAGCGTCTCACATTCGGCTAGTAGCACACGCAAGACCTGCATCCCGTGCACCTCTTCACACAGGGTAAGACACTCGCCAGACGCTTCTTACTACAATTCCCCCCGTTTCACGAGGCTTTTTAGTGGCAACACGCACTATGTAATGTTGTCCATTTTATTTTTGACCCTCTTTTTTCAGTAATGACCGCGGAGATACATTCCTGCTCGCAAACCAATGGATGCCATAGTTAAAGTGTTTTGCATTGTTTGCTCCCGACACTGGCCATTGCGGAAATGCACGATGACACTTTTCTAGTCTATTTCTCACCTTACACATATTTACCCCTCTGGTACTTTCTTAGTTCGGGCTAGTTGCTTGCAAGGGTTACTACGCTTTGTAGATCCCCACCTCCACGGTCATCCCATTCTTTTCTTCGCCCTCGAGACATCGAGTTGTAACACACTGCTATCGGCCACTCGTTTGACTTAGAGTTGCTTACATTTACTGATACTCTCCCTGGTGCCATACTCTAGGTATTTGCTGTTATGTTATATGTGCTAGGAGGCTGGATTGTGTATTATTGACCGCAATTTTCATCCATTTTTTTGTAGGGTCGCGATGGCCGCCTCCCTACACCTACTAATCTAAGTAGAGAGCCCCCACTGGCACCACCATAGGTAATTTTACCCTTTTGTTGTTGCCTCGTTCATTGTTTGAACCTATCCAAGTACACAGTGAGTCATGAACTAAATCTTGGATGTTTATTGTTGTTTTTATCTCTCACAGGTACTATTAGGCTCGAATGAATCTGTGTACCATCATTTCTTGTAAAATAGGCTATACTGTTGAATTGTTACCTCCTGATGAATGTTCCACACTTTGCCCTAAGGAACAGAAACATGTCGAGACACCTCTCTGGACTTTAAACAGGGATTATACTATATGACATATTGATCCATATGCGGACGGGTACTATACACTTTGTTGCTAGACGAGTACCCACAGTGGTCATATTCCTTTGGTAATATTTTTGTAAAGTAGCCACTTAAGCCTGCAACGTATTTCCTATTTTGTTGTTTGTACATTGAAAGATTTTTTATATGCACTGTCATGGACCAATCTGTTTAATTGGATGTTTTAGACTTGCTGATTTCTCCGTTATTATTAAAATTTGATATTATTTTTTCAACTGGTCCCCCATATTGTTTTGTTTTAAGTGTTAATGCAAGGCACCTGTAGTACCCAACTTTAAACTTTGTCTCCCTATACAGTGATTGGTCTTGTACCTCCATGTTATTCCTGAACATTAATAACCCCCAAGGTTTATTATGACAGTGGTTTTAATAACCTAGATTTGCATACTGCTGTTCCATACGGCTTGTAAACTGTGATTTCCTTACAAGAGGTATTGTATTGGTTTCATATTGTGTTTGCTTTTTAAAGAATTCTCTCTACCTCTGTGTATATATATATATATATTAAAATAAACAATTATTTTTACATAACTCTAAGGATGTAAGTGTTTCTTTGTAACTCCCTGCAGCCCTCTCTCCCTCCTATGATAAGCTTGGCTGCTCTGCTACACTACCATTACCTTGAGTGGTAGAGACTCATACTAAGAGTTGGTGTTTCCAGATTGCCCAAGGATAATATTATAAAGTCCTTTGGGTGGACTTTAGAAAAAGTGTCCTAACAATGAGTATGATAAATGCATCATGATAACTGATAAAATCAATGAGAAGTGAGTGTGACACTTGAATGCTACCTCTTAAGCAAGAAGGTGTAATAGTGGCAAAGGAACTATTATCAGTCTCCCCATTTACATGCAAGAGGAGCTGTGTCCTGGAAATCCCCTGCCCTGAGAACAGAAGACCCAGCCATAGAACAAAGTTCACTGCCTTTATTAACAATTCATTGACTAGGATTGCAGCATGAACAATGCAATATTTTCTACGTGCTCTGGCTCTCCAGGCACCTGTTGACCAGTTTTGTTAATCCGTGATGTCACACAAATTAGGTTTTATTTCCAAAACCCTAACAGGGGAAGGAATTGGTTAGTGAGGTGAACTACATATACATTCTTTAATGAGTTAGTGCGATCATTTGGTAAACCATATCTGGTGGCTCCTCCTGAGACCACCTCTATGTGTTGCGAATGCAAAGTTACAGGTTAGCGTAGGACAATTGGCCAGTTTGTAGCTGCAAAATTTTATTAAGAAATGCTGTTTGGATCTTGGTGCACCAGTCCGTGTCTTTAGCACCAGATTTAGCATTGGAGATTCTGTTATTATATATATATATCACTTTTAGTTTGGAGGATGGCTAGCTTGTATGCTTTAGCCGCGTTTAGGAAGGAATCTCTGGTAAGGGTAGAGGGTTGGTTTTTGCAAGCTGATTCAGGCTTCCTTTTATTGTTGCGAGGAATTTTAAGGTTGGAGGTGAACCAGTTGTTGAGATGAGCATGAGGCTTGGCTTTTCCGAAGTTTAAAAGGCTCAATGGTATCTATGGCTTGGAGGAGCGTACGGTTGTAGAGCTCCACAAAGGTGGATGGGTCAGTATTAGTGTTTGAGTAGTTTATGAGGGGTTGTAGTGATGGTAGTAGGTTTTCATTCATGATGCTTTTGTTGTTTCTTGTTAAGGCAGGAGGAGCCATGAGGCTGGTAGAGGGGGGGGGGGGTTGAGCAAGGCTGCAAGGTGAACATGATCGCTTGGTGGTCAGTCCAGGCACATGGTGCATCGGCGGAGATGTTTGTTTCGCAGTTAAGGTCATCTATCCATCGAGAATTCTGCCTTCATCATGGGTAGGTTTGTTAACACAGTGAGAAAAGCCTAGTTCTGTTATTGTGTTAGCTAGTGACAGTGCTGGGCTGTCTTTAGGGTCAGGAAAACCAAGGTTAAGGTCACCAAGGAGTAAGATTTGCAAACAATGTTTGGTGTCTGCAGCGAGGAGTTGTTGCAAATCTTCCTCGAATGTAGTTATAGGACTGGGTTGTCTGTAGATAAGGTGGATCTAACTAGTCCTCTAACTATGTGAGTCATAAGCATATTCTTTGTGTCTATCAGCAATAAAGCTAAATGTCTGCATAACTTTGTGCATGGATGTCTATGTGCTTCATGTCTACTGTATCTATGTCATGATATCAGTCATGACGCCATCAACATTCTTCGAGGTTACAGTCAGTCAACTTGTTCAATTGATGACAGCTGTATCTCTTCAATACTGTAATCTGGGTATGATCTGAACGGATGTCTGAGTGAGTAGCGCTTCTCACACTTGTTAAACATCAATATTGGCCCAGAAGCAATGTGCATCTCTTGTTTCTCTGTCGCCAGGCTGAGAGTGGGATAGGGGCAACGAGGTCCCCATTTGAGTCTCCCTCTTCAATCACCCCTCTGGTCGACAAGTCGACCACACTTCCTTGACAACCTTCTCTATTCATGTTTGGCCTTGGGATCCATACTTTCGCCACTCCTATCATATGTCCATGGTATAGCAAATGCTTGTCCAAGCTCCAGGTCATATAGCAGCAATCTCCATTGGGCTTGCAACAGACCCATCTTCCCCAATAGTTTCGTGGATCCAGGCAAAGGATATTCTTGTACCTGCCGGAACAGAGGACACTGATTCAGGTTTGATTGCAACACCCAGAGAGTCTGTGTCTCTTCATCAGCTTTCATCTCTCTGTGCAGTAATATTTTCATCCCTATCGTCTTTTCAGTAGTCTTTTTTCACTGTGCTATAGCAACTATGATGACGCAGAAGGCAAATAATACCAGCACTAAGTCCACTAGACATCCAGGGTGGTATCCAGGAAAAGATGTACGTCAGCCAATCTTCATCTTCTTCTGTTGGGTTTTTCACTGCTTTCATTTTAGCATGCAGGTCTGATAGTTGTATAATTGCCTCTGTTAGCGTCCCATTCTATCCATCATGGGAAGGCATGTTTGTGCAGCAAGAAGGTCCAATCTTACTGCAAATGCCTCCTTCCATAGGTATGAAGCAATCCAGAACATATCTGTTCTGTAAGGTCATGAATCTGACAGCTCTCAACTCTTCTTTGATAGTGTTAAAACCCTTAATGGTCAAGTTTATCATCAGCAACAGTTCCCATATGGTGATCTGGAGCCATTTAGTGTTCACATTGGCCTAAAACCCTGGAACTACTGACGCAAACAACATCTTCATCCTGCTGAATAATCTGTGTTCTGGTGGTATTGCGTCTAGTGCATCTTGCATCTTTGTTGACACATAGTTTTCTCGCTTTACTCTTATTAGCTCCACAGACCCTTTCTTCCATTGGTGTGTATTCATTTTGGGGGATCCATCTACTTGTATGTATTTTTGAGGCACTACCAAGGCTGGCATGCTTAGTGGCACCAGAGAGCATATCCCTCCCTAGTTTGGCGGTAATTGCATGTATGCCTTGAATCGGCTTGCTCAGCAGGAATTCATTAGCACGTCAGTACCTACCCTCATGCTTGGTGACTTCAATATTTGTTTGCACACTTCGTTCTCTCCAACCTTTATTGGACTATCATTCTGGAAACACAAGGAAGCATTCTTGAGTGGTATGATTGGCATGGGGCCTGCTTCATTCTGTACCCAGGTGAGCAGTTTTGCACTTGCGGCTCACTCCTTGAGGCAATCATTTTCCTTCTGCACTACTTCTATTGGAACTGTCAGGAGTCTGTATATTACTAGCTGAGGTCTTTCCCAGCATAAAGCCTTTCCCCCATCTCTCTTTGATCTGTCTTTGGGAATTGCAACTCCTTTTGCGTCACTATTCTGGCATCTTCTTTGTTTGGGCCATTAGGAACGTACTCTATTGTCTTATCAGTGCTTCAATAGTCATCTATCATTTCCTGAGTCTTGATATAGCTATCCTCATACAGGAACGTCTCCTATGACATCCATTTTAGTGTGGCCCATCTTCCTTGTAATCGCCCTCTGGTTGTGCAGAGGGCAGTTGCATGAGGCATTGGGCTCTGGCTGTTGGAATTTCTGTTGCTATGAATGTTCTGGAAGTACTCATGGCATAGGGGAGGCAAGAGCTCACATATCAGCTCCCCTTTGTTGTCTCTTTCCCCCATCTTTGTCATGTGCTGATACCACAAGTTGTTAGACACATGGGCTGAATCAGGTAGGTATGAGTTTATATGTTCAAAATCTATATATGTGCTTTGACTGAGTCTTTTTACTTCTCAGGCAGCTCTGGTTACCCACCCACCCAGCTATGGCTTCAGTAAGAGCAGGAATTGGGATTTTTTTTGACAGGTGCCAAAGCGTGTGCATGAAACAGTGCAACCTTTTGCAGTGCACACAGGGTAAAGAAAAAGAGACAGCTGGCAACAAAAAATATCAACACGTTAGATCTTGCCACTACTTCAATGTTCTGAAATGTCAGATGTCTTTTTTTATTGTCCATAGAGTTCATGAGACCATTTGAAAAAGTCTTTGAAATGCGTCACTATTATTTTGTTGTCTTAGTCAAGCTCTCCTGTGGTAATACTGAGCAAGTGTAGCAAAAACAAGCGCTCCAAGAAAAATTCCACTTTGGCACTACTAAGCAAGGAAATGACAGGTGTATCGCCTGTAGCTAATATGGGATAAGTGTGTGCAGCATAAAGACAAAAAGCATAAAAGAACACCTTAGGTGATATCATTTGTCTGGATAGGGCTACAAGTTTGAAAAAGTGCTTCTTCAAGTTTGCACATGTATAGATTCATTAGCCAAAATCAATCCAAATGTTCATGATGAGTGCCTATTGTAAGGAAAGGACAGTGTGCCTAATCTAACTTTTCATTTTGTTCTTGTCTAGCTTTAGTCTTTGATCGGGTTTGTATTTGGTGAAGTGTTTCTTCTTCCTCTCGTTCTTGTTCTTGCATAAAATCGTATATGTGTTGTGCCGAGAGGGTCTCACCTCTGCAGGGCTTGACATATCCACGATATTTCCATGCCTTCTTTCCCACAAGCTTGACTGCCTTTTCTGTTGCTTGTTCAACAGAATAGGAGCCATCGAACCTGGGCTTGCACCAGGACCTGATAAAATTAAGTGGATACACTTGATCCCCCGGAGAAGGAGATGGTTGCTTAAGCAGTTCAGAGTCTGTTACTGGTGTATTATCTTCCTCATCCTTCTTTGACCTTCCCCACTGGGATTGAAGCTGTTGAGGGGTAAAAGAAGCATTAGACATCATTAAAGCATGATATTCACACATTTCATCACCTAGGACAGTGGCTGTACTTTGGGCACATGTCAACGCTCTAGTGGGAGGAGCAAGTAGTAGTCACATGCGTCGTCCTATCACTACCTGATGAGGGGTTAAATGGTGATCGGATCCAGGTTGATTGTGCAATGCAAACAAGGCTAAGGGCAAGAAATGCAAACATCTCTTCTCTAATGTTGCTTTTATCTTGGCTATTTTTCTTTCAGCAAGCCATTGAGGCATTCACGAATCCCATTTGCTTGTGGGTGATAAGCACAGCAAAATGTATGCTTAATTCCCAGAAGAGCTGTTATGTGCTCAAAAGTTTTGTTTACAAAGTGAGGCCCCTTGTCTGAATGCAGAAACTCGCACATCCCCCATTTTGGGAACACCCCTCTGACAAGGAATTTTACTGCACTGAGGGCATCAGGGTGTGAACATGGACCAGCTTTGATCCAGCGAGGAAAAGTCCATACCACTATGATCATGTAGCGGTACCCTTTCAAACTTGAATCATGTCCACATAATCTACATGGAGATGTTGAAAAGGCCCATTAGGGTGCAGTATTGCGCCTCACACTAGGCGCAACCTGTGACACACATTGAATTTTTTTACATACTATGCAAGTATCCATAAAAGTGGTGATCTATTCTGCCAGATTGGGACAGAACCATGCTTCCCCAATATGTACAGCAAGAACATCCTTACTAAGGTGAGTGGGGTAGTGCAGCTGTGTGAGTGCAATCTGCAACAATGTCAGGGAATCACCAGCTTACTTGTGCTCTCCAGTCACCACAATGCATCTGTAAGAGATATTGAACATCATTGCTTTACCCACACCCCCTTTTCTTCTATGGATATCACCTCTGATACTCTACTATTTGGGTAAAGAGCAATAAACAATATCCTTTTCTCAATATTATGTTGCACACGTAAATGCTTGTGTTAGATGGGTTATCAAACTCATTTATTTCTGTAAAGTATGCTGCTCACTTCGCTTCTGTGTCTGCGGCTTCATTGCAGCGAAAGATCATGTCCTCCCCCCTTGTGTGTGCCTGACACTTCACGATTGCTATGGCTGATGGGAATTGTAGTGTCTATGAGTCTGACCAAGCACGTGCTGTGCAGTGTGCCATCAGCATGTTGATAGCCCCTCCTTTTCAAATGTGATAGTCTGACATGTACTGTGGAAGTCATGTAGGCAGAGTACACAGTGATCTCCTCGTCCTCATGCGCTTCCAAGGAAATTGTGAGAGCTACTAATTCTGCCACTTGCACTGCAAAATCTGAAGGCAACCTCACGCTGGCCACTACTTTAACTGTCCGGTCCTGTTTTATTTTGACTACTGCCGTCCCAGTATGTCTCTCCCCTGTGGTCTGGTCTATAATTGAAGACCTATCAATAAAGAGTCTTCCCCTCCTTCAAAGACATTCTCTCCTGCCCTGGGGATATCGTCATAATATTCTGCACCTCACTATCTTTATTGCTATATTTTAAATGATTACCTCACATCCAGATAGTGTCTGCGTGGTCAATGTGCTCTTGGGCTTTTTGAGGTGGGAAAAGGGCTTGCTCCACGTAAAGTTGAGATATTCACAGATTTCTCCACTGCAAATGTAGCAGCATCCAATGCTTGTTCGCAAGAGTAGTGTCCTCTCGTTCCTGGGTCTAAATGTCCACAATAGTAAGCTATTGGTTTATGCCCTAAGTTCATTTTCTGTGTGAGCACCACCGTACCGCCATCATCACTACTTCATTGGAGTGTGAACACAAATGGAATTGTTCACTGGAATTGGGAATCCCTAACACAGGGGCCGTGCATATGCCCCTTTCAATTCCTCAAAATGCTTCAGTCATCTCCTCTGTCCATGTCAGGTTACTGTCCCCCCTCTAGGCCTACTGGAGCCCACTTTAAAGGGATCTTGTGAATGTGCTATAATCGAACACCCAGGCCCTGCAATAATTACAGAGACATAAGAATTGCTGCATTTCCCTTAGGTCTGTGGCAATGGCATCCTAAAGATTGCTTCTGCTCTTTCTGGGCTACCTTCCTACCTTCTTGTGATAAAAACTGTCCAATGTACAACATCTCGCTCTGGCAATATTGCAGTTTCACCTTGTCCACTTTGTATACCTTTTCTGCTAAAACTGTCAGAAACTGTACTGAATCTTGTTGACACTGTTCTTCTGATCTGCTGCAGACCAGGATATCATCCACGTACTGAAAGACTGTGCTGACAAATGTATGTTCCCTAGGCCCATTTGGAGGACACTATTAAATATAGATGGTGATTCACAGTACCTCTGAGGAAGTCTTGTGTATTTCCTGTTTTTGTTTCTCTATAGAAAGGATGTCAGATCCTGTGATTCCTCATGAAGTGGTCTGGAGAAGAAAGCTTCCTTCAAGTCTATTACTGGTATGGGTAGCTTCCAGTGGAATGCTACATAGTGCTGTGGGATTGGGAACTAACGCAAACACTCTGCTCCAACAATATGGTTCAAGGGCGCAAGTGCTGACTAAAATGCCACAATCCGCTCGTTCCCTTCTTCACTGGGTACACAGCCATGTTACAATGCGATTCTGAAGGCACCAAGAACCCTTGCTGCACTAATGTGAGCATTGTCTCAAAAATTCCTTCGTCTACATCCCTGAACAAAGGATATTGTTTTGCCCTTGGTAAGATAGCCCCTGGCGTAAATTGCATTTTTACAGCACCTACTCAATTAGCCGGCCAACGTCATATGGACTGCTGGTCCATAAAACGCTCAGTACTCACGCTAGTTATTCCTCAATAAATGGTGTTGCCTTTTCAGTAAGGCCATCCTCTGTGGTACTTCCCCGTAATAAATTCTCACCCAGCCAGTAATGCTCATAAAGAACACTGTCTCAAGGTCTGAATAGTTGTCTTAAAACAATTCTTCATCCATCAAGTCAGTCAGTCTGTGTCCATCTCCTACCGCGATTACTGTTCTTCACGTCCACCCTGTATCATCGGTCCCATGTAGTACTATCCTCTGGTCCCTCAATATAGCCATTTCTAGTTCCAGTGGAAACAATTGCCCCTCCTTCTCATCCTAGGAGACCTCTGGTCGGAACAGAAATTCATTGGGCAAACAAAGCAGTTTACCCTGTATGGCTGGTAGCCATGCTAGTAGTACTTGTACTCCATATTGGAATAACTAAGGGTATGCTGCCACACCCCCTTAGTACAGTCTGACCCCAAAATGCCCGAATGAGTTCTTGTACACTCATGTAGTTAATTTTTGGGGTTGAACATGCTATCCCCTGGTCGGTAAACAAAATGGTTATGTTAAGTCAGCTCATCATGTCCATATCCATTATGATGATCGGTTTCTGTTGGTAATATAACAATGGCATGGTAAGGTGATGTTGCCCTACAGATATTGGAAGATTGTCACTGAATGTAACTAAGTCTGCAGCCCCAGATAATCCCTGTGCATTTATGGCAATGCCTGACATTGGGAATCTCCCTTCTCTAATATAGGATCTGTATATAAAGCAAGTGGGGAAAAGGCACCAACTTATTTCAACTTGCGCCCAATAAAAGTAGTTTATGAAGAAAGGGTCAGGGTGTCACAGATTCGGCAGGAGCAGAGGTCAAAACCCCACCTCTCTCAATCAGAATTAATGTAGCCCCTCCAAGAATTGATTCTGTGCCACACTCAAGAAATTTGACTTGAAATAAGTGTTTGTTTTAATGCTCACACAATGTTCTTCATGTTTATTATATCTTTTTTTTTTTTTAATATATTTTTATTTTCTGTAACAAATATAGCAGAAGCATCATCTATAGCATCTGAAAGGCATATCACAATGACAGGATGAAATAAACACCCAACTTCCCTTTCCCCTCCCCTCTCCCTCCCCCCCACCAAGAACGCGGTAAGTCAATGATTCTCAGAAGTTCAAAATGCTTGGGTCGGCATTTCCATTTAGTTCTGACTCAGGTGGCTCAGGATGAAGCAAAGGTACTGTTAGGGCCACCCAGCGTTGTAGCTCCTCGCTAGAGTCCAATCTCTGCACCTGAATCGCCATCTCCCATGCCGCTGTTTCAGCCATGATCCATTTTAGAAGGTCGCCCCACCATAGGGGTATAGGCGGGCCTCTGGGGCTTTTCCAACTCATGGCTATGCGCCTTTTTGCTGTGATGTATATGAGGTCTTTGAGCTTGTTTAGTGGTTTGTTCTTCCTGCTCCGCCTAAACCTGCCAGGATACATGCTGAGGGGTCATCTGTCTCAATGTCAATGTCTGCCACGGCCACCCTTTCCTTTACTTGCAGCCAAAATTCCCTGAGCACCGGGCAGCCCCAAAACATGTGTGCTAGGCCAGCCTTGGGTTCACTGCATTTGGGGCACAGTTGGATGCCAGCACCAGTGAATCTAGATATAGCTTCCGGGGTGAGGTATGCTCTGTTAGTGATATACATCTGGATGAGCTTTAAGCGAGCGTCACGGGAGACTTTCTTGTGATAGTGGGTAATGTCCCCCCAATCGGAGTCTTTGAAACCAAAGCCTAGCTCGGCCTCCCATTTGTTCCAGCTTTTTAGCTCATCCGCAGTGGAGCCCTGCAGTAGGGCCTCGTAGATACGGGAGGTCTCACGGCCCACTTCCGCAGCGTTCAGGATCATTTCGATGCATGCATTTTCCTCCCTTTGGTCAGCTGCCACAGGCCACCTGCTACTCAAGGCCCGTGTGACCGCTCTGTGCAGCAGAAATTGTCCGGTGGGGAGACCAGTGGCGTCACATAGGTCGGGGAAGGCAATGAGTTCTTGCACCTGAATCAAGTCTCCAAGCGTGGCCACACCAAAAGGTTCCCATTGTGTACGAGTCTCAAGCTGCCCCCAGGATTGACTGAACATGAGTGCTGCAATAGGGATCTGTGGGGAGTACGGGTCTTTAGGCCCTACCAGCTTACTGGCCCTTTCCCAAAGGCGAATCCCAAGCATGGCGAGGTAAGGGCAGTGTACGAGGGCGCCCCTTCCAGTCCAGAGCAAGTCCCTGAGCAGCAGCTGGGGGAGGGCAGGCTGAAGAAGGCGAGTATCTATTGTGTCCTCGTTAGCCATCCACTGCATCACATGTCTCAATTGACTAGCGAGAAAATATAGTTCGAAGTTTGGGATCTTCAGTCCACCCTTCTTGTATGGCCCTTGGAGGGTCTCTAGTGCCACCATGTGTCTGCTACCCCCCAAAGGAAGCCCCTGCAAACTTTATTGAGGTCTCTGAAGAAAGTGGGAGTGATGTTATATGGGACGTTGGTGAAGGTGTGTAGTAGGCGAGGGAGGGCAACCATTTTGAGAAGGCCCGCTCTCCCTGCCATCGAGAGCGGGAGTCGGCCCCTGAAGTCCATGGACTTTGAGAGTGAGTCTTTGGCCCTGACAGTGTTAAGGATATGTTCTGTAGCGGGGTTCCTGTGTATAGTTATTCATAAATATTTGAAGGAGGTTGTTTGCCATTCCAGATCAAGAGGGGGGAGAGACCCATAATGTTCACTGTGCAGCGCGGCTAGAGGGAAGAGACAGGATTTACTCTTGTTGATCTGGATCCCGGTGTGCTTGTGAAAGCAGTCCAGAGTTTCCAGAATATAAGGTAGGAGGTGTTCGGAATCCTGAAGGTACAAGAGGGTGTCACCCGCGTACATGGAGATGAGGTGAGTCGCCCCGTCAATTTGAATGCCTCCGTCCCCGTATTCCTGTCTCAGGTAGGCTGCTACAGGCTCTGCAGCGATGATGTAAAGCATCGGGGAAAGGGGGCAACCTTGACGGGTGCCCCTGCACAGGGGCCACTTATCGGAGTAAGTTCTGTTAGTGCGTACCCTAGCAGTGGGGTTAGCATAGACTAACTGTGTCCATTTTACAAATACAGGGCCAATCCCCATTTTTGCCATAGTGGCGTATAACCAGTCCCACCTCACGGAATCGAAAGCTTTGGTGGCGTCCAGTGACGCCACTGCGAGTTTCTGTGGTCTTCCCTCTGTACTATAAATAACATGATGCAACCTCTGCAGGTTTTCAGTAATGGAAGGTCCAGGGACGTAAACAGTTTGGTCTTGGTGGATCAACAATGGGATCACTCTACGTAGTCTGTTAGCAAGCAATGCCGTAAGGATCTTGCAATCTACGTTCAGCATAGAGAGAGGCCTATACGAGCCACACTCGTTTCCGTCTTTCCCTGGTTTGAGCAGAGGTATTATCACGGCCTCACTCAGGGAGTCCGGAAGGGAGGCACTCTCAAATGCTTCGTTGTAGACCTGAGTCAATATGGGGGCGAGTGTGTCCTCGTAAGTCTTATAGAACTCTCCGGGGAGGCCGTCAGAGCCTGGGGTCTTCCCGGCAGGCAGCGATCTGATCACCATCTTGAACTCGTCTGGGGTAATAGGTTCGTCAAGGGTCTCGGCCATATGCGAGTCCAGTTTGGGCAGATTAATGGCGTCTAGGGCGTCATCGATCCCTGTGTCATTGGGGAGCGGAGTTTCGGAGCACAGGTTGCGATAGAGGTCAGAGAACACCGAATGTATTTCTTGCTGAGTATGCACGGTATTGCCATCAGGTGTGACTATGTGGCAAATGGGTGGTCTAGGAGTTTCCCTTTTATAAAGCCATGCTAGGATCTTCCCCGGTTTATCCCCAAGGGCGTGGATTCTTTCTGTGTGTTTGGCGTGACTTAATTTGCCCAAGGATTCCCAATGGGTTAGGCAAGTTTGCTTAAGTTCAGTGTTTCTGCATAAATGATCGGGGGATGAGTCAGCCTTCGATTCCAGGACCCCCAGGTCACTCTCAGCTCATTCCAGCATGGCTGTGATGGATCTGTGGGCACCCCCAACCGCTGCAATCATCTTGCCCCTCATAACCACTTTATATGCCTCCCAGGTGGTACTCATTTATTTGACGCTATTGAGGTTGAGTTGCCTATATTCTTCAGAGCTATCCCTTATGTGTTCTCTGAAGGCAGTGTCGAGAAGGGCTTCGGCTCTCAACTTCCACGTGGGTATAGGGGGTTTAGGCGGGGACACCTCCCAAGTAATCAGCAGGGGAGAATGGTCTGACAGCACCCACGGCAAGTAACATGCATCAACGGAGGATTGGTGTGCTTGGCTAAGGAATATGTAGTCCAGCCTGGTGTGTACGGCGTGCGGCGGGGAATAAAAGGAGTACTCGCGGTGTTCCGCGTGCTGGTCCCTCCAGATGTCACGGAGTTGTAGCTGTTGGACTAATTTGGACAGGATTTTGGCCGGTGGAGAGAGGCGATCATGTTTTGAGTCGGATCTGTCCAGTGTGGGGTCGAGGGTACAATTATGATCACCTCCCCATATTATTAGGAGGTGAGCCGTTTGTAGAGAGAGTGGAAAAAAACGGTCACGTCATGGTTGGGTGCATAGGTGCTAATTAGACAAAGCTCCTTACCTTCGATAGAGCCACAAACCACTATCATCCTCCCCTCATTGTCTGATTTGGAGCTTATAAGCTTAAAGGGGACCGAAGGGGCAATCCAAATTAAGACCCCCCTGGCATAGGAGGAGTAGGCGGAACCCACTAGGGTGCCCCGCCAGGACTTGGACAGGGCTTCCAACTTCTTGGCAGCCAGGTGGGTTTCCTGTAACAGGGCGATTCCGACCTTGCATCTCCTAAGGTAGGATTGAACCCCTCTTTGTTTGACAAAACTATTCAAGCCTCTAACATTCCAAGTGATGATCTTGACTGTGTCATCCATTGGTGCCGTGTGGGTAGACGTTTGAGGCGATCTGAACTCGGGGTCCAGTTGTTACAGCATTGCGTATAAAGAGTTCCCGTGGTCTTGGTGATTTCAGTACGTGGTACCCAACTGTAAAGTAACTCCACGTTTCCCCTCCAACCCTCATAACTTCAACAGAACCTCCCCATAACATAACTAGTCCAGTGAGGTTTCCCCCGTTCTGACTGTCCCATTTCCGCGCCATGTGAGCTAAGGTCTCTAGGTGCCCTATGGGTGGGTGTAACGCACCCTAACTTCTTCAGGAGGCCTGAAGCAGGAGCTCTTTGGTTGTTGACTTGTGGGGGGTCGTCCGACTCCCATGCAACTCCAAAGGGAATCAGTGTTGCTGTGTTGCGGTGCGTCCCAGTTTCCGTGTGGGTCCAGCTCCATAGCTGGGCGGTATGGGTCACTTGGGGTGCTGCTTCCGTGGGGCCTGCGCTCTCTAGGTTCAAGATCTGGGAGCTGTTCTCCGTCCATCCACTTGTTGGCTTCCGATGGTGTATCGAACAGCAGCGCTTTGTTGTCGTGTAGCACTTTTAGTCTGGCCGGGTAGAGAAGCATGTAGTGTAGGCCTGCGTTCTTCAGTCTTGCCTTGGTGGTGATGAATTGGGCCCTCTCCATTTGGACCTGGAATGTGTAGTCTGGGTATATGGCCACTTTGGCAGAGTCCTTTTGTATATTACGCCACCTGGCCTTGAGAATGCGAGGATCGCCTCCCTGTCGCTGTAATTGAGTACCTTGGCTATTATGGGTCTGGGTGGAGTCCCCGGGGGTGGCCGTTTGGCGAGAGAATGGTGTGCGCGCTCAATGGTGAAGTCCTGTGATAGCTTCCCAGCCCCAATTTCTTGTATTAGGAGGTTTTCAATGTAATTCGTGGGGTCACTCCCCTCAATGCCCTCCGGTAGTCGGAGGAGTCTGATATTGTTTCGGCGCGCCCACCCTTCCGCCTCATCGGCTCTGTCCTCCAAGTTTTTCACCTTTTGTACCATAGCGTCCACATCGTGAAGTATCTGGGTTTTTGCCTCCGTGTTTTCACGGACCTGGGTTTCCAGCGCCTCAGTTCTGCCTGCAATGGCGCGGACGTCCTGTCGCAGTAGGTTCAAATCAATTGCCACGGCATCGATTTTGGCATCCATGGTCCTCTATAGAGCCTTGATGGCTTCCATTCCATAAGCTGTGAGTTCGCTGGTTCCTGGGTCTCCCCGTGCTGAGCTTCGGCACCGGTGGTACAGGTATTAAGGCTGCCAGCCGTGAAGGTTTCCATGGTGGTTTGCCTCTGTCTACTTTTGTTGCCTTTCACAGACATTTCTCAATGGGCAGGCGGGTCCGCAGGCGTGATAAACTGCGGTGTTGTGCCGAGGGCAAGACTACCAAAGTGAGTTGGCTGCGGTCCTCTGGAGTGCTTTTAAACTGTGGCACAGGAGGAGCAACCAGGCCTATAGTCTGTTGCGCCCAGGGCCAAGGGGGCGCCCGTGGTCCAACTTTACTGGAGGCCCAGGGTCAGTCCACCGCCTGGGGAGGGCGCCTCCCCCGGTCCACAACCGAGGGCCACCCTGGGTCGCATCCTCCAGGCGCAGAGCGCAGACTGCAGCCCCGGGAAGGGTGCGGCATCACGAGCCGGGACACCAATGCGTTGGGGGCCGGCGGTGGGGTGACAGGCCGCTTGATCAATGTGAGTGTCAGTGATGGCGGCTGGGTCTTCCCCCCACCGTCTCTTTACCCCGTATTCGTCGGGTGAATTAGCGGGCCTCTCCACTCCGGTTCCTTTATTATTTCGCTGAGCTGTTCGCCGGTTAACTGGGTGCTGGGTTCCTCCGTACGTGAGGAGGTTCAGTCTCTGCGGGTTCCCAGTGGCATGATTCCGGCTGCCCAAGGTCGGGCCCCCGCCAGGGGCCAGAAAGGCGCTGGATCCCGGGTCTCCTTGATGCGCGCCGGTAGTCCGGGTGTTCCGCGTCCCCCTCCTCAGTTGACAGGCTCTGCTGGGCCGCTCCCATCTCACTGCATCCACGCATCTCCGGCAACATTTCCCAGGAGCTTGGGGGGGGCGTCGGGCCACAGGGCTCCGTGGCGCAGGTCCACCTTGATCTCCGCTCCTACCGCTCAGCGTTCTGTTCACCTCCTGAGCGCTGTCGGGCCAAGCAGGTCCCCCGTGCCATCTGCAGCACAGGCTAGGCGGCTGTGTTTAATACGCAGCGGCTCCCCTCAGGCAGGCGCCATTTTATTGTGCCAGCGTGCCGCAGCTTGCTCCGGATAACTTCGCTCAGGCAGGTTGCAGCGGCCCCAAGCTTCGAGTTCAGGTGCTCTGGATGCTTAGCCACGGATGTGGTGAATTTCAGCGGTATTGGTGGGACGAAACCGCAATATCGCAGCAAAATCAAGGGCACATCATACGGAGCTGCCTGAAAAGCGTCCTGCTTACATAGCGGTTAGCCACGCCCTCCATGTTTATTATATCAATAGTAGTATTTTGTCAGCCCTGGTTTGAAAAAGGCAATTCTGTATCTGCCAAAACACGTGTTTTGTCCACCTTGAGCAAAAAGATGACCAAAAGATAGGCCAAAAGATGACCAGCCTTTTCTAAAAAAAAATGTGTGAACATTAAAACAAACACTTATTTCAAGTCAAATTTCTTGAGTGTGGCACACAATCAATTCTTGGAGGGGCTACATTAATTCTAATATAGGATCTGGTTGCTCCTGTATCTACGAGAAAGGAAAATGTCTTGTCACCTATGGTCACACCTGAACGTGGTTCCTCGTTCGGGTAGTGTGTAACGGATAGGATTGAACACATCAGGTCCATCTGTGGGCTGTCCTATTGTGGTTATAGAGTCATCCTTGTTGCTGTGAAGGGGTTGCCCCCTACCACGGTCGCACCCCCTAGTTTCCGTATGGGAGTATGCATTGTAGAGTCTGTGTGTATCATGGCTACAATGCTCTGCTGTGTTGGTGCTTGCTGTGCTGGTTCTGGTGGCTGCGGGTATTCTTTTGTCTGTGGTGTGTACACCATGGTCTGTTGTGACTGTACCGGTGCATCTTGTGTTGGCGATGTCTGCATCTGCATGTAATCTTGGGCATAGTCTGGTGGCTCCATCTGAATTGCAGGCTGGCATGTCATCTCCCCATTCTGCTGTGCCCCACCCCTGCTCCTACACAGTTGCACCATGTGACCTATCACACTGCATGTCCATCATTGCGTTGAACCTCCCATGGGTCTCTGCTGTCCCAGGTAAACTCATCTCCACCCTGCTGCATTGGATGTCCAAACCCTCTTCCCCACAGCATTCCTCCCCTTCCTCACGGCCAATAATTAGCATCTCCTCTTACCGCAAAACTTCCCCCTACCACTTGTTGACTGTTGTGTGTGCTCAGAGTGACTACTCCCTCTCCACTCGTCAACATGGCCCTTTCCATTGTATACTTCGATAGCTTCTTTTGCACTAATTTCACTTCTTCCTGCTTCCTATCCTTGTGTTTCTTTCACGCATTCCCCTGCATAAGATGGCAATAATGCACTATAATCATCTGAATTACAGACCATGGATTTTCTCCAATTCCCACTAATGTCTTTAGTTGCTTCAATACCTGCTCTGGTTGCCCTTTGCTTAATATATGATAGAATAATACTACTATTTTAGCCCACAGTTCTTTCATCTCAAGAAGTCAACTTTCTTGTATCTCCTGAATATATTGAAGTGGGACTTCATCCTCACTCATTTTGCATGCCATAATCATGCTTACATCAGATGTGTCTGGGTATTGTACTTTCAGAGCCTGCCATGCAGTTATTAAATAGTTCACCATCAGGCGCTGTCTTCTGTGCCGTCACTCCGGGATACCCTGCCCGTTTCCAAACATTGTCAGCTACCAGTGTCGTCCCTACCGTCAATCGTTCTAACTCATATATCAATTTCCCTGCTCTTGTGGTCAACAAGAGCAACTTGCACCTCAGATTATCCTTGTCCATCTGTGGCCAGGCTGTATATTGTGGTTGTCCACCACCCTTTTCTAGCTACACGAACTGTGTCAATTGTACAACATTGTTGTGCATCTCTGTTTTTGGTAGCTGTGAAAGCTCTCATCATACTGACATCATACTGACGCCATGCAAGTAAGGCTCTTAGCCTCTGTGCAGATGGAGTAAATTAATCTGCGGTATGCAATCTACCTTTCGGACACCCGATGCGTCCTTCAGGTTCTACCTTTCTTTTCTCAGTGTCTTCCTCTCCACCCCACAGTGTCTCCCTTTTGGGGCTTACTTCTCTGAATGAGCGACTAGGCCTTCCCCCTTTGTCATCGTCACTTCCCTCTCTGTCCTCATCAGATCCCATGGTTGCAATGCTGTCGTCGTTGTCCTCTTCTTCATCTTCAAAATTAAGTCTCCTTAACGTGCGTGCCCCCTGTCATTTCCCTGGTACTCTGCCCACTGTGTTTCTCTCCCCCCTGAATGAAAACCCTTGAACCCAGAGGTCCTTTAAGACGAGGTACCACTCTATAGAAAGGATGGGGATGCAGAAGTTACTCAAACATCAATAATAAACTGACTCAGAAAGTTGGCGAATACTTAGCTGTTTTATTAACAATTATCTAAAACAGGAAGTACAACGGACATCAACGAATGTCTTTCAGCATCGCTGTCATTGATTAACATAAAAAACACACTTTTATATTGAAACCTCATCATCACTGACGTCATACTACGTGGCAAAATAAGAAAACCTACGTGGGGTTGTGATACGGTAACGGGGTACACCTAACTATACTTTCTATGGGGTATGGGATTGTGATTGGGTCTCTACTGTCAGGTGGACAACTCTGCCCACCCCTAGTTCAAGTCATTGCAAATGTCATAAATTACACAACTTTTTATTGGGTCTCAAACTATAAGGCTCTTTGATATGCGGCCCTCTAAAATTGGTTGGCATGTTTGTACCCTACTGAAATATTCCACTCTGTGGCAGCCCGCAAGCTGGTACCCCAGATGCTGGAGGGTTGGCTTGGTCCTGCCTTCCCACCTAATTAGCCCAACATCCACCATCACTCCTACTGTCTGCCATGCAATTAGGCCTTTGAACTCGGCCTTGCAACAGATCACTGTGCCTGAGAATAAAAGGGAGTGTGACCATGGCCTTATCTTCTGGTCTCGACATAGCTTGCCGAAAGTCTATTTTCATCTGACCATGTGACTAGAGACCACATTTTGGGCTCCTTCGTTGTATTTAATACCATTAAATGAATAAACCTGGTGATTCTAGTGTTTTTCCATTACGCCTCAACAGGAGTCCATCTTGCTTCTCACATCATTGTATCTTTCCATGATAGATAAACAGTTTCTTGGCTACCTCAACCCTTGACACTGGGCCAGACAAGCCTTCTCGAATCTGCCTTCAGGGTCAGCTGCTTTATTCTAATGCGCCACACTTTCAGCCCTTCTAGTTTATGGGGTCCAAGTTTACTAAAATGCATTGTGGAACGTCCAGATTCTATACACACATCCAGATTCTATACACACATATATGTAAATATTTGCGGCACCGCCTGCCGTCTATTCACTACGTGTAGCCAGCCTTCATGAATTCTTAGTCTACTTGCGTTACTGCATCTGTACAATTATAAAACTGTTTCCATTTTCGTCCGTGCTCTTTACAGGTGCAATCTTTATTCCACACGTGAAGGGTCACTCGATTCTTTACTTCATCATCAGATTCTACATGGTCTTTTTACCTTCTCTCTTGTCATCTCTTCTTGGCGTGTCACTTTGCTTCATGTGATGTCACCAGTTTCCTGTTCCATCCTTCTTCACATGATCTTCAGGGCTCTTTTCCAAGAGACTATCAGCTTTTCGTGGATACATAAAGAATGGTTTTCTCAATGGATACCTTGTTTCAAAGGCTGCCTGTGTTATGGGCATCATTACAGGTGTCGTGCTTGTCCCCCTCGAGATTCTTAGCAACTTTGCGATCGGACGCTTGTAATGGGATGAGCAGGGATTAACCCATTCAATATATGGAAGGTTGTTTTTCACATTGTGTGACAGGGGCATTCACATGATTCCAAGACAAACTATTAGCCCTGATTTGAAAAAGGTCCTTGGAGGACCGAAACACGTGTCATCATTTTTAAGGGCATTTTTTTCGAATAATAAACATTTTTCTGCAAAGATTTGGCGCAGTCTCTTTCCGGGTTACTTATACCTCACATTATCTTTCAAGGGGTCTTTCACTTGGCTAAACCCTGCACCTGGTGAGACGCGACTCCATGGATTTTATGTACTGATTAAAGCAACTTTATCTTTCTTTCATCACTATCAGATGTTGCCAAGTTAGAGCAAACCTTCTAAGCCAAGACTTTTTGATGTGCTTGTCACTAGTTCCCAACATATAGGCAAGATAGGAGCAGGACTTCCGGTAGAGGCCTTTGGCTTCACCTCTACACCCTGATATACTCATGCTTGTCTGCGGGGCAGAAGTACTAGCTCTCCTGCTCCTGTACAGTTTCCCTATTCCCCTTCGTATGTGCTCTTGCTTATTGTCTATTGAATGTGTTGGTCCTGTCATGATGTCTGCCACCTCCCTGAGGCATCTCTCTCCACTTCTGTCTCTTTCCTGTTCCTGTGTCCTATCCCTCTACCCTTCTTCAATGCTCTTTAACAGGTTTCTCAATTTCTAACTTCCTCTTCTCTCTTTTCATTTGCAGTTTCCTCTCTTTTTCTTCCTTTGCTTTTCTCATCACTTTTTTCTCCTTCTCCTTCTGTTTTTCCTCTTCCCTACCTCCTCACTTTCCTTTTCATCACTTTCCTTATTTCCTTTCCAGCTACTCTTGTTCCACTTTCTCTTCTCTCTCTCTCTTCTCTTTACTTCCTTCCTCATCTCTACCCATTCGCTGTCCTCTTCTTCTGTCCTCTTGTGTGTCTGAGCCTTCTCCTATGTACTTCTATGCCCGTCTGCATTCTCTCCATCCAATTTAAGCAGTATCTCTCCCCCTGCCCACTTGCGGTTGACAGGACTGGAACTTTGTTATACCCACTGTGTCCCAACATCCCTTTGTCGTCTCCCCTCAGTTTCGCTTGCAGGTCGCTGCACTCCTTGCGATCGTCATTTATGGTCTCTATTCTCTTGTTTTCCTGCTTCGTGCCATTAAGTGTGTACTCGCTGTTATAGGCGGGTGGTGCATCCTGCCGCTACTTTTAATTCCTTCAAGGGGTAAATACCCTGGCTTTCTGTTGTGGGGTCTGTGGTTTGAGGAGTGGGAGGAGGAGCCGTGGGCACTTCACCCCCCGCATAGCGCTGGCTCAGCATCCACTGTTTCTTAGGTGGGTCCTCTTCCCCGTCCTGAAACATTTTCCAAAGCTCCAATATAGCTAATCTGTTACTCAATTTATTCCCTTCACAGGCAGCATGTAAATACATGGTCATGTGTTGCAGCACTTATTTGGAAAGACTGCCTTCCTGGGGCCATGGCTTTGCCATTTCGCCCTCTGTATCTCAAGTCCATTCTGCACTATACTTGCGTATTTTGTCTTGATACCGTGGAAGGGACTTGCCGAAATGTTTGATTGGTGTATCCCCATGGCGACATGTCACTTTCTCATTGCCGATACTTACTTGACCTCAACTCAGGATTTTTGACACACTTGAACACTCAATCAACTTCTCCAAAACTGTAACAATTCTCAAAACGTTCGACCAGCCTCTCTGGCTCACCACCATCAACAAGAGCATGCTCCGCGCACCGGCCACACTGTATTCACCGCCTTTAAAGGCCAAGCCACAATTCCTTCATGTGCTTTAACGTTCTTTGATAATATAAACATCACCTCATGAAGCTAGAAACCATAGTCCACTATTTTCAAATACTTACTGTTTCTCTCTTTTTCCTCTTGTCTCTTACCACCACATCTTCCCCTAATATGGGCCTTCAAAAAAATCCCAATACTTCGAGTGCATTTTCAAGTGTTACAACATCCAAAGACACAACACAAATAACATGACAAACGGCCGTCTTCCTGCCTTCCAAATCACAGGGATATCAAACTCATGTGGTCCTTCTTCTATACCGCTGCATATAGCAATACATCTCCAAGAGATGAACTAAGAAACCTCCTTCTGCGACCTAAGCAAGCTATGCTAGTGCCTAGACACAGGGATCCATACATAAATCATCCGTAAACCAAGCTTAATGCCCAAAAAACAGTTATCCTTTTTTTTGTCTTTTTCATCTGCAAACTAAGCTAGCGCCTAAAGAACAGGTATCCTTCTTTGTCTTTTTTTTGTATCCGTAACCTAGCTAAATTGCCTGGAAACAGGGATCCTTCACAATGACCCAAAACAAGAGACAAACAACAATTTCCACTCCCTAATATTTATGCTACTTAGACTCCATGGATCCGCTGAAGCTCTCAGACACCGCCTCTCCCACAATTTGCCACTCTGCCGTCTGGTCTGCTTGGTGTCCCATGGGGAACAGGCAGGAATTTCTCCAAGGCGGCTCCTAACGGCCTTCTGAACATCCATGCATGGTTTACAATGCGGTCCTTGCGGGTCGCGACGCATCCCTTTGGGCATGAGGTGGGAAAAAGACAGTCTTAATTGCAGAGTGCTCTTTGCCACTGTCCTCTGCTACCACTTATAATAGTAGCAAGGGAACTATTACCTGTCTTCCTGTTTACATGCAAGAGGAACTGGGCCCTGGAAATCCCCTGCCCCAAGAATGGAAGTCCCAGCTATAGGACAAAGTTGACTGTCTTTATTAACAATTCAATGACAGGAATTGCAGCATGAACAATGCAACATTCTCCAAGCGCTCTCGCTCTGCAGCTGCCTGTCGACCAGTACTTCCCAAAACCCTAAAAGGGAAAGGGATTGGTTAGCAAGGTGAACTACATATACATTCTATAATGGGTTAGTGCGATTATTGGGTGAGCCAAATCTGGTGGCTTCTCCTGAGACCACCTCTATTTGTTGCGAATACAAAGTTGCAGGTTAAGGTAAAACGATTGACCAGGGCAACATAGTGCAAGCTTAGCGTAGATGGTGGTTACGGATTGGGCAGAAAGAGTCTTCTCAGCCTTGGAGCTTTGAACTGTTACCAGGCCAAGTGCAGCTATTCAATGTTGTGGAAACGACTCCGAAGGTGCTGTATGTTCACAATAAGTTACCATCTTTGATCTCCTAGGCCTTGAGACAGAACATTCAGTTTTGAACCTATATTACTTTTGTATCCTCCACATAGTGAGGGAGTGGGTGCAAAATGACACTACACCAGGGTGGCATAAAACTTGCTATTGAATCAGACTTGTTTCAAAACACTATCCATGCCAGCAGCTAACGTCGAAGATGAATTTACATAAGTGTGGAGGACGGACTAGCAACACGTGTGACGTGATACAAAGCACATGATGCGTCTGAACCATAAAAAAAGCATCCGATTGTGGGCACAGGTTGTTACTATGCAGTGGCATTGTGCTCACAACGGTCCTTTTGGCAAGGAAATAAAAGCAATCAGTGACCCACTTTCATCACAAACACATGTTGTCAGATGTGCTGCCTGCCACCTACAAAGCCGAAGCATGTGGCTACACATATTGTAAGACAGTAAGACCACCAATGCATTGTGGCAGCAACACATGCACAGGAGGCAAGCTAACGCAAGAAATCAAAATACAGACAACTCCTGCAATTCAGTACGTATGCAGCATGTTGTTGAGTTATCACAATATTTATAAAAATCTCATATTTTAATGCAAAATAAAAACCAAACTCCGGTGAATGCATGCTCCCTAGACCAACCTCCTCTGCATTTGAATTTATGAGCTTTGATTTCTCACTGGGACAAATGAACACTCGGCCATAAGCACCAATGTCATTGCATTGTTGGTAGCACTGCTCCCACCACCGACTCAATGAATACATAGCTGCTTTTCTATATCCCCCACTGTAAACACAATGACCTAATAATTAGTTCTAATTTGTATTTAGATAATTGAGGTGCAGCAGGTAAAGGCGCCCTGTCCAACACAAGCACATATGCACGCACAGGCTAACCCACTCAGGCATGCATGCACACATTAATACACACATCCCTCACAAAAAGGCACACGACAATGCATAAAACGACAGTGAGTGAACACACAAAAAAAACATGCAGACGCAAGCAGTGAGTAACACCTATCCCCGCGCCTTGAAGCACTTGTGTATAGACGCGTTATAAATGCCTTATCATATCGTATCATATGCCCTACCAAAGCACACCCACACGTTCTATAGAAGAAATTGGTGCAATTCAAAAAGCGGTCAATAAGAGCTTTGCTCCTCACTGCTTGACTTTGTCTCAGTTGTATTTTTAACGACCTTCTGGCAGTGACGCAAGCATTTGGGAACATAGAATACACATTACTTGTGCAATATGTGAACTTGCTAACTGGGGGATTAACTGTTGAGGTGATTGAGTCCAGCTGGCAATCATTGTCAGACCTTTCAGCCTTCTAGCTGACCTTTAATTGGGCGTTCAAGGTTACATGGTTCATTATCTCTTCGGCAGGTGACCTCTCACAGATGCTGGTACATGTCCAAAACTCTGGTATGTAACCTCCCTTCGAGTACATAGGTTTATGGAGAACAAGACATAAAACAAGAACTCGTGAGCCGAGTTCATTTGCGCCAAACAAAACCTAGGTATAAGCAAAGAAGGCACTGGCATGCTGGCGGGCTTTAGCAAAGAATGCACTTGCATGCTGGCGGGCTTTAGCAAAGAATGCACTGGCATGCTGTCGGATATTAGCAAAGAAGGCACTGGCATGCTGTCGGGCTTTAGCAAAGAATGCACTGGCATGCTAGCGGGCTTTAGCAAAGAATGTACTGGCATACTGGCGGGCTTTAGCAAAGAATGCACTGGCATACTGGCGGGCTTTACAGAATGCGAGCAATTATTGCAAATGTAATCATTCGAATTTCAGAACGTTTGACGAAATCTTTCAAAATGTATAAACTCACTCCAAATGTTCATTGAATTTTTTGGAGAATTCAGATGTTAGCTGGAGCAGGAGAAATTCAGTGTTGTTAGATGAAATACCGGTGAAATATGTTCTTCAATATCAAGTGTACAGGGGCTTGCCAGTTCAGAAGAATAACACTTGGGTCAAGTGTGTTCCAGACAATGGTCTTTCATTATGGAGATTATACAGATGAACTCTTCACTAATATTTCAATATTGTCAGAATTATGCCACTGACTGGGCCCAGCTTTCAATAGTCATTTCGCAGGTATCGTTTCTTATGTGGGAAAGAATCTCTGCAACTAGGATTACTGGTAAGCACACGTATGTAGATCCAATATTAGGAACGCTCACTGCATGCTAGATTGTGAATCCAGAGTGCCTTCGGGTGCTGGGGAGAAAATGCAGCTCTGTCACATTAAGCTGCTACTGTGTAACACGAAAGTAGTACTGTCCGAAATTGACAGACACTCCCGTCCCCTGCACACCATTAATGCTGATGGAAAGCCATAACCAATGCTAATACGATTTGGTACAATAAAGATACTATACACTTTACTGACATGTGTAAATGTATACTTTCCTCCAACTCTTCAAGTACCCTCCTCGTAAAGGTAGGCCATATTCTGGTCAGCTCAATAAAACAAACTGTTACCCAAACCTTGTATTGGACACATTATAACCTCCATGTATGTGATACTAGGCGGAGTCATCCTTCCTACCAAATGCAGAAAATCACTGCGAGCACTACTGCATGAAGAATTTCACAGCTCAGCTGTCCACGTGCAAACATTGAGGTGAATTCCTAATGTGCTATACAAAAGTCTTGTTGAGGGCTAATGTGGTCCAGGTATTGCAATTGTTGAGTATGGCTTTCATTGGAGGCCATTAGCAATAATATGCTCCTGCTGTGACGTCATGGCAGGGGATTAGGGAATTCATAGTCAACAGCCGTGACATCACAGCAGGAGATGTGGGTATTTCTCTGACAGTTTTTTTCCATGTTGGGTTGCTCTGGGGTTTGATGGGAGGGGAAGCCTGCGGGTTAGGGGGATTTTTCCACATTCCTCCAGTGATGGATGTGAAACCATCTAACCCAGTTGCAAAAAAGGCTCTAGCCCAAAGGTAAACCAGACCTCTCTAAAATGGTAGATGCGGCAGAATAGTCACCTTAACTGAAGGAAGGGAGGGAGACTGCTAGTGAAGTACAGTTGTTCACCACAGATACCCACAAAGAATACGGGTGTACTGAAAAATAGATACTTCAGTATAAAACCTAGCATAGAAGGAATATTAGGTCGAACATAGCGCAGATCGTCATACATTCAGGCAGAGAGGTAAACCTTCATATTCATGAGCTAATCATCCTTTCTGTGGGAACCCTTCAGTAGCAGTTTCTGCAGGATGGGGCACAAGTGGCAAACGTCCCCATGGTTAGAACATCAACATGGGTATTGACAGACCAGCAATCGATCACGTTTCATCATTGACAGAACCACCATTTTGCATTTGGTGTAGATGGCACTGTGTGAACTACAACGTTCCATCAACCTCCACACAGTCATTTCCCTCTCCTACAGGTTGTGTCAGTATTTCCTAACGGTTTGTTGGCATGTTGCACAGTGTCCCACAGCCCAAATTCTTACATATCCTCCTTCAACATGCCCCTACCTTATGTGTGTGCTCATCAGGATCATGGGGTCAAGGGTTGATCTAGGAAATCTTGCACAGCAGTGGGTGATGGTGAGATCAGCGCCACAAATCTTGTGGATTTTCATGGTATTCCGTTTTGATTCCTGTACACCTGTTGCCAGGTCTAGTATCAGTGGGACATGTTTGAAGCTGGGGCACCTATGATGTGGGCGAAGTGGAAACAAAAGTAGAACCTCTCTTTGGAGGCATTGATTGTCTTTAAAATGGTGGGGAGTTCATTGTTTTGATGTGAATGCTAAAGGAGGGTATCTAAAACCTGGATATGCACACATGAGAATGTGGACTGTGACCACCCTCCCCATTAACACCTCCTAGCCCGCCCCTCCCACCAACACTGCCTCTGAAAAAAATGTTTGCAGTCCAAATTCGATCCCATCTATGGACAACTTCAGGGGTCAAGAGTATAGCAGCAAAATGGATATATTCTCATAGCATGTACCACTGGTCACTGAGGACTCTGTGGGAGGGACAGATCGATGCAACCCTTCCCACCTGCTTGCTATGTAAAAGGGAGTGCTCTAACTTCTCAATGATCCCAGATATGATTCAGAAATCATGACTGGTAGTGTTATGAAGAGGCTAGCGCAGTCAGGTAAGACAGGTAACAGTATTTATTTAGGTTACATATAAGGGAAGAAGACCCCCAACGATCAGAGGCTCCTCTCCTTCAGCACTTTCCTCCAACTGACCCACATGGAACATTATCCGTAAGATGCAACCAGAACATTCCATGACATCACACAGGGTTAAGACATCATCATATAGGGAGAGCAGGGAAGCACTGAAAGTCTTCCCTTAAGACATCACAACACATCTCCCCTTTTTTTTTTTAACTTATCCCATGAGCTTAAACCTTTAATTCAAATTGAAAATCACACGCACCCATTCCCAAACAAACGAAACACACAAACTAACAACAACACAGCAGCAAACAGTCCCATGGCGTTCCACTCAACTATACATGGGCTCGCCTCACAGTGGCAATTCTATCCTTATTCCACACTTGCCCTCCCGTCACACGTACAGCCCCTTTCATGACTGCCACGACCCTGACAGGATCCGAGTACAGAGATTCTCCTTTCCTCTTGACAACTCCCTTCCTTATCCTGACCCAATCTCCACACTCCACGCGCTATTCTTTCTTCCCTCTCTTGCGATTTTCACGCATGACCCATTCGGATTTCTTCTTCACCAGTGACTTTCTTACTTCATCAACGACCAGATCCGTTTCTCTACTCCTACTCAGCCATGGCGGACATGCCATGGAATAAGGCTTCCTGCCCCTCATAAGCTCGAACGGGCACAGACCTGTTGTCGCATGAGGTGCCATCCTCAAAGCCCATATTCTACTCTGTATCATGGCTATCTTATCCTGACCACACTCCTCACCCATCCGAATACTCTCCATCACACACCTATTCATTCTCTCAACTACCCCGTTGGATTCGGGATGGTACAATGAAGTTCTCTTGTGGTCAACTCCACACTTCCTTAGATAACTGGTAAAGTTACCACTTATGAACTGGGGACCATTGTCTGTCAATATACTTTCCGGTAGGCCTTCATTGGCAAAAATCTCCTGCAATGTCTTTATCATACTCTCTCCAGTGATATTTCTCGCAATTTTAAAATGCACCCATCTAGAAAACAGGTCTACGACCAGAACAATAAATTTTCCTCGACCGTAACCTAACTCCACCGGACCTAGAATATCCATAGCTATCTCACTCCATATCCTTGACGGGAGGCCCACATCCACTAACGGTTGCTTCTTGGCCACAACTCCCTTTCCACTCTTGATGCAAAATTGACAATTAGCTAAGTAATTTTCAATCTCTCTATCAAAACCAGGCCACCAATATTCCTGTCTCAACACCCCTTTGCTTTTTGTAACACCTATGTGACCACAATGCGCTAACTCTATCACCTTTTTCCTCAACCCTATCGGGACTACCGCTCTTCCCCACCTGAATAAAATCCCATCCATGACAGACAACTCATTCTTCACTTCCCAAAACGGCTTCACCCCCTCTGCCATGTTCGCTTTAATCGGCCATGCCGTAGACACCACATAAGGAATTACCTTGCTCATGGTCTCATCCTTCCTCACCTCATCCAGCCACTCCTGTTTGGACACAATACCATCGGTATTGATAAATACTAAATCCATTTCTTCACAGTCCACAACACCAGAATCTGCAACTCTCACCCTCGACAAATTATCCGCGAATATGCTATCCTTTCCTGGAATGACCTCCATTCTAAAACAATGTGTCTGCATCCTGGTGACCCAACCTGCCACTCTGCGGGAAACTTTATCTGGGCCCTTGCTTTCGAATATGGCCTTTAGAAGTTTGTGATCTGTGCGGATTACAAATTCTACTCCCCACACAAAATTCCTGAATCGTTCTACAGCCCAGAAGCACGCCAATGCCTCCTTTTCAATCCCCGAATATCTCATCTCTGCTCCCTTGAGACCTCTTGATGCATGTGCTATCACCTCTTCAGACCCATCATCCTGCTTCTGAGATAATACCGCCCCGAGTCCATACTCACTGGCATCTACTGTTATGATAGACAGTCTATAACTTCCTTTATTCTTTTAAATTCCAAGTCACATTGACTATTCCATTCAAAATCAACACCTTTCCTCAGAACTTTTCTCATCTCTTGCACCTTGTCAGCGTAATTTACCACAAATTTTTGATAAAATTCCGTCATTCCGAGAAAAGACCTCAATTCACTCTTATTACAAGGTCTCTCCACTCTCCTTATGGCATCTACCATCTCCTCTTTGGGTTTAATCCCGTCCCCCGATACTTCATGTCCCAAATAGTCCACTTTTGTCACGGCAAACTTGCACTTCCCTTCTCTCAGCGTGATACCCCTCTCCTTAAATATTTTTAACACTTGGTACAGACTACCATCATGCTCCTCCAAAGTCGCTCCACTCACCAATACATCATCTTGAAAACAGAATACCCCCTTCACTCCTCTCAGAAGGCGATCCATTATTTTCTGAAATACAGAGGAGGCAGATGCCAACCCAAAGGTCATCCTCCTAAACTGGAACACTCCCTCATGCGTCACAAACGCTGTGACTTTTCTGCATGTCTCCTCTAACTCCACCTGATGATAGGCCGACGTCATATCTAATTTGGAGAAATACTTCCCCCCACCGACCATGGTCAGCAACTCACCCATGTTGGGTAGCGGGTGCCTGTCCACCAACACGCACTTATTCAACTCACGCATATCCACACACAATCTTATGTCCCCTGAGCTTTTCTTCACCACTACGACTGGGGAAACCCACTCAACACCCCCAGCTCTCTCAATCACTCCTGTCTTTAATAATTTTTGCAATTCTTGTTTAAGACTATCCCGCAAAGCAAAGGGCACCGGTCTGAGTTTGGCTACGGTGGGCACACTCCCGCTTTTTAGCAATATTTGATGCTGAAAGCCCTTTATCCTTCCCAAGGTTTCATCAAATACTTTACCAAACTCCCTCGCATATTCGCAGGACATCGTGGATGCCTCTGACACTTGCAAAACTTGCTCGGGGTGGTTGGGATCTAGTCTGATTCCTAAATTCTTCTGCTCTCTCCATCCCAATAAGGATTGTCCCTTTTTTGTTACATAGACTTTCCCATCACAACTGCGACCTTTAAATTCAAATCTACTCCACACATATCCTAGTAACTCAATCTTATCTTGGTTGTAGCCTCCCGGATTTATGTCTGGTTCAGACAACGCTGATACCTTCCCCTTCAACTTATCTTCAAAAACACTCCTGGATACTAACGTAACTTTTGATCCTGAATCTGCCATCATTGACACCTCACACCCATTCACTGCCACCACGGCATAGGGCCGCTCACAATCATCCGTGTTTCCACCACTGGCTACAACATTAACTGTGTTTACAATAACATTTGTCAATGCCAACGCAGTGTCTTCTTCTGACGATTCCCCATCATCCTCATCCTCCACAAACAGGATCTTCCTTTGCCCCGTCTGGCCAAATTGATAGTTCTTGCTACACGTGGAGATATGTCCTCTCCTCTTGCATTTATTGCATACCGCCCTTCGCCCTGGGCACACTACAGAGGATGCAAAATGCGTCGCACTGGCACATCGATAACACAATCTCTCGCCTCTTTTTTCTTCTCTCTTTTCACTTCTCTGAGCCGACACTTGGTTTCTCTTCTCTTCTGCGTTGTTCCTCTCCTTCTGCTTGTTTCTTCCTTTCCTTTTGTTCTTTCCTTCACCCACACTCAGCACCTCCTGCCTGTTTTCCTTTGACTCACTTCCTTCAGTCTTGGAAAGCTTGGCAACACATGCCAGTGAGTGCTCCACCCGCTTGGCCAAGTCCAACACCTCATCCAGATTTGGCTCGTCCTTCAGCCACAGTTCCTCACGTATTTTGTTCGAGTGACAATGCGTCATGAATTGATCGCGGATATGCTCATCGAAACTTTCTTGAAATTTGCACGTCAGCGCAAGGTGACGGAGAGCGGTGACATAGTCTTCGACAGATTCCCCGTGAGCCTGAATCCGCATGCGGAAGTTATACCGCTCCAAGATTGTACTTCTTTTGGGATTGAAATGCTTATCTAATTTTAGCAGTGCCGATTCAAATTCATTCAAGTCATCTCCGCTTCCTTCACCTACCAACTGAGGAAGTGTCTCGAAAATCCTCTGTCCCTCATAACCTAGGAAGTGTAATAACAATGCCACTTTTCTTTCACTAGAATACGCTGTTCCGCCAGCTGCCTCATATAGTGCATAAAACCTTTTCGCCACTGGGGCCAAGCAATCTTCGCCGCACCTGGAGTGGCCATGAAAATGGGCGGGCCCGATATGCCAGGTAACGCCGCCATGCTTCCGTACGAAAATGTACTCCTCCTAGCTCGATCCTTACAAGAACTGTTGCACCAGTTCAACAAGGCGCGTATCCGCCGTGACAGTTCACCCTCGGAACTCAATGCAGTAAGAGATCCCCTTTTTTCTCCTTGACATCCGCTAGGGACATACGGTAGCAAAGTCTGGCGTCTTCCCTACGCTGGCGAGTGTGAGTGTGAGCCGGGATCAGCAGGAGCACTAAACGGAGTTGAAGGCACTTACTTGCACATACGTTGCAGGGACACAGTGGTCACTCGACGCTTCGAAAGCGGAGCGACCTTCCCTGAGGCCGTGATCACTTGACAGCTGCTCGGCGCGCTGCTAGGAAGCGGTGCCGTCCTCCTTGAACTTCTCCCTCGGCAGCTTCGGTCGTTCCTTCAGGGATGCCGGAATGGGGCCTCAGCATCCGTCGTTGTGTGTGGCGGGCCGCTCAACGCAAAGAGGAGGCGGAGCAGCCCACTGCCATTCGATTACTTCTCTGGCGGCGCCGACACTTCTCCCCGCAGCGGCTTCTATCTCACGGAGCACTTCCAACTCCGTCCTCCAGGCTGCACAGAGGAAGCACGGGCGGATCAGACGTCGGGGTGGTGCGATCGCCTGCTGCGGGCCGCGACTCGACGTTGGCAGATGCTGGGGGTCTCCTTTGACCTGTCTGCGGGACCTCACTTATCCCATCCTCGTCGCCATTGTTATGAAGAGGCTAGCGCAGTCAGGTAAGACAGGTAACGGTATTTATTTAGGTTACATATAAGGGAAGAAGACCCCCAACGATCAGAGGCTTCTCTCCTTCAGCACTTTCCTCCAACTGACCCACATGGAACATTATCCGTAAGATGCAACCAGAACATTCCATGACATCACACAGGGTTAAGACATCATCATATAGGGAGAGCAAGGAAGCACTGAAAGTCTTCCCTTAAGACATCACAACAGGGATATGGCATTTGTCAGGCCATCAATTGCCTTACAGAGCCATGTGCTGTGTTGTCAAACATTATGTGTGGAGTGCACAATGGCATTTTTGAATATAATTATAATTCTTATTTTATAGTGTGCTTAATACCAGAGATTGGTTTCTAAGCGTGGGATTGTGGTTTTGAACCTGTGTTGCGCTGTGTTGTCTTGCTTCCAAGACAAACACCTTGCCCTTGAGCTTTCCCCCCCGCCAATGGCTTTTTTGATGTTATCCTGAACATGAACCTATCATTTGGCAGGGTATTCTTGGGTGTCATGTCAGTCACTGGCTGGATGGATGTTGTTGGGTGTCTGGGGAAAGGCCTGCAGCAGCACCTTGGCCCATTCAACTATGCCTTGTACGATGGGTTTGTAGTTGTATCATGGTTGCAGTGCCATCCTGTATCACCTACACGTTCATCCTCATCATCAGTGGAGGTATCACGTTGTTGATGCTGAAGATCATTGAATGGGTCCTTTCCTCAATCTTCAAGAGTACAGTAAAGCTGATGCCCCATTTCTGCTATGGTCAATGGCACCATCTCCTTAGGATGGACATACTTTATCACACAATACAAGTGGGCTAGGGCCTGGTGTTACTCTTTGGGCAGTAGTGAGGAGAATGCAGTGCCTCGGCAGTTGTCCCCCTGGAGGATCCTACTATGATTCATGCTCCAGCCAGCTGCAGTGCCACTGTTGGTAGTGGTCACAAGAGCAGTGCCACTTGTGGTTGTGATGGAAGTAGCATGAGTTTCACAGGTGGTGGTTGTAAATCACATGCTGTAGCATGCCCTTGCAGTTGTTCCTGGATTTATGGTGTCACTCTACATAGATGACATGCTGTCAGTTGGTGTTTTTGTCAGACTCTGTGTTCTGTGTGTTTGTTATGTCCCAACTTCCCTCCTCCTCCTCCTCACCTGTTCTATTGTAATCGCCATCCTCTGGACTGAGGGATCTTCTGGCTCTATAATCCTTTTCCTTTTTTGTCTGAAGTTTGTGTCTCACATGGGAGGAAGCCACAATGGTGGCTGACGAAAAGCACCCCACTGTGACCCTTTTCCCAGGAGGGACAATGAGGGGAAAAAGCCGTAGATGGCAGAAAAAACCCCTGTTGATGGCAAACAGAAATCCTCTTGGAAACGTGGCTCCTTTCGAAGAATAGAATGGGGGCAATGAGTTCCAACAGCCCCTGGAACAGTGATGGCGGAAACAGTGAGTTCCAAAAAACAGCATCAATAGGCAGAGCAGACCAGAAGGAGCCAAAGGATACAATAAGAGGGAGGAGTAACCATAAACACAAGAGAGAGGGAGCTGAAAGAGCAGCCGAACGGACGCAAAGAGCTGAAAGGAGAAGGAAGAGAGAACACAGGGAAGCGGGAGAGGGTAAGCACAGGAACAAAGGGCGCTACGCAAGAGAAACAGAGCGAAAATAAGGGGAAAAGCACATCGTAACAGCAACAGCGGCAGCTGTGGGATGTATTATCCCACATATGCTCTGCCCTGCGGCATCTCTGTGTTCTAATGGTGCCAAAAATCCTAAAATGGCCGCAAAACCCTCATGCACGCCAAAACCTATGGAAATCACGCTTTACAACACAAAGAGATGGCTGCCAAATCTACCATGCATGTTGTCAGTGGTGGAAGAGAGCGCACTCCTGAAACATGTCACTGGGGTGCCCAACAAGTGAAAATGGAGCACAGAGGGGAAAGCGGTGCTTTGCTGAAAGGAATCCAAAATCTTGCTTTTAAATCCTTTTTCTTGGTTGCTGAAACTGCAGAAGGCCGGTACAAAACACCCTCAAACATCCAATATTCTTGCTGGGTGCTACAATTCACTTAGTTCAAGAAATCATTATGAACACACAATGTCCTGAAAAGCTGAATTTTTCATCAAAACATTCCCAACAAAAATGTGCCTGCCTGTGAAATCTGTCAAAATCTGGGCGCAGTACCAGCAGCCGCCTGTATGACAGCTGTCAGTAGTTTACATGATAGAATTTAAACTTGTACAACTGAAATCTAATGTCTGAAAACTAAGTGACCTGTTATTGAGAGTAACCCAGGTTGCAACTGTTTAAAAGCATGGTTTAGAATCTGGAATATGTGTTCTAGCTGCTTGTTTTGAAATTATAAATTTGTTTTAAACCAAGAAAAAAATGCAACATAATGACATTGAAATTAAGCCTACCTAAAAGCAATCAAACCAGCCCAACAGCTTCCCCCACGGAGGCCAGGCATCTCCCTGCTGCTTCACTCCACCAGGAAATCACACCTCTGTGATGATTAGATTAGGGGAGGAGAATTTGGGGCTGCCAGGGAAGGGGACAATGGACATCCTCTGGCTGAAAGGAAATGCAAAGTGTGAAGAGTCATAAATGGCCTCTCCCAGAAGGAACTGCGAGGAGACTGCTTCTGAGCTGCCAGGAGAAGAAGGAGGCAGAGACAAACCACAATTTGTTGCTTAACAAAGGCCAAAAGCAGTTTTCTTAAATGACTGATAATTTACTGTGTAAAATTGTGAAAAATATTTAAACAACAGATTTGTGAATCTAATTTTTGCCGGCACGTTTTAAGAGGCACCAGAACTCTGTGAGATGTTCTGGGAAGTAACAGCAGAAAATATGGTTTTACACCAAATGTATTTATGCCAAAAGCATGAAACTTCATACACTTATGCCCATATTCAATGCACACTTTTGTAACATTTTTCTGATAAACTGAATATTGTGTTCCAGACAAAAAGGGCGAAATTCTGTAAAAAGCAGACACAAGATCCTACAGCGACGAGGTTTGGAGGAGTATCTTCTACACAAAATATGTGATCTATATATGTTATTGTTATAGAGATTACACACATGTAAATATGTATGGTACTAAAAGTAGATGTTATGTTCAAGGGACAAGGGGAGGATTCTCTGACTCATAAACTCACACCATCAAGGTGACACCCTATTTCTCTCCTCCTTTCAAGGTAGAGAAGAGATTCTAGCCAATCCCTAGCAAGAGGGGTGCGTTTAGGATAAACCAGCACACACACCCTTTATCATAAGCATAAACAGAGACAGCTAAGGACTTAGAGAGACACACAGATTCACCCACTGACCGATTGCTGGCGGAGCACCCTGCTAGAGAACCATCCATCTTCCTTGCTCCAGACTTCAGAAACTTGGAAAGCAGAAAAGCCCCTTGCATAGCTGAACCATTCTCAACTAGGCCTTAAATTCTAGAACCAGAATCCCACCACCACAGGGGAGCATCAAAATATATACAGCCGGGCTGTGCTGTACTGCTGCCTGCTAAATAATTATCATCAGAACCAAGAGATCCAATCGAGTTGTGCTGTGCTGTAACTGCTTTCCTGCCAAAATAATTATCACCCGAACCAAAAGATCCAAACCAGTTGTGCTGTGCTGTGACCAGAGCCATTGTAGACCCCATCCAGTCTTGTGCCATGCTGTGAACAGACTCAGTCCAGTCCGTTGTGCCCAGCAGAATCCCTGAGCAGAATCTCTGAGCAGAATCCCTGACCAGAAATCTTAACGGACTAGAATTCCTGACGGTTCTGCTCAAAACTTATATATTGAGTATCTATAGAATAGGACTGTGTCACTAGCATATGTACTGTCCATAGTAATCCCTATCTAAATCCATCCTATCTTGTCTTCAGAACCTGCATTGTTAGAAATATTTTTGAATTGCCTGAACCCTCTATCTTATCCCTTCTATCTCCTTCTGTACTAGTATTGTTAAAAATATCTGTGCGCTGATATATTTCATCTGAAGAAGGAATGCTACTTGGCAGGAGGTCACCCTGATCAAGTGGCTGTGCTTCCGTGTGGTATTTGCTTCTTCATAGTCATCCCCTAGTGCAAAGAAATACTGTTTGTCTTTTAAAAGCGCATCCCTGTTTTCCCATTCATGCTCCTATCTCAGAAAAACGACCTCCACTGAAACTTCCATAACTTTCTCAACTCATATGCTAAAAACAAAGCAACTTCTGCTTGTAGCTAACATCCACAGCTTTACATAGAACCAAGAACCGCATTCCGAATCCATATAGTTCTCCTGCAATCGCAATTACCGTGCGTGGAAAAGTTTGCCGCACATTTTGTTTTAGTACATTTCTGACACATGTAAAACAGCTTTTGATTGCACCCGACTTCAGTTTTAATATTTCCCATTGTTTCTTAGTATTAAATCATTGCTAGTGTTTGTCTGTAACTATCTAAAGCAGCTTCCATAAGAATTTAAACAATATCAGCAATTTAAACCATATTTAGTGTTTTACCCATTCCTTCCCAAGATAACTTTAAAAGCATTTTGACAGTTTGCCAATCAATTCTGTTTCTCTCTTGTGTTTGCTGGGGGGAAATTGGGATTGATATTTTGTCTGAATTTTGCCATCCCTGAAACCTGCTCTCTCTGCTCCTATATCTTTACATTGTCTACTTGGGGGATGAGGGGTATGCAGGGGGAAATAGCAATCATACTGCTATTTCATTTGAACCCACACAAAAGTATTATTTCTGTGCTGAATTGTTTTGCTCGCTATTACTCCTTGTGATTAAAGAGATTGCTTAGTGTTACATCACCCCATTGGTGATTATTGCATACCCATTAAACATAGTGGGATTATATTGTGAATACATAAATAAATATTTGAACTTTGCAAACCAGCCTGATTCCTGGTTCAGTGTAACCTGGGGGGTTCCAAGAGAGGGGTGTGATATGAGTGGTACATCATTCAGAATAAAAGAACTTTAGGACACAAATAAATAAGGATTTCAGTTGTGCATTACATGCTAGGCGTTGACTTAGGTGAAGTGGCGGATTGAAATCACTTACAGATTGGGGGTTTGTCACGAGATTTCTGAATTAGACATACCACTTGTGACAGTCTAATACAGCGTGCTAACTGACGGGGTACATAAACCCTGTTGGGTTACCACACTGTGCTACACTGTAAAAACGCCTTTCAATAGAAACATTCTAAGGAGTTTGTCCTGTTTTTGCAAAAATAAAATAACTCCTGTAAGTCAGAAGGAAATTAATATTTCCGGAATGGCGACCCCAGTAGAAATTAATATGGCAAAAGAACACCTACTGCACAAATTATTTGTCAGGGGTGAATGGACAGAGCAGGATGAGAATGTTTGGCTGCAGGAAATCAAAAAACAAGACACTGCCACAGAATCAGACAAATGGCAGGACCAGGGTCCATTACACATGGCACTTAGTGATTTGTACATGGCCCCAAGGGCAAAAGAAGAGCAATGTAAAATTGCCAAGATAGCGGCACCTCCACATTGGAGAAATACAGGAAAAATATGCCGAAAACCTAGATCTGGCAAAAAAGGCAAGTACAATCACTAGAAAAAAACAAACTGATTTGGACTCTGCAGAGTAAAGGCTACAAAAGAGCCAAGAATCAGAGAATGAAACCAGACAGTACCTGATAAAAGTAAAAGGAGATCTAGATATCCTGCAGCAAGAGAGAGTAGAGCAGGATACCAAAGTACTGACACTGTAAAAAGAGTGTCAGGAAAGATTGGACTCTCTACAACAGAGCCAACAAAAGCTGGAACAGCAATTACATTTGAATAGAGCCAGTGCAGAGCAGGTAGCCACCCTGCAAAACCGCCTAGACCAAGTAAAAGAAGAAAATAATAAATTAATGCTTAAAGACCTTGAATCTCAAACAGAATTTGATGAAGAGCGCCAGAAAGATGGTGCACTCAAAAGACAAAGGGATAACCTGGCTACACAGAGGGGTACTCTAATTCAGTAAAGGGACACCTTAGGCCAGGAAGTCAGTTATTTAAAAACCAAGATGGAAGAAAATCACATGGCCCTTCAGGGACTGGGTGAGCTCAAAATGAACTACGAAAAACTGTTAGAGCACACCAGGAGGGTCGAAGATGCTCTAGCCAAGAATGATCAGGCTGGGAAGGATCAGACTCAGGAGGTGACCCTCCTGCAGCAATAATTGGCCCAATACTCCAAAATTAGACAGGAAGCACAGAGAGACAATGAGGCTCTCTGTGAGAAAAATGACAGGCTCCATGGATAGGTGGCCATGCAGGAACAATTAATAGAGACCAGTAAGGCCTTGGTAGAAGAACAAAAGGGTCAGATTCTTGCATGGCAACAGGGTGTAGGGGCTGAGAGAGATGAGGACCGATGGGAGAGGGAAACCCCTGAGCATAACCTCAGGAACCCTGGCCCAAGAGACTTCAATCTCTTCAACTCCAGGGACTCTGCCACCCCCATGTCCACTTACTCACATGAGCCAAGGGCCACGGGGATGGCATACTTCAACCTAAGGGGAAATATGGAGCCAATAGGTCAGTGCCTCCCAGAAATGGATGGGCGGGCATCTATGGATGGGTTCCCAAGTGCTAGGGCCATCTTCTCTGATCAGGGAGACTCCAATGAGGGTAGGATCAGAGAAATGGATCCTCAGAAATATCACTTATCCTGAAAACAGACAGTAAAATTTAGTGGGGAATTCCATGATGGTAGGCCCACCAAGAGTATATTAAATACCTCTTCCCAGCTAGGACAGTGTGGGGGGTACTCAGCCAATCCTGGGAGCAAGGAAGAGTCAGAAGACTCTTCTGAGCACCAAAGGTCCCTAGGAACTAGGCCCCCACATTCTGCCAGCCATTCCCAAGCTCGCAGAATCCAGGGGTGCCTAGAAGACCAGACAGCCACCTCTGGTAGCAGTTCCTCTGAGTCAGAGGATGAGTGGACCAGGGTAACCCGAACTAAGAAAGCCAACAAAGTCAAGAGGACACGGCTCAAGGATCCCATGAAACAAATAAAAGCCATTAGGAGCGTCATCACGCCCTACCACAAGAATGCAAAATATTTGGTTTGGGAGCACCTTGAGTTATTTGAACAGATGATGGAAACTTTCCATTTGAAGGACAGCCAAAGCTGTATTCAATATGTAAAGTGGACATTTTCTCCTGAGTACTCCAGCTTCTTTGCAGGGCTGGAGGATCAGAATCATTCCAGATGGTCCACCTATAGGGCAGCCATCTTGAAAAAAAATTCCAGTCACAGGAACCCTGAAGAGGCTCGCAAGGCAGCCTACAACTTACAATGTGGGGAAGACCAGGCCCCGCAAGAATTTTTTCAGGAATTGAAACGCGCCTTTGCGCAGACCACTAGAAGGGTGCGCACTGACAGTAAAGAGTTTGTGAACACCTTCTTTCATGCTCTCCCCAAATATATTATGACCCAGCTAGTGAGGGACTTTCATGACAAAAGATCACTAGACTGGGTCATTGACCAAGCAACGCACATCTATGAGGTGCAGAAGCCGTTGGAAAACAAAAATAGTAGCAAAAACCCCAAAACAACCAACACCGCTGCTGCTGCTAAAGTGGCGGAGGTGAAGGTTGCTCCCATTTTAGATCTGGAGATGGGGGGCCTAAAAACCTTCCCGCACAGAATCCAAACAACCCCAAACCCAGAAGGCTCTCGGACCAATCACAAACAGGGAGCCAGGGTGGTAACCCCAAAAATGGAACCCCTAACTGCCCTGACTACATCAGCCCACGCTACAAGGGAAATAGACTCATCCTGGGTTATGTGTGGACTCCTCAAGCCCAAGGGGGGGATCCAACCAGACAGCAGGAAATCCAGGGAACTTCCCTCCTCACTTTCCCCAGGAGGGCAGAAAACTCCCAAATGCCAGACCAAATTTCTTTCCTAGGTAGCCACCAAATTTCAGCCCCCAAAACAACCCATCCTTCTTTCCCCACTTTCCTGAGCCCAGACAGCCCAATCCGGGAGAGGGGAGGCCAAGGGTGTAGGGGTACCCAAACTTCCCAAACCTGGGGTATTTTGTGAGAAAGGATAGCTACCCATCCCGGGATCAACCCAGGGGAGACATGAGCACCCCGTACTAGCCAGAACGGGTGTCCCAACTAGAGCGCCACATCCAGAACATGGCACAGGTCGCATGCTGAGGGCTCAACAGAACCCTCAGATGAGCATAGTGGCTCAGAACTCCTCAAATCCAGGGTCTGTTGCTCCAGAACAATGACGGGGGAAGAACCCTGACAAACCACCGGTTCCCAGGGAGGAGGCACAAGGGGAAGGGGGGTGTAAAGACTTGGAGGAAGCTTCCTTCCCCACTTGTGAAAAGCCCCTGGAAAACCAGGAACCAGAACCAAAATCTCCTGCCCCCAAAAGTCTGCCACCCAAGGAGCAGAGTGCGGGTAGAAGAAAAAAAGAGCCCAAAAAGACCCATTTTGTGGAGGAGGTACAAATCTTCCAGTTTGAAGGAGAGGGGTCCTCAGAGGATCCTGGGAAAAGGATCTCCTCCTTCAGGGATGGGGGAACTCCTCCCAAAGTAAAATGGGTCCCAAGGGATCCAAATCCAGACTGGGTAGATGGGGAGACTGAGTTAGAACCGCCCATCATCAAACCCCAGAATCACCAGCACGAAAATCCCCTGGTTCAAACCTATCCTGGTGACTGCCTCCAAAAAGGGGGTGGGGGAGCCCAGAATCAGAAACAGGGGAACCCAAAACTTCCCCCATATCTAGCTGTCACCTTTTTCTTCCAGGTTCCCAAGACCCCAAACAGAATCCTGCCCAAATCACCTCTCTATCAGTGCCCAAAGCAAAGAAACTAACCCACCAGTTGGCCAAAAATGTGCATTGCCTCTGCCCCCTTGAGGAAAAGGAGGGAAGATTTTATGCCCTGGTCCAAATACAGGGGAAATGTACATATTTGGCACTGGTGGACACTGGATCCTAAGCTACCCTTCTGTCAAAAAGGGCCTTTGATCAACTGAATTCGGGAAGGGTGAAGAAATACCAAATTCCTCTCACCCCTCTTCCTGGACAACTTCAGAACTTCAACGGGAAGGAAATTCCCATCGAGGGGACTGCGGATTTGGACATTAAAATTGGGTGACACAAGGTGAAGCACCCGGTCATAGTTGTGACTCCAGAGGGCGCACCTTGTTTACTAGGGAATGACAACCTGCGTAGGTTGTCTCCCCTCATAGATTGTGTAACCAAGGTCCTCTGGACCCAGACTGCCGACCCATAAAATTAAAACATAGTATCAACCATATTAGTTTAAACGGCACATGCCACATGCTTGAACAAAAACCTGACCAAATAGAATTTCACTTCCAGAATAATCAAATCCCAGACGTGACAGTAATTGCTGTAGGACAACAAACTGGTGATGGGGAGTCCTCTCTGTTTCTAAAAATCAACCTTCCTCCCAGTCTAAGGTGGCATTCCACACTGGAAGGAAACACTCTGAAATTCTATACAAATTCACAATCAGAAAATCCCATTCCTATAGTCCAAAAAGATGAGAAATCAGCTCAAAGCTTGGCTGATATTCAGAAAATTGGAGAGCAGTTGTTCATCCCTATACAGTTAAATGAAGGGAAGGACTCTGTTCTCGCCCAAGTATGTGTGAACAATGGTAAGAGCTTCATCAGCGAGGCCATGTTCTGCAAACTCCCAAAAGATCCAGCCATTCCCACATTTAAACTGTTAGACAAATGGGAAATGGATCTGGAAACACCCAATTCCAAACATCTCCTGCCTAGCAGGTTTATGCTAAAAATGTCCATAGGCAACAAGAGCATAGTCCATAATTGTTGGGTTGTGCGAGATGTCCCTGCTCCATTTTATTTAGGCAGTGACATTCTCAAATGCTTTGCCATTAGTTTGGACCTAATAAACTTCAAAGCTTGGTCCCGATTAGCGAGTAATCCCTTGGACTTTGATGACCCAGAAAAAGCATTTAGGTCAGCACAACTGCTGCCATATGCAGTTGAAATTCAAATTGGAGAGGAAGTCACCATCCCAGAACGGACCCGACAATTCTCACTGAAAGTAAAAATTAAAAGAGGACAGAATTTGCCTATATTCATCTCAATGCTCATTTCCAACAGCAAGGGTTGGGGGTGAACCCAACACCACTAGTCAACAAAGAACACAACACCATTCCAATAGAGGTCGATAACAGTGACCTAAAGAGTATCACTCTGGCCGCAGGCACCATTATTGGAAAGGCGCTTGATGACCGACATGTTTCCATAGATTTAGGTAATTAACTCTTAGGACCAATCCCCAAAGACTGTTTTGACAGTGATAGTGATGACGACACAACACCAGACAGGATCTTCACCAGGCATGGGGAGAATTTCGTGGTGTACTCTTCCTGCCCTTATGGTAAGGAAGATGTGACCTGTGACTTCAGGAGGGATGAGGTGATCTGCCTTTCCCACCTGAAGCCATCAGTCCAAATCGGCACTCTGACCAAGGACTTCTCCACCAAGCTGGAGGAGGCAGCTGAGATAGCCAAACCAGAAGTCTTTCCAGGATTCAGGCAGATGGTTGAAGAGAGAGTCAACTTAGCTGATGCCTGTGAGACTCTGGAGGAAAAGCAAAAATGTAAACAAGTTTTCTTAGATTTTCAAGATCTCTTTGTGGTGGACTCATCTGACTGTGGTCACACCGACATCCACACAACAAAAATTCCCACGGACCCTGGCATGACTCCAGTGTTTGTGAAGCAATATCGCTTGCCTCTCGCGTCCCTTACTGAAATAATTAAGAACCTTGAGTCCCATGGGATAATTCGTCCAGTCCACAGCACCTTCAATAATCCGGTGCTGGCGATTTTGAAACCAAACGGCCAGTGGAGACTCTGTGCCAACCTAAGGGAGCTCAACAAACTGGTTGATACTTCCCGATGACCTCTTCCCTACATTGACCAAGGGCTGGCCCAGATCCAGGGGTCACAGGTACTCACTGCCATTGATCTGACCAATGTGTACTGGACTATACCAGTGAGTAGGGAGGACCAATATAAACTGACCTTTACCTTCGGGGGGCAGCAGTACCCATGGACCCGGACTTCCTTTGGATACATCAACTCTGGCAATTAATTTAACATTTTTCTACACAAGGCCATGCCCAACCTGGGTGAAAGGGTTAACCTGGCCTATGTAGATGATGTTCTAGTCAAAAGCTCAACTGTGGACGAACACATAGCGGAGATCCGTTATGTTCTGACACAGTTTTGGGCTGCCGGAGCAAAACTCTCCTTTCAAAAGGCACAGTGGTGCAGAACCGGTGTCAATTTCTTGGGGCATGAGATAACTCCTCAGGGCCTCTGTCCCCAGGAAAAGAAGTGGAAGCCCTCCAGAAATTAAAAGACCCCACGACTCTGCTGGAACTAAGGAGCCTCCTTGGACTAACTAATTACAGCAGAAAGTTCATTGAGGATTACGCAGAGATCACAAGACCACTGATCCATCTTTTGATGGGGGGGTCAAGTGGGGTGGGGTCCAGAACAAGCCGAGGCAGTACAACAACTCAAAAAAAGCCTCTTACAAGCCTCACATACCCTGTAAAAAACAAGGAGTTCTTCTTGGAGACAGGGTTCTCAAATACATGCTTTACTGCAGTATTATATCAAAACCATGACAAGGTCAATAAAGTAATCTCCTATGCGAGTAAGACTTTATCCTCTGTGGAGGAAAAATTCAACGATTGTGAGAAGGCACTCCTGGCAACGGTTTGGGCATTGAAGAATTACCGCCCGTTTATCCAGGGGGGACCACATCATAGTGGAGACTCCACACTAACCTTTGCAATATCTTCAGAGTGACAGAATCCAGGCTGGAAATGTGAGTCATTCCCGAATTACTTCCTGGATTCTGTCAATGCAATGCTTTCCTGTGGAGGTCAGATATGGCCAAAACAAGAAGAGTCCATTCGCACAAGGTCTGGCTGACTTGCATGATTGTGCCAGAGAAAACTGTCTTGAGGCGAAAGTCTTAAAATCAAGGACAACATGGAGGCATACCTTAATTCCCCACACAAACTCTATGAAGAAGACCAGTGTGAGGGAATGCCCACTGTCTATGTGGATGGGGGCTCCTACCATGTTGACAACAACGGGGAAAAAGAACTTGTGGCCGGCGTAGGGAATGCATGGGTGAATGATGCCCCAGAACCCTCCGCTGCGTACAAAATTGGTCCCTGAAGTAGTCAAGTGGCAGAGTTGATGGCTGTGCATGAAGCCATCCTCACTGCTGTCCAACACCAACTCCACGAACTGGTTATAGTCACAGATTCAGATTATGTACGGAACGGGTTCGTGGAACACCTGGTTAACCGGAAAACCAGAGGCATGCTATGTGCTAATAACAAACCATTGAAACATGGGAAATTAATTCAGAATATTGATGATCTGGTCACCTCGAATGGGATGACCATCTACTGAAAAAAGATCAAGGGTCATTCTAAAGTAGAGGGACCAGACAAAACTGGAAATTACCTAGCTCGTCAGCTGGCCAAAACAGAGCCATCCAAGGGGATCTACTTGAGAGCCAGTCCCTGTTGGGCGAAATCCAGGTCAATGCTATCACTAGGTCCCAGACAAATGCTCACAATGAACTCTCAACTGCACAATGGAGTAAGGAGACCCCAGATGCTGATTTGAGTACGGCTCAAAAAGGGGATCCAATAATTGGTAAGTTTTATCAACACAATGGGGACCCTGAGAACTTTCCCCTGACGAATACTGATTACATAGGGAAAGAGGACCTCAGAGTGTTGATGAAATGTCCACAAATGTTCCAAATCACAGCCGGTCATTGGGGGTTTCATATGACACTAGAAATCTTGCTAGCGGTTGCATACTGGCCACACATGGGGCAGGACCTCGACCAAATACTCAAGGGGTGTCTTGTGTGTGCACAATTTCAGCCAACATCACTCACGCACTATGCACCCCTCCAAAAGAGGGGGATGACACTGCCTTGGTCAGATTTACAAGTCGATTTTATCGGGCCCGTGATTAGCTCCTGTAGGGGGAACAAGTATATGTTGACCGTGACATGCTTGTTCACTAAATGGGTAGAATGTCTCCCGGCCCCAAATTGCAAGGTAGAAACAGCAGCTGCCCTGATGATCAACCACATCTTCTTGCGTTTTGGACTACCCCAAAGGATTGAGTCAGACCGAGGAAGCCACTTCACTAGTGAAGTGATGACAAAGATGTGGGAGATACTTGGGGTCAAAAGGAAACTACACATTGCCTACCGCCTAGCTTCTAGTGGTGGAGTTAAGAGATACAACAAGAAAATTGTGAGCATATTGAAAAAGTTTGTGGCAGATTCTGGGCCAAGTTGGGACATTCGACTACCTCTTGTCATGATGGCCATCAGATCTACCCATTCTTCTGCAACAAAAATGTCACCATTTGAGCTGATGACAGGACGAAGGATGGTGCTTCCCCAGCATCAGCTCTACAGAACCCAAGAGCAGACATTGATAAATGCTTCCACAACTCATGAGTATGTTGAGAATCTGAGAAAACACCTTCAACATGCTTTTGCCTATGCTCAGCGGTATCTAGAAAGATCTGCAGACAGTATGAAGACCCACTATGACCTCAACACAACTAAAAAAGAATACCAGGAAGGAGACCGGGTCTACTTGTACAATTTCCATAGGAACCAGGTCAAACAGCGCAAATTTCTCCCTAGTTGTCGGGGTCCTTTTGAAATTGTAGACAGAATCTCACCAGTCACCTACAAAATCCGTATCCCCAAAGGCAGTTTTGTAGAAGGGGAAGATAAAGGTCCACATCAACCAGCTGAAGTGTTTCCATCCTAGGCATACCCTGCGGCAAATAGAGGATCCATCTCGAAATCCAGAGGGGGAAATTCCAGATCCCTAGAAAATTCCAACTGTAAAACCATTCCACCTGTCAAAATCAGTAGTAATTACAGGCGGGAAAGATTGTCAATTGTATGTTAAAGGTATGCATCTGCCCCACTACATGAATAGTGGTGGGGAAATGTCCGTAACCATGCTCTGTTTGTAATCATAACACTGAAACCAGGGATTCTAAGCACCAAGGAGGACCACTCGGGGACCGGGAGGAGAGACCCAAGGGGCCTAGAGGATCTCTCCATACTCCCATCCGAAACCGGCGAGGAGAAACTGTCGATCCAGCACTGATGGGAAAAGCAGATGAATTTTTCCACTTGGACCAAAAAGAAAGAATGACATCCCAATCTCCCGACTTCCCCTTGCCGGGCGGTCAAATTGAAGTCGTGAGTGGGGGCCTGTGTTCTGATGATGCCAAAAATCCTAAAATGGTCGCAAAACCCTCATGCGTGCCAAAACCTATGGAAATTGTGCTTTACAACACGAAGAGATGGCTGCCAAATCTACCATGCATTTTGTCAGTGGTGGAACAGAAAGCGCACTCCTGAAAACATGTCACTGGGCTGCCCAACAAGTGAAAATGGAGCACAGAGGGGAAAGCAGTGCCTTGCTGAAAGGAATCCAAAATCTTGCTTTTAAATCCTTTTTATTGGTTGTTGAAACTGCAGAAGGCCGGTACAAAACACCCTCAAACATCCAATATTCTTGCTGGGTGCTACAATTCACTTAGTTCAAGAAATCATTATGAACATACAATGTCCTGAAAAGCTGAATTTTTCATCAAAACATTCACAGCAAAAATGTGCTTGCCTGTGAAATCTGTCAAAATCTGGGCGCAGTACCAGCAGCCGCCTGTATGACAGCTGTCAGTAGCTTGCATGATAGAATTTAAATTTGTACAACTGAAATCTAATGTCTGAAAACTAAGGCTCCGGTTATTGAGAGTAACCTAGGTTGTAACTGTTTAATAACATGGTTTAGAATCTGGAATAAGTGTTCCAATTGCTTGCTTTGAAACTAAAAGTTTGTTTTAAACCAAGAAAAAAATGTAACAGAATGACATTGAAATTAAGCCTGCCTAAAAGCAATCAAACCAGTCCAACAGCTTCCCCCACGCAGGCCAGGCATCTCCCTTCTGCTTCACTCCACCAGGAAATCACACCCCTGTGATGATTAGATTAGGGGAGGAGAATTTGGGGCTGCAGGGGAAGGGGACAATGGGCATCCTCTGGCTGAAAGGAAATGCGAAGTGTGAAGAGTCATAAATGGCCTCTCCCAGAGGAACTGCGAGGAGACTGCTTCTGAGCTGCCAGGAGAAGAAGGAGGCAGAGACAAACCACAATTTGTTGCTTAACAAAGGCCAAAAGCACATTTCTTAAATGACTGATAATTTACTGTGTAAAATTGTGAAAAATATGTAAACAGATTTGTGAATCTAATTTTTGTCAGCATGTTTTAGAGATGTGAGATGTTTTAGGAAGTAACAGCGGAAAATATGGTTTTACACCAAATGTATTTATGCCAAAAGCATGAAACTTCATACACTTATGCCCATAATCAATGCGCACATTTTCTGATAAACTGGATATTGTGTTCCGGACAAAAAGGGTGAAATTCTGTAAAAAGCAGACACAAGAGTCTACAGTGACGAGGTTTGGAGGAGTATCTGCTACACAAAATATGTGATCTATATATGTTATTGTTATAGAAATTGCACACATGTTAACATGTATGGTACTAAAAGTAGATTTTATGTTCAAGGGACAAGGGGAGGATTCTCTGACTCATAAACTCACACCATCAAGTTGACACCCTATGTCTCTCCTCCTATCAAGGTAGAGAAGAGATTCTAGCCAATCCCTAGCAAGAGGGGCGCATTTAGGATAAATGAGCACACACACCCTTTATCATAAGCATAAACAGAGACAGCTGAGGACTTAAGAGAGACACACAGATTCACCCACTAACCGATTGCTGGCAGAGCACCCTGCTAGAGAACCATCCATCTTCCTTGCTCCAGACTACAGAAACTTGGAAAGCAGAAAGGCCCCTTGCATAGCTGAACCATTCTCAACTAGGCCTTACATTCTAGAGCTAGAATCCCACTACCATAGGGGAGCATCAAAATATATACTGAGGGCTGTGCTGTACTGCTGCCTGCTAAATAATTATCATCAGAACCAAGAGATCCAATCGAGTTGTGCTGTGATGTAACTGCTTTCCTGCCACAAGAATTATCACCAGAATCAAAAGATCCAATCCAGTTGTACTGTGCTGTGACCAGAAGCATTGCAGTCCCGATCCAGTCCTGTGCCGTGCTGTGAACAGACCCAGTCCAGTCCGGTGTGCCCAGCAGAATCCCTGAGCAGAATCCCTGACCAGAAATCTTGACGGACCAGAATTCCTGACGGTTCCGCTCAAAACATATATAGTGAGTATCTATAGAATAGAAATGTGTCACTAGCATATGTACTGTCATTAGTAGTCCATATCTAAATCCATCCTATCTTGTCTTCCGAACCTGCATTGTTACAAATATTTTTGAATTGCCTGAACTCCTATCTCCTTCTGTACTTGTATTGTTAAAAATATCTTTGCGCTGATATATTTCATCTGAAGAAGCAAGCTCCTTGGCAGGCGGTCACCCTGATCCAGTGGCTGTGCTTCCGTGTGGTATTTGCTTCTTCATAGTCATCCCCTAGTGTAAAGAAATCCTGTTTGTCTTTTAAAAGCGCATCCCTGTTTTCCCATTCTTGCGCCTATCTCAGAAAAACGACCTCCACTGAAACGTCCATAACTTTCTCCATTTTTGTGCTAGAAACAAAATGTCTACTTCTGCTTGTAGCTAACATCCACAGCTTTCCATAGAACCGAGTCCATATAGTTCTCCAGCAATCACAATTACCGTGCGTGGAAAAGTTTCCCACAAATTTTGTTTTAGAACATTTCTGACACATGTAAAACAGCTTTTCATTGGACCCGACCTCAGTTTTAATATTTCCCATTGCTTCTTAGTATTAAATCATTGCTAGTGTTTGTCTGTAACTATCTAAAGTGGCTCCCATAAGAATTTAAACAATTTCAGCATATTTATTGTTTTACCCATTCCTTCCCAAGATAACTTTAAAACCATTTTGACAGTTTGCCAATCAATTCTGTTTTCTCTCTTGTGTTTGCTGGGGGAAATTGGGATTGATATTTTGTTTGAATGTTGCCATCCCTGAAACCTGCTCTCTCTCCTCCTATCTCTTTACATTGTCTATTTGGGGCTTTAGGGGTGTGCAGGGGGAAATAGTAACCATACTGCTATTTGATTTGAACCCACATGAAAGTATTATTTCTGTGCTGAATTGTTTTGCTCGCTATTTACTCCTTGTAATTAAAGAAATTGCTTAGTGTTACATCACCCCATTGGTGATTATTGTATACCCATTAAACATAGTGTGATTATATTGTGAATACATAAATAAATATTTTAACTTTGTTCAGTGTGACCGGGGGGGGGGTTCCAAGAGAGGGGCGTGATATGAGTGGTACATGGTTCAAAATAAAATAAATAAGGATTTCAGTTGTGCATTACACGCTAGGCATTGACTTAGGTGTAGTGCCGGATTGAAATCACTTACACAGCGAAGCAGAGTAGCTGACCATAGCGGTTGCAACGCGATGCGCTGAGTGGGGGGTGTGGCTAATGTAGGCCTTCGTACATCTGGAAGCAGGAAAAAAGACTACACCGCTTGGATGTACGTAGAAGCGGACGTGAAAGGAGCTTCAGGGGGCACGGAAATAGACCCGGGCCGCATGCGCCAAGGTCGGATATGGCGCATGACAGTATGCCCGCCTCTCAACACCGAACCCCCCGGCTTGCCAGGATGAGCCCTATGAAACTTCCGAAGGAGGATGGGGGCATAGATAAGAGAAAGAGGTTCCCAGAAATCCTCAGCACTACAGAAACCCTTCCAATGAACGAGGTATTCCAGCTGCCCTCTTCGGTATCTGGAATCTCGTAAGTGCGGGACCTCATACTGGGTGTCTCTGACAATGTGAGCTGCAATAGGAATAGGTTGAAAAATATGTGACTGATCCGTACTTCTTAACAACAAAGCATGAAAGACAGGGTGGACATGTTTCAAAGAAGAGGGCAGCTTAAGGCGAAACGCCACTGGGTTGATTTTGGCAGTGATAGAAAAGGGACCAATAAACCGTGGTGAGAGTTTAGAAGGATGAGACCACCGTGGTAGATATTTAGTAGAAAGCCATACTTTGGAGCCCACTTTCCAATCAGGAACATCCAGTCGATGCCTGTCAGCCTGATGTTTATATGCTTGGAGGCTCTCTGACAAACTGAGTTTTGCCGTCTTCTGGGCTTCTCTTATCCGAAACAGTACTTTCTCCACAGTGGGAAGAGAAGAGTGTATGGGAGAGAGTGGAAGAATGGAACAGGGATGATATCCATATGAACAGTAGAATGGAGTCATCCTAATGGCAGAATGCCTTGCATTGTTATAAGCAAATTCTGCTGTGGGCAATAGAGATACCCAGTTGTCTTGTTCCGAATTGGTATAGGCACGTAAATACTGTTCCAAGGTGGAGTTTAGCCGCTCCATTTGTCCATTTCTCTGGGGATGATTTCCCAAAGACAAAGCTCTTTCGATGCCGAGGTTCTGACAAAGCGATTTCCAGAATTTGGACACTAATTGACTTTCGCGGTCTGAGAGGATTTTATCCGGGAGACCATGGAGTCTGAATATATCCCTGATGAAAATCTGGGCCATTCCTTCTGCAGTGGGTAATCCAGGAAGAGGAGAAAAGTGAGCCATCTTAGTGAGAGAATCTATGGTTACAAGGATGCAAGAACAACCTTGTTTAACCGGCAGATCAACAATAAAGTCTGTAGTGACATGACTCCATGGATGAGTAGGGATGGCATCTTGTTTCAATAGACCTGCAGGTCTCTTGGTACTTTACTTGCTTCGGTTGAAAATGCTACATGTTTGTGCATATTGTTTCACATCATTAGACAAACCGGGCCAATAGAAAGCTCTTTTGACCAAGTCCAGTGTGCCAGCCTGCCCTCTACGCCCAGCCCTCTTATGATCGTGACACCATGACAGAACTTTTTCTTAGTCAGTCCTTTGGGCTCATGATGATTGGTGGCTGCCTGTCTGATTTGTTGCATAAACAAGGAAACGTTACTGATGATTTGGTTTCTCTGAAACATTTTTTCTGATGTACGGGGAGGAGTGCCTGAGGTATAAGATTTTCTAGAGAGAGCATCAGCCAAAGTATTCTGGCTACCAGGGATGTAGGTGATTCAGAAATGATACTGGGGAAAAAAATGCGCCCAACGAGCTTGCCTTGATTTGATACACTCCATGGATTGTAGAACCTGTATGTTCTTATGATCGGTTCTTATGATGAAGGGGTGGCTACTCTCTTGCAGCAAATGCCTCCATTCTTCACATGCCTTTTTCATTGCCAGAAGCTCTCTTTCAATGACTGAGTTTTTGCGTTGGCTTTGAGTGAGAGTTTTGGATAAATATGCAACAGATATGTTCTTCATCTTGGTGTTCTTGTAGGAGCACTGCCCCTATAGCGGCGGCTGACAAGTCAGTTTCCAGTATAAATTGTTTCCTCTGATCAAGTTGCTGCAGTATTGGCGCATGACAAAACTGCCTTTTCAAGCATTGAAAACTATCCTCTGCCTGTGTATTCCAGGTAAAAGGCATAGATGACGTTTTTAGGAGACTGGTTATAGGCAGGACTATTTCAGAAAAAACGGAAATGAAGCATCGGTAGAAATTTTCCAGCCCGAAAAATCTTTGTACCTCCTTGATTGAAGTCGGAGCAGGCCATTGAAAAATGGCTTCTATCTTGTTCTTGTCCATCTGAACCCCTTGTGGCGATAAAATAAACCCCAAATAGGGAACAGAAGAAACCCCCAAAACCCACTTTTCCCTTATTGCTAGAAGGTGGTGCCTTCTGAGTTGAGTTAGCACTTCTGTAAGGTATTTTAAGTGGTCTTGCATATTTCGGGAAAAAATCAGGATATTGTCGAGGTATAAGATGACTGGTAGAAACAGAAGATCAGAGAAGATGCGGTCCATAAACCTCTGGAAGATTGCTGGAGCATTTACGAGCCCAAAAGGCATCACGTGGTACTCGAACAGACCGAAGGGTGTCCTGAATGCGGTCTTCCATTCGTCTCCTGATCTTATTCTGAGCAAATGATAGGCACTCCGTAAATCTAGTTTGGAAAAAATAGAAGCTCCCTGAACGGCTTCCAGTATATCTGGAATTAAGGGCATAGGGTAACGATCTTTCTCTGTTACTTTATTAAGGCCTCTGTAGTCGATGCATGGTCAGAGGTCAGTGTAATCCTGTTTAGGAATACAAAACAGTGGTGCCCCAGCAGGTGATTTAGAGGGCCTAATTAGACCATTACATAGGTTGTCGTCCAGGTACTTCCTAAGAGTTTCTTTCTCCTTGTTGGATAACGCGAACATTCTGCCAAAAGGTACCAATGCATTCGGTACCAGATCCATGGCACAATCCTCCTGCATATGAGGTGGCAATTCCAGGGGAATGGTTTCGGCAAACACTGTGTCATATTCATCTAGAATCTGGGTGATGGAATGAATACCAACAATTGTGTTGAGAATACTGGGAACTGTCCTTACTGTTTGGTATTGTACTTCCTGAAAACAGTTCTTATGACAATAAGTTGAGTTGAAGTTTAGACGGTTGGATGCCCAGTCAATATATGGATTGTGTTGGCGTAGCCATGTAATTCCCAAGATGAGTGGAAAATGTGCAGCATGTATGATGTCAAATTTTATGGTTTCGGAATGTTGCTGGATGATGAGTTGGAGTGGTTCAGTGGTTTGGGTGATTGGGCCAAAGCTCAAAGTTTTACCATCCATGCCCTCCACTTTCTGGCCTTACAAGCGGTCAATGCGCCTAGCTCCAACTTTATCCACCCAAAGAGTGTCTGCAAAATTGCCTGCAGCTCCACAATCAAGCAATGCTAATGCCTCGATTTGGTTACCACCGATGGTAACCTTTACAGTCACAACTATGAGGCGAGAATCCTCTGAGGTATCGGTAGAGCCGATTGACATCGATACATAGGGACTACTGGATTTCCCTCAATATCCCGTCCCTTCCTGGATCGAGGGCTTTCATTTTCCGGTTGTTTGCTGGGTAGTTCAGTGCAGTTTTCCTACTGAATGTTGGTCTGATACACAGTAAGCACATAACCCTTGTTCCCTCCTTCTCTTCCTTTCTTCTGGAGTAAGAGAACGATGAACTGCACCAATTTGCATGGGTTCCTCAGTCCGTTTGACCGTAGAAGAAGGAGGAGGAGAGGGGTTCCTTGAGAAAAAAGGCTGAGTCCGACGTCTCTCATGTCACCTCTCTTACATTCTGAATTCCATTTGGAGTGCAGCAGTCATCAAATCTGCGAGAGAGCCAGGACATGGAGAACGAGCCAGTTCATCTTTCAGATCTTCTCTGAGACCGTGGCGAAACAAAAATGAATTGGGATTGTTCTGACCAGCCTGTTTCCATGGCCAATCTTTTGAATGAGGAGATGTAAAACAGTACATCTGCTTGTCCCTGGCGAACGTCTAGCAGATCTTCACCAGCTGCCATGCCGATCTTGGGCCTCTCAAAAGTGCATTTTAAGAGATCCACAAAAGCCCCGAAATCCAAAAGCACCGGGTCTTCTCCGGTCACCAGAGGGGTAGCCCAGGCTAGGGCGTTTCCTGACATATTAGATATCAAGAAGCCCACCTTGCCATGATCTGAGGCATAAGTGTGAGATCTAATTGTAAAGTACACCTTGCAGGCATCCAAAAATTCCATTAGTTTGTTTGGCGACCCTTCAAACTTGCCAGAAGAAAGAGCCATATGGGGTAGATCTGTGGATGGAGGTTCTAGAGCTGCTACCATCTGCTTCAACAGATTGTTTTCAGCCTTCATGTTCTGCATCTCTAGGCGAGATTTTGAACAGCGGCTACTAATTCCTGTACTTGCTCTGCAGTAGCTATCTTTGGCAATGGGCATTGCAAACTGTCAGACTCTGTGTTCTGTGTGTTTGTTATGTCCCAACTTCCCTCCTCCTCCTCCTCACCTATACTGTTGTAATCGCCGTCCTCTGTACTGAGGGATCTTCTTGCTATATAAACCTTTGCCTTTTTTGTCTGAAGTTTGTGTCTCACACGGGAGGAAGCCACAATGGAGGCTGACGAAAAGCACCGGGAGGGACAATGAGGGGAAAAAGCCATTGATGGCAGAAAAAACCCCTGCTGATGGCAAACAGAAATCCTCTTGGAAAATGGGCTCCTTTTGAAGAATAGAATGTGGGCAATGAGTTCCAACGGCGCCCGGAACAGTGATGGCGGAAACAGTGAGTTCCAAAAAACAGCAACAATAGGCAGAGCAGACCAGAAGGAGCCAAAGGATACAATAAGAGGGAGGAGTAACCGTAAACACAAGAGAGAGAGAGAGCTGAAAGAGGAGCCGAATGGATGCAAGGAGCCGAACGGAGAAGGAAGAGAGAACACAGGGAAGCGGGAGAGGGTAAGCAAAGGAACAAAGGGCGCTCCACAAGAGGAACAGAGCGAAAATAACGGGAAAAGCACAGCATAACAGCAACGGTGGCAGCGAAGCAGAGTAGCTGACCGTAGTGGGGGGCATGGCTGATGTAGGCCTACGTACATCCAGAAGCGGGAAAAAAGACTAGACTGCTTGGATGTACGTAGAAGTGGACGTGAAAGGAGCTTCAGGGGGCACAGAAACAGACCCAGGGCCACATGCACCAAGATCGGATATGGCGCATGACAGTTTTGCAATGGGACTGGCATTTGCAATTAGTGATGCAATACTTAGGTTACACAGAGGGACGCTCAAAGGATGTTCATCCCTACATGTTTGGTCATGGTGGCCTATGGTTGCTGTGCATTCCACTTCCATAGTAGTAAGTTGTGTAGTCATGTCAGACTACATTCTGCTGACTGTGCCTGATGTTGGGTGCATATATCTCAATTCTAGAGCACCCATGTTCTGAGCGCATACACAAAATGCTCTTATTTTGTGAATGATACCTTTTTCAGGAATGTAAAAGATTGACATTCAATATTGTGTTAAGGTGGCCCCAAAATCCCAGATAGGCTCAGAGGAATCAGAGTCAATTCAAACCAGACTCAGTGACGAAGTAGACCAAGTGCACAGCAAAACCCACTTTATTGACATGGAATAAATGGGGGCAGCATTCAAGCACTGAAATCTTGTTGCTCTTGACATACTTATCAAAACAAATGGCTTAGTACCACAAACGCGTCATCAATGATGTCATAGCCTAATATCCATTTACAAAACCGATGGGAAAAGGGGATAGGTTATTGGGTGTGGCTACATGAAGATTCCATAAGTGTTAACAATTTTCATTGGGTTACACGTATCTGATAGCTCCACCCGGAAGTACCGCTACATTGATAAAGGTTAAACTACATCATCTTCATGGCAAGGAGTCAGTTGGCATACTACTTGATGGGTGGCATGTCTCTAAGGATTTTGATAGGTTGGCACATTGCTAACCAACCTTGGACACTTGACAGGTCGTCAGGATATGCGCCAGATATAGGGTAGGGGGAGAGAGGCCCATGGATCATTTTTCCCTCAATTAAAAGTTACCATCCCTCATTTTCAGGCCATGAGACTGGGCAATCCCTTTGTATTTGGCCCTGTGTGGCACCTCATGTCTATGTGCACGTTTAGGGAGTATGGCAGGTGTCCTATCTGTGTTTGCTTCTAATGAATGGCCAGTGCTCTCCAGTTGGGGATCACGTGCAGTGGGACCACGTTTGGAATATATTTACCTTCTATTTATTAAGATTTCAGCTAATATTAATGTGTGTGTTGTGTTTTCTATTGCTACTGGCGTCATACTTGAGTTGTTCTTCATGGAGTCTTTTGGTTTACTGTTTTGCTGAAGCTGGCTAACAAAGGGTGGTTTTGCTCTTTCAACACTTTAATTAATCTGCTTGCGTCTTGGGAATTGCAATCTTGTGCCTTTGTTCACCCAGTCTGATAATCCCTAATTTCAGTTTAACCTTTTTACTAGTTGCCAGCCACTATCTGAGCTCTGCACGGATATGTGTTTCTGTGGATTCAGCCTTTTGAGTTTTCCCAAAGCTTTTAGGAGTTTGCTCACTCAGAGACGTGCTGTGGCTTCCATTTTAATAAGATGGCTACCCAACTACACTCTTGCTTCTGTGATAACAAACTATATTTGCTTGTCGTTCACCTTATACACTGGTCATGTTAGTGTTCTTCATGTCTGGGGATGCTATGTTCATTTTCTTCATGTCTAAATGAATATATTACCCATTGTACATGTTCTTCATGTGGAGTGCATATTTGCTTCATGTCTCATGCATGTTTTTCTCTTGTTACAACGTTGGTTTGAATGCTCAGCTCACATTGTTCCCAAGACCTGCCGTACCTGTAGCGGATAAAGGCAGAATGGCTGTCTCAGTGAGTAACGACTCTCACCTTTGCAGGATTGATGTGGGGGAGGGGTAGAAGCCATGGATGACATATTCATCTGCCTCCTAAAACTTGCATTCTGGGTTTGTGATGAGAATGAATGCTTTGTTGATGTCAAGGGAGGATATAATTTCTGGTTTAGAAGGCAGATTCTGTTCCCCTGTTTTGCTGATTGATGGGAATGCCGGAAAAAGCAACATTCAATGTAATTCAGTAGTTGCTTTGTGGCTACTTTTCCAATGATATTACCGATCAAAGGAGTATTAGTGATAATACTGTAATTAGGAGGAATGTTTGGGCCATCAGTGACTGTCTTGAGTAAGGGAAAGATGTATGTTTTCTTTAGTAAGTGGGGAAACACCCCTCTAACAACTAAACTGTGGCTAAGGGCTCTTAGAGCAGGGGGTAACTTATTGTTACTGTCTTTAATATTTCTTTCTAGGTAGGGGAGAACCTGCTCAGAGGAGGCCCTAAATAAAAGTACATTTCATGAAATAATAGAACAGTGGATCTGAGGATCTTGAGAAGCAATATATGGGTTGATTTATGGCTTTGATCTTCTCCATGAAAAAGGAGGAATGATAAAAGGAAGAGCCTTACAGACTATGGAGGAGAAGTGGCATTTAGAAGAAGATCACAATTTAAATTAGGGCTAAACTGAAGATTTGCTGACTCAGCAATGCATTCATGAAGGAGTGACTTTGTCTTGTCTAGAATACCTGCATGATAATCCCTATGGAATTGGAAGCAAGCACTTTTATCTGGTAGGTTGCTGGTCATATGCGATTTCCCTTTCAGTGTTCTATTTTTCCTTTTGATGAACACAATTTCATCAATTAAACAGAGATCAGTTTTACCAGGAGGCTTGACTTATTTTTTATGCTAGGCGCAAGGGACTCAACGGTTCTGGACAGACCAGCTAATGGCAGAGAGATGCTAAAGTTCTTAAAGAAAGCAAGATAACAAGGGAGGTACTGGGAGACTCTCTGCCAGACATGAGTCCTGGTTACAAGAGCCTTACCCAGAGTCTTTAGCTCACTATCTTTCACAGAGAAGAAATATCCCAAACATATCAGCCTTTGTCCTGCCCTGGGGCAGTCCAGCACCGAAATGCTAGGCAATTCTCCTCTGAACAAGAGTACCAACAGCAACCCCAGACACGTGTTTCGGTCTGGTTGATCCTCATCAGTAGGGTGTAGCTGTGCCTCTCTAAGAATAGTGAGCAAGGGGTCCACGTCTGGATTCCCCTAGTAACTTAGGGTGAGACCCAAAGTTACTTGAAATATGCCGATATCAAGGGGGGTCCTGGGAGAAAGCAATACAGGAACCCTTGTCCTAGGCCTGACAAATAGACACCCCAATTCAAGAGGAGGGACATGGAGAAATGAAGGGAATTGTGCCAGTCATGACAGCAGGAGGTGTTGGTCAGACCAGAGGAGGGTGTTTTTCAAATAGAATGGTGAGGAGAGCAGAGGGTGTGGTCCCCAAGGTGGGTAATGTGTGATGAGCACATCTAGGTGAGTTGTTGTAGCCATGAAGTGGCCTACCCACCTGGGACTCTCTTTGACTACCTCCTTTGCAAGCAGCGTGCTCAGAGAACTTGAATATCCTCTGATGTTTTGCTTTCTTTATCATGCCAACTGCTCCCAGATTAATTTACCTAGATTATTTTGAATCGATGGAAGTTGTAACTTTCAGATCTTCAACGGATGGAATTTTCAAAAATGGTTGCTGTAAGGTTTTATAGTGCATATTTGAGAATTACTGTAATAGTCTATGGTCAAATATTTATGCTATAGCAATGGTATTTGGGTCACACACAATGGGGTTATTTGTTTTTGTTGCATGCAGTATTTCATGTTACCAACTGTATGGTGGTAATCCCATATCGGGGCACTAATTCTCAAATTACAATTTGAAATAACAGTAATTATCACATGAAGTATTATGTGTTGTATTAATGCCAAGCTCAAACTGATGTCCTAAGTGAACCTGCCTGCTTGCGACCATAAGAAGTGACTCCACCCTCTACAAATGGGGCTTGTAGGTGCCCAAGAAAGAACAGTTCTCTTGAATAAATAAGGTATCTTCCCTTAGCAAGTCCCTGACTCTCAACTGGGGATGGGGCTCACATGCACATCCCCTAAAAGAATTCACACTAGGATGCTCACAAGAGACATGGCATTTGAATGGCCTCCTATCTGCCCAGCCAGATCTACATTGTGGAACAACAGAAGATACAAATCAACTTCCTTTACATTGAATAATGCACCAGTTGCCCACAATGCAAACTCAGCAAGCAGTATGAAAGCTGTGCATAGGTGACCAATGATGGGGCATTTTTTCTCCTTCCGTTTCACAACTGCAATTTCCAGCACCTATGGGGCACCTCAACCTATATGGTACTTCTAGGGTGAATGTGTATGGGGCTACACTGGAGCCCTGAAAGGAACTAAACATTCTGCAATTAGTACCACTAGATGCATTGTGAGGCTGCAAGGAACATCCACCTCCTGATAGTACAATTGAGGTGGTGCTAAATGGGATATGGACCCCTCATTCTCTCGAGACATACAACTGGGCGGGTGTTTTAGGAGCTGTGGAACCCTCCCACTCTAAGAATATCTTAAATGCTTTAAACAGTTTAGAGAGTACCTCAGCTGTAACAGACCATCCCCCTATTGCACTTTATATTGCCATGTACCTCTCAGTCCTCCTGCCAATCAGTAGCCTTGTCATCACTCACATTAATCTTGCACCCCAATCCTACCAGGGACTCTACCTGGAATTACCCTCAGGTAGCCTCCATCGTTTGTGACTTGCATTAGGCAACTGTAAGCCAAACGATTTAGCACAGGTCTTTAATTGTATGTTTGCGTGGTCGATCCCTAGCAAGGGGAAGGGAGCCCAAAGAGCTTTCACAAATTAAATGTGCCTAGTCTTGGGGAATATATTCAGTTCCTCCCTTACTTGAAACCTAACCTGCTCTTGTTCAGATTCCAGTCACGTTCTACCACTTTGTCCTAACTGTCAGTCCCAACTGTGAAATGATGTCCTTGTAACCACATTATTGGTTATGTAATCCTGTCAATCAAAGTTGCAATGTAGTGTGCCCTCCCATTTACACTTCACTGTCCCCTAGAGTGAGAAATCTGTCACCATAGCCCAGACAGGCAGCCCAATGAACCACGGTTGATGTATCCTCAGCTTCGGGACATTAACCCATGTCACCCAGCCTACCGCTCACACTGGAACAATAGAAAGGATGCACACAGTACAGCATGAGACTGGAACTGAAATGACCGGGGTTAAGGTACATACATTGACTAGTTACAATTTACAGACCAATCCTTACAGGCTGTACCAGTGATATCTTTCTTTATGAATTATGACTTGTGAGGCAGCCTTTGGCAGAGACCAAACATGTGTTGCTATGCTGAGCCATATTCTGGCCAGTTTTAAGAATCTGGAACAATTTGGAAGGGAATAATTGTTTATACCATGGTGTGAGAATGGCATTTCTTTATTTCACGACATATCCGGGTTGCAAAACAAACGACAAGCAAATAACATTATTCTGATATCAGATATTTACAAATATTATTAGGGCACCTCACTCCGCCAAAAAACGAAACATAATAATTGGTTACTTGTTCACTTGTTTGAAGCCCGTTTGAATGATTGGAATACATCAGTGTCCTTTGCATTTGACATGTTTCTGGGGAAAAAATCTTATAATGTGAACTCCACTTTAAGGATTTTAGTGCAAGATGATTGGCCTCCACAAAGAAGATATGTTCATAAAAAATGTTTATTTCATGTCTTTCTTATGATATGAATAATTTTCAATTTTTGAAGCAATTATTTTAATAAACGTGTATCTGCTGTTGGTGTGCCATATGTGTGTTTCTTGTATGGTAACGTGCCTACCAGGTAAGCGAAGTGAACAGAGATGTGTTTGCAAGCTATGCTATGTGTCTATATGGGAATCTTGTGCGAAAGGAATTATGTGTTCAAATGTTCAGCCGAGAGTACCACCACTGATGGCTGAATGCCAGATTACCTGTGAATGGCTGAGGTGTTCAGATGTAATTTCCAAAATAAATCTTTAAATAAACTGAGTTTCATGGTATAAATATGTTAGTGTCACAAATTCATTGTCCCTTTGTTAGACTAACACATATTTTGGTTAGAGAAATGTCAGTTAGACATACGGGAAGTTCCAGGTTTGCATAAAGATGTGCTATAAACTGACATGTAATTCCATGTATATTTTGTCTATCATAACACATCTAGTGCATACATGTCAATTGCCAGTACATGTAATCCATCCAGACCTATCCAAGATGCAATGCTCTGCAGAGAAAGTGTTGGATTCACAGACAAGCCGTTTTGAGAAAGACTTGAGTAAAATGCCCCTCCTTAAGTCCCCTTTATGAACTTTATTAACACAGCTTTTAGTGACCCCCACCCTTACCCCTAGAGAGGTTTTTCTTAGTGGTTGTTAACCAACCTCCATGCTTCTGTGTTCCATTAGTCAATGTAGTAATGTCAGGTCTAATATATTTAGACTACCAAGCATTTTCCATGGAGATCTCTAAACAACGTGGCATTACAAAAATATGCAACAACATGAGTAGATATATATTTGTCACTTTTATTTAAACAATAAAGCCACCCTGTTTTTGATTTACAAAATATAGGCAATTTTATATTCACCTTCCCTTAACATTGAACCTATACCGATTTCTCAGGCTTAAATGTCACAGTTATTGTTTCTGTTGCATTTAAGCATTTAGGTACTACATTGGCTCAACTAGTTCTCTCTTAAGAGATAGCACAGTTGTTCAGAGCTTGCATATGTTAAGAAATTATCCAATTAATAATGAGCATTCATTATGGAAACTCTAAAGGTTACAAAGTATGGTAAGCATTTATTCATGAAGGCTACCCAAAGTAAAAGGCGTGTTTGCCAAAAAATAAATGTGTATATATCAGTGTAGCATTATCAGATTTGTACTTTATGCTACCCTACATTTTTGTAGCCTGGTCCATCTGTCTGCAGCATCTAGCATCAGAACCTCCATAACAAGTGTGCAGCCTCATTGCTTCATAGCTACATCTCTCTAAACCCTGATTATGGGGTTCCTTATATACTGTCTGATTAGCTGGCCTTAAACTCACATTAATGAAATGCTTGATGACTCAAAATGTGACAAATAATTGGATGACATATTATAATATTAAGAATATTAGACATAATGAATTTATTGAAGATGCATCATATTGGTACATCAATGAATTATTAATATGAATTGACCTGTACCGACATCTCTATCACAAATGCTACATAATATGTTTATTATAATTTGTATTGATACATGAATGATTGAATGATCATATACGTTAAAATGGATAAGATAATTGAAGCACACATTTGTTATCTAACTGATCACCAATGAGTGAATGTAAACATTTATGTATAATACGAATCTGACAGCTAGCAGATTTTTCAATTAATCACATAATGATGAATTATTAGTGATAACAAAGGTAACATATATCATGAGTAGACTTATTATGGGATATACACTAAGTGATCAGTATTGCTTTGCTAAATACTCAATCCGTTCCAAGATGGCACTCTTAAGTTTCCATGGGTTAACATTATGACAGGAGAGTAGTCCTACTACTCTGTTTACTATTACATTTGCCATGTTTCTGAAAAGGGAGATATATACACACTTGAAATGGTGCTGCTCAGTTTAGAATACTGGAAGCTGATGGTGCATCAAGATAATCTCGTTCCGTGGGCATTGAAGAAGGTAACCATTTTGTAAATAAGTTGATAATTACTAATTTGATAGTTACTAAATTTATAATGCGTATGTGTTTTTGCTTAAAACCATTATGGTATTGTAGGGAGTCGTAGGGACACTCTTGGATTTCATGTGAAGGGTTATCGCATGTTGGAAGGTGACAACAGTGAAGAATAACCACAATTTCTCTGAGTAGTGGATGAGGTATGATAATATTTGACATATATTACTAAGCTCTTACAAGCATTTGTTGGTATATGTTTTGATATAGTAGCTGACATTATCAAGACATCAGCTTAAAGGTGTTTCTTTGTAATTTTTGCAAACAGGTCAGTGTAATATGAGTTGTGATTTAGCTTTTTGATATTTGGGAAGTTATAAAGTGGACAGGCCCCGCCCAAGAATACAAATATTCAAAAAGAGTTTCACATTAGGAGAAATAGATTGTTGAAAAGGTCTATTTACATCATAGCTTCACATTGTGGGAATAATATAGTTAAAAGAAATCATGCTAATTGTGATTAATCTACGATTGTACATTTTGTAAACATAACAAATCATGTTAAATATATTTCGAATTATGTGAAATATATGTATCTATATATGATTGTTGGCTTAGCAACATTTGTTATGTAAGCTTTACAAATATTGATAGACTTTTTGCAAGTGTTTTGTTAATCTAAAGGAATATTATTTTAATGTCCGATATTCATGTAATCATAAAGGAAGAGTATTTGTACTCAATAGGAGTGCAATAAGAGTGTAGTAGGCTCACAACACATTTTTTGCTGTGATTATGTTATGCATTTTGATTATGGTTTTCTGCTAGGTTGTCGTATGTGGTGGAACCTTGAGTGCCTCTCTACGTTTATTGTTCTCAAACCCACAAAAGACAAGGAGTCAAGAGGCAATCTGGTGATATACAAGGCGCTTCTGTCCAGAACTTGTTATGTTACTTTGCATTCATATAGCGCCTTATGTACCATTGGTATGGTCTGAAGACGCTGGTAGGTTGAACGCCCTTGGGAACCGGAGTTCAAGTCAGTAGAGACAGTAGAGAGAGTCAAAGGTGCGTGTGAGCACCGGATATGTGTGCAGCTGGTGTGGCATTCGTGTAATAGATGCTTCTTGGCAGTGGGTGTGGTGGTTGAGAGATCAGGAGTATGTGTTAGTTCTGGCAGGATTTATCCAGACCGAATGTGGCTGTGTTAGGCCTGAGGAGAAATCCTGGCTGGGGGGGTGTAACCAGCAGTGTTTACATAGAGTGATGGGGAGTATGCGGCAGATGTTGGTATGAGAACAGTTATACCGAATGGTGTCATAGTATCTCTGTGTTCTAGTTGAATGGTGGTGTAAAGAAGAGTGTAAGCGTGGTGATGTGATATGATGGGTTTCATGCTCTTTCAAACGTTCCATGCACTCCAAACCATTCCATGTATGTCACGCAATTCTATGCGCTCCAATCCGTTCCATGCACTCCAGTCCGCTGTATACACTCCAGTCCGCCCCACGCACTCCGGTCCATTTCATGCATTCGAATCTGTTCTATTTACTCCGATCAGTTCCATGTATTCTAAGTTGTTTTATTCACTTTATCCACACATTTCACCCATACCACCCACGTACTTCGTCCATTCCATCCACATATTTCACACGTTCCATTCACATACGTCGCCCGTTCCATCTACATACGTCGCCCGTTCCATCCACATACGTCGCCCGTTCCATTCTCTACTCCTAGCTGCATCGGATCATAAAACGCACACATTTGTCAAAAAGGAAAGCAGTAGAAGAAAGTAAATTATAGGTGGCAGTCACTGCACAAAAGGCACCAAAGAGATTGCCGATCTTCCGTCCTTTCAACTTCATTCTGACCTCTCTCTAAATCAAGTTTGATTTCATCATCTTCACACTCAACTCCATTGTTGTCCACAACAAAACGAATCAATGCGTGCAATTTTCTAATTAGAAAAACTAAGAGGCACACCAAACACATACAAAGGAGGTACAGACAACTGCAATAGATGGCTCACATTTTGCAAAAAGGAAAGCAGATGGAAACAAAATGTTGGTATTTTATGGAAAGTGACTTCTTCAGAAACACACAAGATTTGACAAGACTGTGAGAACGACCAACAAGTTGCACCCCTACCTCTCCCCCAACTCAAACGCTTTCCCAAATAATTGACAACCAAACAAATCAGAAGCCATCTTGTTTTTTGTACTTGTCTAACCACGCAGTGTTGCTTCCCATTCATGGCAATATTTTAGGCCAAGACCCTATAACCCTTGGTCCTGGTGTAGGACAAGTGGTCTCAAACATAGAGATCATAATGCAGTATTGGTGTAATTCTTACTATTAGCAAACAAAACTTCAGCGTAGCATTTTTAGACCCATCGCAGGCACAAGACTCTCACGAGGCTGTGAACACAAAGACTCTCACGAGGCTGTGCCCTGAACACCCCAACTCAAAATACTATCCCCAAGCAATCAATCGACAATCAAAGAATGCAAGCATTATTTTTTGCTTACATAAAGAGAAAAGTGGTACGGTGTTTGTACTTATCCATCCAAACAAGAAGCATCACCATCCCTCCCCAGAAATATTTCAGGCCAAGAGCATGCAACCCAGGGGTCCAGGTGCACGAGAAGTATTTCAAGCAAAGATGATCATATTGCAGCAGTGATGCAATTCTTAATCTTGCCGAACATAAATTCAGGAATCCGTCTGCAGGTCCATCTCAGGTACCAGATACTCACGAGGCTGCAAACAAAAAAACCAACAAGCTGTGCCCCCACTTGACCCCCAACTCAAGTACTCTCACAAGGAATCAACAGCCAAAGAACTGTCCTTCACTTTTTTATATAACATTAAGGGCCTCATTACACGGTAGGCGGTAAACCATGGCGCTATTAGCGCCATGGTTCATGCCGGTAATTTACCGGTACCGCCTTGGAGGAAAGGGGAATTACCACCCTATTCCAAGGTTGGGAAGGCGGTAATTCCTCCTTCCTCCATTGCCTTTCCCCATTCCCATTTTTGCCCCATAGGGCATAATGGGAATGGGGAAGGCGCTAATTACGGTACCGCAAATTGTGGTACCGTAATTAGCTCCCTGGTCCCTTTGCGGGTTGGATTTTTAACGCCTGCAAAAAGCGGGCGTTAAATTCCCCAACCCGCAAAGGGACCTCGTAGTAAGGCGGTAAGGATTTACTGGTACTGGTAAAATACCGGTACCGGTAAACCCTTACCGCCTACCGTGTAATGAGGCCCTAAGAATTGTATTTTTTGTAAACTAGGATAACCAGCCAGCTAGTACTTATCTGACGACATAGCATTGCATCTTCCCTTTCCCTTTGCAGACATTTTTTTTACAAACCCTTTGGTACTTTTATTATCTATTCAGCAAGTTATGCAAACAAAAATGTGGGTCTCAAACAAGGAGGGTAACGCAACATGGGTGCAAGTCTTACTGTTGAGCAAAGCAATTTTCAGCATCTAGTTATAACTCCCATAGCTGACAACTGAAAATGTAGTCCTTTAAAGGCTCCTCCTTTTGGTAGATCTAGAAAGCATGCACAGTTCCACTTGTAAACAATACTTCCAGGTGTTCATTATATTCTGCAGTGCATTCTGCTGAGTCTCCTGGTTTTAAGCCAGTTGCCTCAATCCCTGTTTGTGTTGTCACAATATTGTATCTAACACAGTGATCACTCTGTCTCTAAATCATTTCCTGCCAATTGGGTGGAGCTGAAATATGTAAACATAGTTTTTTTCTTAATGGATTCAACTTTTCTTGATTTCTAATTCATATTACGTGTTTGCTGCATTTCTAGTTCATTTTTTTTTTTTAAATACTAAAACACCTCAGAAGCCATTTCCAAATAGTTGATATTATTCTGTCTTGACCAAGGGTGCCTTTGCACAGTTTCATAAAATAATTCACTCTTTACAAAACAAAATAATACATTTGCTCTTCATTGAATTGCTAATGGCTTAATGAACACTGAAGATGCTATGCACTTGACTTCTTATGCATGTGTTTAGGAAACAAAATATATCAGTTCTAAGTCTTCTTAAAAAATACATTGAAATACTAAGTACAATATAATATATAGCACATACCCCTTTTAGAGGTGCTGTTTTGGTATTTAGGTAACGTATATTCCATACATGTGCTTGTAGAAGGCACAACTCATTTAAACTTCAAATTTCACAATTTGAAGCAGTTAGTGGCGACTTGAATTCATGGCTATACATGGCTACTTTTCAAAATATTTTCCTGACACAAACATTAGTTACAAATACATTTTAGCTTAGAAATAATGTTTCTGTGCTGTGTCTCGATTGTTGCTCTTATTACAAGCAAATGGTACAGTTCTTGAAAACGTTCTACGGCCAAGGATGCACCATGCAGTTCTAGACAGTTCATGTGTACTCATGCTCACCCGCACCAGGTGTCTCAGGCAGTACACAAGGACAATATTCACTGACACTGTCAAATGTTGCTTGGGTATTTTGTCTTTCAATCTGGGGTGACCATTCAAAAAGCAGCTTTCAGCAGAAGGGCCTGCTGGAGCCTCATGCTCCTTTTTTCTGTTGAAGGTTTAAGAATCACACTGAGGCCTTCACAGAAATCTGTTGTCTAGATGATGTGGATGATTGTCAATTGATCACTTAAACACACTGGACATTGTTCCTAATGATGTAATGTTTCCATGTAACTTCAAATATAGTTTCAAGCACATTCTGCTTTGATGAAAAGTGGCTACGAGTTAAATTCCGTTTGGTTGGAAAAGTTTTGACTGAATGGATGTGGCTTGTCATGACCCAATATCTCTACAGAGGGGCGGTGGAATGACTGACTTCCAGCCATGCAGATATCTTCCTTTGCTCTGCTAGCAAACTGTTTTCTTTTGTGCAGCACTTCCGTCATTCAGTGAACGATCCGTGGTCAATGGCACACACTTCTGAAGTGTGGTCTGGAGGGGATATTTTGTCCCAGTGATTACAACAGGAGCAGATACATTGAAGTATCTTAAGATGCTGCCCATCTATCAACAGAATTGCTTCTTTGCTTTTAGCTTACACTATTTGCGAATTGCAGCAGCAAAGATTTCATTTTCTTCTACAACATTCATTCCTAATAGGGTATTTCAATATCTAGCAGTATCGAAACTGGTAACATTGGATGCGCTCTCATGAGCACTGCCCAGGCAGCTGTGATCATCTGAGAGCCATCTGAGATTACAACCATCATTAGTCCTTGCAGGAGACGCCGAATTAACCTTCCGGAGCACCGACTGTGTTGTGGTATTTGTAAAAGCTGTAGAAGATCTTCAGCTGTCAAGATCTTGTAATATTCCTTCAAGGCAGTATGACATAGATACAACCTAGCTTGTGAGCATATTACAGATGGGACTAGGTGATATAATGTGATGTCTGAGATATCCAAAATCCCAACAGACCCAGCCATTATGATGTAAGTGTTCTGGAAGGTAAGCAGGATATGTGGATCAGCCTTGGAAGTGATTGGAACCTTTCACCACAACAACTGCTGCAACTACATTATAGGGACACAATTAAGCATGGCCATATTGGATGTGGCGTGTGACCCCCAGTCCTCCGCCTGCACACCCACGCTCACACGCATGCATGCAGGGACACACACAGGACGCGTGTTGGTGGTACAGGGTCCCGGATGCAACTGCCGTCCGGGACCTCCTTTATTAACAACGCAAATGCGCGGCCCGGAACGAGGCTTGTGCATGCACACAATGCGTATGTACTAAGCAACATCCCTCCTTTTCCCCAAACGATGAACAAGCCCAACATTAACATGTAATACACACAACCTGGGAACACCGTAACAGTTCTCAACCTCCTAAGAGACCAGGTCCATGATGAAGTCCTGGAACCTCTGCGGGTGCTGTTGACCCTCACGGCTCGGGTACCTTCGGGACTCCTCTCGAGGTGGTCTTGGTGTCCCTGGGACGTCTGGAGGGTCTTTGTCCCTTGGTGGCGGTCCTGACCCCGGTCCCGGAGATGATGCCTCCGGCAGCACGGGAGGTGGTGAGGCCTCGAACCGCTTGAAGAACGAGACGTGATGGTTCCTCTTGCATTGGCCGCCCTGACCATGGGCTCCTTGATGTGGGTCACCCCTAGCAGCTGGGCCTCGTACAGGAGTGCCAGCTTCCCCTCTGGCCTTCTGTTCCGGACCAGCACAGTGTCCCCTACCACGATCGTCTTCTCCGGCAGGTTCCTGCGGGCACTTTCCCGCACGTTCTTGATCGCATGCTCTGCGCGTACACGGTTATTGTCAATCACCCCCAGGCAGCGCCCCTCCACTTCTGGCATCAATCCTCTGGGGCACCTCTTGAATAGGGCCTCGGCTGGCGCGGCCCCGGTGGACTGATAGGGGGTCGTGCGGTACTCTCGCAGGAATTCTGAGAGGTTTTGGCATAATTCCCCTCCCCATCCAATGAGATTCGGAAGACCTTATTGAGGGCCCGCATGAAGCGCTCAGACTCACCATTTGCCCAGGGCTACAGCGGGGTGACCTTCCGGTGTGTGATCCCTCTTTACTCACAGTATCTGGCGAATTGCTGCCCCTGGAATGGCGGACAATTGTCCAAACAAAGTTCAGTGAGGAACCCGTGGGTTGCAAACATCTTCTAGTGCCAGGATGGTGTGGTCACTGGCCGTTGACTCTACCAGCTCCACCTCAGGATACCGTGACCATTGGTCGACAACTGCGAGAAAGTACAGTCCTCTGCCTGTGGATCCGAAGTCGGCGTGCACCGCCCCCCATGGCTGTTCAGTTCTTTCCATCGCTCTGATTGGTGGTCCCCTTTCCACCGGACTGGCCGCTTGGCACGGTACGGATGAGTGCACAAACTCGTCCACCCTTTTCTCCAGGTCCGGGAACCAAACCTTCAGTCTTAGGGGTGCCTTCATTTTTGCGGTTCCCTGGTGTGCTTAGTGGGCCATCTGTAGCACTTTCTTCACCAAAGCTTGCGGGATGACGATCTGGCACCCTCTCAACAGAAGGCCATCCTCCGCAACCGAGAGCTTCCACAGTGCTTGGAGGTCTCTTTGGGCCCCTGTCTCTCTCCTGGCGTTGTTGATGAGCACCTCTCTCCACTCCCCTCTGTCCATGGCCTCCTTAATGATTAAGAACATCTCATCTTCATTCGAGGTGTCTGCAATCTCCTGGTGCACCAGGGCCACCAGCAGGGCCGCCTCCACAACGTTGTGCACCATCTCGATGCAGTCCACCACCTCGGCCGTGTCTTGGGGGCACCCGGCCCCTGGATGTCTGGACAGGTAGTCCGCGGGGTTATGGGTACCCGGGCGATACTGCAGCTTGACCCCATATTCTATCAGCAACAGCATCCACCTTTCGATGCATGGAGGTGGCTTAGAGGAGCGCCCGCCATGATCGGAATCAGCGGTTTGTGGTCAGTTATCACTACAACCGGTTAACCCTATTATGTAGATCCTGAAGTACTTGCAGCCCCACAGTATAGCTAGGGCCTCCCGCTCGATCTGGGAGTACCGTTTTTCTGTTTCTGTGAGTGCTTTGCTGGCATATGCGATTGGACGCATGAGCCCCTGAGAGTCTGCTTGTATGAGCACCGCACCCAACCCCACCGGGCTGGCATCCACAACTATCTCTGACTCCCTATCCGGGCTAAAGTACGCCATGGTTTCCTGGTCTGATAGAGCATTCTTGATCTCAGCAAACGCCTTTTGTTCCATAGACGTCCATGTCCATGCAACATCGTTCCTCGTCTGGGCCCATAAAGGCTCTGACAGTGACGCCAGGTCACGGATGAACCGTCCACAATAGTTCACCATGCCGAGGAAGCTTCTTATCTCTGCCGGTGACTCTGGCGGGGCCGCCCCATGAATGTCTCTCACCTAATCTGGGTCGGGCGATATGCCCCGGCATGGAATACAAACCCGAAAAACTCTATCCGGTCCTTGAGGAACTCACATTTCTTTTGGTACAAACTTTTAAGTCTCTCCAAGGCACGTTCCAGTCTCTTCAGGTGTTCAGACTCTGACTGTGCGAAGACCAGGATGTCATCCGACATGTTTATGACTCCTTTGAGTCCCGCCAGGGCCCCCCGGATGACGTTCTGGAAGACTTCTGCCACTGACGAGACACCAAAACTGACAGGGTAATTCATAGAATTTCGCAGAAAAGTGTCGCAAGCGGCTGGCGCAGAGTGTCCGCGTGCGATTGTCTGCGCCAGGCACGTGCGCTAAAACCGATTTCCGCGCACAGCGTATTCATGGATTTTAGGCTCCCAAACCAGCCGTGGCGCAGAGTATCGCAGCGACCCTGCAGCAGCGCCAGTAACGCCCCCAAGAACGCCCTCGCGCAAGGAAAAGCCATCAAAATCGCTAAATCATCGCAAAGGGCTGCGCTAACCCTGGACCAGTTTACAGGGCTGCCAAACAAGGAACGCAAAGCGGGTAACGTGCATATCAGGGGTACGCGTGAAGTTATACACGCGATTAGCCAGGCTGCCAGGGTACGTGTATTTCAGGGGTGCGCGGGAAGTTCAACACGCGATAGTCCAGGGAACGTGTATTACAGGGGTACGCGGGAAGTTCAACACGCGATTGTCCAGGGAACGTGTATTACAGGGGTACGCGGGAAGTTCAACACGCGATTGTCCAGGGAACGTGTATTACAGGGGTACGCGGGAAGTCTTACATGCGATTAGCCAGGGCACGTGTAATACAGGGGTACGTGGGAATTATCACACGCGATTTGGCTGGGTACGTGTATTACAGGGGTACACGGGAAGTTCTACACGCGAATCGGCTGGGTACATGTATTACAGGGGTGCGCGGGAATGATCACACGCGATTTGGCTTGGTACGTGTATTACAGGGGTGCGTGGTAATGATCAGACGCGATTTGGCTTGGTACGTGTATTACAGGGGTGCGTGGGAAGTTCTACATGCGATTGGCCAGGGTACGTGTATTACAGGGGTACGTGGGAATTATCACACGCGATTTGGCTGGGTACGTGTATTACAGGGGTACACGGGAAGTTCTACACGCGATTCAGCTGGGTACGTGTATTACAGGGGTGCGCGGGAATTCTCACATGCGATTTGGCCAGGTACGTGTATTACAGGGGTGTGCGGGAATTATCACACGCAATTAGGCTGGGTGGGTCCTCACAGGTGTTCCCTGTACACCCTCCACGGCCCCAGCAGGCAGCCCGCAAAACAGGGGACTACCCTGCACACCTGCTCATGTCCCCCTGCACCCCCAGCCCCCAGCAGTGCAGGGGCACCCTCCACCAGGCCCCCACTCATGTCTCCCACCACCCCCACCCCCCTGCCACCATGGGCAGCCCCCACCAGGCCCCCACTCATGTCTCCCACCACCCCCACCCCCCAGCAGTGCAGGGTCAACCTCCACCAGGCCCCCACTCATGTCCCCCTGCACCCCCACCCCCCAGCAGTGCAGGGTCACCCTCCACCAGGCCCCCACTCATGTCTCCCACCACCCCCACCCCCCAGCAGTGCAGGGGCACCCTCCACCAGGCCCCCACTCATGTCTCCCACCACCCCCACCCCCCAGCAGTGCAGGGTCACCCTCCACCAGGCCCCCACTCATGTCCCCCTGCACCCCCACCCCCCAGCAGTGCAGGGTCACCCTCCACCAGGCCCCCACTCATGTCTCCCACCACCCCCACCCCCCAGCAGTGCAGGGTCACCCTCCACCAGGCCCCCACTCATGTCCCCCTGCACCCCCACCCCCCAGCAGTGCAGGGTCACCCACCACCAGGCCCCCACTCATGTCTCCCACCACCCCCACCCCCCAGCAGTGCAGGGTCACCCTCCACCAGGCCCCCACTCATGTCTCCCACCACCCCCACCCCCCAGCAGTGCAGGGTCACTCTCCACCAGGCCCCCACTCATGTCCCCCTGCACCCCCACCCCCCAGCAGTGCAGGGTCACCCTCCACCAGGCCCCCACTCATGTCTCCCACCACCCCCACCCCCCAGCAGTGCAGGGTCACCCTCCACCAGGCCCCCACTCATGTCTCCCACCACCCCCACCCCCCAGCAGTACAGGGTCACCCTCCACCAGGCCCCCACTCATGTCTCCCACCACCCCCACCCCCCTGCCACCATGGGCAGCCCCCACCAGGCCCCCACTCATGTCTCCCACCACCCCCACCCCCAGCAGTGCAGGGTCACCCTCCACCAGGCCCCCACTCATGTCTCCCACCACCCCCACCCCCCAGCAGTGCAGGGTCAACCTCCACCAGGCCCCCACTCATGTCCCCCTGCACCCCCACCCCCCAGCAGTGCAGGGTCACCCTCCACCAGGCCCCCACTCATGTCTCCCACCACCCCCACCCCCCAGCAGTGCAGGGTCACCCTCCACCAGGCCCCCACTCATGTCCCCCTGCACCCCCACCCCCCAGCAGTGCAGGGTCACCCTCCACCAGGCCCCCACTCATGTCTCCCACCACCCCCACCCCCCTGCCACCATGTGCAGCCCCCACCAGGTCCTCACAATCCCCAATCATGTGCGTAATGGTCAGCCTCCACAGCCAAAAAGCCCTACCAAGTAACCCATTCACCCACATGGAAATGAAAACACATGTTACACCCCCAATGTTCATGAAGCAAATGAACCCATGTCCGTCACACACAGATTTTCAAATTGAATGGGAAAACACACAACATGACATGCATGAAACCAATGAGATGAAACCACACAGTGAACAATGGAAAAAAAATGTATTGGACAAAAATACGAATGGTAAAGAAAGAAAAATAACTACAATGTAAATGTGAAAAAATAAGCTGCATGTCCGCATAAAAACACAAAAGTAGAAAATCAAATCCATAAAATTTTGTCCAAAGTGAAATGTAAAAACTCTCCATGCAACAAAGAACTATGTACAAAAATAACAAGGGTCCATCATCACAACTGAACTAAGGAAACCTCCTAAAAAACCTACCTAAATATCAACTATATACAAAAAGTGGAGCAGTGTCCGTCGACTCCAAATCATAAGAAAAAACAAAGGAAACCTAAAACTAAAGAACTATATACAAAGGCGGCGGGCAAGTCCAGCGGCTCACTCCGTGGTGTTCCGGGCCAGGGCATCATCGAACTCCTGTTCGATGTCCCGGAGGCGGTCCAGTTCCATGGCCCCGAGGGTCCACAGGGACGACGCCGTGTCCTCCTCCAACCCCCTGCGGATTGCCTCGAGGCACTCGGCCCGCCTCAGGGCCCTCCGCATGGAGTTCTCCGCCCTGACCATTGTGAGCCGCGCCTCTTCCGCCCGCCGCCGCTCCGCACCTATGGCGTGGCCCAACCGCTGCCACACGGAAGACACTCTCTGTCCTGGGTCCTCCTGCCCTCCGGCCGATGCCTGCCCCTCCGATGTCGAAGGCCCCGAGCCTTCATGGCTCCCACCATGTTGCTGCTCTGCCTCTGCCCGTGCACTGCCTCCTGCTGCCTGCACATCCTCCGCCGGCTGGGGTGCAGTTGTTGATGTGGCCACCCCTGCTGGACGTCCGACTCCCGACTGTGGCAGGGATGCCTCCTCCACCAGCCTGGCCGCACTGTCAGAGGCAGCTCCACAGGGCACCCAGGTGACTGATGGGTGGGAAGATGGCACAGAGGACGACTGGCGCGTAGGGGGTCCAGTTGAGGAGGGGGTCGGAACAAGCCCCATCAGACGGAGGAATCCGGTCTGGGTGACCTGTCCCAGCAGGCTGACGTGGTCAACGAGCCATTCGAGATGACGTGCAGTCTCTCCATGAAAAGACTGCAGGTCACCTCGCATGGCCCGTTGACGCAACGCCACACCAGCCAGGACAGGCTCAACCCGGACCTGGATAGCCACGTCCGCAGGCAGAGGAAGGCCAGTTGACGTCAGCTCATCCCCTGCCTGGAAACGGGTCTGGACGTAGGCATCCCTGCTGGTGCAAGATGATGCAGGGACAGGATCGGGGACAGGATTGCACACAGGCACCTCCGCGGCGGCCTGTGCTGCCTCCTGTCCCTGGACTGCACCACTAGCACCAGTGGGATCCCACCTCCAGACCCTGTCTCTGGTGCTTGCACGGCCTCCTCCTCCACCAGACCCCCCACCAACCTGGATGACTCCGTGCCATCTTCCCCTGTTGGGCCCTGTGGGGTCCCAGCTGCCCCTTCTGCTGCCGAGGAGTCCAACTCCAACCTCCGCCTCTTGGACCTCCCCCCGGCAGCTGCGGCCTGGGACGCGGCACCGGACTCCTCACTCCCCGACGAGATGACAATACGGGAGGGGAGCCGGGCCTTGCGTCTCCGGCTGGCGGTCGGATCCCCGCCGCTGTGCTCCACAGCACCTTCTCCGCCCTCTTCATCAGTTGACGCTGCAGACAGGGAGAAACAAAACACAGGCATCAGGACACTGTACAATGGACACATACACACATGACAGTTGCACATGAGTGGCATTGGCAAACCTCAGACATGTCATCACAATCCCCAACACACATGTCATTGCAACTCGCACACATGAGCCATACCACAGCCATATCGCAACTGCCACCACCATCCACACACATACAACAGCATGAGCAGCCAAAGGTGACCCAGACATCACATGCAACACAGGAAGTGCACCACACATGTACACACACCACCACACTTGCATGCATGTGTACACCTCTGCCAAGTGTCGCACTGTTCAGACGGGCATCCATGTCACATCTGCCAATCAGGCTTACACATACCGCAGTCACATGCATCCATGTTGCATCACTGTTGCACCCTTGTCAAATACACACACATGCACATGTACCCAGTGCTCATACATGCAGCCCAATACAACATACATGCGTGACATCACGGACATGTCTACTTACATACACATACATACAAACATGTGTGCACGCACAACTGCATTTGCCATGCAAGCCTACACACACAAGCACCATCCATGTCTCACACATTACAGCCCTCGCATGTGTCAGCCCCACGGCCATGTACAACCCCACCCATACTCGACCCCATACAAACAGATGTGCAACCTGCACAATACCGAATAATCACCACACGCACTGCTCACAATCAGGATGCATGTACACTCACCGCTCGACTCCAGACGGGTCTGCTTCTCCAGGACCTGGACGTGGAGCGCTGGGGATATGCGTTCCAGGACCCCCATCTGTTCTTCCGACAAGTGGCCCCGGCGCCCCTTGGCATCCGCTGCCTTCAAGAGGCGCCGGGCCTTGTTCAGGGTCCTGGACCTGAAGTCCTCCCAGCGCTTCCTGACATGTTGTAAGTCCCGGACTGCCACCCCCTCCGCGTTGATGGCAGTCACGATGTCAGTCCAGATCCGAGTCCGTCCTTCCTTGTCGGCGCGGGAACCTCCGAAGAGGGCATCATACTGCCCCAGGACTTGCTCCACCAGGACACCAACTTCGGTGGCACTGAAGCTGGTGCCCCTCTGCCTCTCTGGCCGGGGGTTGTCAGTGGTCACAGATGGTGTTTGCCCCGACATGACAACCCCAGAGGCAGGAGTGGGTGGGCAACTGGGTCCTGGGGCTGGGCTGTGGAGCGATGGAATTCCAGTCGGGAGTCTTCGGTACCAGCAGGGGTGGTCACAGCAACAGCACCCCTGGCTGATGTGCAGGCAGCAAATGGCAGTGCACGTGGGCAGCAGGCAGTCAGGCAGCAGCAGATGGTAGGTGGGAGCGTGCTCGGGGCTCTGGGGGGCAGTAGTTCGGCCTTCTGGGCAGGAGCGTGGTCTTCCGTGTGCTTACGCGTGGCCAGCTTGGTACGGAGTGATTTGGCACGTGAAAATCCTGCACGTCAGCGTGAAAATCGAGGAAAGGCCCTTAGCGCGTAAGCGCGTCAGCACGCATACGCGATTCTATTGGACCAAAGGCCCTCAGCGCGTAAGCGCGTCTGTGACGTGACCCGCACGGGTGTTTCCCACACAGCACGTGATGACAGAGCACACGTGGAAAGACTGCACGTCAGAGTCTCATCGCGTGTGATTGGTGGAAATGGCCCTACACGCAGAAGTGACAAAGCGTGTAATTGGTGGAAATGGCCCTACACGCAGAAGTGACAAAGCGTGTAATTGGAGGAAATGTCCCTACACGCAGAAGTGACAAAGCGTGTAATTGGTGGAAATGGCCCTAGCGCGTACACGCCGCGTAAGTGACGCTGGACGTGTGGGCCTGTATAAAAGGTACGCGTAGAACACCACTTCCTTGTACGTGCTTTTCGTGGAGAGCGAGTGGGTGAATTCTGTACTTCTTGTCGTTTCACACGCGATTTACTTCACGGCGTTTCAAGTTCGTATTCCCTGTTACCTCTGACAGCTTTTTCTCTTCTTTCGCTTTTACTGGTTTACCTGGGCCTGTTCCCTCAAACAGTGTTCCCTTCTACTGTTGTCCTGTCTCCTCAGACAGCGTACAAATCTTCTTTTGGCGGGGGTGTTGCCAACCAAACGTGCTCCTTTTACACGCTCGTTTACCAGGCAGACAGTGAGTCACGCACGTATCTAACATCTGTGCTTGCCCCGTGTGTAGCCTACCCCTTCAGAGGTCATTCTAGGCTGCGTGTGACACGCATACATTCATTCTTGTGTTTCTGGGTGCCACAGCGTAGTGCAGGTTTTTCTTTCTGCACACGTGGTCTAGGAGGGGTTTGCGTGCACGTCATCTCCCTTTTTTGGGCCTCCTGTGCGTTGCGTGACCCGTCATCTTTCCCCAGGGGTTACATTCAGCCTTGCTAGAGCACTAGGGTACAATTACCATCTGGTACCCAACCCCTTTGACCCCCAATTGCCCAGGACAATAGTCTACATCCACTCCCATACGCACATTAACATCAGTGCCATGGCTGGGAGGCGAGGATTCCGTAAGGGTGGCAAAGGTGGAAGAGCCACAAGTGGTGGCCGTGGTGGATCCGGTAGGGGACGTGGTCGTAACTTGCAGGGTGAGCCTGTCCCCCCATGTGTGGAGGACCAGTCACGGGCACCCATAATCCCCCCCCTCCCCCCCTCCCATTGAGGCTGATGTGGCTGACACCATCCATGCTCAGCCCTTGTTGGACCAGCCCATTGTGGCACCAGACCTGGCTGACTCCATGGCTGACTTCCAGGTCAGCAGGGCTACGACACGTGCGCTGGTGCACGTTGATGCCATCATGCCACGTGGATCTGGGGCAGCAAGGTCATCTGCTGCACCAAGGAGGCAGGGCGGAGAGGCTGCAGGGGCAGCTGCGGCTCCATCCACCCCAGCCCTCACACACCCAGCCAGGACAGTGTCGGTCCTAGTCCATGCTGCTGACATTCCCCCTGACACCATCACACTAGAGCCAATGCCTGCACCAACTCCCATGCTGAGTGTGCAATCCCACACTCCTGATACAGAGTCCACCAGGGCTCCTGCCCCTAGTGTCCAGAGCGGCGCAGGACACTCAGGATCACCACCACCTTCCAAGCGGAAGAGGAAGAGTGCTCGTCCGGCACAGGCTGATGCCCCAGACACGGCTACACAGTCCGGCCCGTCCAGGAAGCCCAGCTTCACGGATGACGAACTGAATGCACTTGTCGAGTATGTGTCCGGACATGACAACGAGATGGTCATTGTTGCAGGATCCAAGACCACACCTGCACAACGCCAGGCACACTGGCAGACCGTTGCGGACATCGTAAGTGCCCTTGGAATTGTGAGGCGCACAGCCAATGATTGCTATAAGCGCTGGAATGACCTAAAGCGCAGGGCAAAGAGTAAGCTGGCCTCAAGTCATGCCGCAACTCTAGTGACTGGAGGTGGGTCTCCAGTAGTAGACATGGAACTCACTCCACATGAGTCAGTCACTGGGACCTACGTCACGGAGGAACAGATCCAAGGCGTGGGAGATCTGGCTGATTACGAGGCATTGTCCGGTGAGTGCACATGCATGTGTGTGTCATCCATGTGCATGGTGTGTGTGTGAGGGCTTCTGTTTTTGTGCCAGGTGAGAGTGTGTGCGCCTGAGTCGTATGGGTCAGCCATGTGCTTCATGCAATACTTCCTGCGCAGCTGCATTTGGCCATAGCAGCATCCCTTCTGCCAACAGTAGACATCTAGCCCAACTGCACGCCAGTTGCCCTTGAAGTGTCACCTTGCCACAACATATTTGCTTATTTTTCACTGTTCATTCAGTCAGTTTGTTTGCATTCCACCACTTTCACTAGGCATGTCGCTGTCCACTAGTCACATGTCTGACATGGGTATGGTAAAGTGGAGTGACTTTGTTACCTGGATATCATTTGTACACACATGTCCCTGTGCAATTGGACCATTTCAGACTGGCAGCTCCAGGTGAAAAATCTGACCTGTTAGAATTAGAAAAGCAATTACATGCGGGAACTGGACTGAATGAATAGGTGCTGCCCTCCTCTCCATCTTCACTCAATAGCAATGGTACATGCCATCTGTGTGATGGCATGTGTGTTTCACCTGGACAATCACAGGCCAATGTGTGATGCCACTGCCAGGCAGCATGCAGAAAATGTGTTCATCTTCCATCTTGGTGTCATCAGTGTGTGCCATTTGCCTGCACTTCATACGCAGTGAGGGTGCATGCATGGGAGGGTTTTAGTCATGTGGGACATGTGTCAATCAAGTACTGTTTCTCTTGCTTCTCAGCCCTCATTGTGTGCCATGGTGCTAATGCCTGTTTCCATTTCTTTGTTTTCATGTCTTTGCAGGGGAAGACGCACCTGATACTGCTGGGGTTGTGGAGATGGTGCAGACCCAGGAGGGGTCCGAGGGCCGACCAACCACCAGTGAGGGACGTGGTGTGGTGGTGGGGGAGAACCCACAAGTGCTGCAGGTCGTGCTCTCAAGGGGTGTCTCTGGCTGCACCTCCCCCGAGCTGTACTCAGGTGTTGATTCGGATGAGACCTACGTGCCGTCGCAGGTGAGTGTTCCAGGGAGGGATTCTGTTCTGTCTCACCCACCTGCACCAGGGTCAGAACCCTCCATGGGGATGTCAGTGTTGGCAGCTACGCCTTCGGTGGTTACGGATGCAGGGTCACACTCCGCGACATCTGATCCTGTTCCTGGGCCAGCAGATCAGAGGGGGAATGCAGTCCTGCAGCCTCAGGCAGTGCCGGCACAGCAAGGCGCAGTTCGCCTTGCCCCAGACAGGTGTGGTGCCCGCCGACGTGGTGGCCGTACGCCACCCGGCAATACCGCATGGGAGCAATCCATTTACGGTATGGCAACCCAACAGGCTGCATCATCCGAGATGATGGCTCAGGCCATGGATAGGGTGGCCACTTCCATTGTCCCCCCAGAAAGGCTGATGGAGCGACTAGAGCAGGCAACCGACTCCATCTGCCAGTCACACAGGGAGGACATGTTGGGGTCCAACAGGGACAGGCGGGCGGCACTGGCAACTCTGCAGGAGGCCATCTCCATTGAGTCCCAGGGCCACAGGGAAGCCCTGAGGCAGGAGCTCCTTCACCTCAGGACGACTCTTGTTGAGCTTGAGGCTTCAACACACCAAAGGACAGAACAGCAGCTGGAGCGTCTAACCCGTACGCTCTCAGTTGAGATGCAGGCAACGAGGGTGGAGGTCCGGGCATCCCGTGAGTTGTTGCATGGGGACCTCCGCACACTCATCCTCCAGAACCAGACCTACCACACCCGCATGCTTGCAGCCATGGAGGAGCAGACTAGGGCCTTGCGTGGGCTGCCTCCCATAGTGCAACCACCTCCGGATGCAGCTGCACAGGGTGATAATAGCGACAGCAGTGATACTCCCACAATAGGGTAGCCGTGTGGGCCATGAGCCCATAGAGGTGTTTTATCTTCCCAGGATCCACGCAGGTGGGTTCTGGTGTGCATCCTGTCCTCGGACCTCCTGGGTGGCCTCCCCAACCCCCCGGGCCCATCAATGGCCATTTTTGATTGTTTCTTATTTTTATTTTTATTTTGATTTCTTTTATTCCCAATTTTTTGGGGACGATCTGTTGGCTTCCGTGGTTCCTGTGGGCATACGCTGCATTGTGGCTGGGCACATGCAGGCTTGTAATGTATTTGGTTCAGATGCTTGGGTTTGAGTCACACACACCCCTCCTGCTTCCCGTTTCCATGGGCTTGCAAAGGGTGTGCCCAAGTGACAGTGAATTACACAGTGACGTTGGACTCCCATGAGCTGTGTGGCCAGTCTGTAGTCAATACTGTGTATACATTCCTAGTGCATATTGCTGTTGTGTTGTACACTGCATGTTGCATTGATGTGTAACTCTTCTTCTGTGTCTACCTCCCAATTTGCAGGTCCCTTCCTCATGTCCACACAAGGACCTCTAGTCTGGAGATGGGGTCCATGTTGGCAGCAGTGCACCTACAACTCTACATGGTGACAACACTGCACAGTTGGTAGTGGTGGGAGTGCAGGCATTTCCAGGTGGTGAGACTACTAATATGTAACATTTGTGATGTCATGTTAATGGTAGTACGTGCTCAAGTATGTTGTTGGTCCGGCATTGCTGTGAGCATTTCAGGTGTTGCAGGTTTCTAATAGGGACACTGTACATAGTGAGACTGATGTCATGTTGTGGGGATTACTTTGTTTACCTGCAATTAGCATGACATGGCACGGTGTGTCGTGTGGCGGTGCTGGGGTTGGGTTGGCTGACATGGCACTGTCCTCTTGTTGCATTTTGCAAGTGGGTATTCATTTTAGCTGCTTCAATGTGTAACTTCACAAAACTGCATTGGTGGTGTCTGTGTGGGTAGGGATGCACACATTGTGACACTTCCAGGTGAACAATCTCAGGCTGACATGGTATTCCCGATTCATTCTCCAGACATTCAGGATCAGTGTCAGGTTGAGTCATCATTGATTGTCAGATGGAATGTGCCAGGGCAGTGTGCACTCCACAGGGGTGTGATTTCTATGTGAAGTAATTAGCCACTAGCTGTGTACGGGCTGCCTCCCCCCGTGCCCTTTCCCCTCCCATGCGCAGCGGCTGTGCATGTGGTTGGGGATGTGGGGCCACCACCATGTCCACGGCCAGGCCCCGGCGTGTTGCAACGTTGTGCAGGACACATGCTGCCACTATGATCCTGCACACTACTGGGGGAGCGTATAACAGCTGCCCGCCAGAACGGTCAAGGGAGCGAAAGCGTGACTTTAGCACTCCGAATGTGCGCTCCACTATGCCCCTGGTTGTAATGTGGGCTGTGTTATATCTTACCTGGGGTGGCGTGGTGGGGTTCCGAATTGGCGTCATCATGTGTGGGCTGAGAGGGTAGGCACTGTCCCCTGTGGAGGTGGTGATTGGTATCATTGGTGGGGTTGTGACCTTGCTCAGTATCCAACATGCATGCATGTGCAGTGGCATACATACTCACCAAGCAGCCATGTATCGCCATGCCGCCCAGCTTCTAGGTCCCGGCTTAGGGTGGACATTCGATAAATGAAGCTGTCGTGGGTGGAGCCGGGATAGTTGGCATATACTGAGGTGATGATTCCCTTGGCATTACATGCTACCTGCACGTTGATGGAATGCCAGTGCTTGCGGTTCCTATAGATGTGCTCAGATGCCCTGGGGGGACGTAGAGCCACATGGGTGCAGTCGATGGCACCTAGCACTTTGGGGAATCGTGCCACAGCGTAAAAATCCAGGGCGGCAGCATGCCTTTCTGCAGGTGTTCTGGGCAGGTATATGTGCCTGCGGACTGATGGGCGTGCAGTGATGATGTTCAAGACCTGGTGTAGGCAGCGTGACTGGGTGGCCTGTGACACCCCACCCACTATGGCACTTGTCCGCTGAAATGATCCAGTGGCTAAGAAGTGCAGTACATTGAGGACCTTCTCCAGGGGGCTGAGTGCTTGGGAGCACAGGGTGGGTGATGTGAGGTCATCCTCCCACTCACTCACCAGGTCCAGTATTATGTGTGGTGGAAACCTGTACCTCCCATACACCTGGTCATCAGGCATCCCGAAAAGGCTGGTTCTGGGTGTGAATATTCTGGCCCTGACTATCCTCCTCCTCCTCCTTTGGTAGCCCACTGCCACTGCTGCTAGGAACGGTATGTTCATCCTGGCGTCTGAGCTTGTTATTGTTAAAGTCCGCAAATGTATGCTTTGCGCGTGTTCTAGGCGAGCGTGTGACCCGCGCACCCCTGGAATCCAGTTCCCAGTCCAATAGCGTGTGGAAATTCACACGCACCACGGGATACAGCGTGTGACCCGCGCACCCCTGGAATCCAGTTCCCAGTCCAATAGCGTGTGGAAATTCACACGCACCACGGGATACAGGTTCGCTGACGTACTTGCGTGTGTAAGTGCCCGCGCACCCATTAAATACACGTACATAGGCCAATCGCGTGTACGCGCACTTTTGTCCAATTACACGCGATGACACTCTGACGTGCAGTATTTCCACGTGTGCCCCGTCATCACGTGCTGAGTGGGGAACACCCGTGCGGGTCACGTCACAGACGCGCTTACGCGCTGAGGGACTCTGGTCCAATAGAATCGCGTATGCGTGCTGACGCGCTTACGCGCTAAGGGCCTTTCCTCGGATTTCACGCTGACGTGCAGGATTTTCACATGCCAAATCACTCCGTATCAAGCTGGCCACGCAAAAACACACGGAAGACCACGCTCCTGCCCAGAAGGCCGAGTTACTGCCCCCCAGTGCCCCGAGCAGCCTCCCACGTGCCATCTGCTGCTGCCTGCCTGCCTGCCTGCTGCCACCGTGCCCTGCCATTTGGTGCCTGCACATCAGCCATCTGCAGGGGTCCAGTTGCTGTGTCCACCCCTGCTGGAACTGAAGACTCCCGACTGGGATTACATCGCTCCACAGCCCAGCCCCAGGACCCAGTTGCCCACCCACACCTGCCTCTGGGGTTGCCATGTCGGGCACTTCCACATCTGGCACCAGTGGCAACCCCAGGCCAGAGGGGCAGAGGGGCACCAGCTTCACTGTCACCGAAGTTGGTGTCCTGGTGGAGCATGTCCTGGGGCAGTATGATGCCCTCTTTGGATCGTCCCGCGCCAGCAAGGAAGGACGGCAGAGGATCTGGGCCGACTGTGTGGTTGCCATCAACGCGGAGGGGGTGGCAACCCGCGACGTCCTGAAGATCAAGAAGCGCTGCGAGGACTTGAGGTCCAGGACCCTTGTGAAGGCCCGGCGCCTCGTGGAGGGGGGCCGGGGCCGCATGAGTTCCATCCAGATGAGGGTCCTGGAACGCGTACGCCCAGCGCTCCACGCCCAGATCCTTGAGAGGGAGGCCCGTCTGGAGTTGAGCGGTAAGTGTCCAAGCATTACTGTGTGAGACAGGGCATGTTGCGGTGTGCTGGTTCTATGATACTTGCCTGTATGTGTGCCATAGGCCATGTATGCATGTATGTGTGCAGGGACATCATGGTAATGCATGTGCGACCAGTGATGTGTGATCCACATGGTTGTTGCATGTGTTGAAATGCCGCATGGGGAGCCCTATGCAGATTTTGAACATGAGAGCATGCCAGTCTCTGTACCTGGACATGGGTGGGGGTGAGGGATGGGTGCTGATGCCAGGTACATATATGGTAGCCATGTCTGTGTGCCTGACCTGCGTGTCTGTGACTTGTGCATGCCATGGATGCATGACACATGTGTGTGACAATGCACAGATTCAGTGAAGCAGCCAAATTACCCTTGTATCCGCTGTGTTTGGTGTGTTTGGGGCCAGATGGATGTGACTGAGGTGAAGTGTGTGCATGTGATAGGCATGAGCCATGATGCATGTGAGTTACATATCATTGAATGTTTCAAGAGTCCATTGGACATGCATGGAAATGTCCATGGCATGCACCATGCCTGTTACTGTGTGTGTTTTGCCTGGACTGACCCATGTGTTGTGGAGGGACATGATGGAAGTGTACTTTGACAGTGGTGCTCATCTGCTATTGCTTCCTGTCTAGGGGACCATTGTACAGTGCCCTGATGCTTGTGTTCTTTGTCTCCCTCTACGCAGCGGCTAGTGAAGAAGAGGGCGGAGACGGCGCTGTGGAGCAAGGCGGCGGGGATGCCCCCACGGCTGCAGCGGAAGGGGTGGGTGAGCCCCCACAGGGGCCTGCTACGGTGGGAGACGGTGAGGAGCCATCCAGGTTGGTGGTTTGCACAGAGGAGGAGGAGGCCGCCACTGGGGCACACATGGGGCCTGGTGGGGGCATCCCTGCTGGTGCAAGTGGTGCAGTCCAGGGCCAGGGGCAGGAGGCAGCACAGGTCACCGTGGAGGGGCCTGTGCATGTCGCTGTCCCTGACCCTGTGAGTGCACCACCATGCACCAGCAGGGATGCCCCGTCCCAGGCCTGTCCGCAGGTAGAGGGGATGTCCATGTCACCTGACTCCCCTCCACCTGCGGACGTGGGAACCCCTGGCCGTGCGGAGAAGGTCCTGATTGGGGTCGCGATGCGCACGGCTGTGATTCGTGATGCCGTGCGTGCTTCCCGGGAGGAGCACGCACATCATCACGAAGTGCACCGTGCCGACGTGGCCCAATTGGGATCGGCCATGTTCGGGGGTTTCCTGCATGTGTTGGCCAATGTGGCGGCCCTCTCCTCCTCTGTGCAGGCTATCCACCAGTCGTTCCCCTTGCCGTCTTCCAGCCCAGATGCCACCAGGGCCCCCTGTGGACCTGCCCCGACCAATGCAGCCAGCTCGGTGGAGATCCCATCCCTGCCACAGTTGGGAGTCGGAGGTCCAGCAGGGGTGGACAACACAGCAACTGGACCCCAGCAGATGGAAGATGTGACAGCATCATCAGGCAGGGCACGTGCACGACGGCGTCGGTGGTTTCCATCAGCCTGGATGCCGTCGTGCTGGCAGAGGCAGTGGCGTCGGAGGCAGCAGCGGGCTCGACGTGGGAGGCATCATGGCTCGGGGCCATCAAGATCAGAGGGGCAGGCATCGGCCGGAGGGCAGGGCAACCCTGGGATGGTGGTGTCTTCCGTGTGGGAGCAGTTGGTCCAGCGGATAGGTGCGGAGCGGCAGCGGGCGGAAGAGGAGCGGCTCGCCATGGTCAGGGCGGAGTTCTCCATGCGTCGGGCGTTGAGGCGGGCTGAGTGCCTCGAGGAAGCTCGCAGGGAGTTTGAGTTGAACATGGGGTTATCCCTGCGAGACCTCGGGGCCAGGACAGAGTCCCGCCTCCAGGACATCGACATGGAGTTCGATGATGCCCTGGCCAGCAACATCAACAAGTGAGCCGCAGGACTTGCCCGCTGCCTTTGTATATAGTTATATAGTTAGTTAGTGTTAGGTTTCCTTTATTTGTTTTTATTATTTTGGACCGCTCGGACAATGGCCACTTTTTTGTATATATTTTTTTCATTAGGTAGTAGTAGGTTTCCTTTATGGTGTTGGGCTCATGGACCCTGGTACATTCCTGTATTTAGTTTGTTTTTTGAAGGAAAATTTTCTTTTTTTCATTATTGTGTTCACCATGTGGAAATGGTTTTTCATTCTTTTGCTTCTACTTGATATTGCTTTGGTCAACATTTGTTTTTTTATTCCTTTTTCGTTTTTTGATTTTTACTTTTGTTCTCCAACATGGACCATTTATTTTGTTATCCACATAGTTGTATGTTTGATTTGTTTACTCATTTTTAATCTTTAATACATTTTTTATTTTTACTTCCACTTGTCTTATTTTGTCTTTGGTTTCATACATGTCATGATATGGGTTTTGACATTCACTTGCAGCCATTGTGTATGTGTGTGTGACGGACATGTGTTCATTTACATACTTGCCATTGGGGTTGTGTCATGTAATTGCATTCACTATGTGGGTGGATGCAATCCTTGCCTGGGTGTTTGTGCTGGGTATGCTGCCCATTACTGCCATGATTGTGTATCGTCAGGACCTGGGGGCAGGGGGACATGGGTGGGGGCCTGGTGGAGGGTGACCCTGCACTGCTGGGGTGTGGGGGTGGTGGGAGACATGAGTGGGGGCCTGGTGGAGGGTGACCCTGCACTGCTGGGGGATGGGGGTGGTGGGAGACATGAGTGGGGGCCTGGTGGAGGGTGCCCCTGGTGGCTGGGGTGTGGGGGTGGTGGGAGACATGAGTGGGGACCTGGTGGAGGGTGCCCCTGGTGGCTGGGGGGTGGGGGTGGTGGGAGACATGAGTGGGGGCCTGGTGGAGGGTGACCCTGCACTGCTTGGGGGTGGGGGTGCAGGGGGACATGAGTGGGGGCCTGGTGGAGGGTGACCCTGCACTGCTGGGGGGTGGGGGTGGTGGGAGACATGAGTGGGGGCCTGGTGGAGGGTGCACCTGGTGGCTGGGGTGTGGGGGTGGTGGGAGACATGAGTGGGGGCCTGGTGGAGGGTGCTCCTGATGGCTGGGGGGTGGGGGTGGTGGGAGACATGAGTGGGGGCCTGGTGGAGGGTGACCCTGCACTGCTGGGGGGTGGGGGTGCAGGGGGACATGAGTGGGGGCCTGGTGGAGGGTGACCCTGCACTGCTGGGGGGTGGGGGTGGTGGGAGACATGAGTGGGGGCCTGGTGGAGGGTGCCCCTGCACTGCTGGGGGGTGGGGGTGGTGGGAGACATGAGTGGGGGCCTGGTGGAGGGTGACCCTGCACTGCTGGGGGGTGGGGGTGGTGGGAGACATGAGTGGGGGCCTGGTGGAGGGTGCCCCTGCACTGCTGGGGTGTGGGGGTGGTGGGAGACATGAGTGGGGGCCTGGTGGAGGGTGCCCCTGGTGGCTGGGGTGTGGGGGTGGTGGGAGACATGAGTGGGGGCCTGGTGGAGGGTGCCCCTGGTGGCTGGGGGGTGGGCGTGGTGGGTGACATGAGTGGGGGCCTGGTGGAGGGTGCCCCTGGTGGCTGGGGGGTGGGGGGAGTGGGTGACATGAGTGGGGGCCTGGTGGAGGGTGCCCCTGCACTGCTGGGGTGTGGGGGTGGTGGGAGACATGAGTTGGACATGTGTGGGGGCCTGCTGGCAGGTGCCCCACAGTGCTGGGGGGTGGGGGTGGTGGGTGACATGAGTGGGGGCCTGGTGGAGGCTGCCCCTGCACTGCTGGGGTGTGGGGGTGGTGGGAGACATGAGTTGGACATGAGTGGGGGCCTGCTGGCAGGTGCCCCACAGTGCTGGGGGGTGGGGGTGGTGGGTGACATGAGTGGGGGCCTGGTGGAGGCTGCCCCTGCACTGCTGGGGTGTGGGGGTGGTGGGAGACATGAGTTGGACATGGGTGGGGGCCTGCTGGCAGGTGCCCCACAGTGCTGGGGGGTGGGGGTGCAAGGGGACATGAGTTGGTGTTCATTAGTTCAAGGAGACATGTGCCTTTGCTGGGGGGCATGCCCATGTTGGGTGGGCTGCCTGCGGGACATGACCAGGGATGCAGGGTAGTCCCCTGTGGTGTGGGCTGCCTGCAGGGGCCGTGGAGGGTGTACAGGGTACACCTGGGAGGACCCACACTGTCAAATCACATGTGGAACTTCCCGCGCACCCCTGAAATACACGCGCCCAGGCTATTCGCGTGTGGAACTTCCCGCGCACCCCTGAAATACACGCACCCAGGCTATTCGCGTGTGGAACTCCCCGCGCACCCCTGAAATACACGCGCCCAGGCTATTCGCGTGTGGAACTTCCCGCGCACCCCTGAAATACACGCGCCCAGGCTATTCGCGTGTGGAACTTCCCGCGCACCCCTGAAATACACGCACCCAGGCTATTCGCGTGTGGAACTCCCCGCGCACCCCTGAAATACACGCGCACCCAGGCTATTCGCGTGTGGAACTTCCCGCGCACCCCTGAAATACACGCGCCCAGGCTATTCGCGTGTGGAACTTCCCGCGCACCCCTGAAATACACGCACCCAGGCTATTTGCGTGTGGAACTCCCCACGCACCCCTGAAATACACGCGCACCCAGGCTATTCGCGTGTGGAACTTCCCGCGCACCCCTGTAATACACGCGCCCAGGCTATTCGCGTGTGGAACTTCCCGCGCACCCCTCAAATACACGCGCCCAGGCTATTCGCGTGTGGAACTTCCCGCGCACCCCTCAAATACACGCGCCCAGGCTATTCGCGTGTGGAACTTCCCGCGCACCCCTGGAATACACGTAGCCCGCTCCCCCAGGCCCGATCGCGTGAGGAACTTCACGCGAACCCCTGTAATACACGTAGCCCGCTCCCCCAGGCCCGATCGCGTGTGAAACTTCACGCGAACCCCTGAAATACACGTAGCACGCTCCCCCAGGCCCGATCGCGTGAGGGACTTCACGCGAACCCCTGTAATACACGTAGCCCGCTCCCCCAGACCCGATCGCGTGTGAAACTTCACGCGAACCCCTGAAATACACGTAGCACGCTCCCCCAGGCCCGATCGCGTGAGAAACTTCACGCGAACCCCTGAAATACACGTAGCCCGCTCCCCCAGGCCCGATTGCGTGAATAACTTCACGCGAACCCCTGTGATGCACGTACCCTGCTGAAATCGCGTGTTAGACTTCCCGCGCACCCCGGTATACACGCACACGTATTTTTTGTCAGCGGGTGTCCGTGTTTGTGGGTACCCCTTTGCACGTCATTTTTCCTGGAGGGCCACAGTATGGGACATTCATCATGGCAGTATATAGGTGCTATTTGTTGGCGCACCTTTTGGCGCACATTTCTTACAGCCGCAGAGACGCTACCGCCTGCTTTCTTGTGGCGGTCGTGTTTGTGCCTGTGCGCTGGTTTGAGCGTGCGCTTTTTTGCCCTATTCTATTCCATGAATACGTGTTGTAGGCGAGCGTGTGGCCGTTCCGCGCACTTGTGCCCTGTACTTCCCCCGTGACGCCCATGTTTTGGCAAGTTGTTCCCCATTCCGAGTGTTACGCCCGTGTTCCGCCTACTTTTGTTGCGTGCGCCGCGCTATGTGCGAATTTCGCTCTGGCCTGTGCGATTTTCGCTGTGACCTGGCGCACGCTGTTAGATGGCCTGTGCGCCAACGTGCGCCGCGCACTTTTTTATCGCACATGCGCTGGTTTTCTCGCGCACGGCCTTCCATGAATCGACGTGCGCTGCTTTTCGTGCGATTTTCGCAATTGCACTGCGATTTTCGCTATTCCACTGCGATTCGCACGTTTTTGCCCACTTGCGCCGCGCTAATTATTCCATGAATCGGCCTGTGAGTCTTTTAAACTGATAGAGCCCTTGATGGGTCGTAAAGGTGGTAATGTACCACGACTCCAGGTGGAGTTCCAGCTGGTGGTTCCCTGACCTCAGATCAAGCTTGGAGAAGACTTTTGCCCCTTGCAACTCGCCCACTATATCATCCAGCGTGGGCGACAGGTGACACTCCCTCTTAATGGCGGCATTTGGCAGTCACATGTCCACGCAGATGTCGACGGCCCCTGGGTGCTTCGGCTTTGGTGCCACCACTATGGGTGAGACCCACGGGGTTGGGCCCTCCACCCTCTCGATAATATCCAAATCGATGAGCAATTGAAGCTCTTTCTCCACCTGCGCCCTTAGATGGAACAGGATTTTTCGATGCTTGAGGGCCATCGGCCTTACTGACCCGTCAATGTGGAGTCTGATGGGGTCACCCTTCAGCTTTCCTACCCCTTGAAAGATGCTTTCGAACCGTTGCAGCAGGCGATCAATGTCTGTGTGGTACACTCCCAGAGTGAAATGCACGATGTCGAGGGCTTCAGAAGTGGCATAACTCAATAGGGAGTGCAGGCTCACACTCATCACAAAGAACCTCGCCTTGATCTTGTTCAGCTCGTGTGACACCGGGGCTACAAAGACTCCCTGAATCGGCAGCGGTGTGTCCCCTCCGAAGGCTTTGGACTCCTCCAACTTGGGAGGACCCGGGAGAGCCTCATAGTGTTCAGCAGCCAGCACACAGACCGATGCCCTGTATCTATCAAGACTGGGGTGGGTACATCACCAATGTTCACCGTGCACGTCGGCTGCCTGCTCTGCCTTGACCCAGTAGCTATGCTCGAGATGAAAAAGATTTCCTCTTCTTCTTCCTCCTCGGCGATGTCCAGATCTTGCACGCCCTGCTCAATTGACAACACACCCCTCACTCAACAGACATTGCCCCCAACTGATCTCGCTGGCCCCCTCAACACAGCCACTGGGGTTGAGGCCCTGCACACTCTCGCATCATGTCCCGGTGTGCCACACCGTCAACAGACTCTCGTCTTTGCAGGGCACTCCCCTGCGTGTGGCAAGTCATATCCACAGTACGGACACGACTGGGTATTTCCGGGTGCAGAGGGACTGTCTACTCTCCTGGAGGTCCAGAGCGCCCTACCTTGGGCAGAGCACCCGATGGCAAAGGTGTCCTCACACTTCCCTGGGTGCATTGCTGCGTCCATTGTCGCACCTCTGGACTCCGCCAGTTCATATGCTCTCCCAGTGTCAAGAATTTGCAGCAGCGTCAGGCCTGGCTCCCTAAGCACCTGCCTCCTCAGCTTTCCAGAGCTGCACCCCTGAATCAGCTGGTTCCTCACCATCTCCTCCTCATTCACCCACCTGCAGGTGCTTGCAAGGTATCTCAGCTGTGCACAGAACTGGTCCAAAGACTCCTCCCCTTGCTGCTTCTCCGCACACATTACAAAACTGTTGATGTCGACATTCGCAATGGGGAGGAAGTGGTCTTGGAGGGCCTGTTTCAACACATCATAGGTGAGCACCTGAAGATTCAGCGAGTCATAAATCCTGTGGACCTCCGTGCCAGCTGAATATACCAGCGTGGCCACCTTTGCATCATCATCTGTCTCTCCTGAGGCCCTGAAGAACATTTCTAACTTTTTCACCCACAATAGCCACTTCAGCCCCAGCTTGGATGGTGGGCCTGTGGTGTCGAATTCAGGCATGGGTGCCAAGGTACTGTGCAACCTGCATGGAATTGGTGCTGGGGCTCCCTCTTCTGCCTCCTCCTCACCCATGGTGGTAACTGGGTTGAGGGTATCGCAGATGGGTCAGCCCTGGATTCCCTGCACTGACCTTCAGGAATCTAGGATGTTGTCCAGGCACCAAAGTCTTTGGATGGAAGCGTGGTGGGCCTGCAGCAGGTGTAGGAGGCATCTTCAGCCTTTATCTTCTTTTCTTTTTTGATGAGCCACGGCCCTTTATCACAAAAGGGCCATGGAGTGTCCAAAAATTGTCTGAGGATGATCCGGATAACAGCTGGCGCATGAGCACCCGTGTGGGCCGCAATCGCGGTGAACCGCGTGTATCCCAAGATGGCCGCTGGCCACGTGCATAGGTTCGCGACCACGTGGGGAAAGAAAGCACTTTCTCTGACTCGGCAGCAGCCGGAGCAATGTCGCCTTCCCCACCGTCGCAGTTCCTCGTCGCCAGTGTTGGAGGTGGCGTGTGACCCCCAGGCCCACCGCATGCACACCCACACTCACACGCATGCATGCAGGAACACACACGGGACGCGTGTTGCTGGTACGGGGACCCGGCTGCAACTGCCGTCCGGGACCTCCTTTATTAACAACGCGCATGTGCGGTCTGGAAGGAGGCCCGCGCATGCGCACAATGCGTATATACTACGCAACAGGCCAGATATAAGGACTTGATGTGGGATGGAACCAGGCTGATTACTGCTAATGATAGCTGCGTCCACTCTGTCACAGGACTGACATATGATGTGAACTTTGTTCTGCCAACACGGACAGAAAAGCGTAATGGCTACTGGCCCATGGAACTGAAAGTCCAAATACATCTCAGATATTAGGTACCATTTGACTGGTTGCCCCTAGTGTCATATCGTTATGATAATTTGTTCAAATTATTGCAACAAATACAGAAGGTAAAAAATGTAAAAATTTGAGAATGGAAGTACTGTCTTCAAAATAGTTCAACAAACTGTTGCTTCTTGCCCCACAAAGTTTATAAAATGTCATGTTGCTCAGATGTATAGACTATCTGATTCAGAAATGCGGGCTGAAATCATCACAGTTATACTTAGCTCCAAACCTGCCTTCTTCTTATGCTGTCTTTGTTAGAGCCTCAGTAGTTCTTTACAACTACATCCCAAAAATATGCTTACACTGTTGTTGTATTTCATAGAAATAACATTCATAGAAGAGAATGAGGGCAATGAAGAAACAAATGATGAAATTATGAAAATCATTTGCATCATGTGTCTTTGAAGCATAACTTGTGTAAATGGATAACTTAAAGTTTAAATTAAGTTTTCAACTAGCTTCATCTAGGGACATAAAATATAGGCTCAGTCGGTAGCCCAGAATATCGAGGGGCAGGACAATATTTGAAAGCAATGGATTGCGAATAAAGAGAAATAAAATACCCTAAAAATGTGCTTGCAAACAGAAAAAGAGGAAAACTGACAGTATTGTATGTTCTCCCATGAGCACTGGCCATGCAACTGTAATGAGCATAGCAGCACCACATTCAAGATTAGTGATATGATGTGGCCAAGCCAATTGAAGCCATGATTGGCTGGCAGACATTTTGGAAGAGCAGAAGGGTGTGTGGCAGTGATGTTAGTCTCTGCTAGGGACAGTGGCATGCCCAGTGATGTATGATTTGTCATAAATTAGGGCACGTCATGCTGAACTGCAAAACGGAATACAGGTCACATGGGTGCTGGTCACAATGTTGTGACGGTATCAGGTAATATTATCCCCACCAAAAATATTTCCGTATATATGGTCGTCGAGAAGGGCCATAGGCAATATTTTTTATGGGGATAATATTTGGATTTTTTGGGAGCAGGGGTTGCGGGGGTGTCCCTGCTCCCTTTAAAATAATATGCGGGTGGCGGGGTGTCCCCCGCAGGTTCCATGCCTTAATATCGCTGCAAAAATATGGCAATATTTTTGTATGGCGATATTTTTGCTGAGATATTAACAGATGGAACCATTGTGACTTGTTACGTATGATACAATGATCCACTGTGGGTGGAGATTGTGTCACTTGGGTAGGAAGAGTGGAATTGTAGAGGCATAGCATGTGTTGTTAAGCCATACTCCAAAGTCACATACTGTTCAGTTAGGGGGTGTATTGTTCAAAGGTCACAGAGTAAATGCATTTTAATGCATTATGACGAATTACTGTAATTGTGTAAAGCTCTATAAAAAAACCCAGTAAAATCTGTGCTTAAGGTCACACTTTTGGTATGGGAGGCATAGACAGGGTAGGGCCTCAGCGTGCAAGTCCCCCCCCCCAAATCTGTAAATGCCCACTATGCAGTGCTGTGTGGGTATTTACAGATGTAAATGTCACTGCATTGGCTTCAGGCCCCACTTTTTAGGAAATCCTGGCTACACCTCTGGATTTGAATTGTGATGAACTGACTTCTGCCCTGCAGGAGTACAAAGAGTGCTTAGAGGCTAAAACACCCCATCAGCCCTCACACTTTTACAAACCAAGAGCCAGCACAATCATAGAGGTAAAGTAGGCACAGTTAAGAGATATACCTCCTTCACCTTTCGTAGTAATGTGGGCTGAGGGAAGGCTTCACTTGTAAGAGGGGTGTGAATGTGATTCAGGATCAACCCAAACAGCGAAGTATAACAGTCAAAATTAAAGGAATGTCCAATCAAGGTTCTATACAAAATATATACTTAAATTAAACACACCATGTACAACATTAACTAACTAGAAAACACTGTAAAAACACACCCCTGTAGAAAGAACACACAATATACAAAAATAGAAAAGATGTTGCACTCTGGATAATGAGACAGGGGGAGAAAAGGCAATACAACACTACAATGTTCAAAGGATATGTTCTTGAAGTTGCAAAAGGGATTAAAATTAACTATCCAGTCTCTATGACCCAAAGAATGGTAAGGGGGCAGAAATCAGTCAAGAATGCCTTTGCAAAGGTCTTAATGGTTAGATGGCATCGAGCTAGTCTTCTCTGTGCCAATTGCGTGTTCTTTGCAGTTAAAAAATGTGGCAGGTGTGGTGGTCTAGTGGCAAGCTGGCATCCAGTCTGGTTGAAATGGAAGGTGGCTGTGGTCTATAATCACCTACTCATGCTGTGAGGATCAGGCGGTCACCAGATCAGTCAACAGTCGTAGTTTGACGGCAGTGAGCTGGTACCAGGATGGGCAGGCAAGTCGATACTATGTGGAGGCTCAAGGTCGCTGTTCAGGAGACACAAGGGTTTGTTTGATAGACTTACAGGGCACGTTGATGTCAAGGCTGGTGATTCAGACTGAGTCCCTAGCAATGCAAGACAGCAGTATTTTGTTGGTTTGACCAGAGGCAACACTATTGTTCAGATGTCGTGGTGCAGCTGCAAACAGAGTTGAAAGGGAGGCAGCAGTTCCAAGAAAAATGAATGCCAAGGGCAGTGATTAAGTTTCCTGCTAGTTGCCTGGGTGTCGAATGCACTCGAGTCATGGTTCGCAGTGGGGTCAATGTTGAGAACAGGAATCTCAGCTGCTCTGTCTTTGAGGTAATGTGAGTCCCATTCCAGGGTATCAAGGGCCAAGGTTAGTCCTTTTCTCTGGCTTCCAAACATGGGGGAGGCTGGCACACACCTTCAGGAGTCCTGCAACTTGGTGAGGTCCTAGGCAACAGGGTGGCTGGCAGAGATGTGTTCCTGGTCCAGCAGCAAGGATCGCCCACAATGGTCACTAGGGATGGTTAGGGGACAGAGCTCACCTCTGCCTTGGAACACTTGCTTTCTCCTCACAACTGTAGGGCTCTAGAGGGGACTGCTCTCCCAGGGGGCCCATTGAAATATTCTTTCAAGCTTGGAGTCCAAAGGATGATTCAAAGAAGTGGTGTGAGACCCCTTCTTTTAAAGGCAAACATCCACATGTGATTGGACTAAAGACAGCCTGCTTTAGAAGTCCAATCCCTGCTCTTGAAATGAGTAGACATTGCCCTTCTGACATCAGACCCTAAGTGTTTTGAGCTACAGGAAGTGGAGGGGACAAGAAAGTGATAGAGAGGTAGAGTGAAACAAGATGGCAGAAGTTTCCAAAATGTGTACAGATCTCCTGCTGCCTACACTAATCCCAGCCCCTTCCCCTCTCAATAGATGTAAAGGACCTTTAGAAAGGCAGAACCCAGGTGTGAGGCGAAGCCCTTGGTGAATGAGATTCCTGTTCCAAGGCCTGCTCCCTGTGGAGCGTCTGTATCTGGGGAAAGGGTGTTACCTGTCCATACAATGTAACAAAAAGAGGCAATCCCCAAAGGTCATAGGCCTGCCGGTGGGTGAGGGGAGCCTTGTCTAGAATTAATACACATAACCCTTCCACAGCTGAACTGGACCCACAGGGCTAACACATGTGCGATATAAATTGGATATGGCTATAATGATCATAAGTAGTGCCATGCATCATGTTTTAACCCAGGCATAGCTTTATTCCTAGAGTTTACTGTGCCACCATGATTTTCAATACCACAACAGAGGAAAGAGAAGAAAAAAAAGCAGAAAATATACTCAACACAAATTCAGGAACTAAGCAATTAAATCATCTAAAATGATTAAAGGCCTTCTTAGACCCAATTATCGCTAAAACACTGTCAGTCAAACACCGCATTGAAGGATTGCCATGGATACAATGAGCCTTCTCCGATGCCCTTAGTACTATAACTAATTGAGGAGTTTTGGAAATTATCCCTGGAACCCCCTGAACTAATTTGCCCCAAATTTCTCAACCTCAGCATGCGCTGCCTTCATCACCTCCTCCAATCTTTCAAAAAATTAGAATCAGGAATTTCAACAATGCCAATGTGAGAGAGAGATGGGGCGTTCTCATAAACTTGTGCCATTAGTCTTCAGTTATAATGCCTGTGTGGGTCCGAGCAAGAGGATGCTCCTGTTCAGCACTCTATGACAATACATCACTAGATGTTTCAGTGACTCTATTTCCTCCCCACACAGCCTGCAGACTCGCAGCTCCATCGGAATCCCCCACTTGGACCCCATTACTTCCATTGTTGGCATGCAGTTAAATCTAAACTTTAGATACCATTCTCTGAGCTTGGCTGAAAGAAATATTTTAACATACAATCTGACTTCCTTCATAGGTAGATACATTACTTCCTGCCCACTGAACCTTATTAATCAACCTACATCTTGCAGATCTGCTATGTTGTCCCATCTTTTGATCCTTCGTTTTAGTAGAACATCCAAACCCGGACCCCACAAGTCCAACTCTTCTATACATTTCTCACACTTTTTTTAAATTTGGAGAAGAAGAGATTCCTTCCCTTAACCGTGTGGAATTTAGGAAGTAGTCTACCTGCGGGTATTCTGCTCTTGCCATATTAGAAAAAACAAGGTGAAACTCTGCTTCATCGGTTGTGCCCAGCACAAGACCAGCCCCAGCTCCAGTCTGATCAGGCTCAGTGGTACCAAAGTTGGCAGCACCAACATTATCTTCATGATCCTCCCTTCCAAGGTATTGAAGCACTTTTTGCACCTGCTGTTTGTTAACTCGCAGCCACACAGAACCACTGCTGATATCTTGGCCCGATAAAATTCTATTAGGGGCAGGAGATGAAATTCACATAGAGTGCCTAGCTAAGAACAAAAAAGCCCCCAGGTTCTCTTCCTTCTTACGTTCCTCAATGATTCTTTTCCTTTTAAAACACATTAAAAAAAACAGATATTGTAAGCATTCAACCTTCTTAATCAATGAATCCTTGAGCATCCAGGTATAACTGGTCTGTTTCCTCCTCTTACTGTATGTCATAATGAAGTATTTGGCTGGATTCACTGTTGGATGATTCCTTTGCAGGTAGTTCCCCAGCCCAGCCCAGCAGCGCTGTGGACCTGCAGGAGTGTAATCCATCAGTACTACATCATCTGTGTAAGAAATGCATTCGACCTGTAAATTTCCCCACCCAGGAGCAAAGCCCCCCCAGGTCTTAGCTTTCTCCCACAGGTCGGTCACATACAGATTGAAAAGAGTAGGTGCAACCACACAACCTTGATGGGCACCCCTTAAAACCATAATATCTCTAGAGAGTTCTCCCTTGCGATTAACCCTGATTTTTGTCTTACTGTGAGAGTATAGCTTCTGGATCATAGCTAGCAGACCCGGGTCAATATCCCAATCAGAAAACTTCTTCCATAAACAAAGAAGATCAGCATTGTCAAAGGCTGCCGACAGGTCGATGGAAGCTATGTACAAATTTGTGTGCAAGATTCCTCCGACCTCTGAGAGATAGGCATGTAAAATCAGTCCACTCTGTAGGGTGCCCACTCCCCTCCTAAAACTTGTCTGTAATGGGTGGAGGCGATGAGTCGCCTCTGCTCAGGTTCTCAACTCTCTAAGAACCGTTGTTAAGAAAACCTTGGAAGTGGTGTTAATGAAATAGGTTGATAACTCCCGAGAGAGCCCCTGTTGCTCTTTTAAAGATGGGGATTAAGATAGACTGGTGCCATGGTCTATTTATGATCATTATAGTTTTAGTACAGGGGCGCATATAATAAATGCAGCTCCTCTGCTGCAGAGACTTGGCTGTCACTCCATGTGCCAAATGAACACCTGTGAACCTCCTCTGTGCCACTGCTAGAGAGGCACTGCAATCAGTATACTGATGCAGCAGGACACAGATGCACATTATGCTTTTGGCATAGAGCTTATTAAATGGGAATCTGATAAACAGATGACCCTTTCAGAGATGGAATTACCTGCATAATTGTATTATTTACAAAATATCCAGGGTGTTTACACCCTTGCCAGATGGCAATTCATTACAGGAATACTATGCCCGCTTCTGTAACTGTTTCTCTACAGCTGTACAGAAATAAATCCTGACTCTGTTACTGTTGTTGTGGTAATTGGATTGGATTTATTAGGTGGGTATCCATAGCAGGGACATATTGTCTTTGATGGGCATTTGGATTAACCCACAAAATGATGAATTCTTCACAGGCACTCTGGTACCCAGTCTGTGACAGTTCCCAGAACTAACTTTATTCATGACAAAGTAGAGATCTTGAGGATTGTTCTCATGCCAACTTGCCAAGTTAGAGTGCTTTCGAAGATGGGCTTGATCAGGTACCTTGCATTGTCTGCTTCTTCTTTCACTGCCTCTGTTATGCTGGTAATGGTGATCTTGAGGTTCTTCTGATGTGCCACCCTAAACTGTAACAACAAGAACTGATGATGTGTACTCTTGACCTTAGGCCACATGTGTCTTGTTTTCTTATTGTGGAGGGAAGGGACAGTCTAGTGACATACATCAGCAAATTGCCTCATTCTCTTTTTGAGTTGTTGCAATATTGTATCTAATATTATGATCACGGTTTTATAGCTCTTAATAATCTACTGCTAATTGTGTAGGGTTAATCTATAAATATGGGTTTGGTCTTACTTGGCTCACATTGTTTTGCATTCTAATTCATATTATGTGTTTGGCTCATGCACATTTCATTTCTGAAGATCCTTTCAGCTTAGAAGATGTGCTTCACCTGCTTCCACATTTCCTTGACAACAGCACATCTGTATTATTATATCTTTACATGGGCACCATTGCAATGGTTTCCTACACAAAATCTCTCTTATCTAAAAGTGATTAAAAAACAGTTGCAGTAGAACACTGAAGGCACTAGGTGCTATACCATTGATGTTTAATTAGCCCAACTTTGTGTGTGTTTTAGGCATGTGTTTTTTAAATTAAATCTATTAGCTATAAAACGTCTTCATAGCAACATTGAATTTAACAGTACTATATAAGACACAACACAGAAAATGACTGTATAAAATATCCACTTGACAATTAAAAAATGGCAGACAAATGTGTTGAGGGAGTCAAATAAACGATGATAGACTGAATGGGAGGTTTGTGTAATGCTTCATGCCTAGAGGATAATTCTGATTCCTCCTGATGCATGCACAATGTGGCTTCTAAAGTTGAAGACAGAAAATAAGAAATGGCTACATCGAATCCTATCTCTCTCACTCTCACCCGCTCCATCCTTCACCCTCTAATCTTCACTCTCTATACCTCCTCATTTGGATAACTAGGTTAGTCCCTTGGGTTCTCTTATAACCATCAAACATCAAAATGTTCCTCTCCTTCCCTTCTACCACTCCTGATTCCTCTGCATGCAACTCTGAAGTGTCTCAGTAATTTGCAAATGACTGGTTGGATGTCCCTTTATTGTCATATGCTTAATTCATTGGAGGCTGAAGCAGTGTACCTTGAGTAAAAATCTCCAGTATATCATCAGTAATAACCTCCAGTAACAATCTCTACATCATTCAGCACTTCATTATTGCTACCACAGCTGTAGCCAGTATTAACTGGCTCCATATCAGGAAAATGTGAATGCTCCGCATTTGCCAGTCCGCCAAAATACTAACTATAGTGCCTTGACTACAGTACTAGTTTCCTCTATAGTTCCACTCTTTACCCCCTCTTCCCACCCATCAGACAAAATAAACAACTTAATACATGCCCACTACCTATACTCTCCCCTGACCTTCTGCAACTACCCAACACTGGATCCATGCTGTTTGGCCCTCTATGAAAAATAAGTCACTTTTGAAATGTCTACAGCTTGTCTTCAAATCCATGTATGGGTTCCACCCAAGCCCCACCTGGCAGAAACAATCTCCCACTATTCTCATTATAGCAGATTTCACTCTTGGTATTGACATTTCCCATCCACCCCGTGTTTCCTCTCACTTCTACTCCTTCACACTCCTTGCCCCTCTCCATTAGAACGCACTACCTCCCCAGATCATAAACACCACTGCTACCATCCACTACTTTAAATCTACCCTTAATCTCAAGAGAGCACCTTCAATATTACAACCTATCACTACCCTCCTCTGACTACTCTGCCAAGGTGCCTTGAAACATTGTACATGTCTATATCCAGTCTCTCCTTGGATTACTTTCTGTCTTGTCCCATATCAGATTTATGTATCACGTATTCCTCATTAACCGGCCAATTGCTCAATTATTTTCCCCTGTTGTAAAACACCTGCTTTGCGATTGCCCTGAATGCTGTTCTTACAGATGTAAGTGTTTTTGGCTGAAACACCTATTCTCCATCGATAAACAAAATATTTACAATAAATGAATCCATATCAAGCATCTTCAGTTCATTAAAGCCACTAGCTACTCGTGAATTTAAAGCAAACCTCTCACCTCTCTACAGTATCAAAACAATTTATATTTGAAAAGAAAGATTTAGGATAAGATGTACTATATGTGACTATAAGATTTCATAGGAGGGATAGGCATGAACATTGTGAAAGTATCCATAAATTGGAAGTGCTATATATAAGTCATAGGGTACATGACCTAATCCCTAGCCCAACAACCCCAATGTGAACCAGGGATAGTTAGGCAATCCCTGTGCCTGGGCACTACACATGTCTTATCACCTGCATCTTAAGGGGGGCTGGTTTAGGTTACTGTGATGAAATGACTACTGCTTTGCAGGAGTATAAGGGTGAGTAGTGGCTAGACCGCATAATCAGCCCGCACAGTACTACACATCTCGAGTGATCCAAATAATAACGGTGAAACCGGCACAGTCGATAGTGAAAGGAAGCGCCCCCAATTTCAGCACGATCCTCCCCGCAATGAGAGACAATAAGGGACTCTCCCGTAGTGGGAATAAGACCAAGACAGAGTGCGGGTGAGCGTAAGTGGGAGTTTATCCAAAGAATAGGGCATGCAAAGAACTCTGCAACCTCCGAGAGCGCTCTGTCTGACAATAGCAAAGACAGGCGTATTTCTAATACAAAAAACGTCATCAGAACCTACACACTATAGGGGGCACAAGTTAATTGGGATTGGGTGGCGTCGACTAACTATAGGTGTTGCTGCAGCGTGGTTGGTCTTGGCGTGAGGACGTCACTGGTCAGCCTCGTGGGTTGGGTTGGGCCTGGCAGGCCAGCTTGAGGTCATCCGAGCGGTGTTGGTATGCTGGGGCAGCCTGTGACAAAGATGAATACCTTTCCTGACTCGTTTGCCCTAGGCCATGCACACTGCAGTTATTCAAGAAACGACATTTAAGTTCATCAATAAATCGCTCAGCAGTTTGTCTTATAAAATAAACGCAACACATGAGGAATGCACCTCGTGAGAGGTCCGGTGGTTGTCGGTTGGGGTGAGATTTACCTGTGTCCTATTGACCGGTATTTTAGGTCGAGGGGCTGGGCTCTGGGGCCCGAGCCGAATGATACATGTCTGTCTGCCGCGTTAGAAGTTATTATATAAATGGGTCTCTGTGTCTTGTCCCAGTGATGGGGGTCGTCTTTGCACGGGGTCATGATTCTTGGGGTGGTCTAGGGGGGGGTTGTGGAATTTACGAGAGGGTGCTGGTAGATCAGTGGATTTAAACGTGGGTTTATTACCGTGCTGTAAATAACACAGGTGGCGGGCTGTGGCCTTGGGTGCGGTACCGGGGCCTCTGACTCTCTGAAGCGGCTCCAGCTTGGTTGGGGGAGGTGAGGGAGCGCGGCACAGGCCTTAGCTTCTTTATCTGGCAGGCTTGGTAGGGTGGGAGGGAGAATGGCCTTGCATATATTCACAAAGGTTTTTTCCTCGTGCGTTGCTAACTTTTGAATGCAGAACTTTTATAATGTTCCGCCTCATTTTGATGTTATTTAAACACACATATATATTTCAATTTCGTTACACATTTCTTTAATACAGTCGGTCCGAGTACCTTTTCGTTACCTAACATTATATTTACTACATGGTGTGATTATTTTATGTACATTAGACGTTACACGAGGTAGTTCTAGGTTATGGCCTACAGAAATTGATGCTCGCTGCTTTAGGTGATTAGGAAAACATATATGAGTTCAGGTTTCTACATAAAATTGTAAGAACACTTATACAGATAAAGGCTATACATTTGGTCGACATCTTTCTCTGTGGTTATAGCAGCACTAGTCCAGACCTGGGGTGGTATCATGTAACGTTACATCTTTATGGTTTATTCACAGTTTACAGGATCTGTTTAAACAGAGGTAGTTCGTTGATACCAATACTTGAATTATTTTCTACTTTCTTCAGATAGTGATGCTTCAGCTTTTTTTCCCGTCACCCCGGCCTCGCGGACCAGGTCATGCGGGGTGCAATATTACATTGTGAACGATAAAATGTTACAGTGTTAGCATCTCGGGTTAGCTCATACCTGACTTTCTCATGGGAACGCGCTCGCAGCGGATCTACCAGGGCTACTGCGGCGGCGGAGATGCATGAAAGGCCCTCCAAAGGTGGGGGCCTCGTTACAGTGTGCTGAACTCACGCCATGTTTGCTAAACAAGATGGCTTCTAGGCCTAACTGAATTTTGGTATATGCAGGGAACGGATATGTGTGGGCAATGTCGTCGGCGGGTGACCCCTCCTCCACCTGGGCCCGGGTGGCATGAGGGGACGGCCACCGAGTCATGGTCCTCACCTGGGGAGAAGGCTGCAGGTGAGGAGGGCCTCGCGGCCAGTCCTCCCCTACATTTCCCCCCTTTCGTTACTAAAGTAACGAATTCTTTAGCTCTTCTAATCTTCTACATTCTTGCTCCTCTATCACTGCGTCATCCCATGCGGGTGTTCCTTTTCTAGGCATCCAGGCTCTGCATACCCCCCTCAAGCTCTCACCTCTCCTAGCATACTCATCTGGTGTACATGTTAAATATATACAGTCACCAGTTTCTTCCAAGTCTACCCAGACCTCCTCATACCATTCCAGTTCCACGTCTCGGGGTTCTTTGATAGTGGTGTGCCATAGTTTATCTACTATGTACTTATCACGGCACATAGACACTAACTGGTATCTGGGAGTGTTATCTGTTCCTGTCTGTACATGTACTTCTTGTGTCGCCTTAATCGTACCACCAGAGTTGCCCATTGTCACCATCATCATTGCACCGTTAGGGACTGCGTTAGCACAACATCGGAGGCCCACCTGGCACAGGCAGAACACCACGAGGAGGACCACCACAACTGGTATCAAGAACTTCATCGCCATTCCAAGCCATGAGGGAACCCAGGAGAAGATATTGTCGAACCATGAGCTATCTTTAGCCCCACCTTCCAGCTTCATCTTCTCTCCCAGGTTATGTACTGCTTCAATGACGTGGGACAGGGACCCATTTTCTGCGTCTTCAGAAGGTACGAACGTGCAGCACGCACTTCCTATTTTTCGGCAAACACCTCCATCGATCGCTGTTAGCAGGTCCAGAACATACCTGTTCTGCATGGTCATTAGTCGCAGAGCTCGTAGTTCCACCTTTATTATGTTGAACCCTTCTTCAGTGTCATTGGCCAGCTGAATCAGTTCCCACCGTGTGATCTGGAGCCATTTTGCATTTGCTCTTGCTTGGACACTTGAAACTAGTGAAGCAAAAAATGTTTCCACGGAGCTGAACAGGCGATACCTGTCTGGGATCTGTGCCAATAAATCGGATGATGCTTGTGATATGTAGTTTGATGCTCGCTTGTTCCGTGATAGCTCCTCTTCTTTCCCTCCGGAGGACAGGACATAGAGGTGCGCTTCTGCAGTGGGAGACGTCGCATCCTTGTTCACGTTTCCTTGCGTCCTTTTATTTTCGTCGACGTGACTTTCTGGAATCAGCATTAGGGCCGAATGCAAAGTGGCCATTGAGCAGCTGCCACTCCATGCCTGGGGAAGGTGCAAGTAAGCCTGATTCCCGCATACCCAGTATGTGTCCATTAGTGCTGCTGTTCCTTTTTTCATGTCTGGGATGGTGAGAGTTTTGTTACAGTTTTTATTCGTTCCCACTGCCACTTTTCCTTCTCCCTTGAAACATAGTTCGTTTTGTATTTCACTTTGTAGCTTGAAGGGTTTCTCCATCGCTGTTACCCATGTTAGTTTAGAGATGTGTTCTTTCCATATTGGTAAGCACGTTTTTTCCATCCACCGCAGCTTGTCTGGTTGGACACCTCTCAGTGCTTCCGCTTTGCACAGTACTTCTTCATCTTTCCATTTGTTTTCGGAAAACAGCGTCCCTTGTATTGCAAAGAAAGGTTCTTTAAAACAGACCACTCCAGACGCTTTTGAATAGCACGTTTTGTTGTCCTGTATCATTTTGAAAGAGACATCGTGTGCTTGGAAGGTGTTCTTTATTCTACACAGTGTGAGATGAAGGAGACATTGGGCATCCACAATGGGCAATTCTCTTGGCAACAACACTTTGGGTGTACCTGATGCATGGGGGATGAGCGAACAGACATAGCAGCTTTCATTGGTTGTCTGTTTAGCTGTTGTACTCATATCTGCATACCATTTATTTGCTTGGTGGGGGTGTTGTGGGTCTTCCATCTTGTCTAATCCTAACCCATAATACTCATCATACCCCCTCCTGCTTGTCTCTCTTCTTCGCCTACTTCTCTCCCCCCTCCTATACCTTTTAGTTTCGATAGGTGAAATAATAGGCCCCCCTCTCTCATTCCCACCCCCCTTTTCCAATTCCTCATATAGGAGCTTGTGTTCTGTCATCGTAATTACTTTTCCATTTTCCTCAATAAACAACAAATCGCTGTTTTGTATCGGGGCGGGAAGGGTAGTGGGGCTGTTATATATTTCAGGTAGGGGCATTGTGTCATTTTCCATATCTTTATATCTTGATTGTGACGGGGCAGCAGTGGGTGGTGCAGTGTAGTAACCCCATACAAGGCGTGATCCATCCCAGACCAAAAAATCACCTTCTTTAATATTCATACTTGTAATTGAATTCGTGCCAGGGGCAAGGGTGGTGTTACTCCCCCCTCCCCCCTCGTTCATCTCGGTAGAGATGAACGCTATGACCCAATATGTCACTAGGCAAAATATTGAGATGAAGAACACAATAACACACATTGATAAACCACATTCGTATGAATATGTCAATCTATCTACTAACATTTCTCTAAATCTAACAAATCTATTAGTTGCAGGCTGCCCATTTGATGCCATAGTAAATCCTGTTTGAAACATAAAAGTGCATTAAGTACAAGCATGTAAACATTTATAACGTTGTGACATTTTTTCGACAAAGTATGGGAGTGGGTGAGGGAGGGGGTGTGTCCACAGACAAGGTAACTTTACAATCATTACTATCCGTACATTATTTCATATATAAAGAAGAAAGTCGAGAGAAAAAAAAACTTCTCCAAAACCAAAAAAAACCCACAAAAACCTTCAAAAGTTGTAAAAAATTATATATATATATACACATATTTATTTCAGTACACTTGTCGTGCGCCAGTCGCGTTCAAGGTTCATCACTTAATGCACACAAAATTCCCATCATTCATTCTGCACAACTTCATTGTCCGCAGTTGCCTGTGCCTCGTCCTGTACCTCACCTTCCACGGCGCTATAGGCTCTGCGTACGTCTGTCAAATGTACCCAGTATCGTAGGCCCTTCACCTTTACTGCTGTGGGTGTGCAAAACACTACCTCATAAGGGCCATGGAAACGTGGTGCATTCCACCTTCGCACAAAACTTCTGACATATATGAGGTCACCAGGCATTAGTTGTAATGGTTTTTCAGGCAGTGTCTCTGTTTCTGTTGTGTTCCCCTCCTCTCTTGTAGAGGGGGGGGCTAGTTGCTTCGCAATTACGCGCGCTGCCCGTGTCAGTTTTTTCAAGTACTCTGTGAACTCCTCTCCCAATATCGCTGCACTTCTGTGTGCATCAGAACGTTCACGGAGAGGCGAATGCGCTGTGTGCATTCTCCTTCCCGTGACGATCTCATGCGGGGACAAATGGTGGTCTTTACTTGGCTGATTTCGTAACTCAAACAGGGCCAAAGGCAGGCAGTACATCCAGGTCTTTTTAAGGGAAAAACACAATTTTGACAATCTGCTTTTTAACAGACCGTTCATCTTTTCCACTACGCCGTTACTTTGAGGATGATAAATCGAACATAATTTGTGCTTTATTCCCAGTAGCGTAGTCACTTCCTTGAATAGTTCATTAACAAAATGCGTGCCGTTGTCTGAGCGAATAACTTCGCAAATCCCCCAGCGCGGGAACACTTCCCGCACTAGGAACTTCGCGGCGCCCTTCGCATCAGGGCGCGCACAGGGGCCTGCCTCCACCCACCTTGAAAATGGACATACAACCACAATCATGTAGCGAGCCCCGTTACATCTTTCTCCCATGTCTACATAATCAATGTGGAGCTCTCTGAATGGGCCATTTGGTTTTGGTATCGTTCCTCTCAGTGTGCGCAATGTCATACCTGAGTTGTAAATCTGACATGTCGTGCATTCTAAAGCCAGCCTTGTGATGTGTTCATGGAGGCAAGGTGCAAACCAATCTTCTTGTATGTCCGCCATTATGTGTTGCTTTGCGTTATGTGCGGGAAAGTGTAGTTGTTGAAATGCTATTTCTAACAATGTAACTGGCATTACCGCTTTTCCTGAACTTTTTTGTCGCCACAATAAATCAGTCGGTGATTTGCTGCATCCCCTCTTAGTCCACAGCAATTTTTCTTCTGCACTAGCTCCCTCTTGCAGCTCTATTATTTCCTGTGTGGGCATCATGTTGTATCCTCTAGGGTGCCACTATAGTAAGCCAGTGGTTTGTGCCCTAACGATGTCTTTTGTGTCAGTACTGCTGTCATCAGTGTTCCTTTGCAGTGTGAAAACAAGAAGAATTCGCGCCCATAATCTGGATTTGCCAGTACTGGAGCGCTTGATATCAGCTCTTTTAGTGAGTTAAATGCTGTGTTCATCTCTTCTGTCCATTCTATGTGTTTGTTTTCCTGCTGTGCCTCTTTTAGTGCCTGTAACAAGGGCCTTGTGTATGCTGCATAATCCAATATCCATGCTCGGCAATAGTTGCACATACCCAGAAATTTCTGCATCTCTTTTACTGTTTTGGGCTCCCCATCTGCTCTAATCGCCTGTGCCCTGTCTGGTATGATCCGCTTGCCATCCTTTGATATCAGCTGTCCCAAGTATAGGACCTCTGTCAGACAGTATTGTAACTTCCCCTTGTCCACCTTGTACCCTTTATTGGCCAATAATGTCAGGAGTGTTATTGAGTCCCTTCTACACTCTTCCTCAGTTTGTGCACAGATCAATAAATCATCAACGTACTGAATCACTGTGCTTTCTACAGACAAATTCCCCAGATCTTCATGTAGTACCCTGTTGAATATGCTTGGGCTCTCGCAATATCCTTGTGGTAGTCTGCAGTGTTCGAACCTCCTCCCCCCTAGTGTAAACGCTGTTAAGTACCTGCTCTCTTCTGCTAAGGGAATCGAGAAAAATGCATTTTTTAAGTCAATAACTGTGAAGTGGGATGCCGTTTTCGGAATGTTGCACAGTATTGTCGCCGGGTTCGGGACTAAAGGGAACTCCTTCTCAATCACATCATTGAGTGGGCGTAAATCTTGTATCATCCTCCATGAACCTCCCTTCGCCTTTTTAATAGGGTAAATGCATGTGTTGCATGGGGAGTTTGAGGGCACTATTATTCCTTGTGCTAGCAGTGCATCCAGTGTCTCTCTGATCCCTTCTTCTGCTTCGCGTGACAATGGATATTGTTTTACCCGGGGTAGAATTGCTCCCGGTTTCAGTTTTATTACCACAGGCTGAACCCCATGTAATAACCCCACATCATGGGGGCCATTTGTCCATATGTTAGTGGGTACTAACCTCATGTCGTCATCAAAAAATGCATGTGGCGCTCCTACTACTGCCATTAATTCAACTTGAGTTTTTCTGGCTGTAACTACAATGTCACACGGCATTGCTAGTTCCATCACTATTTCGCCATCTGTCTCAGTGTCAGAAAATAGCTCCTCGTCCGAGAGCTCCCTCAGTGGGATATTTGCATTTGTACACAGTACTGTCCGCCACTCACATCCTTCCATGTCAACGCCAATCACACATATTCTGTTTGCTGACACGTGTACTGCGTGTAAATCCAACGATAGCACTGACCCGGGAGCAGTGTTGGGGCTTGTTATGGGGCGGAAGAGGAATTCGGCTGGAATCCTCCAATCCATCCTTGTTAGTTCTGGTACTATGAGAGCCAATGTTCTCATGCCCTCAACAAACATCTCCTCGTTTCTTGGTAACCCTCTGATCTCTTGCATGATTGTGTGGCCGTGTATTACTGCTAATATGCGGAGGGGGCATATGCCTGGCGTCGAACATACGATACCGCTCCCTGTGAATGATATTGTCATATTTAGTTTGCTTAAGAGATCTCTCCCCAGCAAATTAATGGGAGAGTGTTCATAGTACAGTAAGGGTGCTTTCACTGTTTTACCCCCCACTGTCACATCCAATGCCTCTGTGTAAGGAACTTCAATTACAGCCCCAGAGAACCCCTGCGTCTCTAACGTTCTATTAGATAACGGGAACCGGCCCTCTCTAATGCATGATTTCTCCGCTCCCGAATCCACCATGAATATGAACTGCTTGTCTCCTATCTGCGCTCCTATCAATGGTTCCTCTGATGCATTGTGGGTCGTAGATAGTACTGGACACGCAAGTGCTCTCTGTGGGCTGTCCTATGCGGGGTGTCTCATTGCCCCCCCTTGATCAAAAATGTTCCCCGAAACTACTGACACCCCGCTGTAAGGTGCGGGAGCAGGCGCTCCGTTAGCTACTGTGGCGAAAGTGTTACCTGGCGTGTATTGCATATTGTCATTATTCTGTGGGTGGTTTTGTGTTCTGTACTGATGTCCGTGTAGTTGTGCATTACTTCTTTGTCCTACATTTTCTGGTTGTTGGTATTGTCCCATGGGGAGGCCGTAGGGGCTTCCTGGGTGGGGGTGACCGTACTGTTCTGTCTCCTGGAACCCGTTGTTTTGTCTGCTCCTGCACTCTCTTGAGTAGTGCCCCCATCTCCCACAATTCCAGCAGCTCCCCTGTGGACCTCTGGGACCCTGCCACCCATTTCCTCCCATTCCTCCATACCCTTGTCCTCCTCTTCGGCCCCTGTACCCACCTCTTCCCCCTCTTGGGGCCCACTCTTGCCACGTTGGACCTCCGTTCTGCTCCTGCTCAGTCCACTGTCGTTGTCCTTGTCCTGCCCAATTTGCTGCTATTCTTCCTTGTATTGCTATTTGCCCCTCCTCTCCTTCGTCTCCCTCCCTCATGAGTGGGAGCCCTGCTACCGCTGCTGCAACCTTCACCAGTTTTGATTGTACCAACTTCGCCTCGTCTGCCAACCTTTTCTGTGCTACTTCCCTCTCTCTCTCTTTGATCCTTTTGCAATGGTGCACTATTATACTTTGGATCTCTGGCCACCCCTTTGCCTCAACGCCCGCTATTTTATCGAGTGCCTTCTGCACCTCTTTTGGGAGCCCTCTCTTAATGATAAAATAAAATAGAGATGTGGATTGGTGCCAGGGCGTGCCCGTTTCCGCTCTCCACATCTCCTGCACCCGGAGAATGTAATCCATAGCATCCTCCCCGTCATTCATTGTACATTGCATTACTGACTGTAAATCAGGGGTATCTGGGAATGTCTCCCGCAGTGCGTCCCACACCCTTGCTCGTACTGTATTAAAGGAAGCCCCATCATGGCGATCACAGTCCAACGTCACTGCCGGGAAACCAGCCTTAGCCCATACTCTGTCCGCTTGATCTCCTACTGCGGTTACTAGTAGGCTTTTCACATCGCCTACTGCCAACGGTATGCCGGCGGTATGTTTCTCAAATGCATATATCCACTTGCTCGCCCCTCCTGACAGCTGGGGCAATAATTTCATTAAATTAGCCTTATCCATCTGAGCCCATGGTATATAGTTTGGTCTCCCCCCCCCTCTGTGTATCAATGGAAGTTGTAACTTCCCTTTTGCGGTTGCACCCTCCCTTTCCTTAGTCGCTGCTGACTCCAATGACGCCATCTTCCCCACCCTATTTCTTAGTCGTCCCATCCATTCGTCGTCTATAGTCCCTAGCGAACATGCACCGTCCACCTCCTCGCTTTCCCCTCCTACTGCCATACTCAACCTATCACTCTCATCCAACCCTCCTCTGACATCACATAACAAGTCCTCTCTGATCCCTCTCTCTCGTGATACATCACCAATGCTCCCTTCTACTGCTCCTATCTCTATTATTCGTGTCGGCTCTTCCTCAATTCTGAACAGTATTTCCCCCTTTTTCCATCCTTCCTCAATGTGTCTACTTTCGCTCGACGCTCTAGACGTGCGTCCTGATTGTATAGGGGCGCACGCCGTGCGCTCACATATGTCTTTTATTCTTGAGAGTTCATCCCTTGCCACAGTAAGCCTTGACTCTAAGTCACTTGTTAGCTTCTCTATATCCACCCTCTGTGTGCTTCCCTGGGCGCGCTCTCTGGTGCTTTCGTATGGCGGGGGGGCTGTTGGTCTTTGTGGTGTACCAGTCGTGGGGGGAGGCACATAAGTAGGGTCGCTATACCCTGCTGCGGGGGCTGGTTTAGGTAATATCGGGTACAAACTAATCACCTCCGCAGGTTGTTCTGTACGTGGCTGTTCCTTTTCCTCTCTTGGAATCATCAGTGGATTATCTGTGGTGGAAGGTAGATCAATATTTGGTGCCGGAGCTTTGGGTGGGGGTACTTCCTCAAACAATCTCCAGAGGTCTAATATCTCCTTCCTATTTTGCCATTGTTTCCCCTTATACTTGAGGCTAATGCATGCTCGTACCATATCAAGAACGCTTTTGTCAAAAGACCCTCCCTCGGGCCAAATCTGGGGCAGACCCTCCCCTTTCAATTCTGTTACCCATTGATCGTGATATTTATTTATTCGTTCAGCGTATCCCGGTAAGCTCTTACAAATGTGTGACAAGGGAGTTTCGGCCCCCATCCTCTAAATCACTAACACAGCCGTGTCCACCTTCTTTACTTTTAGTTAGGTGTAGATATGCGTATGTATACCTTTATGGCACAGACAAGAGCGGACGTCTCAAAAATTATCACCCAATTTTATTCACTGCGCAAATCCTTTCTCACTCACCATAGCTCATCTCCTTCCCATTCCCATACACTCTCATGTGATTCCGCGTGCAACTGATCAAGTACTAGTTATGGTCAACACTCTCTGGCGCCACCTCGCGGTCAACCGGTCGTCTCCAACACTCACACGGTGCGCGCACCCTTCACAATGCTTTTCCACTCACACCTTGTCTTTTTTCCTCCCTTTCCTCCCTGGCCAGCTGTCCCTGTTTTTCTGCTAAGGTTACTATGTTCACGTCTGTACGTGCCACTACCTAATCCCCACTCCTAAAAATGTGCTCCCTATTTTATAGTTCTTCTACAAGTATATTTACCTTATACCCTTTTCGCTTTCTCCCCCTGCCCCGTGGAATGGAAAAAAAGAAATAGAGAGAGTAGCAATCACTAAAAAATATTCCCGGTGTCTCCTTTTGCCAGACACCAATAACTTATTTCTTACTTCTTCATATATTCCCAGTACTAGTTTAGATAGCACTATGCGGCGCCGCCTTCCACCCCCTTTCGGAGCTAGGTTTCCGTCACTTCTACCACTTCACTTATTTCTTACTCCTAATGGCCATATGCAAAGAAAAGATAAAGAAAGTTTCAAGACCCGTCTTTAGTAGACCCCCGTTATTCTTCTCCTCTACCTGTCCCCGTTCTTCTGTTCACAATTTCCCCTCCCTTCCCCTTTACGATCGCTCGCACTCAGTACTCACGTGCCCGTCTTGAACCGATAGTCTCCGAAACTGGGTCCGTCCAGGCAGTGTCACCGGTAACTCAACGGTCAGCCCCTGGCTCCGGCGAGCGGCACTCAAAGGGGATTTTTTTCCAATCGGGATCCCGTACCCTTTCTCATTGAGTGCGCACTTCTTATTGTGCCGGTCGCCGTTGGCGGGCAGCCTCCCGGAGCCGGCTCACCGTGCGTATCCCTTCTCGACCGGAGATTCTCGTGCCACAAGGGGGTCGTTAAAAAGGAGTTAGGAAAAATAATTTGGAGATATCACGCTATCGGGGTCACCACTGAAAGGAAGCGCCCCCAATTTCAGCACGATCCTCCCCGCAATGAGAGACAATAAGGGACTCTCCCGTAGTGGGAATAAGACCAAGACAGAGTGCGGGTGAGCGTAAGTGGGAGTTTATCCAAAGAATAGGGCATGCAAAGAACTCTGCAACCTCCGAGAGCGCTCTGTCTGACAATAGCAAAGACAGGCGTATTTCTAATACAAAAAACGTCATCAGAACCTACACACTATAGGGGGCACAAGTTAATTGGGATTGGGTGGCGTCGACTAACTATAGGTGTTGCTGCAGCGTGGTTGGTCTTGGCGTGAGGACGTCACTGGTCAGCCTCGTGGGTTGGGTTGGGCCTGGCAGGCCAGCTTGAGGTCATCCGAGCGGTGTTGGTATGCTGGGGCAGCCTGTGACAAAGATGAATACCTTTCCTGACTCGTTTGCCCTAGGCCATGCACACTGCAGTTATTCAAGAAACGACATTTAAGTTCATCAATAAATCGCTCAGCAGTTTGTCTTATAAAATAAACGCAACACATGAGGAATGCACCTCGTGAGAGGTCCGGTGGTTGTCGGTTGGGGTGAGATTTACCTGTGTCCTATTGACCGGTATTTTAGGTCGAGGGGCTGGGCTCTGGGGCCTGAGCCGAATGATACATGTCTGTCTGCCGCGTTAGAAGTTATTATATAAATGGGTCTCTGTGTCTTGTCCCAGTGATGGGGGTCGTCTTTGCACGGGGTCATGATTCTTGGGGTGGTCTAGGGGGGGGTTGTGGAATTTACGAGAGGGTGCTGGTAGATCAGTGGATTTAAACGTGGGTTTATTACCGTGCTGTAAATAACACAGGTGGCGGGCTGTGGCCTTGGGTGCGGTACCGGGGCCTCTGACTCTCTGAAGCGGCTCCAGCTTGGTTGGGGGAGGTGAGGGAGCGCGGCACAGGCCTTAGCTTCTTTATCTGGCAGGCTTGGTAGGGTGGGAGGGAGAATGGCCTTGCATATATTCACAAAGGTTTTTTCCTCGTGCGTTGCTAACTTTTGAATGCAGAACTTTTATAATGTTCCGCCTCATTTTGATGTTATTTAAACACACATATATATTTCAATTTCGTTACACATTTCTTTAATACAGTCGGTCCGAGTACCTTTTCGTTACCTAACATTATATTTACTACATGGTGTGATTATTTTATGTACATTAGACGTTACACGAGGTAGTTCTAGGTTATGGCCTACAGAAATTGATGCTCGCTGCTTTAGGTGATTAGGAAAACATATATGAGTTCAGGTTTCTACATAAAATTGTAAGAACACTTATACAGATAAAGGCTATACATTTGGTCGACATCTTTCTCTGTGGTTATAGCAGCACTAGTCCAGACCTGGGGTGGTATCATGTAACGTTACATCTTTATGGTTTATTCACAGTTTACAGGATCTGTTTAAACAGAGGTAGTTCGTTGATACCAATACTTGAATTATTTTCTACTTTCTTCAGATAGTGATGCTTCAGCTTTTTTTCCCGTCACCCCGGCCTCGCGGACCAGGTCATGCGGGGTGCAATATTACATTGTGAACGATAAAATGTTACAGTGTTAGCATCTCGGGTTAGCTCATACCCGACTTTCTCATGGGAACGCGCTCGCAGCGGATCTACCAGGGCTACTGCGGCGGCGGAGATGCATGAAAGGCCCTCCAAAGGTGGGGGCCTCGTTACAGTGTGCTGAACTCACGCCATGTTTGCTAAACAAGATGGCTTCTAGGCCTAACTGAATTTTGGTATATGCAGGGAACGGATATGTGTGGGCAATGTCGTCAGCGGGTGACCCCTCCTCCACCTGGGCCCGGGTGGCATGAGGGGACGGCCACCGAGTCATGGTCCTCACCTGGGGAGAAGGCTGCAGGTGAGGAGGGCCTCGCGGCCAGTCCTCCCCTACAATAGATAAGCCTCCTTCACCTTTTGTGGTAATAAGGGCTGAGGGCAGGATGTACTCTTACAAAGAGTGTGAATGTATTGACAGTAGCAACCCAATCAGCAATATTCCAACAGTCCAAAATAAAGGAATGTCCAATAACGGTTCTATACTATATATACTTTAAATAAATATACCAATGTGCAATATATCTATACTTGAAAATCATGAACGAAAACCCACCCATGTGGAAAGAACGCATACCATGCAGAATGTAGATTTAACAAGCACTCTGGGCAATGAAGCAGGGATGCAACGCAGGAAATTGCAACATGGACACTTCAAAGGATATATCTAGTTAGAAAAAGGTGCAAATAGGTGGCTTAACCGTCTTTAGGATCGGAATAGCGGACATTGAGGCTGGGCCTCACATAATTACCTGAATCTGTTCTTGTGCAGTTAGATGGTGTCAAACCAGGCTTTGGGATGCTGGCTTTTGTTGATTGAACTAAATTTGGAAGAAGCGAGTCGTGCTGGGGAGTCGGTGCCCAGTTGATTCAGAGCACAGCTCCGCGCCATTTGAAGGCGGCGTTCGAGTGATACAGTTAAGTGAGCCCACGATGGTCAGTCTGCATGTCAAGCCAGTTTGATATGATGGTTACTGCTGGGTCGAGTCGACGAGAGACACAATACTTCCTTCAGATTCGAGTTGAGGTCCATAGTGGTTTGATGCTGTGACTTTGGTGGTTTAAACCTTTTGTTTTCAAAGAGACAGTGGTTCAAAGTCATTCACAGTTGTAAGCTGGTGTTTGAGATGAGCACATGTGGGATGTACTGACCCACTAGGCTCTGCCCTGCAAAATCACTGTGTGCTGGTGGCCCCAGAACCAGCAAAATGGCCGCAAAAAGCCCTATGCGCGCTAAACCTCTGAAAACTGCACAGTGAAACCGGAAAATATGGCTGCCAATCTACTTTGCCTTTGTCATCTGTGGAACAGGAGACCACACTGCTGAAACCTGGCATTGGGCTGTCCACAGATTGAAAATGGAAACTACATGAAAGGCAGTGCTTTATTGCAAGGAAACCCAGAAGTGCTCTGAAATACCTTTTTGCTTGGTTGCTGAAATTACAAAATAATGGTTCCAAACATCAGGAAATATCCAACATCCTTGCTGGGTGTTACCCGTCACCTTATTTAAGGAATCCACATGAGCACGCAATGTTAGGAAATGCAGAATCCATCATAAGAATATCCACATTAAAAAGTGTGCTTGTCTGTGAAAATCTGTCAAATATGGGCGCAGTACCACCGGCCGCCTGTATGACAGCTATCATTTAATTGTATTAGAAGCTTAAACTTGTGCAGTTAAAATCAAATGGTTGGAATTAAGTGACTCGCTATCAAAAGTAATATAGGTTGCAACTATTTCATCTCTATGTTTAAAAAGACTGGAATTAGAGTTCTATTTGCCTGTTTTGAAAATGTAAGTTTATTTTCATCAAAGAAAAGCTTAACATGGTGGATTTTTAAAGTCAGCCTGATGCAAGCCAAAGAACTACAAAGCAAATTCCACAGCTGGCCCCAACAAAAGGCACCTCCCTTCTGCTCTCTGGCCCAGGAACCCACATTCAGGTGTTAATGAAGAGGGGAGGGGATTTGGGCTGCTGCTCCGGGGAGAGACAAAGGACTTCCTTGATTGAAAAGATATGCAGATGCAAGTGCCAGAGGAAAGAGGCGGGGATTGATCTTGAGCCACCAGAAACTTTGGGGGCAGGAACAGACAGTTTTGTTTGTTCTCAAAGCACAGAAAAGTATATTTTCGAAAAGGACTGACAAAGGACTGTGCGAATTCGTAAACATTGTAAAATTACAGTATTGTTAATGTGAAATATTTGGTCACGTTTTAAAAGTACTCAGACCTCTGTGCTATGTTAGGGACATGACTGCAGAAATTGTGGTTTTGTAGCAATTGTATTGATGCAAGAAATTTGAAACTTCATATGATTATGCCCAGATATCATGTGCACATATGCGTAAAATTGTGGACAAGTCTGACATTGGGTACCAGACCAAAAGTGCAGAAAATTGCCAAATCTAGACCCAAGCTCTCACCGCCACAGGGTTTGGATGAATACTTGCTCCACAAAATATGTGATATAAATACGCTATTGCTATCATGTTTGTAAAGTTGTAAATATGTTTTATATGAAAAGTGGATTTCATGTGCAAAAACAGAGGGGAGGTTTTCCCTGGATCATAAAACACATCGGGCCTCATTACGACCCAGGCGCTAATGGGTTAACGGCGCCATAAAAGGCTGCGGCGCCGTTAACTTATTAGCGCCTAATTATGACGTCCCTTTGCGGGACCTGACCTTAACGGCTGGTTTTACCCGCCGTTAAAGTAGGGACCCGCAAAGGGAACTTGGTGCTAAGTACAGAGCCGCAATTTGCGTCACCGTACTTAGCGCCTTCCCCATTCCCATTGAGCCCTATGGGGCAAAAATGGGAATGGGGAAGGGCCATGGCGGCATGGGGAATTACCGCCCACCAACCGCGGAATGGGGTGTTAATTCTCCATTCTGCCATGGTGGACACCGGCATGGACCATGGTGCTAATAGCACCATGTTCCTCTGCCTGGGTCGTAATGAGGCCCATCGTCATGATGACACTCTCTTTTCTTCTCAAATCAAGTCAAGGGAGAGGAAAGACCCTAACCAATAGAATACCTAGGGGTGTGCCTAGTATAATTCAGCATACCCATCCCTTTAGGAAATGAATAAATAGAGACAGCTTAGCACCTAGAAACACACACATTAACCCACCAACCGATTGTTGCTGGCAGAGCACTTTGAAAGAGAAATCCATATTCCAGGCTCCAGACTCCAGAACTTTAGGCCCATTTCCAAAGCTGAACCATTCTCAGCTTTGCCTTTAAAAATCCAGAAACCAGATTTGACTCCAGCACCTCTAAGGGGAACAAAAGAACAGCCTGGCTGTGCTGTGCTGCTTTCTCGCTAAGAATTCTTGCCAAAGATCCAACCCAGTAGAACCGTGCTGTGACCAGATAGCTGCGAACCAGAACCCGTTAAATCCAGTCCAGTCCCACTGTGCGGTGTCCAAAGTGCCTTGCTGATTGTAGAACCAGAGCGCCTTGAGCCCAGTCTGGTGTGCTAGCAGAATTCCTGTCCAGAAAGTATCCCTGACCAGATCCCTGACGGGTCCATTCCAAAAATTGGTAGTGAGTATCCATAGCATAGGATTGTCACTAGCAGATGTATTGTCCATAAGTCATCCTATCCAAACCCATTCTATTACATCCAGAACTGTATTGCTAAAATTCTCTTGTCTTGCCTGAACTCTTTCTCTTACCCTATAGTCCTCTGTAATAGTAGTGTTAAAATCATCTTTGCGCTGATATTGTTACGCTCACCTGGTATCCACAGGGACGCCACCCAGCCGGGTTACTCGCTGGTATGCTTCTCAGCTTTGCCCTGATGTGGTCTGCGGGGAAGGTTCTGCCTTGTGGTAGAATGTGGTAGAATTAGACATGCTCTCCATCCTGCCTTCTTTGCAGGGGCGCACTGTCTTTCATGGGCGAGTGCGGTCCAGTTACTTCACTGACGCCGGCCCGTTTGATATTGTTCAGGTAGGTCTTATTGCTGTTCTTTAGTTTTGTTGCTATCCTGCATGCCTTTCTTTGTTTAAAATGTCTCTTTTTTCTCCCTTAGGTATGCGGAGCTTCAGCGCGGCGAACTGGCTTGGTTGAGCCCCGCTGGTAAATGATGGCGCATTAAGAGCGCTATGATGCGGTAAGTAAGCGCTATGCGCTGCGCTGCAAAGTCTTGACTTTGCTAACCTGTGTTTTCCTTCCTTGTAGGTCGCAGTGTTCTTCAGCGCGAGTGGAATGTCCGGAGTGGTGCCAGCCGAGAGGCCAGCCAGGTAAGCCTTTTGAGCAGTTCGTAATTTGCAAATGTCTCTACTGCTTTCTTTAATGTTGCCTCTATCTTCCTCTTTCAGGTCGTTCTGTGCGGGAGACATGCAGATTCGAGGAAGCTGTTCCCAGTATCTGCGAGTGTTTAAAGATGAAGACTGCAGGTAAGATGCTGCTGCTAATGATGTTCCTTGTGTCTCCTTGCAGGTTCTGCTTCTCCGAGGTTCGAGGGAATAGCTGGACACAGTGAGCGTCACGTTGCAAGCTGCAAGGTAACGCAAAGCGTGTTGTCTTGCTCGGGTGTGGTTTAAATAGCCCCAATAAAATAGTCCAGGTAAAGTAGTCCGTAGGCTACCACACCCAAAACACTAGACCACATAGCTTGGTTCTTAGGAACCAAGCTTTGTGGATGCCTCCATGTTGGCTGACAATACAATAAAGTAGTTCCCAAGCACATTGTTTTTCATGGTGTATGAGCCTGGTGCCATAGGCCCCAGGACTGGCCCCATGAGGACTTTTGAAGAGGATGCCAGGCTCTAGAGGCCCGAGTCCTGACTCCACCTGGCCAATGGGTTTGCCAGAGGGGTTTTTGGGCAAGGGTCGTGACAGATATATTTTCGGAAGAAAGGTGAGCGTCTCGGCAGGCCAAACCAACCAGTGATTTCCTGGGCTGGTGGCTGCGTTGTCGTGTAGTTTGCATCTTCATAATCTCCCCTAGTGTAAAGAAACCTTGTTTATTAATTTTAAAAAGCGCATTCTTGTTTTGCTATTTTGACTCTTTCTAAAAAAACGACCTCCACAAAAACCTTCATAACTTCTTCACCGTGTATGCTAGAAATGTAAGTGTCTAATTGAAGCTAACATCCTCAGCTTTCCAACGAACCCAAAACCGCATCCCAACTCCTTATAGTTATTTTGCAATCATGCTTACCACACGCAGAAACATTTGCCGCAAATTTTTCATTTGGCTCAAATCTATCACGTCTGAAATAGCTGTTCATTGCATCCGACATCAGAATTAAGTTTTCAAACTGCTATTTACTCAATAATCATTGCTAGTGTTTGTCTGGTATCATACAAAGCGGCTCCCACTAGTATTGAAACCATTCTAGTGAATTAAATCCATTTTCAGTGTTTTTACCATTCCATTCAAAGCCAAATTCATAACCACTTTTGACAAGTTTGCAATAATTCCTGTTTTTCTTTGTGTTTGCTGGGGGGAAATTGGGATTGATCCTATTTTGTTGAATTCTGTATTCCTGAAACCTGTTTTCTCCCCTTCCATCTCTTTATATTGCATATTGGGGGGATTGAGTAGTGTGCAGGGGGAAAGAGTGATCACATTGCCTTTTGATTGAACCCACACAAAAGTATTATTCTTTGCCGCATTATTTTTCCTATAATTACTCTGTGTGCTTAAAGAGATTTAGCGTGACATCACACCATTGGTGATCATTGTATAACCATTAAAGTAGTGTGTTATACATATTGTGAAATACATAAACTAAATATTTTTAACTTTGCAAAACAGCCTGCTTCCTGGTTCAGTGTGACCGGGGGGGAAGGGTTCAAAGAGATGGGCGTGATATAAGGGTACATCATTCAGAAATAAAAGAACTTATAGACATAAAAAATAATTAAGGGTTTCAGCTGTGCATCACACGCTAGGTATTGACTTAGGTGGAGTGCCGGGTTGAAATCACTTACACACATGACATGCTGTGTTGACACAATGCTGCAATGAGTTGGCTGGATGGGTGCAAAACAATGGTTCAAACAAGTTTGAAGAGGTGCCAAAGGCAGTACCGCTGGTGGTGATGGTTGAAAGGCATTTGAATGCAGTCAACTCATTTGGGTTAACGGTTCAAAGCTGTAGAATGCAGGCTTTCAGCTGTTTGGTTTATTCTGGTGATGAGAGTCGCAATCCTTGGGCACTGGACATGATTGGTCCTTTTCTTCTTCACATCTGGGGGAGGCTGGATGGCGACTTCTGGAGTCCTTCACCTCCACACAGGAGCCTAGGTATCGGTGAGTGCAGGCCTTGACCCAAAAGCAGGTCACCACCAATTTTACCTGGGTATAGTTACGGGTCAGAATTTGTCTCTGCTTTGTAACACCTATCTTCCCATCTGGCAGAGGGCTTTAGGAAGGACAGCTCTCCTAACAGGGTCTGAACAAATGCTTCAGTCCTTAAAAGTTCTATATTAATCAAGAAAGCATTGGGTGACCCCTTTCTTACAAAGGCAAAAGGCCACAAAAGATTGGATAACATCAAGCCTACTTTAAAGGGTTCAATCCCAGTTAAGGTAATAAGTGACATTTGCCTTATTGCATCATACCCAATGTGCTTTGCTCTGCAGGACGTATGGGAGACAGGAAGGAAAGGGAAGTCCACAGAAAACTAGGCTAGAGGAACCCAGGGTTGCTCTATCTTGGCTTGAAAAGGCACAGGCCTCATGGCTACAGATCCACACACTCCACAAAATCAAACCCTTAATTCCCCCCAAATGAATTCCATACAGGGGTCCAAGCCCTCATTATCTCACACATCGATGGGCAAATGCCCACCTTTCTGGGCTTATAGCTGCACCCCCGGCCCTACTCAAAGCAGCACACCACACTGCAGCTCGCTTCATTACAGGTGCCCCAAAATTCAACCGAACCTCCCAACACTGCACAAGCATCACTGGCTCCCCCATAAAAACTGCATGTATCACCAACAAAGTAGTCTCAAACGGAACAGCAACTTAATGGCAGCTAAACTGCACAACTCTAGAGGCTCTTGCATCTCATGTAGTGAAACTATCAAAAGGTTGTAGTCAAAGCTAGCCTGCACAGAAAGGGCTCGCAAGCAGTCCTTCTCCTGCCACGTCCCAACCATCTGCAACTCAATCCTGGTAAAGTCTCCAAATGCCCCTAACATCATCCAGTTCCAAAAAACGTGTCTCTTTCAACAATACATGCCAGAGGAATCAAATTCCATCTCTCCCACCACCAACAGTACTGTGTAACTGTGTAATATGCCACGCCCAATTCTGGCACAATCATGTTTTGAAATGCTCCACTGCTTTTGAGCTAAGTTCACGATATAAGCAATAAAATAAATAACATAAAATAAACCCTTCTTCTAGACCTTCTGCTATATGTAGGTTTCCGAACTCCATCTCCTTAGTAAGGCTGCAGCTTCAAATGCCTTTTGATCTGCAACAACCTAGTGTGAGGCTGGCCATTTTGTTGTAAGTGTGCTACTTTGAAACATGTTTACCAGGTGTCATCCTGCTGGAAGTTGACTGGTCTGTAGTTGTGTTCCACAAACTCCCAAGGGATCAAAGGCACAGCCTTACTGCAAATTGTTCTGCTGGTTGAGCAGAGACTGGAAGTCTAGCTAGAATCCACATAGCCTGTCTTGGGCTCACAGTGTTGACATGCATCTGATGCAAATCATATGTGGCTTTAAATATTGTGTAAACAATCAGTCACCATACCAAAACTCAGGCATAGCTTATTATTAGCAATTACACTGCCACCAAACCAACATTTTATCATAAGTATTATGGTTTTGGATCAGGGCACTTCTGACCTTGGAACCTGCTCTGTGCCACGGAAGAGCAGGAGGTGCAGATCAAAGAGACCGATGCAGCAGGGCACAGTTGTACAATAATCTTTTGGCATGGGGCTTTCAGAAAGGGGTATCAGTTTAGCAAATCACCCTTTCTGAGATGGATTACTTGGATATTTTTATTATTAAGAAAAAAACAATAAAAAGGCAAAGGCTTTTGCACCCTTTCCAGATGGCAATCCTTCAAAAGATCTACCCATTTCCGAGGTATTGCCTGTAAACCAACTAGCCAATGTTGCTTCCTTAGAGCGCCATTTGCCACCCACTCAGTCCTCCAGGACACAACCTCAAGCTTGCGCGTCTACCTTTTGACCCATAATGCTGTTGTGTCATGAAATGATTAGTATAACATGACTTTCCTTGATGTCCTTGTCATTTGATATTTGAATCTCTCTTAAGAACTTTGTGTTCTAAAGAATGTGTCACTGTTTTATTTAGTTTTTCCCTAAGAGGGTCATTACAACTTTGTCAGTTATACTAAAACATGCATTATGTGTAAATATAGGAAATTACTCCGAAACTAGTTTACCATTACCGCCACTTGGTACCACACGATTGAATGTGGGGTAAAGGTTGTGTTAGCCCCCATTTTGGGAGTACACAGGACTCTATTGGGATTTTGTCAAATTTAACATGTTGGTTGATTTCACCATGATACATCCAATGATTTTTGGTATGGAAGTGGAAGATTCACCTCCAGCAACTTGCTGGAAATCAATTCTACACTTAGAGGCCAACCCTTTAATTCGGCGGTACAGTAAATGTGGTTATAATTTCATTACCACCAAAAAAAAGGCAGCAACTGAAGTACTGCACTTTTTTACTTCATCACCAAACTGACGCCTCATTACGAGTCAGGCGTTAAGGGGTTTACGGCGCCGTAAACGGCACCGACCCTTAACGCCTGATTACAAGGTCCCTTAGCGCCATGGTGAGTTTAACGCCTGCTTTTTGCAGGCGTTAAAATCCATGGCGCTAAGGGACCTTGGAGATAATTACGGCACCGTAATTTATGGTGGCGTAATTATCTCCTTCCCCACTCCCATTATGCCCTATGGGGCAAATATGGGAATGGGGAAGGGTAAATCCGCCAACCACCATGGCATAAACGTAGTTTACGCCATGGCGGTAAAGGTACGACCCAGGCGGTAACTTACCGCCTGGGTCGCATGTATCTTTTATCTTACTACCAAATTCTTTGTTGTTCATTAATGGAACTCTTAATTTCCGCTCTTGTGTTTAGGGAATTTCCTCCATATAAAATGGTAAATGGATTACATATGGAGGCTTTCCGCAAGCAGTAATACTGGATGCTCCCAATAGATTCCTACACACGACTAAATGGGGAATAACATAATGGACCCCAGGATGCTTTTTCTGACTTCTGGATAAAACTTTACTAATAAATACAATTCCAAGCATACTCTTCCATATATTTTCACCACCCCACCAACTGTCCCATGAAATTAGATATGAAGATAACTCCTTGACATTCACTTATCATCCCCTTTATCATTGCCATTATTGACAGTGCTGAATGTCAGATGAAGTTCCAGCAAGTCACTATTTTGAAGGAAAGCGTAACTATCAGAATTTAAGTGCTACATTAACTCACTTTCCACCGGTATTGAAACATTTGCTCAACACTTGCATTAACAGACAATAAATGATGTGCTATTCCATTATTATAGTAACATAACATACATGCTAAATAGGTATTGTTAGAAAGAATTCTCATAAATGTGCTAATTCCCTTCACCTTAGAGACCCCCAGCAACTTTGCTGGATTTTGAGGACTTGATATTTTTACCTGGTGAGGGTGTGACCCTGGGTGTGACCCTTTTTCCCACTCTCTCATGTATTTTGAATGTGTTTTACTCTTGTGTTTTCTTTGGTTATGGAGTTTTAGGCAACTCCATAGGCATCCTCTTTTCATATGTGTCACACAGCACCCTCAGTGCAGTGGCACAGGGAAATCTTTTCAGGCTTTCCCAAGATTTAAATACCTTCTATGGGATAAACTACTGTTTCCCAGAGTAAGTAAAGTGAAATTGACTTTACTAGTCTTTTCAAATTCCTAGACCCAGCACACCCTATCTTACTATAGAGTGCTGGAGTGGTATTTAGAAACTCATGTAGCAGTCAAATGCTACCCTTTCCTCTCGAAATAGCTGGTGGCAGTGGTTTTACAAGGAACTATAATGATTTTTCCCGACCGTGAACACTGGTAGCGTTAAATTGCAGGAGCCATGCTTTTAAAGATGGCATCTGAGCCCCCTTTGTTTAAACACGTCCCGGTCTTCTTTTTTCGGCATTTTCTTTTGGAAAGGTCCCTCTAGAGTTTGTTGCTGCGCGCCAAACCAGGTTTGGTCCCTTTGTTCCTTCGCCTTTGGCGGGCTTCAGGACTGAAGACATCCTCTGGTGCCCGGGTGTCTGGGTGGACAGAAAGTGAGGGAGGTGCCCGAAACTCCCTGTACTCAGTCTCCTAGGAGACCCAAATGCACTGCTGGGTGAGTTACAGCTAGGCTGGAATGAATGGGAGAGAACTGAATAAAAGACGACTCTCTTGGCTTGGAAGGCAGAGTCGACCACTGGAACGAAAGAACCGAAGACCAGCTTGAAGGGGACGACTACTGCAACTCCTGGACCATTGATTTGCCCGGTGAAACCCTGCTGCAGTTCCGAATTGCTAAGTTCATCTCGACAGAGAAGCCCTGCAAGGACAACTTCTCCCCTTTGAGTTGGTGGGACCAATCACCTCGACACTAAGCCACCTGGATACCATTCTCAAGCTGGTTGTATTTTCCTCAGAGTGCTGCAGGAACCTGAATAACCAGGGAGAGGGACACCAGTTTCCGTGCTTGACTACAGCTACCGGAATTGAAGATTTGCCAGTTGCCAGCTTTTGACCATCCCAGTGCAGTGTAGGAGTCCCCCGACGTCTTCCCTCTTGTACCCATGACTGAGGTTCAGGAACAGCGAGATCTGCAGGAGCAGAAGTCTTCAGCTGCATCTTTTTCTTCATTGAAAAGGTACTGTGAAACAAGACTGAGAGTACTTACCTCTCGCGGTGAAAGTGCTTGAAAGTTTCCCAACTTGCAGGCCTAATCATCTTGTGACCCAACATATGATACTTTCTTTTACAAACTCCTTCTGAGAACTGGCAAAGACCTTTCCGTTTAACTACCAGAACAGCTTTATCCTATACAAGACTTTAACCCATTGACTTTAGCCTAACCTATTACATTGAATTAACTCCTCTGGTGAACTCAAAGTATTTGCACTGTGTAAGAATAACTGTAATATTTTTTTATTAACCTATGACATTTTGCCCCTCCTTCACAGTAGTTTAAATGCCTCAGAAACATACAGTGTAAAGTACAAAAGTATATTTGTGTGTAATAAAGATTGCCTCCTTCTAGTGAATGTTTTATAACTGACTGTGAAATAAATTAATAAGTGTTTGTCACCAGGATCGGTGATATCCTCGCCAGAGAACGTAGAATCTGATTCACCACCCTCCCCTAACTCCTCCCCTTCGTCTCTTCTTTCTGTACCCTTCTTTCCTTTACTTCTTGGTCGCTCCTTTTTTTTATGTAGGTAGGGGCGCCCACGGAAGGAAGCCACCGTGTCACCCAAAAAGGGTTTCCGGTGCCACCTCCCGGGAATGCCGGGAAGGGGAAAAAGCCAAAAGGCACAAAAAACCCCTAAGCGACCTGTGTGACTCTCCTAAGGAATGAGCTGGTATGCTGGGAGAATGTAGTCGGCTGAAGCTGAACTCCGTGGTAGAAAGGATGAGGCTCCGGAGGAAAATAGACAGTAAGTAGTACGGAATCTCACAAGGAGAACCAAGTCCATAGGTGAAGCACAAATGAATAGGCAGTCCTTAAACAGGCCGGGAACTGGTACACGGGAGATCACAGAGGAAGGTATCAGAATCAGAAGAATCAGCAATCCAAGAAAACAGGCCTAGGTCTGGTACACAAGGAGGCAGGCAGAAGGAGAAAAAAAAACAGGAAGGGGAAAATAAAGGAGGAAGGACGGAAGCAGAGAAGGGACGGGAGAAGGAGGGTGGCGAGGAGAGAGGAAGGGAAAATAGTAGAAGGAAAAAAGGGGCAGCAGGCAAGACAAGGGGAAGAGGACAAGGACCCGATAGAGATCGGGTACTACAGCAGCGAGTGCGAGTGAGGGAAGAGCAGGCAAAAAGGCGGACAGCACTAACAGAGGAAACCGGAAGCGTTGCAACGCGTACACAACCCAGAAGGAGCTGTATTTATACTCCGGGCCGCGTAAGCGCGCATACGCACGGGCGGAGCTGCAGGTGGGTGTGACAGACTATCAGCGTGCACGGCAGGATAATGTCCGCGCCGCCAGCGGTTCCACAGGCGCCAAGTGCCGCGCAGCATGACAGTATGCCCCCTCCCAAGGGACCCTCCCCCTGGTTTGCCTGGATGGTAAAAGTGGAACTTGCGCAACAGTGTAGGGGCAGAAATATGGGAGATAGGTTCCTAGGAATTCTCAGAGGAGGGGAAGCCCTTCCATCGTACAAGGTATTCTAGTTTGCCTCTACGATACCTGGAGTCGCATATTTGAGCTACCTCGTATTCTTCCGGAGTGGAATCCTGAGGAATAGTAACTCTCTCAGCTTGACGCCTCCAGGTATCAACATGAAAGGGCTTAAGCTGAGACACATGGAAGACAGGATGAACTCTGTTCAGGCTGGCAGGGAGTTTAAGACGGAAAGCCACAGAGTTGATCCTTTGTACAATCTTATAAGGCCCTAAAAACTTCGGGGATAGCTTGGATGGATGGGCCCAACGAGGTAAGTATCTCGTAGAAAGCATTACTCTGGAACCAACCTCCCAACCTGGTACGGGTTGACGATGTCTGTTGGCTTGGGACCTATAGCGTTCCTGCGCTGCCTGAAGGCTTTCCCTAGCCTTCTTGTGTATCTCTCTAAGGCGGGTGAGTGAGGAATCTACAGATGGTACATTAGTAGAAAGACAGGAGACAGGAAGAATAGACCGGGGATGGTAGCCATAATTACAGAAAAATGGACTAACCCCTAGAGCTGAGTGCACGGAATTGTTGTAGGAGAATTCGGCCAGAGCCAATAACGAGTGCCAGTTGTCTTGTTGGGAATTAGTAAAACACCTTAAGTATTGTTCTAGAGTTCCATTTAGCCGTTCAGTTTGTCCATTAGACTGGGGGTGAAACCCCGACGTGAGAGCTCTTTCAATCCCCAGCCGCTCACAGAGAGCCTTCCAAAAGTGAGAGGTGTACTAACTTCCCCTGTCAGAGATGATCTTAGAGGGCATACCGTGCAGTCTAAAGTTATCTTGGAGAAATACTTCGGCCATGTTGGCTGCAGTGGGAACTCCGGGCAAAGGGGAAAAGTGAGCCATTTTAGTAAATGAATCAACCACCACCATTATACATGTGCACCCCTGTGAGATGGGGAGATCCACAATGAAATCAGTAGAGATTGAGCTCCAGGGGCCGTCAGGCACAGCACATGGTTCGAGTAATCCAATAGGTCGTTGACGAGGGGATTTACTTCGGAGGCAGATGATACAGGATTGAACATAACAATCCACGTCCTCCCTCATTCTAGGCCAGTAGAAGTGACGACAAAGGAATTCCAGGGTGCCTGTACCGCCCCGATGACCAGCAAGTTTTGTGTCGTGACACCAGTTCAAGGCCATCTTGCGAAAGGCAGGCGTGGGTAGTTAGAGTCTACCCTTGACCAGATAAAGACCATCTCTAATTTCGTACGCCAAGCCTTTGGGATGTCTCTCTACTTCAAAGCGCCCTCCCGATTCATCTTTTACCTGACTGAGGAACGTCGAAACCATTCCGATACTTCTGGATCGGGGAAACATGTGTTCACGAGGAGACTCGGAATCAGGTAGGTAATCACAACGCCGTGAAAGGGAGTCAGCCAACACAATTATCTTTCCTGGGATATAAGTGATGTGAAAATCGAATTGGGCGAAGAAGTGAGCCCATCGGGCCTGTCGGGTGTTGTAGCACTCAAATTGCCTCAGGACTTGCAGGTTCTTGTGATCAGTCCGGATTGTAAATGGATACCTGCCTCCCTGAAGGAGATGCCGCCATTCCACACAAGCCGATTTCATTGCTAGTAATTCTCGTTCAATGACAGAGTAGTTTCTTTGACTGGCGTTAAGTGTCTTCGAGAAGTAGGCGACAGGATGCTCTACTCCCCGAACCTCTTGGAGAAGGACAGCTCCTATGGCAGCAGCAGAGGCGTCGGTCTCCAGGATGAAGGGCAGCTCCTGGTCAGGCTGTAGTAGTATGGGTGCAGCACAAAAGGCGTTCTTAAGATCCCCAAAGCTATCCTCGGCCTCAGCCGACCATCTGAACGGCTCAGAAGATTTCTTGAGGAGAGTAGTGATGGGCAGGATCTTCTGGGAGAAATTGGGAATGAACCTACGATAGAAGTTCGCCAGACCCAGGAATCTTTGAATTTCTTTCACTGAAGAGGGTGAAGGCCATTCTAGGATGGATGACACCTTATGGGGGTCCATTGAGATACCCTGACTGGACAAGATATAACCCAGATAAGGTATGGATGAAGCGGAGAACACACATTTAGCAAGTTTGACTGATAAGTGATTGTTCTTAAGCCTATGGAAAACTTCCTTGACATGTTCCTCGTGTTCTTTGGCATTGTTGGAAAATACTAGAATATCGTCAAGATACACTAGAGTTGTTTGGCACAACAAATCAGAGAACAGTCTGTCCATAAACCGTTGAAAAACAGAAAGGGCATTAACCAACCCAAATGGCATGACCTGATACTCAAAGAGCCTGAACGGAGTCTGGAAGGCAGTCTTCCATTCATCTCCTTTCTGTACTCGGAGAAGGTGGTAGGCGTTCCTTAAATCAAGCTTGGTAAACATTGTTGCACCGTGGACGGCTTGTAAGATCTCAGTTATCAAAGGCATCGGATAACGATCCTTTACAGTGACTTTATTTAAGCCTCGATAATCAATGCAAGGTCTTAGGTCCTTCGAATCTTTTTTGGAAACGAAAAACAAGGAAGCTCCAGCAGGAGACTTTGAAGGTCGGATCTGCCCATTAGCCATGTTACCGTCCAGATAACCTCTGAGAAATTGCTTTTCCTCCAGTGACAGAGGAAACATTCTGCCGAATGGTACTATAGCTCCCGGAGTTAGTTCGATGCAACAGTCCTCAGGCCGGTGTGGAGGTAGTTCAATAGGTATCTTTTCTGTCACAACCTCTGAGAACTCCCTTAGGTAATGGGGCAAGCAATGGACAGACTTGGTCTCACAACTATTAGATGTCTTGAAAGTTTCGAATCTTGGCTCGGGTAAACACTCAGCTCTACAGAATGAAGATTGAAAATTCAATAGATTTTTAGACCAGTCAATGCTGGGGTTGTGCTTGCGTAGCCAGCAGATTCCCAGAATGATGGGGAAGTGCGCAGCTCTGATGATGTCAAATATAATTCTTTTTGTGTGCTGTTGTATTGACAAGGTGAGTTCCTCGGTGGTGTGGGTGATCATGCCTGAGCTCAAGGGCTCACCATCCACTCCTTCAACCTTCTGGTCTTCCTGTTTGGCAATTCTTTTAAGACCTTTTGTTTGGCCCAGTGAGTGTCGATGAAGTTGCCGGCAGCACCACAATCCAGTAGAGCTAATGTGGTCACTTCTGTAGATTCTAGTTTGAGGGTAACAGTGAGCACCATAAGACGAGAGTCTTCAGGGATTTCGGGAGATGACACAGATAGAGAAGCGTAAGGACTTGGACCAGCCCCTCGGTAGTGAGTCCCAACACTTACCGAGGGCGAGCGTTTCCCGGCCTTCTGGGTGGAACCTCCGGACAGTCTCGTAACATATGAGTAGAAGCTCTGCAATACATGCACAGGCAGCCGTCCCTGCGCCGTTTGCGTTCCTCAGGGGTGAGCGGAGCACGCGCTGTCCCAATTTGCATGGGCTCCTCTTTGGAGGAGCGTGAGAAGGGTACAGAAGGAGACGGGTGTGTTTCCAGGAGAGGGGGAGCATTTGTCTTGATCTTTCTTCTTTCCATCCGTCGTTCGGTCAGGCGGAAATCTATCCTGAGGGTAGCCGTAAGAAGTTCCGCAAAGGATACAGGTCTTTCTATCCTGGCTAGTTCATCCTTTAAGTCTTCTCTCAGACCCCGCCGAAAGATTGCATATTGAGCCTGCTCCTACCACCCAGCTTCAGCTGCCACCTGTTTGAATGTTGTAATGTAGGTTAGCAGATCCGAATTCCCTTGACGGATGTCCAGCAGATCTTCTGAAGCCAAGTAGGTGCTTTTGGTACGTAGAAAGGTTTGTTGCATCAAACCCTTGAAAGCATCATAATCCTGTAAGACTGGATCCGGCAGGTTCACCAACGGAGTGGCCCATGCCAGGGCATTACCTGACATGTGTGTTATCATAAACCCCACCTTGGCATGGTCCGAGGAAAAGGTCTGAGGGCGGAATGAGAAGTGTAAATGGCACGCATCCAAAAACTCTTTTACTTCTTTTGGAGTGCCATCAAACTTGCCCGACACAAGGGGGAGCGGTGGAAGATCGGTGGAAGGTCATTCTCTCTCCGTTATCCGTTGTTGTAGGGTGGCATTGGCAGCCTTGAGATTCTGCATTTCCACATTTAAGCTCTGGACTGCTGCTACAAGTTCCTGTGCTTGCTGTGGCGTAGCCATTTCAACTTCAATATGGCGTTGCAAACTGTCACCAGGATCGGTGATATCCTCGCCAGAGAACATAGAAGCCGATTCACCACCCTCCCCTGACTCCTCACCTTCGTCTCTTCTTTCTGTACCCTTCTCTCCTTTACTTCTTGGTCGCTCCTTTTTTTTATGTAGGTAGGGGCGCCCACGGAAGGAAGCCACCGTGTCACCCAAAAAGGGTTTCCGGTGCCTCCTCCCGGGAACGCCGGGAAGGGGAAAAAGCCAAAAGGCACAAAAAACCCCTACGCGACCTGCGTGACTCTCCTAAGGAATGAGCTGGTTTGCTGGGAGAATGCAATCGGCTGAAGCTGAACTCCGTGGTAGAAAGGATGAGGCTCCGGAGGAAAGTAGACAGTAAGTAGTACAGAATCTCACAAGGAGAACCAAGTCCATAGGTGAAGCACAAATGAATAGGCAGTCCTTAAACAGGCCGGGAACTGGTACACGGGAGATCACAGAGGAAGGTATCCGAATCAGAAGAATCAGCAATCCAAGAAAACAGGCCTAGGTCTGGTACACAAGGAGGCAGGCAGAAGGAGAAAAAAAAACAGGAAGGGGAAAATAAAGGAGGAAGGAAGCAGAGAAGGGACGGGAGAAGGAGGGTGGCGAGGAGAGAGGAAGGGAAAATAGTAGAAGGAAAAAAGGGGCAGCAGGCAAGACAAGGGGAAGAGGACAAGGCCCCGATAGATATCGGGTACTACAGCAGCGAATGCGAGCGAGGGAAGAGCAGGCAAAAAGGCAGACAGCACTAACGGAGGAAACCGGAAGCGTTGCACCGCGTACACAACCCGGAAGGAGCTGTATTTATACTCCGGGCCGCGTAAGCGCGCATACGCACGGGCGGAGCTGCAGGTGGGCGTGACAGACTACCAGCGTGCACGGCAGGATAATGTCCGCGCCGCCAGCGGTTCCACAGGAGCCAAGTACCGCGCAGCATGACAGTGTTTTACCAAGAAACCTTGAGTGTAAGAGTTTATTTGAATACTTGTGATTGTAGACCTCTGTGTAACATCATTACAGCTCACATTCCCCTCTTGAGATAAGCATGGCTGCTCAGCAACGCTACCAAAACTGTGTAGTACAGACTTATACCAAAGGTTGGTTTGCTTACACCTGTAGTCCTAGTTGTGTGTAGTGGTCCCAAAGAGTACTGCATACAAACTCTGCCTAACAGGTATCTCAATGTAGACACGTCCCAACATGTAGGACAGGATTATCCTACCCAAACCAACACAACACGTACCAGACAAGAGAAATGGAAAATGCACTCTAGAATGTATGTAAGTAAACTAGCACATACACTGATTCACACAATCTGACGAAGCCCGCCAGGGTGAAACGCGTAGTTGCCACTTTGTCCGTCCATCCTTGTCCACCCATGTTCAATAAAGGACTTTGAATGGAGTTTCCAGGAGTGGGTGTTCATTATCAAACTAACGTAAGGAGTGTTGCTGTCCTTCGACTGTCTGCAGTCATGCTTTTTATATATATATATATATATATGCACATTTTGAATGACAACATCATCTGTAAAGGATATGTTTAATTTCAATGCATAAGGGCCTTATTAAGAATATGTTAAATGACCACCCTGCACATGGGTGGAAGCCATTCAGGTTGCTCCAAACATGGGCTGCACTAACGCTCCAAGAACATTTCACAGCAAGTTGTGCACTGCTTTTAACTGCCCTCATCTCTGACTATGCAGTTCACCCACTCACTAAGCATTCATCCATGTTGTGTCTGCCTAGCCACTACCACAGAGACAGCCATGTAAATGAAAGAGGGCCTCTGTAAGAAGGCCCACCGTCCGTTTCCATGGAGGCCATCTTTAGCCCCAATGTCCATTTCCATGGTGGCCATCTTTAGCAAGTTTTTTTGTCTCAAGCCGCAGCTCATTATGTCAGACAGAAAAATCGCTGTCAGCAGTCCAGCTAGCAAACGTGGGATCCTAATGACAATAATCACCAATTCCACAGGCTGCACTAGGTGGCAACCTTCATGGACTCTCATTACAATCCTTCAGAGTACTCGGACCCCTAACCATTTCCACCTAGTACAACTCATGTAACGGGTGAGTACTGCCTCATTAATAAGTATAAATGTTACTGTATGGGCTAATTAAGAGATATGACCCTGATATATGGTTGTGTTCTGCCTATTTTCTGTCTAAGGGAAATCCTTCTTTGAGAAATATGGCCCATGGGGACGTATTAAAATGTGCCATAAATCAATTGCCACATTTTGAAAGGCAAACACTTAATGACGATATTCGTGTGTTGCCCTCTTACATCTTATGCTCATTGAAGTGTACATCAACATGTCTTTGTCACGGGCACATTCTGAAAAATGTGCTTCGAAGGAAACGTTGGCTGACTGTCAACTGTTCACTTTTGGTAAATCTTTGATGGAAAAACAATAACTTCACTAATGACCCTGTACACACTAAAGTCTAATTTATGAACAGACAACATCTAGCCACTTTTAGCTACTGAGTAATCAAAAAGGACGCAATGCCCCGCGTCATGTGTCCTATTTTTATCCATGTCTAACTTTGACTGTTCTCTCCCACGCTAAATATAGCTTCATTTCTAAACCCCTAGGGTGACTTTCCTTTATTAGTGCCAAAACACTAAAATTAGGTTGACTTTAAACTAACAACACCCAAAACCTGCTCTAAATGGTTTAATTGGTTACCTAGCTACTGACGTAAGGAGCAAGTTGTGTCACTGTTATGTACAGGGCACAAGACCAAAAACATTAGTTCCTTCTAATGCTTAGTCAGTATTTCATGCATCACGTGGTTGGAACAGAAGCAATGCCCCCTGAATCACTTTTGTAAATGCTAAACCTTAAACTCAGCCAAATTACCACCAAATCTGTTTACTGTAACTGCCATTCAGTCCCGTAAATTACCACAGTATTACGAGAGTTGGCATGGTGGTGTTAGTCCCCAATTTTTAAGTCTATAGGATTTTAAGGGGATTTAACAGGAGCAGTAAATCTGCATGGTAAATCCGATGACTTTTGGTGGTAACGTGAAAGATATAACTCCAGTCAAAACGCATAATACGGTGGTACAGTAATGTAGCGGTAAAGTGGCAATAACAGAATTACCATCACTTTAGTGCAGTTTTCTCAGCACTGCTTACTCCGAATGAGGCCCTATAAGTAGCGTTGTACAATGTGGCGTTAAATACCCGTTCCAAGGGCTGGAACGGGTGGTAATGGCCAGGCAGTTCAAGTTAAAGGCCAGAGCTACGCAAGGGCATTTAACAAGTGCCCCAGGCCGTTATCACCCGTTCCAGCCATTGGAATGGGTGCTTAATGCCATTAGCACCCGTCCCATGTGCAGGGATGTGGCTAATAGAAATGATTATCGTTCCATGAATGAATCGCCTCACAGCGTCCCGTTCACAGAACAAAAAGACAGGGCTGCTATGGAAAGGAAGGGAAGGCGGGGCTCCGTATGGAGCCCCTCTTCCCTTTCCAAGGCAACCTCATGCACTAGGAAAGGAAGAAGGAAGCAGAGGCGGCTGTGGGTAAGTAGGGAGTGGGGATTATTTCAAAAGGAATCCGAGGGTTGGGGGAAGATGGCTGATGGGGGAGGCAGTCATCAGGTGGCTTGGAATGTGGGCTAACATCCGGAGATTCAGCCTGCGTTTCAAGCCTCCTGTTTGGCTGCCTCCACCCACCAAGGGTGCTAATGCTGTAAATGTTACATTGCAATTACTACAGGACAGCGGTGCAACAACCATTTTGGCAAATCTTGACTTGACCTGGCTCCTCTAGACGGCCGTCGGCAGGTAGGACAGGACACAAATGATAAATGGTGTGCTGGGTTGCATTGTAACAAAGGCCTGGTAATTACGAATGTAATGCAGTTCATTGTTGGCAACTGTGTTTATATGAATACATTTTTAGGCAATTGGAATTGTGAAATGGTGATCAGATTTTGACACATGAAAGTCAGGGGAGTGCTTGGAAGGGTAGGATACAGCTCCTTCTCACAGCACTCGTTAAGTGTCTGGCTTCAGATTTGAAAGGGTGAGTTAACTGCTTTTAACATTGAAGCTTCACCAGAATGTGTAAAGAAGCTAGATGTCTTCACACAAGTAGGTTGTTCCCTCCCCCACAGTCTCTAAAGTTAGCCACTCTCCCAACAAGATTTAAAGGGATAGCACCATCCAAAATGTTAGTCTAGTTGCACCACTTCTACAGGACACTTGTTGGCATGTGGGCTGTCAATCAAAGCATAGAAAATCATCACCAGGGGTCAAGACTGGCATAGATGAGACAAAGATGCAGAGTTATTGAAAGCTGTGTATGACACAGATTTGAGGAGGTCAGTGGATTGCTTGCATGAAGAAGTTGCTCATTCGGTCTTAAGTGCTCAGCGACATTGTTCCAAAGGATGATATGATATGATATGATATGGTATTTGTAACGCGCCTATACACAAGTGTTTCAAGGCCTGTGTGTGGCCTGTACTCAGAGAAGTTAGCGGGCCTCATTCCAAGTTTGGCGGTATGGGAAAAAAGTGGCAGTAATCCATCACTGCTACTTTTCCTGCACTGCCAAACTACAAGTTTGCCAGTAGGGATGGAGGATTTACCTCCAGCTGGCAGCAGAATATAATGTCAATTGCGTAAGTCAACTCATGGTAGGATCTGGTCGGCTCCATCCGATCAGTTGTCTGCAGAAATGGGAAAGCGATTCGTAGCATTAAGCATATGGAAGGTTTCGATTTTTACAATGCTTCCAGGTTGTTGTCTTTCAGTAATGGGGAGGGACGTTAAACTAGTGAGTGTGTACATGTAGAAGGAATGTAGTTGGTTAATAAGTGCCAAGGACGAGTATGCTCGTCCTTTTTGCATAGACTTACATAATAGCCTGGCACTTAAGGGGTTAAACTGGCACCACGAATCAAACATATATTGAGCTGTACCTGCAAAGGAGGCTTTCCTTCATCCATGACTACCCATGTGTTCTAAACAATTATTGCCCATGAGTTGATTCTCAACTCGTCTGCCACAGGAACCCAATCTGAGGAGCAGCTGAATTTGTTTGGAACTGCAGCTGCAGTGATTCAATGCTCTTAGGAAGTAGATTCCTGTAAACATTGAATAAGAGATGAGTCTTGGAAGATTCGTGTGGGAGTTACAGATGACCTTTTGGGTGATGGACTGGAATGTACTAATCCATACCTGCTAGCTCCAGTTTGATAAAGAGTATTTGAATCTCGCCAGTACAGACCCTGACATTCTCACAAGAGGACACTAGGCCAGGATATGTTGACACATCGTTCCATAGCCTCCTGTTAGTCAAGCATGATTAGAGCAAACTGAGTCTTGGAGAGGAACGACATGTTGCACACACACATGCTCAATTCTTCTCCAAGAGTTACAACATCAGCTCACGGTCCACCAAAACCAAAAAATCTAAGTTACATCAGTATCAGTTAGTTAGTTTGTATTCTCAAGTCAGTTCTTTGGATGTATGTATACAACTGATATAAACCAAAAAGGGCAGCTGTCATGATTCCAACATTACAAAGTGGTCCAGATCAGTCAGAAACAATGCAGACCGGCATATTATTGAGTTCTATAAACTTCCTTCATAATTTTATTGCAATGTATAACCTCTAAAGGATTTGTGAGTAAAAAGGAACGAAATGTAGCAGGATGTACTCATCCACTGAATGATGCCAATGAGACAATGCAGGTGTTACCGGATGTATGGTTCTGAAGAGATGAGTGCACATATCAGAAAGTCGAGGGATAACAAATTATATAACTAAAGCTATGTTTTTAAGATCATTAACAACATGTACCATTTCTGTATTTCATTTACAGATAGATGATTATATGTTGCCAGAGACTGCTCCAGAAAGATAACATACAATAAATAGGATTGCAGTGCAGACCAGAGAGGAGAAGATGCATGCACAGGCGACCGCTGCAGCTGTGGTATCCCTAGACGCCGAAAAAGCATTTGACCGTATTGAATGGCCCTTTCTTTTTAATTGCTTGGAGAAAATGAGACTTGGTGAAGGCTTTTTGAAATGGGTGTGTCTTCTATATAAGGATCCATAGGCTAGTGTAATCACCAACGGTCTAATATCAGAATTATTCAACCTTGCCAGGGGTACCAGACAGGGTTGCCCTCTTTCGCCTTTATTGTTCATTTTTTCAATGGAACCGCTGGCAGTATTACTTCGATCTGATGCCAATCTCCTCCCAATAATAGAAGATGACCATGAAAATAAAATCTGGTTATACGCAGATGACCTTCTGGTGGCTATACAGGATCCAGCACTCGGCATACCTTATTTGATGCAAGACATTCAACGATTTTCTTCTGTGTCTGGATATAAGGTAAACTGGGGTAAGTCGGAAATTCTCCCAATCAACAACTTGTGCATGCAATTCACATGTAGTCAGTTCCAGTTTACTTGGTGTCAAAACAGATTGAAATATTTGGGGATTTGGATTGGGCCAGAGGTGGTGAAGTTCCCAAAAATGAACTTTGATGTGATCATGCCAAAACTACAGTCGGACATGGATAGATGGGGGGTCCTGAAACTGCCAACATGGGGGAAAATCAATTGTATTAAAATGAATCTCGCACCTCGTGTAAATTACCTTCTTTCGATGCTTCCAATCAAAGTGCCAAACCACTACTTCAAAGAGATCAATAGAATGATGCAGAAATTGATATGGGACGGGAAACCCCCAAGACTTGCCCCATGGAAAATGCAGCTACCTCAGAAGTATGGTGTAATGAATCTACCTCACTTTTCAGAATATCATTTGGCCTTCACGGTTAGGCGTCTGTGTAAATGTATCTACACTGATGGGGAGCCAACGGTTTACATACTGAGAGAAAGTAATGCATCGTCTCATTTGGCCCCCATCTACAGTGTCAAAACAGTCCAAAAGGCGAAATCCCCTGACTGCTTTTTTGAAGGAGTGCTGGCGTGACCTGTCTAACTGTATTGGAACCAATCCCTTCTTATTTCTGGAGGCTTCGATCTGGCTCAATCCAGCTTTGAAGCTACATGGAAAAGTGCTATTCTGGCCAGCATGGTTCCTAGCAGGGATCCAATATATTGCAGAACTAATTGAAGATGAGGAATGGATTCCGTTTGCACAACTTTGCCACACTTTTGATCTAACGGAATGCACCTACGCAGAGTATAGAAAGCTGAAGAGCATCATCTCCGTAAACATGGATCCCGCACAATTGGCGGTCCAGGGCAAAGCTTGGGCAGCTTTAGAGACATGCAAACATGCTGCTCCTCCAGCCACAACTATGTACAAGGTCCTGAGAACATGTCATAAGGGGAACTTAGAGACGGCAAATGCCTGGACAGAGGAGCTGGGTGAAGTGATTGACCAAAAATGCTAGCTGCGTTGCTGTGGTAATATGAGTCTTGTGAGCATGGACTGGGGCTTAAGAGCGTTGCAAACCAAGCTTCTATTTAGGGCATTTTGGACGCCAGTGCGTCTGTTTAAGCGACACTTATTGGAAAATGATCTGTGCTGGAAATGCAAACAAGCAATAGGTAGGTCATTATGAAGCTCCCTAGTTTTCCCCAGCCGTCACAGTGAGTCTGAACGGAAATCTGTGGGGGAATGATGCATGCAGTATAATCATTACAGCAGATATTGGACTTGGAAATACTGTATGAAGCTCATCTTTGAGATGCAAACACAGACCTTCAAGTAAAGCCACACCTGGGTTCCGAATAGTTTGAACGCAGCAAAAACTCTGCTTTCCCCGCTCACGCGTGATGATGTAAAAACAAGGACATCGCATAAATAGAGTCTCTGAGGAGCTGATTAAATAGTTTCTGTCCCGTCCCTGTCAATAATCTCTTCTGGGAATTCTGCGAAAACTGTGCACAAACAAGACGGCTAGAGGGACCACTACCGGCAGGGCTTCACAGTGCTCGACCAAATCAACAACTCAGGACTGATGGCAGGACACGTTGGTTAAAAAGAAAGGTTTTCAGCTTTTTGCAGAAAAAGAGAAGGCTGTCAGTCAGCAGAAATAAGGGGTGCGAAGTGGTGTCTAAGTGGTCTGGCGTGGTCGGAGTCTGTTCTTCTTGGCCACTGTTTGAAGGAGGAGCTGCAACTACTACAAAACACCATCCGCGGCGCGGAGCGAAGTGGTGTCTAAGTGGTCAGGCGTGGTCCGGCGGAGGGCCACGGTTGGGTCGGCTCCACTCATCCATAAACACAAATTCAACTCACGCGTTAAGATCTCTTAAAAGCTTTCTTTGAACCCAGCCCAAACAAACTCCATAACCCTAAACCCATCTTTGTGAAAATCATTAACATTTGCAGTTCAATTATTCAAAACACACGCATTTAAGTTCCTAGCGCACGATAATCAGCTTACTCCAAGCATGGATGAAGAAGACGGGCGTCGCCTCCGTAGCTCAAGGAAAGGAGCAGGAGGGCCCCGAACCGGTGTGGCAATTGAGAGTAATGAAACAAATAGACCAACAAAGAAGAATGACGCTCCCTCCGAAGTCATCAATTCACCTCTAACACCCCTCATTCAAATGAGTTGTGAACATATCAGCCCGTGTATACTCCCACCACAATTATAGAAATAACTTCAAACGAGGAAACAACAGCTATCATCAGAAGTCATAAACAGTTGGATAATGAAAAGAGCGAGTATGGCAAGACCTCAACCTCCCCACAACTCGGCACTCTCAAGCTAGCCACACCGTCAACCCCCGGAGGGGGGTCGGAGTGCAGGCATGATGAGAGCCTAGAGCAAAGTGAGGAAATAGAGATATGCCCACGAAATGAAGACGCCGAAGAAACGTTGCAATCGAGCCCTACCAAGGTTCGACTGCCTACAGTTATCACTGAATTGCCGTCGGATGAGGAAGATCGTGCGCACACTAAGGAGACGTGACTCGCAACCGAAGTAGAGAGCTCCGAATCGTGCAAATGGAAAGGAAAAAATGTGAAAAACAGATTAGGGAGCAATCACCAACGAGGGTCCATCAATGAGTAAAAGTCTTAGTACACGCCTCAAACAGTGATGAAGATCTCCAAGAAAGTGCAAATTGTATGGAATACGCTCCACCAGAGAAGAACTGCGTAGAAAGCGCACTAACATCAGCGCGAAACATGAAAAAAAGGAGCAGAGAATGTTGTGAAAATGAGCTCGCAAAAATTCACCAATCAGAAGAATAACAAATCAAATATGCATGCAAGAGCCAAAGTGAGTCGATCAACCAAAAATGCATCACACACTGTGAAAGAGCGCATGACCAAAAGCACAAACATCGCGAAATCAAAAAAAACCAACACCATGCGTATGTTGACTGACTTCTTCGAACTCCAGCTACTAAAGAAATCGCAAAACTTCACGGAAATCTCTGATGCAGACATGTTAGCAGCCATAAGCGAAAACATACCACATGCAAAACAACGAAGAATGGACCTCACACCTGAAGCAGGTCCGTCACAAGCAGACAAATCCGCAGCTCAAAGGCTCACATCAACAGACTCTAGTCTTAAGGAAGGCGAAAAAACAAATGAGAGCGATGAGAACGCCATAAAACAAATGTCAAAAGCTAACCTCTCCAAGAATCTAGGCGAAGACATACCCAATGAAAAAAACGCACCCAACCAAGACAACGTGGAAGGTGAGCCCTCAACACCGATTAACATGGACCAGGAGAGCACGACGAGCGATGAACAACCGATTCAAGGCAACAAAGAACTCAAAGAGCCCCAAAAGGCCATTGCGGTTACGACCAAAACACAAGAACGAGAAAGCCTGCTCTACGTCAGAAGCATCTAAATCACCAGCTGCATCCAGTCAGAATCTCAGCCCATGTTCAACAAGTCATCATGCGGCAGTTGCAAGAGAACCACATAAATGCCCAAACATAGTGGAACTCGATATTCAAGTGAACAAAACAAAAGACAGATCCCAACGGGTTCTTCTGACAGAAAAAATACTACAAACAGAATCAAGAGGCTCAAACCAACCACGAACACCCAGGAGAAGTCATGGTGAGTTTCAATACCAATTAGGCAGAACTTCATGCCCACAAACGCCAAATGCAGCACAAGAGGCATCCTCGAAAAAAACGGACTTACAAGGAATCATGTCCGTCATAACCATTGCACTCAATCCTTTTTGCAAACTATACGAGACCATGAATGATGCAGTAAAAGATCAACAAGTCATCCTAGCAATGCTTCTGCCAAAAATAGTATACTTGGAAGGTTACATTACAGCAAAAGAAAATCCTATAAATAACAAAGGTACGACTGAGCCATGCATCGATGAGACGATCAACAACATCACAGAAACGACAAATGTGACAACACTGTCCAATCGACAGAGCAAGTCAATCAACACAAGTCAAGTTGGAACACAAACAGAGACCATCATTGACTTAACAGTCAACATAAAAGCAACTGACAGAGAAAAAATCCAGCAAAAGACAACAAGCAATAACGAGATAACAAACAGTAAAAACAATGTGACCATGGGACAACAAACACCACCGGTAATGTTGGTACTAAATCAAGCAAACGCCAAAGACAAAGGTGACATCAGAGTTGCAACCTCCTCATATGGCATTTTCGAGGGACCTGGCCGGAAAGACAAACCGAATAACGATTCAGAGACAGCCGCAACACGCACTAAAAAGAATGTCTCAAAAAATACCTCCAGTAAACAAAACATAGAAAAAGAATCGAACACAAGTCTTGAAATAAGAGCACCAGCTGCAGTATCAAAATGGAATGCGAATAGCTCAACGGCCACCACAATGAGGGAAAACGAAAATTCAGAAAACGCAAAAAATTGCAAAAAAAAAACTGACTAGAGAACGGAACTCCAAGGAAAAACTGGACTTTACGGATCCCTTAACGAACCTGAGCACATATTCGGATGAAGTCATTGATTCACCGACAGCATTAGTTGCAGTCAACCAAAAGGCGGAAAAAACGCTATCACCAAAACAAAAGACTGCAGTAACTACAGAAGAAAAACATGCGGAAATGCTGCAAGAATGTGACTTCGAAACCTTGGAACAAAAACGAAATTGTCTAACAAAGTGTGCAGCATACCGTGAGAACAAAAAAGAGCACAAGCAAATCCATATTGCGGATAGATGCACGGAGACCATCCAAAGTAAGAACATCAATAAAACAAAAAATAGCAGAAACAAACCAGAAGAACACCTTACAAAAAAGAGCACAACAACGGACAGAGAGTCAACAACCACTCAATGAACACAAAACAAAACACAAGAACCTCAAGGAGAAAAAAGACCAACGCTCAAGGCGTACAAAGATACACCCAAGAAACGAGAATACGAAATAAGAAAAACCAACAACAATACTAAACATGATTACTGCTCAGGACAGAAACAACAGAACGATCCACACAAATAAGCATCTCACGCTCCAAACACAAGAAACATAGGAATTGAAGAAAACGACGGGAGATACCCCACAAAAAATGTCTCAAAATATGCAATCAGAATGACCCAACGAAGTTGCATCAAAGAGGAGACCCTTTTAAATCGAAGAACGGTCTTGAAAATCCTGCGTCAAATTAAAGATTTGCAGAGACTTCACACAGATGACTTGAAAATCGTTGAACCATGGCATACGCAACATGGGGCAGTCACAATACTGCATCTAACGCCCTCAACGATATCCAAAAAAATTCTAAAATATAGAAGAGACATCTATAATTCTGGTTACTACGTGGAAGACCTCACAGTACCTAGTAACGAAGAACGCATCGAATCAGCTAAAACTAGAGAGACCGACGCCACAGAAAACAAACGCTTAACCACGAAGTACAAGACGCATGACGAAAAAGATACAGAGGATTATCCTCAGAGAGGCCACAAAGTAACAAAGGGACTTGAAATATCAAAGAAATATCAGAGATCATATTACAATAAGAGCAAAAATGAGCATTACAAAACCAAGAATGACTCAGTATATAACAAAACAACTGAGAGAGAAAAGATGGTAAATCCACAACGGACACCAAGCATCAGGGGCGTTGCTAGGGGGGGGCTAAGGGGGCTATAGCCCCTGATCTTTTGGTTGTAGCCCCGGATCGAATCTCAGGAGCTACAGCCAAAAGAGTAGCTAGCCCCCAGTCCCAACATTTCTGACATCAGTTTAGCCCCGGGTCTTTGCCAGACCTAGCAACTCCCCTGCCAAGCATTGATGGTACCACAAAAATAAACTGCACGCAAAGAGTCGGCTCAACACCGACGGCTCAATTCAAGCAAAGCCCAAATACAAGCAGTAAAACAGGAATTTGGGCTTGGTTGCCAAAAGCACTAAATCTGCATCGCAAACAATAGCCACTCAAGCTGGCGGAAGCAGTCATATGTAATGAGCCCACAGAAGTCATCAATGACATCAAGTTATGTTCATGGAATACGCGAGGCCATATACATCTGACTGCTCCAGGAGGCCCCAATCTTGGAGAATTTCACATAATCTGTCTACAGGAAACTTGGCTTCAGCAAACCCCCACACTAGAAGGATATCAGATCATCCTATCCCCTGCCGCAAGAGGAACCAAAGGACGTCCAACTTCAGGTCTCCTGATAGCCTGCCGAAACGGTTCTGGAGCCTCCATCGTACAAACGATAATTGCAAATCAATCAATTTTGGCAGTAGTGATTGCCTGGCAAGGCGACGAAAATCATAAGATAGATTCACCAAAAATTGTTATAATAAATCTTTACTGGAACCCAGTTGCAATCATCGCAAAAAAATTCATAGACCTTTGTGAAAGGACAATTGACGCAGTAAGAACTGAGCATGACATAGAGAACATATTGATATGTGGAGACCTAAATGTCACTCAAACAACTAGTACGAATGCAAAGGAACTACAAAAGGCGTCCGCATACCGTGGCACAATTTGGCGAAAGTTCACAGACTCGCGTGAGCTATACAACCTGGACGAAGTGTTCGTGGAAACAGACAGAATAGCAACATGGGAGCGTGCATCCTCGGCCTCCACGATCGATTACATCTATGTATCCAAATCCATGTTGCATTGCCTACAACTATTTAAAGTGCGGCACACTCCAACAAGCGACCATAACCTGCTTGAAACCGCATGGAACTTCAAAACCAACAAAAACTGTCAAATGAACATACAAATTGAGGCAAACACGAAAGTCACCAGAATCAAACTAAGTACTGCTGAAATTCGCAAAATCACAGCAAAATACAAGGCTATCACCACCTCAGCGACATGCCCCAGCATCGACTACCAACCCCTACTGTTGCCGTACATACAGACATCAAAATGAAAAGGAAACGCAACAAACAGAAATACTAAACATACATATAATAAAGTTCTAATTAATAAAAGGCGCGAGTATAGAAGAGCTCCTCGAACAGCCTACAAGCAAATTGCCACAGATGGTACATTAGAGATTCAAAGTATCAAAACAAAATACAAAGCCTGGGTAAAATCATATAGACATAAACTGTACCAAGAGGACGCCGAACAAATAACAAAAGCACTTATTAACAACAACAGTAGGAATTTTTGGTCCTTAATACATAACGTTGAACAATCGCAGGACAACCAAATCTTAAACAACATCAGTCAACATACTTGGGAAAGCCACTTCAGCAAAGTCTTTAAATCTGATCTAAATGTAAATCCACAGGCGCAACAACTAAAAGCTGTAGAATGGTCGAACCTAGATAAAAAAGAGGACATTATCGACATCATCAAAAAACTGAAAAACTCGCGTGCACCAGGCCCAGATGGCATCAGTAATGCAGAACTAAAAAGTCATCCAGAAGAATGGGCTACCTTACTAAGCGTCATCTTCAAACCATGCACTGAAATGAGATCAGTACCACAATCATGGACCAAAGCAATCGTGGTACCGATTTATAAAAAAGGCAGCCTCACGGACCCAACGAACTTTCGACCGATTGCCCTACTAGATGTCATGGGGAAAGTATACGCCTCATTACTCTTGACGAGATTTCAAAGATGGGCGGCCTCTGCAGAATGTAATGATAAAATGCAAACAGGGTTCAAGAAACACACAGGTACAACATGCAATATACTAGTGTGTAGTATATTAAAAGCAAAAACCCTAGAAAAGAATCACCGTCTGTTCACAGCTTATATTGACCTCACTCAGGCCTTTGACAGAGTTGAAAGATCCCTCTTGTGGGACAAACTTGAAGCATGGAAATGTCCCCACTCTCTGTTAGAGCCAATTCAAGCATTACATCATGATACATCCATAAGAGTCAGACTCAGCCGTGAAGGAGACCTATCAGCCGAAATAAACACCACACGAGGAGTCAAACAGGGTTGTCCACTGGCATCAGCACTCTTTATCACCTATATCGGCGACATTCAAAATATGGGAAGTCAAACACGAGTCTTCCCACCAACACTGGGAACAACGCAAATCGGACACCTGCTTTATGCTGATGACCTAACAATTTTTGACCAGACCCAAATTGGGCCACAGCGCAAACTTGACGCCCTTCTAATCTATGCCAACAGCAATCATTTGGAAATCAATATCAACAAAACAAAAATCATGATTTTCCAATATCACCGAAAAAAGGAAAACTTTCAGTGGCATTTGGGCAAGACCAAAATTGAGGTGGTCTCAAATTTTAAATATCTAGGAGTAAACATGGATAGTTCCCTCCATGAAACCACAATGCAGCAGGAACTACATACAAAAATGAGTAAACTAGCAGCTCAAGCAAAAATAATTGACAGCAAATTCGGAAAATTCTCCCTGAAACCAATAATAAACTTTTACAAGATGAAGGTCGTACCCACCGTCACTTATGGCATAGAAGCCATGCCGATGATTCCACAAAAAGTTTGGCGCAAATTAGAAGCATATTTCTGGCGCAAAGTCCTCAAACTACCAAATTCGACTCCCGGCGTAGCAATACGACACGAATTAAGCTTACAATCTCTAGAATGTACCGCAACTTGCAATGCCATCATGTTATACCGCAAATGCAGAATGGACAGTCAAAACAAAATCTTCAGTATCATCAAACAAGAAATGAACAACAATACATGTGATATGGTAAACAACTGCCAAAAGCAAAATCAAAAAGTACTAGATGCAATCGTCTCAGATGAAGACGAACTTATTACAAATCCATGTAAAGTGCTAAAGAAAATAAAAGATATGGACTGGGCCAAAACGATTGACGATACCGCGACATTAAAACTCATCGCTCATTTACCAAGTTTTACCGTAAAAAGAAATGAACTGCAAAATTACTAAAGCAATTTCCAAACAGGCAAGCACAGAACCTAATTCTACGAGCTAGGCTCAACCTGTTCAAAACAAATGAAATACGACATGTTCAAGGACAAGCACAGTCAAACACCTGCAGATTCTGTTTCAACGACATACAACCTCCAAAGGAGACAATAAGACATCTACTCATGGCATGTACAGCGACTGCAGCACTTACACAGTGCTATCTGCCAACAATACCTGGTTTCAGCACACTGCCAGAAGAGCAATTGTGGTGGTGCAGACTCATTGGGGGAGATAAAACAACGTGGCAAATAGCAACTGCAAAAATGCTAGAATACATTGACACGAATCTACTAAATGTTAACAGCGAGCCGTAAAGAATAAGCCTCTGTCTTCTTCCTTCAAAACAGAAAACACAAAGATGAGTTCATTGAAGTTTACTATAAAGCTTCAGTATTGTAAAATCACATTTTGATCAAACAATAATAAAAAAATAAAAAAAAATAAAAATAGGTACCTTAAGTCATCAGATCTGGTTCTGTCCCAAGACTAAGGTATTCTGGGAGGGAGTTTGTGAGAGATTAGATTTGGTGTTGAGCTACACCATTCCAATGGTTGTGTCTCTCTTAGTACTGGGTGATGTGTCATTGTTAGAGGATGTTGACTTTAGAAAGAAAATGTGATTCCTTAGGGCCTGTATGATTGCGAAAAAGATGATTCTTATGGCTTGGAAGTCCAGCACTTTTTGCATTGATGAGTGGGTGCATGAGTTGCTTACAATCTCCACCTATGGAAAGGCAATTTGCAAATTGAAAGGAGAGACTGAAAAGTTTATGGACATATGGGGGATCTTTCTCAATGTGTATGGTTAAAGTCTCATGGTGACTCAGTATGCTGGTGTGTTTTGTCCAAATTCACTATTACCCTGAAATGTATTCTGATTTGCTCTTATGCTAGCCAGGATCATGCCATGTTACGTGGGGATGTGTTTATTGATTATTTATAAATTGTACTACCAAATGATGCAGTTAGATATTCTTCTGTTTCTTTCTCTTCTCCTTTTCTGGTCTCTTTTCAATTTTCTCTCTTCTACTTTTTCTCCTTATTTATGTTGTGTTATGCATTATGAGATGTTTTTTCTTCTTTTTCTTCTCTTTTGGACTCAATCTTGTGACCAGGTTTGTAGTTTTATGAAGCTTGTTTATTTCTAATTGTATTGCTATCTTTATTGGTGAAAATAAAAATTATAAAACTGGAGAAAAAAAAACAAACATATGCAGTAAACAAGCCACTAATCGAACATCTAGCAATGAATGTTCAATAATCAGCATTTCTTAAGTACATGTAAGTCCTTCATATGGCATATGTACATTTTCAGACCAGATTTCAACATGTTATGTTATGTTATTTGGCATTTCTATAGCGCTCTATATATCATTGGTATGACCTCAAAGCGCTGGTAGGTTGAACGCCCTCAGGGATCGTAGTCCAGGTCAGTTGAAGGAGTAGAGTGTCGAAAGGTGCTTGGGTGCACCAGTCTGTGCAGCTGATGTAGATGCTTGATGGTAGCTGCATTCTAGCGGTAGGTGTGGTGGTAGTGGTATCGGTTCAATGTGTGCAGTCTGGCCGGTGGACAGCAAGACGCGGTTCTGGCTGCGTTAGGCCTGTGGGACGCTTATGTGTGCAGCTAGGCCGGTTTTCCGTGGGATATAGATGTGTTTTATTAGAATGCTGAGGTGTTTATGGGATAGTGTTTGTATATGGGCAGCTAGGCTGAATTGATCGAGGGGTGTAGCTGCACTCCAATTGTGTGATGATGTAGAGTAGAGAGTAAGCATAGTGATATAATATATTATGGTTCATCCACACAGTGTCACACAACGTGCGCTTCAAGCGCACAATGACAAAATAGGGAAAAAGGGAGTAAGCAAAGACAATCTCACAGGCCATGAAAAGCAAGAATGTGAAGACTAGCCACGGTACTCGACTTAGCGATACTCAGACAGTGCAAGTGCAAAGACACAGACAGGAAGGAACGCGGTACAAGGGATCAGATGGGCAGGGTCACATAGCGTCATTGCGGGGACCATGGGTTTGGGGGCATACAGCAACAGCATCTAGGGCCAGAGGTTGCTGGGGGCATGGAGAGACATCACAGGACCAGAGGGTGGGGATACACCGTGACATCAGGGAACCAGAGGTCTGGGCATAGTGCAACAGCAAGGGATACAAGAGTGGTGGGGCACAGTAACCTCATCTAGGGTGGGGTGCAGTGACAAGACAGGAACCAGAGGGTCTGGGCACAGAGTGAGACATGGGGACCTGAGGGGTCGTGGGTAGACAGCAAGAACAAGGGAAAGGAGGTGCAGGGGCAAATAGGGACATCACAAGGGACAACACGGGGGCTGGAGGGTAGTGTCACACAGAGGCATTATGGCGAGGGACTAGTGGGGGCTGGGCATACAGCGACAGCACGGGTGACCAGAGGGGTACATAGTGACAACACAGGGAGCCAGACGGTAGGTGGGTACACAGTAGTAAACCGTGGGGCAAAAGAGGCTGGGGGCATGCAGAGTATACAGTGACATCACAGGACTAAAGGGTCTGGGCGTAAAGCGACAGCACGGGGGACCAAGGGGGTATGCAGCGTCATCACAGAGAATCAGAAGGCAGGGCTGCATAGCGACAACACAGGGACCAAAGGGGCTGGGGGGCACAGCAGCATCATGGGAGCCAGTGGGGGCTTGGGTGCACAACAGTGATAACACAGAGGCATACAGGGACATTGCGGGTACTAGAGGAGCTGGGCATACAGCGACAGCACGGGGGACCAGAGGACAGGGGAAGAGGGGACAACACAGGGGACTAAAGGAGCACATAGCGACAAGACAGGGACTAGTAGGGGTGGGCCCACAGTGACAGCACAGGGAACTAGAGGGGTACAGAGCGATAACAGAGGGTGACAGAGGGCAGGGGTACACAGTGACAACAAAGGGACCAGAGAGACTGGGGGGTGCACAGGGCACACAGTAGCATCACAGGGACTACCGGGCTGGGCATAGAGTGATAGCACGGGGGACCAGAGGTGTACACAGCGATATCATGGAGAGTCTGAGTTTGTTTATAGCCAAATTAACGGCCGTATTCATTGATGACAATATTGGGAGTTCCATTGTGCATTTATTCATCGTGTAGTTAGGGTTACAATCGCTTCGGAAGGTCGTGGTTGGTATTATGGAAAGAGCCACGTTTTTAGAACTTTGCGGAATGTCCTATATACTTGGGTGTGTCGAATATGTGGGGGAAGTGAGCTCCATAGAGTCGGCGCCAAGGCTGAGAAGGCGGATCCTCTGATCCTGACAGTTAGTGGTTGGAATCACTAAAAGGTGGGCAGTGCTTGATCTTACGGTGCGGGATAGGAGGGATGGTTTCAACTTTTCTTGCAGGTATAATGGGCCGGTCTTGTGCACTGCACGGAGGGTGATGCAGAGGGTCTTGAAAGTGGCCATTCATCCGACTGGGAGCCAGTGGAGGGTTCGGAGAGCTGTAGAGATGTGGTCTCTCGGACCCAGGGCGAGGAGCAGTTTAGCAGCAGCGTTTTGCACTCTTTGGAGTTTGTTAAAATGGTATGTCGGGGCTCCTAGGTATAGGGAGTTGGCATAGTACAGTCACAACATTACAAAAAACATAACTGCAGCAAGTCTGTTCAGGAAGGAGAGGTAGGGAAAGATGCAGATGAGGAGTCTGAGATTGTAGTGACAACATTTAGACACATTGTTGATCTGACGGGAGAGGGTTATGCCAGAGTCTATAGTGCAGCCTAGGTTTTTTACTCTGTTGGGGGGAGCTGGCCCAGGGACGGGGCGAAGGGAGTGGATGAGGTAGAAGGGCAGGGTTGCCGCTCACCATGATTTCGGTTTTAGTGGGGTTTTTAGAGGAGGTGGTTTATTGTCATCCATCGGTCAATATCTTGGATACAGCCTTCAAGGTCAGGTGCCTGAATGGTGGATTTCTAGGATGATTTGGCTGTTGTCAGCATAGTTGTAGCACAAGATGTTGTGCAAGCGGATGATTCCGGGAAGGGTGGACATATAGAGGTTGAATAGGCGAGCAGATAGGCATGCGCCTAGCGGTACTCCAGTATTACCCGAGCAAGCAGCTGAGACAAATGGGGAGAGGAGGGTTATTTGTTTCCTGTTGCTGAGGAAAGAGGCAATCCACTTGAGAGCAGTGCCATGGATTCCAAGGGGGTGGAGGCGGTCAAGAAGGACTGAGTGGTTAACTGTGTCAAAGGCTGCAGAGAGATTGAGGAAATTTAGTGCAGCGCATCCTTCAGAGTCTGCAGTGACCTTAAGATAATCCCAGATTGAGATCAGACTAATTTTGGTTCCATGTTGTGGTTTGAAGCCTGATTGTGCGGGGTCGAGGAGGTTGTTAGATTCAACAAAGGTGTTTAGCTGGGAGTATGCTGTTCGGTCGATGGGTTTTGTAAGGAATCCGGTGTTCGAGATGGGTCTGTAGTTTTTGGGGTCAAGGGGGTTGAGGGATGACTTTTAAGAAGAGGCTTGACATGCGCAATTTTGAAGGCATCGGGAAGATGCCAGAGCTGAGGGAGTCATTAAGTATGGTTCTTGCATGTTCTCCCGTGCAGGTAGACGAGAATATTTATTTTAGGACAGAAGCGGGGCAGGGGTTGAGGGAGGAGCAAGACTGTTTGCTGGAAAATTGTAGGTCAAGAAACTCTTCTCTGAAGATGGGTTTGAAGGAGTCAAAGGTGGGGGCATTGGGGATCGGGCGGTGGGGAGAGGGGGGTTGTTGGATTGGTTGGTTGTGGCAGGGGGGAGAGGAGGGACAGTTTGTTGTTAAGGGCGGGTGTCCTATCAAGAGCGGTGGTGTAGAAGTGTAGGGATAGGGAGTCACAGAGTGATTGAGACGGGGTGGATTGGGTAGAGATGCAAGTGGGTTTGACGAATTCAGATATGATTCTGTGGAGTTCTTTGCTGCGGTTTTCCCAGTTGAGAATTTGTTTGTTGTAATAGGCTTTTTTGGCTTTCCGGATTTTAGCTTTGTAGTTACGATGGTGCAAGGCGAACATGGATCTGCTGAGATCGGTTTTTGATGCTCGCCATTTGTATTCAAGAGAGTTGTTTTGTTTTTTGGTGTTCCTTAGATGGGGTGGGAACCATTTGGGAAATGGTCCATTGCATGAGGAAGCGGGGTGCAAGGGCAAGGGCAATGAGACCAATATCCTAAGTTTCGTGCCTTCACAATGGTAGCCCTGGGGCATTTTTGGGAATGTTTCATGCAGAAGCAAACGCCCACCCTATATCATAAGAAACGTTTTAAACATTTGGGTGGGTAAGTGGTTGTCACATCATAATAAGTAAATCTACATGAGGTAAATACCCAAAATGTTATATTATGGAGGTTCAATGTGATAATTTCGCTTTTTGTAGGTCGCCCAACAAAAAGACCAATTATTTTGGCCGATTTTGGGTGGCCTACAAAAAGCGAAAACCCACATTGCCTAGCCCCCTAACTGCTCCCTCCCCCACCCTCACCTGATGGGATTTGTTCAAACACCCTCCCTCGGCACCCTCCACTAAAATAAACACACACACACACACACACACACAAACACACACACACACACAAACACACAAATGACACGCAACACACGCACAACACACACTTATCCATTCTCCGTCGTGGTTGCTTCTGGGTCCTGGCGTGCCTGTCAGCCCCAGTGCGCACTTGTGTGCGTCACACCAGGTGGCAGTCCAATTTAGAAAGACTGCTCTGTGCGATCACAGAGCGGTCTTTCTAATCGTTTTTTTTTCTTCCTTTTTTAAAAAAAGGTCTATTGACCTAATACCATTTTGGATTGTTAAAATAGGCAGCATTCAAAAATCCCCCCAGCTTTTACGGTTACCTCATACGCATAATGAGGACCATAATGTATGCATGGATTTTGTCGTAGTGAGGCAGAGTGAGCTAAGGTGCAGTCTGGGTCTGGCAGTCCAGCAGTAGGTAAGGCAAGGCATTTGGATTTTCCGTGATTACATAAATGCAGCTGCAGGAGCCATATCCTTGGTTCAGTGCTGCTGGTCTATTGACATTTGATTAGGTGAGTGTATACATGGTATACGGTTTGAGAAGTCATAGTCCCGCCCTATTGTCGAAGTCTCAAGTGAACACTAAAATGGGGAAAATAAAAACAAAACTGCATTTTGTTATCCCTTTACAACCGGTGCACCTGTCATATGATCATGCACAGAAAAGAATAACAGAGGTACTCATGGGTATTGAAGGGAATTGCTGTACCCATGGTGGGTAAATTACATCAGAAGCGTTTCATACAAAGTTAAATTATTTCTCAGAGCAGACTGTAGTGCAGGAGATTAATGAAATTGGATGCTCTCAGTAGAACTCTGACGATAGTGGTGCCTCATGCTCATCAGAGCATGTTGATGCAGAGGATTTAAACTTGTGTAGAAACGCGGATATGATTTTGAATGTTTCAATCCGTGCCCCTCCTCACGTGAACTTGGGAAATGGGTAAGCCTGTCCTTGGGGCCATGTTTGCCGAACAGCCCAGTGTGGGATGGCCGTGAGGAAGTCTCATTGCACAGACCCTCAACAAAGAAGCCTACAATCTTTTCACCGACTTTATTTGGAAAAACATCAGTTGTTCCTAGTATCTCTCCCACAGCATAATCTTCACCCACTAGGAGCGGCAGAATGGACAGGACTGTAGCCAATCCGGCACCTCCCATGGTGAGCAGATTATAGATGCTTTCGAATTTCCTGTGCTTTCAGGGATTTTTAATTCCATGGATAAAGGTAATGACTCTGTCCAGCATGAACTAAGGGAAATACGGATGGTGCTGCATGAACTTTGTGCCAAAATTTATTTTATTGAGGGGTATGTGATAGCAAGTGGTCAATTGCTTACAAAATATTCAGATACATTACACTCTGGCGTGTAGGCCCCACACGGAGGTACCTTAACAGACACAAGAATAACTATGAAATCTATAAGCTGCCAGACTGTAGTATCTGCCCGTGAATTGGAGTATGCTACAGCGATCCAAGATCTTAATGAGGTTGATCTACAGACTGAGATTGTATATTTAAATATTGCTGCTGACACTATAGTCCCTGTTTCTGTGTTTCTGTTATGGACATGGCCGAGGAAGCTTGTCCTAAGGATTTGGTTATGAGTGCGGGTGAAGCACTACTCGAGAATCCCCTCCAGCAACAGAAAGGAAGGACAAAAAAATCGAAAAATATTAAAAATATTTTTTTAAAAAGGCGTCACAGAAGTTCCTCCGCTCACTTAAATGTGTGGAGGGACCATTGATGGAACCCCCTGTAGACCTAATCTTGGGTTCAAAAGTCTTTACGGTAAGGGTAGGGGAAGATGCGGGCCCTAGTAATGTATCCCTAACGCCAATATGTCAGCATCAGGATCCCCAAATAGGAAAGTCTATTAAGCCACAAACTATCACTAATAAACAACCTAATGGTCTTATTACTAGTTTTTTTAAACCCATACCAGAGATTGACATGCTTAGCCAAATGGTCCCGATGTCTATTCTGGGCCAAGATACAGCTGAGGAAGAGCACTTAGATTATTTAAGCAAGCACCTGGAGGCTTATTCTAATGTAATCGAAGTAGGATAGGATTCAGTTGTAAAAGTGCCTTAGGCTCGGTTAGTAGGTCCTTTGCTGCTTAAGTCTAATGTTACATCCCTTTTACCGTCTACTCTACAAACAAGTATGCCCAAAAATGTCTTCCCAATATTTAGGTCAGTGAAAGATCATAGGAAGAAAACTTTAAATCAGTTAACTCCAGTAGTTAAAGTAGGGGGTGAAAACTCAGCCAACCAAGATCATAAAAAATTGAATACTTTTAAAGTTTGTGGGGCCTAAGGCTAATGGTATTGAACCAATGGTTGAGAATCAAAGGGGGGATGATTTGATCTATGTCAGACTTGAACGTTTGTTCACAGTAAATGGTCTCTTTCCCCTGAATAGATGCTATGTGTTAGCCTTGTTTGGTGAATTACCGAGCCTAAAATATTTAACAACCAAGGATTTGTCCCAAGTTAAGTTTATTGAGGGGCGTGGCTTGAGCAGCTATGGAGTAGGACGTGCTTCCTGTGTAGCTCCGGAGGATCCGACTGATGATCCGAAAAAACTACCTTTGAAAATGCGCCACGGGTTCAAGAATTGATCACACACGCACGGGAATGTATGCTCTACTCATTGTGTAAAGATTGAGAGAATCGTAAGCAGGGAGTCTGGAGGAATTGCTCGACGCACGACAGCGGCAGTTCGGTCCATTGTCACACAAGATGGCCGACAACAAAGGAAACGACACTGGGATACCTGAAGAGGACGAATAGAGGCGGCGGCCACCGGGAAAGAACAGCAATGGCGAGGTGAAGACGGAACAAAACCCCTGGTGGCTGTGGGCCTTGGGTCGTGGAAGCTTGGGGGCTGGCCCGGACGGCAGGGGCCCGAGGGCAACAGAGGTGTGAAAATGCAGGCCACACCACGACAAGCACGAGCAGCACTCGCTCGGCATTGATCAGCAACTAGCAGCGGTGAGAAGATGTCGCGACTGCCTTGAGATCACCATGACGGTAGGTGAAGAGCGGAAATTGCAGTTGAGAAGACACTCGGACGCTAGGGAGACCCAACGGAGACCGAAATATGGCAGCGCGAGGGGTCGTGGGCAAAAATAAGAACAAACAACCCACAATGGATATTTTTGCGAAAACACAGCAGTCTCCTGCGGGCAGCGCAACAAAAGACCCGGTGGCACAGGCTGAGGGCGCCACAGCGGCTGATAATCAACAGATTTTAGAAGCCATCACAGCGTTGAAGGAATCTTGGGGGGTTGCAATGATGGACCTACGCACTTCCCTGGAAGCTAAAATCGAAGCAGTGGGCATCGAAGTCTCCCTGCTGAGACAACATGTCAGGGGACTGGCGGAACGCACAAGCTGCCTGGAGGGTGCAGTGAAATCTAACACAGACACCAGCACCAACAATGCAAAGGAGATCCATGTCCTTAAACAACAAGTGGCCAACTTGGAGTCTCGAGCAGAAGAAGCAGAGGGGAGAGCGAGGAGAAACAATATTCGCGTGGTGGGCTTGCCGGAAGGCGAAGAAGGCCAGGACCCGACTGATTACACTGAGAACTTACTCCTACAAACAATTGGGGCAGGTACACTCTCGCAGGGTTTTGCGGTGGAGCGCGCACATAGGGCCCTTATGAGGAAGCCGAGACCAGGGGCCCCTCCACAAGCGATAATTGCTAAAATACTGAACTATAAAGACCCCGAGAAAATATTGGAATATTTTCGGAAAGGCGGAACAATTGAGAGGGCCTCGAGTACTATCACGGCATACCCGGACTATACTATGCTGGTCCAAAGGCAGCGGTACAGTTGTGTAACTATTAAAAGGAAGCTACGGGCTGCGGGGATAAAATATATGTTGCTGTACCCTGCGAAACTGAAGATCGTACATAAGGGCAAATAGCATTTTTTTAACACTCCGGAAGAAGCAACAATATGGCAGGATCTGCAGCGCTGCCCGGTGTGGGATGTTTTTACCCATGCATCCAATCCCTACTATAAAACTGTGCAGTACTGGCATGGAAAACATCATGATGGCCAGAACTCCCCAGAGACTGCACAGGGAAAACATGAAGAATAGGCTGCCACCCATTTTTGCCTATGTTGTGAGCACAGGAGGGCACTGCCTAAAACCACCATTGGGCTACACACACAGTAGCCTGAAACCATTGGGAATGGCAATGCTGATTGCCAAAAAGCAATTCAGAACTGTGGGGAATTCATTTTCTTAATCCCAAAAATGGTTGCATTACCAGTACTCACCACTATCAGAAAGCCGGCGTTTTAAAACCACCAGACTTTTGTGAAAAACTGAACAAATGAAACAAAACCAGACCAAGGAAAGACTTGCTAAGAGGTGGATACAATGTAAAACTATATTCTGAAATGACTTGAAGGAAGTAATTATTTAATGTATATGTAAAAATTGTAAGTGATTTAAACTGGGAACAAAAAGTGACATTTAGCTGAAACCTGGCTTAATGAAACTGAATTCTGCCTGACAACTACCCCCAACAGGAGTTGAAACTGGATCAACAGCTGTGTTCCCAGGCCTGGCTGCCAGGCCTGGCTGCATCCTGAGGTCACATGGCCCTGTTGATTGAAAGGGGAGTGGCAGCTGGGGACTACAGGGAGTTGAACAAAGGTCTGTCCTGGACTCAGGCAAATGTTATATTGGGGGGGGGGGGCGTAAAGTGGCTTCCTCTTATGGGAAACTGGGAGGGGCAGTGCCTCTGCAAGCCAGCTGAGCTTGGGGGAAGTGGATAAACCAGTTATTCCACCCTGTGATGTGGGAAGCCACACCCCTTTTTGACCAGGGCATAATTTTAAAAAGATAGATAACTCATAGTGCGGACTGGTCAAAATTATATAAATATTACCATTATTCTTGTGATTTTTCAGTGCACATTTTAAGAGGCGTTAGGACCCTGTGGTGTATTCTGGGGGGTTGCTAGCGGAAAATAGGGTCTCACTCCAAATGTATGCATGTTAAAAATCTGACACTTTATCATCTGTAACCCATATCCCTGGTGCACATTTGTGTAAAATCTGGAAAGGTTTAGAGGTCGTCATCTGGATGAAAAGGGGAGAATTCTGTCATCAGTGGACACGACATCGTACAAAGACAGGGATCGGATGGTTTGGTGCTACAGAAAATATGTTAACTGGACCTATAATATTTGAAAAATGGTACATAGATAAATATGTATCTGGGTCAGAAATAGATTTGTGTGCAATCTGACAAGGGGAGGTTCCTCTGACCATAAAACCTACAGCATCACTCTGACTCACATTTCCTTCCCCCAATCAAGGGAGAGAGGAGGAATTGGCCAATGACAAGTAGAGAGGGGCAGGCCTAGCTAGGCCCAGGCACACTCCCATTTTCAAAACACATAAAAAGAGACTGCTGGGACAGGTAGAGACATTCAATTCCATTTGCTGCGGAGCATGCTGACCGACGACTTCACATCCAGAGATCCAGACTTCAAATCCATCAATCTCCAGAACCTGTAGCAGAAATTAACTCCAGAATTTGTAGCAGAGAGGCCTGAATCCACCAGCTGAATCCTCTTCAGCAGGCCTCAAAACTAACCAAACTATTCAACAGCCGGGCGAGCTGTTTGAAATTTTGCGAGAATTTTTGCAAGAGCCTGTAGCAGTACCCAAAAAGCAGTGTTACATCCAGAATCTAGAGAGGCTAGACCAGCAGAGCAGAGCTGACCCAGATCGCTGTGAGCAGAACCGGTGCCTGATTGACCCGCCGAGCAGACAGAACCGCAGCCGGACGTGTTGACCAGATCCGTGACGAGGCCTAGTTCAAATTTATATTGTGAGTACCTAGCAGAACTGACTGTGCAGAACCAATCTCTTAGTTAAAATAATCTAATCCAAACTATTTTAACCTAAGTAGAACTGCCTCCTAGAAATCGTGTCATCTGTCATTTTTAAAGCTGCACAACTGTCACCTGTCAATTCTGCAGCTGCAAGCTGTCACCTGTCATTTTGAGTTTACTTTAAATCCGAAAAACTACCTTTATTTAATCGTCCGTATCTCTGGAACCGTTTGGGCTAGGAACGAGATTTAACTTTCCTCTGAAAGCTTAGAATCTACTCCTTATACTTTTACCGCAATCGCGATTCACGCAATCGTGAAATTTACCGCGATTTGCGATTTTGGCTCAATTTCTCCACTTGTCAAAATAGCAGCTCCATTCTTTCTTTTGTTAAAATCCGTTTGCAACTTGGTAATAACTCATAGAGCATTGCTAAAGTGAGCCTGAACTAATACCAACACGCATCTCCCACTCACCCTGAATCTCTAGAGGGAATTAAAATCAGTGGGCACATTTTCCCATCCATTGCCATCACATTTAAAAAGCATTTTGGGCCTGTGTTTCAAACTCCTACCTGTTTCCTCTAAGCTTGCTAGGGGGGGGAACTGAATTTCGTATTGTATTTGATTGCATTCCTGAGAACTGTGTGCTCCTCTTTCCATTTCCTTCCATTTCTTACATTGCATAGGGGAGGGGGGTGAATTGCCAGAGAAAAAGTGATTATCTTAGCTTTTGCTAAAATCATATCGAGTATTTCTGTACTGCATTTTATTCCTCATTGCTTTTCCCTTGAAATCATAAAAGTATTTTTGCTACTTTATCCATCCTATACTAACTCCTCATTGATTGTAAAGAAGTGTGCTAGTGCCAGATTACCCATTGTTGATCAACATCATATGTCTAAGTGTACTATCAGATATTAATTCATTATAAAGTGTGATATATATATATTGTTTAAATTCTCAAATAAACCTTTTCATTTGCAAAACAAACCTACTTCTTGGCTCAGTGGGGTCAGGGGGATTCTAAGAGGGGGTGTTATACAAGGGTGGTCATCCAGAGTACTGAACTAGATATTCTGGGTTAGAGTTACCACTTGTGCAGATTAATACAGTGTGCCAACTGACCAGATACACATATCCAGTTAGATCACCATGCTTTTTTACAGTGTGAAAGCATCCCTCAAAGGAATGCTCTAAGGAAACGGTCTGTTTTGCAAAATAAAATACAAACTTCTGTAAGTCAGGAAGGAACTCAAATTCCAGAATGACGACCTTGGTAGATATGAAAATAGCCAGAGAGCACTTCTTACATAAGCTATTTGTGAGAGGTGAGTGGACTCATCAGGACCAAACGGTCTGGTTGCAGGCAATCGCGCAACAGGTCACTGAAACAGGGTCAGATATATGGGGAGATCAGGGTCCCCTACATGTGGCCCTGAGTGAACTAACGCCAAAGATGAACATAATAAGATTGCCAGGATAGCGGCATATTTGTATCTATATATGGGAGCCATGCAGGACAAATGTGCTGAAGGCCAAGATCTGGCAAATAGGCAACAGATGGCGTTAGAGAAGGCCCAATCTGATCTGGACTCTTCTGAGCAGAGGCTGCTCAGGAGCCAGGAGTCAGAAAAGGACAGCAGACAGTACATCACTAAAATAAAGGAGGATATGGATGTGCTGCAACAGGAAAAGGCAGAGCAGGATACCAGATTTCTGGGATTGCAGAATGAGTACCAAGAAGGTTTGGACTCCCTACTGCAGAGCCAGGAAAAGCTGGAGCAACAATTAGATTTCAATAGGGCATGTGCCGAGCAGGTAGTCACCCTGCAAAGCCACCTAGATAGGGAGAAGGCAGAGAGCAATAAACTGATTTTGAAAGACCTGGATACCCAGGCAGAGTTTGACCAGGCGCGCCAGAAAGCTGGTGCCTTCCAAAGGCAAAGGGATGACCTGGCGGCACAGATGCAGGCTCTTAGTCAGGAAAGGGATACCTTAGGCCCGGAAGTCTGCCACTTAAAAAGGAAAATGGAAGAAAATCACCTGGCCCTCCAGGGACTGGGTGACCTCCAAAAAGAACACCAGAACTTGTTAGAGCACACCAGGAGGGTGGAGGATGCTCTGGCAAGAAAGGAGCAGGCCAATAGGGACACAGCTCAGCAGGTAACCCTCCTGCAGCAGAGACTGGCCCAGTACTCCAGGACCAATCAGGAGGCACAGAGAGAAAATGAGGCTCTCTGTCAGCACAATGATAGGCTCCAGCAACAGGTAACCATGCAAGAGAGACTGATAGAGTCTAGTAAGGCCTTAATTGAGGAACTGAAAGCGCAGGCTCTTGCATTGCAACAGGAAGCAGGGGCGGATAGAGATGAGGTTCGCTGGGAAAGAGAAACTCCTGTGCATAACCTCAGGAGCCCTAGTACCAGAGGCCTTCATCTCTCCCAATCCCTGGACTCTGCCACCCCCATGTCCCCTCACGCACATGAGCCCAGGGCCACGGGGATGGCAGATTACTATCCAGCTAGAAGTATGGGGCTCATAGGCCAGTACCTCCCAGGAATGGATGGGCGGGCATCAGGGTATGGGCACCCAAGCACAGTGCAATTTAGTGGGGAACCCCAGGAGAGTAGGCAATAAAGGGCATCCTGAAAACCTCTGCACTGTGAGGTCAGTGTGGGGGATACCCAGCAAATCCTGGTAGCAAGGAGGGATCTGAAGACTCCTCTGAGCGTCACAGGACACAGGAGACCAGGTCCCCACATTCTGCCAGCCATTCCCAGGCTCGCAGAATCCGGGAAAACCTGGAAGATCAGACGGGCACCTCTGGGAGCAGCGCTTCTGAGTCGGTGGATGAATGGACCAGGGTTACCCGAACCAAAAAGGCCAATAAGGCAAAAAGGGCCTTGCTTAAGGACCCATTGAAACAAATAAAGGCAATAAGGAGTGTCATCACGCCTTATCATAAGAACGCCAAGTATTCTGTTTGGGAACACTTGGAGCTCCATGAGCAAATGATGGAGACTTTCCATTTGAATGACAGCCAAAGCTGTATTCAATATGTAAAGTGGACCTTCTCACCAGAATACTCCAGTTTCTTTGCGGGGCTGGAGGATCAAAACCATTGAAGGTGGTCCACATACAGGGCGGCCATCTTGAAACATTTTTCTGTGCACAGAAATCCTCAAGAGGCTCGCAAGGCAGCCTACAATTTGCAATGTGGGGAGGATCAGGCCCCACAAGAGTTTGTGCAAGAATTAAAGCGTGCTTTTGCGCAGACCACCAGAAGGGTGCGCACGGATAGCAGAGAATTTATCAATACGTTTTTCCATGCCTTACCCAAATACATAATGACCCAGCTCGTGAGAGATTTTCATGAGAAAAGATCTTTAGACTGGGTCATTGAACAGGCTACCCGGATCTATGAGGTGCAGAAGCCTATCGAAAATAAAAATAATGTGCCAAAAAACCCCAAAACAAACAGCACCCCTGCTGCTGCCAAGGTGGCAGAGGTAAAGGTTGCCCCCGTTTTAGATTTGGAGATGGGGGGGCCTAAAAACCTGCCTGCACCAAATAATTCACAGCCCAGAAGGTCCTCGGGCCAGGCACAGACAGGGAGTCGAGGAGGTAGTCCAACAAATGGGGTCCCCCGCCCCCCTGACTATGTAAGTCCCCGCTACAAGAGAAACCGACCAATCCTGGGTTATGTGTGGACTCCTCCAGCCCAAGGGGGGGATCCAGACAAGCACCTGACCCGGGGAACTTCCCTCCTAACTTCCCCCAGGAGGGCAGAAATTCACCAAATCCTGGGCAGAACTTTTTCCCCAGGTATCCACCCAATTTCCAGCCCCAAAATCATCCATCCTTCTTTCCCCAATTCCCTGAGCCCAGACAACCTAATCCGGGAGAGGGGAGGCCAAGGGTGGAGGGGTACCAAAATCTTTCCAACCAGGGGTACTACCAGAGAAGGGATAGCTACCCTTCCCGGGATCAGCCCAGGGGAGAAAATAGAGCCCCATATCAGCCTGAGCGGGTTTCACAACTTGAGCGCCAGGTCCAAAATATGGCACGGGATCTGGGTCACATACTGAGGGCTCAACAGAACCCTCAGATGAGCATGCCATCGCAGAGTGCCCCAAACTCTGGACCTGGTGCTCCAGAACAAGGACGGGGGCAGCACCCCGATAACCCACCGGCTCCCAGGGAGGAGGCACAAGGGGAAGGGGGGTGTAAAGCCTTGGAGGAAGCTTCCTTCCCAACTTGTAAACAGCCCCTGGAAACCAGGAACCGGAAACAAAATCTCCTACCCCTGAAAGTCTGCCACCCAAGGAGCAGAGAGGAGGTAGGAGAAACAAAGGACCCAAACAGACCCACTTTGTGGAGGAGGTACAGGTCTTCCAATTTGAGGGAGAGGGATCTTCAGAAGATCCTGGGAAAAGGATCTTCTCCTTCAGAGATGGGGGAACTCCTCCCAAGGAAAAATGGGTCCCAAGGGATGCCAATTCAGACTGGGGAGATGTGGAGACTGAGCTACCGCCCCCATCATCTCATCTCAGAACCGACAATACCAAAATCCCGTGGGTCAAACGTATCCTAAGGACTGCCTCCAAAAAGGGGGGGTGGCCCAGAACCCAAAACCATTTCCAGTTGCCAACTTTTTCTTTCAGATTCCCCAGGCTCTCCACAGAATTCTGCCCAAATCTCTTCGCTAGCAATGTCCAAAACCAGAAAGTTAGCCCACCAGTTTTCCAAAAATGTGCATTATCTGTGCCCCCTTGAGGAGAAGTAGGGAAGATACTATGCCCCGTTACAAGTAAAGGGGCAGGGTACAATTTTGGCACTGGTGGACACTGGATCCCAAGCTACCCTTCTGTCCAAAAGGGCCTTTGAGGAACTAAATGCAGGAAGGGGGGAGAATTACCGAATTCCTCTCACCTCTCTTCCTGGACAACTGCAGAACTTTGACGGGAAGGAAATTCCCGTTGAGGGGACTGCAGATTTGGACATTAAAATTGGGCGACACAAGGTGAAACACCCGGTCATAGTAGTGACTCCAGAGGGCACCCCTTGTTTACTAGGGAATGACCTCCTGAGAAGGTTGTCACCCCTAATAGATTGTGTGAAACAAGGTCCTCTGGACCCAGACTAGCCGACCAATAAAATTAAAACAGAGTGTCAACCATGTTAGTTTAAATGGCACCTGCCACATGGTCGAAAAAAAATCTGACCAAGTAAAATTTCACTTCCAGAACAACCAGATTCCAGACGTGACAGTAATAGCAGTAGGACAACAGACTGGTGATGGGGGGTCCTCTCTATTTCTGAAAATCAACCTTCCTTCCAGTTTAAGGTGGTATTCCACACTGGAAGAAAACACTCTGAAATTCTTCACCAATCCACAATCAGACATTCCCACTCCTATAGTTGAGAAAGATGTGAAATTAGCTCAGAGCCTGGCTGATATTCAGCAAATTGGAGAGCAGTTGTTCATCCCTGTTCAGTTAAATGATGGGAAGGACTCTGTTCTCGCTCGAGTGTGTGTGAACAACGGTAAGAGCTTCATCAGCAAAGCCATGTTCCGCCAACTCCCAAAAGATCCAGCCATTCCCACATTCAAACTGATAGACAAATGGGAAATGGACCTGGAAGCACCTAATTCCAAACATCTCCTGCCAAGCAGGTGTATGCTCAAAATCTCCATTGGCAACAAGAGCATAGTCCATAATTGTTGGGTCGTGCGAGACGTCACTGCCGCCTTTTACTTAGGCAGTGACATTCTCAATCGCTTTGCCATTAGTTTGGACCTAATAAACTTCAAAGCTTGGTCCCGATTAGCGGATAATCCCATGGGCTTTGATGATCCGGAAAAAGCATTTAGGTCAGCTCAATTGCTATCTTATGCAGTTGAAATTCAGCTCAAAGAGAAAGTCAACATCCCAGAAGGACCCGACAATTCTCCCTGGAAGTGAAAGTTAAAAGAGGACAAAAATTGAAAAACCCTGATGCTTATATCCATCTAAATGCTTCTCTCCAACAGCAAGGGTTAGGGGTAAACCCAACACCATTAGTCAACATAGAACATGACACCATTCCAATAGAGGTGGATAACAGCGACTTAAAGAGTATTACTCTAGCCGCAGGCACCATTATTGGAATGGCGATTGATGACTGACATTTCTCCATTGATTTAGGAAATGAACTGTTAGGACCAATCCCCAAGGACTGTTTTGACAGTGACAGTGAGGACAATACAACACCAGACAGGATTTTCACCCGGCATGGGGGGAAATTCCTGGTGTACACTTCTTGCCCTTATGGTGAGGAAGATGTGACTTGTGACTTCAGGAGGGATGAGGTGATTTTCCAGGTCCATGAGGGCTGCCTTTCCCACCTGAAGCCTCCAGTCCAAATCAGCACTCTGACCAGGGACTTCTCCACCCAGCTGGAGGAGGCCGCTGAGATAGCCAAACCAGAAGTCTTTCCAGGCTTCAGGCAGATGGTGGAAGAGAGAGTCAACCTAGCTGATGCCTGTGTGACTCTGGAACAGAAGCAAAAGTTGAAACAAGTTTTCTTGGATTTCCAAGATCTCTTTGCGGTAGACTCATATGACTGTGGTTGCACCGACATCCACACCACAACAATTCCCACAGACCCTGTAATGACTCCAGTGTTTGTGAAGCAATATCGCTTGCCTCTCGCATCCATGGAGTCCCTTACTGAAATAATTAAGAACCTTGAGTCCCGGGGAATAATCTGTCCAGTCCACAGCACTTTCAATAATCTGGTGCTGGGAATATTGAAGCCAAACGGCCAGTGGAGACTCTGCGCCGACCTTAGGGAGCTCAACAAACGGGTCCATACTTCCCGATGGCCTCTGCCCTACATTGGCCAAGGGCTGGCCCAGATTCAGGGGTCACAGGTATTCACAGCAATAGACCTGACCAATGGATACTGGACCGTGCCTGTCAGTAGGGAGGACCAATACAAACTGGCTTTTACCTTTGGGGGCCAGCAGTACACATGGACCCGGACTCCCTTCGGATACCTCAACTCCGGCAATGAATTCAACATTTTCCTACATAAGGCCATGCCCGACCTGGGTGCGAGGGGTAACCTGGCTTATGTAGATGATGTCCTCATCAAAAGTTCATCTGTGGAGGAACACATAGCAGAGATCCGTTATGTTCTGACACAGTTGAGGGCCGCCGGAGCAAAACTTTCCTTTCAGAAAGCACAGTGGTGTACAACCCGTCTTAATTTCTTGGGGCATGATATTACTCCTCAGGGTCTCTGTCCCCAAGAAAAGAAAGTGGAAGCACTCCAGAAACTGAAAGACCCCACAACTCTGCGGGAACTAAGGAGCCTCCTTGGACTGACTAATTACAGCAGAAAGTTCATTGAAGGCTACGCAGAGATCACTAGACCCCTGATTCATCTCTTGAAGGGGGGGTCAAGTGGGAATGGGGTCGAGAACAATCTGAGGCGGTAAGACAACTCAAAAGAAGCCTCTCACAAGCGCCTTGCCTAGCTTACCCTGTCAGAAACAAGGAGTTCTTCCTGGAGACGGGGTTCTCTAATACGTGCTTGACGGCAGTATTATACCAAAAGCATGACAAGGTCAATAAAGTAATCTCCTATGCGAGCAAAACTTTATCCTCTGTGGAGGAAAAATTCAACGATTGTGAGAAGGCACTCCTGGCAACGGTGTGGGCATTGAAGAATTACCGCCCGTTTATCCACGGGGAACACATCATAGTGGAGACTCCACACCAGCCTCTGCAATATCTCCAAAGTGACAGAATCCGGCCCGGAAATGTGAGTAATTCCCGAATTACTTACTGGATTCTGTCAATGCAAGGCTTTCCTGTAGAGGTCAGATATGGCCAAAACAAGAAGAGTCCCCTCGAGCAAGGTCTGGCTGACTTGCATGATTGTGCCAGAGAAAACTGTCTCGAGGACGAAAGTCTAAAAATCAAGGACAACATGGAGGCATACCTTAATTCCCCACACAAAGTCTTTGAAGAAGACAAGTGTGAGGGAATGCCCACTGTCTATGTGGATGGATGCTCTTACCATGTTGACAACAACGGGGAGAAAGAACTGGTGGCCGGCGTAGGGAATGCGTGGGTGAGGGAGTTTCCAGAACCCTCCGCTGGATACAAAATTGGTCCCCGAAGTAGTCAGGTGGCAGAATTGATGGCTGTGCATCAGGCCATCCTCACTGATGTCCAACATCAACTCCACAAACTGGTCATAATCACAGATTCGGATTATGTACAGAACGGGTTCGTGGAGCACCTGGTTAATTGGAAAACCAGAGGCATGTTATGTGCTAATAACAAACCCCTGAAACATGGGAAGTTAATCCAAAACATAGATGATCTGGTCACATCGAATGAGATAACCACCTACTGGAAAAAGATCAAGGGTCATTCCAAAGTAGAGGGACCAGACAAAACTGGAAATGACTTAGCTGATCAGATGGCCAAAACCGGGGCCATCCAAGGGGATCTAATAGAAATAGAGTCCCTGTTGGGGGAAATCCAGGTCACTGCTATCACTAGGTCCCAGACAAATGCTCACAATGGTCTTTCAACTGCACAATGGAGTAAGGAGACTCCTGATGCTGATTTGATTACAGCTCAGAAGGGGGATCCAATAATTGGTAGGTTTTACCAACACATTGAGGACCCTCAGAACTTTCCCTTGACGGATACCAATTACATTGGGAAGGAGGACCTTAGAGTGTTGATGAAATGTCCAAAGATGTTCCGAATCCAAGACGGTTTGTTGGTAAGGAAATCCCAAGCTGGCCATGATCAGTGGGTGGTTCCTACCTCATTCCCAAGCCTGATGTTAAGTCACGCCCATGATGCGGCCACCGCCGGTCATAGGGGGTTTCACACAACACTGGGAATCTTAAGAGAGGTTGCATACTGGCCACACATGGGGCAGGACCTCGACCAATACTTGAAGGGGTGTCTTGTGTGTGCACAATTTCAGCCATCATCCCTCACACACCGTGCGCCTCTCCAAAAGAGGGGGATGACACTGCCATGGCCAGATATGCAAATCGACTTTGTAGGCCCTGTGATTCGCTCGTCTAGAGGAAACAAGTACATGTTGACCGTTACATGCTTGTTTACCAAGTGGGTGGAATGTCTCCCGGCCCCAAATTGCAAGGCAGAAACAGCAGCTGCCCTGATGATTAACCACATCTTTTCCCGTTTTGGTCTACCTCAAAGGATTGAGTCAGACAGAGGTAGCCACTTCACCAGTGAAGTAATGACAAAGATGTGGGAGATACTTGGGGTTAAAAGGAAGCTACATATTGCTTACAGGCCAGCTTCTTCTGAAGCAGTGGAGAGATACAACTGAACCATTGTGAGCATATTAAAAAAGTTTGTGGCAGATTCTGGGCCAAATTGGGATATCCGATTACCTCTGGTCCTAATGGCCATCAGATCTACCCCTTCATCTGCAACCAAAATGTCACCATTTGAGTTGATGACTGGACGCAAGATGGTGCTTCCCCAGCATTTGCTCTACAGAACCCAAGAGCAAACGTTGATAAATGCCTCCACAACTCATGAGTATGTGGAGAATTTAAGGAAACACCTTCAGCATGCTTTTGCCTATGCTCAGCGGAATCTAGAAAGATCAGCCGAGAGCATGAAGACCCACTATGATTTAAAAACTACCCGAAAGGAATATAAAGGTGGGTGATCGGGTCTATCTATACAATTTCCAAAGGAACCAGGCCAAACAGCGAAAATTCTTGCCTACATGGAAGGGACCGTTTGAAATTATAGACAAGATCTCCCCTGTTGCCTATAAGATCTGCATCCCCAAAGGCAGTCTGGCGGAAGGGGAAGACAAGTGGGTACATATAAATCAGCTAAAGTGTTGCCATCCCAGGCACACTCTGCAACAACTGGAGGAATCCACTGGAATCCCAGAGGGGGCCGCTCCAGAGTAATTCACTTCCAACCCTAAAATATTCCACATATAGCATATAAAATTCTGTGATCCTTGATATATATATGTTCTTGTCTCCTAATTTAAAAAAGAAAATGTATATGTTCATATCTTCTGATTCATAAAATGTATATGTTCGCCACACCATTATTAGTGGTGAAGAAATGTCTACGAATAGGTATTGCCGCTTTGCTTTATCATCCTAGGAGAGATGAAACCATGGAGACTGACCAAGGAGGACGACCGGGGACCGGGAGCAGAGACCCGAGGGGCCCGTGGTACTGCCCAATCCTCCCATCAGGACCAGCAAGGAGAACTGATTGATCGACTGGAGGGAGGAAAAGATGCTGAACTGTGCCATCCATGGAATTGGAAGAAGAGGAGGCGAACATCCCACATCTTGCGAGTTCCATCAGCGAAAGGACAGAATGGCTATCGCAAGAGGGGGGGCTTGTGGGATGTTTTTACCCATGCATCCAAGCCCTACCATAAAACTGTGCAGTACTGGCATGGAAAACATCATGATGGCCAGAACTCCCCAGAGAGTGCACAGGGAAAACATGAAGAATAGGCTGCAACCCATTTTTGCCTATGTTGTGAGCACAGGAGGGCACTGCCTAAAACCACCATTGTGCTACACACACAGTAGCCTGAAACCATTGGGAATGGCAATGCTGATTGCCAAAAAGCAATTCAGAACTGTGGGGAATTCATTTTCTTAATCCCAAAAATGGTTGCATTACCAGTACTCACCACTATCAGAAAGCCGGCGTTTTAAAACCACCAGACTTTTGTGTAAAACTGAACAAATGAAACAAAACCAGACCAAGGAAAGACTTGCTAAAAGGTGGATACAATGTAAAACTATATTCTGAAATGACTTGAAGGAAGTAATTATTTAATGTATATGTAAACATTGTAAGTGATTTAAACTGGGAACAAAAAGTGACATTTAGCTGAAACCTGGCTTAATGAAACTGAATTCTGCCTGACAACTACCCCCGACAGGAGTTGAAACTGGATCAACAGCTGTGTTCCCAGGCCTGGCTGCCAGGCCTGGCTGCATCCTGAGGTCACATGGCCCTGTTGATTGAAAGGGGAGTGGCAGCTGGGGACTACAGGGAGTTGAACAAAGGCCTGTCCTGGACTCAGGCAAATGTTATATTGTGGGGGGGCATAAAGCGGCTTCCTCTTAGGGGAAACTGGGAGGGGCAGTGCCTCTGCAAGCCAGCTGAGCTTGGGGGAAGTGGATAAACCAGTTATTCTACCCTGTGATGTGGGAAGCCACACCCCTTTTTGACCAGGGCATAATTTTAAAAAGATAGATAACTCATAGTGCGGACTGGTCAAAATTATATAAATAATACCATTATTCTTGTGATTTTTCGGTGCACATTTTAAGAGGCGTTAGGACCCTGTGGCGTATTCTGGGGGGTTGGTAGCGGAAAATAGGGTCTCACTCCAAATGTATGCATGTTAAAAATCTGACACTTTATCATCTGTAACCCATATCCCTGGTGCACGTTTGTGTAAAATCTGGAAAGGTTTAGAGGTCGTCATCTGGAAGAAAAGGGGAGAATTCTGTCATCAGTGGACACAACATCGTACAAAGACAGGGATCGGATGGTTTGGTGCTACAGAAAATATGTTAACTGGACCTATAATATTAGAAAAATGGTACATAGATAAATAGGTATTTGGGTCAGAAATAGATTTGTGTGCAATCTGACAAGGGGAGGTTCCTCTGACCATAAAACCTACAGCATCACTCTGACTCACATTTCCTTCCCCCAATCAAGGGAGAGAGGAGGAATTGGCCAATGACAAGTAGAGAGGGGCAGGCTTAGCTAGGCCCAGGCACACACCCATTTTCAAAACACATAAAAAGAGACTGCTGGGACAGGTAGAGACATTCAATTCCATTTGCTGCGGAGCATGCTGACCGACGACTTCACATCCAGAGATCCAGACTTCAAATCCATCAATCTCCAGAACCTGTAGCAGAAATGAACTCCAGAATTTGTAGCAGAGAGGCCTGAATCCACCAGCTGAATCCTCTTCAGCAGGCCTCAAAAGTAACCAAACTATTCAACAGCCGGGCGAGCTGTTTGAAGTTTTGCCGAGAATTTTTGCAAGAGCCTGTAGCAGTACCCAGAAAGCAGTGTTACGTCCAGAATCCAGAGAGGCTAGCCCAGCAGAGCAGAGCTGACCCAGATCGCTGTGAGCAGAACCGGTGCCTGATTGACCCGCCGAGCAGACAGAATCGCAGCCGGACGTGTTGACCAGATCCGTGACAAGGCCTAGTTCAAACTTATATTGTGAGTACCTAGCAGAACTGTGCAGAACCAATCTCTTAGTTAAAATAATCTAATCCAAACTATTTTAACCTAAGTAGAACTGCCTCCTAGAAATCGTGTCATCTGTCATTTTTAAAGCTGCACAACTGTCACCTGTCAATTCTGCAGCTGCAAGCTGTCACCTGTCATTTTGAGTTTACTTTAAATCCGAAAAACTACCTTTATTTAATCGTCCGTATCTCTGGAATCGTTTGGGCTAGGAACAAGATTTAACTTTATACTTTTACCGCTATCGCGATTCACGCAATCGCGAAATTTACCGCGATTTGCGATTTTGGCTCAATTTCTCCACTTGTCATAATAGCAGCTCCATTCTTTCTTTTGTTAAAATCCGTTTGTAACTTGGTAATAACTCATAGAGCATTGCTAAAGTGAGCCTGAACTAATACCAACAGGCATCTCCCACTCACCCTGAATCTCTAGAGGAAATTAAAATCAGTGGGCACATTTTCCCATCCATTGCCATCACATTTAAAAAGCAGTTTGGGCCTGTGTTTCAAACTCCTACCTGTTTCCTCTAAGCTTGCTGGGGGGGAACTGAATTTCATATTGTATTTGATTGCATTCCTGAGAACTGTGTGCTCCTCTTTCCATCTCCTTCCATTTCTTACATTGCATAGGGGAGGGGGGTGATTTGCCAGAGAAAAAGTGATTATCTTATCTTTTGCTAAATATCAAGTATTTCTGTACTGCATTTTATTCCTCATTGCTTTTCCCTTGAAATCATAAAAGTATTTTTGCTACTTTATCCATCCTATACTAACTCCTCATTGATTGTAAAGAAGTGTGCTAGTGCCAGATTACCCATTGTTGATCAACATCATATGTCTAAGTGTACTATCAGATATTAATTTATTATAAAGTGTGATATATATATATATTGTTTAAATTCTCAAATAAACCTTTTAATTTGCAAAACAAACCTACTTCTTGGCTCAGTGGGGGTCAGGGGGATTCTAAGAGGGGGTGTTATACAAGGGTGGTCATCCAGAGTACTGAACTAGACATAGAAATACATTAATAAGGGTTTTCCTCAGCATCCCAGACTAGGCATTGACTTGGCTGTAGTGTTGATTGAATATCACTTACACCCCCATAGAAACATCACCAATAATCATAGGCGACTCCAGAGGATCATTGAGTTTGGCAGTGGAAGGGATGTGGAAATGGCAATCGTGTCCTTGGATGCGATCAAGGCCTTTGACTCCGTCAGGTGGCCGTGGCTGCTGGCGGCCCTGAAACACTATGGGTTAGGGCCTGGCTATGTGAGGTGGGCGACGATATTGTACAGTGAACCGCTGGCTAGAGTTAAGACAGGATCTGTGATTTCAGAGAGGTGGCAGCTTAGCAGGGGTACTAGACAGGGATGCCCGTGGTCTCCTATGCTCTGCATAATGGCCCTGGAACCTCTTGCGATCTATCTGCAGCAACAATATGACACTATAGGCATTGAGGTGAAAGGGGAGCGGCACCTGATTTCCCTATACGCAGATGACATGCTGCTGTAACTACGATTCCCAGAAGAAAATCTCCAGTACATCCTAGAAGTGATGGAGAGATATGCTGTGTTGTCTGGCATAGCAGTGAATCCCCAGAAGTCCAGCATGTTCCCATTGGGGGGGTACAAAGGGATTCCATCAGAGCGATTACCTGTGTTGCAAGTGCCATGGGCGGTTCGCACGTTTCGGTACTTGGGGATTAATATATACCACACTGTTGAAGAGGAGCACAAGTGTAACACAGAAGTAGCCATTAGAAACATCGAGAAGTGCATGCGCTTTTGGGTGAAGCTGCCTCTGGCGATGATGGGACGGGGAGCGATGCTAAAGATGGTGGTCCTGCCGAGGCTCCTACATTACTTCGGGAACATACCGTACCTGATTCCTAGGGGGTTCTTCACTAAACTAAATAGCATGTGTAGGGACTTTCTGTCGCACGGCACGCGAAACAGAGTGGCGTTGTGGAAGCTTCAGAACTTCCATGACAAAGGGGGAATGAAGCTGCCCAACTACGAGGCGTACTATGTGGCGAGCCAGTTGCAGTATGTTGCCAAATGGCTATCTGATGAAGAGACCTCCGAACACAGGTTGCTTGGGCGGGATTGTGCACCTTTTTATTTGAAAGAAGTCATGTGGGCACCCAGAGCGGAAATGGGGGGGCGCCCTAAAATGATGCTTCTAGGGTGGAAGGTGTGGCGCAGGGCATGCCAAATGATGGGGGACCCATCCCCATGCTTTCCGCAGATGCCATTGGTAGTACTGACAGGGGCGGACGCTCAGCTGCGACTGATACTCCGGACCCACTGGGAACCGGCTGGGGTGACAACGATGGGGGACATCTGGCAGGAGGGCTCTAGTGTTACTTTTGAGGGGCTACGGGAAGTAGCTGGGTTGCATGAAGGCCAGTACATTACGTACCACAGAATGGTACAGAGGATTAAGAGAATATGGCCTGAAACTGTGCTGGGGGAAGAATTGGACGCCACTATAGACGTGATATGTGATATAGCTGAGGGGGGTCATGAGATTTCCAGACTGTATGAGATGGTGATGTCAAAAGTGGGGAAGGAGGTCACGCAGTTGAGGTTGGACTGGGAAACAGAGGTTGGGGCCCAAATGGGAGATGGGATGTGGAAAAGGGTGCAGGGGTATCATAAGAAGGTGTCTAGAAACGCGAGGCTCAAACAGATACAGTTGTACATAACACACAGGGCTTACATGACGCCTTGGAGGATATCGAGGTTTGAGAATGCAGGTCGGCAAGCATGCCCCAAATGTGACGAAGAGAACGCGGGCATGGTGCATATGTTCTGGTCATGCCCGATCACAGAGAGGTTCTGCAGGGGTGTAAAGGAGAAACTAGAAGGAAGAGGGGTGAAGGTGGTAGTGGATACGGTGTGGGCCTGTCTGCTGGGGGGGTTCCCAAGACCACAGAAACTCAGGCACGTAAGCAAACTAAGGGACCTGGCTTATGTGCTAGCAAAAAGGAGGATTGCCATGGGATGGAAGTCATGCCATGTGCCGAGAATAGAGGTGTGGTGAAAGGACTTGCAAAAATGGGCAGAAGCCGAAACCACGGCATGACAAGAAGCGTGTTGCAATGGGGTGGAGGAGGAGAATGAGTCCCTGATGTCCTGGAAATTACTGATAGCTGGACTGTTTGGGTCATTGGACCAGACTGAGCCTGTGGAGGAGGTGACCGAACCACAGGGTGTGGAAACTAAAGGTTCAATGCAATAGCCTCGCAAGGGGGGTGGGGTAAAGGGAGTAGTGGTTAGGAAGTTAAAAAAAGTGTATTGAAACTGTTGGAACATGCACTATTTGTTTGGTTTATTGTTTGTTTGTGAAATTTAATAAAAACTTTAAAAAAACATTTTTTAAAAAAGTTACATTTATTGAGTCTAAAAGAGTTGATTTGGTGAGACTTGGTTTCCATTCGGAATTGGTTAAGGACATGCTCTTACGGGAATGTATAACACTGAAGAAACTTGGGTATTTGACTACAGATTCTGTAGCCCTAGTAACCCTACCAGATCCCTGTCACTACCTAAATTGACAGTGGGTCTTAATCAATCATTTGTGCATGAGCCTTTAGTGGTTAAAGTATGCTCTGAAACATTTATTGGGCAGTCAGGTCAACGGAGGGGCAGGAAAAAATTAAGGTTTCTTATGATTGGGCCCATATTCTAAGTCCATTGCATGTTTGCATATAAGAGGATAAACTAGTCAAAGAGCTAAATGAAATCAACACACATAGGTGGTTATATGGAATACACATGGCATTAAACATCATATGTAAAATGACCCCTTGTAGAATATTGCAGATTTCATTAGTCTCCAAGAGATGCTACTTATGGATAGTCCCGTTATTGACGCGTTCGAAATCTGCTTTAAGCAAAAAGGCCCAAGGGGATGACACCATGAAGGGCTAGTGTGCGCTCGCCGACATACCACTGGCATTAATATGATTAGTTTGAATCTGGGGAGACATGATATTTTGGGTGTTAGTCTTGATTGGGTTGAAGAAGAATCAGCGCTTCATCGGACATGTGTTGTTTTGTTGTCTATTTCAATCCAGCAATAATTTCTGTGCAGCTATTTATGCACCATATTTCAGAGTATCTAGAGAAGTTTGTAGTTGATTCAAGAACTAGTGTTTTAATATTGGGGGATTTTAATAGCAAATGTTTGGATCAGCACTATTATTAAACTAATGGAAGGAAGGCCTCAAAATCTCAAAAGAAAGAGGGCTAGTTATTAGGTCCATATATGAAATGTGGGATATGGCACTATTAAAAGGTAACCAAAAGGGTGATATTCCACCACAATACACCTGGGCTAATTCGGTGGTGGAATCAACGTTGGATTACATGTTTATCTCAAATGATCTGGTAGCTAGATGTGAAAACTTGCTGATTGCCTCTGGATAAGGTAGTGACCATTTCCAAGTCATTTGAACTTGCAGTTAATGATTATGCCAATTTTAAGAGAAACCCACTGTGTTAGTCTATAAATAAGGGGTAGCGACCATGCAGTTCTTTGGCAACAAGGCAAGGATTATGCCAGAGGTGTGTTATGACCCTGTTTCTCATTAATATGTGTATCACAGATATTGGTGAATCCTTGAGGGAGGTCAGAGCAAATCCCCCAAGACTGGGTGCACATAACGTCGATTACCTTCTGTTGCTGATGACCTGGTGCTTATTAACCATGCTCCAATTGGGCTGCATCACTGATTGGAGGCGGTCAGCAGGTACTTTACAGACTTGAATTTGGATCTCAACATCTCCAAATACAAGGTTATGATGCTAAATTTGGAGGAAAGGGACAGTAAGGCCACAGTATAATTGGAACGTTGACGGTCAACCCCTTGGTGTGGTAAACATTTTTTTAAAATACTTGTGGGTTCATATGTGTGATAAGACCTTGCAGGCCTCTCAAACGGCCTTGTTGAAAGGCTTAACGGGAAGTAAGGCAGTTCAGATGAGAGCTCTAGACAGGCGATGCAGTAGATTGTCACTGAAACCAGCATTAATAATGTATAACCAAAAAATTGTGCCGAGAATAACATACGGGACGAGATCATGGAGGATGGTTGGGATTGGTTAAAACTAGAGGCACGCATTTGGAAGAAGGTGCTGGATGTACCTGTTGGGAACCCTTATGCTGCTATTCGCCATGAACTCGGTTTGGTGTCTCTTCATTCTCGTATTGAATGGAGATGATTGCTACTGTCAAAATGTATCATGTTACCACTGGAGAATACTTTTTTGAGGTTCTTCTTAAGTTATGAACAACCCATGCAAGTAAAATCATGAATGCATGGATTGCCACTACTCAGCTCATATTGGTCAAGTTAGATTCTTGTGGCGATGAGTTAATGCATCACCCATTAGGGTTAAAAAAGGCCAAGGAACAAGATTAGATAGTAAACATCGAAAGGTTGGTTGGCTATAACATAACTTTCAATTTGATGTTAAGGCACATAATACATTACAGCCATGCCTAGACAAACATCCCTCAAGGCAGTGCCGGAGGGTTATGCTAAAAATAAAGCTGACCTTGTTCCCTACTTTAGACATATTGGGAGCCAAAACTAAAATTACAAGAAATGAGAGATTGTGTCGGTATTGTACTACGGATATAGAGATGCAAAAACGTTTAATGATATCATGCTCTGCTTTGATGGAATTTGCTTTCTAATTGTCAAGGGCTGGAGGTCCGAAATCCTGATTGAATGGGAATGTTTGTGGCACTGTCTATTGATTAATCCAATGGATACACTTTTGTTAGCAGCTTAGAGGTTTTGATCTCATTGGATTACATGTTTTTCTCTTTCTTAAATATTCTATAGATTGCAAATAGTTTTTAAATGTTTGTATGCATCTTGTTGACTGAATCCATGCACTTTATATAGTGACTATTTTAGAATAGTCGTATTGTATTTTAATGTATTGAAATGTAGTGTCTTAAAGTGTCCTAAAGTTAAAGCTTAATTCTCTGAACATTTTACAAATGAAGTATATACATGAATTGTGGACTGGAATGCAACTATGAATGAATTTATTGATTTGGTTTAGGACTGTGTAATAATTGTGTTTTAAATTGTTTCTTAATGCTAATGTTGTGAAAGGTTTTTTCGAAAAAAAACTAGCACACAATAAATAATTAAATAACAATATTGAGAGCCTAATTGTGTCACTATTACTTCGTCACGAATACGCCACCTTGTCTAAAATGAAATTTCCGTTCCAAGTGACAAGAAACTGATTAGTAGTTGAGGGAGTTTTGTTTTTCGAGTTCCATAAATGAGAAGCTGTAGCACAGAAAGACATTTGAAAAGAAAGTTAAGATCTATGACTATATAAGCCAGAGCTTAGCTTTGTACTATGGTCCACACAAGGCGATATCAAAAACGCAATCAGTCATTCATTCAGTAATTCCTGGGCAAAATAAAATCATTTTGTAAGATGGAAAACATACGAGGTAAGTCCTTGCTTATGGAAAGGAAACACAGCAAAGCTTCTGAGGACGACCAGCATATTTGATTACCACATTTCGGAGTACAACAGAGGTGGACAAAAATGTATCCTGGAGCATGCACCAACTAACAGAAACATTTAATTTGACAGGAACCAAAAGCCTGTGAGAAACTGGGGGGGGGGACAGCAACGTCAGAAACCTTTGCAGTCTGTTCCGTTAAGTGCAAAAACAACCTGTCTCTTCCCGGCAATTTACATTTCAATATAAAATGAGCTCCATATCGTTCGGTGTTCCCAATTATCTCAGGACATCCAAAACCTCTTGATAACCCCAAGGACTGTCCATTGTATACAGAGGACTCAATTGTTCTTACCTATGGAATGTGGTCTCTTTCACAACATTCACTGAACAAAATCGACTACATCTTTGTTTGTGTTATTCGACCTATGTGGCATATTATTCATTTCCGAATGAAGCATTCGAAATAATGCCAGTACGTTTGACACTCTGGAACCGATTCATGGAATTTTTTGCACGGTTTAAAGTGACCTTGCACTGCTGGAAAGTGACTGCAAAAATGACTATGCACTGATTTGCATGGATACTGCACTGCAAAAATACATTTGGCATTGTTCCATGAATCAAGGTTTGTGTCTCCAGTGCAAAGTCACTTTTCAGAAGTGCAAAGATACTTCGAACCGTGCGAAAAATTCCATGAATCGGGTACTATACGTACACGTACAGCTGATCAATCAAATGACGCATATTTCCAAATAATTAATTTAATTTCCCTTTTAAAAGAGAGGTACTTCAGACGGACGGAATGGCTGTTGCAAAACTGTTTTTGCAAATGTTCACAAACGAAAGGACCTAAAACTACTTTCTTGGTAAAGGGATGCAAAAATGAACTTGTTGACTCCTGAGTAACGTGATTTAACCGAGAGGCGTGCATTTTCGTTGTGCAAATAAACACATTTTTCTATGAAAGTAAATGAACATGCCGCTTGACTAACTTCTGCCATAAAACATGTGAATGAGTTCACAAATAGCCAGTGTGTTATTACTTTAAAAACATAATTTAGTATCTTTAGTTGTCTTTCACATTTTTTTCAACATTTTTAAAATCAACGTTTCTCCCAAAAACTGTATAACGACCACAGTTAAACAAAATAATACAATACTAATTAAAGGAACCACTTTGCAGCTAACCCGATGCTAGAATGTGCATATTATCTTTAATTGTCAGTGTTTTAGGACTGGCGAGTAAGTATAGGTTGTGAAGCATCTCACATGAAAAAGTAATCGTTGCTATGGCATATTGACATTGGGCAGCTGTAGGAAATTACTGTACAATGAGACTGAATCTGTGTGCTGAAGATGGCACTCTTTAATGTGACATTAGCAAAGTAGCCGCGGAAGGATCTATGCTTCAACCTATGGGAAAAGTCGTTAGCAAAATGCGCTCTGTCACAAGTGAATATACTCCCAAGGGGGGCGATGTTATGCTAGGCCTGGAGAAAATAATTGTCCTTTCGCATCGAAAATAATTGTCCTTTCGCATCGCACTTGAAGGAATATAGTACTGAAACTTGACACATACATGTACTTACTACCAAAAATCACTATGCTCGGGAATTCCAAATACATGTATAAATGGCCACCTAGACATTTGCTATAAAATATTTCAGTCAAATTTACCACAGAAATGAAGAAATGAGAATTTGCTCATTTGTTTGTTCAATTATGCCTTTGTATGTGAAATATTTCACACAAGACACGGTACCTGGACACGGTACCTGGAACATCAGTACAAATGGTAGCATGAATTTAGTAACTAGCAGTCCAAGTGGAAATTTGTTGAGTTTGAAACTATTAGCACAGTGCATTGGAACAAAAATGATCTAGGAATTCCAAGGTGACCAAATGGGCTCCAGGGTGGGAGCAAGGAAGGTAAGATGGATGAAGTAGGGGTATAGAGACTCTGTAGGAGGTTGATCTTCAGTTCAGATTGCAAATTGTAGCTGGAAATGGAGGCACACAAGTCAAAGGGAAGGGCTTTATAGTAAAGTGCCACCAGGGCTGTGAATGATACGAATTAAAATAGAAAATGTGATGGATTGTGTATTGTGATGGTTGGGACAGCAATGGGGGTCTATGTCGTAGAGGATAACCGTTTGGGAGATAACCCCATTTGCAGAATTGAGGAGCGGATTATAGGGTTAGAAAGGGGGTCTTTTTGGTATTGTGAGCCTGTCTACTTGCACAGGTTGGTGAATCTGATTAAATATTGTGTGTGACAAAGTCCCATATCTGGCAATGAAGAATAAGAATGGGCAAGACATTGATGCTGCGGGCCACTACGCACTCCAGTAAGTCACTGCTTGTATACATGATAGATCTTTCAGCCTCTCCTGTCCACCTCAAGACATCTTTGCTTGGCCCTTCAGTGCATGGGAATAACCCTTCACAGATCAAGTATGATGTTTCATATGTCGGTTATGGAGGGTTACCCCTTAAATACAGGGCCCGGGGGAGTACATGAGAGAAAAATGCTATGGACGTCAAAGAAAATTCATGTGCCAGTATTTGCATGCAGTACAGCCCATGTAACTTTCTAAAAAGATATGATGATTTTGCCTGAGTGGGCTACGGACCCAGTTCTGCATGTGATCCAAGAGCACATGACTTTGATGCAGTGGCATGGTTCAAACAATGCAAGAAATCAACAATTGCCACTCACACACCCACTCACAAGCCCTGGCCATCAGAGCAACTGACGTCTATATAGATCAGAGACAGACGTGTTTACCAAACTAGGAAGGAACCACACAACATGGAACAGTTCAGTTTGTTAGCAACCACAGTCGCAAGCCATCTGAATTCAAGCGGGCACCAATGGTTAATGTAACCTTGGTGAGCGCCCACTCAAATGCTGCAACCATCTGACAATCTTTAATCAATTGAGCAGGCTATAAGTTGTTAGGTGGGTGTCTAAAGGGGAACAAGACGAAAGTGGTTGTAGGTGTCAAGAGCTACAAGTGAAAGGTGAAGGGCAGTTCATGGCAGAACAGTGAGGAGGAAAGTTGTTGAGCCGAGCAGAACAGAGTACAGACTATCAGAGAGCAGAGGTGGAACACATATGAAGAGGAGCACGCCACAGAAAAAAGGGTGGAGGAGAGGTGAAAGAAGTAAGGAGGAAATGTCAGGAGGAAGGGAAATCAATAGAGGGAAGACAAGGCATAGAGGTGAAAGAGAGGGAGGAGCAGACGAGGAGACCGTGGAAAAGAACCAAAGATAAAAAAGCTAAGGAGGCAAAAAAGAAAATTCAGGATCAGCCAGGTGGGGTCAAATGGGACACTACAGATCATTACAAGAAGGTAGGAGAAGACATGAGAAATTGAGAGAGGAATGGAGAAGAATAAGAATTGAGCACTGCAGATCATTGATGAGGGGGATACATAGGAGGAGGTGAAACTAAGAGAGAAGGAGAGAGAGAGTGATCTGGAGGTTGGGTGATCAAAGAGAGAGAGAAAAGGGGTGAGAAGTCGGGTTAAGACCCATTACTCCAGGGAGACACCTAGCTAGGGGCGGTATCCAGGTAGGGGGTTAAGACTAACAATTGCGTAGCTCAAATTGTGTCTGGCCCACATCTAGATGACACAGGAAACCAGGGGTGGTGGTGTATGCTCAAGCATGAAATACAAGCATGCGACTTTAACTGCCTAAAAAGGAGTGTGGCGAACCAAAATTCCGAAAGGCTTTGAATTACTTTTTGTTTCCTGCCAGTAATTCACTATCTAAGGGAGAGAGGGAATGACTGAGGATCAGAAGCTTAATTTGTTTTGTTCTGTTGAATTCTTACTAGGTGCCGTCAGTTAATTCTAGCCCTTGAGCTTTTCGGTTGTTATAATAAAAACACTTGAATGTGATAATTTGGCTTTGAGTAGTTTGTTGATCCAACGTCACTGATATATGATGGCAGAAGTAGGTTCAATTGAACCTGACCAAAGATTCCCACTTTTCCCTCCACCACCTCATTAAAGATGGATAGCGTCTCAAGCAGTGATATTCTACCACATAGAGCTCCCTCTGGGGCTGTCATGTTAAATTTGTAACGTGCAGAGTACATAGTAATCCAAACCAGAGGTAGGGCTCTGGTTTCAACTGACTTCAAATTTCAACTCCTGGGTGGGACATGTGGAAGGATTGGTCAAGGTCTGGATTAGCATCAAACCATGGGGTCAATTTAGGAGCCACGGTGATGGAGAAGGACTACTGAGGAATGTTGACATTTCTGCTTATAAATCACTCATCAAACTCCTTCTGCATGATATCTGCAAGGACATCTAAGCACATAAAATGCAAGACTCTAAAACTGAACCAAAGCAATGAGAATGTTTTTGGCTATATCCACCTGTCCACCACACCACGCCAAAGAGACAATCTTTTCCTATCCCCAGACTTTGCAGTTAGACAACAAAATGACGCCTCCCTCTAGAATGCCTTTGACCAAATGGATTCAGTGGAGAAAGTTTCAAGTAAAGAGGGGCGATTCTTTGTGGAAAGAAGTGGTCTGTTGGTTGTACACAGGGGAGAATTACAGAAAATGGGTGATGGCAGCACCCAAGGCCAGCTGTGAGCTCCTACCCTATTACAGAAGGTAGACTAAGACTTCACCCACTCCCACTTAACAGCTGGGCAGCAAGGAATTCCCAAGATGCAGGAGCACACCCTGTGCAGGTTTTTCTAGTCTGAAATATTTCACCACTTCATAAACTACTGAAAGACTTGCATTACATGTCAGAAACATCTAGGGTTTATGACGAGGAGGCCTTATCTAACTCCTTCAAATTGTTGAAATCTTTTTTCTCTTGGTTGGGTATGGACATTGTCGGGGTAATTATGCCGGGGTCGGCAGAGCCGTCTGCGGACCTCTGGGCTGGGAGGCCCCAACTCCTCCCGTGTTTCCCAAAAGGAGTATGAGACACACACAAGGAGCAAGGTGGTTGTGCTGTTTATTATAACAACGGCAGGGATGGGTCTCGGATCGTACGCGTACGTCCAGACTCTCACTCTTAGTGGGGCTCACAGGCCCTTTTTACAGCAGTATGACGTGCTATTTGCATCACCTGGGAAAGTTAGCAAAAAACCTATTCCCACTCCGGATTGGTTCCCCGAGTAGTAGGGTAGTATAGGGTACATATGGAGAAGGATGTTAGTGGTTAAGGATGAGTCAGGTGGTTTACCTGGACTGTCCCTACTATTAGATGCTTGAAAACTGCAACAAGGGGACCCCTGGTGATTGGCTAATACTACTGACGTCAGTGATGAGCCCCCCTGTGTTCTGATTGGTCCTCCCGCGAGCCCCCAAGCCTGGGAGCATCGTCGTTCCCAGCTCGCGGTGTACCTGTCATTAGCAACAATGTGCAACTATGTGTTTGTGCAGGCAACATACAGGTTTGCTCATAGGCTTGTGAGCGGGTCATTCCCATCGCGTAGGTGTCCATCTTGCCGCCTCGTTGTTGCAACCTGTGTCCCAGACTTGGGACCCAGGCGACTTTCTGTCTCGTGGGTCTGGCACCTTGTCAGATCGGCTTGGTCACGTGTGGAGGGACCGTAGCTGGAGCAGAATTCTGCACATTAGATTTGTATTTCGTTTCTGTGGGCTTGGCTTTTTTACAGGTGTAACCTTGGCGCAGGGCTGGTAGCATGCGAGTTGCAACATCGTGACCTTGGCTTTGAGCTCTCACTGGGGCTCGTTCTTCATGATCAGCACTTGTACTCTTGCTCTGAGAGGATTTTCATGGCGAGGCTCTTGCTTGCGGCCTACTTGGGCCTAGTTCATGGGTGGCGGTACATAATCCATTGTATGTAGATCGTGGGTTGACAGGGCGTCACAAGCAGTGTTAGGTATGCATGATGGTGTCGTCACAGGGCGAGTGGTGGGAGAAGCGTCAGCAAGCGTATACACAAGGTCTTTAGGCTTCTTGAGTTTCTGCATTACTATTGAAAAAGCCTATGTGAAAAATAACAACGATGCACGTCAGTGGGTGTGTCAGTCACCTACGTCATAGCACTGAATATGTTCTTCATGTAGGTTGGTGGGTGAGTGACCAGTGTGCATGGTGGCAGGTGTGTTCTTGGCAGTTGGCTAGGTCGTTATGGCATCTCTAACGATGTGGGTACTTGTGGCTGTTGTCTTAGTCGAGTTCATCCATGCCGCAGGTGTCGGCTTGAGTCGGACAGGCTGGTGGGCATACCCTTATGTTCCTGAAGCAGGGTATTTTGTCATCTGGTAGATAGACAAACTCGTCCCGTGGAGGGTGCCTGAGCCGTGATCCTCTAAGCCATGGTCTTGATGAGATTGGGGGGAGCTTGGTTTCCCATTCTCCCACTTCAGTCCCCCCTCTGGTTGACTTGGTGACCACAAACATATCCTTTTCTTTATCTCATCTCACTCTCCATACTTTAGTTATTCCAGCCAAGTGTCCATAGTGGTTGACATGATCTTTGAACGACCAGTACATATAAACACAGCTGCCGCCTGGTTTGCAGTATACCCATCTTCCGACATAGCTCCTCGGGTTTCTTGGGTTCTCCACTTTCACAGATGGCGGATCCAAGTGGTTGTTAAGGATCTGTTTACGCAGTCTCTCTCTTTCCTTCATTATCACGTCGGATTTGCTGGTCATCATCAGTTGGCATCAAAGGGTGCATGCCGACCATTTCTATCATTTCGTCTGTAGTGCATGCTTTTCTGGCCTTCCAGAACCTTATTACAATCAATACAGCTGCAGCTAATATTATGCATCCAACTATAATCTTCAGTCCATCTGACAGCCATGATGGCATCCACAACCATATTAATGAAAACCAACTGGTATCCTTCTTTACTCCTTTGCTTTCTTCCATCATTTTGGAGTGCATCTGGGCCAGTTGTGATACTGCTTCAGTAAGTGTCCCATTATCTGCGTCGTTAGCAGGGATAAATGTGCAGCATGATTGTCCAATTTTCGCACAATCTCCTCCTTCCATGGCCGTGAGGAGATCCAGCACATATCTGTTTTGTACTGCTACCATTCTCACCGCTCGTAGCTCTTCTTTTATAGCGTTGAATCCATTTACTGTCAAATTAATTGTCATCATCAGTTCCCACCGGGTGATCTGAAGCCATTTTGCGTTCGCATATGCTTGTAGTCCTGGGTGTATTATTGATGAGAAGAACATTGCAGCCCTGCTAAATAATCTGTGTTCTGGTGGGATGGAGGTGAGTGCTGTTTCCGTTCTTCCCCACAGGTAGTTTCCTGTCAGGGGTTCTCCTTGTCTTTTCATTCTTGGTAGAATGTTATTGTTGTTGTTTTTGTCTCCTTCTTGTGATTGTATAGACCTTTTCCTCCTCTTGTTCCCTTTGTCCATCTTGGGGAAATTGGCCATGTTAACATGTTTTTGAGGCACAACCAGGGATGGTACGTTGATGTGTACCATGGTACATATTTCATTCCATAATGGAGGCAAGGTGTGGTATGCCTTATCACCGCAGGCCCAATTGTGGCCCATTATAACTGCCATTCCAGCACCCCCCTCTGGTAGTTCCACTACACTTCCACAGTTGGTATTGTATCCCACATCCACATCTCCTTTGTGTTGGTAGCATAGTTTGGGAGCAGTCAGTGGTAGTATGCTTAATGGGTCTTCGTCCTTCTCCATCTGCGTCAGCATGGGTACATATTTACCCCACGTCGTACAACATCTGTCGTTGTGCTCCTGTACAGTGGAAATATATTCTCTTGTTATCATGTTGCTCCCAACCACTCCTATTTCCCATTCATTGTTCATATATATTTTTCCAGTTATTGTTATCAGTGGTCTTTCCCAGCCTTCTTGTACACCAGGAACTTCAGTGGCGTACCAATCACACGGCAGGTATTCTAGCATTACTTTCTTCGTTTCTCCTTTTTCGGGGCCATCCGTCATGTATCTGAATGCTTCGGCATGTAAGCTGCTTTTATGGTAGTTCAAATATGTCTTGAGGAAATTATTTTCGTATGGGTATGTGTCCCTTGTTTTCCACTGAATTCTCACCACCGTCCCTTGGAATCATCCCCTCGTTTGGAATAGTGCCAGATATATTATACATTGCACTGTTTTTTCCTGTATTTCAGTGGCAACAAATGTTCTTGATGCACTCATGGCGTATGGGATCAATGAGCACACATAGCAGTTGTCCTCAGTTGTCTGCTTACCGTTTTGGGTCATGTGCTGGTACCACATGTTGTTTGAGACGTGTGCTGAATCTGTTATGTAATTATCGATACCTTTATTGTCAGTATATGTGCTGCGTTTAACTCTACCTCCCTTACCTTAAGGGTTGCTAGTACCACCTGATATCATACCTGTTGCAGCCGTGGCAGGGGTAGGTTAGTTTTGGATGCAGCCATAAAATTGGGAGCATAGTTTTTCTGCCATACAGCCAATAGACCAGTGATGACCAACACTCCTATCAATGTTATTACAAGGGCTAATCTCACTGGCATTTTTGCTCTTACCTTGCTGCAGTCCTGCAGCTTATTCTTGCGACGTTAAAGGTGCTCACCTGAAAATCCTGAATGTGCTCGTTATTATTGTTAGTATTTGTTAGTTAAGCTCTCCCTATCAAGTAATCGTTCAATGCCCAGGCGAAGAGCTGTTCCCACGCTAATCTTAGTGACCTATCTCTTAGAGCCGGCAAGTGCTTGTGAAGATGGGGAAATGATTGTTCTATGGCCAAAACAAATGCGGTGTAATATACGCGTACCCGCCTCCTTTTCAGGTACTTTGGCCTCCTTATATGATATACAAATTGGTGTGATAGGGCCTCAGGGGTGTTATCATCTGCGGGCAGCATCTACTCCTGGACAGAGCACACAAGTGTTTTATATATGTGTGTGTAACTTCCAAGTTTTTTGTGCAATGTTCTTCAATCGGTGGTGGCCGGGGCGGGGCTGGGACTTAGGGGACTGGGCTGGGTTGGGCAGAAGTGTGTTTACTTTGTTATCTCATGACCATGGGGTGGGCTATGGGCAAGTATCCAAAGTCTATGGCAGTGTTTGTGACTGAGGAGTGGTCAGGGGCAGTGACACAATTGTCCTTGGCGGCGGTTGCTGTATCCTTGTCTGTAGCCGACGCTGTTGATGTTGCTGGTCTTGTAATGGCCCTGTCGTTAACGGTAGGGCGGGTCTGATGTTTGTAGGGCTTCACGTCATGTAGGTGATTCCAGGCGCGCTTATCGTGTAGCTTTACTGCTCTGGGAGCCACTGCCTCCACCAAGTGGGGCCCGGTAAAGCGTGGGCTGTTCCACTTTCTATTGAAGTTGCGGAGGAGCACGTGATCTCCCTCCGCAATAGTGCATAGTCCTTCCTTTTCTTGTTCCTCATTGGTGTCTTCTTGTTGAGAGCTCTTCGACCCGCCCTGCGTGCGCTCGAGCTGTTGAGATACAAAGGTGACACTAGTAATCAAGGAAGACACATATTGATACATTTCGTCACCAAAAACATTTGCAGTGTTATCATGGTCAGTAAAGGCTCTTGATGTTGGCATTAAAGGAAGGCGCATTTGACGTCTTGTCACCACCTCGTGGGGAGTGAGGTGGTGATCAGATCCTGGCCTATTCCTCAGCTCAAATAGAGCCAGCGGAAGGCAGTGCAACCAGCTCTTTTTAGTTGTCTGCTGAATTTTTGCAATTTCCTCTTTTAATAGGCCATTCAGGCGTTCACAGATACCGTTGGCCTGCGGATGGTATGCAAGTTTAATACCCATCAAAGATGTGATGTGCTCAAACATTTCATTTGCAATGTGTGAGCCGTTGTCCAGCCGCAGCACTTCACAAACACCCCACCTGGGGAAGACCTCTCTCACTAGAAATTTAGCTGCTCTGAACGCATCCACGTGTGAGCAGGGTCCGGCCTCGATCCACCTGGAAAATGGACATACCACTACAATCATGTACCTATGTCCTTGACATACATTGATCATATCAACGTAGTCAATATGAAGGTATAGGAAGGGTCCTTTTGGCCGAGGTATAGTACCTTTTATCACTTGCAGCGTGTGACCGGCCGTAAACTGTTGGCATGTGAGGCATTTGCTGATGAAATTAGTAACATGAGAATTTAACTCAGGGCAGAACCAATTCTCCCTAATGTGTGCTGCAATCACTTCCTTTACTGTATGTGCTGGATGATGAAGCTGGGCCAAGGCAGTGTTCAACAGTGCCAATGGCATGACCACCTGTCCATTATTATTTTGACGCCACAGTGCGTCTGTTGGAGACATCGTACATCCTCTCTTTCCCAAAGTTCCTTTTCTGCCATTGGTGCAGCTGCCTGCAACTCCATTATCTGTGTTGCAGGGAGATGAGTGTACCCATCCTTCATCAACATCTGTCTTGCCATTGACCTCCCCCTCCCTCTTTCTGATTCTGAGGGGTTCCACATTTCACCAAAATATGCAGCATGCGTGGCATGTGTGTCTGCTGTTTCATTACCTATCGAGATATAGTCATCTCCATTAGTGTGTGCTTGACACTTAACTAAAGCTATCTCTTGGGGGTTGTTAATTACTTCATTCAATTCTGATAGTAAGAGGGCATGTTGTACTGGGGTGCCATCAGCTCTTCTAAACCCCCTTCTTTGCCATTTTATTAACCCGGAGTGCACTGTTGATGTTACATATGCACTGTCAGAGTATATAGTAACTCTTTTGGCAAAACTTTCCTTTAGTGCCAAAATCAGTGCAACCAATTCCGCTGCCTGAGCTGAATAATGCTGCGGTAATTGCACGCATTGTACTGGGACATACATCAAGTCTTCCGTCATTTTAACTACTGCTGCCCCTGTTCTACTTATCCCATCGCTCTGATCAATGGTTGATGACCCATCAATGTACATTATCTCATCCCCCTTAAGGGCATCCTCCTCCACCTTCCTTGTGCTGGAGTACATTTCAATAGTCTGTGTGCAATTGTGGGCATAATCACCTTCCTCAACAACTTCTGCTATGAATCTGGCTGGGTTTACGTTACTGCATCTGACAATTGTCAATTCGGGTCTGGATAAAATTATTTCATAACCTGACGCCCTCTGTGTGGTCAGTGTGCACTTAGGTTTGTTTAAAATTGTAAACAGTAAATGTTCCACAAATAATGTGGTGGGGCAACCCATTGTTATCAATGATGATTTTTCCACTGCAAATGCAGCTCCGGTGAGGCCCTGTTCACAAGGGAAATCTCCTAACATGACAGGGTCCAAGTGACCGCTGTATAAAGCTATTGGCTTGTGTCCCATGCTAGTTTTCTGAGTCAATACTGCTTTCATTATGTGTCGCAATGTGAAAAAATGAGAAATTGATGTTCGTAATTTGGAGTGGCTAGTACGGGAGCTGTGGATATGGCGTGTTTCAATTCATCAAACACCTCTTTCATTTCCCTTGTCCACCCAAACCTCTTGTCCCCCTTTTGTGCCTCCTTTAGTGCTTCGAGCAGGGGTCCTATGTATGAGCTGTAGTCGAAAACCCATGCTCTACAGTAGTTGCATAGGCCCAGGAACTGCTGCAGCTCCCTCACAGTTTGTGGTTGTGGTGTGTTGGTTATGGCTTGTGCTCTTTGTGGTGCAATGTTTCTTCCGTGCTGGGATATTAGTTGGCCAATGTATAGTACCTGTTCCTGACAGTACTGTACCTTTTCCTTGTCTACCTTGTACCCCTTTTCTGCCAACACTGTCAGCATTTTTACTGAGTCTTCCCTGCACCTCTCCTCAGTTGTGCTGGAAATTATTATGTCATCAACATATTGCAGCACCGTGCTCTCCATTTCAATGTTTCCCAAATCCATCTGTATTACTCTGTTGAAAACTGAGGGTGACTTGCAGTACCCTTGTGGTAACCTGGTGTGTTTCCATTTTGTATTCCTGTATGTGAAGCTTGACAAATCTTGTGAATCTGGGTGCAGAGGTATTGAGAAAAAGGCATTTTTTAGGTCAATCACAGTGAACCGTGATGCCTCTGCTGGTATTCCACATAGTATCATGGCTGGGTTTGCTGCTATGGGGTATTCTGCCTCTACAATGTAATTCAAGGGCCTGAGATCCTGGATGAAACGCCAAGACCCTGCTTTAGCTTTGCGCACTGGCTACACAGCCGTGTTACATGTTGATTCTGATGGTACCAAAATGCCATTATTTATCAGGGCTGGTATGGTTTTGTATATGCCCTCATCTGCCTCTTTTGATAGTGGGTACTGCTTCACTCTAAGTAGTATTGCGCCCTTTTTCAACTTTATTTTTACTCCTCCAATGCTCTTTATGCAGCCCACGTCATAGGGACTGGTGGTCCACAGTGATGCTGGAACTTTAGCCATGTCTTCCTCATAAAATGGTACTGGGGTAGATGCAGGTGCCTCGAGTGCCATTGCCATTTTCAGTGCTACTTGCTTGTATGTCACTCTCAACCATATGTCAACACTCATCATAAACACCATCTCTCCTTCGCCCTTTCTTTCTGTGAAGAGCTCTTCGTCAGACACTTGCGTGAGCCCGCATCCCTCAGCCAGTGCTATTACTGCTCTCCATGCGCTCCATTCCTTGTCCTGGGCATGTACTGCAATGTAATCTGCAGTTGCTATAATGCTCTCGATGCTCACCGAAATCACCTTCCCCTCTAGTTCACTAGCTGGTGTCTCAGGCCTGAACAAATATGCTGCTGGCCTCCTCCAAATCTTGCCTTCTATTCCTGGCATCCATGCAAATGCCATGTCTGTTCCATATTGGAACATTTCACCATCCACAGGCTCAGCTCGATCTACTGTTTGGCCACAGTAAGCTTGCAGTATTTGTCGTGCAGTAAGCATGTTTATTCCTGGTGTGGAGCAAATTATGCCGTTCTCCGTGAAGGAGATCGTCATATTTAATCTGCTCATTATGTCCCTTCCAAGTATGTTCACTGGCGACTCCTTTGAATACAGGAGTGGCACAGACATGTCATAATCTCCTATAGATAATGAGATGTTATCAGTAAAAGGAACCAACCCTCTAGCCCCAGAGAATCCTTGAGTGTGCATGACCTCACCTGACATTTTAAATTTACCCTCCCTTATGCAAGACCTAGTTGCCCCAATGTCAACAAGGAAGGACATTTTTTTGTCACCTATCGCTACCTGAATGTGTGGTTCCTCCGCACTATTAGGTGTTATCGACAGGATGGAACACATCAAGGACGTCTGTGGGCTGTCCTATTGTGGGTACAGTGACTGACCGCTTCTTGTGTAAGGGTTGTGTCCCAAGACAGTCACCCTCCCTAACTGTGTTTGTTGCAGCGGTGTATCAATGGGTGTCAATTTATGGTCCTGTATTTGAGTGAGCTGTTGTACTGGTTGCACTTGGTGTTGTTGTGTTACTGCCACCTGTTGCTGCGGTGGTGTTTATGTCTGTACCTGTTTTTGTGGTGCAGCGTAGTGGTGCACCTGTTGCTGTGGCTGTTGTGGTGATACTTGCTGTTGTATGTTGCTCTGTTGCGTTCCCTGCTGTTGCTGGTAAACCTGTTGCTCCCCCATAGGCCCTTGTGGTCCCTGTTCCCCCCAGGCTGGTGGGGTGGGCCTCATTCTACATGTGCGTGACATGTGTCCTACCATTCAACAAACCCAACATACAGGTGGTTCCCTGGCCTGCCATGGGAAATTCCCCGAATTGTCTTGGTACCCTTGCTGCCCATTGGGGTAGTAAATTCGAAATCCTCCCCCTTGCTGTTGTGCATGTTGGCCATACCCTCTCCCTCTCATCATCGCGCCCCTCCCCCGGGGGTTGTTATAATATCCATTTCCCGGTGACATGTACCCTCCCCCTGTGGGAGCTGTGTATGGTGGGGGGGTGGCATCTGTTGTGTTTAAGTTGTGATGGTTGTGGTAATGGTACTATTTGTTGTTGTGTGGAATCTTGTGCAGCCACTACTTGCGTGGGGGTTGGTGCCATTATTGCTGGTGTAGATATTAGTGCTCCTTCCATGGTATAGTTTGTTAGTTTTTTCTGCACTAATTTTGCCTCTTCTCCTTTCCTATCTTCTTCCTTTTGTTTCATCTTTTCTTACCACATCCTACAGTGGTGTATTATTGTTAGTTGTATTTCCGGCCAGGCCTTAGCTTCCATTCCCACTATCTTCTTCAGTTGTCTTTGTACTGTCTCTGGGAGCCCTTGTACTAGTATGTGGTAAAAAAATGGCTGGTGTTTTGTCCCATTGCTCCCTAGTTTCCAAGCGCCACTTCTCCTGCATCTCCTGGATATAATCAACAGGATCTTCATTCTCACGCATCTTGCATGACGTAATTGCTCCTATGTCTGATGTGTCTGGGTACTGGACCCTCAGAGCCTGCCACAATGCATGCCTGCAATTGGCAAAAGGCGCCCGTCATGTGACGTGTTTGTTATTGTTACTCCGGGAAAGCCTGCCCTCTTCCAAATGTCATCTGCCGCGTCCCCCAATATTGATATTAATAGTCCCTTCACGTCTCCCACTGCTAGTTTCTGTCCCGCGGTGTGTTTTTCCATCTCGTATATCCATTTCCCTGCTCCTCCGCTTAGTGATGGGAGCCTGCATTTTATGTTCTCCTTATCAGCATGTTTCCAGGGGACATATTGTGGTCTGGTCCCTCCCCTCTCCAATAGTGGCATTAAATTATACCCCATTTGTTCCCCCCAGGGTCGCGGGGTGGAATCCGTGTACTCCTCCTCTTCCTCCGTGTCAAATAAATCTGCTGCCATATCTATATTACCACTGCTTTTCGTATCTTCTCCTCCGTTTCTCCTCCCTCTCCTGTTATTCTCTTTGTTCACTGCAGGTGTGAGTGGCCGTTCTTCCTGCCTGCGTCCTGGGAGATCTCTGAGCCTGCCGATGTATGGTGTGTGTTTAGGTGTGGGTGTGGGTGGGGTGTTGGGCGTGATAATGTGGATGTTACTGCGTGTGTTGTTCCTCCTGCCACTTCTCTTACCTGTTCATCACTTTTCTTCTCTTCTTCCATCTTCCTGCATGCCCATGATGATTCCCCGTTAGTGCGTGTGATGTACAATTTATCTAAGCTCTCCCTACCGCCACTTCTTCCTTCTCTTCCCACACCCTCTTCTTCTTCGCTACAGAATTCGTCCAGGAGCGACAACCCCCAATCTGTCCTTTTCCCCCTTACTGTCACCGTTTTAAAGTCTATTAAATCCGTTCCTTTCTGTTCGCCTCTACTAGTTGATCCCCCTTGCTTTGATGTTGTAGCCACTTCCGCATCCCGAAGCGTGTATGTTCTTACCCCATGCTCTAATTTCCTTTCTCTGCTCTCCTCTTCCTTCTTTGCCACTATTTCTCCACCTATTTCCTCTCTCTTCTTTTTCAATTCACCTGACTACTTACCTTCGCTAATATCCTTTCTTCCTCTCTCCTCCTCTCCCATTTCTCCTTTACCCTTTCTAATATGCTTTCTATTACTTTACCTTCTTCATATTTCCTGGTGCTTTTGGAGAGTATTTTCTTCTTCATAGTTCCATTTCCTTTTCCATCTCTTCCTCCCTCCTCTTCATGTCGCGCTGTGCTGCTCGGGATACCCTTTCCGCTATTGCCTTCATCCTCTCCGTTTCCCTCTTCCTCTCTTCTGTTCGCTCCTTCATCCTTTCTAGCTCATCCCTACTTTCCTTCCTCTCCTTCCTCCTTCCCGTGCCTCTTGCTCGAACTGCTTAATCAGTGCACTCCGCTCATCCCTCAATTCAGCCAATCGTTCCTCCAACATCTCCTCCTCTTCCTGTGACAGCTCTCCTTCCCTTGTGTTACTCTCCTCACCCCCTATTCCAATACTACCTTTGCCGTCCTTATTCATTCTCCTCACCACATCTTTTTCTTCTTCTGTTAATGTCCCTCGCAGCTTTAAGAGCACCTGCGTTGCTATCCATTCGTCTTGTCCTATGTTCGAAATGTGCTCCTCGCTGTTCTTCCCTCCCTTTGTGCGCACCTGCGTGCAACTCGAACCCTCCGTGCTTGTCACCTCCTCCCCCCTCTGTTAGCTACCTGTAGCGGTATATGGTGGAGGGTTGTATGCAGGGTTTGAGTACCCCTCAGCTGCTGTCAGTTGTTGCCTTGCTGCTTCTCTTAACTCTGTCACTGGATATAACCCACCTTCCTCCTTCTTTACTACCTTCGCTAGGGGCATGTCTTCTGTCCCTTCCTTCTTTATTTCTACTTCATGTGCATTACCAGACCTTTCATCCCCCTTCCTGTCTCTTTCCACGCACTGTGTTACTGGTCACCGTTTCCCCGTTCCCTTCTTCCTCCTTAATCTCCTTCCCCTCCTTTGTTTCTTCGCTCCCCTTCTCTTCTGCCGTCCCTTCCACAGTGAACATTCCGGTTGGTCCTGGACGGGATCCCTGGAGCATCCTCCACAACTTAAATACCTCCACGTGATGTGCCAACTTCTTCCTTTTGTACGTGTTGTGTATGTGTGTCAGCAGTGAGTGTTGGACGTACGGTTCAAAAATGCAGTTAGGCGGCCATGGTGTCGTCATTTTGTTGTCTGTTCCTTGTGTCCATTTTATGCCATAACGACCTAGCCAACTGCCAAGAACACACGTGCCACCATGCACACTGGTCACTCACACACCAACCTACACGAAGAACATATTCAGTGCTATGACGTAGGTGACAGACACACCCACTGATGTGCATCGTTGTTATTTTTCACATAGGCTTTTTTAATAGTAATGCAGAAACGCAAGACGCCTGAAGACCTTGTGTATACGCTTGCTGACGCTTCTCCCACCACTTGCCCTGTGACGACACCATCATGTATACCTAACACTGCTTGAGACGCCCTATCAACCCACGATCTCCATACAATGGATTATGTACCGCCACACATGAACTAGGCCCGAGTAGGCCGCAAGCAAGAGCCTCGCCATGAAAATCCTCTCAGAGCTAGAGTACAAGTGCTGATCATGCAGAACGAGCCCGAGCAAAAGCTAACAACCAAGGCCACGATGGGCGAGTGGTGGGAGAAGCGTCAGCAAGCGTATACATGAGGTCTTCAGGCATCTTGCGTTTCTGCATTACTATTAAAAAAGCCTATGTGAAAAATAACAACAATGCACGTCATGGTGCATGGTGGCACATGTGTTCTTGGCAGTTGGCTAGGTCGTTAAGGCATCTCTAACGATGTGGATACTTGTGGCTGTTGTCTTAGTCAAGCTCAACCATGCCGCACGTTTCAGCTTGAGTCGGACAGGCTGGTGGGCATACCCTTATGTTCCTGAACCAGGGTATTTTGTCATCTGGTAGATAGACGAACTCGTCCCGTGGGGGGTGCCTGGGCCGTGATCCTCTATGAAATGCTTGTGGGTAGTTTTTAATGGCTCTGGCGGTTCTCCAAGTTGAGGCAGTTTAATTTTCCTGGCGGCGCAACACATTCCTTTCGTTTCTCCATTACATTTCTGACCCTTGCAATATGGACACACTTCAGTCATGGTGCCGATGAGAACATGCCGGCTCAATCTATAATCATCCGCTGGGTTGTACCGAATACAAGGCGATTTTAATCGCGTGATGGTTGAGCACAGAGTCGTAGTTTGATGCTGATCTGCTGTTTCTCGTTGACGTCTTTCGGCCACTCTCAGCCTGCCGCGTTCATTCTGGTGAGAACGAAGCAGATCTGAAGCTGCAGAACGCGATCGCCGTGCTCGCAACCGAGCATCCTGAAATCTGGCTGCACGTCGCTCTGCTGCTTCCTCGGCACGTATTTGAGCCATTCTAAATCAGAAACATTGAAATGGAATCGTAAAACATTTAGAATAGCGTGTGTTGCTTTTACGTCCAACAGATGGCACTGTTTTTCAGTAAAATATTTAGTATAGCTTGTGTTGCTTTTACGTCCAACAGATGGCGCTGTGTTTCAGAAAAAGCATGTTTTTACCTGTCACAGGTGTGAGTGACATCTATGTTTAGTAGGTATATAAAAACACACGCCTATTTGAATGCAAAGTTGTGTCAAAATGTCAAAGCAATTGGTGAAGAACTTCCGGAGATTTAAGATTTTGAACAAACATTTGCATTTTTATTTATATAAATTAAAGAGGGAAGCAGTACAAATGGGTGCTTGTCTATAATGCCACCTATTACCCTGAGGCTCTTCCTCTAAAAACACTACTCACCAAATCTTTAAACACTATGTTACATTTTCCCTAGACTGGGTTTCCCCAAGAGCGGTCCCAGTGCTATAAGCAAAGATTTTCGGAAACTCCACGTACATTGCATCCATACAGTTTCCATTGCTAACAGTGTTATCATTAATATAGTGTGTTAGCAGGAGTGTTCTTGCAATGTCAAAGTATGAACATTACACTGTCAAGTGTTTCAGAGTTTCAGGCTCTTTCTGACAAAATCGACAAATTACATCATCAGCGATTTCTGCTCTGTTCTTCCAATTCCTCATCCTTTGTTTGGTTGAAAATAGATTCAATCTGAATCGCATGTACATTTTCCTCAGCTGAGGACAAGGGAATAGAATAATATAAGGAAGGGGAGGCTTCTGATTATGCCTAAAAGTTGCATATTCAGAGTAGGATTTGGGCGTACCAATCAAACCAGGAGTACTCGCCCAATCCCACTGATAGTTTTTTTTTTTTCCCTATTTGAGGCCACAAGTTGAAATGAACTGGATGAAGGGCCAGAATCTGTAGAATCTCACACATTTGTTTGTGGATCATAATAACAGAGGCTGGATTTCCATTTACAATCATAGAAGCTTAGTCCTCATACAAAGAATTACACGGCGGTTGAAGCATTTCTGCAAAATTCCCCACTCTTCTCCACATCAGCTTGGAAGCCAAAGAGTTCAGTCCAGTTCATGTAGGATAATTGAATTATGCAAGTGCAAAACTTTCTTCCAAATCATGCTTTGTATCCTAGTCAGAACTCCACCAATAGGTAAAAGACACAAGTCCCATCCATATAAGATAATTGCTTCTACCTTTAACAGATAGAAATCAGTTAAAGCAATTAAAGAAAAACAACATAATTTTTGCAGGATAACCTTCATCTGTGCAATAAGTGGGACACTTTAAGATTGTTGCCATTTAAAAATTGCATTAGTGTTAGTAACATTATATCCCAAATATACCACATTCAGTGTGCGATGAATGGGATAGTTATTTATGTTCCATTTGAAAGTGATAATCTTTTTCTTATTTGTAAGGACCATTATATGTGATTTCGATGGGTTTGGTGAGAGATTGTGCTGGTCACAATATGAAGCAAAGTGATGTAATTTCTTTTGAAGACCGAAGGTGGTGCAGTCTAACAAGAAGACATTGTCAGCAAATGCTAACCAGTTCAATCATAAACCACCCAATTTCACGGGAAAAAAAAAACCTCTATATCTGCTAGATATAAATTAAATAGTATCGCTGCCAGATTACAGCCATTTCACACCAATTTCATTCCTAATCAGGTCAGATAATAGGCCCGTCTGATCAATCCTCACCCTATAGTTGGTACCGTCCTGTAGCAAAGCAATCATGGCAATAATATGCAGGGGATCTTGTAATTTATCAACTTTTCCCACAGAATACTTCTGATGATGCTGTCAAATGCAGAGGATAAGTCAAGTAGGGCCACAAAAATGGGGTCATTGCCCACCTGATGTGAGGAAGCCAAGATGTGTGATAATATCATAGCATTGAGTTGTGTACCCTGAACCCTGTTTGAAATCTGGGCAGAGTGTGATGAATGTTTATAAATTGGGTTAGCTCTTTTAAGATTAGTGCAGCCAATATCTTTGATGCAGTGTCGATTAATCTGATGGGCCGGAAATTTTTGGGATTATATATTGGTCCTTTTTTATGAATAGGAATCATGATGGATGTCTTCCAGGAGTCAGGAATTTTTTTGGTCACAAATATTCGATCATAACGGCGTTTCAATACAGTAGTCCAAAAGTGAGGATCACCTTTTATTACACAAGGTGGGAGGACATCAGGCCCGGCTGCTTTCGAATACTTTTTTAATAACATCAATGATATCCTCTGCTGTCCATGGATTAACATGAGGCAACTTCTGTCTAGAACCTTGTGTTTTCGTTAGTAAGTTAAATCTTCCCGGAAGACAATATTTGTGAGAGAAATACTCGACCCAGCTACCACCATTAATTGCTGATTGCATGGTGGTCATAGATTTTACAGTGGGGTTCCTTAATAGGGACAATATTTCTGGAGTTTTCCTCTTGCATAAATGTGTAATCATAGCTTCATTCTTTTTCAAATACAGATCAAGATTAATTTGTTTTATGTCATATTTGTATCACATGAGGGCAGACTTTTTCCTTTTTATACAGATAGTTGAGAACAGCAATTGTTGGATTGTATGGGTTACATTCAGTATTCGGATGAGCAGGGTTTATTGAGCCAGCTAATTGGAGTAGATGATTACAAATCATCTTATCATTCCTGCTCTCCAAAATGCTGCATTCATCCAATGACATCGCTTTGTCATTGGTGATGATAATATCGCGATTTACGCGAAATGTTAATTTCCTGCACACAGATGGCAACCAGCGAATACACAGTAGTTGCCCGTCGATCACTGGGAGCGATAAAGATGGATTTGAATTGGAACCGGAATGTCAATGATGCAGATCAAAATATTGTGATTGCTTGTTTTAAAGTTGTTGAAGGTACACATGGTAGATTTACCGGCTAGATTACTTGAAAAAGCTAGGTAATCTATGCAAGAGGAAAACATTCCTCGTGACCATGTCGTCTGCATCCCTTTACAATTTAGTGGTATCACATATATCCCATGATTCCAAAAAATGCTCCCAGCGTATACCTCTCTCATGAGAAGCAGTTGAATAAAGACAACCTTGTGTGGAATTTTGACTGGTATTAGGTGTGCACAATGTGGAGTTAAAATAGCCTCCTATGATGAATTCAGTTGTCGGATTTTTCATGAATGCAGCAAGAAGGATAGAATTCAGATCACAAATCAACGGGTCCAGTTCAATACCTCTTGGATTCCGATATAATGATACAATCAATAGACTACATGCAATTGGAGAACACATGCAGACCTCGAGGGCTAATAATTCAGAAGATGCATGAACTAGTTGTGACTTTAACTATTTTTAACCATGATTGCTAAACCACCACTAGGACGTCCCGCGGATCCTCTTTTTGCCTTTTCATTATAGATCGTATAACCATTGATCTGGAAATCCCTAATGAACATTGTTGCTTGTATTAAAATCAGGTCGGGATATGGATACGCAGAGCATGTGGTAAACCAAGCATGCAAGTTTTTAAAGCCACAGCAATTCCACTTACATACAGATATAGAGCTATTTTATGAATTTTCCGCCTGAGGAGTAACAATAGCCATAGATCTTAGCAGAGGTTCGAGCAAGATAAGACTATTTAATATCTGCGAGACCGAGTCACTCTGCTCCCTTATTTTTTCATTGAGCAATGATATCTGTAGATCCATTCCATTGGAGGATAGTGTCAAAGGCATGGCCAATGGTTGAAAGTCCAAAAAGGCAGTCCCATCGTCCATTGATTCAAAGGCCGTCAGATTGTAGCCCAACATCTCAAATTCAAATTGGCAGTCCCATATTAGTTTTGCTATGATTTGAGTTTGAAATTTACATAGCATACGATGATTGGGAGCATATGGCAACCTAATACAATTCAGATCTGCTGAAGTTAAATTGCATAGTGCAGGAATTTGATAGAAAATCTTCATCAGTGCTGAACGATTTAGATTCGATTTGTCCATTTTGGCCAGGTTTACTTCCCAACCCATTCCCAGTGTCATCTCTGGTGAGATCTCTTGGGGTATCGGGGGATCTGAGACAGGACCTGAATTCTGTCCTGGACAGATAGCCAGCAATACTTGATCGGTGAACGAGGGAACAACACACTTATTACTTTGGGAAACAGCAGCACCATGGGTGGCCACAGAATTCTCAACCATGGCTGCGCATGTAGCAGCATTTACTGTAGTTATCAGTTCCTTGTTGACACTGCTACAACTTGCCTCACCAACCAATTTACTGGAAATGGCTGTGTGAGTTGACACTCCAGAAGGTTGGTAGATGCTTGTTCCTTCGTGTGGCAGTGTGGTGTTTTTTTTACCTATTTTATCAAAAAATTGGGACAACAAGGATTGAATTAGTAGAGGGTTGGTACTTTTATTAATTGTTAGAACCATTTCATCCGCAGGGATTTGTGGGTTTGATTTATCCTGAGAGGAGTGTGGTTGTTGTAGTGATTAATTCTTTTTCCAAGGTCTAATTATTAAGCTCTAAATGCAATTGGCTTTCTACATTTAGTTGGTTTAAATCAATTACAGCATCCTCAGTTAAATTGAGGCCTAATTTCTTAAGTGCAGTGTTATGATTTTTCATTTTTACATTAGGTACATTTTAGATGTAGTCCTCTGGGCAGGCTGGACTTTGTCATTCCTGTTGCCCAAGTTGGCTTGCCGCTGTCTTTTTGTGCCCTGAGAAATAATTTTCGTGACATTAATTGTTTGTTTTCTTGAGGCTCTGGACAAATAGGAAGAGCATCTACAGCGTGGGGAACACTAACTACCCCATCATTAAGATCAATGAAGTCGGTCAAGGCCGAAGGACTGTCGGGAGTGTCAGAAGGCAGTCCTTTTTATTATTGATACTACACAACCTTGCCTCACCAAAGAGCTCTTGGTGAACAAGATTTGCTTTGATTAGCAACTCTTCACTGATCAGTATACGGTCATGTTGTAGTTTTGCAACCTCCATATAGTTTGGTTGTGAATCAATCTCAGCGTTACATGAGTTATGTTGCTGGACTATGTGGGCAAAGGACGATATGGGTGGTTCTTTGTCCACAATGGGGAAAGAGGTTTGTGTGGATTGAGAATAGTGCAAAATGGGAACACTATCTTGTTTACGTTGCATGTCATTAGCCACGGTATTAGCATACATTTCCCAATTTATCCTGTGCGAAGATAAAGCCTTCAATCTTACTAAGTTTGATTAACATGTCAGACATTGATAATCCTAGAGCGTTGATAGCCCTATGCGAATATTCGTGTCCTCTAAGAGGTTCAGTATTCTGGTTAAGACGGGAAAGTTCTGTAGTTCTTGTTCATTTAGGTCAATTAATGTATCCTCTAAGGGATATAATGGAAAGGATGAGTTAGGTAGCCACCTCTCTTCAATAGGTATGATAGGGAGGCTGTGAGCATGAGAGGGAACAGGAGAGTGAGAGTAAATCACTCTGGTCCCGTGTCCGAGGTGGGAGAACTTGCTTTAAGCAGTGTGTTCCTTGGCAAGTTTACCAATTCCTCAAATTCATTTCCTGTAATTTTTTTTTGTTTTTGTGGAGGATCTATTGTATGAAAGTGGACCTGTTCACAAAATTGCAAAAAATTTGAGACAGGAGTTGATGGCACAATTGACAACCTAGATCGTTTGTGTAGCTCTTCCAAGACTGCAGGTGCTACTAGAGATGTATCAATTAGTGAAGGTGGAATAACCTCACCAATATTTCCCAACAAAGTTATCATTAATTGGCACATCGCGTTGCAGCTGTCCAGGCTTAATCTGGACAGAGGCAGGATTGCCATGCAAATTATTAGTGCTACCTAAACCAGGTAGCTTGCCTATATACATGACATGAGGGGGAGAGTAAGCTGTGATATTCGTTACTTTCACTTTGGCGGGAGGAATGTTATATCCCCTCGACACATTCCTACTTAGTGGTGCCTCCATCCCTTCTAACGGGGCATTCCCATCGCTAACAGCCCCCTCACAAATTTCATGAGCAACAGAACTAGATTGAAGAAGGGACGCGTTCTGTAAACGCTTCCCACTACGCAGGTTTTTAACCATTCCGACAAGCAAGCGCACCAAGTAGCAAGTCCTTTAAACTTGGATGCGCTTCAGATGTCAGGAGGGCAAAAAATCTGCTGCGAGTGCCATGAATACAAGTTAGATCAATAACATTTCAAAATCTGCAAGTTCAGCTACAATATATCTCACGCTGAGTACGGCGGGTGAGAAGTCATGCCGTCTTATGTGGCAGTACTTGACAGAGCTTATCAGTCCAAATGTATAGTAAAAATGTCCAGTTATATTTATGCACCCGCCTCACCCGACTACCCAAACAGCCAGGCCACTTGACCCACTTGGTGCACACGCAAGTGCGCTAGTGGAGGCCCTAAAGTAGGGCTGCCGGGCTCGGAGGGGGCGGGGCAAGAGATTGCAAGGAAACAAGGGAACTGGAGAAAAAAGAAAAGCAAAAGAATGTGAGGCTACATATTGATTGATATTTTATTTCTATCGCGCTCGTACACAAGTGTTTCAGAGCGCGACAAGGCAAGGGAGGGGAACAGGGGAGAACAAAACAGCGATCTTACTAGGCCGAGTGACATTGAGAACGCGCAAGTGCATGGAAGAGAGGGAGGGGAAAGGTGCATGGAAGGAGCGAGAAGTGGAAAGTGCGAAGCAGAGGAGAAACAGATAAATAACAATAAATAAATAATAAAGGCAACAAACAGTGCCAGCAATTTGCAAGTGCTAGGTTTAAGGCAGCAGACAGGGTAGGTCTGGTAAGTGCAGGAAGAAAAGGGGGGGGGTGTATGGGTACAGATACAGACCCCAGTGCAAGGGGTGGCCTGGAGGTAGTGTGAGAGGGTGGCAGGGTGAGCAGGTACCTGGACCCGAAGGACAGAGCGTGGCCGGGTGCACAGTGCCAAGAGAGAACAGATCAGCAGGGGAGAGGGGGAGCAAAGGCAGAAGAAAAGAGGAAGGTCTTGAGGTGCTTCCGGAACCGGAGATGGTTCTCCTCAAGTTTTAGAGTGGCAGCGAAGCTGTTCCAGAGGGAGGACCCGGCCGGAGACAAAGATCTACCCTAGCTCGTTTCTTTGAAAAACGACTGACCCTGAGGGAGTTGGAGGTAGAGGAGCGAAGAGCTCAAGAGGGGAGGTATTTGTGGAGGGATAGCTGAAGGTATTTTAGACCCAGGCCCCAGAAAGCCTTGTGGAAAATGCAGAGGGTTTTGAATTTAATCCTTGCATCCACTGGGAGCCAGTGGAGAGATTTCAGAGCTGGAGAGATACGATCCCAGGCTTTGAGGCCAAGGACAAGTCTCACAGTCCTCTTCTGGATTAGTTGCAGAGGGCGGAGAGTAGAGGCAGGTAGATTAAGAAAGAGGCTGTTGCAATAGTCCAAGCTAGAGAGAACCAGAGCTTGGGATACCATGAGCTTCTGGGGGAAGGAGAGGAAAGGCAGAGTATCTCTGAGGAGGTGCAGTCGGAAATGTGACTTTTTTTGAGACCTTTTGAGATGTGGGCGGAGAAGGAAAGGGTGGAGTCAAAGATGACCCTGAGGTTCTTAGCCTCACAGGTGGGGGTAGGAGGAGGGCCAAAGGAGGCCCTACACAGATAGGAGGAGGGCCAAGGGAGGCCCTACATACACAGCACAACGCGAAGTCCAAAGTCCACTATATCACGCTCGAATTGCACAAAGAACACAAACAAGTATAATTACTTGTAGTTTTTCAACAGAAACTTGTCCGCGTTTCAGCTTGCAGAGTGGGGCACCGGGCTTTCTCTTGCCGACGGCACACACACAGAGTTCAGGAAAGCAGACTTCCCAGCCAAACAGCCAGGCCACTTGATCCACTTGGTGCGCAAGATGTAATACTCTGCGGTTTCCCACTGGATGTCGGACCATATGCATAGCATGTGAATCTAAGCAGATACAATCATCAGAAATGCTATTACGGTAAGTAATACATGTCATGCTAAACTAGGACAGTTATAGCATTTTTTTGCTTTTGAATATACATTTTATTTTAAAGACGTTCCCTGTTTTGGTATATATTTTAATCCTTGTGTTTTTCTTGTCAACATTCTAGCTGTTCCCAGTAACCTACTATCCTTATTGCCCTGAGATATCACTTGAACATCAATGCCCTCATCCTCCAACCTCTAGGGAAGTCATTGTTGCTTTACCAGCCACCAGAATTTTTCTTATTTATTGGCTTATTCCCAGAGGTTCACTTATAGCATTGGAAACAAGCTAGGCATAGTCCCAATGCCCTTTTGTGCAGTTGTTTCTTGCCCATCACATGGGTTTCTCAGCTTCTCCTAATTGTTGGTTTTCTGCCCTGACCCTTCCACCCACCTCCTGCTGTAGTCTACTCTGCTTTCTACAGATGACATGCTAGTCAAATAATTACTGGGCCTCAGATGACACTCTGTTCGGTTAACTTATCAAAGATGATTTTCTTCAGTGTCCGAGGTTGGAGCTCCTCTTTGCTCTGTGACGTGCCTTTCACACTCCCTTGACAAACCTTTTGATGCAGTCATCAATTTATTTTAAACTTTTTTCCCCCCACGGAGTCCAATGACTGTTTCGAATTAAGAGGTGGCTATGAGACGTTAAGGGATTTCTCCTTTGTCACATGCTGTGATATGAGCATTTTTGATGTATGATTGTTTATTTATATAGCGCCTGTACACAATGTGTTTCAAAGCGCTTCACAGCAAGGGAGGCAACAAGAGAAAAATACAATGACATTCTTACAGGCCATGAACAACAAGAAAGTGAAATTAACTATGGTACTCGGTCTGGTGACTTTTCAGATAGAGCAAGTACAAAGACACAGATGGGAAGGAATGGTAAATAGATAGGCGACTACCGTACTAGTCCCGATGACATTTCTGGTAGAGCCGGAATTTCACAAGAGGAGAGGGAGAAGGGATGAGAAGGAGGGAGAGGAACAAAACCAGCGACGATCGTTCTAGGCCTGACAATATTTCAGATGGTGCTTGAACATTTTCTCCTAAATTTCGAGTGAACCTTGACTGTAATAGTAGTTGGTCTAGTTCACCATGTCTTTCCTAACTAATGCCTAGGTTTTACTGGGCTCTGACCTGGGGTATCGTAATGGCTAACTATGCTAAGGCATTACTAAGTGTGTCATGGGCGGGGTGTAGAGCAATTACTCTAAACCAGAAAGTCCCTGCCACTCTACCTACTTTCCCATAACTTAGACTGCCATAGACTTAGCCCATGCATACTTAGAAAGATATGTTCTACCAGCTCCATTTTATCCATGACAGTATTTGAAATGTTGCCTTGCACTGCATCCTAACACATTAGTCAATGTTAACAAGTGTCACACCTGGAGGGAACTGTGGATTCTAGCCTGCGCCGCATCTAGATAGATTTGCAATAGTCAGCACCTGCCTACTTAGACGGAATTAGGAAGACTAACATACACCACACTTGATTGAACTCTGATAGAAAAGTGCTTGTTGGCATGCACCGCATCCATCTAGAACTCTTAGCTTCGGCCTGCCTCGCATCTAGATTGGATTATGAATGTTAGCACATGCCACACATAGATGGAACTTGAATGTTAGCATGTATCCAAACATAGACTTGAGAACATTAGCCTGCGCCGCATCCAGATAGGATTGTGATTGTTAGCATGTGCCATACTTCGATGAAACTGTATCTTAGCATGTACCGCACTTAGATGGAATTCTTAGCTTTAGCCTGTGTCACATCTAGACAGGATTGTGAATGGTAACATTCGCCATACTTAGATGAAACTGTAAATGTTAGCATGTACCACACTTAGATGGAATTCTTAATTTTAGCTTGCGTCACATCTAGACAGGATTGTGAATGTTAGCATGGACCACACATGGATGGAATTCTTAACCTTAGCCTGCGTCACATCTAGACAGTATTGTGAATGTTAGCATGCGTCATACTTGGATGAAACTGTGAATGTTGGCATGTGCCACACTTAGATGGAATTCTTAACTTTAGCTTGCGTCACATCTAGACAGGATTGTGAATGTTAGCATGTGCCACACTTGGATGAAATCATGATCACTAGCTTGCCTCCCATCTAGACAGAATATTGAAAATTAGCAAGTGCTGCACCCAGATGAAATAGTGAATGGTAACAAGCATCACACCTAGACATAATTTAAAAGACAGCAATGCCAACTAACCAATCCACTAACAATTTCATCCCTCTGCATACACCTCTCAAACTCTAAACAAACACAACCACAAGCCTAAACCACAGCAATCCGCACAAACTTCACTACAATGCAACAACAAAACAAACAACACATAGACTTGCACAACAGAACACGACTACCAACCGCAAAACACCCCAAGCCCAGCCAACGGACCCACCGGGCTGAGGCTGCCAACAGCACATCACTGCTCTCTTGCTCTTTTCCAGCTTACTCCCACTAACTCATCCCCCCTCCCTTTTTCAGAGCCGCCAGAGCGCCAGGGGACCACTCCGGTGGTGATAGTGCGCGGTACAAATAACCTTTAACATTAACATTAACAAGGAAAATATGTTGGACCAGTGGTTTACCATTATGTGCTTTTATTGGATGAGACCAAGTCATTAGTTAATGTAGACACCGTTTGCTCCTCTATTTATTGGTCCCAAATGCACAGGTTAATAGAATGCTTTAACCAAACCTTGGAGAATCACCTGAAGAACTGGTTGGTGAAGACAGGACACATTGGGATGATCTGATTCCATGGGCCCTCTTCGCTGTTAGAAAGACCCTGCAAGCATCCACTGCCTTCTACTCTTTTGAGTTTGTCCAGGCAAGGGAATCATGAGATTTCTGGGATTTGTTTAAGGAAGTTTGGGAAAACTAAGAGGATACATCACTGAACTCTACACTGTTTGTGGAGGGCACAAGAGAAAGGATGACATGAATTCAAGACATGGTGAACCAGTACATGCATGTAGTCCAAAAAAAAAAAAATGCCTATATGATTGACAAGCTCATGGGGATTCATGCTAAACTTATGGTTTCGTGGTATTTGACTTACTAAGTTAGTGAAGTTCTCAGTGAGTGACCTCAACTACTGGATACAGCAGGTCTATGAACAGTTGCTATCCAATAGCTACCACATAAATTGGCTGAATTCTTGGAAAGACCCAGATAATCCAGTATATTTTGTCACAACTAGATTTGAGGTACCAGAAGAACTACCCAACAACTTGGCCCAAGCAATAATTCCAGGTAGTAGCACATTCTAGATTACTTTCAGAATGTAGACTCAGCTAAGCCAGGAAGACTGAAGACTCCTGCCATCACATATATACGCTGCCAGAGAGCTCTATCCTACCAAACATATCGCTTACCCGAAGTTGGATGGCAATTGACCAAGCAGCAGTAAAAAAGATGTTACACATAAAGATGATCAAACCTTCCTGTAGTCATTGTGTGCCCCATATTGTTCAAATGGGAAAACGGCTTGGTAGTTGGTGTTTCTGCATTGAAGTTTGGAAGATGAAAGAGATTCTGTGCACCCATGCCTACCGCGTCCTGAAAATCAACAAAATGATCGAATGAATTGACCTATCAATCCACCCCATTGAACTGGATCTTACAAAAGGGTTTTGGTAAATACAGATGGTACAAGAAGACACACACACACTGCCTTTTCTACCCCCACAGGACCTCGGCCCGTTTGAAATACTCCCATTTGGCTTGCATTGAGGACAGACTTTATTCCAAAGACTGTTGTATTAGGTGTTAGTGCTGAACAGAAAACATTTCCGACGTGACCCAAACATTACTGTGAGCCACCTTGAAATCTAACAAAATAAAGTGTCATCTGGCCCTGTCCTCTGTCAAATACCTGCACCTCCAAAATGGGAACTGCTTTGTCAAACCGTAGGAAAGCAAAGTCTATGCCATCTATTTATTCCCCCAACAACTAAAGGTGGGCTGCACATAAGGGGTGAGGCATGGGATGAAGTCCCATCTTTTGGGCTAAGGGATGGGACTGGGTATTCTATGCAAGCTGGGGACCACCACCTGCTCTGTGAAGTGAGCCCAGGAGGCAGTGCATGGGGTGTCCCCCATGCTCCTTTGTCCTTCTGAAGGCTAGCGTCACCCAGTCAATGGCCCGGAAGAACCCTTTATTGATCAATAAAGATGGCACTGATGGGGGTCATGAAGGGTTCAGTGTTTCCTTTCAAAGCAGTGACCTCCGCGGAGTTCATGAAAGAAAAAGATGCGTCAATGGAAATTCAATTACATCACACTTACCCTGCGTGCCACACACTGGATGCCACTGCAACCCTGGATGATCTTTGGTGCCTACTCTGTCCATTACAATGTTGTGATACCAAACTCACTCACATGGCTTGGACAGATGCTTGCTCCATCTGCCAATTAACACAACATCAGGAGGCAACACATCAGTAGGGTTGAGCTTTAAGATTGTAAGAAACAACAATCCTAGATGCAAACCTTCTTAATCCATCCTCTGGGGTTATGGAACATCACCCATCCTCACATTCTATATACAGAGACATCTTTATATGAGATCAAAAGATGCATGTGCCCTGGCCCCCCAAATTGGGGGGAAGCAACATGACTGACTGATTCAAAGAAGTCAGTAACTATGTTTTACCAACCATAAATAACACGTCAGGATATTTCATGGTGTGCAACTGAGGTTCTAAACCTATTGCCTCAGTGTTGTTGACAAGTGAATTCCTCTCTCATACATTAATACTGTAATGCTATCTGTGTTCACTGTAGTACACACAAATTTGTCTGTTCACTAGAGCAGAACTCCTGCATAAAACTGCCATTGGGCTCCAGCGTTGCCTGTTGGCCCTATCTTGTTACTCTGAGGAGAATGATTTTGAAATTAATAAGGTCAAAACTAAGATCATGATAGTGGGAAGCAGGCGTTAAACCTGAAATTCCTCATGGGAGCTGGATGGGTATAAAATAGATGTGGTAGAGTCATACATATAGCTAGGTACGCTAATAACTCCTATGCTCTCTACTAAATTCCTTAAACCACACATCAATCATAAAGCATTAAGTTTGCGTTGGTAAAATCATGTATACAAATTATGGAGGATTCTCAGTAGAAGGGTTGTTAAATGCATATAAAATCAACAAAGTGCTCAGAGGACAAGGTTGCAGTGTTGAGTGACGCAGGTATGCAGGAGACACTGCCCGGCGACACGTAGCATGTAACGCAACTTCCACGCTCCTGAGCATTTAAGTATCGAGGATCGGACCCTCTGCGGCAAAGCCCTCGCAGGACAAGGCCACGGTGTTGTGCAACGCAGGTATGCAGGAGATGCTGCCCGACGACACGTAGCAGGCAACGCAACTTCTACACTCCTCAGCCTTTAAGAACCGAGGATCGGACCCTCTGAGGCAAAGCACCCGCAGGACAATGCTGCAGTGTTGTGTGATTCAGGATCCAAGGAGACGCTGCCCGACAACACGAAGCACACCAACAAAACTTCCATGCTCCAAATACTTTAAGAACCAAGGATCGGACCCCCGGCGGTAAAGCCCTCATAGGACCAGGTTGCAGTTTTGTGCGATGCAGGTACGCAGGAGATGCTGCCCGATGACACATAGCACGCAATGCAACTTTCACGCTCCCAAGCCTTTAAGAACCAAGGATCGGACCCTCTGCAGCAAAGCCCTCACAGGAAAAGGCCACAGTGGTGTGTGATGCAGGTACGCAGGAGATACTACCCGATGACACGTAGCACCCAATGCAACTTCCACACTCCCAAGCTTTTAAGAACCGAGGATCACACCCTCTGTGGCAAAGCCCTCATAGGACAAGGTTGCAGCGTTGTGCGACACAGATACGCAGGAGATGCTGCCCGATGACACATAGCACGCAATGCAACCTCCACGCTCCCAAGCTTTTAAGAACCGAGGATCGGACCCTCTGCAGCAAAGCCCTCGCAGGAGAAGACCACAGTGTTGTGCGACGCAGGTACGCAGGAGATGCTGCCCGATGACACGTAGCATGCAACGCAACTTCCATGCTCCCAAGCCTTTAAGTTTGAGAACCGAGGATCTGTCCCTCTGCTGCAAATACCTCCCAGGACAAGGCTGCAGTGTTGTGCGACACAGGTACGCAGGAGACGGTGCCTGATAACTTGTAGCACGCTGTGACTGCATAAGCTGTCGAACCCTTTCGTCTTCCCGTCCCTCCACACTCTCCTCACCTGAGTCTTCAGAGTGGCCTGTGTTCCGTAGATTCCGCCGGCTCAGATAGTCCCGTTTTTTTTTAGGTAGCACTTGCCTGTCTCGGTGAGAAGCCACAGTGACTGCTGATAATACAACCATCCTGGGGCCCCTTTTCCGGGATCAGGCCGGACAAAGGGAAAAAAAACCCACACGTGGGAAAAAACCCTTAGGATCCTTCTGGTAACGAGGTAGGTGGAGATCCAAGATTGAAATCTGTAGGACTGGAAGCAGATGCGAGGTCTGCAGGGTAGAACACGGGAGGGAAGCCCAAAGCGACACCAATGAGAGGTGAAGGGAGCCTAAACAACTACCGGCCCAAGGACCTTAAAGGCATGGGGAGAAACTAAAGAAGAGAAAAACCAGCAACAGACGGAAAAAAGAGAAAACTGGAGCGCCGCGGGTAAAAAGCGGCAAAGAGGAGAGAAGAAAAAACGCCCGCCGCCGGAGCGGCGAGACGAGAAGGAAAGTGCCGAGGGTTCGGCAAAGAAGAGGCTGTGAAAAGAGAGGCCGCTGCTGAAAACAAAAACGGCCAACAGGTACGTACAAGAAACTTTATCCCCAGGGCCGGGGACAAGCAGACAGAGAAGACCCGCCGCACGCCGAGGCGAGCAGAGGGCAAGACGCTGGGGGAGCGCAAGAACCAGAGCCGCTGGAGCGAGGGCCAGCAATAGGTTGAAACGCAGCGACTGTGCTGTGATTGGCCACGAATCAATACTAGACACAAAGAAGGGACTATACCGCTCTACCTGCCGGTTAGCCTCCAACGTGGAAGGAGCCGCCACCCGCGGTAGCGATTGCGGATGACACACGCAACGCAACTTCCATGCTCCCCAACCTTTAAGAACTGAAGATCGGACACTCCGCGGCAAAGCCCTCGCCAGACAAGGGCGCTGTTTTGTGCGATGCAGGTACGCAGAAGACGCTGCCCGACGACATGTAGCACACAATACAACTTCCATGCTCCCGAGCCTTCAAGAACCAAGGATCCGACCCTCTGCGGGATAGCCCTTGCAGGACAAGGCCGCGGCATTGTGCGACTCAGGTGTTTGGCGGCCATGGGCTAGCGGCACAGACTGCTAGCTTGGACATATTCACCGTCCATCTGCGCCTATACGATAAGATGGCTCAGGGAGGGACAGTGGCTTTGCTGCACTCCACTCAACTCCCCAACCTTGTGCGTCCTTCCCCTTCTACCTGTTCCACGTGCGCTTCCCCAAGCGTCTTGCCTGTCCCCACTCACACTCCCCATGCAATTTAGGCCCTGCTTACCCTCAGAAAAGTCACTTTACACTGCCAACAAACACACTGATTCATAGAACAGTGCAGTTTCTTTCTGCCGTGCAAATTCACTTTGCAATGCAAAAATACACTTTGCAATTTTGCACTTTTCATGAAACAGGGTGTTTATTGGCAGTGCAAAGTTCATTTTTCACCAGTGAAAATTCACTTTGCACCATGCAAAAAATTCCATAAATCAGGCCTCAAGTTCAGATCAATTAATATTCTGGACATTGTATAGTGCCCTTGATAACTAGAAAATGCAACTACAATCATTCCCCTTTTAAATAACATGCTTCTATACAGTTTTGTTTCTTAGTGTTGCCCTGTGAGGTTAGTATGTGATTTGTGAACAAAAACGGGTATTATTTTAGTTCCTGAAAGTCAAACATTCACAATGAAATGCAACTTGAACTTCTATACAAAACTGGGAAACCAGGTGGTCAAGTGCACAAATTGCAGATTGGGCTCTCATCCCATCTTCACCTCTTTATCATTGCCGTTGATCCTGGGCAAATCATTTAATGTTGTAGTAGCAAACCAGTCAAAAATAACTGTCTCTAAACATTTCAGAATTGTCAGCCTCTGAGAGCGATTTAGTTCTTAGGGTGTGCTCTTCAAAAATACTCACTCATGGTTTAGCCAGCAAAAATGGTTGCTTCATGTAAAACAATAGTAAACATTGATGGTTCTATGTCGTTTTACTGACAGGAATTACTTCAAAGTAATTTACTTAGACGTCATTCCTTCGGTGGGGAGGGGCAGTGGGGGGGTTTTGTGTCTCAAGCCCCTCCTTTCCCTATATACTACTACCCTGCCCCTCTATATAATTTGCAGCATTTTTTTAAGGAATTACTTCTCAGTAAATTAATTCGAAGTAATTCGTGTCAGTAAAACCATGGGATACCACATTGATACATTGAGCACATTAAAGCCATTTGTTTCTTTGCCAACCAATCACAATACCACTCTCTTCTAACCTCAGTCTATGTCAGGATATGCGCACCTTCGGGTAGCTTCTAAATTATATCTATTATCTATGCAATGGTTTGTGTACATTTCTCAATGATTCCAATTTGTCTGCCTGCTTTAGCTGTAAACTGCTAATCTGGGTCTTATGTCCATGCCTGGGCATGTGTACCTTCTTTGCATACGGCTTCAGATCTGTGTTCTACATCTCTTCTGCACCTTTCTCGTCGTTGCTACAGTTAAAATGTGTCTATACCCTCACTGTGGACTTCGAAAGTTACACTTAAAATGCCATTTATGTATTGTTCAGATTCCAGCAAATCTGAAGAGGTATTTTGATTTCATTGGCGAAGCATATCAAGCAAAGGTTGCGATGGCGACGAGGGGGTGCAATTAGCGATTCTGGACCCCTTCAATTCTTTGGTTTGGGGGGCCGCAAAGGAGTCTGTGCCAGGTACCAAAATTCCTTAAGATGGCCCTGCCTATATCTCAACATCACTCTTCCAGTTTAAAAGGGAGCTCAGATCCCACCTCTTACATTCCGATGTTCAATCCCACAGGTGCACAGCATACTGGACTGACAGAGACTGGCACTTCTGTACTGCCCACTCTCCTTGCCTTTTACAAAGTATAAATTATTCCTTCTCTCTTTATTAATGTTCCTTTCCTCACTCTGCATTCATCCTGTACAGTTCTAGTAGGGATTACACTCTGTAAATGCAAAACACAATAACAAATAACCTAGTTTCTCTACCTCTTCTGCTGTAATGTTCTCCTTCAAATAAAACATCTACCCACCATTATTTTTTTTCTTGTCTGCAAGACCCTTTGAGAACAGGGGAAACGCTTGAATGCGTAAATCCTAAAATTGCCTCGTATTACATTGGCTTAGTAATAGCAATAATATCCATATTTGATATTGAGGTCTGGATATTATTTCGTAGAATAGGAGTATCATCAGATAAGGCTCTTCATGGAGTGCTCTTTTTCTTAATTAGTGGTAGAGAGTTATAGAGTTTTATTAAACACGCGTTGGCTATTGGCCTTTTCTGCATAAGCATTACAAATGTCAGTATATAAAATCATACGAATAATTCTTACACCATTTCGCTCATTTTTACACCAAGGGACAGTGCAATGGTACTGCAGCAACAGGAGAACTAAAATGAAAATATGATGTACATAAAATATGCACGTTTGAATGGAAAATATAATATTAAAATAGTGAGAAGACACAGACAAAAGGGGCATCACACAGGTTGACTAAAGACTGCCCTATCACGAAATAAATCAGGGCAGCTATGAGGAGTCAGCACAATGTTGACAATTGTTAACACAATGTTTATGTTGAATTCTGAAGCAATAATTTCCAGATTATTACAGATGCTCAGAAAATAGGAAGATTGCTTACTGTCTCTGATGGTGGAGGGGCACCATTCATCATTCTGTAACCAATGAAGGGTTTTCAGATCAGAGGTTCTTATATAAACATGTCCCACTCTCTTACGTAACCATGCTAAGACTTTGTTGTGAAGTGCTTCTCTTGGTTCTCTGCTGGTTGGTTTCTTCACATTGGTGATAATGATATTTCTTTTGTCCATAATCAAATCTCTGATTTTTCTGTTGGCAATCAGTGACATTTGTGTTTTCCTTAAACGGGGGTCTTTTGATGTGTGCGATGTTTGCCTTGGGCTAGCCACACTAACTTGACTTTTCACAGAGCCATCAGAATGACTTAATGGATTTGGAAATGGAGCTTGTGAGGGAGATGGATCTGGAGGTGCACGCTCACTCGGCTCATCCTCCGCCCTTTTTCTTCCATCCTCGTTTTTACTTCTAACTTCAGTTAAAGTAGTTTGACACTATTTGTCCACGTATTTTTATTTGGTCCCTGATTATGATATGATATGGCATTTATTACACTCCTATACACAAGTATTTCAAGGCACAACGAGGCAAGGGAGGGGGAACAGAGGGAAGACAGACAGTGATATCACTAGGCCAGGTGACATTGAGATCGTGCAAGTGCAGGGGAAGGGTAAAAGTGCAGAGGGGAGGGGGAAGTGCAGTACATGGGATCAACAATAAAATAGATTAATAAAAGCATTAAGTAAAGTGCGGCCAGCCTGTGGCAAGTGCAAGGGTAAGTGCAGACATCAGGTGTCAAGTGCATGGAGAGGACTTTAGGGATACAGAAAACAGTCCCCAAGTGCAAGGCATGCCAGGGAGGCAGTGCAGGTGTGCAACAGGCGAGGGAAGGGACCTGGGCTCGAGATCAGAGGGTAGCCAGGTGACCAGTGCAGTTTCAGCCAGGAATTCAGCAGGGGAGAGGAGGAGAGAAAGCAGAAGCAAAGAGGAGGGTTTTGAGGTTCTTCCGCAACCAGAGATGGTTCTCCTCAAGTTCCAGGGAGGCAGGGAGGCTGTTCCAAAGGGAGGTCCCAGCCGAAGAAAGAGATCTACCATCAACTTGTTGCTTGGAGAAGTGACTGACCCTGAGGAGTTGGAGGTGGATGAGTAAAGAGCTTGAGAAGGAAGATATTTAAGAAGAGAGATTTGAAGGTATTGATGCCCCAGGCCACAGAAGGCCTTGTGGACTGTGGGATGTTTCAACCCACTGGTCCAGGCCCTGCAACATTATTGTGCATTGCTGGCAGCAGAAACCTCAGAAATGGCCCCTAGAAAGCATGCTGCTCGCTAAAAAATCACCAGAAAGTGCACAGGAAAAATCTGAAAAATAGGCCACCATCCACTTTTGCCTATGTCAGTGGGAACACAGGAGACCACTGCCAAAACCCATCATGTGGCTGCCCACAGAGCAAGGCTGATTGCAAAAGAAACACAGAGCTGTGTGAAAATCCGTTTGTCTTGGTTGTCAAATTTGCAACAATTATGGCTCACAAACCACATAAAAGATCCAACCTCCTTGTTGGGTGTCCCACGTTATTCTACTGCAAGAATCCACACAATTACAATGTCAGCAAGAATCATATGCTATCAAAACAAAATCCACTTTGAAAGATACTTGATGGAAAGAAATCTGTCAAAAATGGGTGTAGTACCGTTACTCACCTCTGTCAGAAGCCGGCGATTTAAAACTTGTCATGTGTAAAGTTGTACATTGACTCAAACTATGCCAAAGAAAGACTTGCTATCAGAAGCCTAAGAGATGGATACAATTCAAAACCATATTCTAAAAAGACTGGAAGTAAAGATATGTTTGCTTATTTGAAATTTATAAATGTAATGTTTTCACAAGGAACTATGTTACAATTGACCATAAGGTAACCTGATTTAGCTAAAACTTCCAAAAGGCTTTTTTTCCCTGAGAATCTCACACCTTGTATATTCCCACCAAAAGGAGAGGATTTAGCATTGGCATGTTAATCAGAAGGGGAGGAGATGTCCTCTGCTGCCCTAAGCCAGAAACAATGGGTTCCTTGAACTGAATAGGAATGCTAATTTGGGTGTGACTGGCAAGAGCTGCTCTGGCAGGAAGGCAAGCCATGTGACCCTCTGACTCAGTCCAGCTTTGGAGGTGGGCCAGACTGGAAATGTGGATTGAAGATTGAAGTAAATGTATGATTTAAAAAAATGCTTATAGTAAAGTGTACTGAACTGACAAAAATATGAAACTTATAGGTTGTTAAAATGAAAAATGTGCTCACAGTTTAAGACTAATTTGGAATCTGTGCGATGTTGTGAGACTGAACCCCGGAAATTATTCATATTGTAGCCATTGTGTTTATGTTAGGAACATGAAAAATTACAGGAATATGCCCAGATGGGATGTGTATGCATGTATAAAAATTGGTGCAGAACTAACATTGAGAAACCCACCAAAAGTGCGAAAAAGTTGTCATTTATGAACTAAAGCTCGCAGGAAGATGAGAGTTCATGAGCACTATACCTTAAGTAATCTGTCATGTAATTATGTATTATCAACAAGTTGTGCATATGGGAAATATGCTTTGTGGGAAAAATAGATTTTCTAAGTAAAAGCAAACGGGAAGTTCTTCCCTATGTTGTAAATGGCAGCATCACTCTGACACATGATGACACACTGTTCCTTTCTCAAATCAGGGGACAGGAAATTCTCTGCCCTATCAGATCCTTAGAGGGTTGGGCATAGATAATCAGCCTCCCCACCCACTTTGGAAATGGATAAATAGGGACTGCTGAGGACAGACAACACACACACTTTCCACTCAGCAACTGATTTCTTGGCGAAGCACCCTGCGGGAAGATCCAGGCTCCAGACATAGATCCAGAAACCAGACTCTAGAACTTTGAAGCAGAAGGGCCTAATCCCAAAAGCTGAACTCTTCTCAGCTGGCCTTAAGAATCTTAAGCAACCTGATTTGAACCCCTAAACTTCCAAGGGGCAGCACAAAATCCAACAGCATGGCTGAGCTGTTTTGCTGTTCTAGCTAAGAACCCCATGCTAGAACCAAGATCCAGACCCGCAGAGCAGAGCTGTAACCCAGAACCCGTCAGATCCAGTCCAAGAGGCCGTACAGACGAGAGGGCCTTGCTGAGAGCAGAAACCAGTGCCTGAGACCTGTCCGGTGGCGAGAGAAACCCAGCCAAACCCTTGACCAGATCTTTGATGGGTCCTTTCCATTCCAAGCCACAGGAGTGAGTATTTAATCTAGAACTGTCCATAGTCATCTCTTAGTTTAAAGTAATCCTATTTAATCTATGTCAACCTATCCAGAACTGCATTATAGTAAAAATAGCTATTCTTCCTTTCAACTTCTGAATTTCGTTTTCCATCTGCTACTCATTCTAATATCATTGCTAGTGTTGACCTGAACCAATCCAAAGCAACTCTCACTAGTTCGGAATCCATTTAGGGAATTAAAATCATTTTCCCATTCAATTCAAACCACATTTAAAAGCACTTTGACCTGTTTAAAATCAGCCCTGTTTCTCTCTGCTTGCTGGGGGGAAGTGGGATTGAAACCGAAATTGTGGATTGTTATTCCTGATACCTGTGTGCCCTCATTCCATCTCTTCATATTGCATATTGAGGGGAGTGAGTAACAACAGGGGGAAAGAGTGATCATATTGTCTTTTGTGATTGAAGTCATATCAAGTTTATTTCTGTGTTGCATTCTTTCCTATCATTACATTTCCTTGAACCCACCCAAAGTTATTCTCTGCTACACTATTCTTCCTATTCCTACTTCTAATTGATTAAAGAGATTGTTGATATTGTAATATTACCCAGTGCTAATCACTGTTCATATTCATAAGTGTGATATTCAGATATTATTCATATTCATAAAAGTGTCATCTATATATTGTTCAATTCTTCAAATAAATCTTTTAATTTGCAAAACAAACCTATTTCTTGGTTTAGTGAGACCGGGGGAATTCAAAGAGAGGGGCATTATATAAGGGTACGTCATCCAGAATTAAACAAACTTTTGACATAAAAATATATAAATAAGGGTTTTCATTAGGCATCCCATTCTAGGCATTGACTTAGTTGGAGTGCCGGATTGAAATCACTTACAGATTGGGGGCTCGTAGCGGGACTTCTGGATTAAACCTACCACTTGTGCAGCTTAATACAGTGTGCTAACTGACATGATACATAAATCATGTAGGGCTACCACGCTGTGTTACGCTGTAAAAGCACCCCTCAAAAGGGAACGCTCTAAGGAAACGGTCTGTTTTGCAAAATAAAATAAAAAACTTCTGTAAGTCAGGCAGGAAATCAATATTTCCAAAATGGCGACATTGGTAGACATCAAGATAGCTAGAGAACACCTTTTACATAAGTTATTTGTGAGAGGTGAGTGGATTGAGCAGGACCAGAATGTGTGGTTGCAGGCAATCACACAACAGATCACTGCAACAGGGTTAGATATCTGAAGAGATCAGGGTCCCTTACATGTGGCCGTGAGTGAACTATATATGGCCCCTAATGCCAAGTATGAGCAAAATAAGATTGTCAAGATAGTGGCTTATTTATATTTATCTATGGGAGCCATACAGGACAAATATGCTGAAGGCCAAGATTTGGCAAGTAGGCAACTGATGGCGTTAGCATAGGCCCAATCTGATCTAGACTCTTCTGAGCAGAGGCTGCAGAGGAGTCAGGCGTCAGAAAATGAAAGCAGGCAGCATATAGTTAAAATAAAAGAAGATATGGGTATCCTACAGCAGGAAAGGGCAGACCAGGAAACCAGAATTCTGGCCTTGCAGAAGGAGTACCAAGAAGGTTTGGACTCCCTACTGCAGAGCCAGAAAAAGCTGAAGCAACAACTGGACTTCAACAGGGTATGCGCAGAGCAGGTAGTCACCCTGCAAGGCCACCTAGATAGAGAGCAGGCAGAGAGCAATAGATTGATTTTGAAAGACCTGGACACCCAAGCAGAGTTTGATGAAGAGCGCCAGAAAGCTGGTGCCCTTCAAAGACAGAGGGACGACCTGGCGGCACAGAGGCAGGCTCTTGCTCAGGAAAGGGACACCTTAGGCCAGGAATTCTGTCACTTAAAAGGGAAACTGGAAAAAAATCACCTGGCCCTCCAGGGACTGGGTGACCTCCAAAAAGAGCATGATAGATTGTAAGAGCACCCCTGGAGGGTGGAAGATGCTCTGGCAAGAAAGGAGCAAGCCAGTAGGGACGGGGCTCAGGAGGTAACCCTCCTGCAGCAAAGACTGGCCCAGTTCTCAAAAGCAACCCAGGAAGCACAGAGAGAAAATGAGTCTCTCTGTGAGAATAATGACAAGCTCCACAGGGAGGTAGCCATGCAAGAGAGACTGATAGAGACTAGTAAGGCCTTGACTGAGGAACGGAAAGCACAGGTTCTTGCATGGCAACAAGGAGCAGGGGCTGATAGAGATGAGGTTCGCTGGGAAAGGGAAACACCTGAGCATAATCTCAGGAACCCTAGCACCAGAGGCCTTCATCTCTCCCAGTCCCTGGACTCTGCCACCCCCATGTCCCCTGGTGCACATGAGCCCAGGGCCACGGGTATGGAAGATTACTATCCAGTCAGAAGTATCGGACTCATAGACCAGCACCTCCCAGGAATGGATGGGCGGGCATCTGGGTATGGGTACCCAGGTACAGTGAAATTTAGTGGGGAACTCCAGGAGAGTAGGCCCACTAACGGCAACCTGAAAACCTCTGCCCAGCTAGGACATTGTGGGGGGGGGGTACCCATCAAATCCTGAGAGCAAGGAGGAATCAGAAGACTCCTCTAAGTGCCCCAGGAGACAGGAGACTAGGTCCCCACATCCTGCTAGCCATTCACAGGCTCACAGAATCCGGGAGAACCTAGAAGATCAGACGGGCACCTCTGGGAGCAGTGCCTCTGAGTCAGAGGATGAATGGACCAGGGTTACCCCAATGAAGAAGGCCAATAAGGCAAAAAGGGCCTTGCTTAAGGACCCCTTAAAACAGATCAAGGCAATAAGGAGCGTCATCCCGCCTTATCATAAGAACGCTAAGTATTCTGTTTGGGAGCACTTAGAGCTCTTTGAGCAGATGATGGAAACTTTCCATTTGCAAGACAGTAGTAGCTGCATTCAGTACGTGAAATGGACATTCTCCCCAGAATACTCCAGCTTCTTTGCAGGGCTGGAGAACCAAAATTATTCAAGATGGTCAACATATAGGGCGGCCATCCTAAAGCATTTTTCTGTTCACAGAAATCCCCAAGAGGCTCGCAAGGCATCCTACAATTTACAATGTGGGGAGGATCAGGCCCCACAAGAATTTGTGCAGGAGTTAAAGCATGCCTTTGCGCAGACTACCCGAAGGGTGCGCACGGACAGCAGAGAATTTGTTAATACTTTTTTCCACGCTCTACCAAAGTACATCATGACCCAGCTAGTGACAGATTTTCATGAGAAGAGATCTCTAGACTGGGTCATTGAACAGGCCACACGGATCTATGAGGTGCAAAGGCCAATAGACAACAAGAATACTCAAAGAAGCCCCAAAACAACCAACCCCCCTGCTGCTGCTAAGGTGGCAGAGGTAAAGGTTGCCCCCATTTTAGATTTGGAGATGGGGGGGGCCTAAAAACTTGCCTGCACAACAGAATAATCCCAAGCTCAGAAGGCCCTCGGGCCAGTCACAGACAGGGTGCCAAGGAGGTAGTCCCACAAATGGGATCCCTCACTCCCCTGACTATGTCCCCGCTATAAGGGGAACAGACCCATCCTGGGTTATGTGTGGACTCCTCCAGCCCAAGGGGGGGGGTCCCACCAGACATCTAACCCAGGGAACTTCTCTCCTAACTTCCCCCAGGAGGGCAGAAACTCCCCAAATCCTGGACAGAACTTCTTCCCCAGGTATCCACAAAACTTTCAACCCCAAAATCAACCATCCTTCTTTCCCCAATTCCCTGAGTCCAGACCACCTAATCCGGGAGAGGGAAGGCCAAGGGTGGAGGGGTACCAAAATTTTCCCAACCCGGGGTATTACCAGAGATGGGATAGATACCTCTCCCGGGATCAGCCCAGGGGAGAAAACAGAACCCCGTATCAGCCTGAGCGGGTTTCACAGCTAGAGCGCCAGGTCCAAAATATGGCACAGGATCTGGGTCGCATGCTGAGGGCTCAGCAGAACCCTCAGATGGGCATGTTGGCACAGAATTCTTCCAACTCTGGACCTGGTGCTCCAGAACAATGACAGGGGCAGCACCCGACAACCCACCGGTTCCCAAGGAGGAGGCACAAGGGGAAGGGGGGTGTGAAACCTTGGAGGAAGCTTACTTCCCCACTTGTAAAAAGCCCCTGGAAACCCAGGAACCGGAAACAAAATCTCCTGCCCCTGAAAGCCTGCCACCCAAGGAGCAGAGGGGGGTAGGAGAAACAAAGGATCCAAACAGACCCATTTTGTGGAGGAGGTACAGATCTTCCAATTTGAAGATGAGGGGTCCTCAGAGGATCCTGGGAAAAGGATCTTCTCCTTCAGAGATGGGGGAACTCCTCCTAAAGAGAAGTGGATCCCAAAGGATTCAAATCCAGACTGGGCAGATGTGGGGACGGAGCCAGTGCCACCCATCATCCAATCCCAGAACCAACAACATCTAAATCCCCTGGTTCAAACCCATCCTGGTGACTGCCTCCAAAAAGGTGGGGGCGGCCCAGAACCAGAACCAGGGGAACTCAAAACCTCTCCCATTTCTAGTTGCCACCTTTTTCTTTCAGATTCCCAAGACTCCCCACAGAATTCTGCCCAAATCTCTTCTCTCTCAATGTCCAAAACTAAAAAACAAACCCACCAGTTGTCCATATATGTGCATTATCTGTGCCCCCTTGCCGGAGAAGGAGGGAAGATACTATGCCCTGGTACAAATACAGGGGCAGGGTACAATTTTGGAACTGGTGGACACTGGATCCCAAGCTACCCTTCTGTTCAAAAAGGCCTTTGATAAACTGAATTGAGGAAGGGGGAGAATTATCAAATTCCTCTCACCTCTCTTCCTGGACAACTTAAGAACTTTGACGGGAAGGAAATTCCCGTCGAGGGGACTGCGTATTTGGACATTAAAATTGGGCGACTCAAGGTTTAGTACCGGGTCATAGTTGTGACTCCAGGGGGCACCCCTTGTTTACTAGGCAATGAACTCCTGAGAAGGTTGTCACCCCTAATAGACTGTGTAAACAAGGTCCTCTGGACCCAGACTAGCCGACCAGTAAAATGAAAACAGGGTGTCAACCATGTTAGTTTAAACGGCACATGCCACATGGTTGAACAAAAATCGAACCAGGTAGAATTTCACTTCCAGAACAATCAAATTCCAGACGTGACAGTAATAGCGGTAGGACGACAGACTGGTGATGGGGGGTCCTCTCTATTTCTGAAAATCAACCTTCCTTCCAGTCTAAGGTGGCATTCCACACTGTAAGGAAACACTCTGAAATTCTTTACCAATCCACAATCAGACATTCCCACTCCTATAGTCCCGAAAGATGAGAAATCAGCTCAGAGCCTGGCTGATATTCAGCAAATTGGAGAGCAGTTGTTCATCCCTGTTCAGTTAAATGAAGGGAAGGACTCTGTTCTCGCACGAGTGTGTGTGAACAATGGTAAGAGCTTCATCAGCGAAGCCATGTTCTGCCAACTCCCAAAAGATCCATCCATTCCCACATTCAAACTGATACACAAATGGGAACCGGATCTGGAAACACCCAACTCCAAACATCTCCTGCCAAGCAGGTGTATGCTCAAAATCTCCATAGGCAACAAGAGCATAGTCCATAATTGTTGGGTCGTGCGAGACGTCACTGCCGCCTTTTACTTAGTCAGTGATATTCTCAATCGCTTTGCCATTAGTTTGGACCTAATAAACTTCAAAGCTTGGTCCCGATTAGTGAATAATCCCATGGGCTTTGATGATCCAGAGCAAGCATTTAGGTCAGCTCAATCGCTACCTTATGCAGTTGAAATTCAGATTGGAGAGGAAGTGTAGGGGAGGACTGGCCGCGAGGCCCTCCTCACCTGCAGCCTTCTCCCCAGGTGAGGACCATGACTCGGTGGCTGTCCCCTCATGCCGCCCGGGCCCAGGTGGAGGAGGGGTCACCCGCCGACGACATTGCCCACACATATCCGTTCCCTGCATATACCAAAATTCAGTTAGGCCTAGAAGCCATCTTGTTTAGCAAACATGGCGTGAGCTCAGCACACTGTAACGAGGCCCCCACCTTTGGAGGGCCTTTCATGCATCTCCGCCGCCGCAGTAGCCCTGGTAGATCCGCTGCGAGCGCGTTCCCATGAGAAAGCCGGGTATGAGCTAACCCGAGATGTTAACACTGTAACATTTCATCGTTCACCATGTAATATTGCACCCCGCACGACCTGGTCCGCGAGGCCAGGGTGATGAAAAAACAAGCTGAAGCATTGTTAGCTGAAGAAAGTAGAAAATAATTCAAGTATTGGTATTAATGAACTACCTCTGTTTAAACAGATCCTGCAAACTGTGAATGAACTATAAAGATGCAACGTTACATGATACCACCCCAGGTCTGGACTAGTGCTGCTATAACCACAGAGAAAGATGTCGACCAAATGTATAGCCTTTATCTGTATAAGTGTTCTTACAATTTTATGTAGAAACCTGAACTCATATATGTTTTCTTAATCACCTAAAGCAGCGAGCATCAATTTCTGTAGGCCATAACCTAGAACTACCTCGTGTAACGTTTAATGTACATAAAATAATTACACCATGTAGTAAATATAATGTTAGGTAACGAAAAGGTACTCGGACCGACTGTATTAAAGAAATGTGTAACGAAATTGAAATATATATATATGTGTGTTTAAATAACATCAAAATAAGGCGGAACATTATAAAAGTTCTGCATTCAAAAGTTAGCAACGCACGAGGAAAAAACCTTTGTGAATATATGCAAGGCCATTCTCCCTCCCACCCTACCAAGCCTGCCAGATAAGGAAGCTAAGGCCTGTGCCGCGCTCCCTCACCTCCCCCAACCAAGCTGGAGCCGCTTCAGAGAGTCAGAGGCCCCGGTACCGCACCCAAGGCCACAGCCCGCCACCTGTGTTATTTACAGCACGGTAATAAACCCACGTTTGAATCCACTGATCTACCAGCACCCTCTCGTAAATTCCACAACCCTCCCCCTAGACCACCCCAAGAATCATGACCCCGTGCAAAGACAACCCCCATCACTGGGACAAGACACAGAGACCCATTTATATAATAACTCCTAACGCGGCAGACAGACATGTATCATTCGGCTCAGGCCCCAGAGCCCAGCCCCTCGACCTAAAATACCGGTCAATAGGACACAGGTAAATCTCACCCCAACCGACAACCACCGGACCTCTCACGAGGTGCATTCCTCATGTGTTGCGTTTATTTTATAAGACAAACTGCTGAGCGATTTATTGATGAACTTAGATGTCGTTTCTTGAATAACTGCAGTGTGCATGGCCTAGGGCAAACGAGTCAGGAAAGGTATTCATCTTTGTCACAGGCTGCCCCAGCATACCAACACCGCTCGGATGACCTCAAGCTGGCCTGCCAGGCCCAACCCAACCCACGAGGCTGACCAGTGACGTCTTCACGCCAAGACCAACCACGCTGCAGCAACACCTATAGTTAGTCGACTCCACCCAATCCCAATTAACTTGTGCCCCCTATAGTATGTAGGGTCTGATGACGTTTTTTGTATTAGAAATACGCCTGTCTTTGCTATTGTCAGACAGAGCGCTCTCGGAGGTTGCAGAGTTCTTTGCATGCCCTAATCTTTGGATAAACTCCTACTTACGCTCACCCGCACTCTGTCTTGGTCTTATTCCCACTACGGGAGAGTCCCTTATTGTCTCTCATTGCGGGGAGGATCGTGCTGAAATTGGGGGCGCTTCCTTTCAGTGGTGACCCCGATAGCGTGATATCTCCAAATTATTTTTCCTAACTCCCTTTTAAACGACCCCCTTGTAGCACGAGAATCTCCGGTCGAGAAGGGATACGCACGGTGAGCCGGCTCCGGGAGGCTGCCCGCCAACGGCGACTGGCACAATAAGAAGTGCGCACTCAATGAGAAAGGGTACGGGATCCCGATTGAAAAAAAATCCCCTTTGAGTGCCGCTCGCCGGAGCCAGGGGCTGACCGTTGAGTTACCGGTGACACCGCCTGGACGGACCCAGTTTCGGAGACTATCGGTTCAAGACGGGCACGTGAGTACTGAGTGCGAGCGATCGTAAAGGGGAAGGGAGGGGAAATTGTGAACAGAGGAACGGGGACAGGTAGAGGAGAAGAATAACGGGGGTCTACTAAAGACGGGTCTTGAAACTTTCTTTATCTTTTCTTTGCATATGGCCATTAGGAGTAAGAAATAAGTGAAGTGGTAGAAGTGACGGAAACCTAGCTCCGAAAGGGGGTGGAAGGCGGCGCCGCATAGTGCTATCTAAACTAGTACTGGGAATATATGAAGAAGTAAGAAATAAGTTATTGGTGTCTGGCAAAGGGAGACACCGGGAATATTTTTTAGTGATTGCTACTCTCTCTATTTCTTTTTTCCATTCCACGGGGCAGGGGGAGAAAGCGAAAAGGGTATAAGGTGAATATACTTGTAGAAGAACTATAAAATAGGGAGCACATTTGTAGGAGTGGGGATTAAGTAGTGGCACGTACAGACGTGAACATAGCAACCTTAGCAGAAAAACAGGGACAGCTGGCCAGGGAGGAAAGGGAGAAAAAAAAAAAGAGAAAGACGAGGTGTGAGTGGAAAAGCATTGTGAAGGGTGCGCGCACCGTGTGAGTGTCGGAGACGAACGGTTGACCGCGAGGTGGCGCCAGAGAGTGTTGACCATAACTAGTAATTGATCAGTTGCAAGTGAAATCACATGAGAGTGTATGGGAATGGGAAGGAGATGAGCTATGGTGAGTGAGAAAGGATTTGCGCAGTGAATAAAACTGGGTGATAATTTTTGAGAGGTCCGCCCTTGTCTGTGCCATACAGGTATAGATATACATATCTACACCTAACTAAAAGTAAAAAAGGCGGACACGACTGTGTAAGAGATTTAGAATATGGGGGCCGAAACTCCCCTGTCACATATTTGTAAAAGCTTACCGGGATACGCTGAACGAATAAATAAATATCACGATCAATGGGTGACAGAATTGAAAGGGGAGGGTCTGCCCCAGATTTGGCCCGAGGGAGGGTCTTTTGACAAAAGCGTTCTTGATATGGTACGAGCATGTATCAGCCTCAAGTATAAGGGGAAGCAGTGGCAAAATAGGAAGGAGATATTAGACCTCTGGAGATTGTTTGAGGAAGTACCACCACCCAAAGCTCCGGCACCAAATAGTGATCTCCCTCCCACCACAGATAATCCACTGATGATTCCAAGAGAGGAAAAGGAACAGCTAAGTACGGAACAACCTACAGAGGTGATTAGTTTGTACCCGATATTACCTAAACCAGCCCCCGCAGCAGGATATAGCGACCCCACTTATGTGCCTCCCCCCACAACTGGTACACTACAAAGACCAACAGCCCCCCCGCCATACGAAAACACCCGAGAGCGCGCCCAGGGAAGCACACAGAGGGTGGATATAGAGAAGCTAACAAGTGACTTAGAGTCAAGGCTTACTGTGGCAAGGGATGAACTCTCAAGAATAAAAGACATATGTGAGCGTACGGCGTGCACCCCTATACAATCGGGACGCACGTCTAGAGCGTCGAGCGAAAGTAGGCACATCGAGGAAGGATGGAAAAAGGGAGAAATACTGTTCAGAATTGAGGAAGAGCCGACACGAATAATAGAGATAGGAGCAGTAGAAGGGAGCATTGGTGATGTATCACGAGAGAGAGGGATCAGAGAGGACTTGTTATGTGATGTCAGAGGAGGATTGGATGAGAGTGATAGGTTGAGTATGGCAGTAGGGGGGGAAAGCGAGGAGGTGGACGGTGCATGTTCGCTAGGGACTATAGACGACGAATGGATGGGACGACTAAGAAATAGGGTGGGAAAGATGGCGTCGTTGGAGTCCGCAGCGACTAAGGAAAGGGAGGGTGCAACCTCAAAAGGGAAGCTACAACTTCCATTGATACACAGGGGGGGGGGGAGACCAAACTATATACCATGGGCTCAGATGGATAAGGCTAATTTAATGAAATTATTGCCCCAGCTGTCAGGAGGGGCGAGCAAGTGGATATATGCATTTGAGAAACATACCGCCGGCATACCGTTGGCAGTAGGCGATGTGAAAAGCCTACTAGTAACAGCAGTAGGAGATCAAGCGGACAGGGTATGGGCTAAGGCTGGTTTCCCGGCAGTGACGTTGGACTGTGATCGCCATGATGGGGCTTCCTTTAATACAGTACGAGCAAGGGTGTGGGACGCACTGAGGGAGACATTCCCAGATACCCCTGACTTACAGTCAGTGATGCAATGTACAATGAATGACGGGGAAGATGCTATGGATTACATTCTCCGGGTGCAAGAGATGTGGAGAGCGGAAACGGGCACGCCCTGGCACCAATCCACATCTCTATTCTATTTCATCATTAAGAGAGGGCTCCCAAAAGAGGTGCAGAAGGCACTCGATAAAATAGCGGGCGTTGAGGCAAAGGGGTGGCCAGAGATCCAAAGTATAATAGTGCACCATTGCAAAAGGATCAAAGAAAGAGAGAAGGAAGTAGCACAGAGAAGGTTGGCAGACGAGGCAAAGTTGGTACAATCAAAACTGGTGAAGGTTGCAGCAGCGGTCGCAGGGCTCCCACTCATGAGGGAGGGAGAAGAAGGAGAGGAGGGGCAAATAGCAATACAAGGAAGAATAGCAGCAAATTGGGCAGGACAAGGACAACGACAGTGGACTGAGCAGGAGCAGAACGGAGGTCCAACGTGGCAAGAGTGGGCCCCAAGAGGGGGAAGAGGTGGGTACAGGGGCCGAAGAGGAGGACAAGGGTATGGAGGAATGGGAGGAAATGGGTGGCAGGGTCCCAGAGGTCCACAGGGGAGCTGCTGGAATTGTGGGAGATGGGGGCACTACTCAAGAGAGTGCAGGAGCAGACAAAACAACGGGTTCCAGGAGATAGAACAGTACGGTCACCCCCACCCAGGAAGCCCCTATGGCCTCCCCATGGGACAATACCAACAACCGGAAAATGTAGGACAAAGAAGTAACACACAACTACACGGACATCAGTACAGAACACAAAATCATCCACAGAACAATGACAATGTGCAATACACGCCAGGTAACACTTTCGCCACAGTAGCTAACGGAGCTCCTGCTCCCGCACCTTACAGCGGGGTGTCAGTAGTTTCGGGGAACATTTTTGATCAAGGGGGGGCAATGAGACACCCCGCATAGGACAGCCCACAGAGAGCACTTGCGTGTCCAGTACTATCTACGACCCACAATGCATCAGAGGAACCATTGATAGGGGCGCAGATAGGAGACAAGCAGTTCATATTCATGGTGGATTCGGGAGCGGAGAAATCATGCATTAGAGAGGGCCGGTTCCCGCTATCTAATAGAACGTTAGAGACGCAGGGGTTCTCTGGGGCTGTAATTGAAGTTCCTTACACAGAGGCATTGGATGTGACAGTGGGGGGTAAAACAGTGAAAGCACCCTTACTGTACTATGAACACTCTCCCATTAATTTGCTGGGGAGAGATCTCTTAAGCAAACTAAATATGACAATATCATTCACAGGGAGCGGTATCGTATGTTCGACGCCAGGAATATGCCCCCTCCGCATATTAGCAGTAATACACGGCCACACAATCATGCAAGAGATCAGAGGGTTACCAAGAAACGAGGAGATGTTTGTCGAGGGCATGAGAACATTGGCTCTCATAGTACCAGAACTAAAAAGGATGGATTGGAGGATTCCAGCCGAGTTCCTCTTCCGCCCCATAGCAAGCCCCGACACTGCTCCCGGGTCAGTGCTATCGTTGGATTTACACGCAGTACACGTGTCAGCAAACAGGATATGTGTGATTGGCGTTGACATGGAAGGATGTGAGTGGCGGACAGTACTGTGTGTAAATGCAAATATCCCACTGAGGGAGCTCTCGGACGAGGAGCTATTTTCTGACACTGAGACAGATGGCGAAATAGTGATGGAACTGGCAATGCCGTGTGACATTGTAGTTACAGCCAGAAAAACTAAAGTTGAATTGATGGCAGTAGTAGAAGCACCACATGCCTTTTTTGATGACGACATGAGGTTAGTACCCACTAACATATGGACAAATGGCCCCCATGATGTGGGGTTATTACATGAGGTTCAGCCTGTGGTAATAAAACTGAAGCCGGGAGCAATTCTACCCCGGGTAAAACAATATCCATTGTCACGCGAAGCAGAAGAAGGGATCAGAGAGACACTAGATGCACTGCTAGCACAAGGAATAATAGTGCCCTCAAACTCCCCATGCAACACATGCATTTACCCGATTAAAAAGGCGAAGGGAGGTTCATGGAGGATGATACAAGATTTACGCCCACTCAATGATGTGATTCAGAAGGAGTTCCCTTTAGTCCCTAACCCGGCAACAATACTGTGCAACATTCCGAAAACGGCATCACACTTCACAGTCACTGACTTAAAAAATGCATTCTTCTCGATTCCCTTAGCAGAGGAGAGCAGGTACTTAACAGCGTTTACACTAGGGGGGAGGAGGTTCGAACACTGCAGACTACCACAAGGATATTGCGAGAGCCCAAGCATATTCAACAGGGTACTACACGAAGATCTGGGGAATTTGTCTGTAGAAAGCACAGTGATTCAATATGTTGATGATTTATTGATTTGTGCACAAACTGAGGAAGAGTGCAGAAAGGACTCAATAACACTCCTGACATTATTGGCCAATAAAGGGTACAAGGTGGACAAGGGGAAGTTACAATACTGTCTAACAGAGGTTCTATACTTGGGACAGTTGATATCAAAGGATGGCAAGCGGATCATACCAGACCGGGCACAGGCGATTAGAGCAGTGGGGGTACCCAAAACAGTAAAAGAGATGCAGAAATTTCTGGGTATGTGCAACTATTGCCGAGCATGGATATTGGATTACGCAGCATACATAAGGCCCTTGTTACAGGCTCTAAAAGAGGCACAGCAGGACAACAAACACATAGAATGGACAGGAGAGATGAACACAGCATTTAACTCACTAAAGGAACTGATATCAAGTGCTCCAGTACTGGCAAACCCAGATTATGGGCACGAATTCTTCCTATTTTCACACTGCAAAGGAACACTGATGACAGCAGTACTGACACAAAAGACATTGTTAGGGCACAAACCACTGGCTTACTATAGTGGCACCCTAGACGCAGTTATGCAAGGTCATTTCGCGTGCGAGCAATCCCTAGCTGCAGCCGCGTTCGCAATTGAGAAAAGTGCCACAATAGTGATGGGCTGTCCTGTGACACTGTTTGTGGAACACTCACTATTTGCAATATTAGAGCGATCAAAGAGCACATTGACGACACAACGAGCCACAGCATATGAAATAATACTGTCCAGCGCAAACATCCATATAGTAAGATGTAAAACAGTGAACCCGGCCACATTCATCACAGAGGCGTGCACCGTAGAGGACATGCAGAACCACAATTGCGCTACATACACAGGTGACGAAGGTCAGGATCAAGTAATTTCTGAGAATGCCCTGAACGAGGGAGAGGTGTATTTCGTGGACGGGTCAGCATCAATAGACATGGAGACAGGAGAGAAACATGTGGGTATGGCAGTTGTACGATTAGAAGAAGATGAATACGAGACACTAGTGCAACACCGCCTCCCATCACACTATTCAGCCCAAGCAGCAGAACTAATAGCGCTAATAGAAGCCTTGCATGCCGCCAAGGGGTGCGCAGTGACAATATATACCGACTCAGCATACATGACAACAACAGTACACGGCGGGTTGGCACGGTGGGGGCGGAGAGGGTTTCGACGAGCAGATGGAACACCAGTTCAACATGCAGAATTATTAAAGGAACTGATTGAGGCCCTGCAAGAGCCCACGGCAGTGGCCATCGTAAAATGCCAAGCCCACACCACAAATACAGATTTTATATCTTTGGGGAACGCGGCAGCAGACGCCGCTGCCAAAGAAGCTTCGTATTTACAGAAAGATGCAGTAGGAGAGTACATGTTGCACCACACAGCAAGACAAGAGGTCCCCACAGGATACAACATGATGCCCACGCAGGAAATAATAGAGCTGCAAGAGGGAGCTAGTGCAGAAGAAAAATTGCTGTGGACTAAGAGGGGATGCAGCAAATCGCCAACTGATTTATTGTGGCGACAAAAAAGCTCAGGAAAAGCGGTAATGCCAGTTAAACTGTTAGAAATAGCATTTCAACAACTACACTTTCCTGCACATAATGCAAAGCAACACATAATGGCAGACATACAAGAAGATTGGTTTGCACCTTGCCTCCATGAACACATCACAAGGCTGGCTTTAGAATGCACGACATGTCAGATTTACAACTCAGGTATGACATTGCGCACACTGAGAGGAACGATACCAAAACCAAATGGTCCATTCAGGGAGCTCCACATTGATTATGTAGACATGGGAGAAAGATGTAACGGGGCTCGCTACATGATTGTGGTTGTATGTCCATTTTCGAGGTGGGTGGAGGCAGGCCCCTGTGCGCGCCCAGACGCGAAGGGCGCCGCGAAGTTCCTAGTGCGGGAAGTGTTCCCGCGCTGGGGGATTTGCGACGTTATTCGCTCAGACAACGGCACACATTTTGTTAATGAACTATTCAAGGAAGTGACTACGCTATTGGGAATAAAGCACAAATTATGTTCGATTTATCATCCTCAAAGTAATGGCGTAGTGGAAAAGATGAACGGTCTGTTAAAAAGCAGATTGTCAAAACTGTGTTTTTCCCTTAAAAAGACCTGGATGTACTGCCTGCCTTTGGCCCTGTTCGAGTTACGAAACCAGCCCAGTAAAGACCACCATTTGTCCCCGCATGAGATCGTCACGGGAAGGAGAATGCACACAGCGCATTCGCCTCTCCGTGAACGTTCTGATGCACACAGAAGTGCAGCGTTATTGGGGGAGGAGTTCACAGAGTATTTGAAAAAACTGACACGGGCAGCGCGCGTAATTGCAAAGCAACTAGCCCCCCCCTCTACAAGAGAGGGGGGGAACACAACAGAAACAGAGAGACTGCCTGAAAACCCATTACAACTAATGCCTGGTGACCACATATATGTCAGAAGTTTTGTGCGAAGGTGGAATGCGCCACGTTTCCATGGCCCTTACGAAGTAGTGTTTTGTACACCCACAGCAGTAAAGGTGAAGGGCCTACGATATTGGGTACATTTGACAGACGTACGCAGAGCCTATAGCGCCGTGGAAGGTGAGGTACAGGACGAGGCACAGGCAACTGCGGACAATGAAGTGGTGCAGAATGAATGATGGAAATTTTGTGTGCATTAAGTGATGAACATTGACCGCGACTGGCGCACAACAAGTGTACTGAAATGAATATGTGTATATATATATATATGTAATTTTTTACAACTTTTTAAAGGTTTTTTGTAGGGGTTTTTTTGTTTTAGAAAAGTTTTTCTCTCAACTTTCCTCTTCATATGAGAAATAATGTACGGATAATAATGATTGCAAAGCTACCTTGTCTGTGGACACACCCCCTCCCTCACCCACTCCCATAATTTGTCGGACAAAAAAAAAAAAAAAAAAAAAATGTCACAACGTTATAAATGTTTACATGCTTGTACTTAATGCACTTTTATGTTTCAAACAGGATTTACTATGGCATCGAATGGGCAGCCTGCAACTAATAGATTTGTTAGGTTTAGAGAAATGTTAGTAGATAGATTGACATATTCATACGAATGTGGTTTATCAATGTGTGTTATTGTGTTCTTCATCTCAATGTTTTGCCTAGTAACATATTGGGTCATAGCGTTCATCTCTACCGAGATGAACGAGGGGGGAGGGGGGAGCAACACCACCCTTGCCCCTGGCACAAATTCAATTACAAGTATGAATATCAAAGAAGGTGATTTTTTGGTCTGGGATGGATCACGTCTTGTTTGGGGTTACTACACTACACCATCCACTGCTGCCCCGTTACAATCAAGAGATAAAGATATGAAAAATGACACAATGGTCCTACCTGAAATATATAACAGCCCCACTACCCTTCCCGCCCCGATACAGAACAGCGACTTGTTGTTTATTGAGGAAAATGGAAAAGTAATTACGATGACAGAACACAAATTCATATATGAGGAATTGGAAAAGGGGGGAGGGAATGAGAAAGGGGGGCCTATTCTTTCACCTATCGAAACTAAAAGGTATAGGAGGGGGGAGGGAAGTAGGCGAAGAAGAGAGACAAGCAGGAAGGGGTATGATGAGTATTATGGGTTAGGATTAGATAAGATGGAAGACCCACGACACCCCCACCAAGCAAATAAATGGTATGCAGATATGAGTACAACAGCTAAACAGACAACCAATGAAAGCTGCTATGTCTGTTCGCTTATCCCCCATGCATCAGGTACGCCCAAAGTGTTGCTGCCAAGAGAATTGCCCATTGTGGATGCCCAATGTCTCCTTCATCTCACACTGTGTAGAATAAAGAACACCTTTCAAGCACACGATATCTCTTTCAAAATGATACAGGACAGCAAAACGTGCTATTCAAAAGCGTCTGGAGTGGTCTGTCTTAAAGAACCTTTCTTTGCAATACAAGGGACGCTGTTTTTCGAAAACAAATGGAAAGATGAAGAAGTACTGTGCAAAGCGGAAGCACTGAGAGGTGTCCAACCAGACAAGCTGCGGTGGATGGAAAAAACGTGCTTACCAATATGGAAAGAACACATCTCTAAACTAACATGGGTAACAGCGATGGAGAAACCCTTCAAGCTACAAAGTGAGATACAAAACGAACTATGTTTCAAGGGAGAAGGAAAAGTGGCAATGGGAGCGAACAAAAACTGTAACAAAACTCTCACCATCCCAGACATGAAAAAAGGAACAGCAGCACTAATGGACACATACTGGGTATGCGGGAATCAGGCTTACTTGCACCTTCCCCAGGCATGGAGTGGCAGCTGCTCAATGGCCACTTTGCATTCGGCCTTAATGGTGATTCCAGAAAGTCACGTCGACGAAAATAAGCGGACGCAAGGAAATGTGAACAAGGATGCCACATCTCCCACTGCAGAAGCGCACCTCTATGTCCTGTCTTCTGGAGGGAAAGAAAAGGAGCTATTACGGAACAAGCGAACATCAAACTACATATCACAAGCATCATCCGATTTATTGGCACAGATCCCAGACAGGTATCGCCTGTTTAGCTCCGTGGAAACATTTTTTGCCTCACTAGTTTCAAGTGTCCAAGCAAGAGCAAATGCAAAATGGCTCCAGATCACACGGTGGGAACTGATTCAGCTGGCCAATGACACTGAAGAGGGGTTCAACATAATAAAGGTGGAACTACGAGCTCTGCGACTAATGACCATGCAGAACAGGTATGTTCTGGACCTGCTAACAGCGATCGATGGAGGTGTTTGCCGAAAAATAGGAAGTGCGTGCTGCACGTTCGTACCTTCTGAAGATGCAGAAAATGGGTCCCTGTCCCACGTCATTGAAGCGGTACATAACCTGGGAGAGAAGATGAAGATGGAAGGTGGGGCCAAAGATAGCTCATGGTTCGACAATATCTTCTCCTGGGTTCCCTCATGGCTTGGACTGGCGATGAAGTTCTTGATACCAGTTGTGGTGGTCCTCCTCGTGGTGTTCTGCCTATGCCAGGTGGGCCTCCGATGTTGTGCTAATGCAGTCCCTAACGGTGCGATGATGATGGTGACAATGGGCAACTCTGGTGGTACCATTAAGGCGACACAAGAGGCACATGTACAGACAGGAACAGATAACACTCCCAGATACCAGTTAGTGCCTATGTGCCGTGATAAGTACATAGTAGATAAACTATGGCACACCACTATCAAAGAGCCCCGAGATGTGGAACTGGAATGGTATGAGGAGGTCTGGGTAGACTTGGAAGGGACTGGTGACTGTATATATTTAACCTGTACCCCAGATGAGTATGCTAGAAGAGGTGAGAGCTTGAGGGGGGTATGCAGAGCTTGGATGCCTAGAAAAGGAACACCTGCATGGGATGACGCAGTGATAGAGGAGCAAGAATGTAGAAGATTAGAAGAGCTAAAGAATTCGTTACTTTAGTAACGAAAGGGGGGAAATGTAGGGGAGGACTGGCCGCGAGGCCCTCCTCACCTGCAGCCTTCTCCCCAGGTGAGGACCATGACTCGGTGGCTGTCCCCTCATGCCGCCCGGGCCCAGGTGGAGGAGGGGTCACCCGCCGACGACATTGCCCACACATATCCGTTCCCTGCATATACCAAAATTCAGTTAGGCCTAGAAGCCATCTTGTTTAGCAAACATGGCGTGAGCTCAGCACACTGTAACGAGGCCCCCACCTTTGGAGGGCCTTTCATGCATCTCCGCCGCCGCAGTAGCCCTGGTAGATCCGCTGCGAGCGCGTTCCCATGAGAAAGCCGGGTATGAGCTAACCCGAGATGTTAACACTGTAACATTTCATCGTTCACCATGTAATATTGCACCCCGCACGACCTGGTCCGCGAGGCCAGGGTGATGAAAAAACAAGCTGAAGCATTGTTAGCTGAAGAAAGTAGAAAATAATTCAAGTATTGGTATTAATGAACTACCTCTGTTTAAACAGATCCTGCAAACTGTGAATGAACTATAAAGATGCAACGTTACATGATACCACCCCAGGTCTGGACTAGTGCTGCTATAACCACAGAGAAAGATGTCGACCAAATGTATAGCCTTTATCTGTATAAGTGTTCTTACAATTTTATGTAGAAACCTGAACTCATATATGTTTTCTTAATCACCTAAAGCAGCGAGCATCAATTTCTGTAGGCCATAACCTAGAACTACCTCGTGTAACGTTTAATGTACATAAAATAATTACACCATGTAGTAAATATAATGTTAGGTAACGAAAAGGTACTCGGACCGACTGTATTAAAGAAATGTGTAACGAAATTGAAATATATATATATGTGTGTTTAAATAACATCAAAATAAGGCGGAACATTATAAAAGTTCTGCATTCAAAAGTTAGCAACGCACGAGGAAAAAACCTTTGTGAATATATGCAAGGCCATTCTCCCTCCCACCCTACCAAGCCTGCCAGATAAGGAAGCTAAGGCCTGTGCCGCGCTCCCTCACCTCCCCCAACCAAGCTGGAGCCGCTTCAGAGAGTCAGAGGCCCCGGTACCGCACCCAAGGCCACAGCCCGCCACCTGTGTTATTTACAGCACGGTAATAAACCCACGTTTGAATCCACTGATCTACCAGCACCCTCTCGTAAATTCCACAACCCTCCCCCTAGACCACCCCAAGAATCATGACCCCGTGCAAAGACAACCCCCATCACTGGGACAAGACACAGAGACCCATTTATATAATAACTCCTAACGCGGCAGACAGACATGTATCATTCGGCTCAGGCCCCAGAGCCCAGCCCCTCGACCTAAAATACCGGTCAATAGGACACAGGTAAATCTCACCCCAACCGACAACCACCGGACCTCTCACGAGGTGCATTCCTCATGTGTTGCGTTTATTTTATAAGACAAACTGCTGAGCGATTTATTGATGAACTTAGATGTCGTTTCTTGAATAACTGCAGTGTGCATGGCCTAGGGCAAACGAGTCAGGAAAGGTATTCATCTTTGTCACAGGCTGCCCCAGCATACCAACACCGCTCGGATGACCTCAAGCTGGCCTGCCAGGCCCAACCCAACCCACGAGGCTGACCAGTGACGTCTTCACGCCAAGACCAACCACGCTGCAGCAACACCTATAGTTAGTCGACGCCACCCAATCCCAATTAACCTGTGCCCCCTATAGTATGTAGGGTCTGATGACGTTTTTTGTATTAGAAATACGCCTGTCTTTGCTATTGTCAGACAGAGCGCTCTCGGAGGTTGCAGAGTTCTTTGCATGCCCTAATCTTTGGATAAACTCCTACTTACGCTCACCCGCACTCTGTCTTGGTCTTATTCCCACTACGGGAGAGTCCCTTATTGTCTCTCATTGCGGGGAGGATCGTGCTGAAATTGGGGGCGCTTCCTTTCAGAAGTCACCATCCCAGAAAGGACCCGACAATTCTCCCTGGAAGTGAAAGTTAAAAGAGGACAGAAATTGAAAAACCCTGATGCTTATATTCATCTAAATGCATCTCTCCAACAGCAAGGGTTGGGGGTAAACCCAACACCACTAGTCAATATAGAACATGACACCATTCCAATAGAGGTGGATAACAGTGACTTAAAGAGTATCACTCTAGCCGCAGGCACCATAATTGGAATGGCGGTTGATGACCGACATATTTTCATTGATTTAGGCAATGAACTGGTAGGACCAATCCCCAAGGACTATTTTGACAGTGACAGTTATGATAACACAACACCAGACAGGATCTTCACCCGGCATGGGGGGAACTTCCTGGTGTACACTTCCTGCCCTTATGGTAAAATAGATGTGACTTGTGACTTCAGGAGGGATGAGGTGATTTTCCAGGTCCATGAGGGCTGCCTTTCCCACCTGAAGCCACCAGTCCAAATCAGCACTCTGACCAGGGACTTCTCAACCCAGCTGGAGGGGGCCGCTGAGATAGCAAAACCAGAAGTCTTTCCAGGCTGGATCCCTTTGCGGTGGTCTCATATGACTGTGGTCGCACCGACATCCACACAACAACAATTCCCACAGACCCTGGCATGACTCCAGTGTTTGTGAAGCAATATCGCTTGCCTCTTGCATCCATGGAGTCCCTTACTGAAATAATTAAGAACCTTGAGTCTCGTGGGATAATCCGTCCAGTACACAGCACCTTCAATAATCCGGTGCTGGTGATATTGAAGCCAAACAGCCAGTGGAGACTCTGTGCCGACCTTAGGGAGCTCAACAAACGGGTCCATACTTCCCGATGGCCTCTTCCCTACATTGACCAAGGGCTGGCCCAGATCCAGGGGTCAAAGGTATTCACTGCAATAGACCTGACCAATTGATACTGGACTGTACCTGTCAGTAGGGAGGACCAATACAAGCTGGCTTTTACCTTTGGGGGCCAGCAGTACACATGGACCCGGACTCCTTTCGGATACATCAACTCCGGCAATTAATTCAACATCTTCCTACGCTCAACTGTGGAGGAACACATAGCGGGGATCCGTTATGTGCTGACACAGTTGAGGGCCGCCGGAGCAAAACTTTCCTTTCAAAAGGCACAGTGGTGTAGAACCCGTGTAAATTTCTTGGGGCATGAGATTACTCCTCAGGGTCTCTGTCCCCAGGAAAAGAAAGTGGAAGCACTCCAGAAATTGAAAGACCCCACAACTCTGCGGGAACTAAGGAGCCTCCTTGGACTGACTAATTATAGTAGAAAGTTAATTTAGGGCTACGCAGAGATCACCAGACCCCTGATTCCTCTTTTGAAGGGGGGAGTCAAGTGGGAATGGGGTCCAGAACAAGCCGAGGCAGTAAGACAACTCAAAAGAAGCCTCTCACAAGTGCCTTGCCTAGCTTACCCTGTCAGAAACAAGGAGTTCTTCTTGGAGACAGGGTTCTCAAATACATGCTTGACTGCAGTATTATACCAAAAGCATGACAAGGTCAATAAAGTAATCTCCTATGCGAGTAAAACTTTATCCTCTGTGGAGGAAAAATTCAACGATTGTGAGAAGGCACTCCTGGCAACGGTGTGGGCATTGAAGAATTACCGCCCGTTTATCCAGGGGGAACACTTGATAGTGGAGACTCCACACCAGCCTCTGTAATATCTCCAAAGTGTCCGGGCCGAAAATTTGAGTAATTCCCGAATTACTTCCTGGATTCTGTCAATGCAAGGCTTTCCTGTGGAGGTCAGATATGGCCAAAACAAGAATAGTCCCCTCGCGCAAGGTCTGGCTGACTTGCATGATTGTGCCAGAGAAAACTGTCTCGAGGACGAGAGTCTAAAAATCAAGGACAACATGGAGGCATACCTCAATTCCCCACACAACGTCTTTGAATAAGATAAGTGTGAGGGAATGCCCACTGTCTATGTGGATGCATGTTCTTACCATGTTGACAACAATGGGGAAAAAGAACTTGTGGCCGACGTAGGGAAGGCATGGGTGAATGAGTCCCCAGAACCCTCCGCTGGGTACAAGATTGGTCCTGAAGTAGTCAAGTGGCAGAGTTGATGGCTGTGCATCAAGCCATCCTCACTGCTGTCCAACATCACCTCCACGAACTGGTCATAATCACTGATTCGGATTATGTACGGAACGGGTTCATGGAGCACCTGGTTAATTGCAAAACCAGAGGCATGTTAGGTGCTAATAACAAACCCTTGAAACATGGGAAGTTAATTCAAAATATTGATGATCTGGGCACCTCGAATGGGATTACAATCTACTGGAAAAAGATCAAGGGTCATTCCAAACTAGAGGAACCAGACAAAACTGGAAATGACTTAGCTGATCAGCTGGCCAAAACCGGGGCCATCCTAGGGGATCTAATAGAGATCGAGTCCCTGTTGGGGGAAATCCAGTTCACTGCTATCACTAGGTCCCAGACCAATGCTCACAATGAACTCTCAACTGCACAATGGAGTAAGGAGACCCCAGATGCTGATTTGATTACGGCTCAAACAGGGGATCCAATAATTGGTAAGTTTTATCAACACATTGAGAACCCAGAGAACTTTTCCCTGATGGATACCGATTACATAGAGAAAGAGGACCTCAGAGTGTTGATGAAATGTCCAACAATTTTCTGAATCCAAAATGGTTTGTTGGTGAGGAAATCCCTAGCTGGCCATGATCAGTGGGTGGTTCCTACCTCATTCCAAAGCCTGATGTTAAGTCACACCCATGATGTGGCCACAGCCGGTCATAGGGTGTTTCATACAACACTTGAAATCTTAAGAGAGGTTGCATACTGGCCACACATGGGGCAGGACCTCGACCAATACTTGAAGGGGTGTCTTGTGTGTGCACAATTTCAGCCAACATCCCTCACACACGGTGCACCTCCCCAAAAGAGGGGGATGACACTGCCATGGTCAGATTTGCAAGTTGACCGTGACATGCTTGTTTACTAAATGGGTGGAATGTCTCCCAGCCCCAAACTGCAAGGCAGAAACAGCAGCTGCCCTGATGATCAACCACATCTTTTTGTGTTTTGGACTACCCCAAAGGATTGAGTCAGATAGATGTAGACATTTCACCAGAGAAGTAATGACAAAGATGTGGGAGATACTTGGGGTCAAAAGGAAGCTACATATTGCTTACTGGCTAGCCTCTAGCGGTACAGTGGAGAGATATAATAGAACAATTGTGACTATGTTAAAAAGGTTTGTGGCAGATTCTGGGCAAAGTTAGGATATTCGATTACCTCTTGTCCTCATGGCCATCAGATCTACCCCTTCATCTGCAACTAAAATGTCACTGTTTGAGCTGATGACTGGACGCAGTATGGTGCTTCCCCAGCATCTGCTCCACAGGATCCAAGAGCAGACATTGATCAATGCCTCCACAACTCATGAGTATGTTGAAAATCTAAGAAAACACCTTCAACATGTGTTTGCCTATGCTCAGCAAAATCTAGAAAGATCAGCAGACAGCATGAAGATCCACTATGACTTAAAGACTACCAGAAAGGAATACAATGTAGGAGACCGGGTCTACTTATACAATTTTCAAAGTAACCAGGCCAAACAGCGAAAACGTCTGCCTACCTAGAGGGGTCCTTTTGAAATTTTAGACAAAATCTCACCAGTCGCCTACAAGATCTGCATCCCCAAAGGCAGTTTGGCAGAGGGGGAAGATAAGTGGGTCCATATTAATCAGCTAAAGTGTTGCCATCCTACGCACACTCTGCAGCAACTGGAGGAGACTTCTGGAACCCCAGAGGGGGCCACTCCAGCTCCATAAATTCCTACTCTAAAATATTCCCCATATAGCCTATAAAATATAATAATAAAAATGTGGCCTGATTTAACAAATATGTGTCCGCCCCACTACATTAATAGTGGTGGGGAAATGTCTACAAATATGTTTTTGCTTTGTCATCATAGGAGAGAGAGAGAGAGAGATAAACCATGGAGACAGAAAGCAAGGAGGACTACCCGGGAGCAAAGATCTGAGGGGCCCAGAGTATCACTTAATACTCCCATCAGGACTGGCGAGGAGAACCAATCGATCCACCCCTGATGGAGGAAAAGATGATGAACTTTGCCATTGGTGGAATCAGAAGAGATGAGACTGACATCCCAGTCTTGCGAATTCCCATTGATGGACGATCAACGCCAATCACAAGAGGGGGGGCTTGTGGGATGTTTCAACGCACAGGCCCTGCAACATTACTGTGCATTGCTGGCAGCAGAAACCTCAGAAATGACCACTGGAAAGCATGCTGCTCGCTAAAAAATCACCAGAAAGTGCACAGTAAAAATCTGAAACATAGGCCGCCATCCACTTTTGCCTATGTCAGTGGGAACAGAGGAGACCACTGCCAAAACCCATCATTTGGCTTCCCACAGAACAAGGCTGATTGCAAAAGAAACAGAGCTGTGTGAAAATCCGTTTGTCTTGGTTGTCAAATTTGCAACAATTATGTCTCACAAACCACCTAAAAGATCCAAGCTCCTTGTTGGGTGTTCCACGTTATTCTACTGCAAGAATCCAAACAATTAACAATGTCAGCAAGAATCATATGTTATCAGAACAAAATCCACTTTTAAAGATACTTGATGGAAACAAATCTGTCAAAAATGGGTGTAGTACCGCTACTCACCTCTGTCAGAAGCCGGCGATTTAAAACTTGTTATGTGTAAAGTTGTACATTGACTCAAACTATGCCAAAGAAAGACTTGCTATCAGAAGCCTAAGAGGTGGATACAATTCACAACTATATTCTAAAAAAGACTGGAAGTAAAGATATGTTGGCTTATTTTAAATTTATAAATGTAATGTTTTCACAAGGAACTATGTTACAATTGACCATAAGGTAGCCTGATTTAGCTAAAACTTCCAAAAGGCTTTCTTTCCCTGAGAATCTCACACCTTGTCCATTCCCACCAAAAGAAGAGGAGTTCGCATTGGCATGTTAATCAGAAGAGGAGGAGATTTCCTTTGCTGCCCTAAGCCAGAAACAATGGGTTCCTTGAACTGAATAGGAATGCTTATTCAGGTGTTACTGGCAACAGCTGCTCTGACAGGAAAGCAAGCCATGTGACCCTCTGACTCAGCCCAGCTTTGGAGGCGGGCCAGACTGGAAATGTGGATTGAAGATTGATGTAAATGTATGTTTTAGAAAAATGCTTATAGTAAAGTGTATTGAACTGACAAAAATATGAAACTTATATGAAACTCATAGGTTGTTAAAACGAAAAATTCGCTCACAGTTTAAGACTAATTAGGAATCTGTGCGATGTTCTCAGACTGAACCCCGGAAATTATTCATATTGTAGCCATTGTGTTTATGTTAGGAACATGAAAAATTACAGGACTATGCCCAGATGGGATGTGTATGCATGTATAAAAATTGGTGCAGAACTAACATTGAGAAACCAACCAAAAGTGCGAAAAAGTTGTAATGTATGAACTAAACCTTGCAGGAAGACGAGAGTTGCACAGCACTATACCTTAAGCAATATGTCATGTAATTATGTATTATCAACAAGTTGTGCATATGGGAAATATGCTTTGTGGGAAAAATAGATTTTCTAAGTAAAAGCAAAGGGGAGGTTCTTCCCTACGTTGTAAATGGCAGCATCACTCTGACACATGATGACACACTGTTCCTTTCTCAAATCAGGGGACAGGAAATTCTCTGACCTATCAGATCCTCAGAGGGTTGGGCATAGATAATCAGCCTCCCCACCCGCTTTGGAAATGGATAAATAAGGACTTCTGAGGACAGACAACACACACACTTTCCACTTATCAACTGATTTCTTGGGGAAGCACCCTGCAGGAAGATCCAGGCTCCAGACATAGATCCAGAAACCAGACTCTAGAACTTTGAAGCAGAAGGGCCCAATCCCAAAAGTTGAACTCTTCTCAGCTGGCCTTCAGAATCTTAAGCAACCTGATTTTAACCCCTAAACCTCCAAGGGGCACCACAAAATCCAACAGCCTGGCTGAGCTGTTTTTCTGTTCTAGCTAAGGACCCTGTGCTAGAACCAAGATCCAGACCCGCAGAGCAGAGCTGTAACCCAGAACCCGTCAGACCCAGTCCAAGAGGCCATGCAGACCAGAGGGTCTTGCTGAGAGACTGTCCGGTGGTGAGAGAATCCCAGCCAAACCCTTGACCAGATCCTTGACGGGTCCATTCCATTCCAAAACCATAGGAGTGAGTATTTAGTCTAGAACTGTCCATCGTCATCTCTTAGTTTAAAGTAATCCTATTCAATCTATTTCAACCTATCAAGAACTGCATTATAGAATCGTGTGTCCATCCTGAATTCTTCTCATTATATTGTCTGTGATAATTGTAGCGATAATCATCTGTGCGCTGATATTTTCTGAAGAAAGTCAAGGGTCCTGGCGCACGGCAATCAGAGCAGAAGGCGCCCTGGTATGGTGGTTGTCCCATTGGGTATCTTGTACTTTCATTGCCCCTTTGTATAAGTCCATCTTGGTTCTAAATTTTTAAAGGGCATCTTTCATTTTTGAAATCTTGACTCTGTTTCTGAAAAATCTACCTTCACAAAAACCTCTGCAACTTTTGGACCATACGTCCTAGAAACAAAATTTAAATGTCATTTTGAAGCTAACACCCTCAGCTTTCAAACGAATCCAAATATACATTCCTTATAGTTTTTCCGTAATCGCGTTTCCCCGACGCGGAAAAGTTGCTGCAATTTGGCTCAATTTCAATCTATGTAAAAATAGCTATTTCTTGCTTTCAACTTCTGAATTTCGTTTTCCATCTGCTAAGCATTCTACAATCATTTCTAGTGTTGACCTGAACCAATCCAAAGCAACTCTCACTAGTTCTGAATCCATTTAGGGAATTAATCATTTTCTCATTCAATTCAAACCACATTTAAAAGCACTCTGACCTGTTTAAAATCAGCCCTGTTTCTCTCTGCTTGCTGGGGGGATGTGGGATTGAAACTGAAATTTTGGATTGTTATTCCTAATACCTGTGTGCCCTCATTCCATCTCTTCATATTGCATATTGAGGGGAGTGAGTAACAACAGGGGGAAAGAGTGATCATATTGTCTTTTGTGATTGAAGTCATATCAAGTTTATTTCTGTGTTGCATTCTTTCCTATCATTGCATTTCCTTGAACCCACCCATAGTTATTCTCTGCTACACTATTCTTCCTATTCCTACTCCTAATTGATTAAAGAGATTGTTGATATTGTAATATTACCCATTGCTAATGACTGTTCATATTCATAAGTGTGATATTCAGATATTATTCATATTCATAAAAGTGTAATCTATATATTGTTCAATTCTTCAAATAAATCTTTTAATTTGCAAAACAAACCTATTTCTTGGTTCAGTGAGACCGGGGGAATTCAAAGAGAGGGGGTTATATAAGGGAATATTATCCAGAATGAAACACACTTTTGACATAGAAATATATAAATAAGGGTTTCCATTAGGCATCCCATACTAGGCATTGACTTAGTTGGAGTGCCGGATTGAAATCACTTACAGGACAATGCAGAGGGTTTTGAACTAATCCTCGCAGCCACTGGGAGCCAGTCTCTGGAGCCACTGGGAGCCAGATTAGCCATCTCAAACCATTGACAGAACTCAATTAGGTTTGCAGACCAGTTGCAATTTTTTATAATGATCTCTTTTAAAGATTGCCACCCTGTGGGATCTGCAGGGGTCTTTAATCTCGATGCCTGTCATCCCCAAACTTGATGTAGGTAGTTGGAAGTGAGACAGATGTGTCTGTGATGGTATTCTTCCATCTCCATCCCCTATCAACTTTCGTAATATCAAGATGTTCTCAGTTGCTGGTACCACTTGTTTTGGGACTTTGGGACTCTTCCGACCATTGACCTTTTGCAGAGTGCTTTCTTGATAATTTTTTTCTATTGCAGCTATGACATCCGGAATACCAGCTACACTTCCAGCTGCTGTGGCTTCCTTTTGTTCCATAGGACACACGGTTTTTCCACCATAACCGTCAGGTTTCATGTCTGCTTTGATAGAAAGCTTAATAACTCCCTTTTCAGCGGAAGATGGCAGGGGGAGTGCAGGGGCTACTCAAAGTATGGTGCTGGGTCTGGTTGGGTTTCAGGTGCAGGGTTGGGTGTGAGGTCATGGAAGTAAAAACCGGTTCCAGTCTCTAGTGCCATACTGCAGATTCTGGTGCTTGTTTCTTCTATGGGGTGACCTACATCCTCCCTATCACCTATTTTCAGATTGATCAATCTTTGTCTTCTTCTTGCGCTCCACACCAGAACGTCTGAGAGCCAACTCACTCATGGTGGAGGAGAAATACGTGAGGGTCAGGGTGAGGTACTATGCTCTGATTGGAGATTTCTTCCTGTATGGAAAACCTATTGGTGATTTCGATATGTCAATAAGTGCATAATCTTAGGCTGAAACAGAGACCTAGCTTCTGTATGCACTCTCAGGGAATCCTGGGCATTGATCATCTTGTCCATATCACCCCACGATTTCATATGAAGTTTTACGCATGCGGAACTGACCCTGGGTTGATGGGACCTTGTGAAAGGCATTCTCTTAAGTGGAATACAATGATATAATTATACAATGGTACAAAAATATCATGAATCATTGCACATAATTACAAAGATTTGCAGCAGAACATGTTTTTGACACAGATAATCCAGTGGGTAAAATGCAAAACTAAAAGAAATAAAATGGCAGAAGAGTAAGTGAAAGTTGAAGCACAGAGAAAGGGCATTTTAATTCCACTTCATGACCCAAATTCTGAGCAACAGGGCCATGAAGTAATCTGCATGTCATCTGCCTAGAGGTGTTGCATACCTTCAATGCTCTGTGCTCTGCGCTCCATTTCCTTCTCCTTCTCTGTCACTACTTCTAGCTCCTTTGCGGCCCACTCCCACACTCTTCCACTGGGCCAGTGGCTATGGAGACGTCGGTACCCCAGACACCTGATGCAAATGAGGAACGGGAAAAAGAACCGAGGGGTCTCACAATGGACCGACGTGTGCGCTGTGCCTACGAGCAGCATGGGAACGCCTAACAGGTGAACATAGTCAGGGAGAGGAGTAGGAGGGGCTACCCATCCAGCAAGTCTAACAAGCCGCACCTTGAATGAACCCTAATGCACACACTTCTGTCGTCTGCCATCTGGTAATTGTGTTATTCTCTTAAGATATCTCATTAGCTGTTCTAGATCTTTTCTGTTTCCTGCCTGGTGTTTGATCACCTACTGTTGCATATTTCTTTAACCCTGGATCTCTAACTACTTCATTCTTCACAAATGTACCATAGAATGTTTCAATACTTAAAGATAAAAGCAGTTCATCTTTGTTGAGGGGAACATCTGCTTCCTTTCTATCCTTCATGGGATTTGCTTTGAGATGGTAGCCTTTGCTTTTATTAATAACACTAGCAATACCACCCTGTGTTGCAAGGTCTGTAGCTGACATGCACGTGGGGGTCTGCTATAGCCTTGTGTAGGTTTTATTGTGTCTTAACTTCCTATTATTGAAAAATCGCAAAATCTACAACCTCCCGAAAATCACCTAGACTGATAGCACGGGGCCAGACCCCACTTCACCCCAGTGCAGGGTGACTGGGTGGGGTTGGTCAAATTTCACTATCGCCAGTACACCCCAGACTGGTATGCCGGCCTTGTGTCCTAACTAACTAGTTTTGGAAACGTTGTAAGATCGGAATCTCCCGAAATCTCCTATACTGATAGCACAGGGGCAGACACTGCCCTGTGCAGGAAGAATGGGTGGTGTTGGTCAGATTTCACAATCGCCAGTACACCCCAGACTTGTATGCCAACCTTGGGCCAAAACTTCAGCCCACCAACTGTTATGGGGCTGGAGTCAGCCCCGAACATACAAACACACTTTCACAAATATATATATATATATATATATATATATGTATATATATATATTCCCAAAAAATTACCCTCCCACACATGAAATTTACATTTACCAGCAGCCTCATTTAGTTGAGTGAGAGAATATGGGAAAGAGTGCCCTGTCGTATTCTCTCATTTTCCACAGTGGGTTTAAACACACATAGGAATCCAGGTGGACCCTGGGTTCCATTGCCTGTTTAATGCCCCTGGGAAAGCCCATATGTGAATTTTAAAGGTCTGTAATATGTTGCCACCATTTCAGTATATACATGTGTACTCCAACTGTTTTAGCTTAATTAAATGCACAGATGGGAATCCTTGCCTCTAGGCCAGCATTAGAATATTGATGCGGGGAGGGAAGGGGTGAACATTGCGCAGAGAAATAGTAGAATGCAGAGTGGAATTCGTCCTGAAATACTTATGTTCTATGACTACTTCTGAGTCCTGTTTTGCTTGTGAATGGACTGAGTGTTTTGTAAGTGCCAATTCAGCTAGGTGTTGGATGGTGAGGAAGGACTCGATGTGTGTTCCCCTTTGCACCCTGAAACTGTAACCAAACAACTAAGAAGAATAAGACTTAAGTGAAACACCAGCATGGTCATTCCTATCTGCATTAAGCAAATTGGCGATGAGGTGCCAAGGAAGAAAGAAGCAGCCAGGTACACACACAAAGTGTGAGGTGGCAAAAGGACCACTTCAGTGAGGGCCAATTATGGTAAGCTTGTGCTCCTGTGGTAATGAGTCTGTACAAGTTGACACTGTGCATAGGAGAGCATGAGTTAGGTCCAGAGTGAATCAACCATCTGAGATGTGGAGCCAGGGGAAGGATAGATCATTTGGACAGCACTGTGCTGAAACATGGAGCGCTACAGCATCAATCGCTGGTAAGCTGTGCTGTGGAAGAAGCACACATTCTACGGGCAGGATTTGAACATGCGAGTAAGACATGCTGCACTGTACTGGTGAGCACGGTCTATTTCACTGTATGTGACACTGGGAGCCCCCATTGCTCAGGGTGACTAAGCCAGAGGTCTGGAATGGTCTCAGAAATATGCAACTGAACGGTTCATTGAATGCACATGCTGGACATCCACAGAGGGCGTGCAGTGGCAGGGAACAGTACTCCATCAATGGGTCTGCAGAACCGCAAGCCTCATCCATTTGGATCACTTGGGGAATTCCTGAGGGCAGATCAGACTGATTGGGAGCCTACATTGTAGCAAGTGCATGTGGACACAAGGAAGGCGTTACCCTCCTGACCTGGGTGTAATAATATTGCTGCCACAGAAGGAAAGCAGTTGGTAGCATTTCGAGATACAGCCGTATCAGCCCAAACGCCAAAGTAGGGAGTTGGTGAACATAATGTTCATACTGTGCAGAGTGTAGAGGGCTGAGCCAGAAGTACTTATTGGAATGAGTGCTGCCTTCATGAAAACAAGGGAGACTGTGGCTTTCTTTTCTGTCCGACCGAGCAATGGCATTGCCAACGGGAACCCACAAGTCTACCTTACAGACAAGTGCAACAATGCAGCGTTGGTGCACTTGGGTAGTAAATGAGACTGTCGAGACACCCAATAAACAAAAGAGTGCCTATTGCATGGCCAAGAGTTCTCCTTCAGATGCGTCTGAAAAGAATATTTCAAAAAGATCCCAGCAAGATAGTCACACTGTCTGTGAGGGTGTCTGCATGTGTTCAGAATAGTTTGAGAAATATATCTCTGAGAAGAAAACAATGCAGTCATGGAATATGATAGCATGCTCCTGTCCCTTGCTGGTGACAGTAGTAGTTTTTCAGAAATGAAGCCGTTAACAAACAGTAGACGTGCTAGACCAAGGAGTTATGAGACTGCAATTCATTTAATTGACAAAGTGCATCACTGTATGTACCAACATAGTCAGAAACATAAGTTGGGCATATCCAGAAGTATGTGTAGATATGAACTGTTGCTCATTTTATTGGGCAATTCATGAGCATCAATATATTACCCGTGTAGATAGTGAATTTATATTCCTAGGATCAATACAGTTCCAGAACTAGAGGTGGCCGTCAAATTAAGTTTGAATCCAAAAGTGTAAATTACATGCTGTAAATTGTGAGGGGTCAAAAATGTGAGGTGGACACATTTTACACGGTTTTTCAAACAAGGCCATTTTATCAAACAAAATTCATCAATAATCCAACCCCTATCTTGCCCTACCCTAACACCGTTTGCCTGATTAAACCAACTAAGGTAAAACACTCTAACATATCATTTTTAACCCTCACACTTATACAACAACATAAACAAAGGTATATGGCAACTTGTACGTTAAGCACTTGTATGTGTAACACCTTAGAATGTAATGTTCTTAACCTGGGTGAATTCCCCTTGCCCAGGTTTTCAAGTCAAATTCCGGCTCAATACAAGGAATTAAGGAAAATCCATGGTTGAAATACAGTTCCAAAACAAGTCCTGGCAAAGGTTCTTTAGACCGAAATGAAACGTCCATCATTTCACTGTTCAACCCAGAGAAGATCCTTTTCCTCCAGGAGATAGAGTTCAAGAACTCTACACTGTTCATCTTATGATGCCATGTAACAGTATAACTTCTTGACTCACAAAGTATGAAAGTGCCTCTCCCTGAGCACCGTGAAGCACTTCACCTTTCTTAGGAAAATGTCACAGTGCTCCTCTCCTTGGCACCATGAAATGCTTCAGCTTCATCACAAAACAATCACAGTCCTTCTTCCTTGGCACCATGAATTACAAGAATTGTGTCACAGCACTTTTCTCTTAACATCATGAAACAAGTTATCTTCTCACAGTGCTCTTCCCCTGGCACCATGAAACATTTCTGCTTCAACTTCTACCCGGGTGATTCACTCCCAGTCTTCTTCCACTTCAGTCTGGTCCACTCTCCTGCCAGACCCAACTACTCCAAGTGTGTCCCACATACTCTTCTGTGTTTAAACTCAACCACTGCTTCCACTGTAAACAGCACCTGACATTTCTGTACAACGTTATAATGAAGACAGGAATTTCACCAATGCCCTTTCAGCTCTGCTGGACAAGCGATGTATTTGCCCCCTTCAAGTATCTTTCAATTCCACTTCTATTACTTTTGACGATTTAAGTTCTTGACCAATTGATGCGTCTCCCACACCCTAGGGCCTCATTACACGGAAGGCGGTAATGGTTAACGGCCACCGTTAATGGTAACGGTGACCGTTAACCATTACCGCCTTACTACGAGGTCCCTTAGCGGGTTGGTGCTTTAACGCCTGCTTTTTGCAGGCGTTAAAAACCAACCCGCTAAGGGACCTCGGAGCTAATTACGGCACCGCAAAATTGCGGTGCCGTAATTAGCGCCTTCCCCATTCCCATAGAGCCCTATGGGGCAGAAATGGGAATGGGGAAGGGCAATGGCGGAAGGGGGATTTACCGCCCCTCCAACCTTGGAATGGGGCGGTAAATCCCCTTTCCGCCAAGGCGGTGCCGGTATTTTACCGGCATGAGCCATGGCGCTAATAGCGCCATGGCTCACCGCCTTCCGTGTAACGAGGCCCATAGTCTCTTATATACAAACTTCACTTTTAACAATGTGATAACAGCCCCTTTCTCTTTTGTGGTAATGGTTATTCCCCAAAGTAACAGTTATTTCAGTCTCGTTTGGCTGAGGGCAAAACGTGTTCACCTCTTGGCTTCTTTTCTTGTTTCGGTCTTTCTTGCTCACTTTATAGAGGTTTAAGATATGGATAACAAGATACAAAGTTGTCAGGTCTTTACCGATGCTTGGTATTCGATTTCCAGTCACTTTTATATGCACGCGACCACAAGCTGTTTGAAAACTTATTGGGTTTCAACTTTTCTTCTACTGTGTATTTGTTCATACATGAGTGCTTCATTTGTTGCACTTTGCATTCTGACACGCTCTAGTCAGCTTTGTTCAGTTTCACTCCTTCAAGTGAAAAGCAACTGGTTACAGTTGCCCGCCTGAACTGCCTGAAGGCTTGAGAATGCGCAGCAATGCTCACTGTCTCCTCTGCCTCCATTACAGGGTACATGGCTTCTACTACAGGCGATTTCTTGACCGGAGCATGCCAGCCTCCATGCATGGTCTACTACATGCTTCTCTCTGTGAAAAACTCTCTGTGAAAACTCTGCAATTAGGTACCCCTGCGGGAACGTTTTCAGACTTCATGCGCTCCGCTGCGCAACCTCTTCAATTCAGACTTTGGGGAAAAAGGACCAACTCAAGTTTGGAAACTGGAATAAGTGGATAGTAAATCCCAGCGTCCCTTCTTTCCTAGCACTTCTGTGGATTTCACCAGCAACGTGTCTTCCTTTGCGACCTCTTTCTGCCCCAGCACGTACTTCTGCTGCTACCACTACTACTACTTCTTCCACCATGACTGCTCCTCCTGTCCAGCACCTTAGGGAGCTTGTTAAGCCTCCCAGCCTCCCTCAAGAGTGGGTTTTAAGCCTAATTGACTGGCCGTCAGTATACTGCTCTTCAGCCCTCTTCTTCGTCCCAGCACCCCTGGGATTATGGGACTTGGAGTCCCAAGCAACAAAATTCGAATATGGTACTTCTTTCGCTTGTCACTATGCCATTAATAAGGTGGGATTACGGGGAAAGTTATATAAGGGAATATTCCAGTCTGCCCGACTTGGTTCCCCTCCCATGTGATCGTCTGGCAGAACAAACCCCCAGGATTGCGATCAGTAAGCGTCTGCTTTTCCATGGGCACATGGAAAGGGTGCCAAGTCAGGTTTGTAGGGCGAACCCTAGTGGGTTTAACACAAAATGCAGCTGGCTTTGCAGAGTTCAGTGCAAGAGTGGGAGTAACATGCTAGAGTTTGTACTCAGGTAATGGGTGACTAAATGTCACAGTGACTTACAGCGGTACACACAGGAGTGCACTCTTCATTTCAGGTACCTAGGTCACAGTTACTGAATGTGCAATGAAATGACTGAGTGACACATTGCCTCATCACAGCAGTGTTTGGCAGCCTTTTTTGGGCAGCAGAACATGATTGGGCCAGCTGGCCACGTTTAATTGCTTTTGTTGTTTTCAATTTTCCTAAGCTTCCATCATAAAACATTCAGTCACTGTACTCTGCTTGCAGGGCCTGGCCGGGCCTGGGAGTTCACAACAAGGACAGGCAATGAAAACCAACATTCTCTTGTTACTATACAGTGTTTGATACATTCTGTATAGTAACACAGAATGTATAGTTTTCATTGGCGGTTCACATCCTGCTCTTTGAGCCAGTGAAATGACATGGTGACGTGGGGTCACGTGGGTCTGTTCAGCGCCACCTTCACTTCACTTGTTGTTAAGGCGTGGCGTGGCTGCAGTCAACAACTCGTGAGAGCAGCAGAGCCGGCCTCAGCCTCCTTGCCTGCACATGTGTCCCGTGATGGTGACACACATTGCGGCCTAGCTGAAGTTGTGCGGCCTAACTTGCATTGTGTTTACTGTTTAGGCAGGCAGCACAGTAAGTACTTTCTTTTCTGTCCATAGTGAGTCGAGTCTGTGTTAGAGACTCGGACTTGAACGCATCCGCGTGTGTGGAAAAATAAAAATTATGCATAATTTATATTTTGTAAAATCAAGTCGGCCGCGGCTGCCAGGCCTAATTACATTATTATTGCGGCCGCCGCCGTGGATAGCATGGCCCGTCGCCAGTGCGGCGCCGCAACAATAATGTAACTTCTTCCCCAAGTTCCTATCCTCTGACTCAGGCAGGCTGGCTGTCCCCTACAACCCTCCACACCCCCACCTTTGACCGCGGCCAGGTCGTGGTGAGATCCAAGTTGCTGTTGCCAAAATCTTCATGCCTACATTATTATTGCGGCGGCCGCCGTGCATATGGGGGGCTGCCGCAATAATAATGTACAGTAGGCAGAGGCTAGCAGAGACGGATCAAGTCAGAGCCTCAGCTTGCTCTTCCCTGCCTGGCTCCTGGGGTGCCTGCCGTGCCCCGTGCCCCCTGCCCCTCCCCCCCTTGACCGCAGTCACACCTCACACAGGACGTTGTCTGGACCGCCCGGACGGTTCAATTTGCCTTTGCACGTCTGTGCGAGCTCAGCCCTGTTACCCCCTCTCCCCCTTGACCGCAGTCACACACACCTCACGGGATGGTGTCTCACTCTCTGGACCGCCCGGATGGCCCGATTTGCATTTGCGAGTGCATGCCCAGCTAGCTGCATGATACGAGCCCTTGCTACAGCAGCAAGGCTTGAGTTGCTCCAGTCTCTTCCCCAAGTTCCCCTGGCTCAGGCTGGCTGCCCCCCTACATTCCCCCCCACCTTTGACCGCGGCCAGGTCGCGACACGGTGAGATCCAAGTTGCTGTTGCAAAATGGCAAAATCATGCCTACATTATTATTGCAGCGGGCGGCCGCCGTGGATATGGTGGTCCGGCCCCTGCAATAATAATGTACAGTTGACCGATGCCTCTAACTTTGCCCTTGGTCCTATGATCCTTTCATAGTGAGATCCGGCCACTGACCCCCTTCATCTGGTAGCCCTCGATGACTACTTGTCTACTCGCTTAACATGACTGACACTGAACACAATCACGAAATAGCAGAAAAGGAGCTACTCACAATGAAGGTAGCCTTTGAGGGGAGGAGGCATTACTTCCGGTGGGCCCATCACATGGCGGTTGTGTTTACCGATTATTGAGGTCTGTGTAGTTGCTGAGATCAGCTCACACCCTAAGCATTAATTGTGTAGTTCATTACAGGCCAGGCTCTGCCATAAAGAAGGTTTATATTTTTTCCTGCTATCGAGTGTCAAGTGCTAGGGAACCTCGGAATCAAAAGGACTGGTGCCATACTGCTGATGAGTGCCCCCAAGTTCTCGTTCCACAAGAATTGTAAATTCGATTGTGAATGCTATTAGAATTATATTAATCATCAAATACATCAAACAGGTAACATCCTCATAGGGTGAAATGTGTTTGTGGTTACTGTACACACTTGTATTACTTTATTTCTTTAGCATCTAATACTACACGTTATTTTTCTGTGTGAAAGATTTGGTATTGGTGACACTCGTCAAACCATTCGGGCTTACAGGGAACATAGGGAGGTGGAAAAGAAGCTAATAGACACTACAAGGAACTTTTGACAGCTGTGAACACTATTGCTATCTTCACTGCTGAGTATGAACGAGGGTTTTCACAAATGAATCTTGTCTGCACATCAACAAGAGCATCCCTGCATACTGACACTATTTCATCCTTATTATTTATTAATCTCGTTGGCCCACCATTGAAGAAGTTCAACCCTATCCCCTTTGTCAATTCATGGATTGCAAATGGACAAAGAGCTGCTGATGACCCTAGGAGTAAGGAACGAAAAGAGGACATGGCCAGGCCAGATTTAGACATTGTATGGGCTTTTATGAGCGAATAGAGACGACTATGCACACTATTGCACTTGTAATTATTTAATATATTATTTATTTGTACTTTATTTAGTAACTGCTATTTGCATTTGTTTGTTTTGTTCATATATTGCAATTTGCACTTTACTATAGCAGTTTAGCCATGGTGATCCCAACCAGCTTTTGGCAAAGTTGTAATAGAATCTGGAGTTACCATGATATTTTGTGAAATCTTATACAGAATATTTTGCCATGTTAGGCTAAATACTGTGGCTGGCAGAATGTTAATTGCTTCAAACAAACAGAACATTTAAATAGCATCTGACAGTCTATTTAATTGATATAGATTCAATGCCTTCACTACCTCCTTTTCTAAGTTTAAAATGAATGCCATACATGGCACCTTGTACTTTCTTGTTTGGTTCTGTTCTATACTAATGTGTTTATTTATTATTAGTGTGTTTATTATTTAATCAGTGTATGAGGTTAAATAAAAAAGTGTTTTGAGGATGTCTCACATTTGTAATTACTGCAACATCTGTTAACATTCTTTCAATCAAACCTAATGTTTTAAATACAGTCTATTATTGTTCCTATTGTACGTCAAAACAGAAAGATACTCTCACTGTGAATCTCACAAGAGGCCCCAGATCCACTCAGAGCCATTTGGGAAACAGGGCGGTGGGAGGGGGTGGGTGTGGGGGGGGGGAGTCATTCTACAAAATTGACAAATAAGATAACATGCACAGGTTTGCAACACTTTTATCAAATGCATTATCACTTCGAGGACAGCAAGTATGGTCCAGACATTTAAGAAGTGTGGTCTGGAACTTAGAAGTGTGTTCAAATGCACTCTTTTTCCTCTGGGGTTGCCGGAATGCTGGAACCACTACACCTACCATAACAAGTGTTTTCCAACTTTAAAGCATTATACTTTCTCAACCCATGTGTTCCCTTCCCCATCCATCCCACTACCAGCCTGTGCCAGCAGTTGCTGCAGCACCAAACATGTGGCATGGAGCAGCAGCAGTGTGATGGGCTGGTGGTGGGCCGATCTAGGTCTAGCACTGAACTGGCGCAGGCAGCGCGCGCACTGTGGGTGGCGCCATGCGCGCCGCACTGCGGGCGGCGCCGCGCCTGGCATCATGGGGCCAATATTTTTTGGGCACTGCCACTTATTTTATTACAAATTAAGCACTGACAGGGAGGAATAGTGGCTTAACCGCTTACTCAGACGCACACTGCTTTGAAACCCGCCATGATCCCAATCATAAAGTTGAAACAGACAAAGCGCAATAGGTATACCTCCTTTGTCTTTTGTGGTAATGTAGGCAGAAGACAGGATACACTTTTTTGGACGGGTGTGAACTGAACATAGTAGCAGCCCAAGCAACTTAAAGTGCAACGGTTACAAAATAAACAATGACCAGTCAAGATTGTATACAAATATTTTAATCAAACAATACAATGCAAGCAACTCATAAAACACTAGTAAAACTAAACCCTGGCAGATAACACAGAGAATGCATACTCGTGTGAAAGGGGCCTCTGGGTAGATGATATGGGGTGATCAGGAAATAGATTAGCAACAATGTCACTGCTTAAGGATGTCTTTGAAGAACAAGGTAGAGAAGATGACTGGTTTGAAACTCACCATGGTTCCAAAAAGGTGTCCAGGGCCAGTACCTTTAAATCTTATCTTTGGTGATTGATGCCATAGTTGATGTAGTTCACAAGCAGTTTGATTGATGAATGAGGGCCCAGAGCTGTTCCATGACTTTTCTTTTGTTAGGAGGCCCAATCCAGAGAATCCAGTACAAGGTAAGTATTTCTGTTCTGCACTCCCACTCCAGGGAGCTTAGCTGTTACCTAGAGGGAATATTTCAGCCCAATGTACAGGAGCCTGGTTACAGGGCAACGAGCATAGAGGCAGGCCTTCATTCAAGTCCAATGTTCCCTGGGGATGGATAGATTGGCAGCAATGTCACTGTTTAAGGATATGCCTTTGAGGAAATGTTTTAAAGGTCACCATGGTCCCAAAAGGTGATCCAGGGAAGCAGCAATTCTACACAGAATTTTTAAGTCTTGTCTTTGGTACTCTGAATAGTCAAGAACATTTTAATGGTTCATTTTGCGGTGGTGATTTCGTTTTGGGTTGGTGAGCTGAGCCACTGGATCCAACCCACAGTGTGGTTCACAAGCAGGAATCGCATGGGGCAAGAATAAGCTTGGGACAGACACAGGAGTTGATGTAGCTCTCAACCAGTTTGATGCATGATTAAGGGCCCAGAGCTGTTCCATGATTTCTGTTTTGCTGGGAGGCCGAAACCAGGGATGCCAGGACAAGGTAAGCCCTTTGGTTCTGCACTTTCACTCCAGGAACTTGGCTGGTACCCCCATTGAACAGGAGCTGGGTTGCAGGGCAGCCAACAGAGAGGCATGCCGTGGTTGACACACACTGCTCCTTCTGGTATTAGCATAATTGACCTAAAACATTTGACCTAAAACATTTGATCAAATTTATTTGACCTTTTTTCGGTCAAATGTAATTAAATATATATATATATATATATATATATATATATATATATATATATATATATATATATATATATATATATATGGGGATGTGTATAGATTAGGTTGAGGGGAAGTTGGGGGCTGCGAGGGGTCTCCGTCCGACTTTTACATTGAAAAAAGGTCAAATAAATTCAATCAAATGTGATTAGGTCAAATGTTTTAGGTCAAATAGACCTGAACCATCCCCTCGGGTGGTTAGGGGACAGAGATCTCCTCTGCATTGAATACCTTCTAGATTCAACTTCCTGCAGGGGCCTTTGGTATAGACTGTACCGCCAACAGAGTGGGTCCAGTTATCACTTCTTGCAAATGCAGAGATTTATCAAAGAATTACGAGGTGCATCTCAACTTTTAAAGGTAAAATGTAACAGGGGATTGGTGCAATGCAAGCCTGCTGTAAGGGGTCTAGATCTGGTTGTTTAAATACTCTTTGCCATAGGACATCACACCAAGAGTGCCTTGCCTGCAGTAAATGGAGAGGACAGGAAAAGGAAGAGCACTCCAACAGAGACCAAGATCCCAATCATAAAGTTGAAACAGACACAGCCCACCTCTGCTATCTGGGTATTCCAACTCTGCCACTTTTACATGCCTGTTGACTTTAAAGGGATACCAGTGCTCAGCACCATGGTGTGAGATTGGCTTTATGCCAGTGCTGCCTTTGAGGCACAGGTTCCCAGGAGACATCCTGGGTGAAGTGTCTTTGCCCTGAGGGACGGTGCTGCTCTTCCTACATGTGAATCAAAGAGGGAGAATTCCGGCCGTTGTTCTACAAAGCAGCTTAATGGACACTCCAGTAAAACACCAATATATATCAGTACTGTCTATAGAGGGACCTGCTCACAATAGTGTGATATCATGTTGCTTAGGCTGTGTAATTGTGCATGCTTAGCTGTAGCCATGCCACAACTAGTCATGGCTTATATTTGAAAATGTATGTGCCGCCAACACAGACTACCACATATAAGTAATATCATTTAGATCAGAAATACAGAAGATTAAAACAGCAAATTTGCTTGCTGTAATTTTGTGTCTCGGCAGCTGTCATGGATGCACAAGTGACCTGTGAACCTGCCCTGTGCCACAATAGAGATGGGGATGAGGGTGCCTGTAGGCTATCGCAGCAAAAGCACATGTGTGCACTATAGTTTTGGCATGAGCATATTTATGAAAGGAGGACTAATTAGCAGAACTTCCTTTCAGCAACAGAATTACCCACATAATAAAAATATAAAAACAAAAAACAGGGCTTTCACTCTCTTGCAGATGGCAATCACATACATTATTTTCAACCACAGCGATACATCAGTGTCACCTGCATATTTTGGTGTATCTTCCTTTTTGGATGAGCGGGTGTGGCTCGAGCATTATTGTAGTGGAGCTTGGGCAGCGCAATAGATACAGTTTCTGAGGTATTAGTGGTCTATTGCATGCTGATTGTACATTTCAAAATGTGATACAGCTCAATTAATCTTAATAATAATAAGCTGTTATTTGATACCAGTGCTTTATATGGAACATTTGTATATTCTGGTATTATTATCCAACTGAAATTGGTAGTCATTGTAGTGGTTTCGCAAGGCCAAGGGAAAGCCACCCAGCGGTAGACTTTGTTTACTACAGCTGGCTGGCTTTTCCTTCATTAGTGCCGCAAAAGCAAAAGCCAGCACAGGAGGGCCTCCATTTCACAAAATGGCGGCGCCCCTGTGCTTGCTTTTTCGAATTTTGAGCTTGAATAGCTCAAAATTTTACATAGGAAGTTTTAAAACGGAGGATGCTAGTATATTTTTTTTTATGTGGCCTATCTATTTTTTAAATAAAAATCTTTACTAGACCATCCCTTTAATTTTATGCAGCAAGAAAACGTTAAGGATTGTTTTCAAAATTTAGTAATTATTCTAATGAAGTTGTTCAACAGGAAAACATACTAGAGCATAATGATTTGAAACGAGAGGACAATTTTATGTTGCATATATTTTATCAGCATATTTACAAGGGCAATAACATGTTCTATTTTCAATATGTCCTACACATGTAGTTCTATACAAGTCAAAAATATAGATCATTCACAATGGCTAATATTCTAAATTGAGACGTGTCCTTCACAAAACCTAACATTCAGTAGCATTCTTAGACATTTCATTGCAGTCTACAAATAATATTTTAAAAACCCTTTATAAATTATACACAAACAGCATATAAACTATACTCTTATATTTTCCATAATGAAAAATGTTATAAAACTATTGCACAAGTTCAGCTGCATTCCTAGAATGCATAAGTTAATGAAATAGTGTGTACATAGTTTCAAGCATGTAGCATTCAGTCTCATGCTTGTGAGGGGGATTCAGGTGCACAATTGCAAGACGTTGTTTTTATGTATATCTCGCCATGCTTTTTGGAGGAGCAGGGTCACGTGGGTCACGTGCGGTATTGGAACAATGCATCCAAACCCACAAATTGGACAGTGGAAACAACGCATCCAGATCCAGAAACCGGAGAGTCATGATGGTTCTGACAACAACGGAAACCGTCATGATTGTGCGATTGCCCTAGGGCAAGCTGCTCCACCTCATACCTGGCAGTCTCCCTAAGCCGTTTGAAGGGCCATGCTTAGCTTCATAAATTGTTTTCCTAGGGGTTCAGGGTAATTGGGTGGAACTGCAGATGCCGAGAGTGGGCAAGCAACAGAAGAAAAATGCCATTTGCCTTTTTTATCTGTGCCACTGGCTTTACCACTTACACACACACACACACACGTGCATGCAGAATAGTCCTTCCAAATCTACATGTAGAAGAATCAGAGGAGAATCTGCTGTGGTAATTGTCAGAAATGAAATATTCTCAACATTGGGCCTCATTACAAGTCTGGCGGTCTGGAAATAAGGGTGCTGGTAGTAACGTATGGCACCCTTTCTGGACTGCCATACTACGAGCATGCCTGCAGGGGTCGGTTCTCCGGGCAGATCCGACTGCCGGTAGCACCGGCCCCTGCAGTCATGGTTCATTAGCAACGGGGCTGGTGCTTCTGTGTCCCCATTTCCGTGGAGTCCTATGAGACTCCATGGGACTGGGGATTTACAGTTCCCGCTGCCTGACATCCCGGGCTGCCGGGACTTGTAATAACCCAGTGGCACTGGGATATCGGGCAGCGGAAACAGTGTTACGAGATACGCCCTCCTCGTAATGAGGCCCATTATCTTCAAAGTATCTATACACACGCCTGTAATTCTATTGTTTTGATGTAAATTAATCAGGTGGGTCCATGGCTGATTTTATACATCTGTTCCTTGAGCGTAGTAACATTGTCAAAAGGCACCATTTCCGGTTGCCTTCAAATGTCAGCCACACATAACGATGGGTTTAACAATTACACAGGTGAACTTCAGTGACGACGCCTGGTGTAAATCGCAGCTGAAAACCCCAACGGAAATCCACAGCAAAATTTACAATGGAATAAACTTAAAAAACAAGCTAATGGGCTACAAAGAGTAGGAAAAGAAAGCGCATGGGTGAGGAATTTTAGGTGAGCTGTTGTCCAAACTGTCTTCTCGTCTTCTAAAGGCCCCATATAGTTCAGCACCCCAAGTTTACAGCACATCAGTCTCGGGGAAAAAAATGAGCTACAGGCAAAGGTCATTATGGCAGAGTTAAAAAATAAATACTACATTGAATGTATTCACATATGTACAGTAGTAGCAGGTATAAACTTGATATGTTGCTTTATGAACGATTGAGCGCTGCTGGCCATCGCGGCACACGCCCACGCGCAGTTGCTGACACCAGCGCAAGAGCTGAACGTAAGCTTCCGTTCCCTTCACGTCTTCCTTGCTTTCTTGTCAATGGATTCCGCGCGGGAGGTGGTTAAGTGCAATTTGTCCTGGGTTGCCACACACGTGGCATGTGCGAGGTTGTCATCAAGCACATCTGTTTGGGGAACTTTGCTCTTGTCTTGTGTTATCTACGAAGGAAAAAAAGATAAATGAAACTGCAACATCTGTATAGGTCGAAAAAGGATACAGAGGATGAGATTGGGTTTGCAGTTCATAGCTTTATCAGTAAGCGGCTGATATGATGGTCATCACACAGGTAGAGGGGTTGGCAAAGGGGGTGGAGATGGGCACATAATGAGGCAAGATACAGACACCAAAAAACAATCGTCCTTTGGCTGCACTGTGTGGGTGCTGGGTGCTAAAGCAGCAGTGCACAAGAATAAAATAATTTAAGCCAACATTGTAGTCTCAAACGAAAGAATCTAAAACAGGACTCAGGGAACTTTTCAGTAATATCACTATGCGACCCCCGCGACCAGTATTTTATTGCAATACGAAATGTCTCCATTTCTCAACCGACGTGGAACGCGAGAAATTCATCATTTCTAGATGGGATTTAGCCCGGTATTATTCATAACTTTCGGCTATTATGCACTTATGACCAGCGGCAAAGGATACAGAGACATGCCCTGATTTGAAAAAGGCATTTATAATGCCGAAACACGTGTTATCAGAAAGGGCCACTAACAAAACCAATTAGTTTAACAATAAACAGCCCTCTGGAACTTTATCTTATACTATGGCGCAGTAATAAGGTGTGTTCAAAACATATTCTTCGACTCAAACGAAAGGATATCTTATCTCAGTAACAAGGCACCAGGACCAAATACAGCACGCATTGGGGACAAAACATCACAGCAAACATAAGCAATACAACATGCAATCTTAGGCTCATTTAACCACCGGGATTCTGAACCCTTCTACTTTCCTTTGCGCTGAAAACCCAATAGCGCCCAACCCTTTCCTCCCCTGGCCTGTAAAAGCCCCAATGGGAAAATAGGCTAGCTCAGTCGCCATGCAGCAGATGTGCAACACTTTGGGTTTACTTCCATAGACGATGCCCTTTGGGTCTCAACTACCAGCAGCAGCTATTGACGAGGTCATTCAAGGCACTTGTCCCCATCTATTTGTTGTATTATTACATTAATATATTGCTGACTCATATAGTGCTGCAAGCCACTTAACAATTAGTTTCAGAGGGCTAAGAGAGGGAAAAAAAGAATATGGGGTGTGTACACGTTTGCAGCTAAGTGAAAGGCAGCATTTCAAATACTACAAAGAGGTTTTTTTTCTGGATGAGAATAACATTAGTTAATATCAGTGACACATGCAGGGGAGAGTGGACTGTGTAGGAGGTTCAATGAACCCAAAGGAGATGTGAATGGGAAAATCACAAGGCTAATGTTTGGAGAATGAGCATGGTCTTCTACTCTTAAGAAACTTGCAAATGGTCCTATTCTAATCCGATGCCAAACCTTGGACTGATCCCAGAGTCTTACTGCCTGCCACAGCATCTTTGGAAAAAGGGGAAATGGTGCATCTTCCCTTTGGATGCTGCCTTCCTAGAAGTGATATATTGTTGAGTCAGTTTACGCAGGTAGGCCGGCTTCCAGACTGTATGCTTTGTGAGGCAAGCAGGAATCATGGATGTTATCCTCTGATGAATAGGCGGTAGGCCTGAGTGAATAATCATCACACTTCCACTGTATTCAGGCAAATCGCATTAGGCCGAACTGTTAAGAGATTTGGGTGACACATTCGGGTCAAACTCATCATTATTCCATGCTGATGAAATGTTGCTGTAAACATTAGGTTGAAGAGGGCAGGCCTTTCCTTGCCAGCAAAGTTCCAAAGCCAAGTATCACAGATCAGGTTCTGGCCTGGCTGACCTCTTTCCTCTCAGATCGACCCTCCCAGGCACAACTTGGGTCCTTCCTTTCATCTATCTTCCTCTTTACCTGTGGTGTTCCCCAGGGGTCTAACCTCTCGCCCTGGCTTTTCAACCAATACCTGGCAACTCTCACCCACTGCATTGCCATTTTCTGCTCAAATTTCCAGTGCTACGCTGACGACACAACTCATTTTCAGGCTGCCCTCTGCCACCTCCTCTCCCTCTCTCATCTCTGATTGCCTAACTGCCATTCAAGATTGGTGTGCCGCCAATGATCTTTGTCTGAATGCCAGCAAGATGGAGATCCTCCTCATCGGCACACCTTCACCATCCTTTCCCCTCACTCTCTGGCCGGCCTCCCTTGGCCCTCCTCCTACCCCCACCTGCGAGGCTAAGAACCTCAGGATCATCTTTGACTCCTCCCTTTCCTTCTCCGCCCACATCTCTGAGGTCTCTAAAAAGTCAAATTTCTGACTGCACCTCCTCAGAGGTACTCTGCCTTTCCTCTCCTTCCCCCAGAGGCTCATGGTATCCCAAGCTCTGGTTCTCTCTAGTATGGACTATTCTAACAGCCTCTTTCTAAATCTACCTGCCTCTACTCTCCGCCCTCTGCAACTAATCCAGAACAGGACTGCGAGACTCGTCCTTGGCCTCAAGCCCTGGGATTGTATCTCTCCAGCTCTGAAATCTCTCCACTGGCTCCCAGTGGATACAAGGATTAAATTCAAATCCCTCTACATTGTCCACAAGGCTTTCTGGGGGCTGGGTCCAAAATACCTTCAGCTATCCCTCCGCAAATACCTCCCCTCTCGAGCTTTTCGCTCCTCTACCTCCAACTCCCTCAGGGTCAGTCGTTTTTCTAAGAAACGAGCTGGGGGTAGATCTCTGTCTTCGGCTGGCGCCTCCCTCTGGATCAGCCTCCCTGCCACTCTAAAAATTGAGGAGAACCATCTCCGGTTCCGGAAGCACCTCAAGACCTTCCTCTTTTCTCTGCCTTCGCTCCCCCTCTCCCCTGCTGATCTGTTCTCTCTTGGCACCATGCACCTGGCCACCCTCTGTCCTTTGGGCCCAGGTACCTGCTCCTCCTGCCACCCTCCCGCACTGCCTCCGGGCCACCCCTTGCACTGTGGTCTGTATCTGTACCCATACAGCACCCCCTTTTTCTTCCTGCACTTATCAGACCTACCCTGTCTGCTGCCTTAAACCTAGCACTTGCAAATTGCTGGCTGCATTACCACTGTTTGTTGCCTTTATTATTTATTTATTGTTATTTATCTGTTTCTCCTCTGCTTCGCACTTTCCATCTCTCCCCCTTCCATGCACTTTTCCCCTGCCCCCTCTCCCATGCACTTGCGCGTTCTCAATGTCACTGGGCCTAGTAAGATCGCTGTTTTGTTCTCCCCTGTTCCCCCCTCCTGCCTTGTCGCGCTCTGAAACACTTGTGTACGAGCGCGATAGAAATAAAATATCAATCAATCAAGTATATAGTTGATGGAATAGGTAAGGAACTTTCCTGCCAGGGATACTCAAAGAAAACAAAGTGTCTAAGAAACGTATGGATTACTCCTGGCTGTTTCTTGAACTAGAAATCAACATTAAATCGATTTGCTGCTAACAAAATATTATAATGTAAGCAAAGTTATGCAAAATAAATGTGCAGAGGATGTATTGTAATAAAATGTGCATTACTTTGTGAAATATGCTGCTCGACTTATTTACAAAGGAGGCTGTGCAGCATCACAACGATGGCGTGCCGGCAAGCTCCCCTGCATGGATTAGTGTTGGTAGCAAGAGCGGGTCTATCTGCCCCCGCATGGACGCTGGCAGCGTATTTCATCATGGCAGACTCTTAAAGGGGCTGTTCGTTTGAAACGTCTACAGAAAATAGTCAAATGCATTTCCATCCATGTTTGAGGGACAGTAATGGAAGTAGAACAGCACTGGTTCATGCCGCTCCTGTGCACACAGATAAAATGCATGAACGCATCAGTAACGGCCCTGTCATGCATTGCACTTGCCTATCACTTACTCCCTAGAGGCACAAGGGAATGTCTTTGTTTTCTGGACATTTTAAGATGCGTCGCGTTACTGAATTCAGATCTGCATTAAAATGAGAAGAAACGTCCCCTTATTTGTGAAACTGTGCAAAGGGCATGAAAAAGGAAATCTGAGTGTGTGCATGTATGATGCACATATTCAAAGGAACGTTCTGAATAGGGGCGTCTTTTTTGGGGCGTAGGTGAGGTTTAGAGAGTAAGGACACGATTTACAAAAGGGGTTTTGAATAGGAACCGCGCATTTAAAAGGGCTTTGCAAATCAGGCCCTGGGCTGCTTACTGCAGATATATGTCATGTTTTTTCCACCCGTCCAGCACTCCTAACATTGCAATCCTATCTGACGAAATGGTATTATTCCCCTAAATAATATCAGTATACAGCATGCATGCTGACTCTGCCTCAGCGCTTGGGGCCTTTGGGGGTTCATTGACCTGCAGTCACAAAAAGTCACCCCAGATTGTCTAGGGCTTGTACAGTGCATAGCTGACTGTTTAGGTAACTGTTTTCCGATTATACTTTTTTGCACTACAAAGTTTGCAGTTCCCATACCTAGTACTGTACTAAAAGCTATTCATGCAGTTAAAAAAAAATAATAATAATTATTGACTTAGCAAAGTCACAGTGCCTCCGTCATCAATGCAATTACATTTTCACATGACACTTTTAACACACAGAACAGTTTGCAATTGCCCATCAAGCACCACTCTGCAAAGATTTACATTTTGAATACTTGTGAGGTCATGCTAAGGTTACGGGGTGAATGTCTGGAAATACTGTGAATGTTGGGAGGATAGTCTTCTATGCCCCTTGAACAAAATTATGGAGCATTCAACTAACAACCCCACGAGCGAAACGAATGACCCCGTATAGTGATCATGTATGATGCTCAAAACATTTATTTTCTAGCAAGTCAGCATATTTGCTAATGTGGAGGTTGTTGTTTTGGGGCGAATATACGATTATTTTTGTCGTTTCTCAAGGCTATTATATTCACTTAAACAATAAAGAACTGGACAGTGTCCCTAATTTTTCGATTCATTTGCAGGCATCAGAGACTCATACTAAGCGATGGTCCGAACACGCAGTAATGCACAGATCATTATCATAGCTCATTTTACATAGCATGCGCTAGTACTATAAACAGAAGGCTGCATTAACTAGTGGTAGCTGTCAATCAGAATTGTGACTGTTCAAACCTGAGATGCACAGAATTAACTATTTGGCACATCTTTGCACAGTGGTATGCCAAGCTTGCCCATGGTTGATCTACCATAGCTAGATTTATGGCAACTGTCCCTCAGAATTGTGACTGTTCAAACCAGAGATGCACAGAAGGAAATATTTGGCTCATGTTTGCACGGTGGTATGCCAAGCTTGCCCATGGTTGATCTACCATAGCTAGATTTATGGCAACTGTCACTCAGAATTGTGACTATTCAAACCGGAGACGTGCAAAATGAACTATTTGGCACATCTTTGCACAGTGGTATGCCAAGCTTGCCCATGGTTGATTTACCATAGCTGGATTTATGGCAACTGTCACTCAGAATTGTGACTGTTGAAACCAGAGATGCACAGAAGGGAATATTTGGCTCATGTTTGCACGGTGGTATGCCAAGCTTGCCCAGGGTTGATTTACCACAGCTGGATTTATTTCGGAGTGTCAGATGTGCAATATTTAAGGCAATGCACCTGTTCATCATTCTATGAGCTAAAGACATATCTATATAGGCCGTTGCACATTATTCCTTTCTCCAGGTCAAGCAGCATTTCTTCTTAGAAGATCAAGCGAACCCATTCACACTGTATGACTCACAGCAGAGTCACTCGCCAAGCTAGGAGGACGCCTTCCCCAGCGGAATAGAATCTATGCCTTCAAGCATAGATTGCATTCCTCACAAGTGAAACAGTTCGTCTTTAAATACCTCTCTCATGAAGACTTGGAACAGTACTTAGCTTCTGAACTTGTACAGATGCCTCATGGTTCTCATTCATTCTGGCTCACTTTCCCTTAAGGCAAAATGCCATTTGAAAAAGGGTTTATTTTTTTATTGTGGTGGTTTAAATGCTTGTACAGAACAAACATTAACACACAAATTGCTTGCGGGGACTGTGATTAATGCAAGGACCCTTGTAAACGGTTGTCGGGAAAGAACATGGGAAGGTCATTTTCAAAGATCTTTGGACTGCGCTGAAAAGTGGATAATTTCATTCAGGCTTCAAAGTCGAAGTGACCCTGCTGTAAACATGTGAGCAAATCTGCAGAAAGTTGTATCCCCCTGTGGATGAAACAGGGGCCTGATTTACAAAAGTTTTTCAATGGGAAAGTCCCATTGAAAAACTCGTAAATCAGACCCAGGATCTTTTTCAGAGGTCATAGGTTTTGCCTATTCTGGGTGAATACAGTTATAAGCAACATACAGCACCCGAACGAAATGCTCTGAAGAATCCAAACAACCCCAGGAATAATCTGTTTGCCCCAAAGGTGATAGCAGAAAAACTCTAGCCATCATGGCATCCCTACCAATACACCTCTTTAGCAATCTGGCAGCGTGGCTTTCCGTAGGTTTAGAAATTTGGCAGTTTGGAAGGGACAAAACAAAGCGTTTCATCCAATGAACTCAAGAGACCAAGGCACCATTATTACAGCAGCAGTGCCTCAGACACAGGCATCATTATTACAGCAGCAGTGCCTCAGACCAAGGCATCATTATTGCAGCCGCAGTGCCTCAGACTAAGGCATCATTATTACAGCAGCGGTGCCTCAGACCAAGGCATCATTATTACAGCAGCAGTGCCTCAGACCAAGACATCATTATTACAGCAGCAGTGCCTCAGACCAAGGAATCATTATTACAGCAGCAGTGCCTCAGACCAAGGCATCATTATTGCAGCCGCAGTGCCTTAGACTAAGGCATCATTATTACAGCCTCAGTGCCTCACACTAAGGCATCATTATTACAGCAACAGTGCCTCAGACCAAGCCATCATTATTACAGCAGCAGTGCATCAGACCAAGGCATCATTATTACAGCAGCAGTTCCTCAGACCAAGGCATCATTATTACAGCAGCAGTGCCTCAGACCAAAGCATCATTATTACAGCCGCAGTGCCTCACACTAAGGCATCATTATTACAGCAGCAGTGCCTCAGACCAAGGCATCATTATTACAGCAGCAGTGCCTCAGACCAAGGCATCGTTATTTCAGAAGCAGTCCCTCAGACCAAGGCATCATTATTGCAGCCGCAGTGCCTCACACTAAGGCATCATTATTACAACAGCAGTGTCTCAGACCAAGCCATCATTATTACAGCAGCAGTGCCTCAGACCAAGGCATCGTTATTTCAGAAGCAGTCCCTCAGACCAAGGCATCATTATTGCAGCCGCAGTGCCTTAGACTAAGGCATCATTATTACAGCCGCAGTGCCTCACACTAAGGCATCATTATTACAGCAGCAGTGCCTCACACTAAGGCATCATTATTACAGCAGCAGTGCCTCAGACCAAGGCATCATTATTACAGCAGCAGTGCCTCAGACCAAGGCATCATTATTACATCAGCAGTGCCTCAGACCAAGGCATCATTATTACAACAGCAGTGCCTCAGACCAAGCCATCATTATTACAGCAGCAGTGCCTCAGACCAAGGCATCGTTATTTCAGAAGCAGTCCCTCAGACCAAGGCATCATTATTGCAGCCGCAGTGCCTTAGACTAAGGCATCATTATTACAGCCGCAGTGCCTCACACTAAGGCATCATTATTACAGCAGCAGTGCCTCAGACCAAGGCATCATTATTACTGCAGCAGTGCCTCAGACTAAGGCATCTTTATTACAGCAGCAGTGCCTCAGGCCAAGGCATCATTATTGCAGCCGCAGTGCCTTAGACTAAGGCATCTTTATTACAGCAGCAGTGCCTCAGACCAAGGCATCATTATTACAGCAGCAGTGCCTGAAGACGGCAGTGGGTCTGTGGCAAGTGAAGCAGGTGCGCTTGGAAAAAGACCTTCTTGACCACCGAGTCTACCCCATCCTGCTTCTAAAATTTAGAATGTAACCCATATTTCTGGCATTAAGGAAGTTTATTGTTAAACGTATTGTAGACCTTCATTTTATAAGAGGGAATTTACCTTTAGTCTTTCACTGGCAGGTCCCTGCAAGACCAGGTACGACCCTGCTGCTCTCTCTGAAGAGAGAGAATCCAGTGATGTTCATGTGTGTTCTTTGCTAGCATGTACAGAGGCTTAAAATGTAAAAGCAGGGGCCAACAATACTACTACATAGAAATGCCAATGAGGCTTTACGATTGAAGTGCTAAACAATGCCTTTTTCTGCATGCAAAAGAGAGGTAGATTTCACATGCTTTTCCCCTGGAATGTGTGTATTTGATGTGCACAGCATCCCCCACAAGGAGCTAGAAAAATATGTCACTTCCAAAAGTTAGTGTGGCTCAACTTGGACCACTCATCCTTGTAAAATCCTGCTAAAAGACATAAAGATGCCTTGGCGAATCCAACGGTTCAACAGCATTGACACTGGATGAAATTATTAAGAACAGAAATGGAGGAAAGCAAATATCCCGATTGGCTCAGAAATCAGATAAGACATTAGGGAGTAATTAAGGATGTTTTTTTTCAGCAGAAAATTATTCTTTGTCACCACCATGTCCGTCACGCATGCCAGCATCTTCCTAGGCGACTTCAACCTCCCAGGCAACAAGGCCACCAAACCGATGAAGGAATCTCTCCTCTGTCTTCTCAACACCCTCAGCCTCACACAGCACACGTAAGACCCAAAACACGAGAAAGGTAACATCATCAACCTACTTATCAGTGCATTGCCTTCCCTCAAAATCCTGAATTCCACCCCAGTCAAGCACTCCCAGCAGAAACCCATCAGACAAACCTTCAGGTCCTTCAAGAACTTCCCAGTGTAAGACCTGACGGAAGACCTCACCATCGTCCACCTTACATGGACCGAACAATCCCAAACTAACTACGACTCTCTACTGGAGTCACTCAACACCACCTTTTCAGCTTGCATCACCGACACATGCCTCTGAAACAACGCACCCACAAACTAAAACCATCAGCACCCTAGTACACACAAGAATTCAACCTCAGCAAGAGAGTCATCAGGAACCAAAAGAAAACCTGGTGCTGCTCTGGGACAGCATCCGACCTAGTGCTCCTCAAGGAACTTTGAGCAAGCATCTGACAAGTCAACAACACAGCCAAGGCATCCTACTAAATGAACACCATAGCAGAAGCCGACAACAAAAACAAAGCCCTCTTCAAATTGGTCTAGCACTGCATCAACCCACTACCCAACCGTCATGCCACACACCATCGAAAAATCCACCGCCATCAACACCTTCTTCATTGACAAAATCAGCAAGATTCGCCAGCACATAGACACCAACTCTGCATCCACAGAGCCAGCTTGCGTCCTCCTCGCGAAATCTCTGCACCCTGGTCAACATTCAAGACACTCTCGACAGAGGGCCTGGTAGAAACCCTGGCAGCCCTCAAACCCACATCGTATACAGATGACATACTCTCAGGATCCATCCTCAAGACCCTCCTGCAGAAGCTCTCCTTCCCTACCCGAAGATCATCAACAGCTCCCTAGCTGAAGGCACCCTCCCATCAACCCTAAAAAGAGGACAAATCCTCCCTCTGCTAAAGAAACCCACTCTGGAGCCTGGCAACTTAGGTAACTATCGCCCCAACCCCCAGGTAACATCATCGAGAAAGTGGTAGCCGCACAACTGCAGCAACACATCAACGCCAACAATCTGCTCCAAACCTACCAATCCGGGTACAGACCAAGATGCAGCACAGAGACAGCAACCAAACAGGTGGTCTAGGATTCTTTCAACATCCTTGAGGACAGCCACCCCTGCCTCCTGGTCCTACTCGACCTCTCAGATGCTTTGGTGATTACGGGCACCCTACATCAGCACAAGGGGATCAGCAACCTTGTGCTGCGCTGGTTCAAGTCCTACCTAGCCAACCACCAGCAGTTTGTTCAGATGGACTCCTCTACATCGCCAATGCTACCCGTCACATGTGGAGTCCTGCAGGTTTCCATCCTATCCCTGGTGATCTTCAATCTATACATGGAGCTGCTGGGAGCCCTTCTAGCCACACACAACATTCACATCCACCAATACGCCGATGACACACAGCAATACCTCAAGACTGACGCCATCAAGGACATCCATAGGCTCAAAAACTGCCTCTCGCTGATCCAGTCTTGGATGTCCAGGTCCTACTTGAAGCTCAACCCCTCCAAAACCGAATTCCAACTCCTCACCAACAACACTGAACACCCAAACGTAGAGACCTGGCTATCAACTATGAACTCTGAGAGATTCACACGTGAGCTCATCTCCTGTGCCAAGTCCCTCGGGTTTCACATCGAAAAGCACCTTTCCTTCACGGCACACAGAGCTATGAAAGGTCAGACAGCTTGGTATCGGCTCTCCCTCCTGAAAAAAAGTCAAGCCCTTCCTCCCTCCAGATAGCATTCGATCCACCGTTCAAGCACCGGTCCTATCCCAACTGGATGGGGGCAAAGCACTCCTCGAAGTCCTCCCATCGTCCTCCATTGTGCCCCTGAGAAGTGTCCTACACGCACCCACATGCCTTATTAAGGGTTACACAAATACGATCACATCACCCCAGCCCTCATCGGCCTTCATTGGCTCCCACTGCACGCACAAATCACCTTCAAGTCTTGCTGTATCATCTATAAGGCAGTTGCCCTGAAGCCACCCAGCTACCTTGCTGAGAAACTCAGCATTGCTGGCGGACAGTGCACCACCAGAAGCCAGGACACGTGCAGAGTTGAAATCCGCTACTGCAAAAAGGAAAGGACCAGAAAACAAGCCATCTCTGCCTATGGCCCAAGACTAGGGAACTTCCTACCGGTCAGCATCAGACTCGCCCCCATGCTGCTACAATTAAGAAAAGAATTTAAGATCCAACTCTGCCTCAACACCTAGGCCATCACATTGCTTCTCGCGCCACCTGACTCACTAGACGCGGCCCGCCTCTCAAATCCATGCCACCGGGTACTGCTGTACAACTCCTCTGTACCGCCTCTGTATCCCACCCCCCGCTGTATATCTTTTCTGCTGTTACCTCTGAAAAGCGCTCTGTTATGTATCTGTATTGTCATATACCTCTGTAAAGCTCTCTGTTGCTTCTCGAAGCCAGGTCTGTGCTCAATAAATACCATAATATTAATAATTATTAGTATTATTTAGAAAGATTATTTAAGGTTCCTTACCTAACAAAAGGCAGAAGATTTGTTAACAGAAACGTTGAAGTAACAGTAGCCATTAGGGCCATATTCATGATCACCACCTTCACAACACTGGTGCCCATGCGTTCAAAGGATTTAATACAACAACAAATACAGGACAACATTTAAGTGCAGCATATAAAGGGACCTTCTGACTGAAATATACAAGTAGAGGAGCCCATCTAAGTGTTCACAATAGCTTCAATTTAAAGCAAAATCATTCTCTGTCAACTTCTCAACATACACAAAAATCTTCTAGAGCCCTGCATACATTTTTCTAAATCTAAGAACTACTTCAAGACGGGAGATGCGGTTAAGATTACTCTCAAGGACACAGTGGCAAAAAGCAAGGCACCTTCACCCACATTGGATACAAGTCAACAGCTTCCAGTCTGCTTAGAGAATCTGAACTTTCCATTGGATAAGACCTGGATGCACATACCCTAGCACCCTGGATGCCATGTAACAATTTTCAGCAAAACAGAGGGAAGCCAAATGTGACCTCCTATTGTTTCTGATAGAAAAGACCTCTATTTTGGGAAGCAAAACTGGAGGGTCCTTAAGTACTAACTAAAACGTCTAAAAACGAGTATGGTTCGTTTAATTGGGTTTCAGAAGAACTATCAATATCTTTTGGCTATTGTGCACTGTGGGCCTTTATCTTGGTATATACTCAATTAAAATCCTAAAGGGAGGGACCAGCATGGTCCTTTAAGGAGGATTCTGCTCACCATCAAAAATGAGCTCCTCTCCACTGAGGATGCCAAGGGCTGCACTTTAAATTGCACTCTGGGACGTGCAGATCTATACGCGAGGGACCCAAGGGGCAAAGCAGTGAAGCCTTGAGTCATGTGGAATGGACATATGCCTGCTCATTCGCACACCAGAGTCCTCTGGCGCCAAGGAGGCAATTGCCACTCAGATGAATGTTCGCAGAGTTCGCGATCACACAGGCCATGGATTGGTCTGTCAATTCTTGTTCACATAATTACATGGGGATGTCTTGTCTTCATACTCCTTTGACTTAGAAGATTGATTTGTCGGGTGAGGCGCAGCACCGACAGCAACATTCCAACCCATATTGCAGGCGATGGGGGGGGTTTGAAGGCATATTATACAGACTATTTAAACAAGAGTCAATATATTTGCAACAAAGTAAAGCCAGCCATCTCTATTTAATTTCACAGCACCTACGTTCCCAATGTCTATTTGTGGCTGAATTTGAAAGATAAGCAGAACAAATGTGGGGAGAGCTTTACCTTCCAGAATTTCAGCCGCAGAGAGTCAGCGGGAAGGTAGGTGTAAAATAACACTGGTATGCCCGTCTTTGGTCTGTTCCAAATACATTGATTCTGCTTTAAATCCGATGTATAATTTGCCTTTAAACCACCTCCATTGTTTTTGCTGCAATACAGGTTGAAGACGTTCTGCTGGGGATGCAGCTCGCAAAGCATACATGTGCGTCAGTTCAACCTTCATGACATAGTGTATAATTCCCAGTATTTGCATTGCAGGCTTGTATGTTAAACTAGTAGGGGAAATGGATTGCACCCCATGTAAGTCTGTAATTACCTAAACACTGCCCAAAGTCCATGAGCAACCACTTGATTGAAAGGGGCCCTCTTGAAATTGCAACTTGTAAATTGAAAGCCTGAACACTGCACCGAGCAGGTAGAAAGCCTTCTTCACACATTGCTTACCTTTTGTGACTTAACATGCTGAGCGTTACACGAGGTGGCAGCTTGTGAACATATATCATCTTAAATTGTGTGCTGCAATCCGAACAGGGCGCATTGCACCTCAGGATTTAAATTCCAGCCACTTACACCGTCCCTGTCCAGCTGATCTTCCGGCTCCCAGTCAGGGAGACAGGGAAAAGGGGGTCTAAAATGAACTCGAGACGTCCGTCTTCGCTCTATTGCACATTTATGGGGCCTGATTTACAACGCGTTTTTTCAGTGGGTTCAGGCCCAATCTTGCTTTTAAATTTTAAATATTCGGGATAATGTGCGTTCTGACCATCCCCATTTTTTCTGCAAAACGGGTTGGTTCATGCAACATTTATAATATCTTGCTCAATACAAAGCAAATGCATTACAGATTTTTGGGTTAAGCAAGAAATAAGCGATAAATAACTAAATATCCACGAATATCACACCCTGAGCCCTCGGATTTGCATATCAAGAGCTCTGCCAAGAGTGGATCGAAAGTCACGCATATGGCCAGAACTCATGGGGCTTGAGAAATCCTAATGTCTTGGTGTGGCGGGGAAAAGAGAACGCCAACCACAAGGAACACTCGTCCCGACCCCGACAAACCTACTGTGGTACGGACACAAGTAAAGATGGGGAACCCACCTCCTTCAAAGAGAAGGATAGATGGACATGGTGGCCCACACATGGAGGTCCACTAATGCAACGACAACACACCAGACCAAACGGCATTTGGGGAATATCTTTTAAAAAAGCCAACCAGTGGTGGAGAGAAGGCCTCCCAAGACCCTAGGAATGACCTCATCCGAGTTGAGCTGCAGATATTTGGGAATGGCCACTGGGATGAATACACTGCGACCTTCTGGAGTGAGCATGGCGTGCCCTGAGCAGAGAAAGCTCAAACACCCCAATCACTCAGGCGAGGGAAGGTGTGTGCAATCCCTTTTCCAACAGGTTGCTTGCACCGCTGCTCAGAAACTCGGTAAAGACTTGTGGCGCAACCTTAGTCTTAAAAGGACAGTGCATCTAACCAATAAAAGCTTTTTGCAGCCGGTTTGCTGTTTCCACGTGAAGTTAAGAGCATGCACTTATTTTATCACCATTTAAAGTGCAACCCAACCTGCACGGATGCCAAGGTATGCCCCAGGGTCACAAACTAAATCATGAAACGTGTTTGTTGAATTGGAGCACTGGCGTGTGGGGCTTTGGCTTAAGGTGCGATTACAGGAACCAGGACCTCGTGTGGAGAGAGGGGTGAGCAAGGGACCTGGACGGCAGTGCACGCACATTGCAGTTTCCCACCTTACCGTTATACAAGCTTTGCATTTGCAAAGTCTCTGGAGTGCCTTTTGCACACTTTTTAATTTGCCACAATGGCCCGCTAACGGTGGACTGCACTGCACGGTTGCAATGTTACATGCCTGGGTGTGTATGCATTTTGGGAAATGTGAACTCTGCCTGCTCTAGTTGGCCCTCTCATAGCCTTCCATCTGTGCGGTTTGTGGCAGTGCCCTTCTAGTCCTGTAATGCTGGCCCAGCTTGAACTCTTCATTAAAACACACTACCATCCATGAACATTTAGAAGGCAGGAAAACGAGTAATTTTCTTAGATGAAATAGGATAATCAATCGAAAAGAGAGAAAGTCCATCCAAACGGAAATGTCCCAATCTGACAGCTGTGCACGTATGCAAACGGTCTGGGAGACCCCCTACCGAGAACGAACACGGCCAAAAAACTTTCTCTATGGGGAGGTGCCCACAGGGAGGGCCTGCAACCACATTTGAGCTCACCCCACGTTTCACAGAGGAGAAATATTAATTTGCATTGCAGTTTGGTCCCACCCACCTCCGCCGATTGCCACTTTCTACTTCCATGCAAGGCAATGTCCCATTTTGAATACTTATGCGGTGAGGCTAAATTTGAAGGGGTAGCGCTGCAGGCTGGACAGTGTTGCCAAGCCTTTGTGTGCCCTCATGCAAATATCATCCATTCACACACTCCAGCAGGACAAATATGTAGGCACAATCATCGAGTATAACGCTCAAGATGTTGATTGTCTTGGAAATATGTAGTGTTATTTTCGCGATAATATCCATTTAGCTAAGTACCGGTCAGCGTGCCTCAAATTTTCAATATTGGTGCAAGGCCATGGGGGTCACGCCTTGTTATGGTCCAAAAGGTAATAGGAGATTAAATCATAGTTAGAATTAATTTTCCAGGGTTTGTGGCATTTATTTATTCAACATTTCTGTCTGTAGTTACCCATATTTCTGTTTTTGGAATTTGATCTACATTTGGAAAATAAGTTGCAACAGCGCTTTTCTGCATTTATTCAAATGCAAAATGTAGCACTTTGATGCATGTAATGGGCAGTCCGTGCTGCGGAGTTCTTGCGCATCACGCCAAGAGGCATTCTGGATGAAAAACAAACAGCTGATCCTTCTGCTGGCGTGAAAAACATCTCTGCAGCCCTTCAAACAGGTTTAAAGGGAACTAAACCACTTTTTATTTACCCAACTTTGTGTTAGCTCGCACAGCCATTTGCCAGGCAAGCAGACTGACAACCCGAAGAGCAAAGCAAGTCATACGTTTTCTATTTTATACAAATTAATACAGAAAATAACACATTTCCGTCTGTGTTTATGTATAAGAATATCAGTAAAATCGAAAAACTGGGAGCCCTAATTATGCATCGTTTTTCGTGTTTGGGCTGCTACAATATTTCCCTTTTGGTGGCATTATAAACACCTGATTCGATGAACGAATGGGGCGTAATTAGCGATCTCGGATTGATAAAAAAAACTGCCACCATTTGGACGACTGACCTGTAAAAGAAATGATCTGTGTGGCTTGGTCAATATTCCCCTGGCACTGTGATGTGTCATTCTAGCCAAGGCGTGACATTTACCCTAGGAATATTACTGGAGTAATACTGAATAAGAACACTACAAAACAAATAAGAGCCCCAAAACATAATCTTTTAACCTACAAGAATGTATTAACCAATATCGATTTCCAGAATATGTTGAAAAAATGGATGGAGTTAACCCTAGGCAGAGTACACTCATTGCTCTATCAAGTCAAGCACCCTTTTTTCTTGGAAACTAAACTCATTCACACTGAATGCTTCACAACATAGTCACTCGTAATGTTAAGAGAACATTTTCCCTTGCAGAATAGAATGCCTGCCTCCAGGGTACATTGCATTACTCACAAGTGAACAAGTTCATCTTTAAATACTGCCGTCATTGAATTATTTCTGAAACTGCACTTAGCTTTTGACTCATTACAGAAGTAACTTTACAAAATGGCTCCCATTCATTCTGGCTCATTTCAGGGAAAAGGAAAAAAGAGAAGCAAGTAATTAAGCAATGATACCCGATCCCGTGGGCTGGATCGGGTGGTAACAGCACGGGGCCCAAGCTAAAGGACTGCGCACAGCATGGGCCTTAACTATGGGCCCTGGTGCCGTTATCACCAGATCCAGCCTGCAGATAGGTATCATTGCTATTAGCACCCCTGTTTTGCAATCCACAAACAGTGCTGACAGCAATGTATTTTGTATGAATGGATGGGACGCCTCGTGGTGTCTCGTTCATTCATACAAAATACTTAAGCAAGATGGCCACCACAGAGCTGGAAGACGGGGCTCCAAGCGGAGCCTCCTTCCATTTTCATAGCAGCCAGGGAGGCTGGAGCGGCAGCGGAGGTTAAGCCACTGGCAAAAACAATAAGGTGAGTGGGGTATAGGGGTGGGGAGAGGCGGTAACGGTGACCGAGAGAAGTAGAGATTGTGGGGAAGATGGCAGGGCAGAGGAGAAGCCATCAGGTTGCTTGGAACACGGGCTTGTAGTGGTAGATTTAGCCTGTGATCCAAGTAACCTGATTGGCTGGCTCCCCCATCCCGGCTGCTAATTCGAAATGATGTCATTTTTGGTTTAGGCATATTTAGTGGCGCTAGCACCACCTAATGCCAAAACATTTGTACTGTAAAAGAGAAAGGGGAGTTTGGGAGCAGTCTCGCGTTGGCATGGCAACTGGCCGACGCTGAAGGATGAAATGGCTGAAGCACTAGCTGGATCTTCACTTTTTTCCAGGAGAGCTGTGGTTCCTTCATTTTATACTGTGCTTTAATGAGTTCCTATCTGTTCTATTGTAATTGTACATCTGTGTACCCGGGGCCAGCGATGGCTCTCGACACCCCTACTCGCTATTAGGGACAAAAACCCCAGTGCACTACCCTAGCACTGAGGATCACTCAAAGATTGCCTCCATGCCACAAATGTGCAACTATCCCTTTAGGAAAACCTCTCCCGAGCACAGCCTGCAGTGTCACATTGCGAGTAGGCCCAGTGAATGTGTGTCGTAAAATGGTGCGTATTTGTACATTTGCTGAAAGCTCACCAGATTCGAACTTTGGGAGCCTAAAGAACGTTTTAAGTATGAATATTTATGCAGTCAGCTGCACAAGAGACTAGCCCCTTATATTCTGATATATGTATGAACATGGAAAGAGCGAGGGTGGTGCAGCGCAGTGGGAGGGGTTTCATTCTTCATAGAGAGAAATACAGGCACCTATGTATAGGCAACTATATCCAGTAGATCCACTGTGCCCGTCTTGCCATGTGTGCAATGTTTTGCCCTTCCACTGCCAGCTATCTCACAGCTTTCTGAGCCCAGAGCCCCATCCCTTTAGCTGCAAGCGCCAGGCAGATGTCGTCGCTCTCACCAGCAGCAGCAGGACAACACTCCCAGCCATTGAGCTAAGTGAACGCAGACCAGTGTCGAGCGACATCACAAAACTATAATAAACATTCGGGAAAGATGAGGTGCAAGTCATGTTTTATACAAGATGAGATGTACTTTATTTCTGGTCGAGTTACTGCCATTGATGGCAGTACGGTGTGGATATTGCTGGGCCACCTTCCCAGTGTTAGGAAAAGTATTTATTGACTTGAATACACACAGCCGGTTTATAAAATAGCAACGTAGCTACTTTGTTATGCTTTTTCCCTTGCAACTCTTAGTTTTGTCATGCCATGTGCATTCTGCAAACAGAAATAGAAATCTTTAGCACATGGGTCTGCAACCTGATATATTAGACTACAACTCCCATCAGCCTTAGCCAGTATAGTTAACAGTCAGAACTCAGGATGGTTGTAGTCCAAAACATCTGGAGAGACACAGGTTGCTCTACCACCAAACTACCGCAACTCTCTTTATCCCCACCTAGGCTGCCCCCACTCCATCACCACTCGAAAAGCATTGTGGTGATGAAGCCTGTTATTACACGCCTCTCCCCCTCGCGTGAGCTCAGGCCCCGCTGATCTCCCTGTACTTCAAATGGTCACTGCCTGTGCAGAAGGCAAGATATTGCGGATGTGAAAGGACACGGACTAGCCCTATAAAAAATAAAAACATCGAGAAGAAACATACACATGGCCGTACTTGAAATGGAAGGGTGTATGTCCCTTATGTATGTTATGCTTCCGTTCCAAATATCTTTCCAAAGGGCACAGTTGTTCTTACATAAAATGTAATGTTCTTACCTTCACGCTTATGAAAAGCAACAGGGAGTTCTCTGCCAGGCAGCAGGGTTCCGGAATGGATAGTTTCCACGGGCTCATCATCCGTTGCCACTATTCTATATTTTCGGACAAGCTGCAAAACAAGGTTTTTATATGAAAGAAATGCAAATAAAAACATTATGTATGCACATTTCCCACTTCAGCCACTGTTGACAACATTTGATGTGTGGTATGCATCACTCCATTGCACTCCACACTAGTACTATTAAAGTATAATATGTTTTCCTGCGGCTGAATGCATTGCCCGCCTCCTATCATAAAACAATAAAGCACAATACAAAACTAACACCTGTGGTGCTAAGTGCCACGTTATTGCGACATCTTTTAAGTTATTTTATATGTATTCATATCGTGCGAACGACATGCAGGCATTAATAGCACATTTTGGCTTCAAATCATCAGACTGAGACGAGACATGTAGGGTTATTAAGAATTTTAATCTAAGCAGAATAGGAGGGTTTTAACTACTTCTTGCAGCGTGTTAAACCAGGGACGATTTTCAACCATTCAGACGATAGTTCCATAACTTTTCTCCCTCCACGGATTAGCTCGTAGCTACTGGTGATGAGTGTTTGAATTTTGGTACTTATATGAAAAACATATTATTATTTGTTTTTTACTTATTTATTTTATATACATGAGGCACAATGCTCTTTTGATCACAAAAGAACATACAATAGATAAGAAATTAGATTTGACGAGAAGCAGTGAGCTTCTTACAATGGGGTGAGTTTGAGGGACATTCGGACCAGGTTGGGGGGTGAGTAAATGGAATAGTCACCGGGGACAATACATAAGTGAACATACATAGATTAAGGACAACCAGCATTGGACATTTTTAAGTGCAGGTAGGCGATACGGCCAACTATGCTCGGGACGGGACCATGATGGAAGTGCCATAATGGAGGCAGAGGAAGTGAGAGGCAGGATAGAGGTGAAGGAAAAATGTTAGCTAGCAGGCAGACGAGCGGTAGGTTAAGTGAGTAACTCAGTGGCGAGAAGGTAGACTTTTAGTTTGGTTTTGAACAAATCTGTGTGGACTGTTTCTCAGATGTACAGGGGAAAGAAAATTCCATGCAATTAGAGCAAGAAGAGAGAAAGAGCGGAAGCGAGAGGAAGCGCACGGAGGGCGAGGAGCCACAAGGGTAGTCGAGGAGGCAGATTACAAGAAGGCTTGTAGAGTTGGATAGAGGATACATACAGTGGTGCCTTAATGTGGATAGATTTGTGAACCAGGAAAAGAAATTAAAATCTGGCCCTGTTTTGCATCATCAGCCATCCAGCCTGGTGATGGTATGAGGAAGTATGTGTAAAGTGAGGGAGTTCAAAGAGAGTCCTGGTAGTGAAGTTAATGATCTTGTTGAGAGGACGGAAAGCATAGTTGTGGACACCAAAGAGGATGCTGGCATAGTAGTCAAGTTCAGAAAAGACAAGAGTGGTTAAGAGATGCTTGGCGGTGTTGAAGGAAAGGAGGTGCCTGATTTGCCTAATATTTAGAAGGTTGAGGCGAGCTGCTGTTCCAGTTTTGGAGATGAAAGTAAAGAAGGTGTGAGAAGGGTCACAGATGACGGCGAGGTTTCTAGAAGAGTAGGGGAGAGTGTCAGGTGGGAACTGCAGAGGAAGAGGTGAGAGAAAGCTTTTGGCAAGGCAGAAGAGTACCTCTGTTTTGGTAGAGTTTTATATCAGAGTGCAAAGCCATCAATATTTAATGGCAGAGAGACAGTTGAACATTTTGATAGATATCAGAGGAGAGTTCAGGAAAAGAGAAGATTTGGGTGCTGTCTTCACTCTGTGAAGAGTTGGTACACAAACCCAAAGGAGGAGATTAGATGACTGCAATTAGATCACTGCAAGGTTCCAACAGGTTATTAGGTCTGGCTCGCTTAGGGAGCCCTGGATGTGGCGATGCACTATAGTAAGCACTTTAAATTGACTCGCTCTTGAATAGGAAGGCAATGACGGTGACAGAAAATAGGCGTGATGCGAGTGCCAAAAGATGGCAGAGTGACATTTGTACTCACATGGCACAAGTATAGAAAGTTTCCAAAATTCAATGTACCCAAACAAATACTCCAGCAATAATGCTGAGGTGCTTTTCTCTGAGGAACAGGTGTATGTGTTTAAACATGTGAATGTAGTAGCTGGTGCTGCTAATTAAAGCATTCACTCAGTAGAGATTTAAAGATGATAATCAAAGATCATGCCCTGAGGTTTGTACGTGAAAGAAAATGGGGCATGTATCTTTACACCTTCTCTTAGGTAGCATACGTTTGTCTTTCAGTGGTGAAAGAGAAGAGTAAAGTGTGGGAAAAGGGCAGTTTGGTGACAATTTAAGCTTTATAAGAGGCAGATTACGTGCACCAATGGTTTTACGGAATATTTCTTTAGAGCACAAGTGCACACATATGACATTCAACCCTTAAACTCCTGATCTAATGCCAGCCTGTCCTGGCAGAGGAGAAAACTACTGGGACCCTTATAAAGGATGTGAGGGGTCAACAATGAGAGGCAGACACAAAGTTGAAGTATTCTCAATATTTGCCATGTTTTATTAAAATAAAAATGGTTTGGAAAAAGGTTTGCCTTGCCCGAAAACAAAACCAAAATAAAATTGGACTTTGGGCTGCAGTAATGAAGGGTACCGGTCCGGGACCGGCACCGTTCATTACGGGATGCCTGATTACGAGGTCCCCTAGCAGGACCCGGAACAGACGTCTGGTAAAACCAGACGTCCTTTCCGGGTCCGGCAAGGGGACCAAGGAGCTAATAACGGGCCTGTTATTAACGGGGCTGTTATTAGCTCCATCCCCATTCCCATTTAGCCCTATGGGGGCTCAAATGGGAATGGGGAATGGTTTTGTGCATGAGGAATTACCGGGTCCTCCAAGGTCGGAATGACCCAGTAATTCCTCCCTCACAGAACCCGCTACTGGAACCCGGTATGGAGGCAGCCATGCCCTTATTTAGGGCATGGCTGCCTCCATACTCGTAATGAGGCCCTTTGAGTTCAAATGCATTTATCCCTCACACTAACATACAAAAGAAAAAAAGTATAATACAGTTTCTGTCATGACTTCAATCAAGTTAGGCAAAACATTGTTTTCTAGGTTTGGTTTACCTGCCCCCGAACTCTTTCAGGAAAGGAAATTTGAAAATGTTCTGTTTCACCAAAGTTCTTAAAGATGATGAAAATGTCTTTCCCCTGGCTATTGTCCTTAAGGTGCCAAAGGAAAATGTTCCTTTTGCAATAAGGATTGAATTATATTAAAAAACAGTCTTTTGTAGTAATAAGGGTGGTCAAAGCAAACATTTTCCTTTTCACCAAGGACTTGCTATAACAAAGCTCTTTCCCAACAAACTTAGGATTTCCTGTTTTATTCCCTTGCCAGAAACTCCTTCAACTGAAATGTTCAATTTCAACGAAGACTCAATAGAACAAAACGTCTTGTCCTCCCTTTGGTTCACATAGATCCCCTGGTCTACTCTCCTGCCAGGTATCTTTTCCCAAAGAAGGTTCAACAATAAAGTTTGGATATCCTGGTTTAATCGCCTGCCAGAAATATCCTCCTTTTTATTCCTACAGATCTCTGGTGTACTCTTCTGCCAGGTATCTTTTCTCAAAATGTTCCCAGTACCCAGTATCTGATACTCTTAACAGGTCTCTTCACAACATTCAGATTTCTTTTAAAGATTCTCACAATTGTATTTTTACAGAGACACAACCTTGTTGACATCAGTAATCACTTGTATCACAATATAAGGATTTGCATAAGCTCCCTCTGTCAACCTCTTTAGCAGTGTCACTTGACACTTGGCAATGTATGTTATCTGTAAGCATTCTGTACCTTCTGTAACCGGCAAGTATTTCTGTAACAGCGCCACGATGTCCAAGGGCTGCTGTGCGCTTTATAAATGCTAATAAATAAATACAAATAAATAAATAAATAAATAAATGTTCGAGCTTTCCCCCAACTGACATCTCATGTCAGCAGAAAAGCAACATGCCTGCCCTCTTATTCTCTCTTTAACTCTATTTTGTCGGTATTCAAAACTTCTACTTTCTTGTCCACGCACCAGTCGGAACGCCCCGGGGTCACCACTAGCAACTGGCATAGTCACCAGTTTCTCTGGGCGTCTCCGACTCATGGTTTGCAGAAATGGCAGAGTTCTATTATGGGTACGACATCCGTAACTTGGCCAACTGACTTCCAGGTTCTCTGCTAATTTTTGCGATACGTTGCCGATACGGGTACTGCTTTCCATCGAGGCAGCACTGTTAACAACCTGTCTGTATTTGCCAACGCCTCTGCAGTCCTTCTCTGGAGCCCTATACCCACCATTGGATCGTATGCCACTCTGGTACTTTGGGGTGATTGAAGGCAATCAGAGAGCTCCTCCCATCTGCAGTCTGGTGCACTGCTGCCCATCTGCCTCTCTCTGCAGCTCTGCTTTATGCTGTGCTCACTCTGCAGCCTGGCCTTCCTGTTGCTTAAAGGGACACCACTAGACTGCACATTACTATTGGCCATATTGTTCATCCTCATTAATTCTTCACTCCTCTTCTTCGTCCCAGTACTTAGAGTCTTCTGGGAATTGGATTTCCCTAGCATTTTAAGTTATGTTGTTGCACATTTGTATCTATATAACAGGCATCATTATCAGTAGATGTTAAAGAATTTTTAGGGGGGTTGTATATGAGTGAAGAATACAGACAATTCTGCTTAAAAGGTAAAACAGAAGTGGATTCCGAGACCTCATAGATAAAGGGTTCTGGATAATGGCAGCAGGCCATCAGAAACTTTGGAATTCAAGTTTCCTTTTTACTGGTATGAGAAGAGTACTGTATTTCCCTTGTCAAAGTCACCACCTTCCCCTGACAGCCATCTCCTCCCTTGTGATCCACCCTCAGAATACCACCCCCAGGTTCAGGATCAGGTAGCGGCTACCCTCTGACCCCCAGCCTTCAAATCTCTGAAGAGGCAGTCCATACTCACAGGAGCTCTTGCAATGCAGCCCTTTGCAGTGGCAAGGAGATCAGCTGAGATAGGTGTGACAAATCAGAGGATTTCCTCCCTTCTCGCCTAGGGGGGAGACCTTTCACATGGGGCCAGTGCTGTGCAGCTACAGTACAATAGTACCCCTGGGGGTGGTGCACCGAGGGAGGATGATATGGGGAAGGACTCCCCCTATGGGAATGGGGATGACCAGAAAACTCTGTATTATCCCACTTTACCATATTCAACCCCCTCTCCAACTCTAAATCATCATAATAATAAGAACAATTTAGCATTTATATGGCGCTACAAACCCTCAGGTATCTGAGCTCTGCTTATTATTACCCACGGTGTATGATGATCATTTATCGACCTTGGAAGGATGAAAGGCTGAGTTTGGCCCTTCCGGGATTCGAACCTGCGACAACAGGCTCTGCACAGATATCAAAGTGAGCGCTCTACTCGCTCTGCTATTGTACCGGCTCATTCTACCCCCACCCTGGATAGAGCCGATATATTTTGTTGTCAGGTCAGGTAATCTAACCAACATGACAACACTAAAAACCCAGAAAGTACAAAATATTGCATGTAGATTTAATGCTGGTACTGTGAGGGAGAATATGGCCGTAAGTTTAAAGATCACTGGTAAGAAGCAGAATGAGCGGTCTAGTTTCCAAAGGCCAGTGATTGGCCCAAAGCAATACCTCAATCCCATGTGGGAGTTCGAAGGCAGTTCAAGATCAAGCTCAGACCAAAGCGGAGGAGAGACGCGAGAGGGAGAGAGCTGTCCCCCGAAGAGTAATATCGGGAGCAGTACAGGGAATCAGCTGGCCCGGGCCGTTGAAAAGAGATAACGCAAGTGTGGTCCATCAAGAGACGACTACTCAGGTTGTTGCCAGGGGAATTCGCAAGAAGGAAGGCGCAGCCGGAGAAAGGCATCAGACTGCAGAGGCGCTGCAGACCCTGCTAGATGCCCAAAGGCTAGCGGAACCACCTAAAGGGACACAGCTGCCCGGGAACCGCTGTTACCTCCAAGAGGGTCTGGGCCCCTAAAGCAAATGAGACAGTTGTATACTTGGCATATGGGAAACCAAGGTTGAAAGAGAAGAGAGCCTGTGACCCTGTGAGAGGAAAAAAAGACAGCCCATAGGAGAACCCTTGCTTGGCAGGAGAGTTAACCAAGCTGTATAAAGTAGTGTTAGTCTGGGACCCACACCCACACAAGAGAGTCAAGAACCCTAGGACTGATAAAAGTAATCCGATGATTGGTATCAGAGCATGCCAAGCTGGTAGGATCCAAGAACTGTGAAGCTAAGAAACAGTTCCTCATGAATTATCCAGTGATTTAAGTTCAGAAGAAGTCTAGGGGAAAGGAGCACCATCCTATCTTTGGAGTCTTGTATTTTGGAACATCTTTTGGCATCACTTTTATTACCAGAGAAACTGGAAACTTTTCTGTTGGTTTGAAACACAACAAACACTTTTTACGTTGGGAATCCTTGCACAGTTATCTTAGATTATTAGTGTTAGGGACAGGCGTATGTTTTGGGAAATTACAGAGACAGACTTTTTAGTTTCAGACTTCCTGACAATTACACTAGTTTCTTTGAGCCAGGGAAACCCTTCTTAGTTTTAGGGATAGAGAGGCATTTTTCCAACCCACTTTTTATTAATAAAATTCTATATCCAAAAATATGCCACCATATCGTCCAAGCCATACTTCTGCATCCTTACAGTAGGATGACTGTCTTTTCTATTTAGATAATAGCGACAATGGTGTTTATTTTGTATTTATTTATTGAGCATTTCTTAGGTGCCTATACAACAAAATGGTGTTTCCAGGTACCACAAGACAAGTGGGGAGGGAACAAGTAATATTGGCAAAAAACAGTAAGTATACAATCATGCTCCTATTAGCCCTTGTCACATTCGGACGCGCAAGTGCAGTGAAGAGTAGTGCAGGAGATAGGGGAGTGAAGGGAGGCGGGAGGGAGAAGGTATGGGCAAGTGATGGTCAGAGCCCAGGAGGAAAGTGCGAGCGGTCCCAGGGGGAGGCCGCTGGCTAAGTGCAAGGGCAGGGAAATCCCAAGGGTTGGGTGCACAACCGCAACATTATCAAGGTAACCTCTCTGATAGCAGGAACATCATCATAAAATGTGGAAGCAAACAGTTAAAGTTCCAGGGAAACCTTTGCGCTTCACTGGTGCACTTGAACCAGTTTTTATTATCATTGACGTTTTACGTTTTTTTCTTTTCACAAACTTTGTGTGGTCAGATGTTCTAAAGCCTGTGACTTTCAGAAGGCTAGCCACAGAAAGTCCACTGATCAGTTATGCATCTCCTTCTGTAACCTTTCCTCTCATTAATTCTACTTTAGTCAGGTGGGTTAGGTGGCTTATTTCCCAGGCAGGTGCAAAAATATCCATGTTGAAGCCAAAATGATTTGTGAGGTCCTAACATACACAGCTTTTTAGTCTGAAGTCTGTCTGTACAACATTCTGAGGCCAGACGATTGGTCCAATGAGCAGGAGTTCCGCAGATTGCACTGTAAGTCCTTTGTGCAACCTCCACTGGCAGTCCTGATTCAGCTTTGAACATGCATAATAGGAATACTACAAGCTGTACCATATAATGTCGATTTTTCCAAGAAAATGTCAACGCAGAGTCTATATTCCATTAATGACATGAATGTATCCCACCAACAGTTTCCCATCCTCATGTTATCTACATTTCAACAGCAGAGTCTTTCAACTCTTCTCAGCTGGCTTTCTGAGAACTGTAGAGTGGTTTTTCGGTCTACAAATTGGATGTGGATGGTTTTGGTTTTCCTGGCATCCCTTCCAAGATTACCATCCGAATGGTGCATGGTTGCACAGAGAGTATATTCCAGTTGGGCCTAGGTGAAGGACTATCTGGGACCTGATTGGAAATACTAGTAGTAGTCTTTCTTTTCACTCTTTATTAGACTCCCGACTCTCCTTTGCAATTTGCCGGGAATAATCAATATGCACAAAGAAATTGTGTGTTATTCAAAAGACAATATTGTAGGCGATTTTCAAAGGTTTACATTTAAAATATGTGTGCACACATTGTGATGCTAGGGTGAAATTTACACACGCAAAAAGCAGGGAGTGAACCTCCATTTTCAACTAATCTGCATAGGTAAATAGAGTGTGCCTGGAGCAAAGACCCTGGACAATGTTGGCATGCATATCCAGCTCTCGTCCCACCCCAAACGATTCAGGTTGAGGAAAATATATTAACAACACGAAGAAATGAAGATGCACAAATGTAAGGGACAGAGGGGTGTGCAATATGCGAAGTAGGGGTAGTGTGTGGTGCAAAGGCATTGGGGATCATGCATTTCAAGAAGGCCCAGATGTTGGGTGTGTGTCTGTGTTTGTTAATATAATATAGTTATGAAGCGACAAGAATGACCAATGTAACAGGCAACCCCCAGTCCCAAGACAGCAAACACTGAAGCACTGCTTGAGATTTAGTTTGGCACAGGCTGCGGTAAAAGCAGCAGAGCATCATGGCACCTAATCCTGAAGCGCTTTCTCATCCCCTTTCCCAGCCAAAGCATTAAATAAGGAGGCCTGCTAGATAAAACCCTTAGTTGCATCATGTTGCAGGCCTGCGAAATCAGAAAGGAATGTGATTGGCTGAACAAAAAGTAGGGCTGCGCTCATCCCGATGGACAAACCCATGGGAGTCGGGGCAGAGGTCCTGAGCTGGCAAAACAACCCTTCCCAGATATAGGGCACCAGCACCCCCAGGAGAATGGTCATCCTATTTGAACTGCCAGAAGCCCACAAACGGAACTCCTAAATCCCTTACAACCTGGGTGATTAGTGTGGTCCTGGAGAGGCCCAGGTGAAGCTCTGAGGAGGGGAAGCTGTAAGGGGGAGCCCAGTGCTCTGTGCTGTCTTGTGATTTGTACTATGAGGTGCACGGGGCAATGCCAACAAATCCCGTCTTGCGACAGGGAGGCATGATGGGGGCGCCTGCATGTCTGGGATCAGAGATGCACTTCTTCATTCTAGAAGGCTAATTTGACCTTGAAAGTACCCACTGAGCTCATGTCAATGTCCCGATGTACATTATGTGATTCGGCCCATGGGGAGATTAACATTCTCAAGGGGCTGCCAATCATGTAAATAGACCTTAAGGAAATGGGGAAAATGACTATGTGCTGGAGGGTGGGAACAGATTGGGTATGGGCAATCGGCTGAGGTACTATAGAGGGCTAGTGATGTTGACATAGGGGGTAACCAATGAGGGTGGGGAACAAATATTTTATACTGCTTTCGTCACTAGTGACGACATTGTGCCATAACACTGTCACTGAGTCGTTCCTGCTCACTGTTTCACTCTTTGCAGAGCCATGGTGGTGGAGCAGACTTGGTTGCAGGTCCGGCAGTGGCCTCCTTTGTTACTTCAGAGCATTTGGCTCCTTCAAAATGGCAGATGCCTCGTCCATAGCTGCTGTGTGAGCTTGCTTCAGCCCTTGGGCAGCCTGCTTTTCAACTGATTGGCGGATAGCTGCTTAAAGGATCCAATCAGCGAAGAGCCAGCAGGCGACGCCGGCCCCCGATGAAGGACCTCGAGAAGGATTACACCCTGCCGGTGCCTGTCTGGGTGCTGTTGGTGCAAGGGTGCCAGCCCTTTTGCCCACTTTGTTCCGGGTTCTCCATCGCTTCATCTACCTGATGTTTCCTGCTCTGGTTGCTCACTGTTTCGCTCACTCTTCATACCGTAAGGTAAGGAGGCTTCTCCCTCACTTTCCCTTTATCCTCCTCTAATCCCCTCGCTCCTCCTGCCTTCTTTCCACCCTTAGCCTTCGCCTTCTACATCCCTTCTTGTGCTGCCCCCTCCCTCTGCTCCATTCTTTTTCTCACTTTTTCACTTCACTTCCCCCTGTTCCGCTTCTTCCTTGTCTCTCATAATGGTTCGTGTTTGCCCCCTCCCTGTCAAACCCTCCCCCTTCTCACCTCACCTCTGTCGGGTGCAGCTTAGTCCTCGTTAGGTCCTGCGCTCCCGTCTCCCCTTGACTCATGGCCCGGCCTCCTGTCCTGCCTTCCACGCTCCACTTGACCCTGCGTTAGAAGCTCTCCCCTGTTACCCTACCCTCTCACATCTTGCTACGCCCTCTCCTTACCTCCTCATTAATTGCCCTTGCCTGGTTTCTGTCTGCGGTTACCCTTAGTATTGGAGACCCATGTCTCTCCATTGCCTGCACCCCTTAGCCTTTTTCTACCTCTTCTCACTATATTTCACACTCCGGTGTACCCTAGCAACCCTTGCTGACTGTCTCTCCTAGCTTGCTCCCTTCTCTACCCTCCTTCTGTACTGCCCCTCTGCCATATCCTCCTGTTGACATTTAGCTGTATGAGCTGTGCACGTATTGGACATACATGCATCCGCTGGTCTTGACTGATTTGATGTCTATGCTGTGCACTCTAATTTGACCTACCTGCACTCACTGTACTTGATTCTTGCATGCTTTGCTGTGCATTGAATTTTAACCTACCTGCATCCACCGTTCTTGACTTTTCGCAGTCTGTGCTATTGCTTTTTACATACTCCAGTCCATTTTGCTAATGTGTATGTTGTTTCCTTTGTTTGACTTGAAGTGATATCTGACGTAGCCTTTGGCATCTCGGTGTTAGGCTTTCCATTTTTGCTTTACTTACTTCACCTGCATACCTTATGTAGCCCCTCATTCCATGAGGCGTGTCTTTTCCAGGCTGCAAGCACTCATACCTGATTGTCATAATTGCATGTCTGGTTTTCCTAAATGCAGTTTACCGATCTGTCCCAGCATTGGGTTACTTGTTACCCTCTTCCCCTCCTTCACTTCCCTCCTCCTCCGCTCCTCTTTTTTTCATGTTCAGCACTTGCTCGTTCCAAATCGCCTCATAGCCTAGTCAGAACATTTTAGGTCTCTTCCCTCTACTCCCTTCCTGCAATTCCCCACCTCCCTTGCACGTAGCATCTGATGGCGGCAGCTAACCTTATGGCGACCATGCTAGGCATATCATGGCATTATTGGGGGCAACATATATTGGCTTTGACAATGCATGCTGTACTTGCCACGCCATTGAGATCTCTTGAATGCAGTATTCTGAGGAGTCCGGCCACGGAGAAACGTGCCTCAGATCGATCCATCATGGTTGGAGAGTGTACCCTTTGGCTGACAAATGAGTGTGAAGCGAACACAGCCTTCACGACATGACATGTTTCACCTTTGCTTTGATTAACTAGTTTAAACATAGATGTTTTCCAATGCAAATGTGCAAACATCATAAAGGTGTAAATTGAATGTTGAGTGCATGTCATTTTTGGAAGTGGGCCAAAATTTGACTGGATTTGGAATCTGGCAAAAACATTCTCCATGGACTCTAAATCAGGTCAAACCAAAGGTTCATACTCCTCCTCAACTGCCTTAATTCACTGAACTTCCAGTAATCCGCTGCTCCCAGTGCTCTGACACATTCTAAGATCAAAAGAGCTTGGCTCTGGCTTGTCTTGCAAAGTTGTTTTTTTTAACTTAAGCACAATAAATGGCGCTTTTTTTAACTTAAGCACAATGAAGTGAAATTAAAGTGAGATGGTGGCAAACCTTGCATAATTCGGAGAGGCTATTGTTTCATAAGAGGTGCAAAAGGTGGACGATTACAAATTGTAGGCATGCAAAAAAAAGCCGTGTGATACACAATGACAACAACCTGGTGCATTTTATTCCCTGTGTTCGTTTCAGTGGAGATTTATTTAGGCTCACATAACTTTGCTTGTTGTTAATTGTAGACCTTCATTTTTGATAGGGAAATGAATGCTAGACTCTTACTTTGGGCGGTTCATTGATTATGTGATTTGTTCACATTTCAAGACATCGCTCTGAAACCTAGTGCTATTCTAGTCTGGTGTTTTTACTTTTTTTAACACTATTCCCAAGCCTCCTGCTTGTCGATGTGGACCCCTCCCTGTCCCCCTCACCCATGTAGAATCCCAAAGTGTTTTTACATTTCCATTAATTATATTCTTTTATGTGCCTTGTTAGTATTAGAGTGAAGTTTTACTCTATCGAAAATAAAGTATTACATGACACAGTTTGCTCTCTTGTGATTGGCCACGGGTCAAGGGAGATGGTGTGTCACTTCAGAGTAGTAAATTCATATTTACCCAACACAGCGTTAACTGCAGCTGGAGCTCCGCTAAACGCCGCCCGATACACATCCGTTTCCCAATGCCGAACGGCACATGCGCGAACGGGTTGATGGCGCTATTCTCCTGAAGCCAGCGCTCGGGTACAAACTGACTCCAGTCACTGAAGCACTCTTCATTGGACCCTAAGGCATGGTTGTTTATCGTCAGTACCGTCTGTGAAATTGAAACGCAATCAAGAACAGTTTATGAAAACTAAAAAAAAACACTGCTATACACGGTGAGGTACAGACATGGTTAAACAGTGCTTAACAAACAGGACACAGTGATGAAAGGAGCCGCTTTCATTTCTTAGGTGCCTTCCTTGGAATCAAGCGGGTTTCATTATGCAACTTCTTCCCCACATGACATTGTGCTCCTCAGTATCGCCTCCCTTCTCAAAATCCCTGCTGCACTTGTTCCTCACTCTGTGGCCACTTGGTTACAATGACCAAATTAGTTCAACCAAATAGTTGACCATCTAATGATCGTATGAGAAACAACAGACCTCCTGCAACTGCACCTGGACCATTCAGGAGATTGCAGGTTAATGTTTGTCAGTAAATGTGTTTCGTTTGTAGGGTTAACATTAACCCCACAGACACTGGAAGCAAGAGGGATCAGCGGCACTTTTTAAGTTCAGAAATGTATTCCGTTGAGGGTGGGTGCTAATGACAAACCTCCTTACTGAAAGATACACCATTATTGCTCATGTTGGGCTATCTCAATGAACCTCACGCCCTCCTTCCTGATTGCATCACCATCAATAATGGCATGAGCTCCAGGACAACACGGGACATAGGGGTGTAGCAAGGTTTACGGGTCATGTATGACCTCAGCCTCCTGGTGCACAATTCTATAAACACATGTTTAAGAAAGCACTTATGGTCCGAGCATGTTCAAATGTCAAGTGGTGCCTATTGCAGCAGTAAATACATTTTTGAGGCAATAATGGCTCGCCAGCCTGAGCTTATAGAAGAAAGGCACGGATGACCATGGAGGGTGAGCCCAGGCAAGTCAGGTAGGGGGAGTGGGTGGCAAGGGGCCATGGGAAGGATGTGAAATTCCATGGGTCCAGAGGATGATAGTCTGGTCAAGTGGCTGAAAGTAAATAATGTTGAGCAGGAGAAGTGCTGGCAGATGGCATGGAACCAGGGCTCAAGCCGAGGGTACACGCAGGGGGGTGGAGTCCACCCACTTTATTCAGAGCGGGACTCGGTCCCCCCAGCTAAAATTAGAAACATTGAATGTCCTCCTTGAATTTCTGAATTGAAGCTGACCTCAGGGATCAAACCACAGTCGGAAATTTGTAGGCCGCCACTCCACCACTAAACTATATAACTTGATGAAAAATAACAAACAACTAAAAGTGAAATTTCCTATTTCAGTACTGCAAAGTCCCAGGGAAAACCTTTGAATTGATTCTTGGAGTTTAAAACATGCACACCTTTTAAAGTTTTCAAAAACACTATTAGAAGAAAATATCCTATCTTGGTTTTGTGTGTGTGTTGATTTCATGAAAGGCAAATGCCATTCGTCCTGTTCAATTTGGGTGGTTATGCAAAGCCAATTTAATGAAATGGGCATATTTCACATTGATATGCTAATTTCTGGCGATGTCGCACCCCATTGCGTTTATTGATGAGTCCCCCCGTTTCAATTTTTAGGACTTGACCCCTGCATGGAACCCTTGCTTGAAACAGCTACTAAGAAACAGGTAACTCGTCAACTTATTGGCTGGGGAGTCTCTCAGAGGTGCTTATGGTCTCTACCTATGGTCTCTACTGCCTCAATATTGGCACTGTGGCCTATACCATGGCCCATACCATCTGGGTTTGTACATTCCTTCATCCATTTCAGAGTCGTACGTTCATCTTGAGAACCAGTGTAAATGTACAGAATTTATTGCAGACATTTTTTCTATATGAAATGTGCACAAATACAAACAAAAGAAGCTCCCAGGGTTTTACTTTCAGTCAACCTGTTAAGACTGGAGGAGGTATCTGTAGTTCTGCCCACTATATGGTAGGGTAAAGGCACAGAACAACCCCAGCAAGGCTCTCAAATTGGTAAAACGTGGCAAGCAGCCAGGCTTACGCTTTCAGGAGGTGATGCGGGCTGGTTCTTAAGTACAGTGATTCCCCAAAGCCACCACAAAGGAATGTCCACACACTACGTTAGGTGATAACACAGCTTTTTATATAAAATAGGGTTTGCTACCAATATACATATAAAAAATAACAATTTGTACATGGAATACTTATTCAGAGAATGTTAAATATACAATCTAGGTGGTACTACACACTACCTAAATTCAGTAAGAACTGCACTAACTGCAGACAGTTTTAAATGGCAGGTGAATTCTTAAATAATGTGTAACCAGCATAGAATAGGAAAGAAAGGCAGGTTTGTTATGAACAATGGCAGAATGCTTTCTTTAGACTCGACAAGTAAATCTGAGTGAGGATCCCCACCACCTGGGCAACATGTAATAGAAAGGTTAGGGAGTAACTTATGTTGCCTTTTACAGCCCAGTCCAATATTGTTCAATAACTTTGTGCTTTCTTTTAAAAGGTTCTACCACCCCAAAGTAACTGGGAGGTCACAGGAGAACAGGATACAAGACGCATCTGGGACCCCTGGATGACTCCTGAGGCTAGAAGATGCGGTTCCTCATCACAGTACCTCTGGTGCCTTGGCAGGTGAAGTGGCAGAGTTTCTCAGCTTTACACAACAATTCCCTCTGAGGATGGACCCCCTTTCGAAGAAGGGGCCACTGGGATGCTGAGTCCAAGAATAAAAAGGAACCAAAGTCTTTCGGAATGGCAGCAGCATTTTGGCTCTTCGTGGTGTTCTCCTTTGGTCGACGATTTCTCAGACTGTAGAAGTCCTGTGAAGAAGAAACTTGCTGTGGTCTCCTTAAAGGCTTGGTGGGTGAGATAAGTAAGACCCCTGGGACCCTTCTGGCGGCGCGGGTGCATAGGTCACTTTTGGTGTCGGTTTCGGAATATTGCAGTTCACTGACTTTCGGTTCTTCGTTGCTGAACCTTTGGATGGCTTCTGGTGACCTGGACTCGACCACTGGAGTGGACCGCAGACCCTCACCAAGTCTGGACCCTCAGGACGACTTTGATTGCTTCTGGTGGCAGGAAACCCACCAGCAGACCTCCCACAGCACCAAACGACTCTGGGCTCTCTCCAGAGGGGAAGAAGAGCTCAGTGGTGACAGCAAGGAAGTCCTTTCAAATGTTTATAGACAATTTGTAACTTTCGCAGCTCTGGGTGTCCAGCAGCACTATGCCAGGGTACCCCCTCTTTTGGGTGGTACACAGCACAGGCTTCCACGGGCCCCAAAACAGACCTCCAGACTGGACTTCTCTGGCTCGAGATATCCGGCACTCCTCTTCTGGACTTCGAAGACCCCTTCTTTGGATGGCAGGCACACAAGACTGGCTTCCAGGATACTTCGATGAAGAGTAGCAGCTTTGCATAATGTCCCTCATAGCTCAGGGAAAGGTCTCCTTTGCAGGTCCTCTCTGGATCAGTCCTTGGGAGACACGACAGCTTTTGGATTCTTGAAGAAATGCAGCAGCAGACTTTTCTTCCAGCTGGCCTTCAAGGAGCAGCTTCTTCTTGCTAAGCTTCAACTTCAGCTACTGAACAAATTGGTAAGCGAGAGGTCCCCACATATACACATCTGCCTCTCAATCACTCTACCTGAGCCAGGCTCAGTCAGCCAATCACACAGTAGGGCATTCATGCAGGCACACTGCCATTCAGGCTCAGGCATTCAGGCCATTCACTCCACCCAGACACCGATAACAAAAAGATATGGATTGGGGCAAGTACCCAGCCTTTCAGCACACTACACTGCATTCATGTCAGTTTCAGGCGGGGCTATCTCATTCATTGTGTCACACACACAGAAACCAAACACCGACAGTAGAGAATGGAAGTTCACTTAATACTGCATTCACACAGGCCCCACCCTTAGGGTGTACCCACAACACACAACACCTGGGAATGCTTCAGGTAATCTGACAGGAGGCAGCCCCAGAGCCATATATGGTATTTCCACCCAACAACCATTCAGGAGGAAGGGACAGAGTCCAGGCTTCCCAGGACTTTGGGAAACAAGGTACAAGTCAATAGAAACCAAGAGGCCACAGGGGCCATCTTGCCTCCTATCAGCAATCCATTAATTCCTTTGGCAGGGCCTGGGCATCCCACAGATGGAGGACACTTAGAACTAGTGCCAAGTCAGCATGTAGCTGCCACCAGCCCATACCTTGCTCTGTGGGCAACACACAGGTGTCCTAAACACACATAAGGGGTACAAGGGTGTACCCCCACCCATGGGTGCCATAGGGGTATCCCATGGGTGATGTTCCTTTCACCAAAAGATAAGAATGAAGAGCTACACTGCCAGAGGTCCAGGTGGGACTTCAGTGGCAGAAAACATGGTATGGTATTGTTTATTTAATATAGCACCTATAAACCAGCAAGTGTTTCAAAGCGCTCAAGGAGGGTGGGAAACAAGGGGTAAAACAACAGTCGCTCAGTGCCCTTGAAATTCTGAGACGATAATAGTCTGCACATGCAGAGTGACATACAGAAAACACACATAGAGAAGTGTTAGGACAAGGACAGGAGGCCCTGTGCCTCCATAAGGCATTTCCAGCATCACACAACCCATTAATTGTTGACATACCATTAGCACTGAGCACCAGGGGAGATGCACAGACAAATCAGGTGGCATTGGAAGCAGACGGAATCCCAGAGTAATCATCTGTATTCTCACTGTGTCTTAAGCACTTTTGTTGTAACTAATTTGCATGCAGTGGTATATAGAGGGCTGCTGAACATTGAACATGAGTCGAAAAGTATATGATTATGATTCATGGATTATTTGCACCAAAAAAAAATGGATTTGTGCACCATTCTGCCCGCAAATCCATGTTTAACAAATGGTTATGAGTGGTCATAGTGTCATTATTGGTGGGTAGGAGAACATCAACAGCATTTATATCGCAACAGCATATTCTCTACTATGCATGAACTGAATAACACAATGTACTGCTTAACAAGCGGATAATGGCACAGGGGATGAAACTGCATGGTCACATATATAAATATATGTTTGGTCATATATAAATAAATATATTTTTTTAAACATTTCAGAGGAATTTACAACTTTCACTTTCATGTCGCATTTATAGTTCCATTCGCAGATGCTATAACTTTCCTAACTTGTAGAAATAAAGTTATTCTACTCAGTCCTTTCGGCAGCAGGTACTCTCCAAGTCGTGTATCTTTATCAAGAGTACGAGTTGTAAATGGCACGGAGGGTGTAATCCTGAAAATAATTGAGAACGATTTTCCTGTTTGAAAGATTTTGGCCAATTTCTCATATTTAAACAATGATCTTGGGGGTATATTCTGAATTTCATTTGGTTTATCTTTTTTTTCTTCAAACTTGGGGGGTTTTCTTTGGTTATTTTTGCTGTGTACCCATTACTGCTTCAATGACTGTGTCTACTTGCCCTTGGCGAGAACCACGTTGGATTCTGATATTATAAACAATGATAGATAACAAGAGGAGGTTATATGTTACCTCATTGATTCTTTCAGGCAGGCTTTGAGGTAAGGCATCCTTTTTAGGTCTTCGGCGCTGGGAATTTGATCCGGCGTCAAGAGGCTTTGGATTTCTTCCAGTAGCTTATCCTGCACGTGTGGATTACGAGAGATGTTGAATAGAGCCCAGAGTAAGCTGTTGGCAGTCTGGAAAAATAACCAATGTTCACTAAATAAGAGTGTTCACAAGTCCTCAACATCCAAACTGAAGGTTTGCTCTCATTATAGAACCACAATTAGAAAACCCAATTCAGGTACTACTCTGCCAGCCTCAAAATGAATCAACAATGATCAGACATCTTTTATTGGGATGAAAACTCAATCACAGCCAGGAAAAGAGTACCTGAAGACATGTAGGAGAAATTCCTCTTGCACACAAACAAGACGTTGAATCGAACCCGTTTTCGGCTGTGCATCTCAATGAGGACGTTGAAGCCGATTCATGGAATATTTTGCACGGTTCAAAGTGACTTTGCACTGCGGACACAAACCCTGATTCATGGAACTGTGCAAAGTGTATTTTTGCAGTGCAAAGTTAGTACAAATGACCTTGCACTGCATAAATACACCCTGATTCATGGAACTGTGCAAAGTGTGTGTCGGCAGTGCAAAGTCACTTTTCAGCAGTGCAAGGTCACTTTGAACCATGCAAGAAATTCCATGAATCAGGCCCTTTGTTCTTTTTTTACAGTATTTGGTGAAACGTTGAAAATAATATTGTCATACAGAACATTGGGTAATACATCAACGATTTTAAATGAGAAAATAATTGGATTGTTGACTATGAAACAAGAAATGCCTCCATGCTGCAGCTCCACCCCTACTCTGCTCAAATCAGTCCTGTCATCAAAACAGCTGATAGCATAGCCTGGTAGTACATAGCACTTGCCACTGTTTTACCAATACCTCTAGATTTCATCATTAAACAGTTCGCACAAAATAATCATAACATGGAGGTAAGAGTACTGAATACATTAGTATCAGTAGCCATTTGTGCAAATAGACTAGCCACATTTCTGGTGCGTTTTTTACACCCATCGATTACTAGAATTTGCGGACAAATTATTGGGTCAGACCAATGAGTTAAAATGTATATTTTCCAGCTCTTGGAATATGCTCGATGGGCCAGAGTATGGAGATCGGCCATGGGGTCCATTCACAGGCAGGAAGTAGGAAGTGCCAGAGAGAAAGTGTGAGTGGTCTAGCACTTACTCACAGAGTAACTGCAAAACAGGATAAAGAGAGGATGCTAGCACAGGAAGGGGGTCCAGGCTGGTTTGCTGCAGTCTGATAAACTAAGGATATCATGGGGAGTCAAACATAAACATCTTTTAGGGCTCGGAGAAGGGCACATGCGCTTAATGGGATAGAGAGATTGTTTTGGGCAAAGTGATACACATGTGTCTGTAGTAGCACGGGGGGGTTGAGGGGGATTCACACAGGAATTGGTCGTAGATCCCTGTCCTCTTCAGTAGTGCCTCGTTGAGGGGATTTCAAAGAATGAGAGTTTGCCGGGGCATACAGAGACCAGCAGAACTGATCAAGAACCAAACCTTCCAGAAGAACTCCAAAAGAGGCAGACTGTAATATGCGGAATGAAGATAGTTCCCTTTTGTGGGTTTCTAGCACACTAAGAGTATGTGTGCTGAGGCAAAGGTCAGCCTCCCGAGTTATCCTCATATCGCAACCCAGTCACACAGCTTATATGATCGGTACTATTATTGCTCAACTGAGAGGTAGCCATTTCAGAAAGGTGACATGGCTGTGTAAGGTCTGATGACAAATGTATCTGTATCTTTTATGTTACTATGAGCTCACCAAAAGGATAGAATAGCATACTGAACGATCTTCACACGGTATCATGGTGTAGTCACAACTTGTCTAAAATGGTGGCAATAATAAATGGAAAAAATGTAAGCCAGAGTTGAATTCTGAGGGAGATTCTGAGGCCAAACTGCACAGCAAAGCCATGGTCTCTCGTGGAAAGAGGACAAAGAGTTGCAAATAGTTTGCAGACATATTTTCGGTTGGTGGGCAGTGGTCGAGGAATAAGAAATTGCTGACCTTAGCATGGGTGGCACCCTCCAAGAGCTTGGGAGGGATTAACCCCTTCACGTTGATGCAGAAGGCATCCCTCTGCTGGGACGTCCAGCACATGGCTCAGATGGCGTGAGCCTGTCCAATTCCTTACTACGGAGAGTGATGTATTTACTTGCATTTAATCAATCATTAATGTGATGGCAGCAGTAGCAAACGTACAATTGAGGAGGGCAAAAACCTACCCGGGCAATCCCAGGCACTATCAACAAACCCCCCTCTGATGAAGCTAGAGGTTTAACTGCTGGGATCAGCTTTTAGGGGCCTCACGTCATACAAGATTAGCATCTTTGTGAAACTAAATACCCTCTGACGTGGGTTGAAAGGTGCCTCCAAGGGCCCAAAGGAACAGCTATTCAGTCTCCTAGGCTCAGACTAAGGAGTTAGAGGGGTGGGTGTGGGGGGGGGCATGAACAGCACAATGAGTTTAACGGCCGCAGTCACTACAGCTTTCAAAACTGCCACCCAGCCCCCAGCCTCAAATTTTGAGGCTGGTTCTGCCCCTTGACCTTGGATGCTAGGTCTCTTGTTTTTAAGAGAGGCATTGGCATTTAAACACTGAACTGATGTGATTTCTGAAGAAAAAAAACAGTTTTTCTCTGTGTGCTTCCAATTAACAATATGTGTAATCTAAATGTGGTAAAAGGATCTATAAAGCTGTTTATACAGGATGTACCAAATGCAGACCCTCCCAGCTTTTATATTATGTTTCTTCTGTAATCTGAACCTCACGCACTACCCTGTTGTGTGGACAGCAACGTATTGTTGCAGATGGCTCGGCTACAATACATACTCCCTATGAAGACCTAAAGAACTCTGCTCCTCGTGGCGGTAAGGACAAGCTATACAAGAAACACCACAAAAACCTCTTGCTGTGCTATTCCAGACTCCACCCTGTTATGATGTTTTATTGTAGTATTGTACTGTCCTGCTGGCCACCCATGTATGCTGTTAGAATGTTGGTGTCTGAAGTGATTGGCAGAAGAGAGGCAGGAGGAGGAGTAGTGTGATGTTGGATTTTGTGAGGCAGACGGGGAGGTGGGAGGAGTTGTGAGCTTAAATGGAGCTAAATAATAATTAGTGGGTACGGTGCACATCATCCTATAGGATGGGGAAGCGCCTGCGTGGGTCCGCCCACGCCTCCGATAATTAAGAAGAAGAAGAAGAAGGAGACTGTGGGTGAGTGTTCCAAGAGTGTCAGTTGACGTCTGAGCTGTGGTGTGTGAGGATGGCCGGTGGGAGTGCTACTGCTCCTTATCCTGTAATATAACCTAAGAGTAACTGGAACCCTAACCTGTAAATAAGTACAATAAGGACTGCCTGGTTTCATACAAGTGGCTGCACAGCGGGTCTGTGTCCAGCCTCCATCTGCCCACCGGAGATCATAGCACAGCCCAGGAAGCAGCTTTTCCATGTTTAACCTACTTATAGAAAGCCCGGGCACTCCCTCCGGGACAGGCACCTTGACCTCAGTCTGCCTCGTTCGCAAATGCTGCCTATCTATCGAGGAGAAATCATGCTCGCACCATCAGAATTGGGATACCTAGTTCCTCAGATCTCACTTCCATTATGTCAATACTACACTTCTAAGTAGGGAGAAAAAACAAAATGGCCACAAAGGGACCGATGTAGATGCTGGCATAGGGACAGTACATTGCCTACACGTCGTTTTACTCAACATTTACACTTTCCTAACTTTTCTGCTAAAACATGAGATGGTGCATAGCCTGATGACACATTACTCCAGCAATCAGCAAGTCGGTATCCCTGTGCCAGAGCCAACCATTGCATTAGGATCTGGCCTGTATGGTTCGAAAATGATGTTAAGATCGCATGTGCATGCCAAATTGCACTGGGACGGCTCTGCAAAGCTTCAACAAGAGTGTAGTATCCCACAGCATTCTACTGCCACGGTTTTGCTACAATGTGTGCTTTTCAACACAGACCATCACTTACTACCATAAATACCAATATTTAAGAAAGACAATCGGAAACTGAAGTAGGGAGAAATGTATGACAGCCGATTTGCCATTTAATGAAGGACATATTGGTAGAAAAGAAACGGAGTGCAGCAAAACAGCAAGATGGGGAACCAAGAAACCAGGTGCCAGATTATAGAAGCTTTGTGCAAGTGCAAAGGTACACAGTGCTACCACTAGGGCAATGTTAGAAAACCATTGCACCATGACAAGCGCAGTGTGGAAGTACCAAGCACCAGGGCAAAAACTGATCTAGTGCAAAAAAGATACCTTCTCACTGCATTTTTCCAGCAGGGCAAAGTTAGTGCTAAAACAGAATGGTATTAGCAGCACCTGGTGCTTCTACCATGCAAAGCTGAATCTGTCATGGTGCAATGGTTTTCTAATATGTCCCAGTGTTTTTTTTTTTTTAAATGGGGTAAACTTTGCTCTAGAGCTAATACTGTCCAGTTTTGCACATGCACTGGTGCAATGTTTCTGTAATCTGGTCCCTGAATCTCCCTTCAAATAAAGGTTGCCATCTTTTGGACTAGACCCGACTGCAGCACAATTTCTTACTCCCTCAAGTATGAACCAATAATGACAGCACCCCATGCGTCCACTCGGAACCACACATAACGCAAACACTTTCATGAAGTAGATAAAGTGTTAGAACTTTACAATGAGCTTGCAAACATAAAAACATATATGATCATGATTTGATGTTCTTTGCTATTCCTGCCTCTCTCACCGTGTTGTATTTGCCCCCCATACCAACACTGTATTTGCACCCAATACATCATATTAACAACTATTATCTACTAGATGAGACACTGCTCTGGAATCAGAACCAGGTCTAAAGTCATGTCTTCACATTAAGCCTTATTTGCAAGGATTTCTTCTGGAACAAATTAAGGGAGGAGATGCCAGTGAGAAGTTCAGAAATACACCTGCTCCCTTATAGCATATTTACAAACATTTGCATTTGAGCAAATATGCAGACAACAGGGACATATTCAGATGCTCACTTGCACATGGAATTCACCAATATTTGCCAAACAACATTTTGACCATGTATCAACACCTCAAAGGTGCTCCTATATTCTCCAGATCTGCAGAGGATCCATTCTTGGTTTACTCTGGGCCACTCACATAAACAGCATGCATGATGTGGCTATTATTGTACGCCGGGTAAACGGGCTAGTCGCATGGATGTGTTCTTACCGTTTCCACAGCTCCAATCTGCATATCCGTGATGGCGGCATACATCTCCTTCTTAGATAGTTTACTGTCATTGTAGATTGCGCAAAGGAAATCTTCATTGGCTTTAGCAGAAGGTTTCATCAACCTTCGGTCTATGTGATGTTTTGCTGGTAAAAAGAAGATTGCAAAGATCATTCCTAAAGAGCTCAAACAAATTCATCGCCAACATCTCGCGGAAGTGGCAGGGAGATCAGCTGCCACACTTAACAGTTGTTTCATGAGTGGAAACCAATTCATCTTGCACACTGAAACACAGCGTGCACACCATCTGCACCGATTTTCACCACCTCCGGCCAAGTGCCATTTTGGGGTCACTTTCCCTCCCCTTAAAATGTCCACGTATTTGAATGCCTTGAGGGAAAATAAGAGTCCACTGGTGACACCTGAAGTCCCCACCCAGAGTTACAAAGAAACACAAATTAGGTTTGAGGAATGCTCGATCTTTTGGAGTAAAGAAGGACAGTTTATTTGTTTTGTCTCTTATTTTTCCCACAAACGTTGATTTCCTGTACAAGACCCCTGCATGGTCTAGGCCTATACATAATTATTGAGAAATGCCACGTGTGAATTGGGTGACTGCGCACTCTAAAGGTGTATCTTTAACATAGTGGAGAAGTAATGCAGACTCTTCATGGACTGATAAACAAGATAAACTTCAAAACTGTTGCAAAATTATATGGATTTGGGAAACCGTACACAGTATTCCTCTATAGATGGCTTGCCAGTGCTTTGACACACATCACCTCACATGATAACAGCGACCAGGGAATAAATGAATAAAAGAAATAGTTCCACAGTTTCGGGATTGCAGAACAATTCTGTCAATGATTCTCTAGCGGTCTCGCACTGAAACCCACCACACTCTGCGCCCTCACTTCAGTTGAATTCCTTTTTTTCCAAATGTAATTTATTTAATTACCCAGTGAGTCATTGGGTAGTAGCAAGTAGTAACGTATGAATGTGTGTGTTACGACTACTTCACAAAAGTAATTATTTTTGAATCACAAAGGAATATACCACTTGCGGATTCACATATGTTTTGGCATAAGCCGCACACAGTTTCTAAACATGTGCAGGCAGAGTTTACTGATAGACCAGCAAAAGAGGGCTTTCCCAGTGGCATGTAGGAGGAGTTGTGGGTTTGTTATGGGGGCAATCAAAAAGAAGTGTTAAAGGGGACTAAATCCGTCCATGACCCTAAAACTTGACATGTATTCACCAATCTTCAAATGCGTCTTAGAAACCTTTGTGAACACACATAAGGCACTACTCGAAGCTCCAGGTGCAAGCGTTGGATGACACTTCTCTGGATAGTGAAAGGATACGTTGTCGAACAATATTTAAAAGTAAGCGAAAAAAGTTCATAAAAGGTTTTTGGACCATTTTTATTATTTCGCCATCGTATGTGGAGTAAGGTTAACCTGCAAATATTGGGTGAATGAGGGACATGTTTGTCAATCAGCATTTACTTTTACAGATTTTCCAATGGCAGCAAGTTATGCCTCATTTCTTTTTGTAAACAATGTTGAGAAATCATGTATGGCCAGATGGCGTAATATCCCCCTGCGTATGCCAACAATCTGAATTTTAGTGAATCAGCCCTGTGCAGCTCCAGAAATGGCACGTTTATTGTTAGGAAAGATTTCTTAATTGTGGGTAATTTTCCTTCCATGTGGCAACCCCTAAACTTTTTGCTGTTGTTTTCACCATGATCTAGACTTTGCCAGAGAAGTGCAGCCTTCTGCCGCACTCCTCTGGGCTTTCGCTCCATTCTTACGGGGAAACTGACATGCCCTTAAGACAGTCAGTACCGGGAAACGCTGTTTTCCGTAGTTTCTTTATCATGTTGCAGCTTTCGTGCAACATGACACAAGAGGGCACTGTAATCTAAGTTACTGCTCTCTTGGGTCTCTAGTCTTCTACAGGCCCTAGATACTCTTTTTGGATTGTAACTGATCGGTGCAAGTGAATCACAGACAGGAATGGTGGCAGCGATCGTTTGTGTTTTTGAGCTCCTTTTGGCGTTTTAAGCGTGTTTCTCGCGCTTAGCCCAAAATGGTGGCCTGGCTCCCAAAATGGCCAGACCACGAGGCTCCTTTGTCCTGTCCGCTGACCGTCTTGCCCCCTTCACCTTCCCCAGGTCGAGCTGACCCGGGGCCTTCCTTATTTGGGCATGTACTTTCCCGCGAAACACAGATGCTTTTGCGGGCTTCTACAAGCCTTTTTTGTGCCTCCAGGATGTGGGCTGGGATGTCTGGTCCCAATACACATCCTGGGTGCCAGTGAGTCTAGTGTGGTATGAATGCCTGGGACCACCGTGGTCCGTGATAGGTCCACGTATGGTGTGAGTGTTTGATGAGCGGATCTCCCATTGTGTCCCCTCCGTTTTGGCGTGAAGGGAACCGTGGATAAGAGGGGGCTGGAAACGCCACTACCATGTCGATCTCCTGAGTTCTCACGAACAAGGGAATACAGGAGCCAAGTATCCTGTAACCACGAGGCTGAACCAAGGAATCGCTGGTGACCCGCTGAAGGACTGCTCCTCTGCACTGCTGTCGCCCTGTGAAACCCTTTCTACCTCTGATCGAACCAGAAGGCCCGTACTGGTACTTCGACCCTTGGGATAGCGGGGACAGCTATTCTCGGCATCTTCACCATCTCCTGCACGTAAGCCTTTCGGAAGTGTCTCTGGGCCATCCAGCAGACTGACCAGCCTACCCAGGAGTCTTGCTCTGTAACCGCCGCTAGGTTGTGTTGTATTTCGAGTCCTTGTCACTCTCACACATGGCATTCCCAGGTCTGAAGTGAGTAGTGTACATTTGGCTGAGATACACACGGCCGCTCCGTTGCCCTGCTGTGGTAACAAACTGTGCGGGTTCACTTCGTTTGGGACATCTTTAACTCAACTCTGCTGCTGCAGAATCTACACGACGACGAGACGTCCCCTGCTCCCCTGGACCTGCCAGCACTGAAACTGACGTGGAGAAGCCTGGGTCTGCTTGCATCGGGGACCGGTGAGTAGCATAGCTAGGAACTGGTGGCCCTCCTGCAGGAGCCCATAGCTTTTCCCCGCTGTGTCAAACAGCACGCCTTTCCGTACTCGCGCTCTGCTTCTGCCCACAGTGGAGGCTGCACTTGAGTCGCGGAACTCTGTTCTTCTTCATTTGTGCACCAAACTGAACTGCCTGATTCCCTCGAAGAGACTCCCCTTTTTGCCCGTTGGCACCAGCGTGTGCAGGTACTTTTGAGCACAAGGCTCCACTCTTCGTAGGGCTTGGACTTCCTTTTAGTTAGGTGCCTCTGAAGGCGGACTGGGTCTAATCATTATTTCACACTGCCTGTTTTCCTCCCCTTCTAGGTGGACTACACATTTCGTGCATCTAACGCTTTAGACTCGTTTGTATTTGTATATATATTGTATTGGTTTGGTATGTGTTGGTTTACTAGAGTTTTATCGTGATTTCTCGCTACGGTCATTGTTGCAAAGGCCTTGGAATAAATGTGTATACATTTTTAATATAACACCTGTTTGGAGTAATTTGTAAGTGTCCTTGCTTTGTGTGCTCATTGCGGGCTTTCAGTCACCCTCACCCCTCTTGAAACCTAGTCTGGACCGCCGCGATCGCTACCCTAATTGGTCTGGCTTGTCCAGAAGTTACCCTGTTCCAAGTAATTAGGTTGGCCTTCTGAACCTCTGCGCCTCCAGGACAGAGTTCAGAAATCCGTCTTAACATTTATCCCCTTTATACTGAAGACGCAGCAGAAATATTGATTAATGCATGCGTCATCAAGTTAGAATTAGTTCCAGTACCAGTACTGAAACATGAATGAACGTCCAAGAAGTGTATAATAGAGGTGTAACAGGAGCAGCATGAAAAATGTTTTTGTAGATCAAAGATCCTCCACACGCTCTTGCGGACATCCCCTACATGAAAGCAATCGGGATGTACAGCCTTTCTGTCCCACGCTATCCCCAACTGTTGGACCATCCAACATGGCTTCAGGGTTTACTTTTGGATTGCTAGTACTGCCTCACCTGGGAACTTACAGTAATGCAGATCCCTGCGCAGCTGTATCATGGGTGGTGTTCTGATGCCCTGCTCCAGCTAATCCCAATATATCTCAAAGCGTGTAAAATATTAGTTGCCCTCTACCCCTCACCACAAAATAACTCAGCCTGCAGTTGACACGTAACAGACCAACAATAAATACACACATAAACACACTGGCAAAACCAATTACTTGTATACAGCAGGGAGATTATATCTCGAAAATAGGATTTCCAGTCGATGCAAAAATTGGGCCAAAAGGTTTTAAAAATTAAATAAAAATCTAAAAAGATTAAAATCAGGTTCGATTCATTTTCCAATCGAGTTATGCTTGTTTGAGAAAAAATGAGCTTGATGATGAAAAGAAATGCGAGTGTATTAAGATGGCTTGAATCATTCATCAGTATCCTTTCTACGTACTTAACTTTTCTATTAGTCATTAATCCATGTATTTTGAAGGCACAATATGTGGCGGTGCGTTGGTTAGTCAATAACTGACTTTAATATTTTATCATTTTACATTTGAATGAAAGATTCTACCTGTGAAGTATGAAACTCATCGCTGGAATTCCCTGGAACAAGGGGAACACGGTTCCAACGAGTTCTGGATTTCCGTTTCCTGGTTCACTGGTTCCACTCGGACAACTGAGTTTGTGAACCTATTGACTCATGTCAATCAATGTATGTACAGTTAAAGCAGAGTACAGTGCTGCGCTTGAACTCCACCCACACTCCCAGAGATAAGGAGCTGCAAATAGCAGCTGAGGTAACCCTTCCAGCCAAACAAAGCAATTACCAAAAAAAGTGCGTATATATTTCACAAGGCTAGGTAGGGAGGACAGGGTTTAAAGGCAGGAGCAACGGGTTCATGCCTCATCTGAAAGAAAGTGGCCAAAGTTGTGGCTTTGGGCTAATCAGTGTTATATTGTACCTCATAAATCCTTCCAAACATCAGGCGCCCTTTGAATCTCCCTCATGGCGGCAGCAGGTCTGGCTGCCTGCAACCATTCCTTTCTTGCACACAAAACGAGAATTTTATTCTAGATTTACCAGTTGCGAATATGCTGTCCCAGGCCTGCGTGTGATCTTTCCAGGTTTTGGTGTTCAGACTTTTATGAAGTTCCAAGGGCGTCACCATCATTATGCCAAAAGTACTCATCATCTGCAATAGAGAACAAGTCACATTGCTAAATTAGAGGCCCACCATTCTGCGTCATAATGCTGCTGAGATTTCAAAGGTAACTTCACATTTTTAAAAGTCTCTCTTTCACCCTGCTATTTCAGGTGGTGCAGGAACACTTGGACCATTTCAAAGACTATAGGCCCGATTCATGGAATATTTGCCCGGTTCAAAATGAATTTGCACTGCTGAAAAGTGACTTTGCACTGACGACACAAACCCTGATTCATGGAACCGTGCAAAGTGCATTTCTGCAGTGCAAAGTCAGCACATAGTCATTTATGCAGTTCAAAATTACTTTGCACAGCAAAAATACACTGTGGACGGTTCCATGAATCGGGGTTTGTGTAGGCAGTGCAAAGTCACTTTTCAGCAGTGATTGGGTTCACTCTTACAGTTAAGATAGATACCTCATTCACCTTTTGTGGGAACGAAGGTTGAGGGAAGGTCAAGTGGGGTGTGAATGTGATTCAGTAGCAACCCAAACAGCAAAGTATGACAGTCCAAAATGAAGGGAATACCCAATCACGGTTCTATTAAAGTATGCATATTTTAATTAAGCACACCGTCTGCAACAATAAATAGATAGAAAACATTACAAAAACCCATCCCTCAAGAAAGAACATAGAATATGCAAGACAGCAAGATGCAGCACACTGGGTAATGAGGTAGGGGAAGAAAGGCAAGTAATAACCAGAATGTTCTTTAATACAATTTGCTGTTGTGTGCAAAAAAGGGATTTTAGTGCCCTAACCAGCCTCTAGAGTATCCGCTCAGAGCCCCTCGTACTGCTCCATGGCGGCCATCTTGCATAAGTATTTTGTATGGATGAACGGGATGCCACAAGGCAAAATATTGCTGTCAGATGTCACCGGATTGGCAATCTGGGGTGCTAATAGCAATAATACTCCTCCGGCGGGCCGGATCGGGTATTATTCCTATATTAAAGCCTTCAGCTTTAGGCCTTAATCAGTTGGGCTTGAGAACCTTGATAATGGGCAAGGTGTGAGGTAGGCACCTGTGGTGCTAGCAAATATGAATTGTGACCCAGAGCATTAACAGCTGGACCTTGGTTAGCAGTTGCCTGTGGAGTGGGGTGCCACTGTCTACTGGAGAGTTGGGTGTTTGGAGATAACAGTTCTAAATGGGCCTTGAGACTTGCTGACTACCCATCAAAAAGGAAAGATAGGCTGTTGCATGAAGGCATGTTGGTCCATATTTATATGTCAGTGCACATCTTTACTCTGCATGCTCTGTGGTGGTCATTATAAAGCACCAAAATAAACCAAAATAGTGCAGAGGCTAAGGGGAGGGGTCTGGAGAAAGAAAAAGATGGGATGTATGGGGTGACACCACACGTTCTACAAACAAAACAAAAACAGGTAAAAACAGATGAACATGCACCATAAAGAAGTCCACTGATGTGCAGTGACCGGGATGAAAAGCCGTGGAACCGGGTGCACAGTACAGAAAGATCCTGGTCGGGCTATAAAAAGGCAGAGCAGTAGAGGCCAGAAAGCATGTGTATGTTCAAAAGGCTTAAACCTGGATTCATGGAATTATTTGCACGTAAAACGCACATTTGCCCGTCATTCTTCCCGAAAATCCCCATACCTCAAACAGGGATTTTTGGGCAGAATGGCGCGCAAATGTGCGTTTTACGCGCAAATAATTCCATGAATCAGGGAGTTAATCGTTGTTGGATTAACGGCGGGTACACGCTCCACTGTCGTGATATGAAGTAGCATTAGTATTGAGCAGTGGTCTTGGGTATGAATTTCGATAAAGGGGACCACAGCATCTTTCTGACCAGAATGCTTTCAGCGATTATTGTGAGTGGCATGGCATTGAAGTGATTTCTAAGTTATCTTTCACATCAAAAGCAATAGGTTAGTCTGGGCAACACTTGCTCCAGTTTCTGGGAAGCTGATTGAGGTCCACCTTTCACTAACTTTTGAAATCTATGCCTCAGCATCACCTTTTCCATTTTTATAAAGATATGCAGGATGGTCTTAGTCACACCTCAATGACTCTACTGGGTGGTATTGGAGTACAGAGGCAAAGTCACCGAAGTATGAGTGGATAGCCCTTTGGGTGGGGATGAACAGATTTGGTGGACACTCAATGAACCCAATGTGGAAGCAACCATTCTGGACTTGTGTGTACAAAGGTGAACAGGGAAAGGTTGCATCTCCCCCATACCCCGAGCTCTGCACCTTGTTTGCATGCGGCATATTACAAAACTCCAAATTAATAGGCTCTTAACAGCAATCAAACTCTAGTCTGACACAATAAGTGTGAGGTGAAAACAATCTGTGAAAGGTACAGTGAGCTAAAACCTGGTTGCAGGATTTGGGGTTGAATGACTGAGGTAAAAATGTTATAGGGAAAAATGACCAAAGGTTATTTGTTCGAAATAACCTTCGGTCTTTTCTCCCCTGAACATTTCACACTTGGCCAAACCCCCACCCACACGCCCCTACTTTTCTTTCATTCCGACACTCTGTGTCCCTGCAACGCCTGTTCCCTTTCATGATCGGGAACGGGTACTTCAGGGTCCTTTCCTTTTTGTTTTGTTTTCAATACTGCGGGACAGCAGCAGGGGAAAACCCCTGCAACCCCCGTTCACAATATAGTGAGCAAGGGTGCGGGGGACACCCTTGCAGCCCATGCACTGAATAAGTAATCTGGTCAAAAGTTTCAGCCATTTGGAATTTTCGAACGGCCGAAAATTGTCCAAATCACGCATTTGAAAAAAACATTGTGAACAATTTGGCCTAAACAGGTTGCAGACCCTCCTGAGTGGACACCTTCGAGGAGAACAGGTTATTTGGCTGTGTTAATTCTCGGTAGAGGGGCTCCCAGACCTTTTTTTGGAACTTGGGGTTTCACCCTAAATTACCATGCGTAATCCAGACGTGGACCCCTTGCTCACTGTGTTTAGAGAGGCGCACCTTCACCTCACTGATGAAGCCCAACTAGGCTGAAACATATGTCTGGGGTTGCTGTAGGTACTCTTGTTCTGAGAAGAATTGCCTAGCATTTCGGTGCTAAACTGCCTAAGTGGGTGCGACCAGAATGATTGGGTACCTTCCCAAAGAACAGGTTATTTGGCCGTGTTTGTTCTCGGCAGAGGGGCTGCTAGACCTTTTTAATTTCGAGGTCAAATCAGGTTTATAAATTAGGCTTGCAATCAAAGAAGAATTCAACCTCTTCCATCAAGGTATTTCTGGCCCCTTATTTTTGACATCCCGATTAACAGTTGAGAAGATTATTGCAATGTGGTCTATCAATGCTTTGCTTGGAGAGACGCGGCTAAAATGAAGGTTCAAAACCTTGGGGATCAACTTGCGAATGGCATGTGAAAACGTTATCATGCAAGGCAGGAGTTATAGTGAGGAGTGCCTCATACTACGATATATCATCAGCCAGAGTCACACAAAGCATGTCTCATGTGCGGGAGCCAAACGCTCTTGGAAGCGTAACAAACTTCCACATATTGTGGTTGACATGACACGCTGGATCAGTTAGAGGAAAGGCCTTTGGGATGGCAAATTTCTACCACGCGCAAAATGTGCTGGTGGGGACTTGATGCAGAAGTGGCTGCTGCATCCAAGGTTACATCTACAATTCACAAAGAGGTGCACCCTTGCATGTGTTTCCCCAGTGCCTGGTCTCTGTGTGGCATGTCAGGCGCACGGGAAAGCAAAATCATGACAGAGGCCTGCTATTAGTGTACAAAGTTTAAGAAGGATACAACACATGTTTGACCATAAATACAAAAATACAACTGCTTTAAATCATACACAGACACACAAATAGGTTTATATATAATATGATTACATATTTTATATAAAAAACACATAGGCAAAGTCCTGTTACCGGTGAGTTGTTGCTAAAGTGGCGTGTGTGAAGCCCTCCTGGGGGTCTGAGGAGAAGGTTTCTATCCTTACCGTTTTAACGGCCTGAATAAAGTTCATTGCTTCATTCCCAACGTTCTCCTCCAGGAGACCGAATCTTGTGTCCTACAGCACCAAGCAGATACCTGAACAAAAGCATATTGCTAGCATTTTTATATAGCTCGTCCTTTACAGTTTACTGGCAATTCATGTTGAGAAACATGTCGATTTTTCTAGGAAGCATCACTTTCTAGCATTGTTTTGGCATTGTTTTGATTAAGAACTGTCTAAAAAATTAGGAGAGTTAAAAATTAATTCTCTAATTGTAGTTCCATCAGTGTTTAGTAAATATGGAGGAGACTAATTTTGGTCACCATTGGACCCTGACCTTTGATGATGTTTTGTAAATGTTTTGTGTATCCGCCAGAACTTGTTTAATTTATAACTTAATCTGTTCTGAATTCAGTGAATCTGTATGAATTTATTTGAAAAAGAAAACACATTTTTGTTTGCAAAACAGTTGTGGTGCCAAAAATGTCTTTGGTATCGAGTATGCCTTGTTGTACTTATGGTTTACGTATATATTATGTGTTTGATCAAATGTTTTAGATTTTTTAAGATGTATTAATAAAAGTGAAAAGATTTTTTGTGCCTAACTTCTTTGGAGATGTTGTCTAGCCACTGAAATAAGTAAGTAATTAAACGTATCACTGCCTTGTTGAACACTCGCGGATTAAGAGAGGGGCAGTCAATCTCGAGGTGTGTTTGTTTACCATGTTGAGTTACAGTCAGATGTTTTCAAGGATAGACGTTGCATCTAAGGACACACACTTGGTCATTAAAGGGTAAATGTCGAAAACAAAATCCTGGGCTACAACGGAAGCATCGCATCTACGATACTTTCGGTATTACAAACAACAACAATATAAGTAAGCCATTAGTTCTGTTGAACTGAGGCACATGGAGATAATTCATTAGCTCCATATGTTGCCGACAGTTTAGAGAACTGGTTATACTGCAGGGCCACACCCCAGCCAATTAGACACCTTTCCCCAAATGATGGCTTGTGCATGACCTCCCTCCCCCAAACCTATTTCCTTATGCGCCTGCTTCTATGCACTGCCTCTCTTCCCCTTCTCCTCTTCCCTCTTTTCCTTTATCTGTGGGTGCCCCGTGACAACAGAAATAGATGTCCACTGCAAACCTGGGTGGACTTTGGACTAGACATAGAAAAAAGACTGTCTGGTGGGAGGCCAAGCCACGATCTGAAATTTAAAAATGAATATTCTCCGCCCTACAAACATGTTTGCTTCCATTTGTAAAACAGTATTTGTAGTGCAAGAATTGCCTTTTTCTAAGGCACGCTGCTCCAGCGCTAGAAATAGAAAATTGGGGAAATAGCTAGAGAACATTTAATCGTTGGTGTGCCTCTCACCTAAGGTGAAACCAGTGCTTTAAATGGGCCGGTACTTTCCGGTCCCGAGTACCTGCAATTCTTTTATTTGCCAGACATAGGGCTGGCACATCTCATCAGAAAGCCAATGCGTTTAAGTGAGGGAGTACAGGCACTTCTCTACAGTAAATAGGTACCGGCACTTCTGTGTTTCCATTCAAAGCACTGGGTTAAACTATTTCCAGGATGAGTGTGCCAACACACCCTGTATATATTTATTTTTCAGTTTCAATTCCCAGCACAGGTGGGCCGCGTGCTACAAAGTGTAATTGTGTTGTATCTGTCAAAAGACTCGTCCATTAGACATTTTATACCAGGCACATTTGAGGGGTGATGCCTGCTCCCCATCGATTGGCCCTGCTGCTTGAACATTTAAAAGGTGATTCAATGAAAAAATACATTTGTCAAACTTTAAATTTCATAAAACCTGGATGAGTCGAAATTATGTAGTTATGGGCAGCCAAAATGTCTACTTGGTCACGCTGAATATCAATGATAATGCGTAGATGCTGTTTTAATCAAGTTCTCAGTGCTAGATTAGTTTAGTTTAGTTTATGGTTTGCTTGCTACATTATGACTGAGAGGTGAAATCAACTTTATGCATTTTGTTCTCATTCCCATTCTGAATAGGAGACTTTACTGAAAGGTACTACTCGGTGGGTGTCCAATCCCAGGGCCCAGGATTTACTAAGTGACCATCATTGGTCCCAGTCAGCATAGTAGCCGTTCTAGGACACAGAATCTGGGGGATAACTGGTGGCACAGTTAAATGGTGTGCATAAACAGTCATACATGTCCCCGACACCTGCAAGGTTCCTAACAGAAGGCATGCAGGCTGTGAAATCTAGCCACCTCAGGGTCGCTAGAGTGTGTGATAGACCCCAAAGGACGATCGGTGGGAAGCCAGCCTAAAGTACTAGAGGTATAAACAACTGGAAGATGGGGGAAAAAGGGGTCCTTTTCTAAAAATACTTGGAAAGACCACAAATAACAACATAATGCTTGGGGTTTGTGCATCAGCCTAACTTTTTTCCCTCACCCCACCATGTGGATACACTCAGATATTTGAAGTGACCTTTGTTGGAAGTGGACACATTTCAAATAAAAAAACAAATTAAATACATTTCTTCTTCTCATCCTTCAAGCCTATGTCAGTCCCCAAACAATTACAGTGCCGTGCCTTCCTTAAAAGATGGTGGGGTGCACTCACTAAACATTCTCCTGAGAATCAGTGAGCAGTTTCTCGCAAAACAACTTCAGGCAATCTTCTTTCATTAAGACTCAGAGCTAAGGGTGCAGGCGTGTCCTCGGGATCAAACATTGCCTTGTCTGGGTGCATGCCTTTACAATAAAGCCGCAAACGGACGCATAATAGTGAAGCATTTGGAAATGGGAACGAAAACCTACTTTCGAATGACCATTTATTCAGTTCGCAGTATAAATCTTTAATTCTTCCGTTTTCATCGGCGAGTGTATCCATTCTTTCAAGAAAATCTACTAGGACCTAGGGCAAAAAAGAACATCATTTTTGTAAACGGCTGCTTTTTTGATACAAAAGATACAGTATCACTTGCTAAACTTTGAAAAGGAAGTGAATCCATAGTTGGTGAACACAGTGATGCAATTTGCTGTATAGTGAAAACTACTAGACGGGAAGAATAGTGCATTAGCTTTCGAAATCACATGGATCCCCACGTTCAAGATGAGCAAATAAGTCCTTGAGGAAAGATCTGCATATGTACTGTATGGATGAGTGTACTCAGTTTGTTCTTCCAAGAAATGTATCATTACCTGCAACATACAGAAGGATGTCTTGTTAGGGACATGGCGGCAGACGGCCTTTCTTATTTACGCTACGAAAACACAGTTAATCTTCTACATATCATATGAAGAAATGATGCCAAACTGAACTCTCTGTACAGTTCTAAAAGACTGGACATCCAGACAAGAGCCCCTAAACGCGTTGGGACTTTAATGAAAAATGACATAGAGCGAAGGAGTCTATCACATTCTTCTAATGGAGAAAGCTTAATTCTTATGGATGGCTATAGTCATCCCGGCGCATATATTATATTTAAAGTCTTCTTGTCTGCAGGCATCTTCCTTCTTTTATACCCTGGAGGCTCTTTGCTTCTGGCAGGATGCTGGGTCTGACATGTTGTGTGATCAATAGAAAGTAACAACAGGGTTAATTGGGGCTTGTATAAGCCGGGGTAGCAACTGTCATCCCAAACCGTAAGGGTATACTGGTACACAATGGACGGTTGGACGGGGGAACAAAAATCTGTTTGCAGATAAAGGCAAAGAAAACTGTCCTACTACGAGGACAGTTTTTGATTTGATTACCACATGAAGACTCATTGTGTCCTGAAGAAGATGGTCAATAACTACTCATAACCATCGAAACCGGTCACGCCATATGAACTAGTGGGACTGTGCGGTTTTAAGAAAAAAGCAAAACAGTTTGCTGAAAAATTATACTTTTTAGATTTTTTCCCTCTTTAGTTGGACAACCACCCGCATGCAACAAGCTTTGAGGCACTAGGGTGAATAAAGGATTAATCACAGAAATCCCAATGTCTCCAACCTGTACATGTTAGCCAAAACTGTTTGGTTCATCACTACGAGATCTAATCCCCCTCTCGTATCAACCCATCACCTTGCTGGTTGCCCTCCAATCCCCTTTACAGGCTGTTGGTGTCAGCACTGCACGTGGCATACAGATAACCACATGCAGAGAGCCTAATTTAGTTTCCACTCCTCTCCCTCCCAGACAGGCATCACAACACCTCCTGTCCACAGCCAGGCAACCCAAGAAACAACCCCCCTCTCTTCCATTACAGGTAGGGCATTGGGTGTCTGACCAGAGGGCCAGAGCAGTTCATCATCTAGTGCCAAACAATTAGGACCATCCTTTAATTACCACAGCCATTCCTTTTTCTTTGCCTTTATCTGCAAACAGATTTTTGTTCCCCCGTCCATTGTGTACCCATGTGATCAATAGAGCCTAGAGTTCCCAGGCTGTTGGCGCATCACAATCTTTCAAGGGAGACCGATTTTATACCTTCTAGCAAACTAGTATTTGTGCTTCTTCTGGGGTGTGTGATAGGAGGGAGAGGGGCAGGAGAGGCCTGCTACAAGAAAAGCTGGAGTCAGTCCTGAACCTGAGGGTGTGACGATGGATGAGAAGACGGAGTCCATATTTCCCCCTCCTGTACATAGATGTTTCTGCACAGACCTGTACATATTGCTCAGGCCATGCCTCTACCAGGTTCTCCCTTGCAGACACAATGTGCAGGAAGACAAAGAACAGAGTGCAGTGCTGAGTGAGCAATGAGGGTGGGAGAGAGAGAGATGTAAAGTCAAATGTCATACGTGGCAGACACCAACAGCCACAAGGATCAAGGGGGGGAAAAACACCTTTTTACTCTGCGGTGAAACCGCCAACCCCACAAAACCACACACAGTGAGGACAGTCCCGCCAGAGCAGGAAGAGGGAGAGACAATGCCAGCAATGCAAAACAAAGACGCCAACATAGTATGAGCAAGAGCGCAAGAAGCTGCGTTCATACACGCCAGGGAGAAGAATAGTACAGAGCCGCTGAGCGGGGCAGGCAAAACAGCTCAGCCTCCGAAAATCCTCTTGGACAGCCGGGCCCTCATAGGGAGAACAGACCCACCAATGATCCTAGCAAGAGCCACCACAAACCACAAGTCATTACACTGGGAATTCCAACATGTTAAAATTGCGTGAGGAACAGGGGCGGGGCTTACACCCCATTGAAAGATGACACATGCATGTACTGTGATGGAAGGACACGGCCGGATTGGACAGGGATAGCTGGCCAATCAGAACAAGGGGAGGGAGATTCAAGCAGGGGACAGGAAGTAGGAAGTGTGAGTTATTTGGGTGATGTTCGCAGCGGAGATGGAGATGGAGATGGACCAAGAGACCAGCAGAGAGAAGGAGGTAGGAGCAGCTTGTGGAGAAGAATGTGGAACAAGTGAGGATTTGGCTTAGGAGTATTAGTGGCCCTGCAGTGTGAATGTGCATGTTAGAGTAGCGAGTGAGTAGAATAAATTAGCATAGGGGTGAATGTAAAGAGGTTTCAACAGAGTGATTGCGCATGAGGATAGTAGTAGGAGGAGGAGAAGAGTAGTAGTAGTGGGAAGAGGAATAGTTGAGTGGGGTGGGAGGAGATGTAAGATCAAAGGGTGGATGCAAGAGCTAGGAGAAGTGAAACATTAGAGGGAGGGAAGAAGGGTGGGTAGAGTAAGGAGGAAAGAGACTGTAAAAGTAGAAGGGAAGAGGTAACCCTGGGCGTGACTGAATACGCCTGAATCCAGCTGAGGAAGTGCAAAGAACGTCCCCACCACAGAACACAAGAAACTGGCTTAAATAGGGACAGTTAGGAAGTCCCTGAGGGAGTATAAAGAGCCATTGTCTTAGGTGGTTATCAGCAGCCTAAAACAGGAATGGACAGAGGGGTTACTGGTCGGTAGTACTAACCTGGAATTACGGATGCCTGGGTTAGGTAGGATCACAAAGAGAGAGAGAGATGGCCCGAGGGGCCCCCAAAATTAAAATAAAAACATGTCAACCATCCTATGCCTCAGAGTGGTTTTGTGCCATCTGTGGAAGGTGCCCTCTACAATATCTTGGTAGTAGCTCTACGAGCAGCGATCCTCAGTTACTATCAAAAAGGGCAGAGCTGGTGATTAACAAAAGGCACAAGAGGAGGACAGTGAGTGAGCAAGTCAAAAGTTCAGGCTATGGAGAAATGGTGGGATGAGGGAGCAGAAGAGGAGAACTGTGCATTTGATAGTGAAAAAATAAACTCCCAAAGTAACATTGTCTGGAGGAACACAGAACATGAGAAGGAAGTGGATCAAGGAACAGAGCTGGCTGTCACACAGTCCAAGTGCATGTCCAGTGTATCATTGGTGAGAGGAGGGTTCCAGAGAACCACTGTCCACCAGATGGGAAGTGCAGTATCAAAATGCAGACCAGCGGATTTTAGGGCCCCTTCCAAACTTAGAGTGGGGGCCCCTGTACTAACATTGACAGCGTGCCAAAGGCCACCCTACACAAATTAGTACAGGCTAACCACCTACACAATCAGACAGAGCAGCGTGTAAGCCACCACTCTTTCACAATATATCACAACAGCTGTGCAGACTTTGACTTTTTTTAAATAACAAAATAGGGTGCACATCACCTTTGTGTGAATGATGAATACTTTGTATGTGCCAGGTGCCCAAGGTAGGCTAAAATTAGCTGAATAAAATAATTAGATGACAACTTTGTTATGATATGATATTTTATTTGTATCGTGCTCATACACAAGTGTTTCAGAGTGCAACAAGGCAATGGAAGGGAACAGGGGAGAACACATCAACAATCTTGCTAGGCCCAGTGACATTGAGAACATGCAAGAGCATGGGAAAGGGAAAGGGGAGAAAGTGCATGGAAGGGGGAGAGTGGAGAGTGCGGAGCAGAGGAGAACAGATAAATAATTATAAATACAAATAAATAGATAATATAGGCAATAAACAGTGGTAGTGCAACCAGCAAGTAACAAGTGCAGTGTTTACGGCAGCAGACTGGGTAAGTCTGAATAAGTGCAGAAAAGGATGAAAATGGGGAGTGGGTGAGGGGCTGAATGGGTACAGATACAGTCCCCATTTCAAGGGGTGGCAAGGTGGCAGTGCAGGAGGGTGGCAGGGTGAGCAGGTACCTGGGCCCAGGGGACAGAGGGTGGCCAAGTGCGCAGCGCCAAAAGAGAGCAGATCAGCTGGGGAGAGGGGGAGCGAAAGCAGAAGCAGAGAGGAAGGTCTTGAGGTGCTTCCGGAACCAGAACCGGAGATGGTTGTCCTCATGTTTTAGAGTGGCAGGGAGGCTATTCCAGAGGGAGGCCCCAGCCGAAGACAGAGATCTACCCCCAGCTTGTTTCTTTGAAAAACAACTAACTATGAGGGAGTTAGAGGTAGAGGAACGAAGAGCTTGAGAGGGGAGGTATTTACGGAGGGATAGCTGAAGGTACTTTGGACCCAGGCCCCAGAAAGACTTGTGGACAATGCAGAGGGTTTTGAATTTAATCCTTACATCCACTGGGAGCCAATGGAGAGATTTCAAGGCTGGAGAGATACGATCCCAGGGCTTGAGGCCAAGGGCAAGTCTTGCAGTCCTGTTCTGGATTAGTTGCAGAGGGCGGAAAGAAGAGGCAGGTAGATTTAGGAAGAGGCTGTTACAATAGTCCAACCTGGAGAGAACCAGAGCTTGGGCGACAGCGAACTTCTGGGGGAAGGAGAGGAAATGCAGAGTACCTCTGAGGAGGTGCAGTAGGAAGTTTGACTTTTTAGAGACCTCAGAGATGTGGAAGGAGAAGGAAAGTGTGTAGTCAAAGATGACCCCAAGGTTTTTAGCCTCGCAGGTGGGGGTAGGAGAGGGCCAAGACAGGCGAGCCAGAGAGGGAACGGAAAGGATGGTGGCGGTGTGCCGATGAGGAGGATTTCTGTCTTGCTTGGATTCAGACAGAGGTCATTTGCGGTACACCAAACTTGAATGGCAGTTAGACACTCCGAGGGCAGCCTGAAAATGAGTTCAGTGTCATCAGCGCAGCACTGGAAATTGGTGCAAAAAATGGCAATGCAGTGGGCGAGGGATGCCAGGTATTGGTTGAAAAGCCAGGGTAGGATGCTTTGTCACTGGAGTTGTCATCGGTAAGGCCCGGGAAAAGGCCCGGGAAAAGGTTGCCACTACTCCCACCCTTTAGAAAGGCATCACGTTAGCTCACTATAAAGCCACCTCCATGTAATGAGCTAAACCGAAGAAAACATTTTTGCCTGACTAATGCAAGTCAAATATTTTTATCTCTCAAGAGGATGGAATCCCTTTTCGGCAACAGTAAAAGCATTCCATATGGCATTATGCTGCCATGTGCATCCACACACCTTTTATAGCATTGGTCATTAGTCCTATATTTGGTATGCAGTGATTATCACGAATCACAAAATAACTAATACATTAATAACAAATCCAAAATAACATATGACAAAATAACAAATTTGGAAATAAACTAAAAAAGGATTTGGGAGTGGGAATAGTGGTTTTGGGGGTGGGAAAAAGTATTAGGAACACAAGAAAGGGGGACCAACAAAAAGGGAATTTGTTTATTTTGGATTAGTTATTAATGTATTAGTTATTTTGGGATACGTGATAATCACATGTAACCCTATATTTGCTGTGATCTTGGTTACAAAAACTAGAACAACCCTGTGGCCACGTTCAGTTCCTTTCGGCTATCATGTCTATATAGAATCATTGATCATATAGCTGAAATAGCACTCATGGTGGTGGGCTGTCTGACTAAATCCAACTTGCTTTCTCAAATGTTTCCTTCTGGGTCTGCCTAGGATATTCATCCACAGATTTCAGACACTCTTAAGTCTTGTTACATGCCTTATCCAAGTGTGTAACACGGTTTCTTCCCTTCAGTGATCCCCACTGGTAAACTTTTCAGAAGATAGGCACATGTTTCTGTACAAACATTTGCAGCATGCCACATCGACGTACACACTTCAGCCAAGTTACCAGCACCATAGTGGACGCCATCCTTCCCTTCTCAGGTGGTACAGTCATGTCTGACATTGTTTTGGAATGATATCCTCGCTGCCATGTTAAAAAAGACAAACCCCCACTATAGTACTGCAAACATATCTGATTGTGTAAAGTGTTGCTTCATAGAAGTAAATTACTTTGCAGTAATTTACTTCACCAAAATTACCTCACAGCAGTAAAATAGGTAGGTGTATGCTGAGAGATAGGGGCAATAGGGCTAGTAAATATAGGAAAGTGTGTGAGTAGGTCGGCATAGGCCCCCAAATAAAAGAAAAAAAGAAAACTCAACAAGGTAATTTCAGTGAAGTAAATTATCACCAAGTAGTAGTAGTAGTTTATAAAGCGCCTTTATCCCATTAGTATGGCCTCAAAGTGCTTGTGGGGGGCAATGCCCTTGGTGGACCGAAGTCAAGGTATGAGAAAATGTCAGAAAGCTTAGAATGCGTGTGTGCATTTGGCCAGAAGGATGTTGGGTGGGATGGCTGGGCCCCAGTAAACTACCTATGTTGGTCAGGCATGTGGATGGGTGTTGAGAGGTGGTTAGGAGAGTGAGGGAGTGCAGGAGGCTTGTTGTGCATCTAGCTAGACCAAATTCTATGTCGTTGGACTTAGCTGCATTCGAGTGGCAGAGATGTTGTGCGTTGTGTTTTAAACCGGTGTATGGAGGCAAATGCATGCAGGTGGATGGCCTTGCCTGCGGATAGAGTTCACCGAAGTGGTGCATAAATACGTACCCTTGAGCCCCAGTTGGTACTTTGCTTTTGATGTTATCTAGGAATCGTCCAGTCTGCTCCGAAATTATACTTTACCTTGTTCTGGAGAAATCCTGGGGAGGCAAACATTGTCACAGGCTAGGTGTCATGAAGGTAAGCGTGAAGTGGGGAAGGTTCATCAGGTTGTGTGAGGGAAGAGCCAGGTTTTAAGGGACTTCCTGAAGGAGAGGAGGTACTCTATGTGGTGGATGGGTGTTGTGATTTACTTCCATAAAACCACATAGAACTCTTCCGTCAAGGGTACTACTCAAAACACCATTCAATTGTGTTGCATAACTTACACATCACATTAGCAGATGGTACAAATGCTTTGCTTCCAATTTTGACTAGGGCCATTTCTGTATGAAAGACACAAGTCTTGCACTGACAGCTGATCAGCATCAATACCTCATTTATTTTTGTATCCAGTTTCATGACTTCCGTAGGCTTCATCAACTTCTTCTGAAAGGCACTTCTCACCCTCTGCCATTCTTTTCCTTCCCTGCAGATGGTAAAAGGAGATGTATAAAATTGGACTGGTTATCTGTAATCCATGAGCTCCTTATCTCCCATTCATTAAACTCTGAAATTATCTCAAAACCATGTTTGGTCTTTGCAATCTTTGAGCTAATAATCTTGAGAATTCAATGTCAGATTTAACACACATGGCCTCATTACGAGGTTGGAGGTAGTCATGGCGCTGTTAGCGCCATGACTACCTCCAATACCGGTACCGCGTACACCCTCGTTCAATGCGGACTTACTGGTCTATTCCGACCTTTGCGGGACCAGTAAGTCCCCATTGAAAAAGCCATTCCCCATTCCCATTTCAGCCCCCATAGGGCTCAATGGGAAGGTGCTAATAACGGTACCGCAATTTGCGGTACCGTCATTAGCTCTGAAGTCCCTTAATGGGCCCCGTCGATAACGCCTGGTAAAACCAGGCATTAAGGAAGGGACCCGCTAAGGGACCTCGGAATAGGGCGCAAAGGGATTACCGGCACCGATGTCCTTAACGGTGTCCGGTATCCCTTTGCACCCACCACGTAATGAGACCCATAGCTTCTATATATTCTGGAAATGTAAAGTCAGATCAGCACACATATCTGACACGTGTTTTGACCTCTAAGAGGTTTTCATCAGTCATAGGGAACTACGAAATAGGCAATATGGGGCTGCATGGCTTTAAATTATGCGGATCGTTTGGTGGTATTTCCTGGACAACAACAGCACTTACCGGCAGGGCCACTTTAATAATGAGTAATCGTAACAATGCTTCAAGGAAAAACGGTATGCTCATGTGACAGTGCCCCCTCCTCCTTCGCAGCACAGTATTGTATTGTACTGTATGGGATATTTATAAAGCGCACAAAGACCCAAAGGTATCGAAGCACAGAAGGTATCGAGGTGAACTTACTATAGAAAAATAAGTGTTTGTTGTGAGGCGGAACACTCTAAATTATAAACAGGCCCCTGTGCTTTTTGCTGAAAACATTTTACATGGTACTTAGACCCATATACTTTTTGCTGTTTCCTGGACTGGTTTAGAGACTTTTAGCCTAATAAAGCCTAATCTAAGGCCACATCAGGGACAAGACTCTTTGGTGGACAACGAGAGAAACTCGCCTCTCAGGATTAAGAACAAAGACACCCAGTTCCCTGTGTGATTAGCCATGCATAGTTTTTTTTCTATGGGCTCCCCTTGTTTTGTGGCAACCAAGTGTAGTGGAGGGGTTACAAAGACCCCATAATTAAAGCAAGAGTTCTGGTTCAGGGGTAATTCCCACACTCAAGAAATGGAAAAGTAAAAAAATATTACAAAATCACTACTTTATTAAAGACAAATCACAAAACAGGGATAGAACTGGACATCACAGGATTTCCAAGGCTCTCTCATTGGTTACAGGCTTGTCAGTTTATAAAGGGTTTTGATGTCAGAAGTGACATGTTATTTGACAAAATCCTTAAACAGACAGGGGTTGGTTAGCGGGGTAAACTGCATACAGCATCTATATGGGGTTAGTGTTTTGATTGAATACACATTGAGCCTCATTCTGAGTCAGCCGGTCCAGTAAAAATGTGCTGGTATTCATGAATACCGGCACTTTACCGGACCAGCTGGAGGAAAGCCAAGCGCCCTACCTGTAAAAAAAGCTGTCATTACCGATACTGGCGTCGCTAGTGCCGGTAATCATGGCAAAACAACGTCTCTGTCTGGCTCAAATGAATACGCTTTGTCCTCCAGTCTCAGATCACATGTGTATAGACCACAAACTTGATTTTCCTACTAAACATTTACGAGGTTTCTAGCAATTAATCATGCAGGTGTTATACCTTCCCTGTACTCTGGAGGCTTGTCCAAGCAACCTTTCAGTCACTTTCAGTCTGAAGTGTAGCATCTCTGTCCTTCCAGCAACACTTGTTTCTCTCCTAATCTAAGAAGACTGTTTCTTACGTCTATCCTGGTCTGTACTGCCAGGTGCCAATGTTAAACTCTCCCTCCCTTGATGGCCTTTGGAAAAATATGTATACCGGCTGCACAAACAGTATGGTCTGCATCTTTCTGCTAAATCAGTGTATCAGGCCTCTCCCTGTGTCCTCAAGCCTTCTCAGTGCTTTCGATTCACTCCAGTGTGGCCACATCTTCCATTTTGATTTTGATTGCTACTTATGTTAACTGCGTTCTGCATTGTGCAAGCTTCATGTTCATTCTCATGCATCTTGGTTTCAGCATAGCAAAAGTGTATATGTCCTCTATCTAAGTGGGTCAAAAGCATGTTCTTTGTGTCTCACTACAATGTGGCCTATTGTCTGTGTAGCTTTGTGATCGATGATTATATGCTTTATATCTAACACATCTACGTCTTGGTCCTAGCCGTGACATCATTGGCTCCCTATGCGGTCTCAGTCAGTCCACTTGCTCCATCATCTGCAGGTTTATTTCGTCTACAACATCATCAGGGTAGGGTCTGCATGATTGTCTCAGTGAATAGCGTTTCTCACATCAGTGGTAATGGGGTGGAGGGGGCCAGGAACGATGTACACCTTTCATTTCTGTGACGTCGAGACGAGGGAGGAACCAGCAAAACGAGGCCCACATTCTTCTATCTCTCTTCACTTCGGTGGATGTAAATTACTTTAGTCAGGCACAGCCTGCGGAAGGTATCCAGTGATTAAGTCACCTGGGAAAAGGTCGCCAGTGTACCATATGGAAAAAGGTTGCACAGGGTACCATATGAAAATACTGAAGCTCCTGCCACACAGGGTAACTCTCTAATTTCCTTTGAATGGTGGGTGGAGTGCAATCCACCTCACCACCTTAACGGGAGAGCCCCCAGAACATGACTTTTCAAAATGTGTGTCCAAAGAACCCACTAAATGACCTTCACTTTCTGGTTGAGGGCCCATCAGTGTGCACACCAATGGCCTCTTTACTTATATACATTATTTCGTAACATGAACATACTCACAAGCAAGTGGGGTTTGCACACTTGAAAGCATGTTCACAGCCACATTGGGTGCACCTTTAGTATTAAAGAAAAAGCCAATTTCCCCTTTTGAAATAATAAAGTGGGCGCTTATGCATGGCACCGAACATTTTTGGTTTCCTTTGCACATTTGCAACGACTTTATTAATTCGGCCCTAGACTGAAATTCAGATGCGAGTTATAATGTTGGTTGCTAGCCATGCAGTACACGAAGAACCATTTGCAAAAATATTTCTACTCATCTGCAAAAATAAATGTATTTGATGTTAACAAAATGGGCTTTTCCAGATAATACTGTCAGTGGCCTTCTGACTACTTCACAACAGTAAGCATGGACAGCCTGTACGGTCTAACCACAGACAACCAATAATCAAAAACCGGGCAGGAGCAGCTTACGTGCTGGTCTGCCACATTTCTTGAGAGCTCACTCCCCACGTGCAGTGCAGACCAGAATATGCATACAAGGATGTTCAATCAGTAAGCAGGCGGTGCCTATTCTCATAGATGACAAGTGATCCTCTGCCATGTTTGACGCTTACTGTCAGTCCCAGCTTTTTAGGCAACAACACTTTTCTTGATGGGACATGTAGGTCTCTACTTACACTGGCTACAAATAAACGAAAGTTTCCAAAATGCAGGGTGTTTGTGAGGAATTTGACCTTGACCTTATATTAAATATTAAATGAAATTAAATGATGGTAGATCAACCTGAGGAACATGTGTGGGGCTAATCTGCACACATTTTCCTATGCTCACTGCCACGACATATGCATAGACCTCTGCACTATAAGTGGACACAGCCTACAAGCAAAGCACCCCATGTCATATTTAGTTGCAATCTGACAGGTTGCGTACACAATGCATCTCCAGAAGGGGGAGGGCCAAACCTTCCCCCTGCCATGGCCAGCCTAATTAACTAACAAAGGCTGCATGGATCCACCCTGTCCAGACCTGCCGCTTTAATAAGGAACCACAGAGAGCTCCATTAACCAGCGGGACCCTTTGATCCACAACAGACAGGAAGATGGCTGGGACTTAGTATTACATGTTTTCACCCCTTTACCTTTACTGTTGCAAAGCACTCTGGTTATGACCTCACGCATACAGGAGATTGTTGGTGGGGACCCAGGATTGGTTCATTAAGGGAGGCTTAGCCTACATCAATCCCTGTGGTGCAAGTGGCTTTAAAAGAAGGCAGAGACCCTCTTTTGGCAGATCATCTGAAGGCTTCACCAGAAGCAGAAGGAAGAACTCCTCATTGGACCCTGGCTGAAGGTACAGTCTGCCTTACATCTTCCATCAGTGAAGGAAGACCAGGACCTCCAAGAAGGAAGCAATATCCCTCTGCTGAACATCTCCCAGGGAACAGAGGAAGATCCTAAATCCAGAGGACCCTCCAGCAGCTCCAGGACCGGTACCCAGCCAGCACACAGCATGCTCTGCTAGGCTGTGCAGCAAGCTTCCAAGGTGGGAAATGCCAGAGAGTCTCTGAACCAAACCAAGAACAAGGCAGCTGCTTGCAACACTCATCGGCTTCGATCTGTCTGCCTTAAAGGATGACACAAGCCCAGTGAAGAAGCTTTGAGGAGTGCATCGACAAGCATCTACCGGCTTTAGCCTTAAAGGACATTTTTGAGACAGTCGAGCCCCCCGGGCTGCAACCGACTGCAACACTGACTGTTGTTATGCCGCAGTTGCTAAAGCCGTCCGAGATGCCTCGACCAGTGCTTCAGCACCGCGGACCAGCACCGAGACAACGATTCCTGACTCTGAGTCGCTGTGTAGGCCAGCCTGCAGCCGTCCGTCCAGCTTCGCTCGCCAAACTGCCTGCCGCTTGATACCCGCAGCCGAGCTCTGGAACTCTGTCACTGATACCAGTCTTGAACTCTGTCACTGAAGCTGCAAAGCGCCCTGACATTAACTCAACGCTGTTGAGCACCAATAACTCCTACAGCACAAAGTACATTGCGGTTCTATCCCCCTGGTCCTTCTCCAAAGGCCCCTAATTACATTTTACAACCTATTGCTCCCTTTGTGTTGAGACCAAGTATCCTTGTACTATTGCTTAAAATTACTATACCGACTACCCTCCTGTCAGCATCCAGAGTGCACATCCCTTTTCCTTCTTTGAAACTGTCTGTCCTCTGCATTCCTGTACAGGGTGGTTGGTATTTTGTAGTGTGCTAGAACTGTCTGTTGTGATCATTATAAAGTAGATATGTGTATACAACTTTGACTGGACAGTCCCTTTTATCATTGGGTAATTGTATTTTTGCTGTGTTGCAACTAACCAACGATCCACAACCTTTCGTAGATAAGCCGTCTACGTTACCAAAATTTGCTTGCGTTTACAATCTTTTCGGATCTCTTCTGGTGTACTAGAGAGTGTGGGGCTGATTGATGGTTTAGAAACCAATTTTCGTCCCTGGACCACTAGTGCCCCGGAAGGTGATTTGCACAGTGTTGCTGCTAGGAATGATTTCCATGTATGGGAAACGTGCCCTCCAGTTGTGAACCCCCCCAACTTTTTGATTCTGTCTGACCATCCTAGCCTGACATTCACCAATGGAGCCCAGCCTTCTGCTGTACTCCACTGGGCTTTTGCTCATTTTGTTATGGGGAAACGGAGATACCTTTCAGACTGTCAGTACTGGGAGACTTTGTTTACCTTAGTCTTTCACTTTGTTGCCATTGTTGGTTACATTTTTTCAGTGCACAATGTACCTTACAGTACAGTCCTCTGGGGTCTCTTTTTCATTTAATTTTTAAGGCCCTAGACACCCTTGAAGGATGTTTGGTGAATGTACAAGTGGGTTCATGACAGAGCTGGTGACAGCAGTTAATTTTAAAGCATTTTTAACTCTTTTCTATGGTCCAAAACACATTTACCGCATTTGGCCCAGGACAGTGGCTCGTTCCTAAAATGGCCATGCCACGAGGTTCTTTGTTCTGTCCTTTGGCCATGTTGTCCCTTTGCCTTCCCCAGGTTGAGCAGTCCCAAGAAACTCCTTATTTGGTCATGCAGACCCCCGCGCATGCCGAAGCTTTCATGGGCTTCTGCATGCCTTGTGTGTGTGTGCCCAGGATGTGGGTTGGAGCTGTCTAGTTCCAATAAACATCCTGGGTGCCAGGATGTCTGGTGTGCTGGGACGACTGGGACCACTGTGGTCCGTGATTGGTCCATGTCTGGGATGGTTGAATGTGAGAAGATCCCTTGTTGGTTTCTCTTTGTTTTGGCGCGAAGCAGATTCTGGATAAGAGAAGGCACTCTAAACCTATTTCAGGTCGATGTTCTGAGTTCACACCAAACTTAGATAAAGGAGCCAAGTATCCTAAACTGGAGAAGCAGATCCGTGGAACTGCTGGTGACCCCCTGGAAGGTTTGGCACCCTGACCTTGCTGGTGTCCCATTGGAGCCCCTGTTTCTCATCGATCATAGAAGGCCTGCAGGGGCGCTTTGACCCATTGGAGTAGTGGGATTAACTACTCTCTGCACCTCCTGCTTAACCTGCAAGTGAGCCTTTTTCGGAAGTGTTCCTGGACCGCCAAGTGAACTGACCAGCTCGTACGGGACCTTGCCTTGGAACTGCTGCTCTCTCGAGTTTCAACCTGAGACTTGAGGAACTGTAAGCTCCTGTTAGAAGGCACTCTCCCGCCGACTTTCGTACACCTAGCATTCCTACGTCTGGAATTAGAAGAGTCTGCCTGAACCCGAGCATACGCGGTACCCCTGTCGCCCCGCTGTGGTGGGTGACGAGCTTCATGGGTGCATTGCTGCTGTGCCCCTCTGTACCCTAAGACGAGCTGCAGTGGAACTGGCCCGATCCCTTCACCAGAAGCAGACAAAATCGACACTGTCCCGCCACAGACTGAGGTCCCGGAACGTAGCCCCTGAAAGCCAGAGAGATGTGCAACTGCTGGGCTCGAACCGGCAAGAGAACTGGACTTGACTGGAGAAGTTTGGTCTGGAGTGCATTGAAGGTCGGTGAGTACTTGCATCACTCACCGGTGGTCCCTGGCACATAGATAGACTTTTAAGCATGCGTGTCCCCAAAGGGCCACTCTCCTTAGTTAGGGTAGCCTGTGCTACCATCTTATTCCCGATTCCTGGAAATCATTCTGCCCTCTTGTGGAGACCCTCCTTGAATAGTGGAACTTTATTCTTCATCGCCTTATCCACCTTCCTGCAACACTACAGCCCCTTAAAGAGACCCCTTGTGTACTTTAACACACGATCATGTGCTGAAGTGCTGAAAGTACTTTTGAGCACAAGGCTCCACACTTTGTGGGCACTGGACTGCCTATTAGTTAGGGTTGAGACTCTTGAAAAATTGCCTAAAGTACCTTTGCATTGTCTGACCCTCTTCTGTCACAGGTTGTCGGTCTGCTCTTGATTAATATTCCTTTAGGCCAATAGTTACTATATATATGGTTCCTAGTATAGTGTTCAGTTGGTTTTGTTAATATTGCTGTGGTTTCACTCTGTATTTGATTTAAAAGGCCCTTAATAAATGTATATGTATTTTTGATATATAACTTGACTGAGTAATGTGTGGTGTTGTTTACTGTGTGTGCTCATTGTGGACTTTCGATCACCCTCACCCCTCCTGAGACCTAGTCTTGACCGCTGCCAATGCTACCTGATTGGTCTGGCTTGTCCAGAAGGTTAACCTGTTCCAAGAAACTAGGCTGGCCTTCTGAACCTCTGCCCACCAAGTCAGAGTAAACAAATCCATCTTAACAGCTGCTTCCTGAAATTCCAAGACACTGCCTTCAAATGCCCTTTCAGAGTCCCCTTCCTGGCATCTTCAATAGCTCACTCCTCTCCTTCTCATACACTTAGGCTGTCTGTCCCTTCCCTCGCTTCTGCTCTCCTCCCTCCTTGCCGTCTTCAGTGGGAATCCCTTCAAATAACAATAAAATAACTAACACAGGTAAATTAGTTCTACAAGGTAAGAAGTGCCAATGTATGTTGTCATTCTCTCAATCTTGCCTTGGTAAACAGCATAGTGCTAAAAGGCACATGCTAAGTTGAAAGAACTGGGCATGTGTCGTCGGCTATTCAAATGAATGATTTCAAATTTTTAATGGGGATTCTATGTTTAGCAGAGGCAGTTAAAAATAAAACAATAAAAAGGAACACAGTTTTTCAAAAAAGTTGTTGTAAAGAGTGAAAGATGGTTCGTCCTCAAGTGCGGTGTTCAGGGATTCGTACATACACCTTTACAGAGGGCTCACTGCTGTATGGACTGCTTGCAGTCGATATGGTTGGTTGTCGGTTTTGTAAAGTTTCTGTAAGCACGCCATAACCTGCTCGGTTTCAGGCTTTGCCTGGATTCTACTGTGAGGGACCCCCTTGTGTACTGCTGGTTGCCACACCCTGTTCGGGTGAGCAGTTAAGGTGTACTTGCTCAGTGTACTCTTTTGCTAAACAATATGTTTAAGTGATGAATGGAACACATTTGCGTTTTCAGAATTGTCCGTAGCCCGGATAGCTCAGTAAGTAGCAGCTTTTAGAAGGGCCGGGGGTTCGGACCCCTGTGAGGGCGTAACCCCTCTTCTTTGGATGTTTTATATGTCTATTTGATATCATTTATTAAGAAAAGAGTGTGTGGAGGTTGTTGTAAAACAGACCCATGTGGGGGGTTGTACCTTCCTCTCTAGACACTGGTGTTAAACTTCTTCTTTTAGTTAAAATTCTGTCGCACTTTACCTTAGTTAGTTTCAGGACAACTCAGTCCTTCCTTAGGTTTTGCTTTCCCGATATCAATTCTCCACCCAATACCTGTGCTGCTTAAGCTGCGGTATTTTCTCTCAACATGAGGAAGGAAAAGATGATGCGTTGCCTCTATTGAGGTCTGCAGGGCTTGAGGCTCTTTGGTGGGGACGTGTTTTCCCTTTCGATTTGTCCCATTGGACATTCATTATTCTATTGGATTATTGGTGGAGACAGGGTCGGCTCGAGGGTAACTGTTCAGTTTTGTTGCATGGTAAGTTGAGCAACCATTTTCTACTTGGAGGAGGTGTTTAGAAACACTTGATGGTATCAGATAGATGTGTTGCCAAATAATAACTTTATGACGCCTGCCTATTGTTTTCCTCTCAAAGCTTGGCCTGTGGTTCAGCTAACCGTCTAACAGTGTGTTGCAATTCTCCTCTGATCAGGGAGTTCAAGCAGGTTTCTGTACCCTCAAGAGCGTTGTTTAGACTCTTTAGTTATATATATTTTTTGTCTACAGTGCGGCGAATAGAGTGCTGGTTTTCACATCTGGGCTGACCCTACTGATACAGGTTCCTAATTTCGAAAGTTCTAAATCAGTCTATTATCCTGCTGAGATCGATAAGTGAACACCTCACACCACACCCCATTCATAGTAGTGATAAGCACCACTCGTATATTTGAGGGTCGTAGTATTATATAGTGCTGTTTGCTATGGACCATGTGCTTAATTTCCTTCCCCTGATTCCCTTATGACCAGTCATCCTCACACGAATACAGAGACTCGGACCTCAGGGGTTGAGGGGACAGTGATCCCAGGTTTCTTTCACAACCTTTCATTTGCGGGGCATTGATAGTTATCCCAGAGTCCTTTTCCCCCTCGTTCCCTTTCCCACCATCCCTGGGGGAGATTGCATCATGATATACACCTCTGGGAGTGTCTCCCGATGGTTTCGGGTTCCTTTTTTACAGGAGTTCTGGCTCGTGACCAGTGCAGACTCGCGCTGAGCATTTCCCTCCCATCAGTTACTTTCCTCTGCCTAATTCCTGGTATTTCAAGAAGTTAAGCGGAGCCCGTCCACGGTCAGGGGATTGGTTAGAAGTGCAGGAGTGTATTTATTTCTCTTAAGGGTGTAAAGCGGGGCTTTAATGTGGTCCTCAGGGTAGCCTTCTTCTGGGTTGCAAGGTTTTCCCCTGGATAAGTGAGGGAGGGTTCCCCTCCTTTGGGAAGGCCCAATATCCCTTGGGGGCATAGAGGGGTCGGGGTTTTATACTAATCTCCCATCCAAGTTATTACGACCCTCTATCACTATGCGTTCCAGCGTCTCTACATTAACTATCAGAAGGTGTCTGCCAGTGTGATTCCCACAGGGCTGGGCCCACTCCCACACTCTTCCAGTAACCCGGCAGCTGGGCCAGTGGCTATGGAGACGTCGGTACCCCAGCCACCTGATGCAAATGAGGAACGGGAAAAAGAACCGAGGGGTCTCACAATGGACCGACGTGTGCGCTGTGCCTACGAGCAGCATGGGAACGCCTAACAGGTGAACATAGTCAGGGAGAGGAGTAGGAGGGGCTACCCATCCAGCAAGTCTAACAAGCCGCACCTTGAATGAACCCTAATGCACACACTTCTGTGGTCTGCCATATGGTAATTGTGTTATTCTCTTAACATATCTCATTAGCTGTTCTAGATCTTTTCTGTTTCCTGCCTGGTGTTTGATCACCTACTGTTGCATATTTCTTTAACCCTGGATCTCTAACTACTTCATTCTTCACAAATGTACCATAGAATGTTTCAATACTTAAAGATAAAAGCAGTTCATCTTTGTTGAGGGGAACATCTGCTTCCTTTCTATCCTTCATGGGATTTGCTTTGAGATGGTAGCCTTTGCTTTTATTAATAACACTAGCAATACCACCCCGTGTTGCAAGGTCTGTAGCTGACATGCACGTGGGGGTCTGCTATAGTCTTGTGTAGGTTTTATTGTGTCATAACTTCCTATTATTCAAAAATCGCAAAATCTACAACCTCCCGAAAATCACCTAGACTGATAGCACGGGGCCGGACCCCACTTCACCCCAGTGCAGGGCGACTGGGTGGGGTTGGTCAAATTTCACTATCGCCAGTACACCCCAGACTGGTATGCCGGCCTTGTGTCCTAACTAACTAGTTTTGGAAACGTTGTAAGATCGGAATCTCCCGAAATCTCCTATACTGATAGCACAGGGGCAGGCGCTGCCCTGTGCAGGAAGAATTGGTGGTGTTGGTCAGATTTCACAATCACCAGTACACCCCAGACTGGTATGCCAACCTTGGGCCAAAACTTCAGCCCACCAACTGTTATGGGGCTGGAGTCAGCCACGAACATACAAACACACTTTCACAAATATATATATATATATTCCCAAAAAATTACCCTCCCACACATGAAATTTACATTTACCAGCAGCCTCATTTAGTTGAGTGAGAGAATATGGGAAAGAGTGCCCTGTCGTATTCTCTCATTTTCCACAGTGGGTTTAAACACACATAGGAATCCAGGTGGACCCTGGGTTCCATTGCCTGTTTAATGCCCCTGGGAAAGCCCATAAGTGAATTTTAAAGGTCTGTAATATGTTGCCACCATTTCAGTATATACATGTGTACTCCAACTGTTTTAGCTTAATTAAATGCACAGATGGGAATCCTTGCCTCTAGGCCAGCATTAGAATATTGATGCAGGGAGGGAAGGGGTGAACATTGTGCAGAGAAATAGTAGAATGCAGAGAGTGGAATTCGTCCTGAAATACTTATGTTCTATGACTACTTCTGAGTCCTGTTTTGCTTGTCAATGGACTGAGTGTTTTGTAAGTGCCAATTCAGCTAGGTGTTGGATGGTGAGGAAGGACTCGATGTGTGTTCCCCTTTGCACCCTGAAACTGTAACCAAACAACTAAGAAGAATAAGACTTAAGTGAAACACCAGCATGGTCATTCCTATCTGCATTAAGCAAATTGGCGATGAGGTGCCAAGGAAGAAAGAAGCAGCCAGGTACACACACAAAGTGTGAGGTGGCAAAAGGACCACTTCAGTGAGGGCCAATTATGGTAAGCTTGTGCTCCTGTGGTAATGAGTCTGTACAAGTTGACACTGTGCATAGGAGAGCATGAGTTAGGTCCAGAGTGAATCAACCATCTGAGATGTGGAGCCAGGGGAAGGATAGATCATTTGGACAGCACTGTGCTGAAACATGGATCGCTACAGCATCAATCGCTGGTAAGCTGTGCTGTGGAAGAAGCACACATTCTACGGGCAGGAGTTGAACATGCGAGTAAGACATGCTGCACTGTACTGGTGAGCACGGTCTATTTCACTGTATGTGACACTGAGAGCCCCCATTGCTCAGGGTGACTAAGCCAGAGGTCTGGAATGGTCTCAGAAATATGCAACTGAACGGTTCATTGAATGCACATGCTGGACATCCACAGAGGGTGTGCAGTGGCAGGGAACAGTACTCCATCAATGAGTCTGCAGAACCGCAAGCCTCATCCTTTTGGATCACTTGGGGAATTCCTGAGGGCAGATCAGACTGATTGGGAGCCTACATTGTAGCAAGTGCATGTGGACACAAGGAAGGCGTTACCCTCCTGACCTGGGTGTAATAATATTGCTGCCACAGAAGGAAAGCAGTTGGTAGCATTTCGAGATACAGCCGTATCAGCCCAAACGCCAAAGTAGGGAGTTGGTGAACATAATGTTCATACTGTGCAGAGTGTAGAGGGCTGAGCCAGAAGTACTTATTGGAATGAGTGCTGCCTTCATGAAAACAAGGGAGACTGTGGCTTTCTTTTCTGTCCGACCGAGCAATGGCATTGCCAACGGGAACCCACAAGTCTACCTTACAGACAAGTGCAACAATGCAGCGTTGGTGCAGTTGGGCAGTAAATGAGACTGTCGAGACACCCAATAAACAAAAGAGTGCCTCTTGCATGGCCAAGAGTTCTCCTTCAGATGAGTCTGAAAAGAATATTTCAACAAGATCCCAGCAAGATAGTCACACTGTCTGTGAGGGTGTCTGCATGTGTTCAGAATAGTTTGAGAAATATTTCTCTGAGAAGAAAACAATGCAGTCATGGAATATGATAGCATGCTCCTGTCCCTTGCTGGTGACAGTAGTAGTTTTTCAGAAATGAAGCCGTTAACAAACAGTAGACGCGCTAGACCAAGGAGTTATGAGACTGCAATTCATTTAATTGACAAAGTGCATCACTGTATGTACCAACGTAGTCAGAAGCATAAGTTGTGCATATCCAGAAGTATGTGTAGATATGAACTGTTGCTCATTTTATTGGGCAATTCATGAGCATCAATATATTACCCGTGTAGATAGTGAATTTATATTCCTAGGATCAATACAGTTCCAGAACTAGAGGTGGCCGTCAAATTAAGTTTGAATCCAAAAGTGTAAATTACATGCTGTAAATTGTGAGGGGTCAAAAATGTGAGGTGGACAAATTTTACACGGTTTTTCAAACAAGGCCATTTTATCAAACAAAATTCATCAATAATCCAACCCCTATCTTGCCCTACCCTAACACCGTTTGCCTGATTAAACCAACTAAGGTAAAACACTCTAACATATCATTTTTAACCCTCACACTTATACAACAACATAAACAAAGGTATATGGCAACTTGTACGTTAAGCACTTGTATGTGTAACACCTTAGAATGTAATGTTCTTAACCTGGGTGAATTCCCCTTCCCCAGGTTTTCAAGTAAATTCCGGCTCAATACAAGGAATTAAGGAAAATCCATGGTTGAAATACAGTTCCAAAACAAGTCCTGGCAAAGGTTCTTTAGACCGAAATGAAACGTCCATCATTTCACTGTTCAACCCAGAGAAGATCCTTTTCCTCTAGGAGATAGAGTTCAAGAAGTTTTGTAACCACAACTACACTGTTCATCTTATGATGCCATGTAACAGTATAACTTCTTGACTCACAAAGTATCAAAGTGCCTCTCCCTGAGCACCGAGAAGCACTTCACCTTTCTTAGGAAAATGTCACAGTGCTCCTCTCCTTGGCACCATGAAATGCTTCAGCTTCATCACAAAACAATCACAGTCCTTCTTCCTTGGCACCATGAATTACAAGAATTGTGTCACAGCACTTTTCTCTTAACATCATGAAACAAGTTATCTTCTCACAGTGCTCTTCCCCTGGCACCATGAAACATTTCTGCTTCAACTTCTACCCGGGTGATTCACTCCCAGTCTTCTTCCACTTCAGTCTGGTCCACTCTCCTGCCAGACCCAACTACTCCAAGTGTGTCCCACATACTCTTCTGTGTTTAAACTCAACCACTGCTTCCACTGTAAACAGCACCTGACATTTCTGTACAACGTTATAATGAAGACAGGAATTTCACCAATGCCCTTTCAGCTCTGCTGGACAAGCGATGTATTTGCCCCCTTCAAGTATCTTTCAATTCCACTTCTATTAATTTTGACGATTTAAGTTCTTGACCAATTGATGCGTCGCCCACACCAAAGTCTCTTATATACAAGCTTCACTTTTAACAATGTGATAACAGCCCCTTTCTCTTTTGTGGTAATGGTTATTCCCCAAAGTAACAGTTATTTCAGTCTCGTTTGGCTGAGGGCAAAATGTGTTCACCTCTTGGCTTCTTTTCTTGTTTCGGTCTTTCTTGCTCACTTTATAGAGGTTTAAGATATGGATAACAAGATACAAAGTTGTCAGGTCTTTACCGATGCTTGGTATTCGATTTGCAGTCACTTTTATATGCACGCGACCACAAGCTGTTTGAAAACTTATTGGGTTTCAACTTTTCTTCTACTGTGTATTTGTTCATACATGAGTGCTTCATTTGTTGCACTTTGCATTCTGACACGCTCTAGTCAGCTTTGTTCAGTTTCACTCCTTCAAGTGAAAAGCAACTGGTTACAGTTGCCCGCCTGAACTGCCTGAAGGCTTGAGAATGCGCAGCAATGCTCACCGTCTCCTCTGCCTCCATTACAGGGTACATGGCTTCTACTACAGGCGATTTCTTGACCGGAGCATGCCAGCCTCCATGCATGGTCTACTGCATGCTTCTCTCTGTGAAAAACTCTCTGTGAAAACTCTGCAATTAGGTTCCCCTGCAGGAACGTTTTCAGACTTCATGCGCTCCGCTGCGCAACCTCTGCAATTCAGACTTTGGGGAAAAAGGACCAACTCAAGTTTGGAAACTGGAATAAGTGGATAGTAAATCCCAGCGTCCCTTCTTTCCTAGCACTTCTGTGGATTTCACCAGCAACGTGTCTTCCTTTGCGACCTCTTTCTGCCCCAGCACGTACTTCTGCTGCTACCACTACTACTACTTCTTCCACCATGACTGCTCCTCCTGTCCAGCACCTGAGGGAGCTTGTCAAGCCTCCCAGCCTCCCTCAGGAGTGGGTTTTAAGCCTAATTGACTGGCCGTCAGTATACTGCTCTTCAGCCCTCTTCTTCGTCCCAGCACCCCTGGGATTATGGGACTTGGAGTCCCAAGCAACAAAATTCGAATGTGGTACTTCTTTTGCTTGTCACTATGCCATTAATAAGGTGGGATTACGGGGAAAATTATATAAGGGAATATTCCAGTCTGCCCGACTTGGTTCCCCTCCCATGTGATCCTCTGGCAGAACAAACCCCCAGGATTGCGATCAGTAAGCGTCTGCTTTTCCATGGGCACATGGAAAGGGTGCCAAGTCAGGTTTGTAGGGCGAACCCTCGTGGGTTTAACACAAAATGCAGCTGGCTTTGCAGAGTTCAGTGCAAGAGTGGGAGTAACATGCTAGAGTTTGTACTCAGGTAATGGGTGACTAAATGTCACAGTGACTTACAGCGGTACACACAGGAGTGCACTCTTCATTTCAGGTACCTAGGTCACAGTTACTGAATGTGCAATGAAATGACTGAGTGACACATTGCCTCATCACAGCAGTGTTTGGCAGCCTTTTTTGGGCACCAGAACATGATTGGGCCAGCTGGCCACGTTTAATTGCTTTTGTGGTTTTCAATTTTCCTAAGCTTCCATCATAAAACATTCAGTCACTGTACTCTGCTTGCAGGGCCTGGCCGGGCCTGGGAGTTCACAACAAGGACAGGCAATGAAAACCAACATTCTCTTGTTACTATACAGTGTTTGATACATTCTGTATAGTAACACAGAATGTATAGTTTTCATTGGCGGTTCACATCCTGCTCTTTGAGCCAGTGAAATGACATGGTGACGTGGGGTGGTGGGGTGGGGTCACGTGGGTCTGTTCGGCGCCACCTTCACTTCACTTGTTGTTAAGGCGTGGCTGCAGTCAACGACTCGTGAGAGCAGCAGAGCCGGCCTCAGCCTCCTTGCCTGCACATGTGTCCCGTGATGGTGACACACATTGCGGCCTAGCTGAAGTTGTGCGGCCTAACTTGCGTTGTGTTTACTGTTTAGGCAGGCAGCACAGTAAGTACTTTCTTTTCTGTCCATAGTGAGTCGAGTCTGTGTTAGAGACTCGGACTCGAACGCATCCGCGTGTGTGGAAAAATAAAAATTATGCATAATTTATATTTTGTAAAATAAAGTCGGCTGCGGCTGCCAGGCCTAATTACATTATTATTGCGGCTGCCGCCGTGGATATCGTGGCCCGTCGCCAGCGCGGCGCCGCAACAATAATGTAACTTCTTCCCCAAGTTCCTATCCTCTGACTCAGGCAGGCTGGCTGTCCCCTACAACCCTCCACACCCCCACCTTTGACTGCGGCCAGGTCGTGGTGAGATCCAAGTTGCTGTTGCCAAAATCTTCATGCCTACATTATTATTGCGGCGGCATATGGGGGGCTGCCGCAATAATAATGTACAGTAGGCAGAGGCTAGCAGAGACGGATCAAGTCAGAGCCTCAGCCTTGCTCTTCCCCGTCTGGCTCCTGGGGTGCCTGCCGTGCCCCGTGCCCCCTGCCCCTCCCCCCTTGACCGCAGTCACACCTCACACGGGGCGTTGTCTGGACCGCCCGGACGGTTCAATTTGCCTTTGCATGTCTGTGCGAGCTCAGCCCTGTTACCCACTCTCCCCCTTGACCGCAGTCACACACACCTCACGGGATGGTGTCTCACTCTCTGGACCGGCCGGACGGTCCGATTTGCATTTGCGAGTGCATGCCCCAGCTAGCTGCATGATACAAGCCCTTGCTACAGCAGCAAGGCTTGAGTTGCTCCAGTCTCTTCCCCAAGTTCCCCTGGCTCAGGCTGGCTGCCCCCCTACATTCCCCCCCACCTTTGACCGCGGCCAGGTCGCGACACGGTGAGATCCAAGTTGCTGTTGCAAAATGGCAAAATCATGCCTACATTATTATTGCAGCGGGCGGCCGCCGTGGATATGGTGGGCCGCCCCCTGCAATAATAATGTACAGTTGACCGATGCCTCTAAACTTTGCCCTTGGTCCTATGATCCTTTCATAGTGAGATCCGGCCACCGACCCTCTTCATCTGGTAGCCCTCGATGACTACTCGTCTACTCGCTTAACATGACTGACACTGAACACAATCACGAAATAGCAGAAAAGGAGCTACTCACAATGAAGGTAGCCTTTGAGGGGAGGAGGCATTACTTCCGGTGGGCCCATCACATGGCGGTTGTGTTTACCGATCATTGAGGTCTGTGTAGTTGCTGAGATCAGCTCACACCCTAAGCATTAATTGTGTAGTTCATTACAGGCCAGGCTCTGCCAGAAAGAAGGTTTATATTTTTTCCTGCTATCGAGTGTCAAGTGCTAGGGAACCTCGGAATCAAAAGGACTGGTGCCATACTGATGATGAGTGCCCCCAGGTTCTCGTTCCACAAGAATTGTAAATTCGATTGTGAATGCTATTAGAATTATATTAATCATCAAACAGGTACCATCCTCATAGGGTGAAATGTGTTTGTGGTTACTGTACACACTTGTATTACTTTATTTCTTTAGCATCTAGTACTACACGTTATTTTTCTGTGTGAAAGATTTGGTTTTGGTGACACTCGTCAAACCATTCGGGTTTACAGGGAACATAGGGAGGTGGAAAAGAAGCTAATAGACACTACAAGGAACTTTTGACAGCTGTGAACACTATTGCTATCTTCACTGCTGAGTATGAACGAGGGTTTTCACAAATGAATCTTGTCTGCACATCAACAAGAGCATCCCTGCATACTGACACTATTTCATCCTTATTATTTATTAATCTCGTTGGCCCACCATTGAAGAAGTTCAACCCTATCCCCTATGTCAATTCATGGATTGCAAATGGACGAAGAGCTGCTGATGACCCTAGGAGTAAGGAACGAAAAGAGGACATGGCCAGGCCAGATTTAGACATTTTATGGGCTTTTATGAGCGAATAGAGACGACTATGCACACTATTGCACTTGTAATTATTTAATATATTATTTATTTGTACTTTATTTAGTAACTGCTATTTGCATTTGTTTGTTTTGTTCATATATTGCAATTTGCACTTTACTATAGCAGCTTAGCCATGGTGATCCCAACCAGCTTTTGGCAAAGTTGTAATAGAATCTGGAGTTACCATGATATTTTGTGAAATCCTATACAGAATATTTTGCCATGTTAGGCTAAATACTGTGGCTGGCAGAATGTTAATTGCTTCAAACAAACAGAACATTTAAATAGCATCTGACAGTCTATTTAATTGATATAGATTCAATGCCTTCACTACCTCCTTTTCAAAGTTTAAAATGAATGCCATACATGGCACCTTGTACTTTCTAGTGTGTGAGGTTAAATAAAAAAGTGTTTTTGAGGCTGTCTCAGATTTGTAATTACTGCAACATCTGTTAACTTTCATTCAATCAAACCTAATGTTTTAAATACAGTCTATTATTGTTCCTATTATACGTCAAAACAGAAAGATACTCTCACTGTGAATCTCACAAGAGACCCCAGCTCCACTCAGAGCCATTTGGGAAACAGGGCGGTGGGAGGGGGTGGCGTGGGGGGGGGGGGGTCATTCTACAAAATTGACAAATAAGATAACATGCACAGGTTTGCAACAATTTTATCAAATGCATTATCACTTCGAGGACAGCAAGTATGGTCCAGACGTTTAAGAAGTGTGGTCTAGAACTTAGAAGTGTGTTCAAATGCACTCTTTTTCCTCTGGGGTTGCCGGAATGCTGGAACCACTACACCTACCATAACAAGTGTTTTCCAACTTTAAAGCATTATACTTTCTCAACCCATGTGTGCCCTTCCCCATCCATCCCACTACCAGCCTGTGCCAGCAGTTGCTGCAGCACCAAACATGTGGCATGGAGCAGCAGCAGTGTGATGGGCTGGTGGTGGGCCGATCTAGGTCTAGCACTGAACTGGCGCAGGCCGCGTGCGCACTGTGGGTGGCGCCATGCGCGCCGCACTGCGGGCAGCGCCGCGCCCGGCATCATGGGGCCAATATTTTTTGGGCACTGCCACTTATTTTATTACAAATTAAGCACTGACAGGGAGGAATAGTGGCTTAACCGCTTACTCAGACGCACACTGCTTTGAAACCCGCCATGATCCCAATCATAAAGTTGAAACAGACAAAGCGCAATAGGTATACCTCCTTTGTCTTTTGTGGTAATGTGGGCAGAAGACAGGATACACTTTTTTGGACGGGTGTGAAGTGAACATAGTAGCAGCCCAAGCAACTTAAAGTGCAACGGTTACAAAATAAACAATGACCAGTCAAGACTGTATACAAATATTTTAATCAAACAATACAATGCAAGCAACTCATAAAACACTAGTAAAACTAAACACTGGAAGATAACACAGAGAATGCAGACTCGTGTGAAAGGGGCCTCTGGGTAGATGATATGGGGTGATCAGGAAATAGATTAGCAACAATGTCACTGCTTAAGGATGTCTTTGAAGAAAAAGGTAGAGAAGATGACTGGTTTGAAACTCACCATGGTTCCAAAAAGGTGTCCAGGGCCAGCACCTTTAAATCTTATCTTTGGTGATTGATGCCATAGTTGATGTAGTTCACAAGCAGTTTGATGAATGAATGAGGGCCCAGAGCTGTTCCATGACTTTTCTTTTGTTAGGAGGCCCAATCCAGAGAATCCAGTACAAGGTAAGTATTTCTGTTCTGCACTCCCACTCCAGGGAGCTTAGCTGTTACCTAGAAGGAATATTTCAGCCCAATGTACAGGAGCCTGGTTACAGGGCAACGAGCATAGAGGCAGGCCTTCATTCAAGTCCAATGTTCCCTGGGGATGGATAGATTGGCACCAATGTCACTGTTTAAGGATATGCCTTTGAGGAAATGTTTTAAAGGTCACCATGGTCCCAAAAGGTGATCCAGGGAAGCAGCACTTCTACACGGTATTTTTAAGTCTTGTCTTTGGTACTCTGAATAGTCAAGAACATTTTAATGGTTCATTTTGCGGTGGGGATTTGGTTTTGGGTTGGTGAGCTGAGCCACTGGATCCAACCCACAGTGTGGTTCACAAGCAGGAATCGCATGGGGCAAGAATAAGCTTGGGACAGACACAGGAGTTGATGTAGCTCTCAACCAGTTTGATGCATGATTAAGGGCCCAGAGCTGTTCCATGATTTCTGTTTTGCTGGGAGGCTGAAACCAGGGATGCCAGGACAAGGTAAGCCCTTTGGTTCTGCACTTTCACTCCAGGAACTTGGCTGGTACCCCCAATGAACAGGAGCTGGGTTGCAGGGCAGCCAACAGAGAGGCATGCCGTGGTTGACACACACTGCTCCTTCTGGTATTAGAATAATTGACCTAAAACATTTGATCAAATTTATTTGACCTTTTTTCGGTCAAATGTAATTAAATATATATATATATATATATATATAGGGATGTGTATAGATTAGGTTGAGGGGAAGTCGGGGGCTGCGAGGGGTCTCCGTCCGACTTTTACATTGAAAAAAGGTCAAATAAACTCAATCAAATGTGATTAGGTCAAATGTTTTAGGTCAAATAGACCTGAACCATCCCCTCGGGTGGTTAGGGGACAGAGATCTCCTCTGCATTGAATACCTTCTGGATTCAACTTCCTGCAGAGGCCTTCGGCACAGAGTGGCCTATCTACAAATTCAGGATTACCTTGAAACTAACCTATTACTAGGTACTCGCCAATCTGGCTTTCGTCCCCAACATGGGACGGAAACAGCCCTTGTTGATCTCAAGAGCCAGATAGACGAAATTAAAGATAAAGGGAGGGCTGCCATCCTGCTTCTCCTCGACCTCTCCGCTGCCTTTGACCTGGTTGACCACAAAATTCTGTGCAACCACTTATCATCGGCAGCACACTTCTCCCACTCAGCGGTCACATGGATCCAATCCTTCCTGGACAATAGGACCATGCGAGTCCTCTCACCCATAGCAGCAGCCGACCCTATTCCCATTACCTGCGGTGTCCCGCAAGGATCGTGTGTTTCACCCACTTTGTATAATATATTTACAAAGCCCCTATTCGATAAACTGGACCATCTGGGTGTCACCTACACCAACTACGCAGATGACACCCAGATACTCCTCACTTTATCAGGCAACTACAACGCGGACGCCAACAGGATCAGCGAAGTCTTCTCCATCGTTCAGGCATGGATGGCCACACATGGCCTCTGCCTGAACGATGACAAGACTGAACTGCTCCTTGTCGGCTCACCCAACACTATCCGGAATCTCAGCCCGAGCTACTCTAGCTTCATCATCAACGGCAACACTATTCCCACTGCCAAAAGTGTAAAAACTCTTGGTTTCTATCTCGACACTAACACCAACCTCGCCAAACAAATTAATATGACTGCCTCAGCCACTGCTTACACTGGGAAACTAATTAGAGCCTGCAGACCTCTGATATCCCCCAACAATTGCCTTACTCTAGCCAGAGCACTTATACAATCCAAACTGGATTATTGCAACAGCCTGTATGTAGGTGCCAATAAAACGGTTGTCAACAAACTGCAAGTCCTACAAAACAACGCACTCCGTGCCGCCCTTAATATTCCCAGAAGAGAACATATCTCAGCCACAAGAATCACATGCAAATGGCTTTCCATCCAACAAAAAATAGACCTAAAAACTATCTGCCTCACCTACAAAGCTCTTAACCACCTGGCCCCACCTTATCTAACCGATAAATTCATCTTAAGACAGAATATTAGAACCACCAGATCCTCTAATACACTACAACTGACAGTGCCCAAATACTCCCTCAAAAGAACCGGTGGCTCCAGTTTCCCAGTTCTAGCCTCACAATTATGGAACACTATTCCATTGGACATCAAATCTACCCCTACATTTCAACCTTTCAGAACTAAGATCATCACCTGGTTACTTAACAATTAACCAGCACTGTATGTATGCATGCCACTAATTCTACTATAACTGCTCTCATAACTGATTTTGTAACTATACTTATGCTGCACAATTGTACAAATGTTCCTACCTATGCCTGTAACCTGATGCTTAAGCGCCCATATACCTCTGGGTCAGGAGCGCTATACAAATAAATAAACAAACAAACAAACAAACAAACTGTACCTCCAACAGAGTGGGTCCAGTTATCACTTCTTGCAAATGCAGAGATTTATCAAAGAATTACGAGGTGCATCTCAACTTTTAAAGGTAAAATGTAACAGGGGATTGGTGCAATGCAAGCCTGCTGTAAGGGGTCTAGATCTGGTTGTTTAAATACTCTTTGCCATAGGACATCACACCAAGAGTGCCTTGCCTGCAGTAAATGGAGAGGACAGGAAAAGGAAGAGCACTCCAACAGAGACCAAGATCCCAATCATAAAGTTGAAACAGACACAGCCCACCTCTGCTATCTGGGTATTCCAACTCTGCCACTTCTACATGCCTGTTGACTTTAAAGGGATACCAGTGCTCAGCACCATGGTGTGAGATTGGCTTTATGCCAGTGCTGCCTTTGAGGCACAGGTTCCCAGGAGACATCCTGGGTGAAGTGTCTTTGCCCTGAGGGATGGTGCTGCTCTTCCTACATGTGAATCAAAGAGGGAGAATTCCGGCCGTTGTTCTACAAAGCAGCTTAATGGACACTCCGGTAAAACACCAATATATATCAGTACTGTCTATAGAGGGACCTGCTCACAATAGTGTGATATCATGTTGCTTAGGCTGTGTAATTGTGCGTGCTTAGCTGTAGCCATGCCACAACTAGTCATGGCTTATATTTGAAAATGTATGTGCCGCGAACACAGACTACCACATATAAGTAATATCATTTACATCAGAAATACAGAAGATTAAAACAGCAAATTTGCTTGCTGTAATTGTGTTTCTCGGCAGCTGTCACGGATGCACAAGTGACCTGTGAACCTGCCCTGTGCCACAATAGAGATGGGGATGAGGGTGTCTGTAGGCTATCGCAGCAAAAGCACATGTGTGCACTATAGTTTTGGCATGAGCATATTTATGAAAGGAGGACTAATTAGCAGAACTTCCTTTCAGCAACAGAATTACCCACATAATTTAATGTAATAAAAATAACAAAAAACAGGGCTTTCACTCTCTTGCAGATGGCAATCACATACATTATTTTCAACCATAGCGGTACATCAGTGTCACCTGCATATTTTGGTGGATCTTCCTTTTTGGATGAGCGGGTGTGGCTCGAGCATTATTGTAGTGGAGCTTGGGCAGCGCAATAGATACAGTTTCTGAGGTATTAGTGGTCTATTGCATGCTGATTGTACATTTCAAAATGTGATACAGCTCAATTAATCTTAATAATAATAAGCTGTTATTTGATACCAGTGCTTTATATGGAACATTTGTATATTCTGGTATTATTATCCAATTGAAATTGGTTGTCATTGTAGTGGTTTCGCAAGGCTGAAAGGCTGAGTTAGCCTTGCCGTTAAATAAACCTGCTGACCTGTTCATCATACACAGATGTTGCAGTGACCAATTAACTTACTGAGCTATTTTACCAGCTTAAATCTGACAGTTAGCAGCAAAATTGGTTGGCTTCCAGGAATACGTGCTTTCAACGGGTCCTGATTTAGGGTTACCCCAGTGTGTTGAATAATGAAGACACATGCAAGACTCCTGGAGATTACTGCACTGATACTGCCAATACATTTAAGGAGGCTTAGAGTGAGGAGCTGAAACACACACACAGCTTTAGCGATTCCACAGGCATTCTGCAGGACCACAATTTGTGATTAAGAATGTGATTGACTTAGAATCGACCTCAGCAGGAATTTGGCAATAGCTTCCTGACATATTAAGTGTGATAAACACATTGGCACCTCTAATGGAATTAAACAGTTCAGTGACAATGGATGCAGGAAACTCCTTTAGCATATGTTTGAATTAACATCCAAGTCCACAAACATTACCCCCTGAGGGCTACAATAGGGGGTAGGCGAAAACCTACATTGGTATGTTCAAATATGTATCCTCTGACCAATCATTTCAATTCATCTCTAATCTCGTATCTGTAAAACATGGGTATATTTGTTGCATTTTGCAGTTGGTACTTCTCCTCCCTTAAGTACAATTTTCCTTAAGTCCAGGCATCACTTCATATTGCAACTCCATCTTAGTGGGCATCCCAGTGGAATGTCTTTTCTCAATTATATCCTCCCTATTAATGTCATGCAGGTCAACATTGGTGATGCTCGATTCTTCTCCATTATAACCAGACCCGTGGTTTTGGGATCCAATGTGGTCCCTTGGTACTAAGACACTGTGATGAGATTAGCTGTTCTCTACAGGGGTATAGGGGTGAGTAGTGAATAAACCATGTACTCGGTCCTCAAACTTTCATAAACCAAGAATGATCCCGTTCATAAAGATAAAACAGGTACAGTCAAGATACATACCTCCTTAGCCTTCTGTGGTGGCGTGAGCCGGGGGAAGGCTGTACTCTTAAGAGGAGTGTGAATGTGATTCAGTAAGGACCCAAAAAGCAAAACATCACAGTTTGCAATGAAGGGAATAACCAATCAAGGGTCTATAAAAGTGGTTGGGCCTCATTACCAGTTTGGTGGTATTTTGGCAGTAAATCTGCTGAAATAGCACCACACGGATTTATCATTACCGCCACTTGGTCTGGCAGAATTACTGACGGGCCCATTTATTGAAGTTCATAGCACTCCTTGGAGATTTTAGTGGAATGACTGTCATGATTCATGACCATTGAGTATGCTGGCTAAGGCTGATGGCCAAAGTAAAACAAAACATTTGGAGGGCTGCAGGTTGGCCTTGTTTGTATTAAACCCTCTAATGTGTCCGCCAACCTTACCACATGGATACAAAAAAGCATTCTTAAAGGGATGGTCTAGTAAAAATTTTTATTTAAAAAATAGATAGGCCACATTAAAAAAAAAATACTAGCATCCTCCGTTTTAAAACTTCCTATGTAAAATTTTGAGCTATTCAAGCTCAAAATTCGAAAAAGCAAGCACAGGGGCGCTGCCATTTTGTGAAATGGAGGCCCTCCTGTGCTGGCTTTTGCTTTTGCGGCACTAATGAAGGAAAAGCCAGCCAGCTGTAGTAAACAAAGTCTACCGCTGGGTGGCTTTCCCTTCATTAGTGCCGGGACTCGGAGGACGCGGACCGGAGACCAGAGCAGGAAAGCTGCAGCTGAATCTCGGTAAGTGCTATTTATTTTTTTTACAAAAAATAAGCACTAGCTGCGTTTTTTTTTCTAAGTTTTCCGGGCTGGAGGAGCCCGGAAAACTTAGAAATAAAACCGCAGCTTTAAAAACGTTGTATTTATGTTTGCGGTCGCTTTTGAAGCGACCGCAAACATAAATACAGCGTTATTGTGTTGGAAAACGTTGCGGTTTTAAAACCGCAGCGCTTTCCAACACAACCGCGTTGTGTCTGCCTGAATCTGCTTTACCATTTGGGAGCCCGAGAGCCCCAAATGGAAAAGCAGATTCAGGCAGACACAACGTGGCATTGCGGAAAACAACCGCGTTGTGTCTGCCGGAATCTGCTTTACCATTTGGGGCTCTCGGGCTCCCCACGGGGAGCCCGAGAGCCCCAAATGGAAAAGCAGATTCAGGCAGACACAACGCGGCATTGCGGAAAACAACCGCGTTGTGTCGGCCGGAATCTGCTTTACCATTTGGGGCTCTCGGGCTCCCCACGGGGAGCCCGAGAGCCCCAAATGGGAAAGCAGATTTAGGCAGACAACGCAGCATTTAGCATTTCCCACTGGGAGCCCGAGAGCCCCAAATGGGAAATCAGCTGCAGGTAGAAACACTACGCGGCATGTAAACATAACCGCATGTGTTTCTGCCTGCTGTGGCTTTCACTTTGGGTCTCCGGTGTTCCCCTGGGAGCACCGGAGACCCAAAGTGATAGCCACAGCAGGCAGAAACAAACGCGGTTGTGTTGGAAAATGCTGCGGTTTTTCTTTCCAAGTTTCTCAGGCTCCTCCGAGCCGGAGGAGCCTGAGAAACTTGGAACGAAAAACCGCAGCGTTTTCCAACACAATAATGTTGTGTTTATGTTTGCGGTCGCTTCAAAAGCGACCGCAAACATAAATACAACGTTTTTAAAGCTGCGGTTTTATTTCTAAGTTTTCCGGGCTCCTCCAGCCCGGGAAACTTAGAAAAAAAACGCAGCTAGTGCTTATTTTTTGTAAAAAAAATAAATAGCACTTACCGAGATTCAGCTGCAGCTTTCCTGCTCTGGTCTCCGGTCCGCGTCCTCCGAGTCCCGGCACTAATGAATGGAAAGCCACCCAGCGGTAGACTTTGTTTACTACAGCTGGCTGGCTTTTCCTTCATTAGTGCCGCAAAAGCAAAAGCCAGCACAGGAGGGCCTCCATTTCACAAAATGGCGGCGCCCCTGTGCTTGCTTTTTCGAATTTTGAGCTTGAATAGCTCAAAATTTTACATAGGAAGTTTTAAAATGGAGGATGCTAGTATATTTTTTATATGTGGCCTATCTATTTTTTAAATAAAAAATTTTACTAGACCATCCCTTTAATTTTATGCAGCAAGAAAACGTTAAGGATTGTTTTCAAAATTTAGTAATTATTCTAATGAAGTTGTTCAACAGGAAAACATACTAGAGCATAATGATTTGAAACGAGAGGACACTTTTATGTTGCATATATTTTATCAGCATATTTACAAGGGCAATAACATGTTCTATTTTCAATATGTCCTACACATGTAGTTCTATACAAGTCAAAAACATAGATCATTTACAATGGCTAATATTCTAAATTGAGACGTGTCCTTCACAAAACCTAACATTCAGTAGCATTCTTAGACATTTCATTGCAGTCTACAAATAATATTTTAAAAACCCTTTATAAATTATACACAAACAGCATATAAACTATACTCTTATATTTTCCATAATGAAAAATGTTATAAAACTATTGCACAAGTTCAGCTGCATTCCTAGAATGCATGAGTTAATGAAATAGTGTGTACATAGTTTCAAGCATGTAGCATTCAGTCTCATGCTTGCGAGGGGGATTCAGGTGCACAATTGCAAGACGTTGGTTTTATGTATATCTCGCCATGCTTTTTGGAGGAGCAGGGTCACGTGCGGTATTGGAACAATGCATCCAAACCCACAAATTGGACAGTGGAAACAACGCATCCAGATCCAGAAACCGGAGAGTCATGATGATTCTGACAACAACAGAAACCGTCATGATTGTGCGATTGCCCTAGGGCAAGCTGCTCCACCTCATACCTGGCAGTCTCCCCAAGCCGTTTGAAGGGCCATGCTTAGCTTCATAAATTGTTTTCCTAGGGGTTCAGGGTAATTGGGTGGAACTGCAGATGCCGAGAGTGGGCAAGCAACAGAAGAAAAATGCCATTTGCCTTTTTTATCTCTGCCACTGGCTTTACCACTTACACACACACACACGTGCATGCAGAATAGTCCTTCCAAATCCACATGTAGAAGAATCAGAGGAGAACCTGCTGTGGTAATTGTCAGAAATGAAATGTTCTCAACATTGGGCCTCATTACAAGTCTGGCGGTCTGGAAATAAGGGTGCTGGTAGTAACGTATGGCACCCTTTCTGGACCGCCATACTACGAGCATGCCTGCAGGGGTCGGTTCTCCGGGCAGATCCGACTGCCGGTAGCACCGGCCCCTGCAGGCATGGTTCATTAGCAATGGGGCTGGTGCTTCTGTGTCCCCATTTCCGTGGAGTCCTATGAGACTCCATGGGACTGGGGATTTACAGTTCCCGCTGCCTGACATCCCGGGCTGCCGGGACTTGTAATAACCCAGTGGCACTGGGATATCGGGCAGCGGAAACAGTGTTACGAGATACGCCCTCCTCGTAATGAGGCCCATTATCTTCAAAGTATCTATACACACGCCTGTAATTCTATTGTTTTGATGTAAATTAATCAGGTGGGTCCATGGCTGATTTTATACATCTGTTCCTTGAGCGTATTAACATTGTCAAAAGGCACCATTTCCGGTTGCCTTCAAATGTCAGCCACACATAACGATGGGTTTAACAATTACACAGGTGAACTTCAGTGACGACGCCTGGTGTAAATCGCAGCTGAAAACCCCAACGGAAATCCACAGCAAAATTTACAATGGAATAAACTTAAAAAACAAGCTAATGGGCTACAAAGAGTAGGAAAAGAAAGCGCATGGGTGAGGAATTTTAGGTGAACTGTTCTCCAAACTGTCTTCTCTTCTTCTAAAGGCCCCATATAGTTCAGCACCCCAAGTTTACAGCACATCAGTCTCGGGGAAAAAAATGAGCTACAGGCAAAGGTCATTATGGCAGAGTTAAAAAATAAATACTACATTGAATGTATTCACATATGTACAGTAGTAGCAGGTATAAACTTGATATGTTGCTTTATGAACGATTGAGCGCTGCTACAGTAGTAGCAGGTATAAACTTGATATGTTGCTTTATGAACGATTGAGCGCTGCTGGCCATCGCGGCACACGCCCACGCGCAGTTGCTGACACCAGCGCAAGAGCTGAACGTAAGCTTCCGTTCCCTTCACGTCTTCCTTGCTTTCTTGTCAATGGATTCCGCGCGGGAGGTGGTTAAGTGCAATTTGTCCTGGGTTGCCACACACGTGGCATGTGTGCGGTTGTCATCAAGCACATCTGTTTGGGGAACTTTGCTCTTGTCTTGCGTTATCTACGAAGGAAAAAAGATAAATGAAACTGCAACATCTGTATAGGTCGAAAAAGGATACAGAGGATGAGATTGGGTTTGCAGTTCATAGCTTTATCAGTAAGCGGCTGATATGATGGTCATCACACAGGTAGAGGGGGTGGCAAAGGGGGTGGAGATGGGCACATAATGAGGCAAGATACAGACACCAAAAAACAATCGTCCTTTGGCTCCACTGTGTGGGTGCTGGGTGCTAAAGCAGCAGTGCACAAGAATAAAATAATTTAAGCCAACATTGTAGTCTCAAACGAAAGAATCTAAAACAGAACTCAGGGAACTTTTCAGTAATATCACTATGCGACCCCCGCGACCAGTATTTTATTGCAATACGAAATGTCTCCATTTCTCAACCGACGTGGGACGCGAGAAATTCATCATTTCTAGATGGGATTTAGCCCAGTATTATTCATACCTTTCGGCTATTATGCACTTATGACCAGCGGCAAAGGATACAGAGACATGCCCTGATTTGAAAAAGGCATTTATAATGCCGAAACACGTGTTATCAGAAAGGGCCACTAACAAAACCAATTAGTTTAACAATAAACAGCCCTCTGGAACTTTATCTTATACTATGGCGCAGTAATAAGGTGTGTTCAAAACATATTCTTCGACTCAAACGAAAGGATATCTTATCTCAGTAACAAGGCACCAGGACCAAATACAGCACGCATTGGGGACAAAACATCACAGCAAACATAAGCAATACAACATGCAATCTTAGGCTCATTTAACCACCGGGATTCTGAACCCTTCTACTTTCCTTTGCGCTGAAAACCCAATAGCGCCCAACCCTTTCCTCCCCTGGCTTGTAAAAGCCCCAATGGGAAAATAGGCTAGCTCAGTCGCCATGCAGCAGATGTGCAACACTTTGGGTTTACTTCCATAGACGATGGCCCTTTGGGTCTCAACTACCAGCAGCAGCTATTGACGAGGTCATTCAAGGCACTTGTCCCCATCTATTTGTTGTATTATTACATTAATATATTGCTGACTCATATAGTGCTGCAAGCCACTTAACAATTAGTTTCAGAGGGCTAAGAGAGGGAAAAAAAGAATATGGGGTGTGTACACGTTTGCAGCTAAGTGAAAGGCAGCATTTCAAATACTACAAAGAGGTTTTTTTCTGGATGAGAATAACATTAGTTAATATCAGTGACACATGCAGGGGAGAGTGGACTGTGTAGGAGGTTCAATGAACCCTAAGGAGATGTGAATGGGAAAATCACAAGGCTAATGCTTGGAGAATGAGCATGGTCCTCTACTCTTAAGAAACTTGCAAATGGTCCTATTCTAATCCGATGCCAAACCTTGGACTGATCCCAGAGTCTTACTGCCTGCCACAGCATCTTTGGAAAAAGGGGAAATGGTGCATCTTCCCTTTGGATGCTGCCTTCCTAGAAGTGATATATTGTTCATTCAGTTTACGCAGGTAGGCCGGCTTCCAGACTGTATGCTTTGTGAGGCAAGCAGGAATCATGGATGTTATCCTCTGATGAATAGGCGGTAGGCCTGAGTGAATAATCATCACACTTCCACTGTATTCAGGCAAATCGCATTAGGCCGAACTGTTAAGAGATTTGGGCGACACATTCGGGTCAAACTCATCATTATTCCATGCTGATGAAATGTTGCTGTAAACATTAGGTTGAAGAGGGCAGGCCTTTCCCTGCCAGCAGAGTTCCAAAGCCAAGTATCACAGATCAGGCTCTGGCCTGGCTGACCTCTTTCCTCTCAGATCGACCCTCCCAGGTCCAACTTGGGTCCTTCCTTTCATCTATCTTCCTCTTTACCTGTGGTGTTCCCCAGGGGTCTAACCTCTCGCCCTGGCTTTTCAACCAATACCTGGCAACTCTCACCCACTACATTGCCATTTTCTGCTCAAATTTCCAGTGCTACGCTGACGACACAACTCATTTTCAGGCTGCCCTCTGCCACCTCCTCTCCCTCTCTCATCTCTGATTGCCTAACTGCCATTCAAGATTGGTGTGCCGCCAATGATCTTTGCCTGAATGCCAGCAAGACGGAGATCCTCCTCATCGGCACACCTTCACCATCCTTTCGCCTCACTCTCTGGCCGGCCTCCCTTGGCCCTCCTCCTACCCCCACCTGCGAGGCTAAGAACCTCAGGGTCATCTTTGACTCCTCCCTTTCCTTCTCCGCCCACATCTCTGAGGTCTCTAAAAAGTCAAATTTCTAATTGCACCTCCTCAGAGGTACTCTGCCTTTCCTCTCCTTCCCCCAGAGGCTCATGGTATCCCAAGCTCTGGTTCTCTCTAGTATGGACTATTCTAACAGCCTCTTTCTAAATCTACCTGCCTCTACTCTCCGCCCTCTGCAACTAATCCAGAACAGGACTGCGAGACTCGTCCTTGGCCTCAAGCCCTGGGATTGTATCTCTCCAGCTCTGAAATCTCTCCACTGGCTCCCAGTGGATACAAGGATTAAATTCAAAACCCTCTGCATTGTCCACAAGGCTTTCTGGGGGCTGGGTCCAAAATACCTTCAGCTATCCATCCGCAAATACCTCCCCTCTCGAGCTTTTCGCTCCTCTACCTCCAACTCCCTCAGGGTCAGTCGTTTTTCTAAGAAACAAGCTGGGGGTAGATCTCTGTCTTCGGCTGGGGCCTCCCTCTGGATCAGCCTCCCTGCCACTCTAAAACTTGAGGAGAGCCATCTCCGGTTCCGGAAGCACCTCAAGACCTTCCTCTTTTCTCTGCCTTCGCTCCCCCTCTCCCCTGCTGATCTGTTCTCTCTTGGCACCATGCACCTGGCCACCCTCTGTCCTTTGGGCCCAGGTACCTGCTCCTCCTGCCACCCTCCCGCACTGCCTCCGGGCCACCCCTTGCACGGGGGTCTGTATCTGTACCCATACAACACCCCCTTTTTCTTCCTGCACTTATCAGACCTACCCTGTCTGCTGCCTTAAACCTAGCACTTGCAAATTGCTGGCTGCATTACCACTGTTTGTTGCCTTTATTATTTATTTATTGTTATTTATCCGTTTCTCCTCTGCTTCGCACTTTCCATCTCTCCCCCTTCCATGCACTTTTCCCCTGCCCCCTCTCCCATGCACTTGCGAGTTCTCAATGTCACTGGGCCTAGTAAGATCGCTGTTTTGTTCTCCCCTGTTCCCCTCTCTTGCCTTGTCGCGCTCTGAAACACTTGTGTACGAGCGCGAAAGAAATAAAATATCAATCAAGTATATAGTTGATGGAATAGGTAAGGAACTTTCCTGCCAGGGATACTCAAAGAAAACAAAGTGTCTAAGAAACGTATGGATTACTCCTGGCTGTTTCTTGAACTAGAAATCAACATTAAATCGATTTGCTGCTAACAAAATATTATAATGTAAGCAAAGTCATGCAAAATAAATGTGCAGAGGATGTATTGTAATAAAATGTGCATTACTTTGTGAAATATGCTGCTCGACTTATTTACAAAGGAGGCTGTGCAGCATCACAACGATGGCGTGCCGGCAAGCTCCCCTGCATGGATTAGTGTTGGTAGCAAGAGCGGGTCTATCTGCCCCCGCATGGACGCTGGCAGCGTATTTCATCATGGCAGACTCTTAAAGGGGCTGTTCGTTTGAAACGTCTACAGAAAATAGTCAAATGCATTTCCATCCATGTTTGAGCGACTGTAATGGAAGTAGAACAGCACTGGTTCATGCCGCTCCTGTGCACACAGATAAAATGCACGAACGCATCAGTAACGGCCCTGTCATGCATTGCACTTGCCTATCACTTACTCCCTAGAGGCACAAGGGAATGTCTTTGTTTTCTGGACATTTTAAGATGCGTCGCGTTACTGAATTCAGATCTGCATTAAAATGAGAAGAAACGTCCCCTTATTTGTGAAACTGTGCAAAGGGCATGAAAAAGGAAATCTGAGTGTGTGCATGTATGATGCACATATTCAAAGGAACGTTCTGAATAGGGGCGTCTTTTTTGGGGCGTAGGTGAGGTTTAGAGAGTAAGGACACGATTTACAAAAGGGGTTTTGAATAGGAACCGCGCATTTAAAAGGGCTTTGCAAATCAGGCCCTGGGCTGCTTACTGCAGATATATGTCATGTTTTTTCCACCCGTCCAGCACTCCTAACATTGCAATCCTATCTGACGAAATGGTATTATTCCCCTAAATAATATCAGTATACAGCATGCATGCTGACTCTGCCTCAGCGCTTGGGGCCTTTGGGGGTTCATTGACCTGCAGTCACAAAAAGTCACCCCAGATTGTCTAGGGCTTGTACAGTGCATCGCTGACTGTTTAGGTAACTGTTTTCCGATTATACTTTTTTGCACTACAAAGTTTGCAGTTCCCATACCTAGTACTGTACTAAAAGCTATTCATGCAGTTAAAAAAAAAAAAATATATATTGACTTAGCAAAGTCACAGTGCCTCCGTCATCAATGCAATTACATTTTCACATGACACTTTTAACGAACAGTTTGCAATTGCCCATCATGCACCACTCTGCAAAGATTTACATTTTGAATACTTGTGAGGTCATGCTAAGGTTACGGGGTGCATGTCTGGAAATACTGTGAATGTTGGGAGGACAGTCTTCTATGCCCCTTGAACAAAATTATGGAGCATTCAACTAACAACCCCACGAGCGAAACGAATGACCCCGTATAGTGATCATGTATGATGCTCAGAACATTTATTTTCTAGCAAGTCAGCATATTTGCTAATGTGGAGGTTGTTGTTTTGGGGCGAATATACGATTATTTTTGTCATTTCTCAAGGCTATTATATTCACTTAAAAAATAAAGAACTGGACAGTGTCCCTAATTTTTCGATTCATTTGCAGGCATCAGAGACTCATTCTAAGCGATGGTTCGAACACGCAGTAATGCACAGATCATTATCATAGCTCATTTTACATAGCATGCGCTAGTACTATAAACAGAAGGCTGCATTAACTAGTGGTAGCTGTCAATCAGAATTGTGACTGTTCAAACCAGAGATGCACAGAAGGAAATATTTGGCTCATGTTTGCACAGTGTATGCCAAGCTTGCCCATGGTTGATTTACCATAGCTGGATGTATGGCAACTGTCACTCAGAATTGTGACTGTTCAAACCGGAGACGTGCAAAATGAACTATTTGGCACATCTTTGCACAGTGGTATGCCAAGCTTGCCCATGGTTGATTTACCATAGGTGGATTTATGGCAACTGTCACTCAGAATTGTGACTGTTCAAACCAGAGATGCACAGAAGGGAATATTTGGCTCATGTTTGCACGGTGGTATGCCAAGCTTGCCCAGGGTTGATTTACCACAGCTGGATTTATTTCAGAGTGTCAGATGTGCAATATTTAAGGCAATGCACCTGTTCATCATTCTATGAGCTAAAGACATATCTATATAGGCCGTTGCACATTATTCCTTTCTCCAGGTCAAGCAGCATTTCTTCTTAGAAGATCAAGCGAACCCATTCACACTGTATGACTCACAGCAGAGTCACTCGCCAAGCTAGGAGGACGCCTTCCCCAGCGGAATAGAATCTATGCCTTCAAGCATAGATTGCATTACTCACAAGTGAAACAGTTCGTCTTTAAATACCTCTCTCATGAAGACTTGGAACAGTACTTAGCTTCTGAACTTGTACAGATACCTCATGGTTCTCATTCATTCTGGCTCACTTCCCCTTAAGGCAAAATGCCATTTGAAAAACGGTTTATTTTTTTATTGTGGTGGTTTAAATGCTTGTACATACAGCAACATACAGCACCCGAACGAAATGCTCTGAAGAACCCAAACAACCCCAGGAATAATCTGTTTGCCCCAAAGGTGATGGCAGAAAAACTCTAGCCATCATGGCATCCCTACCAATACATCTCTTTAGCAATCTGGCAGCGTGGCTTTCCGTAGGTTTAGAAATTTGGCAGTTTGGAAGGGACAAACCAAAGCGTTTCATCCAATGAACTCAAGAGACCAGGGCACCATTATTACAGCAGCAGTGCCTCAGACACAGGCATCATTATTACAGCAGCAGTGCCTCAAACCAAGGCATCATTATTACAGCAGCAGTGCATCAGACCAAGGCATCATTATTACAGCAGCAGTGCCTCAGACCAAGGCATCATTATTACAGCAGCAGTGCCTCAGACCAAGGCATCATTATTACAGCAGCAGTGCCTCAGACCAAGGCATCATTATTACAGCAGCAGTGCCTCAGACCAAGGCATCATTATTACAGCCGCAGTGCCTCACACTAAGGCATCATTATTACAGCCGCAGTGCCTCACACTAAGGCATCATTATTACAGCCGCAGTGCCTCAGACTAAGGCATCTTTATTACAGCAGCAGTGCCTCAGACCAAGGCATCATTATTACAGCAGCAGTGCCTGAAGACGACAGTGGGTCTGTGGCAAGTGAAGCAGGTGCGCTTGGAAAAAGACCTTCTTGACCACCGAGTCTACCCCATCCTTCTTCTAAAAGTTAGAATGTAACCCATATTTCTGGCATTAAGGAAGTTTATTGTTAAACGTATTGTAGCCCTTCATTTTATAAGAGGGAATTTACCTTTAGTCTTTCACTGGCAGGTCCCAGCAAGACCAGGTACGACCCTGCTGCTCTCTCTGAAGAGAGAGAATCCAGTGATGTTCATGTGTGTTCTTTGCTAGCATGTACAGAGGCTTAAAATGTAAAAGCAGGGGCCAACAATACTACTACATAGAAATGCCAATGAGGCTTTACGATTGAAGCGCTAAACAATGCCTTTTTTCTTTGCATGCAAAAGAGAGGTAGATTTCACATGCTTTTCTCCTGGAATGTGTGTATTTGATGTGCACAGCATCCCCCACAAGGAGCTAGAAAATTATGTCACTTCCAAAAGTTAGTGTGGCTGAACTTGGACCCCTCATCCTTGTAAAATCCTGCTAAAAGACATAAAGATGCCTTGGCGAATCCAACGGTTCAACAGCATTGACACTGGATGAAATTATTAAGAACAGAAATGGAGGAAGGCAAATATCCCGATTGGCTCAGAAATCAAATAAGACATTAGGGAGTAATTAAGGATGTTTTTTTTCAGCACAAAATTATTCTTTGTCACCACCATGTCCGTCACGCATGCCAGCATCTTCCTAGGCGACTTCAACCTCCCAGGCAACAAGGCCACCAAACCGATGAAGGAAGCTCTCCTCTGTCTTCTCAACACCCTCAGCCCCACACAGCACACGAAAGACCCAAAACACGAGAAAGGTAACATCATCAACCTACTTATCACTGCATTGCCTTCCCTCAACATCCTGAATACCACCCCAGTCAAGCACTCCCAGCAGAAACCCATCAGACAAACCTTCAGGTCCTTCAAGAACTTCCCAGTGTAAGACCTGATGGAAGACCTCACCATCGTCCACCTTACATGGACCGAACAATACCAAACGAACTACGACTCTCTACTGGAGTCACTCAACACCACCTTTTCAGCTTGCATCACCGACACATGCCTCTGAAACAACGCACCCACAAACTAAAACCATCAGCACCCTAGTACACGCAAGAACTCAACCTCAGCAAGAGAGTCATCAGGAAACGAAAGAAAACCTGGTGCTGCTCTGGGACAGCATCCAACCTAGTGCTCCTCAAGGACCTTTGAGCAACCATCTGACAAGTCAACAACACAGCCAAGGCATCCTACTAAATGAACACCATAGCAGAAGCTGACAACAAAAACAAAGCCCTCTTCAAATTGGTCTAGCACTGCATCAACCCACTACCCAACAGTCATGCCACACTCCATCGAAAAATCCACCGGCATCAACACCTTCTTCATTGACAAAATCAGCAAGATTCGCCAGCACATAGACACCAACTCTGCATCCACAGACCCAGCTTGCGTCCTCCTCACGAAATCTCTGCACCCTGGTCAACATTCTAGACACTCTCGACAGAGGGCCTGGTAGAAACGCTGGCAGCCCTCAAACCCACATCGTATACAGACGACATACTCTCAGGATCCATCCTCAAGACCCTCCTGCAGAAGCTCTCCTTCCCTACCCGAAGATCATCAACAGCTCCCTAGCTGAAGGCACCCTCCCATCAACCCTAAAAAGAGGACAAATCCTCCCTCTTCTAAAGAAACCCACTCTGGAGCCTGACAACTTAGGTAACTATCGCCCCATCCCCCGGTAACATCATCGAGAAAGTGGTAGCCGCACAGCTGCAGCAACACATCAACACCAACAATCTGCTCCAAACCTACCAATCCGGGTACAGACCAAGATGCAGCACAGAGACAGCAACCAAACAGGTGGTCTAGGATTCTCTCAACATCCTTGAAGACAGCCACCCCTGCCTTCTGGTCCTACTCGACCTCTCATATGCTTTGGTGATTACGGGCACCCTACATCAGCATAAGGGGATCAGCAACCTTGTGCTATGCTGGTTCAAGTCCTACCTAGCCAACCACCAGCAGTTTGTTCAGATGGACTCCTCTACATCGCCAATGCTACCCGTCACATGTGGAGTCCTTCAGGTTTCCATCCTATCCCTGGTGATCTTCAATCTATACATGGAGCTGCTGGGAGCCCTTCTAGCCACACACAACATTCACATCCACCAATACGCCGATGACACAAAGCAATACCTCAAGACCGACGCCATCAAGGACATCCATAGGCTCAAACGCTGCCTCTCGCTGATCCAGTCTTGGATGTCCAGGTCCTACTTGAAGCTCAACCCCTCCAAAACCGAATTCCAACTCCTCACCAACAACACTGAACACCCAAACGTAGATACCTGGCTATCAACCATGAACTCTGAGAGATTCACACCTGAGCTCATCTCCTGTGCCAAGTCCCTCGGGTTTCACATCGAAAAGCACCTTTCCTTCACGGCACACAGAGCTATGAAAGGTCAGACAGCTTGGTATCGGCTCTCCCTCCTGAAAAAAGTCAAGCCCTTCCTCCCTCCAGATAGCATTCGATCCACCGTTCAAGCACTGGTCCTATCCCAACTGGATGGGGGCAAAGCACTCCTCGAAGTCCTCCCATCGTCCTCCATTGTGCCCATGAGAAGTGTCCTACACGCACCCACATGCCTTATTAAGGGTTACGCAAATACGATCACATCACCCCAGCCCTCATCGGCCTTCATTGGCTCCCACTGCACGCACAAATCACCTTCAAGTCTTGCTATATCATCTATAAGGCAGTTGCCCTGAAGCCACCCAGCTACCTTGCTGAGAAACTCAGCATCGCTGGCGGACAGTGCACCACCAGAAGCCAGGACACGTGCATAGTTGAAATCCGCTACTGCAAAAAGGAAAGGACCAGAAAACAAGCCATCTCTGCCTATGGCCCAAGACTAGGGAACTTCCTACCTGTCAGCATCAGACTCGCCCCCATGCTGCTACAATTAAGAAAAGAATTTAAGATCCAACTCTGCCTCAACACCTAGGCCATCACATTGCTTCTCACGCCACCTGACTCACTAGACGCGGCCCGCCTCTCAAATCCATGCCACCGGGTACTGCTGTACAACTCCTCTGTACCGCCTCTGTATCCCACCCCCCGCTGTATATCTTTTCTGTTGTTACCTCTGAAAAGCGCTCTGTTATGTATCTGTATTGTCATATACCTCTGTAAAGCTCTCTGTTGCTTCTCGAAGCCAGGTCTGTGCTCAATAAATACCATAATATTAATAATTATTAGTATTATTTAGAAAGATTATTTAAGGTTCCTTACCTAACAAAAGGCAGAAGATTTGTTAACAGAAACGTTGGAGTAACAGTAGCCATTAGGGCCATATTCATGATCACCACCTTCACAACACTGGTGCCCATGCGTTCAAAGGATTTAATACAACAACAAATACAGGACAACATTTAAGTGCAGCATATAAAGGGACCTTCTGACTGAAATATACAAGTAGAGGAGCCCATCTAAGTGTTCACAATAGCTTCAATTTAAAGCAAAATCATTCTCTGTCAACTTCTCAACATACACAAAAATCTTCTAGAGCCCTGCATACATTTTTCTAAATGTCAGAACTACTTCAAGACGGGAGATGCGGTTAAGATCACTCTCAAGGACACAGTGGCAAAAAGCAAGGCACCTTCACCCACATTGGATACAAGTCAACAGCTTCCAGTCTGCTTAGAGAATCTGAACTTTCCATTGGATAAGACCTGGATGCACATACCCTAGCACCCTGGATGCCATGTAACAATTTTCAGCAAAACAGAGGGAAGCCAAATGTGACCTCCTATTGTTTCTGATAGAAGAGACCTCTATTTTGGGAAGCAAAACTGGAGGGTCCTTAAGTACCAAATAAAAGATCTAAAAACGAGTATGGTTTGTTTAATTGGGTTTCAGAAGAACTATCAATATATTTTGGCTATTGTGCATTGTGGGCCTTTATCTTGGTATATACTCAATTAAAATCCTAAAGGGAGGGACCAGCATGGTCCTTTAAGGAGGATTCTGCTCACCATCAACAATGAGCTCCTCTCCACTGAGGATGCCAAGGGCCGCACTTTAAATTGCTCTCTGGGACGTGCAGATCTACACGCGAGGGACCCAAGGGGCAAATCAGTGAAGCCTTGAGTCATGTGGAATAGACATATGCCTGCTCATTCGCACACCAGAGTCCTCTGACGCCAAGGAGGCAATTGCCACTCAGATGAATGTTCGCAGAGTTCGCGATCACACAGGCCATGGATTGGTCTGTCAATGCTTGTTCACATAATTACATGGGGATGTCTTGTCTTCATACTCCTTTGACTTAGAAGATTGATTTGTGGGGTGAGGCGCAGCACCGACAGCAACATTCCAACCCATATTGCAGGCGATGGGGGGGGGGGTTTGAAGGCATATTATACAGACTATTTAAACAAGAGTCAATATATTTGCAACAAAGTAAAGCCAGCCATCTCTATTTAATTTCACAGCACCTACGTTCCCAATGTCCATTTGTGGCTGAATTTGAAAGATAAGCAGAACAAATGTGGGGAGAGCTTTACCTTCCAGAATTTCAGCCGCAGAGAGTCAGCGGGAAGGCAGGTGTAAAATAACACTGGTATGCCCGTCTTTGGTCTGGTCCAAATACATTGATTCTGCTTCAAATCCGATGTATAATTTGCCTTTAAACCACCTCCATTGTTTTTGCTGCAATACAGGTTGAAGACGTTCTGCTGGGGATGCAGCTCACAAAGCATACATGTGCGTCAGTTCAACCTTTATGACATAGTGTATAATTCCCAGTATTTGCATTGCAGGTTTGTATGTTAAACTAGTAGGGGAAATGGATTGCACCCCATGTAAGTCTGTAATTACCTAAACACTGCCCAAAGTCCATGAGCAACCACTTGATTGAAAGGGGCCCTCTTGAAATTGCAACTTGTAAATTGAAAGCCTGAACACTGCACCGAGCAGGTAGAAAGCCTTCTTCACACATTGCTTACCTTTTGTGACTTAACATGCTGAGCGTTACACGAGGTGGCAGCTTGTGAACATATATCATCTTAAATTGTGTGCTGCAATCCGAAAAGGGCGCATTGCACCTCGGGATTTAAATTCCAGCCACTTACACCGTCCCTGTCCAGCTGATCTTCCGGCTCCCAGTCAGGGAGACAGGGAAAAGGGGGTCTAAAATGAACTCGAGACGTCCGTCTTCGCTCTATTGCACATTTATGGGGCCTGATTTACAACGCGTTTTTCAGTGGGTTCAGGCCCAATCTTGCTTTTAAATTTTAAATATTCGGGATAATGTGCGTTCTGACCATCCCCATTTTTTCTGCAAAACGGGTTGGTTCATGCAACATTTATAATATCTTGCTCAATACAAAGCAAATGCATTGCAGATTTTTGGGTTAAGCAAGAAATAAGCGATAAATAACTAAATATCCACGAATATCACACCCTGAGCCCTCGGATTTGCATATCAAGAGCTCTGCCAAGAGTGGATCGAAAGTCACGCATATGGCCAGAACTCATGGGGCTTGAGAAATCCTAATGTCTTGGTGTGGCGGGGAAAAGAGAACGCCAACCACAAGGAACACTCGTCCCGACCCCGACAAACCTACTGTGGTACGGACACAAGTAAAGATGGGGAACCCACCTCCTTCAAAGAGAAGGATAGATGTACATGGTGGCCCACACATGGAGGTCCACTAATGCAACGACTAAAACACACCAGGCCAAACGGCATTTGGGGAATATCTTTTTAAAAAGCCAACCAGTGGTGGAGAGAAGGCCTCCCAAGACCCTAGGAATGACCTCATCCGAGTTGAGCTGCAGATATTTGGGAATGGCCACTGGGATGAATACAGTGCGACCTTCTGGAGTGAGCATGACGTGCCCTGAGCAGAGAAAGCTCAAACACCCCAATCACTCAGGCGAGGGAAGGTGTGTGCAATCCCTTTTCCAACAGGTTGCTTGCACCGCTGCTCAGAAACTCGGTAAAGACTTGTGGCACAACCTTAGTCTTAAAAGGACAGTGCATCTAACCAATAAAAGCTTTTTGCAACCGGTTTGCTGTTTCCACGTGAAGTTAAGAGCATGCACTTATTCTATCACCATTTAAAGTGCAACCCAACCTGCACGGATGCCAAGGTATGCCCCAGGGTCACAAACTAAATCATGAAACGTGTTTGTTGAATTGGAGCACTGGCGTGTGGGGCTTTGGCTTAAGGTGCGATTACAGGAACCAGGACCTCGTGTGGAGAGAGGGGTGAGCAAGGAACCTGGACGGCAGTGCACGCACATTGCAGTTTCCCACCTTACCGTTATACAAGCTTTGCATTTGCAAAGTCTCTGGAGTGCCTTGTGCACACTTTTTAATTTGCCACAATGGCCCGCTAACGGTGGACTGCACTGCACGGTTGCAATGTTACATGCCTGGGTGTGTATGCATTTTGGGAAATGTCAACTCTGCCTGCTCTAGTTGGCCCTCTCATAGCCTTCCATCTGTGCGGTTTGTGGCAGTGCCCTTCTAGTCCTGAAATGCTGGCCCAGCTTGAACTCTTCATTAAAACACACTACCATCCATGAACATTTAGAAGGCAGGAAAACGAGTAATTTTCTTAGATGAAATAGGATAATCAATCGAAAAGAGAGATCTGACAGCTATGCACGTATGCAAACGGTCTGGGAGACCCTCTACCGAGAACGAACACGGCCAAAAAACTTTCTCTATGGGGAGGTGCCCACAGGGAGGGCCTGCAACCACATTTGAGCTCACCCCACGTTTCACAGAGGAGAAATATTAATTTGCATTGCAGTTTGGTCCCACCCACCTCCGCCGATTGCCACTTTCTACTTCCATGCAAGGCAATGTCCCATTTTGAATACTTATGCGGTGAGGCTAAATTTGAAGGGGTAGCGCTGCAGGCTGGACAGTGTTGCCAAGCCTTTGTGTGCCCTCATGCAAATATCATCCATTCACACACTCCAGCAGGACAAATATGTAGGCACAATCATCGAGTATAACGCTCAAGATGTTGATTGTCTTTGAAATATGTAGTGTTATTTTCGCGATAATATCCATTTAGCTAAGTACCGGTCAGCGTGCCTCAAATTTTCAATATTGGTGCAAGGCCATGGGGGTCACGCCTTGTTATGGTCCAAAAGGTAATAGGAGATTAAATCATAGTTAGAATTAATTTTCCAGGGTTTGTGGCATTTATTTATTCAACATTTCTGTCTGTAGTTATCCATATTTCTGTTTTTGGAATTTGATCTACATTTGGAAAATAAGTTGCAACAGCGCTTTTCTGCATTTATTCAAATGCAAAATGTAGCACTTTGATGCATGTAATGGGCAGTCCGTGCTGCGGAGTTCTTGCGCATCACGCCAAGAGGCGTTCTGGATGAAAAACAAACAGCTGATCCTTCTGCTGGCGTGAAAAACATCTCTGCAGCCCTTCAAACAGGTTTAAAGGGAACTAAACCACTTTTTATTTACCCAACTTTGTGTTAGCTCGCACAGCCATTTGCCAGGCAAGCAGACTGACAACCCGAAGAGCTAAAGCAAGTCATACGTTTTCTATTTTATACAAATTAATACAGAAAATAACACATTTCCGTCTGTGTTTATGTATAAGAATATCAGTAAAATCGAAAAACTGGGAGCCCTAATTATGCATCTTTTTTCGTGTTTGGGCTGCTACAATATTTCCCTTTTGGTCGCATTATAAACACCTGATTCGATGAACGAATGGGGCGTAATTAGCGATCTCGGATTGATAAAAAAAACTGCCACCATTTGGACGACTGACCTGTAAAAAAAATGATCTGTGTGGCTTGGTCAATATTCCCCTGGCACTGTGATGTGTCATTCTAGCCAAGGCGTGACATTTACCCTAGGAATATTACTGGAGTAATACTGAATAAGAACACTACAAAACAAATAAGAGCCCCAAAACATAATCTTTTAACCTACAAGAATGTATTAACCAATATCGATTTCCAGAATATGTTGAAAAAATGGATGGAGTTAACCCTAGGCAGAGTACACTCATTGCTCTATCAAGTCAAGCACCCTTTTTTCTTGGAAACTAAACTCATTCACACTGAATGCTTCACAACATAGTCACTCGTAATGTTAAGAGAACATTTTCCCTTGCAGAATAGAATGCCTGCCTCCAGGATACAATGCATTACTCACAAGTGAACAAGTTCATCTTTAAATACTGCCGTCATTGAATTATTTCTGAAACTGCACTTAGCTTTTGACTCATTACAGAAGTAACTTTACAAAATGGCTCCCATTCATTCTGGCTCATTTCAGGGAAAAGGAAAAAAGAGAAGCAAGTAATTAAGCAATGATACCCGATCCCGTGGGCTGGATCGGGTGGTAACAGCACGGGGCCCAAGCTAAAGGTCTGCGCACAGCATGGGCCTTAACTATGGGCCCTGGTGCCGTTATCACCAGATCCAGCCTGCAGATAGGTATCATTGCTATTAGCACCCCTGTTTTGCAATCCACAAACAGTGCTGACAGCAATGTATTTTGTATGAATGGATGGGACGCCTCGTGGTGTCTCGTTCATTCATACAAAATACTTAAGCAAGATGGCCACCACAGAGCTGGAAGACGGGGCTCCAAGCGGAGCCTCCTTCCATTTTAATAGCAGCCAGGGAGGCTGGAGCGGCAGCGGAGGTGAAGCCACTGGCAAAAACAATAAGGTGAGTGGGGTATAGGGGTGGGGAGGGGCGGTAACGGTGACCGAGAGAAGTAGAGATTGTGGGGAAGATGGCAGGGCAGAGGAGAAGCCATCAGGTTGCTTGGAACACGGGCTTGTAGTGGTAGATTTAGCCTGTGATCCAAGTAACCTGATTGGCTGGCTCCCCCATCCCGGCTGCTAATTTGAAATGATGTCATTTTTGGTTTAGGCATATTTGGTGGCGCTAGCACCACCTAATGCCAAAACATTTGTACTGTAAAAGAGAAAGGGGAGTTTGGGAGCAGTCTCGCGTTGGCATGGCAACTGGCCGACGCTTAAGGATGAAATGGCTGAAGCACTAGCTGGGTCTTCACTTTTTTCCAGGAGGGCTGTGGTTCCTTCATTTTATACTGTGCTTTAATGAGTTCCTATCTGTTCTATTGTAATTGTACATCTGTGTACCCGGGGCCAGCGATGGCTCTCGACACCCCTACTCGCTATTAGGGACAAAAACCCAAGTGCACTACCCTAGCACTGAGGATCACTCAAAGATTGCCTCCATGCCACAAATGTGCAACTATCCCTTTAGGAAAACCTCTCCCGAGCACAGCCTGCAGTGTCACATTGCGAGTAGGCCCAGTGAATGTGTGTCGTAAAATGGTGCTTATTGGTACATTTGCTGAAAGCTCACCAGATTCGAACTTTGGGAGCCTAAGGAACGTTTTAAGTATGAATATGTATGCAGTCAGCTGCACAAGAGACTAGCCCCTTATATTCTGATATATGTATGAACATGGAAAGAGCGAGGGTGGTGCAGCGCAGTGGGAGGGGTTTCATTCTTGATAAAGAGAAATACAGGCACCTATGTATAGGCAACTATATCCAGTAGATCCACTGTGCCCGTCTTGCCATGTGTGCAATGTTTTGCCCTTCCACTGCCAGCTATCTCACAGCTTTCTGAGCCCAGAGCCCCATCCCTTTAGCTGCAAGAGCCAGGCAGATGTCGTCGCTCTCACCAGCAGCAGCAGGACAACACTCCCAGCCATTGAGCTAAGTGAACGCAGACCAGTGTCAAGCGACATCACAAAACTATAATAAACATTCGGGAAATATGAGGTGCAAGTCATGTTTTATACAAGACGAGATGTACTTTATTTCTGGTCGAGCTACTGCCATTGATGGCAGTACGGTGTGGATATTGCTGGGCCACCTTCCCAGTGTTATGAAAAGTATTTATTGACTTGAATACACACAGCCGGTTTATAAAATAGCAACGTATCTACTTTGTTATGCTTATTCCCTTGCAACTCTTAGTTTTGTCATGCCATGTGCATTCTGCAAACAGAAATAGAAATCTTTAGCACATGGGTCTGCAACCTGATATATTAGACTACAACTCCCATCAGCCTTAGCCAGTATAGTTAACAGTCAGAACTCAGGATGGTTGTAGTCCAAAACATCTGGAGAGACACAGGTTGCTCTACCACCAAACTACCGCAACTCTCTTTATCCCCACCTAGGCTGCCCCCACTCTATCACCACTCGAAAAGCATTGTGGTGATGAAGCCTGTTATTACACGCCTCTCCCCCTCGCGTGAGCTCAGGCCCCGCTGATCGTCGGCAGAGCACGACGATCTCCCTGTACTTCAAATGGTCACTGCCTGTGCAGAAGGCAAGATATTGCGGATTTGAAAGGACACGGACTAGCCCTATAAAAAATAAAAACATCGAGAAGAAACATACACATGGCCGTACTTGAAATGGAAGGGTGTATGTCCCTTATGTATGTTATGCTTCCGTTCCAAATATCTTTCCAAAGGGCACAGTTGTTCTTACATAAAATGTAATGTTCTTACCTTCACGCTTATGAAAAGCAACAGGGAGTTCTCTGCCAGGCAGCAGGGTTCCGGAATGGATAGTTTCCACGGGCTCATCATCCGTTGCCACTATTCTATATTTTCGGACAAGCTGCAAAACAAGGTTTTTATATGAAAGAAATGCAAATAAAAACATTATGTATGCACATTTCCCACTTCAGCCACTGTTGACAACATTTGATGTGTGGTATGCATCACTCCATTGCACTCCACACTAGTACTATTAAAGTATAATATGTTTTCCTGCGGCTGAATGCATTGCCCGCCTCCTATCGTAAAACAATAAAGCACAATACCAAACTAACACCGAATAATACTGCAATCCTGTGGCGCTAAGTGCCACGTTATTGCGACATCTTTTAATTTATTTTATATGTATTCATATCGTGCGAACGACATGCAGGCATTAATAGCACATTTTGGCTTCAAATCATCAGACTGAGACGAGACATGTAGGGTTATTAAGAATTTTAATCTAAGCAGAATAGGAGGGTTTTAACTACTTCTTGCAGCGTGTTAAACCGGGGACGATTTTCAAACATTCAGACGATAGTTCCATAACTTTTCTCCCTCCACGGATTAGCTCGTAGCTACTGGTGATGAGAGTTTGAATTTTGGTACTTATATGAAAAACATATTATTATTTGTTTTTTACTTATTTATTTTATATACATGAGGCACAATGCTCTTTTGATCACAAAAGAACATACAATAGATAAGAAACTAGATCTGACGAGAAGCAGTGAGCTTCTTACAATGGGGTGAGTTTGAGGGACATTCGGACCAGGTTGGGGGGTGAGTAAATGGAATAGTCACCGGGGACAATACATAAGTGAACATACATAGATTAAGGACAAACAGCATTGGACATTTTTAAGTGCAGGTAGGCGATACGGCCAACTATGCTCGGGACGGGACCATGATGGAAGTGCCATAATGGAGGCAGAGGAAGTGAGAGGCAGGATAGAGGTGAAGGAAAAATGTTAGCTAGCAGGCAGACGAGCGGTAGGTTAAGTGAGTAACTCAGTGGCGAGAAGGTAGACTTTTAGTTTGGTTTTGAACAAATCTGTGTGGACTGTTTCTCAGATGTACAGGGGAAAGAAAATTCCATGCAATTAGAGCAAGAAGAGAGAAAGAGCGAAGCGAGAGGAAGCACACGGAGGGCGAGGAGCCACAAGGGTAGTCGAGGAGGCAGATTACAAGAAGGCTTGTAGAGTTGGATAGAGGATACATACAGTGGTGCCTTAATGTGGATAGATTTGTGAACCAGGAGAAGAAATTAAAATCTGGCCCTGTTTTGCATCATCAGCCATCCAGCCTGGTGATGGTATGAGGAAGTATGTGTAAAGTGAGGGAGTTCAAAGAGAGTCCTGGTAGTGAAGTTAATGATCTTGTTGAGAGGACGGAAAGCATAGTTGTGGACACCAAAGAGGATGCTGGCATAGTAGTCAAGTTCAGAAAAGACAAGAGTGGTTAAGAGATGCTTGGCGGTGTTGAAGGAAAGGAGGTGCCTGATTTGCCTAATATTTAGAAGGTTGAGGCGAGCTGCTGTTCCAGTTTTGGAGATGAAAGTAAAGAAGGTGTGAGAAGGGTCACAGATGACGGCGAGGTTTCTAGAAGAGTAGGGGAGAGTGTCAGGTGGGAACTGCAGAGGAAGAGGTGAGAGAAAGCTTTTGGCAAGGCAGAAGAGTACCTCTGTTTTGGTAGAGTTTTATATCAGAGTGCAAAGCCATCAATATTTAATGGCAGAGAGACAGTTGAACATTTTGATAGATATCAGAGGAGAGTTCAGGAAAAGAGAAGATTTGGGTGCTGTCCGTGAAGAGTTGGTACACGAACCCAAAGGAGGAGATTAGATGACTGCAATTAGATCACTGCAAGGTTCCAACAGGTTATTAGGTCTGGCTCGCTTAGGGAGCCCTGGATGAGGCGATGCACTATAGTAACCACTTTAAATTGACTCGCTCTTGAATAGGAAGGCAATGACGGTGACAGAAAATAGGCGTGATGCGAGTGCCAAAAGATGGCAGAGTGACATTTGTACTCACATGGCACAAGTATAGAACGTTTCCAAAATTCAATGTACCCAAACAAATACTCCAGCAATAATGCTGAGGTGCTTTTCTCTGAGGAACAGGTGTATGTGTTTAAACATATGAATGTAGTAGCTGGTGCTGCTAATTAAAGCATTCACTCAGTAGAGATTTAAAGATGATAATCAAAGATCATGCCCTGAGGTTTGTACGTGAAAGAAAATGGGGCATGTATCTTTACACCTTCTCTTAGGTAGCATACGTTTGTCTTTCAGTGGTGAAAGAGAAGAGTAAAGTGTGGGAAAAGGGCAGTTTGGTGACAATTTAAGCTTTATAAGAGGCAGATTACTTGCACCATTGGCTTTACAGAATATTTCTTTAGAGCACAAGTGCACACATATGACATTCAACCCTTGAACTCCTGATCTAATGCCAGCCTGTCCTTGCAGAGGAGAAAACTACTGGGACCCTTATAAAGGATGTGAGGGGTCAACAATGAGAGGCACACACAAAGTTGAAGTATTCTCAATATTTGCCATGTTTTATTAAAATAAAAAGGGTTTGGAAAAAGGTTTGCCTTGCCCGAAAACAAAACCAAAATAAAATTGACTTTGGGCTGCAGTAATGAAGGGTACCGGTCCGGGACCGGCACCGTTCATTACGGGATGCCTGATTACGAGGTCCCCTAGCGGGACCCGGAACAGACGTCTGGTAAAACCAGACGTCCTTTCCGGGTCCCGCGAGGGGACTAAGGAGCTAATAAAGGGCCTGTTATTAACGGGGCTGTTATTAGCTCCATCCCCATTCCCATTTAGCCCTATGGGGGCTCAAATGGGAATGGGGAATGGTTTTGTGCATGAGGAATTACCGGGTTCTCCAAGGTCGGAATGACCCAGTAATTCCTCCCTCACAGAACCCGCTACTGGAACCCGGTATGGAGGCAGCCATGCCCTTATTTAGGGCATGGCTGCCTCCATACTCGTAATGAGGCCCTTTGTGTCCAAATGCATTTATCCCTCACACTAACATAGAAAAGAAAAAAAGTATAATACAGTTTCTGTCATGACTTCAATCAAGTTAGGCAAAACATTGTTTTCTAGGTTTGGTTTACCTGCCCCCGAACTCTTTCAGGAAAGGAAATTTGAAAATATTCTGTTTCACCAAAGTTCTTAAAGATGATGAAAATGTCTTTCCCCTGGCTATTTTCCTTAAGGTGCCAAAGGAAAATGTTCCTTTTGCAATAAGGATTGAATTATATTAAAAAACAGTCTTTTGTAGTAATCAGGGTGGTCAAAGCAAACATTTTCATTTTCACCAAGGACTTGCTATAACAAAGCTCTTTCCCAACAAACTTAGGATTTCCTGTTTTATTCCCTTGCCAGAAACTCCTTCAGCTGAAATGTTCAATTTCAACCAAGACTCAATAGAACAAAACGTCTTGTCCTCCCTTTGGTTCACATAGATCCCCTGGTCTACTCTCCTGCCAGGTATCTTTTCCCAAAGAAGGTTCAACAATAAAGTTTGGATATCCTGGTTTACTCGCCTGCCTGAAATATCCTCCTTTTTATTCCTACAGATCTCTGGTGTACTCTTCTGCCAGGTATCTTTTCTCAAAAAGTTCCCAGTACCCAGTATCTGATACTTTAACAGGTCTCTTCACAACATTCAGATTTCTTTTAAAGATTCTCACAATTGTATTTTTACAGAGACACAACCTTGTTGACATCAGTAATCACTTGTATCACAATATAAGGATTTGCATAAGCTCCCTCTGTCAACCTCTTTAGCAGTGTCACTTGACTCTTGGCAATGTATGTTATCTGTAAGCATTCTGTACCTTCTGTAACCAGCAAGTATTTCTGTAACAGCGCCACGATGTCCAAGGGCTGCTGTGCGCTTTATAAATGCTAATAAATAAATACAAATAAATAAATAAATAAATGTTTGTTCGAGCTTTCCCCCAACTGACATCTCATGTCAGCAGAATTGCAACATGCCTGCCCTCTTATTCTCTCTTTAACTCTATTTTGTCGGTATTCAAAACTTCTACTTTCTTGTCCACGCACCTGTCGGAACGCCCCGGGGTCACCACTAGCAACTGGCATAGTCACCAGTTTCTCTGGGCGTCTCCGACTCATGGCTTGCAGAAATGGCAGAGTTCTATTATGGGTACGACATCCGTAACTTGGCCAACTGACTTCCAGGTTCTCTGCTAATTTTTGCGATACGTTGCCGATACGGGTACTGCTTTCCATCGAGGCAGCACTGTTGACAACCCTGTCTGTATTTGCCGACGCCTCTGCAGTCCTTCTCTGGAGCCCTATACCCACCATTGGATCGTATGCCACTCTGGTACTTTGGGGTGATTGAAGGCAATCAGAGAGCTCCTCCCATCTGCAGTCTGGTGCACTGCTGCCCATCTGCCTCTCTCTGCAGCTCTGCTTTATGCTGTGCTCACTCTGCAGCCTGGCATTCCTGTTGCTTAAAGGGACACCACTAGACTGCACTTTACTATTGGCCATATTGTTCATCCTCATTAATTCTTCACTCCTCTTCTTCGTCCCAGTACTTAGAGTCTTCTGGGAATTGGATTTCCCTAGCATTTTAAGTTATGTTGTTGCACATTTGTATCTATATAACAGGCATCATTATCAGTAGATGTTAAAGAATTTTTAGGGGGGTTGTATATGAGTGAAGAATACAGACAATTCTGCTTAAAAGGTAAAACAGAAGTGGATTCCAAGACTTCATAGATAAAGGGTTCTGGATAATGGCAGCAGGCCATCAGAAACTTTGGAATTCAAGTTTCCTTTTTACTGGTATGAGAAGAGTACTGTATTTCCCTTGTCGAAGTCACCACCTTCCCCTGACAGCCATCTCCTCCCTTGTGATCCACCCTCAGAATACCACCCCCAGGTTCAGGATCAGGTAGCGGCTACCCTCTGACCCCCAGCCTTCAAATCTCTGAAGAGGCAGTCCATACTCACAGGAGCTCTTGCAATGCAGCCCTTTGCAGGGGCAAGGAGATCAGCCGAGATAGGTGTGACAAATCAGAGGATGTCCTCCCTTCTCGCCTAGGGGGGGAGACCTTTCATATGGGGCCAGTGCTGTGCAGCTACAGTACAATAGTACCCCTGGGGGTGGTGCACCGAGGGAGGATGATATGGGGAAGGACACCCCCTATGGGAATGGGGATGACCAGAAAACTCTGTATTATCCCACTTTACCATATTCAACCCCCTCTCCAACTCTAAATCATAATAATAATAATAATAAGAACAATTTCGCATTTATATAGCGCTACAAACCCTCAGGTATCTGAGCTCTGCTTATTATTACCCACGGTGTATGATGATCATTTATCGACCTTGGAAGGATGAAAGGCTGAGTTTGGCCCTTCCGGGATTCAAACCTGCGACAACAGGCTCTGCACAGATATCAAAGTGAGCGCTCTACTCGCTCTGCTATTGTACCGGCTCATTCTACCCCCACCCTGGATAGAGCCGATATATTTTGTTGTCAGGTCAGGTAATCTAACCAACATGACAACACTAAAAACCCAGAAAGTACAAAATATTGCATGTAGATTTAAGGCTGGTACTGTGAGGGAGAATATGGCCGTAAGTTTAAAGATCACTGGTAAGAAGCAGAATGAGCGGTCTAGTTTCCAAAGGCCAGTGATTGGCCCAAAGCAATACCTCAATCCCATGTGGGAGTTCGAAGGCAGTTCAAGATCAAGCTCAGACCAAAGCGGAGAAGAGACGCGAGAGGGAGAGAGCTGTCCCCCGAAGAGAATTATCGGGAGCAGTGCAGGGAAGCAGCTGGCCCGGGCCGTTGAAAAGAGATAACGCAAGTGTGGTCCATCAAGAGACGACTACTCAGGTTGTTGCCAGGGGAATTCGCAAGAAGGAAGGCGCAGCCAGAGAAAGGCATCAGACTGCAGAGGCGCTGCAGACCCTGCTAGATGCCCAAAGGCTAGCGGAACCACCTAAAGAGACACAGCTGCCCGGGAACCTCCAAGAGGGTCTGGGCCCCTAAAGCAAATGAGACAGTTGTATACTTGGCATATGGGAAACCAAGGTTGAAAGAGAAGAGAGCCTGTGACCCTGTGAGAGGAAAAAAGACAGCCCATAGGAGAACCCTTGCTTGGCAGGAGAGTTAACCAAGCTGTATAAAGAAGTGTTAGTCTGGGACCCACACCCACACAAGAGAGTCAAGAACCCTAGGACTGATAAAAGTAATCCGATGATTGCTATCAGAGCATGCCAAGCTGGTAGGATCCAAGAACTGTGAAGCTAAGAAACAGTTCCTCATGAATTATCCAGTGATTTAAGTTCAGAAGAAGTCTAGGGGAAAGGAGCACCATCCTATCTTTGGAGTCTTGTATTTTGGAACATCTTTTGGCATCACTTTTATTACCAGAGAAACTGGAAACTTTTCTGTTGGTTTGAAACACAACAAACACTTTTTACGTTGGGAATCCTTGCACAGTTATCTTTGATTATTAGTGCTAGGGACAGGAGTATGTTTTGGGAAATTACAGAGACAGACTTTTTAGTTTCAGACTTCCTGACTATTACACTAGTTTCTTTGAGCCAGGGAAACCCTTCTTAGTTTTAGGGATAGAGAGGCATTTTTCCAACCCACTTTTTATTAATAAAATTCTATATCCAAAAATATGCCACCATAGTGTCCGAGCCATACTTCTGCATCCTTACAGTAGGATGACTGTCTTTTCTATTTAGATAATAGCGACAATGGTGTTTATTTTGTATTTATTTATTGAGCATTTCTTAGGTGCCTATACAACAAAATGGTGTTTCCAGGTACCACAAGACAAGTGGGGAGGGAACAAGTAATATTGGCAAAAAAACAGTAAGTATACAATCATGCTCCTATTAGCCCTTGTGACAATTCGGACGCGCAAGTGCAGTGATGAGTAGTGCAGGAGATAGGGGAGTGAAGGGAGGCGGGAGGGAGAAGGTATGGGCAAGTGATGGTCAGAGCCCAGGAGGAAAGTGCGAGGGGTCCCAGGGGGAGGCCGCTGGCTAAGTGCAAGGGCAGGGAAATCCCAAGGGTTGGGTGCACAACCGCAACATTATCAAGGTAACCTCTCTGACAGCAGGAACATTTTCATAAAATGTGGAAGCAAACAGTTAAAGTTCCAGGAAAACCTTTGCGCTTCACTGGTGCACTTGAACCAGTTTTTATTATCATTGACGTTTTACGTTTTTTTCTTTTCACAAACTTTGTGTGGTCAGATGTTCTAAAGCCTGTGACTTGCAGAAGGCTAGCGACAGAAAGTCCACTGATCAGTTATGCATCTCCTTCTGTAACCTTTCCTCTCATTAATTCTACTTTAGTCAGGTGGGTTAGGTGGCTTATTTCCCAGGCAGGTGCAAAAATATCCATGTTGAAGCCAAAATGATTTGTGAGGTCCTAACATACACAGCTTTTTAGTCTGAAGTCTGTCTGTACAACATTCTGAGGCCAGACGATTGGTCCAATGAGCAGGAGTTCCGCAGATTGCACTGTAAGTCCTTTGTGCAACCTCCACTGGCAGTCCTGATTCAGCTTTGAACATGCATAATAGGAATACTACAAGCTGTACCATATAATGTCGATTTTTCCAAGAAAATGTCAACGCAGAGTCTATATTCCATTAATGACATGAATGTATCCCACCAACAGTTTCCCATCCTCATGTTATCTACATTTCAACAGCAGAGTCTTTCAACTCTTCTCAGCTGGCTTTCTGAGAACTGTAGAGTGGTTTTTCGGTGTACAAATTGGATGTGGATGGTTTTGGTTTTCCTGGCATCCCTTCCAAGATTACCATCCGAATGGTGCATGGTTGCACAGAGAGTATATTCCAGTTGGGCCTAGGTGAAGGACTATCTGGGACCTGATTGGAAATACTAGTAGTAGTCTTTCTTTTCACTCTTTATTAGACTCCCGACTCTCCTTTGCAATTTGCCGGGAATAATCAATATGCACAAAGAAATTGTGTGTTATTCAAAAGACAATATTGTAGGCGATTTTCAAAGGTTTACATTTAAAATATGTGTGCACACATTGTGATGATAGGGTGAAATTTACACACGCAAAAAGCAGGGAGTGAACCTCCATTTTCAACTAATCTGCATAGGTAAATAGAGTGTGCCTGGAGCAAAGACCCTGGACAATGTTGGCATGCATATCCAGCTCTCGTCCCACTCCAAACGATTCAGGTTGAGGAAAATATATTAACAACGCGAAGAAATGAAGATTCACAAATGTAAGGGGCAGAGGGGTGTGCAATATGCGAAGTAGAGGTAGTGTGTGGTGCAAAGGCATTGGGGATCATGCATTTCAAGAAGGCCCAGATGTTGGGTGTGTGTCTGTGTTTGTTAATATAATATAGTTATGAAGCGACAAGAATGACCAATGTAACAGGCAACCCCCAGTCCCAAGACAGCAAACACTGAAGCACTGCTTGAGATTTAGTTTGGCACAGGCTGCGGTAAAAGCAGCAGCGCATCATGGCACCTAATCCTGAAGCGCTTTCTCATCCCCTTTCCCAGCCAAAGCATTAAATAAGGAGGCCTGCTAGATAAAACCCTTAGTTGCATCATGTTGCAGGCCTGCGAAATCAGAAAGGAATGTGATTGGCTGAACAACAAGTAGGGCTGCGCTCATCCCGATGGACAAACCCATGGGAGTCGGGGCAGAGGTCCTGAGCTGCCAAAACAACCCTTCCCAGATATAGGGCACCAGCACCCCCAGGAGAATGGTCATCCTATTTGAACTGCCAGAAGCCCACAAACGGAACTCCTAAATCCCTCACAACCTGGGTGATTAGTGTGGTCCTGGAGAGGCCCAGGTGAAGCTCCGAGGAGGGGAAGCTGTAAGGGGGAGCCCAGTGCTCTGTGCTGTCTTGTGATTTGTACTATGAGGTGCACGGGGCAATGCCAACAAATCCCGTCTTGCGACAGGGAGGCATGATGGGGGCGCCTGCATGTCTGGGATCACGAAATGCACTTCTTCATTCTAAAAGGCTAATTTGACCTTGAAAGTACCCACTGAGCTCATGTCAATGTCCCGATGTACATTATGTGATTCGGCCCATGGGGAGATTAACATTCTCAAGGGGCTGCCAATCATGTAAATAGACCTTAAGGAAATGGGGAAAATGACTATGTGCTGGAGGGTGGGAACAGATTGGGTATGGGCAATCGGCTGAGGTACTATAGAGGGCTAGTGATGTGGACATAGGGGGTAACCAATGAGGGTGGGGAACAAATATTTTATACTGCTTTCGTCACTAGTGACGACATTGTGTCATAACACTGTCACTGAGTCGTTCCTGCTCACTGTTTCACTCTTTGCAGAGCCATGGTGGTGGAGCAGACTTGGTTGCAGGTCCGGCAGTGGCCTCCTTTGTTACTTCAGAGCATTTGGCTCCTTCAAAATGGCAGATGCCTCGTCCACAGCTGCTGTATGAGCTTGCTTCAGCCCTTGGGCAGCCTGCTTTTCACCTGATTGGCGGATAGCTGCTTAAAGGATCCAATCAGCGAAGAGCCAGCAGGCGACGCCGGCCCCCGATGGAGGACCTCGAGAAGGATTACACCCTGCCGGTGCCTGTCTGGGTGCTGTTGGTGCAAGGGTGCCAGCCCTTTTGCCCACTTTGTTCCGGGTTCTCCATCGCTTCATCTACCTGATGTTTCCTGCTCTGGTTGCTCACTGTTTCGCTCACTCTTCATACCGTAAGGTAAGAAGGCTTCTCCCTCACTTTCCCTTTATCCTCCTCTAATCCCCTCGCTCCTCCTGCCTTCTTTCCACCCTTACCCTTCGCCTTCTACATCCCTTCTTTTGCTGCCCCCTCCCTCTGCTCCATTCTTTTTCTCACTTTTTCACTTCACTTCCCCCTGTTCCGCTTCTTCCTTGTCTCTCATAATGGTTCGTGTTTGCCCCCTCCCTGTCACACCCTCCCCCTTCTCACCTCACCTCTGTCGGGTGCAGCTTAGTCCTCGTTAGGTCCTGCGCTCCCGTCTCCCCTTGACTCATGGCCCGGCCTCCTGTCCTGCCTTCCACGCTCCACTTGACCCTGCGTTAGAAGCTCTCCCCTGTTACCCTACCCTCTCGCATCTTGCTACGCCCTCTCCTTACCTCCTCATTAATTGCCCTTGCCTGGTTTCTGTCTGCGGTTACCCTTAGTATTGGAGACCCATGTCTCTCCATTGCCTGCACCCCTTAGCCTTTTTCTACCTCTTCTAACTATATTTCACACTCCGGTGTACCCTAGCAACCCTTGCTGACTGTCTCTCCTAGCTTGCTCCCTTCTCTACCCTCCTTCTGTACTGCCCCTCTGCCATATCCTCCTGTTGACATTTAGCTGTATGAGCTGTGCACGTATTGGACATGCATGCATCCGCTGGTCTTGACTAATTTGATGTCTATGCTGTGCACTCTAATTTGACCTACCTGCACTCACTGTACTTGATTCTTGCATGCTTTGCTGTGCATTGAATTTTAACCTACCTGCATCCACCGTTCTTGACTTTTCGCAGTCTGTGCTATTGCTTTTTACATACTCCAGTCCATTATGCTAATGTGTATGCTTTGTTTCCTTTGTTTGACTTGAAGTGATATCTGACGTAGCCTTTGGCATCTCGGTGTTAGGCTTTCCATTTTTGCTTTACTTACTTCACCTGCATACCTGATGTAGCCCCTCATTCCATGAGGCGTGTCTTTTCCAGGCTGCAAGCACTCATACCGGATTGTCATAATTGCATGTCTGGTTTTCCTAAATGCAGTTTACCGAACTGTCCCAGCATTTGGTTACTTGTTACCCTCTTCCCCTCCTTCACTTCCCTCCTCCTCCGCTCCCTCCTCCTCCGCTCCTCTTTTTTTCATGTTCAGCACTTGCTCGTTCCAAATCGCCTCATAGCCTAGTCAGAACATTTTAGGTCTCTTCCCTCTACTCCCTTCCTGCAATTCCCCACCTCCCTTGCACGTAGCATCTGATGGCGGCAGCTGAATGTATGAGGTTAAACCTAACCTTATGGCGACCACGCTAGGCATATCATGGCATTATTGGGGGCAACATATATTGGCTTTGACAATGCATGCTGTACTTGCCACGCCATTGAGATCTCTTGAATGCAGTATTCTGAGGAGTCCGGCCACGGAGAAACGTGCCTCAGATCGATCCATCATGGTTGGAGAGTGTACCCTTTGGCTGACAAATGAGTGTGAAGCGAACACAGCCTTCACGACATGACATGTTTCACCTTTGCTTTGATTAACTAGTTTAAACATAGATGTTTTCCAATGCAAATGTGCAAACATCATAAAGGTGTAAATTGAATGTTGAGTGCATGTCATTGTTGGAAGTGGGCCAAAATTTGACTGGATTTGGAATCTGGCAAAAACGTTCTCCATGGACTCTAAATCAGGTCAAATCAAAAGTTCATACTCCTCCTCAACTGCCTTAATTCACTGAACTTCCAGTAATCCGCTGCTCCCAGTGCTCTGACACATTCTAAGATCAAAAGCGCTTGGCTCTGGCTTGTCTTGCAAAGTTGTTTTTTTTAACTTAAGCACAATAAAGGGCGCTTTTTTTAACTTAAGCACAATGAAGTGAAATTAAAGTGAGATGGTGGCAAACCTTGCATAATTCGGAGAGGCTATTGTTTCATAAGAGGTGCAAAAGGTGGGCGATTACAAATTGTAGGCATGCAAAAAAAAAGCTGTGTGATACACAATGACAACAACCTGGTGCATTTTATTCCCTGTGTTCGTTTCAGTGGAGATTTATTTAGGCTCACATAACTTTGCTTGTTGTTAATTGTAGACCTTCATTTTTGATAGGGAAATGAATGCTAGACTCATACTTTGGGCGGATCATTGATTATGTGATTTGTTCACATTTCAAGACATCGCTGTGAAACCTAGTGCTATTCTAGTGTGGTGTTTTATTCCCAAGCCTCCTGCTTGTCGATGTGGACCCCTCCCTGTCCCCCTCACCCATGTAGAATCCCAAAGTGTTTTTACATTTCCATTAATTATATTCTTTTATGTGCCTTGTTAGTATTAGAGTGAAGTTTTACTCTATCGTAAAGAAAGTATTACATGACAGTTTGCTCTCTTGTGATTGGCCACGGGTCAAGGGAGATGGTGTGTCACTTCAGAGTAGTAAATTCATATTTACCCAACACAGCGTTAACTGCAGCTGGAGCTCCGCTAAACGCCGCCCGATACACATCCGTTTCCCAATGCCGAACGGCACATGCGCGAACGGGTTGATGGCGCTATTCTCCTGAAGCCAGCGCTCGGGTACAAACTGACTCCAGTCACTGAAGCACTCTTCATTGGACCCTAAGGCATGGTTGTTTATCGTCAGTACCGTCTGTGAAATTGAAACGCAATCAAGAACAGTTTATGAAAACTAAAAAAAACACTGCTATACACGGCGAGGTACAGACATGGTTAAACAGTGCTTAACAAACAGGACACAGCATGAAAGGAGCCGCTTTCATTTCTTAGGTGCCTTCCTTGGAATCAAGCGGGTTTCATTATGCAACTTCTTCCCCACATGACATTGTGCTCCTCAGTATCGCCTCCCTTCTCAAAATCCACAGAGTGTCTTTAGGGACTCCTCCCGCCCTGCTGCACTTGTTCCTCACTCTGTGGCCACTTGGTTACAATGACCAAATTAGTTCAACCAAATAGTTGACCATCTAATGATAGTATGAGAAACAACAGACCTCCTGCAACTGCACCTAGACCATTCAGGAGATTGCAGGTTAATGTTTGTCAGTAAATGTGTTTCGTTTGTAGGGTTAACATTAACCCCACAGACACTGGAAGCAAGAGGGATCAGCGGCACTTTTTAAGTTCAGAAATGTATTCCGTTGAGGGTGGGTGCTAATGACAAACCTCCTTACTGAAAGATACACCATTATTGCTCATGTTGGGCTATCTCAATGAACCTCACACCCTCCTTCCTGATTGCATCACCATCAATAATGGCATGAGCTCCAGGACAACACGGGACATAGGGGTGTAGCAAGGTTTACGGGTCATGTATGACCTCAGCCTCCTGGTGCACAATTCTATAAACACTTGTTTAAGAAAGCACTTATGGTCCGAACATGTTCAAATGTCAAGTGGTGCCTATTGCAGCAGTAAATACATTTTTGAGGCAATACTTTAGGGCTCCAAGCGACGAAGAAGCCAATAATGGCTCGCCAGCCTGAGCTTATAGAAGAAAGGCACGGATGACCATGGAGGGTGAGCCCAGGCAAGTCAGGTAGGGGGAGTGGGTGGCAAGGGGCTATGGGAAGGATGTGAAATTCCATGGGTCCAGAGGATGATAGTCTGGTCAAGTGGCTGAAAGTAAATAATGTTGAGCAGGAGAAGTACTGGCAGCTGGCATGGAACCAGGGCTCAAGCCGAGGGTACACGCAGCGGGGTGGAGTCCACCCACTTTATTCAGAGCGGGACTCGGTCCCCCCAGCTAAAATTAGAAACATTGAATGTCCTCCTTGAATTTCTGAATTGAAGCTGACCTCAGGGATCAAACCACAGTCGGGAAATTTGTAGGCCGCCACTCCACCACTAAACTATATAACTTGATGAAAAATAACAAACAACTAAAAGTGAAATTTCCTATTTCAGTACTGCAAAGTCCCAGGGAAAACCTTTGTATTGATTCTTGGAGTTTAAAACATGCACACCTTTTAAAGTTTTCAAAAACACTATTAGAAGAAAATATCCTCTCTTGGTTTTGTGTGTGTGTTGATTTCATGAAAGGCAAATGCCATTCGCCCTGTTCAATTTGGGTGGTTATACAAAGCCAATTTAATGAAATGGGCATATTTCACCTTGATATGCTAATTTCTGGCGATGTCACACCCCATTGCGTTTGTTGATGAGTCCCCCCGTTTCAATTTTTAGGACTTGACCACTGCATGGAACCCTTGCTTGAAACAGCTACTAAGAAACAGGTAACTCGTCAACTTATTGGCTGGGGAGTCTCTCAGAGGTGCTTATGGTCTACCTATGGTCTCTACTGCCTCAATATTGGCACTGTGGCCTATACCATGGCCCATACCATCTGGGTTTGTACATTCCTTCATCCATTTCAGAGTCGTACGTTCATCTTGAGAACCAGTGTAAATGTACAGAATTTATTGCAGACATTTTTTCTATATGAAATGTGCACAAATACAAACAAAAGAAGCTCCCAGGGTTTTACTTTCAGTCAACCTGTTAAGACTGGAGGAGGTATCTGTAGTTCTGCCCACTATATGGTAGAGTAAAGGCACAGAACAACCCCAGCAAGGCTCTCAAATTGGTAAAACGTGGCAAGCAGCCAGGCTTACGCTTTCAGGAGGTGATGCGGGCTGGTTCTTAAGTACAGTGATTCCCCAAAGCCACCACAAAGGAATGTCACACACTACGTTAGGTGATAACACAGCTTTTTATATAAAATAGGGTTTGCTACCAATATACATATAAAAAATAACAATTTGTACATGGAATACTTATTCAGAGAATGTTAAATATACAATCTAGGTGGTACTACACACTACCTAAATTCAGTAAGAACTGCACTAAATGCAGACAGTTTTAAATGGCAGGTGAATTCTTAAATAATGTGTAACCAGCATAGAATAGGAAAGAAAGGCAGGGTAGTTATGAACAATGGCAGAATGCTTTCTTTAGACTCGACAAGTAAATCTGAGTGAGGATCCCCCCACCTGGGCAACATGTAATAGAAAGGTTAGGGAGTAACTTATGTTGCCTTTTACAGCCCAGTCCAATATTGTTCAATAACTTTGAGCTTTCTTTTAAAAGGTTCTACCACCCCAAAGTAACTGGGAGGTCACAGGAGAACAGGATACAAGACGCATCTGGGATCCCTGGATGACTCCTGAGGCTAGAAGATGCGGTTCCTCATCACAGTACCTCTGGTGCCTTGGCAGGCGAAGTGGCAGAGTTTCTCAGCTTTACACAACAATTCCCTCTGAGGATGGACCCCCTTTCGAAGAAGGGGCCACTGGGATGCTGAGTCCAAGAATAAAAAGGAACCAAAGTCTTTTGGAATGGCAGCAGCATTTTGGCTCTTCGTGGTGTTCTCCTTTGGTCGACGATTTCTCAGACTGTAGAAGTCCTGTGAAGAAGAAACTTGCTGTGGTCTCCTTAAAGGCTTGGTGGGTGAGATAAGTAAGACCCCTGGGACCCTTCTGGCGGCGCGGGTGCATAGGTCACTTTTGGTGTCGGTTTCGGAATATTGCAGTTCACTGACTTTCGGTTCTTCGTTGCTGAACCTTTGGATGGCTTCTGGTGACCTGGACTCGACCCCTGGAGTGGACCGCAGACCCTCACCAAGTCTGGACCCTCAAGACGACTTTGATTGCTTCTGGTGGCAGGAAACCCACCAGCAGACCTCCCACGGCACCAAACGACTCTGGGCTCTCTCCAGAGGGGAAAAAGAGCTCAGTGGTGACAGCAAGGATGTCCTTTCAAATGTTTGTAGACAATTTGTAACTTTCGCAGCTCTGGGTGTCCAGCAGCACTATGCCAGGGTACCCCCTCTTTTGGGTGGTACACAGCACAGGCTTCCACGGGCCCCAAAACAGACCTCCAGACCCAGGCGACACCAATGGACTTCTCTGGCTCGAGATATCCGGCACTCCTCTTCTGGACTTCGAAGACCCCTACTTTGGATGGCAGGCACACAAGACTGGCTTCCAGGATACTTCGATGAAGAGTAGCAGCTTTGCATAATGGTCCCTCATAGCTCAGGGAAAGGTCTCCTTTTCAGGCCCTCTCTGGATCAGTCCTTGGGAGACACGACAGCTTTTGGATTCTTGAAGAAATGCAGCAGCGGACTTTTCTTCCAGCTGGCCTTCAAGGAGCAGCTTCTTCTTGCTAAGCTTCAACTTCAGCTACTGAACAAATTGGTAAGCGAGAGGACCCCACATATACACATCTGCCTCTCAATCACTCTACCTGAGCCAGGCTCAGTCAGCCAACCACACAGTAGGTTATTCATGCAGGCACACTGCAATTCAGGCTCAGGCATTCAGGCCATTCACTCCACCCAGACACCGATAACAAAAAGATATGGATTGGGGCAAGTACCCAGCCTTTCAGCACACTACACTGCATTCATGTCAGTTTCAGGCGGGGCTATCTCATTCATTGTGTCACACACACAGAAACCAAACACCGACAGTAGAGAATGGAAGTTCACTTAATACTTCATTCACACAGGCCCCACCCTTAGGGTGTACCCACAACACACAACACCTGGGAATGCTTCAGGTAATCTGACAGGAGGCAGCCCCAGAGCCATATATGGTATTTCCACCCAACAACCAGTCAGGGGCAAAGGGAACTACGGAGACATAAATGGTGTTTTCACCCAACAACCATTCAGGAGGAAGGGACAGAGTCCAGGCTTCCCAGGACTTTGGGAAACAAGGTACAAGTCAATAGAAACCAAGAGGCCACAGGGGCCATCTTGCCTCCTATCAGCAATCAATTAATTCCTTTGGCAGGGCCTGGGCATTCCACAGATGGAGGACACTTAGAACTACTGCCAAGTCAGCATGTAGCTGCCACCAGCCCATACCTTGCTCTGTGGGCAACACACAGGTGTCCTAAACACACATAAGGGGTACAAGGGTGTACCCCCACCCATGGGTGCCATAGGGGTATCCCATGGGTGATGTTCCTTTCACCAAAAGATAAGAATGAAGAGCTGCACTGCCAGAGGTCCAGGTGGGACTTCAGTGGCAGAAAACATGGTATGGTATTGTTTATTTAATATAGCACCTATACACCAGCAAGTGTTTCAAAGCGCTCAAGGAGGGTGGGAAACAAGGGGTAAAACAACAGTCGCTCAGTGCCCTTGAAATTCTGAGACGATAATAGTCTGCACATGCAGAGTGACATACAGAAAACACACATAGAGAAGTGTTAGGACAAGGACAAGAGGCCCTGTGCCTCCATAAGGCATTTCCAGCATCACACAACCCATTAATTGTTGACATACCATTAGCACTGAGCACCAGGGGAGATGCACAGACAAATCAGGTGGCATTGGAAGCAGACGGAATCCCAGAGTAATCATCTGTATTCTCACTGTGTCTTAAGCACTTTTGTTGTAACTAATTTGCATGCAGTGGTATATAGAGGGCTGCTGAACATTGAACATGAGACGAAAAGTATATGATTATGATTCATGGATTATTTGCACCAATAAAAACTGGATTTGTGCACCATTCTGCCCGCAAATCCATGTTTAACAAATGGTTATGAGTGGTCATAGTGTCATTATTGGTGGGTAGGAGAACATCAACAGCATTTATATCGCAACAGCATATTCTCTACTATGCATGAACTGAATAACACAATGTACTGCTTAACAAGCGGATAATGGCACAGGGGATGAAACTGCATGGTCACATATATAAATATATTTTTGGTCATATATAAATAAATATATTTTTTTAAACATTTCAGAGGAATTTACAACTTTCACTTTCATGTCGCATTTATAGTTCCATTCGCAGATGCTATAACTTTCCTAACTTGTAGAAATAAAGTTATTCTACTCACTCCTTTCGGCAGCAGGTACTCTCCAAGTCGTGTATCTTTATCAAGAGTACGAGTTGTAAATGGCACGGAGGGTGTAATCCTGAAAATAATTGAGAACGATTTTCCTGTTTGAAAGATTTTGGCCAATTTCTCATATTTAAACAATGATCTTGGGGGTATATTCTGAATTTCATTTGGTTTATCTTTTTTTCTTCAAACTTGGGGGTTTTTCTTTGGTTATTTTTGCTGTGTACCCATTACTGCTTCAATGACTGTGTCTACTTGCCCTTGGCGAGAAGGAGAGAACCACGTTGGATTCTGATATTATAAACAATGATAGATAACGAGAGGCGGTTATATGTTACCTCATTGATTCTTTCAGGCAGGCTTTGAGGTAAGGCATCCTTTTTAGGTCTTCGGCGCTGGGAATTTGATCCGGCGTCAAGAGGCTTTGGATTTCTTCCAGTAGCTTATCCTGCACGTGTGGATTACGAGAGATGTTGAATAGAGCCCAGAGTAAGCTGTTGGCAGTCTGGAAAAATAATCAATGTTCACTAAATAAGAGTGTTCACAAGTCCTCAACATCCAAACTGAAGGTTTGCTCTCATTATAGAACCACAATTAGAAAACCCAATTCAGGTACTACTGTGCCAGCCTCAAAATGAATCAACAATGTTCAGACATCTTTTATTGGGATGAAAACTCAATCACAGCCAGGAAAAGAGTACCTGAAGACATGTAGGAGAAATTCCTCTTGCACACAAACAAGACGTTGAATCGAACCCGTTTTCGGCTTTGCATCTCAATGAGGACGTTGAAGCCGATTCATGGAATATTTTGCACGGTTCAAAGTGACTTTGCACTGCGGACACAAACCCTGATTCATGGAACTGTGCAAAGTGTATTTTTGCAGTGCAAAGTTAGTACAAATGACCTTGCACTGCATAAATACACCCTGATTCATGGAACTGTGCAAAGTGTGTGTCGGCAGTGCAAAGTCACTTTTCAGCAGTGCAAGGTCACGTTGAACCATGCAAGAAATTCCATGAATCAGGCCCTTTGTTCTTTTTTTACAGTATTTGGTGAAACGTTGAAAATAATATTGTCATACAGAACATTGGGTAATACATCAACGATTTTAAATGAGAAAATAATTGGATTGATGACTATGAAACAAGAAATGCCTCCATGCTGCAGCTCCACCCCTACTCTGCTCAAATCAGTCCTGTCATCAAAACAGCTGATAGCATAGCCTGCTAGAACATAGCACTTGCCACTGTTTTACCAATACCTCTAGATTTCATCATTAAACAGTTCGCACAAAATAATCATAACATGGAGGTAAGAGTACTGAATACATTAGTATCAGTAGCCATTTGTGCAAATAGACTAGCCACATTTCTGGTGCGTTTTTTACACCCATCGATTACTAGAATTTGCAGACAAATTATTGGGTCAGACCAATGAGTTAAAATGTATATTTTCCAGCTCTTGGAATATGCTCGATGGGCCAGAGTATGGAGATCGGCCATGGGGTCCAATCACAGGCAGGAAGTAGGAAGTGCCAGAGAGAAAGTGTGAGTGGTCTAGCACTTACTCACAGAGTAACTGCAAAACAGGATAAAGAGAGGATGCTAGCACAGGAAGGGGGTCCAGGCTGGTTTGCTGCAGTCTGATAAACTAAGGATATCATGGGGAGTCAAACATAAACATCTTTTAGGGCTCGGAGAAGGGCAAAAGCGCTTAATGGGGTAGCAAGATTGTTTTGGGCAAAGTGCGCAAAGCAGTGTTAAACATCAGGGGTAACCATTTCAGGCTGAAATTTACAAAGCCAGGTATAAAGAAAAGTCATGTGTCACCGCATTTCCTACAGACACACAGCACACCGAAAATAGCCAATAGCTAGTGGCGAGTGCACATTTTGAGGACTTTTAAACATGTTTATATGTGTTTCTATTGCATAATGCTATATTTTCCAGGTGGGTGCAATGATGTCCATTGGGCTTGTTATTTACACTTGTAAACTACTAACTACTGTATTGGTCAGTATTTTCATACTATTTGTCAAGCAGACATGCAGTCCTGATTTTCTTTTGCATTCTGGGACATGCTATCCTGCATTCATAATGGAAATAGTAAAACTACAATGAACAGACAGCAAAGGATAAAAATAGGACTGGACGGTCTACGCCCGAGGGGCATGGGTCTACCGGAGAACTAGTTCACGCTCTGAAGTGCCAAAAAGCAGGTCAAGTTGTGTGGTGCCTCCAGCAACCAGGCCTGGGTCCCCTCCAGTCCCAAGGAGTTCACCAATGGCTGATGAGCCACAAAGAATACCAGACCCTTTAGACTGTACCAATGAGGTCTCAACAGGGGCTAACAAGCAAGGGCATCGGGATACACATGTGTCTGTAGTAGCACGGGGGGGGGTTGAGGGGGACTCACACAGGAATTGGTCGTAGATCCCTGTCCTCTTCAGTAGTGCCTCGTTGAGGGGATTTCAAAGAATGAGAGTTTGCCGGGGCATACAGAGACCAGCACAACTGATCAAGAACCAAACCTTCCAGAAGAACTCCAAAAGAGGCAGACTGTAATATGCGGAATGAAGATAGTTCCCTTTTGTGGGTTTCTAGCACACTGAGAGTATGTGTGCTGAGGCAAAGGTCAGCCTCCCGAGTTATCCTCATATCGCAACCCAGTCACACAGCTTATATGATAGGTACTATTATTGCTCAACTGAGAGGTAGCCATTTCAGAAAGGTGAAAGGCTGTGTAGGGTCTGATGACAAATGTATCTGTATCGTTTATGTTACTATGAGCTCACCAAAAGGATAGAATAGCATACTGAACGATCTTCACACGGTATCATGGTGTAGTCACAACTTGTCTAAAATGGTGGCAATAATAAATGGAAAAAATGTAAGCCAGAGTTGAATTCTGAGGGAGATTCTGAGGCCAAACTGCACAGCAAAGCCATGGTCTCTCGTGGAAAGAGGACAAAGAGTTGCAAATAGTTTGCAGACATATTTTCGGTTGGTGGGCAGTGGTCGAGGAATAAGAAATTGCTGACCTTAGCATGGGTGGCACCCTCCAAGAGCTTGGGAGGGATTAACCCCTTCACGTTGATGCAGAAGGCATCCCTCTGCTGGGACGTCCAGCACGTGGCTCAGATGGCGTGAGCCTGTCCAATTCCTTACTACGGAGAGTGATGTATTTACTTGCATTTAATCAATCATTAATGTGATGGCAGCAGTAGCAAACGTACAATTGAGGAGGGCAAAAACCTACCCAGGCAATCCCAGGCACTATCAACAAACCCCCCTGTGATGAAGCTAGAGGTTTAACTGCTGGGATCAGCTTTTAGGGGCCCCACGCCATACAAGATTAGCATCTTTGTGAAACTAAATACCCTCTGAACTGGGTTGAAAGGTGCCTCTAAGGGCCCAAAGGAACAGCTATTCAGTCTCCTAGGCTCAGACTAAGGAGTTAGAGGGGTGGGTGTGGGGGGGGGGCATCAACAGCACAATGAGTTTAACGGCCGCAGTCATTACAGCTTTCAAAACTGCCACCCAGCCCCCAGCCTCAAATTTTGAGGCTGGTTCTGCCCCTTGACCTTAGATGCTAGGTCTCTTGTTTTTAAGAGAGGCATTGGCATTTAAACACTGAAATGATGTGATTTCTGAAGAAAAAAAACAGTTTTTCTCTGTGTAATTCCAATTAACAATATGTGTAATCTAAATGTGGTAAAAGGATCTATAAAGCTGTTTATACAGGATGTACCAAATGCAGACCCTCCCAGCTTTTCTATTATGTTTCTTCTGTAATCTGAACCTCACGCACTACCCTTTTGTGTGGACAGCAACGTATTGTTGCAGATGGCTCGGCTACAATACATACTCCCTATGAAGACCTAAAGAACTCTGCTCCTCGTGGCGGTAAGGCCAAGCTATACAAGAAACACCACAAAAACCTCTTGCTGTGCTATTCCAGACTCCACCCTGTTATGATGTTTTATTGTAGTATTGTACTGTCCTGCTGGCCACCCATGTATGCTGTTAGAATGTTGGTGTCTGAAGTGATTGGCAGAAGAGAGGCAGGAGGAGGAGTAGTGTGATGTTGGATTTTGTGAGGCAGACGGGGAGGTGGGAGGAGTTGTGAGCTTAAATGGAGCTAAATAATAATTAGTGGGTACGGTGCACATCATCCTATAGGATGGGGAAGCGCCTGCGTGGGTCCGCCCACGCCTCCGATAATTAAGAAGAAGAAGAAGAAGAAGAAGTAGGAGACTGTGGGTGAGTGTTCCAAGAGTGTCAGTTGGCGTCTGAGCTGTGGTGTGTGAGGATGGCCGGTGGGAGTGCTACTGCTCCTTGTCCTGTAATATAACAGAAGAGTAACTGGAACCCTAACCTGTAAATATGTACAATAAGGACTGCCTGGTTTCATACAAGTGGCTGCACAGCGGGTCTGTGTCCAGCCTCCATCTGCCCACCGGAGATCATAGCACAGCCCAGGAAGCAGCTTTTCCATGTTTAACCTACTTATAGAAAGCCCGGGCACTCCCTCCGGGACAGGCACCTTGACCTCAGTCTGCCTCGTTCGCAAATGCCGCCTATCTATCGAGGAGAAATCATGCTCGCACCATCAGAATTAGGATACCTAGTTCCTCAGATCTCACTTCCATTATGTCAATACAACACTTCTAGGGAGGGAGAAAAAACAAAATGGCCACAAAGGGACCGATGTAGATGCTGGCATAGGGACAGTACCTTGCCTACACGTCGTTTTACTCAAAATTTACACTTTCCTAACTTTTCTGCTAAAACATGAGATGGTGCATAGCCTGATGACACATTATTCCAGCATTCAGCAAGTCGGTATCCCTGTGCCAGAGCCAACCATTGCATTACGATCTGGCCTGTATGGTTCAAAAATGATGTTATGATCGCATGTTCATGCCAAATTGCACTGGGACGGCTCTGCAAAGCTTCAACAAGAGTGTAGTATCCCACAGCATTCTACTGGCACGGTTTTGCTACAATGTGTGCTTTTCAACACAGACCATCACTTACTACCATAAATACCAATATTTAAGAGAGACATTCGGAAACTGAAATAGGGAGAAATGTATGACAGCCGATTTGCCATTTAATGAAGGACATATTGGTAGAAAAGAAACGGAGTGCAGCAAAACAGCAAGATGGGGAACCAAGAAACCAGGTGCCAGATTACAGAAGCTTTGTGCAAGTGCAAAGGTACACAGTGCTACCACTAGGGCAATGTTAGAAAACCATTGCACCATGACAAGCGCAGTGTGGAAGTACCAAGCACCAGGGCAAAAACTGATTTAGTGCAAAAAAAGATACCTTCTCACTGCATTTTTCCAGCAGGGCAAAGTTAGTGCTAAAACAGAATGGTATTAGCAGCACCTGGTGCTTCTACCATGCAAAGCTGAATCTGTCATGGTGCAATGGTTTTCTAATATGTCCCAGTGTTTTTTTTTTTTTTTTTTAAATGGGGCAAACTTTGCTCTAGAGCTAATACTGTCCAGTTTTGCACATGCACTGGTGCAAGGTTTCTGTAATCTGGTCCCTGAATCTCCCTTCAAATAAAGGTTGCCATCTTTTGGACTAGACCCGACTGCAGCACAATTTCTTACTCCCTCAAGTATGAACCAATAATGACAGCACCCCATGCGTCCACTGGGAACCACACATAACGCAAACACTTTCATGAAGTAGATAAAGTGTTAGAACTTTACAATGAGCTTGCAAACATAAAAACATATATGATCATGATGTGGTGTTCTTTGCTATTCCTGCCTCTCTCACCGTGTTGTATTTGCCCCCCATACCAACACTGTATTTGCACCCAAAACATCATGTTAACTACTATTATCTACTAGATGAGACACTGCTCTGGAATCAGAACCAGGTCCAAAGTCATGTCTTCACATTAAGCCTTATTTGCAAGGATTTCTTCTGGAACAAATTAAGGGAGGAGATGCCAGTGAGAAGTTCAGAAATACACCAGCTCCCTTATAGCATATTTACAAACATTTGCAGTGGAGCAAATATGCAGACAACAGGGACATATTCAGATGCTCACTTGCACATGGAATTCACCAATATTTGCCAAACAACATTTTGACCATGTATCAACACCTCAAAGGTGCTCCTAGATTCTCCAGATCTGCAGAGGATCCATTCTTGGTTTACTCTGGGCCACTCACATAAACAGCATGCATGATGTGGCTATTATTGTACGCCGGGTAAACGGGCTAGTCGCATGGATGTGTTCTTACCGTTTCCACAGCTCCAATCTGCATATCCGTGATGACGGCATACATCTCCTTCTTAGATAGTTTACTGTCATTGTAGATTGCGCAAAGGAAATCTTCATTGGCTTTAGCAGAAGGTTTCATCAACCTTCGGTCTATGTGATGTTTTGCTGGTAAAAAGAAGATTGCAAAGATCATTCCTAAAGAGCTCAAACAAATTCATCGCCAACATCTCGCGCTCGCTGAAGTGGCAGGGAGATCAGCTGCCACACTTAACAGTTGTTTCATGAGTGGAAACCAATTCATCTTGCACACTGAAACACAGCGTGCACACCATCTGCACCGATTTTCACCACCTCAGGCCAAGTGCCATTTTGGGGTCACTTTCCCTCCCCTTAAAATGTCCACGTATTTGAATGCCTTGAGGGAAAATAAGAGTCCACTGGTGACACCTGAAGTCCCCACCCAGAGTTACAAAGAAACACAAATTAGGTTTGAGGAATGCTCGATCTTTTGGAGTAAAGAAGAACAGTTTATTTGTTTTGTCTCTTATTTTTCCCACTAACGTTGATTTCCTGTACAAGACCCCTGCATGGTCTAGGCCTATACATAATTATTGAGAAATGCCACGTGTGAATTGGGTGACTGCGCACTCTAAAGGTGTATCTTTACCATAGTGGAGAAGCAATGCAGACTCTTCATGGACTGATAAACAAGATAAACTTCAATACTGTTGCAAAATTATATGGATTTGGGAAACCGTACACAGTATTCCTCTAGAGATGGCTTGCCAGTGCTTTGACACACATCACCTCACATGATAACAGCGACCAGGGAATAAATGAATAAAAGAAATAGTTCCACAGTTTCGGGATTGCAGAACAATTCTGTCAATGATTCTCTAGCGGTCTCGCACTGAAACCCACCACACTCTGCGCCCTCACTTCAGTTGAATTCCTTTTTTTCCAAATGTAATTTATTTAATTACCCAGTGAGTCATTGGGTAGTAGCAAGTAGTAACTATGAATGTGTGTGTTAGGACTACTTCACAAAAGTAATTATTTTTGAATCACAAAGGAATATACCACTTGCGGATTCACATATGTTTTGGCATAAGCCGCACACAGTTTCTAAACATGTGCAGGCAGAGTTTACTGATAGACCAGCAAAAGAGGGCTTTCCCAGTGGCATGTAGGAGGAGTTGTGGGTTTGTTATGGGGGCAATCAAAAAGAAGTGTCAAGGGGGACTAAGTCCGTCCATGACCCTAAAACTTGACATGTATTCACCAATCTTCAAATGCGTCTTAGAAACCTTTGTGAACACACATAAGGCACTACTCGAAGCTCCAGGTGTAAGCGTTGGATCACACTTCTCTGGATAGTGAAAGGATGCGTTGTCGAACAATATTTAAAAGTAAGCGAAAAAAGTTCATAAAAGGTTTTTGGAGCATTTTTATTATTTCGCCATCGTATGTGGAGTAAGGTTAACCTGCAAATTTTGGGTGAATGAGGGACATGTTTGTCAATCAGCATTTACTTTTACAGATTTTCCAATGGCAGCAAGTTATGCCTCATTTATTTTTGTAAACAATGTTGAGAAATCATGTATGGCCAGATGGTGTAATATCCCCCTGCGTATGCCAACAATCTGAATTTTAGTGAATCAGCCCTGTGCAGCTCCAGAAATGGCACGTTTATTGTTAGGAAATATTTCTTAATTGTGGGTAATTTTCCTTCCATGTGGCAACCCCTAAACTTTTTGCTGTTGTTTTCACCATGATCTAGACTTTGCCAGAGAAGTGCAGCCTTCTGCCGCACTCCTCTGGGCTTTCGCTCCATTCTTACGGGGAAACTGACATGCCCTTAAGACAGTCAGTACCGGGAAACGCTGTTTTCCGTAGTTTCTTTATCATGTTGCAGCTTTCGTGCAACATGACACAAGAGGGCACTGTAATCTAAGTTACTGCTCTCTTGGGTCTCTAGCCTTCTACAGGCCCTAGATACTCTTTTTGGATTGTAACTGATCGGTGCAAGTGAATCACAGACAGGAATGGTGGCAGCGATAGTTTCTTGTGTTTTTGAGCTCTTTTTGGCGTTTTAAGCGTGTTTCTCGCGCTTAGCCCAAAATGGTGGCTTGGCTCCCAAAATGGCCAGACCACGAGGCTCCTTTGTCCTGTCCGCTGACCGTCTTGCCCCCTTCACCTTCCCCAGGTCGTGCCGACCCGGGGCCTTCCTTATTTGGGCATGTACTTTCCCGCGAAACACAGATCCTTTCGCGGGCTTCTACAGGCCTTTTTTGTGCCTCCAGGATGTGGGCTGGGATGTCTGGTCCCAATACACATCCTGGGTGCCAGTGAGTCTAGTGTGGTATGAATGCCTGGGACCACCGTGGTCCGTGATAGGTCCACGTATGGTGTGAGTGTTTGATGAGTGGATCTCCCATTGGGTCCCCTCCATTTTGGAGCGAAGGGAACCGTGGATAAGAGGGGGCTGGAAACGCCACTACCATGTCGATCTCCTGAGTTCTCACGAACAAGGGAATACAGGAGCCAAGTATCCTGCAACCACGAGGCTGAACCGAGGAATCGCTGGTGACCCGCTGAAGGACTGCTCCTCTGCACTGCTGTCGCCCTGTGAAACCCTTTCTACCTCTGATCGAACCAGAAGGCCCATACTGGTACTTCGACCCTTGGAATAGCGGGGACAGCTATTCTCGGCATCTTCACCATCTCCTGCAAGTAAGCCTTTCGGAAGTGTCTCTGGGCCATCCAGCAGACTGACCAGCCTACCCAGGAGTCTTGCTCTGTAACCGCCGCCAGGTTGTGTTGTATTTCGAGTCCTTGTCACTCTCACACGATTCGTACACATGGCATTCCCAGGTCTGAAGTGAGTAGTGTACATTTGGCTGAGATACACACGGCCGCTCCGTTGCCCTGCTGTGGTAACAAACTGTGCGGGTTCACTTCGTTTGGGACATCTTTAACTCAACTCTGCTGCTGCAGAATCTACACGACGACGAGACGTCCCCTGCTCCCCTGAACCTGCCAGCACTGAAACTGACGCGGAGAAGCCTGGGTCTGCTTGCATCGGGGACCGGTGAGTAGCATAGCTAGGAACTGGTCGTCCTCCTGCAGGAGCCCATAGCTTTTCCCCGCTGTGTCAAACAGCACGCCTTTCCGTACTCGCGCTCTGCTTCTGCCCACAGTGGAGGCTGCACTTGAGTCGCGGAACTCTGTTCTTCTTTATTTGTGCACCAAACTGAACTGCCCGATTCCCTCGAAGAGACTCCCCTTTTTGCCCGTTGGCACCAGCGTGTGCAGGTACTTTTGAGCACAAGGCTCCACTCTTCGTAGGGCTTGGACTTCCTTTTAGTTAGGTGCCTCTGAAGGCGGACTGGGTCTAATCATTATTTCACACTGCCTGTTTTCCTCCCCTTCTAGGTGGACTACACATTTCGTGCATCTAACGCTTTAGACTCGTTTGTATTTGTATATATATTGTATTGGTTTGGTATGTGTTGGTTTACTAGAGTTTTATCGTGATTTCTCGCTACGGTCATTGTTGCAAAGGCCTTGGAATAAATGTGTATATATTTTTAATATAACACCTGTTTGGAGTAATTTGTAAGTGTCCTTGCTTTGTGTGCTCATTGCGGGCTTTCAGTCACCCTCACCCCTCTTGAGACCTAGTCTTGACCGCCGCGATCGCTACCCTGATTGGTCTGGCTTGTCCAGAAGTTACCCTGTTCCAAGTAACTAGGTTGGCCTTCTGAACCTCTGCGCCTCCAGGACAGAGTTCAGAAATCCGTCTTAACATTTATCCCCTTTATACTGAAGACGCAGCAGAAATATTGATTAATGCATGCGTCATCAAGTTAGAATTAGTTGCAGTACCAGGACTGAAACATGAATGAACGTCCAAGAAGTGTATAATAGAGGTGTAACAGGAGCAGCATGAAAAATGTTTTTGTAGATCAAAGATCCTCCACACGCTCTTGCGGACATCCCCTACATGAAAGCAATCGGGATGTACAGCCTATCTGTCCCACGCTATCCCCAACTGTTGGACCATCCAACATGGCTTCAGGGTTTACTTTTGGATTCCTAGTACTGCCTCACCTGGGAACTTACAGTAATGCAGATCCCTGCGCAGCTGTATCATGGCTGGTGTTCTGATGCCCTGCTCCAGCTAATCCCAATATATCTCAAAGCGTGTAAAATATTAGTTGCCCTCTACCCCTCACCACAAAATAACTCAGCCTGCAGTTGACACGTAACAGACCAACAATAAATACACACATAAACACACTGGCAAAACCAATTACTTGTATACAACAGGGAGATTATATCTCGAAAATAGGATTTCCAGTCGATGCAAAAATTGGGCCAAAAGGTTTTAAAAACTAAATAAAAATCTAAAAAGATTAAAATCAGGTTCGATTCATTTTCAAATCGAGTTATGCTTGTTTGAGAAAAAATGAGCTTGATGATGAAAAGAAATGCGAGTGTATTAAGATGGCTTGAATCATTCATCAGTATCCTTTCTACGTACTTACCTTTTCTATTAGTCATTAATCCATGTATTTTGAAGGCACAATATGTGGCGGTGCGTTGGTTAGTCAATAACTGACTTTAATATTTGATCATTTTACATTTGAATGAAAGATTCTATCTGTGAAGTATGAAACTCATCGCTGGAATTCCATGGAACAAGGGGAACACGGTTCCAACGAGTTCTGGATTTCCGTTTCCTGGTTCACTGGTTCCACTCGGACAACTGAGTTTGTGAACCTATTGACTCGTGTCAATCAATGTATGTACAGTTAAAGCAGAGTACAGTGCTGCGCTTGAACTCCACCCACACTCCCAGAGATAAGGAGCTGCAAATAGCAGCTGAGGTCACCCTTCCAGCCAAACAAAGCAATTACAAAAAAAAGTGCGTATATATTACACAAGGCTCGGTAGGGTGGATAGGGTTTAAAGGCAGGAGCAACGGGTTCATGCCTCATCTGAAAGAAAGTGGCCAAAGTTGTGGCTTTGGGCTAATCAGTGTTATATTGTACCTCATAAATCCTTCCAAACATCAGGCGCCCTTTGAATCTCCCTCATGGCGGCAGCAGGTCTGGCTGCCTGCAACCATTCCTTTCTTGCACACAAAACGAGAATGTTATTCTAGATTTACCAGTTGCGAATATGCTGTCCCAGGCCTGCGTGTGATCTTTCCAGGTTTTGGTTTTCAGACTTTTATGAAGTTCCACGGGCGTCACCATCATTATGCCAAAAGTACTCATCATCTGCAATAGAGAACAAGTCACATTGCTAAATTAGCGGCCCACCATTCTGCGTCATAATGCTGCTGAGATTTCAAAGGTAACTTCACATTTTTAAAAGTCTCTCTTTCACCCTGCTATTTCAGGTGGTGCAGGAACACTTGGACCATTTCAAAGACTATAGGCCCGATTCATGGAATATTTGCCCGGTTCAAAATGAATTTGCACTGCTGAAAAGTGACTTTGCACTGACGACACAAACCCTGATTCATGGAACCGTGCAAAGTGCATTTCTGCAGTGCAAAGTCAGCACATAGTCATTTATGCAGTTCAAAATTACTTTGCACAGCAAAAATACTCTGTGGACGGTTCCATGAATCGGGGTTTGTGTAGGCAGTGCAAAGTCACTTTTCAGCAGTGATTGGGTTCACTCTTACAGTTAAGATAGATACCTCATTCACCTTTTGTGGGAACGAAGGTTGAGGGAAGGTCAAGTGGGGTGTGAATGTGATTCAGTAGCAACCCAAACAGCAAAGTATGACAGTCCAAAATGATGGGAATACCCAATCACGGTTCTATTAAAGTATGCATATTTTAATTAAGCACACCGTCTGCAACAATAAATAGATAGAAAACATTACAAAAACCCATCCCTCAAGAAAGAACATAGAATATGCAAGACAGCAAGATGCAGCACACTGGGTAATGAGGTAGGGGAAGAAAGGCAAGTAATAACCAGAATGTTCTTTAATACAAATTGCTGTTGTGTGCAAAAAAGGGATTTTAGTGCCCTAACCAGTCTCTAGAGTATCCCCTCAGAGCCCCTCGTACTGCTCCATGGCGGCCATCTTGCATAAGTATTTTGTATGGATGAACGGGACCAGTCTCTAGAGTATCCACTCAGAGCCCCTCGTACTGCTCCATGGCGGCCATCTTGCATAAGTATTTTGTATGGATGAACGGGATGCCACAAGGCAAAATATTGCTGTCAGATGTTACCGGATTGGCAATCTGGGGTGCTAATAGCAATAATACTCCTCCGGCGGGCCGGATCGGGTATTATTCCTATATTAAAGCCTTCAGCTTTAGGCCTTAATCAGTTGGGCTTGAGAACCTTGATAATGGGCAAGGTGTGAGGTAGGCACCTGTGGTGCTAGCAACTATGAATTGTGACCCAGAGCATTAACAGCTGGACCTTGGTTAGCAGTTGCCTGTGGAGTGGGGTGCCACTGTCTACTGGAGAGTAGACTTGCTGACTACCCATCAAAAAGGAAAGATAGGCTATTGCATGAAGGCATGTTGGTCCATATTTATATGTCAGTGCACATCTTTACTCTGCATGCTCTGTGGTGGTCATTATAAAGCACCAAAATAAACCAAAATAGTGCAGGGGCTAAGGGGAGGGGTCTGGAGAAAGAAAAAGATGGGATGTATGGGGTGACACCACACGTTCTACAAACAAAACAAAAACAAGTAAAAACAGATGAACATGCACCATAAAGAAGTCCACTGATGTGCAGTGACCGGGATGAAAAGCCGTGGAACCGGGTGCACAGTACAGAAAGATCCTGGTCGGGCTATAAAAAGGCAGAGCAGTAGAGGCCAGAAAGCATGTGTATGTTCAAAAGGCTTAAACCTGGATTCATGGAATTATTTGCACGTAAAACGCACATTTGCCCGTCATTCTTCCCGAAAATCCCCATACCTCAAACAGGGATTTTTGGGCAGAATGGCGCGCAAATGTGCGTTTTACGCGCAAATAATTCCATGAATCAGGGAGTCAATCGTTGTTGGATTAACGGCGGGTACACGCTCCACTGTCGTGATATGAAGTAGCATTAGTATTGAGCAGTGGTCTTGGGTATGAATTTCGATAAAGGGGACCACAGCATCTTTCTGACCAGAATGCTTTCAGCGATTATTATGAGTGGCATGGCATTGAAGTGATTTCTAAGTTATCTTTCACATCAAAAGCAATAGGTTAGTCTGGGCAACACTTGCTCCAGTTTCTGGGAAGCTGATTGAGGTCCACCTTTCACTAACTTTTGAAATCTATGCCTCAGCCGCACCTTTTCCATTTTTATAAAGATATGCGGGATGGTCTTAGTCACACCTCAATGACTCTCTACTGGGTGGTATTGGAGTACTGAGGCAAAGTCACCGAAGTATGAGTGGATAGTCCTTTGGGTGGGGATGAACAGATTTGGTGGAGACTCAATGAACCCAATGTGGAAGCAACCATTCTGGACCTGTGTGTACAAAGGTGAACAGGGAAAGGTTGCATCTCCCCCATACCCCGAGCTCTGCAACTTGTTTGCATGCGGCATATTACAAAACTCCAAATTAATAGGCTCTTAACAGAAATCAAACTCTAGTCTGACACAATAAGTGTGAGGTGAAAACAATCTGTGAAAGGTACAGTGAGCTAAAACCTGGTTGCAGGATTTGGGGTTGAATGACCGAGGTAAAAATGTTATAGGGAAAAATGACCGAAGGTTATTTGTTCGAAATAACCTTCGGTCTTTTCTCCCCTGAACATTTCACACTTGGCCAAACCCCCACCCAAACCCCCACGCCCCTACTTTTCTTTCATTCCGACACTCTGTGTCCCTGCAACGCCTGTTCCCTTTCGTGATCGGGAACGGGCACTGCAGGGTCCTTTCCTTTTTGTTTTGTTTTCGATACTGCGGGACAGCAGCAGGGGAAAACCCCTGCAACCCCCGTTCACAATATAGTGAGCAAGGGTGCGGGGGACACCCTTGCAGCCCATGAACTGAATAAGTAATCTGGTCAAACGTTTCAGCCATTTGGAATTTTCGAACGGCCGAAAATTGTCCAAATCACGCATTTGAAAAAAACATTGTGAACAATTTGGCCTAAACAGGTTGCAGACCCTCCTGGGTGGACACCTTCGAGGAGAACAGGTTATTTGGCTGTGTTCATTCTCGGTAGAGGGGCTCCCAGACCTTTTTTTGGAACTTGGGGTTTCACCCTAAATTACCATGCGTAATCCAGACGTGGACCCCTTGCTCACTGTGCTTAGAGAGGCGCACCTTCACCTCACTGATGAAGCCCAATTAGGCTGAAACATATGTCTGGGGTTGCTGTAGGTACTCTTGTTCTGAGAAGAATTGCCTAGCATTTCGGTGCTAAACTGCCTAAGTGGGTGCGACCAGAATGATTGGGTACCTTCCCAAAAAACAGCTTATTTGGCCGTGTTTGTTCTCGGCAGAGGGGCTGCTAGAACTTTTTAATTTCGAGGTCAAATCAGGTTTATAAATTAGGCTTGCAATCAAAGAACCATTCAACCTCTTCCATCAAGGTATTTCTGGCCCCTTATTTTTGACATCCCGATTAACAGTTGAGAAGATTATTGCAATGTGGTCTATCAATGCTTTGCTTGGAGAGACGCGGCTAAAATGAAGGTTCAAAACCTTGGGGATCAACTTGCGAATGGCATGTGAAAACGTTATCATGCAAGGCAGGAGTTATAGTGAGGAATGCCTCATACTACGATATATCATCAGCCAGAGTCACACAAAGCATGTCTCATGTGCGGGAGCCAAACGCTCTTGCAAGCGTAACAAACTTCCACATATTGTGGTTGACATGACACGCTGGATCAGTTAGAGGAAAGGCCTTTGGGATGGCAAATTTCTACCACGCGCAAAATGTGCTGGTGGGGACTTGATGCAGAAGTGGCTGCTGCATCCAAGGTTACATCTACAATTCACAAAGAGGTGCACCCTTGCATGTGTTTCCCCAGTGCCTGGTCTCTGTGTGGCATGTCAGGCGCACGGGAAAGCAAAATCATGACAGAGGCCTGCTATTAGTGTACAAAGTTTAAGAAGGATACAACACATTTTTGACCATAAATACAAAAATACAACTGCTTTAAATCATACACAGACACACAAATAGGTTTATATATAATATGATTACATATTTTATATAAAAAACACATAGGCAAAGTCCTGTTACCGGTGAGTTGTTGCTAAAGTGGCGTGTGTGAAGCCCTCCTGGGGGTCTGAGGAGAAGGTTTCTATCCTTACCGTTTTAACGGCCTGAATAAAGTTCATTGCTTCATTCCCAACGTTCTCCTCCAGGAGACCGAATCTTGTGTCGTACAGCACCAAGCAGATACCTGAACAAAAGCATATTGCTAGCATTTTTATATAGCTCGTCCTTTACAGTTTACTGGCAATTCATGTTGAGAAACATGTCGATTTTTCTAGGAAGCATCACTTTCTAGCTTCCTATATCCTTGTTGGAATACCTAATTAGGGTGTTCCAAATCAATCACACGTGACATTGTTTTGATTAAGACTGTCTAAAAAATTAGGAGAGTTAAACATGAATTCTCTAATTGTAGCTCCATCAGTGTTTAGTAAATATGGAGGAGACTAATTTTGGTCACCATTGGACCCTGACCTTTGATGATGTTTTGTAAATGTTTTGTGTATCCGCCAGAACTTGTTTAATTTATAACTTAATCTGTTCTGAATTCAGTGAATCTGTATGAATTTATTTGAAAAAGAAAACACATTTTTGTTTGCAAAACTGTTGTGGTGCCAAAAATGTCTTTGGTATTGTGTATGCCTGGTTGTACTTATGTGTTTGATCAAATGTTTTACATTTTTTAAGATGTATTAATAAAAGTGAAAATATTTTTTGTGCCTAACTTCTTTGGAGATGTTGTCTAGCCACTGAAAGAAGTAAGTAATTAAACGTATCACTGTCCTGTTGAACACTCGGGGATTAAGAGAGGGGTAGTCAATCTCGAGGTGTGTTTGTTTACCATGTTGAGTTACAGTCAGATGTTTTCAAGGATAGACTTCGCATGTAAGGACACACACTTGGTCATTAAAGGGTAAATGTCGAAAACAAAATCCTGGGCTACAACGGAAGCATCGCATCTACGATACTTTCGGTATTACAAACAACAACAATATAAGTAAGCCATTAGTTCTGTTGAACTGAGGCACATGGAGATAATTCATTAGCTCCAGATGTTGCCGACAGTTTAGAGAACTGGTTATACTGCAGGGCCACACCCCAGCCAATTAGACACCTTTCCCCAAATGATGGCTTGTGCAGGACCTCCCTCCCCCAAACCTATTTCCTTATGCGCCTGCTTCTATGCACTGCCTCTCTTCCCCTTCTCCTCTTCCCTCTTTTCCTTTATCTGTGGGTGGCCCGTGACAACAGAAATAGATGTCCACTGCAAACCTGGGTGGACTTTGGACTAGACATAGAAAAAAGACTGTCTGGTGGAAGGCCAAGCCACGATCTGAAATTTAAAAATGAATATTCTCCGCCCTACAAACATGTTTGCTTCCATTTGTAAAACAGTATTTGTAGTGCAAGAACTGCCTTTTGCTAAGGCACGCTGCTCCAGCACTAGAAATAGAAAATTGGGGAAATAGCTAGAGAACATTTAATCATTGGTGTGCCTCTCACCTAAGGTGAAACCAGTGCTTTAAATGGGCCGGTACTTTCCGGTCCCGAGTACCTGCAATTCTTTTATTTGCAAGACATAGGGCCGGCACATCTCATCGGAAAGCCAATGCGTTTAAGTGAGGGAGTACAGGCACTTCTCTACAGTAAATAGGTACCGGCACTTCTGTGTTTCCATTCAAAGCACTGGGTTAAACTATTTCCAGGATGAGTGTGCCAACACACCCTGTATATATTTATTTTTCAGTTTCAATTCCCAGCACAGGTGGGCCGCGTGCTACAAAGTGTAATTGTGTTGTATCTGTCAAAAGACTCGTCCATTAGACATTTTATACCAGGCACATTTGAGGGGTGATGCCTGCTCCCCATCGATTGGCCCTGCTGCTTGAACATTTAAAAGGTGATTCAATGAAAAAATACATTTGTCAAACTTTAAATTTCATAAAACCTGGATGAGTCGAAATTATGTAGTTATGGGCAGCCAAAATGTCTACTTGGTCACGCTGAATATCAATGATAATGCGTAGATGCTGTTTTAATCAAGTTCTCAGTGGTAGATTAGTTTAGTTTAGTTTATGGTTTGCTTGCTACATTATGACTGAGAGGTGAAATCAACTTTATGCATTTTGTTCTCATTCCCATTCTGAATAGGAGACTTTACTGAAAGGTACTACTCGGTGGGTGTCCAATCCCAGGGCCCAGGATTTACTAAGTGACCATCATTGGTCCCAGTCAGTATAGTAGCCGTTCTAGGACACAGAATCTGGGGGATAACTGGTGGCACAGTTAAATGGTGTGCATAAACAGTCATACATGTCCCGACACCTGCAAGGTTCCTAACAGAAGGCATGCAGGCTGTGAAATCTAGCCACCTCAGGGTCGCTAGAGTGTGTGATAGACCCCAAAGGACGATCGGTGGGAAGCCAGCCTAAAGTACTAGAGGTATAAACAACTGGAAGATGGGGAAAAAAGGGGTCCTTTTCTAAAAATACTTGGAAAGACCACACATAACAACATAATGCTTTGGGTTTGTGCATCAGCCTAACTTTTTTCCCTCACCCCACCATGTGGATACACTCAGATATTTGAAGTGACCTTTGTTGGAAGTGGACACATTTCAAATAAAAAAACAAATTAAATACATTTCTTCTTCTCATCCTTCAAGCCTATGTCAGTGCCCAAACAATTACAGTGCCGTGCCTTCCTTAAAAGATGGTGGGGTGCACTCACTAAACATTCTCCTGAGAATCAGTGCGCAGTTTCTCGCAAAACAACTTCAGGCAATCTTCTTTCATTAAGACTCAGAGCTAAGGGTGCAGGCGTGTCCTCGGGATCAAACATTGCCTTGTCTGGGTGCATGCCTTTACAATATAGCCGCAAACGGACGCATAATAGTGAAGCATTTGGAAATGGGAACGAAAACCTACTTTCGAATGACCATTTATTCAGTTCGCAGTATAAATCTTTAATTCTTCCGTTTTCATCGGCGAGTGTATCCATTCTTTCAAGAAAATCTACTAGGACCTAGGGCAAAAAAGAACATCATTTTTGTAAACGGCTGCTTTTTTGATATAAAAGATACAGTATCACTTGCTAAACTTTGAAAAGGAAGTGAATCCATAGTTGGTGAACACAGTGATGCAATTTGCTGTATAGTGAAAACTACTAGACGGGAAGAATAGTGCATTAGCTTTCGAAATCACATGGATCCCCACGTTCAAGACGAGCAAATAAGTCCTTGAGGAAAGATCTGCATATGTACTGTATGGATGAGTGTACTCAGTTTGTTCTTCCAAGAAATGTATCATTACCTGCCACATACAGAAGGATGTCTTGTTAGGGACATGGCGGCAGACGGCCTTTCTTATTTACGCTACGAAAACACAGTTGATCTTCTACATATCATATGAAGAAATGATGCCAAACTGAACTCTCTGTAGAGTTCTAAAAGACTGGACATCCAGACAAGAGCCCCTAAACGCGTTGGGACTTTAATGAAAAATGACATAGAGCGAAGGAGTCTATCACATTCTTCTAATGGAGAAAGCTTAATTCTTATGGATGGCTATAGTCATCCCGGCGCATATATTATATTTAAAGTCTTCTTGTCTGCAGGCATCTTCCTTCTTTTATACCCTGGAGGCTCTTTGCTTCTGGCAGGATGCTGGGTCTGACATGTTGTGTGATCAATAGAAAGTAACAACAGGGTTAATTGGGGCTTGTATAAGCCGGGGTAGCAACTGTCATCCCAAACCGTAAGGGTATACTGGTACACAATGGACGGTTGGACGGGGGAACAAAAATCTGTTTGCAGATAAAGGCAAAGAAAACTGTCCTACTACGAGGACAGTTTTTGATTTGATTACCACATGAAGACTCATTGTGTCCTGAAGAAGATGGTCAATAACTACTCATAACCATCGAAACCGGTCACGCCACATGAACTAGTGGGACTGTGCGGTTTTAAGAAAAAAGCAAAACAGTTTGCTGAAAAATTATACTTTTTAGATTTTTTCCCTCTTTAGTTGGACAACCACCCGCATGTAACAAGCTTTGAGGCACTAGGGTGAATAAAGGATTAATCACATAAATCCCAATGTCTCCAACCTGTACATGTTAGCCAAAACTGTTTGGTTCATCACTACGAGATCTAATCCCCCTCTCGTATCAACCCATCACCTTGCTGGTTGCCCTCCTATCCCCTTTACAGGCTGTTGGTGTCAGCACTGCACGTGGCATACAGATAACCACATGCAGAGAGCCTAATTTAGTTTCCACTCCTCTCCCTCCCAGACAGGCATCACAACACCTCCTGTCCACAGCCAGGCAACCCAAGAAACAACCCCCCTCTCTTCCATTACAGGTAGGGCATTGGGTGTCTGACCAGAGGGCCAGAGCAGTTCATCATCTAGTGCCAAACAATTAGGACCATCCTTTAATTACCACAGCCATTCCTTTTTCTTTGCCTTTATCTGCAAACAGATTTTTGTTCCCCCGTCCAACCGTCCATTGTGTACCCATGTGATCAATAGAGCCTAGAGTTCCCAGGCCGTTGGCGCATCACAATCTTTCAAGGGAGACCGATTTTATACCTTCTAGCAAACTAGTATTTGTGCTTCTTCTGGGGTGTGTGACAGGAGGGAGAGGGGCAGGAGAGGCCTGCTACAAGAAAAGCTGGAGTCAGTCCTGAACCTGAGGGTGTGACGATGGATGAGAAGACGGAGTCCATATTTCCCCCTCCTGTACATAGATGTTTCTGCACAGACCTGTACATATTGCTCAGGCCATGCCTCTACCAGGTTCTCCCTTGCAGACACAATGTGCAGGAAGACAAAGAACAGAGTGCAGTGCTGAGTGAGCAATGAGGGTGGGAGAGAGAGAGATGTAAAGTCAAATGTCATACGTGGCAGACACCAACAGCCACAAGGATCAAGGGGGGGAAAAACACCTTTTTACTCTGCGGTGAAACCGCCAACCCCACAAAACCACACACAGTGAGGACAGTCCCGCCAGAGCAGGAAGAGGGAGAGACAATGCCAGCAATGCAAAACAAAGACGCCAACATAGTATGAGCAAGAGCGCAAGAAGCTGCGTTCATACATGCCAGGGAGAAGAATAGTACAGAGCCGCTGAGCGGGGCAGGCAAAACAGCTCAGCCTCCGAAAATCCTCTTGGACAGCCGGGCCCTCATAGGGAGAACAGACCCACCAATGATCCTAGCAAGAGCCACCACAAACCACAAGTCATTACACTGGGAATTCCAACATGTTAAAATTGCGTGAGGAACAGGGGCGGGGCTTACACCCCATTGAAAGATGACACATGCATGTACTGTGATGGAAGGACACGGCCGGATTGGACAGGGATAGCTGGCCAATCAGAACAGGGGGAGGGAGATTCAAGCAGGTGACAGGAAGTAGGAAGTGTGAGTTATTTGGGTGATGTTCGCAGCGGAGATGGAGATGGACCAAGAGACCAGCAGAGAGAAGGAGGTAGGAGCAGCTTGTGGAGAAGAATGTGGAACAAGTGAGGATTTGGCTTAGGAGTATTAGTGGCCCTACAGTGTGAGTGTGCATGTTAGAGTAGCGAGTGAGTAGAATAAATTAGCATAGGGGTGAATGTAAAGAGGTTTCAACAGAGTGATTGCGCATGAGGATAGTAGGAGGAGGAGAAGAGTAGTAGTAGTGGGAAGAGGAATAGTTGAGTGGGGTGGGAGGAGATGTAAGATCAAAGGGTGGATGCAAGAGCTAGGAGAAGTGAAACATTAGAGGGAGGGAAGAAGGGTGGGTAGAGTAAGGAGGAAAGAGACTGTAAAAGTAGAAGGGAAGAGGTAACCCTGGGCGGGACTGAATACGCCTGAATCCAGCTGAGGAAGTGCAAAGAACGTCCCCACCACAGAACACAAGAAATTGGCTTAAATAGGGACAGTTGGGAAGTCCCTGAGGGAGTATAAAGAGCCATTGTCTTAGGTGGTTATCAGCAGCCTAAAACAGGAATGGACAGAGGGGTTACTGGTCGGTAGTACTAACCTGGAATTACGAATGCCTGGGTTAGGTAGGATCACAAAGAGAGAGAGGGATGGCCCGAGGGGCCCCCAAAATTAAAATAAAAACATGTCAACCATCCTATGCCTCAGAGTGGTTTTGTGCCATCTGTGGAAGGTGCCCTCTACAATATCTTGGTAGTAGCTCTACGAGCAGCGATCCTCAGTTACTATCAAAAAGGGCAGAGCTGGTGATTAACAAAAGGCACAAGAGGAGGACAGTGAGTGAGCAAGTCAAAAGTTCAGGCTATGGAGAAATGGTGGGATGAGGGAGCAGAAGAGGAGAACTGCATTTGATAGTGAAAAAATAAACTCCCAAAGTAACATGGACTGGAGGAACACAGAACATGAGAAGGAAGTGGATCAAGGAACAGAGCTGGCTGTCACACAGTCCAAGTGCATGTCCAGTGTATCATTGGTGAGAGGAGGGTTCCAGAGAACCACTGTCCACCAGATGGGAAGTGCAGTATCAAAATGCAGACCAGCGGATTTTAGGGCCCCTTCCAAACTTAGAGTGGGGGCCCCTGTCCTAACATTGACAGCGTGCCAAAGGCCACCCTACACAAATTAGTACAGGCTAACCACCTACACAATCAGACAGAGCAGCGTGTAAGCCACCACTCTTTCACAATATAACACAACAGCTGTGCAGACTTTGACTTTTTTTAAATAACAAAATAGGGTGCACATCACCTTTGTGTGAATGATGAATACTTTGTATGTGCCAGGTGCCCATGGTAGGCTAAAATTAGCTGAATAAAATAATTAGATGACAACTTTGTTATGATATGATATTTTATTTGTATCGTGCTCATACACAAGTGTTTCAGAGTGCAACAAGGCAATGGAAGGGAACAGGGGAGAACACATCAACAATCTTGCTAGGCCCAGTGACATTGAGAACATGCAAGAGCATGGGAAAGGGAAAGGGGAGAAAGTGCATGGAAGGGGGAGAGTGGAGAGTGCGGAGCAGAGGAGAACAGATAAATAATTATAAATACAAATAAATAGATAATATAGGCAATAAACAGTGGTAGTGCAACCAGCAAGTAACAAGTGCAGTGTTTACGGCAGCAGACTGGGTAAGTCTGAATAAGTGCAGAAAAGGATGAAAATGGGGAGTGGGTGAGGGGCTGAATGGGTACAGATACAGTCCCCATTTCAAGGGGTGGCAAGGTGGCAGTGCAGGAGGGTGGCAGGCTGAGCAGGTACCTGGGCCCAGGGGACAGAGGGTGGCCAAGTGCGCAGCGCCAAAAGAGAGCAGATCAGCTGGGGAGAGGGGGAGCGAAAGCAGAAGCAGAGAGGAAGGTCTTGAGGTGCTTCCGGAACCAGAACCGGAGATGGTTGTCCTCATGTTTTAGAGTGGCAGGGAGGCTATTCCAGAGGGAGGCCCCAGCCGAAGACATAGATCTACCCCCAGCTTGTTTCTTTGAAAAACAACTAACTATGAGGAAGTTAGAGGTAGAGGAACGAAGAGCTCGAGAGGGGAGGTATTTACGGAGGGATAGCTGAAGGTACTTTGGACCCAGGCCCCAGAAAGACTTGTGGACAATGCAGAGGGTTTTGAATTTAATCCTTACATCCACTGGGAGCCAATGGAGAGATTTCAAAGCTGGAGAGATACGATCCCAGGGCTTGAGGCCAAGGACAAGTCTTGCAGTCCTGTTCTGGATTAGTTGCAGAGGGCAGAGAGAAGAGGCAGGTAGATTTAGGAAGAGGCTGTTACAATAGTCCAACCTGGAGAGAACCAGAGCTTGGGCGACAGCGAACTTCTGGGGGAAGAAGAAGAAAGGCAGAGTACCTCTGAGGAGATGCAGTAGGAAGTTTGACTTTTTAGAGACCTCAGAGATGTGGGAGGAGAAGGAAAGTGTGTAGTCAAAGATGACCCCAAGGTTTTTAGCCTCGCAGGTGGGGGTAGGAGAGGGCCAAGACAGGCGAGCCAGAGAGGGAACGGAAAGGATGGTGGCGGTGTGCCGATGAGGAGGATTTCTGTCTTGCTTGGATTCAGACAGAGGTCATTTGCGGTACACCAAACTTGAATGGCAGTTAGACACTCCGAGGGCAGCCTGAAAATGAGTTCAGTGTCATCAGCGCAGCACTGGAAATTGGAGCAAAAAATGGCAATGCAGTGGGCGAGGGTTGCCAGGTATTGGTTGAAAAGCCAGGGCAAGAGGTTAGACCCTTGGGGAATGCCACAGGTAGAGAGGAAGATAGATGATAGTATGGACCCAAGTTGGACCTGGGAGGGTCGATCAGAGAGGAAAGAGGTCAGCCAGGCCAGAGCCTGATCAGTGAAACCCAGGTTATCACGGAGACGGTTGAGTAGGATGCTTTGTTCACTGGAGTTGTCATCGGTAAGGCCCGGGAAAAGGTTGCCACTACTCCCACCCTTTAGAAAGGCATCACGTTAGCTCACTATAAAGCCACCTCCATGTAATGAGCTAAACCGAAGAAAACATTTTTGCCTGACTAATGCAAGTCAAATATTATTATCTCTCAAGAGGATGGAATCCCTTTTCGGCAACAGTAAAAGCATTCCATATGGCATTATGCTGCCATGTGCATCCACACACCTTTTATAGCATTGGTCATTAGTCCTATATTTGGTATGCAGTAATTATCACGAATCACAAAATAACTAATACATTAATAACAAATCCAAAATAACATATGACAAAATAACACATTTGGAAATAAACTAAAAAAGGATTTGGGAGTGGGAATAGTGGTTTTGGGGGTGGGAAAAAGTATTAGGAACACAATAAAGGGGGTTTTGGGGTGGGGATCCCTCCCAAAACCAACAAAAAGGGAATTTGTTTATTTTGGATTAGTTATTAATGTATTAGTTATTTTGGGATACGTGATAATCACATGTAACCCTATATTTGCTGTGATCTTGGTTACAAAAACTAGAACAACCCTGTGGCCACGTTCAGTTCCTTTTGGCTATCATGTCTATATAGAATCATTGATCATATAGCTGAAATAGCACTCATGGTGGTGGGCTGTCTGACTAAATCCAACTTGCTTTCTCAAATGTTTCCTTCTGGGTCTGCCTAAGATATTCATCCACAGATTTCAGACACTCTTAAGTCTTGTTACATGCCTTATCCAAGTGTGTAACACGGTTTCTTCCCTTCAGTGATCCCCACTGGTAAACTTTTCAGAAGATAGGCACATGTTTCTGTACAAATATTTGCAGCATGCCACATCGACGTACACACTTCAGCCAAGTTACCAGCACCATAGTGGACGCCATCCTTCCCTTCTCAGGTGGTACAGTCATGTCTGACATTGATTTGGAATGATATCCTCGCTGCCATGTTAAAAAAGACAAACCCCCACTATAGTACTGCAAACATATCTGATTGTGTAAAGTGTTGCTTCATAGACGTAAATTACTTTGCAGTAATTTACTTCACCAAAATTACCTCACAGCAGTAAAATAGGTAGGCGTATGCTGAGAGATAGGGGCAATAGGGCTAGTAAATATAGGAAAGTGTGTGAGCAGGTCGGGCATAGGCCCCCAAATAAAAGAAAAAAAGAAAACTCAACAAGGTAATTTCAGTGAAGTAAATTATCACCAAGTAGTAGTAGTAGTTTATAAAGCGCCTTTATCCCATTAGTATGGCCTCAAAGTGCTTGTGGGGGGCAATTCCCTTGGTGGACCGAAGTCAAGGTATGAGAAAATGTCAGAAAGCTTAGAATGCGTGTGTACATTTGGCCAGAAGGATGTTGGGTGGGATAGCTGGGCCCCAGTAAACTACCTATGTTGGTCAGGCATGTGGATGGGTGTTGAGAGGTGGTTAGGAGAGTGAGGGAGTGCAGGAGGCTTGTTGTGCATCTAGCTAGACCAAATTCTATGTCGTTGGACTTAGCTGCATTCGAGTGGCAGAGATGTTGTGCGTTGTGTTTTAAACTGGTGTATGGAGGCAAATGCATGCAGGTGGATGGCCTTGCCTGCGGATAGAGTTCACCGAAGTGGTGCATAAATACGTACCCTTGAGCCCCAGTTGGTACTTTGCTTTTGATGTTATCTAGGAATCGTTCAGTCTGCTCCGAAATTATACTTTACCTGGTGTTAGGAAAGATTTCGTTATTGTAGGGAACTTTCCTTCCATGTGGCAACCCCTAAACTTTTTGCTATTGTTTTCAACCTGTTTTCTTGACTTTGCCAGAGAAGTGCAGCCTTCTGCCGTACTCCTCTGGGCTTTCGCTCCTTTCTTACGGGGAAACTGACATGCCCTTAAGACAGTCAGTACCGGGGAACGCTGTTTCCCGTAGTTTCTTTTATCGTGTCGCCATTTTTAGTGCAACACGACACAAGAGGGCACTGTAAGCTAAGTTACAGCTCTCTTGGGTCTCTAGCCTTCTACAGACCCTAGACACTCTTGTAGGATGGTTTTTGGATCGGTGCAAGTCATTCAGGGACTGGGCTGGTGGCAGCGATCATTTGGTTTATTTTGAGCTCCTTTTGCCGTTCTGAGCACCTTTTTGCCGCGAACACAAAAGGGTGGCCCGGCTACCCAAAATGGCCGGACCACGAGGCTCCTTTGTCTCGTCCACTGTCCGTCTTGCTCCCTTTACCTTCCCCCGGGTCAGGCGACCCGGGGCCTTCCTTATTTGGGCATGTAGTTTCCCGCGAAACACGGTTGCTTTCGCGGGCTTCTACATGTCGTTTGAGTGCCCCCAGGATGTGGGCTGGGCTGTCTGGTCCCAATACACATCCTGGGTGCCAGAGAGTCTAGGGTGGTGTGAATGCCTGGGACCACTGTGGTCCGTGATTGGTCCACGTATGGTATGTGTGTTGATGAGCGGATCTCCCATTGGCTCCCCTCCGTTTTGGCGCGAAGGGAACCGTGGATAAGAGGGAGCTGGAAACACCACTACCAGGTCGATCTCCTGAGTTCTTACGAACCCAGGGATACAGGAGCCAAGTATCCTGCGAACACGAGGCTGGACCGAGGAATCGCTGGTGACCCCCTGAAGAACTTCTGCTCCTCATTGCTGTCGTCCGGTGAAGCCCTTTCCACCTAAGATCGAACAAGAAGGCCTGTACTGGCGCTTCGACCTATTGGAATAGCAGGACCAGCTATTCCCGGCACCTTCATCAACTCCTGCCGTAAGCCTTCGGAAGTGTCTCTTGGCCATCCAGTGGACTGACCAGCTTACTAAGGAGTCCTGCTCTGTAATCGCCGACAGGTTGGGTGGTATTCTGAGTCCGGGGCACGCTCACACGCTTCGTTTGCTTAGCAACCCTAAGCTAGAGGTGAACGGTGCTCGTTTGGCTTGAATACACCCGGCCGTTCCGTTGCCCTGCCGTGGCGACAAAACTGTGCAGGATTCTTCGATCGGGACGTCTTTTTACTCTGCACGACGACGAGACGTTCCCTGCTCTTCAGAACCTGCCAGAAGCTGCATCTATCGAGGAGAAGCTCGGGCCTGCTTGCTTCGGGGACCGGTGAGTAGATTAGCTAGGATCTGGTCGCCCTCCTGCAGTGCCCCTTGCTTTTCCCCGCTGTAAATACAGCTCCCCTTGTCCGTACTCGCGCCCTACTTCTGCCTCACAGTGGAGGCTGCGCTAGAGTCGCGGACCGTGTTCTCCTTCATTAGGGCACCCTACAGAGCTGTCCAACGTCCTCCGAAGAGCTTCACCTTCTGCCCATTGGCACCGGCGTGTGCAGGTACTTTTGAGCGCTAGGCTCCACTCTTCGTAGGGATTGGACTTCCATCTAGTTAGGGGCCTCAGAAGGCGGACATATCACACGCATTGGTTCGCACTGCCTGTTTTCCTTCCCCTGCAGGTGGATAACATATTTCGTGCTGCTATTGCTGTGAAACTGTGTATTCTGTATATATATTGGGTGGATAGTGTATGTGTTGGTTTAATATCGTTGTATATTGCTGCTTTTACTGTGGTTATTAGTTTCAAGGCCTTATAATAAATGTGTATCTATTTTTGATATAAACAACTGTTTGGAGTAGTTTGTAAGCGCTCTTGCTTTGTGTGCTCACTGCGGGCTCTCAGTCACCCTCACCCCTCTTGAGACCTAGTCTTGACCGCCGCGATCGCTACCTTGATTGGTCTGGCTTGTCCAGAGGTTACCCTGTTCCAAGTAATTAGGTTGGCCTTCTGAACTTCTGCGCCACCAGGACAGAGTTCAGAAATCCGTCTTAACAAATTGGTGTACAGCGGTGGGATACGACTGAAGGTATCCAGTGTTGCGCACGAGCTGAGGCGTTTTCAGGTTATTCCAACCAGGACACGCAGTAAAGTATTGAATATAACGTTAAATAGGCCATAGTCCTATCAACAGTATGGAAACGAATACTTTATTAACCTTAAATGCTTCGAAATCTGAAACATTGAAGAAGATGTGTGCGGAGAGAGGGGTTTCCTCTCAAGGCACTAAATTGGAAATGATCCAGAGAATCGTGGCGTGGCAAGAAGCGCAGCTTGACGCTATAACTTCCGAGGACAGTGCAGAAGGTGGTGGGGCTGCTCTCACTGGCAGAACCGACGGTTCTGCCGCTGCACTGATCCATCACGACCACGAGGACAGGGAGGATGTAATGTCTAACGTTTCCTCTGCCAGTGTTGATGGGGAGGCTATGCTTGAATTCAAGAAGCAAGAGCTGCGGTTTAGGCAGCAGGAGCTTGAATTCAGCATAGCCAAACTGAAAATCGACCAGGCAGAAAAACAAAAAGACAGGGATCACCAGTTGGAACTGGCCAAGCTTCAGTTCGCAAATGGGTCCAAGGGTCCTGGACATGGTTCTGGGTCTTCCTCTCATCCACGGTTTCCAAAAGATCTGCTCAGTGTTTATGAGGAACGAAATGACATTATGGACTGGTTAAATGCGTTTGAGTATGCATGCGAGGTTCAAGAGGTTGATAATGCGGATAAGATTGCATGGTTACTCAGCAGACTGCCCCATTCTGGTTGCAGTGCCATTATGGAAATGTCGAAGGCTGAGCGCGCTGATTTTGCAATGTTGAAGCAGACTCTCATTTTAAAGTTTGGGAAGACTCCGACCCAATATTTGAAAAGGTTTAGAGAGTATAAGAAAAAGGAAGGTGGTACTTGGGTGTCGTATGTAGCTGAGTCCCTGAAAAACTTGACTGGCTGGGTTGAAGGTTATAAGGTTTCTACCTTCGAAGGCATGATCAATCTGGTCATGCTGGAACACATTTTTGCTTCTTCTTCCCCGGAGCTTAAGCAGCATTTGGCCGATTCGAAGGAGATAGATCCTAAGAAGCTGGCCATTGCAGCAGACTTATGGGTGTCACATCGAGTGTCCCATAAGGACAAAACTCATCCTGGTAAGCAGGAGGAAGGGAAAAAGTCCAAAGATATGGAGGGTGGGGAATCTGCTAAATCTTCTTCCCATAAGGGCCACAAAAAGAAAAATAAGGGTAAGCCATACGAGAACTCACAGGGTAGCGGAGGTTCGCCTCCGAAACAGAACTCTGGTTATAATAAGCCTCCCTACGTAAACAGACCCAATGGGGCTTGTTTTTCTTGTGGAGCAACTGACCATGTGAAGGGGGATCCCCGGTGTAAGGTTAAACCTTTGGGGGTCCACTCCGCTAATCTGGCCTTCTCCTCCTACGAGGAAGAAGAGATTACAGGAGCATCCTTCTCCTCAGACTCATTTCCCAGCGGAATAGAGGCTGAGGTAGTTTTAGTGTCCCATGGTTCCTGGGAGCCTAAAGTCGCAGAGGCGTATGCTAGGATTCCGGATAATACCAAGCACTACTTTAAAGACAGTGTGCTGATCAATGGAGTGGATACTCCAGCTCTTAGGGATAGTGGGTGCAGTCGAACTGTAGTGGATTCTACCTTGGTAGACTCAGAGGAAGTTGCCAGAGCTCCTCTGATGCCCACTAAGTTGGCTGACGGCCCCCTCCGTATGTTTCCCGTGATCCCTGTTAATCTAACTTTAAATGGTACAGCAGTTAGGATTCCAGTGAGCATTCAGAGAAACGTCCCGGGAAAGGTCTTGTTGGGCAATGATCTCAGAGCTCTAGGGCTCGTAGGAGACACTGCCGAAAGACCCTACACACAGTCTCAAGCACGGGCAGCATTGGCCAAGTCCAATACGCCGCCCCAGCCGAAGGGGAAACCCAAGGCGAAAGGAGTCAACAAGTCCCGACGGGGGAAAGAGAATATTCCCCCGAGCTCGCCTACCACTGCGGTGGAGGGAGTTGGTCAATCGCCCGAGCCTGACGAGGAGGTGGCAATGCCTGAAGTGTTCGACCCCAACGACCATCCTGAACTAAAAGACTTGTTAGTTGAAGGAGGTCCTGATAGGGACGACTTCAGTAGGGGCCAACGTGAGTGCCCATCTCTGGAAGGCCTAAGGAGACAGGCCTGCTCCCAGCTTGAGGGTGAACCTCCTGGGAAGCATCGGATTTATTGGGAAGGTGGACTCCTGTACAGTGAGCCCACAGAGTCTACAGAAGGAGACAATAGGAGGTTGGTGGTTCCCCTTGCTGTTAGACCCTTCCTCCTGCAGTTGGCGCATGAAGTTCCCCTTGCTGGTCACCTTGGAATGAAGAGGACCAAGCAAAGGTTATCTATGCACTTCTACTGGCCCAAGATGGGGGTGCAAGTAGAAAGTCACTGCAGGAGTTGTGCCTCCTGCCAGTTGTCTGGTAAGGTTGGCGCGACAATCCAAGCTCCGTTGGTACCGCTCCCAGTTGTGGGGGTACCATTTGAAAGGGTAGGGATCGACATCGTTGGTCCCCTTGACCCGCAAACATCCTCAGGCAATAGGTTTATCCTGGTGCTGGTCGACCATGCAACCAGGTATCCTGAGGCCATCCCATTAAAGACTGTAACTGCCAAGTCAGTTGCAAAAGCTTTACTCGGCATATTTACTAGGGTTGGCTTCCCTAAAGAAGTTGTGTCAGATCGTGGCAGCAACTTTATGTCGAAGTATATGCAGGCTATGTGGAAAGAATGTGGGGTCACCTACAAGTTCTCTTCTGCATATCACCCCCAGACCAATGGTCTGGTGGAACGTTTCAACAGAACGTTAAAGAGCATGATTGGGGCTCTGGAGGAGCCCCAGAGAAGAAAATGGGATCTTCTTTTACCATGCTTGCTGTTTGCCTACCGAGAGGTACCACAGGAGGGTGTTGGCTTCAGCCCCTTCGAACTTCTGTTCGGTCATCCCGTACGGGGACCCTTAGCCATCGTCAAAGAGGGATGGGAGATGCCCACTCCCCCTGTTACTACCAATGTAGTTGACTATGTGCTAGGGCTCAGAAAACGGATGGTACTCCTGATGGGCTTGGCTAGTGAAAAGTTGAAGGCAGGACAAGCGCTGGTGAAACATTGGTACGACCAGAAAGCTTCCTTAATTCACTTTACCCCTGGTCAGCAAGTGCTGATCATGAACCCTATAAGGCCTCGCGCTTTACAGGACAAATGGTCAGGCCCTTACACAGTGGTGGAGCCCCTGGGTGAGGTGAACTATTTAGTGGACCTTGGAAGGCCTGGACAGGCTCCAAAAGTGTTCCACGTAAATAGGCTGAAGGCTTTCGTCCCAAGAGTCGAAATCGCAGCACTGCTACTGGCGTCAGACGTTGAGGAAGAGGAGTCAGAACCTCTTCCCGACCTGTTCCAAAGCGGTCCTTCAGATAGCTCCGTTGAGGGTGTCCGAGTGGCCCCTCACCTGACTTCTGATCAGCAGGCTGAGGTGAAAAGTTTGCTTAGGCAGTTTTCCCCCCTGTTTTCACAGTCGCCTGGTTTGACACCTTGGTGCAAACATAACATTGACACAGGAGACAGTGTACCTACCAAAAGTAGGGGATACAGGATGTCGGATAAAGTACGGTCTTATATTAAGACCGAGGTCAACAAGATGTTAGACCTTGGGGTGATTGAACCCTCTAGTAGTCCTTGGTCCAGTCCTGTGGTCTTGGTTCCAAAGGCAGGCACTTCTGAATTGAGGTTCTGCGTGGATTACAGGGCTCTGAATGCTGTCACCAAGACAGATGCACACCCCTTGCCTCGAACAGATGAGCTGGTGGATACTTTGGGTGCCTCCAAGTACCTCAGCACGTTTGACCTCACTGCTGGCTATTGGCAAATAGCTTTAGCAGAACATGCCAAGGAGAAGACAGCATTTTCAACTCCCGACGGGCTTTACCAATTCCGGGTAATGCCGTTCGGATTGAAGAATGCACCTGCCACTTTCCAGAGGCTTGTGAATCATGTGTTGAATGGGTTGGACGAATTCTGTCTTGCATATCTGGACGATATAGCAGTTTTCAGTGCCACCTGGGAAGACCATGTGAAACACCTCGGGATTGTGCTCCAGGCTCTTCAGAAAGCCCACTTGACCATCAAGGCGAGTAAATGCCAGATTGGACAAGGCTCAGTGGTTTACCTTGGGCATGAAGTAGGTGGAGGAAGGATACAGCCTCTCCCCAGTAAAGTACAAGCAGTACAAGACTGGCCTACCCCCACTACACAAACCCAAGTGAGAGCCTTCTTAGGACTCACGGGTTATTACCGCAATTTTATGGCAGACTATGGCACCATAGCTGCTCCGCTGACTGCCCTCACAACTCCGAAGAAACCCAAGAAGGTAACTTGGACTGACGAGTGTGAGAAGGCCTTCAATGGCTTGAAAGACTCCTTGTGCCAGGCCCCTGTGCTCAGGGCCCCTGATTATCAAAGACCTTTTATCGTGCAGACGGATGCCTCTGACACTGGGATAGGAGCTGTACTATCACAAGTAGATGAGAAGGGTAAGGAACACCCTATCGGTTTTATTAGTCGCCAGCTTAAGGACAGAGAGCTCAGATGGTCCACGGTAGAGAAAGAATGTTTCTCTGTTGTGTGGGCCCTAAGGAAGCTGCGGCCCTACCTCTATGGGACCCACTTCACTGTGCAGACTGACCATAAGCCGTTAAAGTGGCTAATGAACATGAAGGGGGAGAATCCAAAGTTGCTTAGGTGGTCCATAAGTCTACAAGGCTTCGACTTCACTATTGAGCATAGGCCAGGTGTCCAACATAGCAATGCTGATGGGTTGTCCAGAATGTTTTACCGACCTGAACAAGAGACTCATCCAGGGGTGGATTAGTTCCCCCTGTCCATAGTCTGGGAGGGGCGAGTGTTAGGAAAGATTTCGTTATTGTAGGGAACTTTCCTTCCATGTGGCAACCCCTAAACTTTTTGCTATTGTTTTCAACCTGTTTTCTTGACTTTGCCAGAGAAGTGCAGCCTTCTGCCGTACTCCTCTGGGCTTTCGCTCCTTTCTTACGGGGAAACTGACATGCCCTTAAGACAGTCAGTACCGGGGAACGCTGTTTCCCGTAGTTTCTTTTATCGTGTCGCCATTTTTAGTGCAACACGACACAAGAGGGCACTGTAAGCTAAGTTACAGCTCTCTTGGGTCTCTAGCCTTCTACAGACCCTAGACACTCTTGTAGGATGGTTTTTGGATCGGTGCAAGTCATTCAGGGACTGGGCTGGTGGCAGCGATCATTTGGTTTATTTTGAGCTCCTTTTGCCGTTCTGAGCACCTTTTTGCCGCGAACACAAAAGGGTGGCCCGGCTACCCAAAATGGCCGGACCACGAGGCTCCTTTGTCTCGTCCACTGTCCGTCTTGCTCCCTTTACCTTCCCCCGGGTCAGGCGACCCGGGGCCTTCCTTATTTGGGCATGTAGTTTCCCGCGAAACACGGTTGCTTTCGCGGGCTTCTACATGTCGTTTGAGTGCCCCCAGGATGTGGGCTGGGCTGTCTGGTCCCAATACACATCCTGGGTGCCAGAGAGTCTAGGGTGGTGTGAATGCCTGGGACCACTGTGGTCCGTGATTGGTCCACGTATGGTATGTGTGTTGATGAGCGGATCTCCCATTGGCTCCCCTCCGTTTTGGCGCGAAGGGAACCGTGGATAAGAGGGAGCTGGAAACACCACTACCAGGTCGATCTCCTGAGTTCTTACGAACCCAGGGATACAGGAGCCAAGTATCCTGCGAACACGAGGCTGGACCGAGGAATCGCTGGTGACCCCCTGAAGAACTTCTGCTCCTCATTGCTGTCGTCCGGTGAAGCCCTTTCCACCTAAGATCGAACAAGAAGGCCTGTACTGGCGCTTCGACCTATTGGAATAGCAGGACCAGCTATTCCCGGCACCTTCATCAACTCCTGCCGTAAGCCTTCGGAAGTGTCTCTGGGCCATCCAGTGGACTGACCAGCTTACTAAGGAGTCCTGCTCTGTAATCGCCGACAGGTTGGGTGGTATTCTGAGTCCGGGGCACGCTCACACGCTTCGTTTGCTTAGCAACCCTAAGCTAGAGGTGAACGGTGCTCGTTTGGCTTGAATACACCCGGCCGTTCCGTTGCCCTGCCGTGGCGACAAAACTGTGCAGGATTCTTCGATCGGGACGTCTTTTTACTCTGCACGACGACGAGACGTTCCCTGCTCTTCAGAACCTGCCAGAAGCTGCATCTATCGAGGAGAAGCTCGGGCCTGCTTGCTTCGGGGACCGGTGAGTAGATTAGCTAGGATCTGGTCGCCCTCCTGCAGTGCCCCTTGCTTTTCCCCGCTGTAAATACAGCTCCCCTTGTCCGTACTCGCGCCCTACTTCTGCCTCACAGTGGAGGCTGCGCTAGAGTCGCGGACCGTGTTCTCCTTCATTAGGGCACCCTACAGAGCTGTCCAACGTCCTCCGAAGAGCTTCACCTTCTGCCCATTGGCACCGGCGTGTGCAGGTACTTTTGAGCGCTAGGCTCCACTCTTCGTAGGGATTGGACTTCCATCTAGTTAGGGGCCTCAGAAGGCGGACATATCACACGCATTGGTTCGCACTGCCTGTTTTCCTTCCCCTGCAGGTGGATAACATATTTCGTGCTGCTATTGCTGTGAAACTGTGTATTCTGTATATATATTGGGTGGATAGTGTATGTGTTGGTTTAATATCGTTGTATATTGCTGCTTTTACTGTGGTTATTAGTTTCAAGGCCTTATAATAAATGTGTATCTATTTTTGATATAAACAACTGTTTGGAGTAGTTTGTAAGCGCTCTTGCTTTGTGTGCTCACTGCGGGCTCTCAGTCACCCTCACCCCTCTTGAGACCTAGTCTTGACCGCCGCGATCGCTACCTTGATTGGTCTGGCTTGTCCAGAGGTTACCCTGTTCCAAGTAATTAGGTTGGCCTTCTGAACTTCTGCGCCACCAGGACAGAGTTCAGAAATCCGTCTTAACACCTGGGAGGCAAACATTGTCACAGGCTAGGTGTCATGAAGGTAAGCGTGAAGTGGGGAATGTTCATCAGGTTGTGTGAGGGAAGAGCCAGGTTTTAAGGGACTTCCTGAAGGAGAGGAGGTACTCTATGTAGTGGATGCTGAGTGGAAGGGTGTTGTGATTTATTTCCATAAAACCACATAGAACTCTTCCGTCAAGGGTACTACTCAAAACACCATTCAATTGTGTTGCATAATTTACACATCACATTAGCAGATGGTACAAATGCTTTGCTTCCAATTTTGACTAGGGCCATTTCTGTATGAAAGACACAAGTCTTGCACTGACAGCTGATCAGCATCAATACCTCGTTTATTTTTGTATCCAGTTTCATGACTTCCGTAGGCTTCATCAACTTCTTCTGAAAGGCACTTCTCACCCTCTGCCATTCTTTTCCTTCCCTGCAGATGGTAAAAGGAGATGTATAAAATTGGACTGGTTAGCTGTAATCCATGAGCTCCTTATCTCCCAATCATTAAACTCTGAAATTATCTCAAAACCATGTTTGGTCTTTGCAATCTTTGAGCTAATAATCTTGAGAATTCAATGTCAGATTTAACACACATGGCCTCATTACCGGTACCGCGTCCACCCTCGTTCAATGCGGATTTACCGGTCTATTCCGACCTTTGCGGAACCAGTAAGTCCCCATTGAAAAAGCCATTCCCCATTCCCATTTCAGCCCCCATAGGGCTCAATGGGAAGGTGCTAATAACGGTACCGCAATTTGCGGTACCGTCATTAGCTCTGAAGTCCCTTAACGGGCCCCGTCGATAACGCCTGGTAAAACCAGGCATTAAGGAAGGGACCCGCTAAGGGACCTCAGAATAGGGTGCAAAGGGATTACCGGCACCGATGTCCTTAACGGTGCCCGGTATCCCTTTGCACCCACCTCGTAATGAGGCCCATAGCCTCTATATATTCGGGAAATGTAAAGTCAGATCAGCACACATATCTGACACGTGTTTTGACCTCTAAGAGGTTTTCATCAGTCATAGGGAACTACGAAATGGGCAATATGGGGCTGCATGGCTTTAAATTATGCGGATCGTTTGGTGGCATTTCCTGGACAACAACAGCACTTACCGGCAGGGCCACTTTAATAATGAGTAATCGTAACAATGCTTCAAGGAAAAACGGTATGCTCATGTGACAGTGCCCCCTCCTCCTTCGCAGCACAGTATTGTATTGTATGGGATATTTATAAAGCGCACAAAGACCCAAAGGTATCGAAGCACAGAAGGTATCGAGGTGAACTTACTATACAAAAATAAGTGTTTGTCGTGAGGCGGAACACTCTAAATTATAAACAGGCCCCTGTGCTTTTTGCTGAAAACATTTTACATGGTACTTAGGCCCATATACTTTTTGCTGTTTCCTGGACTGGTTTAGAGACTTTTAGCCTAATAACGCCTAATCTAAGGCCACATCAGGGACAAGACTCTTTGGTGGACAACGAGAGAAACTCGCCTCTCAGGATTAAGAACAAAGACACCCAGTTCCCTGTGTGATTAGCCATGCATAGTTTTTTTTTCTATGGGCTCCCCTTGTTTTGTGGCAACCAAGTGTAGTGGAGGGGTAAGAAAGACCCCATAATTAAAGCAAGAGTTCTGGTTCAGGGGTAATTCCCACACTCAAGAAATGGAAAAGTAAAAAAATATTACAAAATCACTACTTTATTAAAGACAAATCACAAAACAGGGATAGAACTGGACATCACAGGATTTCCAAGGCTCTCTCATTGGTTACAGGCTTGTCAGTTTATAAAGGGTTTTGATGTCAGAAGTGACATGTTATTTGACAAAATCCTTAAACAGACAGGGGTTGGTTAGCGGGGTAAACTGCATACAGCATCTATATGGGGTTAGTGTTTTGATTGAATACACATTGAGCCTCATTCTGAGTCAGCCGGTCCAGTAAAAATGTGCTGGTATTCATGAATACCGGCACTTTACCGGACCAGCTGGAGGAAAGCCAGGCGCACTACCTGTAAAAAAAGCTGTCATTACCGATACTGGCGTCGCTAGTGCCGGTAATCATGGCAAAACAACGTCTCTGTCTGGCTCAAACGAATACGCTTTGTCCTCCAGTCTCAGATCACATGTGTATAGACCACAAACTTGATTTTCCTACTAAACATTTACGAGGTTTCTAGCAATTATACATGCAGGTGTTATACCTTCCCTGTACTCTGGAGGCTTGTCCAAGCAACCTTTCAGTCACTTTCAGTCTGAAGTGGAGCATCTCTGTCCTTCCAGCAACACTTGTTTCTCTCCTAATCTAAGAAGACTGTTTCTTACGTCTATCCTGGTCTGTACTGCCAGGTGCCAATGATAAACTCTCCCTCCCTTGATGGCCTTTGGAAAAATATGTATACCGGCTGCACAAACAGTATGGTCTGCATCTTTCTGCTAAATCAGTGTATCAGGCCTCTCCCTGTGTCCTCAAGCCTTCTCAGTGCTTTCGATTCACTCCAGTGTGGCCACATCTTCCATTTTGATTTTGATTGCTACTTATGTTAACTGCGTTCTGCATTGTGCAAGCTTCATGTTCATTCTCATGCATCTTGGTTTCAGCATAGCAAAAGTGTATATGTCCTCTATCTAAGTGGGTCAAAAGCATGTTCTTTGTGTCTCAATACAATGTGGCCTATTGTCTGTGTAGCTTCGTGATCGATGATTATATGCTTCATATCTAACACATCTACGTCTTGGTCCTAGCCGTGACATCATTGGCTCCCTATGCGGTCTCAGTCAGTCCACTTGCTCCATCATCTGCAGGTTTATTTCGTCTACAACATCATCAGGGTAGGGTCTGTATGATTGTCTCAGTGAATAGCGTTTCTCACATCAGTGGTAATGGGGTGGAGGGGGCCAGGAACGATGTACACCTTTCATTTCTGTGACATCGAGACGAGGGAGGAACCAGCAAAACGAGGCCCACATTCTTCTATCTCTCTTCACTTCGGTGGATGTAAATTACTTTAGTCAGGCACAGCCTGCGGAAGGTATCCAGTGATTAAGTCACCAGGGAAAAGGTCGCCAGTGTACCATATGGAAAAAGGTTGCACAGGGTACCATATGAAAATACTGAAGCTCCTGCCACACAGGGTAACTCTCTAATTTCCTTTGAATGGTGGGTGGAGTGCAATCCACCTCACCACCTTAACGGGAGAGCCCCCAGAACTCTGCATGACTTTTCAAAATGTGTGCCCAAAGAACCCACTGAATGACCTTCACTTTCTGGTTGAGGGCCCATCAGTGTGCACACCAATGGCCTCTACTTATATACATTATTTGGTAACATGAACATACTCACAAGCAAGTGGGGTTTGCACACTTGAAAGCATGTTCACAGCCACATTGGGTGCACCTTTAGTATTAAAGAAAAAGACAATTTCCCCTTTTGAAATAATAAAGTGGGCGCTTATGCATGGCACCGAACATTTTTGGTTTCGTTTGCACATTTGCAACGACTTTATTAATGCGGCCCTAGACTGAAATTCAGATGCGAGTTATAAAGTTGGTTGCTAGCCTACAGTACACGAAGAACCATTTGCAAAAATATTTCAACTCATCTGCAAAAAGAAATGTTTTTGATGTTAACAAAATGGGCTTTTCCAGATAATACTGTCAGTGGCCTTCTGACTACTTCACAACAGTAAGCATGGACAGCCTGTACGGTCTAACCACAGACAACCAATAATCAAAAACCGGGCAGGAGCAGCTTAAGTGCTGGTCTGCCACATTTCTTGAGAGCTCACTCCCCACGTGCAGTGCAGACCAGAATATGCATACAAGGATGTTCAATCAGTAAGCAGGCGGTGCCTATTCTCATAGATGACAAGTGATCCTCTGCCATGTTTGACGCTTACTGTGCGTCCCAGCTTTTTAGGCAACAACACTTTTCTTGATGGGACATGTAGGTCTCTGCTTACACTAGCTACAAATAAACGAAAGTTTCCAAAATGCAGGGTGTTTGTGAGGAATTTGACCTTGACCTTATTTTAAATATTAAATATTAAATGAAATTAAATGATGGTAGATCAACCTGAGGAACATGTGTGGGGCTAATCTGCACACATTTTCCTATGCTCACTGCCACGACATATGCATAGACCTCTGCACTATAAGTGGACACAGCCTACAAGCACAGCACCCCATGTCATATTTAGTTGCAATCTGACAGGTTGCGTACACAATGCATCTCCAGAAGGGGGAGGGCCAAACCTTCCCCCTGCCATGGCCAGCCTAATTAACTAACAAAGGCTGCATGGATCCACCCTGTCCAGACCTGCCGCTTTAATAAGGAACCACAGAGAGCTCCATTAACCAGCGGGACCCTTTGATCCACAACAGACAGGAAGATGGCTGGGACTTAGTATTACATGTTTTCACCCCTTTACCTTTACTGTTGCAAAGCACTCTGGTTATGACCTCACGCATACAGGAGATTGTTGGTGGGGACCCAGGATTGGTTCATTAAGGGAGGCTTAGCCTACATCAATCCCTGTGGTGCAAGTGGCTTTAAAAGAAGGCAGAGACCCTCTTTTGGCAGATCATCTGAAGGCTTCACCAGAAGCAGAAGGAAGAACTCCTTATTGGACCCTGGCTGAAGGTACAGTCTGCCTTACATCTTCCATCAGTGAAGGAAGGCCAGGATCTCCAAGAAGGAAGCAATATCCCTCTGCTGAACATCTCCCAGGGAACAGAGGAAGATACTAAATCCAGAGGACCCTCCAGCAGCTCCAGGACCGGTACCCAGCCAGCACACAGCATGCTCTGCTAGGCTGTGCAGCAAGCTTCCAAGGTGGGAAATGCCAGAGAGTCTCTGAACCAAACCAAGAACAAGGCAGCTGCTTGCAACACTCATCGGCTTCGATCTGTCTGCCTTAAAGGATGACACAAGCCCAGTGAAGAAGCTTTGAGGAGTGCATCGACAAGCATCTACCGGCTTTAGCCTTAAAGGACATTTTTGAGCCAGTCGAGCCCCCCGGGCTGCAACCGACTGCAACACTGACTGTTGTTATGCCGCAGTTGCTAAAGCCGTCCGAGATGCCTCGACCAGTGCTTCAGCACCGCGGACCAGCACCGAGACAACGATTCCTGACTCTGAGTCGCTGTGTAGGCCAGCCTGCAGCCGTCCGTCCAGCTTCGCTCGCCAAACTGCCTGCCGCTTGATACCCGCAGCCGAGCTCTGGAACTCTGTCACTGATACCCGTCTTGAACTCTGTCACAGAAGCTGCAAAGCGCCCTGACATTGACGCAACGCTGTTGAGCACCAATAACTCCTACAGCACAAAGTACATTGCGGTTCTATCCCCCTGGTCCTTCTCCAAAGGCCTCTAATTACATTTTACAACCCATTGCTCCCTTTGTGTTGAGACCAAGTATCCTTGTACTATTGCTTAAAATTACTATACCGACTACCCTCCTGTCAGCATCCAGAGTGCACATCCCTTTTCCTTCTTTGAAACTGTCTGTCCTCTGCATTCCTGTACAGGGTGGTTGGTATTTTGTAGTGTGCTAGAATTGTCTGTTGTGATCATTATAAAGTAGATATGTGTATACAACTTTGACTGGACAGTCCCTTTTATCATTGGGTAATTGTATTTTTGCTGTGTTGCAACTAACCAACGATCCACGACCTTTCGTAGATAAGTCGTCTACGTTACCAAAATTTGCTTGCGTTTACAATCTTTTCGGATCTCTTCTGGTGTACTAGAGAGTGTGGGGCTGATTGATGGTTTAGAAACCAATTTTCGTCCCTGGACCACTAGTGCCCCGGAAGGTGATTTGCACAGTGTTGCTGCTAGGAATGATTTCCATGTATGGGAAATGTGCCCTCCAGTTGTGAACCTCCCAACTTTTTGATTCTGTCTGACCATCCTAGCCTGACATTCACCAATGGAGCCCAGCCTTCTGCTGTACTCCACTGGGCTTTTGCTCATCTTGTTATGGGGAAACGGAGATACCTTTCAGACTGTCAGTACTGGGAGACTTTGTTTACCTTAGTCTTTCACTTTGTTGCCATTGTTGGTTACATTTTTTCAGTGCACAATGTACCTTACAGTACAGTCCTCTGGGGTCTCTTTTTCATTTAATTTTTAAGGCCCTAGACACCCTTGAAGGATGTTTGGTGAATGTACAAGTGTGTTCATGACAGAGCTGGTGACAGCAGTTAATTTTAAAGCATTTTTAACTCTTTTCTATGGTCCAAAACACATTTACCGCATTTGGCCCAGGACAGTGGCTCGTTCCTAAAATGGCCATGCCACGATGTTCTTTGTTCTGTCCTTTGGCCATGTTGTCCCTTTGCCTTCCCCAGGTTGAGCAGTCCCAGGAAACTCCTTATTTGGTCATGCAGACCCCCGCGCATGCTGAAGCTTTCATGGGCTTCTGCATGCCTTGTGTGTGTGTGCCCAGGATGTGGGTTGGAGCTGTCTAGTTCCAATAAACATCCTGGGTGCCAGGATGTCTGGTGTGCTGGGACGGCTGGGACCACTGTGGTCCATGATTGGTCCATGTCTGGGATGGTTGAATGTGAGAAGATCCCTTGTTGGTTTCTCTTTGTTTTGGCGCGATGCAGATTCTGGATAAGAGAAGGCACTCTAAACCTATTTCAGGTCGATGTTCTGAGTTCCCACCAAACTTAGATAAAGGAGCCAAGTATCCTAAACTGGAGAAGCAGATCTGTGGAACTGCTGGTGACCCCCTGGAAGGTTTGGCACCCTGACCTTGCTGTTGTCCCATTGGAGCCCCTGTTTCTCATCGATCATAGAAGGCCTGCAGGGGCGCTTTGACCCATTGGAGTAGTGGGATTAACTACTCTCTGCACCTCCTGCTTAACCTGCAAGTGAGCCTTTTTCGGAAGTGTTCCTGGACCGCCAAGTGAACTGACCAGCTCGTACGGGACCTGTGCCTTGCTGCTCTCTCGGGTTTCAACCTGAGACTTGAGGAACTGTAAGCTCCTGTTAGAAGGCACTCTCCCGCCGACTTTCGTACACCTAGCATTCCTATGTCTGGAATTAGAAGAGTCTGCCTGAACCCGAGCATACGCGGTACCCCTGTCGCCCCGCTGTGGTGGGTGACGAGCTTCATGGGTGCATTGCTGCTGTGCCCCTCAGTACCCTAAGACGAGCTGCAGTGGAACTGGCCCGATCCCTTCACCAGAAGCAGACAAAATCGACACTGTCCCGCCACAGACTGAGGTCCCGGAACGTAGCCCCTGAAAGCCAGAGAGATGTGCAACTGCTGGGCTCGAACCGGCAAGAGAACTGGACTTGACTGGAGAAGTTTGGTCTGGAGTGCATTGAAGGTCGGTGAGTACTTGCATCACTCACCGGTGGTCCCTGGCACATAGATAGACTTTTAAGCATGCGTGTCCCCAAAGGGCCACTCTCCTTAGTTAGGGTAGCCTGTGCTACCATCTTATTCCCGATTCCTGGAAATCATTCTGCCCTCTTGTGGAGACCCTCCTTGAACAGTGGAACTTTATTCTTCATCGCCTTATCCACCTTCCTGCAACACTACAGCCCCTTAAAGAGACCCCTCGTGTACTTTAACACACGATCATGTGCTGAAGTGCTGAAAGTACTTTTGAGCACAAGGCTCCACACTTTGTGGGCACTGGACTGCCTATTAGTTAGGGTTGAGACTCTTGAAAAATTGCCTAAAGTACCTTTGCATTGTCTGACCCTCTTCTGTCACAGGTTGTCGGTCTGCCCTTGATTAATATTCCTTTAGGCCAATAGTTACTACATATATGGTTCCTAGTATAGTGTTCAGTTGGTTTTGTTAATATTGCTGTGGTTTCACTCTGTATTTGATTTAAAAGGCCCTTAATAAATGTATATGTATTTTTGATATATACACTTGACTGAGTAATGTGTGGTGTTGTTTACTGTGTGTGCTCATTGTGGACTTTCGATCACCTTCACCCCTCCTGAGACCTAGTCTTGACCGCTGCCAATGCTACCTGATTGGTCTGGCTTGTCCAGAAGGTTACCCTGTTCCAAGAAACTAGGCTGGCCTTCTGAACCTCTGCCCACCAAGCCAGAGTAAACAAATCCATCTTAACAGCTGCTTCCTGAAATTCCAGGACACTGCCTTCAAATGCCCTTTCAGAGTCTCCTTCCTGGCATCTTCAATAGCTCACTCCTCTCCTTCTCATACCCTTAGGCTGTCTGTCCCTTCCCTCGCTTCTGCTCTCCTCCCTCCTTGCCGTCTTCAGTGGGAATCCCTTCAAATGACAATAAAATAACTAACACAGGTAAATTAGTTCTACAAGGTAAGAAGTGCCAATGTATGTTGTCATTCTCTCAATCTTGCCTTGGTAAACATCATAGTGCTAAAAGGCACATGCTAAGTTGAAAGAACTGGGCATGTGTCGTCGGCAATTCAAATGAATTTTTAATGGGGATTCTATGTTTAGCAGAGGCAGTTAAAAATAAGACAATAAAAAGGAACACAGTTTTTCAAAAAAGTTGTTGTAAAGAGTGAAAGATGGTTCGTCCTCAAGTGCGGTGTTCAGGGATTCGTACATACACCTTTACAGAGGGCTCACTGCTGTATGGACTGCTTGCAGTTGATATGGCTGGTTGTCGGTTTTGTAAAGTTTCTGTAAGCACGCCATAACCTGCTCGGTTTCAGGCTTTGCCTGGATTCTACTGTGAGGGACCCCCTTGTGTACTGCTGGTTGCCACACCCTGTTCGGGTGAGCAGTTGAGGTGTACTTGCTCAGTGTACTCTTTTGCTAAACAATATGTTTAAGTGATGAATGGAACACATTTGCGTTTTCAGAATTGTCCGTAGCCCGGATAGCTCAGTAAGTAGCAGCTTTTAGAAGGGCCGGGGGTTCGGACCCCTGTGAGGGCGTAACCCCTCTTCTTTGGATGTTTTATATGTCTATTTGATATAATTTATTAAGAAAAGAGTGTGTGGAGGTTGTTGTAAAACAGACCCATGTGGGGGGGTTGTACCTTCCTCTCTAGACACTGGTGTTAAACTTCTTCTTTTAGTTAAAATTCTGTCGCACTTTACCTTAGTTAGTTTCAGGACAACTCAGTCCTTCCTTAGGTTTTGCTTTCCCGATATCAATTCTCCACCCAATACCTGTGCTGCTTAAGCTGCGGTATTTTCTCTCAACATGAGGAAGGAAAAGATGATGCGTTGCCTCTATTGAGGTCTGCAGGGCTTGAGGCTCTTTGGTGGGGACGTGTTTTCCCTTTCGATTTGTCCCATTGGACATTCATTATTCTATTGGATTATTGGTGGAGACAGGGTCGGCTCGAGGGTAACTGTTCAGTTTTGTTGCATGGTAAGTTGAGCAACCATTTTCTACTTGGAGGAGGTGTTTAGAAACACTTGATGGTATCAGATAGATGTGTTGCCAAATAATAACTTTATGACGCCTGCCTATTGTTTTCCTCTCAAAGCTTGGCCTGTGGTTCAGCTAACCGTCTAACAGTGTGTTGCAATTCTCCTCTGCTCAGGGAGTTCAAGCAGGTTTCTGTACCCTCAAGAGCGTTGTTTAGACTCTTTAGTTATATATATTTTTTGTCTACAGTGCGGCGAATAGAGTGCTGGTTTTCACATCCGGGCTGACCCTAGTGATACAGGTTCCTAATTTCGAACGTTCTAAATCAGTCTATTATCCTGCTGAGATCGATAAGTGAACACCTCACACCACACCCCATTCATAGTAGTGATAAGCACCACTCGTATATTTGGGGGTCGTAGTATTATATAGTGCTGTTTGCTATGGACCATGTGCTTAATTTCCTTCCCCCGATTCCCTTATGACCAGTCATCCTCACACGAATACAGAGACTCGGACCTCAGGGGTTGAGGGGACAGTGGTCCCAGGTTTCTTTCACAACCTTTCATTTGCGGGGCATTGATAGTTATCCCAGAGTCCTTTTCCCCCTCGTTCCCTTTCCCACCATCCCTGGGGGAGATTGCATCATGATATACACCTCTTGGAGTGTCTCCCGATGGTTTCGGGTTCCTTTTTTACAGGAGTTCTGGCTCGTGACCAGTGCAGACTCGCGCTGAGCATTTCCCTCCCGTCAGTTACTTTCCTTTGCCTAATTCCTGGTATTTCAAGAAGTTAAGCGGAGCCCGTCCATGGTCAGGGGATTGGTTAGAAGTGCAAGAGTGTATTTATTTCTCTTAAGGGTGTAAAGCGGGGCTTTAATGTGGTCCTCAGGGTAGCCTTCTTCTGGGTTGCAAGGTTTTCCCCTGGATAAGTGAGGGAGGGTTCCCCTCCTTTGGGAAGGCCCAATATCCCTTGGGGGCATAGAGGGGTCGGGGTTTTATACTAATCTCCCATCCAAGTTATTACGACCCTCTATCACGATGCGCTCCAGCGTCTCTACATTAACTATCAGAAGGTGTCTGCCAGTGTGATTCCCACAGGGCTGGGATATACATTTAGTTAATGACTTGATTCTCCTAATCTCCTGTATGACAGGTGGACCTTTGGGTTTTCACAAGAGTTTGTTTTGCAATAAGGTGCCAGCTCAGGGTGCTGTGAGCTTCAAGGATCTTCAAATTAGCTGAAATAGAGGTTAGACCTCTTCTGGTGTGCAACTTCAGTTTAACTGTTTGGTGATCAGTTCTTTGCAGTTTGGAGTCTTGTTAAGACTTTGGAATTTAGGAGTCCTCCTTCGGTTAGTTTTTGATCCTCTAGGGGTTTTATCAACCGGGGAGGAGGGAACAAGGTGCAAGCACCGGGCATATCTACAAAGGGGTTTACATATCACTATAATGGTAAAGATTGGTTGTAAGATACATTTTCTCCTTGCCAGGTTTGGCCTCTTAAGGGTCAGGTTTGTAAATATCTGCCTTTGTCATGGTAGCAGAGTTCTTTAAGAGCTCAGGAGGTCTGAAGGTCTCTGTGTTGGCAGTTCGTTAGCTTCTCAGGTGAGGCCCCTCTCTTCCATTTTGCTTCCAGAAGACATCCTTCCTTAGTATATACATATGTCTGAAGACAATTGTGGGTTAAGTCTATTGCTTTTCAGCTCAGCTCAGGATAGGTTGTCCTATTACAAATTAATAAAATGGCTTTTTACTCCCATTTTACCTTTTATGAAGGTTTGTTTTTCCCACTTGTTCCCCAGTGTAGTTATGTGACATGCTCTGTTTCTAATACGATATCTTCCTTTAACGCATGGGATGGAGCCTACAAAACTTTCACCCGTATGAGGTTCTTTCTTTATCTCTAGGAGAGCTAAGTGCTTATTTTTTCTTTGGTTTGCTATCTAGGTTCCCAAAGAGGGTATGAATGTAAGTGTTTTAATGTTTGATTGGACAACAAAGGTGTTTATTTCAGATGGGGTTTTTTCCTAACCTATTGATATAGGAGAACTTTGTTCAATGTTTCCCCTCTTTTAACCAGTTGGTTTTGGTGGCCTGTAGGGAACGCTGGAATTGGCATATCTTCCTGTTTTTCTTGCAGTGGATTTGGCTATGCCTTATAAGTCACTTATTTGGGCAGTCTAGTCTTAGGCAATTCTCTTGCGGTCTGCTGACTGACTTAATGAAAGCATTTAAAACATTTTCTTTCCTATTATTTTATTATATTATTGTATTATATTGTTCTATTGTATTGATCATGTTGTACTAATGGGATGCAAGGGCTTTGAACTTGCATAATATGAGCCTCCTGTCTTGTCATAGAATGACTAATCCCCCACACTAACGTGAGATGGGGGTTTAGATTCTATTAAAAACAAGGAGGCGATTATTATCCCACCCACCCACCCTTGATATGATATGACAGTTATGACACGTATGTACACAGGTGGTTCAAGAAAGAACATTCTTTGGTTTGTTGTTCTTTCCATCCACCCTCCCTTCTTGCTTGTTGTTCTTTCAGCTACGAGTTGAGGTTCTGATCAGGAGTGTGGCTCGCAGTTACAAGTTATGGAGTGCGTGGTACGAGAGCTTCGCTGGATTTACCTTCATCGTTTATCATCTGATCTGTGCAGTGGACGTCTGGTTCAAGACAGCTACAGAAAGAGGAATTGGGATTAGAGTAATGGACTTATATAAGGAAGGGTCCCTGCTCATTGGTCCCCTGCAGGGCATGTGACCTGTCCTCCATGATGGATTGGGAAGCTCCCTTACATTGACATTGAACTCTATTTAGTTCTGTTTGTTACAACTTTTTTTGTTTGTAAAAGTTTTTTTTCTTTGCTGCTGCGGTTTCAGAGTAAAGATTGTAATGCATAATAATCGCCTCCTTGTCTTTAATAGAATCTAAACCTCCATCTCATGTTAGTGTGGGGGATTAGTCATTGTTGCTTTTTTCTTTCAATTTGTAAGTGTGCGAAAACTCCAAATCCCAGAATTCCAAGGAAAAAACAGATTTGGTTGACCTCACGTATGGCCTAGGTGCCTCGGGCCTTTGTATGCTGCTAATCATGTTTTTAAAAAGGGGGAAACTTGAGAGCCAGGTAATTTACCATCTACCCATTGATTTCTAGATAAAATCCGAGACACCTGTTTGCTGCAGAGCCCACCCTCATTTTGTTGTGCACAGTTCGAGACATATCCGCACAAACAAATAAGTACACATTGAGCTAGCCAGAAAAAAGTCCAGGGTCTGCTGCGAGTTAACCAGTAGGAACAATGTGTTTTTCCCACAAGCTCAACAGCCCCAGGGAGGGGTGCGGACTAGCGGTTCTGACGGGAGTTTTGTTTGTCTCCAAGGCGAGTCGAGTTCACGCTCTTGCGCAACCCCTTGTAAAAGCAGGCATGGGCGGCCTCGAGATGATTAAAGCGGCGGCAGCGGCAGCAGCACGCGCGTCATTCCATTCATTCCATAGTAATTTCTTCAGTGGGAGGAGGCAGCGGCCTTCTGAGCGAAGCTGCAGGCTGCCTAGCGGTGCTAGCCAATAACATGGCAGAACGGGGCGAGTGGCATAGACTAAGGGCCGCAAAAGCAAGCGATTGTTTTTACAAATGCATCCTTAATGCACAATATAAATAATAAATGACTATCAATATCATGCATGCATATGAGGGTGCCTTTAACTGCCAGGTTGCAAACACACTGGAGGATCATAAATCAAAATGCATTGTACTCACAGTATAAGGAGCCCGTAGGCCTCGTTCCTGTAGTCTCGGTACGCTTTCCAGGGCTTGACTTCCAGCCTCTGGGGGTAACTGCCCTCCGTCCTATAAAGCGCTTCCAGCAGGCAGGGGGCACCGATGTGGACCGAGTCAAAGGATCCCAGCTTCAGTCTGAAAATCTTCCCAAACTGCTTGTGGTAGCCAGCCTGCAGACCCCCGGACCCAGACAAGTAAGACGCTTTTATGGAACGGAGGCTGACGACAACAATAACAGCTTTAGCAAGGGGCCTTGCTCATGTACCAATCTGTGAGGGCTGCATGACGCTACTGCGTATTGCACATTCTTTGCACAGGTGCAACTGCATTTTTGCACAGTGGCACAAGGACAAACGTTGGAATCACATGCATTTTAGCACCACGGCAAACTGTGCCCAAGTGCTAACACCGTCCCATGTTAGCACTAAGGTAACATTGCTTTGGTGCAAAGATGCACTGAAAGAGTACAATTTTACCCAAGGGATTTTTTTTATTTGCCCCATCATCAACTCCGTGCAAAATTAAACGGCAGCCCCTGGATCGTGCAGTTTAAGAACAGGGGACGTATTACAGAAACAAAACATCGGTGCATGTGCAATTGTGTCCCATATTGCCTGCAGACCAAATTGGCCCTCTTGCAAAAAACGTATTCTCTCAATGCATGTTTGCACCAAGGCAATGTCTGACATATTACTAATACAGAAAGGTATTAACACTAGGGGAAATTCCTCCCTGGTGCAAAATGCACTGAACGAATGTGGTTTTGCACGCACACAACACCGTTACCACCCTCCAAATCTGCAATGCACCCGTGAAAATGTTCTGGAATATAGGAAAATCTTCACCGCCTTGAATGATATTTCCATTGACTCTTCCAACCTGGTTTCCTAATTTGTCATTACACATGTCACGTTTAAGGTGCACCCTCTATTGCCCTCAACCCGCCGACAGACGTACGAGCGATGCTCCCAGCAAGATTTCCATAAACCCAAAGTTTAGCATCACCGTGTGGTTTCTGTCTTTCCAAGAAAATGACACGTGGTTGACGTTACTTAACTGCAACCACGTGCGCTTAAACGCCAAGCCTTCCTCGGAACTATTTCATCGCATGCAAACATGTTCAGCTAACAAGTCAGAAAACACCAGCGTGCTGTTTTGTCTTAAAAGGCAGCCACTTAAGGGGCAAATGCCAACATGCAAGTCAAGGATTCAGACAAGAAGACACAACAAAGATTAATAGTGTGTTTCCGTATTTTTAAAATTGTTTGGTTAGTTAACTTGGTTTGGCTAACAGATATTGTGCATAATGATCTTTAAATGACACAGGATTGTATTTTTTATTTACCAGTATTTCGTGTTGTCTCGTAAGGCCTCCCTTGCATAACATGTCCAGCAAGTTCCCCAGAACCGGGAGGTTTGTGGGTCCAGGGATTGCAGAGAGGGGGTGTGCAGAGGGTCTCCGCTGTGGCACCGGTTTGGGGTTGAAGGGACACACAGCAGCAGCCGCTGGCATTGTGTCCTGGATTGCCACAAACCTTTTTTTCAGAAACACCCATATTAAATCTCGTTTCATCTGGAAGCTCATGTCGGGAACGAGGCCAAGGCAGATCCCGCAGTCGCAGCAAAATGAAAGCAATACCGCTTTGTTGATTTGTGTAAAAATGCAACATTTTGCTTTGGTATATATACTCGCAAGAGAGTAGATGCGTCTGCTTGCTTTCTATCTGTGGCCAATCAGAGTGCATGATGGGCTGGTCTGTGGCCAATGTCAACTTGGAAAGAAAAAACTACTTCACGCCACAAGTTCATGAAAGAGATTGTTTTCCTGCCAAAATAGGCTGGAATGCAAGTCAGTTCACCGAGAGCGGCAAAAAGGCAGTCCGCGACTGTTCCCGCGAAGGAGCTGCTGATTGGCCACAGAAGACTTGTCTTTGATTGGCCAGACATACTTTCCTGCCCACTTTGCCTTTCGTTATTCCCGGTGCGTAGCGTGTAAAACGGTTAATGATTTATTTTCTCTCACGTCTTTTCTTCAGACTTAGCTTCCAGGCGGTTTTAAATCCTTCCCTGCCAGTGTCAGTCGACAAGCAGTGATTATTAAATGGCACCGAGAACTACTTAACTGAACGGGTAGATTTACTTTTACCTCCTTAAATGTCCACAGAACAAATGCAAACATGAGTTGTCTCTGCCGTGCACACATAGGTGTCAACTTTGATTTTCACTTTGTTGGTAGGATTTCTCCGCGGTCCCCTTCCTTCCTCCTCCACTTAAAAGAGAGACCTAGCTGCGCCTGGTAGCCCCACCAGTTTATAGAGGGCGTGCAGTGGGTTCTAACCCCTCATGTGTTTAATACAAGTTGTCCACGTTTTGCATTTACGGCACATTTTAAGAAGAAATTGTCAAGAAACGGTAGAATTCGAAAGCTGTCCTGAGCACAGCAACAGACACCGAACCAGCTGAGCTGCTCTACCAGTTTACCAGCTGTGCTACTCTTCCAGTTTTGCGCCCAAGGGACGATCACGCATTTTTCTTAGAATGCAGCATCACGTCATACTGCGCAGTACCTCTGCATAGCTAGTGGCGCAGTTCCTATAAATGACGTCAATGGTGTTACAGCTCAAGAAAATCGGCACTGCACACAGGTTGTTCAGTCAGAAAACCAAAACTGTAAAATCTTCACACGTGCCCGCCCCCGTGGCAGAGGGGCCAGATGACCCTCGTGCCCCTATGAACTCAGCACCAATAGCGGAGGGGGGGGGGGGCAATTTTCAATTTACTTTCTGAGTCTTGTGGTGCAAACTTCGACCTGAGTGATTTCGAAATGTGGGTTTTATGCAGTGAAGACCTGCACTTTTATACTAATTGATGGCACTAATCCACTGGTAGTGTGGACCCTTTTAGTATACCCTCGAGGCGAAACCATCTACTAAAGGAAGCTCTGTAGGCAATGAGTTGAGAGGTTTTCTATTGATGTGAATGCATTGGAATGTGACATCACAAAAAAGTGACAGCAAAAAACTGACATCACAGGCAGATGCTCGCAGGAGGTGCACTGGATGAGCCTTGTTTTCTTTAATGCAATTCTGCTTTACACCAAAATGTGCCATCTGGTGAGTAGAAAGGTTTTAAATGAATCATAACCACTAGCAGTGCTCTGGGCAACCTTACATACCACACATTGCCGCACCCCTTCTCTCTTGCAGATCCCAAGCAGTCTGTATTCCCCTTTCACCTCTGTTTTCCAGCCATTCACTTGTAGTGTCATAAAAGGCTCCTCTCTCTCTCTCTCTCTCCTTTAACATTTATGTTCAACCCCTTGCTTCCCTGATCCAGCCCCTTGGCTGTTCTTCTTATACATACGCAGGCAACACATTAAATCATCCTTCATACCAGTGCTCTGCCGTTTGACTTACTCTTTAGCTTTCTCTCGTGTATGCTTGCTCTCTCTAACGGGGTGAGTAATAATTATCTGAAACTTAACTGTGATAAAAACAGCAGAGGTTCTAATCATAGGCAATAACCACTTTTTTGGACACCCAGTCTTTGGCTATCGTCTCTGGCCCCCTGCCTGCCCCAATTGACTGTAGCTAAAACATGGGTATACAATTACAATAGTCTTTCCTAGTCTACGGCAAATCTCTCTATCTTGGACTTACTGCCTACTACTTACATTGTCTTCATCTCATTCAGAATGCTGCAGCACACCAAAATATTTGCCTTCGTAAGGAGGAACACCTCTCTCCCTTCCACCTCAAGCTTCACTGTCTGCCCGTTAAACAAATAGTCCTCTTTAAATCTCTCTGTATCCCTCCCTGTTCTGCTGGTCCTACTCAGAGAGTTCTCTGACTATTACCCTTCGCGTAATCTTTGTTTTTCTAACCATCTTCTCCTCTCACGTAACCCTCTCTGCTGCCAAGGCGGATGCTCTTTCTCATTAATTTCGGGCTCAGCTTGGAACAAGGTTCTGCACACTTTACACCCTAGATCGTGCTACATTTCTTTCCTCCTGGCTATTCTCTCAGTTCACATAATCACTTGCTTTGCAGATGTATGGCACTAAGAAACCACCTCTGTAGTGTACGAGTGCTCTACAAGTTTCCCTAACATAGCATAACATTACTGCCAGGTCCCCTTCTGTTATGGAGTCAATGGTCTAGAACATGATGTTATGGATGGCTGGCCAAGGCAATGACATTGGTCAGTATTAATTTGGATATAATGTATATGGTGCTTCAGTTGGTTGATGCACATGCTGCAATGATCTGGGTGCAAGCCGTTAGTCACAAGTTTGTATTACAGATATGCTGGCATATTATTTCATCCTTTTGAGGCTGGTGCAATGAGTAAAATTGAGGTGGCAACCAATGTCTTCCTCAATGCCGATGCTAACTTCAATAAACTATGGCCAACTGTTGGTTGGATGCAGTCTCTTCCTGTCAGTGCAGCAAAGCAACTGGTGTCACCTATGACACATAAAGCCATCTAATCATCCCACCAGTTAGGCTTTATCCCTTTTGGTTGCACTTGAGTAAACATTATGTTTAAAACGGATATGTTAAGGCCACAAAAGGCAAGCTTCACCATACACCCATGCAGAAAGGCTCATTGAAGGGCCAGGTCATAGCTGACAATTGCATTGCTGTGGAAACAAGTGGCGGCTAGTGAATTTTTTAACTGGAGGGGCATACATATTTGTACCTGATGTAGCCGAGCAACCAAGCGTAGCGAGAGAGCCCACATCACTCAAGGAAGTTTCGGGGTGCTTCACCCCTCAAGAATATTTTTTAAATAATGGGTGAAAATGGTGCATTTTAGAGCACACTTTTTAGAAAAATTGGGTAAAAAGCCAAACAGTCTGCAATTGGGTTTTGTAGGGTAACTCATTAAAAAATACAATAGATGCAAGTCATCAAAAGTGCCCAGGAGCATTTCTCCAACACATTTTCATGATGCCTTTTCCCACAATATGTGCCAGTATAAAACACTTTCACACTGGCTGTGCCCATAAATTTGCATGCTGACTGCAACATTATTCCCATATAAGAACATACTCATGTTTGCTTTGTGCTTAATGCCAGTAATGATACTATAAGAAAACATGTCCATGTTTGTCCTGCCAATATATGGCAGTATCCCCACTTAAGAACATACTCCATTTGGCTTTACCATTAAAAATGCATGCACGGATTCCAAGATGGCCTCCGGGGGGTGAGGTCGCACTCCCACAAGCTCCTTGCCAGGCCCACGAAAGGAGAAATAAAGATTGTGGCGGATAGCAGTAAAACGGGGAAACCATATTCGCACCCCCAGTAAGAAAAGGTGTGGTGACATCGAGGTAGCTGGACTGCAGTTGGTGAAGTGGACCAGAGTGCAGCAGCAGGTCGGTATCCCAGACAACGGGAGAGGCGGGCTGGTCCGCCGGAGGTGAGGTGGTAGAATCCAGTCATCCAGGAAATCCTTGCCGGAGACGTCACAGAGCCGGCAAAGAGGGGACACAGCAAGAACAAAGGCATTAGAAAGCTGTCCCCCCTCGATGGCGAGAGAGAGTGAGGGCGCGGCCGAGATCCAGCACCAGAAAGGCCGCGGGAGAAGTAGATCCCCGTCACCCTGCTGGCACAGAACAGAGAAGTAGGTAAGCAGGAGAAGGCTCCAGACAGACGTGCCTACTCGGAGGAAAGGCAGTGGCCACCGTAGTCCGCATAGGGCACTATACTAGACCAGAGAGGTAGACTGGTGCTTTAGGGGGCCTCCGGTACGAAAACACCGGCAATAAACGAGAGTTGCACGCCCTCACAGTGAGGGATAAACACCACGTGCCGCGGCCCCTGCAGGGTGGAAAGGCAAAGACATGGCAGTATAAGCGCGGTGTGGGATGTTTTTAACCGTGCATCCAAGCCCTACCTAAAACTGTGCATTACTGGCATTGAAAACATCATGATGGCCAGAACTCCCCAGAGAGTGCACAGGGAAAACATGAAGAATAGGCTGCCACCCATTTTTGCCTATGTTGTGAGCACAGGAGGGCACTGCCTAAAACCACCATTGGGCTACACACACAGTAGCCTGAAACCATTGGGAATGGCAATGCTGATTGCCAAAAGCAACCCAGAACTGTGGGGAATTCATTTTCTTAATGTCAAAAATGGATGCAATACTGGTGCTCACCACTATCAGAAAGCCGGCGTTTTAAAACCACCAGATTTTTGTGTAAAACTGAACAAATGAACCCAAACCAGACCAAGGAAAGACTTGCTAAGAGGTGGATACAATGTAAAACTATATTCTGAAATGACTTGAAGGAAGTAATTATTTAATGTATATATAAAAAAAATAGCTGGGGATGTCAGCAGCTTAAGTGAATTTGGGTTTAAAGCCACTAAAATCGAAATGTTTAGAATAAATGAGTGACCCACTTGTGAGTGTCACATAGGTTACAATTGTTTAAATGTCATAGTTTTGAACTTAGAATCAGCGTTCTAGCTGCATGTGTAAAAATTGTCAGTGTGATTTGAATGTAGAAAACTGGGAACTAAAGTGACATTTAGCTGAATTCTGCCTGACAACTACCCCCGACAGGAGTTGAACTGGCTCAACAACTCTTCCAAGGCCTGGCTGCATCCTGCTGCCCCCACCAAAAGGAGGTGACACCTCTCTGATTGAATTAGGGGAGTGGTACCTGCAGACTGCAGAAAGTTGAACAAAGCCCTGTCCTGGACTCAGGCAAATGTTATATTGGGGGGGTCGTAAAATGGCTTCCTCTTGGAAGAAACTGGGAGGGGCAGTGCCTGTGAGAGTAAGCTGAGCTTGGGGGAAGTGGATAAACCAGAAATTCCACCATGTGCTTTGGAAAACCACACCCCTTTGGGGCCAGAGCATGATTTTTAAAAGATGGATAATTCACAGTGCGGTCTTGTCAAAATTACATAAATAACATCATCATTCTTGTGATTTTTCTGTGCACATTTTAAGAGGTGTTAGGACCCTGTGGTATGTTCTTGGGGATAGTAGCAGAAAAAAAGGTTGTCACTCCAAATGCATGCATGTTAAAAATCTGACACTTTATCATCTGAAACCCATATCCCTGGTGCACATTTGTGTAAAATCTGGAAAGATTTAGAGGTCGTTATCTGGATGAAAAGGGGAGAATTCTGTCATAAGTGGACACAACATCGTACAAGGACAGGGATCGGATAGTTTGGTGCTACAGAAAATATGTTAACTGGACCTATAATATTAGAAAAATGGTACATAGATAAATATGTGTTTGGATCCGAAATAGATTTGTGTGCAATTTGACAAGGGGAGGTTCCTCTGACCATAAAACCTACAGCATCACTCTGACACTCCAATTCTTTCCCCCAATCAAGGGATAGAGGAAAGCTTAGCCAATGCTAAGTGAGAGGGGCAGGCTTAGCTAGGCCCAGGCACACACCCATTTTCAAAACACATAAAAGGAACATTGAAACCCAGGTAGAGGCATTCACTTTCCACTTTCTTGCGGGACGCTTTGCCGGGAGACTTCAGACTTCACATCCAGAGATCCAGACTTCAAATACATCAATCTCCAGAGACCAGAAATTAACTCCAGAATTTGTAGCAGAGAGGCCTGAATCCACAAGCTGAATCCTCTCCAGCAGGCCTCAAAACCAACCAAACTATTCAACAGCCGGGCGAGCTGTTTGAATTCTTTGCCAAGAACTTTTGCAAGAACCTGTAGCAGTATCTAGAAAGCAGTGCTGTATCCGGAACCAGAGAGAACCAGAAACCAGATCGCTGTGAAGAACTGCTAGCAGAAGTCCAGCCAATCCTGACCCGATCGGTGACGAAGTCGGATTCCTGTCCAAAATCTAGTGTGAGTACCCAGCTAGCACTGTGCCAAAACCAATCTCTTAGTTTAAAATAATCTAATCCAAACTATTTTAGCCTATTAGAACTGCCTCCTAAAATCGTGTCATTCTGTCATTTTTAAAACTGAAAACTGTCATCTGTCATTCTGAGCTTTAAAATGTCAAATCTGAAAAACTACCTTTACTAAATCGGCCGTATCTCCGGAACCGTTTGTGCTAGGAGCGGTTTTTAACTGACATCTTAAAGCTAAGATTCTAAGCTTTCCAACGAGCCTAGAAGCAACTTCCTACTCCTTATAGTGCCTCCGTAATTGCGCTTGATGCATGCGACTAAATTTGCAGCGATTTGACATTTTGCTTAATTTCAGCCACGTGTAAAAATATTTGTCCTTGCTTTCCTTACTGAAATTCGCGTGCAACCTGACAATCATTCATAGAGCATTGCTAAAGTGATTCTGAATTAATTTAAGTATCTCTCACTCACCCTGAACCTCCTATAGGGAATTAAAAGCAATTTGAGTATATTTTTCACTTCTTTGCCACCACATTTAAAAGGATTTTGCCTGTGTTTAAAACTCCTACCTGTTTTCCTCTAAGCTTGCTAGGGGGGAACTGAATTATATTTGATTGCATTCCTGAGAACTGTGTGCTTTCCTCCCATCTTTTTACCTTGCATAGAGGGGGGGGGTGAATTGTCAAAGAAAAGTGATTACCTTATCTTTTGTTGAAGTCATATCAAGTTTATTTTCTGTACTGCATTTTCATTCATCATTGCATTGTCCTTGAAGCCATAAAAGCATTCTCAGCTACTTTATCCTCTCTATATCACTTCTAAGCCATCAAAAAGAGTGTACCACTGTAACATTATCCATTGTTGATCACTATCATCTTCACAAGTGTGCTATCAAACATTAATTTATTATAAAAGTGTGATATATATATTGTTTAATTTTCAAATAAACCTTTTAATTTGCAAAACAAACCTACTTCTTGGCTCAGTGGGGTCAGGGGGATTCTAAGAGAGGGGTGTTATATAAGGGTTGTCATCCAGAGTAAACGAACTGGACATAAACATATATCAATAAGGGTTTCCCTCAGCATCCCAGACTAAGCATTGACTTAGCTGTAGTGTTGAATTGAATCCGCTTACAGCGGTCCCAGATGCAGGGCCCATAGCTCCTATGTCCCTGCACCCAGGCCCCCCTTCCAGCCACCGCCAAGCAGAGGGCAGTGAGGGCCCTCTGACAACTGGTGAAATGGCCCTAAGCAAAGAAGAGGTACTCCTCAGAGGTACTCTGCCTTTCCTCTCCTTCCACAAGAAGCTCATGGTCTCCCAAGCTCTGGTTCTCTCTAGGTTGGACTATTGTAACAGCCTCTTTCTAATTCTACCTGCCTCTACTCTCCACCCTCTGCAACTAATCCAGAACAGGACTGCAAGACTTGTCCTTGGCCTCAAGCCCTGGGATCGTATCTCTCCAGCTCTGGAATCTCTCCATTGGCTCCCGATGGATGCAAGGATTAAATTCAAAACCCTTTGCATTGTCCAAAAGGCTTTCTGAGGCCTGGGTCCAAAATACCTTCAGCCATCCTTACGCAAATACCTCCCCTCTCAAGCTCTTTGCTCCTCCACCTCCAACTCCCTAAGTGTCAGTCGTTTTTCAAATAAACTAGCTTGGGGTAGATCTCTGTCTTTGGCTGGAGCCTCCCTCTGGAACAGCCTCCCTGCTGCTCTAAAACTTGAGGTGAACCATCTCCGGTTCCAGGACCACCTCAAGATCTTTGCTTCTGCCTTTGCTCTCCTTATCCCCTGCTGATCTGTTCTCTCTTGACACTGTGCACCTGGCCACCCTCTGTCCTCTGTGCCCAGGTACCTGCTCACACTGCCACCCCCCTGCACTGCCTCCAGGCCACCCCTTGCACTAGGGTCTGTATCTGTACCCATACAGTCCCCCGCCCCTTTTTTTCTTCCTGCACTTATCAGACCTACCCTGTCTGCTGCCTTAAACCCAGCACTTGCCAATTGCTGGCTGCACTACCACTGTTTGTTGCCTTTATTATTTAATTATTATTATGTATCTGTTTCTCCTTTGCTCCGCACTTTCCTCTTCTCCCCCCTTCCATGCACTCCCCCCTCCCCCTCTCCCATGCACTTGCCTGTTCTCAATGTCACTGGGCCTAGTAAGAACATTGTTTTGTTCTCCCCTGTTCCCCTCCCTTGCCTTGTCGCGCTCTGAAACACCTGTGTACGAGCACGATAAAAATAAAATATCAATATCAATAACACCTACAAGTGTGCTTAAAGGGCATGGAAGAGTGGATGACCGCATCTCTCCAGGAGCAAATGGCAAATCTAAAGGAAGCGCTGAAGAGCTCCTTGAAGGAAGTCAGAGAAGAAATCAATTCCCTGGGAAATAGGGTGGAATCTGCAGAACAAGGCCTATCTGAAGTTAACAAGGAGGTGCGGCAGAACTCAGAGTTACTGGAGCAAATCGCCTCCACTATGCAAAATCTGGAAATTCAGGCAGAGGACCTGTTGAAACTTTCAAGACGGTCCAACATGAGAATCAAGGGCCTGGCAGAGACTAATTTGGAGGAAGATCTTAAATCAATGGCACAGAGGAGACCTGGATAGATCGGATACGTAGGGTGAGCCCCAAAATGAGAGGTGAGGGAAACAGGCCAAGGGATGTACTGGCGGCACTGGCCTCCTATGAAGAGAAAGAGAAAATCCTCAGGGCAGCTAGGGGCCAGACCACGATCACGGGCAATGGCTCACAGGTGAGCCTGTTACAATGTTTGGCAGCTACCACGCTTCAGAGCAATGGGGCCAGTGACGAGAACACTGGTGGAGAAAAAAATCCCCTATAAATGGACCTTCCCCATTGGATTATTTTCTTGGGACGGGAGACAGCAGAGAGTCACCACACGCACTGAAGGCCTATCAATCCACAGGATGGAGGATGGGAAAGCGGATCCCGGGGATGAAAGATGTGGGGCCGTACAACAGAGATACAGGGGTTGGGAATGGTCTATCACATGGGAAGAGAAGAGATAAACTAAAAGGTCCCCATGAAAGACGAAGAGGGGATGAAAAATAACACAGACTCAATTCACAAAAAGTATACTAATGAGACGATAAAAAAACAACAAAAAAAAACACCTGAGGCATATGGAAGAAAGGAAACTATGAGGGGGCGAATACACGAAGAGAAGAGGAACAGTGGAATGCTATCCAGCAGGAATAAGCGGGCATGTACAGGGAGGGAGTGGGGCACCGCTTGGAATCGTTGAAAGTTAGTGCAACCTTAGGGGTCCATCTGAAAACATGAGCCGGTTCCCAAATTTGTTGGGAAGAATCCTAGGATACCAAGCCTAGACCGGATAGAGGTGAGGGGCAGAAGGGGGAGGGGGTGGGGGGATAGGTGGGGGCATAGGGGCCCGCATGCAGGGACTATGTGAACATTCAGGGGGATGGGGACTTCAGGGGTTACAATAGGAGACTGGGGGGGAGGGGAACGACAGAGTAAAGATGAGGGTGCTACAAATTCTTTCACTTAACATAAGGGGCCTGAATACCCTGGCAAAGAGGAAGAAGTTAGGAGCACAGATAAAAAGGGGCAGGCAGACTTGATATTTTTACAGGAGACACATCAAAAAAGGAGATGGCCACAAGATACACAGGTATAAAACAGAGAGGTAAGCTCCCTAATTGTCAGTTGCCGGGGGATCAAAACTCAAATGGGAGTGTATAAGGAGAAATAAGTGAAGAAACACAGAGAAGTGATTACCCCTCTCCACACGAGCCTGAGAGTTAAGAGATTGGAGTGGTTGTCACACAGTATTTAACATTCACATAACATAATACAGTGTTCTCTCGGTAGCCAGACCAGCTAGAATTACAAAAAAACATATGAAATTATTTTTAGCAAAAATACGCTTTTTTTAATAATAGAAAGGTTAAAAAAGCTGGACAGATGAATGCATAAATACAAACACAATAGAGACAAAAACATAGAATCAGAGGGGTGTACGTCACTCAGTGAACAATACTTTTAACGGAAATTAATTAATCACACAGCTATCGTTCGTAGTCTTTTGAGAGATAGTGTGTCGACATGTTTCGGCCATATATCAAATTAGACGTTATCCCAAGTGTGTATTCAGAACTAGATGTCACGGCCATCTTCAGGATGGAGGATTTCTTCCAAAAAGTCTTCAGATACATGGTTTACCCCAAATTGTGATGTAACTATAACATCACTGATTTGCTTCTCCAGGTTAAGTGAGAAATAGTCGGCGAAAGGTACGTCGGACTAGAGGATATTTCTTTTAAAATGCCACGAGATGCTGGCGTTGATAGTAGTTCCTATGGCAAAAGCCACCTTATCCTTGTCAGGTTGTCATAGAGCAGCCGTGGGTAGTTGGGCTGTGGTCGCCAAAAGAAGGTGCAGACTTAGTGCACATGCATCAGAGTTGCAGTTCGGAAAGACATTCTGGTTCTTGCTTAGGTGTAATCACTGTAGCAGCAGCGTGCTGTGTGTGATATGTCCCGGCTTGTAAATCGTCAGGGAATAACCACACGTGCGTAATCAGCAGGTAGCCCGATGAATGGGTGAGATGCAGTTTTTGGCAAATACCCGATACAGACGCCGTCATCCGATGGCGATGGAGTGACACCCTGGAGTAATCAATTCTCTGTGTTTCTTCTTTTATTTCTCCACAAGCTACACATACATAAGTTTACACAAATTTACCAGGCTAATGCCTGGAATAAAACGGCGGGAGTATTAGTGGGTATAAAGAATTCCTTGGGGGTGAAAGTAACCAAAACTTTAGCAGACCAGAACGGGAGGTTTCTCTTTTTGCATGTTCTGTTGGAGAATAGGGTGATGACAATAGGCACTGTATACTGGACAGGACGCTTTCACATATCAGACTCTGGGGAAATTAGAATGCTTCGCAGAAGGGGAGATTCTCCTCACAAGGGATTTTAACATTGCTTGGGACCCAGAGGGGTAAAGGAGTAACCAGGTCATCAACAGGGGTCAGTACCCATCTAAGGCAGTGTGGGACAGGTTGGATGGAATGGCAATGAGAGACGTTTGGTGTGAAAAAAAGGGGCAGAAAATGGGGTACACATGTTTCTCCCAGGTCCACCGAACGTTCTCTAGAATAGACTATGTCTGGGGTACCCCCAGTATATTGGGCACGCTAAGAGATATAGAGGTAGATCCGATTTCCCTGTCATATCATGCACTGATAAAGATCCATCTTAGAGGGCGGAAACCGACTAACCCACTGTGGTCTTGGAGAATGCTTGGAGAAATCCTCAAGGATGACGTTATACGAGAGCTTGTGAGGGGTAAAGTCACAGGTTACTTTGCATTGAAATACACAAGGGGTCCCCCTGTACATGGTATGGGATGCCTTTAATGCAGTTATGAGGGGGAGTTAATGTCCCTGAAAGCTCAAAGACGGAAAGAGAAAGACAGATTAGAAAAAGATCTGGACGGCCCAAAAAGAACTGGCAGAGCTCAAGAACAGGGAGAACTACAACAGATTGAAAGAAGCCCAAAAGACAACTGAGGCTGCTTAGAACCACCAGGGCTGAAAGCGCTCTCTTAAGTCTCAAGCAGCGCTATTATATTGGGGCCGATAAGACAGATAAAATGCTTCGAAGGCTACTGAAACGACAGAGAGGTCAGTGCCTTTTAAGGGGAATAAAGCAACCAGATGGGTCTGTAGTCACAGATTCAGATGAGATACTACAGGCCTTCAAAACATACTATAAGCAGCTCTACCCCTCGAAGCACCCAGACAGCCTCACGATAAAGGCATTTTTAGAAGGGGCGAAGTTGACCAAGGTGACCACCATGCCAACAACTTCACAATTGAGTGTAATGAACTCGAATCACCTAAGTCCACTACCTTAGACACCTACGCAACCAGAAATATCTGCAAACTATCAGCGGAAGTCCAGAACCCAATTTTTAAAAATTCGCTCACAGAGACATTAAACACTAATGACAACCCATGCTCACTAGCAGACACCTATTACGATTGCCTCACTAACACAATAGATGCCTTAGCTCCCTGGATTACCAAAACAAGAAGAGCGGGAAAAAAAAACCTCCTTCTGGTTTGACGAAGAACTGGTAGCTCTCAGGCGAACTAAACGTTCGCTTGAACACCGCCATAACAAATCCCGTACTATTGAAACATCCAATGCCTACAACACAGCAAACAAAACCTATAAAGCAGCCATCACTGCACACAAAGCTGCCACCCTTAACAACGGAATCGCTAATGCAGCATCTGACGCAAAAGAACTATTTTCCATCCTCAAAGAACTGGAGAACACCATCCCTATCACCAACCCGGTTAAACCGAGCAAAGAATGGTGTACTACCATCCAAGACGCACTGGCCGCAAAAATTAAATTACTACAAAACAAAATAGTCACCAAAAGAACAATCCTAGCAAAAAACCTACCAAGACAGAATTAACTAGCAACATCACAGAACAGAAGACCCCAACTTTCCATTTCTCGCCAGTCTCCCAAGAAACAGTCCTCAAAACAATAGGGAAATTGAAAGGGTCTAGTTGCAAAGGGGACAACTTCCCAGCACATCTAGTCAAACTATGTGCCCCCACCCTTACCCCCATTATTACTAACTTCAATAATGCTTCGTTTAACATGAATCTGGTCCCATCCAGCATCCAAGAAGCCTCGGTCACACCCTTACTAAAGAAACCAACAATGCACCCTCTCATCCCAACGAATTATAGGCCCATAACCACAGTCCCTTTCCTTGTCAAAATCATAGACAAAATAGCGTATAACCAAATACAAACCCATCTCGAACAGAACAAACTCCTAGGAGATGGACAATCCGGCTTTAGACCCAACCACAGTACTGAAACTGCTCTCACCAATCTAAAAATCCAAATAGACACCATCAGAGACGCAGGAAAAATAGCTATACTATTGCTACTGGATCTGTCAGCAGCATTCGATCTAGTAGATCATGATAAACTTTGCGAAACATTAGCTAAAGACTTTAGCTTCTCCAACAACGCCACCCTCTGGGTCAAATTGTTTCTTTCTGAATGTACATCCAGAGTCTCCATTGGCACAGAGGCAGCAGACCCCATATCCGTCCCCATCGGAGTACCCCAGGGCTCTTGCCTCTCCCCAACCCTGTACAATGCCTACACCAAACTTCTATTCTCAGCACTTGACAATATGGGTGTCATCTACACAAACTTTGCAGATGACACCCAGATCCTTATTCCCATCTCAGGGGATTATACCCAAGACACCCAAACTATTAACCAAATCTACGCTATCATACAAAACTGGATGGCACTAAATAGTCTCTGTCTCAATGATGAGAAGACGGAGATCCTCATCGTAGGATCCCAAGCCAGACTAAGCTCCCTTCACACAGACTACGCTGACATCAACATTGACGGTACCAGGATACCAGTACTTAAACAAGTTAAAGCCCTTGGTGTCTATCTAGATGCCAACCTCACTATGAGCAAGCACATCTCAGCCCTCTCCTCCTCCACAGCATTTACAGCCAAACTCATTGCCCTCAGCCGCCAATTCCTGACTCCTACTAATTGCATAACCCTAGCTAGAGCTCTGATACTAACTAAGCTCGATTACTGCAATGTGCTTCTACTAGGAACCTCCAACGCCAACACAAGCAAAATGCAACTGCTACAGCACAAAGCATTAAGAGCAGCACTTGGTATCAAAAAATCAGAGCACATCTCTCAAGTCAGGAGAGAAAACCACTGGTTACCTGTCAAAGCCAGAGTCATTTTCAAAACCCTATGTGTCATATACAAATGCCTCACCAATAAAGTCCCTAGTTACCTCAATAAAGCCATTAAGAAAAAACACCAAACAGAGTATTGAGGTCAAACAACAAGGCTTTACTGGAAATTCCGCGGCATAAAAGTACCAAAACAGGAGGGAACAGCTTCAGATTCCTCGCCCCCACCCTATGGAATTCCTTACCACTTAGAATCAAAAATGAGGCAACAATGGCAAGTTTTAAAAAAGCGCTCAAAACTTGGCTATTTAGCAATTCTGAGGGTCCAAGACCCTACACATGCTTCTTGTCTATACAAGGCCTTCTGTTTTATTTGCACAAGTGTAACATTGTTCAATTTATGCACAAGATGTCTGTAACCTCGCCGTGATACCCAAGGGTCTGGGCGATTAACAAATGAAATGAATAAATAAATAAATAAATAAATAAGGTAACAGGAGAAGACAGGGAAAACTTAGAAAGGGAAATTATAGAGGAAGAGATGGGGAGGATGATAAAGAGTCTCCCAGATAACAAGGCACCTGGTCCGGATGGCTACTCAGGGATCTTTTATAAAATGTATTGAAGTAAGCTAAAACGATAGCTCTCTAAATTATATAAAACCTTTCGGAATGGGGATAGAGTGACTCACTCGATGACAGAGCAAAGGTGGTTCTGTTTGAAAAACCAAATAAAATCCTACAAGCTGTGGATCATAAAGGCCCATTGTGCTACTAAACATAGATGCAAAAATGTATACAGAGATTCTAGCGGAAAGAGTAGAGGGAGTACTGCCATGGGTCATAGGGCAGGATCAATCGGGTTTTATCTCGGGGAGGCAAACCTGGGACAGTGCCAGAAGGATAATCCATTTATTAGAGAAATTGGAAATAAAATGGATCCCGGCCACCCTGATATCGCTAGATGCTGAAGAAGCTTTCGACAGGGTGGAATCGCTGTACTTATTTCAGGTGAGGGAACAAGTGGGGTTTGGTCTGAAGTACATTCAAATGGTGGAGGCAAACTACAGAAACCAGTCGATTAGGCTGGCAGTTAATTCACACATTTCAAACACCATAGATATTGAGCAAGGCATGAGGCAGGGATGTCCCTTATCTCCCCATCTATATGCCATATATCTAGAACCTCTGATGGCCCCAATCAGACAAACCAAGATATCAAGGGTGCCCCATTTGGTGGGGAAAAGCATAAAACGGCCGCCTATGTAGAGGATATGTTATTAACACTGGTGGAACCGGTCTTGTCCATCCCTGTCCTGGTGGGAATACTAAGGGAACAAGAAGGGCTATCGGGCTAAAGATAAACATGGGTAAATCAGAAATGTTGGAGGTGGGCCTACCCAAAGAAGTAATCGACATCCTTCAGAGTTGCTCCCCCGGCTACTCAAAAGAGTAGTGTGCGAATGGTTCTCTGATTGCAGGGAAAAGGTCTGGGCACGGATGGATAGAGCAGTGGCGGCATGTTTATTGGTGGGATTGCTTTGGCTTCAAGGGAAAGACAGACCCCCGAGCACCAGGCGTAGTAGAGTACTCCGTGCGACATGTGATATATGGGACAGGTGGATCAAAAGGGGACACCAGTCAACTGTTCCACTCCTATGTTTGAAAATCCCAATTTCACCCCGGGCACGGTACAGGGCGCATTTAGCCAGTGGAAGGAAAGCGGGAAGATTACAGACATAGGGCCTCATCACGAGTCTGGCAGTAACCCTTAAATACGGCGGTAGCGCTATTACCGCCGCATTTAAGGGTCCGCCAGATCTTGGGCTTGGCGGATTTCCCCCCAGCTCAGAGCTGGGGGGAAATCCGCTGCAAATTTGCAGATTTTCGGCGCTATTAGCGCAAATTTTCCCCATTGGGCCCAATGGGGAATGAAGAATTCCCGAATGGGCCCAGTGGGGAATGGGCAATAACCCTTCTGCCAAACCTGTGATCTGGTGCTAATAGCGCCGGCGTTACCGCCCAACTCGTGATGAGGCCCATAGTGTGAGAACGGTAAATAGCATCATTTGAGGATTGCAAGACACACGTAGGGCTAACAGAGGGAGATAGATATGAATACATACAGCTGAGGCACTGTTTACGACAGAGGGAGATGCACCAGGCAGCAATTAGGCCGCTGACAAAATTTGAGATATACGCTACCACCAATACGGGTAACATCTGGTATCGGATATATATACTAAATACTTCAAGAGTGCTCTAACCAAAAGATCTGGCCGTATCAATTAGCCTGGGAAGGCACGCTGGGAGAAGCATTCCCAGAGGGCCATTGGGAAGGGCTTTGGAGGAACATCCTGAAATTGACCAGGTCCCTAGAGTTATGAGAGGCATGGTATAAAATGTGGCTACAATGGCATTACACCCCCAGCAGACTACATAAAATGTATGACTCAGAATCTCAGAATGCTAGAGGGGGTGCAAAGAGATAGGGGATTGGAGACATATATGGTGGGGGTGCCCCAAGATCAAGCGCTTCTGGGAAGAAGTTACGGGTTATTTAAAGAAAATAGTACCAGAAGTTCACCCTCTCTCATTAGACGAGAACCTATGTGGACTATTAGACCCAGAGCAGCATATAATTTCAAAGCCACAGAAAACACCTATGGTGACTTTACTAATATCGGCCTGGCTGGTTATTCCAAAAACCTGGAAACAAAAAAGTCCACCCTCTGTGACATGTTGGCTTCGCAAACTGTGGGATATAGTAGCAATGGAGTGGATTACCTACAAGATCCAAGGGGATTCGGAGAGGTTATTGCCTTCTTGAAAAGTGACTTTGTGCAACAGTGGTGCCCACAAAATATACGGTTGTTGGACATACAGTGACTATCAAAAGAACCAGATGGAACCCCATTACAGTCAACAAACTACATGTACTCTATACTCCACACTCCAAAAGAAAAGGGTACCTGGTATGCTGTCGGCACCCCAGATAGACAATAGGTATATACAGAAAAAAGGGACCAGAAGCAAGCGGATGGAAAGCAACAATTCGGCCAACATCACAAAAATGTCCATTTATTTTTATAAATGGCAAATATTTAGTGTTACTGAACAAACATAGGCAATGACAAACTAATAGTACAAATATCCATAGGGCCTCATCATGAGTTGGGCGGTAACGCCAGCGGTATTACCGCTGCCGGTATTAGCCCTACCACCAAACCCCCCAGCGCTATTGGCGCCGGATCACGGGTTTGGCGGGATTGGAATTCCCCACTGAACCCATTCGGGAATGCCCCATTCCACATTGGGCTCAATGGGGAATTTTCACGCTCTTACCGCTGGCGGATTTCCCGCCGGCGGTAATAGCACGAATTTTCGGCGGATTTCCCCCCAGCTCATAGCTGGGGAGAAATCCGCCAAAGCCCTGATTTGGCGGAGCCTTAAATCCGGCAGTAATAGCGTGAACACCGGATTTAAGGGTTACCGCCAAACTCGTGATGAGGCCCATAGTAATTCCTACTCTATTCAATCTACTCCACCATACACACGCACTCATATATACATATCTCGTATTGCTCCACTGTACGTCTCATATATCTGCCTTGTAACATACACAACCATTGAACAATTATTCAAAAATGTCCCTGCACCCCATGCGTGTACTGGTGTATCTATCTATTCTGCAAAAGTACATTCTCGACACATGTTTCAGTCAGAATTGGCGAGCCTTCAGACTATGACCCTCAGTTTTCTCCAACCTTCTTCAGCACGTAAGTGGATGGGTAGCTGTACCCTCCTTCTAAGCTTATGGAGTTGGAAACATCATCTACAAATAAAATAACAAATAAAGATGTATTACCACCGGTGTTCTCCCCATCCTCGTTCATTTTAACTAGAGGCACAACAACTTGTGCATCTAACCGCTATGTTGTTACACAAAATGGACTTACCTCCCAGAGATTCTGGGAGGAAGTTCAAGACCATGGAAAAAATCCCCAATGCTCATGCGACCAGATAACTTTCTGGCAGAACCTATCAAAAAAGACAATAAAATAAGGAAACAGGCAGCCCTAGCAATCCCTACCATTAGTGGGCATACAAATTGTATCCCAAGAATCTACCACATATGGAAGTGAATAGTACTTACTCTATTCTTATTCTAGGAACAATCTGATTAAGAGAAATCCCCTTTGTTTCTTTATTTTTGCCGTGGAATACCTGCAATCAAGATTCCAAAACTGGGTGTCAACCATGGGCCATCCTTTACTATATATAGCAGTTAAACAATACGAATTAGCATGCCACTGCATATTGCTTACCAATGGGGTTCCTAGTGGGCAAATGGGTTTCCAGAACGTTGTGGAACCATGTATCAGTCCTTTCATGCTGGACTTGAAAGAGAGAAGGTTTGCTTCCTTCATTGTGCAGTCTCTTGCCTGCAAACAAAACATGTAAGGGAAATAGTAACTGCCCGGTCCCTATTCATGCTTTCAAAGTAGAAATTGTAGAAATGCACATGCATGTTCATTCCCCATCTTGGAGTCACCAGGGCTGCCAAGAGGCATTGCTCCCTTCTATCTCAGAGCCCCCGGTAACATTTTACATGGGGAACTCGAGTGTTAACACAATCTTCTCCCCACAATCAACTCTCTGATGACCCTTACCTGTCCAGCACTGTTATCTGGCATCAAACTTTGCTAAGGGCGTCTCCTCTTGTGCCCCTATAAGTGAGTTCAAACATCCCGATGGGATAGACACAGAAACAGGACTGCAGACCTAGTCCTGCAAGGGCTGAGTTTGTGCCCAATTTAGCATCATAATGCTTTCACACGCTCCTATTTAAACAAACAAAACATCCCTCTGTTATCGGGATAACATGCATTGTGCACAACACCCGCTGAGGCATGCACGGGAAAAATAGAATAGAAATAAAATAAACTAGAAATGCACAGGTGAATGTCGAATTTACCCATCAAATATACATTGCTCATGGATCCTCTGATGGTACTGAGGTAGAGTTGCTCCCATGGATTATCAACTCGCCTCTCACAGTAGGTAATCCTATAAGTCTTCATGTCATGTTGTGCAAGGGCTTGTGGGCAAAATTGGTAGCTTATGTTGAACCTTCAACCCCCTGTACAATGGGGAGAATGAGACACTTGCACAGACTATTCCTGCATTGCATGAATTGAAACAGGCCATGGAAAGTGAGGCTGGTATCAAATTAGATGCATGGATTGACTCTTAGTTTGCATGGATTCCATCATGTATGAACCTTGCAATGAAGATCCCAATGCCAATCATACATTTTGTACTGTGTATTTTTTGTGTCTTTGTCAAGTTTGTTCTAGATGTTGTTCCTTTAACATGCCAGAAACCTCTTTTATAATGTCTGCCAACCCGTCCAAGGCCAGGGCCACCGCCATTTCATGTCCTGTGAGCACTCAAATTGTAAATTGGGAATTAATTGGGTGTTCAGATTTGGGTCTAGGACATTTATTAGTTAATGAATTATCTAAGGGGGTGAATGTTGGGGTAGATTGATTTTATCCAACTAGAAGAGAGAAACTTTCATTAAGAATGGATGTAATATTGTTGCAATGTTGTAGTTTCGTGTGTTTCGAGGGTTGTTAGAGATTACGTTTAGTGTTATTGTTGTGTCTAGCGTGATACAATTTAGATCTACATACATGTAGCAACAGAAAATGGTATGAATATAATATGGGAGCACATTGTGCACCTTAACATAATGACATTTAAAGCACAGAAGTTTCATATAAAGCAGTTAAATTCTCCCACTCATTGCCAATAAATCAGCAGAATTACTCCGGCGGAGATTCCACTGTGGTAATTCTGCCAAAAAGCCCCATTGAGTCCTATGGACTCAAAATAAATGAGGATTTACACCGCCACCTCCACTTGTAATCCGGCAGTAATTCCACCGGACCAAGTGGCTGTAACTGTAATTCAGTTGGGCGGTATTCTGGCAGATTTACCGCCCAACTCGTAATGAGGCCCACTTTATCCATTCTGTAGTTGAGGAGGGACAGGCGAGTTCAACTCCAAGGTGAGTGAGTCAAGCCTCTCTCAAAATGGCTGTTGTGAAATAAACATTATTTAATGACAACAGGTGGGCTATTTTAGAATACAGAGATCTGAGGTCAATCCTTACACAGCCTAACACTAATCTCCCCCCTATCGCACTCCCCTCAAGCCTCAAGCCTCTTTATCATTACATTGCACCTTATTTCTTTAAGTGAGCTTCTATTTAGCTATATGAATGTGCTTGAATGTTCTTTGCAAATCTGTGTGGCCTGGTATTCATGGTCAATGCAAAGCCTTTGCTGCCGTAAGGTCTTGGTCTGTGTTTTATAACACCCATAATAAGATACAAATATGAAATTGTGTCCATTGGATAGTGACATCTCCAGGAAACCTTTTTAGGGGGCACACAGTGGCCCACGGGTAAAGATTTGCCATCTATACTTGGCAATAGCAACAATACACCTGTAATGTTATAGATAGTATTTGATTTGTATTGGTTTGTTTCACTAGGGGGCACCCCTGGTTTAATGCCCCCTTACATACCACCCCACCCCTTAATTCTGGGGACAAGAAAACAGACTAATTTAGGAATCAATATTTTATTTTATTAAAATAAAAACAATGCAAATGTGATGCCCAAGATTTATGTGGGGAAGTCATCGAAATATTACACAATAATAGTTAGCTTTTCTACAAAAATGAAAATAGTTTGCTATCATAAATCTCACTATTTCTCACATGCATGCATTCATTTATATAATTAAATCTATATGTTTAATTCTGAAGAGCAATAAGCATTCTAGTCGTAATTATGCCACTTGTCATTCACTGTATCAAAACATCTCCAGTTACACATAAAGTAACATTTACAACAAACAAAAAATGCTAGAATCACATAACTTGTTCATGTCTCACATTTCCCATATACATATGGTGCTGTTTAAAATAAGCTCAGATAAATTGCATCAGAATAATGCAGGGTTGATTAGAGAAGCAGCGTTCTTGATTCTAAACACACAAAATTTGGATTCACCCACCCAACCTAGTAGAATAGTTTTAGGATATTCCTATACAGGTATGAGTGCTCTTTCCCTTTTAGTTCACAGATTGAGTATCATTGGCATGAGATTCCTTTTCTCTACTATGTAAAGTCAAAGTGAGGGGGACATGGGATTTGCATTCACATTCACATTCACATTCTTTTCTATGGGAGTAGAATTGACACAACAGCATTTGCTCTCATTTCCCAATTCTCATTAAATAGCTATTGCCTTAACAGAACACACATTTTCAAGTGAATCTTCATTAAGCTATGTTACGGACATCTTCATATCACAGCTTGATGTAAACTATCTATGTAAAAAGCTTTGGGTACTATTTAATGAGATTAATATTTACCAAGAGATGTAGGCAGGCTACATAAGTGCTATCTCTATCACTGTGCACACAACTCGGAAATGTGTTTTGCGTTGGACTGAAATGAAATCTCACTTGATGTTAAATGCAGTGATGCAGTGTTCATTTTCAATTACAACAGCAATGTATTTTACTAGTGTCCTTTCCAAACCACCCTCTTCTGGGACTTAGCAATACAAATAGTTCTAGAGAGCATGTATCATTGTATTAGGGGAATTCTCATACTCACTTTGGGTAAATCGTTAAAGGTGCAGTGCCAGTAGAGATACTCTAATGTTCCTAAGGAATTCCCAGTCAGGAGGCCCCTCCTAGTTTCTTCCTTCATTTTTCAGGAAAGCATATCAGCCTTAGGTTAAGTTGCTTCCAATTCCTTCATGGATAAGGCCATGTCCTCTCCATATAATTTCCATATCCAACACTCAACCAGCGGGAACAGGTGGTATTCTTTCCTGTAGTTTATTTCCGACTCTGATCCCCTTTACTGTGTGTTCCTACTTTTTAAAATGTGCCACACTCCCATGCTTATGTCACATAATTTAATTGGTCAAATCTTTCAATTTTTGTGCCTAACAATCAAACACTCCCAGAGAATACACTACCCAATCTCCATTGAATGTTCATATGTCTGGCTATTAAAAAGGTGGGGGCCGATTTGCTCTGAGTAATATCGAATGTTAATCACAGCAATATGGTACATTAATGAAACACAATTGCATTTACCTCCCCTCCACCCTCGGCTCAAAGACACACGTTTAGAGATGTGATATTAATGCATGACATATTTATTTTTAAAGTTATGATCATTAATAACTTTCTAAATTAATAATAACCATAGAAAATACAAGCTTATATTGATTAAATAGAGGGGATTCTCATGATAACAACACACCCAGTCCCATATGTTTAGATCTCATGACTGCAAAGTTATAGGCTGAATTTGCTTCTGTATGTAAAATGTCATATTTGAATCATGGTCTGAATTTAACCTGTGGACAGGATCTTGTGCTTCAGCAAAAATGACTCATGTAAACTAGCCTATGTAATAGATTCAGTCAATTATTGATTTTAATGGAATGACAGGCCTCGTTGTTCTTCTGCATTAGGCAGACCATGTGTTTGATGTTATGGAAATGCACATTTCAAAAGGTGTCACATTAATAAAAGAATTTCCTTCTGAAAAGAGCAAGCTTCAACCAGCAGATGGTAATCTCAATCACACTGAAAATCTCAAGATGAAAATCTCAAGATGTTGTTATTGTAACTTATTTTTTAAGAATCCTCTTAAAAGGTACTCCCAAGGGTGGCGGCTCGTTTTCTCTGAGGTGAAAATCTGTTCAACTGAAATTGGCACTAGATAGGGCTGAGTTGAACCCATGTTTTATTTAAGTCAGTACAAAACCACTGCTTTTCCTATTATTTACATGGTAAGATATTATTTAAATTCCAACATGTAATTGTAAGCTTTGTAAAATAATCTGACAGTTGTTGGAGAAAGAAACACATGTTTATATTCGATAAAACAAATACAGTGATGGTCAATTGTGGCTTCATTTTTCAGGTATAGCATGGAAACTTCACTTCAAAATTAAGTTTTCTGTAGAAAAGGCCATGTTCGATTTCTAATGTACATCCCCATGACTTCTAAAGAATTTGCTTTTAGCCCAACCTGCTGATAAAGTCAGTTAAACTCAATTTTGTGGTCAGTTCAAATAAGTTTCTGGTATGTGTGAAATTCTATGCCATTTTGGGGTGCTGTCTCCCATGAGTACATCCTTGTTGTAGTAGTTTAAATTGAGGGCCTATCCATTTGTCTTTGATTCTCCCTAGACCGAGCCATCTGCCTCACGCTTGAAGGAAGCAGCACAGTTTTACTGCATCAACAGAGTTGGCTTCCATTTATGGTGACAGTGTGTTTGTGTTTATATGCAAAATAGTTATGGATATGAAAATGAGATTCATACATATTTTTATTTTTTATTTTATTTATTTATTTGTATTGTGCCAGTAGCTCACAAGCTTCTGGGCTCAGAGACGAGTACACAAAGGACACAAAGTACAGGCAATAGTTACACGGGACATCTGACAGAACCAAACAAGAAAATACAGTGGGAGGGTCTGATTAGTGGTGAAGCAAAATTAGTTAAAGATGTGGGTTTTCACTTGTTTACGGAAGCGCATATAGTTCGCTTCCAATCTTATGTGTGCTGGGAAATTATTCCACAGGCCAGCGGCTATCATGGGGAAGGATTTTCCCGCACCACATTTACACTTGTGTGAGGCCACTATGATCTTGCCTTGGTCGAGAGATCTTAGTATTCTGCTGGGTACATATAGATAGATTTTGGATTTTAAATAAGATGGTGCTTTTCCATGAATGCATCTGTGCACCAGTGTCAAAGCCTTAAAGTGGACCCTGTCTTCAATTTTTAACCAGTGTAGCTCCCTTCTAGAGTCGCTGATGTGCTGAGATCTAGGTTTTTGCTTAATGATCCTCACTGCATTGTTATGAACAACTTGATAGCTGTGGAGGCATTGTTTATTGGATCCTAAAATTAGTGCATTGTCATAGTCCAGGCGTGATAGTGTGGTGGCCCATGTATGGTGGCATACATATCTCATGAAAGCAAACAAAGTGCTTGAGATATATTAAGGCTGGCAAATCTGAGATTGAATAAGACTGGTTAGGCTTATGAAAGACCATTAATGAGATGATAGAGCTATCACTCAATATGCTGAGAAACTGTATGAAGTAACTCTGAGTACATGTGTAAAACAGTAAGATGTTTTATAAGATTCTGATGAGTTACTTATAAGAAAATCAATAAAACATCTGTCTGGGAAATGTAAAAAAAGAATTAAAAAAGAAATGACTACAGAGCAACATGCGTTTGTGATACTGGACCGATTACATGTCTAGCATAACCTTGGACAGGCTGATCAGTTCAAACATGGCAGGGGGAACATTGAGCACTGCAATCTATATTGTGATATTCTATTAAAAAATCAACTAATAATGCTGATTTTACAAACACATTCTTTTGCAGTTTGTTCACATATTGTTCAATCTGTAAAGTCGATTTTACACAAAGCATGTTCCCTTCTGATAATATTTATTTTTACTCAGGATAGTACGAAAAGGCTGTCTTGGGGGGCAATACCTACATGTGTATAATGTGTAGCCCCACAAGCTGTCTCCAGCCTTCTCACAAATATGTGGATGCTCATGGCAGGGCACTGCAGCAGATTGATAGTCTTACATGTGAGAGGCTGCAGCCAGGGCTTGCTGAAGGTGAACCGTTGCCCATTTGAAAATGATGCATGGGGGTCCAGGGCATAAACCTGAGATGCCCAGTACACAGGCATGCCTCTCCTAGCCGGCACTCTCAATGTTATTTAGACTGTTACGTACATAATAACCAGATACACTAAGGCCTATAAAGTAAATACAAAAAAAGAGTTGGACTTTCAGATCTTCATTTTTCTCATCTTAATATGAGCACCTTTGTTAATGAAGGATCTGAAATCTAATAACATGATATATTTCAACATTTTACATACCAAGTGTTAAAATAAAATTGCTGAGCAGAGTGAAAAAAAGCATCCTGGTGTGGCCTACCATCAGGGATGTCTAAAGAGAAATGCTGCCATGGGGTACCAATGTGGTGAACTGCCATTTGGCAAAGGCGTGAAAGCCCCCTGGCTTTTTAGATTTTTTTTAAATACTTGCAAAAGTGCCCATTCTCTGAATGGGGTCTGTAGACAGACATGATAACTCTCATCAATTGTTGAAAATCAATGATCCTGCAGGTTGCTGTTCCAATTCGCTTATCGCTTGATATGCTTTGCACTGAGAATGGGTGCATGTGGCTGAGAATGGGGGCATGTGGCTGGCTGAAATACCCTGGAGCAGAAGTTGGGGGGAGGCGAGAGTTGGTGTGTTGCTGCATACTGGGACCTTCTGTGCTCTCTCCGCATCTGTCACCTCACCCTGGCGTGGTCCAGTTCGTTGTGGTGCAAATATTGCAGAACCTGGGCATCCTAAGGACTTGAAATGTGGTTTTTGACGCCCCTGTTTTGTTCCTTGTGTCGGGACCGCTCCTTCTACAACGACATTGATGACATTGATGTTTCGCCAATTTCAGGCAACCGTCTAATGTGTGAAGGTGCTGAATTCTGGGAAAAGGGGCGGGCTGTCCAAATGTCATGTAGCCAGTCATGTCCGGATGGTCCTAACACGTAGCCATGCAGAATTTGGTGCAGATTGGTGAAACGGTGTGGAATTGTATAAGAAACAATTTATTGTATTTATTTATTTGTTTATTTTGACATTTCAGCGCACAAAACCCAGAGGTATCTAGGTGCTAATTACAGAAAGTGCATGCTCGCATTTGGTGGTTACAGGCACGTACAATTGAGTCACAGTGCAGAGCTGGGTGGGACACATTTGGTGGTTACAGATGGGTATAATTCAGGCACAGCGCAGGGCTGGGTGGGTCACATTTGGTGATTACAGATGGGTATAATTCAGGCACAGCGCAGGGCTTGGAGAGTCACATTGATAGTTACAGAAATGTATAATTCAGGCACAGCACAAGGCTGGGTGGGCCACATTTGATGGTTACAGGTAGGAACAATTCAGTCACAGCGCAGGGCTGGGTGGGTCAAATTTGGTGGTTACAGGTAGGAATAATTAAGTCACAACTCAGGGCTGAGTAGGCCACATTTGATAGTTACTGATAGGTATAATTCAGGCACAGGGCAGGGCTGGGTGGGTCACATTTGATGGTTACAGGTAGGAATAATTAAGTCACAACTCAGGGCTGGATAGGTCACTTTTGATAGTTACATGTAGGTATAATTCAGATACAGAGCAGGGCTGGGTGGGCCATATTTGGTGGTTACAGATAGGTATAATTCAGGCACAGCCCAGGGCTGGGTGGGTCACATTTGATAGTTACAAATAGGTATAATTCAGGTACAGGGCAGGGCTGGGTGGGTCACATCTGGTGGTTACAGGTAGGAATAATTAAGTGTCAACTCAGGGCTGGGTAGGCCACATTTGATAGTTACAGATAGGTATAATTCAGGCACAGTGCAGGGCTGGGTGGGTCACATTTGGTGGTTACAGGTAGGAACAATTCAGTCAAGACATGAATAAAGGGTAAGTTTGTACCGTCTGGGAAAGCTCTCCTCCAGTTACAAGGGGCTACATCAGGCATCATGTAGGTCAAATTGGCAAGATTATGCAGATTAGGGTAGCCTCTCCTCAGAGCATGTAGGTTTCAATGGATAAGACCAGTCACATCAGGTGGGCGTGCGGGCTGGTGGGGCTGCGCCTCGTGGTACAGGGGGCACCAACACCAGGAATACAATAAAGAGTCAAAATCCACTGCTGCTAAATTCGAATTTCCAGCACATGTAGGAACCAGGCACTCCTCAGATATTCTATCCCGAAGAGGACAAAGGTGCAGTGTACAGTGTGGGCCGACGCAGTGTAGGCACTCCCTGGATCATGCAGAGGTTGGCAAGCTAAGGAAGTCAGGGTAGGCAAGAGGGTCATCAGACTGGAGGGAGAAGGCACAAGGCCGCGCAGTAGGGGTGGGTAAGATGGCCTCGGTAAGTGTGTTGTTGGTAAGCCCGCGAGGAAGGGTGCAGATGAGGCAAGGCAGCTGAGAGGTGATGGAGCACCCAAAAGACAGGTAGCTCACTCAGGGGTGTGCACAGATTATGCAGAGGTGAAAAGCCAGTATCGGGCACAAATATAAAGGTAGCCGAAATCAGAGGGGCAGTACATGACCAGAAAGCGTTCGAGATGACATCACCAGTTGTTGCTCTTACCTTGGGAGCAATATGATGGGATGGAGGCCGGCCGTGGAGCTGACGGAGGCAGCAGACTCGGTGAGGTAGTGTAGTGTAGGGCCACAGCCTACCACGCCCGGACAGGGCCAGACAGGATGGACTAAAGCCCTTTGAAGACGGTCCTTAGAAGGGTGACCGGCGTCGCCTGCCAGCTCTCGGTGCATGCTCGGTCAAGAAGTCGAGGAGAGCCAATCAGGTGATCCGTAGGAGGCTGGTGGACTCCACACAACAAAGCAGGAAGTCTTGCGGCCATGATGGAGGAGGCCCGGGCTAATGCTGGTGGGTGCAGCCACGAGGCTGCAGAGCCCATTCGGCAGGTGTTTCTCGTCAGGGGCTTGCAGGGTAAAAGACAATGGGACAATGCTTCGCCAAGCCACAAACACATTTTGACTTTTGCTGAAAGGGATGGGGTGTCCAAATGGCATGTAGCCAGTAATACCCAGAGGGTCCTAACTGGTAACTATGCAAAATTTGGTGCAGATTAGTGAAGCGGTGTGGAATTGTATAAGGAACATCGCTTGGCCCAGCCACAAACACATATTGGCCCTCATTACAAGTTTGCCAGTCTGAAAACAACAGTGCCAGTAAGCTTGACGGCACTGTTGTTTCTGGACTGGCAAACTACGAGTTATGCGGGCGTTCCGCCGCCAGGTCAGACCTGGGGGGTGGAACGGCACCCACCCGCAGACATTGACGGAAGCACTGCACTGTTGCGCACAGTACCTGTGCTTCCGTCCTCCCAATTCCCATGGTGTCCTATGGGACTCCACGGGAATGGGGACTAACAGAATTGCTGGTGCCGGATTTACCGGCCACCAGGGCTGTAATGCCCCGGTTAATCTGGCAAGTCCAGCGCTGGTAAATCACTATGGGTCCGGCGGCAGCCTGCCGGTTTTACCGGCATGGCTACCGCCGGACTCGTAATGGGGGCCATTGACTTTTATTAATATAGATTAAAATGATGCAGTTAATTCCATCTCTGAAAGGCAAATCCTCTAATCGGATTCCACTTTCATAAGCTCCATACCAAAAGCATACTGTGTACTTGCCGACTTAATGGTTGCAGTGACAGCCAAGTCTCTGCAGCACAGGGACTGCATTTAAGATATGCACCCCTGTCCCAAATCCCTATAATTATGTGCCTACCTCCTGGCAGCAGAATATTCTTTAAATATAAGCCATAGCTGAGTTAGGGTATGGTGGATGATATTGTCATAATTATTACAGCCCCATCCAAATTGATATCACAAATGTTTCTGCTCCTATGAGCCAAGGTCAGCTGTGGAAGGTGATGCGTATTTGAGCCATGCGGGTTGAGACTGGCAGGACAGGAACCTGAATGGCCATTCCTCTTTTTTGATCTCTTTGTGAGGGCAGGCATCACCCTTCACCAGGGACAGCCACACAGCAGACAGCGTTCTAGGGCCCAGGCATCAAAGGAGCACACCTATTCATAGGGAGTAGCCTCACAGCAGGGTGTTGTGGTTCTAAAGGCCTTTGTTCCTATTGAGAAAGGGAGAGGGCAGAGCTAGGGAGCCAGAGAGGGGCCTCGACAGTTTTTGGAGGGTTCTGCCAATTTGCTTCACTCTGCCTTTCTTTCTCTTTCCTGTCCCCTCCACTTCCTCTGGAGCAAAGCACTTTGGGTGTGACATTATAAGCACAACGCCCACAGGGATTGGACACCTGAAGCAGGCTAGCATTAGTCCAATCACCTGGGTTCTTTGCCTATGAAAGAAGTGGTCTCTCACCACTTCTTTGAATTATCTTGGCAATCATCTGGAATCATCGTGAACCATCCTGAAGATTTTACTGGACCCTGCAGAGAGAACAGTCCATTCTAAAATTCTCCAGTTTTGAGGTGAATGCAGGTATTCTAAGGCAGAGACCAGCTCTGTCCCCTCACCATCCTGAGGGACCACTGGGGGTGATCTGATGCTGGAACAGGACCTGGCTTTCTGCCAGCCAGAGTGGTACCTAGGACCTGACCGTGTTGAAGGACCCCAAAAGTTGTGTGCCAGCCTCCCCTGTGTTTGGGAACCAGAGAACAAGGACCCATCTTGTCCCTGAGCGCCATGATTGGGACTCACAGCAACCTAAAACGTGACCTGCTGCTGGAGCAAGACGACCTTTCTGCCAGCCACCGCGGTACCCAGGACCTCACTGTATTTAAGGACCCCTGCAGCTGTGTGCCAGCCTGCCCTCTGTTTGGGAGCACGAGAAAAGGACTAATCTTGTCCCTGAGCCTCTGGATTGGGACTCACAGACCCTGTGAGCCAAGACAGCTGGGATCCTAGTGTTTTTCACCAATGAACTGCTTGGAGTGTGTTTCAAGAACTGCTCAGCACATTTGAACCAGCAGAACCCTCCGTTGCTGCCTTTTCCTCTCTCCTGATCTTCGAACAGCACCAAGAAGCTGATCCACCAAGAACTGCAAACAAGGTAGTATCTACTGCTAACTGACCCCTTGGTCCATTTTCAGGACCTAGAGACGGTTTATAGTCATTGCATCGAAGATGATGCATCAAAATGCGAATGCATCAAAAAAGATGCATTGAAAATAAAAGCATCAATATTCTATCTTTTTCATTAAAAGAACATATCCATCGAAACTTTTCCATCAAATGGATATGTACTTTTAAATGTAAAAGATAGCATTTTGATGCTTTTATTTTCTACATTAAAATGTTACATGGAGCTGTCCAGTGCTGACATTTCGACACTGGCCAGCATCTTGTAACGTTTCTTTAAATATTCCCCCATTCCCCCAACTCCCACACCCACCCCCCATTAACCCTAACCCAAACCCTAATCTAACCCTTAATCTAACCCTAGCCCCAACCCTAACCCCAGCCCCAAACCTAACCCTAGCCCCAGCCCTAGCCCCAACCCTAACCCCTAACCCAAACCCTAATCTAACCCTAGCCACAACCCTAACCCTAATGTAACCCTAGCCCTAACCCAACCCTAAATCTAACCCTAAATCTAACCCTAGCCCGAACCCTAACCCCTACCACTAACTCTCTCCATCATAATTAACCATCGAACATTATTCAATGAATATGCTTTTCAATGGAAAGGCAATTCAATTAATCATTTTCGATGGTGTGGTATTCGATGTTATGACTTTAGATGGAAAGACCACATACCCCTATAGACTGCTTAGGTCACCTTTTTTGCTCCCAATTGTATATTCTTTTTTTCAAGAACATTGTTACTTTTGCTTGCCTTTCACCCCTGATTCATTACCCAGAGTACTGCATCTACTATCTTTACTTATTCATTGTTCTATCCTCAGGGCTGGGTTTTGTGTATTGTTTTTCTAGTTATTATGTGCTTAATTAAAGTGTATATACTTTTAATGAACCTTGATTTGACATTCTTTTATTTTGGACTGTTATACTTGGCTGATTGAGTTGCTACTGAACCACATTCACACCCCTCTATTAGTAGTTTAGCCTTCCCTCGGCCCACGTTACCACAAAAGGCAAAGGAGGTATATCTCTTGACTGTGCCTGCTTTAGCTTTATGATTGTGTTGGCTCTTGGTTTGTAGAAGTGTGAGGGTTGAGTAGGTGTTTTACCCTCTACTCATCCTTGTACACCTGCAGAGCAGAAGTCCATTCAGCAAAACCAACGCCAAAGTGTATTGTATGTGTCCATTGCTAAATATACATACATTCAGAGCACATTTGTCAGTAACCATTAGGATTCCTTATCTGCTCACATTTTTGTGAGCGAATAATGACTGAAAGTGATGCTTCCATGAGTGAGCATAGACAGTTCAACAGTGTGCACTATATACATGGTTAATATTATGATTATGGGCCTCATTACGAGTCTGGCAGTAACCAGGCCTGAAATTCCGGCAGGTTACCGCCAGACTCGTATTACCATTCCGCCTCTGTGATTCCCGGAATTACCAGGGCATTACGACCCCGGTGACCTGGGAATTCCGGAGGTGGAATTCGGTAAATACCCATTCCCATTGAGTCCCATAGGACTCAATGGGAATGAGGAAGTGGAAACACGGGCACCAACTCGTGATGGTGCCTGTGTTTCCACGTCCGCCTGCAGGTGGGTGGTGTTAAACCCGCCAGGTCAGACCTGGCGGGAATGACACCTCCCGCCTGCAGAACTCGAGATCACCCGGTCCGGATGAGGCCCTATATGTAGAAAATACTATAGGAAAACAATGTATGAATGAGACTTTATGTATATAACATAATTAATTGATTAACTGCTAGTTGACCCCAGTTTTGGTAGTTAAGAAAAAAAGGCCCAATGAGAGCCTGATTCACAGAGTGTTTTCCTATGGGATTGCGCCATTCTAAAACACTTCTGTGAATTAGGCCTTAAAGTTTTTCCGTGAGGATCACAAGATGTGGGAAGCTGGGGTTTGAACCCTATTTTGCTGGTCCCGCCATTTACAATGTAAACAGTACTGCAGACCATTACATTTAGTTTTAAAACAAAAATATAATGCTGTGTATTTGTCTTTCACTTCTAAACTAGGACTCTCTTCAATAAATCTGACTTTCAAAGCCCCAACTCAATGGGAAAATGAAGCTGATAATATATAATAACTATAGAGACAGGTCTGCTAAAACAATTATGATTCACTTCTTCAGAAAAAAAGAAAGGGACATTATGAGCCCCATATTGGATTAGAAAAGCTATATAGGTTATCTAAAGATCTCAGCAACAGTCACAAAACTTGCTGAGCTCCCCAATATTCAAAGACGAGGCAAACTCTCACTGACAGGGCAGATGTGTGCACATATTTCAGATCCAAACCTGGATGCAGGAGGCGCTTTGGGCATACAATCTTTGTTCGATTTGGCCAAGCATCAGCAGCCAAGTAGGCAGCAGGTCTCTGCTTTCTCTCCTATGGGGCCAGCAACGCCCCCCTATACAATGCATGCCTCCGTAGGCTTCTGTGCGATGTCGCTGAATTTAGTCTATTGACAGTTTTCCTTGGACTCAAAAAAAACAAGGGATGCATGAGAAGGATGTGTTTGTTGCATGGCTTCAGCTTGCCGTGTTGATATCCATATATGCATGGACTGAGTTGCCAGACACTGGCACCCGCTGCTGCTCGCTGTACTCGCTGGGGAATAGGGAGTTAGGGGGACAGGGGGCAGGGCGGTGAGCACACATTAAGAAGACTGGGTCTGGGCCTTATCTGACTGGCACACCACTAGAGACGCCAACACTGAGCAGCATTTCATTGGCGATTAATAAATGCAGGGCTTAGAAGAATGAGGGGCACAGCGCGAAGAGTTTTTCGAAAACACGCCATGTTGTACATCTATTCTCGAATTAAACGCAAGCCAGCATGTTTGATCCTGCACCTGGTGACACGTGAAACACGTTAAAAACAGAGAAACCAGATATGAGTATAAAAAGCGTCTGCTTGAATTAACAAAATAACAAGTGAGAGTCATCGTGCACTCGGCCAAATGATGCGAGTCATCGAAGGCCAAATCATCCGTTGTTGTTTTTTTATTAATGATTGACTAGTTCCAGGACCCCCTCGTCAGCGGGAGGGGCGTGGAGCGTGTGTGTGGTCACAGCTATGCACGGGAGTGGTGGCAGTGCTACGAGCGGCGAGGTGCCCTTGCTCCCTGACAGGACTGCACTGCTGGCTGAACTCGCGGATAGTGCAGCCATAATATGACTCACGCACCCGGACCCGTTGAAAGGGAAAACAATCTGCCGGGATCCCGGAAGCCGCACGCGCAGTTCGTGGAGTTCAGCAGCCGGTGAACTGAAGTCCCCTCTTGCGTGTTTATGTAAGGCGCGCCTCGCGCTGGAGCAGGCAAGGGAACGAACTTGACAGACGAGGCGAGTCCTTAAGACAACGCATCCTTCACTTTCCATTAGATTCTTTAATGGATAGTAATGTCAAGCTGCCATTTGAGTGCCAGCCAATCTCTTTGGAAACTGATCATCTCGCGCCTTTGAATGGGGAGAAAGGGTGGGCTGGTGGTGGCTAAGGTGATCAGTTGAAGGATGTGACTGGGACTAAGGCTTCCCAGTACTGGTCTTTCATTTCCAAAGTAATGGACTGCGAGTGTTGAATTCTTGCTTAACTTCCACTGATCAAATTGCACTTAAAAACTTGAAGCCTGTGAGTCGAAAAAAGGAAACGTCCAGGACTGTGGTGACCCTTGACAAGCGCCATCAGGCCACCATGGCATAGGCATGTATGCAAGAGGATCTGACCCCACACTTCATCTACTTAATGAGCAGGGTGTATAATCTCCCCTAGCAGCCACCTTTATTAAACTGGAGGGGCCTATTCAATGCAAGGCGGCTCATGTCTGCTTCAGGTTAGCGCTCTTTCCTGAACACTGTGTCCACTTCTTTGTAATACTCCACCCCTTGGAGACAGGCAATCCATTGCCTCCAAAAAACTTAAATGTGCTTCTTGCTCCTCCACCAATGGGAGAATGTAAATCATTGCTCCGCCTCCCCCAATACAGAATCCGTTTTTTTCTTGTCTACCTGTACATCGTCCGGTTTTCTGAAGGTAAATATCAATCTAATAGTTTGGTGTCTCGCTACGATTTTCTGTAGTTGTTATTATTGAGCTGAGATCTAAGTTTTGCTTCCTAAGAATCGGGAGCTGGGCCAACAAGTAGCAGTGTTGCTAGGTCTGGAAAAGATCAGGGGCTAAGCTAATGTCGGCACTCGGGCTAGGTAGCATTTTGGTTGTAGCACCTGAGTTTCTATCCAGGGCTACCACCAAAAGGCCCTGGGCTATAGCCCCCTCGCCCCCCCTCCCAGCAACACGTCTGCAACAAGTGAACTATCAGAGAGCCTGGGATGTGGATTCAGCAGAGCATAGAAAATTCCTAATCCCACAGCTCCTCCTCCTGAACTACCCCGATGCTATGGCCCTGATCGAGATCTTCGCTGATCATGGTTTCCAGCAGACCCCAGCGTTGCCTCGAGCATGGATGACGCATCTTTCTGTAGGACGTTGACATGACTGAGACCGTAATGATGAAAGTGACTGATCTTGCCAGTAGTGATGTGCAGGGAAATGCAATGCAAGGTTATGAATCCATATTCAGCAGGTTTCTTTAGGCAAAGGATATGGTAATTTTATTTTCTGATATCCGTTTCGAATCCTACATTTTGCAATGGTAGGACAAAAGAACAATTGGAAGCAGCAGCATGATTCATCTGAAGGGGAGAACAGCCATGGGGCGACAATATGTATAATAAACATTCCAATCATTAGAGAGGCGACAATATATGTAAGAACCATTCCCATCATTAGAGAAGATGGCCTCATTCCCATTCTTCAGCACTAGTGTCCGTTCGTGGACTTCTGCCTGCCACTCCTGCTCCTCAACTGCCAGCCATCACTATGGAAGAGCTACCGCCAATGCTGGAGACCACTGTGGATGTCACAAGGGATACATTGTTCCCGGAGTACCCGCTCTTCGGTTCCCCTGTTCTGTTCCTGATCAGTTCCCTGCCAGTAGGGATTCTGAAGCTGATTAAGACCTGGATGTGCTATCATCGGGCACATTTTCCAGAAGGGATATTGTTGATGAAGTTGCTGCCCTACTTATGTCTAACATGGGAAGTTATGGTTTTTCCGATGTCCTCGGCTGACCCTGTAGAGGAGTAACTTGGGCAAAAGCTGATATTCTCTTGCCATACTACAAGGTATTTGTAAACTATCAGTATATCCGTTTTGGTGCTGATGTAATTGCTACTGCTTCCCTGTAATTAAAGATTGTCAGACGAGTGCCCTTTTGCCTTCTAAAATATTTAAATGGGTTTTGGAGGTAGCTTGTATTATATAAAAGAAGTACATGGATTGCTGCTTCTTATACCCTCTTGTTTTAAGGCAGTTGTCTTCAAACTTTTTAATTTAAAACCACCCTTGAGACATATGTTTTATGTCGCCCACTAAACCCTGTGGTCTTTGAGTCACTGGGGTGGCCACAGTTTTCCAGAGACCACTTACACATGATTAAATGGGGTAGCTGTGCGCGTGTAGCATGCCATGGTACAACACGCCCCAGACTCTCATACATTCCTCTCACAGAGAGTGAAACAGAGTGTTGGACCCTTGAATTCAATATCGGGCATTTCTGTTAGTCAAATAATATATCACTGTTCAAATGAGGTAGAGTTAATACATTTGCCTTCGTGGCAGGAGGGATGGGGCTCCAGCTACCTTCTGTCCCAATTTGTTTCAATGCATAAGAGTAAAGGTTGGGTGCATAGGACTAAACCAGACAGCACCAAACCTCTAGTGTCTAACGATGTGATTCACCCAGTGGAGTACAGCAACAGACTCTCCTACATTGTCAGTGTCCCCTTGTCTATTTCCCCCCTCTGCCATGCCCTTCTGCCTTGCCCAATCTCTCCCATTCTTAATTCTATCTTCTTTTCTGTATGTTTTCTGCACTCTACCCATTCTTTCTATTTACCTATTCTTTTATATCTCTTTTAGTTACTCTTCCATTCTGCCTCTTTTCCTGTTCGCTCTATTCTCTTTTACCCACATTCCCTGCCTCTTTCTCTCATTCCCATTCTATCTCATCTCCCTTAATCTTCCGAGGACTTTCAACCCTGCTTTCAGTTCTCTCCTCCATCTGCTCTCTCACCCTTACTTTCTCTCACTCCTCCGTAGTGTCTCTATCCACCTTTCCAATTCTGGCCCCCTCTCTCTCTCCTCTAGGCCTTGTGCCCTGTCTCTACCTCCTATTCCCCTATTCCATCTCTCCTTGTTCTGTGTCTTCCTCTTAACCTACCCTAGTAACACTCCCTCCTATTCTGTCTCTACTTCATATTCTGTCCTCTTCTTTCTCTTTCATCATCTGTCCCTCTTCGCTATTCTGTCTATCCCTCCTGTTCTGTTTCATCCTTTTAATTCTGTCCTTGTCTGTCCCTCCCTACTATTGCATTCCTCCCTTGCATTTTCTCACACCCTCCTAGTCTGTTCTCTTCTGTCTATCCACCCCACTATGTGCCTCCCTATTATTCTGTCCCTCCCTGGCCTTCTGTCTCTCCCGCCTTTCCCAATTATATAATTTGCATCCTTCCAAAGGATGGGCCTAAGCCAGCCAATACAGACAGCTTTCCATCATTGTCTGTCACTCCTTGCCATCTTCATTCTCCTCACACTCTTGACAACACTGCATCCCTTTCTCTCTTCTCTAGACCCAATACTGTGTCTCTCCTTCTTGTTCTCGTGCACCATTTTCCCCTCCTGTTCTCATCTGGCTATTTTTATGTCCCTCTCATGTTCTAAATCATCTACCTCTCTGCTCCATTCTATCCTTACCCTCATTTCTTTATCACTTTCACCCTCCTTCAAAGTCTCTTGAGTCTTCCTGTTCGCTTAATTCCGTCCTGCTGTGTCCGAATCTTGGAGATAAATAAGCATTTTCTAATGTCCCCTCTGTGTCTTCTTCTATCTGGGACATGTTGGAGAGAGGGCAGAGATCAGAGTGCTTTTGAAGCTGCGCTGGAAACAAATAAAAACAGTCAAGTCAATGAAGCGGCCTCAACTAGGCTAGGCATTCCAATAGGTGACACACAGGCTCGGACTAGCCTATAGGGCAATAGGCCCATGGCCAAACCAAAAGCACAAAATGCTGGTGTGTGTCGGTTTTTGGGGTCCAAGTGCGCCACTTTTTGGCCAATGTGGGCCAGTTTGATGAGTTAGTTCACTATGCGGCTAATAGTTTTGACCAGTGTTGCTGAATACATATTCTTTAAAATGCACAATTTGCATCATATTTTATCAAAAAACTCCCACGTGGGTACAATTCAAACAGTGTCACAAAAGGAATGAATAGCCATTATCAACTTTGAGCCACTTTTTCACTGGTGCCCGAGACACTTTTATGGGTTAGTTCGACCCTGGTGACACAAGATTGCTTTACCTTCAGTTCGGCTGCTTGTGGGCGCCAGTTCGGAAGGTAACATTTAACACAAATATTAGTGTATCTTGGAAGCACTCGGGTACTGTTAGATGGGCTGACATCACTACTTAAATGGTGAATTTACATCTGTCACATCCTTACAAGCTCAATTCCCTTGATGGACATCAGATACAAAAAATAAACACTGCATGGAAATATTTCCATGCTGTGTTTGACTGAAAGGTGTACAGGAGGCCCAGTGTTAAAGACAACGGTCACCGCAAGACATCTTATAAAGGCTGACTGGTTGTTGATTGTTTTTTCAATCTATGGGACTCGCACTCCCCGCCAGAATGGTGCCGAGACCTTCCAGGGAGGCTGTAAAGACTGGAGGGGGTGTCTGTACTCCTGCTCTCTATATGGCAGTTGAGAGGCACAGAGGACCCCAGCCAAGATTCTCTGTAGGGTAGCGCTGGTCGAGCAATCAAGGCCTAGCTTCTCAGGAGGTGATGCAGGCTGGTTCTAAAGTACAGTGTAGTCCACAAGCCCCCACAAAGGAATGTCCACACACTGTATTAGTGAAAACACAGTCTTTATATAATTAATATTCAAGGTTATGTACACTATCACAATAACTCATTTTGTGCTCAGAAAATCCACAATGGCAAATATATACAGTTCTAAAGTGGTACCACAATTATTATCAGACCTCATTAAAGTGCATCAACTATACTCTGGTCAAATGTCACACAGATGAAGGAATAAAAGTAACCAACAATAGATATAGGAGGAAAGCAGTTGGTTAGAACAATGGGCAGAATATTGACTCCTACCAACTAGGCACAATTCTGTGTGGAGATCCCCCCACCTGGGCAACCTGTAAATTAAAGATATATCACAAGCCCAGTCCATATATTGTTCATAGGTCTTATTTCCTTCTATAAGGTGTCTACCCCCCAATGTACCTGGTAGAGCAGAGGTCTTCGATGAGGCATTGATGGATCCTTCTTGAGTGACTCCCTTTAAAGCAGGAGCCACGGATCGTCAAGAGGCATCGAAGAAGGTGAACTTGGCGTTGATGAAAAGTTCGATGGTGCCAAGACCACGGCATCGATACGGGCGGTGCTCATCGGCGACGTCCTGCGAGGATGAGGTGTGTGGGGCACCTCGGTGTTTGATAGTTCAGGACAGCAAAGAGTTTCTGAAGAACTGTGGCCCGACAAGGGTGTTGAGTCTTCAAAATCTTTGAGGTCTTCGGGTGGCGGGAAACCCACTGGCGGATGCTCCTCAGCACCTCGACGGCCTGGCCTTCTCCGGCAGGATAAGGCAGGCGGCGGTGCGGACAAGCGCGTCCGTGAATCAAAAGTCTTAGGCAAAGGAGCGTGAGGCTCCAGTCGTCAGCGGCACGGCATCAAGCGGTCCCCTCTTCTGGGCAACCCGGCTTCAACGGGCCTCCAGCAGTTATGGCGATAATCAGAACCCTGGTCGACGTCAATGGACTTCGACAGCGTTGATGTCTGGGTGCTTTACTTTGTTCTCCTAGGCGGTCCCCGTCTCTGGTCGGCAGCCTTTCGAGGGTCTGACTTCAAGGGAGCTTCAGCGAAGGTTAGCGGTGCTCGATGGTCCCTCGGAGCATGGGAAGAGGGTGCCTAACCAGGTCCTCTCTCGGATTAGTCCTTGATGAACTTAACAGCTTTCAGATCGGTTCGAAACAAATGCAGCAGCAGTTCTTCTTCTTCCAGCTGGGCGTCAAGGATAAGCAATTCCAGTGAGTCTTCAAGTGTCAACTCAGCTTCTGGACACAAATCATAGCAGTGAGAGGCCCCCAGATATACTAGTTGATCTCCCATTCATTCTGATGGGTCACACTCAGGCAACCAATCGGTCAGAAGGGCATTCATGCAGGCAGGCACCCAATCAGGTGCATAGTGCATTCAGGAAATTCACTTCTCTCCAGACAGTCACAACAATTTGCGTATTGGGACAAGTACCCAGCTATTCAACACTCCACACTGCATTCTTACCAGTTTCAGGCAGGGCTGTCTCAGACATTGGGTCAAACACCAGATACTAGACATCCACAACACAGAATGCATATTCGTCACACACTCCATTCACCTAGGTCCCACCCACAGGGTGTACCCACAACATACAGTCACTGGGAAGGCTCCAGACAGTCTGGCCTGGACTCCACAACAACACCATGTATGGAACTTCCACCCAACAGCCAGTCAGGGGGAAGGGACAGAGTCGGGGCTTCCCAGGACTTGGGAAAACAAGGTAACAGGCAATAGAAAACAAGAGGCCACAGGGGCCATCTTGTTTCCTATCAGGAATCAACTGATTCCAATGGCAGGGCCTGGGTATCCCAAAATGGAGGATACTCAGAGCACCTGTCAAATTCAGCATGGAGCTGCCACCAGCCCATACCCTGCTCTGTGGGCCACACACAGGTGCCCAAAAACATACACTAGGGTCACAGGGTTGTACTCCCACCCACGGGTGCCATAACGGTATCCCACGGGTCTGTACACCAAACCAAAAGAGAGAGCTGCACCGCCAGGAGTCCCACATGAACTCCTGCATGGAAAACACGACAGAACACATGATAAAAGGCAGTAAAGGACAACGATACGGAGGCCCTGTCCCTCCGATGCATTTCCAGCATCACAGAGGCACGCCTCACAAATTGAAAGTTGCTGTTCTAAGGGCAGTGACAAGGAAGATAAATGAAATAATAATGGCCCGGTTACTTATCAGTAAACTCCATTACACTGAGTTGTAATCACAGGAGTTCATTACACTCCTTTATCGCAGTCCTTTGGACCACAATTCCTGGTCATATTGCTCAATGCTGTGCTATTGGACACAGGATTTGTTTAAGAGGGTGACGTTATGTAGGTACTCAGTGATAACAACGTTGCCAGTGGGAAGATATTTTTTTCAGTTTGCTCCTGAAAACAATCAAACACTTTACTCAAAACGTATACACATAAAGTTAAATTATTGAATCACTCCAGTCCTAGAATATGTGGAAAATGCTTTATTACATAGATCGTAGGATGTATACCCTGCCCATAAGAGAGGAGTTAGAAGGAAATAAAAATATGTATTTTAAATGCAATGGATTAGATTTTCCAAAGGGATGTTCACCCTCACATTTGAAGAACGTTTAAGGAAGAGTAGGACAAAGTATAATGAAGATTATCAGTAAGTAACAATGGGATTTAACTAACCTCAGTTCTTTCATTTTAATCTTTTAAATGTTAAGAGAAGTGACTTTATGAGCTATGTCCCAGTTGAAGTTTATGCCACAAAGTGACTTGAGTTGCTGCAGAATTGTAATGTATGAGGTCCATTGAAAGCAGAATTGGCTATTTTGCCATTTTAATGTAGCCAATTTGAGTTCTGTGTATTTCGCAGAGGAAAATCCTGCTTTGTTTACAAAACATACAGTAATATTATGGCGTCCCCTTTATTTACTTGATGATTGAACTGACATGTGGGTTCTATGTTGTTTTATCGAAGTAAATTACAGTGAGGTAATTTACTTCACTGATATTTCATTGTGGCTTTCTTCAAATCATTTTCATAATGGATGTCCTGCATACCCTCTTTACTCTGGCCCTTACCTTTCCCACCTCCCCTGCGCCCCTTACTGCGAGAACATGTATTGCATTGCCACAATGCAATGCAATTTGAGAAAAGTAATTTACCTCAAGTTAATTTACTTTGATAAAACAGTACACGGACTGAAGCTATATACTTATTTATTATTAATATATATTTTACTTAATGAGTATCCATTGGTACAATCACTCTGTCAATAGATGTTGGCATAATTAAGCTATTACAGGAAAGGAGAAGATTTGCACTTTTTAAAGTTGCACAATTCTTGTTCGTGTTACCGTAGAATGGAAAATCCTAAACTGCGAACTCATTGCCTCACCAATATCATGTTTTCATTTTGTCCTGCATGGTTCCCATTTTTCGAGGGTTGAGCTTTAATCCCAGCTCCTCACAGGATATATATCCTTAAATGCCCAGTTAAAAACTTAAATCACTTGGGGGCATGGGGCACAATTTGTACCAGTAAGACTGTAGGGTGAGTGCCTTTGCTTGGTTGGCCCCTGTTCTATGGCCACCTTTGCAACCTATTTCAGGGAGTAAAGTATGTCTGTATAACACAGAAAAGCCTACTAAATCTCTCTTTCTGAAATCCGGGGCATGGTCCTGCAGTTGATCATTATTTGTTTAAGGTTGTGGGATGAAATATTGGCCAGAAAGCACTGGCAAAATGGTCCACATCCCACGTAAGAACAATGAAAAAAACAAACCAGAAACTTGAACCAGAATGGAGGAAAAACTACTACCAGGCAAAAAGAATACATTATCAAAAACAAATCTGAGTATATGAAAAGGAGGTTTTCAAATCCAAAAACAAATACTATGACAGACAACCAAATCACAATAGCCACCAACACCCAAAAAGAAATATTCAACATCATTAATGAGATGAGAAACCCACCTGGATGTAACAATACACTGGTACCTTCACAAAAACTATGTAACAACCTTGCAGACCACTTCAAAAATAAAATCACTGACATACACTGGATCATACAAAGCAGACAAATCAACCAGACAGTGCACCAAGGCCCACCGACCTTGGAACCTCAGAACAACCTGCAAAGCTTCACAAAAATATCAGTAGAGAGATTCATCAAGCTGGTGAAACTTAGCAATACAGCAGGCTCCCCAAAGGACCTCTACCCACCAGGCATCTATAACTTAATCCTTACACAAGGCACACCATTGGAATGCCACAGAAACATCTTCAACCAATCGCTCTCAATGGGGAGAGTACCGTGGTCTTTCAAATCTGCATACATCAAACCCATCCTCAAGGATAAAAGCGGCGATGTGGAAGACCTCTCTAACTACAGACTGATATCAAACATTCCCTATCCGTCAAAATTGCTAGAAACCTATTTCTACAAACCACTCGAACACATAGAAATACACCAACTATTGGACCAGGCACAAGTCAGCTTCAGACCCATGAGAGGGACAGAGACAGATGGCACTGCTCTCTATCTGGGATGACCTAAATACCAATGCAGATTCCAACACCAATTCTATGCAGCATACAACACTGTCAGCCACAGCATCCTAATCAAGAGACTGGAAGAAAAAGGGATCACTGACACAGCGCTGGTCTGGATTAAATTGTTCCTATCTGAAAGAACAGAAACAGTATTGATAAAACCATTCAAATCCACACAGCGTGACACCATATGTGGAGTATCGCAAGGAGGATGTAGAATAGCTCAGGGGCAACGTGCTTGTCTTGGAAGCAAGACCATGCAGAGCAACAGAGGTTTGAATCCCAGATCCGCGCTTAGAAACCAAACTCGGTTATTAAGCATGTTATAAAAAAACAATTAAAATAAATACAACATAAAAATAAATCCTCCCTATCCCCCCTCCTCTTCAAAATCTACTTCACTCCACTAATCAACCTCATCAAAAGGCACGGCCTCACCTGCTACAACTACACAGATGACACCCAAATCATCTACAAAATTAAAGATGTGCAAGAGGAGAACACAACGCTAGTAGACTGTCTGAAAGAACTCTCTGATTGGATCAACACAAACAGCCTCAAACTACACCCGGGCAAGACAGAAATTATGATCATATCCAAAAACCAGGAAAGCAACCAATACATCCCATGGCCAACAGAACTAGGAACAGCGCCCTCGCCATAAAAAATTGTCAAAAACCTTGGAATACTAATGGACAACGAGTTAACCTAAGAACTGCAAGTAAATGCAAAAATCATGAAATCCTTCTTCCACCTACACACGATCAAAAAGATTCTATCATTCCTCTCCTTTATGCACAAAACACTAGCCATCATCTCCCTCATGTCCAGGATAGACTAAGCCAACAGCCTATACCTCGGAATGCCTGATAATCTACTGAAGAAACTGCAACGTATACAGAACCCAGCAGCCAAACTGCTCCTCAAACTCTCACGAAGATACCACAAAACTCAAGCACTAAAGATGCTACATTGGCTTGTTGACGAGGAGAGGAAATTACTGACGGGCCCATTGGTCAGTACTCACCCTCGAAAACTAGCAATACAAGATAGCTGCACCATGCGAGGACAGAGTGCAGGATTCACATACTCCAGCAAGGTTCAATAATCAGGACTCAGTAAATTGGCAAAGGGAAGTCCATTTAATGATACATACATCAGCGTATGGAAATCAGCAGCATCCCGAACACCTGCCTTACCCTGACTTCCCCGAACTTTAGTCAAACAGCCTATTTTATAGGCAAAATCCATCATCATTGACGTCTAATTCTACAAAAAAAATCATCATGCAATATAATTGGTTGGGAAAGGTAACTTAAGTATAGGTGCTATATCTGTATATGGAAATAACGCAATTGGATTGGATAACTCTTATCGGGTGGGCGTCTACGCCCTTCCCTCTACAACACACGTGATTGACGTCACTACAAGTAGGACGTCTCATTGGTTACAGTGTCTCTAGGACCCTAGATTACATGGTCCCTTGTGATTGGGCAAGTTACTCCCCTAAACATACATCTCCATTTTAATTAGCAGCATACAGAGTAGACACCCAGGTGCCTAGTGTCCCAAGATTCACCCTTCCTCCCTTCCATCAATCAGTGTTTTAGGGCTATGTGTCAATTAGTTAGCTGGGTGTGGCCTCGGATCTGTAGTCTCTTATCAGGAAAAGTTATGGCACAATCTGGTTCTGGATGACATCAGGTGGTGGTACATCTTCGCGCCTGTCTGGTCACGTGCTGGTCCACCGTGAATCTGCTTCAGTTTCCAACCTTTTGTGCATTTAATTCTGTGTGTGCTTGGCCACCTGCATGGGCCTCTCTTATCTTGACCTTCACGGGCGGGCTGGTATTCTCTGTAGTTGGAGTCTCGTGACCTCATGCTCACCTTCCCTTCTCTGGTTGACCTCGATCTCCCCGAAATAAGCCTCTCTTTGTTGAGTTTCGATTCCGCTCCTTCTCTGGTCTTTGCTGGGTTTCTAAACTCAGCCTGTCAGGCCTTTGGCCGCCTGGGTACATTTCTGCTTTCACAAAATGGAGTCGCACGTGTACATTGTGCAGTATTGGGGTAGATATATGGTTGGCCCTTGCCGCCCTACTCTTCTACTAGGCATTGCAAGCAGTATCGATTTCTTAGCCTCTTGCATTTCAAGCTTATTTACACACATTCAACAGGGCGGTTGCTTCCAACTTGTCTTATGGCACCATTCTCTTACGTTTTAACAGTGTCTCTCCCCTGCATCCATTATCATTATCGTTGCAGTTACTAGTACTGGCATTCGTGCTTTCAGTAGCCAATTCTGTTTGTTCTCGGGGCTGCTCGGGCCCTTGGTTTATTTTCATTGGCCTTCCATTAAGGCTTTAGGGGTCTCCTCATGGACCGTGTGCAGGTATTCCTCATTTCGTATCAGTGGCTGGTATGGCTGTCTGATAGGGTATCGTGCTGCCCAGGGTTGTCGCGTTATGGCAGCTTCAACCGGTATTGATCTCCTTACGTACAAGGGGCAGAGTCCCAGTGCGGCTCTCTGTTGGTTCATTTGCTCCTCATATGTCACGTACCATGGCGAGTACCTTACTAGCAACTCGCAATGGGGGGCAGGGGTGCAGGTCATATCTGGAACCTCCTCTACACTCCCCCCTCTGGTCGGTTCATCGACCACTCCTATTTCCGCCTTTATATTCAGTTTCTTTGATTTCTCAGCTTCTTGCTCATCGTCTCCTGGGTTTACACAAGAAGGCGTGAAAGTATGCAATTTTGGTGTCCATATCTTTATCACTCCTTTCAAGCTTCCTGCTTTTCTCACATGCTCATCTTTGTTCCAGGTCATCAACTGGCATTGTCCATTTGGACTGCAGTAAATCCATTTGCCTTCGTACCTTCTTCGTTTCTTGGGATGAGTGAATTTTGTTCCTTCTGGTGCAAATTCACTGGCCTTCACAAAGTCCTTTATCTCTTCATCTGTCAGGTCTCTGGGCTTTCAGCCTGGCTCGACATCGAGCATAATTTTCATCCCAATGGCCTTCTTTGCTGTTTTCTGGCACTGTGTGATGATTATCTTGATAACACAAACTCCTAGCAGCACCATTGCTAGCAAATCTCCCAGAAACTTGAATATATCTACCATCCATTGTGGGACCAATGAGAATAGGTTCCCAAACCAGCTGTCGTCGTCCACTTCATCTGTCTCATCGGTCATCTGGTTTTTCAGGGTTGTTAACATGTCTCTGGCCTCTGTGAGGGTTCCATTTTCTTCATCGTGTGATGGTATAAATGTGCAACATGATTCTCCAATGTTTGCGCAAACACCTCCATCCATTGTGGTGATCATGTCAAGCACATATCTGTTCTGGAGGGTCATCAGTCTAACTGCCCTCAGTTCTTCCTTGATTGCATTGAACCCTTTTATGGTGGTATTGATGGTCTGCAGTAACTCCCATCTCGTTATCTGCAACAACTTGGTATTTGCACCAACCTGGATGTGCGGCAAAAGTATTGTTGTAAATACGGATGAAGTCAGGCTAAACAGCCTGTGTTCATAGGGAATGGCATAAAATACGTCCTCTGACTTGGCGGAGAAGTAATTCTCTCTCTTCATCCTTGACATTAGTCCCACAGACCTCCTTTTCCTCAGGTGAGCGTCTGCTTTCGGGAAACTGTCCAAATACAGTTCATTTTTTGGGATCACTAGTGCAGGAACGTGAACGTTTACCAGTGTGCATATGCCTCCCCAGTTCCTCGTTAGTCTTATGTAGGCCTTGGATCCACATGCCCAATAGTGGTCCATCAGGACTGCAGTCCCTTGCGACATCCCTGGGGTTTCGTATATTCGACCGCTGTTTTGATTCTCCCCCATTTTCCCCGTGCCATTACTTCTAAAGCACAGTTTCGGGTTTTCCAGCGGTACTATTTGCAGGGGGCCTCCTCTGTCTTCGACCCACGTTAACCGCTTTACCAATAGTGGCCAGTGTGGTTTATATAGTCTTTGAAAGTTTTCTATGGCTTCTTGGCAGGCTCCAAGGACCATCCAAGCTTGGCAGATTACAACCCCTTCTTCCCAACCGTCGGGAGAAACAACTGATCCCCAGATCTGCATTTGGCCTCGGTTCTTCCATATTTGCGCTTCTTCTGCTGTTTTCCCTTGGACGTTCAGTCTTGAGTTTATTTCCCACCTTATTCCTGATCCTTTGACGTCAGGGTTCTCATATCTAATCACATGATTCTTGGTGTGCGCCCTGTTTCTTGTTTTGATGTCCTGGACATATCCGTCTTCATCAGGGTAGTCCTTTTCGTTGGCCCATATCAACAAGGCGTCTCTCCCCATGAATTGTCCTCTGGTGTTACACATTGCCAGATGTGACATGCAGTGTGCTATGGGGACATCTATTTCTACAGCCACAAAGATTTTGGACTTACCCATGCTGTACGGCAGGAGTGCACAGACGAAACATTCTCCTTCTGATTGCCTTCGTCCAACTTCCTTCATGTGCTGCTACCATATGTTGTTTCCAAGATGGGCCGTGCTTTCCAAGCAATCGTTTAACTCGTTATCGGTTTCATATCGACTTCTCTTGATCCTTAGCGTTTTTCTGTGGTTGGCTCTCACTATGTCTCTGAATGCTTCTGTACTGCTCTTCCGTTCAGGCAGACTGTCGGGTGTTGTCCTTGGAGGGGCAGGTTTCATTTCCTGCCCTGCAGTAATAGGGGGAGGTTTTGCGCTTCTTTTCCTTTCCTCCTGCATTCTTTTGTAGACCTCCTCCCACCGCATGTGATTTATCATCCTTCCAACACGTGGCTGTGTCGTAGGCTCGGTAGTTACTTCTGGCGTTGGAGCTGGCGTGCTCACTATCACAGTCGTGGTGGTTGTCTTGCTCAGCTCCTCCTGTAGCTTCTTTGCACTAAGTATGAACGGGAACACATACTCGACTACTGCATGTGTTTTCCCAATGAGTTTTTTTGTGGCATTCTCCGTTCTACTGAGTGATTTTGCTATTTCACTTCGGTTCGGTTTCTCACATTGCTCCATGTTCTCTGGAGCTGTTTGTTCCACAGCTGCCTTTTCTTTTTCGGTTGTTCCGGCCTGGGGTCTCATAGCCATTGACACCTGCCCTTGTTCGTGTGCACTCAGTGTATGGGTGCGTGCTGTGGACAGTGCTATATTATCATTCATTCCGTGCTGTCCCTGTCTCCAGCTTTTCTCATCATTCATAACTTCAACCGTGTAACTATCACTACTTATTACATTCAGATTCAGTTCGGCTGCTTTAACATCAGCTTTTCTTGGAACAGGGATGACAATATACGGTCGGGGTGTTTTTGTAGGGCCCAGACGTTCATTACCTGATGGATGAACAGACATTGGGACGCTTAGTGCACCAATAAAAAATGCAGTTACAATAGTTAACGATAAAAATACTACAATAATCACAATGCATATACATATGACGGCCTTGAAAGACAGCTTGCAGCATCTGCTTCCAGGGAACCGTGGGCGCCCTTCCACTGGTGGCACGACTAAGTTTACTGTTTGGGCCCCCATTTCAAATACGTCCACAGTCAATAGTTTATTTTTCTTCTTATTCTGTTTTCATCATTCAAAGTTCAATAAACAATTACGTGACAAGTGCAGTTCAGTGTCCCCCCTCTTACAAGTGATGATGATGATAGTCTCTGAGTATGGAGTACAGTTCCTTTACTAGACTATGGAAAAAGGTTAGACTATTGTTTTCAACACATCATAATTATCCTGTATTTGTATGGCCAGCGTATTCCCAGGGCACTCTTCCAACTCGCCTTGGCCCTGGGGACATACAGGACCTTGTTTGCTGTGACACCATGAAAGGATGGATTTGTTACAAATCACACAAAATAACATTTTGAAAAAATTAAAATTAAAATAGAAGTGAACATATGAGAAGGTAGGAAAAAAATAAGAAAAAGGTTGAAAAAAGTAAACACGGCAGTGAAGTTTGTGTCTCTGTTCCTTCCACTTGGTCTTTGTTTCCTTGCTCTGTCCCCGGCTGGGGGATGATGGAAAGTTTTATCTTGGATCTCCCCCTTCTAAGGCTCTTCTTTGCAGTGGATGTCCATAATTGCTTCTTCGTTGTGATGCAATAGCCCTCAGGAGCCGATTCAATTGGGCATTTTTTTGCTGGATCATTAAGAAAAGTGGGCACATCAATGTTGTGGGGTCTGCCCACTAGTTATGGAAAGTTTTCAATGAGTTGAAAGAAAACACGATACGCATACCGACTGTCGTCGGGTGTTAATGACATTTGCACTGACGCTTTGGCTCTTAGGTCACATGCCTTTCATGCAGTGTGATCAGTCTTTGCCTCCTCGATCTGTCCCTCGCCGAATAGTCTCATAGGAATCTCCTTAGGAATTCTCGCTGGAAGTTGGACAGTTCTACTTGGAGCATAATGCCATGGAGAAGAGTCTTCATGTGTGGGAAATTGACTGGATCTCTAAGGAAGGTAGCAACATCGACATCAGCAGGCCTTCCCACCATTTCTGGATAGTCTGTGAGTAGCCTAATCAGGACGTTGTGGGCTAGCTGCGTGTCTGCAGGGGACAGGGACATTTGCTTTGTTTTGCTGGGCCCCGATCACAAGTTTTTTTGTTGTTGTGAGCAGGTCTTGCACTTTCCTGCTGCGTGGTCTGCTACCACATTGTTCAGTTTACTCCATATTTGATTCAGGATGTGATTATTTCGGGGATCTCTGATGAAAGTCAGGGTATCTGTGGTTCTCCCGACAAGTTCTGGGCACTCCTTAATGATTCGAAAGAATAAGATGTAGCTAACTTCGTCAATAACTGCTTGAGGCGGGAGCATTAGTCTTTTGTTCACTGTTCTCGGGCAACTCGGCGAAGACCTCTGCGAAGACAGTCAGTAGTTGCCTGATTACCCTCTTATTTTCTGGATCCTGAATATATTCTGTGACACTTGTTTCTCCCCCTATGAGTGAAGGATAGGACAGTACTACTAGCTGAAAATAGGTGAGCACATCCCACTTGAGACTTCTGATGGGGTGAACCATATGTTTGTGAACAGAGTCTTGATACTGGATGCTTTAGGATACCAGGTTTAGTTTACAAGAGTATCCTGTTTTTACAGTTTATCAGAGTCTGAGAGTTCGTGTTCAATGCTTTGTGGCTCAACGTGATCAAGCTATCAGTGTCACTACAGGTTCATAGTATGCAACTTTTTCCTTTACCCTGCGAGTTCAGCTGCACTTTGCGTTCATTTGACGGTCTTGTACCTCATTCAGTGCCTGGAGGAGAAGTTCAGTGTACAGCCACAATTTTCACAGCAAGTTCCTTAGTTTGTGTTTTCTGCTCATGCGTCTTTCTTCCTCGCCATAGACCTTGTCTGCACTTTACTTTACTTTACTTTATTACATTTGTATGGCGCACCATAAACCCATAGGTGTGAGGGCGCAGACAAAAACACAAAAAAAGGGGAGATAGAGAGGCCGAACGATCTAATGGAAAGAGTAACCGCAAACCAGGGGCAACTATTTGAAGAGGAAGGTTTTAAGGCCCTTCTTAAATGTATTCAGGGATGATGAGTTTCTCATTTGGTCTGGCAGAGTGTTCCAAAGCACCAGAGGCAAAAGCACCACATTGTGCCTTTTTGCCTTTGACTCTGGGCTGCTGGAGCAGGTTCCGGTTGTTGGACCGAAGGTTTCTGGCTGAAGATTTTATTCCAATGTACCTTTGCAGGTAGGTGGGCATCTTGCCCTGAAGGCATTTAAATGTGATGACCATAAGTCTAAAGGAGATTCTTGAGTCCACAGGCAGCCAGTGTAGTGCTTGACGTGCCTCCGAGACATGTACCCTATATGCAAGAACAGATACCACTCTAACAGCTCTGTTCTGAACCACCTGAAGGCATTTGATGATGATTTTTTTCCTGGAGCCTGATAATAAACTACAACAGTAGTCTAGTTTGGAGCCGATAATGTCTCGGGCGATGGTCTCAGCGTTGGATTGGGAGATGTACGGACGCAGGTGGGACAGCAATTTAATATAATAGTTGGCGGAAGAAACGGTACTGGCCACATAATAATTCATGTTGAGTGATTGACCCAAAACCACGCCCAGGATTTTAACCCTAGGAAGTGTGGAAATTAGAGCATCTCCCAGCTGGAAATGTTTGTAAATTGGGTCTAGTTTGCCTATGATGCTATCAGATACTACAACCATGAGTTCTGTCTTGCTGCGGTTGAGTGCAAGATTATTCAACATCATCCATTGTTCTATCATAGCAAAGATGCGATTAAGTTCTTTTTCATCCTCCAAATGCTGGCCTGTAAGAGGGATGACACATTGAGTGTCATCAGCATAGTTGGAAAAGAGGATGCCCTCATGGGCAAGATGGACAAAGAAAGGAGACATGAAGATGTTACAGATGCACGGCGACAAACTCGCGCCTTGTGGCACTCCAAACAATGTCTGAATTGCTGGTGCTTTGGCATTGTTGGCACATACCCTGCTAGACCTATTGGATAGGAATGAAAGTAGCCAGTTGGTAGCGGCCTGTGAACAGTTAGCTACTGACATAAACCTCTCTGCTAATATGGCATGATCGACGAGATCGAACGCTGCCGATTGATCTAGAGAGATCAGAAGAGAGATCTTTTGAGAGTCCATTCTTTGTAGTAACTGTGACTTAAGGTCAAGAAGCGAGGTCTCCGTACCAAACCCTTGTCTGAATCCTGACTGAAAAGGATTAAGAATAGAGTGGACATTTAGATGTTGTGCTATTTGAATATATGCTACTCGATCCAATATCTTGAGCAAGAAGGGAGTGTTAGTTATGGGCCTGTAATTTGTGGGGACGTTTTGATCCAAGTTGGGTTTTTTCAATAAGGGAGTAACCCACGCTTGTTTCGAATCGTCTGGGACCATACAGTTCTGCAACGAGGCATTTACAAATGTACATATGGCTTGAACAAGAGAGGGGGGACAGGTTTTGATAATTGTCGAAGCACAGGGATCCCCTGTGCAGTTGGTTGCCTTAAGTCTATTAATAATGGAAGCCAACTCCTCCTCTGATATAGGTCTAAAGTCAAAGATGGGGATATTGGGGTGCCTAATAAAGGTGTTACTAACTAGGTCGATACCTGGTGTGTCAGAGGCTGCTTTTTTGGTTGCTATAGATTCCTGGATAGCGTCCAATTTATTAGCACGTGCTGCGGTCCTTCCCCGTTGTCTGTGGATTCCTCGGCAGTAGATGTAGTAGGAGTGATCTCTCCTATAAAGTGTTTTATATTGTTCAGGAAGATCCAGGCTCTTCTGCCTTTGAGCTTGACAACTGACGGGGTGCAGTCCTCTACAATGAACAGGCCATTAAACCTCGGCTCGTCCCATCTTTTTCTTGTGAAATTCTTCACGAGGACGCGATCTCCAGGGAAGACAAGAGGCACGCATGGGCTGAGAGTTGCGTCTGCATCAGCACTATCTGTTGTGTTTTGAGCCGTGCTGTCCCCTTTCCGCCATCGCTGCAGCTGGCCTGAAATGACAGTGGCACTTGTTGTGAGACAATCCAGATAGGCTTTCATCTCCTCTCCTAGAACCTCCCTAGTTGACTGGGCATCACATCTAGCTCTGTCTCGGGGGGTAAGGGGAGTTCTCATTCTTCTCCCAGCAACTATTTTGTGCGGCGTAAGATGATGGTCGGAGCCTGGTTGGTTCCGAAGCGCATACAATGCCAGTGGTAGGCAGTGCATCCATCCCTTTCTTAATGTGAGTTTCAACTTGGCTATCCTTTCCTTAAGCAAGCCGTTGATCCGTTCACATATCCCGTTTCCCTCTGGGTGATACGCCGATGAGAATTTGTGCTTTATACCAAGCAACAAGCTAATCTGTTCAAACAGAGCATTTACAAAATGCGCCCCATTATCTGATCTTATTACTTCACACACCCCCCACCTAGGGAAAACCTCCCTCACCGGGAATTTGGTAGCACAGGCGGCATCAGGGTGTGTACAGGGGCCTGCTTCTACCCATCTGGAAAAGGGACACACCACCACAAGTAAATCCCTGTACCCATTACACACCTGAATCATATCAACATAATCAATATGTAGGTGCTGGAAAGGTCCATTTGGTCTCGGGATGACTCCTCTCACTACTTTTAATGTGTGCCCAGAAGTGAATTGCTGGCAGACAATGCAGTTTACCACAAAGAATGCAACATGCTCGGCTAAATTCGCTATTAACCAGTCTTCCGCGAACATTGCAGCAAGATTTTCTTTTGACATATGAATGGGGTAGTGAAGCTGTTCTAGCGCTACTTTTAGAAGGGTGACAGGCATTACTGGTTTACCAGTGCTGTCTTGCCTCCACAATCCATCAGAGGGGTTTAAAGAACACCCTCGATGCTTCCATAAAATTTTCTCCTCTTGAGGTGCCTCCCCCTGGAGCTCCATTAATTGAGACTGCCCCATATTGCTATAGGCTTCTGGAGTGGCTCATGCTACCATCATTTGTTCATGGGTATGTGCCACCTCCACGTCCATGATTGTTTCAGTTTTGGATGCCATACGTTTGGCTTCCGTGTCCGCTTCATGATTTCCACGTGACACAAAATCTGTCCCTTTGGTATGAGCGGCGCATTTTACGACCGCTATGCCCACTGGGAGCTGTAGTGCTTTTATCAGCCTGTCCAGCAAGGCCGTGTGCTGCACTGGGGTGCCGTCTGCTCGGAGGTAGCCTCTCCTTTTCCAGCGCGCTAGTCCTGCGTGCACTGTAGACGTCACATAGGCAGAGTCACTGTACACTGTTACTTCCTGGTCCGCGTGATTCTCAATGGCGAGTATCAATGCCACTAGTTCTGCAGCCTGTGCCGAATAGTGGGATGGTATTCGTGCACTGACAAGTTCTTGGAATTCTCCATTCGCCATGTGTTTGATCACGGCCATGCCTGTATACCTTTGCACGTCATCTTGGTAAATTCTTGATGACCCATCAATAAAGACGATCTCTCCACTTGACAGGGCATTTTCCTTGACCCTGGGGATCTCATCATAGTATTCTTCATATTTCGCACAGTCATGCACAGGTTCTCCCTCCGTGACTGGCTCAGCAATAAACATAGCAGGGTTCACCGTTTGCATCGCACTATTTTGATCGATGGATTGGAGATAATCACCTCGTAGGCTGATGCTCTCTGAGAAGTCAGCGTGCCCTTTGGCTTCTCTAGTATGGGGAATAGTGAGTGCTCAACATATAATGTCATGGAGCACCCCATCACAATGGATGACGCCTTCTCAATGGTGAACGTGGCGGCAGCTAAATTTTGTTCACACGGGAAGTGGCCTTTCATAACCGGGTCCAAACTTCCACTGTAATACGCTAGGAGTTTATATCCTAGTGAGGTTCGCTGCGCGAGTACTGCCGTCATAAAATCACCATCAGTATGAGAAAACAGATAGAATTCCTCAGCATAATTAGGAATCCTGAGGACTGGGGCCTTACAAATTGCCCCCTTGAGTTCTGTAAACCCTTTCTCCATCGCTTCATTGCATTCAATTTCTTCTCTCGTCGCCTGGGCCTTTTTAAGGGCCTGCAACAAGGGCTTGGTATACGAGCTGTAGTCAAAGATCCATGCTCTGACATAGTTGCACAGGCCTAGGAAGCTTTGCATTTGTTTTACTGTGCGCGGTTGGGCCGTGTTCATGATAGCCTCAGCCCTTTTTGGGGTTACCTTTTTCCCCTCATGTGAGATCAGTTGCCCTATGTACAGCACCTCCTGTTGGCAGTACTGCAGCTTGTCTTTGTCCACTTTGTATCCCTTCTCAGCCAGTATAGTTAATAGCTGGACTGAGTCGTGTCGGCATTGCTCTTCAGTGATGCTGCAGATTAGAATGTCATCTACATACTGCAAAACCACACTGTCCACCGCAATATTGCTTAGGTCCATTTGCAGGACTCTGTTGAAAATAGATGGAGACTCGCAATACCCCTGTGGCAACCTCGTTCTTTCAGGCGCATTTGCCTGAAGGTAAATTACGTCAGGTCTTGAGAGTCACGGTGTAGTGGGATCGAGAAAAATGCATTTTTCAAATCGATCACCGTGAAGTATTTTGCCTCAGTGGGTATGTTGCACAAAATTGTGGATGGATTCGGGACTAGAGGGAACTCGGATTCGACTATGTCGTTTAGGGCTCGTAAATCCTGGATTAAACGCCAGGACCCTCCCTTTGATTTCTTGACAGGATAAAACACTGTGTTGCAACGTGATTCTGACGTCACTAAGATGCCCTGCTCCATCATGGCAGAGATTGTCTTTGCGATCCCTTCATCCGCTTCTCTGGACATGGGATATTGCCGTTCCGCGGCAGAATTTTTACTTCGCCGGCCCCTTTCAGCCTTTCAGGAGACCTACGTCATAGGGCTCTGTAGTCCATACCTTGGCCGTACCAGGGCCATGTCATTATCAAAGTATTCTGGACGTACTAATGCTAACATCATCCTCTGCGGTACCTCCCGCCTGATCATTTTGACCCAAAATATGAGACTCACTTCCACCCGCGTCTCTTCTAGGTCATGGTGTTCTTCGAACAGATCGTCATCGGTGACGTCAGTCACTCGATACCCTTCTTCGATGGTGACAATCGCACACCAAGGTCTGCCATCATCGTCACATCCCTCAACCAATACCACTTTTCCTCGCACTGCGGCAGAGTGTATCATTAAGGGAAATACTTGTCCCTCCTCTTCGTGCATGGGTATTCTTGGCCTGAATAGAAACTCATCCAGAGTTCTCATAGTTTTGTCTGCGAGGCCTGGCAACCCCGCCATAAGCACTCGTACACCATATGAGAACACTTCTGGTTCCAGTGGTATGGCTCTCATGGCTGCACTTCCGGAGTATGCTCTAATCATTTTGCACACATTTGAATAATGCATTCCTGGGGTGGAGCACACTATGCCATCCTCAGTGAATGAGATGGTCATATTCAACTTTGTCATCAAGTCCCGACCCATGATATTTACTGGGGACTGACGAGAATACAATAAAGGTACATTCATGTCGCACTCTCCCACGGAGACTGGGAGTGCATCAGTAAACAGAACTCTGCTATGAGCTCCAGTAAAACTCTCGGTATCTATTGCCTCGCCGGACAAGGAGAACTTGCCTTCCCGTATGCACGAGCGCGTTGCACCCGTGTCAACTAAGAAGGAATATTCTTTCCCCCCTATGGTGACATTTACACTAGGTTCCCTGTTAGGGTCTGGTGTCACTGATAGGATACAACACATCAAAGTCCCCTGTGAGCCGTCCTATTTCATATACAGGTTCGGTCCATTGTATACCTGTGGGTTTCCCCCACCGGAATTAGTGCCCTGAGACACTTGCGGTGGTGTCTGCTGGGGTTGCTCTTGTGGTACATTCCCCATGTTCAGTGGTTGGACCACTTGCTGTGCACCTTGCTGCAAGCCAGCTTCCTGCTGCAGCATGGTATAGTTTTGTGCATTGCCCTGTTGTGGGGTAGCAGGTTGATTCACCATACCTGCCCCCATCCCTTGGTTGTTCTGCCACATGCTTTGGCTCCTGCACATGTGCGCCACATGTCCTGTCACTCCACACAGCTAACACACTGGCGGTGGTCGGGCCATCTGTCCATCTGGCATAGTTGGACTGCCCATTGGTGCGCTCTGGATACCACCTTGAACATTTTGAAAACCTCCTTGGTTCACTCGAAACCCTCCCTGATTACTCTGCCATCCTCTTCCTCCATAACCCCTTCCTCTTGGGTAAAATCCCGCGTTACCCTGATTGGTCTGCGGTGGGTTATTTTCACGTTGTGCACTTGATTCGGCTGGGCTTGTCAGCATGGCTCCCTCGAGAGCATACTTTGAGAGCTTCCTTTGCACTAGCTTCGCCTCCTCTCCCTTACGTGTTGCCTCTTTCTTCCGATTCTTTTCTTGCAACAATCTACAACAATGTGCAATTGTCAACTGGATTTCAGCCAATGGTTTAGCTTCTACTCACACCAATTTTCGGAGCTGTTTTTGCACCGGTTCTGGTAACCCTTGACACAATATATGGTAAAATACAGGGATAGATTTTGTCCAAGGCTCATGCGTTTCGAGCACCCACGCGTCTTGAAAATTCTGGATATAAAGCAATGGCTCCTCTGACTCTTTCATTTTTTGAGTCATTATGGCTCCCATATCCGATGTGTCCGGATATAGTGTATGCAGCGCTTTCCACACTGCTGCTCTACAGTTGTTAAATGGTGCTCCGTCATGAGAGGTGTTAGTTATGGCTACCTTAGGGTAGCCTGCCCTTTTCCACACGTCGTCTGCTCTTTCACCAAGTATAGCAATTAGAAGACCCTCAATGTCCCCTATGGCTAGAGTGACACCCCCTGTCATTTTCTCTAGCTCATGTATCTACTTTCCAGCTCCCGAGGTCAGCATTGGAAGCTTATTTTTAAGATTCTCTTGGTCCATGTGTGGCCATGGAATATATTGCGGTCTTGCTCCCCCCTTTTCTAACAGTGGGAATTGGAATGCGCAATCCTCCATTTCCTTCTCTATACCTCCTCGGTCTCTTGCCTGGGCAGCATTCCCGTCTTGCCTTTTACCTGGCAATGCCCTCAGCCTATCTGTATAGGCAGGTACTGACGCCCCCCTCCAACCGTGGGGTGTCTCTTCATGTCGGCTGGACTGTCCAGCGGACTTCGGTGTCCTATCTATGGACCCGCTTGCATCTGACCATCGTATCTCTCGGTTCCCTGGGAGTCGCTTTTCGCACCGCCTCCCTTCGTCATACGCCACTTCCTCCGCTTCTCCATCAGAGTCTGATTCCGAGTACTCCCAATTTACACAACTTCTCGCATCATCTTCGTTCTGCCCAACTTCTAGTCTATCTAGGGAACGTCCCCTACTCCCACTACTTTGGGTGACATCCTCAGTGTCATAAGCGCTCATCTTCCCTTCCCTCTTGGGAGATTCGTTCCAGGCCCATCTCATCGTATATTTTATCAATTGCTTCCCCGATGCTTCTGGTGTTGAAGTCATCATCAATGACTGTCCCGCTTGTACTTAGTACCGCATCGCGTGCAGGGAAGAACTCTTCTATGTCTTCCCAGTCTACAATAGGATTAGGTATTTTCACTTCCCGTTGCAAGAATTCTAAATCTCGCGCCCTTTGCCTGCATTTACGCTCTGCTTCCTCATCCATTTCTCTTCGCTTCTTCGCTTCCTTGCTAGCCTTATCAACTTCCCTCATCTGTTCTTCTCTACGTTCCTTTGTCCTTCTACTTTTCTCGTCTTCTCGCTTCTTCACTTTTCTTTCATACATTCTCTTCTCTTCCTCTAATCTTAGCATGTTCTGCCTGTACTTTTCATAGGCAGCATATTTTGTGCGACTGAGCGGTATAGCTTGCTCTTCTCGATATAACTGTTCTCGCTCAACCTATCCTTCTTTCTTGCCCTCTCGTTTCTTATGTCCACTTCTTTTTCCCTTTCCTTTCTTTGCGCCTCATCAGACCGTTCACTCGGCCTTGCACCATCACTTCCTTTTCCATCTAACTTCAACAGTATCTGCCCTCCCATCCATTCGTCCTTTGCACATGTTAACTCATCAGTTCCTTTCTGCTTCTTTCCCTCTCTCTCTCTATCTAGAGGTGCACTCGTTTGTGCCTGGTCCTTCCTTTCCACACCTCGCCTCTGTTTTCCCCATGGGACTGTGGAGGCAGAGTCAATCTCCTGTTCCTTCTCTTTCGTCTCGTTACTGCTACACGCAGGTCACTCATATGCAGGGTTGCTATAACCTGTGGCTGCCTTAAGCTCTCTAAGTGGGTAAAGACCCTCCAACTTACTTCCCTCAACAACTGGTTACGGCAGGGCAGGTGGCGAGGTAGGCGTCTCACCCCCCTCCGTACATACATTTAATATCCAGTCTGCGGGGGGTTCTTTTTCTTTTGCTTGTTCAAACATTTTCCAAAGCTCGTGAACAGCAAGGCGTTTTTCGAGCTTCTTCCCGCTATATGTGGCATGTAGGAAGGTGGTCATGTGCTGTAAAACAGCCTTTGACAATGACCCATTTTGGGGCCACGGCATACAATTTTATTTGCGATGCCCTTAACCCACTCCTGGCTATATTTCTTCAATTTTGTTGCGTGCTTTGGCAACTGCTTGCACAAATGTGCAAGTGGGGTAACTTCTTCCACCCTTAATTTTGCCATCAACAATGTTCATACAGTTTTTCAACTTTACGCTATTATGAGCAAGCACCACATACGCGAGCTCCAATCCAATTTGCTGGCAAAATTTTATACCAACAGTTTTACTCAAAACACATCAATTCAGTGGCGATTCCCTGTCATTTACAGAATCGCGTAAAGCAAAAATACATTGCCATCAATTAATAACACAATAATTCCACATTCAGCATACACGGGACATATAGGACAGACCCTTGACAAACTAGACGGACACCAGCTGGTCATACGTATACCTGCCTTCTAATTATTACCCCGTCATGGGATTTGAACAAACCCCATTCTTACGTCTTTAAACGTAAGTGTAGCCTAATGTCCCCCCTCTGTGGGCTCTGGGTTCACGTTCCTTCTGACCACTCTTTAAAGTGCAGGAACAAGGCGAATTTTATAGTTTTCTCTCGGGTGCCCCCCCCGGTATTCCTTACAGTTTTTTTCTCGGGTGCCCCCCCGGTATTCCTTACAGTTTTTTTCTCAGGTGCCCCCCGGTATTTTTCCCAATTACTTCAGGTGCCCGGGTTTTTACCCTCTATATCTCTACAGTCCTTCCTACTTTTAACTGTATTAATCTTCTCCACCACCCTCCGTTACCTTCCCCCTTCTTACTCTAAGGCCTATAAGACATTTGCCAAGGTAACGAGTTTCGTTGTTTTCACTCACCGATCGCCTCTTTTCCTCTCTGGAACTTCCGGATCACCGCCCCTTCCTCTTCCTGCTTTTATGGTTTTCGTCCGATCCGCTGCCCGTGGTAATGAGAAGGGTTATGCTTGTAAAGGCGGGTTCCTTCAGACCCACTGCAGATTTTTTGGGAATAATTACACTATCATTGTCCACCGGGAGCTTCTCAGCCTACTCAGCCAGATTAGCGAAAGGACTCGTGATGTAACCGAAGGCCCAGAGTTACTTCGTGCCGTCGGTCTAAAGGTGTCTTATACTATATCAATCAATAATCTATAATCGATGGCCAAAACCATCCTCACGCTACCAAATGTTGACTAGGAGAGGAAATTACTGACGGGCCCATTGGTCAGTACTCACCCTCGAAAACTAGTAATACAAGATAGCTGCACCATGCGAGGACAGAGTGCAGGATTCACATACTCCAGCAAGGTTCAATAATCAGGACTCAGTATATTGGCAAAGGGAAGTCCATTTAATGATACATACATCAGCGTATGGAAATCAGCAGCATCCCAAACACCTGCCTTACCCACACTTCCCCAAACTTTAGTCAAACAGCCTCTTTTATGGGCAAAATCCATCATCATTGACGTCTAATTCTACAAAAAATCATCATGCAATATAATTGGTTGGGAAAGGTAACTTAAGTATAGGTGCTATATCTGTATATGGAAATAACGCAAGTGGATTGGATAACTCTTATCGGGTGGGTGTCTACGCCCTTCCCTCTACAACACACATGATTGACGTCACTACAAGTACGACGTCTCATTGGTTACAGTGTCTATAGGACCCTAGATTACATGGTCCCTTGTGATTGGGCAAGTTACTCCCCTAAACATAATCTCCATTTTAATTAGCAGCATGCAGAGTAGACACCCAAGTGCCTAGTGTCCCAAGATTCACCCTTCCTCCTTTCCATCAATCAGTGTTTTAGGGCTATGTGTCAATTAGTTGGCTGGGTATGGCCTCGGATCTGTAGTCTCTTATCAGGAAAAGTTATGGCACCCTCTGGTTCTGGATGACATCAGGTGGTGGTACATCTTCACGCCTGTCTGGTGACGTGCTGGTCCACCATGAATCTGCTTCAGTTTCCAACCTTTTGTGCATTTAATTCTGTGTGTGCTTGGCCACCTGCATGGGCCTCTCTTATTTTGACCTTCACGGGCGGGCTGGTATTCTCTGTAGTTGGAGTCTCGTGAGCTCATGCTCACCTCCCCTTCACTGGTTGACCTCGATCTCCCCGGCATAAGCCTCTCTTTGTTGAGTTTCGATTCTGCGCCTTCTCTGGTCTTTGCTGGGTTTCTAAACTCGGCCTGTCAGGCCTTTGGCCGCCTGGGTACATTTCTGCTTTCACAAAATGGAGTCGCATGTGTACATTGTGCAGTATTGAGGTAGATATATGGTTGGCGCTTGCCGCTCTACTCTTCTACTAGGCATTGCAAGCAGTATCGATTTCTTAGCCTCTTGCATTTCAAGCTTATTTACACACATTCAACATGGCGGTTGCTTCCACCTTGTCTTATGGCACCATTCTCTTACGTTTTAACAGTGTCTCTCCCCTTCATCCATTATCATTATCCTTGCAGTTACTAGTACTGGCATTTGTGCTTTCAGTAGCCAATTCTGTTTGTTCTCGGGGCTGCTCGGGCCCTTGGTTTATTTTCATTGGCCTTCCATTAAGGCTTTAGGGGTCTCCTCGTGGACCGTGTGCAGGTATTCCTCATTTCGTATCAGTGGCTGGTATGGCTGTCTGATAGGGTATTGTGCTGCCCAGGGTTGTCGCGTTATGGCTGCTTCAACCGGTATTGATCTCCTTATGTACAAGGGGCAGAGTCCCAGTGCGGCTCTCTGTGGTTCATTTGCTTCTCATACGTCACGTACCACAGCAAGTACATTACTGGCAACTCGCAATGGGGGGCAGGGGTGCAGGTCATATCTGGGACCTCCTCTACAGGTTGCCAGTTACAAAACGAATCACATTCAAAACAATGTGCATAATGCACAGAGCAATCCACGGCCAAGGAACAGAAATCCTACAAAAGAAAATCACCATTTACCAGCTGATCAGAACACTCAGATTCAGCAACGACATCCACCTGGAACCTAAACCGGACACAGTGTGAAGCTAAGAGGGGGTGTAGTGTATGCAGGCTTTTTGGATTTAGCATAGGCCTTTGATTCTTTTGAACGCCCTCTTCTGTTGAAAAACACTCCAAAGAATGGGTGCCCCAAGTCTCCTTCTGCAAATGATTGTCTATATTCTAGCACTAGGGTTTCAGTCATTGGCCACCCTCGAGATATGCCTATTAGTGAGTTTTTGACCAATAAAGGCGTGCGCCAGGGTTGCGCATTGGCTTAGTTGCTGTTTATTATCCTTCTAGCAGATTTATGACAGGCGCACTTGAGTCAGGTTTAATTCCTCCACACCTTCATGGGGTCATGTACCCTACCCTTTTATATGCAGACAATGCCATCCTATTGGATTTGATACCAAAGGGTTGAGCAAATATTTTGAGCTATGCAGCTGGCTATTTTAAACCTAATGGTTTAAACTTGAATTTAAAGAAAACAAAGATAGTGGTTGTTGGCACTAATAAAAGGAAGCACAACTGGTCTATACATAATTTTAATATTAATGTGGTTGAATCAAATGGCTATCTGGGCCTTTTGCTTTCGAGTAAGTGCTTGTAGTCTGCACATTTAGAGCTTTTAGAAAATCAACTTACGGACGAGGCTCGATGGCTTAAAAAGATTTTATCATAAATATGGTGGTTTACACTTTGAGAAATGTATCCTGGTGTTGAAAGCAAAGCTTTATTGTTCTGTTTTGCATGGCAGCGAAATTCGGGGCAGTACGAGCTGTATGGCCCTGGATCACCTTTTGGATATTCATTTGAGGAAGCTGTTGAGTTCGAGTTCTAGCACCCCGGGGCTTTCTCTTGCCTTTGAAGCTGGGATTTTAAAAATTGGTGTTTGGGCTGAACTTAGGTTTCTGAAGTATTTTGGGAAATTACACTCGAGCCCTTCAGAGGACCCGAACATCACGAATGTAAAGGAAGAGCTTGCAAAACACGACACCCATGTTATTTACCCTTGGTACAAGAAAAGATCCCTATTGTATTGAAACTGGGGAATAGATTTTGACAAGTTGAGGGGGAGGAGCTTGATGACTAAACATAAGCCAAAAATGAAAGCAAGAAAGACAGAATTTGATCTTGTTGTAAATAGCATGACAAATCTACATTCATTGGGACACCTAATGGTGGCATGTCACATTCATTATGAGATTTTCTCGTTGAGCACTATTTGCTCACTGGCACAAAGATGTACTATGGCGATGGTGAGATTGAACATTTTACCATTAAGGGCCTGGATGTCGTGGCAATTTTGTACTTGTGGCAGTGGGGCTATAGAGGATTTAAAAGGACAATGGGAAACTGGCCCTTCTCCTCCTATTAGACCGTTCAGCTGCTTTTGATTTAGTGGATCACGAGGTACTCTGTAGGCACTTGTCTATAGCCGCTAACTTTTCCACTGAAGCGACAGCCTGGATTCAATCCTTTTTGAGTAACAGGTCTACAAGAGTTTTCTCACCCATTGCATCAGCTAACCCCACACCTGTAACATGTGGAGTACCACAATGCTCCTGTGTTTCTCCAACAATGTATAACATTTTCACAAAGCCTCTTTTTCATGACTTAGATAATCTGGGTGTCACCTACACTAATTATGCAGATGACATTCAGATTCTCATCCCCTTTTCTAGAGATTATTACACTGACTCCATCCAATTGAACAAAATGTATCTCACTATCTAAGGGTGGATGGCCACTCATGGCCTATGCCTTACTGATGATAAAACTGAGCTCCTTCTCATTGGCTCGCCATCTAAACTAAAGAAACTAATCAATCAGTTTGAATCATTCAGTATCGACAGCATAAACATTGAAGTGAAGTGGTAGAATGGAAGACCAGGCTCCCGTCCTTCACCTCTCGTGCTTGGCCTAAAGGGTCACGACCCAGACACCCGCCACGAGAAGAGTTTGTCCATTTACCAGACGACCAGATACCCTGGTACAGGAACATACGGATGTGTCCATCTGCCTGCTCAGCAGCCCGCACTGCCCATGCCGACACCTGCGCCACGGACCAACTAGACTAAAATCTACACGTCGTTAGAGATGCCACGACGACCTAGACAACGGTAAGCACACCTGTGCAAATATACACACTGGACAGTCCCGCACCAATCTACACGAAGAATATACTCAGTGCTATGACGTAGGCGACAGGCATACTCATGGACGTGCATCTTTATTATTTTTTACATAGGCTTTCAGAATGCAGAAACGCAGAAACGCAAGACGTATCATGAACTTATTTACAAAGCTTGCTCACGCTTCTATATGGTACTGTAACCTAAAGCATCTGTGCACCAAACGGACCCACTTATACACCAGGCCTAAGTAGGCCTCAAGCAAGAGCTCCCGTGAACATTAACAAAACAAAAGTCAGGTTGCTGATCCTGCAGAATGAGCCCGGCGAAGCAACCAGCCAAGGTCGCAATGTTGCAAACCCACATTCCAAGAACAAATCATCAAGGGCACGATGTTGCAACCTCGCACTCCGCGCACCAACGTTAAAGTCACACCTGCCAATTAAACCAGACATACAGTGGAAAAACAATATTAATTGTGCAGAATTCTGCCTCAAACACGGTCCCACCTCACGTGACCAAGCCGAACCTGACGAGATGCCAAGCCCAGGAGAAAAGAGGCGTCTGGATCCCTCGCGACGGGACACAGGCAGATACACTTGAAAGGTACTATGGACATTTTCGACAGTGGGAGCGGTCAGCCTCCAGCTATGAATAAATCCTCACATTGTCTGCACGTACCCATAGTGAAACATTGTTGCAACGTGCAGGTGCACTGAGAGCTGGGAACAGCGGTGGTCCCAGGCTGGGAAGCTCACGGGCGCACCAATCAGAACATGGGGCTCGTATCACTGACGCCAGTAATATTAACCAATCCTGAGGAGTCTTCATGTAACAATTCTCATGTATCTAATTGTAGGGACAACCCAGATATATCAACTGACTAGCTCTTGACCACTAACATTGTTCTCTATATGTGTGCTATACTAACCCTACCACTCGAGCAACCAATTAAGAGTGGCGATAGGTTTTTTGTTAACTTTCTAGAGTGACGCAAGTAACGCGTCATAATACAGTAAAAAGGGCCTGCGAGCCCCACGTTTGTGTGTGTGTCAGGACGGACGCGTACGCTCCTTGACCCATCCCTGCCGTTTTTGTTTAATAAACAGCAGAGTCACCTTGCTTCTTGCGTGTGTCTCATACTCTGTCTCGTCTGGGATATACGGGAGGAGTTGGGGCCTCCCTGCCCGGAGGTCTGCGGACGGCCCGGCCGACCCCGGCAGAATTTCCCCCCGACAGAAGTATCTAAGGAAGTAAAAACACTAGGTTTCTAGCTTGAATCTGCATTAAACCTAAAGAGACAGGTCAATGCTACAGCATCGGCTACCGCCTATACCTGTAAATTAATTAACTCTTGTAAACCTTTCCTTTCTTTGGAATGCTGCACTACTTTGGCAAGAGCTTTTATTCTCTCGAAAGTAGACTATTGCAATGCACTTTATCTTGGGACATGTAAACACAATATTAACAAATTGCAAATAATGCAAAACAACGCATTAAGAACTGCCCTCAGTATTCCCAGAAGATAGTACATTTCAGACATCAGACAGAACACTAACTGGCTGTCAGTCAATGATAGAAACACGTTTAAATCGCTAACCCAAACTAATAAATGTCTTTCCAATGCAGCCCCCAAATACCTAGTGGACACATTCTACAAAAATACTTTGGAACGCCCGACCAGAACTATGCACCTTCATTGCCTTAAGATCCCCAGATATAAGCTAAAGAAAGCAGGGGGAAGCAGCTTACCCCCGGTCATGGGAGCCCAGCTATGGAATTCCATGCTGATACACCTTAAGATCTGACCCATCCTTCCAGAACTTCAGAAAAAAAGACTAAATGCTGGCTCTTCTCGCTTGATATATAAATCTGCATCAACCCGTGCATATTGTATTTACCGTTCCTATTCTACCTATGTACACTTTCAGTAAGAATACCTGCTTTCTCAATATGTAAGATTAACTCTTCTTGGACTCGTAATTATCCCCCTGTAATTGTTGCTCCTTCATGCCTTTGGATTTGTGCCTGTGCACACCTCAACAAGATTACCCTGTTGTCCCATATGTAATGCAAACGTGTACATTGACTTGTAAACTATTGTCTTGTAATGGCCTTACACGCTCTCATGGAATTGTTTTTACAATGTAACTGATTTTACTTGATTTAGAATGTGATGTAATGATTCCCTTGTACCTTCTCCACTTTGTAATGTACTTTATATTATGATGCAATTGCAAAGCGCTCAGATACCTCTGGGGTTGGCTCGCTATACAAATAAAATAAACAAACAAACTCATGTTTTATTTATCTGTACAAGCCTTTTAGATTTGGGACAGCAATGATTGCGAAGACATTTTACTGGTAATAATATTAGGTCCATTTTTGATGCAATGAATTTTGTTTGGTCTTGCGTTGATGTATGCTTTGTTAAAGATTTATGCAAGTACATCACTGCCTCTTGTAAGAGTATGGAAAGAACATTTAAAATTAATTTGTATCAGTTTTTACCATAATAGTATTGTATATTTTAATATGATTGTTTTAAAGTATGTTTCAATAGTGTATTTTGTATTTTATTTTTTTTTGTTTGTAAATGGTGAGAAGCAGAATCTAAAGCGTACACAAGGAAAAAATGGGGTGGATCAACATTCTCTTCCCTAGCCTCAAAAATGTGGAACACCCTCCTGAGACAAATAAGAAACATGAAGAGCCATTTAAAATTCAGAAAACTCCTAAAAACCTGGCTCTTCAACTCAGAACTGGATGAAAACGAATGAGCAACACCCACACCCCTCGGAATGAACACACATATCGCAAGACAGAGGACTAGAGAATGCCACAACAAGTGTTTGGAGGTTTGGAGGTGGAGAGACTTCTGCGGGGGAAGGAGTCCTGGGTTCCCATGGAGGGACTTATTGGAGGCTAATGAAAGAGATGGGAGCCCCCTAGGTTGAACCACAGACCAAGGGCATAAGAGTTGAAGGGGAAAGAGTGCTAACCAAACAGATAAACCATGAGGCCCAGGTAGATCAAGGGCACAGGGAAGAGGTCCCATACCCCCGGTCCCTCCCTCAAGGGGCCCATGAAGGTGATGGCGGCTGCAAACCGGGATATGCATGGGGCCAAAATGTTTGAAAATGGGGTGGGAGGTGGAGGAGGCATCACCACAATATAGCCCTGCAGACAACCCTGCACAGAATATAGGAGGGAAACCCCCCTAGCACACCACAATACGTGACACTGGCAGGGACACGTACTACAGGTGGCCATAGCGGAAGAGGTACGATGGAGCACCACCACTAACCAACCCAATACAAATCTCATCCCTCCGCTTAAACCTCTCAAGCTCTAAACATAACGCAACCATACCTATATTGCACAAAAAACGCACATACTTCACTACACCGCAACAACGAAACAAACCGCACATAGCTTCCCACATTACATAACATTACATAACAATTACATAAATGCGAAAAATTACACCTACACTCTGCGAACAGTGAAAACCGAACTGCACATCCCATCTCTCTTGCACATTTTCCCACTAGTCCTACTAACTTACCCTACCCTTTTGCTTTTCAGATCCGCCAGAGCACCTGGGGACCACACCACTGGTGATACTGTGTGGTATAAATATCCTTTAACATAACATATTTGTTAATTGCTAATCTGTATGGTATTATTGATAGGCATGGTCAACATAAAGTTTCACCAGCGTGCCTGGGATGTTTGAAATGTATACACATCTTGAGCTTTTACCCATTAAGAACCTTGTGAAAGATTAATATAGTCGCCATCACTAAATAGGTGGCCATCATAAAGTTAAAATCAAAAGTCAAGTGATATTGGGCCTCATCAAATGTTTGGCGGTATCCCGGCGGATATTAGCACAGGATCTTGAGTTGCGGTGGCGGTGGTAACGCACCATTCCCATTAGGTCAGTTGGACCCAATGGGGTATTTTGGGTGCTATAACCGTGGCGCTAATAGCGCTGCAAATGGGTGAAAAGTTGCAAGATTTAACTCCACCGCAAAGCTGGAGGTAAATATCCAACTTTCAGCCCCAATCCGGGATTGGATGGAGCGGTACTGCTGTGGTAATAGCATTACTGCTGCATTCTTACCACTCCGCCAAACCCATGATGAGGCCCATAGATGGTTGCCCTCATCCCAATGGACCATAAATGTGATGCATTGGTTCTATGTCCGAAGGTCGCACACAAAAGGTTACACAGCTGATTGCAGCACAAAATGTGGCAATCCCGCTGGTGGGACCTACCTTTTGTGCACAGCTCTCATGCCTTTCCTTGATGGGAGGTCCCCCCCAAACCTGCGACTGCTATGCATCACCATCCGCCTCCCTCCACCCACTCTTTCCCCCTCCCCCCACTTAAAAGCAGCGGCTCCTTCTCACAGTCTGCAGAGAGTGGTGCTGGAAGCCTGGGGCACAGCAGGGCACATTTTTGGGTGTAATCTTTTGTGCCCCAATCTTCCAGCACCACCCTCATCGGATTGCGAGTGCATGCATCTGCATTGTTTTGTTAATGTATGTACGAAGATGGCTGCTCAAAGTTGGAGGGGAATGGCATAGAACCAAATGTACACCCAACCAGAGTGATACCAGGACAGATGGCCAGATCCCTGGTCTTCATGTGACCACACACAGAGTGAATTCTCGACAGCCGCTGCCTGTCCTGCCCTGTCAAGGATGTGATCCAAATGCTGAAAAAGAGCATCTGTGGAAGCCGAAAAACCCAGAATGTGATAGAGTTGCATAGCTGTAAAGCTAGCTAAAGTAAAATATGCAAAGGCGCAAGTGTACCGTGTTCTCACGTCACATCCCCTGTACTCAAGGAACCTTCCTACTTAATGCAACTCCTCTGTATCTCTGCTGCTTCCATACATAATGGAGCCATGACTCCTCCAAATATATCTGGACCGACCTCAGCAATGTGGATTGGACTTAGTGACCTCTTAACAACGTTGACACCCGTCAGAAATTCCCTGTCCCTCAACAGTGCTGTTGACTCCAGAGTGCCCCTCCAGGCCTAAAGCCCATTGCCACTAACCCCCCCATGCACATTTAACCTGTGAAACTTGCTGGAAACACATACCTACAAGGGGATTAGCTGAAAATGTGACACCTGAATGGTTGCATCCACAGAGGACTGTCCACATAGCTGTGTCATGATTTCTCCCACTCTCAGCTTTTTTTGGTTTTACCCTTTTTTAAAAATATTGGCAACTAATTCTCATGTTGGAATAAGGAGAAATAGGACTGAAAGAACAGGCGTCAAAACTGTGCACCACAGTCAAAAAAAATGACGGCATGCCTTGCCACAATTGTCCTTCATATAAATTGTCAGAATCAGCCCCTGCACGCGCCAAAGCCAAAACGTATTAAAAGACAGACGACGTGACACATACCAGACACCTTGCATGAACACCCACTGGCTCTCCCTGGTTTCTCTCCATCTGCTGCATGTTATGTTATGTTATCTGGCCGCCTGCCAGAGTTTATGGGGAGCATACATTTACATTTCATGGCTGATGCAGCTCACATCAACATTCCCGGCACATGTACGCAGAGCAAGACTGGACACAACCGTTTTTATATTTCAACATGTGTCTTCTTTTACTTTGACATTTGACAAGTCTGTTCCATGTTCTGGCACTCTCAATGGTCTCATTCAGACTTTGGAAAGCCTCAACAATAAAATATAGTAAACCTTTTTAGGGCCGTGCGATCTGCTGCATCCCCAGTTAAACAAAGGGCACTTTGGCCCTCATTACAACCCAGGCGGTAAGGGGTTTACGGCGCCGTAAACAGCGCCGACCCTTACCGCCTGAGTACGAGGTCCCTTGGCGCCATGGCGGATTTAACACCTGCTTTTAGCAGGTGTTAAAATCCATGGCGCTAAGGGACCATGGAGTTAATTACGCCACCGTAATTTACGGTGGCGTAATTAACGCCTTCCCCACTCCCATTATGCCCTATGGGGCAAAAATGGGAATGGGGAAGGGTAAATGGGGATTGGGGACTTACCGCCCCGCCAAGGTCGGAATGGGGCGGTAAGTCCGCCAACCACCATGGCGTAAACGTAGTTTACGCCATGGTGGTAAAGTCACGGCCCAGGCGGTAACTTACCGCCTGGGTCGTAATGAGGGCCTTAGTGTGCATTCTGTTAAATATGTGGAAGTCAGGGCGAAGGCAGCCTTTGACAAGCATGTCCGTGTTTAGCAGAGAATCGCAGGTCGCGGAATGTCTTGTTCTATGGGATTTCAGTGTTTCTTGTTGCCTTTTCCTTGTTGGCTTTCCTGGATTTGACATTATTTTTGCGAACAGATGGGCATTTACCAAAGTCCCACTGTCACTGCGACCCTTTTTCATGTGCTGTGTTAGAGCAACCTATATGGTTTCTGGGACAGGGTGCACTTTAAGGAAAAGGACTAGGAATGGGAAAAGCTGTATTTTAGTTTTGGCTTGACCAAGGGTACAGACATTCTGACCTCATTAGTAGCCCAATGTTAGCTATTGGGGTACTAATGCACTTTTTAAGCACGGCTCCTGACCATTTCTTTGGGCCAGCACCTTTATCTGTGTTGACCATGAGGCTGCCCTAAATTGGACGCTGTACTGACATGGGCTCATTCTGAGCCCAGATTTGCACTGTCTAATATGGTTTAAACTAGCTTAGCCTTGTTTTTTGGCACATAAAATCCCAATACATAAGGTGTGTGGATGGACCTGAGTGTTTGGTGGTTTTCCTTTGTCTCTGTGAGATTGGACCCAGTCCCTAAGTTAATGTGCTTATCTAAAGGAGACCCTGTCCATTCCTAAGATTCTTACCTGAACTGCTTGAAACTCATTGGGGAGAAGAGCAAGGTTTGGATGGTGCCCCCCCCTGAGTCCTCTGCCTTATGGACTGCTGCTTTTTGGCCACCCACTTTGGGCCCTTTACCTGTTCCGACAATGACAGTAAAACATCTCAGCCTCGCATTCACTGGAGGTTCAGATTAGTTCCATCAGCAGCACCGGTTTCTTTAAACTGAAACAGTTGAATAAATTACTCCCATTCATTGCGGCTTGTTTCTATGCACCGGTTATAGCAGCTTCTGTTAACGGCAGTCTCGATTACTGCAACGCCACTTTGTTGGCCCAACCTCTACACCTTCTTATCCGGATACAGGTGCTGCAGAACTCGTCAGTGCGTCTGGCCAGGGGGATTCCCTATGGCCATCCTGTTTCCTCAGCTCAGCAGGACCTTCCTTGGCTTCCTGTCATAGCTTGGATTCAGTTTAAGTCACTCTGCATCATTCACCATCCCTATCATGGAAGAGACTGTCGCTGCAGGAAAAGCGCCTTCCCTATGGACCAGGGCAGTTGTTGCGTTCCGTTTCCTAATTTCAGATGGCAGTGCCTTCTTACTGTTTAGAGCAATGTGGAGGCCGTGCCTTTTTGGTAGCTGGTCCGAACCTTGACTTTGACATATTTAGGGTTCGCCTGAAAACCTATTTATTTTTTGTAATGGTTCTACCTGTCCAGCTGCCTCTTTTTAAGCGCTTTGATGCCTCTTGTGATTGCTGCTCTATACAAATGATAGATAGATAGATGGATAGATAGATAGATAGATAGATAGATAGATAGATAGATAGATAGATAGATAGATAGATAGATAGATAGATAGATAGATAGATAGCAGACTACCATGAAGATTGCCTGCTGCATTTGAAGACCTGGTTTGGCAATTCTGGCTGTTCCCTGTCTCCTTTGTCTTTGCTCCTGGTCTCTTTGTTGCAGCAGGAATCCCTTCCTGGGATTTTCCTCATCCTCCATTCCAGTCCTCCTTGCTGGTTGAACTGTCTTGTCCTGTCTGGAATAATTTGTGGGTTCTTGCAGTACTGCCAGCCTGCAAAATATTACTTGACCAAATGTCTCACTGTAGGAACTCTCCATGTCCACATCACTGGTGGGTTACCACTACTCTTCTTCAGCTCTGTCTTGGGCCATCCTTTGTTGCCTCCATCCATTGCCCCCACCTTGGGACCATTACGTTTTGGCTTGCTGACCCATCTTGCCCCTCAAGCTTCCCGATCCCCTTCGTCGGGTTTGTTAGGGAGAATTCTCTGTTTAGGCTGAATTCCCTAACCCAGTGAGTCCCCCAGCAGCTTTGCTGGATTTCTGGAGTTTGTTTTTTTCCATCCTGCCAAGAGTGAGACTCTTTTCTCGCACTCTTAGACATGAATGTGGTTACTTCCTTTGAATATCAATGTGTTCTATGGGCTATGGGGTCTTTTACTCCATAGGGTCTCATGTGTTTTACTATGTGTGTTACACCGCACCCTCCGTGCCGTAACAATGGGGTATCCTAGAGGATCCCCACCATAGACTCCATACCCTGGGACTGACTACTGTCTCCCAGGGGATGTAAAGTCACCATTGGCTTTACTAGACCTAAATTTACTAACAGAACTAGTACAAACCATCCTATTGTGGACGTACTGGTAGGGGTAATTCGATTACCCCTGGGTCTGTTGTTCAAGGGAGCACTGTCCCGTCCCCCCTCATCGAGTTTTGGCTGGTGGCAGTTGAAACTACTTGTTATATTCGACCCTGAATATAATTCTATGGGATTCTTCCCATTGTTGGAGGCTAATACTTTTTCACATTAGTCTCTAATATACCGCCGGTTTATTTGTCTTAAATAAATCTACCGGATGGTATTTTCTGCCAGAACTCGGTTTTTAAAATGGCGTATGTGTTCGCCTCTGAAACTCCGAACCAAAGGTTGAGCCCTTTGTTCCACTTTTGGCGGGCTTCTGCACAGAGGCCCTCCAAAGTGGTGCCATTCTGTCTGGGTACCACAGGGGGTGTAAGAGGGGGTTTAGGCACCCTGGACTGAGTTGCTTTGCCAACTCCAGTCGCACTCTGGCCACCCCGCTCACCACTTAGCATGTTTTGATTGATAGCTAGGCTGAATGAAAGGGGATTTTCTGCATAAAAGCAGGGCTTTTGGGACTGGATCTTCAGAAGTCGCCACAGGACCTAAGAATCCAACGAGGATAAAGCTGAGCCGACCTGCAACGACGACACCTCTGGTGGAGCACTGCTAAACCGACTCACCACTTCCCAACGACAGGGGAGATCTCCCGGCCGGAGAGTCTTCTTCCCCTGACTGGTGGGAACAACCAGTCCCCTTTGCTTTTTCTTCGCTTCCAGGGCGTAGTGGTCGAATTGCCCGTGCTGAGCACCCAGGCAACCGGATAGCCACTAGTCCGTACCGCGACCAAAAGGTGGTGCCTTGTGACGGAGCACTCCGCGGCTGGTCTCTTCCCTGGTGGTGCAACGATCTTCAACTTTCCTTCGACGACGAGACCATCTCATCTCTTGGCAAAGCGCCGACTTGCATCCACCACCAGGAACAACTGCCCCCGCCGGAGCTGTCTCTTCACTTACAAGGTACTGTGTCCGCCTGGGTCCCCTTGTGACGGGTAGCGTGGGGTGTCTTAAATCCCTACCTTCCCTCTGGGTCGACTCCAGACCGTCGTAACTTTCTGTTCTAAACTGGTCCAACCTTTCTGTGACAATCTTGCTACAAAGACTCGAAGTGCATTTCCACTTTGATACTTTTTGGGACATATCGCCTTGCCTCTCTCCGAGTGGGCCTGGCCTCTGAACTTTGTGATCTACAGTAGAGCCTGCGTTGCTTGCCTTGCATTTGCTTCGTAAAAGTATTGGTACCGAGTTGGTTTCATGCCCTGCCTTTTCTCTCCCGTTCTAACGAATATTAGAGTGCCATCTAGGTTAAAGCATTCACCTCTGTCTGCAAATAAGTGGTGCCGTTGAACCTAGACTTGTCGAAATATTGTTAGAGGATTCAGATACTTATAGTAATTGTAATTGAAGTTGTTTGCCGTATTAGTGCCAGTGTGTTCTTCATAGATGTGTTTTTAAAATAAATAATTATGTATCTTTACACCAAAGCTCTGTTTCGTGTCTGCTTGTTCTACTGTGTAAATTGCCCTATCTTGTATACTCCACATACTGCCTAACTCTTCTTGAGGGAAGTCTGACTGCTCAGCCACAGCTACCAGGTGAATCTGTGTGGTACAGACTGCTACCAAGTAGGTCTACTGCCAAACACCTGTAGGCCTAAATCTTTTGCAGTGGTCCCAGAGGGAACTGCACAGGTTTCTGCTTAACAGGGTTCCACCATCTTCCTGGTGCCTTCTCCATGGACTGCTATGGAGAAGGCACCAGGACTGCTCAAGTGGGTGGGACAAAGACTGACATGCAAATGGATATTCCTCCTTTGTGAAAGGTACAGTGAGCTAAAACATGTGGCTGCGGACTCTGAGTGGGAACATTCCCACATAACTGGTTATCATGCTGTGTTTTTTCTAGCAGAGGGGCACCCTGGCCTCTTTTTTGTATGTAATAGGAACTTGAGGTTGGTCACCCTAAATTACCTAGGGTTATCCAGACGTGGACCCCTTGCTCACTGTGATCAGAGAGGCACAGCTTTGCCTCACTGATGAGGCCCGACTAGGCCGAAACATGTATCTGGGGTTGCTGTTGATACTCTTGTTCAAAGGAGGATTGCCTAGCATTTTGGTGCGTCACTGCTCAACTGGACTGCTCAAGTGGGTGGGACAAATTCTGAAATGCAAATGGATATTCCTCCTTTGTGAAAGGTACTGTGAGGCAAAACATGCGGCTGCAGACTCTGAGTGGGTACATTACCACAGAACAGGTTTATCATGCTGTGTTCTTTCTTGCAGATGGGTGCCCTGACCTCTTTTTCTACTTCAGCTTCTGGCTGGTGGTTCACCCTCCTGGGAACATAGTTATTCTTCTTTTCTTCTGCCTTGGTCATTAGTGTTTCTGGGCTTCAAGTGATTCGAAAAATATCTCAGGATTTGGGGACAAACAATTATGGAGACAACCATTGAGGATTTGGCTTAGAAACTGCACTAGAACTCGCTAAATACAGGGCTTCTTTTAAAGGGATATCTCTAGGATCCGTTACCCAAGGACTTGAAGCCCAGCATGGGATCCACATTTCACCAGATGGGTGGGTTTCGAACCTGGAACTAGAGCTCTTTAAGTGGGTATCTTCTGGTGTTTCCTGTGATTGAATATTTCTTTGGGCACCCCTGAGGGGTAGAACTGTGAATTTCCTGACTGTAACCTATAACCGTGGTTTGTTTATGGACCTTTTGGTTAGAGATTATAGTTTGTCTGTGAATATGTTCTGAACTCGAAGCAGCGGCGGGTATCGGGAACTGGGAGTCTGAAGGTAACGAAAAAGAGGGAGCCCAGTTAGGTCTGTGTTTGCCTCCAATTCCTCAGTATGGGGAGAAGGAGACAAAACTACAGTGTATTTCGCTGAGAAGAGCTGATAGGTTGCTAGGCGGGAATAGGAGGATTATTTGGCTTGTGTGCAGTTCCAATTTAGGTGGGCTTTGCACAGCTATGTGTTTCGAGGAAGAAAATGTGAAAGACCTGAGGATTTTTAAGGCACGATAGAAAATCCATCAATAGTCAACCCAGAGGGTTTCTTTGGTTATCTGGTGTTCTGGGGGTAATGACCCAGGGCATGGCAGGGGATAAGATCTGCCTTTGACAGTCATGTGGGGTCTTAAATGTTGAATCAAACAGAACTATGCAAAATAGGGGGAAGCAGAGAGGTAGGTGAGTTCTCAATTATACGTTCTGTTATACTCTTGTCATGAAGTGAGCAGGGGAGTACAAAAGTCCTAGGAATACAGGATGGCAACTGGTGGAGGAGATGTGTCCAAAACTCACAAATCTATAACCCTACATACTATATTTTTGGTGGATTATTTGCTTTGATCGGTGTTCACAGCCCACATCCTCGTTCCCCACTTACAAATTGCAGCGTGACAGAATAATATCTTGAACAACCCGTACTGTAAATGTAAAGTATTTATGCACATTATTAGGCTATACGTAATGAGTTAGATGTAAACAATGCATTTCACTTTTGTGAGAATAAGTGACACTTGTGGAAAACTGTCCCACTTATTATTAAAGTCAAATCACTTTGCACTCTGATTGATGTTTATGTGCTTCTATGAAATTTGTTCCAAAAAATGTAGACCTGGGCAGATGCAGCTTTCAGAAAATGCATGAACGGCAGAGTTTTTGTACAAGACTAGTGACACAATTTAGTATGGCTTATTTGTCAGTTGTTAAGAGTGTATATGGCCCACTTCCCTCTTCACAACATAGCCCGGATGACTCTCAGTACAACTTCAAATTCCCATAATACCACAACACTCAAATTCACGGGAAACAAGACACAGTACTGGGCCACATCATTAGTTGGATACCTGTATTTACTTGTTTCATTGCACAGCTCTACAGCTCATATTACCCCTCTTAAGATAAGCCTGGCTGCTCAGTCACACTACCAACCTTTGTAGTACAGGCCTATATTAAAAGGTGGGTCTAATACGATGGAGCTAAGTCTTGTGTAGTCCCACACCAGTTGGACTGCACTAATTCTTACCTAACACAGTTTCAAGATGGCAGTTTAACACAAGGTGAAAGACGACGAGACCAGAGAGGGTTGCAATGAGGGAAGTGCCCTTTAAGTTTAAAGACAGTTATTTTCAAAAACCTTGGAAAGTAAGAAGCCGAAGACTGGGAACTAAAGTTGAACAAACCTATACCGTGCATCAAAGGTATCAGGGGCTCTCCTGTGTCGATAACCCAGGCAGGGAGGAGCAATTGCTGCCATGTTACTGTCCTTGGCTTCTACAACAAAGCAGTACCAGTAAAGACAGCACAGCCGGTGAGTCGGAGAGACTGATACCAAACCAGCTTGTGTTTGAACCAATGTCGCAAGCGGCAACATTGTATAAAGAAATCCAAAGAGGACAGTGTGTGGAACGCATGTGATGAGTGACGCAAATCTAATTGGACACCAAGGGAGTGAATGAACTTTGGGAGGCCAAGTAAGATACTGTGTATAGAGTAGTCCAGTGCCACCCATTAGTGAAATGAGAAACAGCATTATGAACGGATGTGTACAGCCAGTGTCATTAATATATAGGGGCCAATAAAAATTGTGAGATTTTAAGAACTCAATGACACCAATTGCAGATTAATGCATTTGTGTGTTGGTGCATCTATTCTGGAAAGACAGATGTTTTTATGAAGCGCTAGGGGGGGGAAACGGGGGGGGTGTGTGTGTGTGTGTGTGTGTGTGTGTGTGTGTGTGTGTGTATATATATATATAGAGAGAGTGACGAGCACCATTTTGAGGGAGTTGCAGCACAGTGATACGAGTTGTACAATTGTTTTGTGAGTCAGTTAGTGGTTATGAGGATCAACATTTGACACACTCAATATTGCACACCATATATTTAGATACTATTCTCCTACTGTGTGTATCGGTTTAGTGTAAGAAGACTTTTCTAATCAAGAAGGCAAGAGGAAAAGGGATTTCACAGACCCTTTTCCTTCTCGCACACACTAACAACAAACATGAACACAACAGAACTGAACCAATCTCCAGATGGAGTTACAGAAGTGGGCACAATGATTCAAACACATCCAACAGAGACGGGCACAATAGGGAAGATGCTGCCTCTACAACTGGGGTATGATTTTCCAGATGTCACCATCAGAATGCATCAGTCTGTCCATTCTGTAGAATTGGATTAAATTCAGTACTCCATAAAAGCAACCGGTGGACTCAATATTTGAGATTGGTCACAGAAATTGATAATATACTGTTCATGTGGTCACCATATTGTGACAGCATCCTCATTGTGGGTTCCATGATTTAGTTATTGTTGAAGTTATTAAGTTTGATATAAATCAGAATTTCCTTCCTAGTATTAGCATTTTCTGTTGGGGTGGATGAGTTTCTGGTAATGGCATAGTTAGGGCAGGTACTTGCACCATCTCCCAGGTATTTATTTTGCAAGCCTATGTCCTTCCGCCTTTGCATGAAAGGCATTGGCATCATAATCTTAGGTGCTGTCATTACATCACTGGGTAAAATTATTGAATGTCCACGGACATCCTCAAAATGTCAGGTTCAGCATATGCCCAGCCATTCATACTACAAGCCTGGTAATGTCCTTCATATGTCCAGGTACTCCTCTGTTATGGACTGCCAACATGTGCCCATATACTGTCATTATATGCCAAAGTATTCCAACCTACTTTTACCAAAGTGCTGGTGAATATTTTTAGGTTTAACCATGCTTGGGTTACACTGTCTGAGAGGGAGAGAAGAACACTACACTGACAATGCAGGATGCACACATAGAGATGCCAGAAAAAAGCGTGATTTTGAACAATATCAGGGTAGCTGAACATCACATTTTGAAAGTTTACCTATACTCTCATCAATCGTAGCAGACACTGTGCTAGATGTCTTTTAAGAAGAAAAACTATGCATGCAGAAAAGATTTGTAGATGGACAAAATATAATATTACAAAGGTTACAATTTTATACCGGGAAGCAAACTGCATCTAAGACTACCAATGCTGGTCATTGAGCCGAATTTTCCTAGATCTGGCAAAAAATGTCTCCGGGGATCTGAGAAATCCATGTGGACCTTTTTAATGTAATCGATTTGCCGAAGCAAGGATTCAAACCCAGATCATCAGAATCAAAGATGAGAGACTTACCGACTACACAATTGGAATGTCTGTTAGAATGCTTGTGAACAAGCCTGTTAAGATTGTTCTCTGCAGAACATGTTTAGCTACAGCTTTGTACAGTTAAAAGATGTACACCTTTTATAATTTGCTTGCAACCTGATAGGAAATGCTCCCACTTTCTTGGGTTATTTTCCAGTTGTTCATGATATATTAACCAATCTCCTGAAATGGAACTGGTTCCTCCCTCCTCTTATCTGCCCCCACCCAGATGCACCAAATCCCTCAACCCACCGGGGTTCGGGAGATCTAACAGTTAGTAATTTCCATTTCCAGCACTGAAGACTTTTATTGATTTAGCTGTTATTCTTTGAGAACTGGCTATCCTTTGTGATTTTGTAGGCAAACACGAAGTGAGGATTACAAACATGTTAATAGCCAACTGCAGAGATCACAATATCCAAGAGAAATGATAAACACAAAAAACATGCTTGGTGAAGCAATCATAATTGCACAAACTGCTGAGCAGACGGCAGCAGAGGCATTGCTAGGGGGGGGTCCGAGGGGCTAAAGCCCCCGGTCTTTTGGTTGTAGCTCAGGAAAAAAGCTCAGGAGCTACAACCAAAAGACTAGCTAGCCCCAAGTCTCGACAGTCCTGACATTAGTGTAGCCCTAGTTCTTTTCCAGACCTAGTAACACCCCTGGACGGCAGTGAGACACAACAAACAAGTACAGAAAAATGAACAGGCTGAGGTTAAGATGATAATGAGACAGAAAAGTCATGCTCAAAGAATAGAGCAGAAATATAACAAGAAGCAAGCAAACCACAGCATTGGTTCAGCCAGGCAAATGCTACAAATGTGGCGACAGACAACACCTTGCCAATGATTCTAAATGTCCAGCACGTTTAGAGCAGTAGAGCAGAGCAATCTGCAGATGGGAGGGCGTTTCACAGAAAACTGCACATTCACGAAAATGTGGGAAGTGAGCATGATTGTGGCTTCTTCCAGCGACTCTGAAACCAGCAAATCAGACGCACCCACAGTCCTGGCAGTGCAGACAAATATGGAAGTCCCATTTCATCTCAGACCACAGGATATTGAACCCGGAGTGCCTGGTGGTAATGAAATCACTCTCACTGACTACTGTGATGAATCACAGAAATTCATCCCCTCTCCCCAGGGGAGAGCCCCACCTGTGAGGCTACAGGGGTGAGCCTGCTCTGCAATACCCTCGCTAGGGGTAGGGACAAGCAGTACCTCACCAGGAGAGATTCCCCTGTGGAGACAAGGAATCCAATTCCTGTGAGGAACTCCCTAAAGAGTCTTCTAACTTTGTCTCTTCAACCATATCCCACACAAGGACATATGTGAAAAAGGAACAAATATGTGTTATTGTGAAACAGAATCTTTGACTATCTCTTTAAAGAAAGAATTGTATTTAACTGAGATGAAGATGATGAATAACAAAGACAAAGAGATTGAAGAGGCCAAGAGAGAGATCAAGAGAGTTGAAGGAGCGCCGGGGAAGGCCCATGGCTACATAATCTCTGTAAGGGGAGGAGACTGGGAACTCTGAGAGGCTCGCAAATTACAAACCGGCTGTGGAGCCAGGGTCGAGGTGGTGGGAGAGCGGCATCCTGTCGAATGGAGGGAGAGAGAAGCAGCAAGTGTTGGCGTAGGCACAGAGAGCCAGTGGTGGACCGGAGGTCTTAGTAATCACGCAGAAACCAATATGTGGTAGAGACCACATGACAAACAGCTACCTGGGATACCAAAAAGCCATCAGAAGGAAGATACAGTGAACGAGAGATCAGAAGAAGAAAATGGTTCGGGTGAGCAAAAGAGAAAAGCCAAGCCAAACGAAATGGGAACCCAGTGTCATTATCCCAGGGAGACTCAGGTAATGGCGTAAACAGGCGACACAGGGAGGAGACAAAAAGTCTTTATATGCATATTCATAGGCTTCCCAGTCAATATAATGAGACAATACCAGGGAGAAGGGAAGTGAATGTAAACCATTATATGAACATTCATACTCGTCCCAGTCAATATAATGAGAAAGCAAATGAAAACCAATGTATGACCATTAAAATTCATCCCAGTCAATATAATCAGAATATATCAGTAAGAGAAGTGAATGAGAATCATTATAAGGATATTCATACTCCTCCAGGAAAAGATAACCAGGAAATTGGCTGGAGAATAAGAGGAGTAAAAGAAGATTGTTATCAGAGAACTCATATTTGTTGCAGTCAAGATAATGAGAATACCATAGGGAGAGCAAGAGAAGTAAAGGGAATCATTATGAAACTATTCCTACACGTCTCAGTAAGGGCATTGAGGGTATAATCCAAAGAGGTAAAGAGTTGGAGCAAATCACTCTGAGAGTAATCATACTTGTTGCTGTCAATGTAAGAGAGGCATCGTCATTCAAGGGAAGGAAAATGTGAGAGAAAATCCTGAGTATAAGGATAAAGAAACGTATATCTTAAAGAATATATACTCTATAGAGGTTAAAAACCGTGGATCAAATAGAAGAGAAAGAAATCTCTACAGAGAATCACAGAAGGGTTAGATAACCCTACCCTGGGAATAGGGAAGAATAAATATTGGAAGTAGAAAAAAAGAAGAAAGTAACCAAAAAATATCAGTACCAAACCAAGGAAGACACATTGTAAGAAGAATAAGAAGAGTAATAAAGTGCTAAAAGAACTGTGTGAACTAATTAAAGACACAAACATGAATATAACTTTTTGCGAGGAGCAGGAACCTAGGAGTAGGGCACCATTTCCCTGTCCATAGTTGTTAAAATAGTGGTAGGGTCAGTTAGGGTTCGTTTGGGACAGTGGGCACATTCTTTTAAGATATTCACTGATGACTGACAAGCACCTTGATTCCAACATTCCCTCTGTCCTCATCCTACTCAATCTCTCTTCTGCCTTTCACACGGTCAACCACACCATCCTGCTCAACCGTCTCCGTGATAACCTGGGTATCACCGATCAGGCTCTGGCCTGGCTGACCTCTTTCCTCTCTGATTGACCCTCCCAGGTCATACTGGGGTCCTTCCTATCATCAATCTCCCTCTCTACCTGTGGTGTTCCCCAGGGGTCTAACCTCTCGCCCTGACTTTTCAACCAATACCTGGCAACTCTTGCCCACTGCATTGCCATTTTCTGCTGAGACTTCCAGTGCTATGCTGATGACACTCAACTAATTTTCAGGCTGCCCTCGGCCACCTCCTCTCTCTCTTTCATCTCTGAATGCCTTACTGCCATTCAAGATTGGTGTTCTGCCAATGATCTTTGTCTGAATGCCTGCAAGACTGAGATCCTCCTCATCGGCACACCCTCTCCATCCTTTCCCCTCACTCTCTGGTCGGCCTCCCTTGGCCCACCTCCTACCCCCAACTGCGAGGCTAAGAACCTTGGGGTCATCTTTGATTCCACACTTTCCTTCTCCTCCCACATCCCTGATGTCTCTAAAAAGTCAAACTTCCTACTGCACTTCCTCAGAGGTACTCTGCCTTCCCTCTCCTTCCCCCAGAAGCTCACTGTCTCCCAAGCTCTGGTTCTCTCTAGGTTGGATTATTGTAACAGCCGCTTCATAAATCTACCTGAGTCTACTCTCCCCCCAATGCAACTAATCCAGAACAGGACTCTGAGACATGTCCTTGGCCTCAAGCCCTAGGATTGTATCTCTCCAGCTCTGACATCTCTCAATTGGCTTCCAGTGGATGCAAGGATTAAATTCAAAACCCTCTGCATTGTCCACAATGCTTTCTGGGGCCTGGGTCCAAAATACCTTCAGCTATCCCTCCGCAAATACCTCCCCTCTCGAGCTCTTCGCTCCTCCTCCTCTAACTCCCTCAGGGTCAGTCGTTTTTCAAAGAAATAAGCTGGGGGTAGATCTTTGTCTTCGGCTGGGGCCTCCCTCTGGAACAGCCTCCCTGCCACTCTAAAACTTGAGGAGAACCATCTCCGGTTCTGGAATCACCTCAAGACCTTCCTATTTGCCTCTGCCTTCGCCCCCCCCTCTCCTCTACTGATCTGTTCTCTCTTGGCACCGTGCACCTGGCCACCCTCTGTCCTCCGGGCCCAGGTTCTTACTCACCCTGCCACACTCCCCCACTGCCTACGGGCCACCCCTTGCACTGGGGTCTGTATCTGTACCCATACACCTCCCCACCCCTTCCTGCACTTATCGGACCTACCCTGTCTGCTGCCTTAAACTCAGCACTTGCCACTTGCTGGCTGCACTACCACTTTTGTTGCTTTATTATTTATTTATTTATTTATTATTATTTATTCGGATCTCCTATTGCTCCGCACTTTCCACTTCACCTCCCTTCCTTGCACTTTTACCCTCTCCCATGCATTTGAACGTTCTCAATGTCACTGGGCCTAGTAAAATTGTTTTTGTTCTCCCCTGTTCCCTCCCTTGCCTTGTCGCGCTCTGAAACACTTGTGTATGAGCGCGATATAAATAAAATATCAATTCAGTTCAATTCACCTTAGTTAGTTTGTTAAGTAAGGAATACCCCATAGAAATAGGGAGAGATAGGCATTTACGTTTTTCTTTAATAAAGACACATTAAGAAATGTCTAACAAGAGTCTGTGCCCTTCTTCTGACCCACCACACTACGCTATATGTGATTTAATTTTCAAGGGAGAAATATAGAAAGAGTATATGCCACCAATGTGAGTGAACCAATTCTAGTATTGCATGAACAAAAGAGTCTCAAGATTCAACTAGATACTTGCTGGAAGGATCAGCTGTACTTGTTGAGCTGGAATTCCTTAGAAGACATACTCAGCAGTCATGTTGAAATATTCAAAAGAGAACTCGGCGACGTGAGGCAGTATATTCATTGAATCATATTGAAGAAATACAAAGTTCACCTTTTCCTTGAGAAATCTCCTAGAAGACCAGGAGAATGACCGTACTGTTGAAGTTGTTAAAGCTCCCAGGTGTTTAAATTTGGTACTTTTTTTATTTTTTAAAAGGAGAATGGCAAGCTTCAAATGTGCATTGACCTACGCAGTCTCAACAAAAAATATAGTGATGCATAGCTATCCTCTCCTAAACATATTGGAACTGATGCATTTGCTTGGCAAAGCTACTGCATTCACCATACCTGATATGCATAGTCTACATTTGTTTAAAACTTTGCAATCAATTGGGAATCTATGAGAAGGCTCTTAAAAATGGGCAAGTCCTTCAACTGGACGGATGAATGCCAGAGTTCTTTTAAATGCATGAAATTGCCAATTTTCTTTTTTTAGGCCCTTTGACAATAACATGGAAACAAGCGTCATCCTTGATCCTAGTTCCCATGATATAAGGGAGAATCTGGCACAATGTAAAGGACAGTACAATCAAATAGAGGGATATATGTCCCATTCGCTCCCAGGGTCAGAAACTAAACATTCGGTCATTGAGAAATGTGTTGGCTAGTGAATGAGCAGTGGAACACGTCAGGTACTATCTACAGTGACAGATGTTTCACTGTTTTACAGATCACATGCCACTGGCCAGCATTCTGCCACTGGGAGCACACAAGCCATCCACACCAAGGCTAGCCAGGTTAGCAGTGAAAATGATGGAATAGTAGTTTAAGGTAAAACATATTTCTGGTTATAGAAACAAACAAGTAGATTGTATGTTACTGCTGTCCATCAAAACATCAAATAAAGATGACTTACTAAATGATGACTGTGTAGTGACATCCATCCATAATCTCAATCGAGATTGGTATGACAGCATATGTGATAAAGCCTTGCTGGGCCACAACAACGAGGATCTTGACATGGAACACATTCGCCAATTCTCAATTATAGTTTGGCCAGATGAGAAGAAACGGTTATATGTGATCTTACCAAAAACAATTAGTGGTAAATTTCATCACGGACAAAACACTGAAAAACACTGAATTTTATTTTTTATTTGGGGGTGTACCCCCAAACACTCTGTTTTTTTACCCTTAAAACGCCTACCCCAACCCCATCCTGACCCTTTTCAAGTCAATAACTTTACTCCACTACCCTTTATTTATTTCATTAATGTTTGCAGTGTTTTTCGGTGTTATGGTCCACTCTGAAATGCACCACTCTGTAATGTTTTAGATATATTGATTGGATACTGAAGAAACTTCCATATTGGACCAAATCACATCCCAAGGCACGTTTTCTTGTGAGGGGATGAGTTTGTACCACAGTGAAGGATGAGGAATTGCCTCATAAATAAGGCACATTTAGGCCATCTGGGAACGACACTGACAAAGAAAAGGCCATGTGAATAATGTTGGTTGGAAGCTATGGGCACAGATGTGGCTCCTGCTGTCAGCAGCCTTGGGCTTCAACAAACTACATCTGACAGGACTCTTTCCATATGGCCCCTACAATGCCTCCCGTTTATCACCAGGACCACCAGATTCACCTATTATAAAGTTGAGTGGAAATGCAAATATCTTACCACGTGCTAAACCCTCATTACATTATTTACGGCCCCTGCAAGTTTCTTTATGTTGGTATGGCTACAAGGACTGCATCCACTCGAATTATTGAGCCCCGGTCATGAATTAGAACTGGCAACTTACAGGCACCTCTTGGTTTTGTGATTCACGCCACAGCAAAAATTGTTTGCAGTGGTGTATTATTGATTGTATTCAAGCCGACCTCAATAACTACAGTACCTCCAACCTACTGTTAAAACCTGAAAAAATATGGATTTACGGGCACCACACACATAAGAATGGCAGCCCTGTTTTTCTCCTTACACTAGCATCCCAGTTCTCCTTTATGAGCCTTCACTGGGGATAGCTTTTATACATTAATGACATCACCCCGGGACAACACTCATACAGCTTCTCCACACATACATATTTATATATACTTATGGCAAATTTGCCTCTTCCTAGACAGCCAGTTGGACATGGCCTCCGGGGATACCATGCTATTAACCTTTCTACTACTGTTTACAGTACATAAGCTGACACCGATGTAAGCGTTAGTCCGCTAACCATTTCTATATACCACCAAAACACAACTATGTCAACAATAAACGCAGGACATGGTCCAAGATGGCAGTCAATGACAGCAAAATTCTACATGGGTGCAATCCACTGTGATCCTGCCTCTGTCTCCAGAACACCAGGTGAGTGCCCACTCGCTCCCTGTACCATTTGTGCTTGTGCATTCAGCATAGTAAAAACAAGGGGACACAACCCTTGCCCTTCTACTTTTATTTTCCTCTTCTGGATAAAATGACAGCAAGTCTGGGTAAGTCCCCCCTATTTTTAATTCTTCGTACACGGTTTGTGTTCCTTACTCATCATTCTTGCTCTTACTACCCTACCTGCTTTTCTTACAGACCCAACAGGAATATGACACAAGCTCAACTCAAATACTTTTCAACCAATTTGGTGTATTGAAGCTTGATCCCCTCCCTCCAGAAGACCACAGTGAGTGAGTGCCCCTCTATTTATTGAGTATAGTCATCTTTAACTTTTTACAGTTGTCAACAAAGGAAAACCCAGTCATATTAATTCTTGTTACTTTCCTTTTAGAACACAAAGCATAAAATACAACTGGCCACAAGATTGTGTTTCTTTTATCTCCTCCTGTCTGGATGAGTGCTAGGCTATATTGGACCTTAGATGACTATGTAGCCGAAACCCAAGTTCTCCAGTCGACAGAAACTGGCACTGCCTATCATATCTTCATCCTTACTACCTGTAGCCGTCAGCAATTTATTTCCTCATCACTTCTAAAACAACACAGAAAATGTTCCTTACCACATGTTTTGTAAATGTTGATCGGCACTCCTGTGAAACTACCATGCATTAATTCTCTTTTTTTAATGCTTTTGTACCACATAATGTAATTGTTTTCTTATATATTGGTATCCTGTTCTTTTAAGATTTGACTGTATGGCTTGTTGTTTGTCATGTTTGTATTTATACATATGAAGATCACCTTTTCTGTAATCATTGCGGAAACCCTTATTTAACCTTGCTCGCCATTACATCTTTTGATTACTTGGTACTTCATTTGTTTAGTAGTCAGAAACTGTCATGCCTGTGAAAGAAGTGACAAATGACTGTCGTACCAGACTACCACCAGAATGTAGATATCCCACGACAGCCATGGCAAAAACTGTATTTAGATTTCATGGGCCCATTGGACAACATTAAAGAAGAATTCAAATATGGCGCTGTTGCTATATACTACATGTGTAAGTTGGTAGAAGTCAAGTATGTACCCTAGATCCCATTCAAGTACAAAGAGCACTCCTTTCAGGACAACAAGGGACAGCCATGTTCTTCTAAAAAAACAATAGTAATCCATCCTCCCCTGCCAATACTCGCTTTACCCCAGTAACTTCCAACCCTGATGCATCACCTATCAATGGTGCGCTTATAAACGCTAGATCACTCCTAGCACATGCGCTAGATGTAGCGGATCTCATTGTTACCAACAACCTTGACTTCCTGGCTATTACGGAACTTGGCTCCATTCGGCAACAGGACCAACACTACCATTAGCCATACCTGAAAACTACACAATTCTTAGAGCAGACAGAGAAGCCTCTAGAGCTGGTAGAGTAGCCTTTATTGTCAAAAATACTGTTAGGCCTCAGAGAATACCTAATGAACAGCTCCCATCTGGAGAACATCTATCCATCAAACTTCCCCTAACTGACAACTGTACCATACTAATACACCTCATATATAGACCTCCAGGCCCAATATCAACATACGAGGAAGACATCTCACAACTCCTTAGTAGGAATACTAAACCTGGCTCCCAAATCATGTTGCTGGGAGATCTTAACTTAGGCCTCTATGACACTAATGATGACAATGCTACATCACTAGCCAACACAATCTCTGAGTTAGGCTTTTCCCTAAACACATCACCAACCTGATGCACAATAAAGGTAGAACTCTGAATTGGCTAGGAGACCTAAACTGCGATACTAAGATTCTTGCCAACACACCGTGCACCTGGTCGGACCACCATGTTATCTCCTTTACCATTCAGGACATCCACTCGCTAAGTTCCGACAATATACAGGCTCCACCAGCACTAACCAAAATAATCACAATATCACAGCTGAGGAGTTATTGCCACTATCACAACCCATCACTAACCAATCTAAGCTTACAAGCATGGACCCATTCTCTCTTGTGGAGCTGTATAATCATACCTTACTTCAGGCCCTCAACAAAGTAGCCCCCTTAAAAATGCGTAAAGCCAAACCAAACCACGAGCTCACCTAAATAAATGGTTCACCTCTATGTTACTTGATTTGTATAAATTAATTCTAACCTGAAATCATTACGCAGCATCAAAAGAACCTCAGAAGCAACTTGGAAAAAATACCCTACAGTCCTGAAGAAAAGTTTAGAAAGGCCTCCAACAACTACAAAGTGGCTATCCTACAAACTAAAAGTGACACCTATAATTATAGAATTATGAACGCTAACTCAGGCTCGAAAGAGTTATTCACCATCCTTAGAGAATTAGAGTCTCCATCAAAACCAATAGAATCATGTACTAAAGACACGACTTGGTATGCAAATATACAAAAAGCGCTACTTTACAAAATCTCTCTCCTACAAACTAAAATAGAATCAAAAAAGCTTACCTTACCGACGGGTTCAAAATACTCTGAGCCGCTAGACTGACCTACCAAATCATGCAAACCATTCCAGTTTGCCCCGGTCACCACTTCTGAACTAGAAGGCATTATACCAAGACTTAACCCTTCAAGATGCCATGGGGACATCTGTCCTGAGACGGTCATTAAAGAAGCAGCGAAGGAGCTCGCCCCTTTCATCACCTCTTTAATAAATGCCTCCTTTGAAACATGCACGGTACCGACCAACCTAAAAGATGCATGGGTCCTACACCTTCTCAAAAAACCGAACCTTGTCCCAAACACCCCTACCAACTACAGGCCTATCACCACAGTACCTGTCTATTGAAAATATTGGACAGGGCGGCCTACTTACAAATACAAAGCCACCTAGAAACCAACAATCTCTTCGGCCTTCGACAATAAGGCTTGAGACCAGGCCATGGCACAGAATCATTCTTCATAGATCTGAAAATTCAAATGGATGAATTAAAAGATAAAGGTAACACGCACCTCCTTCTTTTGCTGGCTTTATCAGCAGCCTTTGAGCTGGTCAATCACAAAATCCTCACCAAATACCTTACCTCAGCAGCTTTGTTCTCCATGAATGCCGCTGCATGGATACAATCATTCCTCGCTGATAGGACAACGAGGGTCTTCGCACCAACTGCAGCGGCAGAACCGGCCCCAGTCTCTTGCGGTGTACCGCAGGGTTCCTATGTGTTGCCTACATTATATAATATCTTCACTAAGTTATTATTCGACCACCTAGATGATTTGGGTGTCACCTACACTAACTATGCGGATGGCACCCAAATCCTCATACCATTACAGGTTCCTATCACACAGACCCTAAACTCTTGAATGAAATCTACCTAATCATTCAGGCATGGATGGACATCCGTGGCCTCGGCCTGAATGACGACAAGACGGAGCTACTCCTTATTGGATCACAGACCTGTCAAAATAAGCTAGAGAACCAATTAAAATCCTTCAACATAGATGGTAACATTTTCAATAGTCTCGAAGGAAGTCAAAACACTTTGCATTTATCTCGACCTTACCCTTTCGCTTACTAAACAAGTTAATGCAACAGCCTCAGCAACAGCCTACACCTCCAAATGAATCAATGTGTCATGAACTAAGGGAGAAATGAAGACTCTGGGCCTCATTACACAAGGTAAGGGCACCGGTACTGGTAAACCCTTACCGCCTTACTACGAGGTCCCTTTGGTACTTTAACGCCTGCTGTTTCGCAGGTGTTAAAAACCAACCCGCAAAGGGACCAGGGTGCTAACTACGGTACCGCAATTCGCGGCACCGTAATTAGCGCCTTCCCCATTCCAATAGAGCCCTACAGGGCAAAACTGGGAATGGGGAAGGGCAATGGGGGAAGGGGGAAATACCGCCCCGCCAACCTTGGAATAGGGCGGTGATTCCCCTTTCCTCCAAGGCGGTGCCGGTATTTTACCGGCATGGACCAAGATGCCAATAGCACCTTGGTCTTCCGCCTACCGTGTATTGAGGCCCTCTGTCATAAACTAAGGGAGAAATGAAGATCTGACCCTTGTTGACTGTCTTCAATCTCAAAACGGTTCAACAGTAGTAACGTAGACCGTAGACAGAAAAACCTTCCCCCCCAAGAGCTCGGCTTGCAGGAGATAAAAATACTCCTGACAGGCCAGGGGCTTGGGTGAAAAGTCAGGAGCAGCAACAGAGCTAAGGGGAAAAAGGTAAGTTCACAAGATCAATGTCACAAGATAACCGCAACCTCCTCTTGTACAACCCAACTCTTACCTGCAATGAACGTGAGAAAGGCTGTAAACCTACTTGATTGTGAAGGTACTGATGTTAAACAGAAGACATTGGTGCAAAAGGGAACAATCCAAGTTGTAAAGTTCCAATAACCTAACCCGAACGCACGAGGGCGCAGCTAATATTGTCCACACAAATCCAAAGGAAACAGCAGTGTGTCCATACAAAGTTCCCAATGAGCAGCAGAGTGTCCATAAAAGTTCACCAAGAAGTGTTGAGATTAAAGTGACACAAAGGAATACCAGCAGAGCATCCAGTTGTCACTTAAAAAAGAAAACAAATCCCAAAGTGTACAGTGAGCTAAGGCAGCAGATTGTCCAGAGGGCGTGAGGGTACACACGAGAAGTGTTTGCAGGTGCTCGGCGAGTACTGAAGTATCACAGGCAGCACGGTCGAGGGCATGCAGAGATTCGGCAACCAGGCAAGCAAGTCGGAGGGAAGGGACCAAGCGTCAGAAATCAAGAGCCCACAGATGCGAGGTAATCCAAAAGCAGTCCAAGGTCAGTATAACAGAGCGGAGGTACATAAACAAAGTGCAACTTAACAGGAGGAAACCCACAGTTAAGGAGCACTCCAGAAGCGTTCTCTTGTCGTATTTATGGTTTACCTATGGAGGATGATGGGAGGCACATAGCCTATGGATCACGTGACTCTCCTTGAACCGGGAAAACTGGGAGTTGTAGTTTTCCCGGATACTGCCGAAATGAGAGGCGCCAAGGTAATTTCCAAGTTTTTGTGGCAAAGTGTTTAGAGAACGCAGCCGGTCGCCGGGTTGTGACACAATACCGGCAGACCCTTCCTGTCCCCCAACTGCTGGATTACCCTGGCAAGAGCACTCATTTTATCAAAATGCCTTATAGCTAGGCACCAATAAAGGCAATGTAAAAAGTTCTACACAACAATGCACTTAGATCGGCACTGAATATCCCAAGAACCAACCAAAACTCTGCAGTAAGACACAGTGCCCATTGGCTCCCAGTGCAGGACAGAATCGCTTTTAAAACTCTAACCATCACTTACAAATGCCTATCAAATTCTGCTCCCAAATATCTGGTAGACAAATTCACCAGAAATCAACCCAACAGGCCCACTCGCTCTCCCCACTCCCACTGCTTAAACATTCCTAGATTTAAGCTACAAAAAGCAGGGGGCAACTGTTTCCCAGTACTAGCAGCTAAACATTGGAACTCCCTGCCCACAGTTATTAGAACGCATCCATCCTTCTGGATTTTAAGAAAAAAAGTGAAAACCTGGCTTTTTGCACAAATGCAATTACACAAATGCAAATGTTCACTATAAAAATGCCTTTCTATTTGTAACATATTATTAATGTCATGTGTTTCCATGTATCTGCAATCTATATTGTAACTATTCTGTATACCTAAGCAATGTGCCCAGATACCTCCAGGTCAGGTGCACTATATAAATAAACAAATAAATAAAATAAATGTGTAGGACATCACAAGTGCATCCACAATGGCTAATCCCCCACACTAACGTGAGATGGGGGTTTAGATTCTATTAAAGACAAGGAGGCGATTAGTATGCATACAATCGTTACTCTGAAACCACAGCAGCAAAGAAAAAACATTTACAAACAAAAAAGTTGTAAAGAACAGAACTAAATAGAGTTCAATGTCAATGTAAGGGAGCTCCCCAATCCATCATGGAGGACAGGTCATGCCCTGCAAGGGACCAATGAGCAGGGACCTTTCCTTATATAAGTCCATTACTCTAATACCAATTCCTCTTTCTGCAGCTGTCTTGAACCAGACGTCCACTGCACAGATCAGATGATAAACAATGAAGGCAAATCCAGCAAAGCTCTCGTACCACGCACTCCATAACTTGTAACGGCGAGCCACACTCCTGATCAGAACCTCAATTCGTAGCTGTAAGAACAACAAGCAAGAAGGGTGGGTGGATGGGAAGAACAACAAACCAAAGAAAGTTCTCTCTTGAACCACCTGTGTACATACGTGTCATAACTGTCATATCATATCCAGGGTGGGTGGGTGGGCTAATAATCGCCTCCTTGTCTTTAATAGAATCTAAACCCCCATCTCACGTTAGTGTGGGGGATTAGCCATTCTATGACAACACAGGAGGCTCATATTATGCAAGTTCAAAGCCCTTGCATCCCATTAGAACAACATGATCAATACAATAGAGACAATATAATAAATAATATAACAAAATAATAGGAAAGAAAATGTTTTTAATGCTTTCATTAAATCAATGAGCTGACCGCAAGAGAATTGCCCAAGACTAGGCTGCCCGAATAACTGTCTTATAAGGTATAGACAAATCCACTGCAAGAAAAAAGAACAGGAAGATGTGCCAACACCAGCGTTCCCTTCAGGCCACCAAAACCAACTGGTTAAAAGAGGGGGAAAACATTGAACAAAGTGCCCCTATACTTATAGGTTAGGAAAAAACCCCATCTGAAATAAACGTCTCTGTTGTCCAATCAAACATTAAAAAACACTTAAATTCATACCCTCTTTGGGAACCTAGATAGCAAACCAAAGAAAATAAGCACCTAGCTCTCCTGGAGATAAAGAAAAGTACCCCATAGGGGTGAAAGTTGTGTAGGCTCCATCCCATGCGTTAAAGGAAGATATCGTATTAGAAACAGAGCATGTCACATAACTACACTGGGGAACCCAGTGGGAAAGACAAATCTTCATAAAAGGCAAAATGGGAGTAAAAAGCCATTTTATTAAAGTCATTTTATTAATTTGTAATAGGACGACCCATCCTGAGCGGAGCAGAAAAGCAATAGACTTAACCCACAATAGTCTTCAGACATATGTGTATACTAAGGAAGGATGTCTTCTGGAAGCAGAATGGAAGAGAGGGGCCCCACCTGAGAAGCTAAACCTGTCAAACCGCCAACACAGAGACCTTCAGACCTCCTAAACTCTTGAGGAAGGACTCTGCTACCATGACAAAAAAGGCAGATATTTACAAACCTGATCCTTAAGAGGCCAAACTTGGCAAGGAGAAAAAATGTATTTTACAACCAATCGTTACCATTATAGTGATATGTAAACCCCTTTGTAGATATGCCCGGTGCTTGCACCTTGTTCCCTCCTCCCTGGTTGATAAAACCCCTAGAGGATCAAAAAACTAACCGAAGGAGGACTCCTAAATACCAAAGTCTTAGCAAGATTCTAAACTGCAAAGAACTGATCACTAAACAATTAAACTGAAGTTGCCCACCAGAAGAGGTCTAACCTCTATTTCAGATCATTTGAAGATCCTTGAAGCTCACAGCACCCTGAGCTGGCACCTTATTGCAAAAACAAACTCTTGTGGAAACCCAAAGGTCCACCTGCCATGCAGGTGACTAGGAGAATCAAGTCATTAACTAAATAAATATATCCCAGCCCTCTGCGAATCGCACTGGCAGACACCTTCTGATAGTTAATGTAGAGACGCTGGAACGCATCGTCATATAAGGTCGTAATAACTTGGATGGGAGATTAGTATCACTCCCAGACACCTCTACCCCACCAAGGGATATTGAGCCTTCCCAAAGGAGGAGAACCCTCCCCCACTTATCCAAGGGAAAAACCTTGCAACCCAGAAGAAGGCTACCCTGAGGACCACATTAAAGCCCCGCTTTACACCCTTAAGAGAAATAAATACACTATTGCACTTCTAACCAATCCCATGACCATGGACGGGCTCCGCTTAACTTATTGAAATACCAGGAATTAGCGCAAAGGAAAGTAACTGACGGGAGGGAAATGCTCAGCTCTAATCTGCACTGGTCACGAGCCAGAACTCCTGTAAAAAGGCAACAGAAACCATCGGGAGTTATTCCAAGAGGTGTATATCATGATGCATTCTCCCCCAGGGATGGTGGGAAAGGGAATGAGAGGGGAAAGGACTCTGGGATAATTATCAATGCCCCGTAAACGAAAGGTTGTGAAAGAAATCTGGGACCACTGTCCCCTCAAACCCTGAGGTCCGAGTCTCTGTATTCGTGTGAGGCTGACTGGCCACTAAGGGAATCAGGGGAAGGAAAAATTAAGAACATTGTCCATAGCAAAACAGCACTTATATACTACTACGACCCTCAGGTATACGAGTGGTGGTTATCACTACTACGAACAGTGTTCACTTATCGATCTTAGCAGGATAAAAGACTGATTTAGACGTTTCCAAATTAGGAACCTGTATCAGTAGGGTCAGTACGGATGTGAAAACTAGCACTCTATTCGCTGCACTGTAGAAAAAATATATATGTATATATATATATATATATATATATATATATATATATATATATATATATATATATATATATATACACACAATGAAAGAGGTTAAGCAATGCTCTTGAGGGTACAGAAGCCTGCTTGAACTCCCTGAGCAGAGGAGAAATTGCAACACACTGTTAGACGGTTAGCTGAACCAGAGGCCAAGCTTTGGGAGGAAAACCATGGGGCAGGCGCCATAACGTTATTATTTGGCAACTCGTCTATCTGATACCATCAAGTGCTTCCAAACACTTCCTCCAAGTAGAACATGGTTGCTCAACTTGCCATGCAGCAAAACTGAAGAGTTATCCTCGAGCTGACCCTGTCTCCACCAATAGTCCAAAAGAATAATGAATGTCCAATGGGACAAATAGTCAGGGAAAACACGTGCCCACTAAAGAGAGCCTCAAGCCATGCAGACCTCAATAGAGGCAACGCATCATCTTTTCCTTCCTCATGTTCAGAGAAAATACTGCAGCTTAATGAGCACAGGTATTGGGTGGAGCAATTGATATCGGGGAAAGCAAAACCTAAGGAAAGGACTGAGTTGTCCTGAAACTAACTAAGGTAAAGTGCGACAGAATTTTAACTAAAAGAAGAAGTTTAACACCAGTGGCTAGAGAGAAAGGTTCAACCCCCCACATGGGTCTGTTTACAACAACCTCCACACGCTCTTTTCTTTAAAGTACTTAATAAATAAATAATATAAAATATATAAAATAAAATACATAAAATATTCAAAGAAGAGGGGTTATGCCCTCACAGGGGTCCGAACACCCGGCCCTTATATAAACTGATACTTACTCAGCTATCCGGGCTACTGACAATTCTGAAAACGCAAATGTGTTCCAGTCATCACTTAAACATATTGTTTAGCAAAAGAGTACACTGAGCAAGTGCACCTTAACTGCTCACCCTAGCAGGGTGTGGCAAGCAGCATTACACGAGGGGGCCCCTTGCAGTAGAATCCAGGCAAAGCCTGAAACCGAGCAGGTTATGGCATGCTTACAGATTAAATAATCACATTTGCCATAGGCAGCATCTAAACAAACTGTCAACCTTAAGGGAGGAATATACTGAGCAAGTGTGCTTCCAACTGCTCGCCCGAGCAGGGCGTGATAACCAGCAGTACACGAGGGTATCCTCACATTAGAACTCAAGCAGAACCTAAAACCGAGCAGGTTATGGCACACAAACAGTTAAAGAGATCACCAACGCAATATGCAGCACACCAACAAAGTTGCTGACTTTATGCAAGGAATACACTGAGCACGTGTACCTCAAACAGCTCACCCTAGCAGGGTGTGGAACCATCAGTATACGAGGAGTCACCTCGCAGAAAAACACAGGCAACGTTTGCCACCGAGCCAGTGACGGCACCCTTCCAGGGAAGATAATGACATCTTCTACTAGCAACATCAAAACCAAGATTAAGGGAGGAATACACTGAACAAGTGTACCTCAAACTGTTCACCCCAGCAGGGTGTGGTAACCAGCAGTGCCCGAGGGGTTAACCTCGCATTAAAACTCAGGCAGAGTCAGAAACTAACAGGTTGTGGCACCTACAGTGAAGGCAAATCACCTATGCCCTGCGCAGTCCTTACAAAAATGAATAAATGAATAGAGAAATAAACAAATAAATAAATACATAAATAAATAAATAAATACATAAAACAGCTGATTGGCAGCGTATAAGACTCTTGAGGAGGCGAACTAGTGTCAATATAGAGTCTGAAAATATTAATTTGAAAAACAAATAAAAGTCAAGTTGTAAATATATATAAATACATATACATAAATATATACCCACATACACATCCATATATGCACCCTGCCAATGGCGGGAAGCGAGCCCAGGTCCCTCTGCATGGTAAACCTGCAGCCACCTTATGGAGCCATCTTGCCTCTGTGCAGAAACAGAAGCCTTCCTTATACTTCCCCACGATTAAGGGCCAAGTTAAAGCAGAAACAATATATATAAATAAAGAAAACATAGAGGCTTTCCAACAAAAAAGAAGGGTACAGCTCATGCTGTAATATGTTCACTTGAAAGAGTCATACCAACAAAAAGAGAGGGCCGTGCGCCTCCATTAAAATTATAATTTAATTATAATTTAATTTCATAACACTTTCCCAAAAATATTTTTTCTGTATTTACAAGGATTGGCTCGAACCGCCAACCTTTCACGTACAAGTCACACTGCGTATTGGCTGCGCCACAGACATTGAGTTGGTAAGACATCAAGAAAAATAAAGAAATGAAATGAAACGCGCCGTAAATACACTCTATTTACATAACAGGAGCGCGAGGAAATGAGAGGGAGGGCCAACCGCCAACACCAAGCCACCCGCGCGGCTTGGAGCAGAAGGGCTGCTCGGCAGCAAATGTAAAACAAAACCCAGCCACACGCGCAGACTGGAACGCTAAGCCACTCCGAGGGAATGGAGCGAGCGGGCCGCTCGGCGCCACCCACAAAACCCTCGCTACTTTGCTGGAGACCCACACGCGTCGGCCTGAAGCTAAAGCATCTGCCAGGCCCACGCGCGTTGGGTAAAACATCAAAGAAACAATATAAACTTAATGTTTAGAAAGTGAAACCCAGCAATTATATATATAAAGTATACCAGTAAACTACACCATATAAACATATTAAATTAACAGTTTGATAATTATTCACCAGCATGCAAAGCACAACAAAAGGCGTGACTTAGCTGTGGTGTCAGCAGCAAAGAAAGAGGAATTGGGATTATAGTAATGGACTTATATAAGGAAGGGTCCCTGCTCATTGGTCCCCTGCAGGGCATGACCTGTCCTCCATGATGGATTGGGGAGCTCCCTTACATTGACATTGAACTCTATTTAGTTCTGTTCTTTACAACTTTTTTGTTTGTAAATGTTTTTTCTTTGCTGCTGTGGTTTCAGAGTAAAGATTGTATGCATAATATGAGCCTCCTGTCTTGTCACAGAATTAAGTTCATGGAGGAAGTATTCTGTCAGGAATGCTACCCCTCAGACGTGGACACAGATAGTGGGGTTCAGCTCACTTTGCATAAAATTAAAAAACTGCTTTCTGGAGAACAACAAGAGTGTTGTGCAGTGGTTTATAACCCTCGCACAAATGGGGAGACTGAAAACTGCCAATTGATTAATCAAAAAGAGTCTACAATTAGCAGCAGCCTCAGGAATGGATGGCAAATACACAGCATTTGAAATGGTAGCTGCACACAGAGGCACAACTAATTCAACTCTGGGAGAATCTCATTACGGGATTATGAGAGGCAGAAAGATTAATAAAGGGATGCTTCCTGTTGGGGGCTGCTCCAGGACACCGGGCAGCTCCATACTCGGGTCGGGTGGCACCCGACAAAAGACACACTGATGCAGCGCCCATGCCGCAGACTCAAGGGTGGGGTTTCAGCCCACCCGCTCCGGATCACTGGATCCCCGGAGCTCCGCACACGTGGCCGGGGGCACCCGGCTCACTGCGGTCCCGGCTCTGGGGGCACCCAGGCCAGGGTCGCCTCCCCAACCCGCCTCACATGGTTGGGGGACGGCAGGGGCACTGTCCGGACAGCATTGCCCGGCAGGGGCACCATCCTCAAGCTGGGCCCCGTCCTTGCAGATCTACACCACATAACATTGTCCGCCCGATGGGGCCATTCCAAGACAGGCAGTGTCGATAACGATGGCCATCCTCTGCACTGGTGGAGCGGCAGGAGACCAGTTAGGGTCTTCCCCAATGTTCACCCTGGACACTCACCAAAAGTCACACGAGGGCCGGCAAATTTTCCTGACAGGCCCAGTTGAATTTGGGTGGGGGAAGGGGCCGCCTCAGCTGTTCGGCGGGCCCCGTACTTCTACGATTGTTCAGCGGGATGGGGGCAGCAACCCAGCTCCCTTTTGTTTTCCTTGGCTCCCGCCGGAGCACTTCTCCTCTCACCATGGGGGCGGAGACATTTCCGCACGGCTCTTGCGGCTCGGCCACTGTTGTTGGCAGGGATGCCGTTGAGGGCCAGGCAGCTCACCCCTTTGTTGTAGTTGCAGGAGGGGCCGCCGGGCATGTCCTCCTCCTGCTCCTCGGAGCGAACCCTTCCTTGTCATCGCGGGCCCAGTTGGTGTGGGGCCTGCCTCATTTCTTTTCCTGCAGTGCCCATCGCCACAGCCAGCACGTGGGGGAGGGGCAGAGAACATCACTGCGCGGCTCCTGATAGGGGGGGGAGGCAGCTCCTCTTCATCGCTGCAGCCTCTCCCTTTGTTCTTGCGGGCCCAGTTGGGGGTGGGCCCGCTTCGTGTGCCTCCTTCATGCGGCCCAGCGCTGTGGTGAAAGGCGAGTGGTGCCGTCGGGCATGCTGGGGAAAGGCAAGCTCACCTCTCACTGCGGTTGGGGAGAGGCCGCCGGGCATCTCCTCTGTCCCTTTATTTTGGGGTGGCCGCCCTCATGGTGGGGGAGGGGCAGCGCCTGCACGCTGCGGCACAGCTGCCAGCGAGTTCCCTCTCCTGAGGGGGCCGCCTCAGCTGTTTGGCAGCTCCAGCACGTTGAACACGCTGCGGACGACGCCGCTCGTGCTTCGGGGCCGCCTCCGCTGTGCAGCAGCCCCCCATTCGCCGCTGGTCACATTGCGGTCCACGCCGCCTATCTCCTCCTTGGGACATTCCTCCCCCCAGATGGTGGGGGGGGCAGCTCGCGCGGCCACCGCCGCACTTCCTCCTCCCCACGGGGAACAGCAGCAGCTCCTCCTCCCGGGGCCACCTGACATCATTGCGGCACAGCCGCGGACTTCCTCCGTCCCCATCAGGGGACGAACAGGCAACTCACCATCGTTATTTGCCTTCTTGTGGGCCCAGTTGGAATCGGGCCCGCCACATATCTTCATTGGGGCACTCGGGGCCCATACCTTCATCGCCATTGTTGGACAAAAGACACACTGATGCGGCGCCCATGCCGCAGACTCAAGGGTGGGGTTTCAGCCCACCCGCTCTGGATCACTGGAGCTCCCCACACTTGGCGGGGGCACCCAGCTCACCGCGATCCCGGCTCTGGGGGCACCCAGGCCGGGGTCGCCTCCCCAACCTGCCTCACATGGTTGGGGGATCCACAGGGATTAACATATCTGTATATGTATTTTAAGGTTACTCCACAGACTTAATCTGGCGATATACGATACTGATATGCACCTGCTAGATTAACACTGCATAGCTTTTTTACAACTCTAATCTGAGAGTTGCACCCTTACCTTGAAATTGTGCAACACATCACCCTGTACAATACAAGCCCAGCGCTGCAATAGGACGCTTGCCCTAATGCAGATAAAGCTTAAGTGACGCTCGCTGAGCTCCATTCTCTTTGGGAAGCTCAACTAGTTTCACACATAATGAACTACTGTCTCTGCTTGCCATAGGCACATTTTAGCGTATCTTGACCATCTATGACAGCATGGATATATGTTACAATGTCTAAGCAAAACGAAAATGCCCAGCTAGCTCGGCACTAACCCTCAGCATTACTTATAAGTATTTCTGTCTTTATGAACGCCATGCCCGCTGTTAGGGAGAATTCTCTTCTAAAGCTAATTCCCCTTAGCTATAGAGTCCCCCAGCAGCTTTGCTGGATTTGAAGGGTTTATATTTTTTCTCCTGCTAAGAGGGAGACCTTTTTTTCCCACTCTTATACAGTGTATGAGTATGTTTTAGTCTATCTTGTGTGCTTATGGTCTATGAGGTTTTTCTCACCTTCATAGGAATCATCTTTTTAACATGTGTGGTACACAGCACCCTCCGTGCCGTACCACAGGGGTGTCGTAGCGACCCCCAAACATAGACTCCATACCCTGGGACTGACTACTGTCTCCCAGGGCATGTAAAGTCCCCATTGGCTTTACTAGTCAATAATTTTGAACTAAATCAGTACAACCCATCTTAAAATGGAGGTACTGAAAAGGGTTAATAGTTTTTCCATATTGTTCTTTTTCGAGGGGGTACCGTATAGTCCATCTCTCAAATGTTTCTGGCTGGTGGCAGTGGTTACTACCATAAATATTCGACCACAAATATTTTCCTCTGGGATTTTCCCATTGTTCGAGGCTACCAATTTTTTCCTGACAGTCTGTAACGCACAGCCGGTTTTTCATTAATATTAACTTTAATCCAGTGTTTTTTTTGCCAGAACTTTAATAATATTTCTTTCTCGTGTCTTTCTCTGAAATCCTAACACAGGTCGGGGATCCTTTGTTCGTCCTTTTGGCAGGCTTCTGCACAGAAGCCCTCCTCTCGGCGCCACTGAGTCTGGGGTAGACAGGATGTGTGGGAGGGGGAATAGGCACCCTGGACAGGGTTGCCTACGCAACCCAAGTCGCACTCTGCCCTGATAGGCTGGGGGGTTCTCCTGCCAGGAAAGCCACCCCACTGATAGGCTGGGGGGTTCTCCTGCCAGGAAAGCCACCCCACTGTGTGAGTGACAGCTAGGCTGTATGAATGGGGGTCTTGCTGCATAAAAGCAGGGTCCTGAGGACTGGAGGACAAGACGTCGCCACTGGAACTTGAAACCCGAAGAGGAGAGAAGCTGAAGACACCTGCAACGACTGAACTACCGCTGAAGCCCTGCTGCAGATCCTCACCACTTTTCTCCAATGACTCGAGAAGATCTTCGCCTGCAAGAGTCTTCTTCCCTTGAGCTGGTCCGCCAACCAGTTCACCAATTGCCTTCCAGGACCTGCATTGGTTGAATCGCCAGTGCCCTGCATTCGGAGACCGGATAGCCAGTCACCCGTCCACCACGACCGCAATTTAAAGGAGCATACCTTTTATTCGTATGGGCAGCACTGCGGCTGGATTCATCCCTGGGCAGTGCAGAAACTCGAACCTTCCTCCACAATGAGAGTCTCTCTTCCTCTGCTGGATCTCCTGAATTGCAGGAACTGCCAGGAACTACCACCACCGCAGGAGCCTCTTCTACTTTTAAGGCACATTGTTCCGCCAGGCCTCTCGCTTCGTTGGGTCTCACTAAAGGTGTTTTAAATCCTTTACTTGCCTACTGGGTTGGCCGCCCCTATCATCTAACATTGTCTTTCACCTTCTGCAACCGCCTTTTCAAATTGTTAAATAAAGACGTGACTGCAGCTACTAGAACAGTTTGATCCTGGGTACATTGCCTTGTAACACTGACTCTGGCACAGGCCTATTGACTCTGGCTAAATCTGTTACAGCTGCCTTCTCTAGATTTCTTCTCACCTAGAAATGTGTTAGTGCAACTAACTCTTATAACCACCTTTTTTCTTCCCTCTTTTTAAACTTGTGAAGTGCCATTTTGCTCGGTTTTCACCTTAGTATTGCTTATACTAAAGTACTGCCTTGCCAAACTTGTTCACAATCTACTTGGGAAGTATTGCTTGTGTGTTCTAGAGTCTAACCCTGTATAACTTGTCCTTTCCCTCCCTTTTGAGAAATTGATAGTGTCATTTCTGCTTGGTTTTCACTTGTGCCGTTTTGCTCAGTTTTCACTCTTGCTCAAACTTTCTACAATTTAAATAGGGAGTTGTGTATACTTTTCTTGACTGATTTAACTTGCTCTAATAGTAGTGATTTGTGTGTGAACATCAGAGTGTGTAAAATAAATATATATTCTTTTTGATACCAAGCTTTGGTCAGTGTTTCCTTGTTCCATAGTGCTGTAGCCTGTAAGGATATTTGGCGTGTTACAGCACAGAGTACAGCACTACTACACAGGTAGCAAACAGCACAGAGTACAGCACTACTGCACAGGTAGCAATTTTTTTTTTTTTGCAGCACCACCACAAGGGTGCGGTGCATTGCTATATGTGTTACCAGATTAACAAGGAAAGACAGGCCATTCAGTCAAAAACGATTTTAACATATAAGATGCAAATCTATTTTTACAGTTAAAAGTACACGTGCACATTCAAAAATGCACACTATTTTTCACCTGAAATGCCTATGGTGCGAGAGACACATTTGAAAATAATAACTAACCTTACTGACAACTAACATGACTAATGAAACATAATCCACTAATAAAAATGTGTCTCCACTGCAGAATTAGGCCTATTCTGAAAGTGAACTTTTAAACGCACATCCATTTTTTTTTCTGTTCTCTCTGCTGCCCTGTCCACATAACTACAGGAAGCAAATGGGCTCGAAAGAACAGGAAATCAGTTGGTTACAAAGTATTACTATAAAAATGAGCCATTGTGTAGAGAAGGAGGAGATGGCGTGATTGATTCTGATTGGAGCAGCGTCATAGCAAGTATCATGCTCGAGGGAGTGATCAGGATTTTTGCTGGGGGAAGTTTGAGGGAGGAGAAAGGCAGTCAAGATTGGGGAGAGCTGAAAGAAGGACCTTTCCACTGGCTGAGGCATTCCTATCTGCAAAAGCTGAGAATTCCAGGCAATGACCCCGGTTTGAGAAGGCAAGCGTTCCTTTTTACTCGGAGTTAATCTTCAAGGGAGCCACATTCAGAAAGAGAACAGTCAAAGAGAACAACTAAAAAGATAAGGTAATTACAGAAGTGTGGGAGCTGAGTGTGTACGATAATATGCAGTCAGTGTAGGATTCCTGTGCATGCCTTAATCAAATGCTAATGTTGCAATTTGAGTTCTGTTCTCCGCCACTCTCTTTGCAGTGTGTCATAGACAATGCTTTTACTGTACCATTTTATTTATTTCTGTAAAGAATGAGATCGTGTTTAATTGCAACTTTTATAATACAGAAAAATATTTGAAAACAGACGGGTGGTGTATTTACTATTTACCATTACAATGCTGATGATGTGGGGAGATTTTAAACAGTGCAATGGTCATTTTAAGACAGATGTGTGCATGTCAGATTCAGTATGAACAGTTGTGAGTGACTGTAGCATAGCTCGTTGGAGGTACATGAGCCAACGGGAAGAGAGACTCTCTGAACATAGCTCCCTACCGTATATAAGGTAGTGGAAATTACCACAAGATTACCATATATAGCTCTCTGTCATAAATAAGTCAGTGAGATCGCCCATGGTGGCACACTAACACTAACACTGAAAAATGTGGTATTCCTAAAATGTAGGTCTGAGGTCTCTCTAGTGATTACACGAAAAATCTAAGCAAAGATAAGGGATTCTGGACATTGGGGCCACAAATAAAACAAGGGAATTATGCTCACCAAAATACCACCAACCACGCCTACCACCCACGCATACCAAATATGCATGCCTGGGTGCTGAAATAATGCATGTTCACTGTATTATTGTTGTACATGGCCCAATCTGAATACAAGGAGTGATTGTTGCTAAGTTATATTTCGGCGGTAAGAAAATACCGTCAGGCCCCAAATCTCCACAAAATACCCTACAAGCCCTAATGTGTAAACCCTGAATACTGCCCATCTCCCTCTTGAGATAAGTCTGGCTGCTTAGCCACAGCTACCAACTAAATCTTTGTGGTACAGACTGATACCAAAGGGGATTTTCTTGCATATGCCTTTAGTCTTAATCTTCTGTAGTGCTCCCTAAGGGAACTGCACAGGATTCTGCCTAACACCCACACCTAGCATAGTGATATGTTGCAATGCTTCGTAAAGCTGAAACTGCCTTTACAACTCTGTATTAACGATCCAGAGAGATCATATATAATAATGGTTTCATGAATGCCACGTCTGCACCCAGCATCTCTCTGACCTTTTATGATTGCATAGAGATTTACTACAATACTTATTGCAACTGTAACTACTGAGCTGGATTTGCATTAGCACTAGACATAGTATCGCTGCTGTATTGCTCAAATGTGTTCTCTCAGAACCCGCTTGTCAGCGCCACTGCTGCAGCGCTCCACACTCCACCCCACCCTCCTCCTTATCACATTCATCACTCTGGCCCCCTGGACTATCAGCAGCATGTCTCTCACACACACAGAACTCTCACCATCACCATCACCATCCCATAGTCAAGCCACCTCTACCCCTTTGCAAAACACCCAACCTAGCCTTCACACCATCAAATTTAAATGCCAGACCCTCCTCCACCCCACCCCAGACTCCTCAGGCTCAGAGCACGCACCAAGCTGCACATCACTCACCGCAGCACTCCACCCACTACTAACTTCAGAAACCTCAGACTCGGCTCTTGCACCTCCACACTGCCAAAGCACACAACTCATGCTAGCCACCAGGTTCCCAATCCCATCCCTACATCCAATACACTACACCCAGCTCTAAACTCTCTCAAACACCCTAGCACTCAACCATCATTCCCCCTTGCCCAAACGCCGGCACACAACCCCATCGACCACCTACATCGCTTTATACCAATTTGAAATGCGCGCTCATCAACGCCCGCTCCCTCCCAGCTCATGCACTTGAAATCAATGACCTCATCATTTCCCATAATCTTGACATACTAGCCATCTCCGAAACACAGCTCCATGAAGCATCAGGCCCCTCCATCTCCCTAGCTCTCCCTCAAGGATACACTATCCTGAGACAGGACAGAAAGACGTCCACAGGTGGATGCTGATCTCCTCATTGCCAAACTGACACTCTCCCCCAACTGCACCATAAATATTCTAATCACTTACAGGCCACCAGGCTCCCCACCAGACTACCAAATGCACCTCCTCCAAACTATAGGGAATAACTGAAAAAGCTCAACCAAAACCATTATGCTCGGTGACCTCAACCTACGCCTGCATGACCCAAAGGACAAAGCAGCCGTCTCACTAGCCAAAGAACTCTCAAACATGGGGTTTAACCACAAAATCACTTCTCCTATTCATTGCAAAGGCTGATCCATTGACTGGATGCAGACCACAACTGTTCCTCATCCATTACCAATATCTCAGCCCTCCCATGGACGCACCACCACTGTATCTCTTCTCTATTCCAACCATTCCTATTTGCAAGCTGCTCTCGTAAGCCCCACCCGCTAAAGTCAGAAGCTCGAAAAAACTAACTAAAATCAATCTCGCACCTCTCCTCGACATATCTGAACTTAAACCTCGATTTATCAACGACCCCATCTCTCTGGCTAACACCTATGCCCACGGCCTCACCCAAGCTATTGAGTCCATAGCTCCCATAGAAGAAAAAAAAGAAAAAGAAATAAATGCACTCTAACTCATGGTTCACAGAAGAACTATCAGTGCTACGCACTAATAAACGCTGATCTCTAGCCAAGTGGAAATCCTTGTCTAATCAATCCTCTCTGAAGGAATTCAAAGATATCTCATCCTCATATAAAAAAGCCACTCCTAGAAAAATCAGAACCATTCAACCTCAGAATTTCCAAAGCCAACTCTCAATCTTCAAAGATCTCATCACCCCCACCACTAGCCCTGATGAAATCACCAAAGACGAAGCCTGGTGTTCCAGCATTCAGGTCGCTCTAATCAACAAAGTCAAAATGGACCAGGAAAAAATACTAACACAGCGCAAAGCCCTTCCCAAACAGGACAGTTCACCCCGCCCTCCCCACCTAATCCTCTCACTTAAACACCTCTTTTCGTCTTCAGGGACATTACAGAGACGGAAGTTACTAACCTCTTCAAACACATTAAACCCTACACATGCAACAGGGACATCTGTCCCCCGACCATCATCAAAGAATGCGCTGACTCACTGATCCCTATCATCACAGCATTCATTAATGCCTCATTCTGCTCAGGAATTGTTCCACAAAGCCTAAAAGAACATGGGTTCGCCTGAAAGGGGCCCCTAGGGGTCCCTCGTGCTATGGAAACAAGGCAATAACCATACACGAAAAGATGCGCCAGACACGAGGTTCAAATTCCCAATGCTAGGGTTTATTGCAAGCAAAAGATAATATCAATTGGCCAATTCTGATCTCACGCCCCGTGACGTGAGTTTCCTAGACCTCGAGGGACGCAAGAGAGCGAATTACGTACATCAGTTACATATATACAAAATGCACATCATACAATCAGCAAAGTCATGTTCAACACCCCTCTTTATTAAGTTCCTTTGAACTCGGGATGACGATGGACATATCCGACGAGTATGACGATTATAACATTTTCGATGTCTATTCTAGTAACAATGTGCAATTAGAAAGTGCGGAGGCATCTTTTAGTTGTTGAACAGAACACGGTGGTTCTGTTCTTGAAAGCAAGCTGCACACGGGGGAAGAGCCACATTCCAAACTTTGCTATCTATGAGGTACTATTCGTGTCCTGCTAGCCGACACGTTCTAAAGGGTTTTGCGAAGGGGGGCCGTAAGAAAAGCATAATTCAAGCCTTTAGCTGTATTATTCTACCATATTCTACCATCGTACGAGACTGGCTGGCAGCTGTGAAGTGATTAAATGCCCTGCAGCTCCCTCACAAGGCTACAGAGAGGGAGCGTGGGCATTCCTCTCTGGGCTACTCATGAGGAGTTTCAGCAAACTCTTCAGCCCCAAGACCTTGTCCTTTCATATTCAGACAACAATGTTAACAGTTGAGCAGAGTAAGCAGAATCCGCAAGAATTGCAAGCTGCAAAGCAGTTTTTGGACAGAAAGCAATGAGCAATGGTTAACAAGCAAAATGGCGATTCTTGCTACATTTAAAATGGCGCTCGTTGGTCAAGCATAGCAGTTTATATTTCTATAATTCGGTGCATAAGACGGTTGGCCCACGGCCATCAAGTTACGTCTATCATTCAAATGAAGGGTATTCATTTTTCCAGATTGACAAACCCTCCTTTTGGCCATGTGCCAAACGTCTTATTTATTCATTGTATTCTCCTCTAATGAGGAGGATAAGTCTGGGGTTTCTACATCTGAATCATCTTCATCATTAATGTCTATCGCCATGAATTGTTTTACTATTTTTGTTTCCTCAGTGTCTCTGTTATTCCGGCCATGTGTTTGTTTTCCTCTCGACACCATGTGCACACATCCCTTAGTACATCCATCAGTTATTTCAGTGCACACTATTAGTAAGCATTGTTTGCAACAGCAGCATGTTATGAATATCCTGAGTACCATCATTAGTATCGAAATTAACTTCCATCCCAAGACCGCAATAATCCCCAAAACCAGCATCCTATCCCCCAACCCCCTTCTTCAGTAGAGAGTGTGGAACTCATGACATGTAATTTCCGTATCGCTTTAAATATCGTAGGGGAGTAGTCATCTATATACACACAGCATGCAGTTTTTACGAGTTTGCAAACTCCCCCACAATCAACTAATATTATATCGAGAGCCATCCTGTTTTGAAGTGCCATTAGTCTTATTCCTTTTTCTTCTAACGTCATATTCAATAAAATATCCGTTGTGGAATCTATTGTTTTTTGTAATATTCCAGACAGTTTTCTTATATTGTAAGAATTTTCTATTTGGGACAACAACGGTATAAATGATTTGGCTATATCCATTGCTATTATTCCATCCTCACTACTCCTTTGAGTTCTACCTTTTGTTCGTTTGGCTGCTTCTGCTGTCTCCAAGAGGAACACTCCTGGAAACATTAGACCTAGGTAGCATGTACCTCGCCAGTTTCTAGGTAACCATGGATATGCTTTTTCTCCACATATAAAGTAAACAGGGTCTCCTACGTACACGGGTTCTATTTCATGTTTTAAGACCACTGTGTTCAGGCAGTTGCTAAACGTTCCTACTTTATAGGAACCCTTTTTCTGTAGACATAGGGGAGCAGTTTTTGGACTGTGATCCACTGTATAGGCAGGGGGCACAGCATCTTTGTTCCATTCATCCCTCATCCGAAATGTCATTACTGATGTTCTTTCTGCAGGCGGGGTTGCTCTATTCTGCCTATGTAATCTATCTAGTCTTATTATTTTTCGTGTATTCTTTCTCATGGGTTCTAGTGCAAACACGCGAGCTTTTTGGAATATGGAACAACCCACAGGTCTCATGATCACTTCCTCAAATTCATTCATATTGGTCTCATCTAGCTGACCCGTATTACTCTTGTTCCATTTCCCAAAGAACATTGCACTTAATGTTACTTCACATGAATAAATCAATGGCAACGGTTGTACATACCAGCCTATCCCTTTCCCACCGTGCTGTGGTAAATGGGCGCAAACCCAGCAATCTTTTTTCTTTAAAACCGCATGGGTCATGTTCATGATGAGCAACAATGTATTGTTGCCGTATCCTTCTCTATGTCTCTCTTCCATTGGGGGAAAAGTACCAGTGATTACATGAACCGGGCTATCAGTAGCTGCTTTTGGCAAAAGTGTTTCTAATGGGTGTACGTACTCCAGGAACCATAGTGTAATAGCTGTTATTGTTGGTACTATCATACTTAAAAAACATAGGACCAATGTCCAAATCAGTACCTTATTCCTTTTACCATGCTTTTTCCCTAAATTTACAGTCTCTAAATCTATTATCTTTTCAGCAGGGGTGTAGGAGGAAGCTGAAACCGGTCTTGACTTATTCTTCATCGTCCTTCTTCTTGCTGGCAAAGTTCGTCGCAAATGTCTCTCGTTCTTGATGCCAGAAAAGTTCAACTAGTAATGTCACAGTTCAATTCTGCCAGCCTTTTCACAGCCTGGATCATCTATCCACTCCGAGCAAGATTAGTTGTTCTTTCTCCCACTGCTCAGATGATTTCCGGACAGTTCTTTATTGATAGAGTACTATGTGCATCCAGCTTGTCCCGCTCTGGCTTAGGACACATGTGTTCTATCAGCCTTAGTACTTATGTGCGTCCAGCTTGTCCTGCTCTGGCTCCTGACACATGGGGCCTCATTCCGACCCAGGTTGTAAGTTACCGCCTGGGTCGTACCTTTACCACCATGGCATAAACTATGTTTACGCCATGGTGGTTGGCGGACTTACCGCCCCATTCCGAGGTTGGCGGGGCGGTAAGTCCCCAATCCCCATTTACCCTTCCCCATTCCCATTTTTGCCCCATAGGGCATAATGGGAGTGGGGAAGGCGTTAATTACGCCACCGTAAATTTTGGTGGCGTAATTAACAACAAGGTCCCTTAGCGCCATGGATTTTAACACCTGCTAAAAGCAGGTTTTAAATCCTCCATGGCGCTAAGGGACCTCGGAATCAGGCGGTAAGGGTCGGCGCTGTTTACGCTGCCTTAAACCCCTTACCGCCTGGGTCGGAATGAGGCCCGTGTACTTTTATAAGCACACCGAGGAGTCTTGAATTGTCCGACTTGCACAATTCTCACACTTCTCTCCTCTACGCCCCTGGTTCCTACTCCGTCCGTGAGTGGAACCAAAGGCGAAAAAGAACAGCACCAAAGATCTGTGGATCACTTTGCCTGTCGAGGCCGCAAATTAGACCGATTCACTCCTGGTATTGTATGATCCGTGAATAGTGCCATTGCATTTCCAGTATCAGGCTCAGTGTCAGCCTGTGGCACAATGATGGGCAGCGATGAGCATCGTGGCAATGATGTAGTTCTTTCTTTGGCTTTGGTGCATTCGCAGGAACTGGTGGGAGCCAAAGGGGTACACGCATTGTTTCTGCTAGTGTTTGCAGAAGGGGTGATGCAGGGTTTGTGTCGCTCGGCAGTGATGTTGTTTCCGCTGAGCAACGTTTGGACACTTTTTGCCCTTTCCCCTTACTGGCAGCCTCCTCAGGCTCTGTTTCAAGTTTCACTTCTTGTTTGCGCTTTGTTTCAACTTTCACTTCTCGCTCAGGCTGATGCTGTGGCAGTGGACTGGCAACAGTTTCTTTCATTTCTGAGACCGTTTCCTTTCTCTGCTCGTCGGAAGTTGTCAGCAATCCTGGGAATCTTTTGGCATGTGTCCACTGGATCCATGCCTTCCGTCCTTCTACTCGGATGGCCTTCTGCGTTGCCAAAAGTACTTGATAGGGGCCGCGCCACCTGGGTGCTAATGCTGTCTTCCGTTCAAAGTTTTTAATTAACACCCAGCTTCCAGGCTCCAGCGAGTGCCCCGGTCCGGTTTATCGAATTGGCAACGCCTCCTGCACCTGCTGATGAATCAAACGCAACTTCTGTATTAAAAGTCCACAATAAGTGCTTAACATAGGATGCTCGACCTCACATAATCTTTTGGGCTGCGGTGCGCACCATACATTTGCTGGTCTCCCCATTATAATCTCATAGGGGGAGAGCCCAGTCTTAGCCTGCACAGACGTGCGCATACACAACAGCGCTAGGGGTAATGCATCCACCCAACTCAACTGGCTCCCAGCGCACATTTTTGCTATCTTTGACTTCAACATTCCGTTATGTCTTTCCACAAGCCCGGCAGAACTGGGATGCCTGGAACTGTGGAATCGCTTTTCTATTTGCAGACCTGCAGAGATCTGTAGCACTACTACGCCCACAAAGTGGGGGCCGTTGTCTGACCACAGGACACGGGGCAACCCAAACTGGGAGAAATACTCCTTTAGCATTACTTTTGCTGTCGACATGGCAGTACAGTCTTTTAAAGGATACGCCTCCACCCACTTGCTGAATGCACAGATTACCACTAACACATATTTGTAGTTCTGGCACCTTTCCAGTTCTATGAAATCAAAATGGACCACCTTAAAGGGCATGGAGGGTGGGCCGAAACTACCTGCTGGAGTCACGGTTCCTTTCCCTATATTGTGTTGCAGGCACGTATTACAATTCTGCACTAGTCTTTCTGCATTCTTTTTTATGTGCTCATTCTTCCATACTGTGGATAAATGCTGTACCATCATCTTCGCGCAAATGTGGGTAGGGCTATGCGCCTTTATAACCATTGCAGTTACATAACAATTTGGCAACATCCAGTTCTTTGTCTCCTTGTCCACCCAACATCCTTCCAAATCTAACTCAGCAGAGCCCTCAGCCCACCCCTGAATCTCTTCGGTCGTGGCCTCAGCCTGCATTTCTTTGACTGTGGCAACTCCATTCTCTATCATACAAGGTACTTCCTCAGTCTGTACTGTCATCATTTTATTCCCCAAATCTGTGGCTGTTTGCTTCGCAATCCTGTCAGCAAATGCTTTTCCCTCTCCCACTCTACATGTTACTTTCTTATGCGCCTCGCACTTCACTATAGCTAGGCGCTTTGGAAACGTGAGTGCAGACAACAATCGCACAATCAAAGGGCCATGCTGAAACCTGGCTCCATGTGATGTCAAGAAACCCCTCTTCGCCCAAAGTCGGCCAAAGTTGTGAACCACGCCAAAGGCGAACTGGCTGTCAGTATACATATTTACTTTCAAATTCTCAGAGAGTTCACAGGCTCGGGTCAGTGCTATTATTTCTGCGGCTTGCGCAAAATTGTAGGGGATTGTTCTGCTTTCTACAACACTCTTTAGGGTAGTAATTGCATATGCGGCCGTTGATGTGCCACCAGGTAATTTAAAACAAGAGCCATCACAAAATAACTCCCCATCTGACTCTTTTTGTCGGATATCGCTCAAATCAATCCTTCCCTTTGTTTCTTCTTCAGTGGTCATTAAACAATCATGGGGTGGTGATTCATTGTCACCAATTTCTGCTATGGGCAGTGGCATTAATTCTGCAGGATTCAATGCGCTACACCTCATAATTTGGATGTGGGGTGCAAACAAGATGAGATCATATCTTGTCAATTTAGCTGAGGTGAGGTGTTGCGTCTGCGTCCTATTTAATAGAACGTCTATAGCATGTGGCACCACCAGAATTAAAGTGTGCCCCAATACAATTCCTTCCGTTTGTTTCACTGACGCAGCAGCCGCTGCGACGGATCGCAAACATTGTGGTAGTGCGCACGCTACAGGGTCCAACGCGCAAGAAAAATAGCCGCACGGCCTATTCTTCCACCTTGTTCCTGTGTCAAAACCGCCAATGCACATCCTTCACTCTCACTCACAAATAGTCTGAAGATCTTTTTATAGTTTGGAGTGCCTAAAACTGGCGCAGCACACAATGCAGCTTTCAATTGTTTAAACGCTTTCTGACATTCCTCATCCCATTGTAAAGGCATGTCTGCATCCTTTTTTGTCAACTTTATCATCGGCTTCACATTCAATGCAAAATTACTGATCCACTGCCGACAATAAGAGGCCATGCCTATTACAGCTCTCACTCCTTTTTGAGTTTTTGGAATAGGCATACTAGAAATACTTTCTATGCGTTCTGGTGTTACTCTTCTCCCTTCTTTCGAAAGTAGGTAACCCAAATAAGACACCTCCTTCTGATTATACTGGAATTTCTTCAAACTCGCCTCATGACCATGGGTCGCTAGGTGTGTCAATAGTAATATAGTACTTTCTTTACAGATCTCTTTTGTGTCAGCAGCTAGTAATAAGTCATCTGTGTACTGCAAGAGTATGCAACCTTCGGGTAATTCTAGCATGTCTAGCTGCTCTTTTAGCCCTCTGCTGTAAATGCTCGGGCTTTCTGTATATCCTTGTGGAATGCGTGTGAATGTGAATGATCGACCTCCTAGAGTGAACGTGAACAGATATTTACTGCTTTTATCCACTGGAATGCTAAAGAACACGTTCTTCAAATCATCTACACTAAAGTATTCTGCAGTGGCCGGTATCATTGTCAGTATTGTTGTGACATCTGGGACCAAAGGGAATTGTGGGTCTACCACTTTGTTTAATGCGCGCAGATCAATTATGAAACAATAGGGTACCTCATTGCCTCCTTTGTTGTAAACTGTAAGAATCGGGCTGTTGCACGTGCTACCTGCAATTTCCTCAACCACCCCAATCTCACCAGGTGAGTAACAATGCTTTTCAATCCCTTCCCACCTTCAACAGAAATTTTATACTGGGGAATTCGTGGTAGTGTAACACCTTCTTTCAAAGTTATTTTTGCTGGCTCTATTTTCAAGCATCCTACATCGTTATCATGCATTGCCCACAGACAGGTTGGCACTCTACTTAGCTCTTCTGGCAACTCTTTTGACATAAATTGTATCACCAGTGCATCATGAGGCCACATCGTGAGGAACACCCCGTCTGCCGTACAATGTATGACTGCCCCCAATTTTGTCAACAAATTTAATCCTAGAAAGTTCTCTCCACAATTTTCTGTCAAAAGAAATTGACACTGTTCCGTAAATGGCCCTATTGTAATTGGGACAGCTTCGGACATGGGTTTAATTACTGGTGTACCTGCAAACCCTACAGAAACATTCTTCTGCCCCAACAGTGGTATCTCCGGAACCAAGTGGTGGTCTATCGAGCACTTCTGTGCCCCTGTATCTACAAGGAAACGGTGCCCCTTATTCCCGACTCTCATTTCTACGTAGGGTCCTCTCTGATTCACGGGAATAGACACTGGTTCCGACCCCTGTCGTGGGCTGTCCTATCACGAAAATAACACATCGTCCGATGTGTAGTCACCGCTACTGCTATAATACGTGTTTGGTTGTGCATCAAAAATATTCCCATTTCCCCCTCAATGTCCTCCACTCTGATCATTTCTCTGTTGGCCCTGCCCGCCCTGATTTTGGTTCGAAACACTTGGTTCAATGTCTGGTTCTGTTGTGCTTAGTTTTGACCATATGATTGGGTTTGAGTACCTCCATTGGTATATCCCTGCTGCTGCTGCATGTTACTTCTGCTTGGGCCGTTTGACCCCTGATGTCCTCTATGAGGCCTTCTCTGACCAAACCCACCCCTATTCTGTAGGTGCGGGCATTGCGCTCACCAGTGTCCTTCCTCCTTACAATACGCACATTGATTTAATCCCAATGACACCCCATGCATATTATTCAAATTTCCCCTGCCTTGTGCGTTTCCTCTACCTCTATTGTATCCAATGACTTGCTGCAGTAACACCCCTACTATCGTTTGCATCGCTTCTTTTCTCATTTCCAATGGGTACCCATTACATATCTCACTTACTTCTTTTACTGACGTTCTTTTGCTCGACATCCATCGCATTGTTTCCCCTACCCATACCTGCAATCTTTGTTTATCGCCTATTTGTCCCGGTACCGGCAAATGCTTTGCACTACCTGGAAAAACTCTCGTCCATGATTTTTTCATATTCGACCTTGACGCCTCCTTCCTACCTTTCTTAATAAACTCTCTACTATACTCAGGTGCAGCAAACATTTCAGCATATCTATCTTCCATTTCATTTTTTACTTCAATCAGTTTGTGCACATGTTTTCTTACACCCTCATCTCTTTGCTCACAGCATGCTAATTTATTCAAATCTAACAATCGATGTGTTAGTAAATTCCCAAGTATCTTTTTCCATTCTCCCACCAAAATTTCCCCCATGCATTCCAACACTACCTGTCTCTCATCTCTTCTTCGGTACCCATACAATGAGGCCAATGCTGCCGTCTCATCATTTCCTTCTATGTACATTTCTGCCTCTTGCCGTAATTCAATCTTTCTTTCTTTGCTGATCGCGCTTCGAGTTACCCGTCCAAATCCTATTCCTTCAGCCCCGCCTCTCGCCTCCCCAGTCTCAATTTCGACTTCTGGAGGGGCGGATGGTGCTGAATCTTTCTCTAGAGCGGGAGGTGCGGATGGGACAAGTGACACAGGTGGCATCTGTGAAGGGCCTTGCTGGGTGCTGGGAAATTGTGTGTCCGCGGTCTGCACTTGTGGGAGTGCTCGTGCTGTGGGCGGGGCTTGGGTTAACGCTTGCGTGAGGGGAAGTGCTTGGGCTGCGGGAGGGGGTATGAGAGCTACTGGTTGGGCCTGCGCAGTCACTGCTGGCGTGTTTGGTTTCGATTCTGGTTTTGGGCCTCGACCCGTGTTAGTTAACAAATGTTCCATTAATTTGTCTGCTATGTGTAGTTCCCGCTGCGGGTATATTCTGTCTATGTTCATCTGGTCACGTCTCCCTTCCCGTCTTAGACTCACAGTCCACTCCTCCTCTTCCTTCTCTTCTGCTATCTCAAGCTTCTTTTTGTGCCTACGTGCATGCTTCTCTCTACTCCTAAATCGGAGCATTGCTTCCCTCCTCCAATCTTTGACGGTCTAAAAAAGCTGCAGGTCGCGCTTTCTTTCTAATCAGCACCCTTTCTAGGTTATCTATCCTCCCCATCTCAAAACTACCATTAATCGGCCACTGATGGTCGGGTTGCTTTCTAGTTTGCCTATGCCAAATTTCACAAAATATTATCGCACCCACACCATATTTTGCATACATATCATAAGCCGGCGTTCCCCCAGGCGGTGCACTTTGGCCATATTCCAAGGACTGTCTACCACAGCTGAAAAGCCCCGCTAAAGTGGACAGTACTCCAGGCATGTTTCTTTAACCTTCCCCTTTGGTTAGCCACTTTTACCTGGACGTTTGAGTTTGCAAAATCAACACTCTACCAAAAATCAGGTTTCTCTTTGAATCGGGGAATGACTCACCTGACAAAACAAGTCGCCTGTTCTAAGGCAACCTCTCCCAACGTCGTGTCTGTGCTTCTCTGGCTTCTGCCTCGTCTCGGGACCCTCGCCTCCTTTGCCCTATGGCCCGGTACGCCGATCAGGGATCAGATGAGTGCAGATCTATGGAAGGAATCTCTCCTCTCTTCTACAGGGCGCCCCGTACACTTCTTGATCCCAGCTCAACCTTCCCGTCCTCGACGTTCTTCCGCCTTTACTCCGTTACAATGTTTACCATGGGGCAAGTGGGAGAGGGTCCCTGTTCGGGCGCCATCTTGAAAGGGGGCCCTAGGGGTCCCTCGTGCTATGGAAACAAGGCAATAACAATACACGAAAAGATGCGCCAGACACGAGGTTCAAATTCCCAATGCTAGGGTTTATTGCAAGCAAAAGATAATATCAATTGGCCAATTCTGATCTCACGCCCGCGACGTGAGTTTCCTAGACCTCGAGGGATGCAAGAGAGCGAATTACGTACATCAGTTACATATATACAAAATGCATATCATACAGTCAGCAAAGTCATGTTCAACACCCCTCTTTATTAAGTTCCTTTGAACTCGGGATGACGATGGACATATCCGACGAGTATGACGATTATAACATTTTCGATGTCTATTCTAGTAACAATGTGCAATTAGAAAGTGCGGAGGCATCTTTTAGTTGTTGAACAGAACACAGTGGTTCTGTTCTTGGAAGCAAGCTGCACACGGGGGAAGAGCCACATTCCAAACTTTGCTATCTATGAGGTACTATTCGTGTCCTGGGAGCCGACACGTTCTAAAGGGTTTTGAGAAGGGGGGCGTAAGAAAAGCATAATTCAAGCCTCTAGCTGTTTTATTCTAACATATTCTACCATCGTAGGAGACAGGCTGGCAGCTGTGAAGTGATTAAATGCCCTGCAGCTCCCTCCCAAGGCTACAGAGAGGGAGCGTGGGCATTCCTCTCTGGGCTACTCATGAGGAGTTTCAGCAAACTCTTCAGCCCCGCAACCTTGTCCTTTCATATTCAGACAACAATGTTAACAGTTGAGCAGAGTAAGCAGAATCCGCAAGAATTGCAAGCTGCAAAGCAGTTTTTGGACAGAAAGCAATGAGCAATTGTTAACAAGCAAAATGATGATTCTTGCTACATTTAAAATGGCCGCTCGTTGGTCAAGCATAGCAGTTTATATTTCTATAATTCGGTGCATAAGACGGTTGGCCCACGGCCATCAAGTTACGTCTATCATTCAAATGAAGGCTATTCATTTTGCCAGATTGACACGCCCGCTGATAAAAAAAACACAATTGACCACACATGCCCCAACAACTCCCGCCCCATCACACTGTCCCATTTCTCCTCAAAATCCTTGACAAATCTGCCCACAACTAAATTCAACACTACCTGGAATCCAATGCCAGCCTAGGTAGAAGACTATCAGACTTCCGCAAAGGTCATGGCACAGAAACTGTCCTCCTAGACTGAAAGCACCAAATCACCAAAATAATGGATAGTGGCAAACCCACCCTCCTGCTCCTCCTTGATCTTTCTGCCACATTAGATCTTGTTGACCACGACATCCTCACTTCCCATCTATCAAACGCAGCCCACTTCTCAAATAAAGCCACCTCTTGGATAACCTCCTTCCTAGAAGGAAGGTCTATGAAGGTGTACTCTGACCAGGCTAATGCAGCCCCCACCACTATCAACTGTAGAGTCCCCCAAGGCTCATGTACTGCACCTACACTCTACAACCTGTTCACCAAACCACTTTTTGACATGTTGGACACACTCGGCATAGCATATACGAAATATGCCAAAGATACCCAAGTCCTCCTCCCCATCTCTGGTGAATACAACCAAGACACATAAGCTCTCCTCCAGATATATGCCACTATCCAAACCTGGATGGCAATCAATGGTCTCTGCCTAAATGTGGATAAAACCGAGATCATCATATTGGGCCCCAAAGAAATCCTATCCAGACTCAAACAAAAATACACCCACTTCACCATCGACAACACTAACATATCAGTCTCCACATCAGTAAAGACCCTTGAAGTCTACATAGATTCAACACTCTCAATGACAAGACAGGTTAGCGCCATCTCATCTGCCTCTGCCCTCACCACCAAACTTGTATATGCTATAAAACCCTTTCTAACCACCCAAAATTGCCTTTCCATCACCAGAGCTATAATAGGAGCCAGACTTGATTACTGCAATGCCCTTCTTGCAGGCACCTCTACAAAAAACATCAACAGGCTCCAAATAGTACAAAATAACGCGCTCTGTGCCACCCTAGACATCCCCAAAATGACCACACAAATCAGGCCAGATGGGATGCCCATTGGCTCCCAGTCAAGGAAAGGTTCAACTTCAAAATCCTCACCCTTACACACAAATGTATAAATCTCTCTGCCCCTTCATACCTATCAGAAACCATATCCAAGAACATCTCTGCCCGCCCTAATACAAGTCAACACGCTAACCAACTCTGCATTCCTCCCATAAAGAGAGCGAACGCCAGTGGCATCGGCTTCCCATACATAGCGCCCAAACTCTGGAATGCCTTACCCAACGCTCTTAGAGCAGAACCCTCTCTGTACTCCTTTTGCATACCTCTGAAAACCTCATTATTCATTTAGCCTCACACAACACCGGCCTCTAGCTATCCACTTCCGTCAAAACTCTAAGCCGAACCGCAAATGCAATTTATATATAACTCTAAGATGAAACTAAATGCAACTTCTATGTAACTAATAAGCTTGAAACTAAGATGGAACTAAATGCAAATTCTATGTAACTGTTACCAGCAATGCATATCTGTAACAGCGCCACGATGCCCAAGAGCTGATGGCGCTTTAAAAGTACGAATAAATAAATAAATAAATAAATAAATAAATAAATAAATAAATAAATAAAGAGATCCACTATAGGGTGAACAACAAACAAATCAAAATGAAAGCGGGGTATGACTTGAAAGCGACAGCAACTCCAGAAATTGGACAAAGTGACATAGTAGAAATTGAAATAAACAGTAAACAGTAAACAGTAAAAACAAAGATACCCTGTCCACATACATTACGCCTGTATGGGCCTCATTACGAATGTGGCAGCCACAGAATGAACGGTGCCAGTAAGGGAACGGCACCGTTCATTCCGGGCCACCACAGGACGTATTCTGCTGCGGGTCCCGCTCTCTACACCTGGCCAGACCAGATGTGCAGAGCGGGACCCACCAGCAGTCCAGGATGCTAACAAAGGGCCTGTCATTAACGGGCCTGTTGTTAGCATCCTCCCCATTCCCATTGAGCCTATGGGGCTCAAATGAGATTGGGGACGTACCGGTCCGGGTCCCATGATAGGGAATTACCAGGCCCTCCAATATCGGAATGGCATGGTAAATCCCCTTTTGCAGGACCTGGACCCGAGTTTGGGGGTAGCCATACCGCTAAAAACGGCATGGCTACCTCCAAACCCGTAATGAGGCCCTATGAGTAGAGAAGACTGGGATTTACTATGTGATTACAGAAGGTGGAAAGAAATAGGAAATGGAAATGTGGCAATATATAGGAGAATAATGGAGAATGAAGCATGAGAAAAGGAATAACAACAGTGTGAGGACGATTCAACATTAGAAAAACAAGGGACAGTGCACAAGCAAAGGAATGACCAGCTGCAAGAGGAAGATGAACTCTTATTTCAACTGGAGTGACAAAGGGCTTATGATCTTGCTTCCTCTGGAGGAAGCAGTAGCAAACTCGATGAAACTCCAAAGGCACCTGAAGGAAGGAGTTGGTCACAAAGAAGCTGGAATGCACCTTTACTATGTTGCTATGAACTATGTTAACACACTCCTCTTTTCCTTAGTGAGGAGTTGTCTGGCACATATTCCATTCTCTCTACCTGTTACTGGAGAACATGTTTACGTCACTGTTGACATGGTGGAGAGCATTTGTGGAGAGAATGGGCAGAGAGAAAGGTGTGAAGGAACCAGAGCTGGTGCTTTATATTAATGCCCATGGTCAAAGATTAACGCTTACTCATAACACGCTATGTTGTCTTATTTAATGTCGTTCAACATACACAGCAAGTCATCAATGCTGCAATAAAGAATGGAATTGGAAGTCACAATCAAACCCCAGGCAGTGACTTTCAGCCTACAACACCATAGATGCACAGCTTTAAACCAATATCTGAACCAGACTTAACAGAAAATTGGTGGCACACACCAACAAAGCTGTCTCCTCAATTGACCGCTGACCCAAAACATCTACAAAAGAGATCCTAGAGAAGAAAACCACAGTTTTCTACATTTGCAAATGAATGAGCTGCTCTTAGGAAACAGGAAGTTTACCAAAAGCCTTCAAGACTCCTACAGGAAACCAATTCTAAAAAACACAGCTAGCGACCCAGAAGAGCCCTTCAACTGTTGACCCACCTCAAGCACACATTACACAGGCACAATTCTACAAGGCTATGAACAGCCACAAAATCACAGCGGATGATAATATCACCTTGGCCCTAGTGCTCCTCGACATTTCAGTGGTCTTTGACACTGTTAACGACAGTACACTAATTAGAAGGCTTGAAGAAACCAGATTCCATAAAACAACTTTACAGTGGATGAGATATTTCCCATTGGCCAGAACCAGAATCACCTGGCATCCCACTTTCAGCTCAAACCCATAACCCATTACCTGCTGAGTTCGCCAGAGCTCAAGTCTCTCGCAGCTCCTTTTTAATAGCTCTATGGCCCGTTGATGAAGATCATAAAATCCTATAGGCCCACCTGTTACAATTATGCAGATGAAACACATATTATATGCAAAATGACCAACAATTGAGACGCCAGTACCATTACCAGCAATTACCTTATATGAGTAAGCAATATTGATGATGGCCAGCTACCTAAACCTCAGCTCAGACAAAATGGAAATAATGATAGTCTCACTGCATGCTGCACCTGAAACACCTCTACCATGGACTTTGGAAAAGGGTAGCTGCCCGAAACCCTCTAAAATGATCAAGAACCAAGCCATATTAATAGACAACAGACCCCATATCAACACAGTAGCCAAAAGGTGCTTCTGCCAGCTGCGCTCTATGAGACAGAGTGAGTCCTATCTATACTTTGCACACAGAATGTGGACCATCGGCTCCCCGATTCTATCAAAAATCAACTATGCAAACAGCATTTACCTAGGCATTCCGGACTACCTCACAGAAATCTTCAATGGGTCAAGGTATAGCTGCTAGACTACTACTCAGACTAAACAGAAGGGAACACATATCACTGGCACTCAGAACACTGCACTGGCTACCCAACCAAAAAGGATCCTGTTCAAAGCCCTGTTCATTGCCGACAGAGCACTTGATGGTCAAGGATAAGAATTCCTACTAAACAAAATTTCACTCTATGACCCAACCAGAGACCGAAGATCAAGAAATTACAGGGTATTAGAAACCAGACGATTTTGCTGAGAAAGACATAATGCTCTTCTTTTTTCACAATGTTGGCCAAACACTGGAATGCCCTACCAAGGGAAATCTGCATCCTACAGGACCACTTGAAATTCAGGAAAAATCTAAAAACCTAGCTCTTCAATGATTAACAGATGAAAAGTCTACCTTGCACCCATCGAATAGTGGAATGGACACTCCTCAATAGCTCAACTTTCATGGGCAGACACAACCTAAGGAAACGCCATACTGGCTCCCGACCATCCGCTGAGACAATAACACATGCTCCGCAACCTATAACAACTAGGGCCAACACGTCAAGTCACAGCAAAACCCAGAAGAGAATGCCGTCTCTGTCTCCCAGAAAATCTAAACCTCAACACAGGACATCTTCACACATCAACGACTAAAACAAAAAGCCTCTCACCATAACACAATTAACAGCAAGACCAAATCATTTGACAGCACCAAGAAAATCCCAAGAACATTCCCTACCTTTTGACTAACCCCAATTTCTCTCCAATTTACAGACAACACACAAGCACAAACCAGTGACTAACACACAGCCTTAAAAAAACATCTCCCCAAACGTTAAGCATCACAAACGTACATCTCTAACTGCAACTAACATACTTAGCCCCTGGCCAACACTAGCCCACACAAAAGGCACAAGGCCACCCCTCTGGACACAAAGCCATTATGCTTGCTTCACTTCTCACCCAGAAGGATTGCAAGCACACTGCGCTCAGGGTACTTCTAATCTGCAACCTCTTCTCAAAGCACTGCGCTCTTGACTCTCCATCTCCTTTCAACTAACCAAACCCACCTATTCCCTTTCAGATCCACCAGGACACCTGGAGACCATGCAAATGAAGACTTTGTTCTGTATATATCCGAATAGCATTACATAACACAACATTAGGCATGAAAAGACAAGATTGGTGTGTGTGAGATTTTATGAAGAGGGATTCACGCCCACCCTAAAAGTGAATAGGGCCGTGCTCTTGCTTCTCTGTGTGAAATTAGGAATGAAAACTTGAAAAAGTGTAGCCTATGTGGGGGGTTTGGCAGGCAAAAAAATAGTTTCCTTTAGAAGTTGGCCTGTCCCGGTTTTTCGGTTTGTAGATCTGGTTAGCCAGTTTCTATATGATCTGTGTGTGCTCCTTTTGTATCACTGTGAAATGACATCAGTAAAAGAGAGATCACGGGAATTGTATTGAAGATGAACATTATTGCAGCACCAGATTAATTTTTATATAATAGTTAAATTGTGTTTTTAATGGTCAATTATTCTGATCTCGATTTTGGAATGCAATCATCTCCATCTATACTGCATAGTACATTCCTTTGGCTTTTTCATCCACTGCCTCAAATTAACATGATGTTCAAACAATCATTTTGGTTTCTTTGGAGCGATTTGTTATAAAGACCCTTGACAATTACATGTAGGAGCAGTTACACTGTGTTTTATTTCTTGAAATAAAATGAATTTTGCAAAATATGATGGCACTTACAACTCCACAGATAGTTGATAACTATGGGCCTCATTACAGCTGTGCCGGTCCGGAAACAACAGTGCCGGTAAGCCGGTTGTTTCCGGACCGGCACACTACAACTCTGCGGGTGAGGGCTGTCGCGCACGCCAGGATCAGACCAGCAGGGCGGGACGGCACCCGCTTGCAGAGTTCTCACGGGAGCACCGGCACCGTTGTTAACGGTGCCAGTGGTCCCGTGTCCCCAGTCCCATGGAGTCCTACAGGACTCCATGGGAATGGGAACTAACAGAATTACTGTCGCCTGACTTCCCTGCCACCGGATTCGGAATAGCTTGGTGGCACCATTGAAGCCAGGTGCCGGTAATTAATTACAGGTCCGGTGGCTACCTGCCGGTTTTAAAGGCACGGTTACCGCCGGACCCGTTATGAGGCCCTCTGTGTTTTGTCGTATTGAAATCAGCAATATGGCATTTACAGGGATCTGAAACCTGCAGCGCTCCAGATGTTTTGGACTATGACTCCCATGACTATGCACCATTGACTATGCTGGAGATGGCTGTTGGGAGTTGTGGTCTAAAACATCTGGAGAGCCAAAGGTTGCTGACCCTTGAATGTCCATTACAGCTCTCTTCTATGTACAGATTTTTCCAAATTATACTGCTTTGGAATTTGGTGGTCTTTTTCAAAGATACTTCACCCAAGCTAGTTAGGGGCAGCGGTTGCAAGAAAAATAAACACTGGACTACAACTTTAACTTCCATGCAGCAGCGGTCACAGGGGATCCTTAACTGCAGTCACGTGGCCAGCCAGTGCACCATTCACAGTGGCTTCCAATTTCCCAGCAATCCACTGATTCTGAAGAGAACTTGTTAAGAATTGGTTAATTCTTTGCAAGTGAAAACAATTAAGACATGTCCCCCTCCAGGCTTCCCTCCCCCCAGTTTCCGTCATAATCATCTTAGAAAAACCACAACAAGGCACACAACCAACTTGCAATTCACAATGAGTTGCAATTTCACGGTTCTGTATGTAGTATGAATGTCGTTTTTATTGTGGCATAATCAGCGTTTTGTTTTGAGCTGGCTTTGAAAGTACAAATCCCCTTTTACACCTACTCTTTATGTCATGAGACCAAACACTTTAAGCAATTGCATTGTCTAAACAATCCTAGTATTTTAATGTATTTAAGATTACCCTTGTTTAAAGCGTGCACAATATCCTGGGCTCAGTGTCAGAGCAGTTTACAAACAATTGACAGAGACAAGAGACAGAGAGTAAATGTGTATTTTCCAACGCACTTTGCATGTCCACTTCACACGGAAGATTGGTAATGGTAGGTGGATTGCACAGGTTCCTATATACTATTTCCAGATGTGCCCAGATGAAGCTATGCTGTCTGGTAGACTACTTCTTTTGAAAGGTTTCACAACACTGAGTCTATAGGCCTTCTAGGTGGTCATTCACAGTTATGTGGTTAAGTAGTAGTTGAATAAGATTGTTTGGTCGCGTTTCAACACAGCTGTTTTTAAAGAGCGTGCACATTGAAAAAACCTGGATGTCATGGAGTTCCTTGTAGTGGATTGCCAGACGCTGTTGTGAAACTATGCATAGTTTGGCTGTAACATAATGCTAAATATGTGATGTCCACATGTGGAGTCATGAGGTTTTCTCTGGAATTCATTATAGTGTGTTGACAATAACCAATCATGCTGTACTTGTCACGACACAGATCACTGAATACAATGAAAATGAAGTTCATATAGTTAGCGTATCTCATCTTCCATTGGTTATTTAAATAAGCAGTAGCTGTTTCTAACAAATGCTTTGGAGTCTGTATATGTCGTGGTTGTCGACAATCCATATAAGTGCTTATGTATGAGGCAACAAATCAGTGATACATAGAAACTGATGTCAGAAAAGACCACTAGGGCCATCAAAGCTGTATAGTGCTCTATCTATTGAACAAACATAGCCTCCAGCTTTGACTCTTACTCACAATGTTTCATGTTTATGAGCGGATGCTAATGTTATGCATACATTTTAAGAATGCCAAGTGCTTAAAACTGAGACAAACCAATGCCCACGGGTACATCTTCAGTCGTTTCTCTTCTGGAGGCTAAGAGCAGAGGTTACACAAAAACAATTTCCACGAAAGGCAGTCGTCAAGTCTGAATATTATGCCCTAGACTACCAGAGAAACCACTGACACCTCATATCTGAGCTAGTTACCCTGAGGGTGTTTCTGTTGAACTGGGGCCCTGATGTTGCTTTTATCCTTGCAACAACTTTGCTCTCCCTTTAGGCATTGAGTCTGCAGTTGTCATCACCAGGCCCTGAATCTCCTCCATCTTACTCAAAAGAATCCAATATGTTTCTACCAGGTCTGTGTGTGTCCGGCTCTCAAGTCAGGCCACGCAGATATGTTCACATGCCTCTGCTCTTATCCACACGTATCTCAATGTGCTGCCTCGCCCATCTGAACAGAACCTCTGTGGTCATATTCCATTCCCTCACATAAATGTGACACAACAACTACCCCCTTGGTGCTGCTGACGAATTTCCCTAAAGGATAGTAACCATCAATGCTTGGATGCATGATAACTACTTCAACTGTATGGGGACAGGGCCAAACCACTGGGCAATAAATTGTACACTGTCCTCCAGAGCTTTTTGAACCCTCCTGGGATCCCGACCTCAGCCCTCACCCCCTATTCCTGCAACTGAGGTCAAGAGTAATGTTTTACTTCTCTCCTGCTTTACAGGTCAACCTAATGCCTTTCCCATGCAAAGTTGCAATTCCTGCATATTGTCCAGTGTCGACAGGCTGTCCCTTGGCCTCTGGTTGTTTCTCATTATCAGGCCCTAATCATAGTGGTCTTCAAACTGTGGGGAACCTGAAGGATCCCTGGGGCAGGGGGGGCATGAGGCTCTTAAAAAGGGATTGCAGTGACGGCTTATGATTGAAAATATAGCAGATATGGCATCTGGGGGGAGGAGGGGCAGCCACAGTAAATTTACTTAAGGGGGACTCTGCAGCACTATTTGTACTCAAGCGGGGGCTCAGTATATAAAAGGCTGAATACCACTGCTCTAGAGACTCCAGAAGGTTGCAGCCCTCTTTTGAGACTGTTGTGGCATTACCATATAATCCTTGCTCCGCTCACTCTTCTCTAGGTCCCTGGCATAAAGCAAATTTCAAGAGGCTTTGGTCACTGATGTGTCCACCAACAAGATCCTGCTCATCATCCGTAAAGCAATACTCACCTGCCAGACGTGTCAGCTCTTCTACCACCCAACGCCTTCAGATTGTGATGCATCGTAAGGCTCAATTGGGAAGTAGCGTCCATTCTTTTCTTGTCTCTGGTACTCTCCCCTACACCCTAATATGAACATGAAAGTCTAACTCACCTCCTACACGGCCTATCAACGAGTGGCTCTTCCCACTGTGTGACGTCATGATGTAAACAAAGTGATTCTGCATCTGATTATTGACGTAATTGAAATGACAGATTACGGTATACAAAAGAAAGAAAGAGACGTATGAAGAAGCCCATACTGCACTGGTAATAATTTCGAGTGATGTACATATCATGAACTATATTAAATCATCAAGTAATTATTATAAATAAAGCGCTGTATTGTTATGATTATTCAGGGTTGTTACAAATGAATAACTATAAATGCTACAAGTAGACAATTTAATTGTTTAATGTTTGATGCCCATAAAATGTAGTGGTGATCACAAAAAATTAGATCGGGCCATTCAGAGGCCCAATCTACATCATGCAAAAAATGCACTGAACAAATAGGTTGTGAAAAGTATCTTAATGTGAGATGCAAAGTGCACTGAACAAATAAGTGTTGAAAGGTATCTCAATGTATGAAATCACTTACTAATGAAGTTAATGTGCATGGCCTACTAGAAAACCAGAGTGGCATCAGATCTGATAAAAATAAGATAATATCTGATTGTAAAAAAGGGGCCAATGTCCAGAAAATAAGCATTAATATACTGGTTTATCGAGTCATTTACAGAAAAACATGCATTTCATGTTCACAATTAAGTCTGTTAGTGGTACATCTAAGAAAACAAATTAATATGCATTCTGATTGTCTCAATTTGAGCCTAATGTTCCACCTCTTTTCCCCTTCTTGATTTTCATTAATCCAATGAACCGTAAATCCTCCTTATTACTCAGCTGATGTTGTTCCTGCCAATGCATGGCTAGTGATGATTTCAGAGAAGGTTTTGCAATTGACATGAGCGTATTTGCAAAGGTTACAATTGTCACACTTATAAAAGCCATTATAGAACTGTCAGTTCCAGGGATGGCAGCGTAAAAGCTGTGCTCCTGTGCCCTAGGCTGATTCCCTCATTATAAGCAACATGTCTGTGCCAAAAACCCCTGAGGTGATTCAACCAGCCAAAAGACAAAAGGCAGTAGACAAAGAAGGAAATGATGAAAGTAGAGAAGATCGAGTGCTGGAATTGCTGATCAAAGTGACATTGGATGTTGCAGAGATAAAGGCAGCGCTCTTTAAATTTGAAAAAAAATTTGAAGAAGTAGTCAAGAGGGTCGACTCAACAGAGGCACATCTGACTACAGTGGATGAGAGGACCCAAAGGCTGACTGATCAAGTGAGAGAGCTGAAAATGATGAATGAGAAAATTACACTGAAGCTGTCTGAACAGGAAAACTTTTCCCGGAGAAATAATCTTCGAATTGCTGGACTTCCAGGGAATGCTGAAAGAGGTAATGCAATTGAGTTTTTGCAAAAGAACTTACCAAAGATACTGAATTTAGACTCAAAGGTATCATTGGAGATAGAGAGAGCCCACCGTTCCTTGGGGCCCAAGCCTTCATTAGGGGAAAAACCAAGACATCTTATTGTAAAATTTTTACGATTCCCAGTGAAGGAACTTATTTTGAAAAGAGCCCGTGAACTGAAAGATCTGGCATGGAGTGGCAATAAGATAATGATATTTGTGGATTTAAGCAGGGATGTCCTGGAGAGGAGGCGTACTTTTGACAAAGCTAAAATGAAAGCCCGGGAGAAAGGACTAAAATATTATATTACCCTGCCATTTTTAGAGTTGTGGTTGATGGCCATTTACACTCTTTTAATGAATCTAAATCTGCCGAGGCTTTTTTAACTGATTTAGATTCAGATCCCATGGAAGGCACATCAGATGCTGAGTTCACAAAAATATCAAAGAAAAAAAAGGGAGATCTGAACAATTATAATATGCATTTGCTCTGTGATGTTTGGAACTGAGACTGACTCTATGATTTTCTTCTTTATTTTCTCCAAATTATTTACATATTAATCAATATGTACTTTTAAAAAAGAAAAAGAAAGAAGAAAAAAGTTCATTTAAAATGGCCACTGAGGAAATACCGTTATTTTAACCATTTGGAATGTTGTACTTCGTATTGGATGTAAACATTAACAAGACTTCTGCTTTTGAGCTGAATAAAGCACCTAAGAACGTACTCTGTGATGACGTTTACTCCGGTGGTGTTTAATAATAGACATCACGTAATACGGAAGTGTGCGTCTATATGAAAGAGCTTCGTAGGTTGCTGGGATGCAGGGAGCGATGGGTGAGCCAGTGAAGACGGCGTGCGGTGGCAGAGAATGACTCTGGAAATGGACGGCAAGGGAATTATAATGCCTGTGTTCTCTGCCCAGCTCACTGCAATAATGGATACCATTTTGTGAGAAGTACGGATGAATACAGCCTGCTGCCTTCTCTTTCTCCTAAAGTACTACTGTTTACCAAGCGCTCTCCAGGCCTCGCTACTCTTACTTTGAACATATTTAACCTTCTTTCATCATTGTGCGCGCTCTTTATGGAGGCCTTCATGTCACTTTAATCCAACTATTCTTTGACTAGAGCTCCTTTAAGTGTCAGCGTTTTGGGAGTTAAATGAAAGGCTGTACTGGGAAGGCAACATGACAGCTATTAGAACACATGCAGGAAAAAGATTTATAGTAGTCTGCTTCATTCTCGCACCAGTGATGTTGGTTTTTATGTGTAATGAATGACAGCCTGTGCTAACAAATCACACATGAATGATAAATAGCTGTAATAGGGGGGAAAAAAAGGAACTGCTATCTGATCTTCCACTCTGTTAAATGCTTTTGAATGATACTGGGAAGTTCGCTTCATGTTCTTACTTGCATCAGATTGGGACACTTATTGTTTTAGTTTATGGGAGCATTAAATGTGGTACTAATGAGGAGGTTTGACATGGAATGATATATTGCAATTTCAACTCCTACATGACTGCAGGATGCAACTACTGAGACAATTTCATGGATAACATGGAGTATGCTATTTGAAGTGTCAGTTTCCAAAAGAAAAATTGACGTGGCAAGCTACTTCTATCTGACAGGTGGCTGGCAGCTATATACAGCGTTGTCGTTGTCTGATATGGAACTACAAGTCTATACAGGAGTGGATGACACACCAAAACTATGGAAGGATCTTGTCTTAAGGTATTACTCTGAGACATGATGGAGACCTAGTTTTACTAGTCTGAAGGGAACATGAGGAATGAATGATAACAGGTTCTGGAGGAATACTATGGAGCTTTTCTCTTGGGGAAATGCTATTTCAATTCATGTCTTACTAATATGGTGAATCTCTAGTAAACGGTTAAACATGGAACAAAGGATTGATATTGTAGCTGTTGTATTGGGATTGAGACAATTGAAATGTGATGGAGGCAAACACATATTATTGGAATTTATTTGAAAATATTGAGAAGAGAATAGAGTTGGAAAAGACTTTGTGGCTGTTGTGTTCTCAACCTACATTTTATGTACTGCAGCCAAGTGCGGGAATATATCTGCGAGTCTGAGATGTTTGTGATAGTTATGATATTCGAAGAAGGAGAATATGTTGTTGGGGAAATGAATGAATAACTACTATTGAGTCATCAATTAAAACTATAAGTTGCATAGTTAACCCGTAACATTGGTAGAGGTCATTACAAAGGTGGTGCATATGGAGGCGACTGGATTTTAATGCTCTACTGCACCGAGTACACACACATGATCTTGTTGAAGGTTATTTGATGATATGTAGGTATGTCACACTTTGGGTTGTGAGTATTAATGTGACACTATATATATGTGGTTTTTTGGGATACTTGTTTTAAAGACCTAGAATACCATAGCTAATATGACACTATATTGTGGACTCCACGTCTTTGGGGTACATGTTTAAAAGTTTTAGAATACCTTGGCTCGCATTTACTTACATCTACAAAATATTGTTTTCAAATTTTGGGGATGACTGGTGCAGATGATTAAATTCAATGTTGATGATGGGGTTTACTTTTGGTTGGTGTAGTGCACATTGTTATAGTGGCAAGAGTCATGGATAAACAATGCATTGATTAAGGGGATAGTAAACTATGACTCTTAAAATAAGAAGTGGGATCAAATTTAAATAAGGTCTCTTAAGTTTACGGTGGGTCTGAAAATTGGGGGGATTCTTAGGGGTAGTATTAATAAAATAGGGTACATGCTGATGTATGTGATTTGAGTTTATTAGGGCATAGGATTTCTGGTAGGCATGGTTCAGAATACTGTGTTAGATGTATATATTTTTGCTTATCTTAAGCCTGATGATTATCAGACTTTGAGAGTTGTACAAAATTCAAGGTTTGTAGTTGTTAATGTTTTTGTTTGTCTTATGTTGTCGTGTGTACTCCCCCCCACCATTTCTATCTTTATTTTTTTTTCGAAACCTCTCTTTTGAGTCTATACTATGGCTTTGTTGACTTTTGCTACGTGGAATGTTAAGGGGATTGGTGGTGCTATCAAGAGACGCAAGGTTTTGACGAGGGCTTGGAGGAGTGGAGCAGATGTGGTTATGCTTCAAGAAACTCATTTAACTGAGCAAAGTGGAGGGTACTTGATCAGTCCAAAATACTTGCAGGTGATTTCTAATTATTATGATTCTAGATCAAGGGGAGTAAGTATATTGTTTAGGAAAGGTCTTCAAGTGACGGTAAAAAAAAAACTAGCAGATGAAGAGGGCCAAATTTTACTACTTGATATCGTTTATAATGGGAAAATGATAACATTTGGGACAGTTTATGCTCCGTGTTCGCCGACTATTGATTTTCTCACCAGGTTGTATTTGTTGCTGGATAAGATGGAGGGTGAGGTGATTATTTTAGGTGGGGACTTTAATGTAGTTATAAATAGTAGTCTAGATCGGAAATCTGATTGTCGATATTCTGGGGAAAAGATAAGTGCTGAATTGTGTGAATTAATGTTTAAGTATGGACTTACAGATGTGTGGAGAGAGATTCATCCGAATGAAAGAGAATATACATTTTATTCACCAGTCCATAATTCTTACTCAAGGATAGATCATTTTTTCGTGAGTAAGACGTTAATTAATCAGGCGGAGAGCTCAAATATTAGGGAAAGGAGTATTTCGGATCATGCTTTGGTTGATATGGAGGTGAATTTTGGAAGGGTGGATAAGGGATCTAGGAGATGGAGAATGCAGGCTGCTTTACTTAAAGACAATATTGTTACATCGGGTTTGGAGGATTTCATTCGTTGTTTCTTTGAGGATAATAGAGGTTCGGCTGGGGTTAAATCTGTTTGGGATTGTTTTAAGGCGGTCCTTAGAGGTGAACTGATAAGCAGAACGGCTCATGCTAGGAAGAAAGGTCAGGAGGAACTTAAGAAGTTAGAAGAGGGGGTAAGGTCTATGCAAAAGACTTGTGCTGATAATGACTCTGAAACAAACAGGATACGTTTAAGGAAGTTGGAGTCTGAAGTAAATGACTATGTTCAGATTTTATTCAAAACAACGGTTTTGGGAGTTTGGAGATAGGAATGGAAGGTTGTTGGCTAATAAGCTTAAAGGAACTATGATGGATACAAATGTTTCATCCATTCTGACGGATACTGGAGTTACTTTAAATAGATCTGATGAAATTTGTGACCACTTCAGAAGTTTTTATGAGAATTTGTATAGAGAAGATGGGCAGCCTGATGCTGACAGTTTAACAGCATTTTTTAATAAAATCACGCTTACCAAGTTGTCTTTGGAGAAGAGAAATCAGCTGGAGGATATGATTGATGTGTCTGAAGTTAGCTTGGCGATCTCACAAATGAAGGAAGGTAAATCCCCTGGACCGGATGGTATAGTTTCTGAATTTTATAAGAAATTTGAAGCTGACTTGCCTCCTATCCTGTGTGAGGTCTATAATGTACTCATGACGTCGGGTGAGATGTGTGATTCAATGAAAGAAGCATTGCTCATTGTGATACCGAAGCCAAATAAGGATAGTAAGCGATGTGAAAATTATAGGCCGATTTCACTGCTGAATGTGGACTTGAACATTTTCACTAAAATATGGGCTAATAGATTGAAGTCGTGTATAGGTGATTTAATCGATGAGTCTTAAGTAGGTTTTGTGCCAGGGTGTTTTGGATATGATAATATTAGGACTGTGTTGGATGTGATTGGGGCACATTATGGAAAGGACTCAGATAAAATGATTGGTTTTTTCGATGCGGAAAAAGCCTTTGACAGAGTCAACTGGAAATTCATGGAATATACATTGTTGCAGATGGGTTTTGGACCTGTGTTTATGATGATGATAAAATGTATTCATAATGGTGTTAGTGCTAGGTTATTGACTAATGGAGTAATCTCAAAATTATTTCACCTATCCAGAGGTACGCGCCAGGGCTGCCCACTGTCGCCATTTTTGTTAAATTTAGCATTGGAACTGCTTGCGGCATATATTAGGCAATGTGCGCTGATAAAGGGGATTTGTGTGGGGAAAGTTAGGTTAAGCTCTTGTTTTACGCTGATGATATGTTAATTTTGTTGTCCAATCCAGGAGCATGTGGCACTGTGGTGAGAGACATGTTTGAGGAGGTCGGTAAACTGTCGGGCCACAAAGTTAATTGGGAAAAAACTGAGATTTTTCCGTTGTCTGGAACATGTGATAATGGAATTAGGGACATCTGAAATTGTGGCTGGTCGCCTAGGGGCGTCACTTATTTGGGGATTTATCTGGTTGGTGATTTGAACAAAATAATACAATGTAATCTGGATAAAGTGTTAGCTAAGATGACCTTAATTATTAGGAAATGGGAAAGATTGAACTTAACCCTATGGGCTAAAATAAATGCCATTAAGATGGTTCTGTTGCCCAAAGTATTGTATATTATTCAATCCATTCCTTTGTTGATTTATAAAAAACAATTATTGAAGATTGAGAAGCTCTTTCAGACCTTTTTGTGGGGAGTTGGGAAAAGACCTCGTGTTCCGAAATTCATACTGATGCAGAAAGTGGAAGAAGGTGGTTTTGGCTACCCAGATCTGATCAAATACTATAGATCCTTTTTACTTATGAAGAGTTCCTATTACTTTAGAGCGGAGACTGTTAATGAGCCGTTCTGGTTGCAAATGGAGAGAGGGATGTGTGCGCCGTTTCATTTGGATAATCTCTACTGTATGGAAAAATTATCAAACAAGAAACTGGTTTTGAAACCAATTATGGTTACTCGACAGGTTTTGGGCTCTTGGTTTGGTGAGAATGGACAAACTTATGGTTTCAGTACAGATGCCTCTATATAGCATAATGAAGCTTTAAAGATTGATAATAGATGTCTTAATTGGAAAAGTTGGGTTTCAAAAGGGATTTTGAAACTGGGGGATGTTTTGGATGGGACTCGGATGTTGAGTTTTGAGGAGTTAGTAGATAGATTTAATTTGAGTCTAAGAGAAATGACTAGGTATTTGAGTTTGGCAACTGGGATTAATCAGAGGATCGCTATGGCGGGAGGCTCACTTGGGAAGAAGCCTGAGGTTAGTAAATTACTGGATGGTCAAGAGTATGGTGCACGAACTTACATGAATTTCATGCCCATGAATGCAAAACATTTGTTGGCATGGGATGGGTTGAGAGTTACTTGGTCGAATGATGTCAGTAGGGTCATCTCTGATACTGATTGGAGTGATATTTTAAAAGTGGGTGTGAATTTAGGGAAAGATATGAACTTGCGTCTGATTCGGCAGAAGATTGTTGGAAGATTGTATTGGACTCCTGTGAAAATGTTTAAGTTACAATTGAGTTTAGATGACTTGTGTTGGAGCTGTAGTGCGGATAGAGGTACTCTTTTACATCTACTGTGGGAATGCCCAAGGGTACATTGATAGAGTGAGGTGATAGATAGAATTGATTTCATTTTTGGGATAAGTTTAATGAGATCTGCCGCTAATATAATCTTGCTCTCACATGTTGAAAGGGGTGTTCAGGTTAGAAAGCATAACTTTTGGATTGATAGAGCACTGATGATTGCGATTAGATTGATTCTCAGGATCTGGAAAACTAGGAAGAAACTCAGCGTTGAGGATTGGTTGATGGATTTGAGGGTTTTATCTAGGTATGATAAGGTTTCGTTGAAAAATAGAGGCAATGAAGATGAATATTTGTTGCTGTGGGGATCGTTTGATGCCCTCTATGATTGACTTTATATTCTGTGGATAATTAGAAGGTAGGATAAGTGTTTTTTTTTCTTCCTCTTTGTGATGTTTGGTTTTGTCTTTGTGGTATTTTATGTGTATTAGGTATAATATTTAGCGGGGTTCATTTAGATACGTTTTGCATGGTTGATTTTATTATTGGATTTGGTTTAAATGGTTTGCTCATGACTTTCATTTGAAAATGAATACTGCAATGTTAGTTTGATCCTATGTAAAACTGCTGTATTGTAAACCTAATAAACAGAAGTTAAAAAAAATAAAAAAAAAATAAAAGCCATTAGTTTGTTTAAGCCAGTTCTTGTTAGTGTTTGGTTCAGTGTTGCTCATAAAGGAAGGACTTACTTTTTGCTTGATCGTAGGTGCTCTAGCAAAAGTAAATTTCAGAATGTCTGACAAAAAGGGTTGCAGATCCTTGTCCAATTTAAGAATGTGCCAGTACTTGGAAACCAAATTGAAGAGAGAAGATGAGTCTTCGGAAAATTGTGTTATAATGCTATGTGTTCTGATTTTTGCTTAGGCTTATTCATGTCAACTAAAAGGTCTAGTTGTTTCTTTTTTTTATGTGTTTGTTAGCAGCAGTCCTGATAATGTCAGATTTTATCCTCTGGCCAGAAAGCATTGTGTGAGAAGTTTGTATTATTCCTCATAGTCAATATCACGACTGCAGTTTCTCCTAGCCCTGAAGAATTCTCCACCTGGGATATTATTAATCGTTGACTGTTGGTGACTGCTTTCAGCGAGAAGAACAGAGTTAACCTCACTCGGTTTACAGTAGGTTTTGGTCTGTAAAACACCTTCCTCAACAAAAATGTGTAGTTCCAAGAAATCAATGCCCATAGTACTGGCAAGGTCTGAATGTTTTATGCCAAAGTTGTTGCAGTAAGTATAAGTTACAAAGTCATTGAAGGATACCTGAGATCCCTTCCATACAATCAGAATGTCATCTATAAAGAGTTACCAAGAAATTAGATTGTTATTGAATCTTTCTTGATTATAAATATGTGAATCCTCAAAATAAGCCATGAAATGGTTTGCCAGGGTGGTGCAAATTTCGCACCCATGGCAACTCCTTTGGCTTGCACATAGTATTGGTCATTGAAAATACAGACATTATTACACAGGATGAATCATAGAAAGTCTTTAAGAATCTCAGTATGTTTCAAATAAGATGCAGATACATTCCGAATGTATAGTCAATCGTTTTGATTGCCAAATTGTGATCTATACTAGTGTACAATTGTGAGACATCCAAAGTAGCTAGTATAAAGTCCTGTTCCCATAACAGGGTCTTAAGTAACTGTAGTACATGCATGATATCTCTAACGTAAGATTTCATTTTAAGCACAAACGGTTTAAGAGCCTCATCCAAATACTGTGACAAACCCTCTGCTGCCCGCCCTATACCACTCATGATTGGTCTTACTTCAGGAAATTTCTGAAATGGCTTGTGTACTTTAGGTAAAAAATATAGGATGGTGTCAAAACCTGATAGTCGTGAGGATTAAATCTACCTCCCTCCCCAAGTACCACACAAAGATATAAGACAACTCCCTGTGCAATCTTTGAGGCCACAGGTGGCAGGTACCGGAACGCTGGAAAACCCCAAGCAGCTACAAGGTAAACAAGCAATTACGTAAAGCAACAGTGTCAGGTAGGACAAGGTAACAATGAAAAGGTCTTGTAACAAGAAAACTGTCTGACCAAAGGGTTGGGGAAGGATGGTCCTAGAGAAGCCAAGGAAGTAAGAATTGATTTAGCCTCCCTGTAAGGCGTTACCTTGTACCCTCAGTGAAAAGTGTGAGTGGCAGCAAGAGGATTTTGCGGCAGCCGCTTCTGGCAGGTGGTACTGTTCACTGGATGCCCCTGAGTTTGAAAAGCGGTGAGAGAAAGCACGTGCCAAGGAGGCAAAACATTAAGTTCAATACGTAATGCAGGTCCAGAAACCGTGTAACCATACAATGTAGCAAAAAACAGGATCCAAAAAGCAATCGTGATTCAATGCCGTGGTCGAGACAAAACCGAGGTTGGTTGGGTTGTAGCTAATGATGCCAGAGGTAGAGACAGAAGCAGTCCAATATCTGTGATCCATGGTCAAAGTACCAAACAATGGAGGTACATGGTGCAAAACACCAAACAGTGCTTGAAAAACAGCTGTGAAGCACAGAGTAGCGCAAAGCAGAGCTATTTAAGTGGTTGCCATGGCTCCCACATCATGTGACCACCATCTGCACATTACGTGAGTAGCAGTAGTATGTGTGAGCCTAGCAACGCAATGCCTCGCCCGGCACAGCATTAAGCGCCAAGGCAGTTGCCAATGCAGGAATGGGCGCTTTGTCCATGAAGGCCAAGGAGCTCATTCCTGCCCACGGTGGAGCCGAGTAGGCATCCCACTGCTGCCGTAACGATAAGGAACGAGAGGTACGGGAGGGTGTGTTTGGGTGTAAAGCAGGGGCATTCTGGGACATGGAGTGCTGTGGTAAGGAGTTTATGACAGAGCCCCCCCTCAAAGACCCATGACACTGTGGGCTAAAAGGATAATCACAATGGAATTGGGAGACGAGGAGCTAATACGGGAACCCAGGATAGCACTAACCTCATATTCGTTGGGGGCACTCAGGGAGACAGGAGAGGGAGGCAGAAATACACGTGTGGATTATGGACAGAGCTTGAGCAGAGAGGTGTGGAAGACAGGGTGAATGAGCCAAGCAGAAGGCACTGAGAGGCGGAATGCCACAGGGTTCACGACCTTGGTAATCCTGTATGGACCAACAAAGTGAGGAAGAAGGTTGCGGCATCCAGGCAAACAAAGGTGGTGGGTGGAAAGCCAAACCCTGTCCCCAGGGACGTAGGCTGGGGCAGGAGCATGCTTTTTGTCCACCGCGGACTTCATAGCTGCTTGAGCTTCATGGAGGTGGACAAGGTTTGGGCGTGGACAGGTCCCTAATGCAAGCAGTGGCAGCGGGGTCCAGGACAATGATTGATCTGGAAACGCAAGTGTGCAGGGGTGCTGGCCGTATAGAGAAAAAAAGGGTGAAAAACCAGTGGAAGAATGTGGGTCGTTGTTGTACGCGAATTCTGCTAGATGTAGCATGCGATGCCAGGACTGTTGGTGTTGTAAGGATATACAACGCAGGTATTGTTCCATGGCTTGATTAACACGCTCGGTCTGCCCATCCATCTCCGGATGATATGCAGAGGAGAATGAGACGTCCATGCCTAGCAACTTCGTAAGGGCTCGCCAGAATCTGGATGTGAACTGTGAGCCCATGTCGGAAATTAGGACCGAGGGTAGTCCAAACAGACAGAAGACAAACCTGAAGAATAACCCAGCCAGTGCGGGAGCCGAGGGAACACCTGAACAGGGAATGAAACAGGCCATTTTTGTGAACGAATCAGCTACTACCCAAACTGTGTCAAAGCCCTGCACCCGGGGTAAATCGGTGACAAAGTCCATCATGTGCCAAGGTCTAGGAGGTATGGGCATGGGCTGGAGTAAGCCTAAGGGACATCACTTTCTTTTTTTGCATTGTGCACATACCGAACAGGTGTTACGTATGAGTTGACATCCCTTCTCATCGTGGCCCACCAACAACAGCGTTTTAATAACATCAGGGTGCATTTCTGGCCAGGGTGTCCGTTAATGGGGGCATCATGAGACCACTCTAGTGCTTGAGTATGTGAGTCTGGTGTGGGTAGAACCAGTCTATTCTGTACAAAGGGCAGGCCCTCATGATAAACAGGATCCCATTCTGACAGTTGTTCCGGATGATGGGTCACCCATTGGCGAATTGAGGACAACAAGGATAGAGGTGGTATGCAGAGACATACTACATGTTTTTTGTCGAGCAGTGAATCTGGAAAGACAGGAAGGGAGACTCCCCTGGGAGAACGGGACAATGCATCGGCCTTCCCGTGCGCAACCCCTTATCTGTGTTTGATTACAAAGTCATAGGCCGCAAAGAACAGGTGCCAGCGCACCTGGCAGCTGTTGACACTCTTGAGAGAGGCCAGGTCTTGGAGGTTACAGTGGTTGGTGTAAACAGTGGTCTGATATTTGGCCCCCAGGAGGTGATGTCTCCAAACCTGGAAGGCGTCTTTTACAGCCAGGAGTTCTTTTTCCATAACGTTGTAATGTGCTTCTGCAGCCGTGAATTTATGGGAGTGGAGGGCCACAGGATGTAAACAGCCTGATGATGCACATGTCTTTGAAAGTACAGCCCCCAAAACAAAGGAAGAGGTGTCTGCTTCTACTATGAATGGGAGTTCTGGGTTGGAATGTTGGAAAACTGGGGCTATGGTGAAAGTGGATTTCGGTGCCTCAAAGGCTCCTTGCTGTTCTGATGACCAAGTGAATGGAGTAAGGGGGTTGGTCAGTGCTGTGAGCTGGGCGACAATAGAGGAAAATCCTGAGATGAAATGCCTATAAAAATTGGCGAAACTAAGAAAAGACTGAAGGAATATAAGGGTTGTCGGAATTGGCCATTCTAGGACTGCTCGGACCTTGGAAAGATTCATGGAAAACCCCCCAGGCGAAATATGGAACCCCAAGAACTCAACCTCAGTAACGTGGAACAAACATTTTTCAGGTTTAGCAAAAAGGGAATGATTCCTGAGTCGAGAAAGTACCTCCCAAACGTGGTGGGACGTGTTCTTGCAGAGTTGGAGAGAAAACAAGAATTGTCTAGATAGATGATGAGAAACGTGTCCAGGATGTCACTGAAGACCTCGTTCATGAACCATTGGAATGTGGCTGGTGCATTGCATAACCCAAACGGCATGACTTTATACTCGAAAAGCCTGTGTCCAGTACAGAATGCAGTCTTTCATTCATCACCCTTGCGTACTTGTACAAGGTTGTACGCCCCCCTCAGATCTAACTTGGTGTAAATGGATGCATGTGTCAACCGGTCGAATAACAGAGAGATGAGCGGTATGGGATAGCGATTCTTTATCGTGATGGAATTTAGGCGCCTATAATCCACACAGGGGTGAAGATCGCCCTCCCTCTTCGGGACAAAGAATATCAGACTGGCAGTGGGTGATATGGAGGGTTGAATGTGGCATAGACGTAGAGATTTCTGAATGTATTCCTTCAAAGCCTGGTCTTCTGAAGGGGACAAGGAATAAGCATGCCCGCTAGGTATCATGGAACCGGGGACAAGATCAATGGGACAGTCGTAGGACCGATGCGGAGCTCCGCACAACCTTTATCAAACACCTCTAAGAAATCGTGATAGACTTCAGGGATGCCAGATGTGACAGACCCAAACACATGTGGAGCTGGTTCCAAATCCATGGCTGTGGGTTTGTTCAATGTGAGATGAGCGATAGCTCCCAATGCCTGGGATGGTGTTACCATACTGTTTGGTAGCGTGAGACACTCGCTCTGACAGAAAGCGGACTCGAAATAGACGCAACCTGACATCCAGTCTATGACTGGATAGTGCACCCTTAGCCATGGGATCCCCAGAATGAGGCTGAACTGTGGCGTAGATTACAGGTCAAAGGAAAAGGTTTCCTTATGTGTATCTTGAACAATCAAAGTGAGAGGCGCTGTTTGATGGGCCCTGACACTAGAGACGTGCTGTCTACGGCTTGTACAGGTTCTGGGCGGCTCTTGTTTTGTAGCAGCAAGTCGAGTGAAACAGCCAGGGAGATGTCAATGTAGTTGCTGGTGGCCCCTGAATCGATAACAATATGGACTGGATGCGTGATGTCGGGTGTAGGTATCAAAACAGCCTGTACAACCACAGGCCTCATGCTCCCAAAATTGGGGGCTAACCCAAAGGGGGTCAAGTGGGTGCTCGTCCGTGCCCCAATGTCTAGGGACAAGCTTTCTAAAAACCCGGGTTCTTGGGTTTTGGGCGACGTGGACACTCCTTAATGTAGTGTCCATTTAAGCCGCAATAAAAACATATATTAGCCGATCTCCAGCGTTCCCTCTCTGCGGTGGTAATAAGACTACGGACCCCCCCAACCTGCATAGGTTCACCAGATGAGTCAGGGGGCGAGGAAAAAGAGAGAGAGGTGGAAAGACCTGTTTCAGACTTCCGCTCTGCCTGTCGAGCGTCGACCTGTAGTGTCAGGTCCACTAGTTCAGGATACTGTGACGGTAGTGACGGAAGGTTTATAGTCATAAAGTCGAATGTCATAATGTCGAAAGTCAAAATGTCTAAAAAATAAAGTGGAAAAAAAAAAGTCACATTTTTTTTTTGGTTGCTTTTTGTTCGAAATGGGCCCCCCCCACCCCCCCCCCAACCTCCCTTTTTTGTAATTTTTGTTTTGTTTTATCCCTTTTTTTTAACCCCGGGAACCGGAAAAAAACATAGAAATGAAAAATTCAACATTTTTTTTTCGACATTATGTTTTAGATATTTTTGTAATTCAACATTATTTTTTCGACATTATGACTGCACACCATGACGGAACAACGGCCAGAGCGTCTTCCATGTGGTTGTTCAAACTGTAAAAAAACATGGCTTTCTTGTTCTCGGGCCAAGAAGTTTCAACCGACAATTGGTTGAAGCAAGTGATATACTCGATGAGTGTTTTTTTTCCCAGGACTACATCAAGCAATTCCAGGTCTCATGACTGAGCCTTATGTCTTGTATCAAACACCTGGGTCATTTTGGCCACGAGCAGGTCAAAATCATACAAGACCGGGCTATCGCCCTCCAAAAGAGGGTTAGCCCAGGTGGCGGCAATGCCGCTCAAGTGGGACAAGGTAAATGCAGCCTTAGTGGTAGAATAAGGAAAAGCCTGTGGCCTACATAGAAAGTGCAGCTTGCACTGATTCAGGAAGGTATGGAACTTTCTATGGTCTCCCTGGAATTTCTCGGGTGCAGCTAAGGGAAAAGGAGTGGGAACAAAGACTGGGGTCGGAGGAGTACTGTTGGAAACACTGGGTTGTGGTGGAGGGTCTCCGAACTCGGGGTCAGCAGGCAGAGCAAGGCGCTCACTTTGTATGGTGTCAAGGCGATGGTGTATAGCAGTGGTGGCGGCTGCCATATCTGCCCACAATACAGTAATGGCTTGGACCAGAGCAGCAACTTGATCCCCTGCAGAGGAATCCATAATCCTAGCAACAATGACTTCACAGTCTGTCAAAACTTGATAGTCGCGAGGATTAAATCTACCTCCGTCCCCAAGTACCACACAGAGTCAACTCCCTGTGCAATCTTTGAGGCCACAGTTGGCAGGTACCGAAACACTGGAAAACCCCAAGCAGCTGCAATATAAACAAGCAATTAAGTAAAACAACAGTGTCAGGTAGGACAAGGCAACAATGAAAAGGACTTGTAACAAGAAAACTGTTTTACCAAAGGGTTGGAGAAGGATGGTCATAGAGAAGCCAAGGAAGTGAGTCTGGATTCGTCCTCCCTGTAAGGCGTTACCTTGTACCCTCAGTGAAAAGTGTGAGCGGCAGCAAGAGGAGTTCGTGGCAGCCGCTTCTGGCATGTGGTCCTGTTCACTGGATGCCCCTGAGTTCGAAAAGCGGTGCGAGCAAGCACCTGCCAAGAAGGCAAAACGTTAAGTTCAATACGTGATTCAGGTCCAGAAACCGTGTAACCATACAACGTAGCAAAAAACAGGATCCAGAAAGCAGTCAGTGATTCAATGCCATGGTCGAGCAAAACTGGGGTTCGTTGGGTTGTAGCTACCGATGCCAGAGGAAGAGGCAGAAGCAGTTCAATATCCGTGATCCGTGGTCAAAGTACCAAACAATGGAGGTTCATAGAGCAAAATGCCAAACAGTGCTTGAAAAACAGCTGTGAAGCACAGAGTAGCGCGAAGCAGTGCTATTTAAGTGGTTGCCATGGGACCCACATCACGTGACCGCCATCTGTGCATCATGTGAATAGCAGTAGTACCTGGGAGCTTAGCAACACAATGCCTTGCCCGGCACGGCATTAAGTGCCAAGGCAGTTGCCAATGCAGGAATGGGCGCAATCGCCCAAAGCGATGTTTCTTTGTCCGTGACGTCCAGGAGTGCATTCCTGCCTGCGACGGAGCTGAACGGACATCCCTCTGCTGCTATAATGATAAGGAATGAGAGGTACGGAAGGGTGTGTTTGGGTATAAAGCAGGGGCATTCTGGGACATGGAGTGCTTTGGTAAGGAGTGTGTGACAGAGTGTGTGACAGGTGGGCATGGTGGGTTCAGTGTTTGTCAGAAATAATTTCTCTTCATCAGTTATAAAACCCTTATCATATCATGTTTAGATTAAGTCCAAAAGTTCTGTTACAACTCTCTTGGTAGGATTAGATCTAAGCGGTGTATAACAAAGGGGAGTGGCACCCTTGTCTGCCTCTTTTATTGTAATTGATTTATCTTTAGCTAGATCTGCTAAAGCCTTAAATTCTTCTCTACTCAAGTTGGATCTGCGTTTCTTTTTGTTGTGATATGTTTTGTCCAAATTCGTATGGATGTCCTTAGTGATTGCCTTATTGTAATATTGTCCACCCCTAATTGTGGTGTGAATTTGGATTTAGATTTGAATTCCCTGATGTCCAAATGTCTGATGTTAATATCTAAATCTTGACAAATGCTATCCAAGTTAGATGAAGTGGCTTGGTTTAAGGACATTAAAATTTCAGTATTGGTAATGTCGGATATTGTGTTTGTGCTTGGCGGGTCAGGCGAGTCAATGAGCATACTTCTGGGTTTTTCCATTTCAATTTTCTTAGAAATGTATACAAATCAATCTGGAAATTCACAAAGTCACTACCCCTGCTGGGCGCAAAAGATAATCCTTTATTGAGCACAATGATCTCAAAATGAGTTATATGCCTAGTCGATAGGTTGATTACTAAATCAGATTGTGTTAATTTCCCAGGCGTTTCTTGGCACTCGATCGAGTTAAGATCCCTGGACGACTTTGATCTTCATCAGAGCTTCCACTCTCGCTTCTGCTTCCCCCCGGTCCAGCCCATGGTGTGGCACTTGGTGTTGGAGTAGATACTGTGAGTGGAGTTTTGAATCTGGCCTGTTTTCTGTTGGTAAATCTCTGATTGTCTTTTTTGTGCCTGCATATCTGATCAGAAAAAACATAGACCTCCCCTGTTAGTTGGTTCCACTGCCTCTTTGTTATTGAGACCTGCTTCACTAATATCTTGTTTTAAATCTGGATCTGAGCTGGCAGGAGTGGTGTTAGATGAACTTGATTTATCTCTTAAAACAATATTGTCATATTTGGGTTGAAAAGTATAAACCCTGTCTTGTCTATAATCCTTGTCATCTCTAAAAACCTTCAGAACTTTCTCATTTTAATTTCATCCTGGTACTCTCGTAGATTTCATGCATTTTTCTCAAAGTTTTTTTGTTTAGCTGCCTTGGCATTGGACATATTCTTGATCTCTTCTATATACAGTGCGGTAAGCATGGTTTTTAGTCAATATCACTTTATCACACTTTAATTGAATATCAACGATTTAATATATGTCATGTACATCTTGGGGCTAGATCTTGGGCAAACTCACCCCGTTTCTTTGTGGGCCACATTATTATCATATTTGGGAAATCTTTCAGGTGCATTGTTCACGGATGACCAGGATGGTTTCACATCTTCATCTATTTATGCTATGAAACTTGGAACTCAATGGAGTGCACTGTGATAATATGATAATATATACTCTCTATTTTACCAATCTCTGATCTTTGAATAATTATGATGTTTATTTATTCTAATTGGTGGTTTTTCCTTATGTATGTATTTATCTGACTTCACCCTCCGTCCCTGATCTGATCTGTGACATGTTTTGGTATGTTGTCCTATTTTATATATATTTTTTGGATGTTGATCATTTATTGTGGAATAATATTATTTTGATTTTCATGACTATAGGCCTCATTACAAGTTTGGAGGTAGCCGTGCCGTTTTTAGCGGCATGGCTACCTCCAAACTCGGGTCCCGCAAAAGGGTCATTCCAACCTTGGAGGGCCCGGGATTTCCCTTTTGCGGGACCTGGTCCCAGTACATCCCCCATTCCCATTTGAGCCACCATAGTGCTCAATGGGAATGGGGAGGATGCTAACAGTGGGTCCGTTAATGACGGGCCCGTTGTTAGCATCCTGGTCTGCTAGCGGGTCCTGCTCTGCATGTCTGGACTGGCCAGGCGCCCAGAGCGGGACCCGCTGCAGAACTCGCAATGTGGTGGCCTAGAATGAATGGTGCCGGTCCCTTACCGGCACCGTTCATTCCGTGGCCACCACGGTCATAATGAGGCCCTATATCATTTATGTTCTCAAAATTTGTTCCATGAATGTATGTATATGAACATTGCAACAGCCTTGAAAACGACCCGATGATCAGCTGTTCACCATTGACAATTAAAACATTGTTCTCATAAACATCTGACTTGTCATAATGATACATATGAGTAACGTGGTTCTAAATTGATAGTGAGCAGATCGTGTGGTATCTTCCCAAAATCTTTAATTCAATGTTTAATTATTTGAACCGTGCTTCAAATAATTCAGCACGTTTTTTTATGGCACTGTAGATTTGAATTTCCATTCACGACGCCAGAAAGGCTCTGTGTGTGCAGACAGCTGCTTTCTCCGCTGTGCAGTAGTAGACTTTAAATGCCGAGGACGTGCAGGGGCCTAAAGACAGTACTTGTCCCCAGGGGTGTTTCTAGGAGGGTGGGGGGAGATGGGGCTATATTCCCAGGTCTTTTGGTTGTAAAGGCTAGCAAGCCCAGACAGTCCCGACATTAGCATAGCCCCAGATCTTTTGCAGACCTAGGAATACTCCTATTTGTCCCTGGGGCCTGGACCTGAGCAATGGCTTGGCTCACGTCACTAGCCACCAACCAACCCGTGGCACCTTTTCACATTTACACTGAGACGCGAGAATGATGGCCCAAGACCACCCAGTCAGCTGTTTTCTGCAGACACATGAAGCCAAGTGGGCATCAAGCAAAGCCAAGCCATCTAGTCAGCCATTGTCTGTAAACACTGAAAGAAAAGTCAGGCACGTTAGTCTGGATGTTTACTTTATTGGAGCAGTGGCATAAAACTGATTATGCATGCACAGCAATCGGGCATCTTCACCACCTAGTAAACCGCGAGCTAGACTCCTGACACACGAACAGTACTTGAGTATTTGATTGCCAAAATGTTGGGTGGATTCACTTCCATCTGAAGGGCCCACACTTAAACAAACTCAATTTGATGGGCACCCGCTTCTCCTGGACTCATTCAGTTTAATGACCAAGCATTTGAGCTGGATTCTAATCAGTCTGCTAGACACACATTTACTGCACTCATTTCCACAGCATGCGTATACACATGACCTGAAATCAATCCAAAAACTGAATAACTTTACCAGGAATTTTCAGCCAAGGGTGCTTTTGCGGTGTACTCTCTCTGCACTGATTACATACTCTGAAAAGAAATCTTGGGTGAAATGCTGGGTAGTTCCTACACTGAACCCTCCTGGAGGATGGCTGACTGCCCTCATGTGAGAGCAGAGGATGTCTCACTGGATGGAATTGGCCTAGCTTCACGTGTCTCCAGGGATGACCCTGGATTTTATTCAGTTTACTGCTGAGAATGGTTCCCAGGAAGGATTGGACTTGGAGTTATGTTTCTGCAGAGAATGCACTACTGGATGGGCCTGGATTGGCTTTGCATGGCTGTAGATAATGACATTGGCTGACTCAATGAGCATGGTCTGCTCTTGGTGTCAAAAAATAATTGCTGAATGAGTTGCTGTAACTTACATTTTAGTGTCCACAAAGAATGAGTGAATGGGGATGGGCATGGCTTGGCGAATGGCTGACTGTATGGGCCTGGAATGGCTGCCCATGTGTGCAGAGAAAGGCTGACATGTCCGCAGAGAATCAGAAAGGCTGACTGGCGGTGTTTGATTGGCGTTGGTCCAGTTCAGTGTTTATAAAAAGAGAAACAGTGTTTCCTTTCAAATATGCATCCAAAAGTGCTGTTTCCACAAGTAAACTTTAATGTTGTCACTCTCACTGTTTGACCAGAACTGTTCTCGACTAGAACAGTGCTAGTCAAGAAGTGTTGATGTAAACATGCAGGTGCATGATGAGAGGTTGTACTGTTTACGCATTGTGAGAAACCTGAGGGTATTCTCACTCCTAAAACCCCTGGATCCTCTTCTTAGGTGTCCAGGGAATGGCCATCCCTTTTGGATCCCAACCCTGGGGGTAGAGAAGCGAGGGAGGATCACCTGGTTGGAGAGACCTCAGGGATTGGAGCGGGGTACCCACAGACGAGATATGGTATCCCCATTTCCCTAATTATGACCAACCTAACCCTCCCCCGACCTTTATGGGTCACTGCAAGGCCACCACCTCCATTTTCCGACATTTAACATTTGAATGTACTGGGACGAGGAAGAGGAGGCTGCGAGTAATGAACACTACCCCTTCATTTTACCAGAGACAAGGAAGATGTCTGTATGCTAGTATTGGGAGAGTCAGACACATCTCCTTAATCATGGTCAAACCACTGCATTTAGAAATCCACATGTAAAGGGAGACCAATGAAGAGTGATGGAGAGCATCAGGGAGGCCAGTGTAGGAGAGACCAGGGCACCCTTTCCTTGAGGAGGCATCCGTGGTGGGACCTGAAGTGTGACCAGGACACCGGCTGATGTCCCTGAAGTGTGGGAGCCTCCATGGGGAGTTTGAGCAGCTGGGAACTGCGAACAAACAAGAGAGAGAGAGGATGCTGCTCGCATCCACCCAGAAGCAACAAAGTTGCTGGCGCAAACAGAAGTCAAACTGGCGTGCGAGCGGGGCTCGCAGAGGTCGGAGCACCTGCATGGGAAGCCAAAGGAGCAGATAGAGCCACCGGAGCAAGACACCACGGACCAGTGAGTGTTAGGGGAAAGACACTCAGAAACCGGGGCACTCCAGGCAGGCTGCTCACATCTAATGAAGCGCTGTATAAATGAAAGCTTCAAAGCAAGATGAAATATATATTGAATACCGAACTGAATGGAAATTGGAAGACAGTACTATAACTATACATATTGAACATTGAACTTAATGAATGTTCAAAACATTGCTAATCCAAGCAGATTGAATTGATTGAAAACCTAAACTTTAAAGAGGAAAATGCCCTCAGGAAAGAAACCTATGTGGAAGGAACAAGTGTGAAGGAGTGCAGCCAAAGGTGGGGCAAGAACAGGGCAACCACCAAGTGAACTTTCTGAGTGAAAGCAGTGCAGCAAGGCCAAAGACTGGCAAGAAGAGTGTAAATACTGCACAGAGAGCCAAGAGGCCAACAAGGAGAAATTAAAGGAACATGACTTGGTACATGGGGGCAAATGCAGAGGAACCTGTGTGGGCTGAAGAGCCAAGGGGCCCTGGTTGCGTGACCTGTGACGAGTGAACCGTGTGGTCTGACAACTGCGCCTACACCAGTGAGCCCAGCATTGTGAAAGATAAAGACACTGTGAAACCAGCCAAGAAGTAGCACTGCAAGTGAACTGGTGACGCAAACCCGAAGGAGGCTCAGGCTGACCAAGAGTTAAGTTGAACTTTGAATCACACATTGGTTGCTACGTTGAAGTCTTGGGGAAGGGGACCCTGAGACTTGATGTACTACAACTACCATCTTGAGGATAGGGCCTCAAGACCGCTTTTGTTTGAACAGTGTTGCTTTAAACTTGGGGAAGGGATCCCTGAGGTGTTTGTGGAACTGTTTGAACTTGAACAAGGTAAATCTTAAGATTTTTTGTGGAACTTTCTTGAACTTGGGGAAGGGCACCAGAAGAATAAGCTGAGAGCTGGAAGAATCTTAGAACTTTGTGTTGATCACCATTCCTTTGATTATTGAGATCCCTACACACTGTTTAGCTTTAGTTTTGAGGGAAAGTATAGGTCTTGGACACAGATAGACTTTTAAGTTGAACTCTTTGACTCAGACTTTCCTTAGTTTTGTTCAGGATGGGAAATCCCACCTTAGAAATAGGGCATGTTAGGCCTTCTACCATCCTGACATTTTGTAAAGCTAGGGGTTCTCAGGCAAGTTCCTAACAATCCTTTAACTCAATAGCCCCGTTGAGACCTTTAACATTAGCTTCAAAGGAATGAATGAGCAAAAGTTCAGGGAAGGTGCAGAGCACCTTCCTACAGGAGCTGTAAAGATACAAAGGGAACAATTATCACACAATAAGCAGATACTGCCCAGTACTCCCCAAGGTGTTATAGTGTACCTGAATAATTTCCAGAAGGGGTCTTGAAAAATACAGGGAGGACTGTAACACCTGAAAGAGGACAGGCCAAGTCCCCAAACAATAACTAGGGCAGAACTTGAGTGGGGGCAGTCCCGAACGGCACAAGGATCACCTAAGGAAGTTACAATATCCAAAACAAGGAGGATAACACAATCCAGGAAGAGTCACCATAATCCTGGTCTTTGAGTAAAGGAAGTCTGTATCTCACCTAGCAGGGAAACACGGGCCGAAGAAATCCAGGCAAACAGATCCAATTCGAAATCCAGAGGCAAGGCCAAAAAACCATCCAGCGGGTCAGAATAGGTAGTTCAGAACAAACTGATAGAAGTTATCCAAAGGCCACAAAACAGTAAACGTAGCAGCTGTGAAGCACCGGATAACGCTCACAGTAGCTCTTTATAGTCAAGAAGATGCAGCAGGCCATTTCCTGAGAGCGCTGCATCCCGTGATAGAACGTACAATAGTACGCGGTGCACAGCACACTAAGGTCTCTGGGGACTGTAGTCCCCTATGGACAGATTGCTGCTGCAACAAGCACCAGGGCAGTTTCCAATCGCCACACACGGCGATGTTCCTTGTGACACATTTAAGTTAATAAATATATTTTGTTTGCACTTTAAGTCTGTTGTCTGTATCTTGCTTCATGATGCCTTCACAGCACACACAGCAGACGAACAATACTGCTATATATTGTGTATTTAATGTAAATCCAGTTCCACCATGGCTACAATGGCCTTTTTGTTAAATAGCAAATATTTTAGGAAACCATGTAGTTATGGTTAAGTTGCTCAAACCATAGTAAAATCCATTTTTGAGCAGCTTACAACTTTCGTGCCATTCGCGGAATCCTCATGAAATGTTTCACAAAAAGTATACAGCCACCTCTGAATTATTTTGCAAAGTTTCCTGCAATTTTTTCAAGGGGGAAAATTGTTATAGTGGGGGTCCCAAACCCTTCAAAATCCGGATAGACATGTATGGAAACATATTTTGCTCATGGCTACAGCCCAAACTGCTGGACACATTGTTACCAAAATTGTGGCCTGGAGAGGAGGCCTGTCCTGAAAGCGTGCTTTTGCAAATTTTGTGTTAATCCGTCCAGTAGATCTTTTGAAAAATGAGTGACATCTCTGTTGTTCCGAAGACTCACTTCCTGGTTCGATGTCTGCGGACGCCTCTGGGCCAATCAGGGAGCCGCGTAACATTCACGGACAGTGGGCCTCATTACGACCCTAGCAGACAGCCGTGCCTGTAACATAACCCCGGCAGACCCGGTAATTGCCCATTCCAGGGCGCCAGAAAAAAATCTTCCCCATTCCCATTGAGCCCCATAGCGGCTTCCCCATTCCCATAGGGCTCAATGGGAATGGGGAAGCCGCATGCACCGGTACCATTATTGAATGGTGCCGGTGCATGCGGCATGCTGAGCTCGCGGGTGGCGCTCTGCCCGCCCGGTCCGACCTGGCAGGCAGAAAGGCACCCATGAGCACAACTCGTAGTTTACCCGACAAGCTTACCGGTACCTTAGATCCTGGACGGGCAAACTTGTAATGAGGCCCATTGTATGCAACCGCTGATTGGTCAATTAAAACCTTTGAATCGGACACCATGTTGGACTCCCGAACAGCACCCGAAGTCCGCAAACATTGCGGTAAAAACATATTAAAAACAAAACATTACACTTGTCAAACAAATGAAACAATCTCTGGGGAGGTGAGGGGTAATGGGATGGGTTATGGCCAGAAAAGGCCAAATATCGGATGATTTTCATTCTCTAATGTCCGCAATGTTCGGGGACATTGCTGTGATGTTCTCGAACTTGCCAAATGCTGAGGTCATCCGTGCATATTTCTGCATTACAGGTCAGTAAAGTGCAGTTTTTGGATGGCTTATAACTTTGGCGCCATTGAATAAAACTGCATGAAATTATGCAGCACAATTGTAGACCCAACTCTGAATGCCTTTGGAAAGTTTGGTCCCATTATTTGACAAGAGGGCACAAAACTGGAGGGGTTGGGGGGGGGCAACATTTTTGAACGGCTTAAAAATGTGATTCCATTTGACAAAAGATTATAGACCCAACTTTGAATGTTTTTGCAAACTTTGGTGGGATTTTGTCAAGCATTGGCAAAATAAGGGGGGGTTCCAGCATTTTTAGACAACTTATAACTTTGGTGCCATTTGACGAACCTACACACCAGTTTGCAAAAAGATTACAGACCCAAATCTGTTTGTTTATTCAAAGTTTGAATGGATTTTGTCAAGCAGGGTCTGCGTCAGACAACTTGCCCACTGGCCATAACCACCAGGGGCTAGCAATGGGGATAAAGTGGGCATGACCACCAGGGACGGGCAATGGGGATAAGAGGGCATGGCCACCAGGAACCAGCTACATGGTACAACTTTCATAATCAGGATAGGTTTGAATTCAGAAAATAAACATTCTGCTCGGGGCTACTGCTCAAAGTGGGGGATGGATTTGCAGCAAACTTGCTCAAGGCATATCAGCAAGGATTTGAAAGCATGCTTTTGCAAATCTGTCCTGTGTTTTATTTTTCAAACATGTATGTACAAAAAATAGTGATATAACTTTGGTGCCTGTGCAGTGGGCCTGGCCGTGTGCAAGGGCAAATGTCTATTCTGATTTGCTTTCTGTGGCCTGCGGCATGGCCGCAGCCCATGCACCATGGATTGTGGAGACTGGCCATGGCTACAAGCCATGAGCAATGGCCATTTGTCACATTATGGGGTTATAGTGGACAGTAAGCTAGGTGCAGTGGATAACGGGGGTGGTTTGGTGGGGCTGCGGTCATGGTCAAGCCGCATGCCACAGGACACTCAACCATGACTTGCATCCCCAGCAGGCGCTGCTGAAAACGACACACATCAGTATGCACTGCAAGAACTATGTTTGTTAAAGGAGGTTTATAGTTATTTCATATGTTAAAAGAGTAATTGTTAATAACTTATATACAGTGTTGTAATATCATGAAACATTTTCACTTATAATAACCATTGAAATACATTGAAAAATTACTTTATTAAAGGAATGTTATGGTTGCAAGGTAAAATTGAAAAACTCAAAAAACTTGCCAGTTATGGTAAACTATGCACCCTCATGCACTGCTAAGCCTAACATCCAGGATATCAAATATGATATCACAAATGGCATCATTAATGACATCACTGATGGCATCAGTTCTGATGGAAAGTCCCAACAAGGGGTTCTGTTTAGAATGTTGCTAGCAACATCTGAAGCGTGGTCGGGAGACCTCCCATGAACTATTCCATTTATCACAAAATGTACTTATTGAAACGAAACGTTCTATCTATCTAATAATGTATACACATAGGCAATGGATGTAGCATGGACCGTAGAAGTAGAGTATTTTTAAGCTGGTAATGGCCAGTAGAATCATATATCCAACCTTATCATAATCTAGACTAATGTTGAACTTGGAATTAATACAAGAATTACTACACACGTGTTAGTACAAAACATATATATGGAGAACACACAGGGAAACTCTAGCAAGGAGGAAACGAACACCATAACCAGAAAATGTCACTAAGACAGAGTTAATCATCATGTATAATAAATGAATCGTCTGTCTGGGGCCTGTTTATTGTCCAGTGTATGTGCACCATGAGCTCAGGCCAAACCCTAAGGAAACTACCATAAGAACATAGCACAATGTTAAGGTCTACATATTCAGCAAATTTAGAGTGTGTGTGTGTCATGTTGTCAATGCAGTATTACCAGATCAAGTCTTCTGCTTAAAATTCCCACTGTCACTGAATAAAAACAACCACTCCGGGATATGTGATGTCATAAATGATGCCATTTGTGATGTCATATATGAATTCCTGGGTGTTATCCTTAGCAGTGCATTGTGGTGGCATGAGTTATAGTTGAATAGTTTGCCATAACTGGTGAATTTCTTTGTTTTTACGATTTTACATTGCAACCATAACGTCCCTTTAACAACGTTTTTTCTCAATGAATTTCACAGGTTTTATTAGTGCAACTTAAACATAGCATCTCTTTAACAAAGGTTTTTAAGTGAATATATAACACATTACTGCATTAAAAATAAAAAATAAACGTGTATGCTTAAATCTTGTTTTTGAGAAAATACTGGCAGTGCTGATTTTCAGTGCTAGTTTTAGAAAGATGTTTTGGTATATTGGTGAATATTTTCAGACATGACCTCAGGTTTTCTTTGCCCTACACACCCGATTCATCTCAGTTTGAGATGAACGGGGTGTAAAGGTGAAACAAATACAGAGGTTATATATTGATCTGAAAGAGTTGATGCAAAAAAGAGACTGCCCTATTTTACAGGTAAGATAAACATTTTGATTGTTTGGCTGTGTCTCATATAAAGACCTGTTTGACGCATTTTACAAATTAGGAAGTTATTTGCTGTTATGGAAAAATAATGCTGTTGAATTGTGAAAGACTCTGGAGTGACGGAATATTGCATCCTTCTGGTGTAGAATAACTGCTTATGAAACACATTACTTTTTAGATTTCTTCCTTTGAAACGAGTGTTGTAAAATGCAGAACCCCCCTAAAGTCCTCTTATATAATTCACATTTGCTCGCTGCGCTCGCACCACGCACCTCATACGAAAAATGCTATGCGCCCTATCAGTTAAAAGATTCACCAGCCGCCACTGATCCCATCAAGTTACCCAGCTAAACTAGGAATGACATGGAAGAAGATGAGAGATGTAAAATGTTAATTAACATTACTCCTGTCAACCCCACATCATGTGGAAACTTGTCTCTGATTTTGTTACATCTTTTGATCTTGAGAAAATGAAAGGAATTTGCTGTTGCTGCATGCAATACCAGCTTACACTAAACCCACCTCATCTCCACCCATTAGTGACCATGTTAACATTTTGCAGGACCCTTTTTGAAAATCCTTGAGCCACCTCTGGACCACTGTTTTTTAATGGAAATATGTCACATTTTAAGGTGGCAAATCAGCCCCCCTGGCTACTGCGCTCTTCACCCCACGGGTTATGCAGGCGAATCCATTACAGGCTACAGCATTAATAATGTGACTATCAAGGCTCAAATAATCATAACAGCAAAGCAGTTGTACATGTGCTTGAAGCACTGAAAGCATCTAGGGGTCACATCCCTGACTTGAAAAGCTAATTGCATTTTCAAAGCTGCTCCTTGTTGGTAAACATGGTATCATCTCCCTTCTATTTAAGGGCACAGGGTGACCCATATTCCTTTAGACTGCTACCTCACCTTGACTGCATGGGCAAGGCCTTTACCAAAATTACTACAGCCGAACTTTAACTGTTGGCTGATATCCAATAAAATTACTTTTGCTTGAATAGGCAGATTTTTGCAAGGGGTTGCAATGGGTGTTTCATTCCAGTATGCAGTACTGACTTTCCAAGTGTAACCAGCTTGGTTGATACTGATGATTTGCTGATTTCAAAGCAGCGTTTCATTCTGTGGTCTTTTAGACCTTTATGTAGTAATTGCAAGCATGGGAGTTGGAGCTAATTTTCATTTCTGATATTTGTCGTTAGGCAAGAAATCTAAATAATCACACTATGTCAGTGGGAGTGCACGTATAGAGGTATTTAGGCAAGAGTGCATCCTAGCACCACTTTTCTACTGTATCCAGTCAATCTGGCGGGGGAACCAAAAGTGCAACATATTCCACCAACGCTAAATGGTGTATTAGTCAATTTGTATGTGGATGATCCAGTTATATTCACCATTACATTGATCAATTGTATACCTATAATGTCAAGAATGGTATACAATTAACACTCTTTGATAAGAAATTGCTGTCTATGGTGTCAGATACAGGAAGCATCTGGTTCTTTATTTATAAAACTAGAGCAAGTCACCTCATGCTATTATTTAGATGCAATCTTTTCTGCTCGGCTCAGGTGCGAACATCTTAAGAGTCACCCGATGTAGGTAATTTCTTCACATCAATGTGTTACCCCAGACTTTTACACATTCCTGGGGCCAATGCACAGAAACTCATTGTATAGCGTGACCGAATATACACAACGATGGGCATTCGCGGACATTCGCGCTGCTCATATCATTGCAGCTTTGGTGCGAGCATTGGACGAATGCATAAAGGGGAAAAATCCCAAATAATATCTACTTTCCCGCAGAACTAACAGGGTAATTCATAGAATTCAGCGCACAAGTAGCGCACGCGGCTGGCGCACAGCATGCGCGTGCGATAGTCTGCGCCAGCCGCGTGCGCCAAAACTGAATCCGGCGCACAGCGTATTCATGGATTTTAGCTTCCCCAGGCAGCCGTGGCGCACAGTGGCGCAGCGACTCGCTGCAGCGCCAGTTACGCCCCCAGGAACGCCCCTTGCGCTGGGAAATCTCATAAAAATCACAAACCAGCGCAAGGGGCTACGCTAACCCTGGACCATCACGGCAAGCGGCCCATGCGATTTTCTAGGGTGCGCGGGAAGTGTCACACGCGAAAAGCTAGGCTACGGGAATTGCAGGGGTGCGCGGGAAGTCCCACACGCGAAAAGCCAGGCTACGTCCATTACAGGGGTGCGCGGGAAGTTTCACACGCGAAAAGCTAGGCTACGGGAATACCAGGGGTGCGCGGGAAGTCCCACACGCGAAAAGCCAGGCTACGTCTATTACAGGGGTGCGCGGGAAGTTTCACACGCGAAAAGCTAGGCTACGGGAATTGCAGGGGTGCGCGGGAAGTCCCACACGCGAAAAGCCAGGCTACGTCCATTACAGGGGTGCGCGGGAAGTTTCACACGCGAAAAGCTAGGCTAAGGGAATACCAGGGGTGCGCGGGAAGTCCCACACGTGAAAAGCCAGGCTACGTCCATTACAGGGGTGCGCGGGAAGTTTCACACGCAAAAAGCTAGGCTACGGGAATTCCAGGGGTGCGCGGGAAGTCCCACACGCGAAAAGCCAGGCTACGTCCATCACAGGGGTTCGCGGGAAGTTTCACACGCGAAAAGCTAGGCTACGGGAATTCCAGGGGTGCGCGGGAAGTCCCACACGCGAAAAGCCATGGTACGTCCATTACAGGGGTGCGCGGGAAGTTTCACACGCGAAAAGCTAGGCTACGGGAATTGCAGGGGTGCGCGGGAAGTCCCACACGCGAAAAGCCAGGGTACGTCCATTACAGGGGTGCGCGGGAAGTCCCACACGCGAAAAGCCAGGGTACGTCCATTACAGGGGTGCGCGGGAAGTTTCACACGCGAAAAGCTAGGCTACGGGAATACCAGGGGTGCGCGGGAAGTCCCACACGCGAAAAGCCAGGCTACGTCCATTACAGGGGTGCGCGGGAAGTCCCACACGCGAAAAGCCAGGGTACGTCCATTACAGGGGTGCGCGGGAAGTTTCACACGCGAAAAGCTAGGCTACGGGAATACCAGGGGTGCGCGGGAATTCCCACACGCGAAAAGCCAGGCTACGTCCATTACAGGGGTGCGCGGGAAGTTTCACACGCGAAAAGCTAGGCTACGGGAATACCAGGGGTGCGCGGGAAGTCCCACACGCGAAAAGCCAGGCTACGTCCATTACAGGGGTGCGCGGGAAGTTTCACACGCGAAAAGCTAGGCTACGGGAATTGCAGGGGTGCGTGGGAAGTCCCACACGCGAAAAGCCAGGGTACGTCCATTACAGGGGTGCGCGGGAAGTCCCACACGCGAAAAGCCAGGGTACGTCCATTACAGGGGTGCGCGGGAAGTTTCACACGCGAAAAGCTAGGCTACGTCCATTTCAGGGGGGCGTGGATATTTGAACACGCTACTCCGATCGTTGGGTCTTCACAGGTCTTCCCTGTACAGCCTACACGTCCCCTGCATGCAGTCCACACCACAGGTGATTACCCTGCACACCTGCTCATGACTCCCACCCCCCAGCAGTCATGGGGCACCTGCCAGCAGGCCCCCACTCATGTCCCACTCATGCCTCCCACCACACCCACCCCCCAGCACTGTGGGGCACCTGCCAGCAGGCCCCCACTCATGTCCCACTCATGCCTCCCACCACACCCACCCCCCAGCACTGTGGGGCACCTGCCAGCAGGCCCCCACTCATGTCCCACTCATGCCTCCCACCACACCCACCCCCCAGCACTGTGGGGCACCTGCCAGCAGGCCCCCACTTATGTCCCACTCATGCCTCCCACCACACCCACCCCCCAGCACTGTGGGGCACCTGCCAGCAGGCCCCCACTCATGTCCCACTCATGCCTCCCACCACACCCACCCCCCAGCACTGTGGGGCACCTGCCAGCAGGCCCCCACTCATGTCCCACTCATGCCTCCCACCACACCCACCCCCCAGCAGTCATGGGGCACCCTCCACCAGGCCCCCACCCATGTCCCACTCATGCCTCCCACCACCCCCACCCCCCAGCACTGTGGGGCACCTGCCAGCAGGCCCCCACTTATGTCCCACTCATGCCTCCCACCACACCCACCCCCCAGCACTGTGGGGCACCTGCCAGCAGGCCCCCACTCATGTCCCACTCATGCCTCCCACCACACCCACCCCCCAGCACTGTGGGGCACCCTCCACCAGGCCCACACAGATGTTCCCCTACCAATAGGAAATCACAATACAGATCCCAGGATCCCATGGGCAACCACATCCCACCCCATGTCACCCCAGTCCATACACACATCCAAGGTACACATCCATTCAAAAATCAAATACCCATTACATGATACATAACCAATGAGCAGTATGCGCATGAGTCCAAGTCCGTCAGACTCACACAATGGCAACACATGACTGTGAAAACCCAGTTTGTGACAGTCAACAAACCAATGAGAGAAGTCCACACAATAGAATCAAAAGAACAATGTATTAAAATGTAAGAAGGAAAAAAAAAGAAACACCTAAATGAATACACAAAGTAACAGGAAAAAAAAAAAATTCTAATGAAAGGTGAAATCCAAAAGAACGGGTGCAAAGTCAATCAAAATGGAAATCAAAAACAAACACATTGCCCCATGGTCCAAATAATAAAATCGAAAACATCCACAAACTATGTACAAAGATGATTGTCCGGGTCCAATATCCCTAAAAACCATAAAATGAAACCTACCCAAAACCTAACTAATGCGAACTATATACAAAAAACGTGGACCATTGTCCAATCAACCCAAATAATAAATAAAAATAAAGGAAACCTACTATCTACATAACTATATACAAAGGCGGCGGGCCAGTCCTGCGGCTCACTGGCAGATGTTATGGGCCAGGGCATCATCGAACTCCCTTTCTATCTCCCCGAGGCGTTCCTCCTCAATGGCCCCGAGGGCCCGCAGGGCTGACGCAGTGTCCACCTCCAAGCCCCTGCGGATCTCCTTGAGGCACTCGGCACGCCTCAGGGCCCTCTGCATGGAGTCGACTGCCCTGACCATAGCGAGCCGCCCCTCTTCTGCCCGCCGCCTCTCCGCATCTATTGCGTGGCCTAACCGCTGCCACACGGAAGACACATTCTGTCCAGGGTCCTCCTGCCCTCCAGCCGATGGCTGCCCCTCCGATGTTGATGGCCCCGAGCCATGACGCCTCCCACGTCGCTGCCGCTGCCTCTGCAGCCACTGCCTCTGCCAGCACGACGGCATCCAGGCTGATGGTATCCACCGACGCCGTCGTGCACGTGCCCTGCCTGATGATGCCGGCACATCCTCCACCTGCAGGGGTCCAGTTGCCATGGTGTCCACACCAGCTGGACCACCGACTCCCGACTGTGGCAGGGATGGGATCCCCACTGAGCCGGCTGCATTGGTCGGGGCAGGTCCACAGGGGGCCCTGGTGTCAACTGGGCCGGAAGACGGCAAGGAGAACGACCGGCGCATACTTTCCACAGAGGAGGAGATGCCCGACACATTGGCCATCACCTGCAGAAAACCCGCGCCAATGGCAGATCCCAACTGGGCCACGTCGGCACGGTGCTCTTCGTGATGATGTGCGTGCTCCTCCCGGGAAGCACGCACGTCATCACGAATGACCCCCGTGCGCAACGCGACCCCAATCAGGACCTTTTCCATGCGCCCACGGGTCCCCTCGTCCGCAGGTGGAGGGGAGTCAGATGACATAGACACCCCCTCCACCTGCGGACGGGCCTGGGACGGGGCATCCATGCTGGTGCATGGTGGTGCACTCACAGGGTCAGGGACAGCGACATGCACAGGCACCTCCACGGCGACCTGTGCTGCCTCCTGCCCCTGGCCCTGGACTGCACCACTTGCACCAGCAGGGATGCCCCCACCAGGCCTCAGGTGTGCCTCAGTCTCGGCCGCCTCCTCCTCTGTAGAAACCACCAACCTGGATGGCTCCTTGCCCTCTTCCGCTGTAGCTGGCCCCTGTGGGGGCTCACCCACCCCTTCCGCCGCAGCCGTGGGGGCATCCCCGCCGTCTACCTCCACAGCGCCGTCTCCGCCCTCTCCATCACTAGCCGCTGCATAGAGGGAGACATAGAACACAAGCATCAGGGCACTGTACAATGGTCCCCTACACAGGAAGCAATATCAGATGACTGGCAATGGTAAAGTACACTTCTATCATGTCCCTCCACAACACATGGGTCAGGCAATACACACACGCAACACCCATGGTCCATGGCATGCACATCAACATACATGTCCACTGCACTCTTCTAAAGTACGATGTCATGGAACACACATGCATCATTGGTCATGCAAATCACACGCACACACTTCACCTCTGTCACATCCATGTGGCCTCGTACATCACAAACACAGTGGATACAAGGATGATTAGGCAGCATCAGTGAATCTGTACAGTGTCACAGACATGTGTCATGCATCCATGCCATTCAAAAGTCACAGACATGCAGGTCAAGCACACCGACCTCGACACCATACATGTACCTGGCATCAGCATCCATCCCTCACCCACACCCATGTCCACGAACATACACTTGCATGCTCACATGTGTCCAATCTGCATAGGCCTCCTCAGGTTGCATAGCAACACATACAACAACCATGTGATCCACAAATTACTGGTCGCACATGCATCGCCATGACAACACTGCACACATACATGCCTACAAGGCCCATTCCACACATACAGCATCACACAACCAGCACACTGCAACATGCACTGTCTCACACAGCAATGCCTGCACACTTACCGCTCAACTCCAGACGGGTCTCCCTCTCAAAGACCTGGGAGTGGAGCGCTGGGTGTATGCGTGCCAGGACCCTCATTTGGATCGAACTCATGTGGCCCCGGCCCCCCTCCACGAGGCGCCGGGCCTTTGAGAGGGTCCTGGACCTGCAGTCCTCCCAACGCTTCCTGACATGTCGGTTGTCGCGGACTGCCACCCCCTCCGCGTTGATGGCAGTCACGATGTCGTCCCAGATCCGAGTCCGTCCTTCATAGTTGGCGCGGCTACTTCCGAAGAGGGCATCATACTGCCCCAAGACTCGCTCCACCAGGACCCCAACCTCGGTGACACTGAAGCTGGGGCCCCTCTGCCTCTCTGGCTGGGGGTTGCCAGTGGTGCCAGATGTTTCAGTGCCCGACATGGCAACCCCAGAGGCAGGAGTGGGTGGGCAACTTGGTCCTGGGGCTGGGCTGTGGAGTGGTGTTCTTCCAGTCGGGAGTCTTCAGTTCCAGCAGGGGTGGACACAGCAACTGTACGCCTGCAGATGGCTGATGTGCAGGCACCAAATGGCAGGGCACGGTGGCAGCAGGCAGGCAGGCAGGCAGGCAGCAGCAGATGGCACGTGGGAGGCTGCTCGGGGCACTGGGGGGCAGTAACTCGGCCTTCTGGGCAGGAGCGTGGTCTTCCGTGTGTGAACGCGTGGCCAGCTTGATACGGAGTGAATTGGCACGTGAAAATCATGCACGTCTGCGTGGAATCCGAGGAAAGGCCCTCAGCGCGTAAGCACGTCAGCACGCGTACGCGATTTCATTGGTCCAAAGGGCCAGGCGCGTAAGCGCGCCTATGACGCACGGGTGTTTCCCAACCCACGTGAAAAATAAACACGTGCCGCGCGAGCGCGTCAGCACGCGTACGCGATTTCATTGGTCCAAAGGGCCAGGCGCGTAAGCGCGCCTATGACGCACGGGTGTTTCCCAACCCACGTGAAAAATAAACACGTGCCGCGCGAGCGCGTCAGCACGCGTACCCGATTTCATTGGTCCAAAGGGCCAGGCGCGTAAGCGCGCCTATGACGCACGGGTGTTTCCCAACCCACGTGAAAAATAAACACGTGCCGCGCGAGCGCGTCAGCACGCGTACGCGATTTCATTGGTCCAAAGGGCCAGGCGCGTGAAAGAAACACAAGCCAGTGTCAATGCGTGTGATTGGAGGCTGGCCCTTCAGCGCCTACACGCGGAAGTGACGCAGGACCTGTGGGCCTGCATAAAAGGTACATGTAGAACGCCATTTCCTTGTACGTGCTTTTCGTGGAGAGCGAGTTGGTGTATTCTGTACTTCTTGTCAGTTGACACGCGATTTACTTCACGGCGTTCAAAGGTCGTACTCCCTGTTACCTCTGACAGCTTTTTCTCTTTTGCTCTTTTTCCTGGGCCTGTTTCCTCACACAGCGTTCCCTTCTACTGTTGTCCTGTCTCCTCAGACAGCGTCCCATTCTTCTTTTGGCGGGGGTGTTGCCAACGCGCACACGCGCGTCTTTTTGACGCATTTCTCCCTGGCAGACGGTGAGTTGCGCACGCATCTATCATCTGTGCTTGCCCCGTGTGTCACGTACCTCTTCAGAGGTCAATCTAGGCTGCGTGTGACACGCATACGTTCATTACTGTGTTACTGGATGCCATAGCGTAGTGCAGGGTTTTTCATACGCACACGTGGTCTAGGAGGGGTATCGTGCACGTTCCTTAACTTTTTTGGGGTGCCTGTGCGTTGCGTGACCCGTCATCTTTCCCCAGGGGTGTCATATAGCCTTGCCACTGCACTAGGGTACGAATACCATCTGGTACCCAACCCCTTTGACACCCAATTGCCCAGGACAATTGTGCACACCCACTCCCATACGCACAATAACATCAGTGCCATGGTTGGGAGGCGTGCAAGCCGTAAGGGTGGCAAAGGTGGCCGAGCCACACGTGGTGGCCGTGGAGGATCCACTAGGGGACGTGGTTGTGACTTGCAGGGTGCCCCTGTCCCCCCCAGTCTGGAGGACCAGTCAGGGACACCCATGCCCCCCCCTCCCCCTCCCAGGTTGAGGGTCATGTGGCTGATACCAACCCTGATCAGCCCTTGTTGGACCAGCCCATTGTGGCACCAGACCTGTCCGAGGGTGACTCCATCGCTGACATCCAGGTCAGCAGGTCCACTGCACGTGCACCGGTGCACATTGGTGTCATCAGGACACGCGCATCTATGCCAGATAGGTCATCTGCTGCCCCCCGTGGCCAGGGTGTGGCTCCATCCACCCCACCTCTCATACACCCTGCCAAGACTGTGTCGGTCCTAGTTCATGCACCTCAGATCAGGCCTGACCCTATCCCTCTACCCCCAATGCCTGCACCTACTCCCATGCTGAGTGTGCAATCCCACACACCCAGTACTGAGTCCACCACGGCTCCTGCCCCTAGTGTCCACAGCGGCGTAGGACACTCTGGATCCCCACCCCCTTCCAAGTGGAAGAGGAAGAGTGCACGTCCGGCACAGGCTGATGCCCCAGGCACGGCTGCACAGTCCGGCCCATCAAGGAAGCCCAGCTTCACAGACGCCGAACTGAATGCACTTGTTCAGTATGTGTCAGACCATGATAGGGAAATGGTCATCGTTGCAGGGTCCAAGACCACACATGCCAGACGCCAGGCACACTGGCAGACCATTGCTGACAAAATAAGTGCCCTTGGAGTAGTGAGGCGCACAGCTAGTGATTGCCAGAAGCGCTGGAATGACCTTAAGCGCAGGGCAAAGGATAAGCTGGCCTCAAGTCATGCCGCAACCTTGGTGACTGGAGGTGGGTCCCCAGCACAGGAAATAGAACTCACACCACACGAGTCCGTAGCTGGATCCTACGTCACCGAGGGACGACTCCAAGGTGTGGGAGATCTCCCTGATTACGAGGCATCATCCGGTGAGTGCACATGCATGTGTGTTATATCAATGTGCATGGTGTGTGTGCGAAGCCTTCATGTTGGGTGCCTGTCAAGGGGGTGTGTGGCAGAGTTGATAGTGTCACCCATGTGCCTCATCCAGTATGTTCAGTGCAACACCATGTGCCCACACCACTATCCCTACTGCCAACAGTGCACATATGGCCCTACACCATGGAAGTTCCCCTTGAATTGTCATTTTGTCACGACATTGTTGCTCATTCTCCCCTGTCTATTCATCTTATGTCTTACATACCATTCCTACACTTTCCCCCAGCCATTCAAGTTCCATCGTCACATGCCTGACATGCAATGATACCACATGCTAATGCGTCCTCTGTATATACATGGCACTCAACATGCTGTCATACTCTGGATTTTGCCTTGACACCCACCTCCTACCTGTGTGCTCTTGTTCCGTCTGGTTTCAAGCCCCATTCCCTCACACTCCATGCTGCTCTTCATGGTCTATCTTCCCACACTTCTACTGTTCAGACCATCGTGCCCTACTCACGACACCTGCTTGCAAACAGTCAAATGAGGGCACCCTGCCCTCCAATGCGACCCACCCGATTGCTGACAAGTACATCTGAGCCTACTCAAGGTTAACTCTCACTGACATCTGCTCATACATGCCTTTGCCTGTCCCATGGACCCTTCACATGGTCCCAGTCCTCTCTCCTTGCTCCTCTTCCACCATCAATGGTGTGACCCGTTGGGGTGTACTCTTGGCCTCCTTCCAATCCTCAGAGGCCACAATTGATGAGTATGGTAATGGGAGCATCTCAGTCCAAGGACCTCAGGCCAACCTTATTCTCCTTGACAAATGCTACCCACATCTCATCAATTTCCTTTCCTCTCCTGCTGTCCCCCCTCCTCTCTCCTCATCTATCCTGCACTGCCTCCCTGCACCCTCCCATGATCCTTCTCCGCCTCCCACTCCAACTCCTACACAAGCTGCACCTCTGATCTGTAGCACTCCCCGTAAGTCCTACAAGGCTGTCAACCTCCTCCACATTTACACTCCTTACTCTGCCGCTGCATCAGGCATTACTCCAATATATGTCACTTACATGAGGTAATGCACCTTGACATCCTTGGTCTCATGGAAACATGTCTGACGGCCAGCTCTGTCTGCATCTTTGACACACTCCTACCTGACGTTCAGGAGATCCTCTCCGTGGCCCGGCACTACTGTGCAGGGGGGGGTGTGCCCTTGCCTTCCCTGAGGGTATTCCTGCCACTGTCACTCCTACGTAGACCTACTCCCCTCTGGAATGGCTTGTGTGACGTCTCTCTCCATCTCACCTCGACATTCACAAACTGTGCGTACTGTGTATCGGAAAAATGGTCAAATGTACTACTTCCTTTCTGAGTGGCCTCACCTCTCCTCCTCACTCATGTCCCCAGACACTGAAATCCTCTTCCTTGGTGATGTACGCATCCACCTGCATGCTTGTTGTCCCCCCACGTGACTTTTCCGTGACCTCAGCAACTCCCTATCACCCTCTAAACTCCCGTCTGTCCCTACTCATTCTGCAGGGCACACTCTTGATGCTCTGATCTCATCTGACCTTCCCCTCTCCATCCCTCTCTGCACTCCTCTCTCCTGGAGTGATCACTTTCTCCTCTCCTCCCACCTCAGCCTCACCACCCCACAGGCAAAGCCACCCTCACCACTGTCACACACCTTCTTGGTATTCCAACCCATGAAGTGTGTGTCAGTCGAGGCTTATGCAGCCAAAATCTCCCCCCCATCCAGCTCCCCCTTAGGCTCACTCCCATCCTGACAGGGCCCACTCCATGCTCCACTCTATGTCAGGTACACTGGATGTCTTTGCCACGGTCATGACAATCCGCCTGAAGCCCCATGCCAATGCTGACTCCTGGCATGACTCGCATCTTGTGAACCCAAAACACAGGTGCCGGGTGGCAGCGAGGAAATGGCCAGCATCATGCTCATCCTCTGGCAAACTGGCCTGCCACCTGCTCCAAAGGCAATAGCGTCTCACCCTTCTCACCAAGATGAGAGCCCTAATCCAAGGGCACATATCTGCGGCATCTGACAACTCTGCAGGACACATTGAAATCTGCAAGGACCTTGCCAAGCCAGATGCAGTGTGTACCTCCCCTGTCCCCTCCGAGCCCACAGCACTGCATGACTGTCTCTGTACCCCTATAGGCCACCCCCCCAGCACTTGTCTGCGCCTACCACCATCTGCCCTCGACGTTAAGTCCTACTTACCTTGTACAGCACTACCAGCCGCAACTTCCCCTTGCACTTCATTGTGCCACCCACCTCTGCACTTGCGTTACATGAATGACACCAGCACCAGTAGGATTGTTGAATGGCATCCCCTTCTGTCCCACCACCCCTCAGTGCTCCGCTGTTCCTTCATACATTTCTGTACAGGTGCTTCACGAATGCTATATGAATCCATTACAGGTGATGGGGAGGTGGAATCTCATTGTTTACTGCATTTTGTTAATGTTGACAAGGCACTGTGCATCGTGGCCAATTGGGACTAGCAGATCCATGTCCAACATGTTAACTTCTTGATGTGATGAAGCAATGTCAGGACCAGAGTGGCCAAAATCCAAAATAGTTGCCCTCCTCTCCCTCTTCACTTGGTGGCTATGTCACATGCCATGTGTGTGATGGCATGTGCATTTGACATGGCAATCACCGGCCAATGTGTGATGCCAGTGCTAGGCAGCATGGGGAGCAGGCGTTGCTCTCCATTCTCTGTGTCATCATTGTGTGCCCTGAGCCTCCCCTCCAGACCCAGTGATGGTGAATGCATAGGAGGTTTCCCAGTCATGTGGGACATGTGTCATTGAACTACTGGCTCTGTTGTTCATCAGCCCTTGTCGTATGCCATGGTGCTAATGCCTGTTTCCATTTCTCTCTTTCATGTCTTTGCAGGGGACGACGCACTTGTTGATGCTGGGGATGTGGTGGTGGAGCCGTCCCAGGAGGGCAACCCGGGCCGACCTTCCACAAGTGAGGGACGTGGTGTGTTTGTGGGTGAAAACCCACAAGTGCTGCAGGTCGTGCTGTCGAGGGGTGTCTCTGGGGGTTCCTCCCCCGAGCAGTATTCAGGTGTAGACTCGGAGGATGACACCTATGTGCAGTCGCAGGTGAGTGTTCTTGGGAGAGAATCTCCTCTGTCCGACCCACCTGCAGCCGGGTTATTGCCCTCAATGGGGATGTCAGTGTCGGCAGCTCAGCCTCCGGTGGTTACGGATGCAGGGCCACACCACACAATCTCTGATCCTGTTCCTGGGGCTGCAGATCAGAGAGGGAATGCAGTCCTGCAGCCTGAGGCTTTGCCGGCACAGCAAGGCGCAGTCCGCCTTGCCCCAGGCAGGTGTGGTGCCCGCCAACGTGGTGGCCGTATGCCACCTGGCAATACCGCTTGGGAGCAATCCATCTACGGTATGGCCACCCAACAGGCAGCATCATCCGAGATGATTGCACAGGCCATGGATAGGGTGGCCACTTCCATTGTCCCCCCAGAAAGGCTGATGGAGCGACTGGAGCAGGCTACAGAGTCCATCTGCCAGGCACACAGGGAGGACATGTTGGCGTCCAACATGGACAGGCGGGCAGGACTGGCGACTCTGCGGGAATCACTTTCCATGGAGTCCCAGCGCCACAGAGAAGGCCTGAGGGAAGAATTCCATCACCTCAGGTCGACCCTGTCAGAGCTTGAGGCTTCATCCCATAGAAGGACAGAGGAGCAGCTGGAGCGTCTGACACGGACGCTCTCGGCCGAGATGCAGGCAACTCGTGCGGAGGTCAGGTCATCCCGGAAGTTACTGCATGGGGACCTCCGCATGATCATAATCCAGAACCAGACCTTCCAGACCCGCCTGCTTGCAGCCATGGAGGAGCAAACTCGGGCTTTGCGTGGGCTGCCTCCCATTGTCACACCATCTTCTGAGGCAGCTCCCCCACCTCCTGAGTCAGCTGCAGGGTCTGGCCAGAGCGATAGCGACTCATCTCCCACAACAGAGTAGCCGTGTGGGCCACGAGCCTATGGGGTGTTTTTACTTCCCATGATCCACACAGGTGGATTGTGGCGTGCATCCTGTCCTCGGACCTCATAGGTGGCCCCCCCCTCCCCGCCGGCCCTTTCATGGCCATTTTTTCTTATCATATTTTTATTTTTCAAGTGTGTTGCCTTGTGTGGGTACCTGGGCATACACTGTATTGTGGCTGGGCACATGCAGGCTTGTCCTGAGTTTGGTTTCGATGCTTGGGTATCTGGCATCCACACCCCTCCTGCTTCCGTTTCCATGGGCTTGCAAAGGGTGTGCCCAAGTGACAGCAAATTACACGATGACATTGGACTTCCATGAGCTGTTGGGCAGTCCATAGTCAATGCTGTGTAGACATTCATGGTGTACATTGTTGTTGCACCTAACTATGCATGATGGTTTGATATGTGCCTCAACTTACATATGTTACTCATGTTTTGCAGGTATTTCACACAGTTCTTCACACGGGCATACTCTCTGGAGTCAGACTACATGTCGGTAGATGTGCAGTGACACTTTTGCGTGGCGCCATCACTGTACATCTGGACGGTGAGGACATACCAGCACAATCAGGTATTGAGACTACCATTGATTACATGCATTGTGTCTTGTTTTGGTGGGCTTAAGGGTGGGTTGGTGTGTAATTTGATTGAAATGACTCTTACACAGGTGTGTAGTAGTGCCTCCGTCACGGTTAGCTGTTCAAGTGCGGCTATGTTCCATTTGGGGCACTGCTATTTGTGACACCGGTGTCATGTTGTGAGGGTCAGTTTGTTTGCTCTCACATACCATGACATGGTGTCCTCTGTGGCGGGACTGTGAAGGGATTGGATGACATGGCAATGTTGTAATGTAGCAATTCGCCTGTGCCAATGCATTTTTGATGAATGGAGTTGTGTCTTTTCATAGTTATGCATTGCTGGTGTATGTGTAGGTAGGGGTGCACACATAGTGACACTTCCATGTTAACAATCTCAGGCTGATGTGTTTCTGACAGTTTATTGCCAAGAAATTTTGTGACATTGTCAGGTAGTGTCATCATTGATCGTCAGATGGTATGTGCCAGAGCAGTGTGCACTAGCCAGCACTGTGATTCCTAGGTGAAGAAGTTGGCCACCAGTTGCGTACGGGCTGCCTCCCCCCGTGCCCTTTCCCCTCCCATGCGCAGCGGCCGTGCATGTGGTTGTGGATGTGGGGGCACCACCATGTCCACGGGCAGGCCCCGGCGTGTTGCAACGTTGTGCAGGACACATGCTGCCACTATGATCCTGCACACTAGTGGGGGAGCATATAACAGCTGCCCGCCAGAACGGTCAAGGGAGCGAAAGCGTGACTTCAGCACTCCGAATGTGCGCTCCACTATGCCCCGTGTTGCAATGTGGGCTGTGTTGTACCTTACCTCGGGTGGCGTGGTGGGGTTCCGGATTGGGGTCATCATGTGGGGGCTGATAGGGTAGGCACTGTCCCCTGCGGAGGTGGTGATGGGTATCATTAGTGGTGTTGTGACATGACCCTGTATCTGACATGCATGCATGTGCAGTGGCATTCATGCTCACCAAGCAGCCATGTATCTCCATGCCGGCCAGCCTCTAGGTCCCGGCTTAGGGTAGACATTCTGTAGATGAAGCTGTCGTGGGTGGACCCGGGATAGTTGGCATATACTGATGTGATGATTCCCTTGGCATTGCATACAACTTGCACGTTGATAGAATGCCAGTGCTTGCGGTTTCTATAGATGTGCTCTGTTGCCCTGGGGGGACGTAAAGCCACATGGGTGCAGTCAATTGCACCAAGCACTTTGGGGAATTGCGCCACACCATAGAATTCCTGGATGCACGCCCGCCTTTCTGCAGGAGTCCTGGGGAGATATATGTGCCTGCGGACTGATGGCCGTGCAGTGATGATGTTCAAGACCTGGTGTAGACAGCGTGACTGCGTGGCCTGTGACACACCACCCACTATGGCACTTGTCCAGTGAAAAGATCCAGTGCCCAAGAAGTGCAGTACATTCAGGACCTTCTGCAGGGGGCTGAGTGCTTGGGAGCACAGGGTGGGTGATGTGAGGTCATCCTCCCACTCACTGACCAGGTCCAGTATGATGTGTGCTGGAAACCTGTACCTCCCATACACCTGGTCATCAGGCATCCCGAATAGGCTGGTTCTGGGTGAGAAAATTCTGGCCCTGACTCTCCTCCTCCTCCTCCTTTGGTAACCCACAGCCACTGCTGCTAGGAACGGTATGTTCATCTTTGCACTGAGCTTGTAGGATGTTTTCACGTGAATATTTAGACGTGCCGGGTCACGTACGCCTGCTTCCTGCAGGCGTACGTCTTTCCGTATTGCCTGTTGTAATTTTGCACGTGTCGTGGCCGAGCGTGTGTGACTACATGCTCGAGGTTTACCAGGTTAAATGTACGTTATTAATATTGTAATTGTATTCAGATGTAAATGGTAACCGGGCGTTTTTCACGCGCGCAGTTGAATATGCGATTACTCGCTGTGTGCCTTTGGACCAATGAAATCGGGTACGCGTGCTGACGCGCTCGCGCGGCACGTGTATTTTTTTCACGTGGGTTGGGAAACACCCGTGCGTCATAGGCGCGCTTACGCGCCTGGCCCTTTGGACCAATGAAATCGGGTACGCGTGCTGACGCGCTCGCGCGGCACGTGTATTTTTTTCACGTGGGTTGGGAAACACCCGTGCGTCATAGGCGCGCTTACGCGCCTGGCCCTTTGGACCAATGAAATCGGGTACGCGTGCTGACGCGCTCGCGCGGCACGTGTATTTTTTTCACGTGGGTTGGGAAACACCCGTGCGTCATAGGCGCGCTTACGCGCCTGGCCCTTTGGACCAATGAAATCGGGTACGCGTGCTGACGCGCTCGCGCGGCACGTGTATTTTTTTCACGTGGGTTGGGAAACACCCGTACGTCATAGGCGCGCTTACGCGCCTGGCCCTTTGGACCAATGAAATCGGGTACGCGTGCTGACGCGCTCGCGCGGGAGGTTCATTTTTTTCACGTGGGTTGGGAAACGGCCGTGCATCATAGGCGCGCTTACGCGCCTGGCCCTTTGGACCAATGAAATCGGGTACGCGTGCTGACGTGCTTACGCGGCCTTTCCTCGGATTCCACGCAGACGTGCATGATTTTCACGTGCCAATTCACTCCGTATCAAGCTGGCCACGCGTTCACACACGGAAGACCACGCTCCTGCCCCTAAGTCCGGAATCCTGCCCCCCAGAGCCCCGAGCACGCTCCCACCTGCCATCTGCTGCTGCCTGACTGCCTGCTGCCCACGTGCCCTGCTGTTTGCTGCCTGCACATCAGCCAGGGGTGCAGTTGCTGTGACCACCCCTGCTGGAACCAAAGACTCCCGACAGCCGTACCATCGCTCCACAACCCAGCCCCAGGACCCAGTTGGCCACCCACTCCTGCCTCTGGGGTTGCCATGTCAGGGAGCACAACATCTGGCACGACTGGCAACCCCCGGCCAGGGAGGCAGAGGGGCACCAGCTTCAGTGCCACCGAAGTTGGTGTCCTGGTGGAGCGAGTCCTGGGGCAGTATGATGCCCTCTACGGACGGATGCGCCTCGACAAGGAAGGACGGACCAGGATCTGGATGGACATTGTGACTGCCATCAACGCAGAGGGGGTGGCAGTCCGAGAATTCCATCAAGTCAAGAAGCGCTGGGAGGACTACAGGTCCAGGACCCTGAACAAGGCCCGGCGCCTCGTGAAGGCAGTGGATGCCAAGGGGCGGCGGGGCCACTTGTCGCAAGATGAACTTTGGGTCCTGGAACGCATATCCCCAGCGCTCCATGTCCAGGTCCTTGGGAGGCAGACCCGTCTGGAGTCGAGCGGTGAGTGTACATGCATACTGATTGTAAGCTGTGTGTGTGGTGGTGTGCCAGGAGTGTGCATGTTGCACATGTCTTTGTGTGGCCATGTATAAATGTGTGTGTGCAGGGCTGTGAGACAAGCACATGTGTGCCTGTGATGTGTGAGACAAGGATGGTGCATGTGTGTGTGTGTGTGCTTGCAGTGCAAATGCTTGTGTGTGGGCACATGTGTTTGACTGTGCATGTGAGTTGGCATGCTTGTGGTGTGACACATGGATGTTGATTCCATGTGCATTAGTCTGCAGCGTGTGCGTGTGTGTAGTTGTGAAGGGTGCAACAGTGTTGCTACATGGATGCAGGTGACACTGTCATGTTGGAGAGTGAATTGCAAATGTGACATGGATGTTCATCTCATGACTGACAGTTTGCGGAGTGGTACACATGCTTGGATGTGTGCTTTGCATGTGTGCATGTGTATTTGAGTCCGTGTGTATCATGTGATGTGTGGCTCACCTTTGTCTGCTCATGCTGCTGTATGTGAATGTATGTAGCGGGCTGTAGCAATATGGCTGTTGAATGACTCATGTGTGTGCGTTGAGGAGACAAGTGTGTTGGGGATTGTGATGCCAGGTCTTGAGTATGACAATGCCACTCTTGTACAACTGTTATATGTGTGAGTCAATTGTACAGTGTCCTGATGCCTGTCTCCTGTCTCTCCCTGCCTGCAGCGTCATCTGATGTGGAGGGCGGAGAAGGTGCTGTGGAGCACAGCAGCAGGGATGCCACCGCCAGCCGGAGACGCAAGGCCCGGCTCCCCTCCCCTGTTGTCATCTCGTCGGGGAGTGAGGAGTCCGGTGCTGTGTCCCAGGTCGCAGCTGCCGAGGGGAGGTCCAGGAGGCGCAGGAGGAAGTTGGACTCCTCGGCAGCAGAAGGGGCAGCTGAGACCCCACAGGGTTCCGCGGCGGAAGATGGCAGGGAGTCATCCAGGTTGGTGGTGGGTTTGGTGGAGGAGGAGGCCGTGCAAGGGACTGAGATGGGGTCTGGAGGTGGGCATTCCACTGGTGCTAGTGGTGCAGCACAGGGGCAGAGACAGGAGGCAGCACAGGCCGCCGCGGAGGTGCCTGTGTGTAATCCTGTCCCCGGTCCTGTGTCTGCATCATCTTGCACCAGCAGGGTTGCCCACGTCCGGACCCATTCTCAGGGAGACCAGGCTGTGTTCCTCCATACACTGGGCCTTGTTCCGACCCCCTCCTCACCTGAACCCCCTATGCGCCAGTCGTCCTCCGTGCCATCTTCCTACCCACCTGTCACCTGGGTGCCCTGTGGAGCTGCCTCTGACGATGGGGCCAAGCTGGTGGAGGACACATCCCTGCCCCAGTCGGGAGTCGTGAGTCCAGCAGGGGTGGCCACCGCAACAACAGCACCGCAAACAATGGAGGATGTGCAGGCAGCAGGTGTCAGGGCACCGGCACCAGCACGTCAGCAGCAGGAGGAAGAAGGTGGGAGCCTTGATGGCTCGGGGCCATCACCATCAGAGGGGCAGGCATCAGCCGGAGGGCAGGAGGACCCTGGACGTCAAGTGTCTTCCGTGTGGCAGCGGTTGGGCCATGCCATAGATGCGGAGCGGCGGCGGGCGGAAGAGGCGCGGCTCGCTATGGTCAGGGCGGAGAACTCCATGCGGAGGGCCCTGAGGCGGGCCGAGTGCCTCGAGGCCATCCGCAGGGAGTTGGAGGTGGGTACATCGGCGTCCCTGCGGACCCTCGGGGCTGTGGAACGGGGCCGCCTCCGGGACATCGAGCGGGAGTTCGATGATGCCCTGGCCCGGAACAACGATCAGTGAGCCGCAGGACTTGCCCGCCGCCTTTGTATATAGTTCTGTAGTTTAGTTGTAGTTAGGTTTCCTTAGTTTTAATGTTATTATTTGGTTGCCAAAGGACAATGCACCACATTTTTGTATATAGACAATTTCTTACTTAGTGTAAATAGTTAGGTTTCATTTATTAGGGCTCATGGACCCTGATCATCATGTTGATAGTTTGAGGGATGTTAATATGTGTTTGATTTTTTCACATGAGGCAATGTGTTTCTTCTTTCATTTGTACTTGGATTTGATTTTGGACTTTGATTTTGGACCCCTATTTTACTTAATTTTTGTTAATTTGTGTTCCTGATTTTTTTGGTTGTGCTTTTTTATTATTTAGTTTGCATTGCATGTTTATTGTTATTTTTTATTTTTACCATCCTTGTTTATTTTTAATACATTTTCATTTGATCCTTCAATGTGTTGTATCATCTCATTGCTTTCATGCATGACATGTGGGTTGTTTGGACATTCACTTGCAACATCTGTGTGTGACAGACATGTGTTCATTCATATGATTTACATTGGGTGTGTCACATGTCATTGTGTTTGATATGTGGGTGGATGGGATAGTTGTTTGGGAATTCTTGCAGGGCAGACTGTCCATTACGGTCATGATTGTGTGGGGTTGTGACCCAGATGAAGGTGGACATGGATGGTACATGGGTGGGGGCCTTCTGGTAGGTGCCCCTGACTGCGAGGGGGGGGGTGGTAGACATGGGTGGGGGCCTGCTGGAAGGTGCCCCTGACTACGGGGGGGTGGGGGTGGTAGACATGGGTGGGGGCCTTCTGGCAGGTGCCCCTGACTGCGGGGGGGGGGTGGGGGTGGTGGGAGGCATGAGCAGGTGTGCAGGGTAGTCCCCTGTGGTGTGGGTTGCATGCAGGGGACGTGGAGGGTGTGAATGGAACACCTGTGAGGACCCACCCAGCAGAGCCGCGTGTGAAACTTCCCGCGCACCCCTGTAAATGACGTACCCTAGTTTTTCGCGTGTAGGATTTCACGCGCACCCCTGGAATTCCCGTAGCCTAGCTTTTCGCGTGTGAAACTTCCCGCGCACCCCTGTAAATGACGTACCCTAGTGTTTCGCGTGTAGGATTTCACGCGCACCCCTGGAATTCCCGTAGCCTAGCTTTTCGCGTGTGAAACTTCCCGCGCACCCCTGTAAATGACGTACCCTAGTTTTTCGCGTGTAGGATTTCACGCGCACCCCTGGAATTCCCGTAGCCTAGCTTTTCGCGTGTGAAACTTCCCGCGCACCCCTGTAAATGACGTACCCTAGTTTTTCGCGTGTAGGATTTCACGCGCACCCCTGGAATTCCCGTAGCCTAGCTTTTCGCGTGTGAAACTTCCCGCGCACCCCTGTAAATGACGTACCCTAGTTTTTCGCGTGTAGGATTTCACGCGCACCCCTGGAATTCCCGTAGCCTAGCTTTTCGCGTGTGATACTTCCCGCGCACCCCTGTAAATGACGTATCCTAGTTTTTCGCGTGTAGGATTTCACGCGCACCCCTGGAATTCCCGTAGCCTAGCTTTTCGCGTGTGAAACTTCCCGCGCACCCCTGTAAATGACGTACCCTGGCTTTTCGCGTGTGGAACTTCACACGCACCCCTGATATCGACATGGCCAGGGCAATCGCGTGTGGGACTTCCCCGCACCCCGGGATACACGTACCCAGGGCAATCGCGCAAGTGACTTCTCGCGCAACCCGTTGTACACACACGCGCGAATTTTTGAACAGTGGGTGTCCGTGTAAATGGCGTACACCTTTGCACATCATTAGTCCTTTGGGGTCACGGTATGGCCCATTGCTGTATGTGGGTGGTATTTGTTGGCGCAGGTTTTGGCGCACTTTCGTTGAGTGCGTCGGGACGCTACCGCCTGCTTACTTGTGGCGTACGTTTTTGGGCCTGTGCGCTGGTTTGATCGAGCGCTGTTTTGCCCTGTTCGAATCCATGAATACGTGTTGCCGGAGAGCGTGTGGGCGTTCCGCGCACTTGCCTCCTGTACTTCCCCGTCCCGCCTACATTCTTCCCCATTCCGAGTGTTGTGCCCCATTTTATTCCCCATTCCGAGTGTCCCGCCCTGTGTTCCGCCTACTTTAGAGCTGTGCGCTGCGCTCGGAGTGATAGCGCAGTGGCCGTGGCGCACGCCGTTGGTTGACCTGTGCGCCGGCGTGCGCCGCGCACTTTTTCAGCGCACGTCCTATGCTTTTCTTACGCACGGACTTCCATGAATCGACGTGCGCTGGTTTCCCTGCGCTTTTTGCTATTTTTCGGCGCAGCGCACGTATAGGCCCCTCTGCGCCGGAATTTTCGGCGCACATTTATTCCATGAATCGGCCTGTAAATGTATCCGCCTGCAGGCAGTATCCGCACAGAAGGCGGAAGAGTGTATCACACTGCAGAAAACGTCTGTAAAAGAGAAAAAGGGATTTCCACACACCTCTAGTAATAGGGTACTTCTGTATTTGCAAATTTGGGAAATCATCTTTCCATATCTGAGTGGATGTTTCTGAGTAAACAGTCCTTGTTGTGTGGAACGCCACTACAGTGAGTACCAAGTGTGGGCACTCATTGGAATTATGCATGGTTTATCATGCTATTCTATACTAGGCTTCAGTGCACCAATGAGATAGTGAAACTGTCCAAAAGAAATATTGAGTAAAGCTTGAAATAGTAATTATGTCGCTCTATTGGGTAATTCATTAGACTGATTTAAGGCGAGTAAAATGTTTAATGATTATATTGTTTCATGTGCAATTAAAAGGTATACAAAATCTACATATTTCTCTGGACCTTGTTTATTGTTTGTTTATTTTTTAATGAAGTGCTTCTTGGCACTAGGACGAAATTGGCGGGAAGATTCAATGATTAACACATGAAAATACAGTGACATACAGTAGTATGACCAGAGAGAAATACTATGCAAGACAAGAGTCCTACAGAGACTGGGCTCCATAGCCTACTACAGACTGGGTGCCATGATCTAGTGTCCTAGAATATTCTTGATGAAAATCCAAAGGTCGCACACACAGCCCACAGAAGAAAAATAAAGCCAAGGCAAAGGTGCAAGCTGACAGAATATCCTCTGAGTGATAGAGAAGTCTGCAGGAGATTAAAGTTCCAGGTTGCAGAGTTGGAAAAATCAGATAGCGATCATTGTCATTTCAATGGCTGTTCCCAAAACAGTAGGAGACGAACATGGGTGGCCGGATGCTTTGCTGCTGAAAAAACCCTTTGGGGGTCATAACAGGTTTGGCTGTGCAGGAAAAGTGCAGGTAAAAGTGGCAGTAATTAAGTTACCACCACTTTTCCTGCAGAGTCAAACTACATGTTTGCCAGTGGGGGTTGCCTGATTTACCTCCAGCCAACAGCTGAGGTAAATCGGGCCCCCATCGGCAAAAAACAGCTTTTATTCCCGGCACTGGTATAACAAGTCCCTAGAATACCGACAGTCCCCACCATGGTGTCCTATGGGACTCCATAGAGTGGGGATTTACCACCCTTCCCTCCACCTGTAACATACTGGTAATTCGGTGATACCATGCAGCAGGAATAGTAATACCATTTGCTGGTATTCCGGTGTATTTACTGCCAGAATACCGACAAACTCCTTATAACCACCATAGTCTCTAATGATCAAAATTTAGTCATAGGCACCCCTCTGCAAGAACGAATACGGCCCATTGACCTGTTCTTTGGGAAGGTACCCACTCGAGAGTCTGCAGCCATACTGGACTGCCCATGTGGGAGGGACAAAGATTGATATGCAAATGGATATTTCCCTTCTGTGAAAGGTACAGTTAGCTAAAGTGTGGCTACGGACTCTCGAGTGGGTACTTCACAAAGAACAGGTCATTTAGCCGTGTTCTTTCTCGCAGAGGGGCGCCTATGGACTATTTTTTGCTAGTCTCTAAAGACCCTAATAACTATTTTTATGATAACATCATTTAAAAAAATTTAATGATTCTCTGCAACACTGTTTTACATTCATCGGACCAATCTATGAAGCGGAACAAGTTGAAAAAGAGGTTCCTGCAACATTAGGTGATTTACAAAAAGCCAAAACTACCATTTGTGACGACATTCCTGGGGTAGGCACGTGTGCAATCTATGCTGTGTGTGAGCTACAGATTATTATAATTGAAATCACAAATATAGGTGTAATCACAAGCAATAAATCTAAAACAACTGACCTAAATATGCACAATAGTTGTGCCAATAGGGTGAAACTTGTGTGTCATATAACATACAATGCAAATCAAGGCACACACCCACAAAGGAGAAATTCCCTCATATACTGAATGAAAGGCCTCTTTGCACTTAAACCATTCCAGGAAAGTTGAAATGAGTGGGACACTTTAAAGTCAGCTTTGATAAAAGACAAATCTGGCTATCAGAGCCATCCCATTGCTGCTCAGGCATAGTAAGTTGGCCTCATTAGAAGTCTGCTGGTCCAGAAATAAGGGTGCCGGTAGCAATGTACCGGCACACTTTCCGAACCAGCAGACTACAACTCTGCCTGCCAGGGCTGATGCGGCTGGCAGGTATGCCTGCTGGGCGCATCGACCCCAATAGGCACCATTGCCATGGAAGCACCAGCACCGCTGCCAACGGTGCCGGTGCTTCCATGTACCCATTCCCGTGGAGTCCTATGGTACTCTATGGGAATGGGACACAACATTTTCCACTGGCTGATATCCCGGGCCATCGGGACTTGTAATGTCTCAGTGGTACCGGGATCCCGGGTGGTGGAAACAGTGTTTCAGTACAGCAGCAACCCGCTGGTATCACTGGCAAGTTACCCCCAGACTTGTAATGAGGCCCTCTGATGGGACGAGGACACCACCAGAAGACATTCATTGTACTCATGCCTGATGAGCATTCAAGTGGGGGGTATTGATTTCCAACATGTATATCGCATTACACTGCAAATCATACTGAGAAGGGAGAGGTGGGGATAGAACACTCAGTTTTACTGCCAGCACATGTCAAAGCCAGAAGCAGATTTAGAAAGTGGATAGGTCCTCTTTTACCTCTTTCACAATAGGTTGCCAGGCCCACAAACCTGCTCCCTTCAGGCTGCTGGGACTGGTCACTGTGATCACGTATGAATTGTTGAAACTGAGATGAAGAAGGGGGTGTACTTCTTACCTGAATCTTTTCATTGCTGGGTCTGATTGAGGGTCCTGCTCTTTGCGGGTGGGTCAAGATTAGAGTCAAGAAGGCAAAACTAGGGTGGCCAACATTACAAAATGGTTTTGCATGACATTTTAGATGTGGTAGCACTACAGAAACTGTAAGCGTGTGCGCAGCTCCACATAGCGCATTCGCGGTCATCTCCCCCCACATCAACATGTTTAGTAACATTAGTGGTAAATTGCATTTTAACACATACACTGCGCAAACAAATAACACAACTTTAGGACCATTACGGATGCTGGACACTGACCTGTTGGAGATCTGTCCAGGCCGTGTGGTGTAGAAGACAAGCTAGCCTCCGAATTTGCATCAACATTGGCCTCACAGAAAAGGGCATCTCAAGAACCTTCATCGGTCTTTTGGTACTTAGTGGCACCATGGGAAGTTGCCATGTGTAAGCTGAGATTCAAATAACTTTGTGGTGTGAAATACTTGATTGGCCAATGTTACTGTATAGTCCACGGCCACGAGGGACCAGCTATGGGGTTAAAATGGGCACTGGGCCTGTCCTTGAGCAATGCCCAATGTCTTCTCTGAGATGCTTAGCGTGACCTGCAACATGGCTGAAGCCCAGGCCCAGTCCCCAGGGATTGTGGCCACCGGCCATGGCCACAAGCCATGTACAATGGCCACTGGTACCATTATGGAGGTATAGTGACCATTGGGCAGGCTGCAGGCCACGGCCAATGTTTGTGGCCCTGGCTGATATTATGAGTATGCCGGAAGCAGAGTCTTAGTCTACCAGTGCGCAAAGGGAGCTGGTACGTTGCTACCGGCACACTTTGCACCCCGGCAGACTAAGACTCTGCTTTCCTGGGCCTGTACACCCAGCAGGTCTGACCTGCCGGTCGCAAACAACTTCGGAAAGCAGAGTTGTCACAGAAGCACCAACACCATTAGCAACAGTGCCGGTGCTTCATCTCCCCACCCCCATGGAGTCCTATATGGCTCCATGGGAATGGGGAACAACATTTTCTGCTGCCTAACATCCCAGGCCGTCAGGACTTGTGATGCCCCGGTGGCACCGGGATATAATGCGGGAGACAATGTTTCAGTCCGGCAGCAACCAGCCGTTAGCACCGCCGGTTTACAGCCAGACATATGAGGCCCATGGACAGTGTCCCACAGTCCCATAACTGTGACAGTGATGATAACATTTGTGATGTCATCGTAGATGTCCTCATTGTTAGTCTGAGCAGTGCATGCTGGGAACGGAGTTATGATTGCATAGCTTATCATTACCAGTAGATGTCTTTGGTTTTTTCGATTTTGCGCTGTAACCATAATGTCACTTTAAAAAATGTTTTTCATTGAGATACATTGTTTTGATTTGGGTTTGGGTTTTATGTGCTTAAATAATACTTTGTGCTAGGTTAACCAGTACAATTTCTTTCCAACAACATGCCAGTGACTTCCACAAGCTAATCTATTTGATGCATTTATACCAGGTCCACAACCATTGGCCCTCCAATATTATGTTTCAGTCTTCTGAAGGTATTTTGCTAGATGTATTTGTACTGGGTTAACCACTAAGGATGCTCTTAATCCTATGCTTTTTATGCTTTTTGGCTTTTCCCTTTACCAGGTTGTTTCGGGCAGGGGCCTCCTGCCTTAGCTGTCACAAGCAGCAGGCATAGTGGCTTCCCCTTGAGATAGACCATACCTCTACACGGACAGAAGTTCGTCCTGGAAGAAAGGATCTTCCCCGCCACCAGACGAGTCACCAACTCTCTTTAGCGGCAAAGACTGAGGAAAAGCTAGCCACCAGTGACAGTTTGCAATGCCTGTCAGTTACTACCAGGATGGTGTCGGCGGAACAAGTGCAGAAACATCTCACCACGGTTCAAGGGCTTTCCCTGGAAGTGCAAGGATTGAAGTTGGAAAATGCTGTACCCAGACAGGTGATATCCACCAGGGAAGAACGTTTTGCTGTTCTCCCTTCTATGAGCATTGCCTCAGGCAAATTTGATGGCTCCTAAAAAAAAACAGGGAATTCATGGATGCATGCATTGTGCATTTTACTTTTAGATCAGCCACGTATGCTACGGATTAAGCACAAGTGGGATTTATGATTTTTTATATGGTGGGAAATGCCCCTGCTTGGGCCTCACCATTAGGGACATCTGTAAATCCAGTATTGCAGGACTATCCCACCCTTATCACTTTTTTCATGCAGACCTTCATGAGACCAGATGTTTCTTATGCTGCCGGTGAAACGCTATTGGACATCCAACAGGGTTCGGCAGACCTTATGACATATATCAGCAACTTCAAGAGAACAGCAGTGGAAGCTGTGTGGCCTGAAGAGACCCAGCATGCTATTTTTAGACAGGGCTTGCATGAGGACTTGAAGGATGAGCTTGCTCGCATTGCCCGTCCTTCTCTCCTTTGTTCTCCAAATAGACTACTGCTTACAGGAGAGGAAAACCGGATGAAAGAGACTACCAAGCAAGGGTTATGTTTCTTCTCCCCCGAATACAGCTCCTCAGGCATCTGGATTTGTACCTAGGGAAGAACCCATGCAGATTGATTCTGCTAGGGGTACATTGTCACCTTCTGAAAGAAAACAGTGAAGGGCCTCAGGCTTTGCTTGTATTCTGGGTCAGGCAGCCACCTGTGGGTCACGCAGCCACCTGTTATGAGAATGTCCTGAAGTCCTGCAGAGGAGATCTGGAAACAAGTGACTATGGCCCTAGAGCGGACCTCAGGTCAGGGTTGCATGGAAGGTCCCATTGGTTCCACTTTCACCTGTTCAAACTCTTCGGACACCCTTCTCATGGTTGTTCGTCTAGTTCTGCAGGACTCAGTGGGGAGTATAGAAGCCTTGACATTGATTGATAGTGGAGCAGCTGGCAACTTTATGGACATTAGTTGGGCAAAGAATGAGGACATTCCCCTACAAGAACGTACAGAGACACAAGCAGTTGAAGGAGTGGACGGCAAACTCCTCAGTTCTGGGCCCATCACTCATACCCCGGTACCCATTCTTTGTCTATTTACGATCATAACAAGTCCTTAACCTTCGATCTCATCAGAACAGCACACTTTCCAATCCTTCTAGGAGTACCATGGTTGAGGAGAAATAATCCTTGCATTGACTGGAAGGAGAATACTCTTTGTTTCTACTCTGAATTTTGTCTTACACATTGTCTGCCAGCTTCCGGTAAGCATCCCTCTTTGGCGGAAAGCCTTGTCTTTTTTGTCCCCTTTAGCTGAAGTCAACTGTATTCCTTCACCTTACCAGCAGTTTGGATATGTATTCTTGGATAAGATCCCTAAGGAACTTCCTCCACACCGTCCTGAGGATTGTGCCATAAACCTTAAACCTGAGGTTCTAGTACTGTTCGGTTGCATGTTTTCCTTAACTATTCCAGAAAAGAAGGCTTTACAAGTGTACTTGGAAGAGAATCTTCAGAACAGTCTTATTCTCTGCTCTAAGTCTCCTGCTAGAGTCCCGTTGTTCTTCATCTCAAAAAAGGACTTGCAAGAACTCAGACCGTGCATCAATTATAGAGGACTCAACAACATGATAATACCAGACAACTATCCCATGCCTCATATAAGGGATATTCTAGAGGCCGTTCAAGGGTCCATCATATTCAAGAAGCAGGAGTTAGGTGGTGCTTATCAACTCCTGTGCATCTGCACTGGAGATGAATGTAAGACAGCTTTTAGAAGCCCCTAAGGTCTATTTGAATATCAGGTGATGCCTTTTGGGCTGGTTAACTAACCAGTTATTTTTCAACGGTTCATCGACCGGTTGGTTTCAGACTTGTTGTACAGATCAGTCATTATCTACCTTGACGATATATTGATATACTCCAGATTCAAGAACCTACATGAACAGCAGCTCTCGGAGGTTTTGGAAAGGTTAAGAAGGAATAGCTTACTAGTAAAACCCGAAAGATGCTTCTTCAAGGTGTCATCGGTCCCGCATTAGGGTTTGTTTTGTCTGATGAGGGTATTTCCATGGATATTTCCATGGATCCCCGCAAAGTCTCTGCTGTGTTAAAATGGTCCACGCCTTCTTCAGTGAAGGACATCCAGTCCTTCTTAGGGCTGGAAAATGTCTACCGGAGATTAATCACAGACTTCTGCACCACAGTTCTGCCTATTACTTCTTTGTTGAAAAAGAAAATACCGTTCATATGGAATCACGCTGCAGGTGAAGCTTTTACCCACCTCAAGAACCATTTTTGATCTGCCCCCATCTTCAAACAGCCAGACAAACACCTCCCATTCATTGTGGAGACTGACGCTTCTGCTGGGGCATTCGGAGCAGTCCTCAAACAAGAATTTGGTGGTCTAAAACATCCCATTACTTATCTTTATGAGACCATCAGCCCAAGTGAACTAAATTCTTCTCTAATCATGAAAGAACTCATGGCAATGAAACAGGCCTGCACTGAATGGCGACATCTGTTGCAGGGTGCCACACATCAATTAATCATTTGCACTGACCATCAAAACTTACAGGTGTTATAGTAGATGGATTGCATCAACGCAAGACAAGCAAGATGGGCTTATTTCTTTGCTCAATTCACATATATCCCAGGATTCGAGAACATGATAGCATATGGCTTATAGCGTAGTATTGCCCCAGAATCTACTAACATCTCTTTGATGGAACCCCCTTTTCCCAGAATAAATTCCTGGGTATGGTGCCCACCTTTCTTCAAGATATCAGAGACACTTCGTCTAGTGTTGACCTTGACTGGTCTAGGACAAGTTTAGGAGAGAATGTATCATGGAGGATGGTATGCTATTCTATAAGGGTCTTTTGGTCGTGCCTACCACCAATTTACAGAAGAAAATGATGTCTTGGTGTCACGATGGCAAGACAGCGGGACACCAGGGATATGAAGCCACCCTGGATTTCATTCAACCCACCTTCTGGTGGACCAACATGTGTAAAGACATCAGACTTTTTGTTCAAGCGTGTCCCATTTGTCAGCAATGCAAAGCCGAAACCAACAAACCGATTTGACTGCTGGAACAGAGCCCAACCCCCACCTGACCCTGGAGTCATATCTCCACCAATGTCGTGGTTGACCCCCTCATACCGATATAATGGTGACAGTGGACTCATTCAGTAAAATGGCTCACTTTATTCCATTCCCAGGTCATCCTATGGCTTCCAAAATGGCTAGAGTGGTTTTTCGTGAAATATTCTGCTTACATGGACTTCCAGAGTCCATCACATCTGACGGAGGTGTAATGGAGGTGCTGAAATGAAGATAAGGTACCAACAACTGAATCCAGTAGGGGGCAGCCCCCCACCCCACTTAAAGCTAGGCAGAGAAATTTGTATGGAATGATTTAGTATGGTAAATGTGTGAAAATAGACTCACAGGGTTAAAAGATATTAGTACCTTTAATAGTGTTATGTTTATAAGGTTGAAAATGCTTTTATCATGTTTTATTAAGTAGGCAAGGTACAGAATGCATAGTATAAAATTGAGTGGGAAAATGATCTTCCTATACATGTAACCAAAAATGCCTTTAACTGTCAAATGCCTTTATATAAGTAAAATAAATGTATTAAATGAAGCGAATACTTGTAGACAGTGGCCCATGAGCCAGCCCAGAGTTGAACAATTCAAGGCCGCCTTGCCGTGTAAGAAGCAGATAAACGCTCTGAAACCAGACAGTCAATTGGGCTGTGTCTGAAAATGTAGCTAAGTGAAACAGCTGCATGACCATATAAGGAGTGCAGTGCCACCTGGAAAAACCTAGGATGTCTGCCAGCATGTATGTCATTTTGAAGGTTTAAACTGATAAGAAGTAATTGCTGTGTGCACGAATGTTCAACGAAGAGTTTGCCTGGACATGTTCAGAAAAGGTGGGGGTTTGAATCCTCTTTCTCTGACAGATATAAAAGGAGGCTCCGTTTGTGGTCTGTGTCAGTTTGGCATGAAATACAACCTAATGAACCTGACTCTGCCTCCTTGCCTGCTCCTTGAATTGCTTTTGCTGAAATGCCAGAGGGTCCCAAAGAGCAACAGAGGGCCTCAGAACTTCCAGGAGAGCCAGACAGAATGGAAGAGGTGAAAAAGAGCACGATCGTCTTCACTTGGCGAGCCAAACCAGGACGGATAGGATGATGGACAGACTGATCAGATTACTGAACAGAGTACATCTCTTCAACCCGAAAAGAGCCAGGACAGATGATCAAGACTAAGAGACTAAGGTGAGCCATACTGCTCTGCCCAAGATAAGAGTGGAGTATAGGGGACAGAAAATAAGATAGGGATGGGTCAGACTGCCGCTGCCCTAGCCGATAGAAAAGAAGGGACACGGGGAGGGAGAACAGCATGGCAGAAAGGTGAATATGTATATATATATATTTGTGGTAACTTTTTCAGGGAAAAATAACAATGGCAGTCCAGAGTTGAAATAAAAAATAACAGCATTTAAAAAATCACAAGAGTAAAATATTCATGGGGGGCCCCAGCAAAAGGTAACTGAGGGAGGTGGGATATGAAGAAAAAATAACATCAGAATAAGAGTCTAATGTGTATATATAAGGGAAAAAATATTGACTCACAGTACCCGAGCAATAGAGAGAGATACCAGGAGTATACCTCAGAAAAGAGAGATACCAGGAAGATACCTGAGAAGAGGAGATACCGGGGAACACACCAGAGAGAGAGAGGATGTGTCCATTTGCCTAGCATTTAAAGACAGCTGGATGGAATGTTTGCACCCAGAGCCCACTTAATAGGGTGATTAGGAGACCAAGAGAATTTAAAGATTCCTTGAAAGGGGTGAACTTGCGTTTTGTAAAGAAACGCACATATATAGGGGTAGGAGTGTACTTTCAGAGGCAGGTGACACTAGGTAGTGCACTTAAATGTAGCCGGCCGGAGTCTGTCTGATTTGTTTTTGTCACATGTCATGTTATGTTGTGTGTCAAATTGTTATATGTTATGTCTGTGTATTTGTTTCATTTTATGGCGTAACTGTCTGTGTGAACTATAAAAGAGTGGAAATAATATAAAAATGATATTTTCAAGCTAAATCTAAAAGAATGGCATTCAGCCAAGGTTTTGAAAATGCCAAAAAATAACAATAATGTAGGTGATCAGATGCTATGAGTTAAGGCACACAAATTATTGGTGATTTCATCTAAAAAAAAGTCAAACAGTTCTGAGATAAGTATAAAAAGTTTTTTGCACTTGTAGCCATCAAAAAACAAAACAACTGGCAACTATGAAGTTAAAATTGTGATTTCCTAGTACTAGACAAGATAAAAAATGGACCGTGCTAAGTACAGTAGAGTTTTGCATTTAAATGACAAAGTTATAGTGAGTTAAAGAGGGCTATTGTATGTGAGCACTGAAACTGCGCAGTGTTGAAAGACAGAATGAGAGATTGGGACCTTTAGAAACCTTGTGTGAACAGAGAATCGCCTTGGATTTACAGTAATTGATTGGAAAGGAACCGTGGAAATGTGAATCAATGATTTAATGAGGTTCAGATAAGAAGTGCAGTATTGTGGAATTCCAGTCTGTTTGTGTGTTTGAAACTAAGCGCATCTTTAGCAAATGCATTTTAAAGTGTAGACACATTTGTGTTGTAGATTTAAAAAAGAAAATGCACAGTTAAGAAACATATAAGGTTTAAAACAGTGTTGCTATGTGCAAATTGAAGTGGTCAGACTGGCATACAAATAGCAATTGTGTTTTCATTTTGCTTAAAAGCAAGGCGAGAGCTCAAACAAAAGGGCTTTGGCCAGGAATACAGTGTCGGCCTTGATGATAACATTGCCAAGTTCTGGAAATTGGCCCATGTTGAAGGAATGCAGAATGCGCATCAAAAGCCACATTTACAGAAGGCTTTAATTATCAAAAGCATGTACCAAAGGCAGATTGTAGCTACGAGGTGTTTGTCGAGCATTGTTGTGCATTTTTGAAACGCTTGTCAGAGAAGAGAGTTGATGTGGCCCGTGTTTGCGTGGCCCACTTCTGGTGGGCGCAGGGCTCAGATCTGGTTGGGTCATTATATTCTGCTTTTATGTTTTATTATGACTTGTGCTGGTCATTTTGTAGCAGGGCAGTGTAAAAAGACACATTAAAAAGAGCAAAGATGTCATGTCATGTCATGTTATTTGGCAGTCATATAGCGGCTTACATATTCAGTGGTATTGCTTTACTGATGTGTTGAACACCCTCGAGAACCATAGATTAACTAAGTCAAGAGGACTACACTGCATGATGCATGGGCTTAACAGCTATGTGTACAGCTGGTGTGATTGTTAAGCTATTTTAGTGATCTGGAAAATGCTGAAGTGAGTGTGGTTCATACGTTGCATTTATTATAAAGTGCATTACATGCCAAATGAATTTGGTGCAGAGGATGATTCAGTGAGTGTACATGTAGGCTCAGCAATACGCAAACACAGGATACACAGAGACACCTGGAATAAAAGGTGTCAACCTAAAAATATTTTTGCAAAACAGAGAAATGAATGTGTTTTACAGTGGTACAGCTCCAGAGGATGGTCAGATGTGTTTACAAGAGTTAAGTGGCACTAGGGTTTTGGAATGCAAGGAGAAATATGGCAAGAAAAAATGATTTTTGGTCCAACGATAAGACAGTGGGAGTGTGTATCCATGTAGCAAAGACCACTTTTTAGATTATAGATGTGGCATTGGTTTCGCAGTCTTTTGAGGAAAATGTTTCAGCTGTGGTGGGATTTCAATAGGCACCTTTCAGTGGTAGTTATTTAAACGTGTAGGCACACATTAGCCCAGGGGCATTTTTTGCCGCAAGTACAGAGGATGCAATGGAGCAGGTACAGGAATACATTGATCAAGAGAAGAATTAGCACATAGATGGCATTGTCATAGCCAGTTTAGCTATTCATCATGATGAGATCACGAAGAGGCTTGGTTAAACATGAATGTTTTCAGCATTTTGAGGAGAGCAATGTAAGCTTCCTTCATTTCCTAGTGCTGGTGGGAGGGCATCCGAGTTATTAGGATTCGGATGGCTAGAGCTGGGCCCCCCAGTTTTGGATTTTTAAAGGCAGGCATATATATTGGACTGACCAGGAGGGTCTGATGGACTGACAAAAGTGATTCACTCTGATAAGTATGAAAGGGCATGGACAAAAAGGCATCTTTTGTGTGCTGCCCATGAGTTTAATAAAGGAATGCATTTGTTTACTGCTAGCCAGTGCGCTTTTCTCCTGGCTTATGAGAGGCTTCTGTATGGGAATGTTCAGTATTGCCTAGAGGCATTATTCTGTGTGATACATATTTTTTATTTTTATTGAGGAGTTGTCCATGAGTACCCAGAGAATGGGCATTGTATTGATCCAATAATAGTGCTTACTGTAGTGGTGAGGAATGAGCAATTCCTAGTAGAAAGGAAAGGCTTGAGTGCATGAAAACCCTTTATTCATTTATTTATTAGAATTTACAGAGCACACAGAAGCCCTTAGGCATCGTGGTGCTGTTACAAAGAAGAGGCTTGCAGATTACAATGAAAATGGCATACACAAGTGGTTGCATGCCACAGCTTCGCCTGTAGTTATAGGACAGATAAATACATATTGTAGTTACAATAGATGAGCTGCATGTTTAGCTCACATTGGATACAGTAGAAATTGAGTAAACACATGGCATAGAGGTTAATTAAACAGCAGGGGGAACACGTATAGACACCACTGTGGGAACTAATAGGGGTAGCTAAACAAGGTAGTTTTCTGGTGAAAAAATTAGATGGGATCGATCTGCTCTAAGTTCGCTAGAGGAAGCATTCCATGGGTTGGGAACAAGAAGGGGAAGCTTAGACCTCTGGCATTAGCTCTTTTGGTTAGTGGGGCTTGTAGTTGAGTGACATGGTGACTTCTTTTGGGCCAGGCTGAACTGACTCTATTAACAGCATCAGTTAGATACTGGTGCTGTATGAGACATACATTTATGCATAATGGTTAGGACTTTGAAATTAACTGTTCATTCACAGGTAGCCAGTGAGCAGCTCGCATGGCGTGAGTAATGCATATCATTTTGGGAATACTGAGAGTTGCACACAGCATCACCCTGCACTTTTTAGAGCCTGTGAAGATTTGTTGCTAGAATGTCTGCAAGGATGGTAGTGTAGTAACCCAATTTAATTCTGATAATGACACGGGAAATGAATGAGCAGTTTCTACAAACATTGTGGGGAAAGTAAAGGGCTGATGGCATTAGTGAATGTGGTAGTGAAGCGGAAGCAATGGCTCTCAAATGATAAGTGCAACAGAACAGAGCATGTAACCTGGCATGACATGGACAAGGGTGAGTGGAGTATCACTCGTAAGGGTTGTTTTACAGCTGCAGAAATAGTGTTGGGATTGAATGAGGTATTGGGGAATGTCATGAGATATCGAGCAAGTGATTTTACACAGGGTTTTAAAACTAACGTGCGGGCAGGGACAGGCATCGCCTTGCAGCTGAATGGTCTAATGTTATTCATGTTCTCTATTATTTCTGACTTAGAAAGCCCTCTGAAGTTGAAGGGGGTTATTGGGTCATCATGTACTGAAGGGGGTTTTTGGGGTACTCCTAAAGGTCATTTTTCAGGTGCTCCACTGTGCGTGATAGGATAGCCTGAATGGTGTTATACCAGGGGTGGTATTTTAAAATTTTTGAGGCCTTGGCGGCTGGCGTGGAGAAGTTTATTCGAAAAAATAGTGAAAAACCTTTTTGATTCAGGATGATCAGTTGAGATTTTATTATTATAAGATTCAGATGGTTGAAGAAAGGATTGAATGACAAAACCTGAAAGCATGATGATGGTGTTTAGGTTACCAAGGAAAGCATGTTTGTGTATCTGGGACATGCACCATTTAGACAAAAGCATCATTTTGAAGTCATAAAAAATGGCAGAAGGCCAATGAGATTCTATGGGCGAGGAACTAAAGAATTTTATTATTGTGGCAGCATGGTAATATAGCCAGCTGTGTGACCTGATGGAGAAATGATACAAATATTTAATAAATGCAGGTGCAGGCCATGAACATTTATGACCAAAAGGAAGAGACAGATGACCTCCAGGAAATTAGAGGCAGCCATAAAGTAGGGAAACATGGCAAATGAGTAAGAAGCAAACAGAATGAAATAAGAATCATGAAAGGACAGTAATGGTTCAGATTAAAAGATTTAGGTTAAACAATGTCGTAGATGACAATGCAGCCATATAGGGCTTAATGGAGTGTGAAATGGTACTTTCCTTACAGCATCACGCAGAAAAAGAAAGGAAGTATGTTTTAGCATACATGAAAAACAAAATAATAATGAAATAAATGCCCAACAGAAATAAGAGATGATTAGACTAAAGGATTAAAAACATTAGGGACATTTTTGACCTATGTTACACAGGATCACAAAAAATAAATAGGGAAAAGATATAAATGATTATCTTCAATAAAAAATGAATAAAATAAAAATTGAGGAAGGGGACAATTGAGCAAATGAATAAGAGGATAGGTAATAAACCCAAAAGCATAAAATAGACAAGAAATCAACAAATTGTAAAACAAATAGCACTTATGAGGTTTCCTGGCCAACAGCAGAAAAGGACCGTAGGGCAATAAAAAGCATCAGTGACCATGAAGACCGAGAAAAGGAGTATGGCTGACAAAAATTGGGTCAATCACACAAGCCATTTAAGAAAATATAGTGAGTTAAGTAAAAAACAATTTTTTTGAGTGCCTGTAACGATTTTGATTTATTTTACAGATAAAAGTTATGGACCTTAGCGTGGAAGCACGAGAAATGTCTGCATGCCCTTAAATTAGGGAGAAAAAGAAAAAGGTAAGTACTAGTCCACGCTAAAAGGGTGTTGACACACAATTGATCAGCACTAAAAGTAAGAGCATCCAGGTGAGTAACAGGAAAAGAGGTAGCAAGAGACACAATGGGCCTCAGTATGAGTATGCCAGTCCGGACTTAACGCCACCTGCATAACCATACCGGCACCGTTTCCATGATTGACAAATTACGACCCATGATCCCGGAAATACTACCACCACAAACCGCCACCACGGAGTTAAGGAACCCGTAAAATGCAACACCTAACACCGTGGGCATTACGAGAACCACGGACATGGAAACACTGCCGTGAAAATAGCGGAAAAACCGTGGCCACGAAGGCGGTATCGGCGTCACCGCGAACATGACGATAAACAGTGCCTGGTAAGCTGAATCAGGCCACAGGTGCAGCAAATGAACCCAGCTGGACCCAGCAGACCACTGGGAGTCTACAAAAGGGCCACACCCACACCCAGGCCAGCTCCAAACACAACTATACAGGCAGCAGCTGTAGCAGCATTGGGACTGGGGCTATTGAACCTACAGGAAGCACTGCACATGGTGGCAGTAATGGTGCAAAGGAGGATGAGGCGAAGGCGGAGGAGGTGCAAGCGGCAATTAGTAAACCCTGCACCCATGCCAAACCCAATTGTGCAGCCAGCACGACCCCGCAGCCAGCCTGCAATACCCCGCATCAGGGCATCACCCTGGAACCTGACCCCAGGACAGATGCACACATTATACCGGCTGGACCGTCGAACTATCATGTACATCACCACCATGATTGAGGACGACATCAGCAGCCACATTGGCATTTAGACCGCAATCCCCCCTCCTGAATGTGATGTCGGTACTGCATTTTCTTGGCACCGGAACTTATCAGCACACAGTTGGTGAGCTGCACAGGCTCTCACAACCCTGTTTCTCTAAAATATTGGGACAGGTACTGGATGCCCTGCTGCGCCATTTGTGTCGGAACACATCTCCCTACCCCGTACCCTTGCACAGGTCATTAACACCAAGTTTGCCTTCCATGCCATTGCGGCCATGCCAAATTGATAGGTGCATTAGACTGCACCCACGTAGAGCTGACAGTACCACATGCAATGGAGATGGTGTACCGCAATAGGAAACAGTGCCACACACTGAATGTACAGATGGTATGTGACGCTGGACAAGTGATAACACATTGCTGCGCACGTGTCCTGGGGTCAACACATGACTCAATGGTCCTGCGCAATTCGACATTGCCACACTACATGGAAAGCTACACTGGACAAAGCACATGGCTATTGGGTGAGTACAACTGCCAATGCATAGGCCCTGTGGAAGGGGGATGTGTGTCTAGGGCAATGACCTGGGTGAGTGGGCTGCTACAACTGCACAAGCATCACACCCTGGCCCATGTAATGGACGGTCAGCATAAACCACACATCACAAAGCTACACATGACAGGTTGCCACAGTGTGCCCGCACACACCCTGCCAAATGAGACACACAACCAATACTACCACCAGACCATACAACTTGAGCTACTGAATACAGCCACCCACACTATGCACCACTGCCCCCCAATGCACATGATGACTGCACATGAGACATCCTGCAACAACCACATCATCACAGTCTATTGATTGACGCCTCCATGTGTGTACATCACTGCACAATGCCATACTTACCAACCACTATTGTCCTCAAGGGCAACTACAAGTTGTTGGGCAATGTCCAAATGCCAACGTCGACAACAATGACACAGGAATGGTAATCACCCACCGGTCCGACCACTGCTTGGCCCATATGGATGAATGAATGATGACACAAAATTGCACTGCATCTGATCAAGACATGATACCACAAACACTGACTTGTCCCACATATTTACATCCCATGTAGGTGATGCTGGATATGCACTCACGCCATGGCTGATGACGCCTGTATGGAGGCCAAGGAACAGGCATGAGGAGGCATACAATATGGCACACGTCCGCACACGTGGCATGATTGAGAGGACATTTGGCCTACTGAAGGCCAGGTTCGGCTGCTTGAGAAGATCTGGCGGATCACTGCTCTACAACCCAGTGAAGACGGGTAAAATTGTGCTTGTGTGTGCCATGCTGCACAATCTGTGCATGCGCAGGAACATTCCGCTGCCCCCAGACACAGAGGATGATGATGGAGGTGAAGATGGTGATGGGGGATGGGGATGGGATGGCTCCACACCCTCCCGGGGGGGGCACAAGATGGCCTATGAGCATGGGATACACTCATTCGCATCTACTTTTGAGAGACTGCACATTGACAGCATTGCATGGATATGACAATGCCGGTGAATAAATGGATTGACTGCAAATGAAATGACGGATGTCCACTAATTATAGATTTTTTTCAAAGGTGTTTTATTATGAACAAAACAGGAAAGAAGGTGCATTGGGTAGGGAAGCTGTACACCTGTGCCCACCCACCACCCAAACGTTCCCCCGCCCCCAACCAGGCCCCAAACTACTAACCCCCTAATGGACCTCCCCCACCACCCAAAGGTTCCGCCCACAACCAGGCCCCAAACACCTAAGCCCCTAATGGACCTCCCCCACCACCCAAACGTTCCCCCAACCAGGCCCCAAACTACTAACCCCCTAATGGACCTCCCCCACCACCCAAACGTTCCCCCCCAACCATGCCCCAAACCACGAACCCCCTAATGGACTTCCCCCACCACCCAAACATACCCACCCCTATACACCCATCGTGTCCCCGAATGTCATGTCTATCGCCATCCCCACATGGCACCATTTGCGGGGGCGCTTATGCGCAGGAGTGTCCTTGCTGGCGGGTCCAGTCAGCTGACTAGAGTGCCTCCGTGGGCTGCCAGTGGAAAAGCTGGTTGGGGTGGTGCTGGCTGAGGTGACTTCTGGTGTGACTATGGGCACACGTCCTTGAATCGCCTGCTGGGCAACCAACATTGACTCCGCTATGCTGGATTGCACACTGTTTCCTCCCCTGACATGGCATGCCAGGGTGACAATGGTGGTCGCAAATCGTCCAATGGCCCTGGAGAGGTGACGCACCAATGTTGCATTGGTCTCACGCTGCAGCCTCGCCTCCTCCCGCTGATGCATGGCCTTTTCACGCTGTAGCCTTGCCTCCTCCAGCTGTCTTTCCACAAGCTGCGTCAGGGTGGCCTGTTGTTCCTCAATGCATTGCAAGCGAGTACTGAGCTCAGCCATGGAGGGCGTTGGGGAGCGCATGAGGCTGTGCAGTACTTGGGGGCTGAACTGTAGGCCATGGATGGATGACAGCTCATCCGTGTTGTCCCCCTCACCCTATTGTACATTTTCGACCTGCATGGCCGATGCATCACTCGATGCAGCCTCCTCAGCAGTGCAGGTGGACTGCAAGATGGCATCCGGGGCCATGGTGGGTGCCTGCATGGGGATGTTGGCGTCTGCTGGTGCTAGTGTTCCCGATGTAGCTGGTGCTTGTGTACCAGAGAAGCTAGCATCGTCCTCCTGGGCAGGAGTGCTGCGTTGGGCATGTGCAGGTGGCCGCTGCGTTGCCTATTGGCCGTCGTCGCTGTCACTTGACATGGCTGTGGGGATACAGAGGGCATGCTGTTAGTTGTGTGATGTTACTTGATGTGTCCATCACATGCATCAAACTGAATGATCCATGACCACTTACATGTACACACATATGACTATTGATGCACTCAGGTGTGTGTGTGTGTCTCTGCTTCCACTCAGGCATGCACTGTGTGCATGTCCTGGGGACATGCATTGGAGATGTGTTACTTGTCATCTGGGTGGTCAGTCGGTCCATTGGGTCACTCCTGCCCTGGTTGGGGGGGTCAGTGGGTCCGTTGGGTCACTCCTGCCCTGGCTGGGGGGGCAGTCAGTGGGTCCATTGGGTCACTCCTGGGGTGCATTCACACTTATGGCTTTGTACTTTGTGCACTAACCGGCATCTGCAGGTGGGCTCACTCCTGCATCTGCGTCTCCGATGCCATGGATGCCCTCGAGGTGCAGGACACTGCTGCAGCACTCCTCCCACGATTGCATCTTGAGAGGGGATGCAGGGCCTCCACCGGTGCCAGTGCTGTGCTGGCGGTGTGCAGCGATGAGGTTGCACCTGCCCACACCTCCTTGCAGCGTTGCTGGGTAGCGCGCCGCTGGTCTGCGCTAAAGAGCATTTCTGCATGCTCGACAATGTGTTCCACCAGTACTGTCAGCTCAGCCTCACTGAAGCACTGCTTTCGCTGTCTGCATGCTGGGATCCTGGATGCCATGGTGGTAGATGTATTCTCAGTCTCAGGGAGGTGTTCTGACCTGTGGTGTCTGAGGATGGCAGTGGATTGTGCTTTATATAATGGCCGCCTCTCTGTTTCCGTTTTTTTGCGGTCATGGTATTTCCGCTTCCGGTGATTCTGTATCTGTGACTGCGGGGACGGACACAGGTTTTCTACATTTTTTTGTGGCGGTATGTCCGTTGGCGTGGGTGTTTGCATGACAACAGTGACACTGTTTCCGCCTCAGTGTGTTGCGCGCAACTGAAAGGAAGCGCCCCCAATTTCAGCACGATCCTCCCCGCAATGAGAGACAATAAGGGACTCTCCCGTAGTGGGAATAAGGCCAAGACAGAGTGCGGGTGAGCGTAAGTGGGAGTTTATCCAAAGAATAGGGCATGCAAAGAACTCTGCAACCTCCGAGAGCGCTCTGTCTGACAATAGCAAAGACAGGCGTATTTCTAATACAAAAAACGTCATCAGAACCTACACACTATAGGGGGCACAAGTTAATTGGGATTGGGTGGCGTCGACTAACTATAGGTGTTGCTGCAGCGTGGTTGGTCTTGGCGTGAGGACGTCACTGGTCAGCCTCGTGGGTTGGGTTGGGCCTGGCAGGCCAGCTTGAGGTCATCCGAGCGGTGTTGGTATGCTGGGGCAGCCTGTGACAAAGATGAATACCTCTCCTGACTCGTTTGCCCTAGGCCATGCATACTGCAGTTATTCAAGAAACGACATCTAAGTTCATCAATAAATCGCTCGGCAGTTTGTCTTATACAATAAACGCAACGCATGAGGAATGCACCTCTTGAGAGGTCCGGTGATTGTCGGTTAGGGTGAGATTTACCTGTGTCCTATTGACCGGTATTTTAGGTCGAGGGGCTGAGTTTTGGGGCCTGAGCCGACTGGTACATGCCTGTCTGCCGCGTTAGAAGTTATTATATAAATGGGTCTCTGTGTCTTGTCCCAGTGATGGGGGTCGTTCTTGGGGTGGTCTAGGGGGAGGGTTGTGGACTTTACGAGAGGGTGCTGGTAGATCAGTGGATTCGAAACGTGGGTTTATTACCGTGCTGTAAATAACACAGGTGGTGGGCTGTGGCCTTGGGTGCGGTACCGGGGCCTCTGACTCTTTGAAGCGGCTCCAGCTTGGTTGGGGGAGGTGAGGGAGCGCGGCACAGGCCTTAGCTTCCTTATCTGGCAGGCTTGGCAGGGTGGGAGGGAGAATGGCCTTGCATACACTCACAAAGGTTTTTTCCTCGTGCGTTGCTAACGTTTAAATGCAGAACTTTTATAGCGTTCCGCCTTATTTTGATGTTATTTAAACACACATATATATTTCCATTTCGTTACACATTTCTTTAATACAGTCGGTCCGAGTACCTTTTCGTTACCTAACATTATATTTACTACATGATGTGATTATTTTATGTACATTAAACGTTACACGAGGTCGTTCTAGGTTATGGCCTACAGAAATTGATGCTCGCTGCTTTAGGTGATTAAGAAAACATATATGAGTAAATAAAGGCTATACATTTGGTCGACATCTTTCTCTGTGGTTGTAGCAGCACTAGTCCAGACCTGGGGTGGTATCATGTAACGTTACATCGTTATGGTTTATTCACAGTTTACAGGATCTGTTTAAACCGAGGTAGTTCGTTAATACCAATACTTGAATTATTTTCTACTTTCTTCAGATAGTGATGCTTCAGCTTTTTTCCCGTCACCCCGGCCTCGTGGACCAGGTCATGCAGGGTGCAATATTACATTGTGGACGAAAATAATGTTACAGTGTTAGCATCTCGGGTTAGCTCATATCCGACTTTCTCATGGGAACGCGCTCGCAGCGGATCTACCAGGGCTACTGCGGCGGCAGAGATGCATGAAAGGTCCTCCAAAGGTGGGGGCCTCGTTACAGTGCGCTGAACTCACGCCATGTTTGCTAAACAAGATGGCTTCTAGGCCTAACTGAATTTAGGTATATGCAGGGAACGGATATGTGTGGGCAATGTCGTCGGCGGGTGACCCCTCCTCCACCTGGGCCCGGGTGGCATGAGGGGACGGCCACCGAGTCATGGTCCTCACCTGGGGAGAAGGCTGCAGGTGAGGAGGGCCTCGCGGCCAGTCCTCCCCTACATTTCCCCCCTTTCGTTACTAAAGTAACGAATTCTTTAGCTCTTCTAATCTTCTACATTCTTGCTCCTCTATCACTGCGTCATCCCATGCAGGTGTTCCTTTTCTAGGCATCCAGGCTCTGCATACCCCCCTCAAGTTCTCACCTCTTCTAGCATACTCATCTGGGGTACATGTTAAATATATACAGTCACCCGTCCCGTCCAAGTCTACCCAGACCTCCTCATACCATTCCAGTTCCACATCTCGGGGTTCCTTGATAGTGGTGTGCCATAGTTTATCTACTATGTACTTATCGCGGCACATAGGCACTAACTGGTATCTGGGAGTGTTATCTGGTCCTGTCTGTACATGTACTTCTTGTGTCGCCTTAATTGTACCACCAGAGTTGCCCATTGTCACCATCATCATCGCACCGTTAGGGACTGCGTTAGCACAACATCGAAGACCCACCTGGCACAGGCAGAACACCACGAGGAGGACCACCGCAACCGGTATCAATAATTTCATCGTCATTCCAAGCCAGGAGGGAACCCAGGAGAAGATATTGTCGAACCATGAGCTGTCTTTAGCCCCACCTTCCAGCTTCATTTTTTCTCCCAGGTTATGGACTGCTTCAATGACGTGGGACAGGGACCCATTTTCTGCGTCTTCAGAAGGTACGAACGTGCAGCACGCACTTCCTATTTTTCGGCAAACACCTCCATCGATTGCTGTTAGCAGGTCCAGAACATACCTGTTCTGCATGGTCATTAGTCGCAAAGCTCGTAGTTCCACCTTTATTATGTTGAACCCTTCTTCAGTGTCATTGGCCAGCTGAATCAGTTCCCACCGTGTGATCTGAAGCCATTTTGCATTTGCTCTTGCTTGTACACTTGAAACCAGTGAGGCAAAAAATGTTTCCACGGAGCTGAACAGGCGATACTTGTCTGGGATCTGTGCCAATAAATCGGATGACGCTTGTGATATGTAGTTTGATGCTCGCTTGTTCCGTGATAGCTCCTCTTCTTTCCCTCCGGAGGACAGGACATAGAGGTGTGCTTCTGCAGTGGGAGACGTCTCGTCCTTGTTCATGTTTCCTTGCGTCCTTTTATTTTCGTCGACGTGGCTTTCTGGAATCACCATTAGGGCCGAATGCAAAGTGGCCATTGAGCAGCTGCCACTCCATGCCTGGGGAAGGTGCAAGTAGGCCTGATTCCCGCATACCCAGTATGTGTCCATTAGTGCTGCTGTTCCTTTTTTCATGTCTGGGATGGTGAGAGTTTTGTTACAGTTTTTGTTCGTTCCCATTGCCACTTTTCCTTCTCCCTTGAAACATAGTTCGTTTTGTATTTCACTTTGTAGCTTGAAGGGTTTCTCCATCGCTGTTACCCATGTTAGTTTAGAGATGTGTTCTTTCCATATTGGTAAGCACGTTTTTTCCATCCATCGCAGCTTGTCTGGTTGGACACCTCTCAGTGCTTCCGCTTTGCACAGTACTTCTTCATCTCTCCATTTGTTTTCTGAAAACAGCGTCCCTTGTATTGCAAAGAAAGGTTCTTTAGGACAGACCACTCCAGACGCTTTTGAATAGCACGTTTTGTTGTCCTGTATTATTTTGAAAGAGACATCGTGTGCTTGAAAGGTGTTCTTTATTCTACACAGTGTGAGATGAAGGAGACACTGGGCATCCACAATGGGCAATTCTCTTGGCAACAACACTTTGGGTGTACCTGATGCATGGGGGATGAGCGAACAGACATAGCAGCTTTCATTAGTTGTCTGTTTAGCTGTTGTACTCATATCTGCATACCATTTATTTGCTTGGTGGGGGTGTCGTGGGTCTTCCATCTTGTCTAATCCTAACCCATAATACTCATCATACCCCCTCCTGCTTGTCTCTCTTCTTCGCCTACTTCTCTCCCCCCTCCTATACCTTATAGTTTCGATAGGTGTAAGAATAGGCCCCCCTTTCTCATTCCCTCCCCCCTTTTCCAATTCTTCATATAGGGACTTGTGTTCTGTCATTGTAATTACTTTTCCATTTTCCTCAATAAACAACAAGTCGCTGTTTTGTATCGGGGTGGGAAGGGTAGTGGGGCTGTTATATATATCAGGTAGGGACATTGTGTCATTTTCCATATCTTTATCTTTTGATCGTGACGGGGCAGCAGTGGGTGGTGCAGTGTAGTAACCCCATACAAGGCGGGATCCATCCCAGATCAAAAAATCACCTTCTTTAATATTCATATTTGTAATTGAATTCGTGCCAGGGGCAAGGGTGGTGTTACTCCCCCCTCCCCCCTCGTTCATCTCAGTAGAGATGAACGCTATGACCCAATGTGTCATTAGGCATAATATTGAGATGAAGAACACAATAACACACATTGATAAACCGCATTCGTATGAATATGTCAATCTATCTACTAACATTTCTCTAAATCTAACAAATCTATTAGTTGCAGGCTGCCCATCCGATGCCATAGTAAATCCTGTTTGAGACATAAAAGTGCATTAAGTACACGCATGTAAACATTTAGAACGTTGTGAAATTTTTTCGGCAAAGTATGGGAGTGGGTGAAGGAGGGGGTATGCCCACAGACAAGGTAACTTTACAAATATTACTATCAGTACATTATTTCATACATAAAGAGAAAAAGTCGAGAGAGAGAGAGAGAGAGAAAAAAGAAAACTTCTCCAAAACCCAAAAAGGACCAAAAAACCCTCAAAAGTTGTAAAAAATTATATATATATATGTATATACACATGTTCATTTCAGTACGCATGTCGTGCGCCATTCGTGTTCAGTGCTCAACACTTAATGCACACAAAATTCCCATCATCCATTCTGCACAACTTCATTGTCCGCAGTTGTCTGTGCCTCGTCCTGTACCTCACCTTCCGCGGCGCTATAAGCTCTGCGTACGTCTGTCAAATGCACCCAGTATCGTAGGCCCTTTACCTTTACTGCTGTGGGTGTGCAAAACACTACCTCATAAGGGCCATGGAAACGTGGTGCATTCCACCTTCGCACAAAACTTCGGACATATATAAGGTCACCAGGCATTAGTTGTAATGGTTTTTCAGGCATTGTCTCTGTTTCTGTTGTGTTCCCCTCCTCTCTTGTAGAGGGGGGGGCTAGTTGCTTTGCAATTACGCGCGCTGCCCGTGTCAGTTTTCTCAAGTACTCTGTGAACTCCTCTCCTAATATCGCTGCGCTTCTGTGTGCATCAGAACGTTCACGGAGAGGTGAATGCGCTGTGTGCATTCTCCTTCCCGTGACGATCTCATGCGGGGACAAGTGGTGGTCTTTACTTGGCTGATTTCGTAACTCGAACAAGGCCAAAGGCAGGCAGTACATCCAGGTCTTTTTAAGGGAAAAACACAGTTTTGACAATCTGCTTTTTAACAGACCGTTCATTTTTTCCACTACGCCATTACTTTGAGGATGATAAATTGAACATAATTTGTGCTTTATTCCCAATAGGGTAGTCACTTCCTTGAATAGTTCATTAACAAAATGCGTGCCGTTATCTGAGCGGATAACTTCGCAAATCCCCCAGCGCGGGAACACTTCCCGCACTAGGAACTTCGCGGCGCCCTTCGCATCAGGGCGCGCACAGGGGCCTGCCTCCACCCATCTCGAAAATGGACATACAACCACAATCATGTAGCGAGCCCCGTTACATCTTTCTCCCATGTCTACATAATCAATGTGGAGCTCTCTGAATGGGCCATTTGGTTTGGGTATCGTTCCTCTTAGTGTGCGCAATGTCATACCTGAGTTGTAAATCTGACATGTCGTGCATTCTAAAGCCAGTCTTGTGACATGTTCATGGAGGCAAGGTGCAAACCAATCTTCTTGTATCTCTGCCATTATGTGTTGCTTTGCGTTATGTGCGGGAAAGTGTAGTTGTTGAAATGCTATTTCTAACAATGTGACTGGCATTACCGCTTTTCCTGAACTTTTTTGTCGCCATAACAAATCAGTCGGCGATTTGCTGCATCCCCTTTTAGTCCACAGCAATTTTTCTTCTGCACTAGCTCCCTCTTGCAGCTCTATTATTTCCTGTGTGGGCATCATGTTGTATCCTGTGGGGACCTCTTGGCTTGCTGTGTGGTGCAACATGTATTCTCCTACTACACCTTTCTGTAAATACGAAGCTTCTTTGGCAGCGGCGTCTGCTGCCGCGTTCCCCAAAGATATAAAATCTGTATTTGTGGTGTGGGCTTGGCATTTTACAATGGCCACTGCCGTGGGGTCTTGCAAAGCCTCAATCAGTTCTTTCAATAGTTCTGCATGCTGAACTGGTGTTCCATCTGCTCGTCGGAACCCTCTCCGCCCCCACCGTGCCAACCCGCCGTGTACTGTCGTTGTCATGTATGCTGAGTCGGTATATATTGTCACTGCGCACCCCTTGGCGGCATGCAATGCTTCTATTAGCGCAATTAGTTCTGCTGCTTGGGCTGAATAGTGGGATGGGAGGCGGTGTTGCACTAGTGTCTCGTATTCATCTTCCTCTAATCGTACAACTGCCATACCCACATGTTTCTCTCCTGTCTCCATATCTATTGATGCTGACCCGTCTACGAAATACACCTCTCCCTCGTTCAGGGCATTCTCAAAAATCACTTGATCCTGACCTTCGTCACCTGTGAACGTAGCGCAGTTGTGGTTTTGCATGTCCTCTACGGTGCACGCCTCTGTGATGAATGTGGCTGGGTTCACTGTTTTACATCTTACTATGTGGATGTTTGCGCTGGACAGTATTATTTCATATGCTGTGGCGCGTTGTGTTGTCAATGTGCTCTTTGATCGCTCTAATATTGCAAAGAGTGAGTGTTCCACAAACAGTGTCACAGGACAGCCCATCACTATCGTGGCACTTTTCTCAATCGCGAACGCGGCTGCAGCTAGAGATTGCTCGCACGCGAAATGACCTTGCATTACTGCGTCTAGGGTGCCACTATAGTAAGCCAGTGGTTTGTGCCCTAACGATGTCTTTTGTGTCAATACTGCTGTCATCAGTGTTCCTTTGCAGTGTGAAAATAAGAAGAATTCGCGCTCATAGTCTGGATTTGCCAGTACTGGAGCGCTTGATATCAGCTCTTTTAGTGAGTCAAATGCTGTGTTCATCTCTTCTGTCCATTCTATGTGTTTGTTTTCCTGCTGTGCCTCTTTTAGTGCCTGTAACAAGGGCCTCGTGTATGCTGCATAATCCAATATCCATGCTCGGCAATAGTTGCACATACCCAGAAATTTCTGCATCTCTTTTACTGTTTTGGGCTCCCCAACTGCTCTAATCGCCTGTGCCCTGTCTGGTATGATCCGCTTGCCATCCTTTGATATCAGCTGTCCCAAGTATAGGACCTCGGTCAGACAGTATTGTAACTTCCCCTTGTCCACCTTGTACCCTTTATTGGCCAATAATGTCAGGAGTGTTATTGAGTCCTTTCTACACTCTTCCTCAGTTTGTGCACAGATCAATAAATCATCAACGTACTGAATCACTGTGCTTTCTACACACAGATTCCCCAGATCTTCATGTAGTACCCTGTTGAATATGCTTGGGCTCTCGCAATACCCTTGTGGTAGTCTGCAGTGTTCGAACCTCCTCCCCCCTAGTGTAAACGCTGTTAAGTACCTGCTCTCTTCTGCTAAGGGAATCGAGAAAAATGCATTTTTTAAGTCAATAACTGTGAAGTGGGATGCCGTTTTCGGAATGTTGCACAGTATTGTTGATGGGTTCGGGACTAAAGGGAACTCCTTCTGAATCACATCATTGAGTGGGCGTAAATCCTGTATCATTCTCCATGAACCTCCCTTCGCCTTTTTAATCGGGTAAATGCATGTGTTGCATGGGGAGTTTGAGGGCACTATTATTCCTTGTGCTAGCAGTGCATCTAGTGTCTCTCTGATCCCTTCTTCTGCTTCGCGTGACAATGGATATTGTTTTACCCGGGGTATAATTGCTCCCGGTTTCAGTTTTATTACCACAGGCTGAACCTCATGTAATAACCCCACGTCATGGGGGCCATTTGTCCATATGTTAGTGGGTACTAACCTCATGTCGTCATCAAAAAATGCATGTGGTGCTCCTACCACTGCCATTAATTCAACTTTAGTTTTTCTGGCTGTAACTACAATGTCACACGGCATTGCTAGTTCCATCACTATTTCGCCATCTGTCTCAGTGTCTGAAAATAGCTCCTCGTCCGAGAGCTCCCTCAGTGGGATATTTGCATTTGTACACAGTACTGTCCGCCACTCACATCCTTCCATGTCAACGCCAATCACACATATTCTGTTTGCTGACACGTGTACTGCGTGTAAATCCAACGATACCACTGACCCGAGAGCAGTGTCGGGGCTTGCTATGGGGCGGAAGAGGAATTCGGCTGGAATCCTCCAATCCATCCTTTTTAGTTCTGGTACTATGAGAGCCAATGCTCTCATGCCCTCAACAAACATCTCCTCGTTTCTTGGTAACCCTCTGATCTCTTGCATAATTGTGTGGCCGTGTATTACTGCTAATATGCGGAGGGGGCATATGCCTGGCGTCGAACATACGATACCGCTCCCTGTGAATGATATTGTCATATTTAGTTTGCTTAAGAGATCTCTCCCCAGCAAATTAATGGGAGAGTGTTCATAGTACAGTAAGGGTGCTTTCACTGTTTTACCCCCCACTGTCACATCCAATGCCTCTGTGTAAGGAACTTCAATTACAGCCCCAGAGAACCCCTGCGTCTCTAACGTTCTATTAGATAACGGGAACCGGCCCTCTCTAATGCATGATTTCTCCGCTCCCGAATCCACCATGAATATGAACTGCTTGTCTCCTATCTGCGCTCCTATCAATGGTTCCTCTGATGCATTGTGGGTCGTAGATAGTACTGGACACGCAAGTGCTCTCTGTGGGCTGTCCTATGCGGGGTGTCTCATTGCCCCCCCTTGATCAAAAATGTTCCCCGAAACTACTGACACCCCGCTGTAAGGTGCAGGAGCAGGTGCTCCGTTAGCTACTGTGGCGAAAGTGTTACCTGGCGTGTATTGCATATTGTCATTATTCTGTGGGTGGTTTTGTGTCCTGTACTGATGTCCGTGTAGTTGTGCGTTACTTCTTTGTCCTACATTTTCTGGTTGTTGGTATTGTCCCATGGGGAGGCCGTAGGGGCTTCCTGGGTGGGGGTGACCGTATTGTTCTGTCTCCTGGAACCCGTTGTTTTGTCTGCTCCTGCACTCTCTTGAGTAGTGCCCCCATCTCCCACAGTTCCAGCAGCTCCCCTGTGGACCTCTGGGACCTTGCCACCCATTACCTCCCATTCCTCCATACCCTTGTCCTCCTCTTCGGCCCCGGTACCCACCTCTTCCCCCTCTTGGGGCCCACTCTTGCCACGTTGGACCTCCGTTCTGCTCCTGCTCAGTCCACTGTCGTTGTCCTTGTCCTGCCCAATTTGCTGCTATTCTTCCTTGTATTGCTATTTGCCCCTCCTCTCCTTCGTCTCCCTCCCTCATGAGTGGGAGTCCTGCTACCGCTGCTGCAACCTTCACTAGTTTTGATTGTACCAACTTTGCCTCGTCTGCCAACCTTTTCTGTGCTACTTCCCTCTCTCTCTCTTTGATCCTTTTGCAATGGTGCACTATTATACTTTGGATCTCTGGCCACCCCTTCGCCTCAATGCCCGCTATCTTATCGAGTGCCTTCTGCACCTCTTTTGGGAGCCCTCTCTTAATGATAAAATAAAATAGAGATGTGGATTGGTGCCAGGGCGTGCCCGTTTCCGCTCTCCACATCTCCTGCACCCGGAGAATGTAATCCATAGCATCCTCCCCGTCATTCATTGTACATTGCATTACTGACTGTAAATCAGGGGTATCTGGGAATGTCTCCCGCAGCGCGTCCCACACCCTTGCTCGTACTGTATTAAAGGAAGCCCCATCATGACGATCACAATCTAACGTCACGGCCGGGAAACCAGCCTTAGCCCATACTCTGTCCGCTTGATCTCCTACTGCGGTTACTAGTAGGCTTTTCACATCGCCTACTGCCAACGGTATGCCGGCGGTATGTTTCTCAAATGCATATATCCACTTGCTCGCCCCTCCTGACAGCTGGGGCAATAATTTCATTAAATTAGCCTTATCCATCTGAGCCCATGGTATATAGTTTGGTCTCCCCCCCCCTCTGTGTATCAATGGAAGTTGTAACTTCCCTTTTGCAGTTGCACCCTCCCTTTCCTTAGTCGCTGCTGACTCCAATGACGCCATCTTCCCCACCCTATTTCTTAGTCGTCCCATCCATTCGTCGTCTATAGTCCCTAGTGAACATGCACCGTCCACTTCCTCGCTTTCCCCTCCCACTGCCATACTCAACCTATCGCTGTCATCCAACCCTCCTCTGACATCACATAACAAGTCCTCTCTGATCCCTCTCTCTCGTGATACATCACCAATGCTCCCTTCTACTGCTCCTACCTCTATTATTCGTGTCGGCTCTTCCTCAATCCTGAACAGTATTTCCCCCTTTTTCCATCCTTCCTCAATCTGTCTACCTTCGCTCGACGCTCTAGACGTGCGTCCTGATTGTGTGGGGGCACACGCTGTGCGCTCACATATGTCTTTTATTCTTGAGAGTTCATCCCTTGCCACAGTAAGCCTCGACTCTAAGTCACTCGTTAGCTTCTCTATATCCACCCTCTGTGTGCTTCCCTGGGCGCGCTCTCTGGTGCTTTCGTATGGCGGGGGGGCTGTTGGTCTTTGTGGTGTACCAGTTGTGGGGGGAGGCACATACGTAGGGTCGCTGTATCCTGCTGCGGGGGCTGGTTTAGGTAATATCGGGTACAAACTAATCACCTCCGCAGGTTGTGCTGTACTTAGCTGTTCCTTTTCTTCTCTTGGAATCATCAATGGATTATCTGTGGTGGAAGGTAGATCAATATTTGGTGCCGGAGCTTTGGGTGGGGGTACCTCCTCAAACAATCTCCAGAGGTCTAATATCTCCTTCCTATTTTGCCATTGTTTCCCCTTATACTTGAGGCTAATGCATGTTCGTACCATATCGAGAACGCTTTTGTCAAAAGACCCTCCCTCGGGCCAAATCTGGGGCAGACCCTCCCCCTTCAATTCTGTTACCCATTGATCGTGATATTTATTTATTCGTTCAGCGTATCCCGGTAAGCTCTTACAAATATGTGACAAGGGAGTTTCGGCCCCCATCCTCTAAATCAATAACACAGCCGTGTCCACCTTCTTTACTTTTAGTTAGGTGTAGATATGTGTATGTATACCTTTATGGCACAGACAAGAGCGGATGTCTCAAATATTATCACCCAAGTTTATTCACTGCGCAAATCCTTTCGCACTCACCATAGCTCATCTCCTTCCCATTCCCATACACTCTCATGTGATTCCGCTTGCAACTGATCAAGTACTAGTTATGGTCAACACTCTCTGGCGCCACCTCGCGGTCAACCGGTCGTTCTCAACACTCACACGGTGCGCGCACCCATCACAATGCCTTTCCACTCACACCTCGTCTTATTTCCTCCCTTTCCTCCCTGGCCAGCTGTCCCTATTTTTCTGCTAAGGTTGCTATGTTCACGTCTGTACGTGCCACTACTTAGTCCCCACTCCTCAAAATGTGCTCCCTATTTTATAGTCCTTCTACAAGTATATTTATCTTATACCCTTTTCGCTTTCTTCCCCTGCCCCGTGAAATGGAAAAAAGAAATAGAGAGAGTAGCAATCACTAAAAAATATTCCCGGTGTCTCCTTTTGCCAGACACCAATAACTTATTTCTTACTTCTTCATATATTCCCAGTACTAGTTTAGATAGCACTATGCGGCGCCGCCTTCCACCCCCTTTCGGAGCTAGGTTTCCGTCACTTCTACCACTTCACTTATTTCTTACTCCTAATGGCCATATGCAAAGAAAAGATAAAGAAAGTTTCAAGACCCGTCCTTAGTAGACCCCCATTATTCTTCTCCTCTACCTGTCCCCGTTCTCCTGTTCACAGTTTCCCCTCCCTTCCCCTTTACGATCGCTCGCACTCAGTACTCACGTGCCCGTCTTGAACCGATAGTCTCCGAAACTGGGTCCGTCCAGGCGGTGTCACCGGTAACTCAACGGTCAGCCCCTGGCTCCGGCGAGCGGCACTCAAAGGGGATTTTTTTCCAATCGGGATCCCGTACCCTTTCTCATTGAGTGCGCACTTCTTATTGTGCCGGTCGCCGTTGGCGGGCAGCCTCCCGGAGCCGGCTCACCGTGCGTATCCCTTCTCGACCGGAGATTCTCGTGCCACAAGGGGGTCGTTAGAAAGGAGTTAGGAAAAATAATTTGGAGATATCACGCTATCGGGGTCACCACTGAAAGGAAGCGCCCCCAATTTCAGCACGATCCTCCCCGCAATGAGAGACAATAAGGGACTCTCCCGTAGTGGGAATAAGGCCAAGACAGAGTGCGGGTGAGCGTAAGTGGGAGTTTATCCAAAGAATAGGGCATGCAAAGAACTCTGCAACCTCCGAGAGCGCTCTGTCTGACAATAGCAAAGACAGGCGTATTTCTAATACAAAAAACGTCATCAGAACCTACACACTATAGGGGGCACAAGTTAATTGGGATTGGGTGGCGTCGACTAACTATAGGTGTTGCTGCAGCGTGGTTGGTCTTGGCGTGAGGACGTCACTGGTCAGCCTCGTGGGTTGGGTTGGGCCTGGCAGGCCAGCTTGAGGTCATCCGAGCGGTGTTGGTATGCTGGGGCAGCCTGTGACAAAGATGAATACCTCTCCTGACTCGTTTGCCCTAGGCCATGCATACTGCAGTTATTCAAGAAACGACATCTAAGTTCATCAATAAATCGCTCGGCAGTTTGTTTTATACAATAAACGCAACGCATGAGGAATGCACCTCTTGAGAGGTCCGGTGATTGTCGGTTAGGGTGAGATTTACCTGTGTCCTATTGACCGGTATTTTAGGTCGAGGGGCTGAGTTTTGGGGCCTGAGCCGACTGGTACATGCCTGTCTGCCGCGTTAGAAGTTATTATATAAATGGGTCTCTGTGTCTTGTCCCAGTGATGGGGGTCGTTCTTGGGGTGGTCTAGGGGGAGGGTTGTGGACTTTACGAGAGGGTGCTGGTAGATCAGTGGATTCGAAACGTGGGTTTATTACCGTGCTGTAAATAACACAGGTGGTGGGCTGTGGCCTTGGGTGCGGTACCGGGGCCTCTGACTCTTTGAAGCGGCTCCAGCTTGGTTGGGGGAGGTGAGGGAGCGCGGCACAGGCCTTAGCTTCCTTATCTGGCAGGCTTGGCAGGGTGGGAGGGAGAATGGCCTTGCATACACTCACAAAGGTTTTTTCCTCGTGCGTTGCTAACTTTTAAATGCAGAACTTTTATAGCGTTCCGCCTTATTTTGATGTTATTTAAACACACATATATATTTCCATTTCGTTACACATTTCTTTAATACAGTCGGTCCGAGTACCTTTTCGTTACCTAACATTATATTTACTACATGATGTGATTATTTTATGTACATTAAACGTTACACGAGGTCGTTCTAGGTTATGGCCTACAGAAATTGATGCTCGCTGCTTTAGGTGATTAAGAAAACATATATGAGTAAATAACGGCTATACATTTGGTCGACATCTTTCTCTGTGGTTGTAGCAGCACTAGTCCAGACCTGGGGTGGTATCATGTAACGTTACATCGTTATGGTTTATTCACAGTTTACAGGATCTGTTTAAACCGAGGTAGTTCGTTAATACCAATACTTGAATTATTTTCTACTTTCTTCAGATAGTGATGCTTCAGCTTTTTTCCCGTCACCCCGGCCTCGCGGACCAGGTCATGCAGGGTGCAATATTACATTGTGGACGAAAATAATGTTACAGTGTTAGCATCTCGGGTTAGCTCATATCCGACTTTCTCATGGGAACGCGCTCGCAGCGGATCTACCAGGGCTACTGCGGCGGCAGAGATGCATGAAAGGTCCTCCAAAGGTGGGGGCCTCGTTACAGTGTGCTGAACTCACGCCATGTTTGCTAAACAAGATGGCTTCTAGGCCTAACTGAATTTAGGTATATGCAGGGAAGGGATATGTGTGGGCAATGTCGTCGGCGGGTGACCCCTCCTCCACCTGGGCCCGGGTGGCATGAGGGGACGGCCACCGAGTCATGGTCCTCACCTGGGGAGAAGGCTGCAGGTGAGGAGGGCCTCGCGGCCAGTCCTCCCCTACACAACCCACATGCCGTAATCGGCCATTCATTTCGCAACCTTGCAGTCACGGAAACGGTGTCACCGTCGTCACAGAATCACCGGATTCCGTCCCGGTGGACTCGTAATGAGGCCCAATATCTTCAAGTGTTTAGCTGTTTTTCCCAAGATAGGTGCAACCAGGTGTGGAAAGAGTAGGAAATAGATGACAGCATGGCCTTTTGGAAAATCACAGAAAACAGAAGTCAAATTGAAGGTGAGTCATTATTTTTTGTGTAGCTGTGATAGGGGTATGCAATTATTAGAAGAGGCAAACATTGTTGGGTACGATATCAAATGGAGGCACGTAGTAAGAATTGGTGCTATAGTCTCAAAAAAACAGGTGTAGAATAGATTAAGTTAGGCAGGGACGGTGTGCAGCGAAACACCTCTGTTTTGTCTCCATAGGATGAATGCAAAAGCACAAGCAAAGGCCATGACCCAACAGACAAGAAGAAAAGAGGAAGAATGGCTGCTAGGGAGCAAGAATGTACTGCTAACCAAGGAAGCATGTGCAGCTAAGCTGAGCAAAGAACCAAGCCTAAACTAAGTATCCTGCGGGGTGGTTGGAAAATAGTTGTTTATTTGCACCAACGAATAGGGGAGAATGATCCAGAAAGCATTTTTTGATAAGCAGAAAAGGAAGAAAGGGTTGAAGTTGGAAAGAAAACCTAACCCGTTAACAGTGCCCAAATGACTTTTGTCACTATTTTGCCTTTCTACAGACGATGGGGATCCCCAAGGACGTTTCTGTCATCTGCCGCGGATGTGCCTAGAAGACCAGAAAAGAAGAATACGTCTTTCTTTAATTGTTATTTTTGTCTCCTTAGGGTTACATGTGTCACCCTCAAGAGAAACGTGTGTCCTATGTAGGACAAAATTGTTATATTTTTAAACAAACTCAGGTTCTAGCCAGCTGACACAGAGCTAGGGAGGGGGTGTATTTTGTTCTAACGAAGGAATGACCCATAAAAAGGAAATGTTTAAATGAAAATGTCCTATAGCTTTTCTAGGAGGCAGAGGTGTTCAATAAGAGGAAATGTCTCGTTTTTAGGAGGTAGGGTATGAGAGCTGAAATGTGGAGAAGAGAGGCTTTAAGGAAATGGGTTGGTATGAAATGTGTTAAATAGAAAAGACGTGTTTATTTTACAAAAGAAACTCATTCAATTTTATATTATAGGTATGTATCGAGGGACCTGTATGCCTTGGGCAATTAACGTTAAACCGCGTGAGAAAAGAGGGAGAGCGTAGAGAAACCCAGTGGAAGCCCGACAAAGATGATGGTGTGAGCTGTGTCTGCAAAAGACTCCCACAACCCTGTGTCGCCATGCTGAAACATCCCCTCTCTTGGACTCATGTGAACAAAGTATTTATTGAAAGAGAGACACTCGAGTAAAAATGAACTCCTTGTGAAAAAGGAAAAAGAGACAATGGACCACTGGTCTAAGCATCAAAAGAACCTGGGAGATTGACTGTGAAAACAGCTCAAAAGAAAGGACAAAAGTGACAGGACACTGACAGTCCACCAATGCCAAACTAAAGATGAATAAAGTGGAAGATGCAGAAGAAGAAAATGGGTGGAACAAGAGGGAAAGACAATATTTGTATGCATGGGTAGAAGAAGAAAATGAAGGAGAGATTATATTTTGTTGGGGTGGGAGTTGCAGACACGATATGACATATGAAGGGACAATGGGCTAATGGGTTGACTCAAAGATTGACCAACCTCTTGAGTCTCACAATGGCTGTGAAATTATCTAAGGCATACAGTTAGTTTAAAGCAAATGGAGACAGGAAGTGGGGCTTAAATGGAAGAAGATAAAAATAGTTTAGGGACACACACATGTTTTGTTTTAAAAATAACATTACGTTAGTATGTGACAAATTGTAAGATTGTGATAGGATGTTTTTTAGATAAGTATCAAGGAGGGTGGACATAGATATGGTTGAAAATCATTGGTCTAACAAACAAGAACTTTAAATACGAGGAAATGTAATGGAGGTGCTGAAATGGAGATAAGGTACCAACAATTGAATGCAGTGTGGGGTAGCCCTGCCCCACTTAAAGCTAGGCAGAGAAATGTGTGTGGAATGATTTAGTATGGTAAATGTGTGAAAATAGACTCACATGGTTAAAAGATATTAGTACCCTTAATAGTGTTATGTTTATAAGGTCGAAAATGATTTTATCATGGTTTAGTAAGTAGGCAAGGTACAGAATGCATAGCATAAAATTGAGTGTGAAAATGATCTAAGTTTTTTCCTGTACCCAGACAGAAAAGGACTCTGCCATTTATGTAACCCAAAATGCCTTTAACTGACAAATGCCTTTATATGAGTAAAAGAAATGTATTAAATGAAGCGACTACTTGTAGACAGTGGCCCATTAGCCAGCCCAGAGTTCAACAACTCCAGTCCGCCTTGCCGTGCAAGAATCAGATATTCGCTCTGAAACCAGACAGTCAATTGGGCTGTGTCTGAAAATGTAGCTAAGGGAAACAGCTGCATGACCATATAAGGAGTGCAGTGCCACCGGGAAAAACCTAGGATGTGTGCCAGCATGTATTTCATTTTGAAGGTTTAAACTGATAAGAAATAATTGCTGTGTGCGTGAATGTTCAACAAAGAGTTTGCCTGGAGATGTTCAGAAAAGGTGGGGGTTTGAATCCTCTTTCTCTGACAGATATAAATGAAGGCTCCGTTTTTACCTGGGAGAGGGGTTTGTGTACTGGACAACGATGCTGTTTGTGGTCTGTGTCAGCTTGGCATGAAATAAAATCTAATGAACCTGACTCTGCCTCCTTGCCTGCTGCTTGAATTGCTTTTGCTGAAATGCCAGAGGGTCCCAGAGAGCAACAGAGGGCCTCAGAACTTCCAGGAGAGCCAGACAGAATGGAAGAGGTGAAAAAGAGCACGATCGAGGTCTTAGCACCTCGTCTTCAGAGGCACTCCATTTACTTCAAAGTTTTGCAAAACACTATGTAATTTAAAGGGTATTGAACAGGCCCTATCTTTGAGATGCCATCCCCAGACCAACGGCTAGACGGAATGGTTAAATTACACAATGGAACAATACCTCCAGTGTTTTTGCAACTCTTGTCAAGACAACTGGGTTGATTTACACCCAACGGCTGAGTTTGCATAGAACAGCACTTTCCATTGTGCCATCGGCATGAGCCCTTTTTACTGCAACTATGGTTCCATCCTCTGTCTCTACCAAATTCGGTGTATCCGACAACCCTTGTTCCTTCACTACAGAGAAAAGAGGAGATTATAAGAAGCAGGCAGATGCCCATAGAAGCTCCAACTCTGACTGGGAGGTGGGTACCATGGTTTGGCTGTCTACAAAAGACCTACCCTATGGGTACAGCCTTCAAAGCTTTCCCTGAGATGTATCAGACCCTTTGAGATACTGTCCAAGATTAACCCAGTAGCTTTCTGGCTAAAACTACCTCAGCCTTTACACAGACTCCAGCCTGTTTGTCATTCTTTTCTACTGGCTCCTTATGTTCTGGACCCATTTAGTCATAAGAAGAAAGATCTCATGCATAGACCAGAGGATCCAGAGGAGTTTGAAGTCTCCCAGATCAGTGACTCACGGTACTACAATGGTAGTTTGCAATATCTCGTTCATTGGAAGAGTTATCCTTCATCTTAGGATATCTAGGAACCTGTTTCACATATCAAAGCACCATCTCGACTGCACCGCTTTCATCACCCACACGCCGGTAAACCGGGAGTTACCAGAGACAAGAGGAGGCATACTGTCAGCAGTTGTCCTTCTTAGAGAATGTGGCATAGATGGAGCCTGCTGCGCCATTAGTGTTCTGTTACATTCATTGGAACGTGTTAGCCCAGTCTAGTCTTTTCCAAGATGGCCATCTGTACCTTTACATTCGCACCGAGGTCCCCGTTTCGTGCATTGCATACTCTATCGCTCTTTGTGGTAAGACGCTGTTTCTTACTCAAGTGCCTTTGCTCTCTCCCTTTTGCCTTTTTCCTTGCTCTCTCTTGCGCTCCTGACCGCTACGCTATTCCTTACCTGCCTGCTTGGTGCTACTTTCCCTGCTCGCTCCCCTTTCATTGCCTTGCCCCTCTGACACTCCGTTTTTCACCATTCCATCCTGTGCTGCCCTGGAAGTATTTGCTTTCCTTTTGGAGTTTGCTCAATTGAAACCATCCAATTTCTGCAAGAAGGATCCGTGGGAAATGTTCCACTCTTCTACGCTTGTCATCTGATTCCAGTATACTGTTGACCTCCAGTTTTTTCGTACTTTGCCAGCAACATCCATCCGGACAGAAGTATTTTTTTTTATGCCTTTCAGCTTTTTCCCTTTGCCTGGTTGTTTCGCGCGGGAGCCTCCTGCCTTGGCTGTCACAAACAGCAGGCATAGTGTCTTGCTCTCGAGGTAGACCATACCGCTACCTAGACAGATGTTCGTCCCGGAAGAAAGAATCTTCCCCGCCACCAGACGAGTCACCAACCCTCTACAGCGGCGCAGACTTAGGTGAGGAAGAGGTAGCCGCCAGTGACAGTTTTGCACTTGTTGGAGTTTTCTCAGCTGCCAGGCGGTAGCTCCTAAGTACAGTGCATTGGCATAGTCTAGGCATGAAGGGATGCTTGCAACAAAAGTGGTGACTTTATGTGTAAAGGTCAGGAATGGAAAAATGTGGTGATTGATACATATGTGGTGGAAACAGCTTTTTACCATCGCTTTGATGAGACAGAGTCAGGTCTGAGTCGATAATGCACCTGAAATGTTTTACTGTGTTGGTGGTGGGAGGGGCATAGAGACGGGCGCTGGGGCCAGCTGAGGGAATAGGGCAGTTTTCAAACATAGCATGCTCTTGGTTTTAGAAGGTGATTGGCCGTCATCCAGTATTCCATCTCGTGGAGGCACGTTGCGAGATCGGGAGAGGTAGAGGAAGGGCTATTTGAGATTTTGAAGATGAGTTGGATGTCATTGTAGTTGTAGCATGATAAACCATTAGCTCGAATGAGGGCGGGCAGAGGGCTCAGGTAGCAAATAAAGAGGAGAGGGGATAGAGAGGCATCTTGTGGCACCCCATGGAGGACTGAGAGGGGTGCTGATGAGAATGGAGGTAAATGTACGACTTGTAATCTGTTGGAGAGGAAGGAGGATATTCATATCAGAGCTATATCCCTGATGCCTAGAGTGTGCAGTCTCTCTGTGAGGATGGAGTGGTCTATGGTACCAAATCCTGCTGAGTGGTCGAGCATGATTAGGGCAGCACACCCATCTAGGTTGGTCTGTCTTTTTAGACCGTCCCAGACGTAAACTAAGGAAGATTCTGTTCTACGTAATAGTATGAAGCCTGATTGGGCAGTGTCTAGGATCTTGTTGGATTCTAAGAAGAGGCACAGTTGTGAGTAAGCCACTCGGTCAGCTAATTTGGATATATAGCGGTGATTCACGATGGCTCTGTAGTTGGTCGGGTCAAAAGGTTTGAGGGAGGCATTTTTTAAGGAGTTTCTTCATAAGGAGGTCTTTAATTCTTCTGGGAAGATTTCAGAAGTGAGTGAAAACCTGATGATGGATCATGCGAGATTGCCAGCACAGGTGAATGATAAGATTTATTACAGCATAGAGGGGGCAGGCGTGTCCCGTGGAGTCTGATAGCCGGCTGAGTGTTAGTAGTTTGATGAATTCTGGTTGGAGAGTGGTGAGAAGGAGGAGAAAAGTGGAAGGGTAGAAGGTGGTTCTGTTACTGGGGATGAGATGGTGCAGGAGTGGAGGGGTCAAGATAGGGGTGTGTTTCTGTAGGTTTATTTGTGTAAGTGGTCTGAGAGTCATCATGGGATTGAGTGTGGTGGGGTGAGTTAGTGGACCATGCAGGGGTGTTGAATTCAGTAATGAGCTTGAACAGTTGCCTGGTTGGGTGTGGCGATTTTGGGATTCTGTTCCTGTAACAGAATTTTCTGGATTTGCATACTTCTGCACAGTAGAGTTTGATCTGGGGGGTGTAGGCAGGTCTGTTGGACAAAGATGTGTCTGCACACAATCTAAGTTCCAGGATATGGTTCAAGGTTTTCCATTTTTTTTGGGCTGGATTGAACCATCTGGGTGAATGGCATTTTCTGTTTGAAAAGGATCTGATGGATTTGATAGAGTTAAGTGCTTCGGAAATCAAGAATTCGAAGTTAGATATGGTGACCTGACTCAGGGAAAGAGAAAGGGTGGTCTGTGAGGTAAGTAGTATCTCTGCCCAGTCAAGAGTCACTTTGAATTCCTTCTAGAGACGCGATTGGGTTAGTGGTCCAGTGGCTGCCAAATGGATCCTGGGGCGAGAGAATCCCCTGAGGAAAGGACAAGGAAGATGGCAGAATGGTCTGACCATGCAAGCGTGCATGGTGGGAATGTGTGTGAGTTGGTTGTGGGATCCGAAGATTGCATTGAGCAGAGTGGGTTGTGGCTGAGATTAGTTTCCAGGTTGTCCATTAGTGATCGGGTCATTAGGTTAAGTGGCATATCAAACCAAATGTTGTAGTCCCATAATACGGTTAGGTGGGGTGGGAGACCATGATGGCTGTCGCTTAGGGATTCCACAAAGCTTCTATTGTATCCCAGGGGTCGGTGTAGAAGCAAGAAGCTGTGTGTAGATGAGGGGGAGAGCAGCAATGTGATCAAGAGGGTTTCTCAATCTGGGTTAGTGGGGCAGGATGTCAATGTGTGAGGCATAAAGAGAGAGGCTTTGTGGGGGGTGGCAATGCTGGCTCAGTTTTGTACAATTAGTTTGTAGCCCAGTGGGAAGTCTTCATGTGCAATCAGGAGGAAATCTTGTTAGAACTAGGTTTCGGTGATGAACAGGATGTTGGGGCATTCTGTTAAGATTACGTCAGAGGTGGTTCCTGCAAATGAACTAGGAGCCAGGGGTGAGCGGAAGGAGTCAGGATTTGACTGAGAAGTAATGTCCCAAGGGGCTTGTGAGATTTTTGGAGAAGCAGGATGAGATGTGTTGAGGTGATCCTCCTTGGATGGGAGGTGGGGTATGCTGTTGGTAGAGGTGGCATGTTCAGAGGGTAACTTCCAAATGGTGTTTTGTGGATTGAAGGATAGAGAGGTGGGAGTGAGTGAAGATGGGGCAGGTGGTGATGGGTGGGTAGGTGGGGTGCAAGGAGGAGGAGGAGAATGAGTTAGGGTTGGAGGTGGGGCGGGGAGCGTGACCATGGGTGATAGATGCAGGATAAGGGGGGGGGGGGTGATTCGGTAGGAGGCGGGTATGTTCTGGGAAGACATTGAATGCAGATATGAGGGGTGGAATTGTAAGGTGTTAGCAGGGATGGGGGAATTGTACAGTGTTAGCAGAGCAGGGGGATTGAGTCTTAGCTGAGAGGTTAGAAGGGGGATGTAAGATTGTTATTTGAATTGCGTGAAGAGCAATGGTGGGTAAGTAGTGGAATGTGTTGGAAGTGTTTGATCATCCAGTGAGCTTGAGTTCTAGAAGCGGGTGAGAGTAGGATTGTGTATCAGTTGTCCATTGAAGATTGAGGGGGTGTGAGTTGAAGGAAGTTGAGTGTTTATCAGGGAAGTGCAGGCGGGGCAGAGCAGCTGTACGGTTGTAGGGTCTGTATTGTCAGATGTCATGAGAGAGGGGATAAATCTATGGATGAGGGCAGGAGTGATAGTTAAGAGATTGTTAAGGGGTGCTACTCATTGCTTCGATTGAATGCTTGGGTGGGTGAGTGAAGGAGGAGTAAGGATGGTGGCATTACCAGGTAATAAGAGGTTACAAATGCTGTTGGCCATTGTTCGATGCTGTATGAATGACATATTCTAATCTTGTGGAATGGGTGTAAGTCACTATTCGGAATCTCGTGAGGTAGAGAATTGAGACCAGGGCTGCCCTACTGAGCCCTGCTCAGAGGCCGCAGAAATCAAATCAGCATAGTTCTTGATGGGAATAATAAAAACTTGCAGCGGCCAAGTTCAACGTGACAGTGTCTATGATGCTATAAAAGCCTAATACAGCAAGCATAAGTGTTACTATGAAGCTAGAATGCCTTTGAATGCAATGAATCTAGCCATTTCTTACTGAGGCATGACCTTTTTTACTGCCCATCTATGATAAATCAAGCATGATGAGCATTGTTACATGGCTAGACTGGCATTTTGGTGTAGCCAATCTATCTATAATATCTTACTATGACATGGCATTTTTTTACTGAGCAGCTATGACCCTCCACGATTTTGCGGCATGAAATGGCAAATTTTGTAACATGAAATGGCAAATTTTGCACCACAAACCTTTATTTATGGCAGCATTTTTGCAGCACAATGTTTATTGACTGGAGGGTGCAAGGTTGGTACATTGTAGGAAAGAGGCTGTGTGCAAGGCTATAAGAGAACCAGGGTGTCAATATATGTATCTTTTATATCAAATAGGAAGAGTCATAGATGTCTCTGGCTTGGCAGAAAAGTGTTTGTTTTGGCTACGTTTTTTAGTTTAATGTGCATGCCTATTTAATATTATTAACCATATAATCATTATCAGTTGTAATGCTGAAAATATTCCCCTTCTATGTTCCCCAATCCCGCAAACACCCACACACCTCTCTCACCCAACACACCTCACACGTCTCACCAATTCCCCATCACAACTTGTATTTTTGAACCTCACGCTCAGTCATACACATACTTACTCACATGCTCTGTCACACTGCCAAGTCACAATTTGCGCTCTCTAGTCCTTGCCAAACTCCAAATCATACTCCCAGCTCACACCGTACACTCCCCAATTCCTCCCGCAGTATACAGTCCTTCATTCTTGCATGCTACTTCTGCATCTTTCATCCTTTCTCCCATTCTATCACACTCTTCCCTCATCCTTTCTGCCAATCTGCAGCCCACTACTACCCCTAATCCCACGTTCCTTCCACTTTCTGTACCTCCGCTCTCTCTGATTTCTGGCCCACCGCCCAACTGCATCCACTCTGCTCTCTTGCCCACTACTTCCCCCTCTGACCCACTGCTCTCCCTCTGATCTCCCTTCACTTTCTTGCCTACCGTGCCACAGCTCACCCATCAGTCCCCCCTCACTTCTTTCTCTCACAAATTGTGACCATTTTTCAATTTTTGAAGAAAACTGTAGATTTTGTCCTCAATAAATAGGGCATCTAAAATAGAGCAGAGATGTGCGGTTTTTAGCCATTTTTGGATATGTGAGCAGGCCACCTTAATCTCAAAGGTGACCTGCGCATTTCCACGGGGCAGAGCTGTAGCGCAAATGATGCACTGGCCATCCACCTTGAATACGTTTGTGTTGGAAACACTCTCCCGACAGTGGTCTACAGGCTCCCTGTGCATTTCACCATGACTGGCCCTTAAGGGTCCTGTCACTGTAAAATGCAACCCAAAAAAACACATTTCGATCCCATTTGGGGAACAGAAATGCAAGTGAGACAGCAGCTGGCACACTTGAAAATGTTTTTTTTAAAGTATTGCATGAGTCAGTGGAGTCAGTAAGGTCCTTGTAAAGCAGTGGCACCCCTTGTGCACGTATTTAAAGTGGGCGCATAGAGTGGCCTACAATTTCTGCACATTTAAAAGCACATCTTGCTTGTCAATTTGGGATGCGCTTTTAAATGCTGATTTGCGCAAAGGGCTGAAAAAGGACTTCTGAATGGGCGCATATAAGAAGCGTCCATTCAGATGTCCTTTGTGGATCGGGCTGCTTTTTTTTTTGCGCAAGTGATGAAATGTGCTTGTGCATTTCATTTTTTGAGTCCAAAATATAAGAGTTGAGCACCTTGAGTTTTTTTAGAACATTTTTTTCAAAAACTGACATTTTTGTGAGTGTTTATGCAAAAACTCCAGTTTTTGTGCTTTTTTTGCAAATGCGTTTTTCACATCATTTTGCAGGATCGCAAAATCGCTATAAACTAGAGGGTCTGTAATGAAGCAAAAATGGTAAATGTCATTATGTGTATGGACTGACCTGTATTGGAGCAGCCAGTTTGAACATGTTTTCATATTGTGGCCTGGCATTTTAATGACAAAGACAACAGGAGTATGTTCTTATGTGCAGGTCCTGGCATATATTGGCAGAGCCAGTATAGACATGCTTTCTTATGGTATGATTACTGGCCTTATGCACAACATGAGTACGTTCTTACATTGGAATACTGATATATATAGATACAGTCAGCATGGAAATGTATGGGCATCCAGAGTGAACATGTTTTTTTGCTGCTATTTATTGTGAGGAAAGGCATTATGATAATGGGTTTCGGAAATACTCTTGTGCACTGTTGGTGACTGGCATCATTTGGATATTTTACCCAATTTGTAACAGAAAGTGTGCTGTATAATGCACAATTTCAATCTATTATTCAAATGCTGTTGTTGAGGGAGAACTGTGCCAGACGCCTTTTGGTTGGTTCGTGCTCCATCGTTATGCTTGGACACTCTTGCAAATCTGTGGCAATTATTTGAGCGCCGCCAATTAAAAAATTCACCAGTGCCACTGTCCACGCAAAAGCCAGAGTAGAGAGCAGCCCCAAAAATTACGGGAAACGCTGCATCGATATAACAAAAACAAGAGCAAATATAAACCTAGTAAATATCAGATCAGCTTACCAAATGCAGCACACATAACCTCAGGATGCAGAAGCCTAATTCACCAACAAGTACAACACAAAACTAGACACTCTTCTTCCTGAAGGATATAAAGAAATGGCTAAAAATAGGAAATAAAAAGCGGGTGGAAGACTGCTTATTATACCTACGGAACAATAGATGTACTCACTCAATCATACAAAACGACTCTCATTTGAAAATAGGTCCTATTCCAAGTTTGGTGGTATCCCACCGGTAATACCGGTGGGATACCACCAACGCAATTACTGTTTCCGCCACTTGGTCTGCCCGAATTAGCAGCAGATTCCAGTGGTGGAAACGCTGGTAAATCACCATTTCATGGTGTCCCTTGTATTTTCTGGTGGTGGGGTGCTCCCAGCTGCAGGTAAATCCGGCCACCACACCACAGAATTGCTGACACTTTTTTCCCACACCACCAAACTTGTAATGAGGCCCATAACCACTGAATGAAGGCCCAGCTCCAGTATGACGTGACACTGTAGGGTATCCGGGGGCAAACCTCTCATTCCGAGAACACTGGCTAGAACTACTAATTCTAGAATAAAACGAGCAACATTCTTGTATTGGCAGACCTTAAGCAGTGGCTAGAAAGCAACACGAATAAGAACACCATTGGCATTCTCTGCAACATCATATATCTAAGCTTTGTTCAAAGAATCTCCCCCTGCATCAATGTAGGCAGACGCACAATTGATGTTCACGTGTAAAATAGAAGTGAGACCTTTGGAAATGACCTACTATTCTAGATGGATCACCACCTAATTACATAGGAAATCATTCTATGAAGAATCGAAAATAGACCAGAAGACCAGTATCCAAAAATAACACTGTGGAGACTTCTGAGAATAATAATGGCCCACTTTAGAAACTCCTTTGTAGATCCTCAAATAGACAGACTGAATCCAAATTGTCTCAAATAACTCCAGGCTATTTCCTTCCCCTTGGAACTAGTCACAGACAAAGTAGCACTAGCCTCATGAAAAAAACGAAAACATCAAACTAAATGTACGAATAAATGGTATGACCTGGAATTATCGGTCCTTGGTCTAATGTTCCTCTAAATCGAGCGACATACACACTGATCATCCATAAGTGTTCTACTGCCCAGCATATATTATTTTGTAATGGAAATGTTGCAACTGATCGCCATCTGGTGGTGGTCGGGATCCACTGTTCATCTGTCTACTCAAATACTAAAAGCTCCACATTCTCTTGCTTACTACTTCCTTTTCCTCATGCCCCCTTTTCCTTCCTTTGTCTTTTTTCTTCCTTTCCTTCCTCCTTATTTCCATTCCATCCTTTCTTTTCCTCTCATTCACAGGGGGTCCCCTTTCCAGCTTTTACCTGTTAGGGACAATTTTCAGTCACTGTGCTAATTCCCTTCAACCTGAGAGACCACCAGCACTTTTACTGGATCCTGGGCTTTTTTTGATTTTAGTTTCCTGAATAAGTGGAACTTTTTACCACTCACCAATTCTTTTTCTCTGACTGGGATTTATTTTTTATTTTTACAGTTTTATGGAGTCTGGTAAACTCCATAGGCCTCATTACAAGTATGACGGTAAGAAATAACAATTACCGGCATGCCGGTAGTAACGTGTCTGTGTTGCACTGCCCCGTAATTAATGGTCGATTACCAGTCCGTGTGCATGCATGTACCCGCATGCCGGTAACGAAAGCACCACCATGCCTGTAAGGTCCTTACCGCCCCCGATAGCGGCATCATTGAATGCGCAGAGACCTCCACCGGCATCGCTGTTTCTGCTAAGAGCAGCACCGTTGACACCGGTACCGCTAATACCGGCACCGGTAATACAGCCATTGGAAGCAACATCATCACGCCGAAACGGGAAATGCGCCAGCGGCCACCTTGGAAAACACAATCCATTGCCATCCACTGCAGACAGGACCTGTTTCAGAAAACACACTACCTTGCCTGCCAGAACATGTCAAAGGCAACCAGAAAAGGTACCCCTCACCTGCGAAAACCCAGGTTCAGCGGTGCAGATAGCTGTCTTGATTCTCTTTTTGGTACTTTGGCCTACAATAGACCTGGACAAGGCTTCCTTGGGATGCAGAGTAGCCCACCCTATTTTTGCCTTCTTATTAAAAATAATTAAGATGACATTGGCCCTCATTACAACTCTGGCACTAGCCGTGCCATTAAAAACGGCATGGCTGCCGCCAGAGTTGCATTTTTTCCGGCACCTGTGAATGGGAAAGAACCGGGTCATGCCGAGTTAGGCGAATCCGGTACTTGCCCATTTGTGGGTGCTGGAATCAAGGGCCTCCTCATCCCCATTCTGCACCATAGGGCTGAATGGGGATGGGGACATCAGATGCACCGGCACAACTCTGCATCTGCCAGTGCATCTGACGTGCTGTGCTCGCGGGTACTGTTACACCCTTCAGGAAAAACCTGGCAGGTGAAACGGTTCCCGCAATCAGAGCCCGTAGTATGGCGGTCCAGGAAGTACAGTACCGGCATGCTTACCGGTACCGTACCTCCCAGACCACCATGCTCTTAATGAGGGCCATAATATTCCCAGTGTCGGTACAGTAGGTGGGAGATCTTCATTTGGCTTCACTCTCTCATGAAGATTACAAACAAGATACATTTGAGTTGGTTTATAGTCATAAAGTCGAATGTAAAAACGTCGAAAGTCATAAAGTCGAAAAAAAAATGTCAAAAAAAATAATTTCCAATTTCTTTTTTACTATGTTTTTTATTCGAAATGGGGGGCTTCCCCCACCCAACCCGCCTTTTTTTTTCACCCCTTTTTTTTACTCGCGGGACCCAAAAAAGACATAAATTGAAAAAAACGAAATTCGATTATTTTTTTTCCACATTTTATCTTCGACATTTTTCTCATTCGACTTTATTGATTCGACTTTATGACTGCACACCATTTGAGTTATTAGCTGCATTCGTTCCAAAAGGCCACACAATATCCAAACACTAAGTACAAGAGTTACAGTTATCCAGGGTGTGTATGATATTGTAGCAGGGCATTGCCTGTTAAGCACTTGCTTTGAAGCAATATTAAAGGTACCCTGGCCCACTACCATGACATAAATATGAACCATTCTTGGTATGGCGGGATATGCCTCCATTGGATACTAAGCTATGCAGCACTACCAAGCCTCTACAGGAACTAACAAATACACACGATCCACTGCCATTGTCATCAGATTAGGCATTTACGACTGCAGAATGGTCACTCTCTACTGTGCCTGCTTTAGGGATACTTGATTACAAGAGAAATGCATTTTATATTGTCATGAGTGGAATGGGCTCATGCTGGCAGCCCTTACACATAAAGTTGGTGAAAGCACCATCCACTTACAAATAATAGCACCACGCTGCAACCCGTGGTTGTAGGTTTTCCTCCTTGCCTCCAGTCTGTTGACACAGCCGCTCTGTTATATTTCTTAGGAAATATTTCCATTTATGGGTAATTTTCCCTCCAGTTGTAAACCCCTCCACTTTTTTCTGTTGTCTGAGCATCCTAGCCTGACTTTTGCCAGTGGAGCCCAGCCTTATGAGGTACTCAGCTGGGCTTTTGCTCATTTTGTTATGGGGAAACTGACATGCCCTTAACACTGTCAGTACTGGGAGACTTTGTTTCTCTTAGACATTCACTTTGTTGCTATTTTTTATTAACATTTTATCAGTGCACAAAGTACCTAACAGTACACAGTGCGCTGGGGTCCCTTTTTCATTTTTAAGGCCCTAGACAACCTCGAAGGATTTTTGGTGAATGTACAAATGTGTCTTGGACAGAGCTGGTGGCAGCTGTTACTTTTTATGTATGTTCAACTCTTTTCAATAGTCCATACCGCGTTTACCATATTTGGCCCAAGACAGTTGCCAGTGCCTAAAATGGCCATTCCACAAGGTCCTTTGTTCTGGCCTTTGGCCATCTTGTCCCTTTGACTTCCCCAGGTCGAGCAGACCTGGGAAATTCCTCATTTGGTCATGCAGACCCTTGCGCAAACCGAAGCTTTCGCAGGCTTCTGCATGCCTTGTGTGTGTTCTGCCAGGATGTGGGCTGGAGCTGTCTAGTTCCAATACACATTCTAGGTGCCAGGATGTCTGATGTGCTGGGATGAGCGGGACCACTGTGGTCCGTGATTGATCCACGTCTGGGATGGTTGTATGTGAGCAGATCTCTCATTGGTTTCTCATTGTTTTGGCACAAAGGATTTTTTGGATAAGAGAAAGCATTTTACACCCATTCCAGATCGATCTTCTGAGTTCACACCGAACTTCTTAAAGGAGACAAGTATCCTGAATCAACTAAGCAAATCTGTGGAACTGCTGGTTACTGGCTGAAAGGTTTGGCACCCTGAGCCCACTGTTGTCCTGTAGGACCCCCTGTTTCTGATTGAACCTAGAAGGCCTGCAAGGGTGCTTCGACCCATTGGAATAGTGGGACCAACTATTCTCGGCACCTCCAACTTAACCTGTAAGCGAGCATTTTCGAAGTGTACCTGGACCACCCAGTGAACTGACTAGCTCGTACGGGACCTTTGCCCTGTAACCGCCACCGTCTCAAGTTTCTCAAGGTCTGGAATTAGGAGAGTACGCCTGAACCCAAGCACACGCTGTCACTGTGTCGCCCAGCTGTGGTGACAAACCTCATGGGTGCCTTGCTGCTGTGACCCCCTGTGCCTTCAGACTCGCTGCAGGGGAACTGACCTGATTCCTTCACCAGGAGCAGAGAAATTGCCACTGTCCCACCAGGGAATATTTCCTGGAACGCTGCTCCTGAAAACTGCAGAGCCACGCAACTGCAGGATTTGAACCTACGACTGAAGTGGACTTGACCAATGTTCCCTGTAAGGTGCGCGCCTGTGCGGCCGCGCACCTTTTGATTCTGAGCCGCGCATAGTGCTTTTTTTGCCGCGCACTTGTGCTCCAATCATCATTTCATGAAATTTTTTTTTTTTTTTTTTAAACATTTTTTAAGGCTGGCCACCAAATATAAATACTGGCGGGTTGGCAGCCAGCCTAGATGCAGGCCAGGAGGCAGCAGCAACGTTCGTGATTGCTAGAAAACACACCTTCGTGCGGTGACACAAACTTTGCTGCGGCCTCCTGGGCTGCTACTCGTGCTGACTGTGCTTGGCTCAGGGCTGCACTCTGCGCTTGCGCAGGGAGCCTAGCCACCGCCCTGTCGCGGGAATGCACGTGACATGCTGCTGGGTCTCTCCTTGCCTTGCGCACTAGGCACTGTCTGCCAGTAGCAAGTGCGAGAGACCCCAAGCCTGCATGCAGACACTGGCTGAGCCTGAGGAACTCGAGCTGCCAGTGCCACGACGGACGACGCCACAGGCACCTACTGCAGCTTGTGTGACCCCAACCCTGTGAAGAGAGCTGCGCACAGCCACGTGCCACCTAGCCTAAGGTAGGTACAAAAATAGTTATATGGGTGGGTGGCAGGGCGGGCAGCCTAAGTTTGGATTTGGAAGTCCATTTAAGATGAGACCAACTATCTGTCGGATTTCATCAGCAGGGGACCGTCTCTTATCGCCACCATGACAGCAGGCCCAACCTGCCTGTACCCCCGTGGACTCGGCGCTCACGACGGCATTCTACACCTTATCCCCCCCCGCCTTCCACCAGACCGCACCTAAGGAATGCTCTATTTTATTGCATTTTAAGTATCCGGGGGGATCCCAGGCCAGCCTTAAAATCACGCTGCGGGCCGCGCTGAGGACTGAAGAGCCTTCTTAATAATGTCCAGGCGTATGTGTGGCCTGTACCCGAACATTGCACCCTCCGAATTCAGGAGGATCAAGACGCACTACTCAGCGTTTTAAAAGTAATGTCTTTTTGCACAGCCCGTCATGTTGGAATTCTCCAGGTTCTAGGACCTTTAACCTGGATAATTCCAACATGACGGGCTGTGCAAAAAGACATTACTTTTAAAATGCTGATAGTGGGAGACGCTAGCAAGCAATGACGCTTCCCTTCCAGTTGGCGGCAAGCGCTTTCACGAGTTGCCATGAGAAAGCATCCTCAAAGCCCCAGCCTTTGCTGTGGCAACCTTGGAGAGTCTAAGCAAAAAAACACCACAACAACAACAAATAGCTCACAAAGCAATTACGAACAGAGCAACCTCTCCGACAGATCTGAACCCTCACATCGTTCATTGCTCCCATGGGGATTAATTAACATGTGCGCATGGGAAGGGACAGGGGTTGCAATGTTTTCTTCCTTTCAAAGCCTGGCCTCCGCTTCAATAATCCACATTGTCTTCTTATGGGTTGAAAATCAACACAAGTGCACTGAAAAAGTCTAAACATCTAATGGACGTCTCTTGCGACATAAAAGCAGGGACAGACTGGGTCATAACATTGTCTCGGGCACCAATGAAAAAGTGGCTCACAGTTGCAAATGGCAATTCATTCCTTTTGTGGCGGACAGTTTGAGTAGTAACCAAGGGAGAGGTTTCTGATAAAATGCGATGCAAATTGTGCAATTTCAAGAATATTTATTCAGAAACACTGGTCAAAACGACTAGCAACATGGTGAAGTAATTCATCAAACTGGCCCACATGGGCCAAAATAGTGACCCACTTTGACCCAAAAAACTGGCCCACACTAGCATTTTGCGTTTTTGGCTTGGGCATTGCTCTATTGACCTATAGGCCAGTCCAAGCCTGCGACAGAAGAAACCCTGTTGTTGAACCGTCTGCATTTCATTCTGCATAATCTCGATGGGTGGTGGGTCCGCTTTCTATGTCCTCCTGATGTTGAACACATAGGAGCTCATCTTTGTGGAGGCATATGTCAATGTAAGGCATTGAATTCACGTTACACCTCATTTTCATCCATTTCTATGGCAGAGGGGAGGCATGGATCCTAAATTATGACTCTGCCTCCCTCTTCCTCTCCGCCATACAAATACTCCCGCATTTATGACAGCATGACATGTACATGCTGCTGTAAATGCTGTGGGTGCCATAGTAATCCATTGCAAATGCTGCCTGTCGTGCGTAAATGGCAGGCAGAGCGGCGTAAAGGCGAGCATGCCACCATTTTACACTCCACTTTCAACTCTGATGTGCTAATGTTGAACAGTCCACAGAGGAGACCTGTTTACACCAAAGTGCAAACGTAACAGGGCCCTTCTGTGTAATTTATGCACATTTCAAACATGAGCTAATGAGTCTGCATTTTGAGCAGCAGCACACACTGGTCATCTCTGCCTTACCTATACTGGGTCTAAAATTGACACAATAGTGACATTGACACTGTGCTGTATGCACCACAAAGGATGTCCAGAAGAAATAGGGTGCTACAGACTAATGAATATTCTTAGGATGGATCTATGTGATTAATTTTGCGAAAAGCAGTTGTCCGGTTTCCAGGCTGGACCCTTCACCAATGCACTATATAACCTGATGACAAATAACAAACAACTAACGGTGAAATGTCTCATTTCGATGCTGAAAGTCCCAGGGAAAACATTTGTATTGGTACTTGGAGTAAAACATGCACACCTTTTAACGTTTTAACGATTTCAAATACACTATTAGAAGAAAATATCCTCTCTTAGTTTTGTGTGTGTTGATTTTATGAAAGGCAAATGCCATTGGTCCTGTGCAATTTTGGTGGTTATGCAAAGGCAATTTAATGAAATGCGCATATTTCACCTTGATATGCTAACTTCTGGTAGTGTCACATCTGATTGCATTTGTGGATGAGTCCCCCCACTTTAATTCTTAGGACTTGACCCCTGGCTATTGGGCTTCATTCGAAAGTTAGGGCATCCACGGTGCTGCATTTTAGGGTGCTGCTGCATTTACCTATGTGCCACACTTGACCTTGAAATATGCTGATATTGGGAGACGCTAGCAAGCAATGTAAGGACTGTTGTAATGATGACTGGTTTACTTTCTGTTGTTTGAGTTGAGTCCCGAGTTTGAGTCTAAGCACCTCCGTTTCATCAAGTAGTCTGTGTCATCCTTGAAAAGTCACTATCCGCCGACCCCCAGTAAATGACTAGAACTCAGGGGCGGTCCGACTATAGGGAACTCCATAGATTTCCTGGCAGGCCTCTGCGCCATGGTCGTCTTTTGTGTGGTAAGGTAACTGGTATTTTATTTCCACAGTTTCTCATAGGAAAGGGCTTGGGCTTGCTGAAAATGTGTAATTTGGGGAAATGGGGCCACTTATAACATTTTTCTAGAGCCTCTTTTTGTTCCCGGTCCAACCCTGCTAGAACCAGCTCTCTACTGGCACAGTGGCAAGCGTTCGATTCCATATAAGTGAAATAGATGGTGAAACCTCAAGCCCACTCCGTTCCTTCGTGCATCCATCCAGAATGGGACCCTAGGGCTTCCACTTATAGGTGGCTATTGGGCTTCATTTGAAAGTTAGGGCACCCGCTGCATTTTAGGGTGCTGCATTTACTCATGTGCCACCACATGACCTTGAAATATGCTGATACTGATTTCTTTCTGTTTTAAAATACTTGTTGTCAGACTACCACTCTCATTTTAAATGCAGAGCGAAAATAAACAATATAAATGAGAGACATAGGGCCTCATTACAAGTCTGGTGGTAACCATGCCGGATCTGGAAATTTTACTGGCGGCTAGCTTGCCGGAAACACCGTGGCATTATAGCCCCTGCGGTTCCGGGAAGTCAGGCGCCAGTAAATGGTAAATCCCCATTTCCCATTTTGGGAATGGGGACTATGATATGATATGATAATAGTCCAATGTCCATTCATACCCCCCCCTTCTAGTCATCTTTGTCATTAATCATGTTCATGTACTGTTTATTTCATTAAACCAATAGAAAGCATTTCCTTTATATTCCATACATTTAGTGAACTGAGAATGGAGAAGCTAATGCTGTGCTAATATTCATTTGTGAGGCAGAATCTGTGTTCCACTACAAGAACCACTCTGTTCTTGTACCAACCCATCATAAAACGAATGATCTTGCTAATGTTTAGAGATGTAAAAGGACACAATTTCAGATGAGCTAAAGTCTTGAGAATAGAGCACCCAAATGTCGCTTGAAGTAGAGCTTGTTGTGCCGCAAATTCGCATTCCTCGCTTGCACACTGTGGAATCTGATCACTAAGCCTTGCTCACTGGTAAGGCGCTGCACCACCACCGCCGCCGTGCCGCCGTCGACCACCCTCGGTCTGGCAGCGTATCACTCAGTTGCGCACATGACTGAAAAACAGCCCGCACACAACTATTCTTTGGCGCACACAGCCCAAAGAAATTAGAGGGAACATTGGACTTGACTGCTGAAGTTTGGTCCGGAGTGCACAGAGAGTCATTGAGTACTTGCAAACCTTAACGGTGGGCCATGGCACATCCATCCATTTTTACACACGAATGTCCCCTGAGGGAAACTCTTCTTTATCGAAGTAGCCTGTGCTATCGAGCTATTGCCAACTCTTGGATCCTGTTCTGCCCTCTTTGGGAGACCCTCCTCGAATAGTGGAAACTTATTCATCACTGCCTCACACACCTTCCTGAGTCACTACAGCCCCTTGAAGAGACCCCGTTTTGAATAAAATGCATGATCGTGTGCGACAGCACCAAAAGTACTTTTGAGCTCAAGGCTCCACTCATCTTAAGGACTGGACTGCCTCTTGGCTAGGGTGTGAATTGTGAAGGATTGCCACAGAAATATTTGCACTGTATAACCCATTTCTTTGCAGGTTGTCGAACTGTACTGAGTAATATCCCTGTTGGCCATTGGTTACTGTATATATGTTTTCTAGATTAGTGTTGTGTTGGTTTTGTTAATAATGCTGAATAGTTACTTTGGGCCTCATTACACAGTATGCGGTAACCATGGCGATATTAGCGCCATGGTTGCCGCCGGTATTTTACCGTGTCTGCCTTGGTGGATGGTGGAATTACCAGCCTACTCCAAGGTGAGTGGGGCCGGTAATTCCCCATTCACCAAGGCACTTCCCCATTCCCATTTTTGCCCCCATACGGCTCAATGGGAATGGGGAAGGAGGTAATTACGCTACCGCAAATTGCGGTACTGTAATTAGCACCAAGGTCCCTTTGCAGGCCCGTTCCTTAACGGCTGGTAAAACCAGCCGTTGAGATCGGGTCCGGCAAAGGGACCTCAAAGTAAGGCGGTAAGGGTTTACTGGTAACGGTGTCCTTACCGGTACCGGTAAACCCTTACCGCATTCCGTGTAATAAGGCCCTTTGTGTTTGATTTAAAAGGTCTTTAATAAATGTATATATATTTTTGATATACACCTGACTGAGAGTAATGTGTGGTTTTGTTTACTGTGTGCTCATTGTGGGCTTTTGATCACCCTCACCCCTCCTAAGACCTAGTCTTGACGACCGTCAATACTATCTTGATTGGTCTGGCTTGTCCAGAAGGTTAACCTGTTCCAAGAAACTTAGCTGGCCTTCTGAACCTCTGCCCACCAGGTCAGAGTTCAGAAATCCATCTTAACAATATGATATATGATATGATAAGTAATTTATAACGTTCCTGTACAAAAGTGTTTCTAGCCACGAATGATGTTGATGTTTTGTTGTATTAGGGTCTCTGCTTGAGTTTGCAGTACCACATGCTATAAGGTAGCAGTTATTACGAGTAAAAACATGACACCTTTCACTTTCCCACCTTACATGTATGAAATAGAATTCATCTCATAGAACCGACACTGTACCCTGTTTTAAATCCTGCATCTTTATTACAACACATATTGAGTCCCACAGCTGTGTGCTCATCACTGGTGAACTTGCAAAACCTAGAAAATATCACATTGATTTACCATTACACACTGCTCAATTAATTGATTTATGTGAAAATAAAGGGAAATTGATTGCTAGATATGTTATGTTATTTTGTATTTATATAGCGCCTTATATACCATTGGTATGGTCTGAAGGTGCTGGTAGGTTGAACGCCCTTGGGAACCGAATCTGTTTCCCCCAAGCTGTGGTCAAAACTGCCCAACTACCTAATGTCTATTCCGCACAGCCACTGGATTAGTAGCTCTGGCCAAAGCATGCATTGTAGCTGTTTAAGAAAGTTTTATCCTATATAGAGACTCATAATATGCTTTTAGGATTGCCCATGATTATTTTCAGCTCTGGAAGCAAAAGGGGTTTCTCAGGTCCTCAGGTTCTCCCATTAAAATCACGCCTGTGTTTCTGCTTTGTTAGATGCTGTCATGGAATCCCCTATCTCCCCACCTGACTCGTGCAATAAAGACGCCCACTGGTGCTCCAACATCCAGAAGGCACTGTTGAATAAAATCGCACTACTCCAAGCAAAAATTGAAGATAAAAGATCTTGCCTGGCTACCACGGCCAAAACGAGTGACCTAGACAACGATCAACGTGAAAATAGAACCCAGCACTGAGGTCGAATCTATCATCAAGAGCCTTAAGCCATCTAGGTGCCAAGGAGACATATGTCCAGCCTCCATCATAAAAGAGGGAGATCAATAATATGCCCCCTTCTTTACATCTTTTATAAATTCCTCCTTTGCCTCTTGCATCGTCCCCAAAAATCTCAAAGACGCTTAGGTCATGCCCCTCCTCAAACAACCCACCCTTGACCCAAACATCCCTACTAACTTCAGACCGATCCCCACAGTACCATTTCTTCTAAAAATATTGAATAAAGCAGCATATATTCTGATTAAAAACCATCTAGACACTAACAACCTTCTAGGCTGCTGGCAATCCGGTTTCAGGCCTAGACATGGGACTGAGACAGCCCTCCTGGATCTAAAAATCCAAATGGATGAGGCAAGAGACAATGGAAAGCCAGCTCTTCTCCTCCTACTCGACTTGTCGGCAATGTTCGACTTAGTTGACCACAATATCCTAACCAACCACCTTACCAAAGCTGCCTCATTCTCCACCAAAGCGGCAGCCTGGGTCAACGCCTTCCTCGCAGATAGATCTATGAGGGTATTCTCCCCCCCCACATCTGCCGAACCCTCCCCCATCACCTGTGGAGTCCCATAAGGATTGTGTCTTTCCCCTACCCTCTATAACATTTTCACAAAGCTTCTTTTTGATCACCTAGATGACCTTGGTGTATCTTATATGAATTATGCAGATGATACACAAATACTCATCACTCTATCAGGTGCCTATCACTCAGACGTAGCACTCCTAAATTAAATCTACAGTAAAATACAAGCATGGATGGCCAAACACGGTTTACATCTTATCAAGGATAAAACTGAGCTTCTGGTCATTGGCTCGAAGTTAAGACTCCATAAGTTAGGTCCCCAATATTCCTCATTCAATAATGATGGCAACATTAGCCAAAACCCTAACTTTCTACCTGAACTCGACCTTATCACTTCACAAACAAGTCATTGCCACCTCATCATCAAAGGCATACACTTCCAAACTGATAGACGCATGTAGGCCCTTCCTATCCACCCGCAGTTGCATCACCCTGGGAAGAGCCCTAATACTCTCCAAATTAGATTATTTCAATACTCTTTATCTAGGCACCAGCCAAAGGAACCTCCATAAGCTTCAAGTATTGCAAAACAATGCTCTCAGAACAGCGTTAAACATTCCAGTTTCCAATATTCCATATCTACCAAATTGGCCAGAACACCAACTGGATCCCGATTCAAGAAATGATTACTTTCAGAACTCTCATGATTACGCACACATGCCTAAACAACTCTGCCCCTAACTATCTGATTGACAAATTCTCCAGAAAGGATTCCATCAGACCCACTAGAGCAAACTATGCCCACTGCCTTAACATACCTAAATTCAAATTAACTAGAGCTGGAGGAGCTAGCTTCCCAGTACTAGCAGCCAAGTCCTGAAATGCCCTACCGCCTGACTTAAGGACAAACCCAGTGTTTCTCTCCTTCCAGAACAAGGTTAAAACCTGGCTATTCTCTCAAGCAAACTAGTACTCTCGTGATTTTTGACCAAGCTTTGTGACCTGGACATGCCTATACATTAGATACACTCCACTAGGAGACCTTTGAAGGTCATATTTAAATACTGTCCTTAAGGTATATCTTGAACCTTGTACATAGCCTTCACAAATGTATATATCCTGTATATTTCCGGACCAAACTGTATCTACTTCTGTATATTATTGTATTGATGTAACTATGCTGTTCACTAAGTAAAAGCACTCAGATACCTCCGGGTTCGGCGTGCTATATAAGCAAATAAACAAACAAACATGTGACCAAAACAATTAGCAATTGATAAATAATCAGCCCACCTATACATTTTTGATGAGGTATTAAAATTAAAAGCTTTACCTGACACTGCTGATAAAGATGTGGCTGTCTCAGTCTCTCAGGCTGATTTAGTGCTAAGAAAAACTAGCCAGGTGCAGACCCTTCCATGCTCCTCATTGCAAGAACTTCCCAGTATAGAAGACACTGCTCCAGAGTCTATATTTGCTCTGACAAACTGTGCTCTGACAAACTTTGATACGATCAAAATGATCACAAGGACGCACCATCTTTAGTGTTGGCCTACTTGGCTCATATATATCACATACACGCCCATGTAGAAAAGGGGCTATGATTGCCTATGTCTATCAGGACTAATTCAAGAGAGACTTTTCATAAATAGCTCATTTGTATTACAAAAAGTGTTTCATATGCCAGCAGCATAATGTAGGTAGGATGGTCAAAATCACCTGAGGAGTGCACCCTCACCCCTGGGGGCCATTTCCAAGTAGATTTCATTCAACTACAAAGGTGCTGAGAGTATCACTATTATGTGTTAATCCTCATGTACACTTTTTATTGATGGCTTGAGGCATAAAACTGCCAGAAAGACGATTTCAGGACATTAGTGAAGTTATTGATAAGGGATTTTGAGCCTCATTTTATGGATGTACAGACAATATGATGCTGGAGTATTGCAAAAAGCTAATCAAATACATTAGGTCTATCCACTCATTGGTCGAAAAGGCCTTACCGAAGGAGCTTGATCAGGCTTGCCTCTCACTAGATTCAGGAGACTATGGGCCTCATTATGAGTTTGCCGGTCAGGAAACAACGGTGCCGGTAAGCCTACCAGCACCGTTGATTCTGGACTACCACACTACGACTCTGTGGGCGGGTGCCGTCCTGCCCGCCAGGGATCAGGCCTGGCAGGCGGAACGGTCCCAGCCTGCGGAGTTTCACAGAAACACCGGCACTGTTATTAACAGTGCCAGTGCTTCAGTGTTCCCCATTCCCATTGAGTCCTGTGGGGGCTCAATGGGAATGGGGAATTACAAAATGTCTGCAGCCTGACTTCCCGGCTGCCGGACTTGGAATAGCCCGGTGGCACCGGGAAGTCAGGCGCCAGTAATTCATTATGGATCCGGTGGCAACCTGCTGGTTTTACCGGAACAGTTACCGCCAGACACGTAATGAGGCACTGTGTATATGTAGATGTACACCAGAGGAAACCTTCTGTGGTCCCATGATGGATGGGGCTGTACCAGGTACTTTTAACCACTAACACTGCTGTTAATGTTAAGGATCTATTTACCTTGTTCCATGTTATTCACAGTAAAAAAAAAAAAGGTTAGATACCTACAGATGAAGCACCACCTGATTCAACTAGTGTCTTGCTGCTGTTTCTGTAGCTCTGGCTGTTGTTTGAGAACAATGATTTGTGCCCTGGAACAAAGACATGGTGTTAAAATTGGGAGTTATTTGAAAACACTAACTCTAGCTATCAATCACTGTAATGTCATTACCATGGCAGAGGCGAGCAGCTGGTCATGGTGGAAAAATGGTATATGGTAGCCTGGCAGGGAGGAAACTATGAGTTTCTTGAGTGATGGGACGGTGGAGTAGACTATTGTTTATCCCTTATGAAGCTGAGTTCAAGGTGGGGCAAGTTGCCCTTGCCACTTGGATTTCAGATGAAGACTATCAAAAAGCAAGTCTGGCTACTCGCATTTAACCACTAACACCCCCACACATTACCCCCACTCTTCTAGTTATTGTCACTACTATGAGGAGTCAGAAATGAGAGGCAGACACAAAGGTATGCCATTCTCTAAGTCAGACATTTTATTAAACAGAAATAGGTTGAGAAAATGCCTCTCTAGCCTTATTTTAAAGAGGATTCTCTGTACCTGAAAACTAAACTAAGGATCTGTCTGTGTCAAGAAATCAGTAACTTAAAAAGCAGTCCTTGTGCCCAGAACATTCTAAGCTGACCCTCACATTAGAAACAAAACAACAAAAGGTGCAGGTAAATGTCTTTGACTTAATATTACTAAACCGTGCTCACAACCAAACTTATAAGTATAGTTCCAACAAAAAGGTATTCCAAGGAGAAACCATTAGACCAAGAGAATGGTTCCCTTCCCCTGGATTCTCAGGCAGGATGGCAAAAGGAGTCCCTTCCTTCAACAATTCCTTTTTGTGATGGTTCTAAGGAGAAACATTAGACCCAGAGGATGGTTCCCTTTCCCTGAATTCTTGGATAGGATGGCAATAAGGAGTCTCCCTATCCAGCCATTTCTTTTTGTGATGTTTACAAGGAGAGATCAGCGGATCAAAAAAGAGAGTGATTTCCTTCCTCCTGATTTTTATGTACGATTGCCAAATGTTTCTCCTTGCCTTTGGTACTGGATTCACAAAGTTCTTGTTCAAACAATAAATCCCAAAGTAGTCTTTCTTCAACTCCAAACAATAAATTCCATAACAGTCTTTCTTTACTATTACAGGTTACCCGATAAACTCTCCTGTCATGAATCCTCTTATGGGATTTTCAGATCTCCTGGTATACCCCCATGCCAGGTATCTCCCCCGCAATGTCAAGCTCTTTACACAACTTCAGGTACCTTGTATACTCCCCTGCAAATGTTCACGAGGTAAGGGGTTCTTTTCGCTCTTACAGGCTTTGCTTCCCAATTGCCTGGTATTTGTCTGCCAAGGCTTCTACAAAGGTTCATGAGGTAAGGGGGTTTCCTTTCTCCTCCCCCCTCCCCTCTCACAGGCTTTGCTTCCAAATTGCCTGGTATTCTTCTGACAGGACTTCTGCAAAAGTTCACAAGGTACAGGGTTTCCTTTCTTCCTCCTTCCCCTCTCACAGGCTTTGCTTCCCAACTGTTCTTTTCACCGTACAAAGTAGCAAATGTACTAAACGTTCCAATATATTTGCCCATGGTAGCACTTGTTTTAACTCTCCCCCACATTGACATCTCATGAAACCAGTTTTGTCTGGGCCCTGTTGTGGCCATTTGTTTCGTTGGTTTTTAAACATTCTTCTTATTGGCACTTAAACATGTGCTTTTCCTTGATTGCAGTTAACTAAGCTTGGTGTCTTTCTGCCACTTGCAACTTCATACAGTTAAGATATTCACTTATGTACAGTGGTAACATCCTGGACCCCCTCTGCTATAGACAAAGTCACTGGGTCTTCTTTGCATCTCCACCATTGCTTGGGCTTCCACAGTGGTGTTTCTCCCCCTCCGGGATCGTACAGATGCTCTGTGAGCATCCGAAGCGGCTCTGCAAGCAAACGCTGGCATCCCTGGATCGCAGAACGCTGTTTGTTGGTGCAGTCTAGTTCCCTGTAGTATCTTCTTGGTCTCCAGCCTCGCCACAGCTGGCCTTCCAGCATGCTCTGCTCTCCATCTTGCCACACCAGTCTGTATACCTCGTGGTCAGGATTCCCAGCTCAGGATTCCTCGTTCTCTCTTGCACAACAGTGCCATTTTGTACTGTTTCTGCCATTTTTAAATATTGTGCTTACTTTAGGCCCAACGCAACAATTAGCCTGCACATTAAACTTCAGGCTTCCCTTGATCTGCATTAACTTCTTCCTCCTCTTCCTCATCTTAGTACTTGAGGATTCATGGGAGTTGAAGTCCATAGGTATAAATGAATTTCTTAGATGTGGCGGTTCAAAAGCTTTACATAAAGATACATCAGAACCATAAGATGTTACATATGAGTTGTGAGGTTTTAAGTTATAAGTGGGTTTTTGACTAGAGTGCTTTTTAAGAAAAGGTTTATGACTTTTACTACAGTCTGGAACTTTTTGGTGACAATAAGCCATCAGGGTCTTGGGTATAATGGAGTCCTCCTCTAGAAGAAGGGGGGAATACCTCATATTATCTGATGGAGTCACCACCATGCTCAGCAGTCGTTCCATCACTCATCAGTTCCCTCATACAGCCGTCCCCAGGGTCAGCATCAGGTAGCTGCTACCTTTGCCTGGCCCCGATGGAGGAGATCGCAAAGGGGAAGTAAGTGATGAGTCCATCGGATTCATCAAACTACCCAAACAGACCAGACAAAATCTCATGAATATATGTGCCCTAGGCCTTCGCATAGGAGTCATCGAGCTTGGAAATTTGCTAATACGTTGTATTTTCCAGAGTATGGAAAATGTTATGAGAGGCTGATAAAAGGGCACATGGAGGTTAAGGGTAAAATAACCATTCAAAGCCTATTGCATAATGAAGTCCACGGAAGAGACACATCAAGGTTCTCTTACCAAAGAAGAAGACATAGTAGGTGCCACCGGGTTTTGTGTACAATCTCATACACAATGAGAGGTGTCTGTATTGTTTAGTAGTGACAGATCTGTCAGTGGAGAATGGCACCACTACCAAAAGAGTATGTTCAGACAAATCTTATTTATTCTGTTTGCATAGATATTTTGGACATGATGTATTTTGCAAACGTATCTAGTATTCCATTACTCCTGTTATGAATGTTATTGAATTTCACAATCTTACAACTGTAGCAAGCCAACAGTTGTAGGAAACACAAGCTAGGCTAGATATATCAGGATACAGATGGTCATTTTTTATGAACTACCAGATTCTCATTATCTTTGTCTGCCTTCCAATTACCAGTTCCAGAAGGGTTTGTCCAATCATCTAGCACAGAAGATAGCACTGTTCACTACAATAAATAAGCATGGTATAGAAGATTGATGGTGGAATGGAGCTAATTATTCAAATTCAACCTGGAATGTGTACAAGGGCCAATCACTTGACTAGAAGACAATACCAGACTTATTACTGGAGCACAGCTGGTAAACATTGGTGCCAACATAAGTGGTCTTCAAGTCCTTTCTGCATTTAGAACCATCACTAAGGAGGAGCTGACGAATTTGATCTGGAATATCACAACTGCATGTGAAGAAATGGAATGTGATCTATCCTGCTTAGAAGTTCCAGACTTCCTGAATGAATAATTGTGTGACTTTTTGATGATTTTGGAACACTAAGGCCCTGATTCATGGAATACAGTGCAGAAAAGGCGGAAGCGCTGCTGGCCAAGACAGAGCGTGCGCCACGCGTTCGCCAGCCGTGGCGCAAAGAAACAATTGTGCGGCATGTGCATTCATGGATTTCCCGAGTCCTCACTAGCCGTGGTGCAAGTAACATCAAGCAGCGCAAGTAATGCCCCCAACACGCCCCCACGTGCAGCAAAAAGCTAGCAAAATGCCTAACACTGCGCAAGCCCCCGCGCCATCCCTGGTCCAGCAAACAGCCCCCACCCCAGCCAAATCGTGTGAAAACTCGGTGAGTTCTCACGTGATTTGGCTGGGGTGCATTTGGGGTACGCGCAGGAGTTTCCTCGTGATTTGGCTGTGTTGCGTCCGGGGTACGCGCTGACTTCTCACGTGATTACTCCGGCCGCATCACAGCCAAATCACGTGGAAACCCCTGCAAGAACCCCATCCGCACCCCAGCGTAATCGCATGAAAATTCACTGCATACCCCAGGCGCACTCCAGCTTAATCACGTGAATACTCAGCGCATACCCCCGACGCACCCCAGCCAAATCACATTGAAAATCAGCACGTACCCCGGACACACCACAGCCATATTGCATGGAAACTTAGCACATACCCCGGACGAACCCCAGCCAAATCGCGTGGGAACTCCTGCATGTACCCTGCGATATATGCACAAATCCACTGGAAGCTGACCCCTCCTGACGGGACAGCCACACCCCAGCCCCCATCACACGTGAACACACCCCGCAGGCAGCCCACAACACAAGGGACCACCCCATCACCTGAGACCACACCCCGCTGGCAGCCCACACCAAAATGGATACCCCCAGAACTCATCATCTGTGATCACACTCCGCAGGCAGCCCACACCACAAGGGATCTCCTCTGCCCCCATCACCCATGACCACACCCCGCAGGCAGCCCACACCAAATGGGACCCCCATCACCTGTGAACACACCCCGCAGGCAGCCCACACCATATGAGACCCCTCCCAACCCCATCACCCCTGACCACACCGCACAGGCTGCCTTTACCACAAGGGACCCCCCCAGTCCCCATCTCCCATGACCACACCCCGCAAGCAGCCCACACCACATGGGATCCCCCATCTCCCGTGACCACACCCCACAGGCAGCCCATACCACATGGCATCCCCCATCACCCGTGACCACATCCCACAGGCAACCCACACCACATGGGATCCCCCCACCCCCCATGACCTGTGACCACACCCCACAGGTAGCCGACACCACAAGGGACACCCTCCACCCCCATCACCCGTGACCACTCCCCGCAGACAGGCCCCGTGTCATGGGACACCCCACCCCCATCACCCGTCACGGCAACCTGCAGGCAGGCACCCCTCGCGGCAAACTGCAGACAGGCCTTGTGTCATGGGACACCCCCATCACCCATCACGGCATCCTGCAGGCAGGCCCCCCACCCCATGGGACACCCCCACCCCATCACCCATCACGGCAACCTGCAGGCAGGCCCCCCATACTGGCCACCACCTGCATGATGGATGCTGACATAGTGACACAGGTTCACTCCAATTATGGTGTGCTCATGAACTTGCTTGTTGTGTAGTGACGCCACCCTTAACCTCGTCCTCAGCAAATATACAGCAAACACCAAAAAAACACACACCAAGCCCACAAGCTTCAGTGTGCCAACTGATCACACGCAATTACATACTACAACCATATCCCAACATTCACATCACAAAGGTGTGTATCAAAGTGAGGCCCAGCATACTATGTGACAGAACTCAAGAATCCACATTTACAAATACACTGTGACAGAACACAAAGCACCCTAGATATGTGTCACAGAAAAATGCATTGCAATGACGTGCCATGGCATGAGCATCAATGAGCACACATCACCTGAACCAATAACCCCCTAAACACATGAGTGATTTGCAAAGCTGGATGTCCAACTACCCGAAGCACAATGAAATCAGCACAAACACATGCTGGTGAAGCTCAAAGCACGATATGTGCCTTACACTGCATCAACCGAATTAGGTGCCAAAATAGTAAACATATCACACTCGCATCACTCACCCAACCCACCACTGTCACAAACGCACAGAGGCCCAATACACATTCATGCTGTACATGTGAAATCAAATGCCAACACACGTTGCACACTCGCACTACACCCATACACTGCTCATGCACACCAGACCAAGCCCCATGCAAATGAATGTCAACATGACACATGTAGGCATGTGTGCAGACACATGAACAACATAGGTCATCATAATGGACACAGAACAGAGTAATGAAGCGTCAAACGTTTCCAAAAATGGGCAACCAAACACCACTTGGATAAAAGTTCTGAAAATATATTAAAAACCAGTATTGAAAATCATACTCATTTCCATGAAATAAATAAATTGTACATGAAAATAAACAAAAAATGATCTTCTCCAAATGATTAAAAAGAGTGTCCGCCCAAAAAAAGTTCAAAATCCAAAATGAGGTCCATGTCCGAAATGAAAATCCAAATGAAAATCACAAATAAAAAGAAATCCATTACATCATGGGTAACACAAACGGAACAAAATACATTCCAACTATGTACAAGTAGTATAGGTCCATTGTCCCAAATGCATAACAAAACAATTTTTAAAACACTCCACAAAATGTCATCACAAAAACTAACTATATACAGAAAGTGGAGCACAGTCCAAAAACTCAAAAAAAAGGGAAAAATAAATTGAACTTACACCTAAATAACTATATACAATGGTAGTGGGCTAGTCCTTCTCCTCACCATACTGCCTCATAGTCTCGGCCAGGGCATCATCGAACACTGCGTCCACTTCCCCTGCCTCCTCCTCCCCGTCCGCCAACCGGGATACCTCTTCCGCATCATATTGCCCCTGTACTACCTCACCTGTCCCTCCAACTGCCGACGAGCCCACGACCAACTTCACCCTCTTGGGCCTGTCCCTCAGCAGCTGCGGCCAATGTCTCAGATGCGGCACCAGTCTCCTCGCTACCCGAAGATGATATGAGCTGGGAGCGTGACTGGGCCTTGCGTCTGTGCCTGGTGGAGGCATCCTAGCTGACTTGCTCCACAGCGCCTTCTCCGCTCTCTTCTTCCATCATCGCTGTGGATAGTGAGACATGGAACACAAACATCAGGGAACTGAACATATGTTGGTTTAGCACAAAGCAAATGTACATGAGAGGCACTGTCTAAAGTCACAACCATCATCACCGTCCACATCACACAGGTAAATTCAATTAACACACATGCACAATAACGTCTGGCAGACAATCACATCCTTGGACAAGGCACTGTCAGCACCTCAATATTGTGCATTCACCTCACATGCATCATGGGACATACACATCTCATTCACACACCTCAGCTGGCAGTCATGAAGCAGGCCATGGAGCTATCAAGTCAGAGTGCACTAGATGTCAATTTGGCAGCATGACTCAATCACACAATCTAATACTCAAGTGACATCCATCCCAGAGTGTTGACCAGTCACACAAACACTCTTCAGACCCATGCACATATGCACCATGCATGTCCATGATGTTGCCAAAAGTGCCCATGTGTGACACCTCTCACATGGCCAAGTCCAGACACATGTAATCAACCATGTGCACGTCGTTACATGCTGCTGTGCATCACACATTGCTACACAAATACCATTGATGTGACACATGCTTGAATGGACTCGCATGCAGCACTGTCTGGGACATGCACAGATACATCTGTACAAGAGGAATACCAGACATAAGGCCAAGGTGCACACTGCAAGCATACATCAACATGCACATGCACTATGGTGGACAAGAACACATAGACACTTAACAGTCGATTCCAGGTGGAGTTCCAAATCCATGACCTGGGCGTACAGCGCTGGGTAGAACTGCTCCAGGACCCGCTTGTTGTCGGTGGTCACCGGTGCCCTCTTGGTCCATGCCAGCCTCGAGGAAGCACCGGGCCTTGTTGCGGGTCCTGGCTTTGAAGTCCTCCCATCGCTTGTGGACATGGATATAGTCGCGGGGTGCCACCCCCTCTGCGTTGATGGCACCCACGATGTCCGCCCAGATCTTCCTCCATCCTTCCTTGCCGACCTGTGATGGTCCGTGGAAGAGGGCATCATAATGCACCAGCACTTGCTCCACCAGGATGTCAACTTCCCTCGCTAAGAAGCTGACAGCGCTCTGCGTCGCTGTGAGGGGGGTGTTGCCACTTGCCTCTGATGATGTTACTTCAGACATGGCAACCCCTGAGGCAGATGTGGGTGGCAAGGTGGTCCTGTTGCTGGGCTGTGGAGCGGTGGTCTGGCACATCGGGAGTCTTCTGGATCAGCAAATGCAGGAGCACTGGCAATGGCTGTACAGCAGGCACCAAAATTGCAGAGCACGTGGGCAGCAGGCACACACAGTGGGCAGGCAGCAGCAGATGGCTCGTAGGAGGCAGCTCGGGGCACTTGGAGGCAGGTAAATTGGCTGGTAGGCAGGAGCGTGGGTCTTCCGTGTTACTTGTGTGGCCGGACGGAAACAGAATGACTCCGCACATGCGAAAACAGCACGTAAGCGTGAAATGAGAGGAAAGGCCTTAAGCGCGTAACTTACATGACACGCGCTGAACGTTGGGCGTGGTATTCAGTGCATAGGAGAGCATCACACACTTGATGAGTTATAGCGGACGGACGTGTGGACTTTGTTTCCATGCGATCTCTTCACTGCGTGCAAGCCTCTTGTTTTGGTGGGGGAATTGCCTCCGCGCACATGCGCATGTATTTTAGAGGCTGAATTTGAGTTGCATACGCATTTTACATTCTGTGGGTGCCCCTATGTGTCACATAACCCCTTATTTAACATCACTGTATCTTACATGTCCTTCGTATACGTATTTTGCTGGGTGCCACAGCGTACTGCATTAGGATTTTCCTTTAGACGTGAGCTGCCGAGGGGTCGCGTACATGTATTTTTCATGTTTGGGGTGCCTGTGCATTACGGGCCCCATTTATTTTTTCCCCCGGTGTTACATAGAGCCTTGTTGGGGCACACTGATACATTTAACATCACATACACTGCCCCCTCACTAAAATTGCCCAGGACAATCGATAGCTGCACCTCCCATTACACCAATCCATCTGTGCCATGACTGGGAGGGCAACTAGTGGGAAGGGAGGCAAAGGTGGCCAGGGTGGCTGAGTTGGCCGAGGTGGCAAAGGTGGTGGAGGTGGTAGAGATGGCAGAGGTGTGCTAGGTGTCAGAGGTGTCCGGGCCTGTGCAGGGAGAGCTATGTCCTCCACCCAACAGGGTCGGGAAAATGCAGGGGCAGCTGCAGCAACCACCACACAGCCTCCAGGTCACCCAGCCAGACCTGTGTTGCTCCCCACCCCAGTACACGGAGACCTTGGGGCAGATGCTATCCGTGCATTGAAGGGTAAGGGACATGCTGTGCAGCATCCTGGCACTGGCACCCAGGGTCCAGATGCAGCAGTGTCAACTGCTGTACACACCTGCCAGGGTCAGGTAGCTGCAGGGGCAGCTGCAGACCTCACCTCCCACCTCTGGGTTACCCAGCCAGGCCTGTGGTGCTCCGCATCCTGTTCACAGAGACGCAGGGGCAGATGCTATCCATGCATCGAAGGGGAAGAGACATGCTGTGCAACGTCGTGGCACCAGCACCGAGGTACAGCCACCTGCAAGGGCACATACTGTCACACCATCAGTTTGTGATGCCACAGCCCAGTCCACCAGTGCTCTAGCCCCCACTGACCCAAATGGTCCCAGCCATTCGAGGTCAGCACGACCTCGCAAGAAGGCAAAGCATGCACTAGACAAACAGGCTCAGTCCCAAGCTACGGCACAGGAAACCCACACGTCGAGCAAGAGGAGCTTTAGTGATGAGGAGCTCCAGGTCCTCAGGGGCGTATGAGACACATCAAATCTGGGGGGAGACAGGGAACACCTTGGGGACTTTACATGGTAAGATGACACGATCCATCAGGCCAGGCCAGACCAGCAGCCGGACAGTCCATGTTGTGTGCCCTGCTGCTATATGGGTTGTTACGTGCGTCTCCAAACCATTACATAGCAACCAGGTTCAGGAAGTTGTCTCAGGTCTCCGCCTGCCTATAGAAGCCGTGATTCCCTAGGCAAGGTTTTGGCACGCTGTGCCCGCTCCCTGAAGGCAAATGGAGCGGGTAAAATATGGCCCTGTGAGTTGCGTGCGTGTAAATGGGCTGCGAACTAATGCCACATAATGGTTGTCATTGCTTCTTCCCAAGGGTGTCAAAGTACTGTCCACGTGGTTGTGTTGGCCCAAAAAGAAACAAAAGTGGTTTTAATGAGCCCGTATGTTCCACCTGTGCAGTGTTGCCGTGGCAACTGGGAGCGCTGTGATTCGGTAACAAGAGGAGCCTGCATATGACAGCATGACCAGGGCAATCCAACAGCATTAGACCAGAGAGCATGGCACAATAAAGAGTAGGTTGAGCTGCCCCCTCACCCCTTTGAATGGTGCATGTAAAGTGAGAGGCACTGGCAGTGGGTCAAGGAAGAAGACTAGAGTCACTGGGTTAAACGCAGGCAGTGTGAAATGGCTTGAGGGGGAACGGTGCCAGTAAAAGCGCAGAGATCATATAGCCCAAGAGTTTGGTGATGAGTTCAGGCAGAGTGTGAGGGAAGGGGGCAAGGGAGAGAATGAGAGCTGTATGCAAAGATTGAAGAGGAGTTGGGAGCCAGGATTATGTAATTGGAGAGAGGACAAACAGAATAAACAGTCACAGAGGAAATGGAACTAACATTGGAGAAAGCCGTCCATCAGAGGATATTCTGGGCAACAAACAGCTAATAATGCTCAGAATTCCACATCTCTGATTGGGTGGGCCACCATAAACATTCTGGAAAGGGTCCTAAAATATATTTGTACCGATGCTGATCCAACTCTATGTTCTAGCTCATATTTCTGTTTGTATTGTTCAACTGAGGCAGAAAGTGGTGGCATAATAAAGCATGACTAGCCAGTGTGTCCCAACCAGTAATGGCCCGCCATCTGCATTAAGGCACAAATGCAGGGAGGGCTGTTGGCAGGTGCTTCACAGAGCTCCTTATTGCCAGTATGGCCTTTGAAAGCATGCTTTATCGCCAACTATCACCCAGTTTGTTTGTGGCAAACAGATGCAAGCTGGAAGTGCAAACTTGTTTTTCAAAAACAAATACAACTACAAAAAGGTGGCTGTCTTGGAGAATCCAATGGAAGCTTTATAAATATCCCCTTTCAATGGCAGTCACAGTGCTTGAGTTAATGTGGGCCGGGGGCAAGGGTGGAGTAAGCAAGCAGACATATGCATTTTGATTCGTTTAGTTCCATTAATTCCAAATCTAGAAGGAAATGGAAAAACAGGGAAAAGCAGGGGAGATGGATAGTGAGCAAATGCTGTTAGCCAACTAAGATAGTGGTCTGGTTAAAATGAATAAAGCCCATGTCCAAGCATACTCTTTGGCTGTAGCATCTATTGATAATGCTAATGAATGATAGCACATGAGTCTGCAGGTGAATTATTGTATTAATTGGACAGGAATACATATTTCTCATGGATGTGTGTGAGTAACCAACCGTTGTGAGGGCTTCCAAAACCAAGCAATTGGAGATCAGAGGGATAACTCCCATACACCCTTAGATTATTATTTTTTTTAAATAAAATATTACAATTGTGCATTTTATGGCAGAGCTTTTTTGGAACAATGGGTAAATACCTATAAAACATACAATTGGTTGGGTGGGGTATCACATGACTACAATACAACAATTGGATGCTAGGTCACCAACGGTACACAAGAGTATTGTTCAGTGCATTTCCGGATCCTTCTGCTCACAATATATCCCAGTATTCTGCTAGTGTCAAAAGACATTTTCAATCTTCATGTTTCAATATACACCAGTATTCCAAAAATAAGAACACATTCATGTCGGTATTGCCCATAATGCCAGTAATGCCATTGTAAAAAGAAAAGTTCAAACTGGCCGGACTCATATATAGCAGTATTCCCACATGTTAGTACTCCCATGTAAGAATACTTATGATGGATTGGCCCATAATGTTGTTGCCACATTTTAGTTGTGTTAATTAAGGGCAATATCCTTATCTAATAAAACTCAAATTGCCTTTTCATTTAATACCTCAATACTGCCATGTAACTAGATTTTAAAAAGTGTCAATGTTGGCTGTGGAAATAGTGGCCAGTATCTCAATGGAAGAACCCTCATGATGCCTTTGCCAATAATGCCAGTAATATTACCATGCCATTATAAACATGTCCATGCAGGTTATGCCACTATAGGCTATTGTCCCTCCAAAGAACACTCACATTATCTTTGCCAAAAATGCCATTATTATTGTCTTGACACATGAAGAAAGTATGCCCATGCTGCCACTCTAAACATGTCCATGCAGGTTGTGTAACATTTACCCAAATAAGAACACTCATTTTGGCTTTGCCCATAATGCCAGTAACATTGCAATGACACAGCATAAAAATATGCCCATGCAGGCCATGCAGGCTGTGCCAACACAGCAAAGTAACTACATGTAATAAAACTGTTGGCTTGTCCCATAATGCCAGGCACATTGCCAGGCTATTGTAAAAAAATATGTTCATGCAAGATATGCCAACATAGGCGATAACACCTTTAAGAACAGTCATGCTGCTATTTCCCATTATGCCAATAATATTGCCATGTCAGATTAAAAAAAAAGATCAATGCTTGTCCGCATTTACCAATCACCTTCCTCTCACAAAGTGGCCATGCACCAGCTCCTTCCATCACAGCCCGCAACCCCCTATCTCTTTTTATCACATCACAAACACAACATCCCTACACAGACTAAATCTCACTCGAGAATTCACACAAGCTCTCACACTTATACTCTAACACAAACTCACACTTTAACACACACATATGCTCACATCCAGGCCTGGACTTGACTATATGGCAATAGGCCCATGGCCAAACCAAAAATACAAAATTCTGTTGTGGGCCAGTTGTTGGTCAAAATGGGCTACTTTATTGGCCAATTTGGGCGAGTAGATGAGTTTATTCACTCTGCAGCTAGTAGTTTTGACCAGTGTTGCTGAATAAATATTCTTTAAAATGCACAATTTGCATCACACGTCATCAAAAAACTCATCCTTGGTTAACCATATTCAAACCATGTCACAAAAGGAATGAATAGCAATTTGCAACTGTGGGACACTTTTTCATTGGTGCACGGGGCAATTTTATGGCCCAGTTCGACCCTGCTCACATAGCATATTCATACCCCATATAGCATTTGCACATGAACAGTATCACTTTCTCTCTCACAGAGACAGGCACACACACATTGGCCTTTGTACTCACGCAGTAGCAATTGCTTCATTAAAGGGCTTCGAGTATGTATGCACTGTACACACAGGTGAGGGGTCAGGTGCCTCCCTTCAGTCCTCCATCTTATTACTCTGAATCAGACTGGGGGTGGGGGTTCAATAGGAGAAGGGAGAGGGGTGGGTGAAGACATTTGTTTCCGGCCATGGACAGGATTTCCAGTGGCTATTCTGGGATATGTGTTGTGAAGTAGAAGTACTTTTATTCTGCAGACAGTCTGCAGAATGTGTACTTTTTTCTGCACGCTGACGGCTGCAGCCTGTAGACATATTTTTACATGCTACATGATGCAACTGCAGACAGTGCAGAGACACAGTGCACTTCACTGTCCACAACAACACTTACATATTCTGTAAGGGATAAATGGCATCATACCCCCCCCACTTATAATTGTGGGGGGGATTTATCCCTCTTCCCCCCCATGTCCTACCCCATGCAGGTCCTCATGGATTATGTGCAGGAACACAAACACAGCATGCTTGTGCGGTCAGGCAGCACCCATAAGCCTGCCCTGCGTATGGCCCACTGGTAGTGTGTCGCTGATCATATTAACGCCTTGGGCCATGAGAGGCATCCAGCTTCTGACACAATGAAGCGTTGGTATGTCCTCTGGTGCCGAGCTAAAGATAAGCTGGGTGCCAACTACGATTCTACTCAGGCGACTGAAGGCGGGTCACCACGAGAGGACGATGAACCCACTTCACATGAGGAGATCATAGGTATGATTGAAGTGGAGCAGATCCAAGGCGTGCGAGACCTGCCAATTTATGAGGAAATGTCTGGTGAGTGGTGATGCATGTGTGTCTAGGACATGTGTATGTTGCTTGGATGAAGTGTGATGATTGTCTGGCAGTTCTGGCTGCATTTACATGACTGCAATGGGTGAACCATGGCATGGTGGACTGACACATGAATTTTGTCCTGCAGACTGCATATGCACAATGTGCTGCACACTGTGACAAACCCCATCACCATACCTGCTCACACCATGTCACTCTGTCCAGGCTCTCTTGGCCCTCTTCCTGCTCCAACCTGTGATGGCGGATAGCCTGTGACAATCTTGCACTCCACACTCGCCTTCTCTCTGCACATCTCTGATGTCTCTGAGAGGTCACCTTGCCAGCTGATCCTCCTCAGATGTATTCTTCCTTTCCTCTCATTCCCCCAGTAGCTCACTGTCTCCAGAGGACTGGTCATACCTATGGTGGGGTACTGCAATGGCCTCTACCAAGATTTCTGTGCCTCTACTCTCTTCCCTCTGCAACTCATCCTGACCTGGACTGTCGGGATTGTCCTTTTGTCTTGGTGCAAGGTATGGTATCCCTTGTTAGGGAGAATTCTCAAGAATGTGCTAATTTCCCCTACCTTTGGAGACCCCCAGCAACTTTGCTGGATTTCTAGGATTTTATTTTTTACCTGGAAAGAGTGTGAGCCTTTTTTCCCACGCTTTCATGTTTATTTATTTAAATACATTCATAGCCATCGCTGGTTTTACATATTACAAACACAATACAAATACATACTTGCCGCAATATCTAAAAACAAATCAGATCAGATACATTATAAAACAAAAATGACAGCAGGCACATTTTTTAAAATCGTTAAAATCGGCTCATAAAAATATCATCATATGAAAGATAAGATTAATATCATTACCTGGTAACAACCACTGCCATATCACTTCTATATTATATAGTATACTAGAGTTCTTATATCTTTTTAAATAGTTATATCTCAGCTGAGGAAGGCTTTCACAATAACAAAAGAGGTGTTTAGCAGTTTCTATATTTGCAGTGCCACATAGTCTACATAATCTCAACTTTCTGGCAATGGCGATTTTGGCACCTCGTATCTCCATTATGTCACATTTATTAAATTTAAACAGAAGATAAGATCTAACCGTGGAATGATGGGTGTGATGCTGGAAATGCATTGGAGGGACCTCCCTGTCCTTGTCCTGTAGTCCTTTTTCATTTGTGTTCTGTATTGTTTTCTGCCCAGGAGTCCATGTGGGACTCCTGGCAGTGCAGCTCTTCCTGTTTTTGGTTTTGGTGTACAGACCTTTGGGATACCCTTATGGCACCCATGGGTAGGGGTGCAACCCTGTGCCCCTAGTGTATGTTTTTGGGCACCTGTGTGTGGCCCACAGAGCACAGTATGGACTGGTGGCAGCTCCATGCTGACTTTCACAGGTGCTCTGAGTATCCTCCCTTTTGGGATACCCATGGCCCTGCCATTAGAATCAGTTGGTTCCTGATAGGAAACAAGATGGCCCTTGTGGCCTCTTGCATTCTATTGCCTGTTACCTTGTTTTCCCAAAGTCCTGGGAAGCCCTGACTATGTCCCTTCCCCCTGACTGGCTGTTGGGTGGAAGTTCCATATATGGTATTGTTGTGAAGTCCAGGCCAGACTGGCTGGAACCTTCCCAGTGACTGTATGTTGTGGGTACACCCTGTGGGTGGTACCTGGGTGAATGGAGTGTGTGACCAATATGCACTTCTTGTTGTGGATGTCTGGTTTCTGGTGTTTCACGCAATGGCTGAGAAAGCCCTGCCCGGAACTGGTATGAATGCAGTGTGTAGTGTTGAATGGCTGGGTACTTGTCTCAATACACATTCCTTGTTGTGAGTGTCTGAGAGGGAGAAGAATGGTCTGAATGCACTGTATGCCTGATTGGCTGACTGACTGCTTAATGCCCTTCTGAGTGATTGGTTGCCTGAGTGTGACCCAGCAGAATGAAGGAGAGATCAACTAGTATATCTGGGGGCCTCTCACTGCTAGAAATCGTTCAGAAGCTGGAGTTGAAACTAACATTGAAACTGAAGCTGAATCTCGAAGCCGAGCCTGAAGAACAAGGTTGACTGCTATCTCCCTTTGTCAAAATCTGAAAGCGGAAAGCCGTCGAGACTGATCCAAGAGATGACCTGGTTAGGTGCCCTCTTCCCGTGCTCCGAGGGACCATCGAGCACCGCTAACCTTCGCCGAAGTGCCCTGGAAGTCAGACCCTTGAAAGGCTGCCGACCGGAGACTGGGACCGCCGAGGAGAACGAAGATCAGCAAACGGACATTCCATCCACCGTCGTCGACCAGGGTTCACAAGTTTGCTGTAACTGCTGGAGGCCCGTCGAAGCCGCGTTGCCCAGAAGAGGAGACCGCTTGACGTCGTGCCGCTGACGATCGGAGCCGAATGCTCCCTTGCCTAAGACTTTTTGATTCACAGACTTGCTCGCCCACACTGCTGCCCGCCTTATCCAGCCGGAGAAGGCCAGGCCGTCGATGCGCTGAGGAGCATCCGCTGGTGGGTTTCCCACCACCCAAAGACCATAGAGACGCCAGACGACTCGACGCCCTTGCTGGGCCACAGTTCTTCACAATCTCTTTGCGGTCCTGAACTATCATCACCGAGGTGCCCCGCACGCCTTTTCCTGGCAGGACGTCTTTGCTCCGTCATCGACGAGCACCGCTGGTACTGAAGCTGCCGCCTCGACGACGAGTTCACTTTCTTCGAGGGATCTTGACGATCTGTGGCTCCTGCTTTAAAGGGAGCTGCTCAAGAAGGATCTGTCGACGACCCGACGTCGAACTCTGCTATTCCAGGTACATTGGGGTGGTGGAAACATTATAGAAGGAAATAAGACTTATAGAACAATATATGGACTGGGCTTATGATATATCTTTACTTTACAGGTTGCCCAGGTGGGGTGATCTCCACACAGAACTGTGTCTAGTGGTAGGAGCCAGTATTCTGCCAATTGTTCTAACCAACTACTTTCCTTCCGATGTCTAATTGTTGGTTGCCTTTATTAAGTAATCTGTGTGACATTTAACCAGAGTATAGTTGATTCATTTTAATGAGATCTGATAAAAAATTGTGGTACCACTTTAGAACTGTATATATTTGCCATTGTACATTCACTGAGCACAAAGTGAGTTATTGTGATAGTGTACATAACCTTGAATATTAATTATATTAAGACTGTGTTTTAACTAATACAGTGTGCGGACATTCCTTTGTGGTGGCTTGAGGACTACACTGTACTTAAGAACCAGCCTGCATCACCTCCTTAGAAGCTAGGCCTTGATTACCCGACTACGTTACCAATAATAGAGAATCTTGGCTGGGGTCCTCTGTGCCTCTCCTCTGCCATATAGAGAGCAGAAGTACATACCCCCGTCCTGTCTTTACACTGGTGGCAGCGGTGGGATGCTTATGGTTTTGAGAATCAGTGTATAACTGTGCCACTTACAAAATATCTGCACTTTGTTAAATTGAGGTTTAGTTGTGTACAAGATAACTGCATTACAAGCAATGGAATCTATTGCGAACGGTAAATTGACTCAGATGAGCTTAGAGGCTCTCCAGGATGCTTGTGAAGCCAGGTAGTTAGACTTTGTGGATATGTCTAGGGCTGAGCTGATAACTGCCCTGGTGGATTACCAGACTGATGGTGAAACTCTTGAAGGGGGGGGTGCAACCAATGAGGACTCTGCCCCTGGAGTTGTTGCTGACTCTGTTTCTGGAAATGCCACCATTCCTGCTGCCTCTGTTCCATACCCTAGCAATTCCTTGGAGATTGACTTATTAAGGATGAAATTGGACTTTGAATACCGCAAGTTGGAAATAGATGCTGAGTTTACGAAAGAGGAGTTGGCACAACAAGTGGAGTTCAAGAATAGGGATTTTGAACTCAAAGATAAGGACCTCAAATTCAAGAACCGGGACACTGAGTGTCAGGGAATCCAGCTAGAGAAAGCTAGAGTGGAGACGACTTGAGCTAAACCCATTGGGAGTGTCAGGTCCGCAGCCACCAAGTTTATGAAAGATTTGGTTGTGTGTTTGTGGAGGGTTCTGAAATCCTCCAGTAGATTAAAGCATTTGAAATGGCTTGTGCAATTCAAGATGTTGATAAGAGAGATTGGGCTAAGTGTTTGTTAAGCAGAGTGCCTCTGACTGGAAATGACTGTATTCTGAAACTGAGTGTGGAAGAAAGGGGTCAGTATGAATGCATGAAGTCTGCTTTGATTGCCAAGTTTGGCAAGACACCTACCCAATACTTTAAAAAGTTCAGGAATTTTAAGAAAAGAGAGAATGTGTCTTGGGTTGACTGGGTGAGTGCTGCGCACATGAACATGATGGGTTGGATTGATGGTTACAAAGTGAAAACGTTTGTTGAATTGTCCCACCTGTTGTTTTTTGAGCATTTTTCTGAAGCCTGTTCACCAATGCTGCATCAGTATGTTGCTGACCAGAACATTTTGTATCCCTTTAAGCTGGCTAGGTTGGCTGACAAGTGGGTCTCCCACCGGGTGTCCCCTAAGGACTCCAGTGGGAAGGACAAGGACAAAGAAAAGGGGACCTCTCAGAAAGCTGAGGAGTCCCAGAAGCAATCACCGTCGGGTAAACCGAAACCTTCCTTTCCTAAGACCCAAAAATATAGTGGGGATATGTCATCTGTGGGTGGGAATAAGACTAGTGGTCCACCTGCTGCAAAGCAGGCTCTGAGTGGTTCCAGTACTGTACCCCGCATTCCTGGCACCTGTTGGGAATGTGGGGCTCTGGATTACAAGAAGGGTGACTCAAAGTGCAAAGGTAAGGCACTGAAGTACAGGCTGTCAGCCTGAGCTACCCTTACCCCATGTCTGAGGTGGAGGCCACTGACCTCCCCTCCTTTACAGGGATCACATTTGGTGCTCCTGTAGAGATTTCCTTAGTGTCCCTTGGGGCCTGGGACCAGTGTGCAGAAGTACTGGCGACTATCCCACAGAACACCCGTAGGTTTTTGAGAAATGTCCTCTTGAATGGCAAGCCTTCTACTGGCTTGAGAGACACTGGGGCAAGCATGACAGTGGTGGACAGGCCCTTGATCAAGCCAGAGGATCATGTAGGTGCTCCTCTGAGAGCCATCAGGTTAGCTGGTGGGCCTCCCAAATTATCGCCTGTAGCCTTAGTCACAATCATGATTGGAGACACGACAGCAAAGCTTACTGTCCTGGTTCAGGACAATGTCCCTGCTAACATTCTGTTAGGTAATGATCTAGTGGAGTTGGGGTTGATCTTGGGTAGTCTCACCCTGACTGCTGCTGCAGTCACTAGGTCACAGGTGATACACGGTCTGGCTGTGAGTCAGGTACCTGAGCCAAAGGCGAGGCCTAAGGCAAGAAGACAGAAGACCAAGAAAGCCACTTCTGTGAAGGGGGCTCCTTCGCTTCCTGCTGTTCCTACAGCACCCATTGGGATCCATGTTCTGGACGGGCTAGGTCCAGTGGAAACCCCAAATTCAACTCCTGAGGGCGAAGAGACAGAAGACTCTCCTGTGGGAGAGGTTCTCAACCCGGAGGACCACCACGACCTTCAATGCCTGCTGGCTGAAGGGGGACCCTCCCGGGTGGACTTCTGTAAGGGACAGAGAGATTGCCACTCTTTCGAGGGTCTGAGGAAACAGGCCCTGTCCCAGGTACAAGGGGAAGTGCCTAGGACATTCAAGATTTATTGGGAGGGTGAGCTCCGATTCCATGTAATAATGTCCCCGCAAAAATATCGCCATGCAAACAAATCGCCGAAAAATGGCAGTTTTTTGTGGGGACATTATTACATGGAACATGCGGGGGAGACCCCCGCAACCCCCAAACCTTTTTCTTTTCTTCATGGGGAGCGGGGGACACCCCCGCAACCCCCGCTGCCCCTGTCCCCATATATATGGTCACCCAAATAATATCGCCACAACTTTTTCCCGGCGATATTATTTACGGCGACCATATATATGGGGATAATATTACCAGATACCTGAGCTCCTTGTTAGTGAGCCCACTAAGCCTGAACCTGGTGCCCTCAAGAGGTTGGTGGTACCCCAGGTTTACAGGCCCTTCCTGCTGCAGTTGGCCCATGAGGTGCCTTTAGCTGGTCATCTTGGTACCAAGAAGACTAATCAGAGGCTCTCTGCCCATTTCTACTGGTCACGGATGGGAGTAGCAATAGAGTCACACTGCAGGACCTGCGCAACTTGTCAGTTGTCTGGCAAGACTGGAGACAGTGCCATTGCCCCACTGCAGCCATTTCCAGTGGTTGGCACACCGTTTGAGAGGGTGGGCATCGAAATTGTTGGTCCCCTTGACCCTCCCACTTCAGGTGGACATCGGTTCATCCTGGTCTTGGTTGATCATGCCACTAGGTACCCTGAGGCTATACCCCTTCGGACTGTTACTGCCAAGGTGGTTGCCAGTGCTCTCTTGGGCATTTTCACCCCTGTTGGAATCCATAAGGAGGTTGTCTCTGACAGAGGATCCAACGTCATGTCTAGTTACATGAAAACCATGTGGAAAGAGTGTGGGGTAACCTACAAGTTCTCCACCCCTTACCATCCCCAGACCAATGGTCCGGTTGAGAGATTTAATAAAACTCTCAAGGGCATGCTAGGTGCTTTGGAAGAGCCCCTAAGGAGGAAATGGGATCTCCTTCTGCCATGCCTGCTGTTCACGTACAGAGAGGTACCTCAAGAGGGTGTTGGTTTCAGCCCCTTTGAGTTACGCTTTGGATATCCTGTGAGGGGGCCCCTTGCCTTGATCAGAGAAGGTTTGGAGGCCACCCCTCCAGGTCCCGCCAAGCAAGTGGGGGACTATGTGTTAGGCCTCAGACGGAGGATGACCCAGATGATGGGTCAGGCGGCAGCGAATCTCAAGATCAGCCAAGAACTGAATAAAAACTGGCTTGACCTTAAAGCCACGCAAGTGGATTGGACTCCGGGACAGGAAATCCTTGTGATGGAGCCTACAAAGCCTAGAGCTTTGGCAGACAAGTGGACTGGACCCTTCATGATAATCTCCAAGATGGGCGAAGTCAATTATCTGGTTGACATGGGAGTCCATGCAGTAGCCCCTCAGGTATTCCATGTTAACAGGCTCAAGCCTTTCCACAGGCGAGCAGAAGTCTCATGTCTCTTGCTAGCTTCAGAGCAAGAAGAGGATGAGAATGAGCCCCTTCCTGATTTGCTGCATAGCAACCCTCAGGATGGCTCAGTGGAGGGAGTGCATCTCTCTCCAGATCTGATGAGAGAGCAGCAGAAGGCCTGCAGGGCTTTGCTCCGGCAGTATGCCCCTCTGTTTTCACTGACTCCAGGCATTACACCGTGGTGTAGCCACGAAATGGACACTGTTGACAGTGTGCCTGTCAAAAGCAGGTGTTACCATATGTCAGATACAGTTAAGAACCACATCCAGGCTGAGGTTGCCAAGATGTTGGATCTGGGTGTTATTGAACCCTCAACCACTCCCTGGTCCAGTCCAGTGGTCCTTGTCCCCAAGGCAAGTTCCCAGGCAGGTACCAAGGATTGGACTTCTGTGTGGACTACCAAGGAGTCAATGCCGTCACCAAAACTGACGCGCACCCATTGCCCCGGGCTGATGAGCTTGGGGACACCATAGGTGCTGCCAAATTTGTAAGCACCTTTGACCTTACCTCAGGCTATTGGCAAATATCTCTGACGGACCATGCCAAGGAAAAGACAGCGTTCTCAACACCTGAGGGACTCTACCAGTTTAGGGTCATGCCTTTCGGGTTGAAGAATGCCCCTGTCACCTTCCAGAGATTAGTCAATCATGCGCTCAGTGGGCTGTAGGCCTTTTGTGTGGCCTACTTAGAGGACATGACCGTCTACAGTTCCACCTAGGAAGAGCATTTGACACATCTGAATAGGGTGTTGCAGGCCTTGAAAAGGGCTAACCTCACTATCAAGGCCACCAAGTGCCAGATAGCTCATGGGAAAGTCACGTATCTTGGTCATGAGGTAGGAGGGGGTCAAATCCAACCTCTCCCCAGTAAAGTACAGGGTGTACATGACTGGGAGACTCCCACTACTGAAACCCAGGTGAGAGCTTTTTTGGACCTCACTGGGTATTATCGCAATTTCATGGCAGACTATGGAACCATAGCTGCACCCCTGATAGCTCTGACTTCACCCAAACAGCCTAGGAAGGTTCATTAGACTGAAGACTGTCAGAGGGCCTTTGATGGCTTGAAAGAAAGTCTGTGTAGGGCACCTATGTTGTGTGCACCTGACTGCAGCAAACCCTTTATCGTCCAGACGGATGCCTGCGACACCGGAATTGGAGCTGTCTTGTCCCAGTTAGATGACAAAGGGAGGGAACATCCGATAATATTCATCAGTAGACAACTCAAGGGTAGAGAACTTAGGTGGGATACTGTTGAAAAGGAATATTTCAGTATAGTTTGGAGCCTTAGGCGTTCTAGGCCCTACCTTACAGGGTCTAACTTCAAGGTCCAAACAGATCATGAGCCCTTGAAGTGGCTTATGCAGATGAAGGGTGAGAACCCGAAACTGCTCAGGTGATCCATTAGCCTGCAAGGGCTAGACTTCACCATAGAGCATAGACCAGGGAAGAGTCACGATAATGCAGATGGTCTTTCCAGAAGGTATGTTGACTGTCTGGATGAGGGTATCTATCTCGTGGTAGATTAGGCACCCTAACCTCAGTCTGGGGGGGCGACTGTGATGCTGGAAATGCATTGGAGGGACAGGGCCTCCCTGTCCTTGTCCTGTAGTCCTTTTTCATTTGTGTTCTGTATTGTTTTCTGTCCAGGAGTCCATGTGGGACTCCTGGCAGCGCAGCTCTTGCTGTTTTTGGTTTTGGTGTACAGACCTATGCGATACTCTTATGGCACCCGTGGGTAGGTGTGCAACCCTGTGCCCCTAGTGTATGTTTTTAGGCACCTGTGTGTGGCACACAGAGCAGGGTATTGGCTGGTGGCAGATCCATGCTGACTTTGACAGGTGATCTGAGTATCCTCCCTTTTGGGATACCCATGCCCTGCCATTGGAATCAGTTGATTCCTGATAGGAAACAAGAGGGCCTTTGTGGTCTCTTGCATTCTATTGCCCGTTACCTTGTTTTCCCAAAGTCCTGGGAAGCCCTAACTATGTCCCTTCCCCCTGACTGGCTGTTCGGTGGAAGTTCCATATGTTGTGTTGTTGTGAAGTCCAGGCCAGACTGGCTGGGGCCTTCCCAGTGACTGTATGTTGTGGGTACACCCTTTGGGTGGGACCTGGGTGAATGGAGTGTGTGACCAATATGCACTTCTTGTTGTGGATGTGTGGTTTATGGTGTTTGACACAATGACTGAGACAGCCCTTCCCGAAACTGGTATGAATGCAGTGTGTAGTGTTGAATGGCTGGGTACTTGTCCCAATACACATTCCTTGTTGTGAGTGTCTGAGAGGGAGGAGAATGGCCTGAATGCACTGTATGCCTGATTGGCTGACTGACTGCTGAATGCCCTCCTGAGTAATTGGTTGCCTGAGTGTGACCCAGCAGAATGAATGCGAGATCAACTAGTATATCTGGGGGCCTCTCACTGCTAGATATCGTTCAGAAGCTGGAGTTGAAACTAACATTGAAACTGAAGCTGAATCTCGAAGCCGAGCCTGAAGAAGGTTGGCTGCTATCTCCCTTTGCCGAAATGTGAAAGCCGAAAGCTGTTAAGACTGATCCAAGAGAGGACCTTGTTAGGCACCCTCTTCCCATGCTGCGAGGGACCATCGAGCACCGCTAACCTTCGCCGAAGTGCCCTGGAAGTCAGACCCTCGAAAGGCTGCCGACCAGAGACTGGGACCGCCGAGGAGAGCGAAGATCAGCACCGGACATTCCGTCCACCGTCGTCGACCAGGGAACGTAAGTTTGCTGTAACTGCTGGCGGCCCGTCGAAGCTGCGTTGCCCAGAAGAGGGGACAAAAAGGAGACATTGAATTATGCAACATGTACTTTAAATAATATAACAAGTGTGCCCCATGGTTGACAAGTGTTTCGACCTGTTCCAGGCCTTTTTCAAAACCGGGCACTGTAACTAAATATAACACTTGTTTTCAGAAACAACACATCATAGATTATTGAATCGTAGTGAATTAGAACAAATGTAAGGTCAGTGTGTAGACCCAAAAACAAAAACCATATGTAAATAGAATTGTGGGATTGCAGGGGATTGGTGAAGGGGAGGATTAAAATATCATGTTGTAGGATATCATCACGCATGTCATACCCTACCACAAGATCTTGTGTCAAACTCTCACACTAGGAGGAAAGAAAAAAAATGTAAAACCCCTTTTTCTAACTAAAACCTGGATTTATCCCCAGCCCCTCTAAAATCATAAACTACTGTGAGAACCAATCTTTTCCTTCCCTGGTAACCTCACTTACTGAGGGCATCAGAGTGAAAGAACCAATAACAATTTCCTATCCTAAAAACACCCCTAGACCAGAGACAGGGTATCCCGCCCTTCCTTGACCGAGACCTACCCAATCCCTACTCAGCCATCACAGAATGTATTAAGACACACAATCTTATTTTTACCAAGTATCCCTCAAGTACTGTGACTAAGAAGAGGAAATCAAGAGGAGTACAGATTTCCTATAAGAAACACCACTATGGTACTGGAACGAAGAAGATGCATATAGAGGCATATCAACATCTTCAGAGGCCATGTCCCACCAATAAGGACACACAGAGTAAGGCAAATGAAACCAACCTGCACCCTTTAATGTCTACAGGAGAGTATAAAAGGAGCACCAGCAATCAGCAAAGAGAGCGAGTTGGGAGGAGAGCTGAGGAGCTGTGGCTGCCCAAGACCAGCTGAAAGAAACTTAGATGCTGAGACGCAGATGGTCTGTGTGAGGAAGTATCTGGGAGAAGCGTGGCCAAAGATCCTGTTTCCAGCAAAGGAGAGAAGTCCAAAGAAGGGAGCCGAGAGGCGTGCTGATCCCTTGTTGCATTGGTGTTGCAGCCTGAATGCGTAAGAGTGGAGATGTGTCGGGTGAAATTGACAAATTGAATTACATGAATGCATAGTGACAGAATGGTTGCGTCTATGATTACACATTCTCGAATGACTCCGTGTAAAGAAAGGAAGTGTCTGCAAAGAGGGGAGCTGTGAACGGACATGAAAAGTGAGCAAAGGGGGAGCTTTGTGAGAAATGAAGTGGGAGCATAGTTCCCAATACTTATAGAAAAGTGTTGACAACGAAGTGTGTTGGAAAAACATTGGCGTGGCCACCTGTCAAAACCACTTCCCAATATTTCTTTACCCAGAGTCTCCTCACCTTGATCTTCACTAAGACTGGTGGCTTTCTGTCTTCTCCTCCATTCTTTCTGGGCCTTCTCCTCTTCCGTGTCCTTCTTAAGCAGTCCTTTACCCTTCTTGCGTTCGAAGAGATAGGGACGGTCTCCTCCGGAGGCCACCTTGACCGTTATTAGACTAAACCGTCAGGTGAACCCTGGGGAGTCCGCCCCTCCCACTACAGGGAAAAAGCCAGTAAGGCAGAAAAAACCCTGTGAGGCTGCCGGCGGGGATGGATTGGGTAACTTCCAGAAGTACTAATAGTCTTGAGAATAATGTCCAGTTGATAACTCCAAATATCACCGGAAACAGGACTTGGCAGGAACGAAGGTGCCTTGGATGAGACGCTGGAGTGAAGAGCCACGAAGGAAGACTAAACAGGCTTCCGAAGTATCCAACAGCGGCTCCAAAGACTGCTGATAGGGTAAGTTGGGATGGAGGGAGAGAATGTGAGAGTGGCCCAGAGTCCGTGGGAGAGCGAGAATGCGAGAGAGTAAGAATGAGAGAGAAGTGACTATGAGAGTGCGCGAATGCGAGGCAAGCGAATGCGAGAGAGAAAGCATGAAAGGGTAAGTGACTATGTGAGTGCGCGAATGCGAGGCAAGCGAATGCGAGAGAGAAAGAATGAAAGGGTAAGTGACTATGTGAGTGCGCGAATGCGAGGTAGAGTGAATGCGAGAGAGTCTGAATGAAAGAGCAAGTGTCTATGAGAGCGCGCGAATGCGCGGTCGAATGAATGCGAGAGTACGCGAAAGAAAAAAAACTAGGGGAGAAAGAGAAGGATGGAAAGACCGAAAGAAAAGGGAGAAGGCAAGAGAGAACGGCCGTCGCCAGGCGAGAGGGCGGCGGGCCGGTGAGAGTACCCAGGTAGACTAAAGAGGAGCTCGGGAGGTCAAAGCTTTCATCGGCACAAATCCGAAAGTAGCATAGCGAGTTGCAACGCAACTCGCAGGGGGGGCGTGGCTTCCTTAAATGCAGCGGCAACCAGAAAGACTAGACCGCTCACCGAACGACCAGATGGACCTAATAACGCCTCCATCTTGCCCATAACTTCCACGGTCTCAGCGGTGTGACACCACCAGGCAGGAGATTGATCCATGCTGGCTGCAGAGACCCCAGAATAAGCATCAAGGTGGCCATCAGGTGGGAGATTGATCCAGGCTGGCCACAGAGACCCCAGAATAAGCATCGGGGTGGCCACCAGGCGTGATATTGATCAGGCTGGCCGCAAACGACCCCGGAACAAGCAAAGAGTGTTGGAAAACCATTGGGGTGGCAGGAGATTGATCCAGTTTGGCTGCAGAGACTCCAGTATAAGGAAAAGAGAACTTTATTAAGGATAAAGCACATGGTTGCGCAACCTGTAATTGGTGGACCATGCAGTCTGACAACTGCGCAATGACCAGGGCAGCCCAATTGAAAGCAAGGATCTGCATGATCCAAAGGGCTTCTGGGTTCAAGGAAAGGAGACCCAGAGAAACCTAAAGAACTTATCAGGAAAAGGTACCAGGGATGTCATTTGAGGGTCACCAGAGGTCGCAAGAGCGACCGCTGCCAATTGGCCAGCGACCTCTGTCAATCTCTTGCGACCTCTGGCATTCATCCAATCATAGGAGAAGGGGGCGTGGCCAGAGCTAGTCATGCTGCGTGCTTGTGGCCTGTGGCTGTGGATCCTTCATTTTGCACGTGTTTTGCCAGAAGAAGTTGCATGCTCCTCCTGTGTCCAGAAGAAGGCAACAAGGCCAGCTTCTAAAACGTAAGTAGTAGTTTGGGGGTGCCAGTGGCTGTGTGTGTCTGACTGGCTCGGGGCGGGTGTGTGTGCTGCGTGTCTGTGCTGGGTGGCTAAGTGCTCTGCTCTGGCGTGTGTGGGTCGGACGGTGGTGGGTGCCCTCGGGCCTCGCCTGTGCCTGCGGCTGGGCACCGCCGCAGCCTCAGGCCCAGGCTGAGGTCCGGGGTGGGTGTGTTCCGCAGTGCTTGCTTACTGCTGCTGCAGTGCCTGCCTGGCCTGCAGGCTTGGCCCTGGCCCACACCCACCGCTGGCAGTTCAATGTCAGCCAGCCGCGGCCCGCACAGGGCCCGGTGGGAGCTTGCCTGCAGCCGTGGCAAGGCCAGGAGGGCGCTCGCCTGCGGCCGTGGCAGGCCCAGGCTGGCTGACCTCTTCGGCGCCGTGTGCGGACTGCTTAATTTTTGCCCCACTGCTAAAATGTGCGTGCAGCATGGATTAAACCAGTTTGCTGCATTCTGAAGTACACTAGGCGCTAAACTGATACTAAGGGCAGACAGAGTCTGGCAACATGTTATGTGATTACCGCACAGCGCTACGAGTACGACCCAAGGGCAGTCTCCAGGCACTACTTAACAGTGTCTCATTCTAAACCAGAATAAACCTGCAGCCCATTTCAAAGAGGCCTGTGAAGTGACACGCATTTCAACTTTCAGATTCTTCTAGTTGCTGGGTATCCCTTTAATGTATGCCTGCGGCAGTGCGATATATTAAACATTGCTTCACTAGAATATTCACACCTACGTCCTACACAACAGCCCTTGCAACTCCATGGTACGTGTAAGGTTACTTTTATTGCTCTGCTAAAAGCGGCTTTAAAGTATGTGCTCAATGTTGGGCAGTGCCTCCCATGTGGCAGTGTGGGGATCGAGCCTTATGTAGAAAGGAGGCAAAATATGGCAGATCCCTATTTGCCTTAATAGATATAGTGGTTGTTGCGATTGGTGCATTAGCAGTCAAGTAGTGCATGGGTCACGGTCCCATTGGACCTCCTTACAAACACAGTGCTGCAAGGATACGCAGCAGGCAGGCCACTTTACTTAATGTCTCTGTACTCTATAGTGTTTGTAACTAGAAATACAGCATGAGATGAAACCAAGCAATAGCATAAAAAAGCCAACTCTGGTTATGCTTTGATTAATGTAGGTGACGTTGTCGGGGTGGAAATCAGCTGTTGCCCAGCACCCTGTAGTGTGACTGCTTTGTTCAACACTTGTGATTTGGTTTGTTTACCCTACTGAATGGTATTTTCCAGGCAAAGAGTGTGAGCATAGTCATGATTTTACGGTCACTAAAGGCAGCACTTATACTGTAGATCCTGGCCCCACCTGACCTCACTCCAGTGCATTTTATTGAAGCAAAGACTACAAATACCAGCATGCAGTTCTTTAAGAAATCAAACGCCTGGGGTGGGATGTGCACTGTCAATATCTAGGCCTTTAGGCACCTTGGTATCCTTCACTCTGGGGCTAGGGTACAGATGAGCAGCAGCTGGGCTCACTCAGGATGCAACATGGCGAGGTCGTGGGTGGTCAGCCAGATGGGTAAGAGAGCAGCATCAGGGCACTGGTAGGGCACGTTTTTGCAACCTGCGTTGTCCATGACACATCCTGGACAATTAAAACTGCATCTCTGAATATACTCCAATTGCAAGGCTGCTGCAAAGTTCCACATTGCTCATTAGGTGCTGTAGCTAATGAACACAGGGCCACTCAGCGCTAGGTCTGAGGGTAAAAATAGCTCATTAAAAGAGTGTCTGGTGGTCAATTACAGTAAGCGCTCCATCTAGCCCCCTGTGTGTGCAGGGGGTGACCACTAACCATGCCTGGCTCTTGGTAAGGTCTAAACTAAGGATGAGTTTGCATACTAGTCAGCAGCTATCTCTACACAGTCCCCTAAGGGCCATGCTTCTCATTTGCGGTGCCCTGTGAGAGCCCAGAGAGGCGAGGTTTGGTACACGATTGTGCACTGGGAGGATATCTCCGTTATTCTAAGCTTGCACTTGGGAGCTCTCTTGCATCTCACATGTTTCATGACAGATTTCACATGTACACCCCTGTGGATCATGTAGTGAGCAACTAGTGCACAGGGCTGCTGACAAATCCATCCAAGAAATGTTTCATTTACAACAAATATTTACACAGATCAAGTGCAGACCTGTATTGTTTTTAAATAATATTCTGCTGCACACAGTGTCCAATAGACATCGCTCTCTTTCATGTAAACACTGGCACGTTTACCATCTCAGATGCTTAAGACGTAAGCATGAGGTATTATGGGGTATAGATGTGCTTAATCATAAAGGCAGCAAACAGTCCTTTTTCAAACAACATACATGTAAGCACGTATCGAACATGACATGAACAGAAAGTGCACAAATGTATTAGTGAAGCAGTACAGAGGTAACACCTTAACCGATCACTGAAAGTAAGCAAGGTTTGCACCGCTCTTGCCTTCACGGCACATCCTGATGAATCCATCTTTCCAGCCTAGTTACCTCTTTGTGGCCATTCCGATATGGAGGAAACCCTCCACTGACCCTAACATCAGCTACAACTATGGATTCATAACGGGCATCTCCTCATTTTTCAAAATGCTTGAAAAAGTTTTCATTGATGCACTTTATAGCTGTTGAAAAGCAACCATCTTCACCCACTTGGTCTCCTTCTTAGATTTTGGGTAAGGATGCAGCACTAGAATGTCAATACAGAAGCACTGCATAAGTGGAATAACACGTTTCAATGTTGGTAATCAGGTTTTGTAACGCACCAAACTTCTGCAGACCTTGTATGGTAGGATTTGTACCTGAAACAAAAAAATTATACTTGTTTTGAAAGTGAGTGCGATGGTAGTAATGTATAGAAACAAGAACTTGAAATGTTTTCTCCTCTTGACTTATGCAAGCACTTTGAAGAGATACAGGAAGATGATCAGGCAGCAGTATTTGCCAATGCACTAATCAAACCCATTTTAAACTTGGCTCTAGGTTCTGAAGGAGATGCAAATCGGAGACGTCTGGCTGTTTGGTGCAGGAGTAATGAAGTCAATGAAACAACTGCAAACAGTACAAAACAACGCAGACAGTAACTTGTCGAATCAGAAGAAAATGAGGTAAGTGCCAAAATCATTAAAGACTGTGGATGCCATACATGTTTTCTGGTGAAATATTCTCCCTCTCCCCTTTTATCCTGGCTTTCCCCTTTCCCCATGCCTGCCTATCCGCCCTTGTCCCCCCAGAATGTGATTTCACTCTGTAGTCCTGTTGAAATAACAGGACGGATCCACATAAAGAGGGATATAGGGTTCATACACTTCGCGTGGCAACTTGGACCTTGACACTACTACATATGATGATCCATTCTTGTATGAAATGTCACAAAACACTGATATCGTAACCATATTTTTCTTAGTGTACTGAGGCATAATGCTTCATGAGGCTACTTCCTGTCATGTGGGGGCATGGTCAAATGACATCACTTCCTGTGATGGCACGTGGGGGCATGGTCAAATGACATCACTTCCTGTGATGTCACTCAGGGGGCGTGGCACTCTGATGTCACTTCCGCTACCCCTGGCATTTTGGTGAAATGACGTCCCTGAAAGGTACAGTGAACTTCTTTTGCCAAGTTAAATTATTGCCATTGTGCCAAGTGAACTTATCTTTGCCGTGTGAAACCTGAGAGACTTGTGGAGCTTTATAATCCTGAGTACCTAAAACTTGCAGAAAGGCTGCATTGTCACATTAACTTTACTTTGAACACTATTGAGTTGGCCAAATCCCATTCACCCTATTATTCTGTAGAAGTGAGGACAAGGATAGGTTTTGACACAGTCAGTTTTTTGTTTTGGACTGACAGACTTAGACTTCCCTTAGTTTTCTTTGCATTAGGGAACATTCCCATCTCAGAGTTAGGCCAAGTTAGGCGTTACACCATCTTGGCAATTCAGAATAAAGGTTTTTCAACTGTGATTCACTTGTCTCTTGATACCATGCCTATCTCACAGCAGCCAATATTTAAAAGTAGCAATGAGATTGTCCAAGCCTTCAGTTCTCCCCACACCACCAAATCCATCCTGGTAATATACAGCTTTGATATTTGAATATTGCAGGCCCCAATTCTTAATGTAACAAGAATTCTGTTACTTGCAAATGAAATGAACAGATGTGAAAGAGTTTCTGTGTTTTAATTAGCCAGGTTGCAATGGGAACATACAGACTCACACAAATTATATTTTGGTATTCTACAAGGTGATGGCATGCATTATGTGTGCATATATATAATTGCAGAAGCTATTTGAACAAATATTATATGTTGCATTTAATTATGTGCATTTCAAATGAATTTGTATTTAAATATCAAAAATCTTAATGTAACAGGAATTATGTTACTTGCAAAATAAAATGAACAAATGTGAAAGAGTTTCTGTGTTTTAATCAGCAAGGTTGACTGAGGAACATACAGTCTCACACAAATTATATTTTAGTATTCGGCAAGGCGATGACATGCATTATGTGTAAATATAAAATCTTTAAATGTGTTCATGTGCCTGCTCTTCATAAAATTGTTATTACTAGTAAAAATTAAACAAAATGCATTTTGCCTTTTATATGTAACTTTAAAATGGTCAGCTTAGTTGATCTCTGGTAAAACCAAAAATGTGTTTATCCAGGACTCAGAGCCCTGCAGACATGGAATGCAAGTGTCAAGAGTTCTGTAAAGCCGACCTCAACATTAATCAGTGACTAAGCCATTAACCAAGCTTAATATACACAGCTGGGTGTTCACAGTAAAAAGGCCTTACTTTAAAATACCTGGAAAACAGAGCTAAATATAAGCTGAAAATGGCATATAGCTCGAATCATTGGATTTATAGATTATACCTGGAAAGCAAGGTCAAAATGTTCAGCGGCATAGCCGGCTACTAATTACCACTTCAACAGAACAGATGTCCCTACAAACGCTGAACCCTGTGCCTGGCAGAGCTTCATGAAAATAATCTATTAAATTGATTCCTTTGGTTCCCCAGGATTTATATTTGAACAGATATTTTCTGTTGAATGTAAGGCCTGACAAAACATATAGTGGCCATCTTTGGAAACAAATGCATTTTAAAGTGACAAACTATTGAAATACATTATTAGCTCTAATTTTGAAACCCTTTACTCAATTAAAACAACCAAGACTAGATTTGAATTCAGGGAAATGTCTACAAAATATCTTAGATGGTCCACTTTGATTTCAATTTTGTTTTGGCATGCACTTTGCCATTAAGCGAAACTAGAACACAACCTAAAAGTTTGAAATATTGGATTAAGGAACCTCGACAAATTCTCTTTTTAAGTTTTGAATTATGTATCTATTTCTCAGAGATGTGCAGAATAGCCAAATACAATCACACACACAGAGGTACTTAAGGTGACAACCTATTGAAAGTAAGGTATATAAATGTTGGATATTCCATTGTTAAGGTTTCTAGAAAAGAAACAGTCTGCATTAAATAGTGCATCAAACATATAAATCAAACCTCAACCCCCACTACAACACTTCTTCATAACACTTGATTTAAATATCTAGTAGCTTACCTTACTACTACAATAATAATAATAGGTTTTTATGTGGCGCTTCAAGCCATGTAACTCGCATCGATTTATGTTGGTGTTGTGCAGAAATGGACTTTGCTATAATGTTAAGAAATCCGGCTGTGTTTGTGAAACTATGGGGTAAGCTGCTATGGCGATCAGAGGATCGCGAGATAAGGGGGTGTTACCACTGTTGACGTGGAATGTGAGAGGACAGAACAACCCTGTTAAGCGAAGAAAAACTGTTGCTTACCTGAACAGACATGGCAGCTCTATCATTGTGCTGCAGGAAACCCATCTATCTCAGGCGGGCCATGATCAGTTCTGGAAGGATAGGACCCATTTGAAATTGGTTTCCACATATACCAATCATTTGCAAGGGGTCATAACTATATTGAAGAGCAGTATTGGGTTCCAGCACCCCAGAGCTGTTCTATACCCAGAGGGGAGATATTTTATACTAGCATTCTGTTTTCAGGGACATCGCATTGTGCTGGTTAACCCTAGTTTTTCCAGAACATCTTTGATAAGCTGATGGAATTTGATGACTATGCCATGATTATAACAAGGGACATGAATACAGTCACGGATCTCTCTCTAGATGCATCCACAGATAGATGTAGGTCACTGACCGAGTCGGCTGGGGTGCTACAATCCCTCTGCGCAAAACATTCACTGGTAGATGTCTGGAGGGAGGTGCATGGACAGCAACGTGAATACACATTCTACTCCTCTGCGCGTGACACTCATTCTCGGATTGACAAGTGGTTGTTCTCCAGGAAGGCAGGCATATGGGTGACGCAGTGCAAGATACTACTACGCACATTCTCAGATCAGTCCCCTGTCACAATGGGACTACGCCTCCCTTGTGTACATTGCATGGGTACAGGCTGGAGATTTAAGCCTGAATCCTTAAGAGACATGGTGTTCAAAGTGGAACTACTGAGAGAAATGGGGCGATGATTCTTACAGATTAATACAGGGTCAGTTGCGAAGGTGGCTACACTGGGGGAGACATATAAAGTTTACCTGAGGGGTACCTGTATATCTGATGTGAACGGGGTGCTCAGGGCTCCGAGAGGTACCCTGGATGGCATAGAGGGGGACCTTAGCGAACTGGAGGTGCAGTACTCCAGGTATCAATCTAAAGGCAACCTGGCTAAAATGAAGAACAATCTGGACAATTTCATGAATGCCTCCAGTAGGGAAGTGAGGTTTTTGGGTTGGATGGACTTGACCCAGAGATGTGGTGAGGGAGAAAGACTGGGTCAACTTCTTTCATGGGCCATATGTGCAGATATCCCAGTCACTGTGATTAGTGAAATAGTGGTGGAAGGAGTTGGCATAGGGATAAAGATGCCACCCCAGGAGTCCGTTAAGTATTACACAACACTGTACTGGGGTTCAGTGGGCTTCCAAGCTAACTGGTTGTTTAATTTTCTGGAGCGAAATTGATATGGATAATAGAGGAACAAGGGGCACCCCTTGAAGCCCCTATGTCGGAAGAGGAGGTTAAGAGGACTATTGGTGTCTTGATGAGTGGTAAGACTCTGGGCCCGGATGGCATTTCCATGGAATATTATAAGGGGGTCTGGCAGATGGTTGCCACCCCTACTGGTGGAAGTATACCAAAAGGCTCGGATTGGCAGGCACTGCCGCCCAGTATGATGGAAACGGTTATAACGCTGATCCCTAAACCGGGGAAGGATCATCAACAGTGGGCTTAGTACAGGCCTTTGTCACTGCTGAATGCGGACTACACATTTCTAGCTAAAATACTGGCCAATAGTTGACCCATGATGAGTAAACTATCCCTACCTGTTTAGCCTGGCTTTATTCCAGGGAGGTCCACGCAATTTAATCTAAGGCGGTTGTTTGCAGTCCTCTCCATATAGACCCAAATGAGCAAGCTATCACCATGCTATTAGATGCTGAAAATGCATTTGACAGCCTGAATATGTTTGGTATACTATAGCATGTGGGGGTTGGTAACTAGATTGATCTCCATGATCAAACTGTTGTACATGAGACCGGTTGCCAGGATGGTGGTCAATGGTATGTTGTCAACCCAGTTTGAACTGTGCAGGGGAACACAGCAGGGGCTCCCACTGTTGCTCTTATTATTTGCACTTGCCATTGAGCCACTGGCATGTGTTCTGTGTACAGAACTTATCTGGACAGGTCTGAGGTTCTATACCCAGGGATTGTAAGTATAGCTATATGCAGCCAATCTCCTTATTTACATCTCAGATGCTGCAGTAAATAGTGACGCAATAGTTCCTACATTGATTGAGTTGGCAGATTCTCGACTCTTAGGTCTCTGTATCAACTAGGCAAAATCATAGTTGCTGCCGTTAACGCCCAGCACTTTACCTGTGGCCAATTGGGGGTTTAAGTGGTGCCCTGATGGGGAACGATATCTGGGGGTGTGGGTTTCCCTAATGCTCATAGACTCTATAGTGATAACTACTAAATTGTTTTGGAGGCTGTGGAGACTAAGTTGGCTAGGTTGAGTAGTTTCCCAACGCCCCTTATAGTGCATATAGCAGTCGTTAAAATGATTGTCCTGCCTAAGTTCCTAAATATATTTATGATGCCCAAAGCCTACTTCAGCAAGATTCGTTGCATGATAATCAAATACATTTGGGCAGGCAGGCAGTCTACAGTAGCGTGGGATATGATCACCCTTTCCCTAGAGGAGGGTGGGCTAGTGGTACCAGATCTAGAAATCTACTACCAAGTAGCCCAGCTAAGTCACACTAAATACTGGTTTGGGACGGTGTTATATGCACAACATGTAGCCCTTGACAGAGCCATTGCGTCACCAAACAGACTCACGGCTGAATTTTGGGGGAAACAAAGTATGAAGAGGTGGGAGATTAACACAGTGCACACTGTGCTTGCGGAACTGCGTGACCTGCACTATAGGCGTGGGAAACCACGACCTCTGCCTTCCGAGGTGTTTATTAATAGAATTAGGGGAACTGGAAGCTTTTTTGACCTGGGACTGCACAGAGCATTGGCCTTTCTAGGAATAGTGCGTATGGAAGACTGGTTTATTGACAGCGAATGCCTATACTGTGAGAGACTTAAGGGCATGGGGTTACATACCTAACCTCATTATTTGCATACCATAGGGTCAAGAGGAAGCTGTGTATGGTTTTGGATACATTCCCGTGGTTTCTGCAACCGTCCCATATGATGTAATACACTGCAAGCGCAGCTCAGCCGCAGAATAGTATTTCCAAATAATATCGTATGGTGCAGGGATGGTGTATCAGGGGCTGTATTAGGGCTAGACAAAATTGTGCAAATGCTCTGGGGCAAGCCATGGATGGTGAGGACTGACGATAAGCATGTGCTCGGCTGAAGAAGGTATCCATGAATTATAAGCATAAACGTCTGCATTTTAAATGTATTCATCTGGCGCACATCACGCATGAGAAAATTAAGATGTTTGACCAACTTCATCTGTAGCTTGCCCATAATGCAAAATGCAGGATGCAGACGTTTTGCACATGGCCTGGGGGTGTGAGGGAGTAGCTTGCTTCTGGGCTAAGGTTAAAGAGACAATCGGGACTAAACAGGTTGTGAATATCCAGTTGAACCCAGGCATGACGTTCTCTGGGTTTACAAAAAAGAGACTGCAGACTCTTAGGTATAACCCTACTCATAGCCAAAGGGAGTGTGGCCATGCGCTGATGGGTGCAACAATTCCCAGGAGTGGATGGTTGGTGTGGGACTTGGCCTGGTGTAACACAAAGGAAGTTACATATAAAGAATTAGTGATACCATCGTCTCGTCTGAAAGATTACTGGGTCCCATTTTGGTCCTATCTTAACAGTGTAGATGCCTCTCAAAGTTAGGGAGGTACCGTGGGTGTGATATCATGGGGGTGGGCTCGTGTTCAGCTGGTGATTTGGGGACACTGCAGAGCCCAGGTGACACCTCGGGATTGGTCAAGGGTAATCTGTTTGGCTTGGACGCAAAGCACAGGTGGTATGAACTGTGGGATGATGTTGGCAGGTAACAAAAGCAATGATGACAAAGTATGGCATATGGCGGGGTTACTCCCTTCTCTCATGTACCTTTTAGATATTACGGGCGTGGGGCAAAGTTGGAGTGGAAATGCGGGGGTGGTTAATTGTATCTACTGGGATGATTGTATAGTGCTGATCCCAGTGCCGGAACAATGTTTAAGGAGTTGGGAGTGTAGTTATATTTCTGTGTTGAAAATGCAAGACATTATTTAAAAAAAAAAAAAAGCTTAACATTGTCATTTCCAATTTACTTATTATTGGTATTAACAATAACTCTAGTTATTAAACCATAGTTGTTTTTTCTGTATACTAAAGCACAAAATCTACCAAAGTGTTCCAATGAGAAGTGGTGTTTTAAAATGTTCAAAGTAGATGAAAAGTGCCACTGCTCCCTCTTATGACTGTTTCCCATTGTTGGAGGTTGTTTGTGGTGTGCTGTATGAGCTTGGTGTATTGACCTTTGATTTTGATCAATGGATGAATTTGTATTAATTGTGGCCTTTTATTGTGAGAACATAGGAATTCATGAAACCATTAGTTGAACCAATATGTCCAGAAGACTGGAATGGATAATGTAAGGGTGTGGATGGAGGGGACTGGCACACAAGTGACATGTTATTGGGCTAAGACTTTTATTTTCAAATAAAGAAGAAAAGCTACCTATCCCTAACTCTAAGGGGCGGGGGGGGTTCCTGCCTCCACAAAAACTAAGGAAATGTCAGAAGGTCCGTAACTAAAAGGTCCACCATCCGGTGTCAAAACCCCACTGTTATCCCTTACATTTATAACTAAACTGGTTTAATCTCTTCTGGGTCCAGAAGAATGTCTCCCTTCTTCTGTATGAGAATGGTTCACAAGTAGGGGGAATGTCTCCCTTCCCCTTGCTTTTCTTAAGCTGGTATGTACAGTTTCACAATGGGGGGGGAATGTCTCCCTTCCCCTGGCTTTTTTCAAGCTGGTATGTACAGTTTCACAATGGAGGGGGAATGTCTTGCTTCCCCTGGCTTTTCTTAAGCTGGTATGTACAGTTTCACAATGGAGGGGGAATGTCTCCCTTCCCCTGGCTTTTCTTAAGCTGGTATGTACAGTTTCACAATGGAGGGGGAATGTCTTGCTTCCCCTGGCCTTTCTCAGGCTGTTATTTATATTTTGACGATGAATAAGATACCAGCTGGAGAATCTCTTCCTCATACAAGGTTGGGTCCCCGACCCTGTTTTGGTTCAGTTGGCTTGTTCTCAGTATCCCTGGTGCACTCCCATGCCAGGCATAATGACTTTCTTCTTGAGGATCCTGGACCCCGTTATCACATCTCCTTATTCTTGAGTCCCAGACCCCTTTACTTGGGTTTCTCTTTCTTGTGTCCCAGACCCCTTCACATTGGTCTCTCTTTCTCGGGTCACATACACCTTTACATTGTTTTCTCTTTCTTGGGTCCCAGACCCCTTTACATTGGTTTCTCGTATGCCCCTTTGAGGTCCCCAGGCCACCCCTTTACCTTCTGTATGGGCTCCCAGGCTCTCATCTCAGTCTCAGGCCTCTCTGCGCCTTCCAGCGGTTCGCCTGAGTTCCTTCCTGTTTGTGCATTGCTGTATGTGTCTCCCCAGCACTTCCTGTCCGAGGATGTCCTCCCTGTATCCCAGAGGGGAAATCCTTCCCACAAGATCTTTCCGCTGAGTGCCACCCCCCAGGAGGACTATCTGGTAGCAGCCTCACCTCCCTGGCCACATGGAAAGGGAGAAGGGACGACATCACAAGATATGTAACATTAAGAATTTGGATATTGAAGATGTGGTCATTTTGTGATGTGCACAGCATATTTGCAAATTCTCTGATATGGTGGATGCGCTTTCCAATCTGGTGAAACAATGTCCCCGGCCCCTCCTTTGGGTTGATGCCTAGAATGACCACAATTTCTTGTTGATGTCATTCCTGCCATTATGTCTAGCAAGGGTTGAGTAGGGTGGATTATATGGCCTACCCCAGCGTGCTTGGAGTGGGGCATAGAGGCTCACCACAAATTGTCCTCCTTTGGCAACGTCCCCTTCAGGGATTGAGAAATGCCTGAGAGTTTAAAATGCACAGTAGCCCACCCGGAGAACCAGAACGTATAACGCAAACTAAAGCGTTGCTCCTGTACAACTCTGTTATGTCTGCAGGGTCTGCTCACAGAGGGAATCTCATAACAGACATTAGAAAAGCTTGATATAGTACCTTAAGAAATCATCTCACCGACAGAATGAATGGGGGAGAGAAAACATGTCCATGGAGTGGGTAGCTCCAATGTGCTCAGCTACATTTACGTATGCACCGGAAACAGAATGAGAATGGGAGCAGGATTACTTTTCAGCTCCCACCACGGAAGCCCACAGACAAGGAGAGGGGCTTAAGATTCAACAAGGAGGTTGCAGTAAAGACAGAGTTAACCAGTCCCAGTTTGATTTTCATGGGACAGCACATGTGCAGGCTGCTAGGCCAGGATGAGGCAGGGGAAGCATGAACTGGGCCTTATATAAGTCAGGGCCCTTTTCAAAAGAGTTGGAAAATGAGTGCATCTGGGGGAGGATTGAGGAAGGAGGAGAATGAGGAAGCAGACAGGAGTTGGAGCGAGGATAAGGCAGAGTGTGAAACAAAAGAAGGACGGAAAAGAACTAGTTGGAAAAAGAAGGTGGTGGAATAAAAAAGAGAGACAAAAGGAAGAGAAATATCTTTTAGGACAAGGAGGTGGGAAAATTAAAGGAGATGGGGGAGACATTTGTTGGGAAGAGGAGGTGGGTGAAAGTTAAAGAGGCGTGGAAAGGGAAGAGACATCTGGTGCAACAATTAGGTGGGTGAAAGCTAAGGAGAGACAGAGAGGAGTAGAAACATGGGGACGTAGCAACGTACCAGCACCCTTTCCGGACCATCATACTACAATGCTGCCGGTAGGGGCCACGGATCCTGACCTTCCGGTTTTCAGGTCCCTTCCGGCATGGTTGTCATGGAAGCACCAGTGCAGGTGTTTCAGTGTCCCCATTTCCATGGAGTCCTATCGGACTCCATGGAAATGGGGAGTAACCGTTACCGCCACCACTTGTGATATCCCGGTGGCACTGGGATATCAGGAGGCGGTACGGTTGTTATGGGGTTGCCGGAAGCCCGCTGCCTATTTTCCGAAAACCCCATAATGAGGGCCATTATGGGGAAGAAGAGGAAACAAAGTTGTAGGAAAGGAGGAGAACCTGGAAAGGGGATGAGGATAGTGAAAGTGTTGGAGCTGAGGAACATCTTTTTGAAGTAGAAAGAAGGCAAGAGCAGCAAAGGCAAGGGCACATGCAGTACTGTCAAGTAGATAGGAAGTAAGGTTGGAGGAAAGGGCAAGCCTGGCCTAAAGAAATTATAGGAGGTGAAAGGAAGTAGGACAAACCCACACCCTCTTAGCCATGAGCCAGCGATAGGTGCTGAGACACGTGCATGGTGGAAAAGCAGAAAGTTAGAGAAGCAGAGAGAGAGAAGGACTAGAGCAAGCCCCTTATTTATGAGCATGCAGTGAGACACTGAGTAGGACAGTGGGATTGGTTTGGTGGGCAGTAGGACCTGAACGCAACACCAAGATGAGGCTTAAGTCCTAAGTTTAACCCAGTGAAAGAGTGCTATCACCTGCTTGGCTACTTCTTACGAATTAGGCAGTAATTTGGACCCCTCCCGTCCATTGTGCCACCCCTCTTGAGGTTGATGATCTGAGACCAGCACTGACAGGACAGTCCTTAGTTCCCATATCCAAGAACAACAAGAGACTGACTGGAATGCCAGAAGGTCAAGTAAGAGGTGCAGGAACCCTGCAAACCCCAGGACTGTGAATGAATTTCTGTTGTACTAAGTGATCGGGATGGATTATTTTTCCTGTTGTCTTGGCACGACCCGAAGGACTTTTTTGGGGGATATTCACACACACCCAAAAAAAGGAAAAACTATGGTCCTTAAAGATGTTGTAGTATGCTATGCTAGAATTTCATACATTCATGTTCAAAAGCCTTTTAAAAATGTTCATGTTTAAAAAAGGTATACAAGTTTGTGGTAGATACTGAGAAGAACTCAGCATCTCATTACAAAAACTGAGTGCAGGAGGCAAACCTGAACGAATTGTTTTTTTTTGTTGCTTTGAGGTTTGCAGGTTATTTCAGATCTTCCTCACATCTGCTCTTTAAGTTAGTGTCTTCTTACAATTCGAATTCTTCTATAAGTAATGCTAGGAGCCAGTCCACACGCATTAATAACTGGAGGTAGAGTAATGTTCTTGTGTCTAAGCACGCTGTAAAAGTTGATCTTTTCAGCAGGAAAAGTAGTCTCCGCCTACCTGAACTGCCAGGATCTTCGAGAATGCTAAAATTAGCCCACAACTAGTGCAAGCCTTCATGGACACCTGTTTTTCAAATTTCGGATTCAAATTATTGAATACAGTCACAACTATATAGATGTCTTTTAAAATGTTAAACGCAAGAAGATCAATTCGATGGTCTGAGGTAGTATCAAAAGATGCACTCCCATATATATATGCTGAGATACAGGGTCTACTGGACAATTTCAATACAGACATGACATGAACAATTAGCCTTCACAAATCTATAGTGACAGAAATGGGAACCTTTGTAATTAAATCTTTGTTTTTTTTTATTGTATATGGTTTTATTAAACCTTTACAAAAAATAAAATTGTACAGTTATACACAGTAAAAAATGATCGGCAGGACAAAAGTAATACTCATACAGCAATCACATCGTAGAACAGTTAATATTTTTAGGAGAAAAAAGAAAGAAGAAAAGTACAAAGCCAAAAGATCACATCCTTTAGGAGGGGGAGAAAAAAAGAAAGAGTGGCAAAGCAAGCAGGTCAAACAGCAGGCAGATGACAGAGGGGGCATGTATTTATTTTTGCAACCACACAGTTTATCTAGAGCAGTCCAATTGAAGGTTGTGGATAAATCCAGACAATGCCAGTCCCTCTCGCATAGTTTGAATACATAGACAACGTTGCTACACCTGAAAAATGGATTGCCCCAAGTACAAGTCCTTCAGTAAGCTCAGGCTGTGATCTCTTAGGATATTCAGTTGAGTGCAGTATAAAATAAGATGTTTAGCAATGTCAGGTACTAAATGACAAAATCTGCATAGGAAATCCTCCACCTTGATTTGGTTTCTTATCAGCATAATATCTAAGGTGGGATAGATATTCCAGCCTAGTCTTAACAGGGAAGATTGGTGAATTCTGTTTGGAAAGATGGTAAGAATCTGGGAACGAGTACCGCGTTTTTTGTGTTCGTGTTAGATGTTTCATAGATTTATATGAGTGAAAACGATCAACAGTGAGACACCAATCATAGTCCAGCAACTTCTTTTTGGTTTTCGTTGGATTGGTAAGTAGTTGCTCTAAATCGGAATCAACACTTTGAAGAATCATTACACACAAATTACAAAATTTGGCTAGAAAGCCTGAGAGCTCATTGTTATTTACAACAAGTTCGTATAGCGTGTTAGGTAGTGGAGCCTTAATCTTTGCATATAGAGAGAGCATCCTCCAATACACCCGAGACCTTAAGGAGACTACCCTAATTCATATTGAATTGCAGTTAGAGGGACTGCATTTGGTAGACAAAGGACCCATCTCCAAATTGCACCTTCGATAGGGCTGGTTTTATGTAGAATCGACCATATTTGCAGTCGATTTTTAAGATCTGATTTCCCAATGTCTTAGCTTTGTTGAGAAGCACATCAAACTGCCCTCTCAAGTCCCTGAATGCACCAACATAATAGCCCAGACAGGTGAGGCTTTTAGAGGTGGAGACCTTAACACCCTCCAAGTTCCAAGAATAACTTGGTTTTTTATAGAGACCCTTAGATAATACAAGGATTTTAAATTTGGAGGGGTTAATAATCACGCCATTAATCTTGGCATAGTTGGCAAAAATATCCAAGAGGCACTGGAGCCCCACCTTGGCTGAGTCGAACAACAAAAAGTCGCCCACATAGGCCAACCATACGATCTTTGTAGAGCCCATTCTTGGGGCTAATATTCTACTGCATCTGAGACGTACTGATTGAATACCCTCGGAGCTAAAACACACCCCTGTCTAACCCCACAGTGTGTACGAACGAGAGATGAAATGTCGCCCTTTTGGTTTAGTCGTATTGTAATGACAGAGTTGTTGTAAACCCCCTCTAGCAGACTCAGTAGGCCCCTCAGCAGACCTCAGAATGCAAGCTTGCACCACAACCTTTGCCGGTCAACACAATCAAAGGCTGCCGAGAGATCCACTGAGGCCATAAAGATGGGGCACCTATCCTTGCTCCAGGCAGCGTCCTAAATGCATTTGACAAAAATTCCATTGATGTTAGTAGAATGATATTTGCGAAAGCCAGTCTGGAAAGGGCTCAAAGGATGACAGTTTTTTTCCCATTCTTTAAGGTGAAAGAGAAGTAGAGCAGAGAAGATTTTACAATCTGCATCGATCAAAGCAATAGGCCGATAATTCATTGGGTCAGACCTACTGCCAAATTTAAATATCGGTATGACATTAACTAAAGACCATTAGTCCGGGCAAACACCAGATTGTATTATGTCGCTAAACTCATAGTATAACAGGTTAGCCCACGAGTTTGGGTCGGATTTAAATGTGTTATTAGTTAGCCCATTAGGGCAAGGTGCTCTAGATCATTTGCACTTTAGGATTAAACCCAAGACAGTATCGATCTCAATGAAGGGTTCCCATTTGACGGTGGGGCATTTTGGGATAGAGTCTATGAAGTTATCGCCCCCCTGAGATGATTTAAGGGCAAATCTATTGCTGTAGAAGTCCAACCATACTTGTTCCAAGATTGGATTTGATAGGGCGGTAGCTGAGTGGGTATCTTGTCTGTTTCCAATGGCCCAAAAGGACCTCACATTTGACCTGATCAGGATCTGCAGCATTAGTTCAGCATCCTGTTGCAAAAGACGATGTTTAAGGATTTTGCACAGGTTTTTATACGTGTGTTTGGTCTTTCTAATAAGTCCAGATAGTGTTGCCCCTTCTAGATTTGAAGACCTAAGTCTCCTAACCTCTCTTCGCATAGTAGTCTTAGCTTGCGCCAAGTCAAGATTGTAACAATGAGTATGAATAGAGGCAGGGACAGGTCTAACAGACCGTTTACCCAGCTCATCTACCGGTGCCTTCACGAGGGACATGACACCTGTTGTATTAAAGGTGGACATTTTCCACTCTACGGTAGTTTGATTGAGTGATGCCCTTAAGTTTTTATTAAGGGTGTCAATGATTTTGGTGTCCATCGAACAGCAGTACCAGATGTGTTAGAAGTTACATGTAACTGGGTCTTGAGTATCCCATTCAGGTAGTTTAAATTAAAGGTAGCTGTTAGAATACCATGATAGAATACCATGATCGCTCCAGTTATTCATGTTAATTTTGAATGATGTACATCTTTTACACAGGTGGTCGTCCACAAATATATAGTAAAGCATGGAGGTAGAGTCTCTGCGTCGCAAGGTATGCCAAGCAGTATCATCAGTTTGAGATTTTAAATAGCCCACCAGGGGCTATAGAACAACGTTACCCAGCCCAACATCGATGCAAAACCTGCTTGCTTTTTCTCAGAACAACATAGAGCCTCCATGTTCATTTCACATATTTCCCAGGCAGGCTTATCAAAAACACATTCACAATGTAAGTCCCCTGCTAACAGAACGTGTCCAGACTCATTAATAGGGGACCAGTTGAGTATGACCTGAGAAATAGCTGTAACAAAAACATTGACCGCTGCCATGCCATTGTGCCAATAGATATTTAAAATTAAAAGCCTCAGATTGCCATTTCTGGTTGAGAGTTCCACACCCAGAGCCCCAATAGGAAGGGCCAAGATAGCATGACCCTTGAGGCCTGAGCAGTTATCTATGGCGATAAGAAGACACCCGGCTGGTCTGCCTCCAGAATTCTGTCTGGCCAGCTGGTCAAAGATTTGATAACCATCAAGGTATGAGTCGAGGTCATCCAGGTCTCTTGTAGGCATACAATATTGGCTTCTCTCAGCAGCATCAGGCAGTCAGGATCAGAGAATAGGTGGGAATTGCCACTAGAGTTCCAAGACTTGAAGCATAAATCAGGGGCACCGCTCGAATCTGTCCCGGAAGTGGGCTGGCTAGGGGACAAGTTTCTTCACAGGGTCGAGATGATGGTGGCCCAATCGACATCTGGGACCTCTTCTTTTAGTGGTTTGTTTACTTCCACCCTTCCCTGGAAGCCCTGCAGAAAATCAGCTGAGAGTTTGGCATTTGGCTGATCTATAGCTGGCTCTTGCTTCACTGATTCCCAAGTCGGGGTTCCACTTCAAAGCCCCTCAGAGGCCCAATCTGGGTAAGGATAAGTTCCTTAACTAAAGGAGAAGAAAGGAGTAGCAGAATAATATCCCGGCGCTCTCGACCCGGAAAGGCCACCCTGGCAATATCCTTAGAAGAGATGAGAGAGAGAGCAGGTATTTCTGCAAATATAGTCAAGACATTACATCTGTTGAAACAGAATGGGACATCCAGGTCCAACAAACTCTTTATTCTGATTAAGTTCAGTGGTTTCTAATCAAAGTGTTGTTGCGTGTATGGCCCTGCAAGGAGGACAAGAGATGACTTTGGGGGCCTTTTAAACTCATTCCTTGTGAGATGGGCAGATCAGGCAGGGAGGGCCTGGTCAGTGGTTTATGGAGCCATTCCACCAAGTTTCCTATTCCTGCAGAGATGGATGGGTAGAGGGTTGCTGGAGGGATGGTGTCCTCCTGGAACTTTCCCCATCCCACCCCAAAGTCCAAAGAAGGTGCAGTAGTTTCAAGATGGATGGAATTCTTCTTGGTATGGACAGTGGCCTCTGGAGGGCCCCATATTGATGGCAGAGTTGGTCGGCCACTTTTCTCATCCCCAAAAAGACGTGGAGCATTAGTAATACCTTTAGACTGGTCCGCAGAAGGTGGTACAAGGTCACGGACAGGATAAGGACCAGGCCTCTGTGCCATAGGTAGATCTGATAAAATGGTGCCTTCATCAAGAGTCTTAGTTTTCCCGGAGCCACAACCCCAGGACAAAGACAAAGGGACAGGTGGGGCTTGGGTCAGAGGCTGTTGAAGAACAGTAGACCCAACAACCTTCGGTAACTCCAGGGGAATCTCCGGGTTGCACATTTGCGCGGCACTGGAGACTTGCACATTGGTAAGAATAGGCATGTCACTTTGGACAATTGAATCCGCCAGCTTAGGTTTCAGTTGGGTGACAGCAGGGTTCCCCGGCCCCTCTGAGATGGGTCCTAGTTTTGGTTTGAATAAAGAGAGTGCAGATGTTTTAGCAGACACAGAGCTAAGGCGTTTCATTGGCATTTTACACTTATTAGCTCTTGGTTTACGTAGGATGAGGGCTTTCTTAGGGGTACCGATCCGATGGAGCAAAAGGGGCAGTGGCATTCAGGTTAGGAGGATTCACTAAGAAATTAGCTGGTAGAAGGGGGGGTTTGGCCCCGTAGAAGAGCAATCAGGACCTTCTACGTTGAAAGGCATCGATATTGGTCCCATCATAGGGACTTCAAGAGAGGCTGTGAGATCTCAATTATCTCAGTTCTTGTCGGAAACACCTGCAGAGTAGTTGAGGAGGTCGGGCTACCATATGTGCCTAGTAGTAGCTGGGGCTGTGCAGTTGTTCTTTGGGGAAGTTCAGCTCCAATCCAATCGAGTTTGTAAGTCAGCTCCAAAAGGATTTCTGTGCCAGTACAGTCGATTTTGGAGTTGACTTCCGCTATTAGTCTTTGGAATTTTTTAGCTCAGCCCAAATGTTGTCACACAGCTCGACAAATGAGGTAAGCACCATATTTAGAGCTGAGACTGTGAGATGGGTTAGTTGTTTATGTTCATCCAGGTCTTTGAGGTTGTGGTGTAATCTTGGGGGATTCCTCATGCACCTGGTTAGCATCCCAAGTACTTGCATTCTCTGCAGAGGTTGGTTTGGCCCCATCTATCCCCTCAATGATGTTCCTGAGGGCAGTTGGTGTATTTTGGGAGGGACCACCCCTGGACTGTAACTTCGGGCTGAAAGGGGTTTCACCAGCAGAAGGCAGATCCATTGCTTTGTCTGCGCACTTGATAATGCTAACGTCAGTAATGTTGTTATTGCCACCAAGGAAGTCCTGGGTAGTCAAAGCTGAGTGATTCAATTTAGCGTTACCTCTGAATGCTTTAGGTAGTTTGATTTCCGTACTGGTAGAGGTTGCTTTCAGGATGTAATTGTCCATGAAGGTTTGACACAGTATAGGCTGCATCCATTTTTGATGTTTGGGAGTTTTAGGATACTGTTTTCCAATAGGGACGGCAGGACTAGTGAAGACCCCCAAAGTATCAGTATTGTGAATCAAGGCTTTATGAATGGAAAGAGGGTGATACTGCATGCTGTGGCATGATGGGATTTGCTGGGCGGTAGAGAAGGTAGATGAGAGGCCATCTATTGAATCCAAAGGAGTATGGGAGAGGGGTGGCAGCACACAAAGAGAAGTTGAACACGTTGGTTAGCCCAAAATGGGGGACCAACCCTTGGCTTGGGGCAAGTAGGTGTTGCCCACAGGATCCTGCAGGATGGTGCCCGGGTATGTGGGCATTCCTTTTTGGCTTCGTAAACCTGCCCTCATATCAGACACCAATTGGGTAATTGGATGAACCTTAAGACAAAAAAATGGAGGGCAGAGATAGTCCCAATCCCCAGATCAAAGGACTCGTAGAAGGAAGGGGGAGTACTAGCCCCGCAGACTCCGGAGGGATCATATCATAGAGGGGCAGACCCAAGATTAGGTTGTAGAGCCACAAAGTCAGAACCTGTTCTTTAGTAGAAGGACGTTCGAACCAGATCAAAGGACTCGCAAAGGATAAAAGAAGGAGCGAGCCCCGCAGTCTCCGGTAAAAACGTTTAAATAGGGAGCAAGGTCCTCTTTAGGTTGTGAAGCATAGAAAGAGAGCCCAGATCCTGCCTTACATCAACCACAAAGGGAACAGCCCCCTGGAGCAGGGTAAATGAGTGCAGTTTAGGTGCAGTAAGTAGAATCATACGAATTCAAGCAACGTAGGGATTTCACGTGCCAAAGTACAATGTCTGAGGTAAACAGCCAAATTGACTTAGAAAAGGCCAAAAGAGTAGCTGCGCTGTACGACAGAGATCCCTGGTGCCTGCAAGAGCCACGGGGAACACCTAAACCTAAAGGCGACTATGCAGATGACACCCATATTCTCATCCCACTTTCTGTGGATTACAAACGGGATTTGGCCTTGGTGAATAAGATATACCTCATCATCCAGGCATGGATGGCACGTCATGGTCTATGCCTGAATGATGACAAAATGGAACTCATCATTCTGGGGACTACGCTGAACATCAGGAAACGTAGCCAAGATTACACAACTTTTGTCATAGATGGCCATACAATTAAAGTTGCCAAGGAAGTAAAAACACTAGGTTTTTACCTCGACTCCTGTCTCACCTTAGCTAAGCAAGTAAACGCTATGGCATCCTCCACAGTCTATACTTGGATATTAATCGGATCAGCTAGACCTTACCTCTCTACAAATAGTTGCACCACCTTGACAAGAGCACTTGTGTTGTCCAAACTGGATTATTGCAACGCCCTCTATTTGGGATCTAATAAATACATCACACAAAAAATCCAAATACTGCAAAACAATGCCCTTAGAGCAGCACTAGGAATCTCCAAGAGAGCTCATATATCATCGACTAGAAGACAATCTAACTGGCTTTCCACAGTTGACAAAATAAATTAAAAACTGCTTCTCTAACTTTCAAATGTCTCAACAATCTAGCACCAAGCTTCCTAACAGAGAGATTTAAAAGAAGAGTTACATCTAGACCCACAAGAGCTGCCTATACAAACTGCCTATCAGTTCCCCTGATGAAAATGACCACAACTGGAGGAAACAGCTTCCCCGTCAAAGCTGCCCAGTTGTGGAACTTCCTCCCACCCTCATTAAGGATGGACCAATCATACCCACATTATAGAACAAAAGTGATTAAGTGGCTTAAAGAAAATCACTGATAGCCCAGTAACACAACCTAGTTGACCTAGCAAACAAATTGGACTTTTTGACCTTTGTGCGCGACCCACACCTGCACTGCACTTCGACTACCTATTGTATTGAATATTCATTTGTAATGCATATGTATTACCTGCTGTACTCGTACTATTCTGCATTTTTGCCTTTGTAACCTATGTAACTATAAGCAACTTGTAAGCCTAAAGTATTCTTGTTCCCACGCCCTGATACCTTTGGGTCTGGTGCGCGCTAAAAATATATAAACAAACAAACTAACACGGAGAACACACTACGCACACCGCACGCTCTGCCTGTGTAGCAGGTTTTAAAGTCAAGCCTCCAAGCAGCAGGTATGAAAAGAGTAGAAAGACTCAATAATGCCCCCAGGCGCAGTCAGTCAGCTTGTAGAAATTTGGCTGAGGTTCTTCGCAAACACGGAGAACACACTGCACACACCGCGTGCTCCACGTGTAGCAGGTTTTAAAGTCCAGCCTCCAAGCAGCAGGTATGTAAATAGTAAAAAGACTCAATAATGTGTGGGATGTTTTTACCCATGCATACAAGCCCTACCATAAAACTGTGCAGTACTGGCATGGAAAACATCATGATGGCCAGAACTCCCCAGAGAGTGCACAGGGAAAACATGAAGAATAGGCTGCCACCCATTTTTGCCTATGTTGTGAGCACAGGAGGGCACTGCCTAAAACCACCATTGGGCTACACACACAGTAGCCTGAAACCATTGGAAATGGCAATGCTGATTGCCAAAAGCAAACCAGAACTGTGGGGAATTCATTTTCTTAATCCCAAAAATGGTTGCATTACCAGTACTCACCACTATCAGAAAGCCGGCGTTTTAAAACCACCAGACTTTTGTGTAAAACTGAACAAATGAAACAAAACCAGACCAAGGAAAGACTTGCTAAAAGGTGGATACAATGTGAAACTATATTCTGAAATGACTTGAAGAAAGTCATTATTTAATGTATAGGTAAAAATTGTCAGTTTGATTTGAATGTAGAAAACTGGGAACAAAAAGTGACATTTAGCTGAAACCTGGCTTAATGAAACTGAATTCTGCTTGACAACTACCCCCGACAGGAGTTGAAACTGGATGCTCAGCCACTCTGCCCCTGGCCAAAAGGAGTTAACACCTCTCTGATTAGATTAGGGTGGAGCAGCTGGGGACTACAGGGAGTTGAACAAAGGCCTGTCCTGGACTCAGGCAAATGTTATATTGGGGGCGTCGTAAAATAGCTTCCTCTTGGGAGAAACTGGGAGGGGCAGTGCTTCTGCTAGCAGCTGAGCTTGGGGGAAGTGGATAAACCAGTTATTCCACCCTGTGATGTGGGAAGGCACACCCCTTTTTGACCAGAGCATAATTTTAAAAAGATAGATAACTCATAGTGCGGACTTGTCTGAATTATATAAGTAATATCATTATTTTTGTGATTTTTCTGTGAACATTTTAAGAGGCGTTAGGACGCTGTGGTGTATTCTGGGGGTTGCTAGCGGAAAATAGGGTCTCACTCCAAATGTATGCATGTTAAAAATCTGACACTTTATCATCTGTAACCCATATCCCTGGGGCACATTTGTGTAAAATCAGGAAAGGTTTAGAGGTCGTTATCTGGATGAAAAGGGGAGAATTCTGTCATCAGTGGACACGACATCGTACAAAGACAGGGATCGGATGGTTTGGTGCTATAGAAAATATGTTAACTGGACCTATAATATTAGAAAAATGGTACATAGATAAATATGTATTTGGGTCAGAAATAGATTTGTGTGCAATCTGACAAGGGGAGGTTCCTCTGACCATAAAACCTACAGCATCACTCTGACTCACATTTCCTTCCCCCAATCAACGGAGAGAGGAGGAATTGGCCAATGATAAGTGAGAGGGGCAGGCTTAGCCAGGCCCAGGCACACACCCATTTTCAAAACACATAAAAAGAGACTGCTGGGACAGGTAGAGACATTCAATTCCATTTGCTGCGGAGCATGCTGACTGACGACTTCACATCCAGAGATCCAACACTTAGACTTCCAAGCTAAACAGAGACTACAGAACTTTGAACCAAGAAGGCCCACTGCAAGCAAAAGTATTTGTCAGCAGGCCTCAAAATCATTTGCAAACTATTCCACAGCCGGGCGAGCTGTCTGAATTCTTTTGCCAAGAACTCTTGCCAGTACCCAGAAAGCAGTGTTACATTCAGAATCCACTTGATCCGGACCGGAAAGCACAGCAGTATCCAGAACCAGTGCCTGATTGACCCGCCGAGCAGACAGAACTGCAGCCGGACGTGTTGACCAGATCCGTGACATTGTGAGTACCTAGCAGAACTGTGCAGAACCAATCTCTTAGTTAAAATAATCTAATCCAAACTATTTTAACCTAAGTAGAACAGCCTCCTAGAAATCGTGTCATCTGTCATTTGTAAAGCTGCACAACTGTCACCTGTCAATTCTGAAGCTGCAAGCTGTCACCTGTCATTTTGAGTTTTACTTTAAATCCGAAAATCTACCTTTATTTAATCGTCTGTATCTCTGGAACCGTTTGGGCTAGGAACGAGATTTCCAACCAGCCTAGAATCGACTTCCTACTCCTTATACTTTTTCCGCAATTCACGATTTACGCACTCACAAAATTTACCGCGATTTGCGATTTTGGCTCAATTTCTCCACTTGTCAAAATAGCCGCTCCATTCTTTCTTTTGTTAAAATCCGTTGCAACTTGGTAATAACTCATAGAGCATTGCTAAAGTCAGCCTGAACTAATACCAACACGCATCACCCACTCACCCTGAATCTCTAGAGGGAATTAAAATCAGTTGGCACATTTTCCCATCCATTGCCATCACATTTAAAAAGCATTTTGGGCCTGTGTTTCAAACTCCTACCTGTTTCCTCTAAGCTTGCTGGGGGGGAACTGAATTTCGCATTGTATTTGATTGTATTCCTCAGAACTGTGTGCTCCTCTTTCCATCTCCTTCCATTTCTTACATTGCATAGGGGAAGGGGGGGTGAATTGCCAGAGAAAAAGTGATTATCTTATCTTTTGCTAAAAATCATATCAAGTATTTCTGTACTGCATGTTATTCCTCATTGCTTTTCCCTTGAAACCATAAAAGTATTTTTGCTACTTTATCCATCCTATACTAACTCCTCATTGATTGTAAAGAAGTTTGCTAGTGCCAGATTACCCATTGTTGATCAACATCATATGTCTAAGTGTACTATCAGATATTAATTTATTATAAAAGTGTGATATATATATATATTGTTTAATTTTTCAAATAAACCTTTTAATTTACAAAACAAACCTACTTCTTTGCTCAGTGGGGTCAGGGGGATTCTAAGAGGGGGGTGTTATACAAGGGTGGTCATCCAGAGTACTGAACTAGACATAAAAATACATTAATAAGGGTTTTCCTCAGCATCCCAGACTAGGCATTGACTTGGCTGTAGTGTTGATTGAATATCGCTTACAAAAGTGGAGGCTCGGAGCCGGGATATTCTAGGTTAGATTTACCATTTGTGCAGATTAATACAGTGTGCCAACTGACCAGATACACATATCCGGTTAGATCACCACGCAGTTTTACAGTGTGAAAGCATCCCTCAAAGGAACGCTCTAAGGAAACGGTCTGTTTTGCAAAATGAAATACAAACTTCTGTAAGTCAGGAAGGAACTCAAATTCCAGAATGACGACCTTGGTAGACATGAAAATAGCCAGAGAGCACGTCTTACATAAGCTATTTGTGAGAGGTGAGTGGACTCATCAGGACCAAATGGTCTGGTTGCAGGCAATCGCGCAACAGGTCACTGAAACAGGGTCAGATATATGGGGAGATCAGGGTCCCCTACATGTGGCCCTGAGTGAACTATATATGGCCCCTAAAGCCAAAGATGAACATAATAAGATTGCCAGGATAGCGGCATATTTGTATCTATATATGGGAGCCATGCAGGACAAATGTGCTGAAGGCCAAGATCTGGCAAATAGGCAACAGATGGCGTTAGAGAAGGCCCAATCTGATCTGGACTCTTCTGAGCAGAGGCTGCTCAGGAGCCAGGAGTCAGAAAAGGACAGCAGACAGTACATCACTAAAATAAAGGAGGATATGGATGTGCTGCAACAGGAAAAGGCGGACCAGGATACCAGATTTCTGGCCTTGCAGAAGGAGTACCAAGAAGGTTTGGACTCCCTACTGCAGAGCCAGAAAAAGCTGGAGCAACAATTAGATTTCAATAGGGCATGTGCCAAGCAGGTAGTCACCCTGCAAAGCCACCTAGATAGGGAGAAGGCAGAGAGCAATAAACTGATTTTGAAAGACCTGGATACCCAGGCAGAGTTTGACCAGGAGCGCCAGAAAGCTGGTGCCTTCCAAAGGCAAAGGGACGACCTGGCGGCACAGATGCAGGCTCTTAGTCAGGAAAGGGATACCTTAGGCCAGGAAGTCTGCCACTTAAAAAGGAAAATGGAAGAAAATCACCTGGCCCTCCAGGGACTGGGTGACCTCCAAAAAGAACGCCAGAACTTGTTAGAGCACACCAGGAGGGTGGAGGATGCTCTGGCAAGAAACAAGCAGGCCAATAGGGACACAGCTCAGGAGGTAACCCTCCTGTAGCAGAGACTGGCCCAGTACTCCAGGACCAATCAGGAGGCACAGAGAGAAAATGAGGCTCTCTGTCAGCACAATGATAGGCTCCAGCAACAGGTAGCCATGCAGGAGAGACTAATAGAGTCTAGTAAGGCCTTAACTGAGGAACTGAAAGCGCAGGCTCTTGCATTGCAACAGGAAGCAGGGGCGGATAGAGATGAGGTTCGCTGGGAAAGAGAAACTCCTGAGCATAACCTCAGGAGCCCTAGTACCAGAGGCCTTCATCTCTCCCAGTCCCTGGACTCTGCCACCCCCATGACCCCTCGTGCACATGAGCCCAGGGCCACGGGGATGACAGAATACTATCCAGCTAGAAGTATGGGGCTCATAGGCCAGTACCTCCCAGGAATGGATGGGCGGGCATCCGGGTATGGGCACCCAAGCACAGTGCAATTTAGTGGGGAATCCCAGGAGAGTAGGCCCATTAAGGGCATCCTGAAAACCTCTGCCCAGTTAGGGCAGTGGGGGGGATACCCAGCAAATCCTGGTAGCAAGGAGGGATCTGAAGACTCCTCTGAGCATTACCGGACACAGGAGACCAGGTCCCCACATTCTGCCAGCCATTCCCAGGCTCGCAGAATCCGGGAAAACCTGGACGATCAGACGGGCACCTCTGGGAGCAGCGCTTCTGAGTCGGCAGATGAATGGACCAGGGTTACCCGAACCAAAAAGGCCCATAAGGCAAAAAGGGCCTTGCTTAAGGATCCATTGAAACAAATAAAGGCAATAAGGAGTGTCATCACGCCTTATCATAAGAACGCCAAGTATTCTGTTTGGGAACACTTGGAGCTCTATGAGCAAATGATGGAGACTTTCCATTTGAAGGACAGCCAAAGCTGTATTCAACATGTAAAGTGGACCTTCTCACCAGAATACTCCAGTTTCTTTGCGGGGCTGGAGGATCAAAACCATTCAAGGTGGTCCACATACAGGGCGGCCATCTTGAAACATTTTTCTGTGCACAGAAATCCTCAAGAGGCTCGCAAGGCAGCCTACAATTTGCAATGTGGGGAGGATCAGGCCCCACAAGAGTTTGTGCAAGAATTAAAGCGTGCTTTTGCGCAGACCACCAGAAGGGTGCGCACGGATAGCAGAGAATTTATCAATACGTTTTTCCATGCCTTACCCAAATACATAATGACCCAGCTCGTGAGAGATTTTCATGAGAAAAGATCTTTAGACTGGGTCATTGAACAGGCTACCCAGATATATGAGGTGCAGAAGCCTATCGAAAATAAAAATAACGCACCGAAAAACCCCAAAACCAACAGCACCCCTGCTGCTGCCAAGGTGGCAGAGGTAAAGGTTGCCCACGTTTTAGATTTGGAGATGGGGGGCCTAAAAACCTGCCTGCACCAAATAATTCACAGCCCAGAAGGCCCTCGGGCCAGTCACAGACAGGGAGTCGAGGAGGTAGTCCCACAAATGGGGTCCCCCGCTCCCCTGACTATGTAAGTCCCCGCTACAAGGGAAACCGACCAATCCTGGGTTATGTGTGGACTCCTCCAGCCCAAGGGGGGGATCCAGCCAAGCACCTAACCCAGGGTACTTCCCTCCCAACTTCCCACAGGAGGGCAGAAATTCTCCAAATCCTGGGCAGAACTTTTTCCCCAGGTATCCACCCAATTTCCAGCCCCAAAATCATCCATCCTACTTTCCCCAATTCCCTGAGCCCAGACAACCTAATCCGGGAGAGGGGAGGCCAATGGTGGAGGGGTACCAAAATCTTCCCAACCAGGGGTACTACCAGAGAAGGGATAGCTACCCTTCCCGGGATCAGCCCAGGGGAGAAAATAGAGCCCCGTAAGAGGCTGAGCGGGTTTCACAACTTGAGCGCCAGGTCCAAAATATGGCACGAGATCTGGGTCACATACTGAGGGCTCAACAGAACCCTCAGATGTGCATGCCACCGCAGAATGCCCCAAACTCTGGACCTGGTGCTCCAGAACAATGACGGGGGCAGCACCCCGATAACCCACCGGTTCCCAGGGAGGAGGCACAAGGGGAAGGGGGGTGTAAAGCCTTGGAGGAAGCTTTCTTCCCAACTTGTAAACAACCCCTGGAAAACCAGGAACCGGAAACAAAATCTCCTGCCCCTGAAAGCCTGCCTCCCAAGGAGTAGAGGGGGGTAGGAGAAACAAAGGACCCAAACAGACCCACTTTGTGGAGGAGGTACAGGTCTTCCAATTTGAGGGAGAGGGATCCTCAGAAGATCCTGGGAAAAGCATCTTCTCCTTTAGAGATGGGGGAACTCCTCCCAAGGAAAAATGGGTCCCAAGGGATTCCAATCCAGACTGGGGAGATGTGGAGACTGAGCTACCGCCGCCCATCATCTCATCCCAGAACCGACAATACCAAAATCCCAAGGGTCAAACCCATCCTGATGACTGCCTCCAAAAAGGGCGGGGCGGCCCAGAAACGGAACCAGGGAAACCCACAATGGCTCTGATCTCCAGTTGCCAACTTTTTCTTTCAGATTCCCAAGGCTCTCCACAGAATTCTGCCCAAACCTCTTCACTAGCAATGTCCAAAACCAGAAAGTTAGCCCACCAGTTGTCCAAAAATGTGCATTATCTGTGTCCCCTTGAGGAGAAGGAGGGAAGATACTATGCCCCGGTACAAGTACAGGGGCAGGGTACAATTTTGGCACTGGTGAACACTGGATCCCAAGCTACCCTTCTGTCCAAAAGGGCCTTTGAGGAACTAAATGCAGGAAGGGGGGGGGGGGAATTACCGTATTCCTCTCACCTCTCTTCCTGGACAACTGCAGAACTTTGACGGGAAGGAAATTCCTGTCGAGGGGACTGCAGATTTGGACATCAAAATTGGGCGACACAAGGTGAAACACCCGGTCATAGTGGTGACTCCAGAAGGCACCCCTTGTTTACTAGGGAATGACTTCCTGAGAAGGTTGTCACCCCTAATAGATTGTGTAAACAAGGTCCTCTGGACCCAGACTAGCCGACCAATAAAATTAAAACAGAGTGTCAACCATGTTAGTTTAAACGGCACCTGCCACATGGTTGAACAAAAATCTGACCAAGTAGAATTTCATTTCCAGAACAACCAACCTCCAGACGTGACAGTAATAGCAGTAGGACAACAGACTGGTGATGGGGGGTCCTCTCTATTTCTGAAAATCAACTTTCCTTCCAGTTTAAGGTGGTATTCCACACTGGAAGGAAACACCCTGAAATTCTTTACTAATCCACAATCAGAAACTCCCACCCCTATAGTCCAGAAAGATGTGAAATCAGCTCAGAGCCTGGCTGATATCCAGCAAATTGGAGAGCAGTTGTTCATCCCTGTTCAGTTAAATGATGGGAAGGACTCTGTTCTCGCTCGAGTGTGTGTGAACAATGGTAAGAGCTTCATCGGCGAAGCCATGTTCCGCCAACTCCCAAAAGATCCAGCCATTCCCACATTCAAACTGCTAGACAAATGGGAAATGGACCTGGAAGCACCTAATTCCAAACATCTCCTGCCAAGCAGGTGTATGCTCAAAATCTCCATTGGCAACAAGAGCATAGTCCATAATTGTTGAGTCGTGCGAGACGTCACTGCTGCCTTTTACTTAGGCAGTGACATTCTCAATCGCTTTGCCATTAGTTTGGACCTAATAAACTTCAAAGCTTGGTCCCGAATAGTGGATAATCCCATGGGCTTTGATGATCCAGAAAAAGCATTTAGGTCAGCTCAATTGCTACCTTACGCAGTTGAAATTCAGATCAAAGAGGAAGTCACCATCCCAGAAAGGACCCGACAATTCTCCCTGGAAGTGAAAGTTGAAAGAGGACAAAAATTGAAAAACCCTGATGCTTATATCCATCTAAATGCTTCTCTCCAACAGCAAGGGTTAGGGGTAAACCCAACACCTTTAGTCAACATAGAACATGACACCATTCCAATAGAGGTGGATAACAGCGACTTAAAGAGTATTACTCTAGCCGCAGGCACCATTATTGGAATGGCGATTGATGACCGACATTTCTCCATTGATTTAGGAAATGAACTGTTAGGACCAATCCCCAAGGACTGTTTTGACAGTGACAGTGAGGACTATACAACACCAGACAGGATTTTCACCCGGCATGGGGGGAACTTCCTCGTGTACACTTCTTGCCCTTATGGTAAGGAAGATGTGACTTGTGACTTCAGGAGGAATGACGTGATTTTCCAGGTCCATGAGGGCTGCCTTTCCCACCTGAAGCCTCCAGTCCAAATCAGCACTCTGACCAGGGACTTCTCCACCCAGCTGGAGGAAGCCGCTGAGATAGCCAAACCAGAAGTCTTTCCAGGCTTCATGCAGATGGTGGAAGAGAGAGTCAACCTAGCTGATGCCTGTGTGACTCTGGAACAGAAGCAAAAGTTGAAAGAAGTTTTCTTGGATTTCCAAGATCTCTTTGCGGTAGACTCATATGACTGTGGTCGCACCGACATCCACACCACAACAATTCCCACGGACCCTGGAATGACTCCAGTATTTGTGAAACAATATCGCTTGCCTCTCGCATCCATGGAGTCCCTTACTGAAATAATTAAGAACCTTGAGTCCCGGGGAACAATCCGTCCAGTCCACAGCACTTTCAATAATCCGGTGCTGGGAATATTGAAGCCAAACGGCCAGTGGAGACTCTGCGCCGACCTTAGGGAGCTCAACAAATGGGTCCATACTTCCCGATGGCCTCTGCCATACATTGACCAAGGGCTGGCCCAGATTCAGGGGTCACAGGTATTCACAGCAATAGACCTGCCCAATGGATACTGGACCGTGCCTGTCAGTAGGGAGGACCAATACAAACTGGCTTTTACCTTTGGGGGCCAGCAGTACACATGGACCCGGACTCCCTTCGGATACCTCAACTCCGGCAATGAATTCAACATTTTCCTACATAAGGCCATGCCCGACTTGGGTGCGAGGGGTAACCTGGCTTATGTAGATGATGTCCTCATCAAAAGTTCATCTGTGGAGGAACACATAGCGGAGATCCGTTATGTTCTGACACAGTTGAGGGCCGCCGGAGCAAAACTTTCCTTTCAGAAAGCACAGTGGTGTAGAACCCGTGTTAATTTCTTAGGGCATGAGATTACTCCTCAGGGTCTCTGTCCCCAGAAAAGAAAGTGGAAGCACTCCAGAAACTGAAAGACCCCACAACTCTGCGGGAACTGAGGAGCCTCCTTGGACTGACTAATTACAGCAGAAAGTTCATTGAAGGCTACGCAGAGATCACTAGACCCCTGATTCATCTCTTGAAGGGGGGGGGTCAAGTGGGAATGGGGTCCAGAACAATCCGAGGCAGTAAGACAACTCAAAAGAAGCCTCTCACAAGCGCCTTTCCTAGCTTAGCCTGTCAGAAACAAGGAGTTCTTCCTGGAGACAGGGTTCTCTAATACGTGCTTGACGGCAGTATTATACGGAAAGCATGACAAGGTCAATAAAGTAATCTCCTATGCGAGCAAAACTTTATCCTCTGTGGAGGAAAAATTCAACGATTGTGAGAAGGCACCCCTGGCAACGGTGTGGGGATTGAAGAATTACCGCCCGTTTATCCAGGGGGAACACATCATAGTGGAGACTCCACACCAGCCTCTGCAATATCTGCAAAGTGACAGAATCCGGGCTGGAAATGTGAGTAATTCCCAAATTACTTCCTGGATTCTGTCAATGCAAGGCTTTCCTGTGGAGGTCAGATATGGCCAAAACAAGAAGAGTCCCCTCGCGCAAGATCTGACTGACTTGCATGATTGTGCCAGAGAAAACTGTCTCGAGGACGAAAGTCTAAAAATCAAGGACAACATAGAGGCATACCTTAATTCCCCACACAAAGTATTTGAAGAAGACAAGTGTGAGGGAATGCCCACTGTCTATGTGGATGGATGCTCTTACCATGTTGACAACGACGGGGAGAAAGAACTGGTGGTTGGCGTAGGGAATGCATGGGTGAAGGAGTTCCCAGAACCCTCCGCTGGATACAAAATTGGTCCCCGAAGTAGTCAGGTGGCAGAATTGATGGCTGTGCATCAGGTCATCCTCACTGCTGTCCAACATCAAATCCACGAACTGGTCATAATCACAGATTCGGATTATGTACGGAACGGGTTAGTGGAGCACCTGGTTAATTGGAAAACCAGAGGCATGTTATGGGCTAATAACAAACCCCTGAAACATGGGAAGTTAATCCAAAATATTGATGATCTGGTCACATCGAATGGGATGACCATCTACTGGAAAAAGATCAAGGGTCATTCCAAAGTAGAGGGACCAGACAAAACTGGAAATGACTTAGCTGATCAGCTGGCCAAAACCGGGGCCATCCAAGGGGATCTAATAGAAATAGAGTTCCTGTTGAGGGAAATCCAGGTTACTGCGATCACTAGGTCCCAGACAAATGCTCACAACAATCTTTCAACTGCCCAATGGAGCAAGGAGACCCTTGATGCTGATTTGATTACAGCTCAGAAGGGGGATCCAATCATTGGTAAGTTTTGCCAACACCTTGAGGAGCCTGAGAACTTTCCCCTGACGGACACAGATTACATTGGGAAAGAGGACCTAAGAGTGTTGATGAAATGTCCATAAATGTTCCGAATCCAAGACGGTTTGTTGGTAAGGAAATCCCAAGCTTGCCATGATCAGTGGGTGGTTCCTACCTCATTCCGAAGCCTGATGTTAAGTCACGCCCATGATGCGTCCACCGCCGGTCATAGGGGGTTTCATACAACACTGGAAATCTTAAGAGAGGTTGCATACTGGCCACACATGGGGCAGGACCTCGACCAATACTTGAAGGGGTGTCTTGTATGTGCACAATTTCAGCCATCATCCCTCACACACCGTGCGCCTCTCCAAAAGAGGGGGATGACACTGCCATGGTCAGATTTGCAAATCGACTTTGTAGGCCCTGTAATTCGCTCGTCTAGAGGAAACAAGTACATGTTGACCATTACATGCTTGTTTACCAAGTGGGTGGAATGTCTCCCAGCCCCAAATTGCAAGGCAGAAACAGCAGCTGCCCTGATGATTAACCACATCTTTTCCCGTTTTGGTCTACCTCAAAGGATTGAGTCAGACAGAGGTAGCCACTTCACCAGTGAAGTAATGACAAAGATGTGGGAGATACTGGGGGTTAAAAGGAAGCTACACATTGCTTACAGGCCAGCTTCTTCTGGAGCAGTGGAGAGATATAACCGAACCATTGTGAGCATCTTAAAAAAGTTTGTAGCAGATTCTGGGCCAAGTTGGGATATCCGATTACCTCTGGTCCTAATGGCCATCAGATCTACCCCTTCATCTGCAACTAAAATGTCGCCATTTGAGTTGCTGACAGAACGCAAGATGGTGCTTCCGCAGCATTTGCTCTACAGGACTCAAGAGCAGACACTGATAAATGCCTCCACAACTCATGAGTATGTGGAGAATTTAAGGAAACACCTTCAGCATGCTTTTGCCTATGCTCAGCGGAATCTAGAAAGATCAGCTGAGAGTATGAAAACCCACTATGATTTGAAAACTACCCGAAAGGAATATAAGGTGGGTGATTGGGTCTATCTATACAATTTCCAAAGGAACCAGGCCAAACAGCGAAAATTCTTGCCTACATGGAAGGGACCGTTTGAAATTATAGACAAGATCTCCCCTGTTGCCTATAAGATCTTCATCCCCAAAGGCATTCTGGCGGAAGGGGAAGACAAGTGGGTCCATATTAACCAGCTAAAGTGTTGCCATCCCAGGCACACTTTGCAGCAACTGGAGGAGTCCTCTGCAATACCAGAGGGGACCGCTCCAGATTAATTCAGTTCCAACCCTAAAATATCCCACATATAGTCTCTAAAATATTATACTCTTGTAAGCCACTGTCTTTGAATGATAACTTGTATCTCAAAAGTAAAATGTTAGGTATGTTAAAGTATAAAATGTATATGTCTGCCACACCATTAGTAGTGATGGAAAAATGTCTACGAATAGGTATTACCGCTTTTCCTTTGTCGTCCTAGGAGAAAGAAAACCTGGAGACTGGCCAAGGAGAACGATCCAAGGACCGGGAGCAAAGATCCGAGGGGCCCGGGGTACCGCCCAATATTCCCATCAGGACCGGCGAGGAGAACCGATCGATCTAACCGGATGGGGGAAAAGATGCTGAACTGTGCCATCTACCGGAAGAAGATGAGGAAAACATCCCAGATCTTGCGAGTTCCATCAGTGAAAGGACAGAATGGCCATCGCAAGGGGGGGGGCTTGTGGGATGTTTTTACCCATGCATACAAGCCCTACCATAAAACTGTGCAGTACTGGTATGGAAAACATCATTATGGCCAGAACTCATGACAAAACATGAAGAATAGGCTGCCACCCATTTTTGCCTATGTTGTGAGCACAGGAGGGCACTGCCTAAAACCACCATTGAGCTACACACACAGTAGCCTGAAACCATTGGGAATGGCAATGCTGATTGCCAAAAGCAACCCAGAACTGTGGGGAATTCATTTTCTTAATCCCAAAAATGGTTGCATTACCAGTACTCACCACTATCAGAAAGCCGGCGTTTTAAAACCACCAGACTTTTGTGTAAAACTGAACAAATGAAACAAAACCAGACCAAGAAAAGACTTGCTAAGAGGTGGATACAATGTGAAACTTTATTCTGAAATGACTTGAAGGAAGTAATTATTTAATGTATAGGTAAAAATTGTCAGTTTGATATGAATGTAGAAAACTGGGAACAAAAAGTGACATTTAGCTGAAACCTGGCTTAATGAAACTGAATTCTGCCTAACAACTACCCCCGACAGGAGTTGAAACTGGATGCTCAGCCACTCTGCCCCTGGCCAAAAGGAGTTAACACCTCTCTGATTAGATTAGGGGTGGAGCAGCTGGGGACTACAGGGAGTTGAACAAAGGCCTGTCCTGGACTCAGGCAAATGTTATATTGGGGGCGTCGTAAAATAGCTTCCTCTTGGGAGAAACTGGGAGGGGCAGTGCCTCTGCTAGCAGCTGAGCTTGGGGGAAGTGGATACACCAGTTATTCCACCCTGTGATGTGGGAAGCCACACCCCTTTTTGACCAGAGGATAATTTTAAAAAGATAGATAACTCATAGTGCAGACTTGTCAGAATTATATAAGTAATATCATTATTTTTGTGATTTTTCTGTGAACATTTTAAGAAGCGTTAGGACCCTGTGGTGTATTCTGGGGGTTGCTAGCGGAAAATAGGGTCTCACTCCAAATGTATGCATGTTAAAAATCTGACACTTTATCATCTGTAACCCATATCCCTGGGGCACATTTGTGTAAAATCTGGAAAGGTTTAGAGGTCGTTATCTGGATGAAAAGGGGAGAATTCTGTCATCAGTGGACACGACATCGTACAAAGACAGGGATCGGATGGTTTGGTGCTACAGAAAACATGTTAACTGGACCTATAATATTAGAAAAATGGTACATAGATAAATATGTATTTGGGTCAGAAATAGATTTGTGTGCAATCTGACAAGGGGAGGTTCCTCTGACCATAAAACCTACAGCATCACTCTGACTCACAGTTCCTTCCCCCAATCAAGGGAGAGAGGAGGAATTGGCCAATGATAAGTGAGAGGGGCAGGCTTAGCCAGGTTCAGGTACACACCCATTTTCAAAACACATAAAAAGAGACTGCTGGGACAGGTGGAGACATTCAATTCCATTTGCTGTGGAGCATGCTGACCGACGACTTCACATCCAGAGATCCAACACTTAGACTTCCAAGCTAAACAGAGACTACAGAACTTTGAACCAAGAAGGCCCACTGCAAGCAAAAGTATTTGTCAGCATGCCTCAAAATCATTTGCAAACTATTCCACAGCCGGGCGAGCTGTCTGAATTCTTTTGCCAAGAACTCTTGCCAGTACCCAGAAAGCAGTGTTACATCCAGAATCCACTTGATCCGGACCGGAAAGCAGAGCAGTATCCAGAACCAGTGCCTGATTGACCCGCCGAGCAGACAGAACCGCAGCCAGACGTGTTGACCAGATCCGTGACGAGGCCTAGTTCAAATTTATATTGTGAGTACCTAGCAGAACTGTGCAGAACCAATCTCTTAGTTAAAATAATCTAATCCAAACTATTTTAACCTAAGTAGAACAGCCTCCTAGAAATCGTGTCACCTGTCATTTGTAAAGCTGCATAACTGTCACCTGTCATTTTGAGTTTTACTTTAAATCCGAAAATCTACCTTTATTTAATCATCCGTATCTCTGGAACCGTTTGGGCTAGGAGTGAGATTTAACGTTCCTCTCAAAGCTTAGAATCATAGCTTTCCAACCAGCCTAGAACCGACTTCCTACTCCTTATACTTTTTTCCAGTAATCACAATTTACGCACTTGCGAAATGTACCGCGATTTGCGATTTTGGCTCAATTTCTCCACTTGTCAAAATAGCCGCTCCATTCTTTCTTTTGTTAAAATCCGTTGCAACTTGGTAATAACTCATAGAGCATTGCTAAAGTGAGCCTGAACTTATACCAACACGCATCTCCCACTCACCCTGAATCTCTAGAGGAAATTAAAATCAGTTGGCACATTTTCCCATCCATTGCCATCACATTTAAAAAGCATTTTGGGCCTGTGTTTCAAACTCCTACCTGTTTCCTCTAAGCTTGCTGGGGGGGAACTGAATTTAGTACTGTATTTGATTGCATTCCTCAGAACTGTGTGCTCCTCTTTCCATCTCCTTCCATTTCTTACATTGCATAGGGGAGGGGGGTGAATTGCCAGAGAAAAAGTGATTATCTTATCTTTTGCTAAAAATCATATCAAGTATTTCTGTACTGCATTTTATTCCTCATTGCTTTTCCCTTGAAACCATAAAAGTATTTTTGCTACTTTATCCATCCTATACTAACTCCTCATTGATTGTAAAGAAGTGTGCTAGTGCCAGATTACCCATTGTTGATCAACATCATATGTCTAAGTGTACTATCAGATATTAATTTATTATAAAAGTGTGATATATATATATATATATATATATATTGTTTAATTTTTCAAATAAACCTTTTAATTTACAAAACAAACCTACTTCTTGGCTCAGTGGGGTCAGGGGGATTCTAAGAGGGGGGTGTTATACAAGGGTGGTCATCCAGAGTACTGAACTAGACATAAAAATACATTAATAAGGGTTTTCCTCAGCATCCCAGACTAGGCATTGACTTGGCTGTAGTGTTGATTGAATATCGCTTACAAAAGTGGAGGCTCGGAGCCGGGATATTCTAGGTTAGATTTACCATTTGTGCAGATTAATACAGTGTGCCAACTGACCAGATACACATATCCGGTTAGATCACCACGCAGTTTTACAGTGTGAAAGCATCCCTCAAAGGAACGCTCTAAGGAAACGGTCTGTTTTGCAAAATGAAATACAAACTTCTGTAAGTCAGGAAGGAACTCAAATTCCAGAATGACGACCTTGGTAGACATGAAAATAGCCAGAGAGCACGTCTTACATAAGCTATTTGTGAGAGGTGAGTGGACTCATCAGGACCAAATGGTCTGGTTGCAGGCAATCGCGCAACAGGTCACTGAAACAGGGTCAGATATATGGGGAGATCAGGGTCCCCTACATGTGGCCCTGAGTGAACTATATATGGCCCCTAAAGCCAAAGATGAACATAATAAGATTGCCAGGATAGCGGCATATTTGTATCTATATATGGGAGCCATGCAGGACAAATGTGCTGAAGGCCAAGATCTGGCAAATAGGCAACAGATGGCGTTAGAGAAGGCCCAATCTGATCTGGACTCTTCTGAGCAGAGGCTGCTCAGGAGCCAGGAGTCAGAAAAGGACAGCAGACAGTACATCACTAAAATAAAGAAGGATATGGATGTGCTGCAACAGGAAAAGGCGGACCAGGATACCAGATTTCTGGCCTTGCAGAAGGAGTACCAAGAAGGTTTGGACTCCCTACTGCAGAGCCAGAAAAAGCTGGAGCAACAATTAGATTTCAATAGGGCATGTGCCGAGCAGGTAGTCACCCTGCAAAGCCACCTAGATAGGGAGAAGGCAGAGAGCAATAAACTGATTTTGAAAGACCTGGATACCCAGGCAGAGTTTGACCAGGAGCGCCAGAAAGCTGGTGCCTTCCAAAGGCAAAGGGACGACCTGGCGGCACAGATGCAGGCTCTTAGTCAGGAAAGGGATACCTTAGGCCAGGAAGTCTGCCACTTAAAAAGGAAAATGGAAGAAAATCACCTGTTGATTGAATATCCCTTACAAATGCCTCCAGGCGCAGTCAGTCAGCTTGTAGAAATTTGGCAAAGGTTCTTCACAAACACGGAGAACACACTGCACGCTCCACGTGTGTAGCAGGTTTTAAAGTCCACCCTCCAAGCATCAGGTTTGAAAAGAGTAGAAAGAATCAATAATGCCTCCAGGCAGAGTCAGTCAGCTTGTAGAAATTTGGCAAATGTTCTTTGCGAACACGGAGAACACACTGTGCACACCGCGTGCTCCGCGTATGTAGCAGGTTTTAAAGTCCAGCCTCCAAGCAGCAGGTATGAAAAGAGTAGAAAGACTCAATAATGCCTCCAGGCAGAGCCAGTCAGTTTATAGAAATTTGGCAAAGGTTCTTCGCGGACACGGAGAACACACTGCACACACTAATGTCCTTAAAGATGTTGTAGTATGTTATGCTAGAATTTCATACATTCATGTTCAAAAGCCTTTTTAAAATGTTCATGTTTTAAAAAGGGATTACAAGTGTGCCGCAGTTACTGAGAAGAACTCAGCATCTCATTACAAAAATTAAGTGCAGGAGGCAAACCTGAACGCATTGTTTTTTTTTGCTGCTTTGAGGGTTGTACGTTCTTTCAGATCTTCCTCACATCTGCTCTTTAAGTAAGTGTCTTCTTACAATTCGAATTCTTCTATAATTAATGCTAGGAGCCAGTCCACATGCATTGATAACTGGAGATAGAGTAATGTTCCTATACCCAAATCAGGAGGGTGTATTCATCCAAACAATTATGCGGTTGCTCAGTCAATCAGCCCTAGAAATAATCTGCAAACGAGTAGAGGCAAAAGTGAGAAAATAGCAGGGATTCATCTTAAGACTAATGTTGTCACACCCCATGCTCATTTCACCCATGTCTGTCCCGTTACCTGCCCCACCCATTTGGCAGGTTAATGACCTCTTGTGTCTAAGCTCGCTGTAAAAGTTGATCTTTTCAACAGGAAAAGTACTCTCCTCCAACCTGAACTGCTAGGATTTTCGAGAATGCTAAAATTAGCCCAAAACTAGTGCAAGCCTTCATGGACACCCGTTTTTCAAATTTTGGATTCAAATTATTGAGCCTGAAGTCTTCCTGAATACAGTCACAACTATATAGATGTCTTTTTAAATGTTAAATGCAAGAAGATCAATTCGATGGTCTGAGGCAGTATCAAAAGATGCACTCCCGTATATCTATGCTGAGATACTGGGTCTACTGGACAATTTCAATACAGGCATGCCATGAACAGTTAGCCTTCACAAATCTATAGTGAAAGAAATGGGATCCTTTGTAATTAAATCTAATAAATCAGTCAGAACCCATACAATTCAACACATACAATGATATGATAATTAATGTAAAGAGAAAACCCTTGAGCTTTTGAATTTGAAGAAACCCCCAACCAGCCTGTCAAAAGAAGAAATGTGACTGTTGAGGAAAGATTATAAAACACTTATAGAAAAGAGAAAGAAGTATTTTTCAAACAAGAAATGGAATAAATTACAGAAGACAACAATACAAGGTGATAGTAAGACATTCTGTAAATATGTCACATTAGGGATTGATGAAGGAAATAATACCATTCAAGTGAATATCAGTGAAGGAGTATGGTTGAAATATTTTAAGACGTGTATGCAGAGAACAGATACCCACTGGATAGAACAACCAGAATCTTTAAATGTTAATACACTGGAGAGACCAATTCATAGATTTGAAGGCAGCCTTCCATGGGATTCCCTGAGGGAAACTATGGAAAGTTCTAAATGATGCATACTTACCAACAGCCTTGCTGAAAGGAATCCAGTGCTTATATTGTAGGAATGAAGCCAGAGTATGGCAGGGTATTGGGGGAGACAACACAGCCTTAACAAGGAAAGAAAAAGGGATAATACAAGGTTGCGTGCTGGCATCCATGCTGTTTCGCATCTTTATAAATAAGCTTTTGGAACTGCTAATAATACATCCCACAGATGCACTGAAGCTTAGTTCAGGCAGGGTCCCAACCACTCCGACTGTATGCAGATGATGCCATTTTTATTTCATTGACACCTTCTGGATAGGACAGAAACAATGGTCTTCCATCACTGAGCAAGAAAGCCATCATGTTTAAATTTGATAATTTAAGACTTTGCTTTGGAGCAAGTCTCAAGGTTTGATTACCTAGGAGTTAGACTGATGGGGAATTGCAAATGTACGGAATAGATAGAAAAATCTTGCATTGGACTAGAGCGGTCATGCAACACAATTTGAAAATATACATCAATGCATTGGGAATGGGGGTGTTTCCACCATTCTCAATTTGTATAATATGCAAGCCAAATCAGCAGCGTCACATGGTTCTGAGTTATGGGGACACATAGCCACTATAATAATATCTGTGATAGAAAATAAGTTCCCAATGAAAATGTTACTTCTACCCAAAAGTACATCAAATAATCTACATATAGAACTAATCCAAAAATGCATAAGTGATGACAAATGTATCAAAGCAATCTATTACTGGATTCGATTCTGGACCTCCCCACACTTATTGGGATATAGAGAAGCACTCTCATAGGTAGAAAGACTAGAAGGGTGCCATCTACTCCCATGGTACAAACATGTGAAATCAGTTTCAATAAAATCGGGACTTCCAGAATTGTGTTATAACAAATGTGACATAAAGGGAGATGCAAAAGCATTAGTAAAATATAAATATACAAATTGTGAACATTCCCTAGATGCAAGCATGTTTTGGAATATAAAAGAGAGTTTGGCAAAGAAAGATACTTTGATTTAATAAAGCCTGCTTAATCAAGATCTCTATATCTAACGCAGCCTTTCCTTTCAACCTCGGCACAACTCCACAAATGGAATGAGTCACATTGGAAGGGATGTCCGACATGCAAATGCGCGAAGGAAACCATAGAACACTTGAGCATGTACACGACTTAGAGCAATACACTAAAACCCTTTTTTTTACAGAAGATAAATATTGAATATGTAGTGTTGGCAAAACGACGAATTATATCTACATAACTGAAGTAGTATGAAAATACTTGCACAGGGCCTGGTTGAAGCAAAGCACACATTTCTGATATAAGGTCATAAAACCGGGTTGCATGTTGGAATGAGACTTAAGGGAGATTGTGTATCTCTTCCACAAAGTCACTTTTAACTTTATTACAAAGTAATGAACCACTCATGCGCTTTACTACGATTATGGAATTACGTAATGAAGTTGGTGTGAGGAGAGTGTATAATACCCCGCGTTATGAAACATTTGTTTGCAAAATGATGACCATGTACATATTTTAGAATGATTATGAATGTATGTAAAGTATGGAGTAATTGTAATGTTTTATATGTTACAATGCTGTAAGACACAATTGTCGAAAAGTTATTTTGATGATTTTGAAATGGTAAATATTCTGCTGCCAGAGTTTTAGCAATGGGACAAAAATCTAACCAATAATAAAGGTCTAGTTTGAATCAGTTGAGTGAATTTTCATCTAGCTGTGAGCAGAAATTTTATAAATGCTTAAACATAAATCGGAAAATTCTTCTTTTGCATCTTCTGGGTCACCCGATAACTATTTCACCTAATTCATGAAGTAGAATGAAACTTTGAAAAGGTTTTGTGGCGATGTTTTGAATAATGATGTTAATATATGTTAAAATAAGATGCTTGTTATAGTGTGAAAACAGACCCAATACGCTCACTGATCCTCTTGTACTTTCTAAAAACACATAGCAAGCATCCTTCTGAGGCACTGTGGAGCCAAGGGGACAGGGATGGTATTTTTTTACTGGATATCTATCATAGATATCCAGTCAAAAATACCATGCTTTCCCCCTTGGCACCCCAGCACCTTGCATACACTCATAATCATGCTGATTGTGTTAGGCCCAGTGGGGCCCAGGCGATAGGGATGGTATCTTTTTACTGGACATCTCTCATAGATGTCCAGTAAAGAATGCCATGCCTGCCCTCTGGGCCCCCAGCACCTATTGCAAACTGTTTGGCTTTTTACCCATTTTATTTTTAAAGTATGCTCTACAATGCAACATTTTAACCCATTATTTTTAAAGAGTTCACAGGGGGAAAACCCCCCTGATCCTCCATCGATTGGGTCGGGCTACCTCGCTGCGCTCGGTCGAAATATTTATGCACCTCCACTTAAAAAATTCACCAGCCGCCACTGGCCCTCAGACTGTGTTGGCAACGGGGTGGGGAAGCCCAGTGACTCTGGTGGGAGCAGGATAGGCGGGAGCCATGGCATAGTGGTGGGAGCAGGGTGGGAAGAGCCCAGGGTCTGTGATGGGGTGGGGAGAGCCCAGGGACTGGGTAGGAGTGGGATGAGGGAGCCCAGCGACTGCGATGGGAGCAGGTGGGGGAGCCCAGGGACTATACTGGGAATAGAGTGCGGAGACAGCGCGCAATAGTTCATAGCCATTTGTACATACTGTCCATTTGGCATTTTTGCGGGGGCCCGGCCTGTTGAAATTTTGCTAAGGGGGGGCCCAGACTAAAAAGGTTTGAAGACCACTTCATTAGAGTCATAGAGCCTCATTACGATTGCGCCGGTCCAGTAACAACGGTGCTGGTAAGCCTACCAGCAGCGTTGTTACCGGACCGGCACACTACAAGTTCACAGACTTTGACAGAAGCACGGTCACTGTTGCACACAGTGCCAGTGCTTCCGCCCTCCCCATTCCCATTGAGTCCTATGAGACTCGAATGGGAATGGGGAGTTACATTTCCGGTGCCTGGCTTCATGGATCCCCGGGCCTGTAATGCCCCTGTGATTCCCTAAAGCTAGACGCCGGAAAAGAAACACAACTCCGGCGGCAGCCTGCTGTTTTTACCGACACGGCTACAGCCAGATTTATAATGAGGCCCATAGTTTTGGGAGATATTGATTTGAACCATAAATATGTACTTAAAAGACTTCTCATTTAAAGTCTGCACTTTGTGCAGTTTTGGTCAAATTCGACCAATTACATACGCATGGATATGTATATAGGAATGTGGGGATAGCGGAGTAAGGAGGTTGTGGGGGTTAGAGGGGGATGGTGTGATGGGGCTGAACTCCCCCATTTAAAAAAAATGGGGCGATATCATGATGACCAAAACTGGCCGAAGTGCAGACTTTAAAAAAGAAGACTATGAAAACATGTAGAACCGATTTCAACAGCTCAAATCTCAATTTAGAAAAAGATGATCTTTCAAAGTGTGGTCTTAAGCTATCAGAATTAGTCAGCTCTGACTTCCCAGTTCATCAGCATAACAATTACAAAACAAGGTATTCATATTTCTTTTTCTTTCAACAAAATCCGATTTTTTAATGGAGAACTACATTTGAAAAGTATGAATGTTATGCATTGTAAAAGCGATTTCAACTCTTCTCTCAGTTTTGACTATTGCCATGTAATTGCTAGTTATGTCCTTGAAAGAATATCTCTGATCCTGCTGGTATGTCGCTGGTTACTGAGTCACACATTCTAATAAGGCAGCAGCACGCACCATCATTGAACATAATAACTTCGAGCTGGCAAGCACATCTGGATGCCTTGCATTAGTCACAGAGAGCAGTGAAGTATTTGACCACAGGCATTGTTTGATTTAGCAAAGCAATTAAAATAGAACTTCAGAACAGCGAAAGTTTCCATATTTCTCTTGCAGTACATTTATGCTAATCTGATATGCATCAGGCCCCACCACACCTTGTGCAATCTGGCGAATAAAGTCAGCCATGGATTTAATTTCCATGATAGGTCCTCAAGGACATTTATTTCAGTGCACCTGTGTTTCTAATGCTTAAGATCATACAAAGGCAGTGGGAATAGGTAATATGGAAGTTAGAGTATAAATATATATATATATCACTTTTGCAACAAATGAAATAATTGTACAGTTCCTCTCCTTGAGAGTTGTAATATCAGGTGATGGGCCATACACCCTCTGCCCAGATGTGGGAGGAGTCCTCTACTTGCTTTAATTATTTTCCCCGCCTTGCGGATATGCCTAAAGAGAAAGTGACTGCACCTCTCTGCTCTCTCCACAGTGTGGTGCTAGATGGAAAATGCACTGCACTTGATTGGGGTTTTCCCCAAGCAGGGTGGCTGGTGATGATTGTGAATGTGTCATCACTCATCTACACTAGAGCTGCAAAATACCCTTGTGGTTTGGTAGGGACAAGGCTGCTGCCCCCATTTCAATGCTGGAAAGACACAGGTTTGAAGCCCCTTGAAATCCAAAGCCGCATTTTAGTTCACGGTCACACATTTTATAAAATGCCTCTTTCATATGGACTATGATTTTATTTTATTGAATTAATTGAATTGCGTTGCTAATGTGAACATACAGATGGCATGGTCTACCAGGGGATGTGTGGCTTGGGTTTATTTTGAAAACTGCAGAATTAAAATATGGTTAAAATAAGCAGACTTCTTCAATTAAATGTGTGCAGTGATTCTAACGCTACAATAAGTGCTTGAGCTGTGATATATGCTGCTCCACTATCTAAAGTACACTCACTCTACTATATGAATGGTTGTCTGCATTTTAATTCACTTGCTTTAAGATGTCAAAACAAAACAAACAAAGTCCATATTTGTAAAAGCCAATTTCAAAAGGCATTGACAAGGGTGGATCTACCATAGTATGAGAGTCGATCGGATTGCAACATTCTAGCTACAGCATGCGAGGCTCACTGACGCTCATTGTGTGTCTGTATCCCTGAAGGTGTGGTAAAGGTGCCCCTCTGATAAGGGGATATCAATGTTCTGCAGAGTACCCAATGGCGTGATGGCTATACTTAACACAGTACCCGATGAAACAAACAACACTTCAGAATTTGACACACCTTGTTTACCCCTCCTCAAACCTTGCTACCCCATTTCAAAGCCCACATTCTGCAGATGGTCTTACAGTTATTCATTGTGTATTGCAACTCGTCAGCGTCTTCCTCTGCTCACCTGCTACCTGTATATAAATCTGATGTCTCTGTGATGCCTGAATGCATAATCTACGCAATGCCTAATCACATGAGTCCGGAGATGAGCACCAAACTCAGGGATCATTATGGTGCAGGTATCCCATCACTGAAATGCAGCAATGGCTCATCAGTCTCAGGTTTTCCCCTTGGGTGGTCTGCCATTTATTACCACACCAGTGGGAAATGTGACAAATCCTTGGATGTCTTGCCTTCTCCCGTAGGGGAGGGACCTTCTCATGGGGCCAGGGTGGTGCGGCCACAGTCCAATAGACCACTGGGGGAGGATCACATGGGGAGTGGAAACCCTTATGGGCCAAGGAATGACCATCCAGGGAAAACACAGTATCCCACTTTCCCAATCCCCACACCCTCTCACCTTGAGAAGGGCAACATAGTTAAATGTCCAAATCTTAGTGATGCACACATTTATAGTAAAATACTGTTCAATTAAAGATATAAAACAGTATTTAAAGGACTTGGGTGCAGAGGAGGTAACACAACCCTGACACGAATTTGGAAAACAATTGCGAAACAAGTGGTGTCTAAAGAGTATCGGACACTCCCGTCCCCTGCACACCTTGCTGCCGAATAAATCAGCCAATATTTAGGTAGAAGAAGGGTTAGAGACTTGCAAAATGAATTACATTCCATATATTGAGTTTTTTGGGAAAAACAGTAAAAATACACTTCAGAGGTAAGTTCTGTGTTCAAGTCTTCTTTTATATTCAAAGTAAGCAGCACAACGTGTTTCGTAACATACATTTCCTTCATCAGGTGCAGTTCAATAGTCTATAATATAATCAAATGTAATAAAAAATCTGTCAGTAGGATATGACTTAAAATATATACAATCTTGGCATAATACTATTTCAAAGTACATGTTTGTTTAACTAACTCTGACTTTGAGTTTAAATACTGTTGTAAATGATTACTGGCAAGTATTCAAAATCTCGAATGGAGCTCATAATTTGATTGTGATATAGTGTCAATAACTGTTGAGGGTAAATGCCAATCAAAAAGCCCCAGTGAGCTCGGTGAGGAATTAGCGATGTGAACATGCACGAGAAAGACAAAAAAATCAGAGTCCATTGTGAGTAAGATTAACGTGAATTCATGGTGCCAAGTATGTAAAGCATAGAAGTGCAAATGTGTGTACATGTAACTTTCAATGGCCCTCATTACGACCCTGGCGGTAAGTACCGGTCATTACCGGCATGGCGCAATTACTGTGTCCGTGCTGGCAATAGACCGCTAAAAGCGGCCCATTACGAGTTCGCGGGCACAAGCTTTGCGCCATGCCGGTAATGAACTCACCGCCATGCCGCAAAAGCCCGAAAAATCCTCCTTTCCGGCATCGTCTGCAGTGGAAATAGCACCTCTGGCATCCTAGCCATCGGCATTAGCGGTCACCTCAAATAGCGGTAACCGCTATTAGCTGTGACCGTAAATAAGCGGAACCGGAAGTAGCGTCATCGCACAGGAACGGGAAAGAGCATGGCGGCCATCTTTAAAAACACAATCCATTGGCATCCACCACAACCAGGAGCCATCTGACCCCCAGAACTCACACACACCTCAACCACCACCTGTTTGAATTTAGGATGCCAAAAGCTGTCAAAAAAACTGGAGATCGGCTGCACCAGGAGCGCTTCTCCAGAGAGGAGCTCACCATGTTGGCAGAGACACTGCAGGAGCATGCAGACGTGGTGTTTGCAAATGACATGTCCCGACCAGCGCTGCAGCGTAAAAAGCAGATTTGGGCATTGGTCGCCCAGAGAGTCAGTGCTGTCGCCATCACACCCTGCACACCAAAACAATGCCGGAAGCGATGGGACGACCTACGTCTACGTGTGCGAAGTATACTGTCGGCCAACCGAAACCTTGGGATGGCGACAGGTGGAGGTGTGGAGTCACCCATAAAACTCCAACCATGGGAGGAGATATGTGCCTCCACCATAGGCACTGAGGCAATAGAGGGAGTTGGGGACATGGGGAGAGGAGCCCCGTCATCAGCCGATGCAGTTAGGTGTCTCTAATCAAACAATGCCAAAACCACCACGATGATGTCCACCTGAACTGACAGTGCAATGATGTGTATCAGGGTCCAATATAAGCACACTGAAAGGCACAGGAAAACCCCACACCCTGGACTAGGTTATTAGTGTAACACAATCTACTAAAAAAAGTGTCCAGGGGTTATTTTATTTTTAAAGGTATCAAAAATGTATTTATTAAGATACATTATTTTCAAAAATGAGTTAATCATTAATTAATACACACACATTAAATTACATTAACATTGCAAAAGAGCACAAAACACCAGGTGATAAAAACCTAACACAACCATCATTCGCCAACAGTCAATCCATCATTTACAACTCAAAACAATCAACCTCATTCACTCACAGTAAAAACTTTTATTTGACTAAAACTTTTTAGTGCAATCCATATGTGGTAGCACATAAATTAGCCCCACATGGTCTTGAATACTTCATCTTGTCCACATCAAATGTGTCTCAGCACAACCATTGACCAAAAATGTGCTCTATTCCACCGAGTGGGTACATTTAACAAAAAATGATAAATCCCATACCTGGATCTTCTTCTCTGCCGGTTTCGACGTTTTGAAAAAATATGAATGGAATAACGTCTTCATCAGGAGGACCACTTGATACAGTATTACCACTGACTCCCAATGTCATGTGCTCAAACTCGTCATGCCCATTAAATCTGACTCAAGGGAATTTCACAAAGTTTCAAGGAGACAAGTGGTCCTCCTGATGAAGATGTTATTCCATTCATATTTTTTCAAAACGTCGAAACCGGTAGAGAAGAAGATGTGCATGCCATCAACTAGTGGGCGCAGGGGGGTCCAGTTCCTTGTGAGTGCTCATGCACTGTGTCAGTCCACGGCGGTTGTTTCTGTGATCTGGCAGATGTCCAGTAATTTGTATGCTTTCATCCTGGCACCGTTTAGCAGCCTCATGATGATCTCACTACGCACAACAAATGGTGTCATGCAATTCAGTTGGGCCTCTGTGTCATGTGTTATGTGGTCAGGCGTCAGGTCCAGTCTGGGCTGCTTTGGGGTATGAGCATGGTCCATCCCCTCTGACACTCGCAGCCAGGTGAAGTACGCATCCCCCCCCCATCTCAGCCAGGTGAAGTATGCATCTCTCCCCCCACCAATCTCAGCCAGGTGAAGTATGAATCGCTCCCCCCCTCCCACCATCTCGGCCAGGTGAAGTATGCATGTCCCCCCCATCTCAGCCAGGTGAAGTATGCATCTCCCCCCCCATCTCAGCCAGGTGAAGTATGCATCTCTCCCCCCCCATCTCAGCCAGGTGAAGTATGCATCTCTCCCCCCCATCTCAGCCAGTGAAGTATGCATCTATACCTCAATCACCTACCCACATCACATTTCCATGGGCATAACATGCGACTCACCGAGAAGCCAGGATCTCTGCCCTGCATGTTGCTCCATGTAACGTGGTATCGTGGAGTTCCGCAGGACCATTGAATCATGGGTTGATCCGGGGAATCGGGCACAACAATGTGTGATGATCCTGTTTGAGTCACATACCATTTGCACGTTGATTGAGTGGTATAGCTTACGGTTGCGGTACACTTGCTCCATGGCACCAATTCCACATGGGTGCAGTCGATGGTGCCAATGCAACTAGGGATGCCAGCCAGTGAATGGAAACCCACTTTGGTGTTTGAGATCTCCTGGGCAGACCGTGGTAAGGAAATGTGGTCGTCTGTGTGATTGAGGAGGGCATCAAGCACTTGGTTCAGCGTACGTGAGAATAATAGTTGTGAAATGCCATGCATGTGCCCCACTGTGTGCTGGTAGATGCCTGTGGCCAGGAAGTGGAACACAGACACTACCTTCAGTAGGGGTGGGATGGCGGTGCATGTTTCAATCAGACTGACAATGTCGTCATGTATCATGTCCACAATGGTGGTGATGGTGTCCCGGTCAAGACGGTACAGCGTATGGATCTGCTCAGCGGTTAGGTTGAATGGACTGGCTCTGATGCGTGGGATTGGGGGCTGCCTGCGTGGTGTCACTGGCTGCACTGGTGGGGCATGTTGACCCTGCCTTCCCTCCTTCTCCTCCTGCGTCTCCTCTGTGCTGCCTGTTGTTGTTGTTGTTGTTGTTGTTGTTGTTGTTGTAGCACTTCCACTGCAATCAGGTCCTCCAGCCCCAGCATTGCTAGTAGTATTGCAATCATTGTGGAGTGTGACTGGGTGTGGGAGTGTGGGAAGGGGTGGGGTGTGCTCCTTTTGTGCTTACCCCGTCTGTATTGCCTCCACCTGTGCTGATTGTGTGCACCTGTGGCAGTTGGGAACACTGCACATGGCCGTTTACGGGTGGTCCGCGATGCCGGTATTTGCACAATGGTGGTAAGGTACTTTACGCCCTTCACTTGGGCGTTAATTGCATGTCCGCATGAGTCGTGATGTTCCCCTGTTTGCGCCATGGCGCTATTTCCGGCATGAGTGGCCGCGTGCCCGCGCTCATGATGCTATTTGCAGCACCGTAAAGTACGGTGCCGCTAATAGCGGGTTGTCCTTTCCTAATCGTGTGGGGCGGTAAGCGATGCCGGTAATCCTTTACCGGCATCGTTATTCACTTACCACCCGGGTCGTAATGAGGGCCAATGTGTCTATCTTTTAACAACAAGAGTGTGGCTTATGGCATCTCATGATGTCCATGGCTAGAGGTGGAAAAAGATAGAGGGAAAGGTTACAATGAAGCAAGTAACAAGGATGTAGGTAAGTGCAAAAGGATATGTCCCGATAGGGACGTCATTATCAGGACATTCTATAAGGCCTTCAGCTCTAGTCTGATTGCCCTCAGCTCCAAAAGTGTGATGTAAACTTTGGACTCCGCTGAAGTCCAAAAACCGCTGACAGTCAGAATGTTGCCATGAGCTCCCCACCCCATGAGTGAGGTGTCCGTAACTACCATTATCTCTGGCCATGGTTGCCAAAAGGGTTCCCCTTCAGAATGTAATCCTTGCAGGCCCACCACAGGAGATCATGCACGACCGTGCTCGGAACCTGAAGCAGATCTGACATCTAGCCTGAGAACTGCGACCATTGGGTTCTGAGGGCCCACTGGAGGGATCTCATTCTCAGGCGAGTCTTTGGCACAATGCAGGCTGCCATGAGGCCGAGATACCTTAAAAAATTGAAAGCTGGGCATTCTGAAATTTGGAGACCATCTGCTGAATATGTTGAGCCCATCAGGTAGTGAGGCTTTCCCAGAGAAAGCATCTGGGACAGCCTTGACGAATTGGAGCTTTTGGGATGGTATCATGTGAGTCTTCTTGAAATTTAGAGAGAAGCCCAACCTGTGGAGAGCGTGTCAGGCAAGCTGAGATGTTCCAGCACATGTTCTGGAGAATGGGCCGTGAACAGCCAGTCATCCAGGTTAGGGGTAGACGTCAATCCCCCCTCTCCTGAGACTGGCTGCCACCACTGCCATCAATTTGGTGAAAACCCTTGAGGCAAAGTTCAGCCGAATGGCAGAACTCAAAACTGATAATGAGAACCGGCAATGACAAACCGCAGGTACTTCCTGTGCCTGTGAAGGATAGGCATATGAAAGAAGCATCCTGAAGGTCAAATGACACCATCCAATTCTGAAACTGGAGTGCTCTAAGGATCTGAAAAAGGGTGACCGTTTTGAACTTCCCCTTCCTGAGGAACTTGTTCAAGTATCTCAAGTACAAAATGGGTCAAAATGCTCCATCCTTCTTGGGGATCAAAAAGTAAGGGTGGTGCCACGCTTTGTTCCTCTCCGTCACAGGTACTGGTTCTATAGCACCTTTCTCTAGAGGACTCTAAATTTCTTGCCAGAGGAACGGATCTGGATTTTTGTAAGAGTGGCTCCGCAGTGGATGATCCTGAGGCCTTCTTAAAAAAGGCAGGCTGTAACCCTGGGCTACTGTTTATAATTTGTTGTGTTCTTATGGTTACTTGGCATTCTCATTGGTGGGGATGCACATTCTAATTGCAGAACTGTTATGTTTTGTTAAGGTTTTAGTTATTGAGCTGGCCAGCAGCAGGGCTCTCTGCAGGCTCCAATAGAGTTTCACTTAAAACCCTTTCCTTGGCTCTTAATCAATGGCGAAGATAGTGAGTCCTTGAAGGGGCAGACGTGGAGCCAATGGAGGCCGCCCTTTCCTCATGGAGAGCAGATGCTGGTGCCCCAGGCCTACGGGGTACAGATGGAGGGAGAATGCTCCGACAAGAAAGGTGCAGGCAGCACAGCGGGAGCTGGCAAGGGCAAGAGGAACGCTTCTCCTCAGCTGCGTACCTAGTGCGCAGAGCACACCCTGCCAGGTAACAAGAGGGCCTTGGGCCCAAAAGGCACAGCGATCGCTTTCTGAAGTGGCCACGCGGCTAGCTCAGATTCGTGTCCTCATATGGCAAGGTTAGAAAAAAGGACTGTTCAACATGCTAAGGAGCACTCACTGGCCTTAGCAACCAGGGTTTGTTGCCAGGATTTCCGTGTCGTTGAATTTCACGTGCAAGCATTGCCTCATCCAGCAGGGAGTTTCCGATCTCCAGGACACAAAAGGGAAAAGAATCGAACTTTAGAGAAGAAGCTTGTATAAAACAACACAAAAGAAACACAAACAAACTAAAGAGCAGCAGTTTGGAGGAAGCAGCACAGGGAGATTAAACATTATGAGAGCAAAACAGAAATGGCTGCTGCAGGGATTCCACCCCCCCACCCCCATTCCTAGCTGAATCAGGTACTCCCCCAGTGAAGTGAGACAGGTGGAAAAAGATTTTCGAGACCTGCTTGTTTGCTATGGGGAAACAAATTTGCGCCTGTGAGGAAACAAGCCTTATTGCTCCACAACCTAGGCACGGAAGGGTGCAGTGTTTCGATGGATTCCAGGGTATTGGTGCTGGCGATCTTGACAATTGTGATGTAGCTATTAGGAAATTACAAGAACATTATGAACCTAAGAGGAACGTGGCATTTGAGCACCATAGGGTCTTCCAGAGATGCCAAGAATCATTGGAGCCTGTCAAGAGCTGCGTGGCTGCACTTCATACCCTCAGCCATACTTCCGAATGTGGTATTTTAGCAAACTCTCTAATTAGAGATTAACTCGTAAGGTGCACTAATAGCATTACAATTCAAGAGAAAATGTTAGCAAAAGATCTTTCCTTGGAGCAGGCGGTGAAGCAGACCCGGAGTATAGAACAAACAGCTCACTTTATGAGAAATATGAACCTGGAACAGCCTAGCAACGTGGTATCCGCTATTAAGAACAGGAAGAGTAATGAAGGGGCAGAGAAGTTAGGTGTTTCCAGTGTGGCAGCATCAGGCATCTGTCTTTAAGTCTATTCGGCCAGGCTATAATGTAAACTGTATGAACTGCAAACATAAGGGGCACTTCGTTCAAGTTTGAAGGGAATGATGAGTGAATTCTAGGGTTGAACAAGAAGTGGCACAGCTGTCAAAAACAGAGAGCAAACCAAGCAATGTCTGACAAATTTTGAGATTTCTGCACTCAAAGGAGGGAAGAGAGGTCTATTAGATGAGTTTTCTATCAATGGGAAAACTTTGACAAAGAAAGTAGGCAGTGCTTCGACTTGGACCATTGTCTATGGTGATACTTTTACAAATGTCATTGGGGTAAGAGTACAGGACCTGCTGGAGCATGACATCCACTAGAAATGCTGGGAAAATTCAAGGCTACCATAGTTTACAAAGGTCGTAGTTGTGCTGCTGAATTATTTGTGGCAAGAAAAGGTTTGTCTCTTCTTGGATGAGATGAACAGGCAAGTCTTGGTATTCGCATTTAAGGCAATTTAAAAGAGCCAGTGTCAACTGCGGAAGTTCAAGACAAGTGGGCCAGTGAATTTCCAGAAGGTTGCCCTGACAAACTGGGAAAACTCAGGGATTTTGAAAATCTCATCAGACTAAGGAATAATGCCATACCAGCCGTCCACAGAGTGTGCTCTGTTCCTCACCATTTACGAGAGCAGTTAAAGATTGAGCTGTACATGCTGCTGCAGAAAGGTCTGATTGAAAGAGTTGAGGGGACTGAGTGGCCATCTCCAATGGTCTTGGTGGCAAAAGCAAATGGAAGTCTGAAATTGTGTTTGGATTTCAGGGCTCTCAACAGAAACATTTTAGTGGACCGGCATCCCTTACCAGTGATTTCAGATTTGTTAGCCCTTTTAGTGGATGCCAGACATTTTACAGTTATTGAACTCTCTGCGGCTGTCAAGAGCTCACATCTTTCATCACACCGAAAGGAACATTCAAATATTGCAGAATTCCTTTCGGTCTGGCATCAGCATCCGCTGTATTTCAGCAAATTATGGAAAAAGTATTTGAGAGTGTGAGAAATATTATTATACTCCAGGACAATGTGCTATTACATGCCGGTTCAATTAAGGGGCATGATAAGATTCTAAGAGAAATGTTGTGCAAGTTGAAAGAGACAGTACATACAGTACTAAGGAGGAAATGTAGAATTGGTGTGCAAAGTGTGGAATACTTGGCTAATTGTATTTCTGCTGAAGGGGGGGGGGCTTGGCTACATGCCCACTGACTAAGAGATGCATTCTGGGTGCTCCTGCCTATCTGTTAATGATCCGTCTGAAAATAGGCCTCTGAGCTTTCTGTGCGACTTAGATCTGGAACTACAGCAGTATGAATATCAAGGGTAGGCAGCGGTGGAATGTCTGATATGGAATGCACATGTAGAAACTAATTCTGAGTCGCAGAAGATTGTGTGATCCCGCCGACAAAGGACACAAAATGGCACCCAGCTGAGAACAAAGAGAAGGGCTAAACATGGTAGCGCTGTAGGATCGAAGTGTTGTTCTGTCCTTCATTGAACTGAAAGAAGGGCGGATGACATAACCTGGGCATTCGTCCATTAGCTATGCCGTTTGTATCCAACATTACTCATTTTGTCAGCCCCTTTCCTTTCCCCTCCAGTAAGGTGCTACATGAGACATTTCCTTTGGTTTGGCATAACAAGGCCGCAGATTTATTTTTACATATACATAACCACTGCAAACAGGTATTAAAATTAGTTCCAAAAGGTGTGGCGACTGCTCCTCGTCCTGCTTCCCCCTTTACCTCCATGTTGATTGCAGGCACAACTCCCCCAAGGCCTTCGAGTCTGAGAAACCGCCTGCCCCTGTAGGTCTTTGCGGACTGGGGGAGCGCCGTTTGTTGGGGGGAAGTTGAGCCCCAATTGCTACCGCCAGACACCCCCGCCGTTTAGGCTCCCAGGAGGCGCTGTCTAGAATGGGCGAAGCCCCTTCCGGTTTAGCAATGGCTCATTCGGAGTCTTTGTCTTATCATAGGTTGCCACAACCCGCCTGTCCATCCTGCGACAACGATGTCCAGGCTCTGTCATAACTGTAGGGTGGGAGGGTGGGAAAACGAAGTCCTCCACTTTTGGCGGGCGCCCAGCTGCTGGAAGAGCTGCAAGTGCTCCTGCGCCGGGCGCCCGCCGTTATTATGCCCCAAGCCCCTCCTCCTTCCTTTGTTGCCCTTCGCGGGCTTTCCAGGGCTCTTGACGCCCTTTCCCTTGATTCCTTTGCCGCCCTCTCCCCTGCCCCTGTGGGGGGAGGGGCGAGAGAGCGTAAAGGAGGAAGGCCCCTGCCCCGGTTATCGGGGTGCCTCCTCCATTCGCTGAGCTCCCTGTTCATCACCTTCAATACCAACGCCAGCGGTGCAGATGGAAACTGGCACGCAGATGGTTAATAGTAGGAGCACGAAGCACAGCTGATCAGTGGATTCATTGTTTTGCTGTGCGGATGAAGGAGCTGATGCAGCTTTCTGAGAGTTGAATATATTTCATGGTCAGCAACATCACGGCCGAAAAAAAACAGGTGGCCTCCAAGTAACTGTGAACGACTCGAAGTGCGAGAAGGATGTACAGTGTTGTGAGTATAGTAGCCCCGCATTGTCTTGCATTGTGAGCACAGCACGCAGGAGACCCTGCAGCAAATATAAATGCACGCCGGTGGATATAAGGGCGTGCGGACAGAACGAGATGTGTGATTGTAAAAGGGAGACAGCAAGCAGTGAAGCCGTTTCTGCGCTCCACGGAAACCGACATGCTGATGTGAGGAGAGCACTCTCGAGGAGGACGCCCGCAACCTTTAAGAGTGGCGCTTGCAAGCAGACTTTGAGAGCAGGATACCAGATGTTAGGCGAGGAAGACAGTGGCTCGCAGGAGACCCGGTCTATCGGAGGCGGTATTGGCGTACCCTGTGTACTGTACGCAGCCGTTCAGTGAGGAGGACAAGAGGGGTTGATAGCCCCAACACACGCAGAGAAGACACGGGGTGCAGATGCAGATTTGGTGGGCAGAGGCAGGCTGGAGTGACCGGCGCCAGGACAAAGTAGCACATGTAGAACTGTGCGGAGCAGATCCGGACCTAGGACTTGAAACGGGCCCCACCATATGCTCTGGTGTATACACACTTGCAAGCACTTAACAGATACCAGTGACACTGATTTCGGTGCTACCCCCAGCGAAGGGTAAACCTCAGAACAATAGAGATCGGAAGTATGTGGCGCAGAGGACTTGCAACATCCTGCGGATCTGATGGGCTGCATACACCTGCAAAAGGACAAAAAGACACTGGGGAGGACATATTAGCCCTCACAGACTGCTCAAGACAGCCCTCCTAGCCCAAGCCAGGGCATTCACTAAGCGATGCCACAGTAAGAATACAAAAAGGTGGCAGATAAGTGTGGCGGCAAAGGTTGTTTGGACAGCTCGCAATGCATGATAAGTTATACAAGAGCGTAATGGGAGCCCCAGTAGGAGAGAAGGAAGACTAGCTACGGTAACGGAACACTGGGCACCCTCCGCTGCAACTTGACAGTAAGGTGCATTATGGTGGAGTGAAGGACACGTGTTGGACATTTACACTAAGCTCCTGTCTGTATAGATAGTGGAGGGAGCCGCTGGTAATAAAGGTACAGCTTGCACAAGTGGGGTGAGACTCTGTAAAGGGGCGCACAAAAAGTACCATCGCACGTACGACGGTGCACAACCCCAATTTAGCACCGTATCAGACAACTGGTGTTAGGCAAAATTATATGCAGTACACTTTGGGAACACCACACACAATTAAGACTACAAGTGACAGTACAAATTCACCTTTGTTACAAGCCTGTACTACACAGTAAAGTGGTAGTGATGGCTGAGCAGCCACACTTATCTCAAGAGCAAGTGAGCAGTGTCAATAGTTACACAAAGGACAGCAATTACTATGATTCAAACAAACACTGATTCAAGGTTTCTGAGTGATTGATTGATTGATTGATTGATATTTTATTTCTATCACGCTCATACACAAGTGTTTCAGAGCGCGACAAGGCAAGGGAGGGCAACAGTGGAGAACAAAACAGCGATCTTACTAGGCCTAGTGACATTGAGAACGCGCAAGTGCATGGGAGAGGGGGGGAGTGCATGGAGAGAGGGAGAAGTCGAAAGTGCGAAGCAGAGGAGAAATAGATAAATAACAATAAATACATAATAAAGGCAACAAAAAGTGGTAATGCAGCCAGCAATTTGCAAGTGCTAGGTTTAAGGCAGCAGACAGGGTAGGTCTGATAAGTGCAGGAAGAAAAAGGGTGGGCTGTATGGGTACAGATACAGACCCCAGTGCAAGGGGTGGCCCGGAAGCAGTGAGGGAGGGTGGCAGGGTGAGCAGGTACCTGGGCCCAAAGAACAGAGGGTGGCCAGGTGCACGGTGCCAAGAGAGAACAGATCAGCAGGGGAGAGAGGGAGCGAAGGCAGAAGAAAAGAGGAAGGTCTTGAGGTGCTACACATGTGCTACACATGTGTGATTTATTTACACATCAGTTGTAAAACATTTCACTAATGTAAAGCAGTTGAAACATCACACTCCTAATACACCACACCACTCCCAATAGATTCTAGACAAGTTAAACTCAAAATGAAGTATGAGCAAAATGGCACTCCAGTAATTTAAAAAGGGAGGGAAAGACAAAGTTAGGTAAAAATGGAGCAGCACTAACAGGTAAGTAAGCAGGGCAATCAAGAAAGATGAACTACAGTGATGGAATCAAATCAAAAAGGCTTAGGGCCAAAGTCAATAGGAAAAAAGTATTTTGCTTAAGATCACACAGTTCAGGGTAGTTCGCGGTTAAGTCTTTGCCAAGAGTTCTGGAAGAAGTTAGTCGGCAGAAAAGTTAGTTTAAAGAGTAGAGAAGGACAAGGCCTCGGATTGGCAAAAGGTTGCACACACCTTCACTGTGACTGGATGAAACGAACAACCGGATTTGCACAGTACCTTTAAATGGAGAAGAAGCTGTAGCTGAGGTGGACATTCCTGGCAGTTCCTGCAGGCTCACTGTTCCTGAAGCAACTGTCGGACTGACATGAAGTAGGAAGACTGGAGGGTCCTGCAATGCCCAGGGAAGAAACCAGCAGCTGAGCAAAGCAACAAATAAAAGGTGCGCTCCTTAAAACCCAAGCAGGGTCCGACCTTCCTGGCTATCCGGTTCACTTTACCTCTGTACAGCAAATTCGACCAGAGGAGGGAGTCCTGGCTTGCAGTTTGGGCGAACTTGTTGGGCCCACCAGCTCAGGGGAAGAAGATTCCTGGTAGATCTTCTCTGTCGTTGGAGTCTGAAGATTCGGACCTGCAGCAGGGCTTCATTGTACGGTTCAGTCGTTTTTGGTGCAGAAACAAAGGATGAGCTATGGGGCTGTTAAAAGAAGGCTACACATTGCCAACCTCAAGTACATGTTACTGTATCCGGCGAAGATGAAGGTGCTGCACAAAGATCATGCTTTTTTCTTCGAGACCCCCGAGGGTGTGAATAAATTGATGTACTTGCAGAATATGCTGTCATGGCAGCAAGATCAGCTGGTGGAAGAAAGTGATAAGTGAAACTGTGATGGGTGTTCTAATGTACATTCCAAAATGTGGAGGGGCTGATACATGCTGTGGCGATAGATACACTCGAACTATTAAGCAGCATCTCTTTTTATTGCTATCGAAATGCAGGAGTCACACACGCTACATAAGAGTAGGCAGCGCTAAGAATCACCCTTTCCCCTCAATTGGTTAGTTAGTTGGGATACTTGTAGTGCAGTATCTGCCTGCTGCACTCCGGGTACTGGCAATTGGCTGAGAAAAGAGTGAGAAGAGGGAATGCCTGAGATTCAGTTTTGGAGCTGGGCAATTGTTGGGGACGGTTTGAGTGGGGGGAGGCAGAGAAGTTGGGGGAGTTATTAAGGGGCTGGCCTACAGATACGCACTACAAAACAGGAAAAGGGGAGCTGTAGCTGAGAAGAGGGAGAATCAGGTCGGGAAAGATGGATGAACTCAGAATAGCAACCTGTAAAGTAAGGGGCTTAAACAGCTATATTAAATGGAATCGGGTCATGACATATTTGAGACGTCAGAAAATAGACATAGGGCCTCATTACAAGGTTGGTGGTCCGGTAATAACGGTACCGGTAAAGCAATACCGGCATCGATTACCGGACCGGGCCATCATGACCTGCAATGCCGGTTGTACCGGCATCGACACGGACCCGATGTGACCATGCAGCTCCATAACGGACTGTGCGCAGACATGCGGCCGCCGTGCCAGTAACACCGGCATGCCGCAAGGAAGGGGACATTAAAAGTCGCACAGACATGCACTTACCAGCATCCAGATGGCGGTAAGAAGGGTCACCATGATGCCGTTAACACCAGCATTGCGGGATAGGCGTTAATGGCAATCTCCTGTGCACAGACCTGCCACAAGTGCACACAATCAGCACAGGTGGAGGTAATGGAGTCTGGCCCAGCACAAAAGGTGCATACCCACACACCACACCCCTACCAAGACCAAAATGATTCCACTAGCTGTTGCGATACAGGGGCTGGAGGACATGCCTGCATTGCTACTACTTGAGCAGGCAGTACACCAGGGATTACAAAGGAGACGCAGGAGGAGGAGGTTGAGACAGGCCCAGCAAATGCCACCAGTACAGGCAGCGATCCCCGGCAGGCAGCCACCAATCCCCTGCATAAGGGCCAGTCCTTTCGACTTAACCCCTGCACATATCCACACCCTGTACCGCCTGGACAGGGACATCATGTCATGATCCCTACCCCTGACCCCCACTGGCAAGTCAGCCTGCCAGGTAGGGCCAGGTTTCTGGGTTCCATTATGGCCTTAAAGGCCTTAGAATCTCACCCGAGACTCTCTTGGAGTCAGTCCTGGTGCCTTTGGCACCAGGCTCATAATCTCTATGGAGAACACCTTTAGGTTGGGACTATTCTACTTGGAACTACTTTCTTGGGGGCTTCAGTCAACATGGAGGCACTCAGATACACTACCAGAGACAGTTAAGTCTTGAATCCAGCTCTCCTGTATTTCAGGCTCAACTTCCATCGGAGGCACTACCCAGGGATCGGGGAAAGGGTTTGAGGTGCATATCATCCAACCAGGGCTGAGTGGCATCCCCGTGGATACCAGGTGAGCGTAACACACCATCACCACCATCGTGGATCTTCTACATGATGACCTGGTTAACCTGATCCACCTCCGCACCGCCATCTCCCCTATGCCGAAGGTGGTGAGTGTGCTCCACTTCCTGGCCACAGGCACCAACCAGCACACAGTGGGGCGCCTGCATGGGATCTCGTAGCCATGTTTTTCCAGTGTGCTGAACCAGGTGCTGGATGCACTCCTAAAGCATGCAAGTGCCTACATATCCCTACCACAGACTGCACAGGAGGTGAATGACACCAAAATTGCATTCCATGCACAAGCAGGCATGCCTAACATAATTTGTGCCCCCGACTGCACCCACTTGGAGTTGGTAGTCTGGCATGCCGTGGAGGTGGTGTACTGAAATCGGAAGCAATACCACTCCATCAATGTCAAGATGGTGTGTAATGCAAGCAAGACGATAACACATTGCTGTGCCAGATACCCAGGATCCACACATGATGCAATGGTGCTGAGGAACTCCACGCTCCCCCACTACATGGAATGACATGCTGCACGACGTGCATGGCTGCTGGGTAAGTTTGACCACAGGCCCATGGGGTTCATTTGGGGGGGGTCACATGCATATGCAACCTGTCTTCTTCCTGGGCCATGGGTTAATATGGGGGTGGGGGTAGTACCAGCATGCCAGTTGACACCCTGCACCAAAACAGGGACGTATCCCTACGCTGGCGGACCATACCACCAATCACATTGTGCCATGGTTACATGGGTAAAGGTGTTGAGGGACATGTGCGTCATCAATTTCTTAAAAGCATGATAGTCAAACCCACCTGTATCTTGTTGTGCATCAGCCAAATGCATCCCACAGTGCTCAACATGGATTTGTTTTCATTCCCGGCCACACACCCCTCACATGTGAGTACATCATGGACCTTCACACTTCATCTGGGTGAGTCATGTATCTCATGAAATGGTCCCTAAGTTGTGTATGTCACCCATGCACCCCACCATGGCTTGCTGAGTAGTACACATGCTGATACATGCGCAGATGTGAGGGCAATGGCTGACAATTTATAAGTACTGCATATGGACATGAACAATGTACAAACAGTGCACACATGGAATGGCATGAATACTCACATTCACACTTAATTCTGCTCCCATGCAGGTGATGCTGGCTATCCCCTGAAGCCATGGCTCCTCACCCCTGTCAGGCATCCACTGACCCGGCACAAAGAGGACTACAATTGGGCACATACACGTACTCGTGTGTTGATAGAGCAGACCTTTGGCCTGTTAAAGGCACGGTTTTGCTGCCTCAGCAGGTCGGGTGGGGCACTCATTTCTGGGTCAGAGAAGGTGGGCAAGATTGTATTGGCATGTGCCATGCTGCACAATCTGTGCATCCTGTGCAACGTACCTCTGCCACCTGACAAGGACCAGACACCACCGAGTGAAGATGATGATGATGAAGAAGATGCTGCACATCGGCCATGTCGCGATGCGCATGAGGGACGTACTGTACGGCAATTATTGATAGCACAATATTTTTGATGCACTGGGTCACAGAAGGTGCCGGCTACGTGTAACAATGGGCAGTGGGATTGGGGGACTCTGGGCACTGGTCACTTTTGAACAATAAATTGACAAACACTCAAGAAGCAATGTCCAGTCAAGTAGCTTTTTTCCACAGAACAGGTCTATTAATCAAATTGGACTGTGTACATGAATTAACCCTCCACCCACTTCACACTAGAGACTACTCACCCGCCAGCCCCCAACACCACCGCACACCCACGCCCCCCACCCCGAACACCCCTGCACACCCATGCCCAACACCCCCCAACACCCCTGCGCAGTCATGCCCCCCACACCCATACACACCCGCACACCCATTCCCCTGCCCCCAACACCCTTGCACAGCTACGCCCCCCACCCCCTAACTCCCCTGCACACCCACGTCCCCTCAGCCCAAATTGAGTCCAACAGGACTGCCACATTACATGTCCCAGTGTCCCTGGCTATTGTCGCCCCCGTTTCGATGGAGGGTTTTGTAGCTCCATGCGGCGCACAATACGCAGGGACCTGCGCACAGGGCTGGTCTGCGTAGAGCTTACAGGTGTTGTGCTCAACGATGGTGGCTGTGGCTCAGCCGGGGCAGGAGGTTGGTGCACCATGTTGCCAGCAATACGGTCGACAACCTGTGTCAAGACCACGATGCCCTTATGTACCTGCCTCATCACACGGTTCACTGCACAGATGATAGCCTGTGCGTTCTCCCTGTTAGCCCTGCGTGTGGCCTCCCCTTCAGCCAAGTGCTCTTTGACCATGTCATGCATGGCTTACTGTCTGGTCTCCATTCGGCTCAGCCCTCCCTCGATGTCCCGTATGGACGTGCTTCCTGATGGTTGTGCGAGAGGTGCTGATATGCTCCTCTCAGGGCTGAATCCATGTTTAGCCATCTCCTCCTCAGGAGCCACATGTTCAGGAAGGACTGTGGTGTGTCCTGCCTGGTAGGGGTGTGTTGGCCATCCCCCAACATGGTGGTCCTGCAGTGAGTTCAGCTCCAGGCCCATCGTCCTCCTCAGCACTATGTTTTGCTGAGGCTGCCACCACGCCCATGGAACTTGTGGCCGTAGAATGTGTTCCTTCCACATCACTGGCCACTGTGGTTGTATCATCGTCTACAAGAGGTGTCTGCTGGGGGACAGTTTCCTCATTGGTGCAACCTTTCTGGCCGCTGCATCTTTATGCAAGTGGGCCTTGATGGCACGTGTCCCCGGCATGGTACTCCAGTGTGACTGTTGCAGGTGGCTGCTCCTCCTGGTCTTGGGGGTGTGCACCCTGTTGGGCACTGGTGCATGATGTAGGTGTGCCAGTCTTACACATTGCAGCCCTAGAGGTTGATGGCCTGGTGGTGTCATCCTCACACCTGCCCATGCGTATAGGTGTCTTCCCTGTTGATGTGGCATGTTCGCCGTCACTGTCTGGATCCGTGCCTGTGGGGAATGGAGAGGCAGGGCATCAGTCATGAGAGAACCTACATCCTGCATGCATCGATGTTGGTACAATTTGGGTCATGTGCATTGTAGTTTGCATGTTTGAGGGGCACACATGGTGTCTGCAGGATTGGGGGGGAATTGTATTAGCACCCTTCTGGTGCAGCCATGATGCCCATGGTGTCTGTTAGTTGGCCTACAAGTGTGTTGTGGCTTCCGTGTTGTAGCCATGGCTCAGGAGCTGTGTGCCATGTGCTGTTTGGTTGTGTATCATGTGTGTATTTGGTAGTGGAGAGGCGTGCAGCATGTAATTTAATGGAACGGTGGTGATGTCAGCATCACGACAGGGATATGTATGTGTGTTTGTGTGTGCATGCATATATTGTTTGTGTGTGCAATTGTGTGGTCATTTCGTTTGTGGCATTGGGTTTCTTTGTGTGTTTTTGTGGCTGGAATGTGGTGTTTGGTTTATGGATGTGTTTAGGTGGGGCTGATGGGCCATGTATTTGCTCTCATCTAATTCCCTTTTGGAGTACAACTTTGTACTTGGGAAATCAGGTGTGTGTGGTGGTTTTTGTATTGCGCAAAGGGTCACTCACCGTCATCGTCCGATGATGGGACTCCTGTCTCTGCATGGCCGACTCCTTCAATTGCCTCCATATCTATCACGGAGCTACACGTCTCCTCCCACCGTGCCAACTTCATGGGTGAGCCAGGTCCACCACCTGTCGCCTGCCCCTGGCTGCGGTTGGCGGACAGGATGTTTCTGACTCGCAGCTGCAGGTCATACCATCTCTTCCGACAGTCCTTCACACTGCATGGGGTTGTCCCCACAGCAGATACCGTCCTGGCCACCTCCTCTTATATGTTTTTTTTTTCCTAATTTGCGCCGCACGGCGCAGGTCAGCGCAAATCACAACCTCAGAATGCTCTACGAGTGTATCTGCAAGCATGTTCAGTTCATCATCGCTGATCCTGGGTTTTCGCAGGCGAGTGGTACCTTTTCTGGTTGCCTTGGACATGATCTGGCAGGCAGGGTAGTGTGTTTTCTGCTACAGGTCCTATCTGCAGTGGATTGCAATGGATTGTGTTTTCAAAGATGGCCGCCGGCGTATTTCCCGTTCCGGCGCATGACGTTGCTTCCGGTGCCTTTAATACCAGTACCGGTATCAGCGGAAACCGCAATGCCAGTGGGGGTCTCTGCACATTCAATGATGTCGCTGTTGGGGCCGGTAAGGACCTTGCAGCCATGGCGACGCTTCCGTTACCGGCATGCCGGTACACGATTGCACGAGGACTCGAAATCACCCGTTGATTACAGGGGCAGTGCAATACGGATGCGCTAGTACCGGCATGCCGATAATGGCTGTTTCTTACCACCAGACTCGTAATGAGGCCCATAGTGTTGTTGCAGGAAACCCACCTGACTAAAGAGAAACAAGATACATTCACGCAGAAATGGAAAGGGACGACCTTAGGTGCGACCTACTCGACATATGCCAGAGGAGTCCTGATGCGGATAACACCACATGTCCCATTCAAGCTCCTCTAGTCGTCTATAGACAAGGATGGTAGGATGGTAATGGTACGAGGGTTGGTGGAACGTAAAGAAGTTTGTATCATCAATGTGTATGCCCAGAACCAGGACAATGCAGCTTATTTCAGATCTCTATACCCAAATATCAGTCCTTATATAGATGGGGCAGTAATATGGGGGGGGTGATATTAATTGTACTCTGGACCCAACGATGGATAGGTTGGACAGCAAGCTAGCTCATCCGATCCCTTCAGCCGAAGCTCTGAGCACATTGTTGCATGCTTTTCAGTTAGTGGATGTTTGGAGGATGAAACATCCACAAGACCGGGACGACTCACATTATTCTGCCCCGCAGAACCTATACACAACGCTAGACTATGTGTTCACCGGGGTGGACATGATAAATGAGGTAACACTTGCAGAATACAAAGCTAGGGTCCTGTCAGATCATGCCCCTCGTGTTGTGACTTTGTAGGTTCTCCCCTCCGAGCTAGGATCCCGACATGGAGACTTAGGGTCGAGGCACTAAAGGACACAGGGTTCCGGGAGGACCTGAGGGCAGAGGTGAAGGAGTATTTTGAAAATAACACAGGCAGTGTAGATTCAGCCGGGATGGTGTGGGAAGCCTTTAAAGTGGTGGTGAGAGGGGCTGCTATGGCCAAACCAAAGGGGTTGCAAGATGTTACAGTGCGTGAGTTGCAAAGAGCAGAAAAGAAATTGGAAACGATTATGCAAGAAGGTGAAAGATCCCCAGAGGAGGCTATTGAAGTGTCCTGATTGCAGCAGGAGTGTAGGAATCACTGGGAACGGTTAAGCAAATTAAGCGATAAGAAATATATTGAGAGGCAGCATGCAGAATGAGACAAAACAGGCAGACTGTTAGCCTGGTTATATAAGAGTGAGACCTCCCATCAGACAATCAGGGCGGTGAAGGGGATAGAGTCACAGTTGCAGGAGACCCAAGAAGTTGTGAACAAATGCTTCTATGAGTATTGCATGCAGTTATATGAAGACTCTGGAGAGGGGGAAGTGGTAGATCTACAAGAGGCATTAACAGAGATTACTCTCCCCAAACTTGATGAAGCAGAGAGAGATAGCCTTGAAATCCCTATAACGCTAGAGGAATTAGAGCATGTGATAATCAAACTGTTAGGGAGAATTCTCCAGAATGGCTAATTTCCCATACCTATTGAGTCCCTCAGCAGCTTTGCTGGATTTCTAGGATTTATTTTTTTCACCTGGTAAGATTGTGAGCCTTTTTTTCCCACTCTTACATGTGCTTTTGGCTATGTGTTGTTCATGTTTGTGTTCATAGACTGTCGAGTCCCACCTACTCCATAGGCATCATCTTTTTACTGTGTGTCACACAGCACCTTTAGTGCAGTGACACAGGGTTGTCTTTTTCAGACTTCCCACTTTAAACTCCATTTTTTGGGACTGACTACTGTCTCCCAGAACATGCAAAGTTGCCATTGACTTTATTAGTCTTTTTAAATTCACAGACCCAGTACAAACTATCTTCCATAGAGTACTGGAAAGGGTTAATAGTTATCCCTTTTTCTCTGTTTCTCATGGAACATTATTTTGTTCCCCTTTCTTTAAGATTTGGCTGGTGGCAGTGGTAACTACCATTTTTTTCCTACTGCTGACTATGAAAATAGCCTTGGTACTGTTTTAGGCTAAGTTAGTAGCCTCGAAGTTTAATTCGCTGGACCCCTTTTAATTATATTTGGTTCCGGCTGGGTTTATTCGCCATTTGTTTTTGTCTTTTTTGTGTTTTACTCTGCGTGCCAAACCAAGTTTGGTTCCTTTGTTCACCATCCTTTGGCGGGCTTCTGCACAGAAGCCCTCCTTAGGCGCCTAAGTGTCTGGGTGGACAAGATGTGAGGGAGGGGTTTTAGGCCCCCTGTACAGGGACTCCTTGGAGACCGAAGTCGCACTGTTGTTTGATTGGCTAGGTGACTGTCCTGCCAGGACAGCCACCCTGCTGTGTGATTGACATCCAGGCTGTGTGAATGGGAGAAAACTGTATAAAAAGCAGGTCACTGGGACTTGGAAGGCAGAGTCGCCACTGGATCGAGAGAACCAAAAAGAAGCTGAACGAAGAGGACTACTGCAACTACTGAACCTCCCAGTGAAGTCCTGCTGCGGGTCTGAATCTCCTACACTTTGACGACAGAGAAGATCTGCAAGGAATCTTCTTCCCTTGAGCTGGTGGTACCAACCAGTTCGCCAAACACCAAGCAAGGCTTTCCTCTCCTGGTCGAATTTGCTCTGCATCGCTGCAGTGAACCGGATAGCCAGGAGGACCGGTCAGTGAAGGACCCTCCAGTCTTCCTCCTTCTTGTCAGTCCGACAGTCGCTTCAGGAACCGTGAGCCTGCATGACCTGCCAGGAACTTCTTCCTCGGCAACAGCATTCTTTTTCTACTAAGGTACTGTTCAAATCCGGTCATTCGTTCCGTCCGACCGCGGTGAAAGTGTTTGAAATCTTTCTCTAATCTGAGGGCTTGTCCTTCTCTACTCTTTTAAGTAACTTTTCTTCTGACCAACTTTGTTTCCAACTCTTGGCAAAGACTTAACAGCAAACGGTTTATAGTGATTCCTTCGAAAAAAAGGTTTTGAATCACAAAACCCTCGAAAACAAAGTTTCGAAAAAAAAAAAAGCTTTGACAATCTATATTTAACATGCAAAAATGCATTTCTTTCGAAACCAATCCATCAACAATAGACAATTGAAATGCACTTTCACATGTTAAAAGTAGCATTTCAATGCTTTTTTTGTAACTTTAAAACGTTACATGGAGCTGTCCAGTGCTGAAATTTCAGCACTGGCCAGCCCCTTGTAACGTTTTAAAGTTTTTGTGTATATTGGGGGGTTCCCCCCAACCCCCACGCCACCCCCCAACACTAACCCAAGCCCCAACCCTAACCCCAACCCTAGCCCTGGCCCCAACCCTAACCCTAATATAACCCTTAAACTAAACAAAACCCCAACCCTAACCCTATTTTAACGCTTAAACTAACCCTAGCCCCAACCCTAGCCCTGGCCCCAACCATAACCCCAAACCCTAACCCTGGCCCCAACCCTAACCCTAACCATAATTTAACCCCTAAACTAACCCAAGCCCCAACCCTAACCCCATCCCTAAACCCTAACCCTAGCCCCAACCCTAAACCTAACCCTAACCCTAATGTAACCCCTAAATGAACCCAAGCCACAACCCAAACCCTAACCCTGACCCCAGCCCTGCACTAATACTTACCATTACATGTTGATGGCACCATCAAATTTTTTTCAACGAAATGGTCATTCAATGGAATGGCATTTCGACCCAGAAAAATGTGAAGGTTTGCCATTCAAAACTTTTACATTTGTTGGAATTACTGGATACCACCGCAAACTACTCTAAACTGTGTTATCCTCTGCAAAGACTCTGAATCATTTACATTGGCCCAGGCCTATTGATTTGAATCCTAGTTTTAGTAAGCCTTTTCTAGATTGCCCTGCCTACTTACTTGTTGGTGCTGCTTGATTTTGAGTAACCTTGTCCTTCCCTCCCTTTTTAAATTGCTGTAGTGCCAATTTGCTCAGACTTCATTTTGAGCCTAACATTTCCAGAATTTTTATAAAGCATATATGGCGGAAATACTTCCCCCACTACTAGCAATGTTGAATGAGGTGCTAAGCATAGGCAAACTGCCAGAGTCTCTGCGGGAGGCGATAATTATCCCACTCCTCAAGCCCAATAAGCTGGATACAGACTGCAGATCCTATAGACCCCTCTCACCACTTAATCCGGATGGGAAGATTCTTACGCAGTAATGGTGAATAGCTTAAAACCGGCCATAGGTAAACTTATAAACTCAGATCAGACTAGCTATGTTCCACAATTTGAGGAGATTACATCGCATAACTGATCCCATCCAGAGAGGATCGCAGGAAGTGGCAGTAATTTCACTTGATGCAGTGAAAGCGTTCGACTCCTTCAAATGGCCCTGGCTACTAGCAGTCCTGGAATGTTACAGAATCGGGCCCACATACATTAAATGGGTGCGATTACTGTAGCGTGCGCCGGTGGCAATGGTCAAGACGGGCTCGACTATTTCCGAACAGTGGTAACTGATTAAGGGTACAAAACAGGGATGCCCTTGGTCTCCGATGCTTTTCATTTTAGCGTTGGAGCCATTGGCGGTATATCTGAGGAAGGAGTGGGGGGGCGGGTATTAGTACTAAAGGAGGACAACACCTGATATCGTTGTATGCTGATGATATGCTCTTGTACCTGTAGCACCCGGAAAAGAACCTAGAATTTGTTCTAGATGTAATGGCATGATATGCTGCATTGTCAGGTATAAATATTAACCTGCAGAAGTCGAGCCTATACCCCTTGGGCGTGTGTGTAGGTACACCCATACACAAACTGCCGGTGCTACCGATAAAATGGGAAATGGATACGTTTAGATATATGGGTATAGACATATACCATGACCCTGATTCAGAACATAGACATAACACAGAGAAGGCGTTGACCAAAATTGAGAAAAGCATGGCATTGTGGACTAGATTACCATTGTTCATGATAGGAAGTGCAGCATTAATAAAGATGGTGCTGCTGCCTAGACTATTACATTATTTTGCAAATATTCCACTCGCAATACCAAAAAAGTTTTTTATGAAGGTACAAGGTATATATTGGAGCTTTATCTAGCACAATTCAAGAAGTAGAGTAGCATTGTGGAAGCTGCAGAACCCATATGAACATGGAGGTATTAAACTGCCCAATTTTGAAGTATACTACCTGGCTAGTCAGCTCCAATTTGTGGCCAAGTGGCTATCAGAGGAACAGACGCCAGAAACTAGGTTATTATGTGCTGAAAGTGCCCCATACTTCCTAAATGAGATAATATGGCTACCTAAAAAACAAAGAGTCGGAGAATGCCTCCTGTTATGCCTGGGAAGCATGATTTGGAGTAAGGCTTGTCAGTTGATAAACAATCTTACTCCATGCTCCCCGCAGATACCACTGGTGGCGTGGAAGGGGTGGATGTACAAGTCAGGCTTAATGTTAGGAGGAAGTGGGAACCAGTTGGGATAGCGATGGTGAGTGATGTATTTGTGGATGGGAGGCCCAGGGACTTTGAGGGGTTGGTTGAGGACACGGGATTGCATCGGGGACAGCACATCACGTACTCTCGACTCCTAAAGATCATAAAGAGCACGTAGCCCGAAGCCGAACTTCCCCTACAACCGGATGCGGTAATAGAAACATTCTATGATGTGTCAGAAGGGGGACATGAGGTCGCCCGTATATATGAGTTATTGATGTCTAAGGTGGGCAAAGAGGTAGTACGCACAAGACAGAGTTGGGAATTGGATGTGGAGGAACCAATGTCAGATGGTATGTGGGGCAGAGTGCAAGGGTACCACAAAAAAAGTATTGAGAAATGTAAGCTTACAACAGAACCAGCTATATGTAAGCCACAGAGCATACCTAACCCTGGATAAAATAGCTAAGTTCAATCAGGAGGGAACACAGATGTCTGAAGTGAGGTCAGGTGAACGCAGAGCTGGTGCATATGTTCTGGTCCTGTGTAGAGATAGGCAGATTCTGGGGAGAATTGGCCCAAATCATGGCTAAAGTGGAGATTAACCTGGACGTGGGATCCCCTTGGGCATGTCTTTTGGGGGGATTCCCAAGGCCTAGTAGAGCTAGGCATGTGAGTAAACTAAAGGACCTAGTGTACATACTGGCTAAGCGCAGAATAGCGATGAGTTGGAAAGCGTGGATGAGACCGTCTGCACAAGGATGGTGGTGAGATCTAATGAAGTGGGCTAATGCGGAAACAGCGGTGTGGCAAGAAGGAAGAGGGAGGAATGAGGATCCAGAGGATTGTGGGCTTGAGGTTTGCAGGCAATTGGCAACCGCTCTGTCTGTCTTGGACCAAGCCGTTCGGGCGGAAGTTAGTCCAGGCAGTGGGGCAATATTACTAGTACAGTCATGGTGGGGAAGGAGGTAGAGTAGGAGCAGTGCGACGTAGGGCGGGTTGGGAGGGGGATACAAAGGGAGCGGAGAAAAGGCATATATCTGAATGTGCAAGTTTGTGGTTGATCAACGGTTTATAAATGTATATGGTTATATGTGGAAAATCAATTAAAACATTTTTTTTATCTGTTTCTGCTGAAGGAATTGTTCCAAATCACAATCTGGTTGAAGCGATAAGTGTGGCCCCTGAGCCCAAAGATAAAGAGCAATTACTCTCTTTCCTGGGTTTATCAGAATATTATCATACATTTGTAGAACATTTTACAGTTCTGTCAACACCCTTCAGATTGTTGCTAAAGAAAGGGGTGAGATACGTGTGGACAGAGGAATGTAGAGTAGCTTTTGAAAACATTAAGGAGAGCATTCCCAATGCCCCTCCAATGGGGAAATGATCATCTAACAGCAAGACATTTCTCACTGCGGATGCCAGGTTGAGGGGCTTCTGTGACCTAGAGTGATAGCAAGGGGGAAGAACACATAGTGGCGTTTGCCTTCCAGCCAATAAGGGGTGCAGAAGGCAACTACTCTGTAATTGAGAGAGAGGCATTTGCTGTGTATTGGGCAAGTTTACATTTTAAATGTTTTCTTTGGGGCCAATGTTTTATTGTAAGATCAGATCAGAAGCCCTTAGTGCAGATGATGGCCAGTGTGGGGTGGAGCAGGGGTTCCCCCAAAATATCAAAGTGGCTGCTGGGTCTTCAAGCGTATGTTTTTTTGTGTATGTTATCTGCCTGGTAAAAGAAATTCTATAGCAGACTGCTTACCGAGATTGCCAGTGAGCTCGTCTGAACGGGAAGAATCTAGTTCTGCTGACAAATTAGTGGTAGCAAGTATCGAGCAAGGTGCAATTGGTGAGGATGAATGGTAACGTGCAGTTGTGGAAGATGTGATTTTGAAAGCAATTGTGGAATGGAGTGTCATTGGATGGCCAGACAGAGATATGCTGGACAGTAAGTTTGAGCATTATTTTGAAATTAAGGATGAACTATCCTTAGTTGTGGCGAGAGTTAGGAGGGGAACCAAGTTTGTGCTGCCGGAGAATGTCAGGAGGAAGTTAATAGAGTCGGCTCATCAATGTCATTTGGGTTTAAATGGCACTAAAAGGAAATTGTGCCAGAGCTATCATGGATAGTTCAGCCGAAAAACAGGTTGATGATTGTGTGGAATGTGCAATGAGCCACAAGAGCAAAGTGGTACATAAAATGATGTTAATTCCTGTGAAGGTACCACCTCAACTTTGGCAGAAGGTTGCTGTGGATGCAATGGGACCAGTTCAAGGATTAGGAGATGATTTCAAATTCCAGTTGTGTTGGTGGATTACCATTCTAAGTGGGTGGAATGGGTAGGCGCAAGGGAAGCCACTATAATTGAATTGATCATGTTTCTAAAAAATGTGTTTTTCAGAGAGGAGTTTCCCAGATTCCTGGTAACACATAACAGAGTACAGTTCTCCTCTGAGATGATGAAGAGGTTTCTGAATGATTATTCCATATCACATGTACGGACGTCATTGTATTACCCCAGGGCAAATGGCCTAGTGTAATGGGTGAACGGGTTCATCAAAGGGGGGGATTCAGTTGGCATTGAGAACTGCTTTACCTTGGCGGGCAGTATTGAGACAGATGGTTTGGGGTTATTGCACCACACCGCACACAGTGAAGAGGGAATCTCCTTTTGTTTCGTTAAAGGGCCGCAAGCCGGGGACTAAATTATGCCCTGTGTGGTTGGGTGCAGTGGTCCCAGTTTGGGTGGACAGTGAGAAGTTAATGAAAGTCATGGAGAAGGGGCAGGAGCATTCCAAAAAGGTTTTTGATGATACTCATGGGGTGAAAGATCGGGTGTAGGCTGTTGGTGATTTGGTGTTGGTGAAGAATCCCTGAGTCGGACTTAATTGTCTTGAAAGCAAATTATTAGGACCAAAAAAGATTGCTTCTGTGAGAGAGGGAGTGGTAATTGTGGAAGGAGGCAAGATGTGGTCAAATGGCAGGTTGGCTTCCTACAAAAAAAGTGGCAGAGGGAAGAAATGCCGGTGGGAGAGAGTGTAAAAAATAATTACTTGGACAATTGTGTTCCTGATGGGATTAGAGTCAGCTGTAGCAAGAGGAGGGTACCAGGACATTTTAAAGATTTTTTGCAATGACAATGTGGGTGAGTTGTTTGCGATAACAATGTTTTTAAATGCTTGAATTTTTGTTCACTATTTGTTCATTTTTCTATTATTTCTTTGTCTTTTTTTAATGAATATTTGTCCCGTTTTCTTATCTGTTGTATTTCCTCATTTGGAGGGGAAGATATGTTGTGTTCTTATGGTTACTTAGCATTCTTTTTGGTAGAGATGCACATTTCAATTCTAGAACTGTTATGTTTTGTTGAGGTTTCAGTTATTGAGCTAACCAGCAGCAGGTGCTGCACTCTGCGGGCTACAGTAAAGAGTTTCACTTAAAACCCTTACCATGGCTCTTTATCACAATGTCCAAGCATCAGAAGTAATGCCCTGCCATTCTTCCAGATGCTGAGTGAGCCTGCTTCCCACTGGGGACCTGTGAATTAAGGCCTTAGAGAGGTATTGAGGCAGATGAAGCAGCAGCTGAAGGTAGAGAAGCTGTTGCTTGGGCAGGCTTATCACCTCTTCCTCGTCCGCCACAAGAGAATTTCTTTTGACCTCTTTGACTGGCCAGTTCTCTTGCTGTTTCAAATAAGGAGTAATAGTGAAAGGGCCTACCCCTCCAAGTAGGTGTATTGGGAAGCGAAGGTTGTGGTTGTCTGATGGTGGCACTGAGTGACTTGGCCGCCGCTTTTGAGGCATGCAATTTCTCTGGGCTCTCGTCAGCCTTGCTTCCAAGCAGTTGAGTGCCATCAAAGGGCATGTTGAGAAGTCTAGACTGCATGTCAGGCGCAAACCCAGATTTTCTCAACCACGCAAATCTGCGTATAACTGTGCTTGCCACCATGGCTCTGCTAACACTATCATCAGATTCCAATCCAATCTCCTCGCCTTCAGGGAAATGCTCAGCTGCCTTGGAGATGCAATCTCACAAAGTGTGGGCACATTTTGCAAGGGCACAAGTGACACTGACAGATTTCGCAGCAATACTACCGACTGAAAATCCTTTTTTTGCAAAAGTGTCAAAACGCTTGTCATCTCTGTCTGGTGGTATTGTAGGATATGCTGCTTGTCTTGAAGTGGAAGTTGCAGCTTGTACTACAAGGGTTTGCGGAGTAGAATGTTTCAAAATATATTCTGGATCATTACCTGAAGGCCTATACTTTTTTGTTAAATATGTACTAACAGCATGGCTTGCCTCAAGTGACTCCCAATTGGCCCTTACCCTTTTTTGAAGGGCCATGTGAAAAGGCAAAACAGTGTCTTTTGGAGACCCTTTTGTAAAATGACTGTACCCTTATCTAAGATGTCTGTAAGGTCATCTTGTTCAAAAGGTGGAGCTGGTCTGCCCCAACCCAGGTACTCGGTTGCTTTGTTCATCAACTGTCTGTAAGATGCCTCAGTGTGCTCAGACGGATCTGGTTTTCCAAATTCCAATTCAGGAATGGCAAAGTGTCTTCAGAAACAACCATGCTGTATCCGAAACAAAAGCTTTAGTGGAAAAACAGAGCTGAAGCAATGGGCGGGGTGCATGCTCTTTATACTATCGATGAAGTCAACCTCGAGAAGGGATGGAAGCCCTCAAAGGACATTGAGTTGGCGACGCACTGCACCCTCTACCGCATACACATTTCTGAAGAAGCTAACACTGGAAGAGGAGATATTATAAGATGAGGAATACGTGGAATGACGTAATCTATTTGAAGAGGATTACTACGTCTCATGGTGAGTACGTGAAGTAAGGCTTGATGGTGCTGTAGTAACCAAACTGGGAATGTTTAATATACAGTACATTGATTTGTATCGTTAACATTGCCACATGTATTTGCCCATAGCTAAGAGTGTGTGAACATAGTCATACTGGCTGCAGATGTATGAAATAAGTTGAGACCCCCCCACCTTATAGAACTTTATAAGCAGGGTCACCATCAATATCCATTCAAGGTGCCTCTGATTTGCTTAATGAAAGTATGGGAAACTTTGGGTACAGTATTGTACATTGACATTCCCTTTTTCTATCCTTCACTTTAGACATCTGTGAAAGATCACAGCCTGGCTGCTGCAACAAGACAAGAGGAGAGTTTGGCAGCTAAAGGCAATACTGTCAATTGATTTTGGGATCAATGTCAGCATTGGTGTAATCCAAAGATTGCAAGCTCAGGTACTGTACAGTATATTTGTGTGGTGAGCAGGATGGTGGAAGCCTTGGTAAATACAACACTATAGGCCAGTCTTTGTAAATGTGGAAGGTAGCAGATGGGGGCTGTACATGGCAACCCACTTGCCCACTTTACCTCTGTCAATTCACCAACCTTCCCTCGTCCAGCTCACACAATTGCTCACTCTGCCTTACCCAGCCCACCCACTGTAACTCACCCCACTTTCCCACTCTACCTCACCCCATTCACACACCCTTGCCCATCCCACTCACCCACCCTACCTCACCTCATTCACTCACCCTACCTCACCCCACTCACCAACCAAAGTTACTCCACTCACCCGCTCAACAACTCTACCTCCCCCACTCACCTTACCTTGCTCTACTCATCGCTCTCCCACCATAACTTAGCCCATTCGCCCACTCTCCCTCACCCCGCCTGCCTAATTTACCTTCCCCACTCACCCACCATGCCTTTCTCCACTCACCCACTCTCCCACTCTATCTTACCCACCCTAACTTGCTCCACTAACCAACTCTATCTCACCAACTCACTCACCTTTCCTTTCCATCCTAACATACCGATTCACTGAATCATCCAACTCACCCACTCTATCTTCCCCACTCATCCACACTACCTTTCTCCAGTCACCCACTCTACCTCCTTTTACTCAGGCACCCTACCTCACCCCACATACCCACTTTCCCAGTACGCAAACCCCAATCTCCCTCAACTACCTTGCCCCCTTTAACTTCCCCACACTCATTAACCCTCCTCACTCCCTCTGCCCCACTGCACTCACCCACTCTAACTCGCCCCACTCTCCATTTCTCCCTCAACATGTTCCCAATTTCATAAGAAAAAGAGGAGGAAGATCATCTTTCTTAAGTTTGTCTACCAAACGTTGCCAACTCCCTACCCAAACATGTTCCCATCGGAGAAAACCACATGTGTCTCAGTAAATAACTCAAAATGGGGCTCTTCAAATAAAGGAAATTGGATTCAAAACAATGAACTGAGACTATCCCAACTGTAAGCATGCCTTCCATATATCTCAATCTGGCTAAGAGGTTAAGGCTCATTCTAAATCAATCTGAACCTTCGAGCCACAGCCTCTTCATCATCCTGGGTACCCTTACTAAACTAAAAAAATTAGGACCCGACTACTCCTCATTTATAATCAACGGCAACCTCATTAAGGTAGCACAGGAGGTAAAAACATTAGGTTTTTATCTCGGCTCTACGCACTCATTCTCCAAACAGGTCAACACGCTAGCGTCCTCCACGGCCTATAAGTGCAAAGTTATCAGAACAGGCAAGCCATTTCTCTCTAATAACAGCTGTACCATCCTGGCTAGAGCCCTCATCCTGTCCCGCCTGGATTATTGTAACACCCTGTACATAGGTTCCAACAAATCTATCATTAGAAGAATCCAAACCCTTCAAAACAAGGCTCTTAGAGCGCCACTAGGTATTTCCAAAAAAAACCACATCTCTGAGAGTAGACGACAGAATAACTGGCTTCGAACCAATGACAAAATCTTCCTAAAAACGTTGTCGCTTACCCATAAATCTCTTAACGCCGCCCCTATCTACCTTTCTGAGAGATTCCACAAACAGACATCCATAAGACCTAACAGATCAGCAAATGGGGATCGCTTGTCCATCCATAGATTTAAACTATCCACGATTGGAGGTAACAGTTTCCCTGTTAAAGCGGCTAAACTATGGAACTCCCTGCCTCCTACACTGAGAATAGACCAGTCCTACCTTAACTTTAGATCCAACACTATCCTGTGGCTGAAATCCAACGACCACTAATTTGCTTGCTGTATAACCCTCTGCCTGTATAACTGAATTAGAACTAAAAACGCCCACTGGCTACCCCAAGTCTGCAACCTCTTCTTGGTGTACTTTGTCTATAACATCTGTAAATATTTGTATATTCTGCCACTATAAGAAATGTGTTTCACCTCATGATTCACCGTATGCTACCCTGTGGCGTTAATTATAACCTTGTACATAATGCCTTGTATTATCTGTAAATAGTGCTATACTCTGCTTTGTAAGTAATGTATCACACTTTATGATTCTCTGTAACTAAGCTTTGCATTGTCTTGTAACTGCTGCGCCCTGACACCCCTGGGTCTGGCGCGCATTATAAATAATAAAACAAACAAAAACAAACAAAAGACAACTCAAGCCCAGCCAGAGTTACCTCGCTCAGTTCTTCATTGCCTCTTTTGCACTCTGCATCAGAAACCTTCTCCTAAAATAAACCAAGCTAGTCAAAAAGGCACCTAAAAGAATACCTGAACATTTGCTACATTCCTACCCCCACCTTATCATCCCTCACTAATGTCTCAGTACTAAAATCTTGCAAAGTTTGACACCACATCCACATCCCATCAGATGCCCCATAAGGTCTTGCAGACTGAATGCACAATTTCACTCTTCCCTTTTCCTATTGACAAACCATTCCCTTTCACTCCAATGCATCCATGGCTGCTCTCCTAATCCTGGAATTGCCCTTTCGGATAACATGCCCCAGGTACCATCGCCAGCCTGAACACAGTAGGCCCCATACCAGCACATACAATGGGTGCTTCCAACTTGCACTAATCAACACCACAACATTTGTACTGTCTACCCTGCTATCCTACTAACAGCACCCACCCCTTGTAATAAAGAGCGATGTGTAGTGAGGCCAACACTAATAACAGAAAGGTGCTATTCAAGAACACTTACCTTATCTTAAGACCACATACTACTCATCCACACAACCTCACCCCATCCTCCCATCTGCCTTGTCCCACATGCCCACTCTTCCTCACCAAACTAACCAACTTTCCCACTCTACCTCAACCCATTTACCAAATCTCCCACACACTCTACCCATTCTACATCCACCACTCAATCACTCTACATCACCTTCCTTACCACTCTCTCATTCTACCTCACCACACTTGCCCACTGTTTCTCTCCCCACTTTTGGGCTCTACCTCCCAAAATGTGCCCCTGCCTCACACCACACAAACCCACCCTACCTCCCCCAGTCACTGGCCGAGCCTTGCTTCACTCACCCGCTCTACCTTACCTCACTCACCCACTCCCCCACATCCCACTTGCTCACGCCCACACCCTCTGCTCAGCCATCCTACCTTTTGCCACTCTCCCACTTGATCTCAGCCCACTCCCTCATTCTCCCTCCCTGTGTTCACTGACCCTCCATTGCATCAAACCTGAACTCTACCTCACCCCATTCACTCACACTCCCCCCATTCACCCACATTCCCTCACTCCACTCATCCACCCACCTGCTCTAACTCACTCCACTTACACCCTATCTCTTACCTCATTCACCCTCTCTCTCTCACCCACTCACCCACTCTTAGTCTCCCCACCTTCCCACCCTCAGCGGCAAGGTCACATCTTTTGTCCACTTGGCAGTGCCAGTGACTCCTTCTCTGTCCCATTATTAAGCTGCAGAGCTTCTTGGGGAGCCTCTGTTAAGATCAATTATATTACAATAATATATCAGAATATTTTAACAAATCACTACACAGCAGAACACATCGCATGATGTTACAGAAAAGGGAGAGGGAGAGAGGGAAAGAGAGATAAAGAGAGAAAGAGAGAGAGAGAGAGAGAGAGAGAAGCACACACAGACAAGAGTGAAGCAGTGCAAACCAGACAAATACAGTTGAGAAAGAGGCAGAGAGACCATGTGATTGCTATTGTCAGGAGTGTATGGTATTGTCTGGTACCAACTACTCATGGCAACACCCAGTCCACACCACACAGGCGTTTCCAGGTTATTCAAGTCTCTCCACGGCCAAAATAGACACCACAATATTAAACATCCAAAGTCACGTGGCCCACGGTCCCGCATCCAGAGAAAGACTATGCTCTTCGGAAACAGTACACTGTTCCGTGTGCGTTGGCGGTTGCCAAGGAAACGTTGGTACCTTCTGCACGCACTACATCATGCATTCCGACCGAAGAACTGCAGCTGGCTCAGTCATGTGACAAGGTAGACTTAAGCTCCGCCAACGCGTTTCCCTGGTGCTTCTGATTCCCAGCAGCTTGCCTGGAGAATGATTGCTCCTGTGTCTTCGAATTTCTCGCTTCTTGACCAAGTGCCTGTTTACTGGACCTTGCCCTGCCTACTCCTTTTTCTTGTTTTGATTCCACGGTAACAACTCGGTTTTGTCTCCTGGACGTCTTGCCTCACGCTCTGTACTCTGCCGCCTGTGTGAAGCCGACTCAGAATTGTCTTTTGCATTGCTTGTGATTTCCATGGCCCGTGGTTTTGCTCGCTCGTTGCCAACCTTGGTTACCTTTGGACTCTGCTGCCACCCTGCGGCCAACATCTCCGGACTTCATCTCGCTTCCCTCATTGATAGTGCACGGACTAGAGACTTCCTGTTAGTGCACTTCACGGAACACATAGGTGTCCTAGTGCCGTCGGGGTAGGTGGACCTGTTTGGGACTAGAGTCTTCTTCGGAGATCCACTTCTACATCTAGGCGTCCTTGTGCCACCGGGATAGCTTTCCAGTCCTGGATTACTGAACCCTCGCAGAGAAACACGTGGTTTTTCCCTTTGTTGTGCTTTCCCTGGATACCGCATTCTGGTAAGAGCCTAATGACTACCTCTTACCTCACAATATAAGCCCTTGCTCCCTAGGCCTTCCTTCTTAACCCTGGGTGTATTTGTAACAGGAGACATTGTTTCCAGGCTGACCCAATGGATGCTCTGGCACTAGCCTTATGCTACGCTAACCCCTAGTAGGAATTCTTCACACACAGGTTAGTTCCATTGTCTTGTCCCTTTGCCTGGTACTGTTACAGCCGTTCTGCACTGCTTATTTACCTGTACCTTTGTCTTGCAGCTGGTGGTGTCCTGTGGTGCGTCCCTCTCATCTTCCAATTAATAGATCCCTCTGTTTGTTTTTTCAACGCATCAGAGGGGTACATTGGTAGGAAGAACTCCTCTACTACACTACGAGTTCAACTGTCTACCAGTAACCCTGAGACATTGGTCACTGTTAAGACGGATTTCAGAACTCTGACCTGGTGGGCAGATGTTCAGAAGGCCAGCCTAGTTTCTTGCAACAAGGTAACCTCTGGACAATCCAGACCAATCAAGGTAGCTATGGCAGGCGGTCAAGACTAAGTCTCAGGAGGGGTGAGGGTGACTGAAAGACCTGAATGAGCACACAGAGCAAGGACACTTACAAATGGCTCCCAGACACGTGTATATATCAAAAATATAAACACATTTATTACAAGGAACTGTGTGACACAACGCACAGTAAAAGAATCACAGCAATCTTACTAAACCAACACAACACAATCAATACAAGATATATACAAGACCATTGGAGTCTAAAGGGTTAAAAGCACAAAATAAGTTCACAACCTAGAGGGGAAGGAACATAGGCAGTGCAGGTAATCTTTAGTCCCCTTCAACATCAAATACACACCTAACTAAGAGGCAGTCCAAACCCTAAGAAGAGAGGAGCCTTATGCACAAAATACATGTAGTGCAGGCGCGCGCAGTTGTTCCAATGGGCAACACGGGGTCTAGCAGCTCAGGAAGGTGGATGATGTGATGAAGAATACGTTCCCACTATTCAGGGAGGACCTCCACTTGAAAACGGAAGATGGTTTCCTAAATTAGGAGACCCACGTCCCCTGCACACTATCAAAATAGGCCTAGGCCTGTGTGGATTTTATGTTGGTAGAGGGATATGTCTGTGCTTCTGTAGCAGAAGTACAGAGAATAAAGGCCTCATAAGTTAATGGACAGTATGTGTTTCATAAATTAATAAGCTTGTTATCCTTGCTATTGCAGGGAAAATTTTAAATGGTGACCCAATTACTGTTTGACAATTCGTATATGTATATTAAACAGATATTTATTTATTTATATTAGAAACAAAAAACATTCAATTTCAATCTGGCCCAACACATTTCGAGTATTGCTTTCACTCTTCATCAGGGGCAAAGTATTCTTGATTCTTACAACAAAATTCTATAAAAAGAAGAAATTAATAATCCAAGATTAATGATAGTAATTCATTTCAAAACATATTGGTTTACATATGTGTTTTAAACATGACTTTTACCCACAAGGCTCCATTTGTAAACTTAGACAACAAAGAGGGAGCACAAGTTATGTTGCTATTAGAATCCTTGTAAATGAGAGTCATCTAACGTTATAATCCTCGTAAATCAAGGTAATTAAAAACATCAAGAGGAAATCCAGTCACTATACAAGTAATCAATACCTTGTTGGCTGAATGACCACCATGTCTCCATTTTCCTAGTTAGTAATAGTTTTGGGATTCTTATTGTGTAGTGACAAAAGACATGCTTCAATTCATGTTAAGTGCTATGATCTAGCTAATTACCAAGTTTGGGAGAGGGTTGTAAAAGGCATCTAACCCTGAGTGTATTAATAACACTATGTAGTGGCTAAAATGTAATATACTTACATAGACATAGGGAGTAGAGGTATTCCCCAAAGATATTCTCCTAAGTAAGCGGAAACCCGCTAGTAAGCTTGATGGCAGGATAGTGGGAGTAGGTGGTCCATTCTAGTGTGGAATGAATAATCAAGATAAGAATCTGGGGTAGAGAGAGCTTAAAAAGTAAGTGGTAACACAAAGATGGTCCACTTACTTGAATGTAATTCAATGCGCCAACGGTGAAAGTCGTGGTGTTGCAGTTAAATAGAATTATCAGTGTTTCCAGGTCATTGTATGGTAGGTTGAAAACAACCTTAAGGAGAAAAACGAAAATAAATATTAGAATACATTTTAAATGGGAAGAAAGTGATCTTGAAACACCAGTTAGCTCATAAAGCTGATGCTGATGTAAAGAACCAGTTTGTACTTACTAAGGAAGTAATTAGCTACAGGGCTGATGTCTCCCAGGCAGCCAGAGGGTCAGGATGTTCGTCTTCATCTGGCGTACCCCATCCGCTTCTGTGTTGAATCAGAAACAAATCGAGTTTAAATAGGCGCAGTGTGACGTCACTCGCACATGTGCGCGATGACGTCACACTACGGCCATTTTGTTTTAAATGCGTCACTCGTGCTTGCGCGAGAGTGACGTATGTAGAAAAGATAGTTGGGGGTCGCGGGTTAACGTGAGTAGGTATGGAAATGAAGAGAAATGGAGCAGGAGACGTATTTCGTGCATGCGCGAAATCACGTCACACTGCAGCCATATTATGTTAGCTGCAACATGCGTATTGGTCATAGGCAATTGTAAATAAAATGGAAAGTGGGTAGCAATCTAAGACGGGTACTACGGATATAGCAAAGAATAATAATGGAACAAAAGATTATTACTGAGTGCATTAGGTTGTAAGCAGATGTAAGGACAAATGCTGATGTATGTGTAAAAAAGAAAAAGGAGGAAAGCACTTGACCGTAAAGTATAAAGTTATGTTAGATTAGTAAAGGTTGGTATGCAGCCATATTATGTATGCTGCAGCATGCGTAATGGTTATAGAAAATTGTAAGTGAAGTGGAAAGTGGGTAGCAATACAAAGAGGGTACTACGGAAAATACATGAAACAAAAGATTATTACTAAGTGCATTGGGTTGTAAGCAGATGTAATGAAAAATAAGGGTGGTGGAGACTGCTGATGAATGTGTTAAAAGGAAAGGAATATTTTAAATTGTGTTTGATTAGTAAAGGTTGATATGTGTAGCAGTGAATATTAAAGAACATAAAGCTCTTCTAGGTGGGAGAATGTTTGTCATTTTGCCAAAGGGTACATGTTCATAATTAAAACACAGGAACAGTATATATACAAACTGTATAGATTATAGACTGCATCTACCATTGTCTAACCCACAAAGAGGTGTACATTCTCCTAAATAGATCTCTAAGTAATTTCACACTCTTGACTAAGTACAATAGTTTGGGAGAAGGTGAACGTCAGCTTGGGGGAAGATAACATTTTTTAAGAGGAATTACTTGCAGTGTGAAAATTAATTCATTAGTTGTTGTTACCTAGGGACAATTTTGTGGTGATCTGGACTTTATATCATCAGGTGTTTTTAGCAAGAGTGGAACTCATGACTAATTTTACAGATATGGTCCTAGGTAGTATTCCTCATTCATCCCCAATGGGAACATTGCATCCAATTTTTGAATCCAAAAGAGTTCTCTTTGGCATAAGAGTTTTGGTAGGTCACCTCCTCTTGGTAATGGGTGGACTACTTCTAAAATCACCATTATCATTTGACAAACATTGTGTTTTGTGTCTCTGTAATGTCTATAGACAGGTGACTTCATGTTCTTTGTCCTAATACAGGATTTGTGTTCCATCCATCTTTCTTTGGCTTTCCGGTTGGTTTTTCCTACATAATACATCCCACAGAGGCAACGAATGGCATATATAACATTTTCCGTGTCGCATGTGGCGTAATGTCTCAGTGTTATTTTCTTCCCTGTGTTGGGATGTCTCATATGGTCTCCTTTTATGATGTTATTGCGGTGTTGGCAATGCAGGCAGGCAAATGTGCCTGTTTTCTGTTTGCATAAGACGGTTTGAGATGGTGTTTTGTTTTTTTCTGCTCTAATAAATTGATCTCTGATGTTTCTGCTACGTTTGTATGCCATCATGGGTGGATCCGGAAAGAGTTCTTTTAGGGTTTCGTCTGATTTGATGAGGTCCCAGTTTCTGTGGATTATTCGCTTCACTTGGAAACTCTGACTGGAGTACTTTAATGTGTGGATTAAGTTCTTGGTTTCCTTCTTGGTGTTCTCTCGCAAGAGATCTTCTCTTTCTTGTAAATTGGTCCTCACAATCGCTTTGTTCAGTATTTCTGTTGGATACCCTCTTTCTAGGAATCTCTGTTTCATGGCGTCATATTCACTCTGTAGTATGTTCTGGTCCGATGTTATTCTCTTGAGCCTTAATAGTTGACGGTAGGGCAGGTTTTCTTGTAAATGTTTCGGATGAAAGCTACTATGGTGAAGGCAGCTGTTAACATCTGTTGGTTTTCTATAGATCTTCGTTTTTAGAGTCAATCATGCTCTTTCAATTGTTACATCCAGAAAATTGACTTTGGGTCTGCCAATCTCTATGGTAAAGACAATCCTCCTGTTGTAGTTGTTCAAGGTTTCCCAAAAGATAATCCTCCTGTTGTAGGTGTTCAAGGTTTCCCAAAATTTAAGTAGTTCAGTCTCAGTCCCATGCCAGATGCCATAAATGTCGTCTATGTACCATCGCCAACATTTCACTTTGTCTTTCCATTGTGGATTCTCAAGTAAATATTTGGTCTCAAATTGGTGCATGAAGATATTTGCGTAAGATGGTGCCACAGATGAGCCATTGATGTTCCAGATATTTGCAGGTAGTATTGCCCATTATATCTGAAATAGTTATTGTAAAGGATGATGTTGGTCAATTCTATGGCAAATATTTTTTGTATCTGTATTCCTTGGTTTGAGAGTAGAAACCATTCCATGGCTTCTATGCCTTCTTGGTGGGGTATTGAAGTGTACAAGCTATTGACATCCATAGTAAAGAGAATGAGGTCTTGTTCTGTCAGATTCAGTGTATTGATTATGTTTAGAAAATTAGTGGTATCCTTTAGATAGGTGTTGGTTCTTTGTACAAGTGGCTGTAATGCTGTATCCAGCTAAACTGCCAGAGGTTGAAATACACTGTCTGTCCCTGCGACGATCAGTCGAAAGGGAGGATCTTTTTTGTGTTTGTGAATTCTTGGTAATCCGTAAAAGACAGGGGTGACCGGATGTTTCTGAGTAAGAAAATCTGCTGTTTTTTCACTTATCCAATTCATGTCAGTGGCTTTATCGATTACATCTTTCATTGTTTTCTTGATCCTCAAAATAGGGTCTCCATCCAATGGTAGGTAGGTTCTGGTGTCATTCAGGAGTTTCAGACATCCTGTGTTGTATGAAGTGGTGTCCATTAATACCAAAGCTCCTCCTTTGTCCGCTTGTTTTAAGGTTGAACTGTTGTCTTCCGCAAGTTGTTTAATCACAAGTAATTGGTGTTTGCGTATATTCCTAGTTTTTGGTGGTTCATATTTGAGACGTCTCAAATCTTTAGTGGTTTTTTGTTTGAAAAGGTTAATCAGTGGATGATTCACTTGTGGGTGAAAAGTGCTCCTATTCTTAAGTTCCAAGTATTTGTGTTTAGGTACTGGGTTAAGGTTATCCTCAATGTTGTTGAAGAACACTTTCAGTTCCATTGTCCGTATCAATTTGAAAAGATTAACCTCCTCCTTAAAGAATGAGGTATTGGTGGTTGGTATAAAAGAAACCCCTAAGTTGAGTGCCTGTAGTTGTGTTGTAGACAATGGTTTTGAAGAGATGTTGATAACCAGGTTTTGATTCATTTCTTTTTCTGCCGAAGCTTTCTTTTTTCCTCTTCTTGTCTTGTTACCCCTAAAAAGGTATTTGTGGGGTACGTGATGACGGTCCTGCTGTTGGGTCTTCTGGAGGCTGCGAAGCTGGGTTCTCAGTATTTGTTGTAGTTCTTTCTTCAAGTTCACCACTGGTCACTTCACTACTATCAGTGTGATTGTTTGTCTGTTGAGGTTGTCTTGGTGGTCTGTTTTGTGTGTTCCTGCTGTTGGCATAGAACTCCTGCCAGGTGTAGACAATATCTCTAGCGTAGTCAAGTGTGTCTCTTCTGAACATCCTGATTTTACGTTGTTCAATGTCTTTTTTGTATCCTTCAAGTTTAACATTGGTGTCTTCCAGGATTTTTTCTATTTCCGCTTTTGTTTTCAATTTAGATAGTTGTGTTGACACCTCATCTATTTCTTGTTGTAAATTGTTCACTGATTTTGCTAATTCCTCGATAGTTAACAGGATCAAATCCAAAGAGCATTTATTTAGGATGTGTTCCCATCTTGTTACAAAGTCCTTGTTTTCTTTACACAATGTTGGTCTGAGATATACTCTGAGTCCTCTGGGGATACGTTTAGTTTTATAGTATTGGGCAAGCGTAGTATCTTGACTTGTATCTTTGATTAGACCTAGTATTCTAGTTGCTTCCTCATCAGAGAAAGCCAGAGTAGCTGCTGCTTTGTCTGTGAGAGCACTAATGTTTGAAAATGACATTATAGTGTTTTTAGGGTGCTACTGGATTTTGATGATACCAACCCGTAGGGGAAACATGAAAGAAAACCAATTTTCTAACCACCATGCACACCTTATTCGTGACTTTTGATTTTAAGAAATTCAGATTATGGCTGAAGATGGTTAGTTTTTTGGTTAATAGAATTTGAGGTGCAGGGGAGAAGTGCTCAGCCTTGGTATCTAGGCTGGGAATATACAAACGGAAGATGGTTTCCTAAATTAGGAGACCCACGTCCCCTGCACACTATCAAAATAGGCCAAGGCCTATATGATTTTATGTTGGTAGAGGGATATGTCCGTGCCTCTGTAGCACAGACATATCCCTCTACCAACATAAAATCCTAGATACCAAGGCTGAGCACTTCTCCCCTGCACACACCTCAGACCAAGTTATCTTCTTGGGTTTCTTTGGCGTTGTGAGAACAGTCAGAGGGGCAGCTAAGGTGCCATAGTCCGCCATGAAATTTCTGTAATACCCAGTGTGTCCTAAAAAGCCTCTCACTTGGGTCTGAGTAGTTGGGGTAGGCCAGTCTTGTACTGCTTGTACTTACTGGGTAGAAGCTGTATCCTCCCTCCACCTACTTCATGTCCAAGGTAGACCACTGATCCTTGTCCAATCTGGCACTTACTGGCCTTTATGGTCAAGTGGGCCTTCTGAAGAGCCTGTAACACAATCCTAAGGTGTGTCACATGGTCTTCCCAGGTGGCACTGAAAACTGCTATATCATCCAGATATGCAAGAGAGAATTCATCCAATCCATTCAACACATGATTCACAAGCCTCTGGAAAGTGGCAGGCGCATTCTTCAACCCAAAGGGCATTACTCTGAATTGGTAAAGACCCTCTGGTGTTGAGAAAGCAGTCTTCTCCTTGGCATGTTCTGCAAGAGCTACTTGCCAATAGCCTGCAGTGAGGTCAAATGTGCTGCAGTATTTGGAGGCACCCAAAGTATTCACCAGCTCATCTGTTCTAGGCAAGGGGTGAGCATCTGTCTTGGTGACAGCATTCAGAGTCCTGTAATATACACAGAACCTCAACTCAGAAGTACCTGCTTTTGGAACCAATACCACTGGGCTGGACCAAGGAGTACTAGAGGGTTCAATCACCCCAAGATGATCCAACATTTTGTTGGCCATGTCTTAATGTAAGACCTTTGTGTGACATTCTGTATCCCCTACTTTTGGTAGGTACACTGTCTCCTGTGTCAATGTCATGTTTTCACCAAGGTGTCAAACCAGGGGACTGTGAGAACAAGGGGGAAAATTGCCTGAGCAAACTTTTCACCTCTGCTTGCTGATCAGTCAGGTGAGGGGCCACATGGACACCCTCAATGGAGCTGTCTGAAGGACTACTTTGGAACAGGTCAGACAGAGGTTCTGACTCCTCTTCTTCAACATCTGAAGCCAGTAGTAGTGCAGCAATTTCATCTCTTGGGATGAAAGCCTTCAGTCTATTTACATGGAACACTTTTGGAGCCTGTCCAGCACATCCAAGGTCCACTAAATAGTTGACCTCACCCAGTGACTCCACCACTGTGTAAGGGCCCGACCATTTGTCCTGCAAAGCTCTAGACCTTATAGGATTCATGATCAGGACTTTCTGACCAGGTGTGAAAGTGATGAGGGAAGCTTTCTGGTCATACCAATGTTTCACCAGTGCTTGCCATGCCTTCAGCTTCTCACTAGCCAGACCCATCAGGAGTACCATCCTTTTGTTGAGCACTAGCACATAGTCCGCTATGTTGGTAGTAATAGGGGGAGTGGGCATCTCCTATCCCTCTATGTTTATGGCCAAGGGTGACCAAACAGCTGTTAAAAGGGGCTGAAGGCAACACCCTTTTGTGGTACCGCTCTGTAGGCAAACAGTAAGCATGGTAACAGAAGATCCCATTTTCTTCTTTGGGGTTCTTCTAGAGCCCCAATTATGCTTTTCAAGGTCCTGTTAAACCTTTCCAGAAGACCATTTTTCTGTGGGTGGTATGCAGATCAAAACTTATAGGTGACACCACAATCCACATTCCTTCCACATGGTCTGCATATAATTTGACATAAAGTTGCTGGCCCTATCAGACACAACTTCTTTAGGGAAGCCAACCCTAGTAAATATGCCAAGTAAAGCTTTTTCAACTGACTTGGCAGTCACAGTCTTCAATGGGATGGCCTTGGGATGCCTGGTGGCATGGTCGACCAGCACCAGGATAAACCTATTGCCTGAGGATGTTTGGGGGTCAAGGGGACCAACAATCTCAATCCCTACCCTCTCGAATGGTACACCCACAACAGGGAGTGGTACCAATGGAGCTTGGATTGTTGAGCCACATTTAACAGATTACTGGCAGGTGACACAACTGCTGAAGTGACTTTCTACTTGCACCCCTATCTTGGGCCAGTAGAAGTGCATGGTTCTCTTGATTCCAAGGTGACCAGCAAGGGGTGCTTCATGTGCCAGCTGCAGGAGGAAGAGTCTTACAGCAAGGGGAACCACCAACCTCCTATGGTCTCCTTCTGTAGACTCTGTAGGCTCATTGTACAGGAGCCCACCTTCCCAATAAATCTGATGTGTCCCAGAAGGTTCACCCTACAGCTGGGCACAGGCCTGTCTCCTTAGGCCTTCCAGAGATGGGCACTCATGTTGACCTTTACTGAATTCTTCTCTGTCAGGACCACCTTCTACTAATAAATCTTTTAGTACAGGATGGTCATTTGGATCAAATACTTCAGGCAACACCTCTACCTTGTCAGGTTCTGGTGTCTGACCAACTACCTCGTCCTCAGTGGTAGGTGAGTTAGGGGGAATATTCTCTTTCCCTCTTTTGCTTTTTCTGACTCCTTCAGCCTTGGGTTTCCCCTTTGGCTTGGGCACTGCAGTGGTTTTGGCCAGTGCTGCCCTTGTTGGAGACCTTGTGCAGGGTCTTTCAGCTGTATCTCCCACAAGCCCTAAAGCTCTGAGATCATTTCCCAGAAATACCTTTCCTGGGAAACTCCTCTGTATGCTCACAGGAATCCTGACTGCTGTACCATTGATAGTAATATTTACAGGTATTACTGGAACATGAGAGGTGGGCCATCAGCCAACTTAGTGGGTAACAGAGGAGCTCTGGCAACTTCCTCTGGATCTAACAAGGTAGAATCCACTACAGTTCGACTACACCCACTATCCCTAAGAGCTGAAGTATCTACTCCATTGATCAACACACTGGGCCTCATTACGAGGTGGGAGGTAAGGGGTTACCGGTACTGGTAAAGGTGCCGGAGCCGTTAACCCCTTACCACTCTATTACGAGGTCCGCTCGCGGGACCCGCTCTGGATGCCTGGTTTTACCAGACGTCCTTAGCGGGTCCCGCGAACGGCCCAGCATGCTAACAACGGGCCTGTCGTTAACGTGCCCGTTGTTAGCATGCTCCCCATTCCCATGAGAATGGCCTCCAAGGTCAGAATGGCCCGGTATTTCCCCATTATTTCCCCATTCAGGGAACCCGGACCCGAATTTGGAGGCAGCCATGCCCTTGTTAAGGGCATGGCTGCCTCCAAACTCGTAATGAGGCCTACTGTCTTTAAAGTAGTGCTTGGTATTGTCTGGAATCCTAGCATAAGCCCCTGAGACTTTAGGCTCCCAGGAACCCAGGGAAACGAAAACTACCTCAGAATCTATCCCACTGAGGAAGGACTCTGAGGAGAAGGATGCCCCTGTAATCTCTTCTTCCTCATAGGAGGAGAAGGCCAGATTAGCAGAGCGGACCCCCAAGGTTGTGACCTTACATATGGATCCCCCTTCACATGGTCACTTGTTCCACAAAGCAAAACAGCATCCTCTGGGTCTGTTTACATAGGGAGGCTTACTACTTCGTTTCCTCTTTGCACAGCTGATCGGACGAAGAACAGCTGTTTCAGGAACATTCACGAAGCGCAGGCCAATCCAAAATGGCCGGCGCGACTCGGGCCTACAACGAGGCTCGACCCGGTTGCTAAGCAACCAACCCGCTTTTTACCCAGCAAGCACCGCCGGTAGGCGGAAGCCGTCGGAGGAAGGCCAGGAGAAAGGCCCTGTTTGCCTCCTTCAGCCGCAGTCACAGTTATCTCCAGCATCCGTCAGGAGGAGTGGGCTGGAGCCCCTCTCCCTTCGTCAGGAGACTCATCCTCAGGTGACTCTTCTGGCTGCCAAGGACACTCACCCCCTAGGTGCTCTATCTCCGCACCATCAGATGTTCCACGAGGCTAGCGACCGCTTCGTTTCCTCTTTGCACAGCTGATCGGACGAAGAACAGCTGTTTCAGGAACATTCACGAAGCGCAGGCCAATCCAAAATGGCCGGTGCGACTCGGGCCTACAACGAGGCTCGACCCGGTTGCTAAGCAACCAACCCGCTTTTTACCCAGCAAGCACCGCCGGTAGGCGGAAGCCGTCGGAGGAAGGCCAGGAGAAAGGCCCTGTTTGCCTCCTGTTCGCCGATGGGCGCTGCAAGCTGCTGATTTCTACACACCCATATTCAAGGCCGCATAATGAGAGCTAAATGAGCTTGGGCCCTAGATTTACCTTCGGATGCGGACCTCTGGTGCACACCACCGGCACCAGGAGTCTTGTTGGGGTAAGTTCCCTACCACGCCTAGCTGATCCCGCTATCCGCGCACCATGTGCTGTTGACACTTCTGAACCTGTACGCGCTCTGCAAATGACTTACCCGGCCGTACTTACTGCAATCTTTATATTCTTCCACGCTAATCTTGTTGTACTGTCCATGTGCTGCATTTACCGCTAACAAAATTTAATATTCCTCCATGGTCATCTAGTATGTATTGCTAGGCATCCACTATGTATTGCTAGATATTCATTGCCATTATGCCATACTCGATTGTTTGAATAGTCATCGCCGATCACTCTAGCATCTGTACGTACCTAATAGGCATTCTTAGACACTGTGCCTCCTGTGTTGCTGGGCTTTAAGGTTCTTGGTAACCACCTGACACTCGCTGCCACGATTTGCCCAAACCACCATAAACCCAACACAAAGTTACACCCAGGACCTACTGCCTGCACTATTACGCCTTGCTGTCAGCCGCCCACTGCGTCACCCTCTACCCACTAGCTCCCCACATCACATTGTGCGACAATTTTATTAACTATGTATTGCACATGGATTATCTACCTACTGTACTCCTTACCTAACCTCATCACCCCTAAGCACGCCCATCTGCACTCGCATCACCCCATTACATTGTTTACCTTTCTGGCCTCAATCTCACTACAACCTGTATCCACTATGGCCTCGCACCCTAGTCCAGCTACGACAACTATTTCAACACTATCGTGCTCACCTCCATCCTGCAACACAATATCGCACAATCCATACCTAAATGAACCAACCTTGTGGTTACAACACTTCACCACCAAACCCACCCCGAACCAACCATGCCCTACGCGCATCAGGAATGCCAGGCTTTGCTCTCGCTTCTATTACTACTCAAACACACATCTCACATCACGGAACGGCATCTCTCATCACGATTATACTTCATCCTTGCCTAACACTGCCAGGTCCAAAATCACCACAGATGAACCCTCACCACTACGCTTACTCAGTTGCAGCAAACCTTGTGCCACTCCAGTCCGGAACCAAAGACTAGCAACCAGATGCCACCACTGGTCCTACCACCTGAACACAGACATCAGGGACAATTCGGCCAACTTAACCCACACCCCAGATACCTCACTATCGGGTGAAGCCTCCCCAGCCAACACTCCCAAGACCCAAGCTAAACTCAAAGGGGCTCTCATTAACGCCCGCTCTGTTTCCGCTCACGCGCTTGACATCGCTGACTTCATTGTGACTGAAAACCTTGACTTTCTGGCTGTTACAGAAACCTGGCTACATGCGGCATCTGGCCCTGCCCTGACCCTCGCCATTCCCAATAACTACTCCATCATTAGATGTGATAGGGACACCAATCAAACTAAGGGGGGGGATTAGCGTTTATATTCAAGAGCTCTCTTAACTTAAGAGTCGCTAACAGTCATCAGCTACCCTCTGCTGAACTACTCTCAATCAAACTCCCTATCTCTCCCAATCATACTGCCTTAGTACACCTCATCTATCGGCCACCTGGTCCTACGTCCACTTTCGTAGAAGATATCTCTTCTATCCTAGCATCCAGCACCAAGCCTAAATCCCAAATTATCTTACTTGGTGACCTTAATCTAGGCTATTTGGACACGAATGACACTAAAGCCGGTGACCTAGCCAATGTCCTATCTGACTTTGGCTTCACTCAGCATGTCAACGTACCTACCCATATCAAAGGACGTACACTGGATTGGGTTTCTGACATGAATTGTGCACTAAACTTAATCTCGGTGCTACCATGTGCATGGTCCGACCATCACAAAATAACATTTTCTATCAAATCTCGCCCATCTATGGATAAACCTTGTACGGCGCCACCCACAATTACTCGTAACAAGAAGGATATCACAACTGAGAAACTACTCCCACTCATCCTACCACTATTAAATTCGGTCTCCACAACCTGTGCTGACCCTACCGCCCTGGTGGACACCTACAATCGAGCTATGTTAAAAGCCTTGGATTCCATTGCCCCACTTAAACAGCGCAAAGAAAAATCACGCAACCATCTCAACCCCTGGTTCACCCCACTTCTACGAGAACTTCGCAAAGATAAACGCAAAGCTGAGTCTCTCTGGAGAAACTCACCTACGCCAGAAAATAAAATTAACCTTCTATCCATCACCCTCTCTTACAAAGAAGCCATACTAGCGGCAAAAAAAGAAGTCTATAACAACAGGATCACACAAGCTCAATCCAATACTAAGGAACTCTTTAGAATTCTGAAGGAATTAGAGTCCCCAGCCGCCCCCATTGACACCTGTACCCCTGACACAGAATGGTGCGCCAACATACAAAAAGCATTACTCAACAAAATCACGACACTCCAAGCTAAAATTAACACAAAAAAAACCCATCTCCGCGACTCAGCAGGAAACCCCCAACCCTCCAACATCTCATCCCCCATTCATCCATTCAAACCTTTTAGCTTCTCACCGCTTACCACTAGGGAAGTGGAAAATATCATCAAGAAGCTAAAACCTTCTAACTGTCAAGGCGACGCCTGCCCAGCACCAATCATAAAGAAAGCAGCACCTGAGCTCGCTCCCTTTATAACATCCTTCATCAACTCTTCTTTTAAATCTGGCATAGTACCTAACAACCTCAAGGATGCTTGGGTAATCCCCTTAATCAAAAAACCTAACTTAGACCCTAATAATCCCACCAACTATAGGCCCATCACCACGGTACCTTACCTCCTAAAAATCCTGGACCGTGCTGCATATCTCCAAATTCAAGATTATCTTGACAAAAATAACCTATTAGGACTCAGGCAATCTGGTTTCCGTCCGAGACACGGCACTGAGACAGCTCTATTAGATCTAAAAACACAAATTGAGGATCTAAAAGACAAGGGCAAACAAGCGCTCCTACTCCTCTTAGATCTATCCGCCGCCTTCGATCTGGTGGACCACCAAATCCTTTGCCAGCATCTCAAAACGGCTGCCCACTTCTCCGATGCAGCCACCTCTTGGATAAGCTCATTCCTTGCCAACAGATCCACGAGAGTCTTCTCACCTCTGGCCGCGGCTGACCCAGCGCACGTCCCTTGCGGAGTCCCACAAGGCTCATGCGTATCACCTACGCTCTACAATGTATTTACTAAACCACTCTTTGATATTCTTGACCATCTGGGTGTCACCTACACAAATTATGCGGATGACACCCAGATACTCATCCCTATCACTGGTGACTATGTAACTGACGTCAAAGCTCTTAATGCAGTCTACTCCGTCATTCAGGCGTGGATGGCCCACCACGGTCTCTGCCTAAATGATGAGAAAACTGAGCTACTCATCCTCGGTTCTCAATCCAAACTTGCAAAACTTGACAGCAAATATGATGCCTTCATCATTGATGGTAACATTATCAAGGTCACTAAGGTCACTAAAACACTCGGTATTTATCTAGACTCGACCCTCTCTCTCACTAGACAAACCAACTCAGTAGTTTCAGCATCTGCGCACACGTGCAAACTAATCACTGCTTGCCGACCCTTCTTATCTACAGACAATTGCTTGATCCTTGCCAGAACTCTCATCTTATCCAAAATTGATTACTGCAATGCCCTTTACTTGGGAACCAGTCAAAAAAACATTGACAAACTTCAGGTAACCCAGAATAACGCCATCAGGGCTGCTCTTAATATACCTAGGCGCACACACATCTCCTCCACTAGACGCAACTTACGATGGCTCACCATCTCACGGCGCATTGCCCTCAAAACACTGGTTCTTAGTTACAAAGCACAGAACAACGCTGCACCAGCCTACCTGTCAGAGCGCTTCACACAACACACAGCCCACAGACCCCTAAGATCTGCACAAGCTAATACACTCATCATTCCTAGCTTCAAGCTCCAGACTGCCAGAGGCTCGAGCTTCCCAGTCCTGGCAGCCAAGCTCTGGAACTCACTTCCCAATGATCTCAGGAATGTCCCCTCCCTTCAATCCTTCAAAAATAGAGCAAAACAATGGCTTTATGAGCAAGACGAAGCTTCAGCCTCCTTTCTGTAAACACTCACTGCACGCTGTACCAATCCTATCACCTCTGTATATATTGGGTCGACTAACTACCTTGTAAATATATGTATATTTCTTTGCCTTATGTATATTTATACTTTGTAATATGTAACTGCCTTCCTGTAACTGTCTTTCTGTAACTTCTCATTGTAACCCTTCCAAACATGCGCCCTGATGCCCTTGGGCAGGCTGCGCAATATAAATAAACAAATACAAATACAAATACTATAACCAGAGTTCTGTTTTGGAGGATATCCTCCACTACCCTGTGAGTTCTCTTACCCTTATTTTTCTTTTTGTGGCCCTTCTGGGAGGATGTTTTATCAGATCCCCCACCCTCCTTATCTTTGGGCTTTTCCCCCTCCTACTGCTTACCAGGATGAGTCTTGTCCTTATGGGACACTCTATGTGACACCCACAAATCTGCTGCTATGGCTAGCTTCTTAAGATCTATCTCCTTTGAATCTGCCAAATGCTGCTTAAGCTCAGGGGAACAAGATGCAAACTTATGGTTGGCAAGTGGTGTTCGTGGTGACTTGGCTGGCTCCCTACTACTTGTTACTACTTGTTGCCTGCTACCTGCTCCTTTAAGCCCATCTGGAGGTGGGGCTTGGAAACCTGCTTCCTGCTGGGAACTTGTAACGCTCACCTTGGCTCTGCAGGGGCACCCGGGATCCTCTTCTTAGATGCACTGGTAGGACTGGACTTCCAGGGCGTGCTTTCTGAAAGGGAATGCACCAGGATGTTAACAATGGAATGTGTAGGAATGAACCACCAACTACCCTGTATCTCCCAAACCCCATACCCCTGGGGCCCTTTCTCTCACCTGCTTTATGAAAAAACATGGAGCTCTCCATCCTGTTACTCTTTACTGGGGCACTTCTGCTGTAGCCAGTTACATCACTGGCCTTTGGAGTACCGCCCATACCTGCTGTGGTGAGTAGGTCTTTGCATGCGTGTCCCCTTGGGTTGGTATACACATGTGGCAATACTTCTTGCGTGTGTGCCAACGCACAGGCATTTTGTTGTCTTGGCTTGCAATGTCTCATCGCCTTAGTGGCGGTTTGCTAATGTTCCTGTTGGTCAAGCGCTTTATTATGTCCTTGACTGGAGCGCTTTATGATGTCCTTTAAGCACTTTACAATGTCCTGGCTCTAGCGCTTTATGATGTCCTTAAGCGCTTTACTGTGTCCTTGGTTCGAGCGCCTTATGTTGCCCTTAAGCGCTTTATTGCCCTCCTTGCTAAGTGCTTTGTGTAATGTCTTAGTGCCTTTTGTTGAAGCGCTTTATCACTGTTGTTGGAGAGCCGCTATGCATCTGCGCTATGCCTTCGCACTAACCTCTGTCTTGTTTTCTCTCTAGAAGCTGCTGATCCGTGAAGCCGTGAAGAAACCGGGGACGCGGCGTGAAGATGACTGGAGCAGCTGATTTCCAAAGTGAAAGTACGTGGAGCCGGAGATTCCTGGATGCTGCGGCAGTCGGAGCGGAACGTGTGGAGAAAGGGCGTCGCTGCAGAGATGATGAGGAATCAAGCAGGCAAGCTGGGCTGGGGTCGTAAGGTCTGCGGTCAGGAATGCTTTAATCAGATAAGCTCTTCTTTTGCAGGATCGGTCCCGGGAGCATCACGCTGCATTGGCAGAACAACGCAAAGCAAAGGAGCTGGGCCTGGATGTGGCCTTAAATAGTCAGCCACACCCAGCCACGCCCCAATAGACTGGCCTGCTGCAGAAGATGATTCCATGTTAGGGGAACCCAAGACTGATAACAGGAATGGCTACCCTGAGATAAAAGAGTTCCTCATTAACCCCTGATTGTCTGTTCTTCATTAACCAATGAAACCACTGCCTTCATCGGGTACATGACACCAATTACGCCATGCTTGCACCCACCTTGCCCCCGCTTGTGACCCAACCCAGGTCCCCCGTGGTTTAAGATGTCTTTTGTTTTGCTATTGTCACCCCGAGTGGGAAGGGTATGCCTAGAGACCCAAGCTACTCCTCACTGATGACGCCCAACAAGGCTGAAACATGTCTGGGGATGCTTGTGGTCTGTGCAAAAGGGATGTGACCTAGTTTTTCGTGCTGAACTGCCCCATTTGGGGGTGGGACCAAGCCTGATTTGCCTATGGTTTTTTCCCCTTTTGTAATGGCTTGGCAGGCGAAGAACAATGGTCTGGAGGGTTGCCCAGAGCAATGCCAGAGGTCAAGATTTATTCTAAACCTTCCAGCCATCAACTCTTTTGTTTTGCTATTGTCACCCCGAGCGGGAAGGGTATGCCCAGACGTGGGTCCCTTGCCTACTGGGCCTAGAGACCCAAACTACTCCTCACTGATGACACCCAACAAGGCTGAAACATGTCTGGGGATGCTTGTGGTCTCGTGCAAAAGGGATGTGACCTAGCGGTTTGGGCTGGACTACCCCTTTGGGGGTGGGACCAAGCCTGATTTGCATATAGTTTTTTGCCTTTTGTAATGGCTTGGCAGGCGAAGAACGATGGTCTGGAGGGTTGCCCAGAGCAATGCCAGAGGTCAAGATTTATTCTAAACCTTCTAGCCATCAACTCTTTTGTTTTGTGATTTGACACTAGTGCAGTAAAGGTAGGGCAGGGAACCATGGTCGTGACAGAACTACCCTACAAAACCAGCCCACACCGTGAAAGCGGCAGCAAAAGTGGTTGGCAAGTGGCAAACTAAGATGGCTGTGGCCCAGAAAAGCCCCCCCGCTCCTCACCCCCGGATTAACATCACACCCAAATGTTGAAACACAAAGCACCCCCCTAAATCCTAAGGATTCCCCTGCTTGCCTTCCTCCAGGTGCGTGTCCCCGCATCGGGCAGAAGCCCGTTGGGACAGGCAGATCAGCTTCGGGAGAAGAGCTCCTTCTCCCGAGTAGTTCGGCTTGTCGGCGAGCGCAGCCCCCTTTGCAGCTGCGGAGGAGCCTGGGAGTAGTAGTCCCTCCGCCCATAGGGTCGGAATGGGACTCAGAGAGGAACCTATCCAGGAGGTGAACTTAGAACCACCTGAGACAGTTTACGACCCCCAAAAGGGGCTACAAAGTGATAAATATGCATCCCCCTACAAAACTAACGTGGAGGAGCCTGGGAATTGTAGTCCCAACGTCCATGAGAACATAATAGAACTCATAAAGGAGTCTATCCAGGGGGTGATCTTGAGGCTACCTGAGGTAGTTTACCACCCCCAAGAGGGGCCACAAAGTGACAAATGTGCACCCCCCAATAAAAATAAAACTAATTGTAACGCTCACCTGGTTCCCACGGAGGCGCGGGCGTAGTCTGGACGGCAGTGGCCTCTTCGAAGGAGATGTTCAGCACCCTGAAGATGGAGTGGGCTGGGTTCCCAAATCCGGCTTGTCTGGCTCGGATGAATACCCTTCTGTGAGCGAAAAGGAAGGGTTAATACTCTGCGGGTTTTGTGTTGATCTCCCGTTCCCCTTCTCACCCTCCTTGCAACCCTTCTGTAATTCCCTGTCGAAGACTCACCTTAGGGATTGAAAAGGCGAGCTCTCCATCCTGCTTCTGATGCAGGGGCGCGTTGGGATCCAGTTACGTCACTGGATAATAGTTTGAGTTTGTTTGTCTGTTCCGGTAAGTACCGTAAATGTTTATGGCAAGCTTGAGTCTAAACTGTTCCTCTTCTCTTTTGCAGGTAATGGAAGACTCCGGGCTGAGGGCGGTTTCTGTCGAAAACCTGATTTCAGGTGAGTTTTGGTGTAGGCCCACTACTGTCTTTTCCTGTCTCTTTTCCCTTAGGGGCCGGAGTTCGAGAATGCCGAAGAAATGGAGCCGGTACGAAGCAGGAGCTGAGTCCGACCTGTAAACTGGTGAGTTTAAAATAGTTTGTTTGCTACGGTTCTTGCATTCACTAATGTGATGTTTGCTTTTTCCCCATAGGGGCCGGGGTGCTGAAATGCCCAAGGAATGGCATCGACCCGAAGGTAAGAAGAATTAGCTTGGCGGGTAAGTGCTTCTTGGTTATTTTCCCCTTCTCACCTTGCTTTCTTCTTTTCGTCTCCCCGTAGGTGCTGGAATGCTGCAGGAGATCCGGATGGGCGTCGCAGAGCCGAAGGCGCCACGTGCAGGTAAGAGAAGTGCGCCGAGATGTATGCAACGCGGTGAGTATTTAAAATGATGTCCTTTTGCAGGTACGTTGGCGCGCTGAATCCGGAATGCAGCTTTAACAGGTAAGGTTTGTTTTCACCTGTTTCTTCTTCCCTTTTCTATCCTTAGGTGTTTCCAGGATGCGGGCAGGCGTGGTCAAGGACTGGAGCAGGAGCAGGCACGGTGAGCGTCCAGCTGCTATGAGCAGAACAACGCGAAGCGTGGTTTGCTGTCTGGGCGTGGCTTAAATAGCCTTTCAAGTAGTCCCAGGTATGTATCCTTCCACTGAAGGTATGTATCCTGCCACAAGCCACTCCTGTGTGGTTAAGTAGTTCCTTTTTCATCTGGAAGTTGTAGAATGATCTGCCAGGTAAGGAAAGTGCAGCATGGTCTGCCAGGTAAGTTTGCACCAAACACTATTCCTTCCATATCTTGTATGAGCCTGGCGCTGATGGTGCCAGGACTGTTATCCCTTATGAGCCTGACGCCAACGGCGCCAGGACTGAGTCCAAAGAGCCCCTATCTGGGGTGGCTGGGACTTCCCTAGTATACATGTTGCCTGCCTCTGAGGGTGCCGGGCTCTGTCTGGCCCCTTGGAGGTAGGCATCATGACAGTACCTCCCCCCAAGGCCCCTCCCAAGGACGTACTGTCCGGAGGCTTTGGTTTGTGTGGAAACTTACGATGACATTTTTGTATTAGACGAGGTGCATGTATATGATCGCTTGGTTCCCAAGATCTCTCCTGAGGTCCATATCCTTTCCAATCAATTAGGTAAAAAACCTTTGACTTGGACATCTTAGAATCTAATATGTCTTTAACTTCGAATTCCAGTTCCCCATCTACTGGGATTGGTTCTGGTGGCTTGAGTAGCCTGGTTCCGGGTTGTACAGGTTTCAACAGTGATACGTGGAAAACCGGATGGATTTGCATGTTGGGGGGCAGATCGAGTTTGAAGGCTACCGGGTTGATTACAGCCTTTATTGGATAAGGCCCTATATATCTTGGGTTAAAAGTTTACGGGCCTTTAAGTAGTAGATGTCTAGTCGCCAGCCACACTTGATCTCCAACTTGGTAAGGAGGTACTTCGCTCCGATGTAAGTCAGCATTTTCCTTATATTTGTCCTTGGCCTGCTGTAAATGAGTCTTGGCTTCTTTGAAGGCTCGGGTTATGGTGGCATGTAAGTTATCCACGGCGGGCATTTCAAGGCCTTGAGGTGGTTCAATATCCGAAGTTCTGGGATGGTGGCCAAATAAGGTATAAAAAGGAGTCTGGCCAATTCCTGAATGCACAGAATTGTTGTATCCGTATTCCGCAATCCATAAAATGTCTTTCCAATTATATTCTGATTGATGCAACATGCACCGTAAGTACTGTTCCAATGTCTGGTTTGTTCTCTCGGTTTGGCCGTCGGTCTGAGGATGGTGGCTGGTAGATAAACGCACATCAGCTTGTGCCATTTGGCAACATCTCTTCCAGAACCGAGAAATAAACTGGCTTCCCCGATCTGAGATTAATATGGATGGAAAACCATGTAGACAAACGACGTTCTCAAGAAATTCCTTGGCTAGGGTGGAGGCTGAAGGCAGCCCTTTCAAGGGAATAAAATGGGCCATCTTGGAGAAGAGGTCTACAATTACCAGTATAGTATTAAATCCATGACAAGGAGGTAGGTCAGTTATAAAATCCAGCGATAAAGTGTGCCAAGGTGCCAGTGGGATGTCCAGAGGTCGTAACGGACCGACTGGTTTTTGCTTTTGACTTTTATTTTGGGCGCACACTGCGCATGTCATCACGAAAGATTGTCAGGGTAATTCATAGAATTTCGCATAAAAGTGTCGCAAGCGGCTGGCGCAGAGTGTCCGCGTGCGATTGTCTGCGCCAGCCGCGTGCGCGAAAATCAATTTCCGCGCACAGCGCATTCATGGATTTTCGCATCCAAAACCAGCCGTGGTGCAGCGTGGCGCAGCGACCCTGCAGCAGCGCCAGTTACGCCCCCAAGAACGCCCTCGGGCAAGGAAAAGCCTTCAAAATCGCCAAATAATCGCAAAGGGCTGCGCTAACCCTGAACCAGTTCACCGGGCTGGCAAACAGCAAACGCCAAGCGGGGAACGTGTATTTCAGTGGTTCGCGGGAAGTTCCACACGCGATTGTCCTGTGTACGTGTGCATCAGGGGTGCGCGGGAAGTTCCACACCAAAATCAGCAGGGTACGTGTATTACAGGGGTGCGCGGGAAGTTCCACACGCGATTACAGCAGGGTACGTGTATTCCAGGGGTGCGCGGGAAGTTCCACACGCGATTTCATCAGGGTACGTGTATTTCAGGGGTGCGCGGGAAGTTCCACACGCGATTGGCCCAGTGCGAGCAGGGTACGTGTATTTCAGGGGTGCGCAGGAAGTTCCACACGCGATTGGCCCCGTGCGAGCAGGGTACGTGTATTCCAGGGGTGCGCGGGAAGTTCCACACGCGATTTCAGCAGGGTATGTGAATTCCAGGGGTTCTGGGGAGTACTACACGTGAATTGGCCGTGTGGGTCCTCCCAGGTGTACGCTCGACAACCTCCACGGCCCCTGCAGGCAGCCCACACCACGGGGGACTACCCTGCACCCCTGCTCATGTCCCGCAGGCAGCCCATCCACCATGGGCATGCCCCCCAGCCAACCCACATGTCACCTTGCACTATTGATCAACAATGCATGTCTCCCACCACCCCCAACCCCCAGCAGTGCAGGGGCAGCCTCCACTAGGCCCCCACTCATGTCACCCACCACCCCCACCCTCCAGCCACCATGGGCATCCCCCACCAGGCCCCCACTCATGTCTCCCACCACCCCCACCCCCCCAGCAGTGTGGGGCACCCTCCACCAAGCCCCCATTCATGTCTCCCACCACCCCCACCCCCAGCAGTGCAGGGGCAGCCTCCACCAGGCCCCCACTCATGTCTCCCAGCACCCCCACCCCCCAGCCACCATGGGCATCCCCCACCAGGCCCCCACTCATGTCTCCCACCCACCCCCACCCCCCAGCCACCATGGGCATCCCCCAGCAGGCCCCCACTCATGTCTCCCACCACCCCCCATCCACCATGGGCACCCTCCACCAGGCCCCCACTCATGTCTCCCACTACCCCCACCCCCCAGCAGTGCAGGGGCAGCACCACCAGGCCCCCACTCATGTCCCCCTGCACCCCCACCCCCCAGCATCCAGGGGCACCCTCCACCAGGCCCCCACTCATGTCTCCCACCACCCCCACCCCCCAGCAGTGTGGAGCACCCTCCACCAGGCCCCCACTCATGTCTCCCACCACCCCCACCCCCCAGCAGTGCAGGGGCAGCCTCCACCAGGCCCCCACCCATGTCTCCCACCACCCCCAGCCACCATGGGCATCCCCCACCAGGCCCCCACTCATGTCTCCCACCCACCCCCACCCCCCAGCCACCATGGGCATCCCCCACCAGGCCCCCACTCATGTCTCCCACCACCCCCACCCCCCAGCCACCATGGGCACCCTCCACCAGGCCCCCACTCATGTCTCCCAGCACCCCCCTCCCAGCAGTGCAGGGGCAGCACCACCAGGCCCCCATTCATGTCCCCCTGCATCCCCACCCCCCAGCATCCAGGGGCACCCTCCACCAGGCCCCCACTCATGTCTCCCACCACCCCCACCCCCCAACAGTGCAGGGGCACCCTCCAACAGGCCCCCACCCATGTCTCCCAGCACCCCCACCCCCCAGCAGTGCAGGGGCAGCACCACCAGGCCCCCACCCATGTCTCCCACCACCCCCACCAACCAGCATCCAGGGGCGCCCTCCACCAGGCCCCCACTCATGTCTCCCACCACCCCCACCCCCCAGCAGTGTGGGGCACCCTCCACCAGGCCCCCACTCATGTCTCCCACCACCCCCACCCCCCAGCAGTGTGGGGCACCCTCCACCAGGCCCCCACTCATGTCTCCCACCACCCCCACCCCCCAGCAGTGCAGGGGCACCCTCCACCAGGCCCCCACTCATGTCTCCCACCACCTCCACCCCCCAGCAGTGCAGGGGCAGCCTCCACCAGGCCCCCACCCATGTCTCCCACCACCCCCACCCCCCAGCCACCATGGGCATCCCCCACCAGGCCCCCACTCATGTCTCCCACCACCCCCACCCCCCCAGCAGTGTGGGGCACCCTCCACCAGGCCCCCACTCATGACCCCTATCACCCCCACCCCCCAGCATCCAGGGGCACCCTCCACCAGGCCCCCACTCATGTCTCCCATCACCCCCACCCCCGAGCAGTGCAGGGGCACCCTCCACCAGGCCCCCACTCACGTCTCCCACCGCCCCCACCCCCCAGCAGTGCAGGGGCACCCTCCACCAGGCCCCCACTCATGTCTCCCACCGCCCCCACACCCCAGCAGTGCAGGGGCACCCTCCACCAGGCCCCCACTCATGTCTCCCACCACCCCCACCCACCAGCAGTGCAGGGGCAGCCTCCACCAGGCCCCCACCCATGTCTCCCACCACCCCCACCCCCCAGCCACCATGGGCATCCCCCACCAGGCCCCCACTCATGTCTCCCACCACCCCCACCCCCCAGCAGTGTGGGGCACCCTCCACCAGGCCCCCACTCATGGCCCCTATCACCCCCACCCCCCAGCATCCAGGGGCACCCTCCACCAGGCCCCCACACATGTCTCCCACCACCCCCACCCCCCAGCAGTGCAGGGTCACCCTCCACCAGGCCCCCACTCATGTCTCCCACCACCCCCAGCCCCCAGCAGTGCAGGGGCAGCCTCCACCAGGCCCCCACCCATGTCTCCCACCACCACCACCCCCCAGCCACCATGGGCATCCCCCACCAGGCCCCCACTCATGTCTCCCACCCACCCCCACCCCCCAGCCACCATGGGCATCCCCCACCAGGCCCCCACTCATGTCTCCCACCACCCCCACCCCCCAGCCACCATGGGCACCCTCCACCAGGCCCCCACTCATGTCTCCCACCACCCCCATCCCCCATCCCCCATGGGCATCCCCCACCAGGCCCCCACTCATGTCTCCCACCACCCCCACCCCCCAGCAGTGCAGGGGCAGCCTCCACCAGGCCCCCACTCATGTCTCCCACCACCCCCATCCTCCAGCAGTGCAGGGGCAGCACCACCAGGCCCCCACTCATGTCTCCCACCACCCCCATCCCCCAGCCACCATGGGCACCCTCCACCAGGCCTCCACTCATGTCTCCCACCCACCCCCACCCCCCAGCCACCATGGGCACCCTCCACCAGGCCCCCACTCATGTCTCCCAGCACCCCCACCCCCCAGCAGTGCAGGGGCAGCACCACCAGGCCCCCACTCATGTCCCCCTGCACCCCAACCCCCCAGCATCCAGGGGCACCCTCCCCCAGGCCCCCACTCATGTCTCCCACCACCCCCACCCCCCAGCAGTGTGGAGCACCCTTGTTGCCTGCTACCTGCTCCTTTAAGCCCACCTAGAGGTGGGGCTTGGAAACCTGATTCCTGCTGGGAACTTGTAACTCTCACCTTGGCTCTGCAGGGGCACCTGGGATCCTCTTCTTGGATGCGCTGGTAGGACTGGACTTCCAGGGCGTGCTTTCTGAAAGGAATGCACCAGGATGTTAACAATGGAATGTGTAGGAATGAACCACCAACTACCCTGTATCTCCCAAACCCCCTATCCCTGGGGCCCTTTCTCTCACCTGCTTTATGAAAACATGGAGCTCTCCATCCTGTTACTCTTTACAGGGGCACTTTTGCTGTAGCCAGTTACGTCACTGGCCTTTGGAGTACCGCCCATACCTGCTGTGGCGAGTAGGTCTTTGCAGGCGTGTCCCCTTGGGTTGGTATGCACATGTGGCAATACTTCTTGCGCGTGTGCCAACACACAGGCATTTTGTTGTCTTGGCTTGCAATGTCTCATCGCCTTAGTGGCGGTTTGCTAATTTTCCTGTTGGTCAAGCGCTTTATTATGTCCTTGACTGGAGCGCTTTATGATGTCCTTTAAGCACTTTACAATGTCCTGGCTCTAGCGCTTTATGATGTCCTTAAGCGCTTTACTGTGTCCTTGGTTCGAGCGCCTTATGTTGCCCTTAAGCGCTTTATTGCTCTCCTTGCTAAGTGCTTTGTGTAATGTCTTAGTGCCTTTTGTTGAAGCGCTTTATCACTGTTGTTGGAGAGCCGCTATGCATCTGCGCTATGCCTTCGCACTAACCTCTGTCTTGTTTTCTCTCTAGAAGCTGCTGATCCATGAAGCCGTGAAGAAACCGGGGACGCGGCGTGAAGATGACTGGAGCAGCTGATTTCCAAAGTGAAAGTACGTGGAGCCGGAGATTCCTGGATGCTGCGGCAGTCGGAGCGGAACGTGTGGAGAAAGGGCGTCGCTGCAGAGATGATGAGGAATCAAGCAGGCAAGCTGGGCTGGGGTCGTAAGGTCTGCGGTCAGGAATGCTTTAATCAGATAAGCTCTTCTTTTGCAGGATCGGTCCCGGGAGCATCACGCTGCATTGGCAGAACAACGCAAAGCAAAGGAGCTGGGCCTGGATGTGGCCTTAAATAGTCAGCCACACCCAGCCACGCCCCAATAGACTGGCCTGCTGCAGAAGATGATTCCATGTTAGGGGAACCCAAGACTGATAACAGGAATGGCTGCCCTGAGATAAAAGAGTTCCTCATTAACCCCTGATTGTCTGTTCTTCATTAACCAATGAAACCACTGCCTTCATCGGGTACATGACACCAATTACGCCATGCTTGCACCCACCTTGCCCCCGCTTGTGACCCAACCCAGGTCCCCCGTGGTTTAAGATGTCTTTTGTTTTGCTATTGTCACCCCGAGTGGGAAGGGTATGCCTAGAGACCCAAGCTACTCCTCACTGATGACGCCCAACAAGGCTGAAACATGTCTGGGGATGCTTGTGGTCTGTGCAAAAGGGATGTGACCTAGTTTTTCGTGCTGAACTGCCCCATTTGGGGGTGGGACCAAGCCTGATTTGCCTATGGTTTTTTCCCCTTTTGTAATGGCTTGGCAGGCGAAGAACAATGGTCTGGAGGGTTGCCCAGAGCAATGCCAGAGGTCAAGATTTATTCTAAACCTTCCAGCCATCAACTCTTTTGTTTTGCTATTGTCACCCCGAGCGGGAAGGGTATGCCCAGACGTGGGTCCCTTGCCTACTGGGCCTAGAGACCCAAACTACTCCTCACTGATGACACCCAACAAGGCTGAAACATGTCTGGGGATGCTTGTGGTCTCGTGCAAAAGGGATGTGACCTAGCGGTTTGGGCTGGACTACCCCTTTGGGGGTGGGACCAAGCCTGATTTGCATATAGTTTTTTGCCTTTTGTAATGGCTTGGCAGGCGAAGAACGATGGTCTGGAGGGTTGCCCAGAGCAATGCCAGAGGTCAAGATTTATTCTAAACCTTCTAGCCATCAACTCTTTTGTTTTGTGATTTGACACTAGTGCAGTAAAGGTAGGGCAGGGAACCATGGTCGTGACAGAACTACCCTACAAAACCAGCCCACACCGTGAAAGCGGCAGCAAAAGTGGTTGGCAAGTGGCAAACTAAGATGGCTGTGGCCCAGAAAAGCCCCCCGCTCCTCACCCCCGGATTAACATCACACCCAAATGTTGAAACACAAAGCACCCCCCTAAATCAGGAAGGGGAGCCCTTACTTGGCAGCGCGAGCGAGCAGGATTCCCCTGCTTGCCTTCCTCCAGGTGCGTGTCCCCGCATCGGGCAGAAGCCCGTTGGGACAGGCAGATCAGCTTCGGGAGAAGAGCTCCTTCTCCCGAGTAGTGCGGCTTGTCGGCGAGCGCAGCCCCCTTTGCAGCTGCGGAGGAGCCTGGGAGTAGTAGTCCCTCCGCCCATAGGGTCGGAATGGGACTCAGAGAGGAACCTATCCAGGAGGTGAACTTAGAACCACCTGAGACAGTTTACGACCCCCAAAAGGGGCTACAAAGTGATAAATATGCACCCCCCTACAAAACTAACGTGGAGGAGCCTGGGAATTGTAGTCCCAACGTCCATGAGAACATAATAGAACTCATAAAGGAGTCTATCCAGGGGGTGATCCTGAGGCTACCTGAGGTAGCTTACCACCCCCAAGAGGGGCTGCAAAGTGACAAATGTGCACCCCCCAATAAAAATAAAACTAATTGTAACGCTCACCTGGTTCCCACGGAGGCGCGGGCGTAGTCTGGACGGCAGTGGCCTCTTCGAAGGAGATGTTCAGCACCCTGAAGATGGAGTGGGCTGGGTTCCCAAATCCGGCTTGTCTGGCTCGGATGAATACCCTTCTGTGAGCGAAAAGGAAGGGTTAATACTCTGCGGGTTTTGTGTTGATCTCCCGTTCCCCTTCTCACCCTCCTTGCAACCCTTCTGTAATTCCCTGTCGAAGACTCACCTTAGGGATTGAAAAGGCGAGCTCTCCATCCTGCTTCTGATGCAGGGGCGCGTTGGGATCCAGTTACGTCACTGGATAATAGTTCGAGTTTGTCTGTTCCGGTAAGTACCGTAAATGTTTATGGCAAGCTTGAGTCTAAACTGTTCCTCTTCTCTTTTGCAGGTAATGGAAGACTCTGGGCGGAGGGCGGTTTCTGTTGAAAACCTGATTTCAGGTGAGTTTTGGTGTAGGCCCACTACTGTCTTTTCCTGTCTCTTTTCCCTTAGGGGCCGGAGTTCGAGAATGCCGAAGAAATGGAGCCGGTACGAAGCAGGAGCTGAGTCCGACCTGTAAACTGGTGAGTTTAAAATAGTTTGTTTGCTACGGTTCTTGCATTCACTAATGTGATGTTTGCTTTTTCCCCATAGGGGCCGGGGTGCTGAAATGCCCAAGGAATGGCATCGACCCGAAGGTAAGAAGAATTAGCTTGGCGGGTAAGTGCTTCTTGGTTATTTTCCCCTTCTCACCTTGCTTTCTTCTCTTCGTCTCCCCGTAGGTGCTGGAATGCTGCAGGAGATCCGGATGGGCGTCGCAGAGCCGAAGGCGCCACGTGCAGGTAAGAGAAGTGCGCCGAGATGTATGCAACGCGGTGAGTATTTAAAATTATGTCCTTTTGCAGGTACGTTGGCGCGCTGAATCCGGAATGCAGCTTTAACAGGTAAGGTTTGTTTTCACCTGTTTCTTCTTCCCTTTTCTATCCTTAGGTGTTTCCAGGATGCGGGCAGGCGTGGTCAAGGACTGGAGCAGGAGCAGGCACGGTGAGCGTCCAGCTGCTATGAGCAGAACAACGCGAAGCGTGGTTTGCTGTCTGGGCGTGGCTTAAATAGCCTTTCAAGTAGTCCCAGGTATGTATCCTTCCACTGAAGGTATGTATCCTGCCACAAGCCACTCCTGTGTGGTTAAGTAGTTCCTTTTTCATCTGGAAGTTGTAGAATGATCTGCCAGGTAAGGAAATTGCAGCATGGTCTGCCAGGTAAGTTTGCACCAAACACTATTCCTTCCATATCTTGTATGAGCCTGGCGCTGATGGTGCCAGGACTGTTATCCCTTATGAGCCTGACGCCAACGGCGCCAGGACTGAGTCCAAAGAGCCCCTATCTGGGGTGGCTGGGACTTCCCTAGTATACATGTTGCCTGCCTCTGAGGGTGCCGGGCCCTGTCTGGCCCCTTGGAGGTAGGCATCATGACAGTACCTCCCCCCAAGGCCCCTCCCAAGGACGTACTGTCCGGAGGCTTTGGTTTGTGTGGAAACTTACGATGACATTTTTGTATTAGACGAGGTGCATGTATATGATCGCTTGGTTCCCAAGATCTCTCCTGAGGTCCATATCCTTTCCAATCAATTAGGTAAAAAACCTTTGACTTGGACATCTTAGAATCTAATATGTCTTTAACTTCGAATTCCAGTTCCCCATCTACTGGGATTGGTTCTGGTGGCTTGAGTAGCCTGGTTCCGGGTTGTACAGGTTTCAACAGTGATACGTGGAAAACCGGATGGATTTGCATGTTGGGGGGCAGATCGAGTTTGAAGGCTACCGGGTTGATTACAGCCTTTATTGGATAAGGCCCTATATATCTTGGGTTAAAAGTTTGCGGGCCTTTAAGTAGTAGATGTCTAGTCGCCAGCCACACTTGATCTCCAACTTGGTAAGGAGGTACTTCGCTCCGATGTAAGTCAGCATTTTCCTTATATTTGTCCTTGGCCTGCTGTAAATGAGTCTTGGCTTCTTTGAAGGCTCGGGTTATGGTGGCATGTAAGTTATCCACGGCGGGCATTTCAAGGCCTTGAGGTGGTTCAATATCCGAAGTTCTGGGATGGTGGCCAAATAAGGTATAAAAAGGAGTCTGGCCAATTCCTGAATGCACAGAATTGTTGTATCCGTATTCCGCAATCCATAAAATGTCTTTCCAATTATATTCTGATTGATGCAACATGCACCGTAAGTACTGTTCCAATGTCTGGTTTGTTCTCTCGGTTTGGCCGTCGGTCTGAGGATGGTGGCTGGTAGATAAACGCACATCAGCTTGTGCCATTTGGCAACATCTCTTCCAGAACCGAGAAATAAACTGGCTTCCCCGATCTGAGATTAATATGGATGGAAAACCATGTAGACGAACGACGTTCTCAAGAAATAAAATGGGCCATCTTGGAGAAGAGGTCTACAATTACCAGTATAGTATTAAATCCATGACAAGGAGGTAGGTCAGTTATAAAATCCAGCGATAAAGTGTGCCAAGGTGCCAATGGGATGTCCAGAGGTCGTAACGGACCGGCTGGTTTTTGCTTTTGACTTTTATTTTGGGCGCACACTGCGCATGTCATCACGAAAGATTGTCAGGGTAATTCATAGAATTTCGCATAAAAGTGTCGCAAGCGGCTGGCGCAGAGTGTCCGCGTGCGATTGTCTGCGCCAGCCGCGTGCGCGAAAATCGATTTCCGCGCACAGCGCATTCATGGATTTTCGCATCCAAAACCAGCCGTGGCGCAGCGTGGCGCAGCGACCCTGCAGCAGGGCCAGTTACGCCCCCAAGAACGCCCTCGGGCAAGGAAAAGCCTTCAAAATCGCCAAATAATCGCAAAGGGCTGCGCTAACCCTGGACCAGTTCACCAGGCTGGCAAACAGCAAACGCCAAGCGGGGAACGTGTATTTCAGTGGTTCGCGGGAAGTTCCACACGCGATTGTCCTGTGTACGTGTGCATCAGGGGTGCGCGGGAAGTTCCACACCAAAATCAGCAGGGTACGTGTATTACAGGGGTGCGCGGGAAGTTCCACACGCGATTACAGCAGGGTACGTGTATTCCAGGGGTGCGCGGGAAGTTCCACACGCGATTTCATCAGGGTACGTGTATTTCAGGGGTGCGCGGGAAGTTCCACACGCGATTGGCCCAGTGCGAGCAGGGTACGTGTATTTCAGGGGTGCGCGGGAAGTTCCACACGCGATTGGCCCCGTGCGAGCAGGGTACGTGTATTCCAGGGGTGCGCGGGAAGTTCCACACGCGATTTCAGCAGGGTATGTGAATTCCAGGGGTTCTGGGGAGTACTACACGTGAATTGGCCGTGTGGGTCCTCCCAGGTGTACGCTCGACAACCTCCACGGCCCCTGCAGGCAGCCCACACCACGGGGGACTACCCTGCACCCCTGCTCATGTCCCGCAGGCAGCCCATCCACCATGGGCATGCCCCCCAGCCAACCCACATGTCACCTTGCACTATTGATCAACAATGCATGTCTCCCACCACCCCCACCCCCCAGCAGTGCAGGGGCAGCCTCCACCAGGCCCCCACTCATGTCACCCACCACCCCCACCCTCCAGCCACCATGGGCATCCCCCACCAGGCCCCCACTCATGTCTCCCACCACCCCCACCCCCCCAGCAGTGTGGGGCACCCTCCACCAAGCCCCCATTCATGTCTCCCACCACCTGTTAGGCGATCCTCGGCACATCAGGCCTCCCCACATCGGAACACTGCTCACATTCCCCCAACTTCTCCACCCCAGCTTCGAGGCTCAAGGGATTCGGTGAACCCACAGAACCGAAAACACCGTACCTCCTTTGGTGTACGGGCTCGATTACAACCTTTTCTGCATTGGCAACTGCCTTGGAGAATATATCGCAGAAGGGGCGGCGTTACGTCATCACGTCGGTCATGTGATACAGTGTGGCGTTCCTCACGTGATCTTGGTGGACGTCACATGACCCAGAGACGTCACATGACCCAGGGACACACAGTATAAAGAACTGAGAGGCAGGACGATCATTGCTTCTCAGCTGGCTTCGGACCCTGTTTGGCGTTACTACTTGCTCCTTGCTACCTCGACCACGGAACTCAATCTTGGACTCTCTTGGACACCCCTTTGTACCTCTGCTTGGAACTGTTTACTTGTTGCCGGATTTTTGGACTTCACATCGACTTGTCTTTGGATCATCCCTGAGTATCTTGCTGTACTCCTACGCCCAAGCCAAGCCCTATCTTACAGGTGGCCTACCCGTATCCACGCTTACCTGCGGTTCTACCTCTCCGGGGACCGCTGTATCTTGTTGAGCCTCGAACCTCCCTACTAGGTTTCCTGGGTCTCCCTTACACCAGATAGGTAAGACACTTTAGATTCTTTTGTTTACCTGCTGTATTGTGATTGCCTGGTGCTTAACCTCCTTCCTTCTTGACAGCAGCATCGGTGTTCCAGAGGCTCCGTGGATCTGGGAAGACATCTCTCACCTGTGGCCTCAAGGGTCGCACAGCGGGTTTCTATTTGTTCCCCTGTGCGTCACTTGGGGACGGAGGTCTCATCGGTCTACACGACACTCAAGTCAGAACACCACCCCCACCCCCCAGCAGTGCAGGGGCAGCCTCCACCAGGCCCCCACTCATGTCTCCCAGCACCCCCACCCCCCAGCCACCATGGGCATCCCCCACCAGGCCCCCACTCATGTCTCCCACCCACCCCCACCCCCCAGCCACCATGGGCATCCCCCACCAGGCCACCACCCCCACCCCCCATCCACCATGGGCACCCTCCACCAGGCCCCCACTCATGTCTCCCAGCACCCCCACCCCCCAGCAGTGCAGGGGCAGCACCACCAGGCCCCCACTCATGTCCCCCTGCACCCCCACCCCACAGCATCCAGGGGCACCCTCCACCAGGCCCCCACTCATGTCTCCCACCACCCCCACCCCCCAGCAGTGTGGAGCACCCTCCACCAGGCCCCCACTCATGTCTCCCACCACCCCCACCCCCCAGCAGTGCAGGGGCAGCCTCCACCAGGCCCCCACCCATGTCTCCCACCACCCCCACCCCCCAGCCACCATGGGCATCCCCCACCAGGCCCCCACTCATGTCTCCCACCCACCCCCACCCCCAGCCACCATGGGCATCCCCCACCAGGCCCCCACTCATGTCTCCCACCACCCCCACCCCCAGCCACCATGGGCACCCTCCACCAGGCCCCCACTCATGTCTCCCAGCACCCCCCCCCAGCAGTGCAGGGGCAGCACCACCAGGCCCCCACTCATGTCCCCCTGCACCCCCACCCCCCAGCATCCAGGGGCACCCTCCACCAGGCCCCCACTCATGTCTCCCACCACCCCCACCCCCCAACAGTGCAGGGGCACCCTCCAACAGGTCCCCACCCATGTCTCCCAGCACCCCCACCCCCAGCAGTGCATGGGCAGCACCACCAGGCCCCCACCCATGTCTCCCACCACCCCCACCCACCAGCATCCAGGGGCGCCCTCCACCAGGCCCCCACTCATGTCTCCCACCACCCCCACCCCCCAGCAGTGCAGGGGCAGCCTCCACCAGGCCCCCACCCATGTCTCCCACCACCCCCACCCCCCAGCAGTGCAGGGGCACCCTCCACCAGGCCCCCACCCATGTCTCCCACCACCCCCACCCCCCAGCAGTGTGGGGCACCCTCCACCAGGCCCCACTCATGTCTCCCACCACCCCCACCCCCCAGCAGTGCAGGGGCACCCTCCACCAGGCCCTCACTCATGTCTCCCACCACCTCCACCCCCCAGCAGTGCAGGGGCAGCCTCCACCAGGCCCCCACCCATGTCTCCCACCACCCCCACCCCCCAGCCACCATGGGCATCCCCCACCAGGCCCCCACTCACGACTCCCACCACCCCCACCCCCCCAGCAGTGTGGGGCACCCTCCACCAGGCCCCCACTCATGACCCCTATCACCCCCACCCCCCAGCATCCAGGGGCACCCTCCACCAGGCCCCCACTCATGTCTCCCACCACCCCCACCCCCGAGCAGTGCAGGGGCACCCTCCACCAGGCCCCCACTCACGTCTCCCAGCGCCCCCACCCCCCAGCAGTGCAGGGGCACCCTCCACCAGGCCCCCACTCATGTCTCCCACTGCCCCCACACCCCAGCAGTGCAGGGGCACCCTCCACCAGGCCCCCACTCATGTCTCCCACCACCCCCACCCACCAGCAGTGCAAGGGCAGCCTCCACCAGGCCCCCACCCATGTCTCCCACCACCCCCACCCCCCAGCCACCATGGGCATCCCCCACCAGGCCCCCACTCATGTCTCCCACCACCCCCACCCCCCAGCAGTGTGGGGCACCCTCCACCAGGCCCCCACTCATGGCCCCTATCACCCCCACCCCCCAGCATCCAGGGGCACCCTCCACCAGGCCCCCACACATGTCTCCCACCACCCCCACCCCCCAGCAGTGCAGGGGCACCCTCCACCAGGCCCCCACTCATGTCTCCCACCACCCCCAGCCCCCAGCAGTGCAGGGGCAGCCTCGACCAGGCCCCCACCCATGTCTCCCGCCACCCCCACCCCCCAGCCACCATGGGCATCCCCCACCAGGCCCCCACTCATGTCTCCCACCCACCCCCACCCCCCAGCCACCATGGGCATCCCCCACCAGGCCCCCACTCATGTCTCCCACCACCCCCACCCCCCAGCCACCATGGGCACCCTCCACCAGGCCCCCACTCATGTCTCCCACCACCCCCATCCCCCAGCCACCATGGGCATCCCCCACCAGGCCCACACTCATGTCTTCCACCACCCCCACCCCCCCAGCAGTGTGGGGCACCCTCCACCAGGCCCCCACTCATGTCTCCCACCACCCCCACCCCCCAGCAGTGCAGGGGCAGCCTCCACCAGGCCCCCACTCATGTCTCCCACCACCCCCATCCTCCAGCAGTGCAGGGGCAGCACCACCAGGCCCCCACTCATGTCTCCCACCACCCCCATCCCCCAGCCACCATGGGCACCCTCCACCAGGCCTCCACTCATGTCTCCCACCCACCCCCACCCCACCATGGGCACCCTCCACCAGGCCCCCACTCATGTCTCCCAGCACCCCCACCCCCCAGCAGTGCAGGGGCAGCACCACCAGGCCCCCACTCATGTCCCCCTGCACCCCCACCCCCCAGCATCCAGGGGCACCCTCCACCAGGCCCCCACTCATGTCTCCCACCACCCCCACCCCCCAGCAGTGTGGAGCACCCTTGTTGCCTGCTACCTGCTCCTTTAAGCCCACCTAGAGGTGGGGCTTGGAAACCTGCTTCCTGCTGGGAACTTGTAACTCTCACCTTGGCTCTGCAGGGGCACCTGGGATCCTCTTCTTGGATGCGCTGGTAGGACTGGACTTCCAGGGCGTGCTTTCTGAAAGGAATGCACCAGGATGTTAACAATGGAATGTGTAGGAATGTACCACCAACTACCCTGTATCTCCCAAACCCCCTATCCCTGGGGCCCTTTCTCTCACCTGCTTTATGAAAACATGGAGCTCTCCATCCTGTTACTCTTTACAGGGGCACTTTTGCTGTAGCCAGTTACGTCACTGGCCTTTGGAGTACCGCCCATACCTGCTGTGGCGAGTAGGTCTTTGCAGGCGTGTCCCCTTGGGTTGGTATGCACATGTGGCAATACTTCTTGCGCGTGTGCCAACACACAGGCATTTTGTTGTCTTGGCTTGCAATGTCTCGTCGCCTTAGTGGCGCTTTGCTAATGTTCCTGTTGTTCAAGCGCTTTATTATGTCCTTGACTCGAGCGCTTTATGATGTCCTTTAAGCACTTTACAATGTCCTGGCTCTAGCGCTTTATGATGTCCTTAAGCGCTTTACTGTGTCCTTGGTTCGAGCGCCTTATGTTGCCCTTAAGCGCTTTATTGCCCTCCTTGCTAAGCGCTTTGTGTAATGTCTTAGTGCCTTTTGTTGAAGCTCTTTATCACTGTTGTTGGAGAGCCCGCTATGCATCTAAAGAAAGGGCGTAGCTGCAGAGATGATCAGGAATCAAGCAGGCAAGCTGGGCTGGGGTCGTAAGGTCTGCGGTCAGGAATGCTTTAATCAGATAAGCTCTTCTTTTGCAGGATCGGTCCCGGGAGCATCACGCTGCATTGGCAGAACAACGCAAAGCAAAGGAGCTGGGCCTGGATGTGGCCTTAAATAGTCAGCCACACCCAGCCACGCCCCAATAGACTGGCCTGCTGCAGAAGATGATTCCATGTTAGGGGAACCCAAGACTGATAACAGGAATGGCTGCCCTGAGATAAAAGAGTTCCTCATTAACCCCTGATTGTCTGTTCTTCATTAACCAATGAAACCACTGCCTTCATCGGGTACATGACACCAATTACGCCATGCTTGCAACCACCTTGCCCCCACTTGTGACCCAACCCAGGTCCCCCGGGGTTTAAGATGTCTTTTGTTTTGCTATTGTCACCCCGAGTGGGAAGGGTATGCCTAGAGACCCAAGCTACTCCTCACTGATGACGCCCAACAAGGCTGAAACATGTCTGGGGATGCTTGTGGTCTCGTGCAAAAGGGATGTGACCTAGTTTTTCGTGCTGAACTGCCCCTTTGGGGGTGGGACCAAGCCTGATTTGCATATGGTTTTTTCCCCTTTTGTAATGGCTTGGCAGGCGAAGAACAATGGTCTGGAGGGTTGCCCAGAGCAATGCCAGAGGTCAAGATTTATTCTAAACCTTCCAGCCATCAACTCTTTTGTTTTGCTATTGTCACCCCGAGTGGGAAGGGTATGCCCAGACGTGGGTCCCTTGCCTACTGGGCCTAGAGACCCAAACTACTCCTCACTGATGACACCCAACAAGGCTGAAACATGTCTGGGGATGCTTGTGGTCTCGTGCAAAAGGGATGTGACCTAGCGGTTTGGGCTGGACTACCCCTTTGGGGGTGGGACCAAGCCTGATTTGCATATAGTTTTTCGCCTTTTGTAATGGCTTGGCAGGCGAAGATCGATGGTCTGGAGGGTTGCCCAGAGCAATGCCAGAGGTCAAGATTTATTCTAAACCTTCTAGCCATCCACTCTTTTGTTTTGTGATTTGACACTAGTGCAGTAAAGGTAGGGCAGGGAACCATGGTCGTGACAGAACTACCCTACAAAACCAGCCCACACCGTGAAAGCGGCAGCAAAAGTGGTTGGCAAGTGGCAAACTAAGATGGCTGTGGCCCAGAAAAGCCCCCCCGCTCCTCACCCCCGGATTAACATCACACCCAAATGTTGAAACACAAAGCACCCCCCTAAATCAGGAAGGGGAGCCCTTACTTGGCAGCGCGAGCGAGCAGGATTCCCCTGCTTGACTTCCTCCAGGTGCGTGTCCCCGCATCGGGCAGAAGCCCATTGGGACAGGCAGATCAGCTTCGGGAGAAGAGCTCCTTCTCCCGAGTAGTGCGGCTTGTCGGCGAGCGCAGCCCCCTTTGCAGCTGCGGAGGAGCCTGGGAGTAGTAGTCCCTCCGCCCATAGGGTCGGAATGGGACTCAGAGAGGAACCTATCTAGGAGGTGAACTTAGAACCACCTGAGGCAGTTTACGACCCCCAAAAAGGGCTACAAAGTGATAAATATGCACCTCCCTACAAAACTAACGTGGAGGAGCCTGGGAATTGTAGTCCCAACGTCCATGAGAACATAATAGAACTCATAAAGGAGTCTATCCAGGGGGTGATCTTGAGGCTACCTGAGGTAGCTTACCACCCCCAAGAGGGGCTACAAAGTGACAAATGTGCACCCCCCAATAAAAATAAAACGAATTGTAACGCTCACCTGGTTCCCACGGAGGCGCGGGCGTAGTCTGGACGGCAGTGGCCTCTTCGAAGGAGATGTTCAGCACCCTGAAGATGGAGTGGGCTGGGTTCCCAAATCCGGCTTGTCTGGCTCGGATAAATACCCTTCTGTGAGCGAAAAGGAAGGGTTAATACTCTGCGGGTTTTGTGTTGATCTCCCGTTCCCCTTCTCACCCTCCTTGCAACCCTTCTGTAATTCCCTGTCGAAGACTCACCTTAGGGATTGAAAAGGCGAGCTCTCCATCCTGCTTCTGATGCAGGGGCGCGTTGGGATCCAGTTACGTCACTGGATAGTAGTTCGAGTTTGTTTGTCTGTTCCGGTAAGTACCGTAAATGTTTATGGCAAGCTTGAGTCTAAACTGTTCCTCTTCTCTTTTGCAGGTAATGGAAGACTCCGAGCTGAGGGCGGTTTCTGTCGAAAACCTGATTTCAGGTGAGTTTTGGTGTAGGCCCACTACTGTCTTTTCCTGTCTCTTTTCCCTTAGGGGCCGGAGTTCGAGAATGCCGAAGAAATGGAGCCGGTACGAAGCAGGAGCTGAGTCCGACCTGTAAACTGGTGAGTTTAAAATAGTTTGTTTGCTACGGTTCTTGCATTCACTAATGTGATGTTTGCTTTTTCCCCATAGGGGCCGGGGTGCTGAAATGCCCAAGGAATGGCATCGACCCGAAGGTAAGCAGAATTAGCTTGGCGGGTAAGTGCTTCTTGGTTATTTTCCCCTTCTCACCTTGCTTTCTTCTCTTCGTCTCCCCGTAGGTGCTGGAATGCTGCAGGAGATCCGGATGGGCGTCGCAGAGCCGAAGGCGCCACGTGCAGGTAAGAGAAGTGCGCCGAGATGTATGCAACGCGGTGAGTATTTAAAATGATGTCCTTTTGCAGGAACGTTGGCGCGCTGAATCCAGAATGCAGCTTTAACAGGTAAGGTTTGTTTTCACCTGTTTCTTCTTCCCTTTTCTATCCTTAGGTGTTTCCAGGATGCGGGCAGGCGTGGTCAAGGACTGGAGCAGGAGCAGGCACGGTGAGCGTCCAGCTGCTATGAGCAGAACAACGCGAAGCGTGGCTTAAATAGCCTTTCAAGTAGTCCCAGGTATGTATCCTTCCACTGAAGGTATGTATCCTGCCACAAGCCACTCCCGTGTGGTTAAGTAGTTCCTTTTTCATCTGGAAGTTGTAGAATGATCTGCCAGGTAAGGAAATTGCAGCATGGTCTGCCAGGTAAGTTTGCACCAAACACTATTCCTTCCATATCTTGTATGAGCCTGGCGCTGATGGTGCCAGGACTGTTATCCCTTATGAGCCTGACGCCAACGGCGCCAGGACTGAGTCCAAAGAGCCCCTATCTGGGGTGGCTGGGACTTCCCTAGTATACATGTTGCCTGCCTCTGAGGGTGCCGGGCCCTGTCTGGCCCCTTGGAGGTAGGCATCATGACAGTACCTCCCCCCAAGGCCGCTCCCAAGGACGTACTGTCCGGAGGCTTTGGTTTGTGTGGAAACTTACGATGACATTTTTGTATTAGACGAGGTGCATGTATATGATCGCTTGGTTCCCAAGATCTCTCCTGAGGTCCATATCCTTTCCAATCAATTAGGTAAAAAACCTTTGACTTGGACATCTTAGAATCTAATATGTCTTTAACTTCGAATTCCAGTTCCCCATCTACTGGGATTGGTTCTGGTGGCTTGAGTAGCCTGGTTCCGGGTTGTACAGGTTTCAACAGTGATACGTGGAAAACCGGATGGATTTGCATGTTGGGGGGCAGATCGAGTTTGAAGGCTACCGGGTTGATTACAGCCTTGATTGGATAAGGCCCTATATATCTTGGGTTAAAAGTTTGCGGGCCATTAAGTAGTAGATGTTTAGTCGCCAGCCACACTTGATCTCCAACTTGGTAAGGAGGTACTTCGCTCCGATGTAAGTCAGCATTTTCCTTATATTTGTCCTTGGCCTGCTGTAAATGAGTCTTGGCTTCTTTGAAGGCTCGGGTTATGGTGGCATGTAAGTTATCCACGGTGGGCATTTCAAGGCCTTGAGGTGGTTCAAGATCCGAAGTTCTGGGATGGTGGCCAAATAAGGTATAAAAAGGAGTCTGGCCAATTCCTGAATGCACAGAATTGTTGTACGCGTATTCCGCAATCCATAAAATGTCTTTCCAATTATATTCTGATTGATGCAACATGCACCGTAAGTACTGTTCCAATGTCTGGTTTGTTCTCTCGGTTTGGCCGTCGGTCTGAGGATGGTGGCTGGTAGATAAACGCACATCAACTTGTGCCATTTGGCAACATCTCTTCCAGAACCGAGAAATAAACTGGCTTCCCCGATCTGAGATTAATATGGATGGAAAACCATGTAGACGAACGACGTTCTCAAGAAATTCCTTGGCTAGGGTGGAGGCTGAAGGCAGCCCTTTCAAGGGAATAAAATGGGCCATCTTGGAGAAGAGGTCTACAATTACCAGTATAGTATTAAATCCATGACAAGGAGGTAGGTCAGTTATAAAATCCAGCGATAAAGTGTGCCAAGGTGCCAGTGGGATGTCCAGAGATCGTAACGGACCGGCTGGTTTTTGCTTTTGACTTTTATTTTGGGCGCACACTGCGCATGTCATCACGAAAGATTGTCACCAGGCCCCCACCCATGTCTCCCACCACCCCCATCCCCCAGCCACCATGGGCACCCTCCACCAGGCCCCCACTCATGTCTCCCACCACCCCCCCAGCAGTGTGGGGCACCCTCCACCAGGCCCCCACTCATGTCCAACTCATGTCTCCCACCACCCCCACCCCCCAGCCACCATGGGCAGCCCCCACCAGGCCCCCACTCATGTCTCCCACCACCCTCATCCCCCAGCAACCATGGGCACCCTCCACCAGGCCCCCACTCATGTCTCCCACCCACCCCCACCCCCCAGCCACCATGGGCACCCTCCACCAGGCCCCCACTCATGTCTCCCACCACCCCCACCCCCCAGCAGTGCAGGGGCACCCTCCACCAGGCCCCCACCCATGTCTCCCAGCACCCCCACCCCCCAGCAGTGCAGGGGCAGCACCACCAGGCCCCCACTCATGTCCCCCTGCACCCCCACCCCCCAGTATCCAGGGGCACTCTCCACCAGGCCCCCACTCATGTCTCCCACCACCACCACCCCCCAGCAGTGTGGGGCAGCCTCCACCAGGCCCCCACTCGTGTCTCCCACCACCCCCACCCCCCAGCCACCATGGGCATCCCCCACCAGGCCCCCACTCATGTCTCCCACCACCCCCACCCCCCCAGAAGTGTGGGGCACCCTCCACCATGCCCCCACTCATGTCTCCCACCACCCCCACCCCCCAGCAGTGCAGGGGCAGCCTCCACCAGGCCCCCACTCATGTCTCCCAGCACCCCCACCCCCCAGCAGTGTGGGGCACCCTCCACCAGGCCTCCACTCATGTCTCCCACCACCCCCACCCCCCAGCCACCATGGGCATCCCCCACCAGGCCCCCACTCATGTCTCCCACCACCCCCACCCCCCCAGCAGTGTGGGGCACCCTCCACCATGCCCCCACTCATGTCTGCCACCACCCCCACCCCCCAGCAGTGCAGGGGCAGCCTCCACCAGGCCCCCACCCATGTCTCCCACCACCCCCACCCCCCAGCAGTGCAGGGGCACCCTCCACCAGGCCCCCACCCATGTCTCCCACCACCCCCACCCCCCAGCAGTGTGGGGCACCCTCCACCAGGCCCCCACTCATGTCCAACTCATGTCTCCCACCACCCCCACACCCCAGCCACCATGGGCAGCCTCCACCAGGTCCTCACAATCCCCAATCATGTGCGTTATGGTCAGCCTCCACAGCCAAAAAGCCCTACCAAGTAACCCATTCACCCACATGGAAATGGAAATTACATGTTACACCCCCAATGTTCATGAAGCTAATGAACCCATGTCCGTCACACACAATGGTTGCAATTGAATGGGAAAACACCCAACATGACATGCATGAAACCAATGAGATGATACCACACAGTGAAGTATGAAAACAAAATTGTATTAAAAAAAAGAAAGAATGCTAAAGAAATGAAACAAACTACAATGGGAATGAAAAAAAGATAAGCTGCATGTCCGTATTAAAAAATAAAAACACCAAATCCTAATCCAAAAAAATGTCGTCCAAAGTCAAATGAAAAAAAATATCTATCCAATTAAGAACTATGTAAAAAACATCCAAGGGTCCATGAGCCCAACTGAACAAAGGAAACCTACAAAAAACCCTAACTAAAATGCAACTATATACAAAAAGTGGAGCAGTGTCCGTCGACTCCAAATCATAAGAACAAACAAAGGAAACCTAAAACTAAAGAACTATATACAAAGGCAGCGGGCAAGTCCAGCGGCTCACTCTGTGGTGTTCCGGGCCAGGGCATCATCGAACTCCTGTTCGATGTCCCGGAGGCGGTCCAGTTCCATGGCCCCGAGGGTCCGCAGGGACGACGCCGTGTCCTCCTCCAACCCCCTGCGGATTGCCTCGAGGCACTCGGCCCGCCTCAGGGCCCTCCGCATGGAGTTCTCCGCCCTGACCATTGTGAGCCGAGCCTCTTCCGCCCACCGCCGCTCCGCACCTATGGCGTGGCCCAACCGCTGCCACACGGAAGACACTCTCTGTCCTGGGTCCTCCTGCCCTCCGGCCGATGCCTGCCCCTCCGATGTCGAAGGCCCCGAGCCTTCATGGCTCCCACCATGTTGCTGCTGCTGCTCTGCCTCTGCCCGTGCACTGCCTCCTGCTGCCTGCACATCCTCCGCCGGCTGGGCTGCAGTTGTTGATGTGGCCACCCTTGCTGGACGTCCGACTCCCGACTGTGGCAGGGATGCCTCCTCCACCAGCCTGGCCGCACCGTCAGAGGCAGCTCCACAGGGCACCCAGGTGACTGATGGGTGGGAAGATGGCACAGAGGACGACTGGCGCGTAGGGGGTCCAGTTGAGGAGGGGGTCGGAGCAAGCCCCATCAGACGGAGGAATCCGGCCTGGGTGACCTGTCCCAGCAGGCTGACCTGGTCAACGAGCCATTCGAGATGACTTGCAGTCTCTCCATGAAAAGACTGCAGGTCACCTCGCATGGCCCGTTGACGCAACGACACACCAGCCAGGAAAGGCTCAACCCGGACCTGGATAGCCACGTCCGCAGGCAGAGGAAGGCCAGTTGACGTCAGCTCATCCCCTGCCTGAAAACGGGTCTGGACGTAGGCATCCCTGCTGGTGCAAGATGATGCAGGGACAGGATCGGGGACAGGATTGCACACAGGCACCTCCACGGCGGCCTGTGCTGCCTCCTGTCCCTGGTCCTGCACTGCACCACTAGCACCAGTGGGATCCCCACCTCCAGACCCCGTCTCTGGTGCTTGCACGGCCTCCTCCTCCACCAAACCCCCCACCCACCTGGATGACTCCGTGCCATCTTCCCCTGTTGGGCCCTGTGGGGTCCCAGCTGCCCCTTCTGCTGCCGAGGAGTCCAACTCCAACCTCCGCCTCTTGGACCTCCCCCCGGGCAGCTGCGTCCTGGGATGCGGCACCGGACTCCTCACTCCCCGACGAGATGACAACACGGGAGGGGAGCCGGGCCTTGTGTCTCCGGCTGGCGGTGGGATCCCCGCCGCTGTGCTCCACAGCACCTTCTCCGCCCTCTTCATCAGTTGACGCTGCAGACAGGGAGAAACAAAACACAGGCATCAGGGCACTGTACAATGGACACATACACACATGACAGTTGCACATGAGTGGCATTGGCAAACCTCAGACATGTCATCACAATCCCCAACACACATGTCATTGCAACTCGCACACATGAGCCATACCACAGCCATATCGCAACTGCCACCACCATCCCTACACATACAACAGCATGAGCAGCCAAAGGTGAGCCAGACATCACATGCAACACAGGAAGTGCACCACACATGTACACACACCACCACACTTGCATGCATGTGTACACCTCTGACAAGTGTCGCACTGTTCAGACGGGCATCCATGTCACATCTGCCAATCAGGCTTCCACATACCGCTGTCACATGCATCCATGTTGCATCACTGTTGCACCCTTGTCAAATACACACACATGCACATGTACACAGTGCTCATACATGCAGCCGAAAACAACATACATGCGTGACATCACGGACATGTCTACTTACATACACATTCATCCAAACATGTGTGCCCACAGAACTGCATTTGGCATGCAAGCCTACACACACAAGCACCATCCATGTCTCACACATTACAGCCCTCGCATGTGTCAGCCCCACAGCCCTGTACACCCCCACCCATACTCGACCCCATACAAACAGATGTGCAACCTGCACACTACCGAATAATCACCATACGCACTGCTCACAATCAGGATGCATGTACACTCACCGCTCGACTCCAGACGGGTCTGCTTCTCTAGGACCTGGACGTGGAGCGCTGGGGATATGCGTTCCAGGACCCTCATCTGTTCTTCCGACAAGTGGCCCCGGCACCCCTTGGCATCCGCTGCCTTCAAGAGGCGCCGGGCCTTGTTCAGGGTCCTGGACCTGAAGTCCTCCCAGCGCTTCCTGACATGTTGTAAGTCGCGGACTGCCACCCCCTCCGCGTTGATGGCAGTCACGATCTCAGTCCAGATCCGAGTCCGTCCTTCCTTGTCGGCGCGGGAACCTCCGAAGAGGGCATCATACTGCCCCAGGACTTGCTCCACCAGGACACCAACTTCGGTGGCACTGAAGCTGGTGCCCCTCTGCCTCTCTGGCCGGGGGTTGTCAGTGGTCACAGATGGTGTTTGCCCCGACATGACAACCCCAGAGGCAGGAGTGGGTGGGCAACTGGGTCCTGGGGCTGGGCTGTGGAGCGATGGAATCCCAGTCGGGAGTCTTCGGTTCCAGCAGGGGTGGTCACAGCAACAGCACCCCTGGCTGATGTTCAGGCAGCAAATGGCAGTGCACGTGGGCAGCAGGCAGTCAGGCAGCAGCAGATGGCAGGTGGGAGCGTGCTCAAGGCTCTGGGGGGCAGTAGTTCGGCCTTCTGGGCAGGAGCGTGGTCTTCCGTGTGCATACGCGTGCCAGCTTGATACGGAGTGATTTGGCACGTGAAAAGTCTGCATGTCAGCGTGAAATTCGAGGAAAGGCCCTTAGCGCGTAAGCGCGTCAGCACGCATACGCGATTCTATTGGACCAAAGGCCCTCAGCGCGTAAGCGCGTCTGTGACGTGACCCGCACGGGTGTTTCCCACACAGCACGTGATGACAGAGCACACGTGGAAAGACTGCACGTCAGCGTGTCATCGCGTGTAATTGGACAGCACGTCAGAGTGTCATCGCGTGTAATTGGACAGCACGTCAGAGTGTCATCGCATGTAATTGGACAGCACGTCAGAGTGTCATCGCGTGTAATTGGACAAAAGTGCGCGTACACGCGATTGGCCTATGTACGTGTATATCAGGGGTGCGCGCGCACTTACACACGCAAGTACGTCAGCGCGCCTGTATTCCGGGGTGCGCGGGAATTTCCACACGCTAGTGGACTGGGTACTGGATTTCAGGGGTGCGCGGGTCACACGCTCGCCTACAACACGCGCAACGCATAAATTTGCGCGCTAACAAAATAACAAGCTCAGACCCAGGATGAACATACCGTTCCTAGCAGCAGTGGGCGTGGGCTACCAAAGGAGGAGGAGGAGGATAGTCAGGGCCAGAATATTCACACGCAGAACCAGCCTTTTCGGGATGCCTGATGACCAGGTGTATGGGAGGTACAGGTTTCCACCACACATTATACTGGACCTGGTGAGTGAGTGGGAGGATGACCTCACATCACCCACCCTGTGCTCCCAAGCACTCAGCCCCCTGGAGAAGGTCCTCAATGTACTGCACTTCTTAGCCACTGGATCATTTCAGCGGACAAGTGCCATAGTGGGTGGGGTATCACAGGCCACCCAGTCACGCTGCCTACACCAGGTCTTGAACATCATCACTGCACGCCCATCAGTCCGCAGGCAAATATACCTGCCCAGAACACCTGCAGAAAGGCATGCTACCGCCCTGGATTTTTACGGTGTGGCACGATTCCCCAAAGTGCTAGGTGCCATCGACTGCACCCATGTGGCTCTACGTCCCCCCAGGGCATCAGAGCACATCTATAGGAACCGCAAGCACTGGCATTCCATCAACGTGCAGGTAGTATGTAATGCCAAGGGAATCATCACCTCAGTATATGCCAACTATCCCAGGTCCACCCACGACAGCTTCATTTACCGAATGTCCACCCTAAGCCGGGACCTAGAAGCTGGGCGGCATGGCGATACATGGCTGCTTGGTGAGTATGAATGCCACTGCACATGCATGCATGTCAGATACTGAGCAAGGTCACAACCCCACCAATGATACCAATCGCCACCTCCACAGGGGACAGTGCCTACCCTCTCAGCCCCCACATGATGACGCCAATTCGGAACCCCACCACGCCACCCCAGGTAAGATATAACACAGCCCACATTACAACCCGGGGCATAGTGGAGCGCACATTCGGAGTGCTAAAGTCACGCTTTCGCTCCCTTGACCGTTCTGGTGGGCAGCTGTTGTTAGCTCCACCAGTAGTGTGCAGGATCATAGTGGCAGCATGTGTCCTGCACAACGTTGCAACACGCCGGGGCCTGGCCGTGGACATGGTGGTGGCCCCCATCCCCAACCACATGCACAGCCGCTGCGCATGGGAGGGGAAAGGGCACGGGGGGAGGCAGCCCGTACACAGCTAGTGGCTAATTACTTCACATAGAAATCACACCCCTGTGTAGTGCACACTGCCCTGGCACATTCCATCTGACAATCAATGATGACTCAACCTGACACTGATCCTGAATGTCTGGAGAATCAACCGTGAAAACCATATCAGCCTGAGATTGTTCACCTGGAAGTGTTACAATGTGTGCATCCCTACCCACACAGACACCACCAATGCAGTTTTGTGAAGAAACACATTCAAGCAGCTAAAATGAATACCCACTTGCAAAATGCAACAAGAGGACAGTGCCATGTCAGCCAACCCATCCCCAGCACCGCCACAGGACACACCATGCCATGTCATGCTATTTGCAGGTAAACAAAGTAATCCCCACAACATGACACTAGTGTCACAATGTACAGTGTCCCTAATTGAAACTTGCAACACCTGAAATGCTCACAGTAATGCAGGACCAACAACAAACTTGAGCAGGTACTACCATTAACAAATGTTATGAATTAGTAGTCTCACCACCTGGAAATGCCTGCACTCCCACCACTACCAACTGTGCAGTGTTGGCGCCATGTAGAGTTGTAGGTGCACTGCTGCCAACATGGACCCCATCTCCAAACTAGAGGGCCTAGTGTAGACATGAGGAAGGGACCTGCAAATTGGGAGGTAGACACAGATGATGAGTTACACATCAATGCAACATGCAGTGTACAACACAACAGCAATATGCACTAGGAATGTATACATAGTATTGACTAGACTACCCACACATGTAGTGGGAGTCCAATGTCACCATGTACGTCAATGTCACTTGGGCACACCCTTTGCAAGCCCATGGAAACGGGAAGCAGGAGGGGTGTGTGTGACTCAAACCCAAGCATCTGAACCAAATACATGACAAGCCTGCATGTGCCCAGCCACAATGCAGCGTATGCCCACAGGAACCACGGAAGGCAACAAATTGTCCCAAAATAATTGGGAAAAAAATAATTAAAAATAAAAAAAATAAAAATAAAAATAAAAAAAAATCAAAAATGGCCATTGATGGGCCCGGGGGGGTTTGGGAGGCCACCCAGGAGGTCCGAGGACAGGGTGCACACCAAAACCCACCTGTGTGGATCCTGGGAAAAAAAACACCTCCATGGGCTCATGGCCCACACGGCTACCCTATTGTGGGAGTATCACTGCTGTCGCTATTATCACCCTGTGCAGCTGCATCCGGAGGTGGTTGCACTATGGGAGGCAGCCCCGTGCAAGGCCCTAGTCTGCTCCTCCATGGCTGCAAGCATGCGGGTGTGGTAGGTCTGGTTCTGGAGGATGAGTGTGCGGAGGTCCCCATGCAACAACTCACGGGATGCCCGGACCTCCGCCCTCGTTGCCTGCATCTCAGCTGAGAGCGTACGGGTGAGACGCTCCAGATGCTGTTCTGTCCTTTGGTGTGTTGAAGCCTCAAGCTCAACAAGAGTCGTCCTGAGGTGAAGGAGCTCCTGCCTCAGGGCTTCCCTGTGGCCCTGGGACTCTATGGAGATGGCCTCCTGCAGAGTCGCCAGTGGCGCCCGCCTGTCCCTGTTGGACGCCAACATGTCCTCCCTGTGTGACTGGCAGATGGAGTCGGCTGCCTGCTGTAGTCGCTCCATCAGCCTTTCAGGGGGACAATGGAAGTGGCCACCCTATCCATGGCCTGAGCCATCATCTCGGATGATGCTGCCTGTTGGGTTGCCATACCGTAAATGGATTGCTCCCATGCGGTATTGCCAGGTGGCGTACGGCCACCACGTCGGCGGGCACCACACCTGTCTGGGGCAAGGCGGACTGCGCCTTGCTGTGCCGGCACTGCCTGAGGCTGCAGGACTGCATTCCCCCTCTGATCTGCTGGCCCAGGAACAGGATCAGATGTCGCAGAGTGTGACCCTGCATCCATAACCACCAAAGGCGTAGCTGCCAACACTGACATCCCCATTGAGGGTTCTGACCCTGGTGCAGGTTGGTGGGACAGAACAGAATCCGTCCCTGGAACACTCACCTGCGACGGCACGTAGGTCTCATCATCCGCATCAACACCTGAGTACAGCTTGGGGGAGGTGCAGCCAGAGACACCCCTTGAGAGCACGACCTGCAGCACTTGTGGGTTCTCACCCACCACCACACCACGTCCCTCACTGGTGGTTGGTCGGCCCTCGGACCCCTCCTGGGTCTGCACCATCTCCACAACCCCAGCAGTATCAGGTGCGTCTTCCCCTGCAAAGCCATAAAAACAAAGAAATGGAAACAGGCATTAGCACCATGGCACACAATGAGGGCTGAGAAGCAACAGAACGAGTACTTGATTGACACATGTCCCACATGACTAAAACCCTCCCATGCATGCACCCTCACTGCATATGAAGGGCAGGCAAATGGCACACACTGATGACACCAAGATGGAAGATGAACACATTTTCTGCATGCTGCCTGGCAGTGGCATCACACATTGGCCTGTGATTGCCAGGTGAAACACACATGCCATCACACAGATGGCATGTACCATTGCTATTGAGTGAAGATGGAGAGGAGGCCAGCACCTATTCATTCAGTCCAGTTCCCGCATGTAATAGCTTTTCTAATTCAAACAGGTCAGATTTTTCACCTGGAGCTGCCAGTCCAAAATGGTCCAATTGCACAGGGACATGTGTGAACAAATGATATCCAGGTAACAAAGTCACTCCACTTTACCATAGCCATGTCAGACATGTAACTAGAGGACTGCGAAATGCCTAGTAAAAGTGGTGGAATGCAAACAATCTGACTGAATGAACAGTGAAAAATGAGCAACAATGTTGTGCCAAGGTGACACTTCAAGGGCAACTGGCGTGCAGTTGGGCTAGATGTCTACTGTTGGCAGAGGGGATACTGATATGGCCAAATGCAGCTGCGCAGGATGTATTGCATGAAGCACATGGCTGACCCATACGACTCAGGCGCACACACTCTCACCTGGCACACAAACAGAAGCCCTCACACACACCATGCACATGGATGACACACACCGGACAATGCCTCGTAATCAGGCAGTTCTCCCACGCCTTGGATCTGTTCCTCCGTGACGTAGGTCCCAGCAACGGACTCATGTGGAGTGAGTTCCATGTCTACTACTGGAGACCCACCTCCAGTCACTAGAGTTGCGGCATGACTTGAGGCCAGCTTACTCTTTGCCCTGCGCTTTAGGTCATTCCAGCGCTTATAGCAATCATTGGCTGTGCGCCTCACGATTCCAAGGGCACTTACGATGTCCGCAACGGTCTGCCAGTGTGCCTGGCGTTGTGCAGGTGTGGTCTTGGATCCTGCAACAATGACCATCTCGTTATCATGTGCGGACACATACTCGACAAGTGCATTCAGTTTGTCATCCGTGAAGCTGGGCTTCCTCGACGGGCCGGACTGTGTAGCCGTGTCTGGGGCATCAGCCTGTGCCGGACGAGCACTCTTCCTCTTCCGCTTGGAAGGTGGTGGTGATCCTGAGTGTCCTGCGCCGCTCTGGACACTAGGGGCAGGAGCCCTGGTGGACTCTGTATCAGGAGTGTGGGATTGCACACTCAGCATGGGAGTTGGTGCAGGCATTGGCTCAAGTGTAATGGTGTCAGGGGGAATGTCAGCAGGATGGACTAGGACCGACACTGTCCTGGCTGGGTGTGTGAGAGCTTGGGTGGATGGAGCCGCAGCTGCCCCTGCAGCCTCTCCGCCCTGCCAACTTGGGGCAGCAGATGACCTTGCTGCCCCAGATGCACGTGGCATGATGACATCAACGTGCACCAGCGCACGTGTCATAGGCCTGCTGACCTGGAAGTCAGCCATGGAGTCAGCCAGGACTGGTGCCACAATGGGCTGGTCCAACAAGGGCTGAGCATGGATGGTGTCAGCCACATCAGCCTCAACGGGAGGGGGGGGGATTATGGGTGCCCTTGACTGGTCCTCCACACATGGGGGGACAGGCTCACCCTGCAAGTAACGACCACGTCCCCTACCGGATCCACCACGGCCACCACTTGTGGCTCTTCCACCTTTGCCACCCTTACGGAATCCTCGCCTCCCAGCCATGGCACTGATGTTAATGTGCATATGGGAGTGGCTGTAAACTATTGTCCTGGACAATTGGGGGTCAAAGGGGTTGGGTACCAGATGGTAATTGTACCCTAGTGCTCTTGCAAGGCTGAATGTAACCCCTGGGGAAAGATGACGGGTCACGCTACGCACATGAGCCCCAAAAAAGGGAGATGACGTGCACGCAACCCCTCCTAGACCACGTGTGCAGAAAGTAAAACCTGTACTATGCTGTGGCACCCAGTAACACAAGAATGAACGTATGCGTGTCACACGCAGCCTAGAATGACCTCTGAAGGGGTAGGCTACACACGGGGCAAGCACAGATCTTAGATACGTGCGTGACTCACCGTCTGCCAGGTAAAAGAGCGTGAAAAAGGAGCGTGTTTGGTTGGCAACACCCCCGCCAAAAGAAGATTTGTACGCTGTCTGAGGAGACAGGACAACAGTAGAAGGGAACACTGTTTGAGGGAACAGGCCCAGGTAAACCAGTAAAAGAGAAAAAAGAGAAAAAGCTGTCAGAGGTAACAGGGAATACGAACTTGAAACGCTGTGAAGTAAATCGCGCGTGAAACGACAAGAAGTACAGAATTCACCCACTCGCTCTCCAAGAAAAGCACATACAAGGAAATGGTGTTCTATACCTACCTTTTATACAGGCCTACATGTCCAGCGTCACTTACACGGCGTGTACGCGCTAGGGCCATTTCCACCAATTACACGCTTTGTCACTTCTGCGTGTAGGGCCATTTCCACCAATTACACGCTTTGTCACTTCTGCGTGTAGGGCCATTTCCACCAATTACACGCTTTGTCACTGCCGCATGTACGCGCTAGGCCCATTCCCACCAATTACACGCTTTGACACTCGGACATGTCTTTCATTTTTTTCACACGCAACATTTTCATACGTGTGCCCAATTCAACGTGCACGTGACTTCATAGACGCGCATACGCTGGCGATGCATTTTCGCGCTAAGAGCCTTTCCTCGAATTACACGCAGACGTGTTGGATTTTTCACGTGCCAAATCACTCCGTATCAAGCTGGCCACGCGTAAGCACACGGAAGACCACGCTCCTGCCCAGAAGGCCGAACTACTGCCCCCCAGAGCCCCGAGCACGCTCCCACCTGCCATCTGCTGCTGCCTGACTGCCTGCTGCCCACGTGCACTGCCATTTGCTGCCTGCACATCAGCCAGGGGTGCTGTTGCTGTGACCACCCCTGCTGGAACCGAAGACTCCCGACTGGGATTCCATCGCTCCACAGCCCAGCCCCAGGACCCAGTTGCCCACCCACTCCTGCCTCTGGGGTTGTCATGTCGGGGCAAACACCATCTGTGACCACTGACAACCCCCGGCCAGAGAGGCAGAGGGGCACCAGCTTCAGTGCCACCGAAGTTGGTGTCCTGGTGGAGCAAGTCCTGGGGCAGTATGATGCCCTCTTCGGAAGTTCCCGTGCCGACAAGGAAGGACGGACTCGGATCTGGACTGACATCGTGACTGCCATCAACGCAAAGGGGGTGGCAGTCCGCGACTTACAACATGTCAGGAAGCGCTGGGAGGACTTCAGGTCCAGGACCCTGAACAAGGCCCGGCGCCTCTTGAAGGCAGCGGATGCCAAGGGGCGCCGGGGCCACTTGTCGGAAGAACAGATGAGGGTCCTGGAACGCATATCCCCAGCGCTCCACGTCCAGGTCCTAGAGAAGCAGACCCGTCTGGAGTCGAGCGGTGAGTGTACATGCATCCTGATTGTGAGCAGGGCGTGTGGTGATTATTCGGTAGTGTGCAGGTTGCACATCTGTTTGTATGGGGTCGAGTACGGGTGGGGGTGTACAGGGCCGTGGGGCTGACACATGCGAGGGCTGTAATGTGTGAGACATGGATGGTGCTTGTGTGTGTAGGCTTGCATGCCAAATGCAGTTGGATGAATGTGTATGTAAGTAGACATGTCCGTGATGTCACGCATGTATGTTGTTTTCGGCTGCATGTATGAGCACTGTGTACATGTGCATGTGTGTAACAGTGATGCAACATGGATGCATGTGACAGCGGTATGTGGAAGCCTGATTGGCAGATGTGACATGGATGCCCGTCTGAACAGTGCGACACTTGTCAGAGGTGTACACATGCATGCAAGTGTGGTGGTGTGTGTACATGTGTGGTGCACTTCCTGTGTTGCATGTGATGTCTGGCTCACCTTTGGCTGCTCATGCTGTTGTATGTGTAGGGATAGTGGTGGCAGTTGCGATATGGCTGTGGTATGGCTCATGTGTGCGAGTTGCAATGACATGTGTGTTGGGGATTGTGATGACATGTCTGAGGTTTGCCAATGCCACTCATGTGCAACTGTCATGTGTGTATGTGTCCATTGTACAGTGCCCTGATGCCTGTGTTTTGTTTCTCCCTGTCTGCAGCGTCAACTGATGAAGAGGGCGGAGAAGGTGCTGTGGAGCACAGCGGCGGGGATCCCACCGCCAGCCGGAGACGCAAGGCCCGGCTCTCCTCCCGTGTTGTCATCTCGTTGGGGAGTGAGGAGTCCGGTGCCGCGTCCCAGGCCGCAGCTGCCGGGGGGAGGTCCAAGAGGCGGAGGTTGGAGTTGGACTCCTCGGCAGCAGAAGGGGCAGCTGGGACCCCATAGGGCCCAACAGGGGAAGATGGCACGGAGTCATCCAGGTTGGTGTGGGGTTTGGTGGAGGAGGAGGCCGTGCAAGCACCAGAGACGGGGTCTGGAGGTGGGGATCCCACTGGTGCTAGTGGTGCAGTGCAGGACCAGGGACAGGAGCCAGCACAGGCCGCCGCGGAGGTGCCTGTGTGCAATCCTGTCCCCGATCCTGTCCCTGCATCATCTTGCACCAGCAGGGATGCCTACGTCCAGACCCGTTTTCAGGCAGGGGATGAGCTGACGTCAATTGGCCTTCCTCTGCCTGCGGACGTGGCTATCCAGGTCCGGGTTGAGCCTGTCCTGGCTGGTGTGGCGTTGCGTCAACGGGCCATGCGAGGTGACCTGCAGTCTTTTCATGGAGAGACTGCACGTCATCTCGAATGGCTCGTTGACCACGTCAGCCTGCTGGGACAGGTCACCCAGGCCGGATTCCTCCGTCTGATGGGGCTTGCTCCGACCCCCTCCTCAACTGGACCCCCTACGCGCCAGTCGTCCTCTGTGCAATCTTCCCACCCATCAGTCACCTGGGTGCCCTGTGGAGCTGCCTCTGACGGTGCGGCCAGGCTGGTGGAGGAGGCATCCCTGCCACAGTCGGGAGTCGGACGTCCAGCAGGGGTGGCCACATCAACAACTGCACCCCAGCCGGCGGAGGATGTGCAGGCAACAGGAGGCAGTGCACGGGCAGAGCCAGAGCAGCAGCAGCAACATGGTGGGAGCCATGAAGGCTCGGGGCCTTCGACATCGGAGGGGCAGGCATCGGCCGGAGGGCAGGAGGACCCAGGACAGAGAGTGTCTTCCGTGTGGCAGCGGTTGGGCCACGGCATAGGTGCGGAGCGGCAGCGGGCGGAAGAGGCGCGGCTCACAATGGTCAGGGTGGAGAACTCCATGCGGAGGGCCCTGAGGCGGGCCGAGTGCCTCGAGGCAATCCGCAGGGGGTTGGAGGAGGACACGGCGTCGTCCCTGCGGACCCTCGGGGCCATGGAACTGGACCGCCTCCGGAACATCGAACAGGAGTTCGATGATGCCCTGGCCCGGAACACCACGGAGTGAGCCGCTGGACTTGCCCGCCGCCTTTGTATATAGTTCTTTAGTTTTAGGTTTCCTTTGTTTGTTCTTATGATTTGGAGTCGACGGACACTGCTCCACTTTTTGTATATAGTTGCATTTTAGTTAGGGTTTTTTGTAGGTTTCCTTTGTTCAGTTGGGCTCATGGACCCTTGGAAGTTTTTTACATAGTTCTTAATTGGATAGATATTTTTTTTCATTTGACTTTGGACGACATTTTTTTGGATTAGGATTTGGTGTTTTTATTTTTTAGTACGGACATGCAGCTTATCTTTTTTTCATTCCCATTGTAGTTTGTTTCATTTCTTTAGCATTCTTTCTTTTTTTAATACAATTTTGTTTTCATACTTCACTGTGTGGTATCATCTCATTGGTTTCATGCATGTCATGTTGGGTGTTTTCCCATTCAATTGCAACCATTGTGTGTGACGGACATGGGTTCATTAGCTTCATGAACATTGGGGGTGTAACATGTAATTTCCATTTCCATGTGGGTGAAAGGGTTACTTGGTAGGGCTTTTTGGCTGTGGAGGCTGACCATAACGCACATGATTGGGGATTGTGAGGACCTGGTGGAGGCTGCCCATGGTGGCTGGGGTGTGGGGGTGGTGGGAGACATGAGTTGGACATGAGTGGGGGCCTGGTGGAGGGTGCCCCACACTGCTGGGGGGGTGGGGGTGTTGGGAGACATGGGTGGGGGCCTGGTGGAGGGTTCCCTTGCACTGCTGGGGGGTGGGGGTGGTGGGAGACATGGATGGGGGCCTGGTGGAGGCTGCCCCTGCACTGCTGGGGGGTGGGGGTGGTGGGAGACATGAGTGGGGGCCTGGTGGAGGGTGCCCCACACTGCTTGGGGGTGGGGGTGGTGGGAGACATGAGTGGGGGCCTGGTGGAGGGTGCCCCTGGATGCTGGGGGGTGGGGGTGCAGGGGGACATGAGTGGGGGCCTGGTGGTGCTGCCCCTGCACTGCTGGGGGGTGGGGGTGATGGGAGACATGGGTGGGGGCCTGGTGGAGGGTGCCCCTGCACTGCTGGGGGGTGGGGGTGGTGGGAGACATGAGTGGGGGCCTGGTGGAGGGTGCCCATGGTGGCTGGGGGGTGGGGGTGGGTGGGAGACAAGAGTGGGGGCCTGGTGGGGGCTGCCCATGGTGGCTGGGGGTGGGGGTGTGTGGGAGACATGGGTGGGGGCCTGGTGGGGGATGCCCATGGTGGCTGGGGGGTGTCGGTGGTGGGAGACATGAGTGGAGGCCTGGTGGAGGGTGCCCCACACTGCTGGGAGCTGGGGGTGGTGGGAGACATGAGTGGGGGCCTGGTGGAGGGGCCCCTGAATGCTGGGGGGGGTGCAGGGGGACATGAGTGGGGGCCTGGTGGTGCTGCCCCTGCACTGCTGGGGGGTGGGGGTGATGGGAGACATGAGTGGGGACCTGGTGGAGGGTGCCCCTGGATGCTGGGGGGGGTGCAGGGGGACATGAGTGGGGGCCTGGTGGTGCTGCCCATGCACTGCTGGGGGGTGGGGGTGCTGGGAGACATGGGTGGGGGCCTGGTGGAGGGTGCCCCTGCACTGCTGGGGGGTGGGGGTGGTGAGAGACATGGGTGGGGCACTGGTGGAGGGTGCCCCACACTGCTGGGGGGTGGGGGTGGTGGGAGACATGAGTGGGGGCCTGGTGGGGGATGCCCATGGTGGCTGGGGGGTGGGGGTGGTGGGAGACATGAGTGGAGGCCTGGTGGAGGGTGCCCATGGTGGCTGGGGGACGGGGGTGGTGGGAGACATGAGTGGGGGCCTGGTGGGGGCTGCCCATGGTGGCTAGGGTGTGGGGGTGGGTGGGAGACATGAGTGGGGGCCTGGTGGGGGATGCCCATGGTGGCTGGGGGGTGGGGGTGGTGGGAGACATGAGTGGGGGCCTGGTGGAGGGTGCCCCACACTGCTGGGGGGTGGGGGTGATGGGAGACATGGGTGGGGGCCTGGTGGAGGGTGCCCCACACTGCTGGGGGGTGGGGGTGGTGGGAGACATGGGTGGGGGCCTGGTGGAGGGTGCCCCTGGATGCTGGGGGTGGGGGTGCAGGGGGACATGAGTGGGGGCCTGGTGGTGCTGCCCCTGCACTGCTGGGGGGTGCTGGGAGACATGGGTGGGGGCCTGGTGGAGGGTTCCCCTGCACTGCTGGCGGGGTGGGGGTGGTGGGAGACATGAGTGGGGGCCTGGTGGAGGGTGCACGTGGTGGCTGGGGGGTGGGGGTGGGTGGGAGACATGAGTGGGGCCTGGTGGGGGCTGCCCATGGTGGCTGGGGGATGGGGGTGGTGGGAGACATGGGTGGGGGCCTGGTGGAGGGTGCCCCACACTGCTGGGGGCTGGGGGTGGTGGGAGACATGAGTGGGGGCCTGGTGGAGGGTACCCCTGGATGCTGGGGGGTGGGGGTGATAGGGGCCATGAGTGGGGGCCTGGTGGAGGGTGCCCCACACTGCTGGGGGGGTGGGGGTGGTGGGAGACATGAGTGGGGGCCTGGTGGAGGGTGCCCCACACTGCTGGGGGGTGGGGGTGGTGGGAGACATGAGTGGGGGCCTGGCGGAGGGTGCCCCTGGATGCTGGGGGGGTGCAGGGGGACATGAGTGGGGGCCTGGTGGTGCTACCCCTGCACTGCTGGGGGGTGGGGTGCTGGGAGACATGGGTGGGGGCCTGGTGGAGGCTGCCCCTGCACTGCTGGGGGGTGGGGGTGGTGGGAGACATGAGTGGGGGCCTGGTGGAGGGTGCCCCACACTGCTGGGGGGTGGGGGTGGTGGGAGACATGAGTGGGGGCCTGGTGGAGGGTGCCCCTGGATGCTGGAGGGTGGGGGTGCAGGGGGACATGAGTGGTGGCCTTGCGGTGCTGCCCCTGCACTGCTGGGGGGTGGGGGTGCTGGGAGACATGGGTGGGGGCCTGGTGGAGGGTGCCCCTGCACTGCCGGGGGGTGGGGGTGGTGGGAGACATGAGTGGGGGCCTGGTGGAGGGTGCCCATGGTGGCTGGGGGGTGGGGGTGGGTGGGAGACATGAGTGGGGGCCTGGTGGGGGCTGCCCATGGTGGCTGGGGGGTGGGGGTGGTGGGAGACATGAGTGGGGGCCTGGTGGGGGCTGCCCATGGTGGCTGGGGGGTGGGGGTGGGTGGGAGACATGAGTGGAGGCCTGGTGGAGGCTGCCCCTGCACTGCTGGGGGGTGGGGGTGGTGGGAGACATGAGTGGGGGCCTGGTGGAGGGTGCCCCACACTGCTGGGGGGTGGGGGTGGTGGGAGAAATGAGTGGGGGCCTGGTGGAGGGTGCCCCTGGATGCTGGGGGGTGGGGGTGCAGGGGGACATGAGTGGGGGCCTGGTGGTGCTGCCCCTGCACTGCTGGGGGGTGGGGGTGCTGGGAGACATGGGTGGGGGCCTGGTGGATGGTGCCCCTGCACTGCTGGGGGGTGGGGGTGGGTGGAAGACATGAGTGGGGGCCTGGTGGAGGGTGCCCATGGTGGCTGGGTGGTGGGGGTGGGTGGAAGACATGAGTGGGGGCCTGGTGGGGGCTGCCCATGGTGGTTGAGGGTGGGGGTGGTGGGAGACATGGGTGGGGGCCTGGTGGAGGGTGCCCCACACTGCTGGGGGGTGGGGGTGGTGGGAGACATGAGTGGGGGCCTGGTGGAGGGTGCCCCTGGATGGTGGGGGGTGGGGGTGGTGGGAGACATGGGTGGGGGCCTGGTGGAGGGTGCCCCACACTGCTGGGGGGTGGGGGTGATGGGAGACATGAGTGGGGGCCTGGTGGGGGCTGCCCATGGTGGCTGGGGGGTGGGGGTGGGTGGCAGACATGAGTGGGGGCCTGGTGGGGGCTGCCCATGGTGGCTGGGGGGTGGGGGTGGGTGGGAGACATGAGTGGAGGCCTGGTGGAGGGTGCCCATGGTGGCTGGGGGGTGGGGGTGGGTGGGAGACATGAGTGGGGGCCTGGTGGGGGCTGTCCATGGTGGCTGGGGGGTGGGGGTGGTGGGAGACATGAGTGGGGGCCTGGTGGAGGCTGCCCCTGGATGCTGGGGGGTGGGGGTGATAGGGGCCATGAGTGGGGGCCTGGTGGAGGGTGCCCCTGGATGCTGGGGGGTGGGGTGCAGGGGGACATGAGTGGGGGCCTGGTGGTGCTGCCCCTGCACTGCTGGGGGGTTCGGGTGATAGGGGCCATGAGTGGGGGCCTGGTGGAGGGTGCCCCACACTGCTGGGGGGTGGGGGTGCTGGGTGACATGAGCAGGTGTGCAGGGTAGTCCCCTGTGGTGTCGGCTGCCTGCAGGGGCCGTGGAGGGTGTACAGGGAATACCTGGAAGCACACAGCCAAATCGCGTGTAGAATTTCCCGCGAACCCCTGAAATACACGTACCCAGCCAAATCGCGTGTGGAAATTCCCACGCACGTACCCTGCCAAATCGCGTGTGCAACATCCCGCGCACCCCTGAAATCCACGTACCATGCCAAATCGCGTGTGAGACTTCCCGCGCACCCCTGAGATCCACATACCCAGCCAAATCGCGTGTGGAAATTCCCGCGCACATACCCTGCCAAATCGCGTGTGCAACTTCCCACGCACCCCTGAAATCCACGTACCATGCCAAATCGCGTGTGAGACTTCCCACGCACCCCGGTATACACGCACACGTATTTTTTGTCAGCGGGTGTCCGTGTTTGTGGGTACCCCTTTGCACGTCATTTGTCCTGGAGGGCCACAGTATAGGACATTCATCATGGCTGTATATAGGTGCTATTTGTTGGCGCACCTTTTCGAGCACATTTCTTCCAGGCGCAGAGACGCTACCGCCTGCTTTCTTGTGGCGGTCGTGTTTGTGCCTGTGCGCTGGTTTGAGCTTGTGCTTTTTTGCCCTATTCTATTCCATGAATACGTGTTGTAGGCGAGCGTGTGGGCGTTCCGCGCACTTGTACCCTGTACTTCCCCCGTGACGCCCACATTTTGTCAAGTTGTTCCCCATTCCGAGTGTTGCGCCCCGTGTTCCGCCTACTTTTGTTGCGTGCGCCGCGCTATGTGCGATTTTCGCTGTGGCCTGTGCGATTTTCGCTGTGACCTGGCGCACGCAGTTAGATGGCCTGTGCGCCAACGTGCACCACGCACTTTTTTATCGCACATCCGATGGTTTTCTCGCGCACGGCCTTCCATGAATCGATGTGCGCTGCTTTTCGTGCGATTTTCGCACTTGCACTGCGATTTTCGCTATTCCACTGCGATTCGCACGTTTTTGCCCACTTGCGCCGCGCTAATTATTCCATGAATCGGCCTCTGTATATCCTTTCGCCAGGAGGGCCACCAGAAATGCCGTTTAATTTTTTCTTCAGTCTTAGCGATGCCCGGGTGTCCTTCCATTAGTGTCTCATGATGATGGGCAATAACGAGATCTTGCAAATCCTTTTGAGGCAAGAACAGTCGCCCCTGGAAATAAGGTAAATCGTTATTAATTGAAAATCTGGGATCTTTCAGGCTCCATTCTTGCAAGGCTGCAGCGTTGAAAAGCAATTTAACTCTAGTTTGAATATCCTCTAGAGTTTGTGAGGAGATCACCCCCAAGATTCTCTGTTCGGGATTAATCGGAACTGGATCTAGAGTTGGGGTAGAATCGCCCATTCCTATTCGAGATAGTGCGTCCGCCTTGCCATTCTTGCAGCCGGGGCGATAGGTGATCACAAAGTCAAATTCTGCAAAGAACAGGGCCCAACGGAGTTGGCGTGAGGATTGAGCTTTGGCCGTTTTTAAGTATTGCAAATTCCTGTGGTCTGTAATTACGGTAACAGTATGTCTTGCGCCGAGAAGGTAATGACGCCAAGCCTTGAAAGCTGACTTGATAGCTAATAGTTCTTTATCTGTGATTGTGTAGTTAACTTCTGGAGCTGAGAATTTTCTGGACCAAAAGGCCACAGGATGCAGTTGGTTCGAGACTGGGTCCCTCTGTGATAGAACCGCTCCCATGGCTAAACTAGATGCGTCAGTTTCCACAACGTAAGGGAAATCTGGACGGGGATGTTTTAACACAGGTGCGGAGGTGAATTTAGTTTTTAGTTCCTGAAATGCTTGTTCTGCTTCCGTAGTCCATTCGAAGCGTTTGTTTTTCCGTAAGAGGGCTGTGATGGGTTGAACCACTCGAGAAAACTCCGGGATAAACCTTCGATAGAAATTGGCAAAACCAAGCATGCTCTGAACCCATTTCGCAGAACTAGGGGATGGCCATTTGAGGATCGCGTCCACTTTCCGTGAGTCCATTCGAACTCCCTTTGGCGTTAGGACGAAACCAAGAAACTCAACCTCTGTGACGTGAAAAATGCACTTTTCGAGCTTTGCAAATAGTTTGTGCTGGCGTAGTTTCTCCAGGACGGCGTTAACATGTTTTCGGTGATCAGATTCCGAGGAAGAGTACACTAGGATGTCGTCAATATATATGATGACACAAACATCTATGAGTTCTCGAAAGATGTCATTCATAAAATACTGGAAGGCAGCAGGTGCGTTGCACAACCCAAAGGGCATCACTTGGTATTCAAAGAGTCCGTATTTGGTGCGGAAGGCCGTTTTCCATTCATCTCCTTCTCTGACGCGCACCAGATGGTAAGCCCCTCTTAAATCCATCTTGGTAAAGATGCAGGCATCTTTCACCTGGTCGAGGAGTTCAGGGATCAGAGGCAGGGGGTAACGATTCTTAACCGTTATCTGATTTAAGGCGCGATAGTCAATACATGTTCTAAGGCCGCCTTCCTTTTTCGGCACGAAGAACAAAGCTGAAGAAGCCGGTGACTTTGACAGGCGAATAAACCCATTGGCAAGATACTGAACCAAATACTGGCGTAAATGAAGATTCTCTGGTTCGGTAAGGGCATAAATCCGACTACAAGGCTGTTGAGCATTGGGTACCAGATCAATTTGACAATCGTATGGCCGGTGAGGTGGTAAGGTGTTGGCCTGTTCTTTTTGAAAAACGTCCTGAAAGTCCTGATACTCAAGTGGTAGTTGTGCTGACACAGAGGTTACTGAGGCTAGACCCACTTGTGGATTTCCGGAATAACAAGTTTGTCTGCAGTTAGGAAAGGTGATACTCTTTGCTCGCCAGTCAATTCGAGGATTATGTGCTTCTAACCAAAGGATCCCCAAGATTACCTGAAATTGTGGAGCCTTGATTACGTCGAACACTATGGTTTCCCTATGACCATCTTGGCCAACCAGTGTCATTTCTGTGGTAGAATGTGTTATCGGCCCAGAGGCAATTTCGGTCCCATCAACCGTGGTAATAACATCTTTGGTGATTTTTGGTCGGAGAGGGAGACCAATCCTGGAAGCCAATTCAAGATCAACATAGTTCCCAATAGCCCCACTGTCGAGATAGGCCTTTATGCCATGTAATCGTTGAGGCTGCTTTGGATCCACGAGGGCCATTGACATGATGAAATGCGAGGTCAAAGAGTTTGTCTTCACGCTCGGCAAGCGGACCTCTACGCTTGTCGGGCTTGATCGTTTCCCGAATCAGATTTTGGAAGGTTTTGGTCTGTGGCTCCAACCACCTTCTTGGGTGGTTTTACCGGGCAATTTCGTAGAAAGTGTCCAGACTCTCCGCAATAGAGACATAACTGGTTTTGCCGTCTTCTTTCTCGTTCTTTCTGCGTTAGGGGTCCTTTTACTCCCCCAATTTGCATTGGCTCCGAAGTGTCGGTACTCTTGGGGTTTGCGTGGGTTTTTACCAAAGCCCGAGTTTCAAATCTAGTCCGATCAGTCTTTCTATTCTGGAGTCTATGATCAAGTTGGATCACTAAATCAATGTATTCCTCACAGAGTTGGGGTGGATTCACAATTTGAGCCAGAATGTCTTTTAGCTCTCCACGAAGTCCTCGATGAAACAAGGTGATTCTTTTATTCTCAGGCCACCCAGTTTCCACGATCAGTCTGTTAAATGTGGCGAAATAAGATAGGAGGTCTTGGTTCCCTTGACGCAAAGACAGAAGTTCGTTATCCAAGGCCTCACCCTGGGCGTGCCGGGCAAATAATCTCTCCATACTAGCCTGGAAGCGTTGAAAGTCACGAAGGATAGGATTGTCTTGATTTACCAACGGAATAGACCAATCGGCTGCACAGCCGCTGAGATACGATAAAACAAAAGCCACCCTAGTTTGGTCATTAGGGAAGGCCCCAGGTCTACATAAAAAGTGTAAACGACATTGGTTCATGAAAACAGCGTATTTTTTGGGGTCCCCCGCAAAACGTTCAGGTGGGGCCAAAGGCATGTTTCCCGGCAGGTTAATTTGCACCGGGTTAGTGGAAGCCATAGGAGTGTGCTCTCACCCGGAAGCAGGTAATGGCGTTTGTCCAGCCTGATTCTGCAAAAGCTGTTTAGCCAGGTCATCGGTTCGTTCTTTGGACAAGATCAGTTCTCTTCGATGAACGTTGGTTTCTTGGCGGGCGGTGTGAACTTCCGCCCGTAATTCCCCCAATAGTTGGGCCAATTGGTCTGTTTCGGAAGTCTCCATGGCGCCTGGGTGGGTAATTGTGGGTAGGCTTCGCGTTCTGTAACGCTCACCTGGTTCCCACGAGGCGCGGGCGTGGTCTGGACGGCAGTGGCCTCTTCGAAGGAGATGTTCAGCACCCTGAAGATGGAGTGGGCTGGGTTCCCAAATCCGGCTTGTCTGGCTCAGATGAATACCCTTCTGTGAGCGAAAAGGAAGGGTTAATACTCTGCGGGTTTTGTGTTGATCTCCCGTTCCCCTTCTCACCCTCCTTGCAACCCTTCTGTAATTCCCTGTGGAGACTCACCTTAGGGATTGAAAAGGCGAGCTCTCCATCCTGCTTCTGATGCAGGGGTGCGTTGGGATCCATTTACGTCACTGGATAGTAGTTCGAGTTTGTTTGTCTGTTCCGGTAAGTACCGTAAATGTTTATGGCAAGCTTGAGTCTAAACTGTTCCTCTTCTCTTTTGCAGGTAATGGAAGACTCCGGGCTGAGGGCGGTTTCCGTCGAAAACCTGATTTCAGGTGAGTTTTGGTGTAGGCCCACTATTGTCTTTTCCTGTCTCTTTTCCCTTAGGGGCCGGAGATCGAGAATGCCGAAGAAATGGAGCCGGTACGAAGCAGGAGCTGAGTCCGACCTGTAAGCTGGTGAGTTTAAAATAGTTTGTTTGCTACGGTTCTTGCATTCACTAATGAGAAGTTTGCTTTTTCCCCATAGGGGCCGGGGTGCTAAAATGCCCAAGGAATGGCATCGACCCGAAGGTAAGAAGAATTAGATTGGCGGGTAAGTGCTTCTTGGTTATTTTCCCCTTCTCTTCGTCTCCCCGTAGGTGCTGGAATGCTGCAGGAGATCCGGATGGGCGTCACAGAGCCGAAGGCGCCACGTGCAGGTAAGAGAAGTGCGCCGAGATGTATGCGACGCGGTGAGTATTTAAAATGATGTCCTTTTGCAGGAACGTTGGCGCGCTGAATCCGGAATGCAGCTTTAACAGGTAAGGTTTGTTTTCACCTGTTTCTTCTTCCCTTTTCTATCCTTAGGTGTTTACAGGATGCTGACGCTGACAGGCGTGGTCGAGGACTGGAGCAGGAGCAGGCACGGTGAGCGTCCAGCTGCTATGAGCAGAACAATGCGAAGCGTGGTTTGCTGTCTGGGCGTGGCTTAAATAGCCTTTCAAGTAGTCCCAGGTATGTATCCTTCCACTGAAGGTATGTATCCTGCCACCAGCCACTCCCGTGTGGTTAAGTAGTTCCTTTTTCATCTGGAAGTTGTAGAATTATCTGCCAGGTAAGGAAATTGCAGCATGGTCTGCCAGGTAAATTTGCACCAAACACTATTCCTTCCATATCTTGTATGAGCCTGGCGCAAATGGTGCCAGGACTGTTATCCCTTATGAGCCTGACGCCAACAGCACCAGGACTGAGTCCAAAGAGCCCCTATCTGGGGTGGCTGGGACTTCCCTAGTATACATGTTGCCTGCCTCTGAGGGTGCCGGGCCCTGTCTGGCCCCTTGGAGGTAGGCATCATGACACTAATATAAAAACAACGGATTTGAGACCTGAAACTCTCCAAAGCCCCCACCAGCAGGCTTTGATAGAGGTTGGCGTAGAAAGCATCCAAGACCTCGACCAGTTAGACTGGGAGGACTTCGAAAACAGGGATGTTTTTGAAATTACATCAAAGAAACCCCTTGAAGGGTGGATTCTTGAGCTGCCCGCTCAGGCGATCAGTGGAAATACACCAACACTGGATCCACCATCATTCATTTCGCCATTAAGAGGATCCAATTTAGAAAGCTCTGTCAAGAAAGGCATTAAGACTCCTCAAAAGATTTTAAAGGCAGATCCTCGGCTTGAGGATCTCTCTACGCCCCCTCCTTCGGGCGGCCTGAGCAATTCTAAACTGGGGAATAAGTTGATAAAAGATATTTCCGCCCTGACTGGAAAAATTGCGCAGGAAAAGGAGGAGCCTATCATTTATAAAGGATCAATTGCAGCACTTGATATGGCTCCTACAAAGATGGGCAATTTCCCGACCTCTCTGGATAAGAGCATTCAAACCCCAAAAAAAACAAACGATACCCCTGCAATTATTGCAGGGGTATCTTTGAAGACCAACAATTTGCTAAATGGGAGGCGATCTACCAAAAGGACTGGATGGAAACCTCTTCCCAACTGCAAAATACAGTAATGGCAGCCCTCACAATCAAAATGGCCCCATTCATGAAATTATATGAATCAGTCAACAATTTTATGCAAGATCTACTAAAGGCTAATTTGAAATCTCATGAACAAATCGCCACTCTGGAGCGATTTTCAACATCAATCGAGAGTAGGCTCAACTACAAAGCAGATCAATATTGGATATGGCAAAACCGACTTGGAGACCTAGCACAAAGTGAATCTAATGGTCAATCTCTACTTATGGAAGCGATCCTTGATGACTGTAAGTGGATGAGGAACTTTCACCATCTGAATCTGGACACTAAAAGGAACTTGGAAAAAATGGACGTCTTTGCCATTCCCAATGACCCTCCTGGGGGCCATCACACTGAGAGAGAGAGAAATGAAACGGCAAAGCAAAGCGCAGCTAGCCAACAGGCACTGCCTAAAAAAAAGGGGCTCCTCCAGTTGACCAAGAATCAATTTATTTTGAAATGTTTTTATTGGCATTTAACATTTACAGTTATATTACGGACCATTACACTCCTGGTTTGTATCAGTCTTGAGTTGCATATCACTTATGCCATATTAGTTATGCATAATATTGAACTGTGAACGGAACAAACAAGAAGAAAAGAAGGGAAAAGAAACAAAAAAGTAAAGTGATAACAGTGACTGTCTCTTGGTCTCCGAGTTATTGCGGACTTTGCTTGTGGAGGTGAGCCCCTGTCTCTATTCCGTTGGGCTCTGAATGGTCTTTGAGGTACGCGGAGGGGGGGTGGCTCGTGCAGGCTGGATGCGACAGTGTACAAACTTGGCCATTGCAACATTTGTGGGTGGTTGATTCAGGGAGGTTTATAGGTCGACGAGAAGATCATGTCTCTCAGAAGGATCTTCCAGGCCTCAAGTGTGGAGCTCGAGTCTTCGCCTCCCCGATTGCTTCCCTCCTCCCATGCTCCAGTTTCTGCTATCGTCCATCTTTCCATCTCCCTAATCCAAGGTTCGTACCTGGGGCCTGCTGGGGATTTCCAGGCCATTGCGATCGTTCTTTTTATCAGTACACATGCTATGTCCATTAGTTTCATCAAGTGCTTGATCTTGCTTAGCCTCGGGTAGGTGCCTAAGAGGCATTCTTTCGGTGTCCATTCATATATCTCCAGGCCAGCTTTCCTGCACGTCTGTTCAGCAGCGGACCATAGTCTCTGAGATCTAGGGCAGGTCCAAAACATGTGGATCATGTCAGCGTGGTCGGAGGGGCACCATGGGCACATCGGGCTGACTTTGTCATTGAAGGCGGATATTCTATGTGGGGTCATGTAGGTCCTATATAAGACATTGAGCTGTATTAGCCTGAACCTGGCGTTCCTGGATATCTCCTTTGGGTATGCTAGGGCTCTAGACCATTCTCCCTCCGTGATTTCGGTCCCCAGGTCAGATTCCCATTTCTCTTTCAAGCGTGTACTTCTTGGGTTCGATCGGTCGTTTATTTGGGTATATAGTCTTGATGTTGGTTTCCAACCGTCGCTGACTCCGTGCATCTCTTGGATCAGGGCGTGTGTTTCGGGTTCCTCAGGCCACACATCCCATTTCTTCTTGGCAATAGATTTAACCTTTTGGTACCACAGGTAGTGGCACGGGGCGAGCCCCTCGTTTCCTTGTAGTGATTCGAAGTCTCTGAATTGCCCTTCGTCAAACATGTCCCCCCACGTGTAGACACCACAGTTCTCCCATCTTCTCATTATTGATAGGTCATCGGGGGCTCCACATACGTCAGCAAGAATGGGAATCTCGGGCGAGTATGGGTGCTTCAAGCCCAGCATAGATCTAGTCCTTTTCCACACCTGTCGACCCACCTGCACAATTATGGGCGGGTCAGGGGGCCCTATTTTGTTGTTCCATATTAGCTCTTTAGGATGCAGGGGTGAGGTCAGCTGGCAGAGAAGGTTCGCCTCAGCCGTGGGCTCATCGCTCAGCCATTTGGCGACGTGTGTTAGTTGTGCCGCCAGATAATATCCCTGGAAATCGGGTAGTTGGATTCCTCCAGCGAAGTAGGGAAGTGTGAGGATGTTCAGAGTAATCCTGTGCCTGTTTCGTCCCCAAAGAAAGTCTCGGATCAGGGATTCTAGCTTCCTGAAGAAGGATGGAGGAATGTAGTATATTATGTTGGTGAAGTAATAAAGGAATCTAGGTAGAATTATCATTTTAGATATTGCAGCTCTGCCCATCATCGATAGTGGTAGTTTTGTCCAGAATTTGATGGAGTTCCGTACCCCCGATAATGCGGCTTCAGTGTTGCATTCGTGAGTGGAGATTGGTGTATGCTTTATGGTGATGCCCAGGTAGCGGAAGGACTCAGATTGCCACTGAATCCCAATCTCAGGTAGCTCCTCTGTACTTTTCCTCCTAAGGCCAGCCAAAGGGAAGGCGGATGATTTCTGTCGACTGAACTTTATGCCTGAGTATCTCGAAAAATTATCTAAGATGTCTAGGGCTATCGGGGCATTTATCTCGGGGTCTCGAAGGTATAGAAGAACATCGTCTGCGTACAAGGAAATGATGTTGTCCGTACCGCCAATACTTATGCCCGCATCGAACAGCTGTTTCCTGAAATAAATTGCTACTGGTTCAAGGCCTAGTATATATAGCATTGGCGAGAGCGGGCATCCTTGTCTGGTTCCCCTCTGAATAGCCCAGGCTCCCGATACCAAGCCCCCTGTCTTGACTCTTGCCACTGGGTTACTGTAAAGGACCTTGACCCATCGGATGAAGTATTCACCCAGTCCAAACTCCCTCAGGGTTTCGGTTAGCCACTCCCAGTAGATCGAGTCGAAGGCCTTGATGGCGTCGAGCGAGAGGACTGCCAGGTCTTCTTCGTATTCCTCTGTCTGAGCCATTATGTGCTGAAGCCTTCTCAAATTGGCTGTAGTGTTGCGTCCAGGGACAAAACCACACTGGTCCTCATGTACCAGGGAGCCTATAACCTTTGAGAGCCTTTTAGCGAGTATGGTCGTGAGAATTTTGCTATCATAATTTAGGAGCGCAAGTGGGCGATATGAGTCACATTTTTCAGGTGGTTTTCCTGGCTTGAGCATCGGTACTATGAGGGTCTCTCTCATGGTGCCTGGCAGCGTGCCTGTCTCGAATGCCTCCGCGTAGACTTCGTGTAGTATGGGAGAGAGAATCTTTTCGTATGTCTTGTAGAACTCGGGGGTAAGACCATCGGTCCCAGGGGTCTTGCTTGTGGAGAGGGACCTAATCGCGTCGGTGATGTCTTCGATCGTAATGACCTCTCCTAGCATATTTCTTTGCTCGGGGGCCAGTTTAGGTAGGTCTACTTCTTCGAGGGTGTCTCTTATGTCTGACTCGGGTATAAGGTCGCTGTGAGCATATAATTCCGCATAGAAGTCAGTGAAGGCCTTGTTTATTGCTTGTTGTGTTTTGTGGCTTGTGCCGTTACTGTCTCTGATCTCTGTAAGGGCCTGCTTCGGATGTTCCTTCCGGCACAACCAGGCTAGTATCCTGCCTGGTTTATCCGCCTCTTTATGGGCTTTCATGGTGCGGGTAGAGAAGTCAAACTTCGAGAGCCTTTCCCATGCTGTTCTGCATTCCTCCCTAATTTCTCTCAACTTGCTCGCTGTCTCAATTTGACCAAGAATCAAGAGTACAGCCCCTCAAGGTGTCGGAAATCAGACACTGAAAGAACAATGAGCGGGGCCCCAGCAACAGTGGTTGCCGGTGAAATCCACCTGAATACTAGCTTTTCAATTTTCAATGGAGGAGTGGGACATGCCCAACCACAGGATACTCGACCCAAACAAAAAAAGGGTAAGAAATCCAAAAACTTAACTGGACCTCGAAAGCAACATGGCTCAAGGGCCTTCTTAAGAAATATAAGGACCCCACCAAAAGAGTGGCACCCTTCCAAACCATCCAAAAGATGAAATCGTGGACGCTGAGCAGCCATTTTTAGCACTACATGATAAAAGGAAAAAGTGCTAAAAAAGTGAAATCCCAACAGTCAAGGATGTCACATTTAAACCCAATGACAAGAAAAAGTCAGATGAAATAGAAAACAGATAGTTTAATCCTTCGAAGCAGAAAGCCGACAATAGAAGTGGAAAGGCCCAAAAATTACAATTGGAAAAAACTTCGGGGCGTGCCAAAGGATTTATCTTAAATCGAGAAACTGTGATGACTACACTCTGGCAGATCCCAATGCTTAGATTCCTGTCCTCAAACAATGTTACTATTGTGGAATTTCCAAACGAAAAAAGAATGGACTTAGTAACCCTTCACGCGAGGACAGAAACGATAAAAGAAACGCTACTAGAAATTGAAGTAAAGCTACAGAATTTGGGATATGAGTTGTTGGAGTGAATAAAAGAGAAAAGCTCAGTCGATTCTGTGTGAAGTAAGGAAGGAAATACGATCATGAAAAAACAGAGTGACCAGAAAAGAACTCCTAAAGCTCCAGGAAAAATTCAAGTCCTGGAAGATTGTCAGAAAAACAAACATCAGCGTTTGCTTCAACATTGCAAAATCTGCTCTCTCAGCTTTTGACATTTCCATAATGGCAATGCAGCCAGAATAGGGCAGTCTGCTAAGTGACCAGGCAATTTTATCAGCATTCTCAACCTGTTGATCTTCACATTCATACTCAAAAGTATTCAGCCAGTCCATAATGTCATTCCTTTCATCATACATACTGAGAAGATCTTTAGGAAACCGAGGATGAGAGGAGGACCCAGGCCCATGTCCAGGACCCTTAGATCCATTGGAAACTTGAAGCTTGGCCAGTTCCAACTGGTGATCCCTGTCCCTCTGTTTTTCTGCCTGCTTTATCGTCAGCTGGGCCATGTTAAATTCAAGCTCCTTCTGCCTAAACAGCAGTTCTTGCTTCTTGAATTCAAGTATGGCCTCAACGTCCGCACTGGCAGAGGTAACATTGGACATCACATCATCTAAATCCTCATGGGTCCCATTGATAAGTGCAGCGACAGACTTGTCAGTTCTGCCAGAGAGAGCAGCCTCACCACCTTCTGCACTTTCCACAGGAGCTATGGCAATGAGTTGTGACTCTTGCCATTCCGTGATTCTTTGACTCATTTCCATTTTTCAGAGGAAGTGCCCTGCATGATAGAGAATGGAATTGGCACTGTCAAAGAGATGCAGGCGGAAGCCACTGCAGATGAAATACAAGGGTGGCCTGAGGGCTCTGCTGAATTAGATCTAGAGGGTTGCTGGGTAGACAAGAAGAATAGAAATTGGATGCTGCCCAACTCCTATGTAACTGCAATGGTCACAATGGCTCACAGACCTACTCATATTTGTGCCAAAAAGATAGTTCAACACTTAGCCACAGTATGGGAGAATGCACATAAAGAAAGATGCTGAGAGGTTGGTGCAAAATTGTATCACGTGTCTACAACACAATGTGGGGAAGGGAACGGTGACTCCAACAGGTAGTTTTGTTCCTCCCTCTATGCCGTTTGAGGTAATCCATTTTGATTTCATAGAAATGGAGAGATGCCAAAACTTGAAGTATGTCCTAGTGGTCATATGTGCATTTAGCAAATGGGTGGAAGCATATCCATTGAAAGACTGCACTGCTATGAGCACGGCGAAAGTAATGTTGAAAGAATACTTCTCCCGTTTTGGCTTGCCCCGTGTCATAGGGTCAGATAACGGTCCAAATTTTGTGGGTGCAGTAATACTACAGATTTGTGCAGGTCTGCAGATTGAAAAGCAATTCCATTGTTCTAGGCACCCCATGTCTGACAGTCTTATTGAACGCCACAACGGCATCTTAAAATCTAAGATAAGTAAGATATGTGCAGGCAACAAGTTAAGCTGGGTAGATCCATTACCGCTAGCGCTACTGTGCATGCACACGTCTGTGCAGGCAAGAACTGGGCTCTCCCCTTACGAAATCATTATGGGGAGGCCGGCAAATGTTTGGTGTGCACCTCAGCCAAAAAGTCTGAGGGAAATCGAATACCCTATGCTCAGCATCTACTGTAATCTTTTAATAAAGAAATTGCGTTTGATTCATCAGCAGGTGCAGGAGGCGTTGCCAATAATATACACTGGCCTGGGACACGCACTGGAGCCAGGAAACTGGGTGCTAATCAAATATTTTGAGCGAAAGACATCATTAGCACCCAGATGGCGTGGGCCCTATCTGATCATCCTAACTACGCAGACAGCAATTTGGGTGCATGGGAGGAAGGCGTGGATACACGCGACACACGCCAAGAAGGTCCCACCACCACTTGAAAACTAACTGATCGGGACGACCAGAAAGAGACAGTGGTCCCAGAAACGAAAGAAACGATTGCCAGTTCTTTGCCTGATCCTGAAACAAAGCCTGAAGAGATTGCTGTGAAAGAGGAAGGACAAAGAGCGCCCCAGCATTGTCCAGAAGATGCTGCATCACTGCTGGCCGACACCAAGCGTGTACCGCTTTGGTGCCCACCATCTATTGCCGCACCATAGCCTGAAACTAAATATGCATCAGCACGTGGGCGCCCGCCATCATCTGTCAGAGTGCCACAAGCAGACTTGAGTTTGGGTCTGGAAGTGCATCCGCACTGTTCATTGATCACACGATACCAGGAGCAAGGCGATACAATTTGCGGCCCAGGAACAAGGAGTGATCAAACCTGCATTCCTGTCGATTTTCTTTTTGTTGCCTCTGTTTCCTATTCTCGGATGAAGTAGGAACCGGAGGCCTAGAGGAGAGCGTTGTGAGGGTTGTGCAAATCGGATAGCCCAATAATCGAGACTCCTCGGTGCTAACACAAAATCCATGTGTCCTGAACCCGTACAGACAAACGGGGTGCACATGGTAAGAAGGCAATTGATAACTGCTCTGGAGTTCTTTTGAGCAAATGTGCAGATGCACAGAGTTCTTGCCCAACGTGTAGCAATCCAGGCTGCTAAGAACTGGCAGGAAACACTGTTGACAATATTGAACTTATTAACATTCTAACGAGTGCAACAACGAGAGACATTCACGACGAACACTGCAGAGGAAGAAGGACCGCGAGAGAAAATGCCAGAACCAGCTTTTGCCTCCTCCTGCACCACTGCTCAGGGCCGGTCTTACACCAGATTGCACCCCAGGCGGGAAGCATCGTTGGCACCCCCCACCCCCATTCATCAGAATGCACCCCTCCTCCCCCGACTGGCTCACGTCACTCTCAAACTACACCTCTGTTGTGCGACAAAACCCCTCCTCAATGTGAATAAATAATTGCTATATAAATGAAGCTAGTTTCATTACATTGTAATTCAAGTACTTTACAGAAGAATTCTAATGTTAAATCACAGCTGTTGCTGCCCAAGTAAATGGATTTTCTGTCAGCTTCTCTTAGGGAAGCAGTTTCAAACTGTCCGTACTGGCACGCTGCAGTGTGACCAGCCTGCAGGGGTCTGAGGGCCCACTGACCACTGGGCCTGTGTTGCAGCTAGGTGTTCTGTTTGTACCACCTCATATGTATTTCACAAGGGGCAATACTAGACTAACCATATGAATAATTTTCTGATAGTAGGTTATCATTCCAAGATGTGACAGATGTAAATGTGAGGAGAACGTGGTTTTACTTTGTTTCAGGTGGCGACAACAATTCCAGGCAGCGATATCTCCCAATAGACATAACAAGCCGCTGCACAAATGGTGAAAATTCTAAATGGCCCAGAAAACAGAGGCACTTTGACAGCACTCAGGGTCTGCGGCGCTAGGCAAACACACCAAAACAAGTTGGTTCCCAAATCTCCCAGAGACTGGCATATTATGTCGATGAGTATAACCTTGCTGGTTGGCAGTACATGTTGCAAACTTTAGTCTGCATGCCGTGCTGTATCTCCAGGTGCTTGGAATCCCCACCTCCCACTCGAGCTGGCATCCCTTCATCATTGCCAACAAACGCCCAGTCCTTAATACAGGTCATACATAAAGTAAGAAATAGCCATCTTAAGACAACTGAGCATGCTAGAACGAGTGCAACTAGCATTAAAATAGATGTGATAACAGACATGGACAACATAATGACAAACTATACAATGACGCCAACCGATTTAGCTGCTCCCATCATGCCTAGTATAAAGCTTATTAAACGTAGCCCCTATATGCAAGACAATATCACCACTGCCCCTATATGCTGATTAAACTTCATCAAAAGAATGCAAGTAAGTAGAGGTCTCACACGCATCACATTTTCATAGTTCGACAACATCTGCAGTTCAGTGACCTATTCCACCTGGGCGCCTAAAAAGACACTGCTTTTTAATGTCACACACTTTAAGGGATTATGCATTGCCTATTTTAATTTTCGGGCGTTTTGCACAAATGTGCATTATTTTTTTGTAACACAGGCAGCAATAAATAATGTGGAATATGCAGTATAGCTACCTGTGGTGGGATTACTTTTCAAAAGAAGCTCTATGAGAGCAGAGGGATAATAATAATGATGACTTGGTGCCATACCTGGCTAACCTCTGGATTTTTCCTGGAGACTCAGGAATTTTAACCATTTCTCCAGATCTCCGGGAAAGACCCTGGAATCTCAGGAATTTTGGTGGGGGCAGCTTTCACTGATTACTTTTTTTTTGTTTTGTAATGTTATGCTTGCAGGACTGCACTGCCATGGACTCCCTGCCTGAGTGTGGCTTTGTCTCTGTATTAATGACTGGAACTCTTCCAGCACATTGGCAAAAAGAATGCAGGTGAAGCAAAATAACGCACGTTTATTTTGCTTCACCTTTCATTCTTTTTTGCCGACTTTCAATGCAAACGTGCATTTTTTCTGCTTTCTTTCTTTCTTTTTGCTCAGGTTAGGGTGGACTCAGCCCCATTGAACCACAGCCATCAGCTTTGCAGTCTGGGCTACTCACCACTGCACTACATAACCTGATGAAAAACAACTAAGGTGAATTGTACAATTTCATTGTCCAATTTCAGTACTGCAAAATTCAGGGAAAACCTTTGTATTGGTTCTTGGAGTTAACATCTGCAGGTTTTAACGTGTTGATTTTATGGAAGGCGAATGCCTTTTGCCTATGCAATTTGGGTGGTTGTGAAAAGGCAATTTAATGAAATATGCATATTTCAATTGGAACTGCACATTTCTGACATCACATCCCATTACAACAGAGTTTATCTATTTAACATGTGGGCGGAGGCATGTGAAAATGGGCAGAGTTTTGGGTGACTGTGGGCAGTGCATAAATCTCGGGAATTTTGATTTTCAAATGTAGGTAGGCATGCTTGGTGCACTGCCGTAGCGTTTCACGCTGGATTCCAACTTCCAAGCGATGCGCTCTAATAATGGACCTAGTCTGCCTTAAGAGTGGGCAGACGTTGGACAGGAAGCCGTGCCTTTCCCATGCGGCCTGCCCTGGACCTGTTTCGGTATGGGGATACACTTAGGGGGAATCTGCCCAAGTTTGCGTACAGCTGGTAAACAGCTGTGAGGGGTCAGGCCAGCTGGCTGCACAGCAGACAACTTCCCTCAGCCTTAACTCCTGATTAACCACCCATTGGTTAATATTGTGAAATACATTGAAAAGTGCAGCTGATACATGCCACACAAGCATTGCCTGGCTAACCAAATGCCCTGCTTTTTAGTACCCCCTCTCTTTAGTTAGCATTACTTTAGTCAAGCCCATGTATATACAGGCGCCTGGTTTAATTGACACCGGAACAAGGGGAGAACTGGACCTAACTATGCATCACACGGACACGCTGAGGCCTGCATGGATGGAAATACACTTGCATAGGCCTTAAGCTACGTGGAGGAGTAGGCACATGTTTGGAGCAATAAACAAAATCAAATGCTGGCACACAGGTGGCAAGATTAGATACCATGTAGGAGTGGGTGTGTGTAGGGAAACATTTGGCATACAAAAAGCAGCACAGGCGCAGCTGGGAATAGCCTCAAACAACTGCAGAAGCCGAGATTAGGTATAGACCGTAACATGAAGGTGCACAGCAATAGCCGCAGAAGCCATAAATGAGGCCCAGAGCGTTGACCAATACACAGGGCCTACGTTATGGGACAATTTGTGGAAAAGGGATCTTTTAACCTTTTGGGCCACTAACACTGGTCAGACTGCCTAGTTGCACCAAGTCAAACTGACCCATATTAGCATTGAAATAGATGTGATAACAGAGATGCCATTGCCAAGATGAGCATGGAGTAATTTATAGAGGTGGCCACCAGTAGTACAGCAGACGCTTCAGTGTTGTTGCAGCCTGGTGAATTTATGAATACTTGTTTCCTTGATGCTGACTTGCTCTTCTCCGGCAAGCCCTGGAAACTCACTCAATAGCAGGATAGACAAACACGCGTTGCAGATTCTTGTGCTGACTCAACTGGTGGCAAGCAGTCTGCGCTCCCAGGTATTTTGCCCCGGTAAATCCTCTTATGAAGCTCGATCACTGCCGGCTGTTGTTTTTAAGTTCTACACACTCGTGCTACTAGTGCACCTTGACAGAGATTGTTTGCCTCCAATCTCTGTCAAAGTGCACTAGAGCACTGGGAGACACATGCAGAGTTGGCCCAAACAAACACTTAGCTGATGTGCTGCTGGCTCCACCGGTACTCGCTCCTCTTTCCCGAATGGCGGGGGCGCCAGCCAGCCCAAGCTCAATCTATCAGTGCGCGCGCGGCGCACAAATAGCCTAAGGGCACGCTGCACGTGCGGTGCGCCCATGCGGCCCATGGGCCTGGCTGGCACCAGCGGGGCCAGGGGCGGGGAAGTGAAAGCAACAAAAATGTTGCTAATTTATTAGTCAGTTGCTACACGGCATGCCCTGCCTCAGGGCAAAGGCTGCAGCCTGAAGCAGCAGTAATACAACACAGATGTGAGTGACGTTTGTTGTTTGTTTTTGTTTGTGACATGAATCATTTTTTATAATGTCATCATGACATTATAAAAATGATTCTGAATAAAAAATGAGTGAAAAAATGGGGCGAAAGAATTGGTTTAGCACCACTTGAAACAATTGCGCTGCCATAGCATTCATGCCAGCATGATATTTTCATGCTGCCAAAAATGCTGTAGATTTCAATGGGAACGGCTGTTTCTTTCACCAGAAAAAAAGCAGGCACATTGCATAGGATTTCATTGTAAATGCTGTCTGGCGTGCGTAAATGGCAAACACCATTTACTACATTTGCACAGCAAAGTGCAAAAGCGAGAAATTAAGGTAATTTCATCTGCTTGTTACACTTACCTTTTACAATTCTTAGTGCAAGCTTCCTCCTAATGCTGCCTGGTAGAAGTACTTTTGCCCAATGCTTTCATAGGCCACAGTTAGACAAGCATATACAGTGGGATGGCTGCCAATTGTTCAGGGTCACTTTGTAACAGTGGCTTACTGCCTTGTCAACTACCTTACCCTTTCATGTGCACTATATGCCAGCACAGTGTTTAGATACCAGGCCTCCCCTTCCCAAGAGGGCTGTGCCTGCTGTTCTCATCCCCCTGTTATAGCTCAAGGTATCACACACAAGTCTTTCTCATAGTGGTCACAGTTCATTCCACTGCGCATTTTAATTTTGAATTGGCCATTGCTGTCCACTGCCAATCATTTTTAGTTCATTATTCCTCTCGTTTAAAAAAGAAAAAAAATGTTCTGTGCTGAAAGTGCTTTCATTTTTTGTTTGGTCATCTACCCTTTGCATCTGCTGGCAGCACAGGCCTGGCTGGGTGCTTGTGGCCTGGCTTGCAGGACTCAGAGAACCGCTGCACGGTGCCCCCTAGTGGCTGACAGACGTCAGGCAGCCGCCTGAGCTGCCTGACGCAAAGACCGGCCCTGCCACTGCTGATAATGAATGAAACATAGAAACTGAAAGATTACACAAAAAGAGTTATCGAAAAAATTGTATGCTAATTCTAACAATAATAATGTGCGTAATGAGCATGATAGCCTCAGTAACGACAGCCCTGGTATTATGGTACCTGGAAGAAATGTACCCCTTAGAAATTCTCTTGCCCATAAGAAACAACTCCACCACTGAAAGCCCTGTTCATGTAATTACTTACACTCTGTCCCCAATGGAAGAAAGACATAGAGAAGGTTATGGGAATAACACATTACTGCAAATAATGAATATGACACATTCAATTTTGAAAAAGAATAGCATGGTGGCAAAGGAATAGGTTGGTACGTGTAGCCACTAACATTAAGTTCTGCATGCAGTGCATCTCTGAGTACATTATACATTATGGAAAATGGAATAAAAGTGAAATGGGTCAATTAGATAGTACAAACATGAATGAATTTGAGGAGATAATTATGAGACCCATAGGTTGCTCCATATTTCATAGAGCACAAATTATAATGCCAAAAGCTACGCCCAAACCAATGCCACAAGACATATTTTTTGTGCCGGAAAAAGCATCAGTAATCATATTTCGCATGAGATCAGAGGGAAATAAAGATGCAGTGCCTCCCTCCCATACAGTAAACTACAGCCCACGTTCTGTTCCTTTTTGTTTAAAGAAGAAGGGCTCTTATTCAGCAGGGGCATTCACTATATGTATGAATACAGTGATTCTTACGAGGGAAGTAGAACCAGTATATGTAGGTGATTCTGTATATTTTATATGTGGAGAAAAAGCATATCCTTGGTTGCCTAGAAACTGGGGAGGTGCATGCCATTTAGGACTTTTGTTCCCAGGAGTGTTTCTTTTAAAAACAACGGATATAGCCAAACTATCTAGATCTAGGCCACGAAGGAGTAATGAGGATGGATTAATAATAGAAGACATAGCAAAATCATTTGTACCATTTTTGGCCCAAGCAATAAACTCCTATAATATATGACAACTATCCAGAATCTTAGAAAAAACAATAAACGGAACAACAGATATATTATACAACATGACATTAGAGGAGAAAGGGATTAGATTAATGACACTTCACAACAGAATGGCTCTTGATGTAATCCTGATTGATCGTGGCAGTGTTTGCAAAATCGTGGGATCAGCGTGCTGTGTATTTGTAAACGACTCCTCTCCCACGATGTTTGAAGCGATAAGAAAGCTACATGTCTTAAGCTCTGAACTCCATACCCAAGAAGGAGGTTGGGATATGGGCCCCTGGTTCTGGGGGTTATTATATTCATGGGAATGGAAACTATTTGCGATCCTAGTAGCAGTACTAGGAATATTAATTACATGTTGTTGTTGCATACACTGCTTACCTGTAATAGGCACCAAAATTAGTAAAGGGTGTGTGCAGATGATAGAAAAAAAAGAGCACTATTAAATCGAGTACCCATGGAAATGAGGAAACAAAGGCAGTCAAAGAATTCATGTCCATCAATGTAGATGACAATGAGGTGGAAACTAAAACTGCACAAGATTCAGAATCAGAATCTGAATCAGATACTTGGTCAGAAGGGGATGCAATGTACAGATGAGACATTTGGCATACGGCCAAAAGGAGGGTCTGTCGATCTTGAAAAAATAGACACCCCTTGATCGGAAGGCTATATATTATGTTGGCCGAAGACCAACCATCTCATGCATCTAGTATTAGAAATAGATAGCCATAAACTTGACTAAGGTGCAGCCATTTTGAAGCGACTGAAATCGCCATTTTGTTGTTTCTCCAACATTTGCTTTTTGCCTCATGTAGAACTGCTTTGCTGAAATGTTATTCTGCTTCACTGGTGCACAATGCAAGGCCACGAGTGGCATGTTGAAATATAACGCAGTAACTTAGACAGAAATGTCCGGTCCCCTCCCTCGCATAACCTTGGAGAGCGAGCAACAAGGCATTTTAATCATTACAGCAGGTGCCAGCTAGTCTCGGTAAGCACAGTAGAAACGCCGGAGCAAACATTAAATGACTTGAATTATGCTGTTCTTTGCGGCCCCCCTTCCCTGAGCCTGGTACAGCCCTGGAGAGCAAGTTGACCCCCTGGCGCAGGAATAGAAGCTAGCAGATAGCAAGGCCTGGAATGTGTCTCTCCCTACGCACAGTTTGCTTGCAGAAAACAGAAGCATTGTGTTCTTTAAAACACAGACTTAATGTCTGTGGGCTTACAAAATTGCAAACTGTTACATAATGAATGTTTGAAGGTGTCAAACTCGTCACCATTGTCAATCATCGTACCTAGTTCAAAGGAAATGCAATAGGGACGGTATAGGTTGTGCCACTACTGATTACTAGATGCTCGTTTTGTATATATGTAACTGTTGTACGAATTTCGCTCTCTTGCATCCCCCGAGGTCTAGTAGACACACGTCGTGGGGCATGGGACCAGTTGGCCAACTGAGACTATTTGCTTTGCAATAAACCCTAGATTTTGGAAATACAACCTCGTGTCTGGCGTATCAGTTCGTGTGTGGTGATTGTGCCTTGTTTTCACAAACGAGGGTCACTCAGGGGTCCCTTCAAGATGGAGGGGACACCCGGAGGAGGAGGTCACCTCTGGTGAATCTGTGATGGCCACATTGGATTCATCACAAGAGATACGGTCTGGGACCTGCACCCAAAAGAGAAGAGAAGGATAAGCCATCTTCCTTGTGGCAGTTCCTGGCCGGGAGAGTGAACCAAGTCTGCCCAAGTCTAGAGACAAGGAAACCTGACGCTGTGACCCATGATCTGAAAAGGCAGGAGAGGGTGACCCTCTCCCTTTTGGCTGTACTTGGCAAACCAGAAGACCAAGTGGGCTATACTGGAGAAACCTTGCTCATGAACTATATTTGTCATGATCTATTGAGAAAGAAAGAAAACAGTGAAACTAAGATCATAAGGGGAAGGGAGTCATTGCCCCGAACATTATAGAGGGTAAAGTGACTGTGAAATCAAGATACGAGGAGATGGAAGTCATTCTCCTGGTAGGTGAACCTAAAAAAAGGATCAAACCACAGAATATTGTGATCCTGGGGAAGGAAGTAATTCCCCCTGGTGGGAGGAAATGGGGAACTTTTCTGATACAGGGTGTTACAAGATTGACAATCCTTTGCCTGGAAGTATTGAAACTAGGGGAAGGGGGTCATTCCCCCTGCTTAAGAACTTGCAAACATAACTGTGCTACCCAGTCCAGGAGAAGGGAGTCATTGTCCTGGACCAAGAACATTGATGCAACCTTCTGGTTTAGTTATAAGTGTAAGGGGCAGAGTTAGAGTTTTGACACAGGACGGTGGTCTTTTTAGTTTGCAGGGACATTCTGACAGACCCACTAACATTTTAGTTGAGGCAGGGAAACCCCTCATAAAAGTTGGGTAAGTTAGGTTTTCCCTTTATTTTCTTGGTGAACAAAAGTCGATAGCAACCACTATGCCACCTTTGTGTCAGTCTTCTCCTTCTGCACCCTTACAGTCCCAATTGGACCGGGTGGCAGTTCACTGTCACGGTACCTGAATTCGGTTCTTGGTGGGCTGATGAACCGGGTTGAACGTTGATGCAAACTTATCAGGCTCAATCCTGCACATATGATTGCGGAGGCCCTGGCCTCAAGGGGTCGTCGAGCAGGGGAAAATATAGGTGCTCAGTGCAGTTGAACAGAGGCGGTTCAAGTGCTGCAGGTGACGGTGGTCCCAAGAATGCTTCAATGTTGGCCCAGCCTAGTCGGTCTTCAGCTGCTGGCAGAAGTCTGCGAGTGACGCTCCATCAGGTCGAGTCGGCGGGGGCCGGTCATGAAGTGCTGATCAACGCGGATTGATCAGTTTGGTGCGGGCAAACAGGGAGCTTTGGCTGGTCTGGCCCTCCGTTGTGAGGTGTGTGCTGTGAGGCCTTCACTAATGGCTTAAGGACAGGCTCCTCCACTTCAGGGTCTGCTCTTCTGGCACAGAAGATATATTGCAAATTGTTTGGTCTGGTCCTGGTCCACAGCACTGGTCACTTCGGATAGTCCCTGGGAATGGTTAGAGGAAAGATCTGCCTTCTGTCTGGGACGGCTCCTTCTTCATCTCCGGTGGAGTGCTTTCGACAGTGCAACTGTCCCAAAGGCAGGGATGTGAGACTCCTTCTTTTAAGGGCATGAGTCATCAGGTGATTGGTCTAAAGCTAGCCTGCTTTAGGGGACCAATACCTGCTCCAGACGGGAGTGGACTTTGCCCTGTTGATCTTGCACTCAAAGTGCTTTGTTCCAGGGGAAGCAGAGGAGACCGGAGAGGGAAAGAGAGACAGTGAGAAACAAGATGGTGGAAGGCTTCTTCCATTATCCAAAGCAACATCCAATGTCCTGCCTATCCTACTCCTGCCCTCATTACCTCCTACTGACAACAAAAGACCTTTAGACATGCAGTACCCTGGTGTTAGACTACTCCTCTCCAATAGGTATGCTCCTTTGATACCTGGGCCCAGGTCTGCTGCCTGCTTTGTGGTGGTCTCTGTGTGAGGGGGTTGCCTGTCCACACAAAGAGAATCAAAGAGAGACTGGGTCCTCTGGATCTCTGTCCTGACAGATGGCAGTATCGGTCCATCTGACCCTAATACACATTCCCTTCCACAGCAGAGCTAACTCACAGGAGCTGGCATGTGTGTAATATCAATTGGTTTGTGGTGGCCTCGGTCATAGGTATCACCATGCAGTATGCCTAAACTGAGGCATAGCCTATTCTTAGAGATGTGCCTGACACCAGCATGAGGTACCCATGATCGTCATAGTTTGGGTACGGTGGCACATCTTGTGCCGCAGTGACATTACTGTCATCGCCGCACTCGAGTAAGCATCTTGTCACCTTTGAACCTGTTCTGCGCAACGAGCAGAGTGGGTGCTGTGGATCAGGATACTGATGCAGCGCAGCAGGACACAAGTGCACTATGCTTTTGGCATGTAGTTGTGATAAAGGGGGATCTGGTTAGTAGATTACCCCTTTGGAGAAGGGATCACCCGAATCATTTTAGGTACTAATAATCAAAAAAGTCAGACCTTTGCATGTCTGTATACAGAGAATCTGAAAATCAGGTTAAGTTCTTTAAATCCAAATGGGTTAACAAATAGCAATGATTGTTATTGGATTCACTTCACCTCCAGATTCCACTTATCACTTATCTATATATCGTGTTCTAGGCACTGCACCCATGTCTACTCCCTTCTTCTTGTAATTTGCTTATTCACCTATTGTGGTGTTAGATTGCATATATGTATCCTGCCATTCGGGAACCAAACTGGTATTCTCTCCATATGCTGATCATGATCTCAAAATGTAGGTTAGAAAGACAATAGGAAACAAGTGAAAATGTTTGGTCATCTTATTTTAATTCAGGGAAGTTGGAATAGGGGTGGTGACAGCCAGAGTGTGAGTTTGTGCTACTGGTACTACAGTTGGTTGCGGTTCTGTGGCACTCAGGGCCTTTGCATAATCCATTTCAGACAGCCAATTAGGGATGCATGCAGTGTGACGAATCCTTGGATGTTGTCCCTTCTCCCATGAGGGAGAACCCTTCTCCTGTAGCCAGGCTGATGCAGCCACAGTGCAACAATCCCCCTGGTGGTGGTGCACCATGGGAGGATCACATGAGGAGGGAACACCCTTGTGGGATGAGGGATGGCACCCTAGGGGAGATGCAGTATAGCTATACCACTATCCCAACTCCTTTATTCCTTCATCCTCTTACCCTCTCCAAAGTTTTAAGGTCCTCAATACTTCTATGCATGCAAACAATGTAGAGGTTTGTCCTCCTTTTTATACTGAGACGAAGAAGAAAGGTCATGACAATCTGAGGAATAGTACTGCGATGAAGAAGATGTGAGGAGGGCAGAAGAGCACCCTGCGAAACCGCAGTGAGAAGTCCAGCTTATTCAATCTGGCTGAGCCGACAAACTAAAGAAAAAGTGAAGAAGGACTTACAGATAGGACCTGTCCTCCCTGGAGAAGCCGTGAGGAAGAGGACAGTATTTGCTGCACCCGTGAACGCCAAGAAGGCTGGGAAGAGGTCGAGAGCTCCAGAGCCTGTCACGAAGTACTGGCTGGGACGGAAGGCTGGTGGATGATGATGGCAGGCGATCCCGAGTCGTGTGAAGCAACATGACTCATGGAAGGAAAGCTGGTACTGCAGAGCCGCCGCAGACCAAGCCGATACACAGTAAGCAACACAAGTCCCACAGCTGAAGGAGGAAGCTGGGAGAAGGCAGATGCCCGCGTGACCCTAAATTACTGGAACGCGGGAGGGCTAGAACATGCTGGGAACCCAAGGAAGTAGAGGCAAGCAGAGGAATGGGCAGAATACGCCAAGCCTAGATTCTGGGACTCTTAAACTGCAAGAAAGAGGTGGCAGATAGAGAAGGTGGAAGAATACCCCAAACCAAGGGTTTGGGACCCTAAGAAGAGGAAGAATAGGTGGTGGTCCATAGAAAAAGGGCGGAGAATACCCAGAACCTAGAGACTGGGACCCTGCGAATAAGAAGAGGTAGTAACAAGAAAAGAAGGGAGAAGCATACCCAGAGTCAAGGGTATGGGACCCCATAAGTAATAGAGAAGCAGCCATTACATCCTTGTATATATATTGTAATGTTTGGCAGGAAAGTGAACCAAGCCTACCCAGAAGGAAGAGCTGTGCTGGAGAAAATACATTAGTTACTCATCTTCATAGTCACAGTACCTGGGAGAAAGGTGAACCAGGTTGGCTGTGCAGTAGGTAGTACTTGACAGGAAAGTACACCAAGTCTACCTAGAAGGAGAATTGTATTTGCTATGTGAGTCTGGGACTCACACCCATATAGGAAGAACAGTTGTAAACCCCTCTTCTTAATATCAGTACTGCAGAGAAGAGTAAACCCACTTTGCTGTGGAAAAGGAAAAGAAACTTGGGGAAGGGAGACAGCCCCTGGGATTGTGCATATTGTGAAAAAGCTGAAAGAAGGGAGATATTCTCTTAAGGAAGTGGAACGAAGGGAAAGTAGGCACTTCCACTTGGAACTTGTGAAACACTGTGAGAAGTAAAGAGAAAGGGATCATTCTCTTGAACATTATGTGTTTTTGCACCATTTGGAACTTGTGTTTGGAACTCTGAGAAGAAGAATCTGCTGAGCAAACAACCACTTTGCACCTTATATTTAGTTATTTGTGTGAGGGCGAGAGTTAGGGTTTCGACATGACAGTGGACATATCTGTATTTTGACATCCTGACAGATCCTTATAAGATTTATGTTGCAGCAGGTATACAGCTCTTAGCGTTAGGGCTAGCAAGGTCTTTCCCCAACCCCATTTCTCCTTTAATAAAGGTCTGGGGCGACAGAAATGCCTCCTGCGTGTCGATCTCTCGCTACTACACCATACAGCAGGGCTAAGCAACGTGTCCTTCTGTGCACTTCATTGGTGCTGGAAGGAAACACCGAAATAAGTCCACTCCACACTCCCAGGAGTCTCCCAAGTGGAAGTTTCCTCCTTGCCAAGTCAAAAGGTACTGAATGTGGTACCAGGACAATGATTGCACGTGTGGGGTAGTCACTACACCAGTAAGATTTACTTTTTCAAAAAACTTCATGTTAGCTGGCAATAGTTTATTTTCCTGTAAAGAGAAGGAGTAATTTGTTCCGAACATGACAAAAAAGAATTCCACTACTATACTAAACAAGAATATTTTAGAGGCCATTTTTAGGAACAATGCTTCATTTTCTAAGAGAAGTGCGCACTTTGATGAATCTAGTGAGATCATCACCGAGACCCCGGTATGGGCCTCCTCTCATGTGGACAGGAGAAGTTGGCCGCTACCTGATCCTGACCCTGGTGGAGATATTATGAGGGAGGATCACATGTGAGGGGACTCATATCAGGGGGAATTGGTGACCTCTTTAAATCATGACTCCCCTATCTATGGATGACATGTTGTAAAGTAGAGGAAAGCAATGTGACTGCTATGCACTTAACATCTCCTAACTTTAATAACATTCAATTCAACAAACACACAGAAATGAATAGACCTAAAAGAATCAAATGTATTATGGACTCCAAGATCCATAATGCCTGTGGTACTGGGACGAGGAAGAAATACCTGGAGTTAATGAGGATTAAATGTTCCACTGAAGAAAATGTGCAGTCTATTTGTTTGGAGGCAAAGTACCTGAGCGGGACATTTAAATCCGAAAGTATACCACAGCTGTGTGGTAGAGGTGGAAGAAGAAGGAGCAGGAGAAACTTCACTCTCCCAGGCTGTGGCTTGGGTTGCGTGCAGAGTTGCAGGTGTGCAGAAAGGTGAGGAAGCAGGTGCGGCAGCGTGTGCGAGGAGATTGGGAGGTCAGGAGAGCCGTGGTCACTGAAGATGGAGCAGCAGAGGCTCCTAGAGAGAGAGACTGATATGGCGATAGAACCGAAGAGGCTACCGAGATGCCATATTGTTCGAAAGATGAACCGCTGGGACGCGCAGCACCTGTAGAGGATGCCGAAGCTGCCAACAGTAACCAGTGAGCCTTAGAAGAGACACAGGGCAGGGGGGCACTTTGTAGCATTTACGGATCCCGCAATTGAGTGAAGGGGAGTCTGAGAGCAAAGTGACATAAGGAGGGAGTGGTAAAGAGAGTTGGATGAATGTCTTATCAAGCCCCTTAATTGGTAAAATGGGAAAGTGCAAGAAGGGTGCAGTTCTCCATTTATGAGAAGTAACGTGGGAAAACCTGTAACCCGCATTGCAACAGCCACAAGGCTAACAATAAAAGGAACTCCTAAAGAAGAAGCAAGAAGGCAAAAAGGGAGCAATTCTCCATTTATGAGAAGTCAACTTGGGGAAACCTGTAACCCACCTTGCCAACAATACAGACACTATATCCAAGAGGTAAAGGGCAACAAGGGTGCAATTCTCCTTTCCTGAGGCACCAGTTTGGCGAAATCTGTAACCCATATTGCCACTAAGAAGCGGTCAACTGTAATAGTAGGAGTTTGTGTTAGGTTCTCCCGGCTGTAGCTGATATTCAAAACCCACTAGAGGGAGTCTTCAGAGAGGGTGGCCTTTCCTGCGAAGGAAGGCCACATCCAAGGGAAAATATACAGCTGAATCCAAGAGTCACATGAAAGAGCAGGTTCACCTGAGAGGTAAGGAAGGAGCCAACACAGTGCATGTCTGCAAGAGAATAGAGGCTTTGATTACAATATGGGAAAACATCCCAGAGTCAGGAATAGGAACACATGATACTACCACTAACCTTTTGTTTGCAGGCACTAAGCTCCTGTGGATGGATGAAGGAATAGCAGTCAGGGTTCCGTAGATGGACTCAGTTCTCTAGGTCAAACAACACTAATGAGCTAACTGGCTAGGTATAGCTACCAGAAGCAACAAAGGAACACGGCTTACCTATGTTTGGGTTTGTTAATAAGCTGGTGAATAAAGAATCGGAAGAGAACCCCTGTGGCACCAAGGATGGGAATGGTTAGTATATTGAGGGACCTGTTCCCGGGCGGCTTGAGGAAGCACTAACCAAATATTGGCAGGTTATTCCCCACAGCAAAGAGCCCATGTAAGATGGCAATAGTGTCCTTCTAAGCAGTTGGAGAGTAGTGTTTGAATTCCAAAGGGGTCCAGACACATTATCAGATCAAACCCAATTCCCAAGGAAGTTAGCTTCACAGTACCTGAAGAACACAGTTCGACGTAACCAAAGGACAATCCAGGAGTAGTTTGTTCATGGTAGAGCAGGATTCGAAAACAGGTGAATGCCAAAAGAACAATGTTCCTCATAACAGAAGGATAACCCAAGAGCGGTTCATTCGGGTGAAGAGCAGAAGTCGGTAACAGGTGATAAGTACAACGTCAGAACAGGCCAGTATCCAAATGCAAGTTGGTAAGGTAGGCCAGATTTCACGAAACAGGATTCAGAGCAAATAGAAGACAAATACAAAATTACTTCGATAAAAACAGTGCTGCCATTGCCACTGGGACTTTTGTGGAATGGAGTTCTAAGCACGGACGTGATTGCGTACTGACGCATGTCCGATTAACACAGCAACACGTAGTCTGGTACGGAACAAATGTCTTCAGGGCAAGATGCTTCGCGCATGTCATAGAGATTGTGTTCATGACCAAGGCAACCGCCAACGACGTGAATAATACATGGAAGGACGAAGCCGGGCTGCACGCAAAGAGAAGCGCTTCCTGACAGTTTTCTTCCTAGCAGGAGAGTGAACCGGGAAAGGGAACATTTAAAGTTAGTCCTGGCAGGGACTAGACCAGGAAAGTAACAGTTGAATGAAAGAAATGTGGTTGTGGTAAAAAGGTGTTGTGGAGAGAAATTGATAACTATGTCATTTTTACAAAGTGCTGCATCCTCAAAAGTAATGGTTGTACTATCCAGACAAATGCATTCCTCTGGAAGAATACTTGTGATGAGTTAAGATTTACTTGGAAACCTGAAAAAGATATTCTTGTGAAGCAAAACAATTGCCCCAGCCCACGCACACTTCCATCTACACTAACCTCCCTGTGCTCCCTCGATCCCTACCCCGCCAGGCCACAGTCCAACAAGCCCATGTCCTTCTGTTCTTTGATACCACGACACACCAGACCACCACGGACCAAACGATGACACCCATCATAGCCCTAACCTATTACACTAATATATCCTCTCCAATTCCAAACACATGTCCTGTCAAATGAGGACAAAGGCAGTGAATATGGTAAGGGAAATGTGCACAAGATCACACAGTGTATAGCTTTCAGTCAAACAACATGCACACAGGAACCAAGACACATGTATACTAAAACCCAGGAGTGCAAATAGAGTGTGACAAAAATACAAATATATGAAAAGGGATGTGGGGTAAGCACTTAGAAGCTCCTTATGATTACAAGGAAAGTCGGCAATCTCCTTGCTCACAATTGCTGTTACAGGTACTCACAGCGCTAAGCCCACGTACAGGTCAAGCAACGACAGGATCTGTGAGCTAACACTCTTTTTTTTTTTGATAAGACATTTTTTATTTATCAATTAGTCATAACATAGACAAGACAACCAAAACCAAGGGAGAGGAACAAAAGAAAGAAGAGGCAGCAACATCAAATGAGGCCGACACAGCCCGTTAAGCAGTAGTAATAGTAAGTCTTAGATCACCATTCTTATGGGACAGAACTACAATTCACAGTGTAAACGTTCAAACTAGCATCCCCCGAGTCAATATCTTCCATTGTCTTTCAGAGCCCTCCCTCCTCCCATGCTGCCCATATTTTAGAGGCCTTGTTAGGACAGCCCCTTGCGTTATAGATCCGTCTTTCGAGCATAGCACATGTGTCCATGTCCAGCGCCCACTGCTCCATTGTCGGAGACTCCGGGACCCCCCATTTCTGTGCAATGTTTCGCTTCATTAGGGCGGCCGCCGTGTGCAGTAACAGTTCTTCCCATTTATTCAGTTCGTACTCCCCTGGTACTCCCAGGAGTAGGACCTTCGGGTCAACTTCAATTGTTTTGGAGAGTATCCGGGCCAGTTCCTGACAGCAGGCCTCCCAGAAAGTTTGGATGTGGGGGCAGGACCACAGAATATGGAAGAAGGTCCCCTCCTCGTCCCCACACCTGAGACAGTTCGGGTTTGTTGCTTTCTTCCACCCAAACAGTGCAGTTCTAGGGTAATACACTCTATGCAGTATTTTGAGTTGCACCAGTCTGAGTCTCGAGGAGATGGCAGTTTCCCGTTGGTGCATTAATACCCGTATCCAGTCCTCAGGGTCGATATCCCCTACCTCTGTTTCCCACTTGGCTTTTAGACTGGTCAGTTCAGGGGTCGCGAAGGAAGTGATGGCATTATAAAGGATGGATGTGCATTTGGAGGGGATGAATTCAGGAAAAATGTTGTGTTCTATAGGTGAGTACTCCGGGGTGTTGTCTTCTGTCGCTATGTGGACTCTTAGGGCGTGGGACATTTGCATGTGATGGTATCTTTCAGTATGCGGGAGCCGAAATCTGTGTTGTAGGTCCGCAAACGGGGCAAGATTCCCGTCTTTCAGGACATCCCCCACTTTCTGAATCCCAGCTCTTACCCAGGATGGCCAAGGTTCAAACCTTGCAATTTCTCTCAGGTTGGCGTTTCGCCATAGGGGCTGCGCCGCTGATATCTTGTTCCCCCATCCCACAAACTTATGTACGTTCTTCCAAATGGTGGTAATCTGTGCTCTTGTTGTTGATGGGGATGGTCTAGGGGGGGCTTGGTACAATAACTGTATTGGATCGGTGTCGTGCATGGCAGCCACATCGGCTTTGATATGGGGTAGTTCCCGGTCCCCGTGTAGTAGGTCATTGATCACCGCAAGTTGTGAGGCCCAATAGTAGGTCTGAAGGCGGGGCACACCGATCCCACCCTCCCATACCGACCTTTGAAGTGTGGCCAGTGCTATGCGCGCCTGTCCTCCGCCCCACAAGAGCTGCCTAAGGAGGGTTTCCACCTGGCCAAATTCAGCACCCGAGATCTGCAAAGGGGCGTTTTGAAGGACGTAGAGGAATCGCAGGAGGGCCAACATTTTGAAAAGAGCGGCTCTGCCCATGAGGGTCAGGGGGAGAAGCTTCCAGTGTTGTACGTCGTTAGAGAATCAGTCCAGGATTGGTTTGAGATTGTGCTTGCTATAACTAGTTAGATCCGTTGTTATCCAGATCCCGAGATATCGGAAGCCAAGTTGTTCTATTTGGTATGGGCATTCCCTTGGGTCGGGCTGTCCCCCTCCCTTCACCGGGAAGAAAACAGATTTCTTCCAGTTGATCCTTAGACCGCTAAATTCCCCGTACTGGACAAGAATCTGGGTCACTATGGGGCAGGTTTGGGTAGGGTCTCCCAAGTATATCAGGAGGTCGTCAGCGTATAGGGATATACGATCTTCGTGACCCTCTGGCCATTTGAATCACACCCAGGATGTGCTCTGGCAAAGCCATATGGCCAATGGTTCTATCGCCAGAGCGAAGAGAAGGGGCGGGAGGGGGCATCCCTGCCGTGTGCCCCTGCCCAGTCGAAAGGGGCGAGATGTCCACCAGTTCACTTTGACTTCCGCCCAGATGTTTGTGTATAGCAGCTTCACCCATCCCAGGAACCCCTCCCCAAAGCCCATCCGTGCCATGATCTCCCAGAGGCCATCCCATCGGACCGAGTCGAAAGCCTTCTCGAAGTCGATTGCTAGAAGAGCAAGCGGATTGTCAACGATAGGGGCTCTTTCTAACACTAAGTGAAGTCGGCGCAAGTTCATCCTTGTCGATTTGTATGGCATAAAGCCACATTGGTCCGGGTGTATTAGTGTATCAGCCACTGGTTGTAACCTGTTGGCCAGGACCTTGGCCAGGACTTTAGCCTCGCCATTGATTAGCGAGATTGGCCTATATGAGGCACACTGCTCCTGGGGTTTGTCAGGTTTAGGGATGACTACGATTGTAGCCTTGCACAGGTCCTACAGGAGAGCGCCTTGTTCCCGGGCCGTCAGTAACATTTTATGGAGGGAAGATGCTATGTTGACCCCCCCACCTTCTGCCATGTTTCGACTGGGAACCCGTTCGGGCCTGGCGTTTTCCCGGTCTGTAATTGGGCTAGTGCTTCAGCCACCTCAGTCTCCGAGAGGGCAGAGTCCAAGCGTGCTTTTTGTTGCACTGAGAGAGTTGGGAATGTTATGTCGTTTAGGAGGGTTGGGTCCAGCCGCGAGGTCGGGGCCCGGTAAAGTGCCTCATAAAATTGGGCGAAGGCTTCAGCTATCTCTGCGTCCGACTGGAACCTCTCACCCCGTGGGGTGACAATCTCGCGAACACATCGTTGACCCTCGTCCCTCCTCTCCAACCAAGCTAGCAATCGACCAGCCTTGTCCCCATGCTCATAAATTCTGGCTCTAGAGTCCCAATGGGCTTGTTTAGCATTGTCTAATAAGAGGTTACGGAGCCGCTCAGTGGCACGTTTAAGGGCGAGTTGGGTTTGCGGGGATGGGTCAAGGATGTGTTCGTTCTCACATTGGGCCAGTTCGTCTTCCGCCTTCGTTATATCCTGGAGTCTCTCCCGCCTTCTATTTGACACCCAGGAGATTAAGGCACCCCGCAAAATGGACTTATAGGCCTCCCAGATCACCACCGGATCTTGTTCTCCGTTATTGTTAATTTCGAAGTACTCGGTGGAGACTTCAGTGAGGTGGTCAACAAGCTCAGGGAAACCCAGGTAGTAAGTGTTTAGTCGCCATGTCCTAGGGGGGGAAGCGCCTTGTGAGCAAATCTCCACGAGTAGAGGCGAATGGTCTGAGATGCCCCGGGGAAGGAAATCCGCCGCAAGTGTCCTGTAGAGGTCCGTGTGTGGGACAAAAAGATAGTCGATCCTGGAAAGGGAGCCGTGGGCACCAGAGTGGAAGGAGTACCCCCTAACGTCCGGGTGCAACTCTGCCATACATCACCCAAGCCCAAGGCAGACGCAAAGTTAAATAGTCTCGTGGGGGTGTCCGGGTTGCTCTGTCTGAGATGTGTACGGTCAGTGGAATTGCACATGACATCATTAAAGTCTCCCCCCAGAAACAGCTTGTCAGGTTGGTGTTTACCTATGAGGGCAGTTCAGTCGTCCAGCAGCTCCTGCCCCAGACCGGGCGGGGAGTACACCGAGGCGAGGGCGACCTTCTCATTCCACAACGTACCAAGGATCAGTATGTAACGACCTCGTGGGTCTTGTTCCGAGCATTGGAGGGTGAAAGGAACACGTTTGTGTATGAGTATGAGAGTACCCCTAAATCCCATCGTGTATCCCGCGTGGAAAGCAGACCTGTAGTTAGTGCGTTAGAAGTAAGAACAGTTCGAGCCCGCTAGGTGTGTTTCGGATAGCAGGGCCACATCGGGGGAGTGTCTACTGAGTATTTGTTTAATCAAGCACCTCTTGATCGCAGAGCCCATCCCGTTTACGTTCCAGGTGAGCATCTTGAGAGACTTGGGGCGTTCAGTCGGGATCGACTGGGGTTGTGAGGGTGCCATCCAGAGATTGGAGTAAATAGTTAGACAGGTGTTTTACGCGGAAGGTGTCACTGCCAATGATGATGTATTGCGGTGTATGTCTGAGGTGCCGAGTATTGTGTTGCCTGGACCGTCTGTGGCCTCGTCCTACCCAGACCCTCAACATATTCCGGAGCCCGCGGGGATGCGTTGCTCCTAGGGTAACAAAGAACTTATTAGAACATTCCCTTCCCTCCCCCTTCCCATACTCCACCCCAACACGAAGTACCTGTAGCCCCAACATCATAACCCTCAACACGTGTAAGGTGTCAGCCTTACGACCCCTTATTCACAATAAAGCTAAAGAGATTAAAAATTGGAAATTGGAGGGGGGGTGGGGCCCTGTTGCCTTTACCAGATGTGATGAAGATATGCCCCCGCAAGCCACATTATTAATGACATAGACGACTTACAATAGCTTGGTGGCGCACCCGAGCCTTCTGTAACAACAGTTTGGAGTGCCCCCGCTCGTGGGGCCAGACCCACCCGCAAGGAACAGTCATGTTCAATCTCCAGCCTCCGCCGGCCGATTCGGCGAGGGTGGCCTGTCCGGTTCCCGAGGATGATCCGGCAGCGGCCTAGGATTTCTGCCCCTGTTGGCTCGAGGCGCCGACCAGTCCCCCTCAATGTGTTGCTCTGCCCATCGCCAGGCCTCCTTCGGGTCGTTAAAGTGGACCGTTGTGCCCTTGTGATATATTTTCAGCTGGTCCGGGAAGAGCAGGCCGTACTTGACTCCCATCACTTGGAGCTGCCTTTTAAGTCTTTCAAAGGATTGCCTTGCCTTCTGGACCTCCCGCGTATAGTCCGGGAAGAAGGCGATATTGGAGCCATTAAAGGTGGTCGTACCCTTGGTTCGTGCAAGGTGGAGCAGCGTGTCTCGGTCCCGATAGTTTAGTACCCTTGCTATCACCGTGCGCGGCGGAGCCCCAGGCACTGGTCTGCCAGTGGGCATTCGGTGTGCCCTCTCTATCGAGAAGAATTTGGAAAAGGATCGCTGATCGAAGAGGTCCATCAGCCACTGTTCCAGAAAAGGTCCATACAGGGACCTTCGGCCTTCTCGGGGATACCGAGAATTCGAATGTTATTGCACCTGGATCTGCCCTCCTCGACTCTGGCTTCCAGAGTTTTAAGTTTGGCGGAGACTCCTTGAAGTTCTTGCTGTATTGCGTGCATCCCATCCTCCGTGTTGGAAATATGCTGTTCCGCCTCGCCCGTTCGTGCCGACAGTTTCTGCAGATCGTGTCGGAGGAGGGACATATCCAGGCTGATTCCATCCATCTTCTGTTCCATCGACGAGCGGGATTCCGCTATGGCTGACATGAAGTCTCTTAGGGAGAGCCCAGGTGCAGAGTCCACTTCTACCGACGGCAACGGTTCAGTATCAGGAGATTGCGATGGAGGCATCGTGTACTGGTCGATTCTGTTTTGCATGGTGGGGCTTCTAGTTTTGTCTTTCCCCATGGCCGCCGTCAGGCCCCACGGGTGCCCCCGTATCTTGGGTACTATCCTATTACGCAACAGCCCAGCCTCACCGAAGATTCACACAGGACGGTAAGCGTTGCCGACGCCCTGTGGGTTTAGGCACCACCCCAGCCGGCGGGGAAAAGGAGGGCACAGAGCCAGATGGTGAGCCCATGATAGTGGGCGTGTAGGCCCAGCCGCAGGACGCTGGGAGTTTTGCTGTGAAGTGAAGTGCCGGGTGTTTTTGCCAGTTCCAACACCCATTGTATTTTCTGTGGTCCAACAACCCCTAGAGTGGTCACTCGGGGGGGGCACTAACCGGCGGGGGCCACCTCCGCCGCGCACGGGTCTCCGTAGCGGCGCTCTGTTGTTCTGGCGTTCGCCTCCTGGTCTGGGCGGAGCAGGGCCGGCGGTCCCCTCTCTCAGATTCCTCCAGGAGCCTCGCTCCGCCTTCGTTGCGGTCGCCGCTGGATGTGCGGGTGCACCGCTCCCCACTCAGTGCGCGCCCGATGGTCCGGCAGCCATCTTGGTTTGTCCTCGAGCCGAAATGGCGTAACTTTCCCTCGCTCCTGGTGCCGAAACCCCTGCGCGTTGGGGGTCACCAGATATTTCCAAGTGGTCGTCCGTAGCAGGATGTTAGGCCGCGGCAGCGGGAGCTCCGAAGGCACACGTCTACTGCATCGCGCAGTTGGCCACGCCCCCCCTGTGAGCTAACACTCTTGATGGTATTGATTAAGGTAAATTAAAGACAGTACTCATGAGGACGAGAAATACCACTTGAATGTCAGCAAAGCCCACAAACCCTGTTGATCAAACAGGGACCCAGAAAGGCTATAACAGCAATGGGAGGATAACTAAATAAATAAGACTCAAGACAAGGGGCAAGTAGGAATAGTGGTCACAGAATAGTGGGGAAAACATAGGAGCTAGCTACAACAGCACATCACACCTAATAATGAATGGGAAATAAATGCAGAGGTACAAGGGAAAACCTGGAATGGATTCCAAGAGAAAGTAAAAGAACAGGAGCAGAGAAAATTCAATTACAAAGGCAAACCTCCCCCACCCATCCAAGGAAACAAGGCAGGAAGCTAAATCTATAAAGAGGAAAGACTAAATCATCAAGGTTTACAGCAGCAAATGTCAAAGTCAAAGAAATATAGAACAAAGGCAAACTGGGCTGCACCAAAAAGGAAATCACTGACAAATGCTGCCTGCAAATAAAGGAAGACAGAAAGGGAATCTAGGAAGCAGAAATCACAATTAAGCACATTAAATTCAAAATCCATGGATAAGGAACAAGAAATAGAAACTAGGAACTAGGCACAAAGCTAAGAACCAGGAACAAGGCACCAGTCACAAACAGAAACACTGCATCATTGACCAGCGCTGGACTGAAGCAAACTGAGGCTTTTAAAGCTGCTTAAAGAGCACACGCCTCAGGTGTGCTGCCTGCTGCACCTGCATCCACAGGGGTTGCCTATCCTCCACCAAACCTTGTCCTGCAAGATGAAGCAGTGGGCCAGGCATTCTGGGAAGCATAGTTATTTGATTAACTCAGCATGCTAGCTGCCAGAAACCTGGAAGGGATCCGGAAGGGAAGTAGCTTGGAAAATAAGGATTTAGCGCTCCCACTTCATCACAGCAATGTAGCATAAGGTTCGGAAGGAAAGTCCAGTAGGGAATAAACCCCAAATCACGCCCCCAAGTGGTGGGAATGGGAGCTAAGGGAGCGAATCGTGACATGTCTATTCGTGTCATGGGGCATCAGGTAGATCAAAAACCCACCAGATGGGCACCTGGCTCTGCGGCAATGTATTTTACAATCGCCTGGGTGCAAGGGTTAGAATGCCAGTATATTTGCCTATGGGCCTCCAAAGTGCCCACTCATTAATGTCTAACTTTTATGTGTATCATTTGTCTCAGGCTATTTGTCCATGTTGTGTTAGATCAGAGAGTCAGGAATGTGTGCTCCGCTGACATGAGCTTCACACCGATGAGATGAGCCTAGCTGACCCACATGCCATGGAACCGACTCCCGAGCAACAGCCAATCCAATGTGATCATCCTGTATAGATGTGTAATGTATCACTCCATTCACCAATTGTATCCGAGAGTTTTTGTACCTATAGTTTGCGTCACTCATGATGTTATTTTGGCTTACAATGTGCTGACTGTGAATTGTTTGGCAGAGCGCTCTCAGGGCAGAAAAGTTCTCTGCATGGACAACTTACTTACATAAAACTCGTTTCACTTGCAATCCATCTCCTGGTCTCACCCCCTAGTGGGGTGTGTCCATTATTTGGTCTTGGGAATAGTGCATGTTAGGAGGTATGAGCCTTCATTTAGTGACCCCTTTTGCATGATATTCCTCAAGACACCCCCGTACTTGCAGCGAGATCCAGGGCTTTCCCGGAGAGGCCGCCCCCTACCTATGGCTGACCAGTCCCCAAACAAAACGCCTATGCAGCGGAGAAGGTTTTTTGGGTCTTGGCTTTGTGAATACCCAACTGCTCGCTGGAGCCGGGTGGGGCCACGACAGGGAGGCCCACCCTTGTGGATAGACCGTAAACAGAGGCTCTTGGAAGAACACGGACAAGTGAGTAATGATTGCAAGAAAAACCAAGAGTGGAGAAGTGGGAAGATTTTCTATGGAGCAGACTGATTGAGGGAAACACGTTTGAGCTGAATGTGGATGAGTGACAAAGCACTATTTCTTTTATGGCCATTAGGTTTTTTTTATATGAAATAAAATAAAGTGATAAGATAAAGAAGAAACAGGAACCTAGCTCTGAAAGGGGGTAGAAGGCGGCACCGCAGTGCACTGTCCCGACCAGTGCGGATGTTAAGTGGAGAACAAATTAATAAAAGTAGGAGCCTTGTATAATTAGTGGGCTCAGGAACCAGTAGTAGTTTTTATTTTAGTTCGTTATTTTAGTGTTCTAAAGTTTGGAGGTAGGCCCAGGAAAGGGCGAGATGATGTGAGTGATAGAGTGAGTGCAGCACAGGTATTGCTCTGAACAAGGGGAGAGGAGGAACTGGGGATACAAGGGGATATATTTGAAGATTATTTTTTTCTGTTTTATGTTGTTATTACATTTGTAAGTTGGTCGTGCAAATTGTTCAATGGTTTATGTTTCATGTGATTGTTTTGAAAAGTATAAGTAACAAATTGAAGTTAAGAGATATTGCTAGAGTGTCTTGATATATACATACACATATATCCATATCAATAGCAAGACTCAATAGCTAAAGGTGACAGTGAAAAGGGGCCTGCATAAAAGAGGATGTTGTCAAATATTGGAATGGATACCACACTCTTGCATATTTGTAAACACCTCCCTTTATACAGCAACCGGATAAAAAAGTATCACGGTCAATGGGTAACCGAAACAAAGGGGGAGGGATCATCCCATGCAAGGCCTGAAGAAGGGTTGTTTGATAAGGAGATACAAGAACATTTATCCACTTATCTAATGGCAAAGTATAAGGGGAAGCAGCTCTAAAAAAGAGGAGAAGTGCTAGATTTGTGCAGGATGTTCGAGGAGACACTCGCTACAAATAAGAGAGAAAAGGAGACGGGGTCCCAGGTACTACCAAACAAGGGTGAGGAAAAGAGAGAGAAGGGGACTGAGGAACATAAGAAAATCTATCCACTGCTCACGAGACCTGCAGAGGGATATGCTGACCTGCCGTCCATACCAGAGGGAAGTATGCCAACCACACCTGTCACTGCACCGCCCCTCCCTATGTCCAATTAACTGCTACTCCTGCCCCCACAGGTCCATGCATGCACAATTTAGAAATAGTACTAACATCCACCCAGGCAGAATTGGCTCATTAGAGGACGCTCTGTGAAACACACTGCCTTTACCTGGGGAGGGCAACCGCCATTACAGCCACCAATAAAAAGCTCCTCTTTATTGCCGGAAAATGAATGGAAGTCAGAGGACTTCCTCTTTAGGATAGACAGTACCCCCATAAAAACAGTTCTAGTGGAACGAGAAGGGGAGATAGTGTAACGCTCACCTGGTTCCCACGGAGGCACTGGTCTGGTCTGGGTTGCTGTGGCCTCTTCAAGCGTGATGCGCAGAATTCGGACCACCGATTGAACAGGACCCCCAAATCTTGCTTGTCTGGCCCGTAAGAATATCCTTCTGCAGATGAGAAAGGGGATTAACTGTCTGCTGAATAGTGTGCTTGCTTCCCCCTTTCCCCCTTCGTTCTTCTCTGACTTCCTCCAAAACCCCCGGTTTAAACTCACCTTATGGTTTGGAAGGATGAACTCTCCATCCTGCTTCTGGTGCAGGGGCGCGCGTTCGTCCAGTTACTTCACTGGTTTTCGGAATGGCGCTGGCACATCCACTTGACTTTTCTGAGCGATACGCCATAAGTATGAAGATGCAAAAGTTCAAGTGTGAGCCTCCTTTTATGTTGTTTTTTCTGTCCTTTATTTCACGTGCAGAACAAAGGCGATGCGTTGAGGGGTTAAATTGCCGGTGGTAAAATCAGGTGAGTTAGTGGTGAGGGCGACCCCTCTAAATGTCTTTATAATTCCCCAGTAATGTCTTTTGTCCTTTCCCCATAGGGGCCGGGGTGCGGTACCTGCCAAAGATGCGGCGCCAACCCGAGATGTGGAATGGTTCACCAAGAAAAGCCGGTAAGTAATATGGCTGAAAATTCGGCTTCCCTCTTGTGTTCCCTTGCTCACCTTTTGTCTCTTCTTCTCTCCCCTAGGTGCAGAGATGTGGCAACCGGTGCTGAGACCCGCGATGGAGCCGGGCGGCGTCTCGGGAACAGGTGAGTGAAACGCGGCGCTGCAGCGAGCAACGCGGTGCATTTAAACGGAAGTCTTCCTTCAGGAATGCTGGCGTGAAGATTCCGGATGCAGGTAAGATGGTTGAATAAGTTCTTGGTTTTCACCTTTCTCTTCTCTTATTCCCTTACAGGTGTTCCAGGTTCGAGGCGGGCGTGGCTGGAGTCCAGGTGCAGGAGCAGACACGGTGAGCGTTCAGCTGCTGGGATGCAGAACAACGCGAAGCACGTGTGGCTGTCCGGGCGTGGCTTAAATAGCTTTGGAAGAAGTTCCAGGTGAGTATTCTTCCACAGCCCCACCCAAGTAACAAAATAGTTCCTTCAGAAAAATAGTCCCTCCTAAGCCTCATTTGGCTTGGTTCGTCATGCAGCATGGTCTGCATCAGGTGAGTGTGCAGCATGGTCTGCTTCAGGTAAGTGCACCAAACACTTCCCCTTATGAGCCTGGCGCCTATGGCGCCAGGACTGATGTCCAACATGAGCCTGGCACCAACGGCGCCAGGACAGAGTCCAAAGAGCCCCTATAAAGGGCCGCTGGGCTTTTACCCGGGGGCGTGATGCCTGCTCCCGGGGTGCTGGGCCTGGCCTGGTGCTTCGGGGGTAGGCATCATGACAGCACTCCCCCCCCCCAAGGCCCCTCCCAAGGTCGTTTTCCCAGGAGGTTTCGGTTTGTTCGGGAAATTCCGATGGAATCTTTTTACTAGCCGAGGTGCATGTACGTGGTCGCTGGGTTCCCAAGATCTTTCCTGAGGCCCGTACCCCTTCCAATCAATTAGATAGAAAAGTTTTGATTTTGAGATCTTAGAGTCCAAAATGTTCTTCACCTCGAATTCAGGCTCCCCATCTATCTGGATTGGTTCTGGTGGCTTTATTAATCTGGTTCCTGGTTGCACTGGTTTCAAAAGCGACACATGAAAAACGGGGTGAATCCGCATGTTAGCTGGTAGATCTAGCTTGACTGCCACTGGGTTAATTATAGCTTTGATCGAGTAAGGGCCTAAATACCTTGGATTAAAAGTCTGAGGTCCCTTGAGCGATAAGTGTTTGGTAGCCAACCATACTTGATCCCCAATTTGGTATGGAGGCGCCTCCTTTCGATGCAGATACGCATTCTTTTTGTATTTCCCTTTCGCATGTTGTAAGTGTGCAGTAGCATCCTTGAAGGCTTGAGTAATCGTAGAATGCAAATGGTCCACTGCGGGCATTTCGAGGCTCAAAGGTGAGTCCAAGTCTGAAGTACGAGGGTGATGTCCATATAGGATATAAAAGGGGCTCTGGCCAGTTCCAGAGTGTATCGAGTTATTGTATGCATATTCAGCCACCCATAAAATATCCTTCCAATTACCCTCCAATTGGTGCAACATACATCGTAGATGTTGTTCAAGGGTCTGGTTCGTTCTCTCCGTCTGACCATCGGTCTGTGGGTGGTGGCTGGTTGAGAGTCTTACGTCGATTTGTGCCAGTTGACAACACTTTTTCCAAAAATGAGAAATAAACTGGCTTCCCCGATCGGAGATTAGTATGGACGGGAATCCATGCAGACGGATGATATTTTCGAGGAATTCCTTGGCAAGAACAAAAGCTGAAGGTAATCCTTTCAACGGAATAAAATGGGCCATCTTGGAAAATAAATCCACCACAACCAGAATAGTATTGTATCCATTACAAGAGGGCAGGTCCGTGATAAAATCTAGTGACAAGGTGTGCCAAGATGCTGGTGGAATGTCTAAGGGTTGAAGAAGACCGGTGGGTTTTGTTTTTTGACCTTTGTTTTGGGCAAAAACTCTACAGGACATCACAAAAGATTTAATATCCTTTCGCCAGGACGGCCACCAGAATTGTCGTTTAATTTTTTCCTCTGTTTTGGCAATGCCAGGATGTCCTTCCATCAGAGTATCGTGATGACGGGAAATAACCAGTTCTTGCAATTCCTTTTCTGGCAAAAATAAACGTCCTTGGAAGTAAGGTAAGCCATCGTTGATTGAAAAGGCAGACCCCCTTTTGATCCAATCCTGCAAGGCTGAAGAGTCCAGGAATAGTTTTACCCGTGCTTGAATGTCTTCTCGGGTTTGTAAAGTGGTTATCCCCAAGATTCTTTGTTCGGGAATTATCGGCACAGGTTCTGAGTTTGTGTCCATTTCTCCCATTCCAATTCGAGATAGCGCGTCCGCTTTGCCATTCTTACAGCCGGGACGGTAGGTGATTACAAAATCGAACTCAGCAAAGAATAAAGCCCATCGGAGCTGTCGTGAAGACTGAGCCCTGGCAGTTTTTAAATATTGTAAATTTCGGTGATCAGTGATCACGTTGATGGTATGCCTGGCGCCAAGAAGATAATGCCGCCAAGCCTTAAAGGCGGACTTAATGGCTAATAATTCCTTATCGGTGATTGCATAATTTATCTCCGGCGGCGAGAACTTTCTGGACCAAAATGCTACGGGGTGCAGTTGGTTGGTTTCGGGGTCTCTCTGAGACAGGACAGCTCCCGTGGCTAAGCTGGATGCTTCGGTTTCGACTATATATGGGAGATCAGGACGCGGGTGTTTCAAAATAGGTGCGGACGTAAATTTAGCTTTTAATTCCTGAAAGGCCTGTTCAGCTTCCTTGGTCCATTCAAAACGTTTATTCTTCCGCAAGAGTGCAGTGATGGGTTGCACCACCCTTGAAAATTCCGGGATAAACCCGCGATAAAAATTGGCAAAACCAAGCATGCTTTGGACACCTTTCACCGAACTAGGTGATGGCCATTTGAGGATGGCATCCACTTTCCGTGAGTCCATTCGGACCCCTTTAGGTGTCAGGATGAATCCAAGAAACTCAACCTCGGTGGTATGGAAAATGCATTTTTCCAGCTTTGCAAAAAGTTTGTGCTGGCGCAATTTCTCAAGGATGGCCCTGACATGTTTTCTGTGATCAGATTCCGAAGAGGAGTACACCAGAATGTCATCGATATACACGACAACACAGTCATCGATGAGTTCCCGAAGGACATCGTTCATGAAGAATTGGAAGGCAGCAGGCGCGTTGCACAACCCGAAAGGCATCACCTGGTATTCGAATAGTCCATATTTTGTACGGAAGGCCGTTTTCCATTTGTCGCCTTCTTTTACTCGTACCAGATGATAAGCCCCCCGGAGATCTAACTTGGTGTATATGCAAGCGTCCTTCACCTGGTCAAGGAATTCAGGGATCAAAGGCAGAGGGTAACGATTTTTAACAGTTATCTGGTTCAATGCGCGGTAATCGATACAAGTTCTAAGGTCGCCTTCTTTTTTTGGCACGAAGAACAAAGCCGAGGATGCCGGAGACTTTGACGGGCGAATGAAACCATTGGCTAGGTATTGAACTAAATATTGTCTCAAAGGCAGATTCTCCGGCTCAGTAAGGGCATAAATCCTGCTACAAGGGGGTTGTGCACCGGGCACCAGATCGATTTGGCAATCGTACGATCTGTGAGGAGGTAACGTGTTGGCCTGTTCCTTTTGGAAGACGTCCTGAAAGTCTTGGTATTCCGGAGGTAGTTGCATGGAGACAGAGGTTACTGATGCTAGACTGATCTTCAGATTTTCTGGGTAGCAGGTTCGTGCACATCCGGAAAGGTTATTCTCTTCGCTTGCCAATCAATTCGAGGATTATGTGTCTCTAACCAAGGGATTCCGAGAATAACCTGAAACTGTGGAGCCTTGATTACATCAAACACAACTGCCTCCCGATGGCCGTCCGGACCTACAAGTGTCACCTCAGCTGTGGAATGTGTTACTGGTCCCGAGGCAATTTCGGTTCCATCAACTGTGGTGATGACATCTTTGCTGGTTTTAGGACGCCGGGGAAGGTTAATCCTGGAGACCAATTCATGATCCACGTAGTTTCCTATAGCCCCACTATCGATGTTTGCCTTTATTGCATGCAACCGCTTAGGCTGTTCCGGATCTACGAGGACCATTGGCACAGTGAAATGCGAGGTCTGAGAGTTCGTTTTCAAGCTCGGCAAGCGGACCCCTATGCTTGTCGGGCGGGGTCGTTTCCCGATACAGAGGTTTCATGGATTTTATCAGCGGCTCCTACCACCTGCCTGGGCGGCCTTGCCGGGCAATCTCGTAGAAAGTGTCCAGAGGATCCACAATAAAGACATAAGTGCATCTGCCGTCTTCTTTCACGTTCCTTTTGCGTTAAAGGTCCTTTACCTCCTCCGATTTGCATTGGCTCAGTGGCTTTAGCCCCCTTGAGGTTAGCGTGGGTCTTGACTAACACCCGGGTCTCAAACTTGGACCGATCTGCTTTTCTGTTTTGCAGTCTGTGATCCAATTGGACCACTAAGTCTATATATTCTGAGCATTCTTGGGGCGGATTTACAACTTGGGCCAGGACATCTTTAAGTTCTCCGCGTAGACCTCGATAAAATAACGTGATTCTTTTATCCTCTGGCCACCCAGTTTCCACAATTAGTCTATTAAAGGTTGCAATGTAGGAAAGGAGGTCTTGATTGCCCTGTCGCAGAGATAGAAGTTTGTCATCTAGAGCCTGCCCCAGGGAGTGACGAGCAAATAACCTTTCCATACTTGCTTGAAATCCTTGAAAATCACGAAGAATCGGGTCATCTTGAGTTACCAGTGGAACTGACCAATCGGCAGCACTGCCGCTGAGATATGACAATAGAAAGGCTACCTTGGTCTGGTCATTAGGGAAGGCCCCAGGTCTGCACAGGAAATGCAAATGACACTGATTCATGAATACGGCGAATCGTTTGGGGTCCCCAGCAAAGTGTTCGGGTGGGGCCAGCGGCATGTTTCCAGGTAGATTAATCTGCACCGGGTTACTGGAAAGCACAGGAGCGGGGTTCCCTCCGGAACCGGGTAAAGGAGTTTGTCCAGCTTGACCTTGCAAAAGCTGTCTAGCCAGGTCATCAGCTCTTTCCTTTGTTACAATCACTTCCCTCCTGAGAGCATTAGTTTCTTGATGAGCGCCGTGTACTTCGGCCCGTAATTCCCCCAGTAGTTGGGCCAACTGGTCAGTCTCGGAAGTTTCCATAGCGCCTGGGTGGGAATTTGTAGGAAGGCTTCGCGTTCTGTAACGCTCACCTGGCTCCCACGGAGGCGCTGGTCTGGGTTGCTGTGGCCTCTTCAAGCGTGATGCGCAGAATTCGGACCACCGATTGAACAGGACCCCCAAATCTTGCTTGTCTGGCCCGTAGGAATATCCTTCTGCAGATGAGAAAGGGGATTAACTGTCTGCTGAATAGTGTGCTTGCTTCCCCATTTCCCCCTTCGTTCTTCTCTGACTTCCTCCAAAACCCCCGGTTTAAGCTCACCTTATGGTTTGGAAGGATGAACTCGCCATCCTGCTTCTGGTGCAGGAGCGCGCGTTCGTCCAGTTACTTCACTGGTTTTCGGAATGGCGCTGGCACATCCACTTGAATTTTCTGAGCGATACGCCGTAAGTATGAAGATGCAAAAGTTCAAGTGTGAGCCTCCTTTTATGTTGTTTTTTCTGTCCTTTATTTCAGGTGCAGAACAAAGGCGATGCGTTGAGGGGTTAAATTGCCGGTGGTAAAATCAGGTGAGTTAGTGCTGAGGGCGACCCCTCTAAATATCTTTATAATTCCCCAGTAATGTCTTTTGTCCTTTCCCCATAGGGGCCGGGGTGCGGTACCTGCCAAAGATGCGGCGCCGACCCGAGATGTGGAATGGTTCACCAAGAAAAGCCGGTAAGTAATATGGCTGAAAATTCGGCTTTCCTCTTGTGTTCCCTTGCTCACCTTTTGTCTCTTCTTCTCTCCCCTAGGTGCAGAGATTTGGCGACCGGTGCTGAGAACCGCGATGGAGCCGGGCAGAGTCTCGGGAACAGGTGAGTGAAGCGCAGCGCTGCAGCGAGCAAACCGGTGCTTTTAAATGGAAGTCTTCCTTCAGGAATGCTGGCGTGAAGATTCCGGATGCAGGTAAGATGGTTGAATAAGTTCTTGGTTTTCACCTTTTTCTTCTCTTATTCCCTTACAGGTGTTCCAGGTTCGAGGCGGGCGTGGCTGGAGTCCAGGTGCAGGAGCAGACAGGGTGAGCGTTCAGCTGCTGGGATGCAGAACAACGCGAAGCACGTGTGGCTGTCCGGGCGTGGCTTAAATAGCTTTGGAAGAAGTTCCAGGTGAGTAGTCTTCCACAGCCCCACCCAAGTAACAAAATAGTTCCTTCAGAAAAATAGTCCCTCCTAAGCCTCATTTGGCTTGGTTCTTCATGCAGCATGGTCTGCATCAGGTGAGTGTGCAGCATGGTCTGCTTCAGGTAAGTGCACCAAACACTTCCCCTTATGAGCCTGGCACCTATGGCGCCAGGACTGATGTCCAACATGAGCCTGGCTCCAACGGCGCCAGGACAGAGTCCAAAGTGCCCCTATAAAGGGCCGCTGGGCTTTTACCCGGGGGTGTGATGCCTGCTCCCGGGGGTGCTGGGCCTGGCCTGGTGCTCCGGGGGTAGGCATCATGACAGATAGACAGTTTGGGATACAATACAGTGGCCTCAGAAAGAGATGAGGAATACTGGAGTGACTTTGATGAGTCCGACAAAGGGCCAATTGGAAGGATGCCACAGGTTCAGTTGGCGACCCCCCAAGTGACGGGGAGAAAGAAGGATGGGAGGGAAGACTCCGGAATAGAATGGGGAGGATAGCATTGGCAAAGAAAAAGGGAACGAAGGTGAGTAGGGGAAAAACAAAAGTACATATTCAGATGCCCCTTATACACAAAGGAGCAGAACGACCTCATTATGTGCCTTGAGCACTAATGGACACAAATAATCTCCTCACAGCCCTCCCACCACTCTCGGCAGGTGCTGGGAAATGGATATATGCATTTGAAAAAAACACAGCAGGGTTCCCTTAGGCCATAGGTGATATCAAAAGCTTGTTAGTATCGGCATTGGGCGATCAAGCAGACTCAGTGTGGGTGAAGGCATGGCAAGGATGGCAGCAGCATGGGCAGACAACGGTCAGGGGCAATGGGGTGGAGAAGAACCATTCAATGGCAAGGAAGACCAGCCACAAGAGGAAGAGGTGGGTACCGAGGACAAAGAGGGGGTGGACCGGGACCCTGCTGGTCATGCGGGAGGTCGGGTCTCTTTGCAAGGAAATGCTGCGTTCGGCCAGTGGCAAATTACCAAAACAACCAGAGGTATAGTAATGAACAGCAATATGGCCACCCACACCCAGGTAGCCCTTATGGGCTGCCCATAGAATCCTATGAACTAGATGGCTAGCCAGACAGCCGACCCATACCAGGCTTCAACACCCGCAGGCACCCCCCAAATTGCCTGCAGACTCGCCCAACCCATCAGCTCCAAATGACGAATACACACCCAAACCCATTTGTCACTACCGCTAATGGTGCATCCGCACCTTATTAGGGAACGTGGGTGTGGACTGAAAATGTTTTCTCTTTCCCCGGAACGAACACTCACCCAGACTAGGACAGCCCACAGAGAGCACTTGCATGTCGAATCCCATCAACTACCTTACACCCAGATGAGGAACCCCTTGTATGGCCAGAGATAGGAAACAAACAGTTCATCTTTATGGTGAACTCAAGGGCATACAAATCATGTCTGTGTGAAGGTTTTTTTCCTGCTATCTGGCAAAAATCTTGAGATGCAAGGATTCTCTGAGGCTGTGGTCACAGTTCCTTACACAGAAGATTTGGATGTTAGGATAGGGGAAAAACAGTACGGGCACCTCTCCTCTACCATGAAAATTCCCTGGTGAACATATTGAAACGAGACTTGCTTTGACAGCTCAACATGACCATATCATTCACCGACAGAGGAATAATATGCTCAACCCCCGGTATGTGCTCCATTCATGCAATGCTGTTGATACAAATGATAGCCAATGAATCAGCCATACGTGGAATACCTACCAATGCAGACATGTTCATTTACGGCATACAGGTGTTAGTAAGAGTAGTGCCAGAAATAACATGAAAGGACTGGAGAGTACCCTCCGATTTCATTTTCCGCCCAGTGGCCGCCCCCGAGATATTGCCCGGCACTGTTCACTCTCTCGATCTGCAAGGGGTTCAAGTGTCAGTGAAACGTATTGTAGCTATTGGCCTGGACACACATGGGTGCGATTGGTGTACAGTATTATGTATTTACCCAAACACACCATTGTGTGAAATAACTGACGAAGAGCTGTTCACTGACAGCGACACTGATGGGGAGATCATACTGGAAATATGCATGCCCTGTGATATAGTGGTACAAAACAGACACGTGATAAGCCCCCTCATGACCGTTGTCAGTCCACCGCCTTCTTTTTGTGACGCAGACTTGCAGCAAGTGCTGCCATATTTATGGACCACGACCCCACATGATGTTCGGTTAATAAGAGAAGTGACCCAAATAAAGATAAAACTTAAACCGGGAGCAGTGCTGCCAAAAGTGAGACAATACTTCTTGTCCAGGTAGGCGGAGGAAGGGTTACAATCTACACTACGTGCGGTATTGCAACAATGCATTATTGTCTCCTCTAACTCCCCATGCAATACAGCAATTTATCCAATCAAAAAATCTGAAGGGGGTTGTGACGTATGGTCTAAGACCACCACCCACTTAATGATATTGTACAAAAGGAGTTCCCTCTCATGCCAAATCTGGGTTCTATGCTGTTCAGCATCCCAAAACAGGCCACGCACTTTACATTAGTAGATCTGAAGAATGCCTTTTTCTCAATACAACTCGACCCAGACTCCCAGTATCTTGCAGCCTTCACCCTGGGAGAGAAAGGATGTGAAGATTATCGGCGGCCCGAGGGATACTGTGAAAGTCTAAGTATCTTCAACTGAATATTGCACAAAGACCTCAGCAATATTGATGTTCAAAGCACCATCATTCAGTACGTTGATGACTTCCTGGTATGTAGTGAGGGAGAGGAAATATGCCAAGGAGATTTGTAGCTCTGCTCCAGTTACTGGCCCAGAAGGGGTACAAAGTAGACAAAGATAAATTACAGTATTGTAAGACTGAAGTTCTGTACTTGGGTCAATTAATTTCAAAGGATGGTAAAAGAATAATACATGACAGAGCAGCAGCTGTGCGAGCTGCAGCAAGACCACGTATGGTAAAGGATATGCAGAAATTCCTCTGCATATGTAACTATTACAGGGCATGGATATTAGATTATGCCGCATATACACGACCCCTACTACAAGGTTTGAAAGAGGCCCAGAGAGATGAATTGCCAATTACCTGGACACCTGAAATGCACACGGCATTCGACACATTAAATGAACTGATATGTACAGCCCCCGTCCTAGCCACACCAGATTATGAACGGGAATTTTACCTGTTCTCACATTCAAATTGGACAAAAATGTCTGCAGTTTTGACACAGAAAACATCTTTAGGCCACAAGCCGCTAGCGTATTACAGCAGCACTCTCGATTCAGTAATGCAGGGCCACTTTGGTTGCAAACAAGTTCTCGCTGCGACCGCCTTCGCAATTGAGAAAAGCTCAAAATTTGTGATGGGATGCTCCGTCACGTTGTTCGTTGAACACTCACTGTTTGCTATACTTGAACAATTAAAGTCCACCCTTACCACACAAAGAGCATCAGTTTATGAAATCATCATCTCATGCCCAAATGTCCATGTGATACGATGCAAAACAGTAAATCCAGCCACGTTCCTCACAGAGTCATGCACAGTAGAAGACATGCAAAACCATGATTGTGTCACTTATGAGGGGGAGGGAGATGACATTCCCAAGTCCAATGAAAACGCCTTAGATGAGGGAAAGGTGTACTTTGTGTATGGGTCGGCGTTCATCTGCCCAGAAACAGGTGAAAAGCATGCTGGCGCAGTAGTGAGGTTGGAGAAAGGGGAGTATGAAATACGTTTACCCATGCACTATTCGGCCCACGCAGCAGAGCTAGTAGCACTCATTGAGGCCCTACATGCAGCAAAAGGACAATATATTCTGATTCGGCATTCATCACCACCACGGTACATGCTGGATTGTCCTGCTGGAGAAGGAGGGGGTTCAGAAGGGCTGATGGGTCCCCAGTACAACATGCAGAGTTATTGAATGAACTAATAGTAAAGGCCCTAGCAGAGCCATCAGTAGTGGCCCTCGTAAAATTCCAAGCCCACACGAACAATAGTGATGAAATATTTATGGGAAATGCGCCGGCGGAAGTCGCTGCAAAGCAAGCAGCATATTTTGTAAAACCATTGAATGCAGAATGTGTGCTAAAAAGTAAAACAGAAGAACCCAAGGAGGAAGGATATAATACACTTCCGACAGCACAAATAATAGAACTCCAAAAGAGAGCACCCCCAGCAGAAACAGATTTATGGTCAAAAAGAGGATTCACACAATCACCTACTGATCTCCTATGGAGACAGCGCCTGACAGGGAAGGTAGTGATGCCTGTAGAGTTGTTGCAGGTAGCATTCCAACAGCAGCACTTTCCAGCCCACACCTCAAAGCAACACATAGCTGTGGATATCCAGGAGGATTAGTTTGTACCAAACCTCCAGGAGTATCTAACTAAGATGACCATCGACTGTATAACATGTCAGACACTTAATTCAGGGATGACTCTCAGAACATTACGAGGAACATTGCCTCGCCCCATCGTGCCTTTCCGTGAGCTGCATATTAATTATGCAAACATGGGAGAGAGGTGCAATGGAGCGCGATACTTGATTGTGGTGGTCTGTCCCTTTTCACTTTGGGTGGAGGCAGGGCCCTGTACCCACCCAGGTGTGAAATATGCAACTAAGTTCTTAGCGAGTGAGGTGTTCCCACGCTGGGGGATATGCAATGTCATACGATCAGATAACTGAACACATTTTGTAAATGACCTCTTAAAGGAAGTAACTACATTATTAGGAATTAAACATAAAATGTGTTAAATTTACCACCTGCAAGCGAACGGAATGGTCGAGAAAATCAACAGTCTTTTTAAAGGAGATTGTCCAAATTATGCCACACTCTTAAAAATAATTGGGTCTACTGTCTGCCATTGGCCCTATTCCAATTGCACACACAGCACAGCAAGTACCACCACTTGTCCCCCCATGGAATTGTAATTGGCAGACAAATGCAAACGTCATTGTTGCCAATAAGGAGAGAATCTGACATGCATAGAACAGGAGCGATATTGGGGGATGAATTTAAAGAATATCTCACCCATCTCACCCGCGCAGTGAGGTGTATCGCAAAACAGATTGCACCCCCATTCACAAGGGAAAGCAAAACAAACACTACAAAGCCAGCATCAGACAGCCCGACCCAACCTCTAATGGCTGGAAAGCTCGTATATGTGCAGAGATTTGTTAGGAAGTGGCACTCGCTATGGTAAAAGTTAAGGGACTGTGCTAATGGGTCCATTTGTCTGACATAAGAAAAGCACATGAAAGTGTAGAGACTGAAGCTGTGTCTGAAGAACAAACAGACATTGCAGTACCATAAAATGTAATAACAGAAAGATAATTGACAGCAGGTACATAGAAAACTAGACTGTATAAAAAAATAATTCATGAATATGTACATAGTCACTTTGGACTTGATTCATAGAATCTTGTGCCGAGAAGAAGCGTGAGCCAGCCATGGTGCAGAGAGATGATTGTGCGGCATGCTTATTCATGGATTTCCTGAGGCATCAGTAGCCCGGGTGCAAGGAACATGCAGTAAAAAGCAAGTGAAATGCCAAACATGGTGCAAGCCCCCGCGCCATCCCTGCACCAGCATACAGCCCCCCAAGCAAAATCGCATGAAAACACAGCGCAATCCCTATCCGCACCCCAGAGTAATCGCGTGAAAACACCGTGCAATCCCCGGCCGCACCCCAGCCAAATTGCATGAAAACTCTGCACAATCCCCGCCCGCACCCCAGAGTAATCACACTAAAAAACCATGCAATCCCCGGCCGCACCCAAGCCAAATCGCATGAAAACTCTGCATGATCCCTGGCTGCACCCCAGACAAATCGCATGAAAACTCTACGCGATCCCCAGCCACAGCCCAGCGTAATCGCTCAAAAACACCCTGCGATCCCCAGCCGCACCACAGCCAAATGTTGCATCTGCACCTCGCAATCCTCAGCAAGCAGACCCCTCCTGACGGGACACCCCAAACCCCAACACCTGTGAAACCACCCCGCAGGCAGCCCCCTCCACATGGGACACCATCGGCCCAGCCCCCATCACCCCGCCCTGCAGGCAGCCCCCTCCACATGGGACACCCCCACCCAGCCCCATCACCTGTGACGCCACCCTGCGGGCAGCCCCCTCTACATGGAACACCCCCGCCCAGACCCCATCATCTGTCACCCCACCCTGCAGGTAGCCCCCTCCAGACAGGACATCACCTGCATGCTGGACGCTGACATAGTGACACATCATCACTCCATCGATGGTGTGTCGTGTACCTTGACTGCTGTGTTCTGACACCACCCCGAATATCCACTGGAGAATGTATCCTGCAAAAAAAATAAATGCATACACCTGGCCCACATCCATGAGTGTGGCAGCTGTTCAAACACAATTGCTGTCCGTAACCATCCCAACATACACATGTACCAAGTTAATGTTAAAGTGAGACCCTGCTGGCCATGTGACAATGTCATGTCACAAATCTCCAGGAACAAATAGTGCTACAATGACAGAATAAAAAGCAGCCTCAATGTGGGCCACATGAACAGACACTGGCCAGGCGTGTCACAGCCTGACCCTCAATGAGCTGCTATTTACAGAACAGATTTCCTAACAAACACATCACTGTTCCTCCCATGTATAAAGGATATGACATGAAATCATATGAAATGATATGGCATTAATAATGCACCAATATACAAGTGTTTGAAGGCGCAAGGAGGCAGGGGAGGTGTGTTAGGGATTCTCATTTTATGGCTAATTTCCCTCTCCTAGTGAGTCCCCCAGCAGCTTTGCTGGATTTCTGGAGTTTATTTCTTTCACTTGGTGAGAGTGTGAGCTTTTTCCCCACTCTTACCCATGTTTTACCATGTGTCTTTTACCTGTTTTCATGATTGTGGACTCTAAAGCACACCACTTTGTTAGTCCCCTTCTTTTGTATGTTATACAGCACCCTCAGTGCAGTGACACAGGGTTGTCTTTTAGACTTCCCACCGACTCCATTTCTGGGGCTAACTACAGTCCTCCAGAAAAGGGTAAAGTTGCCATTAACTTTACCACAGATCCAGTACACCCCATCTTCCATGGAGTACTGGGAAGAGTTACTTCGTATCCCTTTATATCTGTACCTCCTAGAGCATTGTTTCGCTCTTTTAACATTTAGACTTGGCTGGTGGCAGTGGTATCTACCCTAACTTTTTTACCACGATTATATTAGATAAACGTGGTATTGTTTTAGGCTACTCTATTAGCCTCGAACTTAAACCCGCCTGACCAAATACTTTTTCTTTTGGCTCCAGTCAGGTTTATTCTCCATTTTTTTTTTGTTAAAGTCCTTCTTGTGTTTTACTTTGCACGGCAAACCAGGTTTGCCTTCTTTGTTCACTGTCTATTGGCGGGCTTCTGCTCAGAAGCCCTCCTCCAGGCGCCTGGGTGTCTAGGTGGGCTGAATGTGAGGGCGGGATGTAGTCACCCCCTGCAGAGGGTATCCTAGGAAACCCAAGTCACACTTTGCCATGATTAGCTGAGGTGGTTGTCCGGGCGGCCAACCCCCCTGCTGCGTGATTGACAGCCGGGCTGTGTGAATGGGGGATTTGCGCATAAAAGGCAGGTCTCTTGGGATAGAAGTCAGAGAGTCGCCACTGGAACTACAAAGAACCGAAGAGAAGCAGAGAAGAAGACGGCTGCTGCAACTACCCTGTCCCAGTGAAGCCCTGCTGCAGGTCCAAGCTATCTACCCTTCGACGACCAGAGACGATCCAGTCCGGAGTCTTCTTCTCTTGAGCTTGGTGGGGATAACCAGCTCATCTTCCACAGCCAGAGGATCCTCTTCTTGGTCGAAATCGCTGCACACTGCTGTGGTGGTCCGGATAGCCATCTGAAGAGCCTCTCCTGTTTTTAAGGAGTGCACCTTTTAGTCATCGTCGCTGCTGACGGCTTCATCCCTGTGTGGTGCAGACCCCTCCAGACATCCTCCTTCACATCGAAGCTCCAGGAACCGTGGGTCTGCGGAAAACCAACAGGAACAACTGCCAGGGCACAAGCTTCTCCACTGAATAAGGTACTGTGTTCTACTTGAGGAATTAGGCTGAATCCCTTGTCTTCATCTCCAAGGCTTGCCCTTGTCTTCCCTCCTTCTTATAACTTTTGCTTCCTCTATTAACAATATCTAAGTACTCCTGACAACATTGAATCTCGAACTATCCGACTGTGTGATCCTCGACAACAGGAACCCGATTCCACTTGACACTGGCTCCGGCCTATTGACTCTTGAATTTCTGTCTATGAGTGTTCTCAGATTCTGTCTGCCTTGACAAAAGTATTGCTTGTGATTTTTGCCCCCAACTCTCTCTGGTTAACCCAGGTGCTAAGTGTGTTTTTGCCCCGGTAACAATTCTTGCCGCGGATACACGTTTCTTTAGTAGACCAAACTGTCATTACTGTCAAAAAGTGATCACAAGTATATCTCCGGTAACGTCTTTTGTTTCGTAACACCGGTCCGTTGAAACACAGGGTACTTACCTTGAGTTAGAGTGTACCAAAGTGAATTGGTTGGTTGTAGTATATTTTTCATGTGGTTTTGAATTAATAGAAGTGTTGTGTTTATAATGAATGGTTTAAAAATAAATGCACGTATATTTTTCTACCTGAAATCTTGATTCAGTGTTTGCTTGAGTCACAGTAATTGTGGTCCCTTTGTGTAATCTCTGCTACTGCTCATATACTCTTGAGATAAGCCTGGCTGCTCCGCTACTGCTACCACTTTAACATAGTAGCACAGGCTTGTACCAAAGGTAAAACTTGTATTGCCACCTGTAGTCTTAATTGTGTGTAGTGGTACCTAAGGGCACTGCACAGGATTCTGCCTAACGCTGGTGTACAGCGGTGAGGATTTGGAAGTAGAGTGATTACACTTAGAGTGCTGCTATTGCTTTGGTTCAACTAACCACAGGGCTAACACCACTAATTCTATTTAACTGAGAAATCATGTCCAATATGGAAAACTACACTGAAGAGGGTCTCTTAAACTACACTGCTGAGGTTTTAAGAACCATGTGTAGGGAGAGGAGTCTCTCTGGTAAAGGAAAGAAATCTGAATTGATTGCAAAGTTAATGGGAAAACAAAGTCTGGAGAGGGGGTCAGAAGGGCCTACCCCTCCAGCAATGGGGATACTGATGTTTCTGATTCTGAGAGTGTTAATTCTGAAGAAGCAGACGAGTCCTTGTTAGGAAACCCTACAACTCCTTTGCCTGCTCAGAAAGCACACCCTCTGTCCACAGGGACCCCCACAGGTCCTACACTCACCCCTGAGTTTATTGCACTTGAGAAAATGAGACTTGAATTGGAAGTGAAACGTATTGATGCACAAACTGCCATGAAACATCAAGAGTTAAAGCTCAGAGAAATGGAGCTGAATCATGAACTAGAGATGAAGAAAGTGTCTGTAGAAAATGTTTCTCTCCCAGAGTCTTCTAGGTCTTCCAGCCCTAAGAGACCCCATATGCAAAAGGAGATGATTGGTATGTATGAGATTAAACTTGATGTTTTGGATTGGTTAGCAATGTTTGAGTACAATCATGAGATTCAAGGTATCTCAGGGTATCAGTTGTTTCCTTGGCTTTTCTCTAGGTTTCCCCCTGTTGCAAGTGATGCTGTAATGGAGTTGGGGGAGGAGGATAAACAGGATTATGAGTGTGTGAAACTAGCATTAATAGCTAGGTTTGGGAAGACTCCTTCCCAGTATCTTAAGAGGTTTAGAACCCTCAAAAAGCATGATGGTACCCCTTGGTCTACCTGGGTGTGTGAATGTTTGAAAAACTTAGATGGTTGGGGTAAGGGTTACAAAGTGAACACTTATGAAGGTTTGAGGAATCTTTTGATGTTGCAATCTATTTTTGATGTCTGCTCCCCTGAGTTTAGACAGCACTTTGCTCATTCAAAGGAGATAGATCCTAAGATGCTAGCTAAGGCTGCTGACTTGTGGGATGCCAACAGGGCTACTCACAAGGATTCTGGGGTCACTCAGAAAAAGGAGGAGGGAGAACAGCCAAAGAAAGACAACAAAGAGCATTTCAATGATTCCAATCCAAAAGAGGGCCACAAACAAACCAGGGTAAGCCACAAGGTAAACCGAATCAGGCTAGTGTACCACCTGGTTCCACACCAGATGGAGGCCAGAGCAAACCCCCATTCCAAAGAGCATTTGGGAAATGCTTTGTTTGTGGGTTGCCTGGCCATGTGAAAGGAGATCCCAGGTGTAAGGGTAAACCTTCAGGGATCAACACTATCTCCTTAGCCTTCTCCCAGGTGGATGAAGTACCTATAGCCAGTGGAAACTTTCAGTTACTAGCTGACGAGCCCATGAGAGTATCAGCTAGTGCTTCTTTAGTGTCCTTGGGTATTTGGGAACAACAGAACTTAGATGTCTATAACTCAATCCCAGATAATACCAAAGAGTATTACAAACACAGTGTTCTTGTGAATGGTCAGGAAACCCCTGCCATCAGAGACACTGGAACCAGCATAACTGTGGTTGATGAATGTTTTTTCAAGGTGGAGGATGTTGCTAAGGCACCCAAACACCTAACTAAGTTAGCTGGAGGCCCTGTGCAAATGGTTACCAGCTCTCATCCAGTGTAATGACATGACTGTCAGAATAACTGTAAGTGTGCAAAATAACGTACCTGGGAGGGTCCTGCTGGGTAATGACCTCAAAACTCTTGGAATTGTGTCTAGTACCCCCAGGCCCTCCAGCAGAAGTAAGCAGGAGCTCACTAGATCTGCAAGGGAAAGAATCTTGAGAGGCTGTCCTGGGGACATGATAGAGGAAACTATCACCCCAAGTCCACAGGACTTACTTACTGCTATTGCAGGTCAGAAAGAGACAAAGGGAGAACCCAAGTCTGCCAGCAAGAAACCAGCAAGCACTCCTGTGCCCAGAAGGACATCTCCAAGACTGTCCAAAGTCACATCTGTGACTCCTCCACCAGCTGAGGCTGAGTGTGAGGGTCAATCCTGTATGGTTAAGCTAGATACTGAGGAATCAGATACAGAAGAAGATCTTGCTCTGGTAGGAGATCTTGACCCTGTTGACCATTCTGAGCTGCAGTCTTTACTAGCAGAAGGTGGACCCAAAGGGCAGATTTCAGCAAGGGACAAAGTGAGTGTCCAACCCTAGAAGGTCTTCGCCTACAGGCAGCTTCTCGGCTCAATGGGACTGAGCCTGGGAAGTATAGGTTACACTGGGAAAATGGCCTCTTCTACAGTGAACCAACTGAGTCAACCCCTGGAGACTGCAAGAAACTTCTAGTACCTCTAGTGAACCGACTCCAGTTTCTGCAGTTAGCTCATGAGGTACCCTTGGCTGGTCACTTAAATTTTAAGAAGACCAAGGAAAGGCTCTCTCTCTACTTCTACTGGCCTAATATGGGCTCAGAAGTAGACAAATAGACAAATGCTGCAGAAGCTGCCACACTTGCCAAACCTCTGGCAAGAGTGGAGCCAAGAATGTGGCACCCTTGGTGCCTCTCCCAGTGGTGGGAGTTCCTTTTGAGAGGGTTGGGATTGACATTGTTGGTCCTCTTGACCCTCCCACATCTTCAGGCAACAGATTTATCCTGGTTGTAGTGGACCATGCCACTAGATTTCCTGAAGCCATACCTATGAGGACTGTTACTGCTCCGGTTGTAGCTAAGGCCCTACTTGGTATTTTTACCAGAGTAGGTTTTCCTAAGGAGGTGATATCTGACAGGGGATCACATTTTATGTCCCGCTACATGCAAGCCTTGTGGAAAACCTGTGGAGTCACCTACAAGTTCTCAACTGCCTACCATCCCCAAACCAATGGGTTGGTGGCGAGGTTTAACAGAACTATGAAGAGGATGGTAGGTGCTTTAGAAGAACCCCTTAGAAGAAAGTGGGACCTTCTACTGTCATGCCTTCTCTTTGCATATAGAGAAGTCCCTCAGGAGGGAGTAGGATTCAGTCCCTTCAAACTTCTCTATGACCATCCAGTCAGAGGTCCATTGGCCCTGATTAAGGAGGGGTTGGAGAGTGCTCCTTCCCCCAAGCCAGTCAGAGTGACTAACTATGTGATAGGTCTCCGGAGGAGAATGTCACACATGTTGGCGGAGGCAAGTGATAACTTGAAGGCTGGTCAAGCTCTAGTCAAGCATTGGCATGACCAGAAGGCTAACATGGTTGAGTTCACTCAAGACCAGCTTGTTCTTGTTATGGTCTCAACAAGGCAGAGGGCCTTGCAGGACAAATGGATAGGACCCTTCAAAGTTGTGGGTAAACTTGGAGAGGTGAACTATCTGGTGGACTTAGGCAATCCTAAGGAGGCTCCCAGAGTCTTTCACACCAACCGTTTAATGGCTTATGTCTAGACCTGACATAGTAGATTTGCTCCTAGCTTCAGCTCAACAGGAGGAGGAGAGTGAACCTCTGCCTGACCTCCTCAGAGGCTTACCTTTAGATGAGCAAGTGGAAGGAGTCAATCTCTCTTCCAGTCTCACATCTGACCAGCAGAATGAGTGCAAATTACTGTTAAATCAGTTTGCCTCCCTGTTCTCACTTTCACCAGGCTTGACTCCTTGGGGCCAGCATGACATACTCACTGGTGACTGTTTGCCTGTCAAAAGCAGGGGGTACAGAATGTCAGACAATGTAAGAACCCATATAAGGAATGAGGTCAACAAGATGCTTGATCTCGGGGTCATAGAGCCCTCTACTAGCCCATGGTCTAGCCCAGTTGTGCTTGTACCAAAGACAGGATCCAAAGAGTTGAGATCCTGCGTGGACTATAGAGCTCTAAATGCAGTCACAAAGACTGATGCCCATCTGTTGCCTTGGACAGATGAGCTGGTGGACAAACTTGGTGCAGCCAAGTACCTCAGCACATTTGACCTAACGTCAGGCTATTGGCAAATAGCCCTGACAGACCATGCCAAGGAGAAGACTGCATTCTCCACACCAGCGGGCCTCTACCAATTCAAGGTAATGCCTTTTGGACTAAAGAATGCACCTGCTACATTTCGGAGGATGGTCAATCAAGTTCTGAATGGGATGGAGGACTTCTTCATGGCATACTTGGATGACATTGCAGTGTTCAGCCCTACATGAAAAGAACATGTTGAACACCTAGGATATGTATTGCAGGCTCTGGAACACACCCATCTGACCATAAAGGCAAGCACATGTCAAATTGGTCTGAGTACAGTGGTCTACCTTGGACATGAGGTAGGAGGAGGTGAAATAAGGCCTTTGCCTAGCAAAGTAAAAGCTGTACAAAACTGGGCCACCCCTACTACACAAACCCAAGTGAGAGCCTTCTTAGGTCTCACTGGGTATTTCAGGAACTTCAAACAGAACTATGGGACCATAGCTTCTCCCTTGAATGTCATCTCCTCTCCCAAATTCCCTAAAAAGGTCAGGTGGAATGAGGAGTGCAATTAAGCCTTTGGACGTCTAAAGAAAGCCCTTTGTCAAGCTCCAGTCCTAAGAACTCTTGACTATCACTATCATACTTTGATGTCTCTTGTCCAACCAGGCTACCAAAACTGTCTAGATACCAGTTCCTGTGTGGCTTTAATGCCACAATGCCCACCTAATTGTGAATCGTGGAAACCATGGAGTATGTTGGCGCAGAGAGTACCGATGGGGATGTAGAACCTGTTCTGAAAGAAAAGCAAACCATTGCGTTCCGTGACAAATGCTTGTTTCAGAAGATCTGCGCGTCTCGGATCAGTTAAGGTCTCATTCAGAATAGTCTGGAGATGAGGAGATAAATAAAGTCAACACAAAATGTTTAGTTGAGATCAACGACGTGTCCTGATTTGGGTTTTCATCCTCTTTTTCCAGAGAGCGAGACAGGGGGCCTCATTACGACCCTGGCGTTAAGGGTTTAACGGCGCTGTAAAAGGTGTTGGCGCCGTTGAACCCTTAACGCCTGATTACGAGTTCCCTTTGCGGGACCCGACCTTAACGCCTGCTTTTAGCAGGCGTTAAAGTAGGGTGCCGCAAAGGGATCTTGGTGCTAAGTACGGTGCCGCAATTTGCGGCACCGTACTTAGCGCCTTCCCCATTCCCATTGAGCCCTACGGGCAAAAATGGGAATGGGGAAGGGCCCATGGTGAATGGGGAATTACCGCCCCGCCAACCTTGGAATGGGGTGGTAATTCCGCCATTCACCATGGCGGACCCCGGCATGGACCATGGTGCTAAAAGCACCATGATTTAGCGCCGGGGTCATAACGAGGCCCAGGGTGTCTACTTTTAAATTGGATGCACTTGGAATGTACGTTATGTGGAACTGTCACGCCATTTACTCGGAGACTGGGGTTTTCCATTCCCTCCTGACCTGTATCTTCCTGGCGGGTCTACCCGTGCTTTCACGCTTGGGGTTCCATGCACCAGGTTGCTTCTGGGTTCCGTGGTCGTGCTCCCCTGCGCATGCGTGGGCGACCGTGTTCCTCCTTCTGCACTTGCACGGTTTGCTGGGCACTCGAAGCGGCAGAAGCTTGCTCTTCAAGCCTCGTTCTGGGGACACCAGCACCTGGGAATGACACGGCTTGAGTTCCAAGCCTCCCAGGTGCTGGTAGTCCTATAAAAGGGGCAGAAGAAATCTACTAGTCGCGTCTCAACGTGGTTAGTTTTCTGATCGTGTCTTCGCTCCTGACCTTTTGCCAGGCTTGGTCCTGTTCCTGCCTTGTTTTCTCCTCTTGGTTCCTGTCCAGTGGGTCCCTGCCTTGAGCTCTAGGTCGGGGTTCCTGTCCAGTGGTCCCTGCCTTGTGCTCCTGATTTTTGGGGTTCCTTCCCTTCCTGTTCCTTGCAGTTGGAGCCTTCCTGTTCCCATTCCTTCCCTTGTCCCCTTTGCTGCCCTGGGTTGCCATCAGTCCAAGTATCCTTCCTCTGGCCTTTGTTTTAGGACGTCCTTGCCTCTGTGCCTCTGTCTGGTTCCTCTTCTCAGCTGCCTACAGCCCTGCCAGAGAGACTTCTGCTACTCCTGCCGGCATATTCCATCTGTCCTGTGCTTCGAGATTCAACAGCAACTACTAGTGCATTCAGATCATCTACCAGATCCTACCACATCTTCTATTGGACTGCCTATACGCAACGCTTCCCCTGCCATTGCTTGCACTGTCCTGACATCACGTAAATCAGGGGAGAGCGCATCTTGACTTTGGGAGCTGGTTCACCTTCAGCCCGGTGCCTATTCAGGGTTGGAGTCGGGCCGGTTCTCCGCGTTCTTACTTCGTCAGTGTTTCAGCAGACAGTCTGGCAGCCAATCCAAGATCTTCGACCAGACAAACAGGTACGCAGCACCCCCGAGATACATAACTTAACAGGAACTCATAATGGGAGGAGAAGAAGGCCCACCGGGCCTGGTGGGCAGTTCGACACTGCAAGGAACGCAGATACTGCAGGTTACGATGATCTGTACGTACTTCCACGGGAAAATGTCCCCCAAGTAAATGGTGCCGCCATTCTTCAAATGCAGTCTTTATGGCCAATAATTCTCTTTCAATAACCGCATAGTTTCTTTCGCTGGAAGAGAGCTTGCGGGAGAAGTAAGCCACTGGATGTTCGATGGTAGTTTCAGGGTCTTTCTGCAGGAGGATGGCACCAACAGCAAAATCCGAAGCGTCAGCCTCAACAATATATGGCAACTCGTCATGTGGGTGACGCAGAATAGGGGCCGTACTGAATGCAGTTTTCAAAAGCTGTGTCGAAAGCTAAGGAGGCCTGTGAGTCCCAAAGGAACGACACCTTGTTACTGGTCAGTCTTGTGAGAGGGGCCGTAACTTGAGGGAAGTAAGGAATAAAACACCTATAAAAATTGGCAAACCCCAAAAACCGCTGGAGAAACTTCACATCGTGAGGTTGTTTGCAATCCTGAATAGCTCGGACCTTTCCGAAATCCATATGTATGCTGGAACTGCTGATCACATAGCCTATGAACTCCATGTTCTCTTGGTGAAAGGAACACTTCTTGGCCTTGGCAAACAACTGTTTTTGTGACAAGCATTTGAGCACCTCACAAACGTGTCTTATATGTTCCTCCAAGGTGCTGGAAAAGATCAGAATGTCATCCAAGTAGACCCAGACAGAAATGCCTACTAGATCACCAAAGATGTTATCCATTAGGTGCTGGAAGATGGCTGGGGCGTTAGATAAGCCAAACGGCATCACCCTATATTCGTAATGACCAAAAGGAGTTTTGAAGGCCGTGTTCCACTCATCACCTTCTTTGATCCGGACCAGATGATAGGCTCCACAGAGATCAAGCTTAGTACAAATCTGGGCTGAATGTAGTGTTTCCAGGATGCTACGGATCAAAGGCAACGGTACCGGTCCTTCAAGGTGATGTCGTTCAGTTGCCGGTTGTCAATACATGGATGTAAAGTTCCCTCTTTCTTTTTGACAAAAAACAATGGAAACCCTGAAGGAGATTTGGAGTGCACAATGTATCCTTTCTTCATGCATTCAGCCAGGTAGTCCTGTAGAACTTGTCTTTCGGTCTGGGTCAAAGCATACACCTTCCTATGGGGCATCTCAGCGCCAGGGATCAGGTCGATAGAAAAATCAAAAGAACGGTGGGTTGGCAAGGGTATGTCTCCTGGCTCAGAAAATATGTGTTGATAGCATATGCCTGCGGGACTTTAGATACAGAACACAGGCCAGACATATTGCTGCTGGATTCAAGGGAAGTAGAAGTGATGGAATCTTGAGACAGGCCAGGCAAACCGCAATGCTTAAGACAAAATGCAGAGGTAAATGTCAAGGTACGAGTTTCCCAATTGATTGCTGGATTATGATGCAAAAGCCAGGGTAACCCCAGAACCACTTGATATGTGGGAGATTTCATCACATCAAGAGCAGTCCGTTCCTTGTGTTCCGCAACCTGAAGAAACAATCCCACTGTGTGCAAACGTATGAGACCTGAAGACAAGGGTGTCCCATCGATGACCTCTACGGGTAAAGCAGTGCTTCTGGAAAACAATGGTATTTCATTTGTAGCTGCAAACACTTCATCAATATAATTCCCAGAGGCCCCACAATCCAACAGACCATGAACATCCAGGGACCTGTCAAGCCAGTTTAATTGGATCTTCAGAGTCATTAAAATGGCTGGTTGCATGGGATAGTACACGGAACAAGAAATGGAAAGGTCCGAAAGCATGGTAGGACCTGTTGTTGCCCTTCCAGTACATGACAAGCCCTCTAGTTTCCCGCCGTCTTTGGGGGACGAAGGGGACAAGTGCTCAGATAATGGCCAGCAGCCCCACAGTATGGACACAACCGTAGATTTCTCCTGTGTTTCTTCTCTTCTTCTGAAAAAGGGCCCCTTATAGCACCTAACTGCATAGGTTCTGGACCGGGATCCATGGATCCAAACGTACTGGTGGGAACACTTGAAATTCTGGGGTTCAATCTCTCAAACCAATGTCTCTTAGCTCTTCGTTCCGCCAATCTCTGGTCTTTCCGGAGTACCTGTTCAATGAGACGTTGAAAGGTATCAGGCTCAGGAATATGTAGCAACTCGTCCTTATACTCCTCTCTGAGACCACGGCGAAACAGTGTTTTCTGGGTTATTTCTGGCAATTGTGAGTCGGTTGCTAGTTGACGGAAACGACTTATGTAAGCGATTATGTCTGTGTTTCTCCGTTTGATGTCCATTAGTTGATTTTGTGCCGCCGAGGCCAAATTGGGAGTTTGGAAAACCTCCAGGTAGGCCTTTTCAAAGGCCACAAAATTATTTAGAATGGGGTTGTTTGTAGCGACCAGGGGTGTAGCCCAGGCAAGAGCGTTTCCTGCTGGACTGCCCAGGATGTATCCAATCTTGGCCTTGTCGTTGTTGAAATAAGTGGATCTGAAGAGAAAGAAAATGAATCCGGCAATGATTGCAGAATTCAGCCACACGTTGCGGATCCCCATCAAACTTGATCGGTGCAGTATGAGCCATTGTACTTTCTGCTTGTGAGACTCCCCCGGCCCCCTGTGTCACCAATTGTTGTAATGCCTGATTTTCCTGGTGTAACACAGTCATTTCTGCTCTAAGGGCCCGTAGCTCATTTTGAAGATCTTGATCTTCCTCCATCTCGGAATATGAAGGCAGATGTCTCAATCTGTTAAGGTATGTATCTCGGGGGTGCTGCGTACAAGTTTGTCTGGTCGAAGATCTTGGATTGGCTGCCAGATTGTCTGCTGAAACATTGACGAAGTGATGACGCAGAGAACCGGCCTGACTCCAACCCTGAATAGACACCGGGCTGAAGGTGAACCAGCTCCCAACGTCACGATGCGCTCTCCCCTGATTTACATGATGTCAGGACAGTGCAAGTATTGGCAGGGGAAGCATTGCGTATAGGCAGTCCAATAGAAGATGTGGTAGGATCTGGTAGATGATCCGACTGCACTAGTAGTTGCTGTTGAATCTCGAAGCACAGGATAGATGGAATATGCCGGCAGGAGTAGTAGAAGATTCAGAGTCTCTCAGGCAGGGCTGTAGGCAGGTGTGAAGAGGAGCCAGACAGAGACACAGAGGCACGAAGCCCTAAAACAAAGTCCAGAGGAAGGATACTTGGACTGATGGCAACCCAGGGCAGCAAAGGGGACAAGGGAAGGGATGGGAACCGGAAGGCTCCAACTCCAAGGAACAGGAAGAGAAGGAACCCCAAAAATCAGGAGCACAAGGCAGGGACCACTGGACAGGAACCCTGACCTAGAACTAAAGGCAGGGACCCACTGGACAGAAACCAAGAGGAGAAAACAAGGCAGGAACAGGACCAAGGCTGGCAAAGGGTCAGGAGCGAAGACACGATCAGAAAAATAACCGCATTGAGACGCGACTAGTTGATTTCTTCTGCCCCTTTTATAGGACTACCAGCACTTGGGAGGCTTGGAACGCAAGCCGTGTCATTCCCAGGTGCTGGTGTCCACAGAACGAGGCTTGAAGAGCAAGATTCAGCCGCTCCAAGTGCCAAGCAAACCGCGCAAGCGCGGAAGGAGGAACACGGTCGCCCGCACATGCGCAGGAGAGCGCGACCACAGAACCGCAAAACAACCTGGTACGCAGAACCCCAAGCGCGAAAGTGCGGGTAGACCCACCAGGAAGATACAGGTCGGGAGGCAATGGAAAAACCCAGTCTCCGAGTAAGTGGTGTGACACTCATGGAGGAGTTTTTTTTTCTCGACATCCACGCATGTGGGTATTGACTTGCACCCTGCCTCTCCACCCTCCTGGGTGGCCCACCCATGCCCACGGTCCCCCATGGACATTTTTGATTTTCCTTTACTTGTTTTTCCCCTTCTGAACCTTGGTGACCTATTTTACCCTATTTATTTTACTTGCCGTTCTTATGTCCTCACTTGTGCATCTGTTATTCCTTTGTTCAGAGTTAGGCTGCTGGGGTTCCCAGCAGGCAATCTCTGCTCCTTCCCTTCCCTTGTTTTACCTGTGGTCTATTGTGAATGTATCTATTGTGAATTTATGTAACAGTGTGTTGCATTCTGATCCATCTGAGGGCATCCACTGTAGGTTCCGGCTGGACCCATACCGGCTTGTCTCGTGTTAGTACACTCCTTGTTTGTGCATTAGGGTCCAGACACAGAAGCCACTTCTGCTTCCCCTTTCCATGGGCTTGCAAGGAGTGGTGCCTGTAAAAGTAATTTACACAGAGGCATTGGGCTTCCCTTATATCTGTGTTCAGTCTCGAGTGCAAACTGTGTATACACCCCTAGTGGGATTCATCATTGTTTGGCCAGTGAATGGTTACCATCCCTTTTTAGTTGGAGATTGGGATCCATCCTTTGTTCCTGTTCCGTTGTTCTGAACGATCTCAATTATTGTTTGACTTCCTGCTGTATGCGCCTACCTCCCCCCTTAAATTAGCAGAGCCACACAAATCCTACCTGGGTGCCCTGTGCAAGTTACAACCCACTGAGGCACTTGTGTAAATATGGTGAGTCACTGTCAGACAGATTCACTGTTAGGTCCACTGTTTGTGGTATGTTGTACTAGCCAATTGCTGTTCTGTCAACATTATTGTTTTGATGTATGAGCGTGTGTTATTTCTCAACTTGTTCCATACATCATTGAGCACTTTGGGCCTCATTACACGGACGGCGGCAAGGGTCAACGGTCACTGTTAATGGTACCGGTGACCGTTAACCCTTACCGCCTTACTACGAGGTCCCTTTGCTGGTTTCAAGACTTTTTGCAGGCGTTAAAAACCAACCCGCAAAGGGACCAGGGAGCTAATTACAGTACCGCAATTTGCGGTGCCCTAATTAGCACCTTCCCCATTCCCATTATGCCCTATAGGGCATAATGGGAATGGGGAAGGGCAATGGGGGAAGGGGGAATTACCGCCCCACCAACCTTGGAATAGGGCGGTGATTCCCCTTTCCACCAAAGCGGTGTCGGTATTTTACCGGCATGGACCAAGGTGCTAATAGCACCTTGGTCCACCGCCGTCCGTGTAATGAGGCCCTTTGTCACAGTAGTGTTATGTGTTGACCATTTATGTATCTCTTTGAACATTGCATGCCATGGCGTGGCGATAATTTTACATGATGTGTGGGAGGGTTTATGTGACACACAGGCATTTAGGTGTGTACTTTGACATGGTGTTAGTGGTATACTCCCTCTTCTATGTGTTCCTTTTGTACACACCAGATTGAATTAGTTTAAGTTTTAAGGGATGCACACAATGTAGCTTTTCCAAGGACACATTCTCAGGGTGGTTTGGTGGGCACAGATGATTGTCCCTTTGTCATCATTGAATGGCACCTGGAATGTGCCAGTGCTGTGTGCACTCCGCAGGGGTTGGATTTTAGGTGAAAAATGTGGCCACAGGCTGGGTACGGGCAGCCTAGCCATGTGCCCTTTGCCCTCCCATGCGCAGCGGGGTGCATGTGGTTGGGTGTGTGGGGGCACCACCATGTTCTGGTGCATATAGAAGCTCACCACCAGAGTGGTCAAGGGAGCGTAAGCGTGACTTGAGCACTCCGAATGTGTGCTCCACTATGGCCCGAGTTGCAATATGGGCTGCGTTGTATCTTACCTAGGGTGGTGTGGCAGGGTTCCGTATTGGCGTCATCATGTAGGTGCTCAGAGGGTAGGCACTGTCCCCTGTAGAGGTGAAAATATTTGTCAGTTGTGTGCTTTTGTGTGTGTGTGACATGCATGCATGTACAGGGGCATTTCTACTCACCAATGAGCCATGTGTTCCCATGTCTCCCAGCTACCAGGGCCCTGGTGTAGGGGTGACATTCTGAATATGAAACTATCATGGGTGGACCCTGGATAGTTTGCATATACAGAAGTAATGATTCCCTTGGCATCACATACAACCTGCACGTTGATGGAATGCCAGTGCTTGCAATTGTGATAGATGTGCTCTGTGGCCCTAGGTGGACGTAGAGCCACGTGGGTGCAATCCATGGCACCAAGCACTTTAGGGAAGTGTGCCACCCCGTAAAAGTCCTGGACCACGGCATGCCTTTCTGCCGGTGTTCTGGGTATGTAGATGTGCCTGCAGACTTAGGGGAGTGCAGTCATGATTGCCAACACTTGGTGTAGGCAGCGTGACTGCGTGGGCTGTGAAATGCCCTCAACTATGGCAGTTGTCTGCTGAAATGAACCAGTGGCCATAAAATGCAGTACATTGAGCACCTTTTCCAAGGGGCTCAGTGCTTGGGAGCACAGGGTGGGTACTGTAAGGTCATCCTCCCACTCCCTTACCAGGTCTTATATGAAATGAGGTGGAAACCTATTCCTGCCATAGACCTGGTCATCAGGCATCCCAAAAAGCCTGGTCCTGGGTAGATAAATGCGGGTCCTGGCCATCCTCCTCCTCCTGCGGTGTCCCACGAACACTGCTGCGAGAAATGGTACATTTATCGTAGCTGTGGACGCGCATTGGTTGTTCGTGCAGCATTTTTATGTATTTGTTTTGGTGCACGGTGACGCTTACGCCAGCTTTCGCGTGGCGGACGTGTTTCCGGATGTGTGCGTCTTTTTCCGCGCACCGGAGGGTCCTGTTCAATTCCATGAGTACGGGTTGTTAGCGCGCATATGGGAGTTGCGAGGATTTTACTGTGGTATTTCACTCGTTACACCCACATGTTCCCTTGTTGTTCCCCATTCCACTTGTTCCACCCCCTTTTTAGGTGACTGTGCAAGACGGTACGCCCCTTCGCTAGGAGTCTTGCACAATGCGTACTTAGTGTAACAGTGACGTGTTGGACCTGCGCGGATTCCTCACAGGTTTATGGTAAGCCCAGCGCATTGTGTTCCATGAATCGACAAACGGGCGATTTGCGCACATTTTTGCACACAAGTCCCCCTTTTTCGGCGTAATTAATTCCATGAATCGGGCCCTATGTATTTCGTTCTATACTGTCTTCAGCTCTATCCTATCATCTTTCTCTCTCTCCATCTCTCTCACTCTCACCATACCTTCTTCAGGTAATGCGATAAAAAGGTAGTGAAAACTGAAAAAACAGTACACAATGGGTAGTATAGTATTGTATTACCACCGCATCTGTCTCTCATATGTTCACTACGGACCTTACTTAATTCACACGCTTTTCCTCACTTCTGCCTTGTCCCATCTGCGTATGTATTAACACCCAACCCGCTTTTTATTTTTCTGTCTCTTAGGTGCCATGATGATGGAACAACCAGCAAATGCAAACAATGAGTTAGTAAGCGGTAGGGTTACAAATAATGGTATGCCTTCTTATCGCTTCAAGTGTGCATTGAAATGTATTTCTTTGTTATTTACACTAATTATTTTGATACTACTCGCATACTGGGTGGGATCTTTTATCTGGGGGACCCATATAAAAGAAGGGGGGTGGGAGTGAACTGGAGAAATGGGAATAAGGTATCCCATAAATTAACAACACTATATAAAAACGTTACTATAGCAAACCTTTCTCCCAAATTGCCTATGAACAGTGACAATACCAGCCAATGGCAAAAGGAAAACACAGTACCGCAAACCAAATTTATGTTTACCGCTTCACTAGATTTCCAACAACATGTTATTAATACTCCCTCATCCTCTAGTGAACTTGAGTATGTACCCCAAACTCCACTGGTGAATGCAAGATTCTCTTACTATGGTGCCCCTGAAATGTACCAACAATACGTAAGCAGAAATTAGGATAATGATGTGTTATTTATATAGCGCCTTAATCCAAACCACTTTACATAGCACATATTTACATACAATATCACCCAAACGAAATTGGGACTCATTTATCCACCTCGGAAGGATGAAAGGCTGAGTTGGCCTTGCCGGGATTCGAACCTGCGACCTGCAGATCACACTCAGATCACAGCAGCGAGCGCTCAACCTACTGAGCTATCTTACCGGCCTACATTATATATATAATAAAATTATATTGATGTAACTGTTAGAATATTTCCTATGTATAGTGAAATGCCTGCAAATGTTCAAGGATCGCTATGTAGCATTAATGAAATGTGTAAGATTTGTATTAAAGAAAAAAAATCCCTTTTACATTATCCAAGGCAGAAAAGAGAGGCCAACAAGCACTGGTATGATGCCTATCATGGTTTAGGGTTAGATACAATCGATGATATCTGCCACCCTGGTCAGTCTAATAGTTGGTACTCTGACATGAGTACAAATGGTAAAAGAGCCACAAATTGAAGTTGTTATGTGTGTTCCTTGATTCCTCACACCTTTGGCACACCAAATATTTTAGAACCCCAAGACGTACCAATAGTGGAAGCTCAATGTCTCCTTCATCTAGCACTATGCCGCATTAAAGGTTCATTCCAAGCCCACACAGTAAAATTACAACTCCAGCCACTTGGACGAAAAAACCTGCAAAGGACCAAACTGTCTAAAGGAATCAGTCCTAGCAATAGAAGGCACCAGTTTTGCTGACAACAAGAAACTACAGTCAACCTACATGTGCAAGGTGGAAGCATTACGAGGATGGGCAGAGGAGCAACTGAAGTGGATGGACCAAACGTGTGCTCAAACGTGGACCAGACATGTATCCAAGCTGACATGGGTCACAGCATTTGAAAAGCCCATCAAAGTGCGACAAGAGGATGCCTATGAACTGTGCTTCTATGGGGAAGGAAAAACTATAATGGGGTCTAACATATATTGTAACAAGACGTTCGCTATCCCTGATCTGCAAAAATCAACAGCTGCTTTAATGGACTTTTATTGGGTGTGTGGCAATCAGGCGTACATGCATCTCCCACCATCTTGGAGAGGCTATTGTACCCTGACAACGCTACATTCTGCACTACTGGGGATACCTGAAGAGCATGTAAACGGGGGAGTGGTGCATCAAAGCGAACCACATGCACCACGGCCAACTGAAGAACAACCCCCCATCTATCAAATATTCCCTGAAGAAGAAAGGTCTGGCAGCTTACGGAGGAAAAAAGAGACATTCAAATTACATATCTCAAGATTCATCCAATTTCCTTGCACAAATACCAGATTAATACAAGCTGTTCAGCTCAGCAGAGAAATGTTTTGCATCACTTGTGCCAAGCAGCCAGACAAGAGCAAATGCTAAATGGCTCCAGATTGTTAGGTGGGAGCTCATCCAGCTGGCAATTGACACTGGAGAGGGGTTTAACATTATCAAGGTAGAACTAAGAGCACTGAGACTGATGACGATGCAGAATCGTTATGTGCTCGACCTCCTCACAGCCGTGGAAGGAGGTGTTTGAAAAAAGATTGAAAGTTCCTGCTGCACCTTCGTACCCTTTATGGATGCTGAAAATGGGACATTGTCACACGTCATAGTTGCAGTGCATGAGCTTGGTGAAAGAATGAAGAAACAAGGTGGTATTGAGGACGACAGCTGGCTCGCCATGGCATTTAGCTGGGTACCATCATGGCTTGGAATAGCAGCCAAGATGCTGGTTTGCATCATTGTCTTCCTCCTGCTATTTTTCTGTGTGTGCCAAATAGGGTTGAGGTGTTGCACAAAGGCAGTATCCAACAGTGCAATGATGATGGTGACAATCGGCAACCAGAGACTATCTAAAGTAAGGAATGTAACCACTAAAGAGGCCCAGGTGTAGACTGGTGAAAATGATCGGCCTAAACACTACATGGGTGCAATATATAACCCAGGAGATGAAATAGATAATTATTACCACACAACCATTAAGAAACCATTAGACATTGAAAATTATAAGGAGGTATGGGTGGATTTAAATGGAAATAGAGACAGTATTTACATGACCTGTACCCCTGAGGAATATGCTAGATGTGGGGAGAGTCTAAGAAATGCCTGTAGAGCATGGATGCCTATAAAGAGTACCGCTTCCTGGAATGAAGCAATAAAAAGGGCTGAGGAACGTAGACTTACCAGAGGGTATTTGTTACTTTAGGAATAGCAAAAGGGGGAATGTTGGTGGAGAGGTGGTCTTTTACTCCCTCCTCACCATTCCTGCACTGAATATATCACTTGCGTGCTTAAGGGTGGAGACGTCCCCACCCTCCTGCCTGTAATACATACTAATCGTTAAACAACGAGCAAAAAAATATCAACACATTTATTAATGTTTAGAGACTCCATTTTGTGACACACTAGACACCATCTTTTTACTAGGCCCGGAAATGATCTTTATTACTGCCTCTCCCATGCCCAGTGTCTCGCGCAGAGAGCCCAGGCCACCTCTGCCTCCTGGCAGTTCCACACAAGCCCCGTTCTCACAGAAATACAGCCATTAATTGTTGTAACATTTAGTATCATCCTAGGTCAGATGAGCTCACTGTGCCTTGTGAGATCAGAGCAGGCCCCATCCTGCGTACACATCCATCTCCACTAACCTGCCTGTGCTCCCTCGACCCCACCCCACCAAGCCACAGTCCACGGAGCTCATGCCCCTCTGTTCTTTGATACCGCGACACACCAGAGCCCACAACCGCACCAAACGAGGACACCCACCATAGCCCTAATCTATTACACTAATAAATCCTCTCCCATTCCAAACACATGTCCATTTGTGTCATGAGGCATCAGGAGATCATAAACCCACCAGATGGGCACCTGGCTCTGTGGCAATGTATTTTACAATCGCGTGGGTGCAAGTGTTAGAATGCCAGTATATCTGCCTATGGGCCTTCAAAGTGCCCCCTTATTAATGTTGAACTTTTATGTGTACCATTTGTCTGAGGCTATTTGTCCATTTTGTGTTAGATCAGAGAGTCAGGAATGTGTGCACCGCTGGCATGAGCTTAACACCGATGGGATGAGCCCAGCTGACACACGTGCCACGGAACCAACTCCCGAGCAACAGCCAATTCAATGTGATCATCCTATATAGATGTGTAATGTATCACTCTATTCACCAATTGTATCCCAGAGTTTTGTACCTATAGTTTGCGTCACTCATGACGTTATTTTGGCTTGTAATGTCCTGATGTGTATTGTTTGGTAGAGCGCTCTCAGGGCAGCAGAGTTCTCTGCATGCACAACTTACTTATATAAAACTCGTTTCACTTGCAATCCATCTCCTTGTCTCATTCCCTAGTGGGGTGTGTCCATTATTTGGTCTTTGGAATAGTGCGTGTTAGGAGGTGTGAGCCTTCAATAGCCGTTGAATTGGTAGAGACCTGGAGGTTCACATGCAGTGGGGGAGGGTGTTTGGGTAGGGGCTCTACCGAAAGTGCAGCGACCTAAGTTATGGGGTGTCGTGCTAGGTGCGAGAGCTGGGTTGTCCGAACCCATCGTTGGTGAAGGGTCTCGGTTTGAGCTACAGTGATTAGTTTATGCAACACTTGTAGCTTGGCTAACAGGGCACAGTAGTAGTACTTAGCTTGGGAATGGCTTGTAAGTGAGGGGGCCTAGGATGGTCTTTAAGAAATCGTAAATGTGTGACACCTAGCTATGGGAAACAAAACTGGTGGGAGAGAATGCACAATTTAAGGCTGAGTAGAGAAAATGGTAGCACCTAGGTTTTTGGGTGCCTAGCAAGCGAAGAGAAGCTCACATTGAGGGCACAGCAGCCTTGCCAGGCATAGCTTACAAGTACAAAGGGCCTAGATGTCAGTTATGGCCAATTGCAGTGTGGTTATCTTGATTCTATTCGGACCAAGATTTGGGACACCTGGACAGAAAAGGGAGGGGCCTAGAATAGGTGTGCACTGGTATGTAATGTCACTCCTGAGTGCAGGGCATTACAGTAATCTAAACTTGACATGATAAGAGTGTTGGCTAGTGTGGTGCAGCTCGCTCTCGAGAGGTATGGTCTGGAGGCTCTGATGAGTTTGCAGGTGTACGTTGTGGATGAGGCAAGGGAATTGACTTGCTTTTTAAAAGTGAGAGAGGAGTCTAAGTAGAATCCTAAAGTTTTAACTACAGACATCACCTTGATAGGGTTGTTATCAATGTTGAAGGATGTGTAGTTTGGGTTGAGTTTATGGATATTAGCTTCAGAACCTAAGATTAGTAATTCCGTTGTTTAGTCATTCAGGCAGAGGCCATGGGATGCTATCCATGCCTGAATGAGGGTGTATATTTTGTTCACCGAGGCTGAGTCAATCTCGAAGTTGCCCGAAAGGAGTATGAGGATCTGTGTGTCATCTGCATAATTAGTGTAGGTGACACCCAGTCTATCCAACTTGTCAAACAAGGCTTGGTGAAGACATTATACATAGTAGGGGAGACGCAGGAACCTTGTGGGACCCCGCAGGTTATTTTAATGGGGTCGGCAGAGGCTGAAGTAGAGAAGACTCTCATGGTCCGGTTAGCTAAGAAGGATTGGACTCAAGCTATAGCATCTTTGGTGAAGTTGGCGACAGATTGGAGGTGGTTGCATAACACTGCATGGTCCACCGAGTCGAACGCTGCGACAAGTCCAGTAGGAATAGCAAAGCTATTTTTCCATTATCCTTTAGTTCTTCAATTTGTATCTTAAGGTCTAACAGCGCTGTTTCAGTGCCATGGAGAGGGCGGAAGCCCGATTGTCGTGAGCCAAGTAGGTGGTTGGCTTCTAGATAGTCCTGAATTTGTATGTAAGCAGCTCTATCTAAAATTTTAAGTAGAAATGGCACAGTGGTGATGGGTCTGTAATTGGTAGGGATAGAGGGGTCCAGAGTTTGTTTTTTAAGTAATGGTAGAACCCAGGATTCTTTAAGATTGGCCGGTACTGTATTAGTTTTAATTGAGGAGTTTATCAACTTGGAGATAAAAGGGGCTAGGTCTCTAGCTGCATCCTTTGTTATCTGTGCTGGGCACGTGTCGCCTTTACAGTTACAAGGTTTGAGGGAGAGTATTATTTTTTCTGTTTCAATCATGGAGATAGTCTTGAATCTAAAGGGTGTGGTTGTCCTAGTCAGCGAAGGTTGACTAGTTTGTTGGTCAGTGAGTGGTAGTGAGGCCTTTTTTTTGCACTTTTGCATTGTAAGGACAGGATTTTATTCGATAGAGCATTTTGTATGTTAGTACACCATGCTTTATCCTTTGGGATATAAAGATGTGAACATTGGTATGTGTGGATTGCTTTATGTGGTGACAGGGCTGTCATCAGTGTTTTTCAGTGGCTTTATATCCCACACACCCAGGATAATAAAGGGTCCTTTGATAATGTGATGAAACCCCAAAGCGTACCACCTACCCTGTCACCTCCAAAGTGTGTAACTGTCAGAGCATAAATGTAAGTGGCATGGAGGTCCAGTGATGTTTGTCATTTGTTTGTTCCCTATGGAAAAGGAGCCGTGTAATGGGTCACCCCTCCTGGGAGGTTGGTATCTCCCAGGCTTGTGCTCCTGTCTCATGGCAGGGACCACGTGACTGGAATTCAATAAAAGGAATGAGCGGCCTCCCGCTCACATACATGCCAACCCTCCCAATTTTTAGGTGAAACAATTGTTATTTTTCACGGTCTCCCGCCTAAAATAACTGTAGCTCCAATGCATTCCTATGGGGAAATATGCATCTCCCTATTTCCCTGTGAAAATCTCCCTCCCAGGTGCATCTGAATGTTGGCATGTATGTGCTCATTAGTCTTGAAAGCAACTGAACATGGTGTGCTGTGTCCTCATTGCGCAGCACCATCGTGGTGCTGCGTAGCTGACAGAGGGCCTGTCCTGCAGGGCTCTCCACCAGGACAGCAGACATGCCAACATTCCAAAGTCCCTGAGAGGGATATTTCAGCACGCCCGAAATCGGGAGAATGCATTTTCCCCATAGGAATGCATTGGGGATATTGTTATTTTAGGCAGGAGACAGTAAAAAAATAGCACTGCTTTTAATGAAAAAATCGGGAATCTCCCGTCTAAATCGGGAGGGTTGGCATGTATGGGACAGTGCCCCTGCTGGGCAACACTGTCCCTCATGGTTGCCTGCCATGCTGGTAGAGCCCCTGCTGGGCAACTCTACCTTGGGATGCCGATGCCCCTGCTAGGCAATGCCGTTGTCACCTGCTTGTGCAGGCCTGGGTGGGCCCAGGCCTAGGAGGGGCCCTTTTGCTCACGTGCTGGCTGCATATATGCCAACCCTCCCAATTTAGGCGGGAGACTCACAATTTTTCAGGGAAAAATACTGCTGTTTTTCACGTTCTCCTGCCTAAAATGGTACTTTCCCCGCTGCATTCCTATGGGGAAATTGTTCTCTCCCGATTTCTCTGAAGAAATCTCCCTCCCAGGTGCCTCGGAATGTTGGCATGTATGTGACTGGGTGCTCCCAGTCTGGAGCTATCTGCTGGGTGCCCCCAGCCGTGATGTCATGTTGGGTGATCACGACATAAGCAGGGTGATCCCTGCCCATAATGCTGCTGTGTGATCGCAGCCCGTGTGTTGCTGGGTGCCCCCAGCCTTGGTCAGCTTGGCCTGCGTGACATAACACTATACTGTGATGTCCAGGTGACTGCGAGTAAATACAAGAGAGTGCGGAGCCCGCCAAAAGACAGTTCCTGCTCGGGCACACACCCACACACGGTGTCCGCATCTCTGTCTGCGCTGAGCGCGCCATGCGGCCAGGCCAAGCCCCCAGCGTACTACACTGGCAACAAGGCGGGATTCCTCGTGAACCCGCCTGAAAGAGGAAAAAGCAGCAGGCAGCCACGCTCCCCCGGCAGCCCAGTCCTGCTGAGATACTTGCGATGAACAGAAAAAAGTGTCTTAATCTAAAGACACTCACCGTCCCCTGCACACCATTAAAGCTGATACAAAATCAGTCAATTGTAGTTTAAATCTTTACTGGTAAAAATGAAACTTAGTCAGGACAAACAGTTATTAGCACTGTCGTTATTACAACACCTCTGGTTAACATGGAAAAGTACATAACTTGAGTAAGGCCATTTATAAAACGAGAATTTCTTTTTTTTTTAACAAAGACAAATAAACCAATGATACGTGATATAAGTTGCAATGGTCAAAGCCAAGTAATATTCTTGTGATGAACTCAGATGCTCTATGCGTTTCGGGGCACACCCCCTTCTTCAGGAGCAAAGTGAGATACTTGTGCTGGGCAGCGAGGCCCGGGGCAGTAAGTGCGGCGCCTTGCGTGCATTCTCCCCGCTAATGGCCAGACCAGAGGTGGAGGGAGCCCCAGCCACGAGCCCCACACGCCCACATACAACGGAGCAAGTGGAAAAGGAAAAAAAAACAACATAAACAAACATGCACCGCGATGGAGGAAGCACATTGAGTCACTCTCACCCCCCGATGCTTCTGGAAAGAGACTAAGAACATTTACCCCCTCCATTGACAGCAGTGTCAAGGGCCATAGCCCAGACCCGCAGATCCTGCCGAGGACTGGGGAGCGCAGTCCCACCTGCCAGCACCCAGAGCGCCCCCCACGTGCGCCCCTGCATGTGTGCTGCTTGACTCCTGGTGCCACTGGACTGAAACAACAAGATAGCCCCAGGAACGCACCCAGCTTGCAGAGGGAGCAAAGGGGGGCCCAACTTGTAAAACGGAACGCACACCATATCGCGAAGACCCAGGTCCCGCAAGCCAGGCTGCACTGACCTGAGTGAACTAGCGCAAGACAAGAGGGAACATGGCAGATGACATCATGACGCCGCAAAGATTGCAGGGCCATATCCGCAATCCAGACACCAGCACGTGGTTGGATACCACGCAGGGCATGTTCATGCAGCCATTTTAACCATTTGGTGCCTGCACCGGCCTCCGGTGGGAATTGTGGCTACAGCAGTTCGAACTCTCCCTCCACACCCGCAAGATCAAGGATGAAGAGATGAAGATTAAATACACATGTGAGCAGAGTGTACGGAAACACTCATCCCTCTGACCTTTGGTTCGACCATATCTATGAATACTGATATTTAAAAAAGGCACTGCTCTTAACTACGTGTACGCCCATTTCAAGGCGTGTATAAAAACAGCAAGGTGCGCGCACCGCACGTGCGCACTGTACCAAGTACCTACAAGTACCGCTTGGCCGCTGGACTCTTGTCTCCTGCCATGGAAAAAGACTGTTCACTTGAATTAAGGATTTAACTTGTGTAAAGGCTGCATTGCCCATCAGGTGAAAACCTCTGCACAAGCTGTTTAAGCTATATTATTACACTATTACACTGTTACATGCTCTAATTTATTGTATTTACTCTTGTTTATGCACTGCTCTTAAGTACGTGTACGCCCATTACAAGGAGTGTATAAAAACAGCAAGGCGCGCGCACCGTAGCAAGTACCTACAAGTACCGCTTGGCCACTTAGCCGCAGAGCTGCGGCGTTGCGGCGTAGAATCACAGTCAGATTCATTTACATTCATTCTCCTGTATGCTGTATCGCAGGAGATATCAATAACACTATCAATAACGCAAGATCTAGTGCATGTAACCCTTTGAATTTGTCTTAATTAATAGCGAGTAATAAGACAAGTAAAAACTACGTTTTCAGGTGTATAGTGGGTAATTGGAATTTTGACTGCAGCTTATGCGTACTTATATGCTCAAATCCAATATGCCCGACTTACCCGAACTCCCTTTGACTCCGACGGTTAATCCCCCTAAATCCGGAGGGAGGGTAAAACGAGTTGCTACTCGCAAATCCATAACACTTACACCTGTGGCAAGAGTACAACACCCCAATCAGGAAATACGTACCTTTTGTGCTTTGCCAAAGGGTAATGAACAGATGACCGTTCCTGTTTCTCGGCGGGGTGAAGAAACCGTTACCCTTAACCCAGAAAATAGACAAGAACAACAAAGCAACGATCAAACCATTTCAGACACTACTATTTTACAAACAGTAAAATCTCCTTGTAACAACCAAAAACAGATGGCACAATTATCATTCATGGCAGAAGCGATGGAAAACGACAACGTTTTTTCGAACGTTTCAATACATGCAAGCATCACGAATCTAAATTCATCTTCCGTGTCAATATCACCTAACTATCACGCTCCTTGTTCAATGGATTCCAGTGTTTCGCTTGCAGCCTCATTCATTCAGCCAACCCCAAGGCATCGTCTTACAACGACTGAACAATCGGCTGTAACAACAACCAATGGCTTGTTAGAAATTACTTTAACAGCAGTGAACACGACGATTAAAAGCCTCCATAGGATGTTCGAATCACTTGAACTGAAATTAAACCAAAAAGCAATGCAAATTCAAAAAATTGTCAATTGGATAGAATTACATCCTAACGTGATGAGTTCTTACACTTCGAACAAAGACCCAAATGGAAATTGACAAAATGAACTTCCCCAGGCAATACCCTCCGAGCGGGGTAAATTCATAACGGCGTTACCAACATTCCCCCAAATAATACGACCTGTGGAAAGTGCTGACATAGTTAACAATGAGCCAAATTCATTGTGGATCAGTGTTGACAAGTTACCATCTAATCCTCTTTCACCTACTATTGTGGAAACGCACAACGTCTTTAGTAAACGATCTCGTCAAACGAACCATCCAAGACACCTAATATCCAAACCACGTCAACCCATTGTCAAGTCAAGACGATTAGGAAAAGCGAAAACCCGCCTCCCAACAGTAGACTTAACACAAGCCACAGCATTTGTAAGTATACCCATTGCAGCTATAGCACAATCTGCATCTACAACAAACCAACTCCATGGAGCCCCATGAGATTTATCAATTGCAAATCTAGCTGTGCAATCTCCAACAAGTACTCTGCCTGCCCACTCACCGTTGAATGCCCTGGTGGCTCTTTCAGAAGGAGTGGTGGAAGCTCAGTCCGCCTCACTTGCTGCACCGGCTAATCAGAAGTTAAGTACAAACTCCAATGCCGCAACTCTACGAAAAGTATCATCACAAGAAGCAGCAGACCAGACCTACATAAAAGAACGCACAGACCAAATTAAAGCTGCAGTCGAAGAATATCTCTCCTTATGTCTAAACAACTGCAATACAGTAGATTCCGTGAAGAAGACAATCCAGGAAAATCCTTTACAAACACACAATGTTATTCACTCGTCAAGAGCGAATTCGATACAAACCGCGATTCAAAATAACGAGCAGTACAATTTACCAGCTCGAACAATGAAACGTGGATCTGCAAGGCAAGGAATTCTAGCAAACCAGAGCAATCAATATAGAACAGAAATGTAAGGCAACCAGAGATTGAAACGAAAAAGAATAACTTCCAAAACTATCACACACTTATACTCAAGTGTCGCAATGCCCCATACGCGAAATATGATCTGTGCAGATCCAGCGTCTTAAACATCTTCAGTGAACTACATGAACTGGAAGATATTGCATCGTCAGATATCGACCAAGTGGAATTTCTGTGTGATAGTAATCTCTCAATCATGTGTCTTTGGATTAAATCTGGCCTAGTATTAAACACTTTATGGCGAGCAAAAATGACTCTCTTTGAAATGGGCTTCTTGCTGGCCCAAGATCCTGAAAGGACCAGAACATCGACAATGATCAAACATCATCAAAAAATCAAGTGCAACAAGCCAGACAACCACAACCAGAGTGTCAATGCCCTTTTTGTAAATCGACTCCCAAGGCATAACCATTGCGGAAACAATCAAACATAACGTTTCATTGGCGTCTTGGAATTCCAGAGGGCATAGGCACTTACAAAGCGAACAGCATAATGCAATAAATGATTTTTAAATTGTGGCCCTCCAGGAAACCTGGACGATGAGAACTCTGATATGGGATAACCATGCTGTAGCCCACATACCAGCAATCGCATCAACAAAGGGACGGCTGATGGCAGGCCTACTAGTTGCGGTTAAAATTAATACAGGTCTCATACTACACGAATGGGCGTTGCCAAATAACTTCATGCAGCTGGTTAAAATCTCAAGAGGCAACGTAGATATTGCCCTAAACCATTGATACAGGAATCAAGCCGCAATTGCCAATAATATTTTCTATAAAGACCTGTCCAGCCTTCTGGAAATGATAGTTAAAGCACCTAATATTATGGCCACTATCATTGCTGGTGACTTTAACTTGCACAATATGACTTCAAATTACTATGGCAATTGCCAAGAAACCATAAAAGGGCAACATTTTATGAAAGACTGGAATCTACATATTGCGAATGGCTCCCTGTCAGGCGATATACCATCTAAACCGACCTGGCAAAGAGGTGCTTCGGAAAGCACCATTGATTATTTATTTTTGTCTAAAGATCTATTTATGCAAGTTTCTAAATTCGAGATCTTGAAACAATCGACGAGTGATCATAATATTCTGCTCCTGTCTTGGCCTTTGAATGATACCACCTCTGCCCAACAGCAAAATTGGATGATGCCAAATTTGATAATCAATAATGCCACAACTCGATTCAGATGGAACCAGGATAAACTAAAGCTATTAGAAGAGACCTTACAAGCTCAAATATCACTTCCTGGTTTTGAATCTTATCTTGACGTATTGGTGATGTTCAAGGACGTTCATAATTTACATGCTTTTCATTCAAAAAAGCATAAGCATGTTTACGACAGCCATTTGCAACAAACCAAGACGAACCATGGAAGAGCTTTAAGAACCACTCGAAAATTGCCGCCGGATGAAAGACAAATAGCCATAAGAACCTTTAAATGTAAATACAAAAATTGGATACGCGCTTATAAAAGCACCATGTTTCAAACGGACAGCGAAAATGTTATGTCATTAATCACTACCAAAAATACAATGCAAATCTGGTCTCTACTCAATGAATCGACAGGCCAAAAACAAGTCGACACACAATTAAATGGTGTCTCAGAAATACAATGGTTAAACCATTTTACTAAGTTATACCAAGACCCAAAATTCGACCAATACCAATATACCATGCAATCTAAGTCCTCATGGAACCTAAAATGCTCCATTGACATCATTGAAGAATTAATAACTAAATTATCGTCATCTCGAGCTGCAGGTCCAGATGGATTAACAAATTACATGATGAAAGGACATCCGAGATCATGCGCCATCATTTTGAATAACATTTTTCAACATATCTTACGTACAAGATCGATACCTGCATCATGGTGTACTTCTCTCATAGTCCCCATCTTCAAAAAACGTGATCGCGGGGCACCTTCAAACTATCGCCCCATAGCTCTCCTGGAAACGCCTGGTAAAATATTCTGCCGTCTAGTACTGAGAGACTCCAACTGCTGGACGATTGAAGCGTAACAGCGAGATCCCAATCAAACGGGATTTGTTCCAGGCATGGGGACAGCCATCAATCTTATTACAATTAATGCTTTAAAAAAACAGGCTCATTACAGTAAAACACCAATGTATTTTGCATTTATCGATCTACAGGTGGCTTTTGACTCTGTCTCAAGAGTCAAACTAATTCAGAAGCTTATTGAAGCTAAATGTCCCTTCTCCCTAACTGACATCATCTACATCTTACACTCAAGAACGTCAGTATGAGTACGACTCTCAATCTTGGAGCTGCTGTCTGCATCCATCAGAACGGCGAAAGGTTTAAAACAAGGTTGCATACTTGCATCTGCCTTGTTCAATTTTTTTATTCAAAATATAAAAAAGATCTTTAAGGATGTAGAGTCAGACTCACCAAAATTGAACAATGTGGTTATACAAGCCCTTTGGTACGCTGACGATCTCATACTCATATCAAAAACCCCTACTGGGCTTCAAAAACTTCTGACAGCCTTAACACAATATTTTGATAATAATGAGCTTACAATAAATTTGAATAAGTCACAAATAGTTCAGTATGCTCCCAAAATTTCCAGCTGAAATAGAATGATCTGGAAAATCAAAAATGTCAATTTGGAAATTGTACATAATTACACATATCTGGGCTTAGCTTTTGATGATGTTCCCACTGATAATACACAGAAGCTAATTGTTGTAAACAAAGTGACCCCAGCCATATCACAAACCAGGCTGATATTGTATAAATTTGGTAAATTTTCCATCCCTCCAGCAATTCAATATTGGCGACAGAAAGTCACCCCTACTTTATTATATGGTCTCGAAATAGGCACTTTCATTGAAAATTCCTTTTTTGACAAATTAGAGGAAAAGTATTGGCAACAATTATTGAGGGTTCCACCATACACCCCAGGGCCTTGGTTAAGATATGAGTTGGGTCTCACGTCATTACATGCTAAGTATCACTGGCAATTACGTGCTCTTTTCCGTAAATGTTTAACATATGCCAAAGATAAAACCTGCTGACGATTGTAGCAGACTACATGTTTCACTCTCAGTATCGTTTTCTACAAGAATGAACAAATCATGTCATGGCAATAATGGCGACAGCTGAAGCAGCATTAGAGTCTTTGATTAACAACCCTGATCAAGTGAAAAAGAGAATCTTTATGCAAGATTGGATATCTACACCTGCAACCTGTCTTACTTACAAACATTTTAATTCGCAAGCGCTTCTGGACAAAAAAATTGGTGCATCAGAGACATACTTATGCAAGGCACCTAACCCAAAGATACGCTCGGCAATTCTACGTCTACGCCTGAACTTATGGCCCACGTGGGACATTCTAGCACAATGGAAACAGCTTCGCCAAGAGGATAACTATTGTCGATACTGTAATATTTTATATGTCAAAGAGACGCTTGAACATCTTGTAACAGACTGTAGAGCTTTGTGGGAATTGAGAAGTGTACATTTTGCAAAATATATGGTTGAAATGTCCTATGTACTACCTGAACATAGTTGGTCAAAGATATTGACCACACAAAACATGAGTATATACATAGCCACTATTGGTTTTCTTGACACTTTAGATCTAGATTTAGATAGACCGACCAGTATATCTAAATTGCAAGAATTAACTGTTTACAGAACCTAGATATCATTTTAGAATAACTTAATTTAATAGAACTCAGTTCAATAAGTTTTCATATTACTGATAAATATGTGCCAAGTATAACGAAATAGATATGCTTAATTGGTGGTCGAGATCGTCTGTTCTCTGTCGAAAAGTGGTGGCAAAAGCAGTGAATTAAGTTATGTAATGTAATGATATTGAATGATAGAAAATCTAATCATGATTTTATTTTATTTTTCCGCAATTTTATTGCGTATTTTAACAATTTTGTATACATTGAAAAGTTGAGTAATCAGCTATATCAATAAAAAAAAGAGGGTGTTTCTCATGCTCATCCTAGGCACGATGACTCTTCGCATCTTCAACGCCCTACCAAATCGAGGTACTACGATGACGACTACACGACTGCCAAGGACGTCTTCACAAAGAAATTCAAGCCAAAGGCCAGCCACGACTTCGAAAGATTTAAGATGAGCCAGGCCAGACAACGCCCGCAGCAGACTATAGATGACTTCCACAGCCGGCTGAGAGAAATGGCACTGTCATGTGACTTCCCGAACGAGGAGTTCTCCGTCAGACAACAAGTCATACATGGGCTGTCCTCAGAGAAGCTAAGGCGCGCGGTCCTGGCTGAAGAGGACCTCCCGCTCGACACCATCCAGGCCATGTGACGCCTATGCGAGAGGACGGACGAGTACGCGGCAGAGATGGAGCAGATTATAAGTCACCTGCCCTTAGACACTGACCTGTCGAAGAACAATACCCCGACAATCAACGCCCTGAGGCAACAGAGGCCACGAGGGGGGCCACCCAGCATGAGACCGAAAGACTGCATATGGTGCGGGGGACAACACGGCAGGAACGAACCATGCCCAGCATACGGCACCATGTGCCACAAATGCGGGAAAGAAAATCATTACGCATCGGTGTGTTCCCAAGCTCTAGGCTGCCCAGGGACACTACCCGCAGGGAAAACACTCCAGGACACAGAGACGACACAGGAGCCCGAGGATCCACCAGGCACCTAGAGAGACAACAGCACCGCCAAAGAAAACCAATGGAGAGGCCCCAGTACAGCAGAAGCGGGTGCACCCGTGCCATCATTGGCGAGGGGTCAGACAGCCCCAGCAGCAGCGAGGGAGACCAGTCTAGCAGGGAGCCATCCCCCAGCCACAACAAAATTACCTACAACCGGAGAAAGGAGAAGGCGCACATGATTTCAGCAGTGAAACCAGGAGACAGCGACGAACGAAGTGGTCCCAGTCACCATGATGATAGACACAGGGGCCACCGTGAACGTCATGCCATTCTCCAGGTTCGACAAACTTGAGCCCAAGCCAACGCTCCGACGGTGCTCAGTTCTACTCTACGCCTATGGATGCAGGAAGCCCCTCCCAGTGACGGGGTATTTCAAGATGACACTCTCACATCGCGGCATCAGCTGCAAGACCCGGATCCATGTTGTGGATACCGGCATCAATACTCTGCTTAGCTGCACCACGGCCGACCGCCTAGAAGTCATACAGTTTAACCTCACCATCCGAGCCGAGAACATCGAGCTCCTTCTCAAACTGCACAAGAAACTCTTCACCGGCATCGGGTGTAACAAGGGTCGATCAGTGAAGCTCCACATCGACCCAACCATCGAACCCAGGGCAGTGAGACACAGGAGGGTTCTCTTCCATATGAGAGCCGCCGTAGAAGCCGAACTCAAGAAATTGGAAGACTTGAAAATCATTGGAAAGACATCGGGAGCCACCCCGTGGGTCTCCCCCATAGTAGTTACTGCAAAATCTAAACAACCCAATGCCGTGCGCATCTGCATTGACATGCAGACAGGCCTGCCCCTACACCACTCCTGGAAACCAGCCCCGGCCGACTTGGAGGACATAGAAACAAGGAGACGGTTACACAACGCCAAGGAGGACTTGGCCAGAAGGGCTGTAGCCAGTGACCTCCATGTTGGGGACACGGTGCTGGTAAGAACCCAAAATCAGAAGGGAAAGGTGTCACTCCCGTACGAATCAGAACCATGGACGTTATCCCGTTGAGAGCATGGCCTTGTGTCAGCCACTCGAGGGCACGAGTCGGTGTCGAGAAACGTCTTGCACTTCCAGAAAGTCCTGCCGACCCTGTGGGAGGAAAGCAAAGCAGATAGTAGTCCTGGAGAAGACCAGCCGACACAGACAGACAACCCACGAGAAGGTCTTGTGGAGGAGGCAACCCCGGAGTCTCCTGTCCGCCATGAAGAAGAAAGAATCAGGGACACACCCTATACTCCCCACCGAGAGAGGAGCGAGCGGTATGCACTCTGAAAGCAACCAGTGCCATCGACGAGGTTGAAAGGCTACATCCTCAATGGCGTCTACGTTCAGCCAGGCTGAGAGACTGAGAGCTAGCCCTGGCGAGAGACTTGAAGTGCTGCGTCAGCAGCAGTTTGTTTTGAACAGTTACAAATGGTCCACATGTTTTGGGTGGCGGCCTAAGGGGAAAGCCACAGATGACTTCAATGTTTGAGTGACCATATATCACATGTTTGAATACAAGCAACTTTCATGTTTGAATAGCTATCTAAAAGTTGATGAGGAATGTGATCTCCACGTGACTGAGTAAATAAAAGAGAGTGCGGAGCCTGCCAAAAGGCAGTTCCCGCTCGGGCACACACCCACACACGGGGTCCGTGTCTCTGTCTGCGCTGCGCGCGCCATGTGGCCAGGCCCAGCCCCCAGCGCACCACATATACAAGTTGACATTGCTGAATTTCATCCACCGAGAAGACTTTTTACGTTTTGATATTTGGACTATACGTACATTTACTTATTTAATTTAAAGCACCGAATACCATACCTGAGTTTGGTTTCTAAAGCGCGGATCCGGGATTCAATGGTGAACAATTAATTGTATTTGTCTTTCAATTGTTTGAATGTTTTTTTGTGTTGAGAAAAGGTTTACATGTGTCAAACCAGTGAACAAGCGGCGAGATTTGCCGCGAAACGCGTTAACGCCCGAAAACGCACACTTTTTTGCACCATGGGAGTGGCTGAGTTGTAAGGATCCAAATAAAGAAAACTTTTTTCTACCAATTGACATTTTGGCATCCGGATGTTTTATTGACCAAAACGACTGTGAAGAGTGCCACTCACTTTGCCTGATGGAAATCAGTACCCAAAAGAGATATATATATATATAGAGATATATATATAATGCAGTTCAAAAACAGAATTCAACCTCACCCACAAAAATATGTAAATGGCCTCGTTTGAAATGTGCTTCTTGATAATATTGCTAAACATGTTCATATTGAACGGATCTTGCAGATGTGAGTGAAGCGCAGTTAAGTATAAGCAGTTAAGCAAACCATTCAAACATGGAAGCTTTCGTTACATGATCGTTTCGTCACTTTTAGGGACATGCGCGTTACAGTTGTCAGTTGGACGATACCAACTCAATATTTAATGTGGCTAAAGTATTCTCTGGTGCGAATTCACAGATGCATTTTTCGGCTGCATCACTTCCTCTGACTAAATTACGTCTACAATAGTAATTTTGCAGACATAGGGTCAAAGAGCTCTTTGGGGTAATGTGTTATTATAAACACCGTCTCCCTACGGCAAAAGAAAACAAATGGTTCGATCGTAAAGATGGCGGCTACCATGAAAAAGGCGAGTATGTGAGACTTGTAGAGACAGACATTGCTTGTATTCTTCGATTTTAGATGTTTTATCGAATGATCGAGTTACCCATAGTTCTATTCCTGCTGGGGCGGTAGGAGGTAGAGTGGTTGGGTAGACAATACGAGGACTATGTCCCCCCCCCCCCCTCCTCCTAGACTCAGAGGCCGGGGAAGTGACAGGTTATGGCTTCTGTAGAGCCTATTCCTTCTTCGGTAGGTTAGTGGTAGCAGCTTTTCTCACTCGAGATTCTCGTGTTCCTAGGAGAAAAACCCGTCACCAAACGTGGCTGGGCGTGTGGAGTAGAATGCACGTGCACAAGAACCTGTCATGGAAAATTGAGAAAACGCAAAGTTGCCTACATTCACGAAAGAAAAACATGATGACGTCATCGAACGCCGCGCCCCTTCCCCGCCCAGCCGCGTCACCCACCTTTCACCTTTAAAAAAAATCTATGTCAAATTACCAATCTGAGCGATATTTACGCCCATCTGTTCATACCTCAATGTGATTGGCTACTATCCATACATGGCAACATTCAGACAGCACCTGGGAGGGGAAATTGGGAGATGTACATTTCCCCATCGGAATGCATTGGGGATATAGTTATTTTAGGCGGGAGACTGAAAAATTGCAATATTTATCAACGAGTCAACTGTCTAAATCGGTAGGGTTGGCAACTGTCTAGCCAATCACATTGAGGTTTGGGCAGAGTTAATGGAAGGGAGACTCCATGCGCTTAGCTGCAAACCTGGAGAAAATGGTTGAAACCCAGGTCTCCAGAATAAACCCGGACACTACGCAGGTAAGTTTAGGATGCTTCCCTTTTATCCACAAACGCTGACATCTATGGGTGTGCATAATGCCACCATACTGATATATCTTGTGTTGCCAATACCAAGACTTCACGTCCCAAGGGTTACCGACATGTGCAACAGTCTTGTCTTTTTAACTACCTGCGTGATTTCTGAAAGTTGCATTATTAGGTCATGTTTATTGAATATTTTATATTTAACGCACAACCGTAGGGTGTGGGAAATGGATTAACATTTCCCCTTGGATCCGGCCTCCTTTGAGGAAAGATACCAGGAGGGTGTCCTCGGGTGTTCCAGAGGGTGTTTAATGCAGGGATGTCCTATTTTCACAGAAAAGGTATCCTGGCCATGAAGACGGGGGTCCTCGGAGAGTAAGTTCTCTGACGAGGAAGAACAGGGCTCCCCTTCCCACTGTGTCTTTGTCTTTCTTTCTCACCCCTCTTCCTCACCCCTCTTCCTCTCTTTGTTACCATTTTTGTCTTTCTCTCCCCCTTTCCTCCCTCTCTCTCTCTCTCTTCCTGTTAATATTTCTGTTGCTCTTTCTTTCACTCCCTTCCTCTGTTACTATTTCTTTCTGCCTTTCTTTCTCCCCCAATTTTACAATTGTCTTTCTTTCTCTCCCCTCTGTTACTATTTCTGTCTCTCTCCTCCACCACCCGCTTGCTCTCATGTCTGTCTTTAATCTTCCCTCTCTCACTTCTCCTTAACTCTCCCTATCTCTTTATCATCCTATTCTGTATCTCACGTACTTCGACACTAACGTTATCACCCTTTCTCTTTACTCCCTCTCAAACACCCTTTGCCATACTGAGGAGTACCGGGACTGTTTCGATTGAAGGGTTGGGGTGCGGCTCCTCCCCTCCCTGTACGCAACACTCCAGGAGCTTCCTCCCACCTACCTCTGAGTGCCACCTGCACCCCCTTGCATTGCTCCATTTTCTCCTGCAAGAGCTCTTCCACATGAGAAAGGTCTGCTGAAGTTAATGCACATCCTCCTGGGCTGTGCTGCTCTAGGTGGGCCTTCCTCCAGTGCCCTGCATGGCTGGTCTGCTTTGCACGACGACTCCTCCCTTCAACCGGCCGTCTCAGCTTTGCAGACAGTCTGGGAGCTTTGTGCCTAATGGCACAATTTAAAATGGCATATTAAATTAGTGAAACTTTCTTTCACACACATGACACCCAGGCCTCATGGGTCATTCCTTTTGGACTGACCCAAGAAAAGGAATTATTACCATGCAAGCGCACATAAACCATTGCCGTGCAAGTCTAACTACAATTACAAGCGCAGCAAAATAGGTTCATGCAACAGATTACATTAATGTAACACGAAAAAGCAATTATTTATGCCCAAGGAACAAAGAAATGCTGTCTGGAAGTTCCTGGACTGTAGCAATATATTTTTCACAATGACAAGATTTTTTTATTTCTTTTATTGCCAAACCATTATGTACCAGTTGGTCACCGACTTCTGGCAAGGAAACATAGATCATCTGTTGCCAGGATGAGGATCTTTTATCAGTACTGGCAGGGACGGCATCAGCCCCTTTAAAATGACAGGGGCCTTGTGGCTCAGGGGGCTCCTTTAACTGCTCCCATAGTGCTGCTAGTCAGCAGTCTAATAACACAGCAATGTATTCCTTCATATATTAAGTTTTGGGGCTTACAGTGTGTGCTTTGCAGCACCTGCCTTGCAAGCTGTGTTGGCTGAGCCCGTCCGACTGTCACTTCCATTGGGGAAGTGTTAGCACCTTGTTGCTTTTGGACACTGGTTCCTCCACGTCAGCCACTCGCTTTCAAAGAAGGATTCATTGCTAAATAGGGGCCATTTAGTGTTTCAGCTCTCTGCTGGCTCGCCGTCTCGTGCTAAATCACGGCTATTAACCTTATCTTTATCTCCATTATAATGTAATGCCCCCATGGGTGCCGCAGAATGCTTTTCACTCTAAGCAAGAGGGGGGCAACCATACGGTTTAATTGGGACCCCACACATCTTCAGCCGGGACTGATTACAGAGCTGTCTTCGAATTGCAAGATCTTTGTGTACTGCAGACTTTTGTCACGTATGGCTGACCCCAACAATGTGCAAACTGTTAATGAATATGATTGATAATGATGATTTGTTATTTATATTGCGGCCTACCCCAAAGTGCTGTACAGGGAAAATATTCCAACCGAAGTTGGTACTTGTGTAATGAAATGCGTCAGACTGCTTGAAATGGGCCGTATTTCCTTACAAAAGTAAACACTCTTGGCGGGCTGCATATCGCGGTGTGGAGGGCCGCATTGGACCTGCAGGCCATATGTTGTGCACCCCAGCCTTTGGGCTTCTCAGCTAACTGGGCTATGGAGCTAAGAGGCCAGAGGAAGGGAGGCTCTTAGCAACTTTGTGAGGCGAGGGTGTGCCGATTGAGCCAACAGCCAGCCGCATCTCTGGTGCTTGTCCTGGGAGTTGTGGCTATCCCAACGTCCCTCGCTTAAGTCGGAAGCACATTGAGCCTCATGCAGACTTCGAGGGCAAAGGTAAGAACAGTCTCTTACAGACCAAAAGTTGCTATGACAACAGAAGCATTATGGGTGTGCATGAGATGGGTGGCAGGCTCAAAAGTATTCTTGTACTGCAGAGGCCGTTCAGTGTTTTTGAATGCTGGTGGAAGGTATCAAGGATGGGTAATCACTTGCGCAAGACCAAGCACTTGAACAATGGGGGAATCTCCTCCTCTTTCATGTCTCCTGTAGGAGCCGGCAAACAGGCAAAAAAAATCAGAGCGCCTCTGAGAATCATTTACTGGACGTTTTCTGAAAGGTTATTAAGGAGGAGGAATACAAAAAGAGCAGAAAGGCTCCCGTTCCCTCTCTCTGGATTCCTGTAGCAGTTCAGCTCTTCTTCCTCTTAAGCTGTCCTCTTTGGAAGCTGAGCAAAATGGGAAGCATTTGGACAAGGAGGCAGTCACTTCAGTTGTCATTCGGGTGGCGAGCTACATGGGTTTCTCAGATCCGGCTCCTCTTGCTACAGATGAGAAAACTAGTGCTCCACCTCCACAGTTTAATAGACCAATAAAAACATGCTTGCTACCTCTGCACAGGTGAATGGAGAGACCCCTAGAAGGTGGCAGTTCCCAGATTTATGAGCAAGCTTTACTGTTTGGCGGGGGAAGACAAAGCTATGCTACTATTCCTGTCAGAGAATTCTATTATACCTACTCCGGTCAGCAGGTCTTTGTTGGCGGCTCCTGAGGAATCCATCAGGGACAGCACCAACAGGAAGATGGATGAATCCATGAAAATGGTCTATGGGGAAACCCACCTGGCCCTATGTGCTGCAACCCAAACCTCCCATACAAATGAGGCTGCCCTGGGAGGGTTAAAACTGGCGTGCAAAGCCCTTCTGTACAAAACAGACATTGCCTATGATGGTGTATAAACGCCTGCCATGGTGATGGGATGTGCTGTGGCAGGCCTCGGGCAGATGACCATTCAAGATTTGCGGAACAGCTTTCCATCGAAAGACAACAGCCACGAGGATTCACTTTGAGAGCAACATGTTGTTTGAGGATACCCTAGAAGAAAAAGTTCACTGCATGCTTAAGGCAGATAAGCATGCCAGGACCTTAAGAAGACCTGATTGGGTCAAACCGCCTTACTCCACCAACAGAAGTTATAAGGGACTCCTTCCCTTGCTTCTTCTCTGAGGCGTTTAGCAGGAGAAAGGCAGAGATGGCAGCAAAGAGATAGTGACTTCTCTGAAAATGCAGTGCTCCTCTCTCCAGGCCACTAGGGGTCAGTCAGCAGTTTTTCCACAATAGTGGGTGAAGGACCTCCATGGATGTCTGGGTGATCAATCTTGTCCAACAAAGACTTTGACTGGAACTTTGCTTCTTTTGTCCCCGTTCAGGGATTATTCCTACCCCGACGCCCAGGTCTCCCCTCAGGAGAAATGCTAGGTTGCAGGTAGTCTTGAAACATTGCCAGAAATGAACCCTTTAGAAGGTTAATTGGCACCAGATTGGCAAGCTGTTTTACTCCTATGGTACCCAGGCCGAATGGGAAGGTCTGAATTAGTCTGACTTATTATTAGTTTAGTTTGTTTGCTTGTTAGGCACTTAAATAGTAAATAAATTCAGTTTCAAAGTGTCCACAGGACAACAGGGAGGGAGCAGGGGATTGCAGTACAATTAAATATACTAAAAATACAGTGGGGAACGGACGGCCGAACCCACTATGCCTTGTGAGTATTTAGAAGCAAGTGCAGCAAGGAAGAGGGCAGATGGGTAGGTGCTGGGGTTGTCCGTGCTCGAGGGTGAGCCACAGATGAAGTGCAAGGTATGGTAAGTGCTATGCAGACAGGAGCCGTGTTGGGTGGAAAAGTGCGAGTCTCGAATGCAGACGGTGTGCCGATACAAGTGCTGTAGTTAGACAGAAGCTGGGGAGATTGGGTGTGAGTGCTCAGGGGCCCAGAGGATGCATATGGGTCCGAGACACTAATCACAGCAACTGAGATTAGCAGAGGAGGGAAGAAGGACTAAGAGCAAAGTCTTGAGGGGCTTTCAGAACATAAGAAGGTCCTGCTGAAGACACAGAGGGAGGGGAAGGCTGTTCCATTGTAGGGATCCAGCTGAGGAAAGCAAACGACTTCCTGCTCTCTGTTTAGTGAAATGCTTTACACACAGGGAGTTGGTGCCAGTGGAACGTAAAGGTCTAGAAGGAGAGTATTTTGTAAGAGCGAGTTGCAGATAGTCTGGGCCCTGGTCCCTGGCCCCAGACAGCCTTGTGGCTGATGCAGAGGGATTTGAATTTGATCCGTGCAGCAACAGGGTTCCAGTGCAGACTTTTTAGGGCAGGAGAGATGTGGTCGCTGGGCTTAACGCCAAGGTCAAGGATGAGTCTTGCTGCTCTATTCTGGATTAACTGAAGTGGGCGCAGAGTGGACAACGGTAGATAAGAGGAGGAGGCTGTTGCAATAGTCAAGCCTCGAGGGAACCAGGGCTTGGGATACATTGAGCTTCTGGGGGAAAGTGAGAAAAGGGAGAATTCCTTTGAGAAGGAACAGTTGAAAGTGGCACTTATTACCATGTCCTTAATGTGATGGATGAAGGAGAGAGAGGAGTCAAAGATGACTCCAAGGTTTCTGAAGAAGGAGCAGCGGGAGAGCCCAAGGTGGGAGGCCAGTGAGACGGGAAGGAGAGAGCAGCGGTCCCAATTGGAAAATCTCTGTTTTGCTGGCATTGAGGCAGAGATAGTTGCCTGGATGGCAGATAGGCAGTCTGGGATGAAAGAAGGTGCCAGTGAATTACCAGGAAGTCTGAAAAATAGTTGTTGTTTGCATAACACTGGACGTTGGGGGAGATGAGGAGTGCCAGCTGAGCAAGATGTGAAAGAGCCAGGGGTAGAGGATAGGTCCCTGGGGGACAACACATGTATAATTATTGTAGCCCAAAGAGGCTGAACCGTTTCATTGGCACGAAGACCTTCAAAATGGAATGCCTTCAAAAGATCATTCTGCTTGTTTAGGGATATTATCTGGCATCCCTGCACCCCAGGGATGCCTACTTCCACTTTCTGATCATGACAAATGTTTCTGCGGCTTGCCATTCTAAAGGAACATTTTTTTCCCATTTGGCCTGAAGTCTGCTATGTGGAAATGTTTGAGATTATTTGTTTAGCTGTGAGATCAGCTGCTGAAGTGGACTTCTGAATCCAAGAACGCTGAGTAGTGACTGAAGGGGCAGGATGTTACCTTTCAACTGGCATCCGGTGCTACTGAAAGCCTCAAATGATGCTGAAGCTGCGTTCTAGCCACGTGTCACCCGGTGGCTCCCAATATGGAGGTGAGGATGCTGGAAAACACACCCGAGGAGAGCTGCCCGGGCACACTCTGGTAACTAATATCATTAAAGAGGCACCCGCAGACACGAGAACAGCTCCCAAGTATAGTTTAAGAAACCAAAGTAACAAACACCTACCCTCTCAAAAGGAAGGGTCACAAGAGTCTATAATAGAAACACAAAACTGACTACTTCTCCATCTGCACCACTGCCTCATCTAGCTCTACTCACAGAGCCATTGAGTACACCAATTTCTGCTCTAAATAAAGACTCTGAGGAGGCAGCATATGACTGCCCACGATTACCAACTGTTGGAGCTGAAAACCGAAATGTTGTAAACGTGCTCCTGATTAACTCCAGACAGGCAATTAATACACCAGGTAGTTCTATGGTGCAACAAATCTCATTGTGCCCATTGACCTGGCAAAAATGCTAGACACAAGTTTGCTTGTCACTCCTGGACTACCGTTGTTAAACTCCACCTTAATGGACCCCGATATTCAGGAGGAATGCCTGTGAGCCTGATTGTATGCTGCATGATGAATGCACTAGTGCATGATTGGCTAATTGAGCATAGTTCAGCCTGAGTGAATGGGGATCTATTTATAACAAGGGACCCCTCACTTGCCTCTGTGTCAGAAGAAGAAACCTGCAGTATTCTTGAAGCTTGTATCCTGAATGGAGCTGGAGGAAGAGATCTGCGACTGCAACAATTCAAAAAAATCCAAAGGCTGCTTTGCTAATTCAAGGACTGAACCAGAGAGGACCGGGACAGGTGACCTTTTCCCGTAGTTACGAGGAAACATTGTGCCACTGCTGCTCTTTACCTTATGTGTCTTGGAAGCCGTCCTGGTGTGCTCGACGTCCTGCAGAGGTATCGTCGTGGGTCATAAAGAGGAGTGCCTGGACATCTTGAGACCAAGAAGTCCATCAGCATTGTCCAGGGTCCAGAGGCTGTTTGTGACCACTGGGAAGCCAGATGGCTGTGTATCGCCCAGAAGAGGGGGTACACTGGCCCCTGGCATAGTGCTGCTCGATGCGTGTAGCTTGCCAGGCTCCAACCAACTGAAGAAATCTTCAAGAGGCACTCCATCCACGACATCTGTCCACTTTTCGATGGCTGCAGAAGTCCAGTGTCGCCACCTGCAGAGATGTGCCAGCCAGTGGGTTTCTTGCCATTTCAAACTAAAGGTTGAGTCCTGAGGGTCCAAACTTGGCAGTGGCCCACGGGGCTCGCGTCCAAGTCCCTAGAAATCATACTGCCAGTGCATCTGCTGCTGCAGCCCCGAAGCGCTGAGCGACGGTCAACTGTGAAATACTGAAACCAGACAACTACTTCTCACTGCACGCTGTTAGGACAGTTTTTTTTGCAGTCCAAGAAAGGGCTTAGTAAAACCATTTAACTGAGACAGTACAAGACTCCACTCTTAGTGTAAGGCAGTACCACCTGAGTATATAGTAGCATAGACTGGTCAACCAGGCTTATTTTAGGAGGGGGATGGGGCTGTAGGAAGATACAAAGAACTAGTATACCAAGGGTTCAACAGAAACGCTTGCACCCCGAAGTATTATAAAAAATAAATGGTTATTTATTTAGGATTTATATAGTGCAAAACCACTGACCCTAAGGCTTAAGGGCGCTGACAAAATACAGAAAGTTAAGTTAGGCCACGTTAAGTCTTGGTGTAAGTACTTAGTCATAAACACATTATAAAAATACAACACAATACTTGAAGGTACATCGACCAAAGCGTACACCTTTTTCAGAATACTAACCCTATTTCTAGGGAAGTAAGACCATATCAGAACACATTTACTTTCAGTAATACAAGGGTAGGAGACCCTAGCATTTGTGCAGTGACATTCAGTTAAGGAATCACTTAGTAAACCGACCTGCAAGTATACTTTTCTGAATAGCGCGACACTCATTCAAGGTACAGTACAAACCTATAACCATATTAAGGATAAGACAGTTATACCAGATGAGTAAAACCTTTTGTTGTAAAATACAATTACAGTTGCTTTTCAGCTCAGTGGAACACTAAGATAAGCAAGGACTCTTTACGCTGATTTAGGATTGCACCAGGCAGATCAAGGTCAGCTACACCTACAGAACACCTTTTAAGAATGGCACCCAGCTATTCGAGGCAGGTAAAACCTAATGTAATATACTATTACAGTTGCTTTTTAGGTCAGTGAAACAGAGACTAAAGGCAAGCAATAACTTTCATTTATTGTAGGATGGCACACAGCTATTCAAGGTAAGTAAAACCCATGTACTTTTTAAAGGAGCTTCCAGCAACTTACAGGTAGGTGTGAACCTGAGACTGTTTTAGAATCTGTATAAAACAGACCAGGGAAAGCCAAACCCAGTTGATGACATTACAAACTAATATTCTGAAAGAAATAGTTAAGTGAAGCCAACAGCATTACTTTTGGGAAGGTTGCTCGGAACTTGCTGCAAATAATAATGTTACTTTCCAACAACTGTAGCGGGCACCCATACTATATAGCAAAGAAACACAGGCAGAATACGAAAGTTAAGAAACCTAAGACTATCTATAGAAATGGCTGATGAATCACAAGGCCAAGAAGAAGAGCAGGCCTGTTCTAGCCAGAAAAAAGGAACATAGAATAAACTGAAGAGGGGTGCGGAAGGAGCAAGGCAGAGGCTCTGCAAAAAAGGGTTTAGTAGATCAAGGCCCACAATCTGATATTCAGAACTTTTTTATTCACCCGAAACAAAGTCTTAAGACCTTACCAAAAAGAACATAAATCTACGTCAACTGATTCCATCGTGTTTGACAGGATATACTTGATATTTGTGGAAAGAAAGAGCCCATAAAAATCCTTCCAGAATAAGAGCAACAGTGGCAGAGGGGCAGTATATCGAGGCCACCTTCGAATGAATACTGCCCACAAGGGATTTGGTTGTGGACATTACTCGGGGAAACTTTGCTAGACTGGTACAAGAGCCTAGACTGGTACAAGAGCCCAGCATTATGAGATCAGCAGTTGAGGGCAGTGACACACTAAAAGCGTTAAAGATAGAAAGCCTATTCTGCACACTTAAACAATGCACTTTAAATAGACATTTTATTTTGGACTTTTTTCACATGCTGGTACCTCTGAGTAACATTTTGATGGGAGCTGAGAGCTATTTAGCTCCTGCTTGCAGCCTAGAAGAACCTGGGTAGCCTGCTGCCAGGTGCTACTTTTGGCTCCCGACGTGAATTGATGCTTGACAAAACACCCCTACGTGATTTGGGACAATCTATAAATAAATATTAGGGCACATTTATATGACACTTAAAACATAAAGGGGTTATTAATAATGGACAAAATTATAAGTTAGTCTGTCATGTGTAAGTTAGATTTGCAGAACGCTATGCACTAGGCCCCCATTGCTAGCTCTTGACCACTGGTTAATGCTGTGCACAAAGGAGCTGCTTTTTGCTCTTGCTTATCCAATCTTAATTTTGGTCCCTGAAGGTGTTCCTCCACACTTCTTGGTATGGGCTTGATGATTTATTCCAGCGTCTTTTTGTACTCCATGGTAGGGTCATCACTCCTGGTAATGTCTGTGTCGAGAAGTGGTTTCTATCCCTGCTTTATATATCCATGAACACAACATCTCCACCCTTGCCTGCAGGTTTTATTATGATTTCCTTATTTGTTTGGCGTGTTCTAATTGTCCTTCTTTCTTCAGAGGTCCGGTTCTGTTTAGTTGTATGTTATTTTTCAAGGTTGTGAGATCGTACACATTTTCTGAAACAGTCAATGTATGTCTGGAATTTTGGCCTACACGCAAAGGGAGCTGACCAATTTGAACATTTTTGTCGTACCATCATAATCCCGGCCGTTCCTTTGTGTAATGGTCTGCCCATGGACATTTTCCTTTTTGATTTTCCCCACAAAGATGTATTCTGCCGGGTTCCTGGATGGGGCAGAATGTCAGTCCCTTGGAAAGTACAGTTTCTTCAGCATTCAGCATATGTACGTTTGTGCCCGGAGAGGCACTTGAAACACTTGTGTATAGGCGCGTTATAAATGCCATATCTTATCATAACTGATAGTTGATTGGTGGTAGGATTGCTTATTGGGTTCTCCGGTTTGGTCCTGTTAAGAGTATTGATCACTCTTTCTGTGAGTGCCTTGAACCTTCCCTGTCCCAGACAACTGAATAGTCCGTAAATATTTTAATCTGACTAAAGTCACCAGTTTTGACACTGGCTGATAAAATACATGACCCTCCTTGTTTCGTTTGAAATGTATAACCTGCACAGAAATGTATAACTTGAACAAAAATGCTCTGCTTAATTGTTCCTGCTTTGTGTTCAGGGTGCAGAAGATGTAAATGTTACATTTGAAGATCAACAGAAGATAAACAAATTTGCAAGGAATACAAGCCGGCTGACAGAGCTAAAGGAAGAAATTGATGTGCGAAAGGTATACCTATTTATTGTAATTGCTTTTAAGATGGTGTCTTAATTTCTATGTAAGGTGTTCCAAATAACTTTGCTTACTCAGAACAGTTATTAATGCTCTAACATGCCTAGGTACCAACAATATGGGTGATAATAAAAGGTAGGATGATTCTTGTAGATGAGACTAGTTATGGGTAAGAAAAGCAATGACTAAGTCTCTATAATGGCCGTGCCATCATGTGTTGTGCGTCTCAAGTCCACAATTTTCTGACACAGTTCACCATTTTTGATGGACCCTTGGTGGGGAAAGAAATCTGAGATTGGGATAATATTTTAATGCATTGCTGGCGACTCTTGTTTAACCAGAAGGTGTTTTGATTTAGTGTTCTCTTTTTTTTTTTCCTTTTGAGTGCACTTGTCTTTTGCCATTTATAGTTTTGACTGTTCAGAAAGTTTTACTGATACTTTACGCCGCTTTAGGCCCTAGATAAATATAAGAATGTGTACCACTTTGAACTCTGAGGTTGTTGACGATCAGTCATAACTGAAACACAGGAGGTAACTTTTGATCTGAACTTGGATGTGGTATTGCTAAAGGTGTCATAAGGCCCAAATTCCTGGCGTTCTGCTCATTTAGCAGTACGCATAGCCTGCCAGCGGCTACACAACTCCCAGGGCAGCACGATTTTTAGAACACTTTGACAGTAGTTGTTTTGAAAATTTAAGATTCCTTTGCAGGCTGGGTGCCACTTGGTGGGTGTTGCATGTCCAGAGTGGTGCTATGAATCTGTATGTTGACTTAGATGAAATAAAGTTTACTACACTGTACAGTTAGTGTCTTCCCCTCTGCATTTCCAGAGCTGCAGTCACAGAGAGGTGTTTGAGCTGCATGGCCATCTGGGCATGTTGTCGGATCTTTCATCTTCACCACTAGTGGTGAGGTAATATAAAATATTTATTGATAACGGCACCTTGTTTTCAAAACATTGCTGGCTCCGTATTTCAGTAACACATTATTTCTTTTATTCAAACTGAAGATTGCAAAAAAAGTATTGTGCTCGGCCAAATTAAGTTTTGCACAACTAATTTAGCAAACCACCCACACACATTTTAAAAACAAATAAAAGGATTAACAAACAAACTTAACTTTCTTCACTTGACATTTAGCCAGGAGTTTACATCTCTGGACATTCATTTAAAAAAAGCTATGAGCATAATTGCCGGATAATTCTGCAATTGACAATTCAAATGCTGTTAAATCCCTTTAGAATTCAAAGTCTCTACCCAATGAAAGAATGAACACCCACATTTTCACCATGAATTAAAATGTTTATGGAAAAATGGGCAATGCTTGAGGGTTTGACCTGGTAGAAAAACGGGCAATGCATGATGGGCTAACACCTCAAGACAGTGTTGTGTGCTACTGATAAAATACACCCTTTTCTCACACATCCTTCAAACAAATATGCTCTCTGGTACTACTGAAGCACCATGTCATGAAAAGTCAAATATTGCCATTGTAAATGTGGGCCGCATTTTATTCATACATTGTACTATCTTTTGATCACAGTCTAACCTTGTCCAAATAGTGTGGGAAGTCAGCCCCGAGAGCCTGGAAATGAGTGCTCAGAGAGCTTTAGCCAACAGAACAAGTAGTTGACCCTTTGCACCATGGTGTCTATTTTTGAGGTGCAGTTACTGGTCTGTTATATCCAGGCCTCCGGATAAGGTGCGTACCAGGTCTTTTTACACATGAAAATCTTGTAAATATGCAGTTTTTTTTTCTTTTTCCTGTGTACATTTACACACAAGTCTAGAGCAGAGGGCTGGGCAGGGCAAAGGTCAAGAAACCAGAATGCTTTTTTTTTATTTTTTTTTTTTTTATCTACATGGTTGTAATCTCAAACAAAATAAATGTATTTCTCTGAAGCCTTTCAAAAAAAGAAACTTCACCCTGATGATAAACCGAATGGTTTCTTTCCATTCAGCATCTGCTGTGTTGCTGCTCATGGAGCGAACGGAAGCACTGTGCATATTTATTTTCCTAGCATTTTAGGATTGTATAATTAATAAGATGGAAAACTAAATTGCAATTGAGAATTAATATTTTGTACAAATTATGCTTTTTTTCTATTTGTCTTTTTTTTACCCATTGAAAGCAAACCAGTATTGCACAATTGTATTGTTCAGAGTTCCTGTGCTGTGTGCATAATCATGCGTAGGCAGATCATTTTTTACACTTATAATTTAATTTACACTCTAATTATAATTGTGTAAATTGTTTATGCACGGTCTAGTTTACATCCCTTCAACCTTGCAGTCAATGGGGTACATTACTATAAATGGGCAGTGGCATGAGAGTCTTTGCTCAAGCGTGAGTGATTGTCATTACACCAATCACAGGTGTTCCAGCCTATTGAATCTTCAGGACTACAATTAAAACATCCAAAACCTGACTCTCCAGGTTTGTAAGTGCTGTTCAAAAACAAATGAAAGCTACATTTGTAATTGACATGGAAACTCTGCAAACCCTGTCCCTTTGTTAATCCAGATAGGTATTTAACTTTATGTAGCATTTCATACATGGTTTGTTCAACATCTAGGGACTGTGATTATTATACCGACCTCTGAAGGATGATAGCCAATAAGATAGCCCAGCCAGTTGCTGCGATCCATGCTTAATCTGTAGGTTGCAGGTTCGAATCCCGGCAACGCCAACTCAGCCTTTCATCCTTTCAAGGTCGATAAAAGGAATATCGATTTCGGTTTGGTGATAATTGTGATCAATATGTTCTATGTACAGCACTTTGCAAAAGCGCTAAATAAATAACCATTTGACCATGAGATTAGATAGAATTTAGCATGGAGTCCTTTCCTCTCCGCACTATTGTACTATAACATTGTTATACCATTAGGTAGTAACAGCTCCAGAAAATGAGGATTTTCATTAAACCTCAAAAGACAATTCTGCTATCGAAACTCAAAACACACAATTCTTGTTTGCTGTACTATGTAATTGGCTAGATTTTTGTGTTTTCAAAATAGTATAAACAGGAGAGATCAAATAGCCCGACCTTGGAGAAATGACAGTTGTATTCTGTCACAATGCAGAAAGCTGCCGCATAGTAATGATTTCCATACCGTTTTTGCACACATCGGCTGGATGTCACATACATTTTACTCTCTTGCAAAGGAGAAAAGTAATTTTTTATGCTCTTGAAAACACATTTACTCTCAAAGTTTAAAATACTCCCACCTCAAAATCTTATCTGGAGCACTGGTTGTATCTAATTCTGTAGAACACAATTGGAGTACTTATTGAAGTTGAAAGCTGCCAGCCAGCCAGCCGTAAAAAAAAAAAATAAAAATAAAAAAGTTACTTGCCAAATCTCTCTCATATTTTTCACAGGGCCTGCGGTAGCGGCCCTGTAGTAATGGTTAAATTGCTCAACCCATAGCAAAATCACTGTTTGCAGCTTGTATCTTTCCCCCCTAGACGACCTGGCTGAATCTTCACCAAACCTTGCACAGAAATATATGGCCCCCTCGGAATGATTCTGCAAAGTTTGGTGTAGTTTTGTCAAGGGGGGGCAAAGTTACAGGGGGGGGTCCCAAAATGTGTGGAAATCCTCATAGATGAAATGGAAAATATTTTTTGCTCTTGCCTACAGCCCAAACTATTGGACGGATTTTCACCAAATCTGCACCAGGAAAGCGTGCCTTTTGTACATTTTGTGTAAATTCGTCGAGTAGTTAAAAGTAGGTTAAAAAAAATGTTTGGAATGTTCGGGTCCCGTCCGAGGACTCTCTTTCCTATTCAGTCCGCGAACACCCACTGGACCATCAGGGGGCAGCGTAATGTCCACAGACATCGGGCGCACCCGTTGATTCGATGGTGAAAAGCGCGAGGAGTGTCATATTTGTGGGAACGGTCGCCATGTTGGATCCGCAGGCAGTGGCTGTTGTCCGCCGATATCGCAGTGGGGAAAAAGTCTGGAAAACACATTTGGGGTTATTTGGTGGTCGAAAGAGGGGCTGGAAGGGGTGCAGGGGTGGAATGAAGATAATATGGGTCTGTTTTCATAGGTGAAAAGAGGGCGTGCAGGTGCCACGGCAGTCCGCGGACAGCGCTGTGAACAAACAGTTTGGGAAACACGTTTGGGTTTGTTTGGCTGAAAGAGGGCATTGTAAGGGTAGGGGAGTGGAGTAGAAATGATATGGAGCTGTTTTTATCGGTGGAAAAAGGGTTTGCAGATGAGGCAGAGTCTGCTGTCATTCTTTGTGTCCGCTGACATTATTTCAGTTGCAGGGGGTTCAGGGCGAAGGTGGTGTATTGTACATGCATGTTATATGGTTTTAATTATATTGTAGTGGTTGATGCTGCAATGCCCTCAAGAATCTGGGCACTATAGTAATATGTCTATTGTAATTATAGGTACTGTATGGGGAGTATACAGAATTTGTAATATGGTGGAATGATATAATTAAAGTGTTATGGTATTTATGATTGGAGTACAATTGAGGATAGTGCTAATGGAATATGTATTTGTTTATACTATGTATGTGTAATGCTCACCTGACTCCCACGGAGGCGCTGGCCTGGTTCGCGCTGCTGTGACCTCTTCTAAAGTGATGCGCAGGGTTCGGAAGACGGACTGGACCGGGCCCCCAAATCTGGCTTGCTGGCTCGCAGAAGTATCCTTCTGTAGGCGAAAATAGGGGATTAACTGTCTGCGGGGTAATGCAATCAGCCTCCCACTTTCCCCTCTCGCCCTCCTAGAAACCCTTCTGTGATTCCTCGTAGCATCTCACCTTAGGGTCTGGAAGGACGAGCTCTCCATCCTGCTTCTGATGCAGGGGCGCGTTGGTATCCAGTTACTTCACTGGATTTTCGGATTGGTGAGAACCAAACTTGCTTGGCTTCCAGGTAAGTTTTTTGATAAGAGGTTCCCCTTGTGTCCATGCATTAATGTACTAATGCTAGTGTCTTTTTTCCCCATAGGGGCCGGGGTACGGAATGCCGGGGAACAGGCACCGACCCGAGATGAGAGGTGAAATCCTTGTAGAAATCAGGTAAGTCTTTAATGAGTGTTTTTTGGTAATGTCTTTTTATTCGCTCATTAACGCTGATGTCTTTTTTCCCCTTAGGGGCCGGGGTTCGGAAATGCCAGGATGCGGCGCGGACCCGAAATGAAGAGGGAATGAATCAACAGGTAAGTCTTAACATGGAGATTTAGCTTTCCTTATTCCCTTCTCTCTCTCTCACCTTTTTGTTCTGGTCTTTTTCTCCCTAGGCGCTGGGGCGTGACTGCGAATCCGGATGATCGCTGCTGAACATGGAGGCGCCCTGTAAAGGTGAGTGGAATGCGGCGCTGCAGTGATCGACGCGATGAGCTTTTAAATAAGTCTTCCTTTTCAGGATTGTCGGCGAGATGTCTCCGGGATGCGGATTTAGCAGGTAAGGACTTTTCCTTCTTCTGTTCTCTTCTTCTCTTCCTTTGCAGGTGATCCAGGATGCTGGCAGGCGTGGCAGAAGTCAGGATGCAGGAGCAGACACAGTGAGCGTCCAGCTGCTAGATGCAGAACAACGCGAAGCACGTGTGGCTGTTCGGGTGGGGTTTAAATAGCCTTGGAAGAAGTTCCAGGTATGTATCCTTCCCCGACCACACCCGGATGGTAAATTAGTCCCACAGGTAAAGTAGTTCCTTTCAGGCCTCAAGGAGACCGGGATCCTGCAGCATGGTCTGCATCAGGTAAGTGCACCCAAACACTTCCATAATGAGCCTGGAGCCCATGGCGCCAGGACTGATGTCTTTTATGAGCCTGGCACCATAGGCGCCAGGACACTGTCGAAAGGGCCCCTATATGGTGTTGCTGGGTCCTTCCTTGGGGACTGGATGTCCGCTTTCGGGGACGCAGGGCTTGAACCGGCTCCCCGGGAGCGGGTATCATGACAGTATGGTTACATAGTTGCATACAGTAATAAAGCTGGAATCTCTGGTTCTTTTCTGTGGAAGAAAAAAAAGTATAATTTGTTAAGTAGGTTAGTTTAATAGCTTTAATCACATACACATTTACATGTACATAGAATGTACTGTTTGAGGGTCAGAAAAAGTCAATGTACTATGCTTGGTACAAAATTTGTGTGCGTTGCACTGTTGTTGTATTGACATTAAATAATCATCGGTTGATTGGGGGGGGGGAATCCATAGAGGATAAAAAAAGTTTAATTATGTGAGAGTTAGTGTGATCGTATGTTTGTTTGAATTGTGTTGTGATTAAGGGAATGTTTAAACTAGAATCCGCCAAAAGGTATATAACTGTTTATTTGCTACAGTTTAGTGAGTACATTTGGGTTGAAGGAATATTAAATAGGCATTTTGTTAATTGAGGAGGAGTGTGTGTGGGTTCTCCGCCGCATTAGGCGGGTTGTGGGGGGCCTCCCTTTGCAGTAGGTCAAAAACAATTCGACCCAAAAAATTCAGTCAATTCGGCAGTAGGTAAAGGTTTTTAGGTCAAACAACCCATATCCGAAGTGGTTGTGGCACCAGTGGGGTATATTATGCCTACTGTTCTGAAGGTTTTCTTGCAAAGAGATACTTGGCTCTGTGTAAAGAGAGGGAGCTGCCAGTTATTTTTGATACCATATGTATTGTACATTAGCAGTATTAGTATACCATATTGGCTATGTGAGTTTGTTTGCTGGAACGATCGTCTGAATTGCAAAAAGGGCCTAATATGCCATGATTTTCATTCTGCAGAAGCTGGTGAAATGGAATGGATTCACAATTTGGTATGGATACATACACAAATCTTCATTAGGGATGTGCCCTTGTGGAACATGGTTGCAGAGAGTATTGGGATCATTTGTGGCTATTGTTTCTATCTCTTGGTAGGATTTTAGTACTCTTTTTCGGGATGAAGCTGGACCAAGGTTGCCAGACTGTGTTAAGATTTGCCATGTAAGGCTGTACCTGTTAAACAGTCTGCGTCTGCAGCTTTGTAGCATCTGCATTCTCTATGGCAGAGCTTATTTTTATACCGAAGCTCTGTAGTTTTGTGTGACTGTGTTTTGTCAGATGATTGGTCATCCCAGAGGTCTTTTAGCTCTGTTTTCTCAGCTTTGGTGAGATAGGCAGTGACATATCTTGCAACTGCAGTGGAATTGTCTGTAATGTATTGTATGTCTGTTTACATTCCACAAGAGGGCAACTATTACATTGTAATCATTGTACTTGGATGCTTTGTCTCTTTTAATGTTGTATGTGTTTTTAGCAGATTTGCATTTTACACTGTGTCTAACAAGACATGAAGCTATTTGCCTGTCCTATTTTGCAAGCCAAAGCAACATTTAGTATAGTATTTACCTTTGTTTGTATATCTACACGCTTATATTTTCGGAAGCTTAAGATTTGTGGTCGTAGGTCACTGTGCGGTTTCTGAAGGGATGTTACAGGTAATGTGTTCTTGAATAAACCTGTAAAACCGTTGGCATCACTATGGCCAAATTTGGTAGCATCTTTTATCCACAAAAGCATATGGATGTGTGGTGCTCGTCTGGATTGCTATTCTTTTCTCCAAAATAAGTGTTGCACTTCTCCGTGCGGAGGGATAGTCTAGAGTTCGGTGTTTTTTTTTTAATATCTATTCCATCTTTATATTGGTTTGCAGTGTGTGAAGTTGTGCAAGTCATCCCATGCGTCCTCTGCACAACTTAAAGCAACAAATCATGTGGGTGTGCCAAGGTTCCGTCGCATACACCGTACATCTGCATGACGTCGGAACCAGTATTCTTTTGTCCCGCGCATGTTTGCCAATCGATTTGTGATACTTGACTGCAAAATGTCATCTTTGTCTTTTATTTTCTGAAGCAGTTGGGTAGAGGACATGTTTAAAAAAATGGAGAGCCTGTTGTCTGCAACTCCATAACCTAGAGTTGCTAGTTCACTTTCAAACAGGAGGTGAAAAATGTATTCTAAAATTTGTCTGAATGTGTGGACTTCAGAATGCATTCGTAAAGAGCGATATTCTGATGCACTAATTTGTGTAGGAATGAGTAGAGGAAAAGAACGTGCTTCTACACCTTTTTCCCATATGCTCATTGGGAATCCTTTGGCTTGACGCATTTGATATGTTTTTGTAATGCATCTTCAATGGTGTGTTTGGAGTGTAGTGGGTGAATTGTATACTGGTCTTAAATGTTGGCTACAATAACGGGATCTAAACATTCAAATTTCCAATTGCTGGCGTGTCTTGAATAATTTGGGTGGTTACCTAAGTTTTCCTCTACGTTCATATCTTTGTATATTCATTGTTTTCTTTCAGATATTGTAGGGCTTGGCTAACTTTGTTTAAGTCGACTAGTTGTTGCCAATTTCTTTGTCTTTTGTTGGTACACCATTAACTAGTTCAATAAAAGATTGATCTATTGGCCGTTGTACTCCGAGAGTTTCTTCATTTTATTTAAGATATAATTAAGCAATATGACCCGAGTGGCGGGGGCATTACCGACTCAGGTAATGCCCCGGGGCTCATGGATATAGGCCCCGAGCGAAGCGAGGGCCTTACCAAAGGCCCCGGGGCATTACCTGAGTCGGTAATGCCCCCGCCGCGAGGGTCATATTGCTATTTGTACCCCGGCCCGCAGTATGTGCGTGACCGGGGGCACTAAAAGCATTTTATTCTGTCCCGAACGCTGCAGCGTTTCCAGACAGAAAAAAAAAGACCAAGAAAATGGCTGCCGCCATGGAAAGGGAAAACGGAGTTTGTTTTCCCTTTCCATGGCGGCCATTGGGAACGGACGTGCTGGGAACACGTGTGTTCCCAGCGCGCCTGCTCCCGAAAAAGGATCAAAAAGAAGGTAAGTGGGGTTGGGAGGGTGGTAGAGGGGAAGAGTGGGGGGAAAAAAACCTACCTGCGTCCCCGGCGGGGGACGAGGGAAGCCCCCAGGCGTGTGGAGGCGCATAGTGGGGATGGCCCCGCTCCGAGCCTTCTCATTGGCTGAGGGGCTGCCATGCCCCCACCGGGGACAAAGTCCGTGGAATCCCGACGGAGGGATTCCCGGCCTGGTAATGACTCGGCGAGGGCCAATCAGAATGGCTCTTTCATTCTGATTGCGCCCTTGCCGGGTACTAATGGCAAATATACTTTTTTGCTACAGACGCCTTCTAGTAACTCAGATGGTGGCAATTTTACTGTTTTTTGGTTGAAGACATATAGCTTGAAATGGGTGTAGTGTTTGGATTATAATCTCATACAAGTTAAGTTGTTGGAGTGTCTTTGGTAGTGGTAGCGATAGCACGCAATGGCCTTTGGTTATTGTCATGCTTTGTATTGCAGTACGTGCCAACTATTGATGGGTCAGTTATTTTCTGCTGTTAGATATAAAGGTAATTGGAACCATTGGGATTCCTCATTGTCGTCTGTAGGCCATACCTACTATTTTTGTGTGCTTTTTATAAAAAGTTCTGCACCAACAGACACATACCTGGTATGGTATTTCAGCAGACATGTTTTGAAACGTAGCTAGTTCTTTATTGTATGCGTTTGTTAGGAAGTTGGTGTTTGTGAGATGTTTGCTAATCTTTTCTGAGGTTACTGCATTTTCTAAGTCAACTTAAGTTCCAAAGTATTTACTTTGGGTGTGCTCTTATTTCTCGACTGAGTTCTTTACGTTTTGCAGTTGTAGAGCAGGACCTTTTGCATAGTATAGTCTATGCACAAGATTCTGTATAGTGGAATGGTGTGTTGCTAACATTTTGATGTAGTGGAAGATGCATTTGCAAGCAGTTCCTGAAATTCAGGCTAATGAATGTCCTTGCATCCCAGTGAGGCTGCACCCTGGACATGAGTCTATGGTTTGTCAAGGTTTCATTCTATTTTTTTGTCTTTTAGTTTCACATAGAGATTGAGGATTTCTCATGAAGATTTGAAGGATTATTGGCGTATGACATTGAGCTGCATGACCATTTGTACACTGGATGGTTTATTTGGGAGAAAGGAACACTTGATTGAAAGTTTGTTGATGTTTCTTTTTCCATAATGGTCTCTTCTAACATCTCATACCTTCGACCATTACTATATATGGCAATTTTTTTTTTGTTTGTAAGCCTCTTCATTGAAATATGGTTCTGTGCTGCTTGTGTGAATTTCTTCACCTTCACAGAAGTTTGAAAAGGTATCTCTATTGATGTTGAACATGTTTAGTAGTACTTTTTGTAATTTATTAATTTAGTTTATATTGATTTTAAACAAAATGAAACTAACTTTCTCTTCAGTAGAAATACGCTGTCAAATAGAGCTTTGAGGATTAGTCTTCTCCAGTAGTTTTTAAGGGTAGATCCAGACTTTTCAGCTGTCTTTTTTATAAGATTGTGAAGAACTCTATAGGGGATCATTGTTTGTAAAATTTATTTTTTGGAATGCTTTACTGTGGCTATGTTAACATTGGTAAATATAGTGTTAGGTTCATTAGTAGGTCTGCTTTTGTTTGTACATCTTTTTTTACTTTATTTTTTGCAGGAGGGGCCTTACTTTATGAGTGGTGGCTGGGTTAGTTTTGTTGAGTGAGGTTACTAGCTTTTTTGTTTTAATGTTTTCTATGTGTTCGAGATGGATGACTATATGGGTTGCTTTTAGTCTCATCTGCACTCTTTTTTTTTTCTTTGTTTTCTACAGAGTTGTATTTTGTTTTGTCTGTTTTTGAAAAAAGTTTGGGTTTGAAACTTGTGGAATGTATATACATGTATTAGGCATGGGTGTGATTGGAGATGAATAGAGTGCTGTGAGATTGTGTGGTTGGCAAGGTTATAAGAGTAAGTCTGTACAGGTGAGATGGGTTTGGGGAGTAAGGGAGTGGTGCTGTGATTGAATAAGTAGGCACATGATTGAATAAGTAGGGTCATTATGAGGAAAACAGTGGGTGTTATAATGATGATATTTGAATAGAAAGTGTGAATGTTACAATATAACGAGTAAGAGTGAAATTAATGTTTATAATGGTGATATTTGAATAGAAAAAGTGTGAATGTTACAATATAACGAGTAAGAGTGAAATTAATGTTTATTTGAAAAGAATACTGTAGGCTAATGTATAGAGAAAGTACATTGTTACAATTTGAAAGATATGCATGCTATATGAACCTCTTCGTCCTTGACACTATGTTCACAGTGCCAAGGACAAGATAGCTCATCATTTTTGCCACTCTGTTTGTGTGCGATCCCTGAAGCAGGAATCGCACAAAACTGTAATCCAACCCCTGGGCTATATAAAGTGGAGGTTCCTCCACACCACCCAGGGTTGGATTTCTTTCATTTTCACGTCGGCGTGCGTAATGCACGCTGACATGAAACTTAATGTAATTTTCACTACGGCAGCCGAAACGGCCTGCCGCAGTGAAAATGAAAGGTGGGTCTCCACCTTTTTTGTCCCTCGATATCTGGCATTATTGTGGCGTTAGATCGAGGGGCGGGGGTGTTGTTGGAAAGGGGAGAGTTTCCCCTTTCCAACAACCTTTTGTGAAGCATTGCTGGGTGCGGATCGGGCCTCGCAATGCCCAGTAGACCACCATGGATCTGTTTCTGAAGTGGGGGCTGGGGGGACTGCTTCCTATGTAAGCGGCCCTCTCACTCCCACCCTCCTCCCCCAAAGCATGGGGCCAATACCCTGGGGGCAGATGGGTGATCTGTATGTTTTCCCCATGAGCAAAATCTGCTCTGCCTAAAGACTTGGCGTTACCAGTGGTTTAGCCTTTTCCCTTTGCGCCCAGGTAGGTGCACCCACACATGTGAGGTACCGTTTTCAACGGGACACATGTGGGAACGCGGGAAGGTAGGACATATTGTGTTGCCGGCGTGTTCCAGTGGGTGGCCAGAGTGAAATGTTTGTTTGATAATTTATTTATTTTTTCACCAAATCTCGGACTTTGCTGGTGTGGGTAATCATTTGTGGGGCGATTCGCGCAAGTCAGACCTCTGTGCTTTCCCACCGTTGTCCTCTTTTCGGAAAAGCATGGGCTTTCCCGTTTTCCTTGGTGGCTTAGACACACTATGCCCAAATTTGTAGGTTGTCCACAAGAGCAACATTTCTCAAAATCTGCTCTGCCGAAAGACTTGGGGTTACCAGTGGTTTAGCCTTTTCCTTTGCGCCCAGGTACGTGCACCCACACATGTGAGGTACTGTTTTCGTTTGGACACATGTGGTAACGGGGGAAAGTAGGACATTTGTTGTGCGTTCATGGTTTTGATACCGTTTTGACACATTTGCTGCTGCACTTTGTCACACAACCCTTTCGTTTCCTAAATGTGACCTACATTTAGTCGCTGCTGTAGGCCCCATACACTTCTGTAACATGCACAAGTCGCCTACCCTGCAAAAGGTCTGCCTGTGCTCTTTCAAAAAAATGTGTGCTTGCCCTTCATCACCACATTTGTTTTCCTTATTTTGCACATGCTAAGTACGTCTGTTTAGGCCGTCAGCATAATAATCCTGTGTACCATGGCTCAGTTCTTGGCTTGTGGTATTGCTTGTTTTGTGAAACATTACGAAAAATGTGTGATTTCCTAACTGGAAGAGTCGGGGAATGTAGCAGAGCAGTGCTTTTCTCAAAATTCACAGAAGCCATTGCCTTACCGGGCCAACAATGTCCACCACATAGATTTTATTTTTCTTCAAACGATGCAATTTTTCCCTACATGGTTGTTGCCTGACCTGCGCAAATCAACCTTTTCCTAAACTTGGAATTTTGTCTACTTTTCAGAAATGTGTGCCTTTCTGGCTTCCCGTTCAGCTTTCCTACCCTTCTCTTCCATTCTGTCCACACATGTCCTATTGGACAAAAAAGGCCAAAATCGCCTACCTCTCACAAACCGGCTCGTAACCATATCAAAATGTTTTATTTTGGTTTCCTCTCAACCTGTTCTTGAAAGCCTGGAAAATGGCGAATTCAGCACAGAAAACCATTTGTTCCTAGCTCTTACAAGGAAAAAAAAACACAGGCTTCTTTGTACATCATTTTATTGCCATTTTCTGAAAAAACCTTACATTTCCTCCCATTTTGCTAATTTTCTCACACCCCCCCCCCTCCCCTACAACTAACTAGGATTCCTTTGTGGCGTTACGACTGCCTGCATGTGGGGAAAAAAGGGGGCCAAATTTGTCCGAGATATCTCTTGTAGCAAAAAGGTTACAAGGGATTGAATTGCGACATACCAAAATCACCAAAAAAGGCCATGGCGCTGCAGGGGGGAGACCCATGGCAGTTAAGGGGTTAATGTACTTACCTTGTAGGATGGGAAGTGTTCTTTTTTCGGTAGCTGTCATCGGCAATCTTTTTCTTTCCTGCAATTGTAAAAGAAAGTTAGTGGGTATATGTGGTAATGGTGACTTACTTTTAGTACGAGAGGTTGTTATTTATGAAGCTGGATTTGTTGGGAAAAAGTTAATAAAGTTGTGTTATGGGTTGTGTACTATGTTAGAACAATTGGACTATGAATAGTGCTGTTTGGGGCATTAGAAGGAACAGGGCAAAAATGGGTGTGAGGAAAAATGTGCAAGTGTAGGATATTGTTGTGCTAATGATTTTAATGGAAGAAGTGTTGTGTTTGTGGTGCAATGTATTTGCAATGTGTTTCAGTTTTTTTTAATTTTTTAAGAATATGAAACTGTGGCCTGGTAATGTAATGGTGGATTGTTGTTGCAGCAGTGTCCGGTAGCTTATAGTAGACGTTGGCAAAGAAGAGTACTTTTATATGTAAGGTGAAGAGTTGTGTATAGAGAATTTTGGTGGTATGCAAATACGTGGTAGCAGATGGAGAATAGTGGCTGTGTAAGGGATGTAATGAGTGAGGTTTTTAAGTGTTCCATTTATATGGAATGAAAAATGCTGAGCGTTTAAAAATGTTTTTGGGAGCATTTTCATGAAAGTTAAAAATGGCATGTGGGCATTTTTACCAGCATTGGGTGTAATTAACTGTTTTGTAAAAGAAAAACAAAAGCAGATGGAAACGATTTGTAGAACAGTGGTACTTGGTGTGTGGAAGTTTAATATGTTGGCAGTACATGCATACTTGCCAACATAATCCATTCCAATATGTAGCTGCTTATCAAGTGTGTTTTGTCTTTGCATTCTGGGAGTTGTAGTTGCACTTTTTCATGAACAAGGTCTTCAAGGCTAGGGGGGCACGGTCAGAGGGCTGAGAGGAGAGGAGCAAGTGGTCTGACCAGGTGAGTGGGGTGATCAGTGGGGAGGAAGTGAAAGGTTTGTGTGCATGATGGCATCAAGAGTGTGTCCAGCTAAGTGGGTTGGACCAGAAGAGTGAATGGGGAGGGTGAGTGAGGTGCAGAGGTCATGCAAGAGAGTGGATGACTTGATTGAGCTTACAATGAGGAGTTTAGTTGTGGTTGTGAGGAGAGGAGGCCCATTCAGAGAGGAACAGGGTGGTGGCACTGTAGATGGTGGCAATGGTCAGAGAGGAGCTGGGAGGGATGACCAACTTGCAAACACCTAATAAAGCAAGAAGATCTGGCAGAAAGGTGGCATCCTCATCTGCCTACCAGATCAGAACAGCTAACAATACAACCTTTCTGGCTAGATATCGGTTACACAAGTGGGACGAGCTGGAACAACACACTGAAGCCGTACCAGAGTCTCTAAAGTCACAACTCCTGAAAACGTTATAAGAGGGCAAGCAAGTGGCCTTCTGCATCTTAAAAAACAACCTAGATGCTGCTGATGATGCAGGATGCATCATAGCCGAAGGCACTTTAATTAAATGTCATGCCTGGCTGAGGCAGTCCGGGTTTAAGTTGGAAACTCGGGCCACGCTATTGAACATGCCCATTGAGCCTAATGCCCTGTTCGGTAAGACAGGTGAGGATGCTCTTAAGAGTGCCAAGGAGGAATGACACCCTTAAATCTCTCGGACAACTTTCTAACAAACCTTTTGTCCAAAGGGGGGCCTTTAATACAAGGAAATTATTCAGTTGGCAGGGCTGACCACGTTCCTCCCAACTACAGTCAGGGTAGTCAGTCACCATCATGGGCATCTCTCAGGGACAGTCCTCCTCCAATTTTCAAACATGATACAAAAGGTCCAGGAGCAGTAGAAGAGCCTCTTCCAACTGAGGCTTCACCCCACCCAAGCAGTGTCGCCCCGCTTCAGGTCCCCTCGCATGCTACTCCAGTAGGAGGTTGCATCATTCGCCCCCGCAAGGGAGGGGATCACTTTGGGCAAGTGGGTGTTACCCACCGTGGTGGCCAGATATTGTATAGAGTTTCTACAGAAACCATCCAAACACCCTCCAAGACACCAGAGGAGAGGCGCATAGAGGTCAAAACCCTGCTGGAAAAGGACGCCATAGAAATTGTCCAGGTAAACCAGGTTATTTATTCAACGTACTTCCTTGTGCCAATGAAAGACTTAACAATACGGCCAGGACTAGACTTGCGCCCAGCAAACACGTATGTCAAGCCACAGTAATTTAGCATGACAGTGCTACAGGAGGTAATTACTCTTTAAAACTGGGATTACATGGCAACATTGGATATGAAAGATGCATACTTTCATATTTCATTGTTCCCAGTGCATAGAAAATATCTGTGCATCCAAATAGTGGGAGAAGACTACCAGTTTGAAGTGCTCCCCTTCCGGTATAGCCTTAGCTCCAGGGGTATTCACCAAGTTACTAGCAGTGGTAGCGGCGCACCTACGCAGAGTTGATCCCAATGTACCCTTTATATAGATGGGCTAATAACAGGGGAGTCTCCAATTTGCAAGTACAACAACCATCAACCTTCTGTTCCAATTGGGATTCTCTATCAACGAGAAGAAATCAAGTCTCATACCCAGTCAAATACAATTCCTAGGAGCAATCGTAAAAACAAGAGGAGCTAGTCTTCCCCCTCAAACGAGAGAGTACTTATTTAGTGGAGGTCTGTTGGAAGCAGCTATGCTCTGTTTCTGTTTTCGGTGAGCAGGCGTAGTGCAGCTTGATAGACTGTAGACTAACCCTAGGGTCCTTCATCTAGTGCGGACGTGCGCAAAGTGCTTGGAGGACCCCGAAAGCAGCTGAGAGCCGGGGGGAGAGTTACTCGACTGCTGACTGCCTTCCTGTCCACCCACCCTGCCTGCCTGCCTGCCTGCCTGCCTGCCTGCCTGCCTGCTTGCTTGCTTGCGGTGGCCCCGGACTGGAGAGGGGCGGGAGCGAGAAGCGTGGTATACCCCTCCCCAAAGGCTAGGCTAGCCGGCCTTCGCTCAGCTGCGTTTGGCAGCCCTGCTGCCTGAGGCCGGTACAATCTGTACCCCGCAGGTGGGTACAATCTGTACCCCGCAGGTGGGTACAATCTGTACCCCGCAGGTGGGCACAATCTGTACCCCGCAGGTGGGCTGTAGGCTCTGACAGACTGGTATGTGAGTCTGTGCTGTGTGGGGGTGTGAATATTGCACTTTGTGCTGAGGTGCTCGGATGCTGTGGGTGTTGGGGTGCTGTGCTACCGGGGTGCTGGGACACTGTGGGACTCCCTTCCCAGACCCACTACTGCTACTAGTTGTACAAGGAGCGGGTAGACCAGTTGTGCTAGTAGCTACTAGTAGTTACCTGGTCCGTTGCAGCCAATTACCAATCCTCAGAACACAGCATGAATAGCTTGGAGGATGCCTCCAGTCTCTGGCCCCCGTGTCCAGAAATGTGCCACAGGGTGAAAGGTAGAATAAGGTTGACTTTGGCATCCGCCTTTTCTATTAAATGTACTACTTTGCCCCATTTGACTCAGTCTCCTATTGGTGGGCTCTCAGAAGCCAGGGACATTTGCAAGAAAACCAACATGCTATGGCACCTTCTGACCAAGCACAAACCACATTTGGACCCAAACTGGTTGTACCCTGTGGGCACACAACGATAGAGATGCCCGCGGCTAAAGAGATGCAGCCCTGTCAGCCGGGTCAGATGGCGGAAATGTCAAAGTGTGCCAAGTGCTTCAAGTGCCCTAAGTAGCCTGGTACTCTCCTTGATATACCCTTTGTCCAAAGAGCTGGGGGGCAGAAGCGCAGGTGTCTGTCTCATTCTACCTGTCCAGAACGTTAAGAGTGCCCGCTCACTGCCTCCATGTGATATTGCTGTGACAAAGCAATAATTTAAGACTTGGAATGCTACATAGACCACCTCTAACGAGAAGTGCCTTAAATCTTGGGCAGATAAGCAAGAAGGTGATACTGGAGCAGCAAGAGAGGGGTCAGAGGAGGGCCTTTCCGTGAGCAATGTATGGTAAAGTGCCCCTGAATTTGCCACTCAGGGAAGCGACGCGAGAGATCTATCACTTCTAAATACCACAAGTGCCTACTTACCTTTGGAAACTCTCACCAGTGCTTCTTTTAAAACTATCCCTGAAATAGACAATGTTATCATGGATCCATCCAATGTTCTATTAGCTGCCATGCCTCTTCTGTCTCCTTTGACTTTAAGATTAAGTCGCCCATCTGTGTCAAAACTTAGTGGAGTCTTTGGTGGCTCACTGAGGCAGATGGCAGACTCATCGAACAAACGGGCCAAGGGAGGCTCACAGAGACCGGTGGGAGGGGGTGGAGGGGGGGGGGGGGGTGTGGATAGATTCCCAAATCCGCAATGAGATTAGGCAAGATGATGAACCGTTGATATAGAGCAACCAGACAATCTCCTCTGCTGTGGAAGCTCAGTACCAGCACCTCAACTGTCCTCATCCTCCTATCTCCACACTCATCTGAGATGTCCGTTGTAGAGATACCCATAAGAAGCCCTAACATCGCCTCCCAGGAGGGAAGGCAACAATGGGACGTCTGGTGCAGTCGAATAATGACCACTTTAACAATGATTAAAGAAGAACTAGCTGATTTGTGTGTTTCGTCGAACAAAATGAACAGAGAAATGAACTTCGTCTTGACAAATGCTTGAATACTAGAATTCGCATAGCTAAAGGTCGGGACCTTTCTCACCTATCAATCGCCACAGCCGCTCTAAACACAAAGGAAAAAGTGGATGTCGACTGCCAAATTAGTAGCTGCAAAATGACTACTTGTTGGGCAAATCGGACCATTTCCCCAAGCCAAATTTCCCACCAGCTGTGGCAAGAACTGCACCAAATGATGCCTCTTTTTCAGTTTCGAACCCCGTTTCAGAGACTGCCCCTGTGACGATCCAGGAGTCTCTGCCACGCAGTCCAGAATGAGGCCTACTCTGAACAAGTCTGGTCTGTGAAACTCGGGCAGGCAGGGATATGATGGGCAGTTCAGGCAGGATCAGGAAGACTCCAGGGGAACGAATGCCGCCTCTCTGCCCCACCCCTGGTGAGCCTCTGCGGGCTAAAGAAGTGGAGAAAGTTAATAGTACTGTCCCCATACGGCGCCTGACTCGCCCATGCCGGGCGCGGCGCGAAACCGAGGCTGAGCCTCGATTCCATCAGCTGGATCCGCCGGCAGGCGGATTCGCCGGCGGCCAGTCCGAAGGCCATACAAAGGCCTGTTCCTGCGCCTGTTACGCGCATGGAAGCGCGGCGTGGCCACCCCCCCCTGCACATTTTTACTACTCTCCAACCGATAGACTACCACTCGGACAATGAAAACGTACTGTAAGTACATGCCAGCACTGGAGACACTACTGCATGTTTGTAATTTTAACCGCTTCTACTTAAATGTGCTCACGGTCTCTAATACTGGTCGCCTACAGACCACATTAGACTGCTGTATTGTGCCCTTTGGTCGTCTACAGACCACATTAGACTGCCGTATTGTGCCCTTTGGTCGTCTACAGACCACATTAGACTGCTGTATTGTGCCCTTTGGTCGTCTACAGACCACATTAGACTGCTGTATTGTGCCCTTTGGTCGTCTACAGACCACATTAGACTGCTGTATTGTGCCCTTTGGTCACCTACAGACCACATTAGACTGCTGTATTGTGCCCTTTGGTCGTCTACAGACCACATTAGACTGCTGTATTGTGCCCTTTGGTCGTCTACAGACCACATTAGACTGCTGTATTGTGCCCTTTGGTCGTCTACAGACCACATTAGACTGCTGTATTGTGCCCCAGGATCACCTACAGACCACATTAGACTGCTGTATTGAGCCCTTGGTCGCCTATAGACCACATTAGACTGCTGTATTGTGCCCTTTGGTCGCCTATAGACCACATTAGACTGCTGTATTGTGCCCCAGGATCACCTACAGACCACATTAGACTGCTGTATTGAGCCCTTGGTCGCCTACAGACCACTTTGAGGAGTTAGCGCTGTGCCTTATGATCGCAGCTCGCCCTGACACTAATCCAATATGCAAACTTGGTTGCCCCTCATCATGTTCCCGTTCTGCATTCTCCCCAACCACACACCCTGCTTAGGTCACTACTACTGGCCCCATAATAACGGTCTCAGCAAGCCGGCATGCCCCCAGCATCACCCTATCCCATGTCCTACACCGTTCCTTCCCCCTACTCCCCCATTCCCAAACAGCGCAAGTCTTACTCCTAGGATCTATCTGAATACCATCAAGCATCATGCCATCAGCCCTGATCCAATCTCACATGTATTGCCCACAGCAGAGTCACCTCACCACAGCCATACCGAAAAATTCTCTAACCCTGTGACAGGTGTAGCAAGACACTTCCGATTAAGGTCTCGTACCTTCAACCACCCCAACCCAGTCAAATATGAACACACACCTCCCAAACAAATTAGGCCCAGAGTACTCCCCCCTCCCCCCCCCCCCAATCAAAACCATACTCCTAGCCAGAAACCCAACACTACTTCCAAACCAGCTCCGGACACCCCCAATAAATTACTATCCACCTTTAAAGGAGCGCTTATCAATGCCCGCTCCTTAGGGGCGCATGCTATAGAAGTTCACGACCTCATTATGGAATCACAGCTCGACATACTAGTAGTCGGAGTCCTGGCTCCATCAAGCATCAGGTCCACTACTAACTCTGGCAATCCCATCCGACTACACCATATTTAGAACAGATAGGACCCACTCACAAGGAGGCGGTGTTGCTATTATAGCCAAGACTAAATTACAGCTTAGATCTTGTCCCATTGAAAGTATTGAAGGGTATGAAACATTACTCGTAAAATTTCCCATAAATGCCAAAACTACTATTAATTTAATAGTAATTTATAGAGCACCTAGCCCTAACAACCACCCAGAGACTGAAATTCCGTTGCTATTAGCTCCACTAATAAAACCTAGCTCGAAATACATCATCCTGGGTGACCTTAACCTAGGATTCAATGACAGCCAAGATGCCAAAGCAGAATCACTGCACTCCGCCCTGAAGGACATGGGTTTCAGCCAACTAGTTAATGCACCCACACATATCAAAGGCAGGACTCTTGATTGGATCCTCTCCCTTAATACCCCCATAACCATTGAGGTCATCTCCCCTCTTACTTGGACCGATCACCATAACATTGTATTTACAATCAATCCCTCCGAACCCACACAAAAGAAACCTAAAAATATGATTACCTATGAAACTAGAAACGCCCGCAAACTCACGCCAGAAAACCTCACGCTCCTCTTTCAAAAATCCTAGCTTCTACCTCGATCACCAGTGACAACCCCTGTCTCCTAGCAGACATATATCACAACTGCCTCACTGCAACCATTAATGCTATAGCACCGCTCACCACTAAGGTAAAACGCTCAGACAAGCGATCCAGCTTCTGGTTCAATGATGATCTTATCGCCCTCAGAAGAACCAAACGCGCGTGTGAACATGCCTACCGAAAGCATCCTACTGCAGAGGCAGAAAAAGCCTACCAAGAAATAAACAAAACCTATAAAACAGCTACTATTACCTACAAATCGAATGCGTATAATAATAGGATCAGTAATGCTACCTCAGATACCAAGGAATTATTTGCCATTCTAAAAGAATTGGAAAACCCCACTCCAGCCATAAACCCAACCATCCCCAGCAAGGAATGGTGCACCACTATACAAGACGCACTAACAGCCAAAATTGAACTACTCCAAATAAAAATCACATCCAAAAAACAATCACTAGCCAACAAACCTGCCCTCCTTAATCTAAATCGACCACATCAGGAATTCACCAGCGCCCCATTCCATTTCACACCAGTATCCCAAAATGTAGTGTTTGACACCATCGCCAAACTTAAAGCCTCCAACTGCAAAGGCGAGTCTGTCCCCGCATCAGTAGTCAAATCCTGCGCCCACACCCTCACCCCCATTATCACCAACTTCATGAACGCTTCCTTCAATACTAACCTAGTACCAGATAGCATTAAAGAAGCCTGGGTCACCCCTCTCCTGAAAAAACCTACCCTAGACCCCACTGTGCCCACTAATTACAGGCCAATAACAACTGTCCCATTTCTCCTCAAAATATTGGATAAATTAGCATACAACCAAGTCCAAACTCACCTCGAACAAAACCACCTCCTTGGCACGAGGCAATCAGGCTTCCGCCCCAACCATAGCACAGAAACTGCGCTCCTTGACTTAAAAATCCAGATGGATACCATCAGAGATTCAGGGAAACTCTGCATCCTCCTCCTACTCGATCTCTCCGCAGCGTTTGATTTAGTAGACCATAATAAACTGTGCGCCACACTAGCGAAAGACTTCAACTTCTCCACCGAAGCTACTACCTGGATCAAATCCTTTCTTGCTGACCGCACCTCCAGGGTCGCCATAGGTAAACAAGCCGCCAACCCCATCATAGTACCCATTGGTGTTCCCCAAGGTTCCTGTCTCTCACCAACATTATACAATGCATACACTGAACTCCTCTTCTCAGCGCTAGACGACATGGGTGTCATCTACACCAACTTTGCAGATGACACCCAGATCCTCATCCCTTTATCGGGAGACTACACTCAAGACACCGACACTATCAACAAAATATATGCCATAATCCAAAATTGGATGGCACTAAATAGCCTCTGTCTCAATGATGAGAAGACTGAGCTTCTCATTGTGGGCTCCCAATCCAAAATAGAAGCATTACATCCCGATTACTCATCCATCAACATTGATGGCACAAACATATCAGTACTCAAACAAGTGAAAACACTAGGTGTCTACCTAGATGCCAACCTCACCATGACCAAGCACATTAACGCCCTCTCTTCCTCTATCTCCTACACCGCAAAACTTATTGCTCTCAGTCGCCAATTCTTGACACCCACCAACTGTATCACGCTGGCAAGAGCTTTAATCTTATCCAGGCTCGACTACTGCAACGTACTCTACCTGGGTACCTCAAAAGCCAATCTAAACAAACTACAGCTTATTCAAAATAAAGCCCTTCGGGCGGCCCTTGGAATAAGGAAGTCAGATCATATCTCAAATATTAGAAGAAACCATCACTGGCTCCCCATCAAAGCTAGGGTCACATTCAAAGCTCTGTGCGTCACATTCAAATGCATCCACTCATGTGTCCCCATCTACCTCAACCACGCCATCACCAGAAAAGTATCTAAGAGGCCCCTCAGATCTAACAGTCAATTACTCCTAGCTATCCCCCGCTACAAGACAACCAAGGCAGGAGGCAGTAGTTTCCAATACCTCGCACCCACATATTGGAACACTCTTCCCCCTCCCCATCAAAAATGAGCAAACATTCTCAGGCTTCAAGAAATCCCTGAAAACGTGGCTATTTAACCAAGACTAAAAAATCCCCCTCCATGCTTCAGGAAATATCACTGTACTGAAGCCCTGCATTTAATGTCTTCGTGTATGCTTATTTTGTATTCATATGTACTGCGCCCGATTGGCAAATTCCAAGAAATGTTCTAACCAAGCTGTCTGTAACATCGCCGTGGTACCCAAGGGTTTGGGCGATTAATAAATGCAATAAATAAATAAAAATAAATAAATAAACAAGGCCTGACAGACCTCTTATCCCCATGGAGAAATCACAATTGTCATTTGCTGCTTCAAAGGCCTATTTCACAGGAACAAGAACTTGTAAAAGAGAACGTGACTCTTGAGTGACATTTCGGGCGTGACTGATAGCTTTTTGTAAGGCTTTTAAGGTAACAAGGCTTTTAAGGTAACAAGGATTTTATCTGATTGTATATATTGCGGGGGTGCAATGTACATTTTAGTCTCTCTAATTTTATATTTTCGCACATGTCTGTTAAATTGTATTTCTGCCCTTTCCCATTGGAGTGTACCAAGATTTAAATATTCGGTTTGCCACATACAGGGTCACTTTATACAAGCCACTTTTTCTATTTGAGGAATCTGGCATTAACGGTATGGAGGGAATATATATATATATATATATATATATATATATATATATATATATATTTACCCCTTGGATTTAACCAAGTCGGAATCGGAGAGTAAACTCAAAGTAACCAAGTATTTGTTCTGGTAAGCGTGCCACTGAGACAGTTTACTGGGTCATTACATATGACCCACCCCCTCCGGCAGGGCTCTGAGCAGGGTTAGCACCCCCTGGAGTACAATGGGGCACAATCTCCATGATGAAGGACGCCAGTGTGATGACGGCGGAATTTAGGCAGAACAAATTACCTCACCTTTTTAAACACTCCACCCCCTGTATCTCTTATGCTGGAGTGTGGCTGGTTTTAACAGTAAAAAAAGATGACGTAGATTGACAAGAATGTTTTAGAGAGTTTAGAAATCCTTTGCTTTTAAGAGACTTGCATTCAGAAGAGATTTATGGTTACATGGCTTTCAGCACCCCAGCAAAGAAATCTTCTAGGGGCAGGCCAAGCCGGGGGCTGTTAACATGTTTCAGAAACTCACTAAGTGGCACTAAAACCCTAATTCATTCTGCATCTCCTGATATTTTAGCTGTTAAGTGGGAGGTTGCCAGTCAAAACTCACTTGTAAATATTTATGAAAATTATGACTTTGAAGAAACAACGTTGCAAGAAAAGACCAAAATATGCATTCTTCATTGGAAAGGAAAATATAGAGGAAGTCACTAAAGTAAAATATCTGGGAATATAGCTAAATCAATCGGCAATAGAAGCAGAATCAATTGCACTCCTCAGAGGCAAAGCACTTATGCTAGCACGCCAAGCAAAGTTACTACACACAAAATACGGGAAATTCTCCATGACACCAGTCACAACCTTCTACAAACGGAAAGTGATGGCAATACTTACATATGGTACAGAGACAATGCTGAATATAGAAAAAAAAATATGGCAACAAATGGGTCTGTTCTGGCGGAAAGTCTTAAATCTACCAACATCATTCCCGATGCCACGCATCCGAGCAGAACTAGCTCTACAATCTCTACAATCTCTTGTCTGCTGAAAGCAAATAGATATGTACAGAAAGATAATAAGCGAGAACCACCCCACGCCGATAGAAATTCTACAAGACCAAAGCAGTGGGATGATAGCTCAACCCCTCGAAATCTGGAAAAACTTCATAAAAGCAAACTGTGAAGCACAAGGAATATCACGAGACCAACAGAGAGCAAAAAAAGACTAAAAGAAAATGATTGGATAAAGGCAATCAAGGACAGGTCTAATTACGCAATGGATATCCTGAGCACAACAGACATCAGACCAATTAATAAACTACCAGAATACCTAAAATACTTTCAATCAGCAAAAATCAGAGACCCCTTCATGAGGATGAGACTGAATATCCTGCATACACGAGAAGTCATGGCTGCGTGGAAAATAATACCAGAGCACGAAAAATTCTGCAGATTTTGCGGCGATGGAGCAACAACAGAAAGTCTATACCACATAATAATGACATGCCCAGCTCTAACCGAGAAAAGAAATCTTTCCGTCGGATGGTTCGTCCAGAACCAAACAACTCTCGTCTGAAGACAGATGGGCTTCAATCTTAGCTGGGAAGGAAAAAAAACGGACATACGCTGTGGTATCATACTGGAATAACATCATGGAACAGGCACAGATGGGTTGACAAGAAAGGATGAAAAGAATTGCTGAACTGGACAGGATAAGATATATTCACTAGTATGCCACAAAATCTGGAGAAAAAAAGTCTGAAGAAAATAGATAAAATGAAAGGTTTGAAAAGTAAACCAAACATTTTTAATTTAAAAAAATAAAATAAAAAAAAGTAAATATTTATGTGAGACCTTTGGAGGATGCCACAGCTGTGGTACTAACTCACATTGAGGAACTAGAGAAAATGATTGATTTTTTTTTTTTTTTGTGCACCGACCAACACCTACCTATTGTGTTAGCAGGTGATTTTAATATGCAGTTAGAAACAGTTGAAGAGTATGGATATCTATATAGGGAGTATGATGAGTTCTTCAGGATGCCTCTGCCATATAGTCGACCTTGTATCTCCAAGACTGCCTACGCTGGCAAATTAATTCAGTAGCTGATGGTAATGGGATATCGGGCTTGTAATGTAGGTTTCCACTGTGATGTCCCACCAGAACCGACGTATGCCTCATATACCTATAACTTATATTGAGTACATATTGTTGCATGTTGAAAGTTGGGGTTTGGTAGCTGATTTCCAAGTTATCGAAAGTGGTCATGATCCCCTTGTTTCATCCTTCTATCTACCTGGGAATCCGCCGCCCACCCTGAAGGTTAAAGGTAGGCAGAGGATCCTGTGGCAGGTCTTGGTTGAATGCAAATGCATCAGCAAGGTATATACTTTGTTAGTTCCACTCCCGAGTCTCTGCTAGCTGGGACCAAATTATCTCCTAGTGTCTTCTGGCAGCAGCTGGTATGTGTGTGAAACCCGTTTATTACTAATATAGGTGCTACGCGGGCGACCAGCACCTCGACCATAAATGGGTGGTTTGACCAGGAGTGCTGACAAAAGAAATCTGAGCTGCTCTCAGTTGTGAAATTGACAGAGTAGGAATGCCTCCCAGATATTAATATAAAACCTTGTTGGAGGGCAAGAGGGAAATGTTCCGTCAGAAAAAATGGGAAGAACGCCATCCAGCGACTGGGACGAAAAAAAAACGCATCCACCTTTTGGAAGATAGTGTCCACGCATACCAAGCGGCCATCGTGTCTCTGCACCAGGTATCCCTGAGGAAAGCTGGTTCTCGCATTTCAATTCCCTTTATCAGGACTCCGAAGCACAATTACTGGCCAACTCTGAACAAATGGGATGAGAGGCTCTGTCACAATATGTGTTAGATATCTCCTTAGAGGAAGTGGAGGAAGCAATCGGTACACAGAAAGGGTTTGGGGGAGTGCGTGGCCAGATGCAATTATGGGGGAACTCTTTAGTATTGAAGTAAGAATATGGGGCCCTGTTCTACAAATCTGTTTTCACATATTACGAGTTCCCATCTCATACCTGAGTTTTGGTGAGGTGCAGCTATAGTCCCGTTCCTTAAAGAAGGGAACAAGGGTGATCCCCAAAATTATAGGCCTATATCTTTAATTGACGTAGTCTCTAAAATTTACGGAAACATTTTATTAAGAAAACTGGAGGCTTGGATTCTTGAAAGTAACGCTCTCACAGATCTGCAGGCCGGTTTTAGACCAAGCATTGGCAGCCTTCGATGAAATCCCTAGATCTAAGTTATGGCTGCACCTATTTCAAATGGGGGTCCCTGTTAATCTGCTGGCAGCCATACGCAGCCTGCATGTAGGAACCTACGCCCGTGTATGCATTCCGGCGGGCGAAAGACCTATCCAAACCCTTCCTGGATTTCTCAAGCAGGGGTGCGTTGTCATCCCAATGCTCTTCAGTGTATACATGAATCAAATTGCTAAAGGGATTTCCCTTACCCGCCCTTCGTACCTACAAGAAAGCCCTCTTTGATGTACTTGCGCAAGAATACGCTAGAGCCCACCAATGGGTTAGTTATGTCTCCAGACAGAAAACTCGCCCTCCGCCCTATGATTACACTTGAACCGTAGGACCACGTGGTAGTGAAAGACTGCAACAAGCAGAGATACAGGCACTGGTACTACAAGATTACATTTTCAGAGATCAGTATGGCTGGTGCAAAAGTGGAATACATCAAGCGGAAGCACTCGTTCGGGCAAAAAAAAATGATATATATATATATATTTATCTTGTACTGATGACAAGGAAGCGCACACCTTGTTCTTAAAAGCAAGGTTGGGGAAGGAACGTTGCAGGCTCTCGCTGGACAGACTGGAGAGGAGCTTGAACATGGAGGCCCGACTTGAGACTCTACTCTGAACAAATGGGCATTTCAGTCAATTGGGAAACAACCCGTCGCTCAGGTGCTGGGGGTAAAGCTTTTATTGCAAATGTCCCACTTGACACTATTTGCAAGGCACCAACTGGAGTTCCGTTTAGTACCTTTACTCCGCATTACTGCATTGACAGACATTCTAAAGCAGATTCCCAGGTGGGACAATTGGTGCTAAAACATCTATTTGCCGCTGTACCTTCTCACAACCCATCTCATACTCCATGTACTGCTTGCTAATCTGTGCATAGCATGTGATCTAAGCAGATCCACAATCCTCAGAAGGCATACATTACTCAATGTAATAGTATTTTGGATGTTTGTATCTGCTTAGATTCACATGCACCCACCCTTCCTCCCCTCCTAGAGTCGATGGTGGATAGATTCCTGCTCTAGCTCTATTTTCTTCTTAATTACATCTGTACTCAAGCTACACGTCATGCAACCTGATGTCAGAAAACAAATCTGAGGGACCTTGATGCACGAAGAACCATGGGTGCAGTAGATGTCGCCACTAGATGTTGGCCTATGCATAGCATGTGAATCTATGCAGAGACAAGCATCAGAAACTGATCTACCAGCGTCCATAGGAGCAGGAGCTCCTTTCTCCCTGTGAGCTGCTGGAGCAGCCCACCAACGACTTCCTCAACTCGCATCTGCACCCAGGTAAGCTTGAGGCCATTTGCCGCTACCGGGTGCAATCTCCCCACTCCCGCCACAAAAACATCTTTATATCAGGGGACCTCATCATTTCATATTCCTGTGCCCCTACAGCACTGCCGCCTAGTGCAAGAAAAGAAATTGCCAGCATAATTCTAATCAATTTGCCGTGTTGCGATCCACGAGAACCCAACGGCAAGATGGCCGCCTGATTCTGCTTTCGCACCTCTGCCCGGAAGCATACAGTGCTGACCTTCCTGGCCCCTCCCTCCCTCCCTGCCTACCTATTTATCCTATCCTGGGGCACCGGCAGGTGGGAGCCGTCCACCAACAAGGCACACACTAAGGCGCCTGTCCTGTGCCTGCCAAGGGACATCCAGCGGCCAGTGCCACGACTCCCTGCCCAAAATACTTTCTCCCTCCTCAGAGGACCATATCACCACGGCCATTTGAATACTTTACGTGGTAAGACTTGTACCACCTTTTTGACGATTACTCTTTCTATACTAGCTACTAGGCTTCATTCACCATTGCAGAACTATGCACTGACTGCCTCCTGTTTATCACCAAGTGAAGGTCGACAGCAAGCATTAGCCAGTCTCAATAATTGAACAGCAGTCTATAAATGCCTCCAGACTAATTGGCACTGGAGCACTGTTTATTTTGAAAACCTATACTTCCCTTTGTCTCGCGATCTCTCTGCATGACCATTGATTGCACTGTATTTGAATTCCCACACATACATTACGCTGAATGTACCATATGCCTATGAATGAATGTACCTTACTGTAAAGACTGGTAGGGGGTGTCTGTACTTCTGCTCGCTATATGGTAGAGGAGAGGCACAGAAGACCCCAGCCAAGATTCTCTATAAGGTAGCAATGGACGAGCAATCAAGGCCTAGCTTCTCAGGAGGTGATGCGGGCTGGTTCATAAGTACAGTGTAGTCCCCGAACCCCCACAAAGGAATGTCCACACACTGTATTACTGAAAACAGTCTTTATATAATTAATATTCAAAGGTATGTACACGATCACAATAACGCACTTTGTACTCGGAAGTCAATAATGATAAATATATACAATTCTAAAGTGGTACCACTAATGTTATCGAATCTCATTAAAGTGCATCAACTGTACGGTTAAAATGTCACACAGATTAATAACGAGGAAACCAGCAATAGAGATGGGCAGGAACGTAAGATGGTTGAAACAATAGGCAGAATGCTGACCCCTACCGCTAGGCACAGTTCTGTGTGGAGATCCCCCTGCCCCCCCCACCTGGGAAACCTGTAAATAAGATATATAACACAAGCCCAGTCCATTTGTTCAATAGTCTCACTTCTTCCTATTAAGGTTTTACCCCCCCAATGTACCTGGTGGAGTAGAGTTCTCTGACGATGTGCTGACCGATCCTTCTTGAGTGCCTCCCTTTCAGGCGGGAGCCACGGATCGTCGAGAGGTGTCGGGGAATCGACGGCCCTTCTTGAGTGCCCTCCCTTTAAGGCAGGAGTCACGGGTCGTCCAACGGTGAACAGGGTGAACTACGGCAGGGAAGAGGCAGCTTCGTTCCTAGCGGTGCTCGTCGACAGAGCGTTGGCGTCCTGCAAGGAAGAGGCGTGCGGGGCACCTCGGTGACAATAATTCTGGACCTCAAAGAGATGATGAACTGTGGCCCAGCAAGGGCGTCGAGTCGTCGGCGTCTCTGTGGTCCTTAAGTGGAGGGAAACCCACCGGTGGATGCTCCTCGGCGCGTCGACGGTCAGGCCTTCTCCAGCGGGAGACAAGCGGGTGACGATGCAGGCGAGAGCATCCGATGATCAATTGAAGTTCTTAGGCAAACGAGAGCACGGCGGCTCCGGTCGGCGACGGCGGTCGTTGACAGTGGCAGACAACAGTCAGAGTGCTTCTCCTTGGAGTTCGCAGCAGTCCCCGTATCGGGTCGGCAGCCTGTCGAAGGTCTGTCTACCAGGGAGTGTTGGCAAAGATCAGCGGTGCACGATGGACCCTGGTAGCTCGGGAAGAGGGCGCCTTACCAGGTCCTCTCTGGGTCAGTCCTTGGAGGCACAGCAGCTTTCAGATTGTGAAGAAGAGCCACAGCAATTCTTCTCGTCCAGCAGGGCTTCAAGGTCAAGCGTCAGTTACTCCAGTTACTCCAGTTACTCGTCGTAGTGGACTTCAGCTTCTGAACACGATTCCTAGCAGTGAGAGGTCCCCAGATATACTGTTGATCTCCCATTCATTCCGCTGGGTCACACTCAAGCATCCAATCACGACTACGGGCATTCATGCAGGCAGGCAGCCAATCGGGCACACAAGGTATTCAGGCCATTCACTTCTCTCCAGACACTCACAACAAGTTGTGTATTGGGACAAGTACCAAGCCATTCAACACTCCAAGCTGCATTCATACCGGTTTCGGGCAGGGTTGTCTCAGTCATTGTGTCAACCACCAGATACCAGACACCCACAACACAGAATGCATATTCGTCACACACTCCATTCACCCAGGTCCCACCCACAGGAGGTACCCACAACATACATCTCTGGGAAGGCTCCAGCTAGTCTGGCCGGGCCTTCACAACAACACCATATATGGCATTTCCATCCAACAGCCAGTCAGGGGGAAGGGACCGAGTCAGGGCTTCCCAGGACTTTGGGAAAACAAGGTAATGGGTAATAGAAAGCAAGAGGCCACCGGGGCCATCTTGTTTTCCACCAGTAATCAACGGATCCCAATGGCAGGGCCGGGGTATCCCAAAATGGAGGATACTCCGCACACGTGTCAAACACAGCATGGAGTGCCACCAGCCCCTACCCTGCTCTGCGGGCCACCCACAGGTGCCCAAAAACATACACTAGGGGCACAGGGTTGTACCCACACCCATGGGTGCCATAAGGGTATCCCACGGGTCCGTTCACCAAACCAAAAGAGCTACACCGCCAGGAGTCCCACATGAACTCCTGCGCGGAAAACACGACAGAACACACGATAAAAAGCAGTAAAGGACAAGGATACGGAGGCCCTATCCCTCAAATGCATTTCCAGCATCACACTTACATGTATGCTCGCTTGACTACTGCACCTCTTTGGTATCTGCTTGGTTTCCACAACGCTTTGATCCTCGTGAATTCTTGTGCTTATCAATCACTGTATCAATCTAGTATTGTCCCTGCTACTTGCATGCCTTTTAGCTTTTAAGTGCTCCTACCTGGAAGGCTACTTCAACCACGTAAACATCCAGCAACTGTATTTGCCTAGCACTACCCATGTTACCTAAGACACCCTTATCCAGCTTTGCAAGTATCCGTGTTTTACAGACCACGCTTTATTGCTAACCTTGCCTCTGCTACAAAAGATCCCCTTATATTATGCATGTGACTATGACTCACTGAACCTTCGCAGCACTTTTTCTGGTAGATCAGTGTCATCTGTTTTTGTACCTTTTTATATGTGGTTGCCTTTGTATTTACCCATGCTGTTATTGTGTGGCTGCCTCTGTTCCTAGCATGCCTAACTACACTAGCCTACTGCATCTCCCATGTAGCAGGTCACTTTTATATTGATCCCAGCATACTATACTGTTCACTGCATTGGATTGGTTCCTACTAGCACCCTGTGATACCAGACTAAACTTATCGACTAGTATCAGTACATATCTTCTCCACTTTGTTATTATCACGCTCTTTCTAGTCCCTCCAGCCTACGGCTTTCCTAGCCTGTATTGCCACCACACTAAGTTGACCCAAGTAAACCTAGATTCCATCACCACATAGTCCACCATATTGCCTGGCGCCTACTCACTAGAACCTAGCCATGATCTTAACCTATGATTACCATCACATGTTTACTTCTTGGCTTATGTACACCCCCCGCTAACACCATGGCAGCACCTTTATGAATTTTAAATTAATCCATGACCTCTAAATTACCCCCTGCCCAGAACGTCTCACCAACCACCTTCCTACCACAATTATATATAACTGACATGAAACCCAACAACCCCAACTATCTCTGCCCCACTCATCAAGTCCACACCCAACCAGCCATGCACTACTAAATGGAGAAACCGTAGATTAGACTCTAGACTTACTAAGCCCTCCTCCACACACACAAAAGGGCACCCCCAATTACCGGCTAGGTGATCCACCCACAACCTAACCAAATCCAAACCTACTCCCAACACAACATGCTCAACTAGCTCTCCCAGTACCCCAGGTACTATCAGCAAAGACCTTACTAAATCCATAATCAAGGAAAACCACAAAATCAAAGGAGCCTTGATCAACGCTAGATCCCTTGTGGCCCATGCAACCGAAATTGCTGATGATATCACACGTAACAAACTAGACTTCCTAGTCGTCACTGAAACATGTCGCCACAAAGCAGCCGGACTCGCCCTTACTCTAGCTATCCCAGCTAACTTTACCATCATTAGGAAAGACAAACCTCCAAAGGAGGCGGCCTAGCTGTCATCTGCAAATCTGATTTAGCCATCAAAGAGACCGAACTCCTGTCACTTCCATCAGCAGAGCTTCTCTCAGTCAAACTCTGGATATCTCCCTCACGTACCATCACCATGCATGCAATCTATAGACCTCCAGGACCACTAGGCTCATTTGATGAAGACATAACGACTCTCCTGAATACCAACGCCAAACCTGGATCCCAAATCCTCCTACTTGGTGACTTTAACTTGGGTCTCATTGACCCTAAAGCCACTATCCTAGCAAACACCATTGCTGAAGCTGGCCTTACCATCAGGAACACTGAGCCTACTCACACTAAAGGTTGCATCTTGGACTTGTTCGCTGATATCATTTGCAATTCCTGCGTTACTGCCACTGAACCTTGTGTCTGGACAGATCACTTTCTGATCTCGTTCACTATCCAATACAGTCCCCAAACTAACGTCGCTAAGCCTGTGGCTCTGCAAGCCCTAACCAGATGCAAAAAGAACATAATGATCGCTAACCTTCTACCTCTGATTCAACCCATTACCAATTCCACACACCTCTCTATTGACCCCACAGAATTGGTTGAGCTGTACAAGAACACGATCAACACTGCCATAGACCCCATCGCTCCACTGAAACTGAGTAAAGAAAAAACACCTGGTATAACCCCAGTCTAAAAGCCCTTTGTAAAGAAAAGACAGGCAGAATCTACTTGGAAAAAGGACCCGTCGACCCAGAACAAAAATATCCTCACCTCCCTCGCAGCCTGATAGAAAATGATACAAACAAAAAAAGAAACCTTCAATGAAAGAATCAAAAAACAAAAGCTAGCTCAGGTACCAGTGAAATCTTTTCGATACTCAGAGAATCTCCAATTGCCCCTAAAGACTCGTGTACCAAAAACAAAATGATGCCCTATGCAACAAAATCGCAATGCTCCAAGATAAAATACTAGTCAAAAAAAGTTGCTTCATAAAATCGCTCTTGCAACCCAAGATGCCATCTTTCAAGAACTCGCTAACAACCAAACCACCTACTCAATTTAAATTCAGTTCAATCCGAACTAGTGAGACCAAAATCATCATTAGATCATTCAAGCCCTCCCGGTGTCTTTGGGATACTTTCCCAGCACCCATTTATTTCTTTTCTTTTTTTAATAAAACATTTTTATTGTGTTTTATGACATAAACAAGGGGGTGATAACAGAAAAACAACAAAAATAAAAAATAAAAATACAAGCACTCCAGGACAGCTTCTTCAATCACAAGTCCGCATAGTGTTATTAGTATCACCAACCACCATGACCCGCTCCCCCTCCGTCCCTCCCTCCATCCGTTCATGCAGTGATCGCCACTGTCCCTGGTTGTCAAGGTCCAGTCTCTTCCCATTTCCCCCATATTTTGGATGCCTTGGCCGGGCATCCTCGTGCGCCATAGACCCGGTGTTCCATCATGGCACATGAGTCCATATCGAGTATCCATTGTTCAAGTGTCGGGGGGAGGGGAGGGGTCAGGTACTCCCCATTTTTGCGCGATGTTGCGCTTCATCAGGGCCGTTGCAGTGTTCAATAGCAGTTTTTCCCATTTGTCGGTTCCGGTTCAATAGGACAAGTGAGTGCCCTGGACAGTTCCGTGCAACAAGCATTCCAGTAGGTGCGGATCCGGGGGCATGACCACAGGATATGATAGACTGTGCCTTCCTCCTCTCCACAGCGGAGACAGTTCGTATTTGTTGCCCTCTTCCAGCCATATAAAACGGTTCGAGGGTAGTATACTCTATGCAGGATTTTGAGTTGCACCAGTCTGAGCCTAGAGGAGATGGCCACCTCCCGCGGGTGCATTAAGACCTGTATCCAGTCCTCTGGGTCTATCTCGCCCACATCTCTTTCCCATTTGGTCTTTAGTATCGATAACTCGGGGGGGGGGGGGGGGGGGGGGTCAGGTGGGGGGGAGTAGCAAAGGATGAGATGGCGTTATAAAGATTGGATGTGCATTTACTGGGGATATGCGCGGGTAGCATATTGCGTTCTATCGGTGTGTAGTCGGGGACTGTATCTTCTGAAGGTATATGGGTTCGCAGGGCATGGGTCAGCTGCATAAAGTGGTATCGTTCAGTTATGGGCAGTTGGAATTTGTACTGCATGTCCTCCAAATGAGGTTACTTTCCCATCTTTCAGGATATCTTCAACTTTCAGAATTCCTGCTCTCACCTAAGGCGGCCATGGTTCAAGTTTCTCAATTTCCTTCAGGTTGCTATTTTGCCATAAAGGCTGCGCTGCAGTTATTTTATTTCGCCACCCAACAAACACGTGTTTGTCTCCAGACGGTAGTGATGTGGGCCTTGATTGTGGGCGGGGGAGGTCTCCGTGGAGTCTGGTATAGTACCGGTAGTGGGTTCCACATCAGCCCTGATGTGAGGTAATGCCCAGTCTCCGTGAAGCCTAACAATGACCACCGCGAGTTGTGAGGCCCAGTAGTAGGTCTGGAGGCGGGGCACACCAATCCCACCCTCTCAAACCGACCTCTGCAAAGTGCTTAATGCCACGTGCTACTGCATCCCGCCCCCCCCCCCCCCCCGATGAGTTCCCTGAGGAGGGTTTCAGTGCGAATGAATTCAGAGGTGGGGGGATCATGAGCGGGGTGTTCTGTAGGACATACAAGAATCTTGGAAGTGACATCATTTTAAAAAGTGCGGCACGCCCCATGAGGGTCAAAGAGAGAATTTTCCAGTGGTGGACGTCATTAGCAAACCTATCTATAATCGGTTGGAGGTTGTGCATTGCATATTTGGTTAGGTCAGGTGTTATCCAGATCCCCAAGTACTTAAAGCCCTGCCTTTGAAACAGGTATGGACATCTCGGTAAGTCGACCTGTCCCCCCCCCCCCCCCCCCTTCACCGGGAAGAGTACGGATTTCTTCCAGTTAATTCTCAATCCGCTGAATTCCCCGTAGGTGACAAGCATCTGGGTTACTATGGGGCAGCTCTGGACCGTTCCGGCCAGGTATAGCAAGAGGTCATCAGCATAGAGAGAAATGCGGTCCTCGTGTCCCTTGGGCCATCTAAATCCCGCCCATGCCCCGCTCTGGCGAAGCCACAATGCCAGCGGTTCAATCGCAGGGGGGAAGGGGGCACCCCTGTTGCGTGCCTCTGCCTAAGAGGAAGGATCGGGAGGTCCACCCGTTCACTTTGACTTCTGCCTGGATATTTGTGTATAGCAGTTTTACCCAACCTAGAAAGCCATCTCCAAACGTCATACGGATCATGATTTCCCATAGGCTGTCCCACCGGATTGAATCAAATGCCTTTTCAAAATCAATTGCTAACAGGGCCAGCGAGGTACCGAGGATAGGGGCCTGTTCTAGCGCCAGGTGGAGTCGGCGCAAATTCATTCGGGTTGATTTATGGGGGATAAAGCCGCACTGGTCCGGATGTATTGGCGTATTCGCTACCAGTTGGAGCCGGTTAGCTAAGAGTTTGGCCAGGACCTTGGCTATGCTGTTAATTAGCGAGATCGGCATATGAGAGGCACATTGCTCCTGGGGTTTATCAGGTTTGGGGATAACCACTATGGTGAACTTGCAAAGATCTGGGAGGGAGCCCCTTTCCCGGGTGGCCAACAGCATCTGATGCAGGGAGGCGCTGTATTATTACCCCCTAGTTTCTGCCAGGTTTCAATTGGGAACCCATTTGGGCCCGGGGTTTTCCCCAGCTGCAGTTGTCCAAGGGCTTCTACTATTTCAGCCTCTGAAAGATTGGAGTCCAGCATCTCCCTTTGTTGAACCGACAGGGTGGGGATTACTACGTTGTTTAGGCGGGTCGGGTCCAGGGGTAGAGTTGGGTCCTGGTATAGTGTGGCATAGAATTGGGCAAAAGCTTCCGCTATCTCGGCGTCTGACCGGCAAGTCTCACCCTGCGGGGTGATGATCTCCCAAACACAGCGCTGTCCCTCATCTCTCTTCTCCAGCCAAGCCAACATCTTCTCCGCTTTATCCCCCAGCTCCTATATCCTAGCTCTGGATTCCCAGTGGGCCTGTTTGGCGTTATCCAACATAAGATTTCAGAGGTATTCAGTGGCACATTTAAGGTACGTGTGGGTCTGTGGGGTAGGGCTGAGGGTATGTTCATTCTCTTGGTGGGTTACCTCCGCCTGTCTCAACTATCTTCCGGAGCCTCTCCCTTCCCCTATTCGCCGTCCAGGAGATTATTTCTCCCCGCAGCACGGTCTTATAGGCCTCCCATAACACTATCGGGTCCTTTTCGCCAGTGTTATTAATCTCAAAATACTCAGTCGAGACTTCCGTAAGGCGGTCAACCAGTTCCGGGAGGCCCAGATAGTAGGTATTCAGCCGCCACGTTCTAGGGGGGTTTATTCTCTGTAGTTGCGACTCCACCAGCAGAGGTGAGTGGTCTGAGATTCCCCGGGGAGCAAGTCCGCCGAGAGTATTCTAAAAAAGATCTGTGTGCGGTACGAATAGGTAGTCAAGCCTGGAGAGGGAGGCGTGGGCCCCGGAGTGGAACGAGTAACCTCTGGTTCCCAGGTGCAGTTCCCGCCATACATCACAGAGACCCAGGGCAAACACAAAATTGGACAGCTTCGTGGGGAGGTTCGGATTGCGTTGTCTAAGGTGGGAGCGGTCTAAGGTGTTCCACATGACATCGTTAAAATCGCCACCCTGGAACCACTTATCCGGTTGATGCTTGTCCATAAGGGTGGTCAGGTCATCGAGAAGTTCCTGCCCCAATCCAGGTGGGGAGTAAATCGAGACTAACCCAAATGTTTCCCCCCAGAGTGTCCCCAGCACCATCACATAGCGACCCCGAGGGTCCTGTTCTAGTACCTGTAGGGCAAACAGGACACGTTTGTGTATAAGAATAAGGGTGCCTCTGGACCCCATGGTATATCCCGCATGGAAAGCGGTCCTATAGTTGGTTCGAAGAAAAAATTTACAGTGTGCCCCCGCAAGGTGCGTTTCAGTAAGCAGGGCCACGTCGGGGGGAGTGTCTGGAGAGTAGCTGCTTAACCAGGCGTCTTTTAATCGTGGAGCCCATCCCGTTCTGAGGCGTGGGATCTGGGGCGCATGGTCGTGGGCGATTGAGATTGATCAGATGGCATCTAACAGGATTATCGGTGGGGCGGGCAGATAGCATGCAGGGGTGCAGCCCCGGTGCATGGCGGTATGGTGCAAAGTAGACAGAGATTGACGGTTGAAGCGCTGCCTGTGTGTGATGCGGTCCCAACTGGCCAGGAACCATACCATCCCCTGATAATTATTGGGGAAGGCTGATCCTGGGGTAACGACAAACTCTTCCCAATTAACCCCTCCCTCCCCCACCCTATACTCCTCCCCAATCTGAAGTAGCTGTCGCCCGAACATTGCTGATAATCAAAAGAGGTAGAGCGTCAGCTTTAACAGCCAACGCCAATTGTCTACTAGTACCTAGATTTAAACTAACCACGATTGGTGGCAATAGCTTCCCGGTGAAGGCTGCTAAAACTTGGAATCTACTACCAAACAACTTAAGAGCAGATCAACCTTACCCTCTATTTAGAAGGAACGCCATCCAACATTTTATCTCCAAAGACCACTAGTCTCCGGCCCACGTTATTCCCAGACACGACATTGATCCCCTTTTCCCCTGCTGAATTATGATATGCTACCCGCACCTTTTCTTCCATGCAATCCACTGACTTTTACGACGCCAGTCTTGTATAAATTGTATATTATTACTGTATCTTGTATAATCTGTATAATTTGACTGCATTTTGTATAATTTGTAAGCATTATCCTACCTGCGCCCTTCTACCCATGGGTCTGGAGCGCATTAGAAATAAACAAACAGCCCCTGTTAAAGTTCAACTAGAAAAGTTGGGGGGGGTGTTTTCCTCCCCCTTAACCCAAATGGGAGGGTGGCAATCCTTCGCTTACCGCATTATAAGCATGTGAGCCCCTTTGGTGGCCCCGAAAGGGCCAGCTATGGTAATGTCCATAAGGTGGTTGCACGCCAGCCAGGAGGTTGAGCCCTCGACATAAGTCAAGGTGGGAGTTCGTCCCCTCCGTTCACTGGTGGGTCTGCCAGCGGTGGTTGGTCCGCCTGCGGCACTGGTCTGGTGGTGGTCTGGGATTTCTATTTCTATTGCCTCGGGGTGTGGACCAATCCCCTTCAATGTGCTGCTCCGCCCAGCGCCACGCCTCACCGGGATCATCAAAATGGACCGTTGTGCCTTTTATGGTAAATTTTCAATTGTGCAGGGAAGAGCAGGCCGTACTTGACTCCCAATGTCTGCAATTGCCTCTTAAGTTTCCCAAAGGATTGCCTCGCCTTGTGTACCTCCTTCGTGTAGTTGGGAGTGGGGGGGAGGGGCCAGTCTATACCCAATGAAAGTAACCGTGCCCTTGGATCTTGCAAGTTGTAAGAGTGCATCCCGATCTCGGTAGTTTAAAAACCTCGCTATCACAGTGCGTGGAGGCACGCCGGGCTGTGGCCTACCTGCGGGCATACGATGTGCCCTCTCAATAGAGAAGAATTTTGAGGAGTGCAGGTCAAACAGGTCTGTTAGTAGTTGTTCCAGAAAGAGTTCCATGAAGGGCCCTCCGCTTTCTCGGAGATGCCTATGGGGACGTTGTTCCACCTGGACCTTCCTTCGCCTTCCCCCACCCTAGCCTCCAGAGTCTTGAGTGTGGCCGAGACTCCATGGAGTTGTTGTTGCACATTGTGTAGGCCGTCTTCTGTAGTCGAAATGCGTTGCTCTGCTTCCCTAGTGCGCGTGGACAATTTCTGCAGGTCATGTCTGAGGAGGAAGACATCTAGGCTTATTCGGTCTATCTTCTGCTCCATAGATGAGCGGGAGTCCGCAATGGCGGCCATGACGTCTTTGAGGGAAAGCGTGTGTACGGCATCCGTATCTTCGGAGTGCTGCGGTGGAAGATCAGCATGCTGTGACGAGGGCACAGTGTATTGTTCAATCCTATTCTGCATAATGGGCTACTTCGTCTTTTCTTTGCCCATGGTTGTCACCTGGCCCGGCAGTCGTGATTTTATAGCTGTGCTCCTGCCAGGGATCTCGGTGGGTGCTAGCTGGGTCGATCCCACCACCGCTGTGTAGTGGCAGACCAGTGAGACTTTTTTTTTTTTTATATAGCTGCAGTGCCGGGCCTGCTTCCTGCCTCCTTCGGTCTTAGAGGCGCTAAACGTTGTCTCAGAAGATCAGTGCGCTGTCCATGGATTGTGCCCACTGTCTCTGGGCACTCGGGCGTTGCTTGGCCTGAATCGCGGTTGGCTGCACGGCTCAGCGCGTATGGTTATGGCTCAGCGCGTACGTGTGCACATCAGGAAGAGAGGTGGCGTGATCGGGGGCAAAGCCCGTTGATTATACAAGTGGCGTTGCACACTACCACCAGTTCAGGCCTTGGAGATCTGTAGAGGCGTCTTGGTGTTCTGGAGCATTAGAATGTGTGCCGTGTCATGCACAACAAGCTGTGTCCCTGCTGGGTTACTTCTGTGTTTGCAGTTGTCCCGGCGTGGGAGGCGTCATTTGTCAAGCCAGTGGTGAGGGTGTTGCAGCCCCCTCACCATCCTCGGAGGGGGACTATTACTGTAGACGGTAGTTAGTGGCACGGCGTGCAGGGTGTCCCGGGCAAGGCAGTTCACAGGACAAAAAGCAGGTTAGTGTCCCTCTCAAGAGTGGTGCCATGCAGGATCCCCTACGTGAGTCTCTGCTATTGTTTTGCATAGTGCGAGGCACTGCTGGTCTCCGAATCCCTCTGCGCATTGATGGCACTCTGGTCCCTTGAAGGGCCCCTTCGCTGGGTGTCGCTCCAAGCCGGGGTCGGTACAGGCTGAATGGGAGGACTGGGGAGCTGCCCGTATTAGGCCTGGGCTCAGCTGCTCGTCGCCCGCCCCCAGTACTCTCCCTCCCCAGCCCCCCCTCGGGGGCCCCCACCTGGCAGTGTATAAGGTGGTAAGGCCACCCGCTTGAGGCAGTTTGTGTCTTTGGGGGGGGGCTTGTTGGTACTCGGGCCATCAAGGGCACTCACCCACGGAGCCGCGCCTCAGCCCCCCCCCCCCTGTGTAGAGCGAGACCAGCACACGGCTCCACAGGGGCGTGTCAACCCTCAGCCTCCGCTGGTCCGCTTTGGTCAGGGTCCCGCTCGCCAGGCGACAGCCGCTAAGGGTCCGTAGGAGGGCACACGACTCCTCCCGCTCATTCCCCCGCCCGGGGTCGCGGGCCAGTGGCCAGCCGGAGCAGCCCTCGGGCAGAAGAAACGTTTCTCCGTGCAGATCTCAGAGGGAACTCCATGAAGGCCGAGACGGCGCCACTCCACACAGTAGGCGCCAAGCGTAGGACCGCTTCGCCTAGGTGGCCATTTTGGAAGTACTCCAGTCGGTCCCGCACCCAATTTCACCTCGGCACTGCTCCGGTCCCAGCGGCTGATTACTTCCGTCCCGCGGTCCAGATGGGCACAATGTCCGCTATGTGTAGGGGTTACTTTTACAACGTGCAGTTGATGGCGACAGGCGGTTTTATCAGGATTACTGCCCCAGCACCCATTATTAAGGAAGCCACAAAGGACCTAGCCCCTTTTTGTCACCTCCTTCATTAACTCTTTATTTAAATCCTGCTCCGTTCCCACCAATCTCAAAGATGCTTGGGTACTACCCCTACTAAAATAAAAACAACTTGGACCTTAGTGTCCTGACCAACTATAAGCCAATTCCGACAGTTCCATTTCTCCTCAAAATCTTAGACAGAGACGCTTATCTCCAGATTCAGTCCCAAGTGGACGTCAATAACCTGTTAGGCACCCGACAATCTGGGTTCTGGCCAAGACATGTAACTGAGACGGCCCTCCTCGATCTTAAAAAACAACTGGTTGACTGAAAAGACGGAGGAGAAATCTCCATTCTCCTACTCTTCGACCTCTCCGCTGCATTTGACTTGGTTGACCATTAAGTCATATGCAACCACCTCAAATCTGCCGCCAATTTCTCCAAAGAGGCGTTGTCGTGGATAAACTCTTTCCTAGACAACAGGACCATAAGTCTTCTCGCCCTCCTCATCTGCAGATCCAGTTCCCATCCCTTGCGGCGTACCGAAGGGGTTCTGCGTCTCCCCTACTTTGTATAATATTTTTACAAAGCTCCCTCTTTGATATACTCAACAATCTGGGTGTCTCATACACTAATTATGCTGACGACACCCAGATCCTCATCCCTATTCTGGTTGACTATGACAAAGATGTAGGGTTTATCAATAATATCTACCAAATTACTAGGATGGACACCCACGGTCTGTCTTAACGACGAAAAGACCAAACTCCTAATCGTAGGGCCCACCAATACACTGAGCAAACTCCCTCACCAATACAACTCCATCGCTATTGATGGCATCCAGATTAAAGTCGCTAAGGAAGTAAAAACTTTAGGTTTTTACCTAGGCTCTGCACTCGACCTCAACAAGCAAGTAAATGCCTCAGCAACCAGCTACACGTGCAAACTGATATACGCATGTAACCCATTTCTGACTACCGATAGCTGCATCACAATTGCACAAGCACTAATCTTATCTAAGTTGGTTTACTGCAACGCACTATACCTGGGCACCAGTCACCACAACACCAACAAACTCCAAACCTTCCAAAATAATGCTCTAAGAACTGCCCTAGGCATCGCCTAAGGGCACCATATCGCAGACGAAAGACGTTCTATCAATTGGCTTGCCATCAAAGATTGAACTTGATTCTAAACACTTAATTTGACCAACAATTGCCTTAACAATAAGGTACCTATTTACCTGTCAGAGATTCACCGAACATACCTCAGAACGACCTATCAGAAAGGCATATTCTAACAGTATCAGAATCCCTAACTTTAAACTTAAAAAAAACAGGAGGATCCAGCTTTCCAGTTTTGGCAGCACATCTCTGGAACTCATTACCGGACACCTTAAGAGCACTACCCTCCCTCTGCTTCTTCCAGACTAACGTTAAACTATGGTTACACGCCAATGACTATTAACGTCACCCATCTGAACTGTAAATATTGTATCTACTGTATGTACATTCTTGTACCGGCACACTCATACATTCCTGTAAAATATCCCTTTGTATTATACTCTATTTTATGTCCATATGTAACTGTAACCTAATATGTACCTATAACCAAAATTTCTGCAAGCCCCCAGATGCCCGAGGGCCAGGTGCGCTATATAAATGAATATACAAGAAATACGATTACGGTGAGTAATGTCTGCTATATCTATTTTATAAAATAACTCGCACTTGAAAGCATCTGAATAGATGTAATCCAGAAAGTTTTATTCCATAAAGCAGCAACAAGGAAGGAAATCGTTTCACACCCCACTGGTTGCTTGGTCACACAATGTTTCAACAAACAAACACCAGTTTAAAATAACTTTCTGTCTTCGATCTACATGTAATTTATGTGTCTGCAGCGCAAACTGCCCTGCTCAGTGTATCACCAAGTCAGCCATGTTGGACTAGTATTCCCAAGTCTTGCCTCAATCAGGTAACGTCCCACTTTTATAGTAACGGGGGATCGGTACTCAAATGGGAACTTAAGTCAAAAAGTGTATGTGCAAATGCGAGTCTGATTACCCCTCTTTACGCCGCCAAGCAATTAGTGGTGATGCCTACAAACTGAACACATTATTATGCGCTGTTCTGTTCACCCCGTTTCTAATTCGTGAATTTTGTATTCTGAATATGTGTGTACATTGTTCGAGAAAAGATGTTTCTCTGGTGTCTATCGTGACAAAAAATAGAATTTAAATGTTTGATACACTTCATTTTATCTACCTTTTGATAACTAATAAATGAATGTTTAATATGTTTCTGTGGGTCCCACCGTATGCTTGGTCTGTAGAATGAATTATCAAAACTACATGTGTTCAGTTTGTAAGCATCACCAGTCTAGTATTACCAATACATTATATATGTGGACAGGTGCTGAAATTCAACAGAAGGACTGTAGTGAAATCAGGGCTGCGGAGAGGGGCTCCTGAGTTGCATAAAATATTCAGATGACAACAGGCATTATGAATAAATCATTAATGGACCATATTCATATTGCACAATGTTATCTCATCTAAACTCAATAGATTTTTCAACAAATATGTGCAAACGCGCAATTGTGCAGATTCACAAACATAAAGTGCAATTTGAGGTTTTTAATTTACGTTCATATGTACATGCACGCACATGATCTAGGGTATGCCACACCTTGAGGGATTAATTCGTCTTTTATGATTCGTTAAATCCTGGAGCCCAGTCTCTAAGCTTGGGACAGGGATTCAAACCTGTCTTTATCTGCACTGTCTTGCTTCTAAGACAAACGCATTGCCCCTGAGCTGTCCTACCAGACCAAATGCTAGTAAATCCGGTTTTTACATTGCAGAAGAAAGGGCATGTAAGTATCACCAACCTGTTGGTTCAAAACACATTAAGAAAAAGCTATTCTAAATTAACAAGTGTAGGAATAATTGCTTTTAAACTGTAGAACAGAAAAGTCGCCTTCATTCAGATGAATTGTCAGACAAAGAAATATCTTGTTTAAACAATAATCCTTGTGATTTGTTTTTGTAGTCTAACATTTTTTGTTTCTACTAACATTTTGATGTGTTGGTATACAGGGAATTTCCTAATTGTAATGCAAATGGTGTGTGTTTGAATGTTTTTATAAATCAAACAAGGAGGGGTTGTTTCCCAAAATGTAACATGTACTTTGTTTGTTGAATAAACCTAACTGGTTATTTTAAATGTATTTGGGCTTATTTAATTTGATCACTCTAGGAAGCCCTTTGTGTTAAAATGACCCTATGATTCATCTAGTGGCATGTTCTCGTGTGTTGTGGTCCACCAGTGCCAGCACATCATGAGTCTGTACAGGGTGTGGGACATGGTGAAAACACTGCTGTAGACGTATCTATCCGAGAATAATGTACTCCCCTCTTCTTACTTGTGAGGTTTGTTTTTGGCTAAACAACGGTTTGCTCTTCGACGCATAGAAGCCAAACCCTAAAAAGGGAAATGGGAGGGACATGTAAAGGAGCTCCATCTCTAGTTGAGAATTACCTTCTTTTTATTGGGTGTCTATAGATGTGAACCTCCTCACATTCTTCTCGATGCAGATGAAATCCTGTTGAAATTGCTCTGTCAAATCCTAGAATTTACTTCTGCATAATGCTGCACTATACTGGTGGGGTCATTGATCAATTCCCCCTTTCGCAATTAATTGCATACAGGCTCACTTTCTTACCAGCCACAATGTGCGCTGAATGTTAGTAGAGGTGTTTTGAAACAAAAACTAAATTCTGTTCTACTGCGTAAAGGACTGCGAATGACTGCATTTGCAGTCCAGTGACCTAGTTGAGGTCTTAGGTTTGTCTCAGCCCATGAACTCACCATCTCTACCAATCTGAAAGCCCAGAACATGACTTTTATTAGCTGATGCATGCGATTGCATTCCGTGCTGTCTGCTCCCGCTTTTCTCGTGCTTCTAAATCACCTTGCTGATCTCATTTTCCAGCCTTTGCTTCATATGAGTGCCCACCCTTTAACGACACCTAGTTGATCCATCGATTACCGATTCCTGTTGACCTGATGCCTGCCCAAAAATATGTATTTATTGTTGCTTATATTTCATAAAATTGTTGTGTAAACTGCCAAAAGGTGTTGGACGTCACCTTTGCATTATTTTTGCTGTTTTTGATTGCACTGGATGATTGCATAGTCTTCCCGCAACCCCCCCCCCCACTCTGCTCTACCCCTTTCACTCCTCTACCCCTTTCTCTCCTCAACCTCACTGTAAAACACGCTGATGCTTTGTGAGGCCAATTCTGCTCGCAAGAAAATGTTGAAAAACATTGTGACACGTAGCGTCTTGACTTATGATCGCATTTGGCAAGTATACCATCATTGTGCATGCCATTTAACTGTTTTCTTTTTTCTCACATACAGAAACAACTTCAGAATCTTGAGGATGCTTGTGATGACATCTTGATGCTAGGTGATGATGGTTTAATGATACCATATCAGATTGGAGACGTCTTCATTAGCCATGGGGAGGAGGAAACCCAGGAAATGTTAGAGGCTGCAAAGGTTTGTACGTCTTTTTTAGAATAGAGAAGTGGGTTGCTTTCCAGCCACAGTCAATGAGTGATTGTTACACTGCCTTCCACCAGACTAGACCACGCACTCAATGATGTAGCTCCTAAATTTTGCAGTGGCGTGATGCAGGTCAATGTAAAAAACCTAGTTAGAACGGCATAATAACAAATAATTGCAATCTATGTAAATTCATTTGCCAACGCTAACCGTTTAAGAAAATATGGTGAATTTAATTCAAGTGCACCCAGCATTTGGCCATTTACGAGGTTCATCTTATTAACCAATTCTTTGTGCAGGACGGGGCTTCTGTCCTTTACACGCCCCATGGGGTGTGCATAATGTGGATTGCCGCCTCATCGCAGCATCCTCTCTAATTTGAAGGGGGTCACATTAATTTTAGGCCAGCCTACTGTAAGGAAGGCATGGTTATCAGAAGTATGACAGACACAAGGAGTGCAATTCAAGGGTGTTTATTAAACTGTATATGGGTGAGAAAAATGCCTAATCTAAACCTAAATCTAAGATGAGAGCGAGCTAGGACCATCAAAGTAAAGAAAATGCTGTCCTAGTGGTGTTGTGTCAAAACAAAATGGTCAATACTAATAAACCTATTACCAAATCCTTACTCTATATTACAAAAGGGTGTGGCACAAAGATATGCATAACGAGAGTGTAGTGCAAACTGAAATGTCCAAGTGTTTCGGTAGTTCAGCACTGCTGAACTAATGCACTCCCTTCCCTACGTTACATCGCGGCACAAGGCGGAACAGTGACATGACTCTGAGCACCCTTTGAGTCTATAAGCATCAGGAAGCCATTTCTTCAGAAAAGACAGGATCCCTCAAATCAATATCTTTGGCTGGGCCTCTCAAGACTTTTCCCAGGCTCACACCATGCAGGATTCCCCTTTTCCCCGCCTTTCTCATGATACCCCTTTGTTGGGTTCACCTTCATCTTTACACTACTATTGAGTCACTTTATCAAACTGCGGGTTTCATTTTCACTTGGCATCCCTCCGTCTGGTTCAATGTAGCCTTTAAATCACAGTTCAGCTTGTAGAACTGGTAAAGTTAACTTATGTCTTTTTTTTAACAAATATTTTGTTCACTTTCACCCACTCTGGTCCCCCTCCTCCAGGCTTAGACCATCCTCTGTAGGCAGTTCTGGCTTCCCTCGATCGGGCGAGAGCCTTCAAACCGTTAGCATCATACAGAGACTTCCCGATAGGCGATCACTTCTCACCTGGTTACTCTGTTATATTGTAGTAAGTGCGTTTACCTTCAACACGCAGGCTTCTCTTTCTCACGGCTGCCGTCTTCCATGCAACCCACAATAGCAGATACAGTTCAAAGGTTTGTACCAACCTCCTCTTCTGAGGCCTTCTGTTATCTGCAGTTCTTAGCATCACAATCATTTATCTTTGTTTTGTTTCACCTTTTTGTCAAAGACTTTCGACTGAACGAGGGGGTGGGGGTGCTAGGAACCTTGACTTTACCCTTGTATGACCACTTTGACTATTCGCCTCCTTCCTCGGTTTCTTTCGCAGCTTCAGCTTTTCACACACACAACCTCGGCATTCTTCTTTCTTACTACAATGTGCTTTTGCTCGCGGATTCTCGACAACCCAACGCGCACTTCAAACGTTAATGTCCTTTTTATTTATCAACACAAGCCGGTCTCCCATTTCACTCAACGGCAGTGGCTGATAAAGTTTATCAAGACCCGTGTAGTCAAGAACTTTGTCCCAGCACGGCTAGCTTCATGTGCGGTGTGAGGCCCTGAAAGGAAGGAGATACCACTGTGACCTTCTGCAGTAGCAAGGAGTTGTCCCTGTGGGATTCTGCAGCGACCTTCACCCCGCAGCTTTTCATTCGCCTCCTGGTCCCGCCTGCTTTGCTTCGATGGTTGTGGAGTTTTCCCAGGATTTCCTGCTCTTCCGTTCTGCTGGTCTTGCTCGCTTCAGTTGCCTTTCTCGCCTTGCTCTCCGGGTGCTCTCATGCTCCACCTTTTATCCCAGTGGGGAAAGGTAACAGGATTCAGGTGTGAGTCATTAAGGTTAAGTGCCTGACTCTGATGTTGGGACAAGTCAAATGAACTGTCTGTGTGTTTTTCTTTCCCTGAAGCGCTTTGTCTGTGCATTACATTGGGGCACACTGCTTTTCAGGGCCCTCACTATCTTCTTTGTCCTGATGCCCTCCTGCCTGGCTTGACTCCCACCCCCATCGTTTGCTTGACTTTCATTACCCAATCAGAGCAACTGGGAGGCGGGAGCCGGCTCCATCGCCAGGGCCCACAAGGAGGCCTCTTCTTCCACTCTCTGAGCCTCCCAGGGCTGACCCTTTTTACCTATTTCTTTACCCTGCGGAGCCCAGATGCTGCTGCAGGGTAAACCCAGAAATTGTGGTGTGCATTTTGCGCATGAAGCGCGATCTTTTTAAAAAAAAAAAAAAGAAAAACACAATTTTCGGTTTTATTTGGATGGCGGCGGTCTGCACATTGCTGCTTTCTTCATACTTGCAGCACTCAGCTTGTGGGTTTGTCCCTTTTGCCTGCTGCATTACATTGGGGCATACTGCTTTTCAGGCCGCTCCAAGATGGCCTCATTATCTTCTTGGTCCTGATGTCCTCCTGCCTGGCCTGACTCCCACCCCCATTGATTGCTGGCCTTTATTGACCAATCGGAGCAACCGGGAGGCGGGAGCCGGCTCCATCTACAAAGGCCCACTTCTAAGGCCCCTGTCAGCTTCCCTGTCCGATGACAGGCCACTACATGAGTCCTCTACCACACCACAGCCCAGCCCTCCTTGAGGTTGCTATCCCTGGACTACTGGACCACCATGACTCTGCTACCTCAATCTGCTTGGGTTAGTTGCCTCCTCCTGACTGCCCTGTACCTTCATCTCTGCCTGTACTCTCAGCTTCTCCCTGTTATGTACTAAATTAAGTTGTTTATGTACTCACCTTTACCCTGTTACTCTCACTTCATTTCCTTAACAAAAGGGCCATACATGTAACTTGTCACAAGCTTTGACACACTTCTCCCTGATGGCGACAAGATCCTCTCTGCACCTGATCTTTCCTGAGTGGATTCCTGCTACTATCATTCCCACTCAGATCTAACCCTCTTTCGAATGCCTTGTCTGCAGGCTCTCAATCTCTCCTAGCCACTACCTTACTGTTGCTACTCTCTATCAGCCCCCTGGTCAAATCACCTCCTTTCTCTCCAAGTGGGCTGACCTCTCCTCCTGCCTCCACGCTTCAACCGCTGAACTCCTCTTCCTTGGTGACCTCAACATCCATCTCGATTCTCCCTGTCCCTCATCTTTTTCTCTTTCGCGACCTCTGCGATTCCCTCTCCATCTCCCCTCTGGCCCGACACATTCTGCAGGTCACACACTTGATGTCTTGATCTCCTCTGGCCTCCCCCTCTTGATCCCTCTGACCACTCCTCTCTCCTGGAGTGACCACTGCCTCCTCTCCTCTCTTCCCCAACCAAGCCAAGCCTACCCCTACCCCTACACTGCCGCCCACCTTCTCGGACATCTGGCCCATGAAGCGTGTGTCAGTTATACACAAGAATGTAATTGATTATTTATGCCACAATAATTAAATGCAGGGTTCAAAAGAGATATTTGTATTTGTTCTGAATAGCATGAAGAAAAACCTAAAACTTCCAGAATCCTACATCAGAATGTCACTTATACTTCAACACTAATTAACAATTTTCTCCCATAAAGATGGTAGTTTGCAGTAAATGGCCACAGTAATCTGCATTACAGCAGCAATCAGTGTTATCGAAGAATACTTGTGAAAATCCTGAATTGATCGTCCTCGTCCTCCAGCTTTTTCTGCTTGTAAATTAGATATAAAGACCATATCCCGTTTTGTTGAGACTACGTTCACAAAAGATTACAGAAGTCCATCTCAGTAGCTTAAATATATATATCATATCGCAAAGCCAGGATTTATCTGTTGGGGCTCAGCATTTATTTATTTTATTTATTGGTCACTTATTAGGCGCTTATACAATTAGCAAAACTGTTTCAAAGCGGCCAGTTTCATAACATCCAGTGCAGGGATATCCTTTTGTCTAGCTCAAAACAAGGGTAGCCACACATTTCGCATTTTAGCTGCAGCATTTTTGTAAATGGGCCTCATAGACAACATATTGGCAGCAATAGGATAGGTGCTTCAAGTATTCCAGATGGCATTTGCTCAATGTTTTTCCAGCATTCTGCCAGTTTACTGCAGAATTATTTCATGTGCGTCAGCTGGCACAGTGTGGCATCTTGGGCACTCAGATTTGCATGCGCCCAACAGCTTAAATCTGGCTGGGCTGTAGCATATCAATGCACATATTTAAAATTGATCATTGACCTTGACTGTCTCGACCTAATGGAAATATTCTTAGATAAACCACAAACATTGGGTTTATCTAATTTCTCACATTGTAATTCCAAAAGAATGTATAAAGAGTCTGTTTGCCACTTAGTCAACACAGAATACTGTTGGGCTTGTTTCTTAACATGAACCTGCATATACATTCATGAGATTAGACCCGAGGTTGTGCTTAATGTTTACTAGTGCTCTTTGCCAGCGCTTGTGGGGATTCCAGCTTTTTTTAATCTGATGTCCATCATGGAAATTGCGCTTGTAAGGATGTTGAGGATGGACATTAACCATTTAAGTAATGTGTCGGCCCATCTAACAATACAGAGTGTTGCCAAGCTATACTAATAATCTGTGTTAAATCTTCTCTTTCGACCTGGCGCCCGCCAGCAGCAGTACTGAAGGGAAAGCAATCGTGTGTCACCCATTGGAATGTCTCGCCTAGGTGAGGCCTTTGCATAGACTTAACGACGCAACAGATGCTACTCCGTTTGCTAACAGCCTCTCCAGCTTCAAATGCGGAAAATCAAGGTCCCCTTGAAACCGTATTTAGCAAACTGTGCTTGCAGATTTGTTAAAACATATTATGAGTATACTCATCCACTCCAATCTCATTTTCAGAATGCTACCACCTTTGTGGCTAATGATGCATGTAAAAATGCCTTTGAGTATCGAAAGCAAATCTGTGAGTGCACAGCCCTATGTGGTCTTGTCCCTAATGTCTGATCGATCATCAGTATAGATGCAAATAACACGAACCTAGGTGCAGTTTTGTTCCAATGGAGTAAGGATGTTTAATGCGCCATATGACTTGCCCCAAGATGCATTACCAATGCAGACTTTGGCTTCCTGTTTTAGAACAGGAATTATATGGAGTCCAATAGGTTCAGCCAGTAGCATAACACAAAATGTGGGGGCCCCCCTGCGAGCCATGCTGAGGGCCCCCCCCCAACTCAGCAACAAATCGCGGGTCACGCCACACTCTGGCCCGGCCTAGATTATCCCGCTTGCGTAATACGCATGGATGTGCTGTTGAAAGGGTATGCCACACACTGCACTACGAGAAAGATATAAATGTGTGTTAATGCAATATACAGCACACTTTCTTAGAAAAACTGGCTAAAAAGGCAGAGTGTTTGCAATGGTTTTGTAGGGTAACAGCATTCCAATACTTGCAAGTCACCAACAGTGCACAGGAACATTAAAGCTTTGCTATTAAAAAGGCCACGCCACAATGAAAACATGTCCAACTGGCTGCACAATGTAGACCAGTGTAATAACATTACAGTAAAGCATGCCAGGCCACATTTAAGCATACCTAGACTGGTTGCACCAAAATGCCAGTCGAAGCAATAACACTCATCAAGAAGAGAACACACATTCAAGCCTGCGTCTCTGTGGCCTATAAGAACAAGGCCAAACGCTTTAAAATCTGTAAATAACTGGTCAATCCTGTTGCGGTCTTTACCTCTCCTGTTCCCTCCCAGGCTCTCTGTATGGCTCTGTTCTCTCACTTCTCCGCTAAAACTCAGGACATCCAGTCCCCCATCTCCTCTTCCTCTCCCTCTTCCTCTCGTGGCCCCACATTGGCCAGCTCTAATTCTCTTCCTCTTCTCTTCTCTTTCTCTCTGACAATACCTGATGAGGTTTCTAGACAAGTCCGATCTTTGAAAGTCCGATCTTTGAAAGTCCGATCTTTGAAAGTCCGATCTTTGAAAGTCCGATCTTTGAAAGTCCGGTCCAAACAGGTGCTCCTTGGACCATATTGACACCCTCGCTGCAGCGTTGGCTGATTTCTGTAATCACTCTTTTACCACTTGAATGTTCCCCTCTCCCCTTAAGCACTCTCTTGTGCACCCACTCCTCAAGAAGCTGTCTGCCTTTCCTGCCTGCCTGGAAAACTATCGCCCAATATCAATCACCCCTTTCCTGGGCAAACTGTTGGAAAACAACTGGCCATCTTCCAGCTTACTCTCCACACTGAAACTGTTGATTGTCTCCATGACCATCAGTCTGGCTTCAGAGCTGCCAGGGGCATGGAAACTGTTCTCCTGAACACCTGTGAAGATCTGCTCTCAAACCTTAATTATAGCATTCCTTCTGTCCTCAACCTCCTTGATATTTCCTCTGCTTTCGACGCGGTCAACCACGCCATCCTGATTAATTGACTCCATGAGAACCTGGGCATCACGGATCAGGCCCTTGAGTGGCTGACCTCCTTCCTCTTGGACTGCCCCTCCCAGGTGCAGCTTGGTCCCTTTCTCTCTGCTACATCTCTCTATACCTGTGGCGTTCCCCAGGGCTCCATCCTCTCACCTTGGTTTTTCAACCTCTTCTTGGCCCCTTTGGCCCACCTGATCTCTACCTTCTCCTCTTATGCAGATGACACTCTGCTTTCCTTCAGGCTCCCCTCACACTCCCTCTCATATTCCTCACTGTCTATCCGCGATTCAGTATTGTTGCACATCCACCGATCTCTCCCTTAATGCCAGTAAGATGGAGATCCTTCTCATTTATATATTTGAATTTGTATAGCGCACAGCGGCCCTGAGGAATCGTAGAGAGTGTTTGCTTAGTATATACATATGTGAGTCAAACATTTCAGAAAACGGACAGTAGGTGCATTATATACAGAAAAGGAAGATGTGCATGTTCTTTGTTACAGAAGAACAACATCAATCGTTGGAGGGTGAGCTGGTTAGTTGAACAATTTGGTTATTAGCAATGTGCGGAAGGATTATTCATTTCTGAGAGCAGTGGGGAGGGCATTCCAGTTCTTAGGGGCTGGGTGTTGGAAGCTGGAGCCTCCTGCTTTTACCCTTTTGTAGGTGGGGACATAGATCCGGTTCGAGAGATGTGTTCTGGTGGGTCTGGCAGAGGGGTTGTGGCTGATCCTTTCCGAAAGGTAAGGAGGGGCGTTAAGTGACAGGCATTTGTGTGTGATGGCCATTGCTTTAAAGAGGACGCGCTCTCTCTGATAGGTAGCCAATGCGCGTCTTTCCTGGCCTGTGAGATATGTTCCCTTTTGGGAATGTTCAATGCTGCTCTAAGTGCATTGTTTTGTGTTACTTGGAGCTTATTGAGGTTTTTGGCAGATGTGCCAAGGAAGAGTGCGCTACAGTAGTCTAGCTTGGTGCCTACTGTTGCTCTGGCAATTGATAGGTGGTTTTTGATTGACAGAAATGGCTTGACTGCATTGATAATTTTTGTGGTGAGGGCAGCGGAGGAGGCTATGGCACCGACCTGGTATGTCATGGTCCGGGAGGAGTCGAGGTATACCCCTAGGTCGATGTTGAATGTGCTGTATTGGGGAGATAGTTTCTTTTCTTTAGTGCCTACCACGAGGATCTCTGTTTTTGTCTCCATTGAGACAGAGGCCATTGGATGCCATCCATGTTTGGATGGCTGTGTAGATGTTGGTTAATGCAGTAGCGTCTTGTTCATATATGCCGGTTAGGGTGAGTAGGACTTTGGTATCGTCGGCATAGTTTGTATAGGCTATTTCGCGCCGATCCAGGTCATTGAAAAGGGGGAGGGTGAAGATACTATACAGGATAGGTGCGGTGCACGAACCTTGTGGAACTCCACATTCTATGGTGGTGGGCGAGGCACACGCAGTGTCAGAGAATCCTCTCATTTGTCTCCCTTTGAGGAAGGACTCGATCCAAGCTGTGGCTTGTGGAGAGAAGTGGGCTGCATTTATTAGTTGTTTGCCGAGAATATCATGATTGACAAGATCAAAGGCATCCGACAGATCTAGCAGGAGGAGTGCTGGTTTGCCTTTGTCCATAATGTCGCCAATTGGATTTTGGATTTTAAGATCAAGGAGGGCAGATTCAGTCCCATGGCCTGGGCGGAAGCCCGATTGTCTTTTGCCTAGGGTTTTGTTTTCTTCCAGGAATTGCTGGATTTGAGTGTAAGCGACCTTGTCCACAATTTTAAGCAAGAATGGAACCGTGGTGATCGGCCTGTAGTTGTTGGCTATTTCAGGGTCCAGAGAAGTGTTTATTTATTTTTTTTTTTAGGGCGAATTCTCGCTTCTTTTAGATTGTCAGGAACTGTTAGTTTTGAAGGATGCATTGACGAAAGTTTTTAGAAAGGGGGCGAGGGTCTCTGCGCAATCTTTGATTAGTTTGGCTGGGCAGGCATCACCTTTGCAGTTTGATGGCTTAATTTTGTTGGCGATATTTATGACTTCAGTTTCAGTGACCTCCCTAAATGAGAAGGGTATTATATTATCCGAAAGAGCTTTTAGTATCTGGGCGGGGGAGCTAGGTTGGTCTGTTTGGAGAGGTTTTTGTGATGCTCATTTATTTTCTTTTGCAGTAACTCACTTTTATTTAACAGAGTTCTCTGTACGCTGCTACACCATGCTTTTGCTTTAACGATCTCATGAGATTTGGTGGCTGGAGTGGACAGTTCTTTGAAGATGGCAAATAGTTCCTTAGACTTGGAGGTGGCATTGGTGATGTGTTCGTTATAGGAGGAGGATTTGGCTATCATTGCTTTCTTGTATTGAGTGGCTAGGGTCTTGGAGGAGGATAACGTGGATTCCCGTGGGGAGCCTAACCATTTACTTAGGGCTTTGCGTTTTTGGGTACGCAGTTCTTTTAGTTCTGCGGAGAACCAGGTATTGCAGTGTTTAATTTTTTGGGCTTTTTTACTTTTGTAGTGGTACGATGGTGTCGACCGCCGTGGTCAGATTGGCTTTTGTAGATGTCCGCCAGTACCGAAGGGTCTGGGGCAGTTGGGAGGTTAAGTGTTAGCGAGTTTAGGTGAGGGAGGATTCTTTCTTTGGTAAGGTTCCGTGCACTTCTGGCTAATGCAGGTGGGATAGGGTTGAGATTTTTAGGTGAGTTGGCACAATTCGGTATGAAGAAGTGTATAAGGTGGTGGTCAGACGAAGGGTAAGATGTGTTGGAGCTGACGTCTATACCACAGTTGTGGTCTACAAGCCAATCCAGGGTGCGTCCTTTGCAGTGTGAGGAATATTTAGAGGAGAGTTCCTGTAGTGCTTGGGCCAAGGCTTTGGATGGTTTATCTTTCTGGTCATTACATCCCAGATTGAAGTCACCTAGGAGAACTGTTTGAAGGCGTTTTTGAGGTATTCACCCAGGAGATGGATGAGGTTATCATGGAAGTCTGCTATAGGACCTGTGGTTGGTAGACTAAGTGAAGGGTGTCAGTGGTGTTGGGGGAGATGGAGATCTTGGCTGTGAGGGAGTCTGTGTTCTCTGCAAGGTTGGAGGGTGTTTGCCTGATTGCTATGCAGTCTTTGACTATGAGAGTTACTCCACCCCCTTTGGTTGTGTGCCTATCTTGCTTATAGATGGTGTCCTTGTGGGAGGGTTAGTGCAAGGGCATAGCCAGCAGCTTCGTGGAGCCAGGTCTCTGTGACCGCTAGGATGTCGAGGACGAGATTGGTGATGAGATCATGGATTTCCGTGGCACGTGCTGGCATGGAGGCATCTGGCATTAATCAGTTCGCATTGCAGTTTGGTGGGTGTCGTGTTAGTCCTTGTTTACTTTTGGCTGGATGGGTGAGCCGTGCTGGCGGTGTGAAGGTTCTCTTGGCGTTCTGAGGGACAGGGGGTGTTAGTGACATGATATTACCGTGGAAGCGAGAGCCTAATCTAGCGTTTCTTAGACTGAGGGTGGCATGGAATCAGTGGAGTAGGGGGACCCCCGCCCCTGCTTTCCCCTCTCCTTCCGCCCACCTTGGGCCCTCTTCTTTCGCCTTCCTGCGAGGCAATAAACTTGGTTGTCATCTTTGACTCCCCTCTCTTTCTCTCCTCACATCTCGGACATCGCCAAGAAGTCCCACTACCAGCTGCTCCTCCTCAAAGGGACTCTTCCCTTTCTCACTTTCCCCCAGAAGCTCACTGTCTCCAAAGCACTGGTTCTCTCTAGGCTGGACGACTGCAACAGCCTCTTTCTCAACCTGCCTGCCTCTACTCTCTGCCCTCTGCAACTAATCCAGAACAGGACTGCGAGACTTATACTTGGCCTCAAGCCCAGGGATCATATCTCTCCAGCCCTGAAATCTCTCCACTGGCTCCCGGTTGCTGCAAGGATCAAGTTCAGGGCCCTTTGCATTGTCCACAAAGCTTTCTGGGCCTGGGCCCACACTACATATATCGCTCTCTTCCAAAATGCCTTCCTTCTCGAGCCCTTCGCTCAGCTACCTCCAACTCTCTAAGGGTTAGACACTTCCCCAGGCAGAGAGGGGGGGGGGCGCGAGGGGGTGATGGTAGATCTCTCTCCTATGCAGGTGCCTCCCTCTGGAAAGGCCTCCCTGCCCCTCTCGCACTTGAGCTGGACCACCTGAAGATCCGGAAGCAGCTCAAAACTTTCCTCTTCACTTCTGCTTTCTCTCTCTCTCCCCTCCTGGCCTACCTGACCTACCTGTCTGCTGTACCTACTGGTTGCTGGGCTACCCTCAGAGTCTCTCTATGTCCAGACTTACTTGATCAGTCACCCCTGCCCTGCCTCTGGGCCTACCACGCACTAAGGGGCTGTAACTGTAACCCTAGAGTCCCTTGCACTACCCAGAGCTGCACTGCCTTGGCTGCACTTACTCAGAGAATTGCTGCCCTGTTTTTCCCCTCCCCTAAAAAATATACAATGCGCCAGTAAGAAACGACTTGTCTGGCAGCACCAAAATGTCAGTCTAGCCAGGTAATTACAGTTAGCAGTACTGCTTTATCAGAAATGCTGAGTTATAAAAAAAAGTCATACCAAACTGAGGAATGACTAGACTGGCTGCACCGAAATACCTCTTTAGCCACTAACACCACATATCATGCCTGCTTAGACTGTGCATGGACAACAATTATGATGTCACAGAATCCTGCCCCCACAACCATCCCCTCTCCCTCCCACCCCTATACCAACCTCCAAAATCAGTTCCTTGGCCCAGAATTACCTCCATGTCTCTCTTCCTTGTCCCAGACCTTACATATGAGGCTCCTTCACTCATAGGTAAGTACTGGGATGAGGAAGAGTGGGACTAGGAGTAAGGAAGATTACAGGTAGCTAAGTCAGGCATTACCTCCATGTACCTCTACCTCATCCCAGTACTTGCGTATGAGGCAGACTGCCTCATAGACAAGTAGTGGGACGAGGAAGAATAGGGCTAGTAGTAATGAAGATTATCAATAAGTAATCAAGGCATTAAACACAAGTAGTGGTGCAACACCATGAGTTGACGGGGATTCAGCACTCCCGCCTCCCCCTCCCCCTGAAATATTGGGCTATGTTCTGGCTGACCTTCAGAGCAGTTGCCGACAGAACAGGACAAAGATGTTAAACAGCACTTGGGCTTTGCTGTTAACAAGAGCCCAACAATTACTAACAAAGCATTTCACTGTTAGTACCTAGTACCTGCCTTCAAATGCCACATTTTTTGCCAATTGAAATTGTGATGTGGGTTTAGTACTTGCATGCCAGTGGAAGGATTGGAAGGATAGAGAAGGAACAGGAGACTACTCATTTCTCGCAGCTCCATAAGTGGGAGCTATCAACCTTAAAGGAGAGAGTTAACTGCTTGTAACATTGAAGCTGCACTAGAATAGTCTCATTAAAATGCGTAAATAAATTGTATGCCCCCACACAAATAATTTTGCACCTCCCCCACCACTGCTCGTGAAGTTGGCGCCTCTCCCAACATTTGAAGGATTAGCCCCCCCGCGAAATGTAGGTTTTGTTGCACCCCTGAAAACAAGTGCACACATTATTCACCATATACGCACCCAGCCAGCCATCCATACATTTAAGTGTGCACCCTTTCAACATCCACTGACGCACGCACCCGTCATGGGGTTAAGGGGAGCCCTATTACTTCAAGAAGAAATTTTGAAGTCACATTGACTTCATAAAGAAATAATTTCCTTTAAGGACTGAACAATAACGGAAATAATTTCTTTATGAATGCAGAGTGACTTCAAAAAAGATACTGGGGGTCATTATGACCCTGGCGGTAGCTGTGCCAGTAAATACTGGCATTGCAACCGCCGAGTCATGAATTTTCCAGTGCCCGGGAATGGGCAATTACTGGTGCATTACAGCCCTGGCGGACCTGGTAATTGCCCATTCCCGGGCGCCGGAAAATATTACTCCGCATTCCCAATTTGAGTCCCATTAGACCCAATGTGGAGGCTGGATGCACCGGCACCATTCATGAAGAAAGCAGCGGGTGCGGTGGCTTCGGCTTCAACATCCACTTCCCCGCCGGACAGCGAGGGCAAGAAGTTGGACTCCATTGGGCGGCGACGACGATTAAGGCGGCCAGTGCCTTAGCGATCGTGGCCCGCTACGACAGGGAGCTCCCCTGCTAGACTTCCTACCGGACGACAAGAGGGCGGAGGCCCTACAAATTCTGCAGGAAGGAGAGGTGGCTTCGGATCACGCCATAACGGTGGCAACGGACATTTCCGTTACCGGATTTCGCCAACTGGGCAACGGGGTTTGCCTCCGACGAGGATGGCTCAAGGTGACAGACTTTCGCCAGGACGTCCAGACCAGAGTGTTGGATATGCCGTTCGACGGCAACAACCTTTTTGGGAAGACGGTGGACGAGTCGCTCCAGGCCATCAAGACCGACTCGGAGACGACCCGGGCCCTAGGGGTACTTCAACAACGACGGCCCTTTCGGAGCTCCGGTGGCAGACAGGGTGCCTCCAAGGGATCCAGCGGTGGCTCTTCTACATACTGCCAGGCGGCCTGGCCCGCTCCTCGTCACAGGAGGCCTACAGAGGTTGCGGCAAGCAAGGGGGATCCCGTCGTCAAAGATGCCAAGGCGGCAAGGCCTCCTCCAAGCAAGACTGAACCGGCCGTGGCGTCGGGCCCCCACCGAAGCACCCCGGTGGGAGGCCGGCTGACGAAGTTCGTCAGCGTGTGGGAGTCCATCTCCACCGACCGTTGGGTGCTGGACACCCTGGCCAACGGGCACTCGCTGGAATTCCAAAAGAAGTGTCCTTGCATTCCTCCCGTGGCCAGGAAGGAGAATCACGTCCCTCAACTGCTGTTGGAGGTAAGGGCGATGCTCAAAGGGGCCATCGAGCTCGTACCCAAGAGGCTCCGGGGTTACGGAGTGTACTCAAGGTATTTCCTCGTCAGAAAGAAGACAGGCGGCTGGCGCCCCATCCTGGACCTGCGTCGGTTAAACAAGTACATCAAGGCGCAGAAATTCAGGATGGTCACCCTCCAGCACGTGCTGTGACAACTGGAGGAGGGCGACTTCCTATCGTCGTTGGACCTGGAGGATGCTTACTTCCACATCCCCATTCTAAAAGGACACAGAGTTTCTCAGGTTCGTGGTTCAGGGACGCCACTACCAATTCAGAGCCCTGCCGTTCGGATTAAAGTCGGCACCCAGGGTATTCACCAAGTGCCTGGCACCAGTGGCGGCGCGGCTGTGCCTGCAGGGGATCCACGTCTACCCCTACCTGGACGACTGGCTAATCCAGGCAAGGGCAAGAGAACTCGCCGTCAAGCACACAGCGAGGACCGTCCGGCTGCTCACGGAACTAGGATTCGCCATCAACTACCTGTAACTGTTCTCCAGCATGGGTCTGGCATGGATTCACATGCGAACCCTCCCGCCTACCCCTCTGCGGCTCTTCACCTGATCATACTGCCACTTCGTGCTACCAAATCTAAGGATAGCTGCCAGAGGCAGGGCTTAGGGAGAGGGCAGTCATTGGCTGGGGACAGTATGGCCCAGAGATCAGTGATTGTTTACTACTAAGAAAGACAGATCAGAAACGAAACTGATACTGATTTCTTTTTTACCGAGGATTCCCAGCCTGACGGGGAATATTCATGAGCATGTGAATCCATGCCAGACCCATGCTGGAGAACAACAGTTACAGGTAAGTAACTTGTTCCTTCAATACTATACACTAGTAAAGACCCCTTTGGGATGGCCCCCAGACGCAACCTATACCCTCAGGTGACTTCAATAGATAGGGTGCTGGAGACCATATCTTACTGTTTGCATTTAGAATACTGTTAGAAGTTGGTAAAAGGAAAAGGTTATTAGAACAAACAAGAGACCACAAATATTCTTAAGCAGGCAAATACTTTTGGATCTCCTAAGTAGAGTCATTCAGTATAATAGGCTAATCCAAAGGCAATGGGCAAAAGTCTTATATAGGAAGAAGCACCTCTGGTAGGTAAGTAGAAAAGTCTGCACAATGTTTTAGAAGTCTTTGAAGAAAAGAAGTCAAATGTAGGGCCACAAGCCATTAGACTTGTGAGTGGTAGAATATGCAAGCAACTGTACAGCAAGAGGCACGTTCTCACAGACTTTTTAAGTACCTTTTGTATTGAAAAAGTGCAGCAGATGACTTCGGTTCCTGAGCAGCTCTGCAGATCTCACTGTTCCTGGGCCTGAGTTGTGGGGACAAAAGGGAGGACTTCTGGGGACTCCTGCACTGCAATGGGACGCTCACCGCTCGTCACATCAGTGGCTGTTCAGTGTTTCAACTCCTTGCGTCTACCACAAATGGCAACACTGCCGTTCCTGGCTGTCGAGATGGGCTTTCCTTACTTCTGGGGTCCCACACTCTGAGGCTGCTCAGGCTTGGTCAGTCCTGCTTCTTGCAACGCACACAATCTGGTGTTCCTCTCCCTGGCTATACGGTTTCCAGCAGCAACTCTGTGGAAATTCAACCAGCTCCGAGAAGGATGTCCAGGTGGCTTGCTTTGTTCCCACCAACTCAAGGGGAGAAGTTGTCCGTGCATAGGCTACTCTGTCGATGCGAATTTGGAGTTTCAGCACAGCAGCAGGGCTTCACTGGGCAAACCAGCGGTCCAGGAGTGGCAGCAGGCATCCTCTTCAAGTTCTTCTTCGGTTCCTTCATCCAGTGGTCGACTCTGCCTTCCAAGCCAAAAGCCTCGCCTTTTATTCAGTTCTCTCCCATTCATTCCAGCCTAGCTGTCAGTCACCCAGCAAGGTGGCTGTCCTTGCCGGATAGTCAGCCAGCCAATCACTACAGAGTGTATTTGGGTCTCCTAGGAGACCAAGCACAGAGTTTCTGGCACCACCCTCACTTCCTGCCTACCCCAGACACCCTAGAGCCAGATGCAGGCTTCACTTGTGAATCCCACCAAAGGCAAATCGAACAATGGGACCAAACCTGTTTTGGCGTGCAGAGTAAATCTTAAGCAGGACCTTTGCACAAAGAAATGGCAAAAAAAAAAAGACAGGGACCATTTTGACAAAAATGGCACCCTTGGGTGCTTTACTGCAGCTGCGAACGCAGCCCGCGGTAAACACACACCACGGTAGTTAAAACAATACCACTCCCACCAGCCATTCAGTGAGAAAGGAGTAACATAAAAATGTTACCTGAGAAGCTAGACAAAGGGGATACTAGGTAACCCCTCCAGCACCCTATTGTAAGATAGTGTGTGATGGGGTCTAGAAAGTTACAAATCTAAGTAAAGTCAATTTCACTTTACTGCTCTCGGAAACAGTAGTTTATCCCACAGAAGGTATTTAAACCTTTGGAAAATCTGAAAGACTTTCCTGTGCCACTGCACTGAAGGTGCTGTGACACAATGTAAAAGATGCCGCCTATGGAGTTTGTCAGGCTCCATAACCAAAAGAAACACGCAGCTCAGAAATCATATTAAAATACATAGTGTGGGGGGGAAAAAGGGTCTTGCTCTCTCCAGATTAAAAAATCAAATCCTCAAAATCCAACAAAGTTGCTGGTGGTCTCTAAGGTGGAGGGTATTAGCATATTTCTGAGAATTCTCCCTAAAGCCAGTTAATAACACCCTTTTCCCCAGAAACAGCCACTCGATAGAAAGCTGGTCTGGGAACAGGATTAAAAGGGCACACCCGTTCACTGTGGGTTCGGCCTCACAGCAAGGTGCTGCATATCTAAAGGCCTTCGATTCCATTATGAAGGGAAAGCATTAGGGTAAGTGTACCCAGAGAGAGATCTGTACAGTTTTGGGAAGATTCTGCCATCTTGTTTCTCTCTGACCTTCCTCTCTTTCCACTTTTAGCACAAAGCGATTTTGGTGTAATGTTAGAAGGGCAAAGTCCACCCCTTTCTAGGGGACGGATTGGAATCCCTAAACCAGACTAGCTTTAGTAAAATCACCTGTGGGCTTTCCCCTTTTAAAAAAAGGGGATCTCACACCACTCCCTTAAATCATCCTTTGGACTTCAATCCTTCCTGAAGGAATATTTCATATCAGCCCTGCAGGGAGAGGAGTCCTTTCCAGACTCTCCAATTGTGAGGTGAAGGCAGAGTGTTCCAAGGCATAAGGGAGCTCTGTCCCCTTAACCATCCCCATGGACCATTGGGGATGACCTCTGCTGCTGGACCAAGACCACATCTCTGCCAGCCACCCTGTTGCTTGTGACCACACTGTGTTGCAGGACCCCTGATGGTGTGTGCCAGCCTCCCTGTTTTTGGGAGCCTGAGAAAGGACTAACCTTGGCCCTTGAGACCCTGGAGGCGGACACTTGGCACCTGGAAGCCAGCTGAGATCCATATTTTCCATGCTGCAGGGGCGTTGCTAGGTTTGTAAAAGATCCGGGGCTAGTGCCCATTGCAAGTTTGGACATCACATAACTACATGATATGACCACACGCGTGCGTTGCGGTTTCAAGCGTTAATATTGCAAACTATATTGCTCAAAGTTCTCAAACACATCTGGAATATTTGCCACTCCAAATCCTGAAAATTCATCCAGTAGTGCTCTTCTATAAGACATAAGGAAGGCACCCCCACATACCTCAGCAGCTCTAGCAACCCCCCACCCCCGCCAGATCGTCAGAACTCACAAAAACGCTCAGCCAGAGAGGAGAGGAAAGGAAAGCACATCAAGGTAATATCCAAAGATGAACCGGATTGTTAAAACAACACAGCAACCCTTTACTGATGCCACGAACAGGAGCCTCACATCTGTAAATCATATAACCCTGTCAAGTTTTACTCATATCCAGCCTGGCCCCTTTGTATTTCCTGGGGGTTCTGTACGAGACCATCAACATGTCGTATATTTTTAAACAGACATGCTAATAAATTAACAAGGCTGGTTGCAGTGCAGTGTATCTAGTCTTCTCGTGATGGGGCCCTTTCACTAATATGGTTGGTACAAGTTGGGTCATGGTTTTGTGGGCCAGCAGGGACCATAGTCCCACTACTTCTTTTGGTACACTTCGACGACTGGGTGGCTAAATAATTAAACATTACCCAAGAAGTAGATTGTGTCCAATCTTCTGCTTTGACAAGTAGCGCCGTGAAGCAAACTAAAAAAGAATGGTCATTTCAGTACAACACCCTCCATGGTAGGATGACCAGACGTCCCGGTTTTGCAGGGACTGTCCCAGTATTTGGTGCTCTGTCCCTTTTTCTCAAGATGATGTTTCCATTGGAAACTGCAGTGTTCAGTTTTCGTAGTAGGTCTTTATAGCTGGCAGGTAGGACTGCACAATATCGCAGAAAAGAAATGCTGCATTTTACAATTTAAGACAGTGTTAGATTGTGATAAATTATAATTTGTGTTTCTTTGAACAGTAACACTTAAACCCCCTTCTCCTCCCAACGCTACTGAAGTGTAGTCACTTGACAACTACTTTCAAAAGTTAGTGTTTTTATTGTTAGTTGCTGTGTCCGAGGTTTTCTACTTTTTAAATCTGGTCACCCTACTCCATCTATGGTCACGGCACTGGTGCATTTGATGCAAACCAAGCCCTGATGTGTAAGCTGCAGGCCAATGTTGGAGATCTCCTACCGCCACATGAACTGCAACACGCCTCTCTGGGCTGCCCCAGCAATGAGATGCTGTGCTTCTGGCAGAGTGCGTGGTCTGCAATGAAACAGCTTCCAGAGCAGCCTGTCCAGTGTCCACTAATCCTCACTTGGCACCAGGTACCCACAATTTAGCTGACATCAATTGCAATAGATTGGGAATATAAAGTAAGCAGCATTGCTTCATATTCAGCAACCTAACTAGACCGGTGCGGCGGCGCCATCCAGCATGTTCCCTTCAGCTGCAGTAATGAGTTATTGGGAGGTTGGGGGCATTTATGTGAATGCACCCGTGGATTCCTTTTGGCGGTCCGAGTTTAGTTTAGTTTCTTTATTTGTACCGCGCGCCGAACCCTGGGGTAACCGGGCGCCGGAGACTGACAGTTACAACATGGCAAAAATATACAATACAGACTGTGAAATAACAACAGTAAGTGTAGTAGACCTGGTTACAAGATGGTCGACAAGGACATGCGGAGAAGAGGTACATTAAGCAGAATTTTTGTCGGAAAGCCATGTTTTTGTTTTGGCTCTAAAAGGAGGGTTCTGCTCTAAGGTTTAATGACATAGCATTCCATATTTTGGCAACTAGGACCTGGAAAGCTGGCGCCACATGCTTTTTTTTTAGGGAGAATTTGGGAACGGAGATGCAATGCGAGTATGGCGTTCTAGTTGGTCTAGTTGATGTGATTGTGGCACTTGTCTGCCAGGTATTTGGGTGCGTCATTGGAGTGGCATTTATGGACGATGACGAGGGATCTGAGAGTGATTCTGTCTCGTACAGGGAGCCAGGAGCATCTTGCCTGATGCTGGAGATGTGGGTGTGTCGTGGGATACTGAGGGCGGCTCTGAGGGCATTATTTTGAAGCACCTGTAGTTTGTTCAGGTTGTGTTCTGACGTGCCAAGAAAGAGGGTATTGCAGTAGTCAATTTTTGAGAGCACTAGCGCTCTGGCTAGTGTAATGCAGCTGGAAGGAGATAGGAAAGGTTTGCAGGCGTTGATGAGCTTATTTGTATAAGCTATGGAAGAGGCTGTGGCATTCACCTGTCTTTTGAGCGAGAGAGTAGAGTCTAGATAAACCCCAAGGGTTTTAATTTCTTTGGCTACTGTGATTAGGTTACTGTCTATGTTGATGGGACGCATAACAGGGGTCTAGTTTGTTTAGCCGTGGTTGGGAGTCGACAAGAAGGAGCTCAGTTTTCTCGTCGTTAGGCATAGACCGTGCTCTGACATCCAGGCTTGGATCTCCAAATATAGGTTGTTGATTCTGGTGGAGTCCTCATCGTTGCACCCTGATAGGGTGATGAGAACCTGGGTATCGGCATAGTTTGTGTATGTGACACCCAGGTTATCTAGGCGGTCAAACAATAGCTTAGTGAAGATATTGTATAGGGTCGGCGAGACGCACGAGCCTTGAGGGACGCCGCAAGTGATGGGGACAGGGAGTGCTGAGGCCACCGGGGAGAAGACCCAGGTGGTTTGGTTGGCTAGGAAGGACTGGATCCAGGCAGTCGCCTGGTTAGAGAAGGCCGCTGAGGTCATCAGATGTTCCATGAGGATCTGATGGTCGACGAGGTCGAAGGCTGCTGATAGATCTAGCAGTAAGAGAATGGCTAGATTACCCTTGTCCTTTGCCTCGTCCATCTGGATTTTTAGGTCCAGTAGGGCTGACTCTGTTCCGTGCCTTGGCCTGAAGCCAGATTGTCTGAGACCCAGGAGGTTGTTGTCTTCCAGGTGCTTCTGTATTTGCAGGTAGGCCACTCTGTCTAAGACCTTTAGGATGTAGGGAACGGTGGTGATTGGCCTGTAGTTGGTTGGGTTATTGGGGTCTAGATTAGGTTTTTTTAGTAGTGGCATGGCCCAGGCCTCCTTGAGGCTGCTAGTGTCATGACCGCTGCCTCCAAAGAGTCAGATCCAGCCCAACATCCTGGGAAGCAGGGTCACAACTTCCATTCCAGGCGCCAGTCGGTCCCCACAGGGGCCTGAAGCGCCGGGCTCATATTGAGAGGAATGGTGCTTGGGTGGACCTACCTGCTGCAGACCATGCTGCTCACTTACCTGTAGGATGATATCCTCATCCATTCCTGGCTGGAACTACTTTACCTTCTGGGTGTGGCCAGCACCACTCCCTGGGACTGGATACTGGAACTGTTCTGGAAGCTGGAACTTCTTTCTTGCCTGGGCGAGGCTGTGGAAGGAGACACCTAAGCACTCCAGTGGCCTATTTAAACCACACCCGATCAGTGCAACGTGCTTCGCGTTATTCTGCACTAGCAGCAGGACGCTCACTGTGTCCGCTCCAGAGAATCTTCAGCTTCTGCATCTGTGAACAAGAAATCTTCAGTCTTACCTCCCGGAAAACCAGTCTTCAGCAGCGTCTGAAAGAGAACAAGGACACCAGGTTAGGACAAGGCAAATCCAGCGGTGCACTTGCCTCGTCCATCGGTGCATTCCGAGGCCGCGTACCGCACTCTTCATACTCCGGCAACCCTGCGGAAACAAAGAACATTGGTTAGTGAACCTCTGTGATAATTTTGCTTACCTGTGCCACGTACGCCTCGATCTCCGCCAAGCGCTGTTTAACCGCACCTGCAAAAACAAGAAGGACATCATTAGGGGCACTGTACGCCATCACTACTCACGTGCCTTCTAGCTGTAATCTGCTTGCCCATACTCCGGCACGTACCTCGGCGTCTATCTCCAACGCCGGCTGCTACGGCTACCTGAAAAAGGGAAAAGAGACATTAAGAAGTGCATTTAACTTCGAATAACATTCTTTTGCTTACGTGCCTTCACGAGCGCCGGCATTCTTCTCACTTACCTTATCTGCATACCGGACCTGCAAAGGCAAGAGACATTTAAGTGGACATATAAATAAAACTCCATATTCAAGCAATTACCGTTCGTGCGGCTAACAACGGCCTTGCTCCCCGACTTCATCCTCTGCAATCAAGAGGCTGGGCTATTAACCAGTGAAGCAACTGGCATTAGCGCCCCTGCACAGACGCAGGATGGAGAGCTCCGCTTTCACCTATCTAAGGTGAGCACATTCAGCCTACGAATAACGTGGGGAGTCCAGAAAGGGGAAAGTCAGATTGGCCAATCAGACATACATTAACCCTTGTTCTCCTACTTGCAGACACCTCACCCTCCAGGTCAAAATTACGGTGAGGAGAGGGCCCATCCAGGGTGTTATCAGAGGCCTGCGCGTGACCCTAGAAGACACTGAAATCTCCCAGCCCGGACCTGCGCCTCCGAGGGATTCAGGTGAGCGTTACAGAATGCGAAGCCTACTGCACATTTCCCACCCAGGCGCAATGGAAACCTCGGACACAGATCAATTGGCCCAATTGCTTGGGGCACTGAGAGCTGAAGTACAGGCATCCCGCCAAGAGACAAATGCTTTACGAAGGGAGTTGATCGTTTCTAAAGAGCGAACGGATGATCTGGCCAGACAGTTGTTACAAACACACGCGGGACAGGCGCCTCTGCCTGCCTCGGGAGGGAGCTACACTCCTACAACCTCAAATAATCCGGTGCAAATTAATCTGCCAGGGAATGTGCCTTTGGCCCCGCCCGAACGTTTTTCAGGTGATCCAAAACGGTTTGCAGTATTCATCAATCAATGCCGCTTGCACTTTCTGTGTAGACCCGCCGCATTCCCAACTGACCAAACCAAAGTAGCGTACATACTTTCCTATCTTAGCGGTAGTGCTGCAGATTGGTCCATTCCTCTTGTGACACAGGATGATCCGATCCTCCATAACTTTCAAGATTTCCAGACCAGTATGGAAAAGTTGTTCGCAAGACACTCACAGGGGCAGGCCTTGGACAATGAACTCCTATCACTAAGACAAGGGAATCAGGATCTCCTGGCATACATAGCATCTTTTAACAGACTGGTGGTTGAGACTAGGTGGCCTGAGGATAAGAGAATCACGCTTTTCTACAGATGGCTGCGTGGAGAACTTAAAGATGTCTTAGCACAGGTGGTGAATCCTCCGCAAGATTGTTCCGATTATATCGACCTAGTAGTCCAATTAGATCACCGGCTACAGAACAGGAAGACCGATCGTTCCAGATTTGAAACCCAAATATTTTCAAGACCTCAGAGCTCCGCTAAAGGAAAAGATTCCGTGGAGCCCATGCAGATAGGGGTTGTTAAAGGACCATTAACCCAAAAGGAACGGGAAAGGAGAAGACAATTACAGCTATGCCTCTACTGTGGGAATTCCGGACATTTCCTTCGTGATTGTTCAGTGAAACCGGTCAAGAAGGCTGTAGGAGCTTCCGATAAGAATGCTGGAAAACTAGAATCGGGAAACGACCTCGCCCGACAAGTGTAGAGGTCCGCTTGCCGAGCGTTAAAACCAGTTCCTTGACCTCGCATTTGGTAATGCCTATGGTCCTCATAAGTCCAGATCGACCAGATCGCATGCATGCTATTAAAGCATACATTGATAGCGGAGCGATCGGTAACTATGTAGATCAAGATATGGCAACCAGGATGAATCTTCCTCTATGTTCTAAGATGGTTAAAGACGTAATCACTACAGTGGATGGTACAGAAATAGCTTCCGGACCGGTTTCTCACACCACCATGGAAGTGACGTTGCTATGCCAAGATGGACATCGGGAGAAGATTGTGTTTGATGTAATCAAGGCCCCGCAGTTTCAAGTAATCCTGGGAATTCCTTGGTTGGAAAAGCACAATCCTCGGCGAGCCAAGGTAATCCGGTTTCCAGAATGCGCCCCAACTTGCTATCCTCGACCCGATATCAGGCTAGCAGCCATCGCTTCCGAGAGCCCCCAATTGCCTCCAGACTACCAAGAGTTCCGCGACGTCTTCCAGAAAGATCAGGCCAACACCTTGCCCCTGCATCGGTCATACGACTGCCAGATCGATCTAATACCTGGATCTACTCCTTCGTGCAGTAGAATATATGCTCTCACTGAGCCAGAAAATCTCCATCTCAGGCAATACTTGGACCAGTATCTGGCTAACGGATTCATTCGTCCCTCGAAATCTCCAGTTTCTTCAGCTTTGTTCTTCGTTCCGAAAAAAGGTGACCTGAGAACATGTATCGACTATCGCGCCCTGAACCAGATTACAGTCAAAAACAGATATCCTTTGCCTCTGATTCCCGAATTATTGGACCAAGTTAAAGGTGCCTGCATATACACCAAGCTAGATCTCAGAGGAGCTTACCACTTGGTACGCATTAAGGAGGGTGACGAATGGAAGACGGCCTTTCGCACTAAATACGGATTGTTTGAGTATCAAGTAATGCCCTTTGGACTATGTAACGCTCCGGCCGCCTTCCAGTTCTTTATGAATGACGTTTTCCGAGAACTTATTGATGTATGCGTAATTGTTTATATCGATGACGTCCTGGTATACTCATCCTCAGAAGCTGATCACCGAAGACATGTCACAGCGGTTCTACAGAGACTTCGCCAACACCGTTTATTTGCTAAATTGGAAAAGTGTACTTTTCATGTAAAGGAAGTCGAATTCTTGGGGTTCATCTTGTCACCCAATGGAGTTCACATGGACTCAAGAAAGGTGGACGCTATCACCAAATGGCCGTCCCCAACTTCTGTGAAAGGAGTACAGAGCATGTTGGGCTTCGCTAATTTTTACCGGAGATTCATTCCAGAATTCTCTCGAGTAGTTCAACCCATCACGGCCCTTCTAAAAAAGAATAAAAAATTCGAGTGGACTTCAGAGGCCGAACAAGCCTTCCAAGAATTGAAAGCCAAATTTATCTCCGCTCCAGTCTTAAGGCATCCTCGTCCAGAACTTATATCGTCGAGACAGACGCATCCAGCCTCGCAATGGGGGCTGTGCTATCACAAAGAGATCCCGAAACACACCAATTACACCCTGTGGCATTTTGGTCCCGCAAATTTTCGGCCCCCGAAATCAACTATACAATTACGGACAAAGAACTTCTGGCAATTAAGTCCGCCTTTAAGGCCTGGCGGCATTATCTCCTGGGAGCCCGGCACACTGTCACTGTAATCACTGATCATCGTAACCTCCAGTATCTGAAGTAAAGCCAAGGCCCAATCTTCGAGACAACTCCGCTGGGCATTACTCTTCGCGGAATTTGATTTTGTGATCACGTATCGGCCAGGCAATAAAAACGGAAAAGCAGATGCCCTTTCCCGAATAGGGGTAGACGAACACACAGCTAATCCAGAGCCGGTACCAATAATCCCTGAACAAAAGATACTGGGAGTAATCAACACGCTATCCCTTGAAGATATCGAAGCGAAAGTCAGTCAACTAATAACTCCTGAAGATTCATTGAATTGGCAACTGAAAGGAAAAGATTTTACGATAGATCAGAATCTATTGTATTTCCAAGGAACACTATATTTGCCATGTGTTGACTTACAGAAGCAGGTCATCACCTGCTACCATGATTCTCTAATAGAAGGACATCCGGGAGTTGCCAAAACCTTAGAGAAAATCAAAAGACATTATTGGTGGCCATCTTGGAGGAAAGATATTAAAGATTTTGTGGCTTCTTGCGGCATCTGCGCACAAAACAAGAGTCAGAAGGAAAGACCAGCAGGTCTGCTACATCCAATAGACATTCCACCATGCCCTTGGCATACTCTCTCAATGGATTTTATCACGGATTTACCCCCCTGCTCCGGATACAACACAATTCTAGTAATCGTGGACCTTTTTTCAAAAATGGCTCATTTTATTCCACTGAAAGGTTTACCCACAGCTCCCGTTTTGGCCCGAGAATTCCTTGAAAACATCGTCCGGTTGCACAGTTTCCCTTCAGTGTTAATCTCCGATCGAGGGAGCCAATTTATTTCCCATTTTTGGCGAAGTTGTTGTCGTTTAGCGCAAATTGATGTACGACTTTCCACCAGCCATCACCCCCAAACTGACGGGCAGACTGAGAGGACTAACCAAACTCTGGAACAATATCTACGCTGCATGTTGCAACAATCGGAGGGCACTTGGAAGGATGTCCTTTGGATTGCTGAATACGCCTACAACAATTCAATCCATTCAGGAACTGGAAAACCCCCTTTTTTTTCTGCTGTATGGAATTCATCCTCGAACCTCTAATTTGGATCCACCTCAAGCTCTCGGAACGCCCGCTGTAGACATCTGCATGCGACAATAACTCGAGCATTTAAGGAAGCCAGAGCCCACCTTCAACGAGCCAAGGAAATGTATAAGAAAGGAGCGGATCAACATCGAAAAGAGGCCCCTCAATACCAAGTAGGAGATCAAGTCTGGCTGTCCACTAAGCATTTATCCTTAAAAAGGCCACGCACCTTCAACCCGAGGTATTTAGGACCCTACACGATCACGGCTGTGATAAATCCGGTGGCTGTGAAATTGGAGCTACCTACTCGGATGAAGATACATCCCGTTTTCCATGTTTCTCTCCTAAAACCTATGCAACCCGGAACCCGTTTGACTAAACCTCCAGAGCCAATCCAGGTTGATGGAGAACTCGAATTTGAAATTCGAAACATCTTGGATTCCAAAATTTCCAAATCGAAACTGTACTACCTGATTGATTGGGAAGGGATTTGGCCCCCAGGAGAGATCTTGGGAGCCTTCAGAATATGTCCATGCACCTCGTCTAGTCGGGAAGTTTCATCGGACTTTTCCCAACAAGCCAAAGCCTCCGGAAAAGACAAGCTTGGGAGGGGCCTTGAGGGGGGGTGCTGTCATGACCGCTGCCTCCAAAGAGTCAGATCCAGCCCAACATCCTTGGAAGCAGGGTCACAACTTCCATTCCAGGCACCAGTCGGTCCCCACAGGGGCCTTTTGGACCTTGTCCTGGCGCCAGTGGCGCCAGGCTCATAAGGGAACCCAGTCCCGGCACAGGAAGCGCCGGGCTCATATTGAGAGGAATGGTGCTTGGGTGGACCTACCTGCTGCAGACCATGCTGCTCACTTACCTGTAGGATGATATCCTCATCCATTCCTGGCTGGAACTACTTTACCTTCTGGGTGTGGCCAGCACCACTCCCTGGGACTGGATACTGGAACTGTTCTGGAAGCTGGAACTTCTTTCTTGCCTGGGCGAGGCTGTGGAAGGAGACACCTAAGCACTCCAGTGGCCTATTTAAACCACACCCGATCGGTGCAACGTGCTTCGCGTTATTCTGCACTAGCAGCAGGACGCTCACCGTGTCGGCTCCAGAGAATCTTCAGCTTCTGCATCTGTGAACAAGAAATCTTCAGTCTTACCTCCCGGAAAACCAGTCTTCAGTCTTCAGCAGCATCTGAAAGAGAACAAGGACACCAGGTTAGGACAAGGCAAATCCAGCGGTGCACTTGCCTCGTCCATCGGTGCATTCCGAGGCCGCGTACCGCACTCTTCATACTCCGGCAACCCTGCGGAAACAAAGAACATTGGTTAGTGAACCTCTGTGATAATTTTGCTTACCTGTGCCACGTACGCCTCGATCTCCGCCAAGCGCTGTTTAACCGCACCTGCAAAAACAAGGACATCATTAGGGGCACTGTACGCCATCACTACTCACGTGCCTTCTAGCTGTAATCTGCTTGCCCATACTCCGGCACGTACCTCGGCGTCCATCTCCAACGCCGGCTGCTACGGCTACCTGAAAAAGGGAAAAGAGACATTAAGAAGTGCATTTAACTTCGAATAACATTCTTTTGCTTACGTGCCTTCACGAGCGCCGGCATTCTTCTCACTTACCTTATCTGCATACCGGACCTGCAAAGGCAAGAGACATTTAAGTGGACATATAAATAAAACTCCATATTCAAGCAATTACCGTTCGTGCGGCTAACGACGGCCTTGCTCCCCGACTTCATCCTCTGCAATCAAGAGGCTGGGCTATTAACCAGTGAAGCAACTGGCATTAGCGCCCCTGCACAGACGCAGGATGGAGAGCTCCGCTTTCACCTATCTAAGGTGAGCACATTCAGCCTACGAATAACGTGGGGAGTCCAGAAAGGGGAAAGTCAGATTGGCCAATCAGACATACATTAACCCTTGTTCTCCTACTTGCAGACACCTCACCCTCCAGGTCAAAATTACGGTGAGGAGAGGGCCCATCCAGGGTGTTACCAGAGGCCTGCGCGTGGCCTTAGAAGACACTGAAATCTCCCAGCCCGGACCTGCGCCTCCGAGGGATTCAGGTGAGCGTTACAGCTAGGCACGGAGTTTGATTTGAAGGATGCGTTGATAAGGGCGGTTATGAAGGGGGCCAGAATGTTGGCACCTTCCTGGATGATGGGAGCTGGGCATGAGTCCCCTTGGCATCTGGAGGGTTTGAGGCCCTTAAAGATGCTTTCTACTTCTTTAGTGGATACTGGTGAGAAGGAGAAGGGGGGGCAAGTGGGTGTTTTGGGAGTGGTGGACGGTGGATTTTTTTTTTTTTTTTTTTGGATAGTCTAAGCTTTTTCTGTTCGATTTTGGATTGTAACATGGTGATTTTGTCTGCTAGGGCTTTTTGAATCCTCTCACACCAGTCTGCATCTTTCACGCAGGTTTCTGCTAGTGTAGGGGGGATTCGAGTTCCCTAAGGATATTGAAAAGCTCTTTTGTTTTGGATTTGGCGCTCTCAATTCTGTTGTCATATGTTTCTTTTTTGGCCTTGAGGATGGCAGTTTTGTAGGTGGTGGCTGCTATCGAGAGTTGTGTTTTGTTGGATAGGTTGGGCGTCTTTCTCCAGGTGGCTTCTGCGGCTCGTTTGGAGTTTTGGAGGATTTTTAGCTCTGGTGTGAACCATTTGTTCATGTGGGCTGCCGGTTTGGCTTTGGTGAGTTTGAGTGGAGCGATGGTGTCTACTGCTGATTCTAACGTTTTGTTGTAGAGGTCAGCAAGTTTCTCCGCATCTAGGTTAACGTAGTTTGTAGGGGTAAGGATATTGTCTATAAGTGGGCGGAGGTTTTGTAAGGTAATGTTGCGGTTATTTCTGGTGAGGTTTTGAGGGATGATGGGGGTTGGAGTGTTAGGTTGTGATTTCCTTTGGATGGAGAAGGAAATGGCGTGGTGGTCAGACCATGCAGTTTGCTAGTTTTTTGTGATGGCCGTAGAGCAGTTGAGATCCGCTAGCCAGTCCAGGGTCCTATCTTTGTTGTGGGTAGGGTCTGTGATTCTGAGCTTGAACCCTAGTTGGGAGATGGTGCTTTCCAGGGAGAGCGCATTGGCATTGTTTGGGTCACCGAGGTTGAGGTCGCCAAGTAGGATAATTTGAGATCCTGTTTTGGTGTTGGCGGTCAAGAGGTCAGATATCTCTTCCTCAAATGTGGTGATGGGGACTGGGGGGGTCTGTAGAGGAGGTGTAATAGTACAGTGTGTGTAGCAGAGAGTTGGAGCTTGGCTGACAGAAGTTCTGCAGACCGGAAGCTGGGCGGTGGGGTTAATCTAAGGCCAAGGGATGTTTGGCGATGAAGGCTACTCCTCCTCCTTTACCTATGTCCCGGACTTTCCTTAGTATTGAATAACCTTCTGGGATGGCGAGGGATAGAGCTGGGCCTGCTGCTTGGTGCAGCCAGGTTTCAGTGATAGCCAGGAAGTGCAGCAAAGGGAGGTAGGCTGGAAAAAGGGTGGGATTGATGCAGATATTTGACAACTCGCATGTGATGAATCTTCGAGGGCCACTTTGATTGCACCATTAGAACTGATCTTGTTTTGCAGTGTTATTAGCAAACTCTGTGCAAGGTCTTCCAATTTAGCGTTACCGCGAGGGTGCTCGCTCAACACATTTGACAGCTGCACAGGGTTCAGCGGACCTATGATGACGTTTTAAAGAGGTGTTAACCCTTATTGTGTTCTCCCATTATCAATGGCTCTGAATGAATGGTGTGATGTGGGAATGTGTAGCAGTCGCTGCACAGTTATTGTATGTTTAAAGCACCCGAACATTAATCTTATTAAACGGGGGGGGGGACTTTTGTAAAATGAAATGCCTCCATTCATGACTAACGAGGAAGCTGAAGAGCTGGGTTTGGAAAGGACATTGTTTTTACAGACCAGGCTCATAGCGCTCCATCGTGGTGTGTTTAACTGTTATGGTTGCTAGCTACAGCTGCTTTCTGTTGCTTTAACTCGCCTATAGCTCCTTCAAAAAGCCGAAGAGGAAAGGGGCAGTGGAGAGCAGTGGAGAGCAAAGAAGGGAAGCAAAAATCACACATGCAAAATGCCAAAACATAGCGGGTCCCGGATGGCTGCAGTGATAGTTTACATGAGTGCACCGACAGGACTGTGCTGTAGCACCAAACGCCCACCCACACCCTGTTCTTAGGTAACCACCTGGGCTGCCTGTGGCTTTTGGGGGTTGATCACCTCTTGTGCCGCAGCCTCTTATGCAGGGGCTTTGTTCTCCTGTCAAATATCTGCATCAATCCCACCCTGTTTCCAGCCTACCTCCCATTTCTGCACATGCATATTTTGTGTTAAAACGTTAGTGTGGGGGCGAGTGGGACATGGTTCACATTACTGGGAATCTGTGCCTCACCGCAGAGCAGTGAATAATGGGACTATTGATTGTCTGGGGTGGACTTCTCACCTCTTCCTGATGTGGATTCTTGGGGAATAGTGGTGCGAAGTGGTGATGAGTGCCCTGTGCCTCTTAAAGAGGCTCATGTTTCCCAATGGCATAAAGCGATGGCAGAGGTGGACCACGTCTGTATAGTCTAATGCAGGGTTGAAAGAACTTAAAACAGTTACATCATGTGATCACCCAGAGCCCCTTTACGGTGTCAAAAGGAGCACCTTGATATTTTCATGAATGAAACGAAGCACTGTGTTTATTCGGATGGACGGGGTCAGTCCGTGAAAGTCAAAGCGGACCAACATTATTTTAGACTAACTCTCTAAAATAATGTCTGTTCAGTTCCAATTTCAAACATAGGCATATAATTACCTATCTTAGGTGCACATGGCATGGGGGCCCGGGCCAACAGCCAGTAAATTCTTCCCAGAGGGAGGGGTTGGGGGGGGGGGGGTCACACAAGCAGGTGGTGGCGTCCTGGCAGCTCGAGTTCCTCCTAGAGAGCACCAGTTTCTGCAGGCACGGGGCGTCTCTAACACCTGCTGCTGCCTACTGCGCAAGTGCACATGCAAGGGAGAGACCCAGGGCACGTGCGTTTGCCCCTGGGCGGTGGCTCGGCTGCCTATGCGCAAGTGCAGACTGTGTAGCCACGGACAGTCAGCAGCAGTACGAGTAGCAACCCAGGAGGCAGCGATGTTCGTGTCATGGTGCGTTTTTTATTCTATCTAATCACGAACATTGCTGCTGCCTCCTGGCCTGCATCTACTTGTTCCGCCGTCAGTAATTTCCATTTCCCATGGAAATTTATGTGGCTAGCCTTTGCTTGTAGCCCTGTGATTTTCATCCGGGGCTACAAGCAAAGGATCCGGGGCTATAGCCCCTCTAGCCCCCCTACCCCTCCCTAGTGACACCCCTGCCATGCTGCAAGCCATGATTTGAGCAAGTTAGACACCGAGCTAGCTTTCAGGTCCCTTCAACTATGCCTTTTGGCGTTCATTATTTCTCGTACCGCTGTTGCCTGTTGACTCTGTGTGCCTCCACATCATGCCCGATGAATCACATCCTTGCCTCTGCGCAAACATAGAAAGCAGTGCTGCCTTGCATTGCTCAAGTCCACGACTGAAGATCCAGCCTGTTCATCGCTGCCCCTGTAAGTCGATCAACTCTCCTGAACTTCTCCTGAACCGCAACCTCGGAGCCCTGCATTGAATCAACCTGCCTGCATAGCCCGGTACCATGTCGATTAGAGAACCTGGTAACTACCCTGGTAACTACCCAATCTGCACAGCTTAACTAAACGATTGAGATCGCATATCCCTTCTGTTCGACCCCCGGCTCAGTGCCAGCTTGCTGCTGGACTGCCGTGACTGCTGCATCTTCAAACTGAAGAGAACCTGTGATCGCCGAGAAGCCTGGTTAGACACTGTCCAACCACCAAGACCTTTGCAAGAGGTTGTATTGGCTAATCTATGCCCTCCTGCTCCATCTTTGGCCCCTAGAGACTGAATAGGTCATTGTAATCCCTTTTGCAACATCAAGAAAATACCTTTTGTACATTGCAGTCTTTTATTGCCTTTTCTCCCCCTGCCTCATTACCCAAAGTGCTGCATCTATTTTATCTTTGCATATTCAGTGTTCTTTCTTCAGATGTGAGTTTTTACAGTGTTTCATGGGTATTATTGTACATGGTGTATTTGATTACATTATATATTTTCATAGAACCTTGATTGGACACGTCTTTATTTTGTACTGTTATACTTCGCTGTTTGAGTTGCTACTGAACCATATTCACACCCCTCTTGAGAGTATAGCCTGTCCTCGGCCCATGTTGCCACAAATGGCCAAGGAGGTATATCTCTTAACTGGTTGTGTTGGCTCTTGGTTTGTAGAAGTGTGAATGCTGAGTGGGCGTTTTAGCCTCTACTAATCCTTGTACACCTGCAGGGCAGAAGTCAATTTGTCACAAAAGGGTAGAAACTTTGTGCCATCACCAGGTGACAGAGATTCTGTATTTTCCTCTTAAATGCTGCCCTCTCATAGTGTGAACTTGAGTCAAGTTGAGGTATGAACATTAGGACAGAATGCCTTACTATGCAAAGTTGGCCTTGCTTTAATAACGACTGAACGTTAATGACACTGACCGTGTCACATTTCCCTCTTCCTATATCTGATGGACCCTAGTCTCCATTAGGTAAACCTTATTGGACGATTGACCATATAGCACTGAATGGTGCGTGCACCTATTCGTAATGTAGGTATTTGTCTTCAATGGCGATTTCACCAAAGCACTGAACACAAAGAAATGCTATCAAATAGAAGGAATGATCAAATCTTCATGATAAATCAAGATGAAGACCGAGACGGCTTATGATCTTTTTAGATTGGAACAAAAGAGGATAAAAGGAGCAGCGAGACCTAATGGCTAATGAAAGCAAGTTCCGATGTTTGGAAGCCAGGAGAGGGTGAGAGCAGAAACGACTGGACACGGGGGGATGAGGGACAGTCAACAGAAACTGTAATATGGATCCTAGAGTGTGACGAGGGGACCAAGCAAACGAGAGATGTTGATGAGACCCCCAATAAATGCACTTGAAAACAGTAGAGAAAGCAGAAAACTAAGCAAGACTCAAAAGTCAGACAGTAACTAGTGATCCGTGCAGGAACAGACTTCCAAGCGCATCGTTTAAAGAGGCGACAAATGGAGGTATTGTAGATGGAGGGAAAAAGAGACAGTGGCTAAACAGCGAGACTGAAGTTTAGAGCAGTAATCATTATGAATTTAAGAAGCGTAACCATGAGAGAAAGGGCCGAGCCTTATCAATATTGTACAAGTGGAAGTGACGGAAAAGGGGAACAGAAATATGAGAGGTGAAAGAAAGTCAATAATTGTACCTAGATTACGAGTAGGGATTGCAAGAGGCAACAATGTGGGGGTGTATAGTAGAAGGTGGGGACCGACAGATCAGGGACAAGGAGAATAAAGGTTTTGGCAAGGTTAAAATCGACAAAATTAGCAGACATCCAGGACTAGAGGGAGTAAGTAAAAAGGCAGGTAGAGAAGAATATAGGGACTCCGTAAAGGAGAAAAAATGGGAATTGGCATTCGAGGGGTGGAAAAAACTGAAGGAGGAACTAATAGAGGCTAGAGGCATTGCATAGAGAGAAAGAAAGGAGGAGGTCCGAGAACAGAGCATTGGGGTACCCAATTTTGCAAAGGAGTAGTGAAAGGAATGTTGCCGGCCCAGGAGACAGACGTGTACGATCAAGAGAGATGGGACATGAATGACAGGAAGTCAAATTATCAACTTTACCACTGTGTCACTGAATTATTGGAAAGTGTATTTGTTATAAAAGTGTGTCATTATGTATTGGTAACAGGTTCTGATGTATGGCTCCGTTAATGAAGAACTATTGTGAACTTGTGTTTTTTAAATGTATTTTCAATTATTGTCAACCTAGATGTAATTGTACGGTTGAGAGAATGAACCTACTAACCGAAAACATTAAATTGACTGTGTAGAACAAATTGGGTTGGGGGAAAGACAGTGATGCGTTATGAGACCAAGGTCACACACGGCTCAAGATTGTCTCAGAGACAGGTCAATAGTTTTTTTAGTTTTTTTATTCGATTTTCAGGGCCCTATGGCGGTCTCCTGTTTTCACATCTAGCATGCACCAATACTCCCAGTCATCCCTACTCCCCAGGTTACTGTATACCTTAGATCTACCCTACTGTCAAAGTTCTTACTGGTACTAGAAGTGAATGCCTAAAGGCAAAACACTTTATCTGTCTAGTCTCCCTCAGGAACTTCTGAGACTGTCCCTTCACTATCCAGTAGTTCGTTATCTAAAAGGGGCATTGCGTTGTGCCTTACAGACACTCCTCCTAATTCAGTCTTCTTGATATTTAATTTTGTATTTTAGTACCAATAATAAACAGAGGTAAAGCAAAAGTTATACAATAAAAACATAACCTGAACAGTAGAGCAATCATAGTAAGTAGCATATTCATGACACCAAGAGAAAAGAAAAAGAAAAAAAAACACGTCATATATCATGCATATAATCTAATACCAGCAGTTCAGCCAAAATCACATTGATGGACATATTTAAAAAAAAAAAAAAAAATCCGGTAAGCACATCAGCAATATACATCCAGGAACAGTCCCATATATCATTGAATTTGTCAGACCTCCCTTTTGTGCTAGAAAATGTCCCCCTCGTACGTGGACAAGGTCAGCAATTCCTCCACCCTATCATCATTACAGAAGCAATTAGATGATTTTGATGCACGTAGGATCGTCTCTTTCACAAGCAAGCAGCTCCGTAGTAGCCAAACTTGCTTTGAAAAGGACAGATCCACTAATGGTGACATCCCCAAGAATCAAAAGGGATGCCCTTCTAGGAATGGTACACCCCAGCACTAGGCCCATCCTCTCAGACCCCTTCCCGTCTTCTTTCTATCACACCCATGTAATCCTCTCTCTCTTACTTCCTGATGTTTTCCTCTCAGTACTCTCCTCCTCCAACACCACCCACTTCCACTCTTTCTATTCCCTATGTTTTCTTCCTCTGTCCCTCCAATGTCTATTGCTCTCCTTTAAACTTCCCCTGCACCCATTTCATTTCACTACTTTCTCCCTCATACGGCTACCTCCTCCACATTACTATTTCCGACACCACACCACGCTACCACTCCTACTCCATCTTATCTCCTATTTTAACGCCCTCCTGTCACTCACACAATCACTTCATACTCGCTCCCTACACTTCCTCTCCTAAACTCTTGCCACTCTTTCACACACACTCCCAGTTCCACTTGTATTCCATAACTAATACCTCACTTACTCTAAAGATTACCTCCACAATCTACTCCACCATCCTTCCTTTTGGTGTTGTCGTGGACTGCTGCCTCCACCGCCTCTGATCTCACCTGAACAACTCGCAACCTCTTCTGCTTCTTTTAACTTTGTCCCTTTCTCATGATTGGTTTTAAGACCCTAGCCAATTTAGTTATCTTCCCTGCCCGAGAGGGTTCAGATTTGCTGAATATTTCAAAATGTTGGTTAGGCCCTTCCCCCTTCTCTCTTTGCTGGGCCACCATGCTGCAGGAATTGGATCCCGTGTTGCACAGTGTTCATGTGATAGGGCACGAAGGCACAGTTTCCCTTACGGCAAGCATAGCCCATTCGTGTGGCTGCTGCTTTATTTTAAGTCTCTGTGATGGTCTGGCGGGGCTGTTTTAAAAATGGAAATGATACAACTAGTGTTTCTGCTGGCAGCATTAAAGGCGTGGCAACTCACTTTGGACCAAGTGGAATAGCTATATGGGCAGCAATTTCTTCATTTTACAATTGAGGAACAGAGTTCCGAAATCAAACTACAGTTTTGTCATTCAAAATATAGGGAGCATGAACCAAAATATAGGGAGCAGGACCGTTTTCTTCCCGAAACTTCTTCAAAGTCGATCTTAGTCCATGCATCAGGAGAGAGTAAGTTAGTAGCCTACTCTTGTATGCGACTGAGCCTATTAAACCGTTTTCCGACTCAACACCATAGTCCTCTCCTCAGCAGCAAATGTTACTTGATTAAAAACAGAAAAGTAATTTCTATGTATAAATGTAGGCTATAATTCACTGCCAATCCCTAAGACAACGCAGTGGTGCTTCTTGTTGGCAACCACATTTTTAGTTAGCTATTATTTGGCGGTTGAGCACTGCCTATCGGCCAAAACTATTGCATTGGGGTACAGCTAGATGGAATATGGCATGTGAGGAGGGAAACACAGATTGTTGGTTATTTAGCCAACCATTGACTGCCGATGGACATAGTAATTCATATGGCCATTTCCACCCAGTACCTGCCCCGCCCAAAACATCCGCTGGGGATCTCTGAGCTATCTTTGGTGGTGAAATCAAATTTGGGCCTTGGCAGTATTATTTCTAAGGTGTCTGCCTAGAGTTAATTGCTTAATTCCACTGTAAAATGTGCTAACTGTGCAATATAAATGTCTTAACCAAGTGTGCCTTCAACCCCTTCATTTATACCTGTTCTTTATACTGAAGTCCTGTTAAAAACAAACCTCGATTATCTGACTGTGATAATGCACACTCCTCACATGGGTCAGGGCAGTATGAGAGCTATAAAGTCATGTGTTCCAATGTGATGAGGATATAAGGCATAAAATGTGCTAATTCCGACACGTCTTCCAGGTACAAGAACATCTTCTGATTTGTGATTGCTTATGAGCAGCTTTAAACCTCATGTGCCCATTGCACACCATTACATTTTAGTGAGAAAATGTATTCTTTACATCCAAACATTTATTAAGTGTCCATCGATTTGTATCTCAAATCGGCTGTATCCAATGAAATGTCAACTTTTTTTTATTTGCGAATGTCCTTTGTTACATGATTATCTTTGGTAATTATTGGTCCAAACCCTTTGGTATAAAAAGCAAGGTATTAATTTTCGAAAGAGAATTATTCATTTGTAACCAGGGTTTGTTAATGTGCTTACTGGAACACTTGCAAAGTGGCATCTTTAGATGTCCTTGATTATTTCATTGTGTAATGCATTTACTGAGTGTTGTGCGCTCCATTCCTGGTTTGTTTAAGCCTACCGTACCGGTCTCTGTGAATGCTTTTTGAGTGGCCGTTAGGTTAGATTTGAATTTCTATGCTAAATCACCCTGTGAGACCCCCAGCACTTTTTCATGGACTTGTGGAAACTTTTTTCTTTATTCCGGAGTGAGTGGAAACCTTTTTCCCCACTCCCCTTTCTTTTACTCTTTTTGTGGGTGTAATTTTGCCGACTCTCCATTGCGTATTCCTGATTAAATCCTTTCCTATAACTTTTGGGCAGCTACATTTATTTCCACAGCCTCGGTAAAGGCACCCATGGGTGCTCATTTTACAAAATGGCCCGTCTTCTTGTTATGCCATTTCAGTGTTCCTTGTCCTTTCTTGTTCCTTTCCTTGACTTCCCGGATGTGAAAATCCTTTGTGTCAATCGGCTGGAATGCTGTGGATTCCCCACCCTTTGAAGGCAGGAAGCGAGGGAGGAGTGCAAATCTCTGCAGCTCTTTGTCTTCCAGCTTGACTGTGAAACTACAGTTCAAACTGGGAGGCTGGCTGTCCTGAAAGGACTGCCACCCTCTTCCCTCCCTCCCTCCCTCCTCCAAGTTTGAATGTTGCATGGCTGTTTGATTGGCTGGGTTCCTGCATAAAAGTCTGATCCTGGAAGCTGAAGAGATAGTCGACCACTGGAACGTAAACCAAAGAGGATGTTGAAGAAAACGCAGTGAGACGATTATCAGCGATTTATCATCCCTCTCCAAAGATGAGCCTGGCTGCTCTGTCTACGCGACCACATACTCTGTGGTATAGCCTTATACTAAGAGTGGAGACCCTGCTGTGTAACCAGAGGAGACCCTGCTGTGTAACCAGAGCCTGCTGTGTAACCGGAGCCTGCTGTGTAACCGGAGCCTGCTGTGTAACCGGAGCCTGATGTTACCCTTCCTTCCAATCGACCTGGGGACTCCAGAAACGATGACCCGCCAACCCAGAGCCTGGTGGGACCCACTAGACTTAACACCTGCGTTTTGAGCCATCACACATCATGCTCAACCTTGCGGGGGGCTGCAATATCCTGGGATCTCGAGCCATTGTGCGGTCTTCTGAATTCCAAATCTTGCTGAAACTTTGTGGGCATCCTGCTGGACCTTTAGAGATGAATCGAGTCCAAAATGTCCTCTCACCAGAGTGCTGGAATTGCGCACCCAGTCTCAAAGAAACTCTTGCCTGGAGCCCTACGCGTCAATCCTTGCTTAAAAACAAAAGCCCATCCAGGGACCTGTCTTCTGTCTTCACAATAAGGAATTCAGTGCCTGGGTTTTAGGCTGTAAATCCTGAAGCCGTCCTGCTGCAAACTCTTCTTCTGTGCTGATGTACTGTTTTGTCTTGGGTCTCTTGTGACTCATGTGTAGCTTTGTTTTCTGTGATTGTGAGTCTTCTCGTCCAGTTCACCCAGTACCCTTCTGGAATCCTCCTAAGGTGTCTTCTCTGAAGTCCCTGGACCCTCAACTAACTTTGGAAGTAGAATACTCGCTTGTTTGAACAGTCTTCCTCTGGAACTCTGACTTTGCCTGCAACTGAGCCTTATCTCACCCTGCCTACATCTGGCTCCTAGACCACTAGGGTCCCTCTTCTGCCTCTGAGAGAAGTCCTGTCATATAATTGGGAAGGGCTGGATATTTAAAGGGGTCTGCCTTGAAGTAAAACAAGTGTTGAAAAGTTGCTTCCATTCTGAAAGGTGTATATATAGGTATTACCTAGCTGTGTGCCATTGTGAATAAGTTTACTTTCCCTTAAACTGTCTCACCATTCTAACAAAGCAGATAGAAGGTTAATTTACTCACCTGTGAATGGATCCCCCTCTTCCTAAAAGTGATGCTGTTGGTCCCACTGTACTATTCCTGTTAGGATATAAATGTATGAATGTCCCCAATTGGGTCCTGCTTCCCCTGACTTGCTGTTAGCCTGTCCAGAATAAGTCTGCCATAGGTTATACTTACCTCTAAGTTGCTGATCGCTCCTTTTGAAACATGTATAGCTTTTACTTGCCTTGTGTTCGTTGTGTGCCATGCTAAAGCAAGTTAGTTACTGCTTGCCTTAATCTGTGTTGAACTGATCTAAAAAGCAAACTGTAATAAAATATTGCAGCATTAAGTTTTACCTTCCTAGAATAGCTGTGTGCCATTCTTGAATTATGTGTAGCTAACCTTGGTCTGCCTTGAGCCGTTCTTACTGATCTTAGTCTTTGTTCCACTGAGCTGAAAAGTAAGTGTAATTGTATATTACACCCCAAGTTCCACCTCCCCTAACTGGGTTATCCCGAATCAGAGCTATAGATTTTTACCATTACTAGAATGAGTGTTCAGAAAAGTATATAGCCCACTTGGTTTACTATGTGTGATTTTTTTTTTTTTTTGATTTTTTTTTTGATTCTTTATATTTATTTTTTATTTTCTTTTGCTGAGCGTCACGGTACAACTGCTGAGGTCTACTGCCCTGTATTACTTCAAGTAATCCAAAAGTAACTATTGGTTTTGACTTCCCTAGAACTACTGTTGGGTGTTCCAAATAAGGTTATATGCTTTGGTCTGTGTACCTGCAAGCATAGTGTTGTGCTTTCTATAATGTGTTTATATGATCTGTGATGGTACTGATTTCCACGAAGATGTATCTGGGCCTACTTGTATTTAAGTAAACCATTCATTTTTACAATGCATAGTGTTTCAGCGTTTCCTTGGACCAAATGTGTATTACAAATTATTTGTACTGATTTTACATCCCTCTCCAAAGATGAGCCTGGCTGCTCTGTCTACGCGACCACATACTCTGTGGTATAGCCTTATACTAAGAGTGGAGTCTTGTACTGTCTCAGTTGAATGGTTTTACTAAGCCCTTAGTTGGATTTCAGAAAAACTGTCCTAACAGTTTGACTTCACTGATAACATTGCAGTCCGAGCACAAATGTTTGAATCTCCTGATGCGACAGGGAGGATAGAGTCACAGAGCTCTCAAACATCCTTGACCATTTATGAGAAGGCCATCCAGTCTTGCTTCGAATGGTAAAGATAAAAAAGAAAATAGACGTTGCAGGTCCCAAAGGGGGTAAAACTGGACTGGATGGTCTTCTCATGCATGACCACTTGAGAGTTCTGGAATCACAACTTTTGTCGATTATGTGGCACTTAAAGCTCTGCCTGTAAGCTGCAATTATTGACATGGGAAATGAAGCTTGGAGAAAGATGGGATGTGAACGGGGACACACATGCTGAGGGTATTGCTTGTACTTGTATCTATCCATTGACACCCATAGCCATGCTAGGCCCTGTGATCATTCTCACCCACTAGTTGCCCCCCTCACAAACTAAAACACCCATGCCCCAGGATCTGTTTGAGCTAGATCTATGATTTGAAGGTTAAGCCTGTTATTTATAAGCATACTTCTGCAAGGTATTGGCATATTTGCATCTATAAACAAGCAACATGTATCTACAGGCAGCTGATTTATACTCGGTCAATGTCTTGTTACTTCTGAATTAATTTTAACAAGACTGGTGTTAGGCAGATTCTTGTGCAGTGCCCTTATGGACCACTACACACAATTAAGACTACAAGTGGCAATACAAGTTTTACCTTTGGTACAAGCCTGTACTACTATGTTAAAGTGGTAGCAGTAGCAGAGCAGCCGGGCTTATCTCAAGAGTATATGAGCAGTAGCAGAGATTACACAAATTGGACCACAATTACTGCGACTCAAGCAACACTGACTCAAGGTTTCAGGCAGAAAAATATTAGTACATTTATTTTTAAACCATTTGTTATAAACACAACACTTCTATAAAATTCAAAACCACATGTAAAATATACTACAACAAACCAATTCACTTTGTTCAGTATAACTCAAGGTAAGTACCCTGTGTTTGAATGGACCGGTGTTATGAAACAAGACGCGTTACCGAGAAGACGATTGCAATCACTTTTTGACAGTTCGGTCTACTAAATAAACGCGTATCCGTGACAAGAAATGCTACCGGGGCAAAAACACACTTAGCACCTGAGGTACCCAGAGGGAATTGGAGGCAAAAATCGTAGGCAATATTATAGTTAGGCAGACAGAATCGAAGAACACTCATATACAAGAATTCAAGAGTCAAATGGCCGGAGCCAGGGCCAAGTGACACCGGGTGCCTGTTGTCGAGGATCACACAGTCGAACAGTTCACGATTCAACATAGCCAAGAGTACTTTGATATTGTCAATGTTCGGAAACAAAAGTTATAAGGAGAGAAGACGAGGGCAAGCCTTGGAGATGAAGAAAAGGGATTCACCCTAATTCCTCAAGCAAAACACAGTACCTTATTCAATGGAGAAGCTGGTGCCCTTGCAGTTCCTGTTGGTTTCCTGCAGACCCCCGGTTCCTGGAGCTTCGATGTGGACGACGACGACTGGAGGGGCCTGCACCACATAGGGGTGAAGCCGGCAGCAGCGACGATGAATAAAAGGTGCGCTTCTTAAAAACAGGAGAGGCTCTTCAGATGGCTATCCGGACCACTACAGCAGTGTGCTGCGATTTCGACCACGAAGAGGATCCTCTGGCTGTGGAAGATGAGCTGGTTATCCCCACCAAGCTCAAGGGAAGAAGACTCCGGACTGGATCTTCTGCGCTATCTACCCTTCGACAACCAGAGGACTGCAGCAGGGCTTCACCAGGACGGGGTAGTTGCAGCAGTCGGCTTCTTCTGCGCCTCCTTGTAGTTCCAGTGGCGACTCTGACATCTAGCCCAAGAGACCTGCCTTTTATGCGAAAAACCCCATCACACAGCCTGGCTGTCAATCACGCAGCAGAGGGGTTGTCCAGCCCGGACAACCACCTCAGCCAATCATGGCAAAGTGCGACTTGGGTTTCCTAGGGTACCCTGTGCAGGGGGTGACTACACCCCTCCCTCACATTCAGCCCACCTAGACACACAGGTGCCTGGAGGAGGGCTTCTGAACAGAAGCCCGCCAAAAGACGGTGAACAAAGGAGGCAAACCTGGTTTGCCGCGCAAAGTAAGATACAAGAAGGACTTTACCAAAAAGAAATGGCGAATAAACCCGACCGGAGCCAAAAGAAAAAGTATTTGGTCAAGTGGGCTTAAGTTCGAGGCTAATATAATAGCCTAAAACAATACCACGTTTATCTAATATAATCGCGGTAGAAAAGTTAGGGTAGATACCACTGCCACCCGACAAGTCTAGATGTTAAAAGAGCGAAACAAGGCTCTAGGAGGTACAGATACAAAGGGATACGAAGTAACCCTTTCCAGTACTCCATGGAAGATGGGGTGTACTGGATCTGTGGTAATTTGACTAAGTAAAGGTAATGGCAACTTTACCATTTTCTGGGGGACTGTAGCCAGCCCCAGAAATGGAGTCGGTGGGAAGTCTAAAATGACAATCCTGTGTCACTGCACTGAAGGTGCTGTGTAACACAAAAGAAGGGGGCTCCTGAAGTGGTGTACTCCAGAGCCCACAATCGCAAAAACAGGTAAAAGACGCATGGCAAAACATGGGTAAGAGTGGGGGAAAAGCTCACACTCTTACCAAGTGAAAGAAATAAGCTCCAGAAGTCCAGCAAAGCTGCTGGGGGACTCACTAGGTGAGGGAAATTAGCTATAAATGAGAATTCCCCTTAACAACTGGCAAAGCCAATAGTTTTGTTTCTTGTATATTCATTAGATAGGCACTTGCCAGGTACTGTCATACTATTCCGAGGAGCTATCATTATTTGCCATCTATTGCCATGTTATGGTCTGAGAGTAACATTTGGGCAGTGCTTTTCCCATGACTCCATACAATCAAAAACCGTATGGTTTGCCGATTAATTTTTCAGGACGCTGAGCAGTATGAAACGGCATGTTCTTTTTGTTCCTTTCCTTGCAAGGCAATCATCACAGATAGTCATGCGTTTATGCTACATCAGAAGTTAGTCATTCACATCAGTTATCACATTGATGAATAGTGTTGATCTGTAGTAATACACTTATTATAGAAACTAAGAATTAAAGCAGCCCAAGCATAGACGACCCACTTGCTGTCAAACTAATGTTGAGTGTGATCCCTTTTGCTTTATTTTAAGGGTCTTTGTAAGTTTGGAGTCTGAGATACCATGTTGAAGGGCTGTACACAAGTTAAAGCTGTATGCCTTAGGGCTCGAAATTAAAATTGCATAAACTGGAGCTCAAAGCAGCTCCTTTGCAATCCAACATTAACCAATGACCAGGAGCTACCATTGTGGATCAAGGAGCTAGTAGATGGCGTTCCAAAATTCTAACTTCCACTTACGATGGAAATATATAATTTTGTCCATTATGTATAACCCATTATGCTTTAAATGTTTCCTGGAGTTATTCATAGTTTGGCCCAAACGCACAGAGTTAAATTCACATAGGTGTTTGTCATCAATTGGCCGGGGCAGCCAAAAGTAGCTCCTGGTAGAAGTTGCTGTCACGCTAACCAGGCTTTTCTAGACTATACGCAGGAGCTAAATAGCACCCAACTCCCCTCAGTTCCAAACCCATGTGCCTTTCTGTTCCCTTTCGTGGCCAGAAGCAATCTACTGTTAAAGCGAACAGTTTGCTATTCATTAGTTTTGCCTAGTAGTTAGCGCTATAAACCATGCCAAAAGCTAAAAGCTATTGTAACTGAAGATAACGAGAGAATGGATGGGCGAAGGGATACTCAGTCTGTGCGGTTTGACTTTTTACCCAAGCATTGACTGACGAAGGACCTGCCTGTTCCTATGATATAATGGTTCTTTTATAACACGCTTAATGCCAGAGACCAGTTTTTTAAGTGCAAGACCGGGATTCAAACCGGTGTTGCTATGCGTTGTCATTGCACCTGAGCTATCCTCCCAGCCCTATGGCAATGCCCACCCGATTCCCTCCCAAAACACACACACCCTTGTGTCTCTTGGAACATTTGTGTTTAAGTTGATGCCAATGTATTTTCTAAGTAGTCTTCTGAAAGTTAATGACTGAATGGCAACTGTAAAGCAGCTCCCTGTGTAAATAAATTATATTAAACATGTGTTCCCTTGTCACTTTATTTATAAATAGAATGTACTCTTGCATCTGTTCCTTGCACTGAATTCCCATTTAAATAAGAATTGACAAAACCAACAGTTTTGGCGCTTGTCCAGGCCTTTACCTCCTACTGCCCTAATATGCCCAATTGCTGACTCCCTTACCGTTGTCATCTAATGGCTAGGGCGTACCATTATGACAGTGCCTGGAAAATGCCTATCCCATGTATACACAAAAGCCAAAATTGCTTCTTTTTAAAGCATTATAGTTCTAAAACTCTAATACCAATGTACAAGACACAGAATGGCAAGAGGGTGCTTAAGGTAAACCTGGTACAACGCCTTGTCAACAGTGTTCAGAGAGCACATTTGTTGTCAAATACCCATCACCTCTGTATCAAGTTCTGTGAAAGAGGCCACACCTATTTTCCACTTTGTATTCCAATTTTGGAGACACTGATTAGAACAGAACGAACACTTCTTAATAAATGATAACTTGTTCTTTTACAAACTGATTTGTCGATGTTTTTTCTTTTTTTCCTATCATAGAAAAGTTTACAAGAAGAAATTGATGCTTTAGCATCCAGAGTGGAATCCATCCATGTGCTGTTATCGGACCTCAAAGTGCAGCTCTATGCAAAGTTTGGCAATAACATAAACCTAGAAGCAGAAGAGAGTTAAATGTCTTATTTTCGTCATGAAGAATGTGCTGCTTCACAATTTGTTGAACCCTCCTAGTTGAGCTGCATGCTTAAATACAGCCATGTCCTAATCTTCATATTAAGAGCAGAATAATCTACATATTAAGAACAAGAAGGCAATCTGGATCTTCTAATTTGGTTTGGCACCACACGGGAAGTATAGTATTTAAAGTGAAAGATACTGCTATATTCTGGTCCAGTTTATACCGATAAAAGCTTTTGACAGTGATTCTTCCCTGGTCTCTGTAAATTGATAATTCACTATTGTCAATACATTTCACTTTTGGAACCAATTTTAACAGAGGTGCCGTGGACTGAATACTGCAGAGAAGCTTGAGATATTTGAATTTCGTTTTTCCCTGTAAATAAATGCCAGATTTAATTCTAAGTGCATTAATTTTCGCTCATTTTTTTGTAAACTGTGCAAATTTGGTAATTCCAAATCAAAACTCATTACTTATGTACTGTTTTAGGCATATTGTTATTTATTTGTTAGACATCAACTATTCATTTTGCATTGAAACAGATGTGAAATTAAACAATTCTTTATATTTTGTCCTTGAGGTAAAATAAAATGTGCAAACAAGTATTTTAATTCATGCTCTATTTGTGATTTCCTATATTAACGTTTTTTGTAAATGTTCGCATACTTCATAAAAGTAGACAAAGCATAGATGGTAAAGTACCTTACTGTATAATGAGTCATACCACAGTAGTTTATCATCGAATAGTCCTAGTTCCATAAATAGTGAAGCCATAATATCACAATATTGTTATTTGACATTTATATAATGCCCTATATATCATTGGTATGATCTCAAAGCACTTGTAGGTTGAACGCCCTTGGGGACCATAGTCCACGTCAGTTGAGGAAGTACGGTAGAATTCAGTGCTTGGGTGCACTCAATATGTGTGCAGCCAGTGTGATTTGTGTGATGATGGCAGCATCCTAACACTTGGTGTGGTGATAGTGAGAGATCAGTCGAATGTGTGCAGTCAGGTGGCTGGTCTCTGAGTGCATTCTGGCGGCATTAGGCCTGTGTAGGAAGTTGTTTTGTGCAGCTAGGCCAATTTGTTATTTTTTCTCATCAGGTATAGCTGTGTTCTAGCAGGTTGCTGAGGTGTTGATGAAGAATTATTCGTATGTGTGCAGTTGGGCCAAAATTGTTCAAAGGGTATAGCTGCATTCTATTGTTTGTTGGTGTGAAGTGGAAAGTGAACATGGCGGTAGGAGAGATGAGTGCCAGGAGTGGATGGTGTACTCTTTGGAGCTCACTGGTCCTGGTTACTTTCTGGATCAGGATGAGCTGGCTTGTGGTTGTTCTCATGAGGTATATTCACAGGTCGGACCAAACTAGTTTGATTTTTACTATCGGAGATTCTCAGGGTCAGCATTATGTGTGGGAGAGCCCATTTTTATTTAACTCATGATTCTATAATTGCAGTGAGTTTCGGCGGGCATTAGTCATAGTTTATGGAAAAGGCCATGTAGTCTTGGGTTTGTCGAATGTGAGGAGGGAGCGAGTTCCACAGAGTTGGAGCCAGGGATGAGTGGAAGCTGCAATATCTATTAAGAGGGCAGTGCTTGACCTTGGGGTGCGTGATGGGTGGTAGGATATAATCTTCCCTTGTAGGTAAGCTGGGCCGGATTTGTGCACTGCTTGGTGGGTAATGCATAGAATTTTGAAAGTGTCCCTTCGCCCAACAGGTAACAAGTGAAGGGTGCGGAGAGCGGGGGAGATGTGATCCCTGTGTCCCAGTGCTAGGAGTCTGGCGGCAGCGTTATGAGCTCTTTGGAGTTTAAGTTGGTATGCCAGAGTACCCAAATAGTACCCAGGGGTACCCAGATATAAGGAGTTGATATAGTCCAGTCTCGACATAACAGTGGACATAATAGCAGCAAGTCTGATTGGGTAGGCAAGGTATGGAAATATAGAAAAACGTGCCTTAGGAGCTTGCGGTGCTAGTGACAGGATTTTGATACATTATTGACCTGATGGGAGAGCGTTAAGCCCAAGTCCATAGTGCAGCTAAGGTTTTTGACTATTGCGGAAGTAGGGGGGGGTGCAAAGGGAGGGGGGCCCAAGGGAGTGGTTGCGGGAGAAGGGCAGAGTTGCCGTTCACCATGGTCTGTTTTTTCAGGGTTCAGAAGCGGTTTCTGGTCATCCACTGGTCAATGTCTGCGGCAGGATTCAAGGTCGGGTCATGGGTAGAGGCTCGTTTTTGGAATTCTCAGGATAATTTGGGTATCGTCAGCATAGATGTTGCAGGTGAGGTTGTGTGTGGATGATTACTGGTAGCGTGGTCAGATGGAGGTTGAAGAGGACAGCAGAGAGGCAGGTACCTTGTGATACTCCGGTATTTACGGTGTGCGCGGTTCAGAGAAAAGGGGAGAGATAAGTGATTTGTTTCCTGTTGAGGAATGAGGCAATCCATTTGAGTGCCAGGCCTCTGGTTCCAAGGGAGTATAGTTGGTCAAGGTGGATAGAAGGGTTAACGGTGTCAAAGGTGGCTAATGAAGTAGAACCAGTGCTGCACAGCCCTCTGAGTCCGCTGAGGCCTTGAGATCATCCCAGATTGAGATCAGAGTGGCTTCTGTTCCATGGCGCAGCCTGAAGCCTGATTGAGCAGGGTCGAGTAGGTTGTTGGATTCTACAAAGTGGTTGAGCTGAAAGTACGCAGCCCGGTCAATGAGTTTTGCCAAGAATTGGGTGTTGGAAATTGGCCAATAGTTCTTAGGCTCGAGGGGGACAAGGGATGCCTTTTTTAGAAGTGGTTTAACATTCGCTATTTTAAAGGCCTCAGGAAAGATACCAGTGGTGAGGGAGTTATTTTTTATGGACTTTGCTTGTTCTCCCGCACATGTGGAGGAGTGAGGCAGTGTTTGTGGTGTCCTGCTTATCCATAGAGGAGCTGCTGCAACAGAGTCTTTTCTCTATTTTCTTTGCTTGGAGCTGGAGTTCCTGCTTCATAACCACACTGCACAGCGTAGCGTGGCGGAGTGCGGTAGACTGTTTGTGGTGTTCGTGGGGTGAGGCAAGGTGAGAAAACTGTTTGCTTTGAACATAATTAGACGAGTGTGAAGGGAGGACATCTGAATTTAGTGAGCCTTGAGCCATACGAACTTATAGCCATGGACCCCAAATTTTTGACTATAAGACTAGAAGATGTACCCATCCTTCCTAAAAATCCAGTCAAACTACCCACACACAATCCAAATGTAAAAACAAGAGCACAAATTAAACACTGTAATCTTGAACTTGAAAATGCTTGTGAGTCCACCCTGTATACTGTTGGTTTAACAAATGATTAGAATCGACCAACAAAGAGAAGTCACTAGATGGCAAAAACACTACTACTGACAAAACCGCAATCCCGTCTCTACAACTAGCTCACCTCCCTTTACCTGTGGACGAAGTTGTCCCCTCTGGGTCTATTCGCGGACTGCTTTCTGCTCGCGGGTTGCCGCCGAGTGTGGCCGCTGCGGGTTGCTTCTCCGCTCTCACCGGGGCCCCCGGTGGTGTGGGGGAGCCTTGTTGGAGACTGCCTGGCGTGTGGGTGCGGTGGGAGTCATGGGCGGTGTGGCTGTGGCATGGGAGGGGCTGCCCCACAGTATGCGGGAGGCAGCCGGCCGAGATGTGCCTCGCTCGGATCCGTGCCGGGAATTGGCGCCCGGCTCTCTCCCTGCCTGGCTTCCGCCTGTGACGTTTCTCTTCGAAACCGAAGCCACAGTTTGATGACGGCGGATTCAGACCTTTCACTCCTGGACAACGCGACTACTGGTTTAGTCGAAGCAGACCGTGACGGCCGTGTACTTGCTTTACATAGCCAAACTACAGTGAATGTCTCAAGCACATCAAATACATCAGATACAATTTGTATGATAAATGAAGACGTGCCGTATGATGCAAATATGGATGACAGTATTAAAGAAATTGCAAGCTGTCAAAAAAATACAAGTGTGAAAACAAACTGTTGTACTCACAAGGACACAGCACACGCAAGAAAAGAACTATTGCGTGAAAATGATGCTTTTGTTTCTGACGTTCCTTCTCACACAGATTGTGTCCCACATACTCCTATAACAGTTGACACTGACCAAGAAGGATTTCAAACTGGAACACAAATTGCGCAACACACGTTTGATGCAATGGTCTGTGGTTGAATGCAAGTCGTAGTTCCTTAGCAGTTGCTGACCATTTGTTGAAGGACCTGCTTTGCATTAATGAACGAATAAAACTGAACGCTCAAGTTGAATCAACAAATTGCGAATCAAGACAGCAAACCACTATCATCACAGAAACCAAAAATCAGACTTTGGGTAATATCCCATTGCAACGTACCCAAGATATTCAATTAGCTCGAGGACAATGAATGAAAGGACAAATAAAAGAAGAAGAATTGACTCTAGTTCTGAAAAAGATCTATATAGATCTCAGAAAAGATTCCCACCAATTCAAAAAGATTTAATACGGTCCAAGCCACAACAGGTACCTAATATTTGCTTTCTCACAAGATAAAGCTAAATGGGACTAACTAGTCTTGATATTCTGGTCTAGCCTATTTTCGTTGCCCTACTATGCACGAATAAAAAACTTTAAAACCCCAAAACTCCTAAAAACAGAATACACCCACAAGAGGTTCAAAACTAAAATGAAAAGGTGGCTCTCGAACAGAAGATCTTGCTAAAATATGCCTGCACACATTAACCAAATAAGATACCCTCTCCACCCATGACTCCTATGCTTGACTCTACCACACTTAAATCTTATGACTCTAACTTCCGCCCCAGGTCACATTCAGATATTAGCAGAGAATGGTCACTATGCCTACCTTGGCTCTGCAAATGTTTACCAGACCTGTACCTACATCTACTTGTTTTCTGTTTGTTATAATAGGAACAACGTTTAAGCACAAGAATTTCTGTTACTCATGGTGCCTTAGCAAAAGCGTCACCCATACTATGTAACCCAACTGTCAGCTCAAATATCGCATACTGACTGTAAGTAAGCTAACATTACCCTATAAGTGGAGAACAACATTGCAACAGCATTTACTTGGCTTGGAAGGAATAATGGGTATGGGCTATTCCTGCCATTTTTTGTATATAGTATTGGGGCAAAAGATAGTCAAATAACTAGCATGCTGTTTACACAATATGCATCCTTTCCATGTTTTCAGAGTTCCATGGGGCATAGACCTTAACACATTACATGGTAATACTGAGCACTTATACTACCCAACAATTTAAAGGTGGGGTATGTAGCAAACAATCTTGCATTAACTTCATAGTAATTGTGCACATGCAGATTCATAACCTGTTCTTAAACTGCCCATAATGTCATGGTGAGGCTTCAAATATGTTTTGCTTGCAAAGTATTGTGGGTATGTAAATATCGGAGTTAGTGCTTTGCTACTACAATCCCTCACTTTTTACAGAGCCGTGTGAACTAGTATTGGAGGGCAGCACAGTAATCGGGGAGGGGCATGGGTAGAAGGGCACAGAGAATACTCCTTCAGGGTGAAGAACAAATTGGCAACTTTCAGAAATCAAATTAGATGTTTTGGCAGTACAGTACAGTGAAAGAAATGAGCTGTTTGTTTGCTAAAGGTTAAGAAACTCTAGTAACGCTCTAGGAAACAGCACCTTCTGTTTCATTCTTTTATCCGCTGCGGAGGGCTTTTCAATATAATCACATGTTTGCGTTTATTGCCTCTAGCATCTCTGTGCATCTTCTTTAAATTATATCTGTGAATTTCAGAAGATGGGTCCCTAATCAAAGAAAAAGGCACTCAATCTGTTGTACCCCTGATCATTGCTGCTATTGACTTAAAAGGAAAATATATGTGACATTCTTCAATGGGGCTCCAGAAGAAACCTCACTAAGACTCTTTTTGAATTTTATCTCGGCTGTGGCGAGGAAGGGTGGGCAAAACTATAAGCTGCATTATGTGCCCTGTCATTTCACCTCATATTTCAGGGTTAAATCACGGTTCTGATACGATTTTACTCCCTACTTGGAATCAAATAATTTTTGAGAGAGTAAGAAAATAATTAGCTTGGACAGTAGGGATATTGGATGTTTTTAAAATATGTTCTTTCCCCTTAAAATTGCTCTTGACATCGGGCAGTAATATTATTAGAGCTCCTACCTATGCCACTGCTCTGCTGGTCACTGATTCAAAAGATATCAGCAGAACCTTGTGGATAGAAGCATGGAGAAGGCTCCTAGGTGTTCTCGGTTTCCCATTTTTGTTGAGCACAGTTTCCTGTTTTCAGAGAGTAAAAATTGATATTTATATGCCTTTTAGTCATAAGGCTTGTTTTGAGTAAATGTCGCAACTCACAGGACAACATAATGTGGATAGCAAGCAGAGACCCAGGAAGTCTGGTCATATCTGTGGTGCAATTATCGTCCTTATACAACCAGACGCATGTTCCCCGGGCCCTTGAATTACTTCATTAAAGTGGCACATAAACTCCTATTGCATGTATTCTTACAGAATCCTTTTAGTTGCCATTATTCCTTTTGCAAAAATGAGATCCTATCTAAATTCTTTGACAACCACATCCGTGATAAGCAATATTCATTGTTGTAATGAACTAGTGTTTTATTTCAACAGCATTACTCACTTTCTGCATTGTCTCTGGGCGTTGTCAACAAATGAATAGCCACAACTAAACCTATTAATTATCCTGAGGATACAGAGCTTTTTTCTGTGCATATTGATATGTTACTTATAACGCGCATAATATCCAGTGGTTTTTAAGCGCGGACCCGGGGATGCTCTGTAGTCTTTCTTCCAAGGCGAACACGTTGCTGCTGAGCTATCCTCCCGAGACGAACATACACACGTTCTTCTCCACACAGGAGTACTTTTGGTAGGTACTATGGCATATCTTGAAGTCTTGGACTGGTTGATGAGCTCTCCTTATAATCGCATATAAAACATTTTTTGAGCCTATGTATGTTTGGAAGAAATGTTGTAAAATGCACCTTTTACACTGACTTGTAAATAATTGCAGTGGTTAGGAAGGGAACATACCCTTCCAAACTCTTCAGAAATGGTAGCTCACTAAGTATGGATGATCACAAAGTGGCTCTCCTCGTTATGAAGTTGCGCACATGCAAAATAAAGTGTGCACAAAAACTAACCATTTCCGCACTTAGGGAAAAATGATTAGAGGGAACATTGGTGGCCGTAATATATTAATCATGCCAATACAATGTATTTCCATCAAGATAGCATAATGAGCAGGGCTGAAACGTGTTCCAGTACTTGTGTGCATATATCAGTGAGGTCGCTGATGTTAGTCTTACCGTGGAGACGGAATAGCTTGCGTCGCGGGGTCAGTAGGAATGCTTGTCTCATCAAGTGGAGCAAGGGAGGATGAGGTTGTTATGGCAACATAAAACGCTAAGCGAAATGAGGGTCGGTCTTTAGCGCATGCTCAGACTCGAAATTTCCAGCAATGGATTTACAGAGATAGAGATGGGACTCTCATATAGTCAGTCATGGGTAAGATCAACGAAAAAGCTTGCTGAATCGGGTGGGCAAGCAGGGGCAATAAATCAGCCATTTTGCAATGATTTACAGAATCATAACAATACCCTGTCGAAGTAACCAAATCAATTGGGATAGTGTGAAGAGTAATAGAATCTGGCCGCTTCATTACGGTGATCGTAATTACGCCAGTCGCAATCGACTTCCTAGTGTGGGAACAATTAGTATGTAAGAATAGTAGGAGGTGACTAAAGTTGTAAGTACATCTTAGATGAGTAGCCATAAACTGGAGTGCTCATGTGGTGGCTGAATACCTCACACCAGCTACACACTATAGTATTAGGCACCAGAATTAAATAGAGCTAAATACTAGTTTCACACATCACTAAGTACAGATGTGATGGGAGTGTATGGAGATATACTAGAGGTAATCTGGTTGTATAAAGATCAGTCTAGGGCATCAAAGTTGAAAGGATCTAAGGTTGCTATGTTGAACCTTATGGGACCTCCTTAGTTGCTACTCAATCTAGAATACGGACTGTCATTGATGTTGGTAATGAACAGGGTATGCTGAGTGTGTTCATCTGTGACGATGTATAATAAAATGGAAGTGTCAATGATTTCAGGCTAAGAACACACTCCAATCAATACCCTTGTTTAATCTGGAGGGGTAGCCTTTGGTCAGAAAGATCATTTTGTGTTCCTGTACACTAAGTGTATGTTTATCGTTATGCCCATTATTGGATTGGCCGGTCCATCTAAGTTCTTCAGGTTTGTGGCCTAAGCTGTTGAAATGACCCGTCAGTGGTGCATTGGGTGTGTTGTTCCTTATGCAAATGTTATGTTCACCTATTCTTATATTCACCTTTCTTTCAGTTTTGCTAATATAAAGTCTTTCACAAAGGCACCAAATCGCATAAATTACAATAGTGTTTGTTAATACTCTTTGTTCTCACATTTTGCTCAATCCCAGATTGATTTCTTTGGTTCTTCTAGTTTGTGTGCTGCAGCTGTACCGGCCGCAGGGACTGTATCCTATTGCTTTTTGTAATCCCCATTTCTCAGTAAGCGTAGTCTGTACATTGGATTTGACAAAAACATAATTCTTGGTAGTCAATTCCTTCAGATTCTTGTGACTCCTCAATGCACACATGGACTGCGGTAGCAGACAATCTCCACCCTCCAATATATGCCATTTATGTTTTATAATCTTGGCAATTTCATTAGTCAATGGGCTGTATGTACTCACAAAAGCAATGCTGTCCTCTTGTTCCTTTCTCTGTTAATACTCCAGCAATGCCTCTGTTATTATTAGAGGCCCTCTTATAGGATTTTTTTTACCACGTTCTTGGGGTATCCTCTATCTACAAGGTTTTGTTTTAATTTGTCAGCTTCTTGAAGAAAATTCATCTTAGTACTGCTGTTCCTCTTCAACCTCAGGAACTGACCAAAGGGCAAATTCTGTCCTATGTGTTTTGGATGGAAGCTGGAATATAGTAACAATGAATTTTTGTCATTGACTTTGTGGTATGGTTTAACTTGAACTACTGACTCCTCTTTATTGACATAAATAGTCAAATACAGAAAATTAATTTCCTCTTTGCTCATGGTGTTAGTACATTTCAAGAACTGATTTTATGCATTCAGCCACAGTATGAACAATTCAAATGTAGCAATCTCACCAGACTATAACATGAGAATATCGTCAGTACATCTTCTCCACAGTTTGATGTATTCTCTGTAAGGATTGGTGTTATTCAATATGACATGGGTTTCAATGGTTTCTACATATAAATTGGCCAGTGTGGGTGCTATTGCATAGCCCATGGCCATACCATGTATCTGCTTAAACAAATTGGCCATTAAAAACAAAGTAATTTTCACACAGGGACATTTCAGTACACCACAATATGAAGGAATTCTGTGTTTTTCCCTTCTAATCTTGATTCTAGCAATTTCTCTTCAACCATATTCAGTGTTGCCATTTGTGGGATTTTCATATATATAGACACTATGGGCCTCGTTACGACCCAGGCGGTAAGTTACCGCCTGGCCGTGACTTTACCACCATGGCGTAAACTATGTTTACGCCATGGTGGTTGGCGGACTTACCGCCCCATTCCGAGTTTGGCGGGGCGGTAAGTCCCCAATCCCCATTTACCCTTCCCCATTCCCATTTTTGCCCCATAGGGCATAATGGGAGTGGGGAAGGCGTTAATTATGCCACCGTAAATTACGGTGGCGTAATTAACTCCATGGTCCCTTAGAGCCGTGGATTGTAACACCTGCTAAAAGCAGGTGTTAAATCCGCCATTGCGCTAAGGGACCTCGTACTCAGGCGGTAAGGGTCGGCGCTGTTTACGCCGCCGTAAAACCCTTACCGCCTGAGTCGTAATGAGGCCCTATGTCTAAGCTTACTAACAGTTCTCCAGCATGGGGTCTGGCATGGATTCACATGCTCATGAATATTCCCCGTCGTCAGGCTGGGAATCCTCGGTAAAGAAAAAACCAGTATCAGTTTCGTTTCTGATCTGTCTTTCGTAGCAATAACCAATCACTGATCTCTGTGTCATACTGACCACAGCCAATGACTGCCCTCTACCTAAGCCCCGCCTCTGGCAGCCATCTTCAGATTTTTACCGCACGTTCATGTGTTGGGATCCTCGTGCTAATGCTCTCGAGCGTTAGTGCTATTTTTTTCACGTTTTTTCTCAAAAAACTTCTTTTTTTCGGTCAAAAGAGCCTCAAGCTCCACCGACTCTATCCGATCAACGGGGACCCGTGTTGGATTCGTCTGCGCCCCTCAAGGGTGAAGATCTCATCGAGCTACGCTTTTGGAGGACTCCAGAAGTTTCTCAGGCCCGGTCATGGCCCAGGAGAAGGGAAGCTCGACGCCCGGAAAGCTGTTCAGGGTCTGCCCTGGATGCCAGCTGCAGAACGTCTTCAAGGAGGACGAACACTCTTTTTGTCTCTACTGCCTACATGAGGACAAGACGCACGTGGAGAAGGACTGTGCGTTTTGCTGCAACATGTCGGAGCGGACCATGAAGGACCGCCATCAACGTCTCGCCAACTGGCTAGAAGGGAAGAGCCCGTCCGGCGAGAAGAAGAAATCCGAGCGGTCTTCTAAGACCTTTGAGGACGCCCTGGCGACGGGGGTCCAACATAAGGCCAAGCACCGCGAGTCCGCTGGCACCGGGGGCGCCGAACGGTCGGGCTCTACGGGCGCCAGGCAGGGCGCGCCCTCCCCGGCACCATCAACCACGAGCCAACGCTCTGGGTCGGTTAAGAGGAAGGCCGAGCACCCGGCGAAGCTCCTGGAGAGGCCCCGGTCGAGCTCGAAGGCTGAGGGGGAGCGAGGCGGTGTCCCCCCCCTCAAGGATAAGGCGGTGAGCGCACCTAAGGTGGTGAAGGCCTTAATCCATCCGGCCAAGCCCTCTATCGAAACTGTCGCGGCGGCCCTGGCTCAGCCTGTGCAGGCTACACCAGTGGTGGCGACCTCGGGGCTCAGAGTCTCCCTGCCACCTCGGAGGGAGTCCTCTTTTGTGCCCATCGATAGGACCCCCGTGAAATCCCCCGAGGGGAAGAGAAAGGGGGGGCAGGGCGTCGTCGTAGATTCGGCCTCAACCTCGGAGGAGGAACTGGTAGAGGTCTTAAGCCACGGCCTCTGTGTGGAAGAAGACCGACCCGTCGGGATGGATCCCGACGCAGGTGACGACGACATCGCCGAGGGTACCGACGGGGCCCCTGTTCGCCCGTCGGATTCCCCTCTGCCAGCGCCGCGAGACAACTCGGCGGCCATTTTGTTGGCTATACAGTCCTTATGCTCAGAGATAAGGACGAGACTACCGTTGCCGACGGAGGAACCTCTCCCGTCTGGGGACCCAGAACCGGGACCTTCTGGTGTTCCCCCTACTAAGAAAAGAAGGATCCACCCTCCACCTCCTTTTCAGCCGTCGCGCCCCGTCCATCCCTCCTCCCCGTCCACCCGAGGGGATGATACGGGGACTGACACGGCAGCGACGGGTACGGACGACGAGGTATACGACGAGGATGTACCGTCGTCGCCTCCCACCAGGGCTTCTCCGCCCGACGAGATTGGATCGTTCCACTCTATGATCACCAGGGCCTCCGAGCTTTTCCAACTCTGCCCTGAGGAGAAGAAGAAGGAAGGTTTCCTTTATCAGCGGCGCGAGGCCAAGAGGAAGACTATCCTCTCAGTGCCTCTATTGGACGACATTTGGGATGAGGGCCTCACCCTCCTCAAGAACCCTTCCACGACGCCAGCTAGAAGAGACCGGTACGAGAAGAAGTACCGGGTCCCGGACACGGCCCCCCTGTGCCTCCGGGCGCAGCCTACCCCGGACTCCGTCGTCTCCGCGGCGGCCAGGAAGAAAGCGGGGGGGGGGTGCGGCCTCCACATCGACTTCCCCACCGGACGGTGAGGGAAAGAAATTGGACGCTATGGGACGCAGAGTCATCTCGTCGGCAGCGACGACGATTAAAGCGGCCAACGCCTTGGCTATCGTGGCCCGCTACGACAGGGAGCTTTGGTACAAACTGGCTCCCCTGCTGGACTTCCTGCCGGACGACAAGAGGACAGAGGCCCTGGAGATCCTGCAGGAAGGTGAGGTGGCTTCTGACCACGCCATTACCGTTGCGACGGACATCGCCGACACTGGGTTCCGCCAGTTGGGCAACGGCGTTTGCCTTAGGCGGCATGGATGGCTCAAGGCTACGGACTTCCGTCAAGACGTTCAGACCAGAGTCCTGGACATGCCCTTCGATGGGAACAACCTGTTTGGGAAAACAGTGGACGATTCCCTTCAGGCCATTAAAGCGGACACTGAGACGGCCCGGGCCCTGGGAGTTTTGCAACAACGACGGACGCCCTTTCGGAGCAGCGGAGGCAAGGGCGCCTCCAAAGGTTCCGGCGGCGGTTTCTCCACCTACCGTCAAGCGGCCCGCTCATCGTCTCAGGAGGCCTACAGAGGACGAGGCAAGTCTGGCGGACCCCGCCGTCGTCGCCAAGGAGGTCAAGGCCGCAAAGCCTCGTCGAAGCAGGATTGAACCGGCGGTGGGGTCGGGCCCCCACCGAAGCACCCCGGTGGGAGGCCGGCTGGCGAGCTTCCTCAGCGTGTGGGAGTCCATCTCCACCGACCGTTGGGTGCTGGACGCCTTGGCCCGGGGCCACGCGCTCGAGTTCCAGAGACGGTGTCCGCGCGCCCCCCCCCCCCATGGCCAGGAAAGAACTTCACGTCCCTCAACTTCTCCTGGAGGTAAAAGCGATGCTCAGGAAGGGCGCCATCGAACTCGTCCCAAAGAGGCTTCGGGGCTCCGGAGTTTACTCGAGATACTTCCTCGTGAAGAAGAAGACGGGAGGATGGCGCCCCATCCTGGACCTGCGACGTCTGAACAAGTTCATCAAGGCGCAGAAGTTCCGGATGGTCACCCTCCAGCACGTCCTGGGTCAGCTGGAGGAAGGAGACTTCCTGTCGTCGTTGGATTTGGAGGATGCCTACTTCCATATTCCCATTCTAAGGGGGCACCGAAAATTCCTCAGGTTTGTGGTCCAAGGGCGTCATTACCAGTTCAAAGCCCTCCCCTTCGGACTACGGTCGGCACCCAGGGTATTCACCAAGTGCCTTGCACCAGTGGCGGCGCAGCTGCGCCGCGAGGGGGTCCACGTCTACCCCTACCTGGACGACTGGCTCATCCGAGCCAAGACGAAGGAGCTCGCCGTGGTTCACACGGCAAGGACCGTCCAACTTCTCACGGACCTGGGATTCTCCGTGAACTACGCCAAATCCCACCTGGTACCCGCGCAAGACGCTCTGTTTCTGGGAGCGAGGCTCAACACAGTGTCCCTTCTGGCCTCCCCGTCGGAGGAGAGGACCAGGACCATCCTGGGCAAGGTGCAGCGGATGTTGGTGGCCGACGCGGCCAAGGTGAGGTCCATCAAGTCCCTCCTCGGAATGATGTCTTCCTGCATCTACCTCATTCCCATGTGCAGGCTCCGGATGCGCCCGTTGCAGGAGTTCCTGGACGCGCGCTGGATCCAAACGACGGGCAGCTTCGAGGAAAGGATCACACTCGACAAGAGTTTCCGACGAGCGATCCGGTGGTGAGGCACCCGCGCGCATCTGACGGCGGGCATGGACTTCCAGACCCCAGCCCACCAGGAGACAGTGACCACGGATGCCTCCCTGGAAGGGTGGGGAGCGCACACCGAAAATCTGCACGCAAGAGGCTTTTGGCTCCCGACGGAGAAATCCCTACATATCAACGTCCTGGAGCTCCGTGCAGTGTTTTGGGCCCTCAGGTCCTTCCTTCCGTCCCTCAAGGGCAAGGTGGTGAGGATCTTCACCGACAACACCACCACCATGTTTTACATCAGGAAACAGGGCGGAACCAGGTCCCCAGCACTGTCCAAGGAGGCGCAGGACCTGTGGCATTGGGCCGTCGCCCAAAGGATATTTCTGGTGCCGTTTCATCTGGCAGGGATAAAAAACACCATCGCCGACTCACTCAGCAGGGAGCTGCGCTCGTGCCACGAGTGGGAGCTACGGCAGGATCTAGTGGATCGCCTCTTCCGACGGTGGGGCACACCCCAGATCGACCTGTTCGCGACGGCGACGAACTCCAAGTGCCGGAGGTTCGCCAGCAGGTTTCCCCAGGCGAGGAGCATGGGCGATGCTTTCTCGTTCCCCTGGGAGGGCCTGTTCCTCTACGCGTTCCCTCCTTTGCCACTGCTAATCCGGCTCGTCAACCAGCTCAAGAGGTCACGGTGCAGGATGATCCTCGTCGCACCGGCGTGGCCAAGGCAGATATGGTTCCTGGACCTTCTGGACTTGTCAGCGTCCCCGCCAATCAAGCTGCCGGTGGACGCGGATCTACTCTCCAGGGAAGGGGGCGCCATCCTCCACCACGACCCGAAATCGCTGAACTTGCAGGCCTGGCTCCTGCAGCGCTAGAGTTTGGAGGATACGACATACCGGCCGACTGCAGAGAGGTTCTTGCAAAGGCCAGGGCGTCCTCGACTCTTAAATGCTACGGACACAAATGGAAGAGGTTCTCTGTCTGGTGCCGCGCACAGAAGATTAACCCTCTACGGATTACGGCCCCCCAAGTACTGCCGTACCTGCTGACGCTGGCCAAAGTTGGACTGGCACACGCGTCCATCAAGATTCATCTTGCTGCAATCTCCCGATACACCAGAACCACGGGGCGGACGTCCTTGTGGTCTCATCGTCTGGTGAAAGAGTTCATGAAGGGACTGTTCAGATCGTTCCCGCCGGTGAAGGCTCTGGCCCCGGCGTGGGAGCTCAACGTGGTGCTGACCAAGCTCATGGGACCTCCGTTCGAGCCTCTGCACTCAGCTCCGTTGAAATTCCTGTCGTGGAAAACAGCGTTTCTTGTGGCCATCACCTCCGCACGACGAGTGAGAGAGATCCAGGCCCTTTCCTGCAAGGCCCCGTACTTGACTTTTCACGCAACGAGGGTAGTGCTCAGGACGCACCCCTCCTTCATGCCCAAGGTACCGTCGGACTTCCATCTCAACAAACCCTTGGTGTTGCCTGTATTCTTCCCGTCGCCTTCGTCGCCGGCTGAGAGGACTTTGCACTCGCTGGATGTGGCTAGAGCGCTAAAGTTCTACGTGGACCGCACGAAGTGTTTTCGGAAGACGTCACAACTCTTTGTGAACTTTGGACCTGTCAATCAGGGGAAGGCTCTCTCGAAGGTTTCCATTTCCAGATGGCTCTCCGGCTGTATCATGTACTGCACCGGTTGGCAAACCGACCGCTGCCTGGCCGTCCGAGAGCCCATTCCACCAGAGCGATCGCAGCTACCACGGCGTTCCTATCTGGTGTACCCCTGCTGGACATATGCAGGGCTGCTACGTGGAGGTCGACGCACACCTTCACGAAATTCTACTGCGTCGACCGGGATTCCAGGGAGGAGTCCAGGGTCGGCCAAGCAGTGCTGCGCAACCTGTTTGCCTGAGGTGAGCCTGGTGAGGAGGTAAGATGCTTAATGTTGAGTTTGATGTAATGCTTAATGTTGGGCCTTTGCCACCTCCCGTGGTTGTGCATGTGTGTACTGCTATGCATTCTTTATTGATGAGCATGTGAATCCATGCCAGACCCCATGCTGGAGAAGGAACAAGTTACTTACCTGTAACTGTTGTTCTCCAGCATGGGTCTGGCATGGATTCACATGCGAACCCTCCCGCCTACCCCTCTGCGGCTCTTCACTTGGTCATACTGCCACTTCACGTGCTTCCAAATCTGAAGATGGCTGCCAGAGGCGGGGCTTAGGTAGAGGGCAGTCATTGGCTGTGGTCAGTATGACACAGAGATCAGTGATTGGTTATTGCTACGAAAGACAGATCAGAAACGAAACTGATACTGGTTTTTTCTTTACCGAGGATTCCCAGCCTGACGACGGGGAATATTCATGAGCATGTGAATCCATGCCAGACCCATGCTGGAGAACAACAGTTACAGGTAAGTAACTTGTTCCATCTCCAACATCCATATTGAAGCCCTCAATTAGTCTGACTTCAGTGGTATCTTGTATATAGGAGGCCATTTGTTTCCAATAAGGGCTCAAATATCGGTCAGCAAATTTAGACAAAGGTTCCAATAGAGAGCCCGAGCCTGACACTGTAGGTCTACCAGTAGGATTTAACAGTATCTTATGTATTTTGGGCAAAGTATAGAATTTAGGAACACTTGGATACGGTGGCATGAGGTAGTCCGCTTCTTGTTTGGAGAACCAATTCCTTTCTAAGACCTTATTAACTTTACAATGGATCAATAGCAGTACTCTAATAGTGGGGGTCTGTTTTGAGAGGTTCATAAAATGAGTTGTCATTCAATTGTCGATTGTACTTTCAGATGTAATAATATCTGTCTAGGATGACAATGTCCCTCCTTTGTCCACTTTTCTCAGAACTATATTCTGGTTTGGCTTCAGGGCATGGATGGCTTCACGTTCTCTTCTTGAAACATTTTGAAATGCATGATTGATATTCTGGTTCTCGAGTTTCTGGAGGGCGCTCATCACTCTTCTCTCAAATACTATTGATTCTGTCATGTGGCTTGTGGCGGGGGAGTTAAAGGTCGATGGACGGCGCAAGCCTGTTTCATTCTCTTCACCAGTGCAGGGATTATAACAAAAAAAAATGGTTTCAAATGTAATTTTCTGAGGAGGAGTTCTAGATCTGTCCTGATTCTGAATTTGTCATTTCTGTCAGTTGGGACAAAACTAAATCCCTTTTCTAATACTGACATCTCTACCTCGTTGGGATTATAGGTAGAAAGGTTTACTAGTAAGGTGTTTTGCTCCGTGTCTGGCGGGGCTCGAAGTCCCAGTTCCCTTGGCCCTGGTCTAAAAAAGTTTTATTGTCCCCTCATGTTTGCTCTGCTTCTTCCTCTTGATGGTCTTTGAGATTGGCGTCCCATGTTGTTTGATCTTCTGCCTCTATATGTCCCTCTGATATTCCGGTAAAATATCAGTTGTCATCGCTGCCAAATTGTCATCGCTTGAGCCCTGAGAGCTATATGACGTATTGCCAAGCGGCCTCTCAATTGCATTTGATCTCGTTGTGAATTCAGTTTATAATTTTCTTGTAAGTAAGCGAAGGCTTTCTCCTGTGAGAAGTTCGCTAAATCTTTTTTCATTCGTCTAACTCTGTCTCTTGTGGTGTAATCTTTGAAGTCATCTATTTCTTTAGAGATTTCTTCAAGCCTCTTATAAATGTCGAATGAAACCAATTTTTTTAACTCTTCTTCCAATACTACCAACTCTGCTGTGAGTTTATCTGTCATTTCTTTTGCTGTGTCTATGATTAAAATAATCCAATCCCTGCCACACCTGTTGGCTATGTAGCTCCATTGCTGTACAAATTGTTGTCTAAAAATAAACTAGGTTCATTTGTTACCACTAGTCCTTCTGGCAATGTTCCTTTCTGGAGATACTCAATCATTATTACTCTGTGTAGTTCAGTTCTAATAAATCTTTTTCAACTGGGCCAACTTGTCCCAGTTGCTCACATTACTTGGCTGGGAGCTTCCATTTTCTGGATCAAGAGCTGTCACTCATGCTATCATAGCTCTTGACCTTATCGGCAGCCATTATTTAATTTTCACGGGGAGGGTGATCTGGACTAATTATCTAAGATGTCAAATTATTAGGGGGATATAAAAAGAAAAATCCCACGACCGATAGCCATGCTTAAACCCCTTTTCAACAAAAGGGATATAAGGTAAGCGGAGAAGAGTATACTGGTACACTAGATAGGTCACCAATACTAACTAGGTCCCTTTCTACTTCTGTATCTAGGTTTGGTCTAGACTCTCTGAATTCATTGAAAGACAAGAGACTGAGGGTATACGGCCATTGCAATTTTCCCTCAAGGAGTCATACGCGAGATGTCATATTGAAATCATTGTTCAACACCTACAAGTTCCTAAGAGGACTGTGCAGAAGCCACCCCATGATAGACCCCCTGTGGTCTACGTAATTGACGTTTTTCACCCCTGAAGAAGTTACTAGAATAAATTTCAAGCCTTATAGGAACGAAATATGTAGGGTTATTTACAGCACTAAAGTCAAGTGTTGAGAGTGGCATAAAACCCATGTTTGATGTAATATAGACATTCTTGTCAATACATTAATTACAGAGTCGTACATGAACTAAGAACACTCCATTACGTCATTTCTTGTGTGGTTTGTTTACCAATTATGTTTTAAGTCACCAAAAGAAGTGTTGTATATGAACTGTTGTACTGTTGAGATTGGATTGAGGTTTTCCTGGGATATTTTTTTGTATTCTATTTCCACACATAATCATCATTCAGGTGAAAGTCACCAGACACTTTTCTAAGCACTTGTTACTTTTGAGATTTTATGATTGTTTTATATTAAAGATGCTATATTTTAGAGTAATGCCTACTAAGTCTGGTTAAATTCTCCATATACTTTATATTGTTTTGGTGGAACGTAAAGTGTGACATATGCCCCTTAGTCTAGCCAATGTGAAAACCAGACCTAAAGAGACCGGGAGCTTTGTTGTAATTTTGATTGTATATTATCAGGTTTGCTCCTACCTCTCTTCTCCTCTTACCTAATATCCCTTTTGTTGAAAAGTAGTTACTTCCAAGATGACCTGGTTGCAAATGTGAGACACCACCTTGCATTTCCATAGTGACTTATGGGTGTGGCTTCTCCGGGATCACACTTCACACATTTTAAACTAATATCCATAAACATTGAGTGCTGTTCAGCTTGGTGTCTGTAATAGCTACAAAGTGTCTGATGTACCTGCTGGTACTTAGCATTGAATTATACACATCTAATTATTACTGTCAAATCTTATGTTGCAGTGATTGCATGTTTGCACCCCACTCTTGTTAGTAAGTACAACAGTCTCCAGGGTGTTGGGGAGTGAGGGATTGTGTATGCACATTTGTTGACTGAAGCTGAGCATATCGAAATGTAGCCATCCCTTGCCTACTTGTAAGCATTAAAAACTGTGAATCCATGAACCTGATTCCAAAATTAAGACTTTCTATCACTGTGATGCTGGAAATGCCTCCATATCCTTGTCCTGTACCCTTTTATCATGTGTGTTCTGTGTTGTTTTCTGTGCACGAGTCCCGCTGGGATACCTGGCAGTGCGGCTCTTCCTCTTTTTGGTTATGGTGAACAGATCCTTGGGATACCCTTATGGAACCCATGGGTGGGAGGTACAACCCTGTACCACTAGTGTGTTTTGATTGTGATGATCTTGATGAAGTGGGGGGATGCAATCATTGCGTACCCTACCCCTGGGGTTGTTATTGAATCTGTTTCTGGGAGTGGCACCTCTCCTGCTGCCTTTATTCTGAAACCCAGCATTGCTTCTTCAGTAAATTCCTTGGAACTTGAATTATTAAAGATGAAATGGCCTTTGAATATAAAAAGTTGGAAACTGAAGCTGAACCTAAGGAGGAGTTGGCACATCAAGTGATACTCAAAAATAGGGATCTTGAACTCAAAGATAGGGACACTGAATGCCAGAGAATCCAGCTAGAGGAAGCTAGAGTGGAGACTTCAGCTAAACACTTCGAGAGTGTTGGGTACTCTGCCACCACGTTTATGAAAGATTTGGTTGGTATGTATGCAGAGGGTTCGGATTTCCTCCAATGGATTGAAGCGTTTGAAATGGCTTGTGGAATCCATGATGTTGATAAAAATGATTGGGCTAAGTGTTTGTTAAGTAGAGTGCCTCGGACTGGTTATGACTGCATTCTGAAACTGAGTGTGGAAGAAAGGGGTCAGTATGATTGCATGAAATCTGCTTTGATTGGCAAGTATGGCAAGACTCCTACCCAATACCTTGAAAGGTTCAGGGAATATAAGAATCAAGAGGATGTGTCTTGGATTGACTGTGTGAGTGCTGTGCATATGAACATGATTGGGTGGATTGATGGATACAAAGTGAAAATGTTTGTTGGATTGTCCCACCTTTTTGTTTTTTGAGCATTTTTCTGAAGCCTGTTCGCCAGAGCTGTGTCAGTATGTTGCTAACCAGAACATTTTGGATCCCTTTAAGCTGGCCAGTCTGGCTGACATGTGGGCCTCCCACCGGGTGTCCCCTAAGGAACCCAGTGTGAAGGACAAGGACAAAGAAAAGGGGGCCTCTCAGAAGTCTGAGGAGTCCCAAAAACATTCACAGTCGAGTAAGTCTAAACCTTCCTCTCTTAAGACTCATACATCTAGTGGGGATAAATCCTATATGCGTTGGAGTAAGAGTAGTGGTTCTCCTGCTGCAAAGCAGGGTCCCAGTGGCTCCAATACCGTACCCCGCATTCCTGGCACTTGTTGGGTCTGCGGAGCTCTGGAGCACAAGAAGGGTGGCCCCAAGTGTAAAGGTAAGGCACTTGGAGTCCAGGCTGTCAGCCTGACCTACCATTACTTCATGCCTGAGGTGGAGGCCACTGTCCTCCCCTCCTCTACAGGAACCACCTTTGATGCTCCTGTAGAGATTTCCATAGTGTCCCTTGGGGCCTGGGACCTGTACACGGAAGTACTGGCTACAATCCCACAAAACACCTGTAGATTTTTTAGAAATGTCCTTCAGAATGGCCAGCCTTCTATTGGTTTGAGAGACACTGGGCAAGTATGACAGTGGTGGACAGGACCCTGCTCATGCCAGAGGACTATGTAGGTGCTCCCCTGAGAACTAACAAGTTAGCTGATGGGCCTCCCAAATTATCTCCTGTTGCCTTAGTCACCATGACCATTGGCGACAAGATAGCGAAGCTTGCCGTCCTGGTTCAGGACAATGTAGCTGCCAACATTTCATTGGGGAATGATCTAGTGGAATTGGGGTTGATCTGTTATGGTCTACCCCTGGCTGCTGCTGCAGTCATTAGGTCACAGGTCGCACTGGGTCGGATTGCGAGTCAGGTACCCAAGCCAAAGGGGAGACCCAAGGCAAGACAGAAGAGTAAGAAGGCCACCACACCGAAGGGGGCTCCTTCTGTAAGGGATTTCAATCCAGCAACCACCCAGATCTTGCCTAGCATGTAGTGCACAATGAAACCCTTATTTATTTTTGTCTATAAGTTCAATATTCTGAATGATATACCACTCATATCACACCCATCTCAAAATACCCCTAGGTCACACTGAACCAGGAATCAGGCTAGTTTGTAAAGATACATTATTTATTTAATATTCAAATCACACATAGGTTATATATATATATATATATATATATATATATATATATATGACAGCAATCAACAGTGACAATACAATGCCGAAAATAAGCAAAGCAATTGAATTCACTTATAATAATGCAGAGGAGAAAACACCAGAAAAAGAACAGTTTTGTTTTATGCACAGATGGCGTTTAGGTTAATCGTTCCCCCTGCAAAGTACTGAAGTACAAATGAGAAAACCTATACAAATGTGAGTAATCAGCAGGTATTCAGGAATGAAAGACCATGTCTAGAATTAGATGCAATCTTCCCTCCCCCAACAAGAGAGAAAACCGTTTTTGGCAAATTACACTTTTAAACTGACAGGCGAAAATTGTTTTGTAAAATAATGCAAAAGGGTGCAAACATGCTTAAAAGGAGAAAAATTCTGAGGAAAGCAACACTAAACAGGTCCTAACACACATGAGCTATAATATAGACAACAGTACACACTTTAGATCAGAATGGGATGGAAGAAGCACTTTGAAATGGGACAAAGACACGTGTAAACTTTTGAACTTTGCAAATTTGTGGCAAACTTTTACTATGCAATATTGGAGAAAAATGGGTAAAATACACTGTTCTAAGATGCGACAGTTGTTGATGTAGCTAAGGGTCTTCGGTATCAGTGAGAGTTGAAATTTCGTTTCTATCTTTAAAATTGAAGAAGTTATGGAGGTTTTAGTGAGCGGCGTTTTTGCAAAATAGGCGCGAAAATGAAAATAGAATTTCGATTTTGAATATGACAGATAGGTTTTATTACACTATATCAATGACTATGAAAAAGAGGCCACACCTGAATCTTCACAGCAACGTGGCCAGCGCAACCATTCATGTGGCGGATACTCAATTTCTGGGATTTACTTTAGTTACTCAAAATCACTAAGGAGTTATGGTTTTGTAACACAGGTGAGAAAATCAGCGCAAGAAGGATTCTAACAATACTGGGGTTCTGAATTTAAAGATGGGATGGGTTGAGATTGGGATGATACAATGCAGATATACTATGGGTCACTGTTCTTCCTGTTCATACTTACAGTCCTTTGTAATTAAATTGGACCGTCAGCTCTGGTCATTGGGTCGGATCAGGTCTACTGGCAGCAGGGCACCTCTGGAGGGATTGGATCAGCTGCGCGGTTCTGGTCAATTTTGTACTGCGTCTCAGACTGGATTTGGAGGGCCCTTCTGGTCACTGGACACAGCAGATTACATGATGCAAGTTTCAGCGGGAATACCTTAGTGGTAGCAAGCTAAGCTGAATCAGAATTATTCTTTTAAGTTTTGGATATTTGAAATTGGGTGTAGCTAGCAAGAGTTCAACAATGCTAAAGTCTGGATTCTGCAAATAAATCTGGATCTTCCAAGAATTCTGGAGTCCGCTGCAAGATGAAGGGTTCTGGAACCAGGTGCTGTGCGGAAATCTGCATGGGTTGTGGAAGCACTGTTCCCTATGTGTTGTGAAGTTCCTATATTTATACTGTCAAATGCCATCCCCCAGTTTATTGTGTGGGCAGAATTTCAAAAACACACCCCACGGCTGTGAGTGGCTGCAGGCCCATGCTTTGTCTTGGTTGGCGGTCTGAACAGAGCTGTCATCTTTATGATGCGATTTAGGAACTCCCACATTGATTTTGACCACAATTTAGCTTTCCCATAACTACACATGTTTACAATTATGCTCTCTACTAAAATCAGACACATGCATAACATTTGTATTTTGTGGTTTATCCTGGCGTCCAATTCCCACCTCTGTAAGAGCTGTTTTTCTCATTCTATGGGATTTCATACATTTTAATCATAACAGTTTGAATTTTTAATTTCTAATTCGGTACACCTCTGGGCGCTTATCAGTGGATCATGTATTATTACATGGCTTGCAACATTAATAGTTCTGCTACCATAAGGATTTTTCGTAACTTTGGTTCCTTAAGTGGTACAGATTTCATCAACGTCTTAAAAGCATTGGCCTAAAATTAGGTTAACATCTACCAATTTTTAGATTTATACTCCCTTAGGTTGCACAGTTAAAGAGTTGCAAACTAAACCCCAAATACAGATTTAAACGCCAAGATGTTCAGAGTTTATTTTCTTTTTTCTTCTTTCAACAAACAGCTGTCAGATCCCTTTGATCAGGGTGGGGTGTCGAGGGAAGCATCCTGTCCCTCCCCTTCCTGGAGAGGGAAGCTCCCCTGTAGAGATCAGTTGGGCAGCTTGCCATTGTTCTTGGCTCAGCCAGAGACGAATGTCTGAGGCTCTCTTTGTTTTCATTATGCAGGAACTATTAAGCAGCCATTAGCCTTCCTGTAGCAATTGAGTGTCAAGCTGAAATGTGAATCTTTCCCAGGCTGGGCTGTCAGATCAGAATGAAATAGTTGATTAGCTTCATACTGGGTTCCTTTAAATTAAAGTCTTCATTTCAGATATAAAATACAAGCACAGTTTATAAGGGATTTGGACATTTTAAAAGAATTAGCCCTTCACAAGCATGCTTTAAATAGGCAGATTTTGCAATTTTAATCAGGAAACAGAAACACTTTTAAACTGGGTTTGACAGATAATTTTCTGGTGCAGCTGTCGGTCAGTGAGGCCTGGATTCCTCTGACTGCACTGGAGAATCTATGATTTCAGCACTTTTCATTTCTTCAATAATTCACTGGGAAAATGACTGAATTTAGCGCCAAAACTGCACTTTGAAGGTTGTCATTGATTAGGAAGCTGTATTTAAGGGCATTTTCAGATTTTTTGCCCACTTTTGTGGCATTGAGTCATGTAACTGGTAATAGCACTCACTGTGCTTCCCCTGCAGGGAGTTCTGTTTTGACAATCTACTTTGCCTGTGTGCGGCAAGGTGGTACAGCCTCTTCGTGATTTCTGAACCATGCGCAGTTTTTGAAGATTTAGCGTGCACAGTGGTTGGCACCTCAATTTTTGGCAGTTTTCTTCCCCCATTGGCAAAGGGGTATAGCGTGGTGCCTTGGCATGGGTTGAAATATCCCACACAACCCCCCGACTTCAGCGTGATGTCCAGTCGTGGGGGAGTCGGGAACGTGGATTTTTTTTTCTTCTTCTTCTGTTCATGAGAAGAAATCCGGTTGCTTCTCCCATCAGCGATTGATGCAACATGCTCTCCTCGCCGGTTCTGGTTGGAACTGTGGAGCGACACTCCGGGCTCTTGGGTTTTTTCCTCCTTATCCCTGAGGATGCCCTCCTTGGTGATTAGGTGGTTTTTAGTTCCAGTACTAGAAAACAGAACATAGCACGGTTATGGAAATTTCCCCACTACTGTTCCCCGTGTAGTGGGGTGGATGCATGAATTGAATACAATTTACAATATTCCCAACCTATATTTAATACTGGTCTTAACACTCTCTTCGCAAGTACACAATGAACATTTAATAATTCTTTCTAGATCTCCGGGTTTTCCCCTTCTGGGTTTCTTGTTGGCTCTTCTATTTGCCGCAAAGTATGCCTGGGATGGCAACTCTTTAGCTGGTTTATGTGGACCCATATGTCCTCCCCTTCTGTCAAATTTCCCTTGGGGATGCGGATTCTGTAGACGACTGGGGAAATTTTGTCCACAATTTCAAAAGGACCTCGCCAACTTGGGAGAAATTTGTGCTCTTTGGCTTGGTTCCTTTGGAAATTGTACAAGTAGACCCGGTCTCCTACTTGATATTTCTTTTTAGTCGTCTTAAGGTCATAGTGCGTCTTCATACTGTCTGCAGATCTTTCTAGATTCCGCTGAGCATACGCAAAAGCATGTTGAAGGTGTTTTCTCAGATTCTCAACATACTCATGAGTTGTGGAGGCATTTATCAAGGTCTGCTCTTGGGTTCTGTAGAGCAGATGCTGGGGTAGCACCATCCTTCATCCAGTCATCAGCTCAAATGGAGAAATTTTTGTTGCAGAAGAAGGGGTAAATCTGATGGCCATCACTACAAGGGGTAATCGAATATCCCAACTTGGCCCAGAATCTGTCACAAACGTTTTTAATATTCTCACAATAGTTTTATTGTACCTCTCAACTCCACCACTAGAGGACAGTGGTATGCAATGTATAATTTTCTTTTTACCCGAAGTATCTCCCACATCTTTGTCATCACTTCGCTAGTGAAGTGACTACCTGAGTCTGACTCAATCCTTTGGGGTAGTCAAAAACGCGAGAAGATGTGATTGATCATCAGGGCAGCTGCTGTTTCTGCCTTGCAATTTGGGTCCAGGAGACATTCCACCCATTTAGTAAACAAGCATGTCACGGTTAACATGTACTTGTTCCACCTAGAGGAGTGAATCACGGGCCCTAAGAAATCGACTTGCAAATCGGACCAAGGCAGTGTCATCCTCCTCTTTTGGAGGGGAGCATGGTGTGTGAGTGATGTTGGCTGAAATTGTGGATTCACAAGACACCCCTTCAAGTATTGGTCGAGGTCCTGCCCATGTGTGGCCAGTATGCAACCTCTCGTAAGATTTCTAATGTCGTATGAAAACCCGATGACCGGCTGTGGGCCCGTTAATGGCCGTGACTTAGCATCAGGCTTCGGAATGAGGTAGGGACCACCCACTGGTCATGGCCAGATATGGATCTCCTCACCAACAAACAGTCTTGGATTCAGAACATTTTTGGACATTTCATCAACACTCTCAGGTCCTCTTTCCCTATGCAATCGGTATCTGTCAGGGGAAGTTCTGAGTGTCCTCAATGTGTTGATGAAACTTACCAGTTATTGAATCCCCTTCGTGAGCCGAAATCAAATCAGCATCTGGGGTCTCCTTACTCCACTGGCCAGTTTAGAGTTCATTGTGAGCATTTGTCTGGGACCTAGTTATTGCAGTGACCAGGATTTCCCCCAACAGGGACTTGATCTCAAGTAGATCCCCCTTGGATAACTCCGGTTTTGGCTTGCTGATCAGATACGTCATTTCCAGTTTTGTCTGGTCCCTATACTTTAGAATGACCCTTGATCTTTTTCCAGTAGATGGTTATCCCGCTAGAGGTGACCAGATCATCAATATTCTGTATTAGTTTTCCATGTTTTAGTGGATTATTGTTAGCACGTAGCATGCCTCTGGTTTTTCAATTAACCAGGTGCTCCACAAACCCGTTCCGGACATAATCTGAATCCGTGATTATGACCCTTTGGTGGAGTTGGTGTTGGACAGCTTTGAGGATGGCTTGATGCACAGCCATCAGTTCTGCCACTTGACTACTAAGAGGACTGATTGTCTACCCAGCGGATGGTTCTGGGGCATCATTCACCCATGCATTCCCCACGCCGGCCACAAGTTTCTATTTCCTGTTGTTGTCAACATGGTAGGAGCACCCATCCGCATAGATGGTGGGCATTCCCTCACACTTGTCTTCTTCATAGACTTTGTGTGGGGAATTAAGGTACGCCTCCATGTTGTCCTTGATTTTAAGACTTTCATCCTTGAGACAGTTTTCTCTGGCACAATCATGCAAGTCAGCCAGACCTTGCGCGAGGGGGCTCTTCTTGTTTTGGCCATATCTGACCTCCACAGGAAAGCCTTTCATTGACGGAATCCAGGAAGTAATTCGGGAATTACTCACATTTCCACCCAGATTCTGTCTCTTTGAAGATATTGCAGAGGCTGATGTGGAGTCTCCACTATGATGTGTTCCCCCTGGATGAACGGGTGGTAATTCTTCAATACCCACACCGTTGCCAGGAGTGCTTTCTCACAATAGTTGAATTTTTACTCCACAGAGGATAAAGTCTTACTCGCATGGGAGATTACTTTATTGAACTTGTCATGCTTTTGGTATAACACTGCAGTCAAGCATTTATTTGAGATCCCTGTCTCCAAGAACTCCTTGTTTTTGACAGGGTAAGCTAGGCAAGGTGCTTCTGAGAGGCCTCTTTTGAGTTGTCTTACTGCCTCAGCTTGTTCTGGACCCCGCTCCCACATGACCCCCCTTCAACAGATGGATCAGGGGTCTTGTGATCTCTGAGTAATCCTCAATGAACTTTCTGCTGTAATTAGTCAGTCCAAGGAGGCTCCTTAGCTCCCGCAGAGTTGTTGGGTCTTTTAGTTTCTGGAGCGCTTCTACTTTCTTTCCCTGGGGACAGAGACCCTCAGAAGTTTTCTCATGCCCCAAGAAATTGACTCGGGTCCTGCACCACTTTACCTTTTGGAAAGATAGTTTTGCTCTGGCAGCCCTCAACTGTGTTCCTCCACAGTTGAGCTTTTGATTAGAATGTCATCTACATAGGCCAGGTTACCCCTTTCACCCAAGTCGGGCATGGCCTTATGCAAGAAGATATATAATTAAGTGCCAGAGTAGATGTATCCCAAGGGAGCCCGGGCCTAAGTGTACTGCTGCCCCCCGAAGGTAAAGGCCAGCTTGTATTGGTCCTCCCTACTGACAGGTACAGTCCAGTACCCATTGGTCAGGCCTATGGCAGTGTATACCTTTGACCCCTGGATCTGGGCCATCCCTTGGTCAATGTAGGGAAGAGGCCATCAGGAAGTGTGGACCCATTTGTTCAGCTCCCTTAGGTCAGCACAGAGCCTCCACTGGCCGTTTGGTTTCAAAATCCCCAGCACCGGATTATTGAAGGTGCTGTGGACTGGACTAATTATCCCACGGGACTCAAGTTTTTTAAATATTTCTGTGAGGGACTTCATAGATGCGAGAGGTAAGCAATATTGCTTCACAAACACTGGAGTCCTGACAGGGTCCGTGGGAATTGTTATTGTATGGATTTCAGTGCGACGGCAGTCATATGAGTCCACCGCAAAGAGATCTTGAGTTGACTCTCTCTTCAGCCATTTGCCTGAAGCCGGGAAAGACTTCTGGTTTGGCTATTTCAGTGGCCTCCTCCAGCTGGACTGATGGCTTCAGGTGGGGAAGGCAGTCCTGGTGGACTTGAAAGATCACCTCATCCCTCCTGAAGTCCCATGTCACCTCTTCCTTACCATAAGGGCAGGAAGAGTACACCAGGAAATTCCCTCCATTCCGGATGAAGATCCTGTCTGGTCTTGTTTCATTGTGGCTATCATTGTCACAAACGTCATGGGGGATTGGTTCTATCAGTTCTTTACCTAAATCTATGGAAAAATGTCAGTCATCAACCGCCATTCCAATAATGGTGGCTGCGCCCAGAGTGATACTCGCTGTTATCCACCACTATTGGAATGGTGGTGTGTTCTGTATTGACTAGTGGTGTTGGGTTTAACCCCAACCCTTGCTGTTGGAAATGGGAATATATGTCTCAGAATTTTGCAGTTTCTGCCCTCTTTTAATTTTGACTTCAGTTGTGAATTGTCTGGTCTGTTTTGGGACGGTGACTTCTTCTCCAATCTGAACTTCAACTGCATATGGCTGCAGTTGAGCTGACCGAAATGCTTTCTCTGGATCGTCAAAGTCCATGGGATTACCCTCTAATCGGAATCAGGCTTTGAAGTTTATTAGGTCCAAACTAATGGCAAAGCGATTGAGAATGTCCCTGCCTAAATAAAATGCGGCAGGGACATCTCGCATGACCCAACAATTATGGACTATGATTTTGTTGCCTGTGGAAATTTTGAGCATACACCTGTTAGGCAGGAGATGTTTGGAATTCGGTGTTTCCAGGTCCATTTCCCATTTGTCTATCAATATAAATGTGGGAATGGCTGGATCCTTTGGGAGTTTTCGGAACATGGCTTTGCTGATGAAGCTGTTACCGTTGTTCACACACACTCGGGCGAGAACAGAGTCCTTCCCCCCATTTAACTGAATAGGGATGAACAACTGTTCTCCAATTTTCTGAATGTCAGCCAAGCTTTGAGTTGGTTTCTCATCATTTTGGACTATAGGAGTGGGATTTTCTGATTGTGAATTGGTATAGAATTTCAGACTATTTCCTTCCAGTGTGGAATGCCACTTGAGACTGGAAGGAAGGTTGATTTCAGAAATAGAGAGAACTTCCCATCACCAGTTTGTTGTCCTACTGCAATTACTGTCATGTCAGGGTTTTTGTTGTTTTGAAAGTGGAATTCAATTTGGTCAGGTTTTTGTTCAACTATGTGGCTTGTGCCATTTGGACTAACCTGGTTAACGCTATGTATTAATTTTATTGGTCGGTTAGTCTGGGTCCAGAGGACCTTGTTTACACAATCTATTAGGGGAGACAATCTATGCAGGATGTCATTCCCCAGTAAACATGGTGTGCCCTCTGGAGTCACAACTATGACCGGGTGTTTCACCTTATGTCGCCCAATTTTAATGTCTAAATCCGGATTCCCCTCGACAGGAATTTCATTCCCATCGAAGTTCTGAATTTGTCCAAGAAGAGGGGTGAGAGGGATCTGGTATCTCTCCCCCCTTCCTGAATTCAGCTGATCAAAGGTCCTTTTTGACAGACGGGTGGCTTGGGATCCAGTGTCAAAAATGTACATTGCCCCTGTATTTGGACCGGGGCATAAAATCTTCCCTCCTTCTCCTCAAGGCGGCAAAGATAATGTGCATTTTGGGAAAATTGGTGGGTTAATTTCTTTACTCTTGATTCTGACAGAGGGGTATTTTGGGCAGGATTCTGTTTGGGAGCTTGGGAATCTGTAAAAAAAAAAAGGTGACAGTTGGATATTGGCGAAGTTTTGGGCTACCCTGGTTCTGATTCTGGGCTCCCTCCCCCACCTTTTTGGAGGCAGTCACCAGAATTGGTTTGGTTAAGGTGTTTTTCCAAACAATCATTCTGGAGTTCACTGATGGGCGGTTTTAACTCAGTCCCCACATTTACCCAGTCTTGATTAGGATCTCTCGGGACCCATTTTTCTTTGGGAGGAGTTCCCCCATCCCTGAAGGAGAAGATCCCTTTCCCAGAGTCCTCTGAGGAGCCCTCTCCTTCAAATTGGAAGACTGTAACCTCCTCCACACAATGGGTCTTTTTAGGCCCTTTATTTCTCCTACCCGCCCTCTGTTCCTTAGGTTGCAGGCTTCCGGGGGCAGGAGATTCTGGTTCCGGTTCCTGGGTTCCCAGGTGCTTTTCACAAGTGGGGAAGGAAGCTTCCTCTAAGGCTTTATACCCGCCTTGCCCCTGTGCCTCCTCCCTTGGAACTGGTGGGTTGTTGGGGTTCTCTCCACGTCATTGCTCTGGGGTACCAGACCCTTGATTTGAGGGGTTCTGAGTCGCCATGTTCATCTGAGGGTTCTGTTGAGCCCTCAACATGTGACCTAGATCCTGTGACAAGTTTTGGATCTGGCGCTCCAGTTGGGACACCCGCTCTGGCTGATACGGGGGTCTCTGTTCCATCCTAGGTGGATCACGGGAAGGGTAACTGTCCCTTCTCCCATAATGCACTTGATTGGGATAGTTCTGGTAACCCTCCACCCTTGGCCTCCGCTCTCCCGGATTGGGCTGTCTGGGCTCAGGAAAGTGGGGAAAGAAAGAAGGGTTGTTTTGGGGCTTGAAGTTTGGCGGGTACCGGGGGAAGAAGCTCAACCCCGCATTTGGGGGATTACTGCCCTCCTGGGGAAAGTTAGGAGGGAAGTTTCCTGGGTTGGCAGCTACCTGGTTGGATCCCCGCCACCTCCTTGGGCTGGGGGAGTCCATGCATAGCCCAGGAGGGATCTATTGCCCTTGTAACGGGGCATATATAATCAGGGGAGTTAGGGGTCCCATTTGTGGGATTACCTCCCTGACTACATGTTTGAGGTTGTCCCGAGGGCCTTCTGGTTCTTTGGTTAGAAGGATTTTGCACAGGAATATTTTTAGGCCCCTCCATCACCAGATCTAAAATGGGGGCAACCTTCACCTCCGCCACCTTAGCAGAAGCAGAGGTGTTGACTGGTTTGGGGTTTTTATTTGTATTTTTATTCTCTACTGGTTTCTATACTTCATAAAGGCGAGTTGCCTGTTCAATGACCCAGTCTAGTGATCTCTTCTCGTGAAAGTCCCTCACCAGCCGGGTCATGATGTATTTAGGGAGTGCATGAAAGAAGGTATTAATGAACTCCCTACTGCCTGTGTGCACCCTCCTGGTGGTCTGCGCAAAGGCACGTTTGAATTCTTGCACACATTCTTGTGGGGCCTGATCTTCCCCACATTGCAGGTTGTAGGCCGCCTTGCAGGCCTTTTGAGGGTTCCTACGTACAGAAAAATGTTTTAAAATGGCCACCCTATAGGTAGACCATCTTTGAGTAGGTTCTGATCGTCCAGCCTCGCGAAGAAGCTGGAGTATTCAGAGGAAAATGTCCATTTGACATATTGAATGCAACTCTGGCTATCTTTCAAATGGAAAGTGTCCATCATTTGCTCGTATAACTCGAGGTGCTCCCAAACGGAATACTTGGCATTTTTATGATAGGGAGTTATGACGCTCCTAATGGCCTTGATCTGTTTCAGGGGATCTTTCAGTAGGGTGGCCTTTTTAGTCTTAGTCACCCGTGTCCACTCATCCTCTGACTCAGAGGCACTGCTACAGGAGGTGGCTTTCTGATCCTCTAGGCTCTCCCTGATTCTGCGAGCTTGGAAATGGCTAGCAGAATGTGGGGGCCTAGTTTCTTGAGACCTGTGGCGCTCAGAAGAGTTTTCTGACTCTCCCTTGCTCCCAGGATTGGCTGAGTACCTCCCCTCCCCAATGCCCTAGATGGGAAGAGGTCTTTAAGATACTCCTTGTGGGCCCAGTTTCATGGAGATCCCCACCAAATTTTACACACTGATCCTTTGATAGGTGGTATTTTTGAAGATCCAGTTCCCTGATTCTCCCCTCATGGAGTCTTCCTGATCAGAGAGCCTAGCCCTAACATTTGGGAATCTGTACAGAGATGCCCGCCCATCCATTTCTGGGAGGCGCTGATCTGTCAATCCCATGTTGCCCATTCTGCTGAAGTCCTGAAGTCTACCATCCCCCGTGGCCCTTGGTTCAAATGAGCCAGTGGACATGAGGGTGGCAGAGTCCATGGTACTGAAAGGGTTAAAGTCCCTGATGACAGGGGTCCTGATGTTTTGCTCAGGGGATTCTCTGTCCCTTCCTACCACATCTCTTTCAGCCCCTTTTCCCTGGTGACATGCCAACATCTGACTCTTGCTCCTCTATTAAGGCCTTACTGGTCCCACTGATTTGCTCTTGCATGGCTATCTGTTTGTGGAGCCTATCATTCTTTTCACAGAGAGCTTCATTGTCTCTCTGTCCTTCCTGTCTGGATTGGAAATACTGGGCCAATTGTTGCTGCAGGAGACTCGCCCCCTGAGTTATGTCATTATTGGTCTCGGTGTTCTTTTCCAGACCATCCTCCACCCACCTGGTGTGCTCTAGTCGCTTCTCATATTCAGTTTTAACTTCACTAAACTCCTGAAGGGCCAGATTTCTTTCCTCTAACTTGGATTTTAATTGGCTGATTTCCTGGCCTATGGCGTCCCTCTCCTGAGTTAGAGTGCCACTCTGTGCAGCCAGATCGTCCCTCTGTTTTTAAATGCACTACATTTTTGGTGCTCCTCATCAAATTCCTCTTGAGAGTGGATGTCTTTAATAATTTATTTATTATTTTCCTCGTTCAAGAATTCTAGGCGGTTTTTTAAAGTGACTACCTTTCTCTGCGGAGGCTCTATTAAAATTTTATTGTTCTTTCATTTTCGGTTGACTCTGTTGTAAAGAGTCAATCCTTTCCTGACATTCTTTTTGCAGTGTCTGTACTTGGGTGTTTTGCTTTGCCTTCTCTTGGCGTAAGAGAGACAGATCTTCCTTTAATTTGGTAATATACTGCCTAGCCTCTGTTTCAGATTCTTGGCTCTTCTGGAGCCTTTGTCCAGATTAGTTTGGATTTTCTGCAGTGTTTGCCCTTGCTTCTTTGCCAGATCTATGTTGTCTGCATGCTTTCTCTGTATTATTCCTATGTGGAGGTACAGGTAGGCCGCTATTATTTTTGGGGCCTTGTATAGTTCGCTAAGCGCTTGGTGTAGTGGACCCTTGTCCTGTCATATCTTGCTCTATTGCAGTGACTTGTTTTTTATTTCCTGTAGCTGTACCTGTTCATCCTGTTCGGGCCACTCACCCCTGACAAACAGTTTGTGCAGGAAGTGTTCCTTAGCGATATTCATTTCTACTGGAGTCGCCATTTCAGAAATAGCAATTTCCTTCTGACGTATTTCAGGGTTAATTTCAGGCCCCATTTTTGGAGTATTTCTTTTGAGAGTTGCTTGTACAGTGTACCACAGTACACCAACCCAGCAAGGTGTCTGTACCCTGCAGGCCAGTATGCTGTGTTAGACTGTCACAGGTGGTATTTCAAATTCAGAATCCCAGACGAGCCCCCAAGCTGTAAGGGATTTCAATCAGGCACACACCCAGGTCTCGCTTAGCATGTAGTGCGCAATGAAACCCTGATTTATTGTTGTCTATAGGTTCAATATTCTGAATGATATACCACTCATATCACACCCATCTCAAAATACCCCCTAGGTCACACTGAACCAGGAATCAGGCTAGTTTGTAAAGGTAAATATTTATTTATTTAATATTCAAATCACACAGGTTTAATATATATTCAGTAAAAAAAGTTGTTAAAGGGATGTTATGGTTCAAAGTAAACCGAAAAACCCCTGTAATTCGTTAGCTATGGTAAGCTAAGCAACCATAACTCACGCCACCAACGTGCATTGCTAAGACTAACACCCAGCACATCAAAGATGACATCACAAATGTCATGGATGACATCACTGATGACGTTTTACTGAATTTCATAGGTTTTTAGTAGCGCAACTTAACCATAACTTCCGTTTATCAAAGGTTTTTTTTATTGAATACACATATACCTTGTGTGAATTTGATAGATGTTTACTAGGATTCCCTTACTTTATATACATGTAACATAGAACATACCGATCCCCCTGCTAGTGATTTTGATGTCTGCGGACTGTGCGTATGTCCGCAGACGGATGCAGACAACAGCAACACTACTCAAAAACATAGGGGGTATCTTAGATTGTTCTATCATGCTATATAAACACTGAACAAGTTCAAAAAGCAGCATATACACATATTATATGTAATAATAAATAAGAAGTGAAACCTATATATGTAACATATCAACCATCTATTTAAATACCACATGTACTAAAATGGAATATACCAAAACAAAAAATATATGCTTCCAACATAATTACCTCACATAAACTGCACAGCTAGGAGCAACAGCAGACCTACATAACAGTAAGAACACAACTTACCAGAAACTAGTAAGTAAACTTAATTTTTCTTATATATTTCCAAACTTTCTGTATTAGGTACACTAAAAGTAATATATTTTTTTTTTACACAGAAATGTCCAGTACTTTGGAATGGCTTGAGGAAAATTTCCCACGTGAGGAAATGTCTGAAGACAGTGATACTAATGGTAGACACATCGCTATATAAGCAAATTAATAATCATTACTTTATGTGCACTTAACATATAGATATTTTTTTAACAGACCATACAAACATTGAAAATACACCAAAAGAGACATTAGAAAATACTCTGCAGCGCATGGAACAAAAAATGGACATGCTTATGGAAAATTGTAATCTTTTGAAACTTTTTGTGCAGGACCACATAAAAGAAAAAAATTAAATATCATTGTCCCACATGCACCTGTTCCCCCTCTCCATGTCCCAGTCAACTATCCCCAAACACTCAACACCAAGAAAAATGTTTTGATGAGACTTCCATCCCTTCATCCCCTCCCATCCATCCTCTCCAAACCCCTAATTCCCCTATATTTGTGTCAGTTTCTGCTTCCCCCTCTTTCATAAATTTTGAATCTGTATATAATTTAAAAAAAATTATGTCAATCCTTTGTGTCTTATTATTCTTTTTTAAAAAGGCAGTTGGGATGTCCGTGGACAGCGTGGGTGTCCGGGATGTCCGTAATGAAACAAAATGGAGGTGTCCTAAGGACACTATACCTGTCCGTACTGTACGCAAGCAAAATGGAACTGTTCTTAGTACACATCCGGTGTGCGAAATGTTCGCAATTTACCCAAATGAGGGTGTTCTAAGGACACTATACCTGTCCGTACAGTCTGCTGAACATCTACGCACATGCGCACCACACCCATAAGTCCTACGAACATCGCGCCTGTCTGTAACTGTCCGTCTCACTTGTGTCGCACTTTTAATTAGTTTGAGGACCCGAACACTGTCCGTGGAACCCCTGTGCGCATGCGCACGACCGTTCCTGTGCATTTGGTGTCCTGCGGGCACCCGTTCCCTTCGCGGACGTGTTTGCGACGTCATCATGTGAACGCACCCACGCTGAGCATGTGTCCTGATTTGAGGACACTGTCTGGGTCCCCAAACATTTTAAAAATGCTTTTTCAGACAATCCAAAGTATTTTACAGTTAAAATTCACCATTGCATATGTCCCAGACAATGACCCTGGCTTTCTACATACTTTTTGAGCCTTTTTGGGCTGTCCAATCTGTCTGCAGACAGCACGGCTGTCTGAAGGGCGTGCACCAGCACCCCTATAAAAGGCCCCACCCCAGAGCTGATCTTTATTGTGCTTCTGGCTATTGCAGATTGACTTTTGCTGCCTTTGCTGCTCTTGCTGAGATTATCTCATCAACCCTAATGGAATCCATGGCTGCTACTGCTCCAGCTGGTGCTACATCTGCCTCAGCACCACCCCAACCCCTCCACCACCACCACCTCCCCAAGGGCCTGCAGAGGGGAACAGGCATGAGGATCTAGGGGAGGAGGATGCAGAGGATGAGGTAGTGGAAGTCCCTACTGCCTGCACTCGTTGTGAGTCTTGGGTGTGGTGGTTATTTACCATTTATGGTAACATACCAAAAGCATGTGCGAACAAGGTCACCTGCAACCAGTGCTAAATGGTGCTGAGTCATGGGAGGCTTTGTTCGTACAGCTATGGTACGACATCCATGAAGCGACACCTAAGGTCTTTCCGCGGTGGGGCCATTCGGAAGGTTGTACCTTGTGATCAACGTAGTAGGTTGAGTTCCTCTACCACATCCTCGATTTCCGCTCCTCTCACCACAAGAGACACTCCTGTGGGAGAGCGCATCCCTCCAGCTGCCTCACAGGCCATTCACGATGCTGTTGACCCTTACCTTTCGAGGGTCACAATATTGTGTATGTACTGCGACGCAGTACTCTGCAGGGGGGAGAATCTTCAAAGTGCTTTCGAGACTGCGGTCAAGGAGCACCAGAAGGTCTGCTACCTACCTAAATAACGCCCATCCTACATCTTCCTCTCTCCACCTGCCCTTTCTTATCACCGTGGTTGGCGTCCCTTCCTTACCCTCTTCCCCTCCTCTCCTAGTGTGTTGTGTGTAAAAAACCAAAAAAAATATAAAACAAAAATCCCCCCAAAAAAAGGCTCTTTTCAGAGCCGCCTTTCACAGTTTAAAAATTAAAGTGGCAAATAAATGGTGCAGGGCCCTGTGTATTTTTTTTAGAAGTCCATGGACATCTAAAACGTTAGGGTGCTGCCCTATCAAAACCATTTCATTTTTCTCAGGTAGGAAATGGTGGCTCTGAAAAGAGCCTTTTGGTGGTGTTTGTGTGTTTGAAAAACCTGAAATGGTCAACATCTACTGCAAAATAGATGGCAGTTATTCCAAAAAAGATTGCAATGCATTTTGTACATTTCTTAGAAAAATCTGATTGCCAGCATAAGATGGAGTCCATCTCTGCGAAAAATGTATGTGCTACAAAACATAATATTTTCATTGTGAAAAGAGGACATGCCAACATCTCTTAGAAAGGCACAAACAGCCTTATTGACATTGTGCCTCGCTTTCTCCATTTGTGTACTGAATGAAGAAGAACGCTGCCACATTTGTCTCTGCGCAATACGAGAAATAATTACTTGGGAATTTGGAAACATGTCCATGACCTTCCCAAATCCTTCTTTCATTGTAAATTGCAATGACATTCCAGACACATGTCCTAAACTGTTCCCTCCACAATGAATTCTAATTATGTCTGGATGATGCTCTGTCTTCAAAGTAGCACAGAGAGGTACCAAGTCCAGCCACTTCATTTCACGCACTCCATGCCAGTGCACTTCCACATGTGGGAATCCAAGATCTACAGCTACTCCACAGCGTTCTGCATGCACCTCCAACCAATGTATCCATGAGTCTCCCAAAATCCAGATAATCTGTTTTCTAAAACACACAGCCATAACTATCTGTTCTTCTCTCAGGAAAAAGACTTTCTGACAAACTCCTTACACAACACACCCAGTAAACTTTACTGACCAATCCCTTGCTCTGCTCATTCTCATTTGCATGCCTCTCCATCCCAAAGTCCCTGTATGTAATACGCACTGTCCGTGGACTACCGCCATGTTTACGGACATATTGAAAATCTGAGCGTGGTGAATTTAAATTTAAATAGTGTGCCCCATTTCCCCTTTGTGGTTGGCACTGAAAAGAGCCGTTTTTTTTTTTTTTTTGCAGGTGCTTGACAGACTCCTGTTATTTAGTATTTTTTTCTCTTTACTCCTAAAATCTTCACATAACCTTCTCCAAAGCAACACTTGCATTCCAAAACAGAATGGCATTTCCCATAAAAGATCCTTATCTGTTATGGGAAATGCCATTCTGTTTTGGAAGGCAATCTTCTTTAAAATAAACAGCATTACTGGAATTACTATTCTCATTATTACAGAAGAACATACTAGCTCTAAGCATGAAAGCACACATGCCTCGGTTGATTGCACACCTAGCAATGTTTTGCTGTGGACAAAAAACAGAACTATTGTCCCATGTTGCCCTAGGTACTAATCCAGAAAAAATTACTTTGGTATTTGGAAGGATGTTCCTTACTGCTTGAACCAAGTGTTCCTAATTGCCAATAAAGTAGGGGCACTGGCATAGCACAAATGGAAAGTACCATAGTGCCAAAATGATCACATGGGTACTATTCATCCTGCCCATATCTTCACAAACTTGTACAATTCCCTGTACATTGCAATCAGGCACAGTGCTCCACACCACCTCCACTCCTTTAACATCAAAATGGTTTGCCACATGCCTGCATTGAGCATACTGCTGTAAACCAGGCACAAACATATTTCCAAGCATCAACACCCTGACTTTCTCCACCTCTGCCATCTTCACTACACACAGTCTCTTTCAACACAAATTCACAACCTCAACATCTGATTTGCTGATCCCTACAGTCCCCTTTCCATGCTGGATTTGCTGGGAAACCCCGGATGTGGCATGCCTTGGCCACGGACAGCCGCGATGTCCGCGAAGCGCGTAACTCTTAGCCAGCTCTTCTACCCTTTCCACATCACTCTGTGCCATTCCCTCAATGGATACAGCTAAGCAGTCACACAACCATCCACCAATCACATCCAAGACCTCTACATCAAATCTACTGTTGATCACTCTGAGTACAAGTCTCATATCATTGGAAAGCACCTACTCCAAAAACTACTCTACAAGTCTCCAAGATATCTAATTGCAGCTGCATGCATATCCACATGCATGAATACAAACTACAGGTATGCAGATTTTCTGCACAATACATGTACAACTCTTATGAATGCATATAAAAAGAGTAACTGCCACTTAACCTGTATAACCTATAAAACGAATTTACTGTCATTTTTCCCATCTGCTGTAGTCAACAGTCACTTCCAAACCTGTCTGGTATCTAAATTATTTTTTACACACACAGCTATCTAAAAAATTGTAATATTAGAAGATGGGAGAAATAACAGTATAATTGTAGAAAAACACTTAGTAGTGTATTATAAAATTACACACAGCCAGGATAAGATCATGCATCTTCATACACTCACACAGATAGACACTATCATTGAAAACCTCCCAGCTGCAATAACACCACTGCCTGTGAATCACATCCTTCTGATTTATTACCCACACCTTCACAAATGCATACATGCCATGCTTTTCTATACAGTATCTGCCATTTACTTGGTTAAAATTGCAAAATAAGTATATCATTATTTCTTCTTTCTCCTAACATTCAATAACGCAGCCTTAAGAAAACAATTGAGTTTCATACACTTAGTATTCTACTCATTTGCAAAGCATTTTGAACTAACATATTGTAATTAAAATATAAAGGCTGCACATAGTCAAAGGAAACTGCATGCACACACTATGTTCATATATCAAACAAGAATACTACTACAAAAACATAAAAACCAACATCTAAATTAACATCAGTGCTATCAACACACAAAATGACTAACTTCTTTCTTTTACAATTGCAGTGAAGACCACTCTCCTGAAAAGCAACTGCATCTGAAGTACAAACAACAACTCAGAAGAAACCTGCTCATTCCACACAAAAAGAGTAAGTGCAATACTAGCATAATATTCTCACTGTTACTCAAACACACTGTGGGGTTGATTAATGGAATTTGTGCACCGAAAAACGCAGATTTGTACACCATTCTGCCCACAAATCCCCATTTGTTAAACAGGGATTAGCAGGCAGAATGGCGCACACATCCCACTTTTTCAGCACACAAATGACATAACTAAGCCCCTAGAATGTTAGTATTACAGAACAAAGAACTGTTTTAATTCTATACCAGTATAGTAACACACAACTAGAAGAATAGCCTTCCCAACTAGTTGTAGCTGCCCAATGTACAATCGCACACTACTATACATCCTTACTATCATACTCAGACACTCATACACACAGCACAGATACATTGCAGAACAGCGAACCCATACCTTCTTTTTTTCAACAGACCCCAAAGAATGCCTACCAAAAAGCAAGTCCGTAGAAAGCAATGCAGAAATAGAACAAATTAAAATAAGTGTCCAAAATAAGCATCCATCTCTAGCAGAATTTGTTCAAAAAGTTCAAACAAAACAGTTAATGCAGTCATTAAGCGAAAAAAAACAAGTCTCCAGTACAGAAACATTGCCTCCTCTATCAAAATGTAAAAAGAAACAGAAAGTGATTAACACGAATTCAGCTACCACTACTGCTAACACTGCTCCTATAAATCTTGATGTACTGGCAAGTAACCATACCTAAAAAAGTATTTGAGCAAAAATGTTCTGCCCCAGAGTCCTTCAGAATCTTATACAAACAGGAGACAAATCCTGCACAACCCTTAAAACCTACCGTAGAAAATTCATCTTAGAAGCTTTGATAGACACTGCAATCCTTCTCAAAAGGAAGTTATTTATTTTAGTGTTAAACAAAATGAAACCACTAACAAAACTAAATACTGAATTACAAAATAGACTTCTCAATAAACGGAATGTAAATAAAAATAACTTCTTAAATATCTGTGGAGGTGAATGGAGTCACACCACGAGCACATAATCATATTTCAATGAAGAAGCTTACAAACAAACAAAACAAAAGCAAACAAACACAATTGCCATACATGGTAGTGGACGAGGGTATGAAAAACTTAATACCATAATGGAACAAGAAATACTGCTTACAAAAATATCCCTAGAAACCTCAGTATCACCTCTCCATTCGACTGAACTTGAACATCCAGTATACAAATGGCCATGCACGTCAATGTGTAACATTGCCAAAAAATCTTTCAAATCTTTATGCCAGTTCCTCAATCAGTATGTGAAAGGCAAAGCCAAAATCAAAATGAAACTGCAACAAAATATGGATACCCCTCCACTGCGCAAATACACAGGACTACAAGGACATTCATTAGCCTGCATTTCAGGACCTATTTGCAAAAGCACCTTCCATCATATCGAAATGATATCAACACATCATTCAACTAAAAGAAATCTAGTCTATAAACTGTACTATGCTAAAAGTCCTACCAAAGACCTACTCGAAGAAATAGAGCATCTCAGAGAAAATATTTTGGGAGTGAAAGCCACTTACAAAATGCAATAGCTTTACAACAGAGTAGCAACAATTGTACAGATGGCAACCTTCTACTACACACATACAAAAAAGAAATACTAACATTTAAAAGTACATCTGCTGAAGTACCAAACCATGTGTGTGTTGCCGAAGAGCTTTTTATACAAGTAACACAAAAACTATTGAAGTAACATACAAAATAGAAGACAATGAATATTCCAAATGGTTTGAATTAGCTCTCTACCTTATAGCAGAAAACAAATACGAAATAACTGACCCCTTAATACATTGCAGTTACTGCACTACAAAACCTGACAACAACCAAACTCCTTCACGTGATATCACAAATAACTTAGAATTATTCCCACTACCAAAACCCCTGCAACAACTCAATCTATATGAGAGCATCATAATTCAAACAGTGCACCCATTTCAAGCAACAATACGCCTTCAACCAAAAACAGCAAAATTACCTCCCTCTGAATTAGTGAAAGGCATTTGTGGCAAAGTAGTTTATTTACCATTACATCTAAAAGAAAATGTGCACACTCTGGGAGTGCAATGTCCAATAGAGCAATCTTTAATTGTCTTAGTAAATGTTGTACCTACAAAAGATAAAAAAGTTTGGCAACAACTTACATAATGTTAGATAAGCCTTGCAATATCTAAAAGACAATAATGAATACTACAAAGAAATGAATATTGAAGAAAACGTAAGGGAAACAACTGAAATAATTCAAGAGTCACCAGAAACTGGTCAATTTGAACTTCTAGATCCTGCTACAGTATCCAATATTTTAGACCATTCTACTATTCATCCATTACACTCTAATGACACCATAGATGATGCACTAGAAACGTACCAAATGCAACAAACCAAAGGATCACCAATCGGCATATGGGAATAAAGTATAGAAGCACGTGCTTTTCCTCTACTCTTTCCTACTGGGAAAGGAGGAAGGTACGATGATAGACCCATTTAGATAACAGCATCAGAATACCACTCGTTACAAATGTATTCTGAAGATCCCAGATTTAGACAAAATGTGGAATACATATTCCACCTTCTTTTTAAAAGTGAACTAACAACTCTATGTTACGAAGTTGCACACACATTGAAATCAGGAACCCACTTTCAAAATATTTCAGCTACACAACTACTACAAAAAGTGCAAGAAAAAGATGAAGTTTTACAATCAAGCATTACAAATCTGTTAGCAAACATGCGTGGTACTAAAGAGTACTGGTTCCGACGTCACGGAGATGTACATTGTATGATAAGAAACCCTGGCCCACCCACTTGGTTTGCTACATTAAGTTGTGCCGAATATGTATGGGAAGATTTACATGATTTCCTACGCATATCAAACAAAAACAAAACAAACATAGATATCCTAACACCTGGAGAACTTTGACTCTAGATCCTGTTAATGTTTCAAGATATTTCCATCATCGCTTCATTGCTATGCTATACTTTATTTGTAATAAAACTGTTCCTCCCCTTGGAGAAGTGCAACATTTTTTGGGAGAAAAGAATACCAAGCCATAGGAGCACCAAATATCCACATGCTTTTGTGGATTAAAGATGCTCCTAAATTTGGTCAAGACAGTGATGCCACTGTTTTGCAGTTTATCGAAAAATGTGTCACTTGTGAAATTCCATCGGAAGCAACAAATGGGGATCTTCATACACACATTGTATAATTTCAAAGACACAAATGTGGCAAATATTGTCGTCGCAAATACAAAAACAAAGGTAAATGCTACACCGAATGCCGCTTTGGTTTCCCTAGACCAGTTTCAGAAACAGGTGAAGTGAACAACTTCATTTCTTCAGTTAGACAAAGTGTTAAAGGTAAATCGCCTAAGAACACATATTACATAAAAAGAACAGAAGAAGCAAAATATATCAATGATTACAATGCAATCATTGCCCTCTTATGGAATGCAAACATAGATGTGCAGTACATTGCAGACAATTCCATTGCAGTTGCACGATATGTTACAGCCTACTTAACCAAAGCAGAAAAAACAGAGCTTCAAGACCTCTGGAATGACCTATCATCGCACAAAACCCTGTCTCAGAAATTGTACAGCTTATGCATAAAAATGTTCTCTCATAGAGAATGTGGCTGCTTTGAAGCTGTAGATCGTTTAACCGGTACTGCTTTGTATGGAAAATCTGAAAATATAGTATGGCTAAGTCTTGGTCCTGCTAAATCTAGAAAAAGAGTTCTCAAATCATTCAACGACATAGAAACAATAGCCAAAAATGATTCCAAAGGCCAAGACATTTTGAAAAACAATTTACTAGACACATACTACCCAAACAGGAGCACCACTTTGGAAACCATGTGTCTATACCACATAGCTTCACATACAAAAATAATATAAAACCAGATGAAAAAAAGGTAGATATAGAGTGACAAATTGTGAAGGCAGTTTAGTGAAACTTACCAAATGAAGCTTAATTAATCATGTCAAATTGTCATTAAAAACTCAACATAAAGAACTATATTACATGTCCCTGTTACAACTTTTTAAACCATGGAGAAAAGAAGAGTTACTAGATATCTATGACTCCTATGAAGACGCTTTCAAAACAAATGAAAGCACTATAACCGATGTAAACTTTACAAAGTACAAAACAATGTTGCACAATGAAGAGCAACACGAAGAAGAACTCCAGGCCCAACTAGATAAGGACACTCCCGACAGTAGTCAACCTTCTGTAACAGTAAGCTAAGAACCACTGGGACAGCCACTAATAGCAAATGAGGCAGAATTAGCTATGACAGAAGTAGAAAACCCCATGTGTCACTATGAAGATGATACCGAAGACAACTGTACTACAATCAAAACTGAGCAAAGAGCAGCATACCATTTTTTTCAAGAAGTAACAAAAGAAATTGCACATGGTGTACAACATGAAAATAAAGAATGTACCTGCCAAAATTACAGATCTATACTACTATACGTCGGTGGTGAATCTGGTTCAGGCAAAACATTCTTAATCAAAATCATCAGCAAGTTCCTTCAACAATTGACAAACAACAAACTGTCAGCTGTTGTAACTGCCCCAACAGGTCTACCTGCCTACAACATAGGTGGTGTCACTTTACACTACTACTACTGTATATATCTCTTGTATGATGCCTCCTGATAGCATTTGCTTACTTGCATGATATCTGCCTGCACTGTTTTATCTTGTATTGTACTGTAACTCACAGCAATTTAACCTAAACTGAACAACGCTCTTTTGTTTTTTTGCACCCTAATACCTTCGGGTCTGGTGCGCTTTATAAATAAATAAATAAACAAACAAACACCAATTACTACTCCTTCCAGTAGAACACCAAAACAAATTAGAATATTACAAACTTTTTTTTTTTACAGAAGCTGCAATGGAACTACGCAGAGTGTTAAAACAAATGAAAATGCTACTTATAGATGAAGTGAGCATGGTCTCCAACCTAATGTTGGCTTTGATTCACCAACAGATTACAAGAAGTAGTCAAAACAAACTACGAAGAGCTCTTTGGAGGAAAACACATTATTGTTTTCGGAGATCTTCTTCAATTGACACGAGTGAAAGGTAAACCTATTTTTAAAACCTTAGGACACAAACTCTGCCGTACAACTGTTGGCAGCATAGGAAATATTAACCTTGGGCAACATTTTCAATACAGACAATTAACAGAAAACATGCGCCTGTCTGCAGACCTCACCCACGCCAACATTTTAAAAAGTATTAGAGTTGGTGTACTATCTCAAGAAGCACAAGGAATATTAAAAACCCGGCACATCCATGCACTCTATGGCCATAACTCATGTGCTACTGATGTCATTGGACAATTAGCACACACAAATGTCAATTGTATGTCCTTAATGACAACTCTTGCAAGCTGTTCCAAATTCAATGAAACAATGTTGAAAAAAGAAATGCAACCAATAATTAAAATTTGCTCCACAGACAAATGACGTACACGGTATGACACTACCCATGTGTCAACAAGCCACAAGAAGACTAAATACCTTAGAAAACTCTATCTCCAACATAGCTGGTTTGGAGAAAATATTAAAATGATCTTTAAACTGTAAAGTAATGCTTAAATGTAACCTTGACGTGAAGCAAGGAATAGTTAATGGAGCACTTGGTACAGTTGTTGGTTTTCAAACATACCCAGGTGACAACAACATTCAGTTTGTCAATATTCTCTTCGACAAACTATCATAAGTAAAAAGGATAGGACGCTCAACAACTTGATTCCTTCTTTTCAAAGACATGTATGTATGCAGAGAACAATTTTCCCTAACTCTAGCATACGCAGTCACCATTCAAAAATCACAAGGTCTTACCCTAGATAAAGCATTGATAGATATTGGGAACACAGTCTTTAAAGAAGGCATAAACTATGTAGCACTGTCACGCCTACGTACAATTGACGGTCTATTTCTAATAAACTTTGATGCAAGTAAAGTAAACGCTGATAGTCCTTGCATTTTAGTAAAACAATAGACTTTGTTCACTATACACCCCCCATCTACAAACATATCCTGTTCCACAAAAAGGAAAATGTTCTAAAAGAAAACTAAATCAAACAGAAATGCAACAGGATGTCACTGCAATTCCTCCAAAGAGACTAAAAGAAACTAAAACTTCATTAAGTACCACAAGCAAAAAAGAACCAATTAGGGAAAGTAATCCAAGTACTTCGTCAAAGAAGGAAGACAAACTAAAAAAAAAATCACTCAGATACAGAACTACCTGGTCCATTTAAACTTATAAATGAAATAGGTGTAAGTTGCTACGCAAATGTAGCAATCAATATTCTATTTCAAATACCAGCAATTGTTGACAACATTTACTTACACTTTAGAGACCCATTGTGTATGCAAATGTTAGTACTTCATAGAAACGCAAAAAACAATCCTGACACCCTGTATACTGTTCATGGAATAAGACAACAATTGGACTACTGTGCTGGAATGGTGAAATTCACTATAAACTCACAGGAAGATCCACAAGAATTTCTAATGTACTTACTATTAGTACTGGAAAACAAAAACATACCTATAAATGAAATCTTTCAGATTTCATACATGTGGAAACATACATGCACTCTCTGCAACAATGTGACACAAGAACAAATCCCCAATGAGCGCTTTGTCTATATATCAATACCTAATTGTGAATCCGTTCCATTTCAACAACTTGTACAAAATGCAAACCACTGTAGATTATGTTCTACCTGCAATTCGGATAATCGCTCCACGTTACTAATACAAACACATAGTAAATACGTAATACTAATGCTTCTACGTTACAATGCAGATGGTACGAAAAACAACTGCAAGCTGACTGGATTCACACATGGTCAAATATCACTTGGTAGGAAAACCTTCACAACAATAGGTATAATCTACCACGCAGGAGCCACAACCAATTCAGGGCACTACACTGCATATATAAAAAAAAATGTGGATGGTTTGAATGTAATGATAGTACCGTTACTCTAAAGCAGAGATTACCAGCTAATCTTACAAACGCGTATTTAATGTTCTTAAAACCAAAATTTGATAACTGAACTGTACTTAAACCTTAAGTACACTTGTAGTAAAAAAATATAAACTGTCACAATATTTCAAAACCTATCTAACTGCCCAAAGATTCTACAACAACTAATCAGATAAATTAATACCACTCAAATAGAGCAAAAAAATAGACAGTTAGAATACGCCAATTGGTATCTAACTGTCCCAAAATTTACAAATATGCAAGCAGATAAATCAATACCACGAAATTATATCAAAACATACAGTTAGAATATGCCTACTGGTATCTAACTGGGCCAAAATTGTACAATATCCAAACAAATACCTAATATCTTACTGCTCACAAAAACTGAAACAATCCAATGCATAAAGCATTAGGCAGAAAGAACAAGTAAACGTGGAAAACAAACAAATAAATAAACTGTAGCATAACAGAATTTTTCTTTTTTTTTTTAATCCAACATGTATTTTTTTTCTCCCACAGACCCAATGATTTTAGCAACAAACACAGAAACTTTGCAAATTGCACAGTACTCTGGTTTGTAATCTACTAAATATGAGGCTCAATAAAAAGAAGAAAATGTTGATTGTACAATGTAATAAGTCATTATAAAATACTAATACTAACATGCTATTTTCTTTTATTACAGAAATTAACAAGAAAAACATGGACTCCCGTTACTAAACCAAATAGTACGTATAACAAGATAAATACAACCATCGCACCATATCACACCCATACAAGCTTATAACATTGTTCCTTATAAATTAGTTTTTGACCCAAAGTTAAAAGCCACTATGGGTGTGATATGCTGTGGTGGTTGTGGCCAGGGCATACACTATTGGGTGCATGGCCAAATGGCCATGCACCCAACATTCTATACCCTGGCCACAACAACCGCAGCATATCACACCCATAGATGCAAGCATTGCAACCATTTTTATGTCCGCGGACAGGGGGAAGGTCCTAGGAAACATTCAACTTGCCAGAAGACAATACAAACAGCGTCCTCAGGACACCCCCATTTTCTTTATGTACGAACATTTCAGGACACCGTGATTGTTCTTAAAACATTTTCACCTTGCCAACGAACAATACAGACAACGTCTCCACGACACCCCCTGCAAACATTCCAAGAACCCACGAGTGTTCTTAGAACACTTTCAAGTTGACACCGAATCCATTCTGTTTATTTACGAACATTCCAGAACATCCGTGTTGTCCGCAGATGAATCGAACACAACAAAAGCGTCTAGCACATAAATAAAATACAACTTTGAAACTATCTCATCCTCCCCCCATCCTCCCCAAACACTTCTACACACCAACACACTCTACTAAATACACATTTTGAACAAACTTTCACTGCGCTGTCTGCGGACGTCCGCAAATGCAAGAAGGCGGGCGCGACAGAAAATCTGACGCGCATCATGCACCACGCCGCCCAATCAGCGAACACGTCGCATGTCCGCAGACATGACGCAAGTCGCTGGCCCAATCGGGGTGCTGTCCGCAGAGCGAACAGGGAAGTCCGTCCGCGACGCGAACACAGATATCACTAATTTTTCTGCCTTACATTTTGGTAATTTTTTTTAAAAAAACTACTGGACGGATTTACACCAAATTTGCAAAAGCACGCTTTCGGGACCAGGCCGCCGCTCCTGCCGCAAATTTGGTGTAAATCCGTCCAGCGGTTCGGGATGTAGCCGTGCGCAAAGTTTCTTTCCCATTCAGTCTATGGGAAAAAAAAAGTTTTGGGATCCCCCCCCCCTATAACTTTTCCCCCCCAGGACGAATCCTCACCAAACATTGCAAAAAAAAAATCAGAGTGGGCCATATACTTTTTTTTGCAAAGTTTGGTGAGGATTCGTTCAGGGGGAGCGAAGTTATAAGCCACCCAAAAAGTGCTCTTCCTATGGAAACACCAACTTAACCATAACTACATGGCCACTACCGTGGCCATGTAAAATATATATATATATATATATATATATATATATAGGACAGCAATCACCTACCAGTGCCAATACAATTCAGAAAATAAGCAAAGCAATTGAATTCACTTATAATGATGCAGAGTAGAAAACACCAGAAAAAGAACAGTTTTGTTTTGTGCACAGATGGCGTTTAGGTTAATAGTTCCCCCTTCCAAAGTACTGAAGTACAAATGAGCAAACCTACACAAATGTGAGTAATCAGCGGGTGTTCAGGAATGAAAGACCATGTCTAGAGTTAGATGCAATCTTCCCTCCCCCAACAAGAGAGAAAAATGTTTTTGGCAAATGACACTTTTAAACTGACAGGTGAAAATTGCTTTGTAAAATAATGCAAAAGAGTGCAAAAATGCTTAAATGGAAAAACATTCTGAGGAAAGCAACACTAAACAGGTCTTAACATACATGAGCTATAATATAAACAGTACACACTTTAGATCAGAATGGGATGGAAGAAGCACTTTGAAATGGGACAAAGACATGTGTAAACTTTTGAACTTTGCAAAGTCGTGGCAAACTTTTACTATGTGATATTAGAGAAAAGTGGGTTAAATACACTGTTCCGCGATGCGGTTATTAGTTGTGGATGTAGCTAAGGGTCTTGGGTATCGGTGAGAGTTTAAAATTTGTTTCTATCTTTACAATTGAAGAAGTTATGGAGTTTTTGATGAGAGGCGTTTTTGCAAAATAGGTGTGAAAATGAAAACAGAATTTCGATTTTGAAAATGACAGATACGTTTTATTACACTACATAAATGACTATGAAAAAGAGGAGGCCACACCTGAATCTTCACAGCTACGTGGCCAGCGCAACCAATCACGTGGTGGATACGCAATTTCTGGGATTTACTTTAGTTACTCAAAATCACTAAAGAGTTATGGTTTTGTAAAAAGGTGAGAAAATCAGCGCAAGAAGGATTTTAACAATACTGGGGTTCTGAATTTAAAGATGGGATGGGTTTGATTGGGATGATACAATGCAGATATACTATGGGTCCCTGTTCTTCATTTTCATACTTACATTGGACCGTCAGCTCTGGTCATTGGGTTGGATCACGTCTACCGGCATCAGGGCACCTCTGGAGGGATTGGATCAGCGGCGCAGTTCTGGTCAATTTTGGACTGCACCTCAGACTGGATTTGGAGGGCCCTTCTGGTCACTGGACACAGCAGATTACGGGATGTAAGTTTCAGCGGGCAAGCCTTAATGGTAGCAAGCCAAGCTGAATCGATATTATTCTTTTAAGTTTTGGATATTTGAAATTGGGTCTAGCTAGCAAGAGTTCAACAATGCCAAAGTCTGGATTCTGCAAAGAAATCTGGATCTTCAAAGAATTCTGGAGTGAGCTACAAGAAGAAGGGTTCTGGAACCAGGTGCTGGGCTAAAATCTGGATGGGTTCTGGAAGCAGCAGTGTTCCCTATGTGTTGTGAAGTTCCTATATTTATACTGTCAAATGCCATCCCCCGGTTTATGGTGTGCAGAATTTCAAAAACATACCCCCACAGTTCTGAGTGGCTGCAGGCCCATGCTTTGTCCTGGTTGGCAGTCTGAACAGAGCTGTCATCTTTATGATGGGATTTAGGAACTCCCACATTGATTTTGACCACAATTTAGCTTTCCCATAAATACACATTTTTACAATTATGCCCTCAACTGAAATCAGACACATGCATTACATTTCCAATTCCCATCTCTGTAAGACCTGTCTTTCTCATTCTATGGGATTTCATCAATTTTAATGATAACAGTTTGGATTAATAATTTCTAATTCGGTATACCTCTGGGCAGTTATCAGGGGATCATGTACATACAATCTTAGGCTTGTCACATTAATAGTTGTGTAACATAAGGATTTTTTCATAACTTTGGTACCTTAGGTGGTACAGATTTCATCAATGTCTTAAAAGAATTGGCCTAAAATTAGGTTACCATCTACCAATTTCTAGATTTATACTCCCTTCGGTTGCACAGTTAAAGAGTTGCAAACTTCACACCAAGAAGTTCTGAGTTTTTTTTTCTCTTTCTCCTTTCAACAAACAGTTGTCAGATCCCTTCGATCAGCGTGGGGTGCAGAGTGAAGCCTCCTGTCCCTCCCCTTCCTGGAGAGGGAAGCTCCCCTGTAGAGATCAGTCGGGCAGCTTGCCATTGTTCTTGGCTCAGCCAGAGATGAATGTCTGAGGTTCTCTTTGTTTTCATTATGCGGGAACCATTAAGCAGCCATTAGCCTTCCTGTAGCAATTGAGTGTCAAGCTGAAATGTGAATCTTTCCCAGGCTGGGCTGTCAGATCAGAATTAAATATTTGATTAGCCTCAGACTGGGTTCCTTTAAATTAAAGTCTTTTCATTTCAGATATAAAATACAAGCACAGTTTATAAGGGATTTGGACATTTTAAAAGAATTAGCCCTTCTCAAGCATGCTTTAAATAGGCAGATTTTGCAATTTTAATCAGGAAACAGAAACCCTTTAAATTGGGTTTGACAGCTAATTTTCTGATGCAGCTGTCAGTCAGTGAGGCCTGGATTCCTCTGACTGCACTGGAGAATCTATGATTTCAGCACTTTTCATTTCTTCAATAATTCACTGGGAAAATGACTGAATTCTGCACCAAAACAACACTTTGAAGGTTGCCATTGATTAGGAAGCTGTATTTAAGGGCATTTCTGGATTTTTAGCCCACTTTTGTAGCATTGATTCATGTAACCGGTAACAGCACTCACTGGACTTCTCATGCAGGGAGTTCTGTTATGACAATCAACTTTGCCTGTGTGTGGCAAGGTGGTGCAGCCTCTTTGTGATTTCTGAACCATGCGCAGTTTTTCCAGATTTAGTGCGCACAGTGGTTAGCGCCTCCATTTTTGGCAGTTTTCTTTCCCCCATTGGCAAAGGGGTGTAGTGTGGCGCCTTGACATGGTTTGAAATATCCCACACTTCTCTTCCTTCTGCTTCAGCAGCACCCACTGGGATTCAGGCTCCAGGTGGGCTGGGTCCAGTGGTAACTCGAGACTCAACTCCTGAGGGAAAAGAGCCAGAAGACCCTCCTGTGGGAGAGGTGATCAACCCAGAGGATCACCAGGACCTTCAATGCCTGCCGGATGAAGGGGGGCCCTCTAGGGGAGATTTATGTAAGGGTCAGAGAGAGTGCCACTTTCTTGAGGGTCTTAGAAAACAGGCCTAAGCACAGGGTGGGGTGCCTAGGTCATCCAAGATTTTTTTGGAGGGTGATTTCTTTTGTAGTGAGCCCACTAAGCTTGAACCTGGTGCCCTCAAGAGCTTGGTGGTACCCCAAGTTTACAGACCCTTCCTGTTGCAGTTGGTGCATTAGGGGCCCTTAGCTAGTCATCTTGGGACCAAGAAGACTAAGCAAAGGCTATCTGCCCATTTCTACTGTCCCTGGATGGGGAGTCGAAGTGTAGTCCCACTGCTGAACCTGCCCCACTTGTCAGTTGTCTGGCAAGACTGGAGGCAGTGTCCTTGCCCCACTGCAGCCATTGCCATTGGTTGGCATTCCATTTCAGAGGGTGGGCATCAGCATCCTCTGTCCCCTTGACCCTCTCACATCAGGTGGAAATCTGTTCATCCTGGTCCTGTTTGATCATGCCACCAGGTACCCGGAGGACCATGACTGCCCCTTCGGACCATGACTGCCCCTTCGGACCATGACTGCCCCTTCGGACCATGACCGCCAAGGTGGTTGCCAGGGCTCTCCTGGGCATTTTTGCCAGAGTTGGATTCTGTAAAGAGGTGGTCTCGGACAGAGGATCCAACATCATGTCGAGTTACATGAAAGCAATGTGCAAGGAGTGCGGAGTAACCCACAAGTTCTCCACCTCCTACCATCCCCAGACCAATGGTCTGGTTGAGAGATTTAATAAAACTCTCAAAGGCATGCTGGGTGCTTTGGAAGAGCCCCTAAGGAGGAAATGGGATCTCCTCCTGCCATGCCTTCTGTTCGCTTACAGAGAAGTACCTCAAGAGGGTATTGGTTTCAGCCTCTTTGAGTTGCTATTTGGACATCCCGTGAAGGGGGCCTCTTGCCTTGATCAGAGAAGGTTGGGAAGCCACCCCTCCAGAGACAACCAAGCAAGTGGGGTACTATGTGTTAGGCCTCAGGTGGTGGATGACACAGATTATGGGTCAGGCGACAGCAAATCTTAAGGACAGCCAGGAAATGAACCATTACTGGCATGACCTTAATGCATCACAAATGGATTGGACTCCAGGACAGGAGATCTTTGTGATGGAGCCTGCTAAGCCTTGAGCTTTGTCAAATAAGTGGACTGGACCCTTCAGGATAATGTCCAAGATGGGCAAAGTAAATTATCTGGCTGACATGGGAGTCCCTGGGGTAGCCCCTCAGGTATTCCATGTCAACAGGCTCGAGCCTTTCCACAAGTGAGCAAAAGTCTCATGTCTTTTGCTAGCTTCAGAGCAAGAGCAGGATGAGAGTGAGCCCCTTCCTGATTTGCTGTATAGCAACTCTCAAGTTGGCTCAGTGGAGGGAGTGCATCTCTCTCCAGATCTGACACCAGAGAAGCACAGGGCCTGCAGGGATTTGCTCCGGCACTATGTCCCTCTGTTCTCACTCACACCAGGCCTCACCCTGTGGTACAGGCACAAAATTAACACTGGTGACATTGTGCCTGTTAAAATCAGGTACCACCGAATGTCAGACATGGTGAAGAACCACATACAGGCTGAGGTTGCCAAGATGTTGGATCTGGGTGTAATTGAACCCTCAACCAGTCCGTGGTCCAGTCCAGTGGTCCTTGTCCCCAAGGCAAGTTCCCAGGCAGGTAACAAGGATTGGAAATTCTGTGTGAACTACTGAGGAGTCAATGCTGTCACCAAAACTGATGCGCATGCATTGCCCAGGGCTGATGAGCTCTTGGTCGGTGCTGCCAAATTTGTGAGCACCTTTGACCTTACCTGATGCTATTGGAAAATAGCTCTGACGGACCATGCCAAGGAAAAGACTGCGTTCTCAACACCTGAGGGGCTCTAGCAGTTTAGGGACAAGCCTTTCAGGTTGAAAAACACACCTGCCACCTTCCAAAGATTAGTCAACCATTCACTCAGTGGGCTGGAGGCCTTTTGTGTGGCCTACTTAGATGACATTGCTGTCTACAGTTCCAGCTGGGAAGAGCATTTGACTCATTTGGATAGGGTGTTGCAGGCCTTGCGAAGGGCTAACCTCACTATCAAGGCCACCAAGTGCCAGATAGCTCAGGGGTAAGTCAGGTATCTTGGTCATGAGGTAGGAGGGGGTCGAATCCAACCTCTCCCCAGTAAGGTACAGGATGTACATGACTCAGAGCCTCACACTACTCAAACCCAGGTGAGAGCTATTTTTGGCCTCACTGGGTATTACTGTAATTTAATGGGCGACGATGGAACCATAGCTGCCCCTCTGACAGCTCTGACTTCACCCAAGCACCCAAGGAAGGTTAATTGGACAGAAGACTGCCAGAGGGCCTTTACTGGCTTGAATGAAAGTCTGTGTAGGGCACTGGTGTTGTGAGCGCCTGACTACAATAATCCCTTTATCATTCAGACTGATGCCAGCGACACTGGAATTGGAGCTGTCTTGTCCCAGTTAGATGACAAAGGGAGAAAACATCCTATCATATTCATCAGTAGGTAACTCAAATGTAGAGAACCTAGGTGGGCTACTGTTGAAAAGGAATGTTTTAGTATAGTTTGAAGCCTTAAGCATTTTAGACCTTACCTTACGGGGTCTACCTTAAAGGTCCAAACAGACCATAAGCCCTTAAAATGGCTTCTGCAGATGAAGGGTGAAAACCTGAAACTGCTCAGGTGGTCCATTAGCCTGCAAGGGCTAGACTTCACCATTGAGCATAGACCAGTGAAGAGTCATGATAATGCAGGTGGCCTTTCCAGAAGTTATGTTGACAATCTGGATGAGGGTGTCAATCTCGTGGGAGAATAGACCACCCTAAACTCAGTTTGGGGGGTGTGTGACTGTGATGCTGGAAATGCATTGGAGGGACAGGGCCTCCATATCCTTGTCCTGTACCCTTTTATCATGTGTGTTCTGTTTTTCTGCACAGGAGCCCTGCGGGGACACCTGACAGTGCGGCTCTTTCTCTTTTTGGTTGTGGGGAACAGACCCTTGGGATACCCTTATGGCACCCATGAGTGGGAGGGTACAACCCTGTACCCCTCGTGTATGTTTTTGGGCACCTGTGTGTGGCCCAAAGAGCAGTGTATGGGCTGGTGGCAGCTCCATGCTGAATTTGACAGGTGCTCAGAGCATCCTCCATTTTGGGATACCGCAGTCCTGCCATAGGAATCCGTGGATTCCTGATGGGAGACAAGATGGCCCCCCATGGCCTCTTGATTTCCATCACCTGTAACCTTGTTTTCCTGAAGTCGCGGGAAGCCTGGACTATGTCCCTTCCCTTACTGGCTGTTGGGTGGAAGTTCCATATATAGTATTGTGGGGAAGTCCAGGCCAGACTGGCTGGAGCCTTCCCAATGACTGTATGTTGTGGGTACGCCCGTCGGGTGGGACCTGAGTGACGAATACACCTTTCATGTAATGGGTGTCTGGTTTCTGGTGTGTGACACAATGACTGAGACAGCCCTGCCTAAAACTGGAATGAATGCAGTGTGGTGTGCTGAAAGGCTGGGTGCTTGCCCCAATCCACATTCCTTGTTATGTCTGTATGGAAGATAATGGCCTGAATGCACTGTGTGTCTGATTGGCTGACTGCTGAATGCTCTTCTGAATGACTGGCTGCCACCAGCGTGAATGAGAGACAGAACAGTATATCACTGACTGGAATTGTTCAGAAGCTGAAGTCGAAACCTGATGCTTAACCTTGAAGTCTGCTGGAAGAAGAACAATTGCTGTTGCTGTTCTTCGCTTTGAATAATCTGAAAGCTGTGTGACTGTCAAGGACTGATCTGAGTGAGGACCTGGCAAGGAGACCTCTTCCCGAGCTACGAGGGAACATCGTGAAACCACTTATCTTCTTCAAGGCACCCTGGAAGACAGTCCTCAAACGTCTGTCGACCAGAGACTGGATCCACCGAGAACCTGAAGCAAAGCACCCGGACATCACAGTCCATCGTTGTCGACCAAGGTTCAGAGGATTGCTGTGACCTCTGGAAGCCTGTCGAGTCGTGTTGACCAGAAGCAGGGACAACGTGATGTTGTGCTGCTCAACAAAAGGAGCCGCAACGCTCCACCATTGCCTAAGACATTTTTAATCCAAGGGTTCCCCTTGCCACCACCATTGACCACTTTGTCCTGCCGGAGAAAGTCAAGGTTGTCGATGGCTGGGGAGAATCCATCAGTGGGTTTCCCACCACCTAAATTCATCAAAGACGCCAAAGAAGATCCGGAAGCCAGCCAAGGTCAAGTCCCGATCATCGATGTCAACGCCGACGCTCTACGCCTTTGCTGGATCTATGTTCTTCATTGTCTTTCCTTTATGGCAACAAACTCTTGTCATCAAGGTGCACCCCACACCTCGTCTTCACAGGATGTCCATGATCACTCGCCGACAAGCACCACTAAGGCCGAAGCTGCTGTACCGACGGCCGTGTTCACCTTTCTTTGTAGGAATCTCAACGACCTGTGACTCCTGCCTTAAAGGGAATTCACTCAAGAAGGGCCCATTGTTGAACCATCGAAATAACTCTACTAAACTCGGGTACATTGGAGTAGTGGAACATTTTACTGAGAGACAAGACTCTTTAAACATATATGGACAGGGCTTGTTGATACACTTTATTTACAGGTTGCCCAGGTGGGGGGGGATCCTCATGTGAAACTGTGTCTTGCGGTAGGGACCCAGTATTCTGCCATTGTTTAATCTAACTTGTCTTTCTCCCCATTTCCTATGTTGATACGCATTGTTATTTGAATCGTATGCCATTTGAACTGTCAGCAGTTTGTGCATTTCAAAGGAGTCAGTAACGAATTGTGGTACCACATAGACATTATAAATAATTACCCTATTAGAATTGCCGGAGTACAAAGTGTGTTATTGATTGTGTATATACATTGAACCTTATTTATATAAAGAACTGTGTTATCACTAACATAGTGTGTGGACATTCCTTTGTGGGTGCTTGGTGACTACACTATACTTAAGAACCAGTCTGCTCTGTGCTTCTACTCTGCCATATAGAGAGCAGGGGTACAGATAACCCCCCTCCAGTCCCTTTACAATCACCTGTGCCACACTTCTATCCAATTCTCTTGGCTAAAGATCGGCTTCTTAAGCTGTCTGGCATTTCTTAGCCATGGTAAGGTGCCAAGTAGTGTTTTGCATTTATCCTAATTCGTATATACTTGCTTGGGTTTATGTTTTATTTAACTGCAGTAACGATGGAGTTTGAAATACGTGATTCTTAGTTTACAATTCGAGGATTGCATCTCTGTTCAGGTCTGGCATTTCAGTTTTGGGACAAGAATGGCACCACACACAAGGAAATAGTTCCTAAAATGGAAAATGTGTTTCTATTTCTAGGAATGTAAGTGTATGATTGCTCAAGTAGCTTTTTAATGGTCTCATTTGTGTTTCAATGTTATTTATATGTCACATACGCTTATGGAAGGCTACTGAGATTGTTTATAGCTTAGTGGTTCAGATTTTTTGGGTTTACCCATTTTAATTGTATTGGCGCTTATCTTGTTTTTATTCGTTTTAGTTATCTCGAGGGAATTAAGGAGATATAGAAGCCTCCAGCAGAAACATATAGGGGGTCCACAGTGCAGGGGTAACATATAACAGTGAATCATGAACTACAACCAAAATATCCCTGGCACAGTGCTCTAAAAGAGTGGTCACAAAGCTGGCTCTCATCACAGAAGCTATCTCAATAATTAATACAATTGAAACTTTGCTTGGGGAATTGGGTGGGGGCAACCTCAATCCCCCTCTGGATATGCAACCATCAGCAGCTAACCTTGCAAATCAGATAGACTTCACACTTGTTACAAGGCGAGTGCTTTAAGTGGGGGATGACATTGAGGCTACAGTAATCCATCTGATTTTTAGATATTACACGCAAGTTCGAAGAGGACACCAAAGAATCCCTTGGCCCCTTTGAAGTTCCAGAGGCACCTAATCAAATGGTGTGAAAGAAGTATGTAGATGAGGAGGTCTTTCATAATATTCCAGTTACAGCTGATGTACCACTTGGTAATATGTCAGAGGGCGTACCACTATCTAATACATTGTTCCCATTAGCATCCCAGGATTATACATGGTGGAGTAAAACACTGATTTTTGGAAGTTTGAGCCCCCAGTTACTTTTGACAAAAACCCCAAGCTAAGTGAGAAGGGGCCTCATTATGAGTGTGCCGGTCCGGAAACACTGCTGCCGGTAAGCCTACAAGCACCGGTGTTTCTGGACCGGCACACTCTGAGTCTGCGAGCTGCTCCTGTCCCGCCCACCAGGTCTGACCTGGGAGGTGGGACGGCAGCCGCTCGCAAACTTTCATGGAAGCACCGGCACTGTTATTAACATTATTAAGGGTGCCAGTGCTTTCGGCATCCCCATTCCCAATTGAGTCCTTTTGTACTCAAATGGGAATGGGGATTAACATTTTTCCGCCACCTGACTTCCAGGAACACCAGACTCGTAATACCCTGGTGTTTGCGTGAAGCCAGGTGCCGGAAAAATGCACAAGTCCAACGACAGTCTGCCGTTTTTACCAGCACGGCTACTGCCGGACTCGTAATGAGGACCAATGTATTTATTAGCGTCAGTCACAAGTAGTGTAATCAGGAGATACATTTAGATCTACCTGCACCAAAAGGAAGCTTGGGCATTACGTAAATTGTGCTTGAAAATCCATCTTGGGGCCCATCAAGGAATTCTGAAGTCACATGAAATGTCATTTGGTTTGTATTTTACCTCTGATTGTTCCTGCAACTGTGAATTATCTGGGTAGCAGCTGGTCATTTTAGGTGCTGATTTCTGTGCGTACACAGCAGTTTTAAAAGTTATCTTGGGCATAGAGCATTGGATGATAGAAACATATTTAAGGAGAAGTATGAGATTGAAGAAGATCGCTACACAACTGAAACTTGTATGAAGGCACTACCTGGCCAAACAGAACAAGCTATGTTAAGGTCTGTGCCCCTGCTCGCTAAACCCTTAAAAATGATAGAGCGTGCTATTGCAAGTGTCCCTAAAGGATGGCTTATTAGCACCAAAAACATATCTACTACATCTGGTTACTGATGGGAGCACCGAAGATTGCCTTCACACATGAGGCAAAATTGAGGCAATGTGGCAATTTTAATTGTAGACCCTCATTACAGAAAAATGTATTTGAATCTAATGAGACATTAATAAAACAATCCCTTGGTTTCACTTTGTGAACATCTGCAAAGTATAATAAGAGATGTTGGTATTTCAGCCAGGTTTATGGGATTATGGATGGATGAAGGCTCTAACAAATGTTTGATGGTATAGTGGGTGGCATTGTGGCTAGATTCATGTCACCTAAACCGAGTAAAATATGAGATACAAGAACGCCATATTAATTTCTCTTTTACCATGTGCTTCCTGTTTTCCTGTTTACCACTGGTGCATGATTATTAACAAATTACAATGGCAATAGAATCCCCCTTGAAGTAGAGATGTGAAAGTGGGATTGGAGTCCCACATAGCCAGTCTTACAGAGAGAGGGCTATCATTGCGGATCTCCCTAACCCTCTGAGAAGCCATCTGACCCACAGTAGAAGGCACATAAGAGGGAGGAGTTTATAGTCCCCCACATGGCCTGAATGAAATCAAAATTTAAATCCTGCTCAAAATATTAGTGCCAAAGAATGTGATACTCTGAATACAGTTACCCATGAGGTTGGCCATTATGAAACTGGTCTCTTACTCACTGATGTTGAATAGGCTCGGTGTCAGAGTCCTGAAAGGTGTATGATACATCACCCACGCCCCACCCACAGGTGAAACCCCAGATCCAGACTATAATGTTTTGTATTTTCTTTCTTTCAATATTGCTGGTTTTAAATTGAAGATGTATGATGTAGACTAGCACTCATTTGTGGGGGAGTATGTAGTCTGTTGCTTCCAGGAGGCATGATCCTCCGCTCCCATAATACAAAGTAATTTTTATGTCCTGGTGACTAAGCACAGCAAATAAAGACTAGAAGGGGGGTCTTTTGATGTAAACCAATTCAAGGAACCAAGGAACATAGGCTATAATACCCTCTGGGGATTCCAACATTCAGTGGCTGGAGCAGATATTCCTGGGGGTACAAGCCATTTGTTTGATTTATGTGTATAATAGCTGTTTGACTCCAATAAATCCAGGAAACAATAATGAGGTGCACAAATTGCAGAAAGACAGCTCTTTAATGCATGTAATTATCATCCGGAAGGTCAGTCAGTTTCAAGGCTACAGTATTTATGCACAAAAACCACAAAATGACAATACATCCAGACATTAAGTAAATGCAAATCCCTATTCTCCTACTTGCTCTCGCCATTTAGAAATCTGAAGAACAGCATACATTACACTACTCCATTGGTTAGTACATTACACGTGGCATTCTTAATCCATCCCCCTGCAGATCACCTATTAGGGCAATTAGTAAAAGTGAAATAGGCACCTTGTGGCAACAATATTAGATACACTAACATCCTTTCCCATAACACCAGGCATCTTGGGCCCCCTAGAATGTTCCCAGACCTTGCAGCTTCCTCACCATGAAAAATATCTTTGCAACTACCACATTGATACATGTTGCTGTCCCCATTACCCATCTAGGCCAAGCACAAAAACTGTTAGTTTACAGGACGTTCAGCTTGAGAGAAATGCTCATAGAAAAAACATTTAAGAGAGATCCCACTTTTTGAGAAGTAATTTCTTGTATTATTTGTGCTACCAAGCCACTCCGCCTCAAACTCTGCAGTCCTAAGACTTCCCTAGAGGGATTTAGATCCAAAGTCTGATTCATTATTTTGGCAGTGCCTCAAGCCGAGGCCTAGTTCACACCAGAACACATCCTTTGCAACTATTGTATTTCTGTATGACTAATGGTAAAGACATACATTGTTATTATTCTGTGGGCTCAAATTCTCTGGAAAAGCTTCATGAGAAAGGCTAACAGGAACTTCATATCTGATATGATTTATATTGGCTCTTCCTTGCTATCCAGCCGCATACTTCTCTTGGATGCAGCAGAAACTAGGCCTAATTAAAAATGGCAGGTATACTAAAACATGATGAAACCAACATTAAAATGGCAAAATCCTTAGGTTTTTAGTGCTCTCTCAGTCTGTATTTCCCTTTACAATTAGGGTGTTTCATTCGCATATTAAAGTTCCCACCTCTAGTTAATTTATGGGACGGTCTCTCATCTTGTCAAAAACGGTCTTCAGTACCCACACTTTACTGACATTATGAAAAAAATTCCATATTATTCTGGGCTGCATGGTAACAAACAGAAATCCCCATCCCCTGTGCAATCAACTGTGATGAATCCTGAGATGTTGTCTCTTCTCACCAAGGGGAGCCCCTTCCCATGAGGCCAGTGAGGTGAGGCTGCTACCTGACAGTCCCCTGGGGGGGGGGGATGGGGAGGGCTGAGTGGGATGATCTCATGGGGAAGGACTCCCCCTCCTGGGGTTAGGGAGGACTTCTTGGGAAGATGTGGTACAACACCCCTCATGCTCAACCTTTTCCATTACATCCCCTCTGTCTGTGAGACCCACCTTCTTATCCCCCACTTCCAGACCTTCAACCAACTCCTTCACATCCCCTTGTCCCATGCTACACACTTCCATATTACACTCTCCCATGTATGTTTGTAAAGTTGATGAGTTGCAGTCACTGAGACGAGGAAGAGTAGGGATGACTTGACTGAATTAAAAGTACTGAGATGAGGAGGAGTTGCAGAGGCATAACGAATCCCCTTTGGAACCGTAGATTTAATCGTCCATTCTGAATAAAGACAGAGAAAGGACTTAACTTGCTTTCAGACCCTCCCAGGAGGAAATGTGTGCTGGAAGGACATCCAGCACGGGGAGCAGGAGAGGTTGCTGTCTGGGATGGAAGAAGAGTAACTGGGGCATCCCTACCCGGTCCGCCGTGTGCAGACCAACTATAGAGCTTGGGAAACTGAAGTCCAGATGCAGGAAGCAATGCTGCTGAGCAGCCGCTAGTTCTGCGAAAGCCATAGGAAAGCGAGAGAAGGAAATGAAGGTGTCAGGCAAGCCCGAGACTGCTGAATGAGGCCCGACAGAGACTCAGAAGGTACATGGGCTGTCGGGGTCAAAAAAGGGGCCAGAAAAGCCTTAAACCAAGGGTCGGGGGCCTATATATAACACAAAGGAATACTTATAACTAAACCTGGCAGAAGAGTAAACCAGGTGCTTTAGGAGTGAAATACAAATAAGACAGTAGGGTCTGGGTCGCAGACCTTGGGAAGGAGAGCATCAGTAGTCCTCTTCATGGCAGTACCTGGCAGGGTAGTAGGTCTGCCAAAACAAATTAGGAACTGTGATAGGGGTTTGGGACCCACATTGGCCAAGGGAAGGGAAACATTCCCCTTGGCATTGTGAACTGTGAAACTAAAGCCACAAAGTGTGAGAAGAAAACCAAGAAAGTCCAGGGGAAGGGAGTGCCTGGCATTTCCAAATCATAAAAACCTAGTGTAAAAGAGTCCAGGGGAAGGGAGTCATTCCCCCTCGCTTTATGTGAGGAAAAACACTGAGAGCCCGACACCTGGAGAAGGGAGGCATTCTAAAGGGACCCAATAGTGAAGAAGCAACTATGGACAATAAGGAATGTTGATATTTGAACTGGAATTGAGTTTAAATTGAGAACTGCATTTTGACATTTTAACCTGGAACTTTGATTTGTGCCTTGGAAAGGGATTGAGACCTGGGGCCTTCAGGCAAAGATCCCACCTAACTACTAGAACTTTTATCCTTTGTGCAGAAGAAGGTGACCCTTTCTTCCGGACCAAGAAAATTCACTACCTCTTTAGTTTAGTTATAAGTGTGAGGGACAAGTAGGTTTTTGACACAGATAGGTGGACTATTGATTTTTACGGACGTTTTGACAATTGCTTTAGCATTTTTAGTTGAGGCAGGGAAACCCCTCTTAGAGTTAGGAAATGTTACATTTTCTCTTAATTTTCTTTGTTAATGAAGGTTTATGCCAACAACCATGTCACCTGTGTGCCCGTCTCCTCCTTCTGCACCCTTACACAACTGAAGTTTGAATGTCATTTTCTGGGTTATTTGGGAAATCAAAAAGTGCTCTTGGTCGACCAATTGGACGTTCTATTCTAACCATGTGAGTCGTATCCTCGTCATTCCATTAGTCTGTTTGTGTGTGACCATTTTTTTTACATAGAGTGTCATCGACTGGTTTCAATGTGAGTGACATCATCGGCATCGTTTTGAACATGAAATACTTGCAGCATTCTATAATAAGTTGACAAGTGCAAATAAGAACAGGAATCAGCACTTTGAAAATATTATTCATCCATGAGGGCACCCATGCAAAAATTGAAGTGAACCAGTCATTTCCTTCAGCCCACCCTATTTCTCTGTTGTGCTGCACAAATTGTGTATTGCATTTATTGCCCGGGTAGGGGATCCATTGCCGGCGTCGCTGAAAGATATACAAGTACAAAAGGAAGTACATAGTCTTGCACAAACTCTGGGCCTGATTCACAGTGTTTTTCAATGGGATTGCGCCATTATAAAACACTTATGTAAATCAGGACTCCTGTGTTCCATTACAGTTAGTAAATCTAAAACATAGCAATTCTGAAGACTAGTCAGCATAATCGCTCTCAGTTCTTACCTTATGGCATTCTGCCTATGTTGAGTTTCATTAGCCATTTGTATCAATTCTCACCTTGTGATTTGGAGCCATTTGGCATTGGACGCCGTCTGTATCCCAGGAGTGAAATATGATGCAAAAAATGTTTGTGCTTTGCTAAATAATCTATATTCATCGGGTAGGTCAGTAAACCTATTACTGGCATCCTAAGACAGGTAGTTGCTACGGCAGTGCTGTTAAAGGCCCAAAGAGCGCCAGAGCCGCTGATGATAAGCCTGATAAGTACACAGTCTTGATCATTGGGTGTTAGCTGATTGCTGTGAGGTCAACGTCTGTGATCATCAACATGGGGGCTTGTAGTCTTGCAGTCTTGCCGCTGTTCATAAGGGAGTACGACGTCAAAAAGTAAAAGAAAATATAGATTGAGGGAATATAAAAAATGTGAAGGCTTTCCGGTAGACGCTCGCAGTTTAAGGCGCGTTGCATTATGCCCTGTGCACTAGGTGGAAATGGATGCTTAGCAATCTAGGAGAAGCTGGTTAGATATAGCCCGGTGCGTTCTATGAGATCCTCAAATTCAGCACTCCTTCAGATATCCAAGTACAGGAACATCTGGATGGCTGCACCTTTTCAGTGGCTGGCCCCAGGCTTTGGAATTCATTGCCTGAAAATTTGAGAAAAATTGAGGATTTCCTATCCTTCAAAAATCATCTGAAAACGTTTTGCTTTAGATAAAACTCAGAGATACCCCCTTTGACATCTGGGTTTCGTTTACATCTATCCTGACTATCAATTGTTGATCGCCATGATGCCTTGAGTGATAGAGCGCTATACAAGTAAATTGAGTGATTGATTTCACCATTATAATATTTGTACAGACTCCATTGTGTTTTAGTATCTATGCCACTTTCAATTCTGCTACTAGCTGCACTAGGTCTAATTTCTCAGCTCCTGTCATTTCATTTATTTAGCCTTAATTTCTGCTTCTTTCCAGAAAGTCTTATGATTGCCAAGGGCCACAGCAGAAAGGGGCATAGGAAACATTAGTTATCATTGCAAGATTCATATTCTTGTCCTTACTCATGAAGATTGTCCCAGACGATGCGAGCACACTGAATAATATCATTAGGCAGAAGATAATACAATAGTTGCAGAAGTCTTGTTTTGGTGTGAAACAGGCCTTGGGTGAGGTATTGCCAAAGTGCTGAATTGGACTGTGACTTTACTGCCCTCTTGTGGATTCTTCGATTGCCAAGTTCATGATAGAATGGCTTGTAGCACAAATAATATAAGAAATTATTCCTCGAGAATGGAGTCTGTGCCACATATTTTATGACTAACAGTTTCTGTTCTTGGTTTAGCTAGAAGGATGAGTAATGGGGATAGCAACATGTTTCAATGTGGTAGTTGCAAAAGATATGTTTCAAACGTGAGGAAGCTGCAAGGTCTGAGAACCGTCTTGTTTGCCAGATGTCTAGTTCCATGGAAGTGGATCTTACTGTGTCTAGTTTTGTTGCCATCGGCTGTTGACTTCACTCTTCTCACTGATGACACACACGATTAGGCCAACTTCAGGGGGGTGCGCTCATAACATCACTAGAATTGTATTAACAATTGTGTGGGGTAATGTATGTTGTTCTTTGGATTCTTATATAGGTAGGAGCCAATAGGGACAAGGGAATTAACATACACCTGACATTTTGTAATGTATTCTAATGTTTCAAATGTTGTGTTTTGTCTTTAAACATTTTAACCCAATGCGGGTGGGTTGTGAGTTCTCAGCTTTTGGTCTACTCAGACTGGACTGACCTCTCGTCTGTTAATTGCATGCATTAAAGATGGTTTTTTTGCAATTGGTGCGCCTCATTATTGTTTCCTGGATTGATTATTTGCTCCTACTTTTACACCACATAACATATTCCTCTCCAGGATGGTGGTAATTGCATATAAGCCATCCCTCAACACACCCAGAAAATGCCCATGAGAGCTGCTGTATGACCTTGGATGTCCGAGAGATCGGCCTTCATGTTACACTGCTTGTTAGTGCCCACAAACACACTGCTGCTGCCGCCTCTGAAACACAAGTAGAATTGTGTAAGTTCCATGATCATTGTCTGGAGTTTATGTTGATCTGTCTAGGTTCAACTTTTGACATATTGTTCCCAGACAGCAAAACAAGTTTCTTTATTTGTAGTACTGCACTCTTTGGTAACCCAAACATCCCTTCTGCTTCTATTTCATCAGAACACTGGAACGTGGGTGGTACCATAAAAACATCTCCATTCTTCCCCTCTCCATGTGTTAGAAAGCTAAGTTAATATCCTTCAAACTATCTCTCTCTGTCATCTTTTTCTTTTTTATGTAGTTATCCTCATACACTGTTGTGTTAACGTCTACCCACTGTACTTGAACATCGTGTCCCTGAATCATCCCTTGCATCCTACATAAGGCCAGGTGCACGAAACACTGTACCACCTCTGGTAGTATGTCTTGCGGTATACACAATCACAGTGGCTATTGCATGGGGGATCTATGCACAAACAAAAGGTTCACTCAGTTTCTCTCTTCCCACTGCCCTCATGTCGTGGTACCACATGTTGTCATCTACATGGTGATGCACATCCTTAGATTTACCTGAAATAACACTTGGGTTTTGTCCCTTCGAATTCTAGTCAGAGAAACCTGGATATTCACTGGTGCATTTGCAATGTTAAAATCACTATTGGACCCACACCTAGAAAAAAACATATGAATTCGACCATGAAGAAAGACAGAGATAAGGCAGAAGAGTAGAACAATGTAAGGCATATACATTCTAATATTGTCAGTAGTTTTTGGAGGCTGTGGCGAAACAATGGACAACTGCCCAAATGGATGTATTGCTTTTAAAAATGTTAAAGGAATGTCACTCATTGTATTATTCCCCCCTCTTATTCCTCCTTCTGCTGTTGGGTAGGGAAGGTGGAACTCTTCTCGTCCTGGCATCGCCGATGTGAACCCATGTCTTCTTTCCAACAACTTTGATGGCTGTGGATGTAGCGTAGATGACGTTGTACGGTCCTGTAAATTTAGTTTCCACCAATTGCGCACAAAGTTCTGTACTAAAACATGATCTTCGGGGAAGTGCTGTAGTGGCTGTAGCTGTGATGATTATTGCTATTGCTGCAATGTTGTTAGTTGCCTAAGATCCCCCCCAAATTCCTCACCTTAGATTTCTGCACAATTATGTTCATCAGTGGCTATGCATGTGGGTGTGAGGGGGTGTATGCAGCCTCATGCGGTGTAAGGTGATGATCAGAACCAGACTGATACCTTATTGCAAACAAAGCAAGCAGCAGACCGTGTAGCCAGCTCTTGTGCAGAGTATCTCATAATTTAGCAAGTCTTCGTTTCAATAAACCATTTCATTGCTCCACTATCCTGTTTGGCCTGGGGGTGGTATATTGAGCACATAAAAGCTCTTTAAACATCTCATTGAAAAAGTGAGCCCCATTGTCTGATCTCAGGACATCAGCTATTCCCCACCGGGGGTAATTCTTCATGCACTAGAAAGTTGCCTGCTGATTTGGCATCTGGGTAAAATGGGCACACAACAACAATTATATAACAAAAGTTACTACACCTGCTAAGCATGCCCACATAGTCCATATGCAAGTGTCGAAAAGGCCTTGACAGGCAGGGGTAGTGTGGCTTTGAGTCCTGAGTGTGCCTCGCGTGGTGTACCTTTTCCATGTGATACAATTGGATATGAAACCATCATGTCCTTGAAGGTTTGGAAAGAACCACTCTTCCTGTAAATCTGCTGCAATGTACTGTTTGGAAGTGTGTGCAGGGAAGTGCAACTGCTCGAACAGCATGTTTAAGTAATGATTGGGGCAGGACTGGTTTACCTGAAATATATAGTCTCCATATTAGATCTATGGGGGGAAATGAACACCCTCTCTTTGTTCATGACCTTTTCACCTTCTGAGGAGCTTGTGCTGGTAGTCGGTAATTTGGGCCAAAGGGATTGCATTGTAAGGAACTGTGAGTTCTACTTGCTGTAACACAGGAATTGTCAGAGTATTCTGCTAGGTATGCTGCACTGTTGTCATAAGCATTTGGGTCTGTATTGTTTGTGTAGTCTGCACACTTATCTACCGCCACTGCTGTTTGGCGTGCCAATGCTTCAGTTAACGTCGAGAATAAAGCTGCACTGGCATGTGTAAAGAAGGCATGGTATCAAACAGTGACGACAGACACAAGTGATCACAGTTCAAGGGTGTTTATTGAACTTTAATGGGTTGAACGCCTATCTAACCTAAATCTAAGGATGGGAGCAAGCTACGACCATCAAATAATAACACAGTCCTAGTCGAGTCTCTGTCAAAATAAAAGGGCCTATACTAATAAGCATATTGCCAATCCTTACTTCTAAATATAAAAGGGTGCTGGACAATAATGTATGCAACCAAGAAAAGTGTTCAAGAAATAATATGTCAGGACAGTTGATCAGTTGGCTTCCTTTCCCCACTTTTTCAGCACGGGGCAAGGCGGCACCTTCAAGCTTCGCACACACTCTGGCTTCTCGGCCATGATCATATAGTTCAAAGCATAGACATCAGGCCTTCTGCCAAAGCTTCTTTTCCAACAACAGTCTCTTACGTCAGAGGGCCTGTCATCACAAACAAATCTCAAAGTTCCATTTCTATTAGGATTTTCACATGTACAAGTTCTCACTTCTAATGTTCATCAGGGACTCCCTCCTTCGGGCGTGGACCCTCCCCCCTTTTATCACACTGTTCATACTTGGCCTCCCTTGTTCAGGCTCAGACCATGGATCTCCCTCATTCAGGCTCAGATCCTGGATCTCCCACGTTCATGCTCGGATCCACTTGCTATCTCAATGTTTACATTTGGTCTCCCTCGTTCAGGCTCGGACCATGAACCTCCCCCGTTCGGGCTCGGAACCACTTTTTACCAAAATCAAAGACTTTTCAAATGTGCGATGGGTTTTGCTTAAACCGTTGCAGGACTACTTTGATTCACTTCACAAAATGTTCTTATCAATCTTCTACTTTTATTTCTCCTATCGGGATACCTTACAGAGAACTTTGATTGAGCACTTTGTCAACGGTAACGCATCTTTCCTTCTCAAGTTCAAACATTCATCAGCTGTTTAGCTTTACGTGCGTCTTTCATCACACACATTTAACAATGTCCGTTCCAGCATTCGTTATACAATGTTGCCGCTTGCAACCTTGACTTCAACACAGACCGGTCTTGCATTGGTCTCCCCAACTCACCAGTTGTGTTGATCTCTCTGATGCTTCTTTTTTCTTGGAACCAAGGGCAATACCACAGTGGCTGCTGCTTCTACCCGCCTTGGTCAGTTATGTGGGAAGGCCTTTGGTATCTCCGGCACACAATGCAGGATTCTTCAGTTTGGTTTCCTGGCCTTATGCTTTCTGCCTCGAAGGTTTTGTGAAAGTAATGATTTCTTGCCAAAAAGGTCAATGGTATTTCCCTCCTTGCATACCCTTCTTGGTTTCCCGGCTTTCTCCCCTCATTCAGCTGCCGACTCGAAACTGCAGTTCCTTTGTGTGCTTTGCCTCGATCATAATGTGCTCTCGTTCTCTGCCTTTTATCCATGTGAGGAAGTTTAATGGAAGTCCGGTGTGAGTGATTGTCAATAATTGCCTGACTTTGCCTTACCATAATAGCGGGACATGTTAGGTACACTACTCGAGCGGGCTCTCCGTTTGGAAGTATTGAAGAAGGGAAAGGGGGGTAAGGTTCCCATGTATCCTACCTGGTAGGAAGGTGGTAAATGTGTTGAAGGGGTAGGGTTACTGCATCTTGCCATAAGGTGTCCCACTCCCCAAAGACCCCTCACCTAGGTGATCCTCCCACACTGGTCCACCCCCAGGGTCTGGATCCAAAAGTGATGGCCATGCCCTGGCCACCTGAGAGAGAAATCCACTGGGACTAGCGGGTGAGACACCTTCTGGTTTCTCACACATGCCATTTGATCTTCGCATTCAAGAGTTGTCCTCAGAAGCTGCTGTACCCCACAGACCCTCAAAGGCATAGTACAATCTACCATTTGATAACCATCTGAGCCCAAAACATCCCAGAGGGAAATGGGAAGTGGATAAAATTACAAATGAAACCGATTGCAGTCCTTGATTCTGGAGGATATCTGCAGGGGTGAGAAAGAAGAACATGAAAAATCACTGTCTTTATTCAACCCTAGGACCTGCACCTCCCCTAGCTTCACCTTGACTAAGTGTACTGTACCTGACTTTCCTCAGCCAAATGTTTGGCAGGATTTTGGAAGAGAAGACTTTCTGAGTTGTGTAAATCTTCTTTTTTATCTTTATTTCTGGACTAATATCCTATTCTCCTGTGAGTAGTTTCCCCAAATATAATTTGAGCTCCTATGAACCTTAGTTAGATTCATGTTAATAAGAGTTTTTTTTTAAGCTGCCAGCACTTCTAAGCTTGTAAGTCTTTTGGGGGAAAGTGCTGAATATTCTCTGGAACAGTTGATTCTCCGATTTTGCTTTTAAATGTCTTATTTATGAAGATGAAAGGAAAGTCAAAATAAACTATTTTCAGCAAACGTACAAGTGTAAACCAGCTTTCACATATGTCTCTTTGAGATTCCTGCCTGTAGCGGAAAAATGGCCAGTCAAAGCCCTAGATGCATATTCACCCGTGCCTCCCGCACCTCAAAGTCTCCTGGCTCGGTTTACTGCATGCAGTTTTCCATGCTTGCTCCAGTGCTCGGTCACTGCAAGTCATGCAACAAACTTCCACAGCTCAGCTGCAAATGCTAGCGACATCTGAAACTTGCTGGCCAGTGATGATGCTCTGTTGCCAGGCAACCTTGCACTCTGTCTCTGTCCGGTTGCTGAGCTGAACGCCATATTCACTTCAACTGAAACGTTTGCTAGCTGCATTATAAACAAAAGTATTATAATGCAGAGTTCAGGCGCTGCTTTATTGTTAGCTTGGTAAACAGTTTACAACTCCCTAATATTTACAGTCTCTTACAGAATGAACAAGTTTCATCTTGCTGAAAGTACTTAAAAATAAACTTGGCTGTTTCCTGTTGCTGCCACCGCTTCCTCTCTCTCCCAGAATCCTGCTCTTCAGATTGTTTCTTCTTGTAATCATAGGTTACCTTGATCTTGCTTAAAGGATTTAAGTTCTGTCTTGAAGGAAATTACTTGGACAGGACATTCCTCTTGGACTGTGACTAATGAATGGCAGTTTAGAATGCTGAACAATGTGCCTTTATCCGTTCAGGATCCAGTAATTTCTCAGAGTCACTTCCACCATTCCACTAGGAATTCTTTCCGTATTCTGAACACAAGTGTTAAGACCCAAACCAATGTCACATAAGAAATATTGTATTTTATGTAAAGTGTTCCAAATGACTGCCTCTGCCCACTGGATAATCAAACATGGCATCTGGATAGACCTGAATGTACTGTAGACCTTACATATGCTGAATCTGAATAAATGCTGGTTTTACACCCTTGGAATAGTTCTAATGCTCTTATGAGTGCTACAATCTCTGCTGCCTTTGCAGAGGAGTTCTTCTTTTGCTAACTCCTGGTACTCTCCTGATTCCAGACTCACTACTGTGTGTCTTTGTCCCGTGTTCTGATCCGTCAACGAAAAGCACATTCCCTTCTTCTTACACCCTTGGAATAGTTCTAATGCTCTTATGAGTGCTACAATCTCTGCTGCCTTTGCAGAGGAGTTCTTCTTTTGCTAACTCCTGGTACTCTCCTGATTCCAGGCTCACTACTGTGTCTCTTTGTCCCGTGTTCTGATCCGTCAACGAAAAGCACATTCCCTTCTTCGAGTGCATAGTATCATCTGTAAGGCCTTCAGATGTAGTGCAATTATGCACTATGTCATCAGGCTGTACTGGCTCTGTAGTGAATGGTGCTGGATTGACAGTGTGGCACCTGACAATGTGAATGGAAGGGTTGGACAAAATGACTGTATACCCTGATGTTTGTTGTGTGGTGAATTTTGCTTTTTCTAATACTGCAAAAACTGCATGTTCCACATATAATGGCGTCCCATAGTGATGGTGAATGTTTCTGTATAGCAAAGGCAGCAGCTGATGGAGCCTGCTCACCTGGGACTTGTCCCTGCATATCTGGGTCTAGGAGTCCACTGTAATAAGCCAGCGGCTTATGTCCCGTTGACGGTCATTGGGTGAGGACAGCTATCATCACTTGGTCATCAGAATGTGAGAACAGAAATAATTATTTTTTGTGATCTGATGTTGCTAAAACTGGAGAATTAGTGATCGCATTTCTAAGTTCCTGAAATGATTGGATCATCTTGTCTGTCCAAACAATGGGTCCCTTAACTTTCTGTGCTTCTCCAGCATGGGGTCTGGCATGGATTCACATGCTCATGAATATTCCCCGTCGTCAGGCTGGGAATCCTCGGTAAAGAAAAAACCAGTATCAGTTTCGTTTCTGATCTGTCTTTCGTAGCAATAACCAATCACTGATCTCTGTGTCATACTGACCACAGCCAATGGCTGCCCTCTACCTAAGCCCCGCCTCTGGCAGCCATCTTCAGATTTTTACCGCACGTTCATGTGTTGGGATCCTCGTGCTATTGCTCTCGAGCGTTAGTGCTATTTTTTTCACGTTTTTTCTCAAAAAACTTCTTTTTTTCGGTCAAAAGAGCCTCAAGCTCCACCGACTCTCTATCCGATCAACGGGGACCCGTGTCGGATTCGTCTGCGCCCCTCAAGGGTGAAGATCTCGTCGAGCTACGCTTTTGGAGGACTCCAGAAGTTTCTCAGGCCCGGTCATGGCCCAGGAGAAGGGAAGCTCGACGCCCGGAAAGCTGTTCAGGGTCTGCCCTGGATGCCAGCTGCAGAACGTCTTCAAGGAGGACGAACACTCTTTTTGTCTCTACTGCCTGCATGAGGACAAGACGCACGTGGAGAAGGACTGTGCGTTTTGCGGCAACATGTCGGAGCGGACCATGAAGGACCGCCATCAACGTCTCGCCAACTGGCTAGAAGGGAAGAGCCCGTCCGGCGAGAAGAAGAAGAAGAAATCCGAGCGGTCTTCTAAGACCTTTGAGGACGCCCCGGCGACAGGGGTCCAACATAAGGCCAAGCACCGCAAGTCCGCTGGCACCGGGAGCGCCGAACGATCGGGCTCTACGGGCGCCAGGCAGGGCGCGCCCTCCCCGGCACCATCAACCACGAGCCAACGCTCTGGGTCGGGTAAGAGGAAGGCTGAGCACCCGGCGAAGCTCCTGGAGAGGCCCCGGTCGAGCTTGAAGGCTGAGGGGGAGCGAGGCGGTGCCCCCCCCCCTCAAGGATAAGGCGGTGAGCGCACCTAAGGTGGTGAAGGCCTTAATCCATCCGGCCAAGCCCTCTATCGAAACTGTCGCGGCGGCCCTGGCTCAGCCTGTGCAGGCTACACCAGTGGTGGCGACCTCGGGGCTCAGAGTCTCCCTACCACCTCGGAGGGAGTCCTCTTTTGTGCCCATCGATAGGACCCCCGTGAAATCCCCCGAGGGGAAGAGAAAGGGGGGGCAGGGCGTCGTCGTAGATTCGGCCTCAACCTCGGAGGAGGAACTGGTAGAGGTCTTAAGCCACGGCCTCTGCGTGGAAGAAGACCGACCCGTCGGGATGGATCCCAACGCAGGTGACGACGACATCGCCGAGGGTACCGACGGGACCCCTGTTCGCCCGTCGGATTCCCCTCTGCCAGCGCCGCGAGACAACTCGGCGGCCATTTTGCTGGCTATACAGTCCTTATGCTCAGAGATAAGGACGAGACTACCGTTGCCGACAGAGGAACCTCTCCCGTCTGGGGACCCAGAACCGGGACTTTCTGGTCTTCCCCCTACTAAGAAAAGAAGGATCCACCCTCCACCTCCTTTTCAGCCGTCGCGCCCTGTCCAGCCCTCCTCCCCGTCCACCCGAGGGGATGATACGGGGACTGACACGGCAGCGACGGGTACGGACGACGAGGTATACGACGAGGATGTACCGTCGTCGCCTCCCCCCAGGGCTTCTCCGCCCGACGAGATTGGATCGTTCCACTCTATGATCACCAGGGCATCCGAGCTTTTCCAACTCTGCCCTGAGGAGAAGAAGAAGGAAGGTTTCCTTTATCAGCGGCGCGAGGCCAAGAGGAAGACGGTCCTCTCAGTGCCTCTATTGGACGACATTTGGGATGAGGGCCTCACCCTCCTCAAGAACCCTTCCACGACGCCAGCTAGAAGAGACCGGTACGAGAAGAAGTACCGGGTCCCGGACACGGCCCCCCTGTGCCTCCGGGCGCAGCCTACCCCGGACTCCGTCGTCTCCGCGGCGGCCAGGAAGAAAGCGGGGGGGGTGCGGCCTCCACATCGACTTCCCCACCGGACGGTGAGGGAAAGAAATTGGACGCTATGGGACGCAGAGTCATCTCGTCGGCAGCGACGACGATTAAAGCGGCCAACGCCTTGGCTATCGTGGCCCGCTACGACAGGGAGCTTTGGTACAAACTGGCTCCCCTGCTGGACTTCCTGCCGGACGACAAGAGGACAGAGGCCCTGGAGATCCTGCAGGAAGGTGAGGTGGCTTCTGACCACGCCATTACCGTTGCGACGGACATCGCCGACACTGGGTTCCGCCAGTTGGGCAACGGCGTTTGCCTTAGGCGGCGTGGATGGCTCAAGGCTACGGACTTCCGTCAAGACGTTCAGACCAGAGTCCTGGACATGCCCTTCGATGGGAACAACCTGTTTGGGAAAACAGTGGACGATTCCCTTCAGGCCATTAAAGCGGACACTGAGTCGGCCCGGGCCCTGGGAGTTTTGCAACAACGACGGACGCCCTTTCGGAGCAGCGGAGGCAAGGGCGCCTCCAAAGGTTCCGGCGGCGGTTTCTCCACCTACCGTCAAGCGGCCTGCTCGTCGTCTCAGGAGGCCTACAGAGGACGAGGCAAGTCTGGCGGACCCCGCCGTCGTTGCCAAGGAGGTCAAGGCGGCAAAGCCTCGTCGAAGCAGGATTGAACCGGCCGTGGGGTCGGGCCCCCACCGAAGCACCCTGGTGGGAGGCCGGCTGGCGAGCTTCGTCAGCGTGTGGGAGTCCATCTCCACCGACCGTTGGGTGCTGGACGCCTTGGCCCGGGGCGACACGCTCGAGTTCCAGAGACGGTGTTCGCGCGTCCCCCCCGTGGCCAGGAAAGAACTTCACGTCCCTCAACTTCTCCTGGAGGTAAAAGCGATGCTCAGGAAGGGCGCCATCGAACTCGTCCCAAAGAGGCTTCGGGGCTCCGGAGTTTACTCGAGATACTTCCTCGTGAAGAAGAAGACGGGAGGATGGCGCCCCATCCTGGACCTGCGACGTCTGAACAAGTTCATCAAGGCGCAGAAGTTCCGGATGGTCACCCTCCAGCACGTCCTGGGTCAGCTGGAGGAAGGAGACTTCCTGTCGTCGTTGATTCCTCAGGTTTGTGGTCCAAGGGCGTCATTACCAGTTCAAAGCCCTCCCCTTCGGACTACGGTCGGCACCCAGGGTATTCACCAAGTGCCTCGCACCGGTGGCGGCGCAGCTGTGCCGCGAGGGGGTCCACGTCTACCCCTACCTGGACGACTGGCTCATCCGAGCCAAGACGAAGGAGCTCGCCGTGGTTCACACGGCAAGGACCGTCCAACTTCTCACGGACCTGGGATTCTCCGTGAACTACGCCAAATCCCACCTGGTACCCGCGCAAGACGCTCTGTTTCTGGGAGTGAGGCTCAACACAGTGTCCCTTCTGGCCTCCCCCTCGGAGGAGAGGACCAGGACCATCCTGGGCAAGGTGCAGCAGATGTTGGTGGCCGACGCGGCCAAGGTGAGGTCCATCAAGTCCCTCCTCAGAATGATGTCTTCCTGCATCTACCTCATTCCCATGTGCAGGCTCCGGATGCGCCCGTTGCAGGAGTTCCTGGACGCGCGCTGGATCCAAACGACGGGCAGCTTCGAGGAAAGGATCACACTCGACGAGAGTTTCCGACGAGCGATCCGGTGGTGGGGCACCCGCGCGCATCTGACGGCGGGCATGGACTTCCAGACCCCAGCCCACCAGGAGACAGTGACCACGGATGCCTCCCTGGAAGGGTGGGGAGCGCACACCGAAAATCTGCACGCAAGAGGCCTTTGGCTCCCGACGGAGAAATCCCTACATATCAACGTCCTGGAGCTCCGTGTAGTGTTTTGGGCCCTCAGGTCCTTCCTTCCGTCCCTCAAGGGCAAGGTGGTGAGGATCTTCACCGACAACACCACCACCATGTTTTACATCAGGAAACAGGGTGGAACCAGGTCCCCAGCACTGTCCAAGGAGGCGCAGGACCTGTGGCATTGGGCCGTCGCCCAAAGGATATTTCTGGTGCCGTTTCATCTGGCAGGGATAAAAAACACCATCGCCGACTCACTCAGCAGGGAGCTGCGCTCGTGCCACGAGTGGGAGCTACGGCAGGATCTAGTGGATCGCCTCTTCCAACGGTGGGGCACACCCCAGATCGACCTGTTCGTGACGGCGACGAACTCCAAGTGCCGGAGGTTCGCCAGCAGGTTTCCCCAGGCGAGGAGCATGGGCGATGCTTTCTCGTTCCCCTGGGAGGGCCTGTTCCTCTACGCGTTCCCTCCTTTGCCACTGCTAATCCGGTTCGTCAACCAGCTCAAGAGGTCACGGTGCAGGATGATCCTCGTCGCACCGGCGTGGCCGAGGCAGATATGGTTCCCGGACCTTCTGGACTTGTCAGCGTCCCCGCCAATCAAGCTGCCGGTGGACGCGGATCTACTCTCCAGGGAAGGGGGCGCCATCCTCCACCACGACCCGAAATCGCTGAACTTGCAGGCCTGGCTCCTGCAGCGCTAGAGTTTGGAGGATACGACATACCGGCCGACTGCAGAGAGGTTCTTGCAAAGGCCAGGGCGTCCTCGACTCTTAAATGCTACGGACACAAATGGAAGAGGTTCTCTGTCTGGTGCCGCGCACAGAAGATTAACCCTCTACGGATTACGGCCCCCCAAGTACTGCCGTTCCTGCTGACGGCGGCCACAGCTGGACTGGCACACGCGTCCATCAAGATTCATCTTGCTGCGATCTCCCGATACACCAGAACCACGGGGCGGACGTCCTTGTGGTCTCATCGTCTGGTGAAAGAGTTCATGAAGGGACTGTTCAGATCAATCCCGCCGGTGAAGGCTCCGGCCCCAGCGTGGGAGCTCAACGTGGTGCTGACCAAGCTCATGGGACCTCCGTTCGAGCCTCTGCACTCAGCTCCGTTGAAATTCCTGTCGTGGAAAACAGCGTTTCTTGTGGCCATCACCTCCGCACGACGAGTGGGAGAGATCCAGGCCCTTTCCTGCAAGGCCCCGTACTTGACTTTTCACGCAACGAGGGTAGTGCTCAGGACGCACCCCTCCTTCATGCCCAAGGTACCGTCGGACTTCCATCTCAACGAACCCTTGGTGTTGCCTGTATTCTTCCCGTCGCCTTCGTCGCCGGCTGAGAGGACTTTGCACTCGCTGGATGTGGCTAGAGCGCTAAAGTTCTACGTGGACCGCACAAAGTGTTTTCGGAAGACGTCACAACTCTTTGTGAACTTTGGACCTGTCAATCAGGGGAAGGCTCTCTCGAAGGTTTCCATTTCCAGATGGCTCTCCGGCTGTATCATGTACTGCACCGGTTGGCAAACCGACCGCTGCCTGGCCGTCCGAGAGCCCATTCCACCAGAGCGATCGCAGCTACCACGGCGTTCCTATCTGGTGTACCCCTGCTGGACATATGCAGGGCTGCTACGTGGAGGTCGACGCACACCTTCACGAAATTCTACTGCGTCGACCGGGATTCCAGGGAGGAGTCCAGGGTCGGCCAAGCAGTGCTGCGCAACCTGTTTGCCTGAGGTGAGCCTGGTGAGGAGGTAAGATGCTTAATGTTGAGTTTGATGTAATGCTTAATGTTGAGCCTTTGCCACCTCCAGTGGTTGTGCATGTGTGTACTGCTATGCATTCTTTATTCATGAGCATGTGAATCCATGCCAGACCCCATGCTGGAGAAGGAACAAGTTACTTACCTGTAACTGTTGTTCTCCAGCATGGGTCTGGCATGGATTCACATGCGAACCCTCCCGCCTACCCCTCTGCGGCTCTTCACTTGGTCATACTGCCACTTCACGTGCTTCCAAATCTGAAGATGGCTGCCAGAGGCGGGGCTTAGGTAGAGGGCAGTCATTGGCTGTGGTCAGTATGACACAGAGATCAGTGATTGGTTATTTCTACGGAAGACAGATCAGAAACGAAACTGATACTGGTTTTTTCTTTACCGAGGATTCCCAGCCTGACGACGGGGAATATTCATGAGCATGTGAATCCATGCCAGACCCATGCTGGAGAACAACAGTTACAGGTAAGTAACTTGTTCCTTCTTCAACCTTTGCAATAGGTGTTAGGTGTGAGTAGAATAGTAAAATATCCATGCTTGACAGTAGTTACATAACTCTAATAACTGTTGCATCTGTTTGAGTGTGGAGCACTGCTGCTGCTCTTTCTGGCATTACTCTTTTCTCTGCCGATGATATGATATGTCCTAGGTACACAACCTCTTGCTGCCAAAACTGAAGTTTCTCTTTGTCTACCTTGTAGCACTTTCCTGCTAATAAAGTCAGTAGTTTTACTGAGTCTTTTCTACGTTGTTCTTTTGTTGGCCTGCAGACCAGAAGGACGTCCAAATACTGAATGACTGTGCTCTGTATTTATAAATTCCCTAAGTCCATTTACAAAAATCTGTTAAAAATACTAGGGGATTCGCAATACCCTTGTGGCAAACAAGTGTGTTGGAATCTCTGGTAAATGCTGTGAGTGACTGGGACTCAGGCTGTAATGGGATGGAGACAAATGCATTCTTGAGAATTATTACTGTGAAATGAGTGGCTTCTGTGGGGATGCTACTAAGGGTGGTGACTAGGTGGGGGGGGGCACTGGACATTCTACCTCTACAATGTTATTCAACGGGCAGAGGTCCTGAACCATCCTCCAAGACTACACTTTTGCTTTTTTGACAGGGTATATAGCTGTGTTGCATGGTCATTTTGATGGCTGTTATTTTGCCCTGCTGCCATAAAGTGTCATGAATTCCCCTCCTCTGCCTCTTTTTGACATGGCATACTGCTTTACTCGGGGCAACACTGCACCTGGTTTCAATTTGAGGTGAACCACCCTATACCCTTTAACAGCCCTACATCGTGGGGGCTACTGGTCTATAACTCACTGGGCACCTTCTCTAAATCTCTCTGCATGTGCAGTTGTAATGTTTTGGCAAGGAGCATGATGTGCGGTACTTTTCTGTGCTCTGAAATATCTGGCAAGGTATGGACATTTCAATTATAATTTCTCCCTCATTCTCGGTGTCTTTGAATAGCCGTTTTTTGGATGCATCCCTCAATTGCTGGGTTTGGTAAATACATAGAACTGTGTGCCATTCAAGATCTACTTCATCAAAACCAGATAGGATTACAATATCTGTCTTGGTGATCAGTGCTTCCAAATAAATATTGTTAATGGCACCTGGTGCCCTTTCTTGGGGGACAGCTGGTCTGAATCGAAGCTCGACAGGTGTGTGCCAAATAGTGTCCTTAATCCCTGGCACCCAACCTAAGACAATTGTTACCCCATAAAGGAACACATCTAGATGGAGCAGTACGCCCTGCAGCGCGCTGTGGCTACAGGTGCTTGTATTAGTATTACAGTGTTAGCATGGTATGTGCCTAGGGTAGAACACACTATTCCCTCTTCTGTTAAGGTAGCATGGTACGTGCCTGGTGTAAAACACACTATACCGTCCTTTGTGAATGAGATGGTCATATTCAGCTTGATCATGAGGTCCCTACCCAAGAGATGTACTGGGGTGTCTCGTGAATGCAGTAAAGGTGCTGACACTTCTTGTGTGCCTACAGTGATGGGTAAGTCTTCAGTGAAAGGAAATGATACAATAGCCCGAGAAAATCCTTGTGTGGCCATTGTTTTGTCAGACAAAGGGAACCTCCCTTCCCTAATAAAGGACTTGGTCGACCAAAAAAGAAAATGCTTGGTCTCCTAACTGCACTACCATGCAGGGTTCTTCACCTGTTTCGGCAATTACTGATAGTATTGGGCACGTCAGAGCTCTCTGTGGACTGTCCTATTGTGGGTGACCATTTGTATCTTGGAGATGGAAGGGATTGCTCATGTGTAGTGCGTTCTCATCCCCTGTGGCAAGGGATTGTTATCCCACAGCTGAGCAGGCGACAGATGCATATGTGACTGCATGAGATTTGGTGCTGGATATTTTACTGGCTGTTGTTGCATGGGGCCTGGGACATATTGAGGCAAACTGGTTCTGTGAAAATTGGGGTGGTTGGTAATAGGTGGGGCGATACGTAAGGATGTTAGAGTGGTGGGGCATGGTCGGTCTACTTCTGAATTCTCATGCAAAATGACCTGTCCTCCCACAGGGCCAACACTGCCCCCCAAATCTGGGTCTCATGCCTCCAAATCCCCCCCTTCACCCTCTCTGGAAATCCCTTCTTCCACTCTGTAAACCTCCCATTTCCACCTCCACCATCTGTCAGCCCTTGTGTCCTTCCCTGCATAGAGGTATGTTCTGGTTTCCCTTCCATGGTGCTGGTTATTTACACCCCTTCCATCCTCAATTTAGCCAGTTATTTCTGCACTAGCTTTGCTTCTGCCCTCTGGATTTGCTCTGTCCTATCCTTCTCCTGTTTCTATGTGCACTAATGTATTATGTGTGCATGTATCTCGGGCCATCACTTTGCTTCGATCACAACCACCATATTCAAATCGGCTTGTACCTCTGCGGGAGACCCTTACCCGACATTAAAAAACTGCAATAATTTTGGCCCAAGCCTCTCTTGTCTCTAACCGCCACATGTCTTGCATCTGCTGGATACAGAGTGCAGGGTCCTCGTCTACCTTCATTGTGCGACTCATGATAGAATTTATGTTAGGCCTGTCGTGGTACAAGTCTCATAAAAGGTTCCATATTTGTGCCAAACAGTTCTAAATAGAGCGTCACAGTGGGTTGTATTTCTCAATGTCACTCCCCTGTACTCTGCCTTTTCCATATTTCACCATTCTGCTCTCCTAACAGGGAAGCAAGCAAACTCTTTATATCTGTAAAGTGATTCCTGCTGTGCGCTTCTTTAGGGCATACATCCACTTGCCAGCTTGTGTGGTGAGGGAGAGCAAGGTGCACATTAAGTTGTCCCGATCCATCTGGGGCCAAGACACATAATGAGATCTTCCCGGACCCTTCTGCAGCAACGGAAACTGTGTTCCTTGCTTTTTATACAGCAGTACTTTCCCTTGCTTCTTATCCTTGGCTAGGGCCATTCGACCATGCTGTGGTCTAAACCTGCAACCCCATTGTGTCACTTCTTCTGGGTTCGATGTTACACACCCATTGTCTTCATCCTCCAATTCTCTGCCGGTATATACTGAGTCATAGTCTACACTTGTTCATATCTTGTGGACCCGCGTAGCCTCCCAAAAATTGGGTGTTTCCTCCCTTGCTGCTATCTGAGGATTTTCAATAGCTTTACAATCAATGTATTTATTTATACATTTGTATAGCACACTCAACCTGTGGACGTCTAGGCGCAGGTTAAATCTTGGGTAGTTCCAACAATTAGCAGGCAGAGCACAGTTGTCAATCTTAAAAAGAATCTGTCCTGCCCTCCATTGGTCTGTGCCTATCGACACACGCTGCCCCTCCCCTTACCCCTGTGCTGCTTTTTCCAGCTCCTCCTCTGCCTTCTGTAATGCTGCTTCTAATTGTCGGCAAGCCTTATTCTCAATTTCTAAAATCAATGGGTCTGTGCTGGTGTCCCTGGGGTGCCCTAATATTCCCTTTGTGTCTTTGTTTTGGGGTGAGAACTGACTAGGGGTTAGGCTGTAGAGGTAGGACCCGTGAGAGGGTAGGCAGTGGCATAACTGTGCACCTGACTTGATCCCTCTTTACCATTTTGGGGACATTCTCTTCCTCTGCAAACATTTTCCATAGATCAAGTATGCTCTGTCTATTTTAAGTGTTTTCCCTTTGTGAATGTTGTGTTGTGTATGTTGACAATAAATATGCATGCATATGTTGTAGTACATTTTTTATTTGGTTCATACACTTTACCCACTGTCCTCTGAACCCATTCTTTGGTTTACTTTAAAACATTTTCCTTATATTACAGAAGTGCTTCACACTTATGCTCCAATGCAGTATCTGTAATAATACGAGTTTCCAACCTCCCTCAAAACAAAAATCCACAGACACCGAACCAATGGCACATTATTTCCAAAGCTCACAACGCATCAATACAATAAACCAATTACTCACATAACCGTCACAAAACACCAAACCTGAGAACACTATCACTTGTGCAATTGCCAAAAACTCCCTACCCACAAGCACCTCTATATGCAGAATGTGCTAACAATGCCTTAAAATGAATTCCGCTACCCAACTACTAACACCTGCAATAAAAACGTATTTATTTACACAATGATGTAGATCCTTCTTCTTCCTTTTTACCGTGAGGCGAGGGTATTCAACCCACCTCAACTTCCCTTAACTTCTAGAACTGAGGGATAATTTTATTATTATTATTCTTTATTTGCTTAGCTTCATTGAAACTTTACAAAACATAAAAGTGCATAAACAATACATATCAAAACACATTATTTCATTAAAACAGTCCCAATACAAAGCACATACACATTATTTCATTATTTCATTGAAACACATATACATTATTTCATTAGGACAATCACTATTCAAAAGTATTACTCAACCTTAAAAATTAAAACAACGGCAGAATCACTTTTTCCACTGTTATCCACAACTGATACATAGCAATATGCACCTTTTGGCTATCAGTGTTGAGACAGTAGGCCCAGAAATTGTCACTCTTGATGGATTCATACTCATACACGAAGGGACCATTGTTCTGCACTCTGTAAATATATGTTTAGCAGTCTCCAAACATTCCGGCATCTGACACATGCAGCAGTGGCTATCTTTTTGTGGAAGTCCCAGCTGTGGACTCACTAGGGAAAGGATATGAAGCTGATTCATCCTCAGACATAATCTCATTGCGTTCACTCCCATATTTGGACATTGCCTGAGATATACCTGGAGCTGAAGATAGCTCTGCACAACCCCCGCCAAATATGTATAACTATGTTTGGACTATACATGTCTATAGTTAGCACTGTCTGACCTTATTTGAAAAAACCCTATTCAAGGTTTCATAGGATGTACCCCTAGTATAATCGGGCTGCCATTCCAAATCATCCAACAGATCATGTACCAGGCTGCCTGAACTATCTTTACCATGTCCAGAGTCCGCCAATAGACTGAGAAGTTTACATCTCGGAATTGTTTGAGTTTTAATATAAAGCAGAACTCGTCTTCTCAAAAGCTCCCCCATTCAGCGAGGTCAAGCCAAATTCCATTCTAATATACTGTAATGAAGCAGAAGGATTGAGTCTCAGCATTTGTTTCCTGGATCTGCCCTCTAAAATATCAAGCCAAGATAAATCAGTCATGGCCAGTGCCTCTAATCCATAGAGCACTGTTGGGCAGAAACTTTGTTTATACAAAGTTATTATTCCTTCCAGTGAATACCCAGCCGTATCTCTAGCGCATCTCAAGATAGCTCGAGTCATGCTATGGGCTTTAGACTTTTTTGTTTCCACAATCTTCCTATATGTTTTAGTACTGTCAATCTCTAACCCTAAATATGGAGAAGAGTCCACATACTAAATAGTTCCGAGCAAACACTTAAGTACTGGTCTTTTGACCTTCTTTGCCGACACGACCAGGACTTTAGTCTTTTCCATATTTATGGTTAACTTATTCAGAGACACATAGTTGCAAGTGCCAAAAAGGTGTAAATTAAAAGTAAAAGGTCATCTGTGCATATTAAACATGACAGGGGGCAGCCCCCTGGAGAAAAACAGAAAGGTGATGGCTGGAAGGTTTTGAATTAATCCTAACCACAGGCAAAGCTCTGGGCAACCCTCCAGACCATCATTTTTCAGCCTACCAAGCCATTACAGAAGGGGAAAAACCTTATGCAAATCAGGCTCGGTCCTACCCCAAAAGGGGCAGTCCAGCCCGAACTGCTAGGTCACATCCCTTCTGCACGAGACCACAAGCATCCCCAGACATGTTTCAACCTTGTTGGGCGTCATCAGTGAGGAGTAGCTTGGGTCTCTAGGCCCGGCAGACTCGGGACCCACGTCTGGGCATACCCGTCCCACTCGGGGTGACTTTAGAAAAACAGAAAGGTGATGGCTGGAAGGTTTTGAATTAATCCTAACCACAGACAAAGCTATGGGCAACCCTCCGGACCATCATTTTTCAGCCTGCCAAGCCATTACAGAAGGGGAAAAACCTTATGCAAATCATACCCAGCACCCAACCTCTGTCTATAACCAATCCGGAACATCAGACATGTAGAGATTGTACAGGGCCGGGGCCTGCTTGACTCGTTTCCATATCTCAGCCATATCTGTAACCACAACATCATCCGTAAGTTTGACTGCCACCTTTGTAGATTGGTGCATGCCCTGCAATATGCTAATGTGCCATGGAGGGCAACCGGCTTTGATAAGTTTGTCCCAAAGTCTAGGCCGGTTCACAGTATCAAACGCGGCTTTAAATCCACAAAGATTATATACAGTGTCCGTTTACCAGTCTCACGGGTGTCACGAAATAATGAGTCAAGCACTCTAAGGTTGTGACTCGTGCCTGAACCAGCACGAAAACCAGTTTGAGAATAATGTATAATCTTAGATTCCTCAACCCAGTGATGGAGGGCCTCTAGTGTGAAGGTTGAAAATATTTTTCCTGCCACATCTAATAGTGATAAGAGTCTATAATTTTCAGTGACCATCCTATCCCCTTTTTTAGACTGGAAGCAAGACCGCTTGCTGCCAAGACTCTGGGATGTACTGATTTTGGCAGACCGTTTCAAATAGGGCTCTCAATACAGTAGCCCACTGATCCGGGTTCCTTTTTAACACAACATTAGCCAACCCTTTAGGGACCGGGGCTCTAGAGTTTTTCGACTTAAGGATAACTTTTTTTACCTTCTTGAAAGTAAAGATAAGGGGCCAACCACCCTCTACAATGTCAGGGGCTACATTTTGTATTGGTTCAGCCCTCTTTCTGCTAAATAAGCCTTCCATATGTGACCATGTATGGGATTGGCTATATGCTCTTTAACTTCTCCCTTTTGACGATGTAGACCATATCGCCCGAGGACAATTTCTGAGTAATGATTTAATCATACGTTGGCAATTAGCATTACGGATTGAAAATGTCCAATGTCTAAGCCAATCCTGGTCTTTCCTGCAGGTCACTCTACAGTGGTTTGCCGTCTCAGGGCATTTCCTCCCTTTGCCAATACCATACGAATTTGTCTTCGCATAATTAGTTTTGAATCCCGTATGTTTTTTATCATAGCCATTAGAATGTTTGTTACAGATAGCCAATCCCACTTTTTCACTCATGCCCACTCTTCTGGTGAGTTAGCATATGCATTGTTCTATTTCTACTACACTCATGGCATCTATATCACCTATCAAAGTACTTGGCAAATCTATCAACATACCATCGAGGTTTAATACATTTTTTTCTATCCACCATACCAGATTGCCTGCATGGTTTACCTTCAAGTTTGTAACACCGCTCGTTTCACCCTCCTGTATAGAAATGTCAATTTCAAGTAACAGAGGGTCATGGTCACTATGTTCGGAACTAATTACCGCGCAAGATTTCACCCGTTGAAGGCAGATATTATTCCAAAACAAATAATCCAGGTTTGCCACACAGTTATTACCTTTCCAGGTATACGCCCCTGGAATGTCCCCCACTGTCCTGCCATTCAACATCCACATGTCACACAGGCCCATAAACTGGATCCATTTCCTGCCCTTATTGTTCCCTTTCCCTTGGTGCATAATACTTTTAGACTGGCCATTTCTATAGGTGGCTCTAAGAGTGGTATCGACACACCGAGCATTCAAGTCCCCTCTGACCATTATCAGATGACTCTCCCCATCCTTTACATTTGTAATACGGTTTTCTAGGCAAGTTTGGGTCTCCTCAAGCCATTTAGTGCCTGGGGGAACATATACATTAACTATTAGAATCTCCCAGTCTGACATACCCTCTTGGTGAACCGAAACAGCCATCAGACTACCACCAGCAGAGTCCGTATGGACTCGCCTGGATCAAAACTTAGTTTGTACTGCAATTGCCAGGCCGCCAGAAGGTCTATCTCTATCCCCCTTGGTAGCTAATTCTTGGTTTATCTGAAACCCATCGTCTACCGGGGAACAATCTAACCAAGTCTCCTGCAGCATAGAAATATCAGATGGTACAAGCAGTTGTAGTGAACCTGAGCTATTCAAAAGATGGCTATGCCCTCAAGGGTTCCGGCTCACTTACCGCAGTGGTCAAGTGGTAGTCTTCCTAGTAGATTGTTTTGCTGTACTCATCGATACTTCCCAAGGGAGAGCAGCATAACTCTGAACACTCTGACTCTGATCACCTTACATACAGGGCTGTCTTTCCCCGTTTTAAGAGGAGCTTCCTCATAATTCATCACTTTATGACATCTTTTTTCCCTACATCAGGGGAGATTGGTATCCAGTGATAACATTGCAGGAAATAATAAATAATGGATTTATAAAGATGAAAAATTATTCCAAGACATAACAGAGCGGGTAAAAATACCTTAAAGAAGAAACCAATCTAAATAAAGAAAACAAATGTAATGATAGGGGTGGGTTTTAGGTGTAAAAACAATAAATGGATTTGGGTTAAAATTGGGATGAAGCGGAGGGAGACAAGCAGAGTTTAGGAGTAGGGAGAGGTAAGGTGGGTGTTACAACGCAGGTTGAGGGGTTGCAATGATGAGCCAGGAGACCAGGTTGGGTTAAGAGACTTTAGTGGGTTTGTGGTATACAAGTCACAGGTAATAAGTTACAGGCAGGATAAGTACATAAGGGAGGGAAGCATCCACCGGTCCCCCTCTGTCCAGCTCATTTTTCAACTGGCAGAGGGAGAACCTTGGCACTCATACCATAACATTCTACATGGAATGCACCACACAAAACATTCTGGACTCAAGCTCACACATACATAGGGAATGGCCTCAGACCCAGGGTAGGTTAAAACATAACACATCTCCCCCCTTTCATAACAATACAATAAAGGAGAAAAGCAGGGGAAGAAGTAAATGAACACATAAATCTCAAAGAACTATATTCTTCCAAGGGGGCGTGGCTACGGTGCCATGTGAGAGGACGAGTCTGTGGAGGAGCTCCTGATGATCCTGTACGCCGCGGACAAAAACGGGCGAGAAATGAGGCGCACGGCGCTGAAAAAGTAGGAGCAGTCGTGTGAAGTTCCACCGCATGCATGTGGAACGAATCGCGACGAATGCAGCTGGCACGCAGATGATAAAGGCAAAAACATCAGCCCGCATCTCGCCGGATTGGGATTCAAAATGGCGGCCCATCGGAACAAAGAAACGGGTAGGCGCCGCGGAGGCTTGGCGTCCGATCGGCGCTGATATGGACGCCGACACCGTGGGATGTGCGAGGCCAAGTGTACATAGATAGAGGCGCAGACGGGCGGAGATACCGGCAACTGTTGGGTAGACTGAACAATAGCAATCGGCAACCGTGAAGTGCCCCCCATGCGGAGACGGCTTGAGGCGAGTGCGGGACGCGGGCATGCTGAGGTGCTGCAGACGAAGAGTGCGAAGATGATCGCATACGCTGGCCAAGATACATTGTTGCAGGCGCCGATGGGATTCGGCAGTGATGCGCGTTCCATGCTTAGACCCACGCGAGGTTGCAACGTTGTTGCCTCAAACTAATCTGCTTGAGCGGAGAAAAGTTAAGCTCCAGGAGTCCCGGAAAACTTTCGCACGCGCCCGCACTACGCCAGGAATCATTTTATGGCAAAGGCAGGGAGATGCCCTTTGTGCCATCTGTTTGATTCCATCGGAGAGGGAGCCCCATAACGGAGCCCACCTACAACACGCCTGTTGGCCTGCTGATAATGGGGAAGAGCAGAGGAGCCCGCAGGACAGGCCACGTAAATGCTGCAGCATAGGGGGCCGCATCAGCCCCCGGAGTACACCGCCCGAGGGGGTTGAGGCAAGGTGATACTGCATAACATTGGTTCCAAGCACGAGAAATGACCTGCACTGCAGACACTGGACGTCACTCGCCCCGAGAAAGGTGAGAGAAGGTAGCGAAAGCTAGGACCTGCAAAGTCTATAGCAAGGGGCAGTAAATAGCCGAGCTCCGTGCAGGCAATAGGCCGCAGGCGGAGACACGCCTAGGCACATCACCAAGAAACAGTGTCGGCGGGGGAGTGGCCACCATCCGCTTGGGTCACACAAAGCGGATCGCCCCCTGAATCTCAAGGTTTAACGATAGACTGTTGTTAACGAAATGGCCAGCAAGCCCCCGAGAGCGAAAGCTAAGCAGCCTACGCTAGATGAATACACCAGAACGCCGACTGGCCCTGAAGGAATCAAGAGCAAGGATAAGACCCCAGCAGGTGGAATGACCGCCGTGAGTACAAATCATGAGGTCCTGGAAGCAATTGCGGACTTGAAGGCGGCCTGGGAGTCCAAGCTCCAACTGGCTGTGTCGGAATTGAAAACAGCGATGGAGCGGCAAGTTGGGGCAGTACAAGAAGATGTGAACCTCCTCAGGCAAGATGTCAGGACTCTGGTGGAGCGCACGGAGACCCTGGAAAAGGAAATGGGCCCGACCACTGCAGACTGTGCTGCACACAAAAGGGAGCTACATGCCGTGGTGCAACGATTGGGCAATTTGGAGAGCAGAGCTGATGAGGCAGAAGGGCGCGCTCGGAGAAATAATATTCATATTGTCGGACTGCCGGAAGGAGCCGAGGGCCACAATCCAACGGAGTACGTGGAAAATATGCTGCTGCAGGAAATCACCGGGGGGATCCTATCACAGGGATTCGCTGTGGAAAGGGCGCACAGGGCTCTGACCAGGAAGCCACCTCCGGGTAGCCTGCCCAGGCCATTGATAGCCAAGATTCTGAATTATCGGGATCGCGAACGAATCCTTGAACACTTCCGTAAGGGGGGAACAATACAACGGGGTGCGGTGAACATAACTGCTTATCCGGATTACACCCTGCGGGTGCAGCGAAGTCGCATGAACTTCGGATCGGTGAAGAGGAGATTGTGGGAGGCGGGCTACAGATATATGCTGCTCTACCCGGCTAAATTAAAGGTGTTCCACGGAAGCAGGATGCTGTTCTTTGAAACTCCAGAAGACGCCATGGGGTGGCTAGACATGCAGAGCTGCCCCCAGGAGCCGGATATCCAAAAGCAAGATGCAGTTTGACGGGACGAGCAGAGGGATGGAGTTAGCTGGATTGAGATCTGTGGGACTTGATTATAGTCATTGATGTGGCTAGGCGGCTGGCACACTTCGGCTGGTGGAAAGCACGAGCCGTGCGCACGAAAAATGCTATGTAAGGTAGGAGTCTCCCGAGACCGATCTCTCTACCCCCATTTTAGAGGTTAGTTAGGTCACTGTTAGTGAGGTGACGCCCTGCTGGGTTCTCAATTGGGTAGCCAAGGGAGAGCCAAACGCGGGAATGCCTGAGATCCAGGGATGGAGCTGGGCAGTTAGTTGGGTTGGGGTGTTGGGGTGTTTAAAATACATATATGAGCCTGGGGGGCGTTCTATTACAGGGAATCTGTTTGGTGTGAAGGGGAGGGCCGGGGGGGAGGGGATGGGGAGCAATTGACAGACCATGGGTGATCTCAAAATATTAACCTGGAATATTAGAGGGCTCAACAGTTACCTGAAGCGAAATAAGGTTATGTTGTACTTGAGGCGACAGAAGATAGACATCGCCTTGTTGCAAGAGACACATCTCACGAAGGAGAGGTTGGAAGTGGTGAAGACGAAATGGAAAGGAATAGCGGTGGGCTCATCGTATTCTGCTTATGCAAGGGGAGTGCTTGTGTGGATAGCGCCGCATGTCCCATTTAAGATGATTGAAGAAACTGTAGATGCAGAAGGGAGGCTAGTCATAATCAAAGGGCTGTTAGAAAACAGAGAAGTATGTATAGTGAATACTTATGCCCCAAACCAAAACACGGCGGCATACTTTAAGACGTTGTGTACTAAGCTGAGTGCGGGGGTGGGGACTGCGGTGGTGTGGGGAGGGGACTTCAATTGTGTCTTGAACCCAAAAATAGATAGGTCGGACGGGGGGGCGGCTAGGCTCAGCCCAGCGGCCAAGGTGTTGCAGGGATTGCTAACAGACTTTGGCTTGGCTGATGTGTGGAGAGTGAAACACCCTGAGGGGAGACAGTATTCGCACTACTCGGCTCCGCATCAGCTATACACGAGACTTGATTATATCTTTGCCACCCCGGACGTGGTTACTGAGAGTACCCACGCAGAATATAAAGCTAGGGTTCTCTCGGATCACTCGCCCCTGGTCCTCCGGTGGCAGTATTGCCCCCCCAGGGCGCGAATACCAACATGGCGCCTCCGTGCGGAGGCGCTCAAAGACTTCGTTTTCAGGGAGGATCTGAGGGAGGAGATTATTGCTTACTTCGAAATGAACACTGGCAGCGTGCAGTCAGCGGGCACTCTATGGGAGGCCTTCAAAGTGGTGATGCGAGGGGTTGCCATTGCTAAGTCAAAGGGGTTGCTGGGTGGGGTCATGGCTGAACTACAAGAGGCAGAGACTGAACTAGAGAAGAAGCTGGAGGGAGAGGAGGCAGACACGAAAGAAATATCTAGACTACAGCGGAAGTGTGCGGAATGCTGGGACAGGCTCTGTAATCTAAACTACAAAAAATACATAGAAAGGCAACATTCGGGAGGAGATAAAACGGGCCGGCTCCTGGCGTGGCTATATAAGAGCGAAGCCCCCAGATCCCCGATTAGAACTGTAACCGATGAGGAGGGTGAGACGGTGGATACTCAGGAGGGAGTAAACGGGGCATTTGCGAAATATTATACTGCCTTATATGTAGATGATGGGGATAGCAACCAAAATGAGATTGAGGAAGTATTGGAGGACATAGGCCTGCCCAAGGTGAGTGACGAGGAAAGGGAGGAACTTGATGCACCAATCACTCTTGAGGAACTGAAAGAGACGGTGAGGCAGTTACCTACTTGTAAAGCCCCGGGGGCAGATGGGTTCCCTAGCGAATTCTATAAAATATATCAGGAAGAGGTGCTTCCACCCATGCTAGACATGCTTAACGAGGCATTTGAAGTGGGACGGCTGCCGGAGTCGCTTAGAGAGGCGATTATTATACCGCTCCCCAAACCCAATAAACCAGGACATAGCTGTAGCTCTTATAGGCCTCTGTCGATGTTAAATCAGGACAGTAAGATCCTCACGGCGGTCTTGGCTAATAGAATGCGGAGAGTGATTGGGAAGTTGATTCACCCTGACCAAACAGGCTATGTCCCGAGTAGAAACATCACTCACAACCATAGACGACTCCACCGAGTGGTCGAATGGGGATGTGGACAAGATAGCGAAATGGCGATTGTGACGCTGGACGCGGTCAAGGCGTTCGATTCTGTGAAGTGGCCGTGGCTGCTGGCGGCCCTGCGGGAGTATGGCATGGGGCCGGGTTACATTAAATGGGCTAGAATGCTATATAGCGAACCGTTAGCTAGGGTCCGTACGGGGGCAGTGGTGTCTGAGAGATGGCAGCTAGGCAAAGGCACTAGACAGGGATGCCCGTGGTCCCCGATGTTATACATCCTGGCCCTGGAGCCCCTAGCGATATACCTCAGACAACAATATGAGCTGATTGGCATGGAGATAGGAGAGGAAAAGCATCTCATCTCCTTGTACGCGGATGATCTGTTGTTATATTTAATGTACCCGGAAGAGAATCTTCAATATGTCTTGGAGGTGATGGAGCGGTACGCCAGACTGTCTGGTATAGCAGTGAACCCCCAAAAATCTAGTCTATTCCCGCTGGGGAGGTACGTGGGAAAGCCTGTGGAGAGGCTACCTGTGTTGCAGATCCCGTGGGTGGTGGGCTCCTTCCGCTATTTGGGGATAGACGTATATCACTCCGTTGAGGAGGAACACAGGCGCAACACCGAAATTGCTATAGGAAAAATTGGAAAGTGTATGAGGTTTTGGGAAAGGTTGCCCCTTACGATGATGGGCAGGGGGGCTATGCTTAAAATGGTGGTCCTGCCCCGACTTTTACATTATTTCAACAATATCCCTTATATGATCCCTAGGACGTTTTTTGCTAGACTACACAGCTTGTGCAGGGACTTTTTGTGGCATGGCACCCGACACAGAGTTGCATTATGGAAACTGCAGAACTTTTATGAGAAAGGCGGTATCAAACTGCCCAACTTCGAGGCTTATTATGTAGCGGCACAACTGCAGTACGTAGCCAGGTGGCTCTCTGATGAGGAAACCCCGGAACACAGATTGCTCGCGAGAGATTGTGCTCCTTTTTACTTGCGGGAAATAATTTGGGTGGCTAGCTCTGAGGTGAGGGGGCGCCCTAGGATGCTGTGGTTGGGATGGAGCATGTGGCGCCGAGCCTGCCGAATGATGGGGGACCCTTTCCCTTGTGTCCCGCAGGTGCCGCTGGTTGCACTGACGAAGGGAGATGGGCAATTGAGGGTAATCATTAGGAATTATTGGGAGTCGGTGGGACTAGTCACCTTGGGAGACATCTGGCAGGAAGGGGCTATCGTGGAGTTGGGGGAGCTAAGGATGATGTCGGGACTGCATAGTGGGCAGTATATAACTTACCACAAGATCCTGAGTAGGTGGCCCGAAGCCAGGTTGGCGGAGGAACCGAACACCACCGTTGAGGTGATATACGACACTGCAGAGGGGGGACATGAAGTGTCCAGGTTGTACGAGATGCTGATGATTGGTATCGGGAAGGACCTGAGACACTTGAGGACAGAATGGGAAACAGAGATGGGAGCCCCGATGGAGGATGGGATGTGGAAACGGGCTATGGGATATCATAAGAAGGTGTCGAGAAATGCTAGGTTCAAGCAACTACAGCTGTACATGACGCACAGGGCCTACATGACCCCTCGGAGAATATCAAGGTTTAGAAATGTTGGGCGCCAGGCTTGCCCTAAATGCGACGAGGAGGATGCAGACATGATACATATGTTCTGGGCATGCCCAGTAATTGGAGCCTATTGGGGGGAAGTGGCTCTGAAGTTAGCGGGAAAAGGGATCACACTAGCAATAGACTCGGCCTGGGCCTGCCTGTTGGGGGGGTATCCCAGAACGCGGAAGTACAGACATATTGAAAAATTAAAAGACCTAGCATACGTGCTTGCGAAACGCAGGATCGCCATGGGGTGGAAGAAGTGTCAAGGGCCGCGAGTGGAGGTGTGGTGGAAAGACCTGCAAAAATGGGCTGAGGCAGAAACAATTGTGTGGCAAGAAGCCAGTGGCGCTGGGGGTGAAGAGGAAACGGGTTCTTTAATGGCATGGAAACTGCTGATAGCCGAAATGTTCGGAGCCGCAGTGGCCCCAGCAGGATCTGAAAGCAGTGAGACCCCGACACATGAAACAGATATCGAAAGCAAGGAATAAACAGGCTCATATGGGGGGAGGCGGGGGGGAGTGCAGTGTTTATGTTGTTTCTGGTTTTATGTTTATTTGCTGTTTAATGTATTGTTTGATCAAAATAATAAAAATTATTTAAAAAAAAAAAAACTATATTCTTCCAAAACCCATCCTGCAAACAACTGAAAGCAAAAGGCTATTCCCTACCAATTCCATAATATAGCTATGAATAGCTAAAACACTACAAAAACACTCACCAGAACCATAATGTCCAATTATGGAACTCATCTACAGGGGACCAGCCCACAGTCATATAAGCAATCCTAACCGCCTGCATCACCTCATTAACCCTGTATCAACCTTCACCAACATCAACAGCTTCCTGAAGAAACCACAGGGTTAAACCCTCTATCTGCCTAAAGCATAAACCTATTGAGGCACAATGAGTCTCAACATAACATACTGCTGGGCACCAACCACAATATCGATGACGTAGATCACCAAAGTTGATACCCAACCAAAAGGTCAAAATTTACTTACCAACAAATTGACGCAAGCAGTGTGCCAACACAATACCAGGTCTGTAACCTGGCCACAGACTTCGAACAACCAATGCTCACCTGAGCATTTACCCATGACTCTACTGACTGCCCGCCGCAGCTGAGCACAAGACATAGGCACCTTAGTTCTGATGCCTAATAGCATTGCAACTAGAGTGCACTGCTTGTCATCACACACTGACACTCAGACAACCATACAACCGCAATCATTCAGGTGGTCAACTTTAATTACTCACACAGTTACTCCTAAAACAATTAATGAACAAATTCAGAATGACTTTTGGGAATATAAGACATTGTAAGTAAATCACCATAGCGAGTCCCAAAATCATTCTTGCAGAGTCCACTTTTCTTTTTAAAATTACTGTGGAAACAAAATTAGGTTGAGAACAAACATTTTCAAGTGACTATGATACAGATATGCAGTTCTCCCAAAACACTCCCAAAATCCATATAGTTACAAGACGAATTCAGCATTACAAATTTTTAATATCCAGAATTTTAGTTGCGCCACAATAAGAGTTCAAAATGTAATGCTTGCAGAGTCTTTGTATTAATGTGCCTGTGGAGAGAATTTGGATTAGTGCATAAAGAAAACAAACACTTGACATTTCATAAGGTAACTTTTCTATTGGCTGCCTAAATTCAACATAATCCAAAACATTTTGCCAAAACCACTTTTGGCACCATGAAATACTTTGACCAATAGTCACTACTGACCCTAAATGTAGTGGCACCCTACCGCAAATACCACTAGCAGTGGCAATGTGCCTGGACAGAGCATTTCACATGCTACCTCATGAGGTACACCAAGACCAAAACACCACTGTCAGTGGCGTGTGTCGCTAAATGGCCACCATGCGTGGCTTGCCACCGCCACCATGCAACATTATATCCTTAGTACAATGTCAAATCAATTTGGAGCTACTGATACGGGAACCACATTCCCAAACAATGCCAACACCACATTGTTACAATGATGCACCAACACCAATTGGCGCTACCAAACTTAGTAAATTACCATGTCTATCCATAGTACCGAAGGGGAAACTCTATTGGTGTACCCCAAACAACAAAATCACCACTTGTTGTCACCTCTACAGCATATGGTTCCCGAACCAACTCTAAACTTGACCAAGCCAGAGTTTTGCACAAAGTAATGTACCGACAAAATTGGAACTAATTCCCACACTCCTGCCAACGCTATTGGCACAAAAACAGGAAACTCCTTTCCCAGAAGCATGTTATCGAATGCCATATAACCAACCATAAAAACTACGCCACAATGCCTGCAAAATGTGACCCATGTTTTCATATATCACATTCCCAAAGTGATGCAGTGCCTTCATTTTCATTTTCCAAACAACATTTCAGCATGAGATGGCCTTTGCATTTACAATATAAAGAAACTTTGCATGAGTTCATTGCATGTTGCTTCCAACTCTTAAATATCCGATAAAAAAAAAATGGCAATGTCACAAAAAAATTGTAATGTACATAAGGCAAAACATTTTGAGCTCGCACATTACACTTTCAAAAGATCGAAAAGCAGAAACACTTCCTTGAAGATCCGATCAGACAGTTTGGAGTGCTAATAAAAAAAAAACACCGGCGACCTTCATGTTGAAAGCCTTTGTTGAAAGCCTTGAATCTCTCATGACACACAAATGTGTGTTTCCGACCATTCTTTTAGATGCCTGGTACACGTTGAATTACGTCGGAATGTTCTTTACCATACACTGCTTCCTCCAGTACTTGCAGCACATGTAACAATCCAGTAATATCGAACGCTAGCAGTAACATTCCATTTGCATTGTGTTCATCGCCGACACCCCCAGCAGAATAGTGACGTCATCAGTCATATGGACAGCAGGGCCACAGACGGAGCTCTCTAGACCAACCATCACCTATGCCACATCTGGGATTTCTGCTTGCATCCCCAAAGTCGCACACAACAAAATAACGCCGCTGAATGTAATAATTGGTTATCTCCAGCTGAGCAGCGTGTGCCTTTCACTTCTGGTTAGTGTCAATTGTAATTAGCAGCCCCTTCTAATCACAGCATTTTCCAAACGCTGCTGTGACAGTCTTTTGGACTTCCACTACTGACAATCAAAGTCACTCTTTTGTTCCCCCGACCCCTTGCTCTGCTAACACCACGCCACTGAGACCTTATGAAGGGCCTAAATAAAAATGCGCCTGTGCCTCATTATTTTCAAAAGCGCTGATGTGGCAAATGGCAGAACAAATGAAGTGGAACAGCGCCCCCCCCCCCAAGGTTACTACAAATGTCCCTTACTAATCAGTCATGCAGGACATAGGGCGCGCTCACCTTGGGTCCAGGGGGCGGGGGGGGGGGGGCGGTGGATGCTTCTTGTGCCTCACTCCTTTTTGGTGGGCAACTTCCTGTGCAACATATTCCTTCTGGCACAGGTTTGCTTCTTTTCTGTCCTTTCTTGCTGCTTTTCAGCCCCAGGTACACCTCAATCACCAAAATCCTCGTCACCAGTGTTACAACGCAGGTTGAGGGGTTGCAATGATGAGCCAGGAGACCAGGTTGGGTTAAGAGACTTTAGTGGGTTTGTGGTATATAAGTCACAGGTAATAAGTTACAGGCAGGATAAGTACATAAAGGAGGGAAGCATCCACCGGTCCCCCTCTGTCCAGCTCATTTTCCAACTGGCAGAGGGAGAACCTTGGCACTCATACCATAACATTCTACATGGAATGCACCACACAAAACATTCTGGACTCAAGCTCACACATACATAGGGAATGGCCTCAGACCCAGGGTAGGTTAAAACATAACAGTGTGCTCACCCACCCTCCCCTGCAAAATAGGTATTTTTTACAATGTGCACTGTAAAAGGCATTTCAATATTTGTTCATGCAATATTTATTACACTGAACCGGGGATATTTACCTCAACACTTTCATTAATATTCATGCAGTATTGTACAAGGTTGTCCTTCCTCATCTAGAGGAACTTTCTCCCGATATTTCATCAACTTATAAACAATAGCAATTCAAAAGCAATAATAACAAATAAAAATTTCACAACAACTGTGTTAACACACAAAATGTGCACTCACTATGTGTCCTCTGAGTCCTCTCGATGACATGCCCCCTTAACTGCCTGCACACCCTGGCATAGCACCCTCAACCCAGAGCAGACAAACCATTTAGAAAACATGGGCGAGTACATGCAGCCAGGGGCTCCGACATCCCGTGGGACACTCAAGATCACGTTGGCAGGTCGCAAGCTGTTTTACTTCAAGAAATACAGCCAACCATAACGAGTTGCACACATTGCAGAAAGACAGCTCTTTAATGCATGCAATTATCGGCCAGGAGGTCAGTCAGTCTCAAGTGACCAAAAGGCTGAGAACTCTAGACCCACCCACATTAGGCTACTTTATTATTGGACAAAACCCACAACTTTACAATATATTTCAGACATTAAGTAAATGCAAATCCCTAATTTCCTACTGGATTTTGCCATTTACAAACCTAAGGAACAAAATGCATTACCCTACTTTATTGGTTATTACATTATATGTGACATTCTAAATCCATCCACCCGCATATGACCTAATATGGCAATTAGTAAAAGTGAAATCAGCACATTGCGGCAACAATATTAGATACACTAACATCATTTCCCATGACACCAGACATATTGGCACCCTAGAACATTTGCAGACCTTGTAGCTTCCTCACTGAGATCATTCTCCCTTCCCTTCCCCTCCCCGTCCATCCCCCTACCTCAAATCCTACACTGTAACTCCCTTCTCCTACCCCCTTCTCTACCCTATCCCCACCCACCCCCCTTGTAAATAGTTCTACTTATTGTTCTAATGACCTGTTCATGCTTGTATATATGCTTCCCCTTCCCCTCTCCCCTACCCCTACCTCAAATCCTACACCGTTACTCCCTTCTCCTACCCCCTCCTCTACCCTATCCCCCCTTGTAAATAGTTCTACGTATTGTTCTAATTACCTGTTCATGCTTGTATATAGGTTTCTCTCACTTTTGTACCTGTTGTTATATTGTAAAGCGCTTTGGCTTAAAGCGCTATATAAATTCAATAAACATAAACTGTGAAACATATCTGTGCAACTACCACACTGATAAGTGTTGCTGTCCCCATTACCCAGCTAGGCCAACGATAGACATTGTTAGTTTGCAGTACATTCATCTTGCTTGGGAAAGAGAGATGCTTATAGAAAAAACACATAACAGAGGTCCCATGTTTGAAAAATAATTTTATATATTTTTGTTCTACCAAGCCAGTCCGCCACAAAGTCGGTAGTACTAGGACTTCGCTAGAGGGCAGTAGATCCAAAGCCTGATTTAGTATTTTGGCAGTGCCTCAATGCGGGGCCTAGTTCACACCAGAACACGTCTTTTGCATGTATCGTATTTCCGTCTGACTAATGCTGAAGACATAAATCGTTATTATTAGGTGTGCTCTAATTCCGTGAGAAAAGCTTCATGAGAAAGCATAATAGAAACTTAATTTCTGAAGCAATAGCTAGTATCATTATTTTTACACTGCCTTGCTTTCCAGCTGCATACATGGCAACTAGAAAAGTTTTCTTGTATGCAGCAAAAAGGAGGCCTAATCAAAAATGGCAAAGACATTAAAACAACATGGCAACAATACCGACAATAAAATGGCAAAACCATTTGGGGGGCCATGTTTTTAGAATCACATCGTCTGCTTGTGCAATTCTGCGTACTTATACGGCTGTGACAGTCTTCATCCAGAGTGGTTTGTTCCATCATACATAATTAGTCACTGCCTGGTAACTGACATGCCATTGACAAACTTTCTGGTTCTCAGGAAAGATTGAGCATCCCCTTTGTGATGCTGGAAATGCATTGGAGGGACAGGGCCTCCCTGTCCTTGTCCTGTAGTTTTTTTTTTCATTTGTGTTCTGTATTATTTCTGCCCAGGAGTCCATGTGGGACTCCTGGCAGTGCAGCTCTTCCTGTTTTTGGTTTGGTGTACAGACCCATGGGATACCCTTATGGCACCCATGGGTGGGGGTTCAACCCTGTGCCCCTAGTGTATGTTTTTGGGCACCTGTGGGTGGCCCACAGAACAGGGTATGGGCTGGTGGCAGCTTCATGCTGAATTTGACAGGTGCTCTGGGTGTCCTCCATTTTGGGGTACCAAGGCCCTGCCATTGGAATCAGTTGATTCCTGATAGGAAACAAGATGGACCCTGTGGCCTCTTGCTTTCTATTGCCTGTTACCTTGTTTTCCCGAAGTCCTGGGAAGCCCTGACTCTGTCCCTTCCCCCTGACTGGCTGTGGGTGGAAGTGCCATATATGGTGTTGTTGTGAAGACCCGGCCAGACTAACTGGAGCCTTCCCAGTGACTATATGTTGTGGGTACCTCCTGTGGGTGGGACCTGGGTGAATGGAGTGTGTGACCAATATGCACTTCTTGTTGTGGTTGTCTAGTTTCAGGCATGAGAGACAAAGACTGAGACAGCCCTGCCCGAAACTGGCCTGAATGCAGTGTGTAGTGTTGTGTATAGTGTTGAATGGCTGGGTACTTGTCCCAATCCACATTCCTTGTTGTGAGTGTCTGAGAGGGAGGAGGATGGCCTGAATGCACTGTGTCCCTGATTGGCTGACTGACTGCCTGAATGCCCTGCCTGATTGGCTGCTGAGAGTGACACAGCAGTGTGGATGAGAGACAGAATAGTATATCTGGGGACCTCTCACCACTGGAAATTGTTCAGAAGCGTTCAGAAGCTGTGCCTACACGTTAAGAGTAACTGGAACTGCTGATCCTCGACGCCCAGCTGGAAGAAGACGACTTGCTGTTGCATTTACTTCGACCGATCTGAAAGCTGCCGAATCCGTCGAAGACTGATCCGAGAGAGGACCTGGTAGGGCGCCCTCTTCCTGTGCTCCGAGGGACCATTGAGCACCGCTAAAACCTTTGCCAAAGCTCCCTGGAAGTCAGACCCTCGAAAGGCTGCTGACCCGAGACGGGACCACTGAGGAGATCGAAGTGAAGCACCCGGACTCCGCCGCCATCGAAGTCCATTGCCGTCGACCGGGGTTCGCAGGTTTGTGTAACCGCTGGAGGCCCATCGAAATTGTGTTGCCCAGACGCGGGGACCACTTGAGGCCGTGCTGCCGATGACCGGAGCCTCCCGCTCCTTTGCCTAAGAACATTCAAATCGAAGGACTCCCTTGTCCGTGCCGTCGACCACTTTATCCAGCCGGAGAAAGTCGAGGATGACCAACGCGCCGAGGAGAATCCGCCGGTGGGTTTCCCGCCACCTCACGACCACAAAGACTCAAACGATTCAACGCCCTTGCTGGGCCACAGTTCTTCACACTCTTCGCGGTCCAGAACTATCGTCACTGAGGTGCCCCGCACACCTCTTCCTTGCAGGACGCCAACACTCCATCGTCGACAAGCACCGTTCTACTCTCTCTGTCGGACGTTCGACGCCCTGTGTCTCCCGCTTTAAAGGCAAGGCACTCAAGAAGGGCCGTCGATTCCCCAACGCCGAACGCCACCTTCCTCAACGCCTCTCGATGATCCGTGGCTCCTGCTTTAAAGGGGGTCACTCCAGACAGATCTGTCGACGCTTCTTCGAATAACTCGACTCCACCAGGTACGTTGGGGGGGGTTAAACATTATAGGAGGGAATAAGACTATTGAACAATATATGGACTGGGCTTGTGCTATATATCTTATTTTACAGGTTGCCCAGGTGGGGGGATCTCCACACAGAACTGTGTCCAGTGGTAGGGGCCAGTATTCTGCCTATTGTTTCAACCATCTTGCTTTCCTTCCTCTCTATTGATCTGTGTGACATTTCTACATTACTGTTGATGCACTTTAATGAGATCTAATAATATTTGTGGTACCACTTTAGACTTGTATATATTTGCCATTGTTGATTCTCCTGAGTATAAAGTGAGTTATTGTGATAGTGTACATAACCTTGAATATTGATTATACAATGCCTGTGTTCTAACCAATACAGTGTGTGGACATTCCTTTGTGGGGGCTTGGGGACTACACTGTACTTAAGAACCAGCCTGCATCACCTCCCGAGAAGCTAGGCCTTGATTGCTCATCCATTGCTACCGTAATCGAGAATCTTGGCTGGGGTCCTCTGTGCCTCTCCTCTACCATATAGAGAGCAGAAGTACAGACCACCCCCTACCAGTCTTTACACCCTTCATAGATGATATCACTTTTTCGTCCCTAGTTGTGGCTTTGCCTTGAACAGTGGTTTGTGTCACATCCGCACAGCCTTACCATATTATATGACCAGTGCCAACATTGCTTATAATTGTTAGCATGTCATATCAGTAATTATGGCTGCAGTGCTGCACTGTTCGAGATGAGCTGCATGCTCAGTGCGCATAAAGGAAAAACTAAATATTAACTCTGCAGCCTGAGCAGTTAAAACATACCATGACTCATTTCAATTAAATGGGTGTATCTCCTCCAACCTCATGGTTGGTTTTGTGTTTTCCTTGAGGCAAAAAGGAATCTGTCATTCCTGCCAGGCGACGGGTCGATTAATGGCAGCAATCTGGCGCCATTACCTGAGATGTTGGCTTCACCGCGGGATGAGGTTGAGGCTTCTACACATGCAGCCCTGGTGGCGGCAGGACCTCTGCAATGCTACGAGACACTCTGTCTGGCATGTTTGTTCTGCCGTGTCAGGTTGGAAGCTTCGCCCTCTTCTGGCGTCCTCTGCAATCAGTCTGGTGTTCTGGTTGCTGTGGTGACACGTTCACACCGTGGCAACTCGGAAACCATAAACGACAATCCCATCTAACACTTGGTATGTCTCAATGCTTCTGATGACTGTGCCCTATGTTCCTGACTTCTGTTGCACCTGTTACTCCAGTTTAGGCTCTGGCCTTTCCTTCCTTGCTATTGTATTTAATCTAGTTCGTGTGCCAGTTTTGAGCCTTTTCTCTTTTTCCTCCTTGGCTCTTCCCTGCTTTTGATTTGTGTCCCTTCCTCCTCTGCCTTATCCTGTTGTTCTGCTTCCTTTCCTTGCTTTGGCCTTCTGCTCTCGAGGTTCCGCTGACCATCTGGCTAGGACGATTGAACCAGTCTTTGTCTTGTCTGCTGTTGGAACATCACCTGCCTCTGGATTGAGTTATGTCATCTGCTACATTAGCTCTCCTACCAGTGCTCTTCACTGTACTGGTGCCAAGCTATTCGGGGGAAGACAGACCTTTCATACTTGGAGGGGTTTCAAAAGGGTCCTGGGTTTTCACTCTCTCAGGGGTCCTTTGGGACACATCTCTGCACCAATATTCACAATGGCTGAGGCGGACGAAAGTAGAAGAATTGCAACCAGGAGTAAGGGTAAACAACACAAGTATGATGCGCTCCTTGACAGAGTGCTATTTATTTATCTTATAGTTGAATCTGCTAACTGGATTGCAAATAGTCCCTCATTTAGAGAGTGACCTCTCTGTGCATAATTTCTTCTCACAGGCCTGTGACTTCTTCCTTAGTAACTAGAATATGTTTTAACGAGCAACAAATGCTAGGCAAATAAGCATATATAATAAACTAATGATCCGGGTGAACCCGAATATACTGTGACCCAGTGTTTTTTATGTGTTTACCAGATGTGGGGACAGTAAATATAAATAATTTGTACACATACATATGATAGCTTCAGGACAATTTTAAAAAAAAAATCAACACAGGATAGTTACAAAACATTCAATACAAATATATATTCATCATACAATCTGCAAAATATGGGGTTATATGAATGCAGAACAGGCCATTTACATTTTCTTGGAACCATATAATAATATACATGCTGAATAAATCAACTAGGTGAGCAGTGTGAACAATAAACACTGTATTGTGGTTGAGGTGTCGACACAACTGTGTTTTGCCTTTAGGAGCAGTTGGAATGTGCTGTGGTTGGAACAGCCTTCATCAGGACAGTCAAATAGGGTGTGTTCTCACTAAATGGGATCTCCTGTGGAGGTCTACAAAGAACTGCTTATCGATTTCTTCAAAGACCTGCCCCAATGGGGACTAATTTGAACTTAGTGTGCATGGTGAATTTGTGCATGACAGAACTATATTCAAAAAATGCTGTGTGTCCGATATCTGTAATACGCAGGGTTAATTATTTATTGAGCTGCCACTGTGTGTATCATACAATAAATGGCACATAGGTGCGAAATTACCTGAGGATGGGTGACGCCTTGGTCACAGAACCGATACACAAATGTGTCTTTCCTTGTGTCCTGTAGAACAGGGACACTCATTAGAAAATGGTTCCTAAAAAGTAGGCTAGGACCCTAGCTTGAAAGTCAAATAAATGTAACCACACTTACCTGTGAAGGACAGGCTAGGAAATTAGACTTAGATTAATGTAGTTGTGACCTGGTGGTACAAACAAATGCAACCCTGTCATGGCGTGACACTAAAAATATAAAGTGTCATGGCGGAGTGTACCCGTCTCTCTGGGAATTCATATTGGTGTATGCACAGAGCTTATTCTTTTATTTGTCATTGCCCCGTGTGCAGTAGGGTGCCTATCTTTTGGCCAGGAGAGTGAAACAGGTGCCACATCGTGTGTGTGCCAATGGAAACTAAGTCGAGGTCGGTGAATTGGTCCGATGGAATCGTGCCCTGGTGTCTGTGAAATCGGTGCACAAGAGTGTGCACATCAGTGTGAATAGATCAGCCAGACCGGCATAGTGAGGACAGGTGGGGGAAGAGCCCAGCTGACCAAACCCTCTTATATGTGAATTGGAGGAATGAAGTGCGGCTCGCAGAGTCCAATGTTTTCAGTGTTGCCTGGGCAAGCGTGTCCAGAGGTGCCGTGAAACTGTCTGACATGTTGGAGTGGTGCTGTACTGCAAGTAACAGTATCATACAAATTCGTGCCCAAATTAATAAATGTGTTTACCCAACAGTAGCTGCCTCTAGCATTGAGGAAAACACAGTTTATTCAAAAAGGATAGTGGCAGATGCTAAATTCTTGTTCTGAATTATATAAATGTGATATTTTCTTTTTTTTTTTTTATAGCTCCCCTAACTAAACTACCTATTTTTTCTGGCCGATTTTAGGCGACCTGTACAAAAATGAAAAGTCCCATTTCCATGCCCCCCATCAATCCCAACACCCCCTCTCCTCCTCTGGCGAGATTAACCCAAAACCGGGGGTTTCATCACCCAAATCCCCTCCCTAACCCCCCCGCCCTCCGGTGGGGGGGGGGGGGTGACCATTTGTTTTAGAAATACTGCTCCGTGCGGTCACTAAATCAATCTTTTTGGTAGTCATTTTTTTTTAAAAACAACTTCTTCCACATTTGTGTCGATTCTATTAATTTCTATGGTGAGGGAACAGTGAGAAACCAGAAGGTGTTTCACATGCTAGTTGCTGGGGATCTGTCATCCAGGTGTCCAAGGCACAACGATCTCCTTTGGATCCAGACTCTAGGTGTGGACCTGTTCGGGAGGATCACCTGGGTGAGGGGTCTTCGGGGAGTGGGACACTGGATGGTGAGAAGTGGTATCCCTGGTCCAACACCTTTACCCCATCCTACCAGGTAGGATACATGGGAACCTTACCCCCCTTTCCCTTCTGCACCACTTCCATATGGACAATCCGCTCTGGGAGAAAACAGACTCACACCCGAGCAGTGGACCTGACATGTCCCGCTGCTATAGTCAGGCGAAGTAAGGCAATTACTGACAATCACTCACACCTGACTTCCATTAAACGTCCCCACATGGATAAAATGCGAAGCATGAGAGCATGCTATGAGGGAGGCAAAGCACACAAAGGAACAGCAGTTTCGAGTCGGCAGCTGAATGAGGGGAGAAAGACGGGAAACCAAGAAGGGTTTGCAAGGAGGAAAATTCCATTGACCTTTTCGGCAAGAAACTGTTACTTTCACAAAACCTACAAGGCAGAAAGCATAAGGCCAGGAAACCAGATTGAGGAATCCTGCATTGTGTGCCAGAAATACCGAAGGCACTCCCACATAACTGACCGAGGCAAGTAGGAGCAACAGCAGCCGCTGTGTTATGTTCCTTGGCTCCAAGAACAAAGAAGCATCAGAGAGATCACCACAGCTGGTGAGTTGGGGAGACCGATGCAAGACCGGTGTGTCTTGATGTCAAGGTTGCAAGCAACAACATTGTATAACATGTGTGATGAAAGACGCAAGTAAAGCTTAGCTGCTGATGAATGTTTGCACTTGAGAAGGAAAGATTTCATACCGTTGACAGAGTGGTCGGGCAATGTGAATGTGCTCAATCGAAGGTCTCTGTAAGGTATCCTGCCAAGAGCAATGAAAGTAGAAGATTGATAAGGACATTGTGTGAAGTAACTTGAGGTGGTCCTGAATATGCTGACACATCATTTCCTGAACACTTCTTTTTTTTGCATAACATTGTTTACCACACTATTTGTATTTAGAGGCTAGAATTGGCACTTTTATTTTGACAAGACACCACTAGGACTGTGTTATTATTTTTTGATGGTCGTAGCTTGCTCCCATCTTTAGATTTAGGATTAGATAGGCATTCTTCAAACCCTTTTTGAAGTTCAATAAACACCCTTGACTGTGGTCACTTGTCTCTGTCTTACTGTTGAGACCATGGCATTCTTACATGGGGTGTCAGGAGTGGATTGTGAGGCGAACACGAAAATTCCAGAAGCTTAGTCGTAGAGCATCAGATCCCTCTATCGCCATGAAAGAATCCATAGGCTTTGATATCTATAACAGCAGAGCAGCTACTATCCCTCCAAGGAAAAGAGCAATGCTTCCCACAGACTTATTTTTGATACCCCCTCCTGTGTGTTATATAAGATTGGCTCCAAAATCTGGCCTGGCCTGGACGTTCGGTCTAGAAGTCCTAGCTGGCGTCATAGATCTCAGCTTCCGGGGAGACATAAAGGTTCTCCTACAGAACCATGGCAAAATTTCACTTGAAGTACATTGTGGAAAATTGCACAAGGAATTCTTGAAAGGGCTCCATTTCCATATTTTTGAGAGAGTGAACCGGAAGATACTGAGAGAGGTACCTTAGGTTTTGGGGAAGCTGGTGAACCATCTACCATTGAAGCAAAATGGGAAGAAGAACCTACCATTCTTCCCGACCCAGCCTTCGCTCACCGAACTGATCCAGCACTTGCAGAGGCTTTCTTGCAGGTGATTTCTGAAGGGGAAGGATTAGAGAAGGGAAGTCCCTTTTTCTTCCTAAAACAGTGATTACTGTACAGAAAGGAAACATCCACAGAAGGCATAAGTAGAACTCAGTTAGTAATCCCCAAAATCCATCAGAAGATTGTACTAGAGATTGCACATTCTCATTTGACAGGGGGACACTGAGGACAATCTAAGACTCAGGCGCACATCAGCGTGAAGTATTTACTGGCCAGGTATCCATGCAGATATAAAGAGCTTCATTCAGACTTGTGAAATATGTCAGAAAACCAGTACTCATATTCCCTTGCCTGACCCTATGAAACCTTTACCAATAATAGAAGTCCCTTTCTCAAGGATTGTGATGGATATAATTGGACCATTGGCAACCTCTAGACTGGGTAACAAATATGTCCTCGTAATCATTGATTAAGCTACCAGATACCCCAAGGCATTTCCTATGAAGAACAACACAACCCAGCAGATTTGAAAACATCTTGTACCTAAGGAAATTCTAACGGATCAAGATTCCAATTTTATGAGCAAACTCACCACCCTAAGAACCTCAGTTTACCACGCCCAAACAGACTGATTGGTAGAAAGATTCAATAAAGCACTCAAAATGATCCTAAGAAAGTTGCTAGATAAGGACGGGAAGGACTTGGACTGCATGATCCCCTGGGCCCTGTTTGCAGTAAGAAAAACTCAATAAAAGTCCACCTACGACAAAAAGGTAAACTTAAGATTGTTTTCAATAGGAAAAAAGGTATTAGTCCTCTTACCTACCTCTGAAAACAAACTTGTCTCAAAGTGCCATGAGTGGTATGAAATATTAGAATTAATAGATACCTGTATTTGGGGGGGGTGTAGTACCTTTTTTTCCAGGGCATAAAAAGATGCTGCAGTGCACATTCGTGCACATGAACTAGAATACAGGAACAGAACGTGGTTGGAAACACTTGCGAGAAAGCTGGTAGCGTGAGATGACGAAATGGAAGAATGCCAGCTGATTGAAGTTCGAGGTCCGGTGTGAGTAACAAGATGGCGGATGCAGCCAGACAAAGGGCTCAGCTGTATCTGGGCAAAGCTGTATCGAGAGAAGGCTGAGTGTCCTGGGCGATTACACGCTCACTGACCCTGACCAGCAAGCAGACCCGCAGAGGATCTCACCCTATTCGGGCCAGTGACCGGAATGTAACTAAGAATAATATAGCTGCCATTTTGGACGGAGCAGCTGTGCAACTGTGGTCATAATCAGTGAGGAGCGAGTGGCAGGAATCCCGCGTTGGTGTGGGTGCCAGAGGGAGCACTGCAGCGTGTGTGACCAAGGAGGGATGGTCCACAGGGTCCCCTGCTGGTAAAGGAGGCAGCATAGCCACGGTAGATGATACGTGGTAGAGAGCTGCATATTAGAGCAGATAAGAGGCAGCACACACTGATGTAGACCCTGAACACTGGGAGTGCAGCGATAACTGGAGGCAAAGTAACCAGTGCACACGGAATACAATGAATGACGAAACGTTCTGATATGAGGCATTGGAAGCTGGTCCACCAGAATATTAGTGGCTGCCCTCACTAACATGTACCCTGACCATCGGGTGCGAGGCGGACACAGGCGGTGCAGGCAATCAAAATAGACGGTTGTGGACCGGTTGCTGGACACTATACTTAAGCACCACCTTTGGGTGTACACTGCACAACAAGCAAGGGATCCTGCATCAGAGGGAAGTGCCCCCACAGTGAGGTTGTGGTGGACCCAGAACTAAACATTGCATTCCAGCAAGTTGACGAATGGATACAATATATCCAGTTACTGGATACAGTTATACCCTTGGTACACTGACACTGCGAATTGGACAACAAATACTGTGTGGGGCATTTAATGCAAACAATTCTGAAGCTGATACAGGAGTACATACTGCACGGCACACCATGGGATGGTTGCAACTTGTGAAGCACGGGATGGAACAGTGCAGCAACCATGGGAAGAGCAATTGATTGACGAGCGCTGTAGATGCCCTGGTGGAAGGCAATGGCTGGATGTGGAAGTGCAATTGCAGATGTGCGGAGAGCATGGACTGAAGCAAAGCAGGAATTGAACAGGAGCCTCTGTCTGCCAGTGAGCCAGGACTAGTGCAAGAAAGTAGGTTGGATCGTGGATTTGGTAGCTTGTATACAGAAGACAGGTGGGGCATTCGCATAACACGGACCTCTGACTGGAAAGCCGGTATTCTGGGCTGGAGATACACTGGAGGAGGAGGCGCCAGGTGGTGAGTCTATAGTTCTGTAAAGAATTCAGAGCATACTGGCAGTTGATAAAGCACTGGGCATGGGAGGCACAGGAGCAGAGGCCTGCCCACACTGAACCCTCACTATGGACAAAACAGAGTACTTGAGAGATGAGTTTTGTGAGGAATCCCTCCAGATTGATATATTCAAGCAGGGGGGTGCTCAAGCTGACACCCAGAGTGCTGGAGTTGAAGCGCACAATTAATGCCAGCCACACAGCAGTCCTTCCAAGCAGACCTGGGAACAGAGTATGGCCAGTCTCGGGGAGAGGCTTCTAACCCTTGAACACCAATGGGGACCCATTCAGACACAGAGAGGGCTGCACCAGTTTGACACCAGTGATTCCAGGTGTGCACAGAGCATATTTTATCGAGGAGAGGTGGATGGGCAACAGAGTGCAGGGACCCTAGGGGAAGCGCGCCGGGCCAGGAGGCTGGTGTGGTGTGCCGTTATTGACTGACAAGAGAGAATTTCCCTGCAAGGGAGTGGCCCCGTGCCGAGGGAACCAGTACTCCGGACTGAAGGAACACTGCCTAGGGTGGTAGCCTGAGGAAGCACTGGGCATTGATAGTAAGCAATTAAGGGGAGCATACTGTGAAAGCGTGCAGTATACTACAACAAAGCAGTGCAATCACACATCCATGCAGACAATGCGCAGTTATGGATTCATGCGGGGAGTTGCACTGCAATGAAGTAAGCCCACCCAGTAAAGACTGGAACCCAGTTTCAAAGAACAGGGCTAAGGAAGGACTGGACGGTGGAGAACACAGCGGTACAGACCAGTTCAGCCATGACGTCTGTGATACTGGAAATGCATCGGATGGACAGGGCCTCCGTATCCTTGTCCTTTACTGCCTTTTTATTGTGTGTTCTGATGTGTTTTCTGCGCAGGAGTTCATGTGGGACTCCTGGTGGTGCAGCTCTCTCCTTTGGTTTTGGTGAACAGACCCATGGGATACCCTTATGGCACCCATGGGAGGGGGTACAACCATGTGCCCCTAGTGTATGTTTTTGGGCACCTGTGTGTGACCCACAGAGCAGGGTACGGGCTGGTGGCTGCTCCGTGCTGAATTGACTGGTGCCCTGAGTGTCCTCAATTTTTGGGATGCCCAGGCCCTGTCATTGGAATCGGTAGATTCCTGATGGAGACAAGATTGCCACTGTGGCCTCTTCCCTTCCATCGCCTGTTACCTTGATCTTCCTGAAGTCCTGGGAAGGCCTGACTCTGTTCCTTCCCCCTGACTGGCTGATGGGTGGAAGTTCCATATATGGTAGTGTGGGGAAGTGCTGACCAGACTGGCTGGAGCCTTCCCAACAACCGTATGTTGTGGGTACACCTATGGGTGGGACCTGGGTGAATGTAGTGTGTGACAAATACGCATTCTGTGTTGTGGGTGTCTTGTATCTGGTGTTTGACACAATGACGGAGACAGCCCTGCCCGAAACTGGTATGAATGCAGTGTGGAGTGTTGAATGACTGGGTACTTGTCCCAATACACATAACTTGTTGTGAGCATCTGAAGAGAAGTGAATGGCCTGAATGCACTGTGTGCCTGATTGGCTGCCTGCCTGCATGAATGCCCTTCGCCGTGATTGGATGCTTAAGTATGACCTTGTGGAATTAATGGGAGATCAACAGTATATCTGGGGACCTCTCACTGCTAGGGATCGTGTTCAGAAGCTGAAGTCCACTACGATGAGTAACTGGAGTAAACCTGAAGCTTAACCTTGAAACCCTGCTGGATGAGAAGAATTGTTGTGGGTCTCCTACACAATCTGAAAGCTGCTGTGTCTCCAAGGACTGACCCAGAGAGGACCTGGTAAGGCACCCTCTTTCCAACCTACGAGGGACCATCGTGCACCAGCTGATCGTTCCCAAAGCTCCCTGGTAGACAGGCCTTCGACAGGCTGCCGACCCGAGACGGGGACTGCCATGGAATCCCAAAGAGAAGCGCCTGAACTGTTGACCACCACTGTCGACGACTGCCGTCGCCGTCCGGACCCGCCGTGCGCCCGTTTGCCTAAGAACTTTCGGATCCAAGGACGCTCTCGTCCGCATTGTCGCTGCTGTATCCCACTGGAGAAGGCCCGACAGTCTACGCGCAGAGGAGCATCCGCCGGTTGGTTTCCCGCCACCCAAAGACCACAGAGACGCTGACGACTCGATGCCCTTGCTGGGCCACAGTTCTTCAAACTCTTTGCGGTCCAGAACTATCGACACCGAGGTGCCCCACACGCCTCTTCCTTGCAGGATGTTTACGCTTCCCCGTCAACGAGCACCGCTAGGATCGAAGCTGCTCTTTCACTGTCGTAGCTCACCCTGTTCTCCGCCAGACGTTTCGACAACCCGTGACTTCTGCCTTAAGGGGAGGGCACTCAAGAAGGGCTGTCAATTCCCCGACGAGGAACGCTACAACGCCAGGTTCTTTGGGGTTGCAGAACTATTGGGAAGTCTCTTGTGAACAATATATATGGGCTGGGCTTGTATCTTTATTCTACAGGTTGCCCAGGTGGGGGGATCTCCACACAGAACTGTGTTTAACAGTAGTGACCAGTATTTCTGCCAATTGTTCTTACCAACTGCTTTCCTCTTACCTAAATTGTTGGTTTCCTTTACGAACTGATTTATGTGCCATTTAACCATACAGTTGATGCACTTTAAAGAGATCTAATGGTAATTGTGGTACCACATAGAACTGTATATTTGCCATTATGGATAACCAAGCACAAAGTGCGTTATCGTGATATTGTATATAACCTTGACTATTTATTATATAAAGACTGTGTTTTAACCGATACAGTATGTGGACATTCCTTTGTGGGTGCTTGGGGACTACACTGTACTTAAGAACCAGCCTGCATCACCTGAGAAGCTAGGCCTTGATTGCTCGTCCATTGCTACCTTCTTGAGAATCTTGCCAGGGGTCCTCTGCGCCTCTCCTCTACCAAATAGAGAGCGGAAGTACAGACCCCCCTCTGGTCCCTCACAATGTCCAAGGCTAATAAAAATAAGGTGAAGTAATCCTTGATAGACATGTTCACTAAACACACAAGCCCCCGTGAGTGAAGACCAACAAGTCTTGGAAGCCATAGCAGCTTTAAAGTCCGCACTGGAATTCAAAATGGACGCTATCAGTGGAGACGTGAACCTCATGAGGCAAGACGTGAGGGCGCTGACAGAACATACAGGTGCGCTGGAGAAAGAAGTGCAAGTTAACACGCGTAATTGTAAAGACAACTCCAGGGATACAACAACAAGTGCAGAATATCGAAAGTAGGGTGGAAGAAGCGGAAGGGCAAGCAAGGAGGAACAACGTGCAAATCATCGGGCTTCCTGAAGGGGAAGAAGGGCCAAACCTGACAGACTTCATAGAAAATATGCTTCTGCAAGAAATAGGTCCATGGAGCCCTCACTCAGAGGTTCACAGTGGAGAGAGAACATAGGGCCCTGACAAGGAGGCCGCCACCTGGAGCTCTGTCTTGGCCAATAGTAGCCCAGATACGAAACTATAAAGACAGAGAGAACATCCTCCAACACTTCTGCAAAAGAGGAATGATTCAAAGAGCATCAGCCAGCATCACGGGTACCCCGACTACACCATCCTGGTGAAAAAATAGCATCCTCGAATGTCAGGGGACTGAGCAGCTATATAGAACGAAACAGAATAATGGCTTATTTGAGATGCCAGAAGATCGATATTGCTCTCCTGCAGGAAACTCACCTTACCAATGAGAAACAAGACACCTTGGCTAAGATGTGGAGGGTACAACTCTGGCCTTATCGTATTCAGCATATGCCAGAGGAGTCCTAATATGGGTAGCACCGACAGTTCCATTTAGAATCCTCAAGACCTTCCTTGAAATTGATGGTAGCATGATAGTATTACAGGGACAGGTGTAACGGAGGGAAATCTGCGTCATTAACACGTGTGCACCGAATCAAGATACAGCAGCCTATTTCCAGTCGCTATATCCTAAGATCAGCTCATACAGGGATGGCACATTGATGTGGGGGGTGATTTTAACTGTATGCTTAACCCAACAATGGACAGATCAGATGATAAATTCACACACCAAGCTTGTTTCGCTAAAGCTTTAAATACCCTGTTGCATGCATTTAAACTGTCTGAGATATGAAGGGCACTGCACCTGCATAACAGAGTATATTTTCATTATACTGCTCCCAAGGACATCTATACGAGGTTAGATTATGTGTTTGCAGGAGAAGGGACTCTGGGGGAGTTTAAAGGGGTGGAATATAAAGTGCAGGTTCTTGCAGATCACTCCCCTCTACTGCTTAAGTTGCAGTTTCTGTCCCCCCGGGCTAGGATCCCGACATGGAGGATCAGGAGCAAGGCACTTAAAGATGCTGTGTTCCGAGAACACCTAATGAAGTGGGTGAAAGAATATTTAAAGTACAATACGGGTAGTGTAGAATCTGCAGGCACATTATGGGAGGCCTTTAAAGTCATGGTGAGAGGGACAGCTATAGCGAATACGAAAGGGATGCAACATACGATCGAAAGAGACCTATGTAAAGTAGAATCTAAACTGGAGAACCTAGAGAGTTCGGGTGATGGGTCCCAAGAAAGGGTCCAAGAGGTTTCCCGCCTACAGCAAGAATGTCTGGAGCACTGGGATAGGCTTGACAGGTTGAGTTATAAGAAATATGTGGAGCGACAGCATGCAGAAGCGGACAAACCCGGGCTTACAAAACTGAGACCAAGCGGGAGATGATAAGAGCGATTGAAGGTGATAATGGGGAGCTGTGCCAGACACAGGAAGGGGTGAATAAATGTTTTTATGACTACTATAGGAAGCTATAAGAAGAAACCTCAGAATACCAAATGTCAGAGATAGAGGAGGCACTTTCACAGATATTCCTCCTGAAGCTAGATGCAGAGGAGGTAAACAGACTGGAAGCCCCTATAACTATAGAGGAATTGGAACAGGTCATAAGGGAGTTGCTGACGGGCAATGCCCCGGGGGCAGATGGGCTGCCCAGCAAATTTTACAAGGAATACAGAGCAGAAGTCTTTGCCCAATTGCTGGCAAAGTTGAATGAGGTGTTGGACATAGGTAAATTGCCTGGGTCACTTAGAGATTCAATAAATATCCCCCTGTTAAAACCCAATAAGCCGGCTCATGGCTCTTATAGACCCCTCTCATTGCTTAACCAAGACGGGAAGATCCTCACAGCTCTAATGGCCAACAGGCTTAATCCGGCTATAGCCAAGCTCATACACTTGGATGAAACGGGATATGTTCCACATAGAAACATCACAAGCAACCTTAGAAGGTTACACCACATAATAGATCATACCCAGGGACATACGTGTCAATTGGCAGTGGCCTTGCTCAATACAGTCAGGGCAATCGACTCAGTCAGATGGCCGTGGTTGATAGCAGTGTTGGAAAGGTTTGGTATGGGATCCACATAAATCAAATGGGAGAGGCTGCTTTATAACAAACCGACGGTGAGGGTCAAAACAGGTACACTCATTTCGGAACAATGGCAGCTAACCAATGGCACAGGACAAGGTTGCCTGTGGTGCCTGATGCTTTTCATTTTAGCATTGGAGCCGCTGGCGTTAGGAATATTTAGAGGCTGATATAGCTACGGCAGGAGCACAGCATTTGATTTCACTATACGCAGACAATATGCTTTTGTAATTACAGCATCCTGAAACCAATCTGCAATGTATCCTGGATGTGTTGGAGCGTTCTGCAGCCCTATCGGGCATAACGATCAATGCACAGAAGTCAAGTTTGTCCCCCCTGGGGGGGGATATATGGGGACACCAGATAATACGATGCCCGTGCTACCGATTAGGTGTGAAATAGACACATTTAGGTACTTGGGAGTTGACATTTCGCATGATCCTAAGGCAGAAAACATACGAAACACACTGAGGGTGGTAGCAGAATTGAGAACTCTATGATCTTCTGGGCTAGATTGCTGTTGTCATTAATGGGGCAGGCAGCATTGCTGAGTATTGTTACGCTCCCAAGACTCCTACATTACTTTGCTAATATCCCATATGATATCCCTAAAAACTTTTTCAAGAGATTAGATATTATATGTCGGAGCTTCTTGTGGCATAATTCAAGGTGCAGGGTGGCACTAAGGAAGCTTCAGAACTCGTATGACCATTGAGGTATAAAAGTGCCCAATTTTGAAGTATATTTTGTTGCTAGCCAGCTGCAGTTTGTAGCCAAATGGCTGTCCGACGAGTAGACCCAGGAGTCACAGCTGCTACAGACAGCAAGTGCCCCATTTTTCCTGAAAGAGTTGATATGGACAGTCGAAATTCATGACTCTTACACTCCTTTGTTGATGAGGCTGGGGAGCGCAATGTGGCATAGGTCTTGCTGGCTGCTGGGGAAGACAACACTGTATTCCCCCAGATCCCACTTTGACAATTAGAGGAGAAGATAGACAATTGAGACTAAATGTGAGGAAGTATTGGGAACCTATGGGAGTGGTGACGGTGGGAGATGTGTTAGGAGAAGGGATACCAAAACATTTTACAGAGCTTGCGGAGGATACAGGGATACATCTGGGCCATTATCTTACACACTCCATCCTCCTTACGAATCTTAGGCAGAAATGGCCGGATGCTAACACAGATTTACAGGTAGATGAGACGATATAGATGTTTTATGATATTTCAGAGCGAGGACACAAAGTATCGAGAATATTTGAGTTATTGATGTCAAGGTTGGGAGACACGCTAGAACAGACTAGGCACAGCTGGGAAGCAGAATTGCAAGAACAAATGATGGATGAAATGTGGGGAAGGACAATGGCTTATCACAAAAAGGTGTCTAGAAAAGCAAGATTACAGCTGATCCAATTGTACGTGACCCACAGGGCGTATCTAACCCCGAGCAAAATAGCCAAGTTCAATAAAGCATCAGTGCAATCCTGCCTGAAATGTGAATTCATTCATGTGGATCTGGTTCATATGTTCTGGGTATAAGGGAGGAAATGCGGTAGACTGCTGTCCAACTACAAGTTGGCAGGGTCTACTCTGTCTAGATCCGGGTGGATCAGTATCAATATATAAATAGGAGACAGAGCTACATGTACAGGTGCTGGTCACAAGGGGAATTGACCTACAGAAGGGACATGACACATATAAAAAATTACCACACAATTTTTAATAATAAATCGGCAAACAAGGAGGTGTCCTGTAGTAGAAATACCATGGTACAAAGGTGTTTAAACAACCACTTAAACTAAAGTAACGTGTCCATACTGCGGCATGTACATCGCGTGCCCGTAAAGAAACGATGCGGTAGTTATGGTCGGCAACTTTGAGTGCTGTAGACCGGTTGAGGAATGTGCAGAGTCACGCGAAGATGGCTGCATCTGCAAAAGGCTAGGTGGAGGAGTGTACGCGTAGGCAGGAGAACCAGTGCGGAAGGGTCACCTGGATAGGGGGTCTTTGGGGCGTGGGAGTGGGACATTGGATGGCAAGACATGGTATACCCTTCCCTGTAACACCTTTACCCCATCCGACCAGGCAGGATACTTAGGAACTCAACCCCCACCGCCTTTCACAACACAAACACTTTCTGTCAGACAGCTCGCTATAAGGGAAAATGGACTAACACCTGAGCCATATACCTGATATGTCTCAATACAATGGTCAGACAGGGGCAGGCAATTACTGACCATTATGCACACCTGACTCCCATTACACTTCCCGACATGGATAAAAGACGGAGCATGAGAGCACACTCTGAGCGTGGCAAAAAACACACGGAAACAGCAGTTCCAAGATGGAGAAAGACAGCGAAACCGAAGGGGATCACAAGGAGGGACGTTCCCTTGACCTTTTTGACAAAGAACTGTTACTTTCATGAAACCTTAAGAATTGAAAGCTTAAGACCAGGAAACCAAGCTGAAGAATCATGCACTGTGTATTGTAGGTACCTGGGGCCCTCCTGCATCGATAACCAAGGTGGGGAGAATCACCTTGTCTCCAACAAAAAAGCAGAGCCAGTGGAATCAACACAGACGGTGAGTTGGGTAGACCTATACCAGACCGCTCTGTTTTGAAGCCAAGGTTGCAAGCGGCAACAGTGTATGAAATGCATGTGATAACCACCACAAGTAAAATTGAACAACAGTTGAGTGATTGAACTTTGAAAGCAAGATATGATACCTTTGACAGAGTGGACCGGCACCACGTGTGTGCTCATTCGAAGGTCTCTGTAAGGTATCCAACTGATAGGTGGCAAAAGTGAAAGAGTGGCAAAGGATTGTGAATCAAGGTGGTCCTGCAACGGGTCAAGCAAAATCCTGTGCACAATCAAAAGTCTTTGATGTTGATACTGCCACGAAAGTTGATGCCAAAGTAGATAAGGCTGTTGCGAGCCTGAACAAGGGCGATCAAGTGAAAGCTTTGGGTTAAAGTAAGTTTGTATTAAAGTTAATTAAATTGGTCCGAGCCCGATGGGGGGAGACTGATTGAACATTGTGTTCAAATGGATCTGAGCACGTCTGAGGGGTATCCGGGGAAAACCGTGAATCACCCATGAAATTGCATATCTGGAAATCCTACGAGCATTGTGTTTAAGGGATCTGAGGTCGGCTGAGGAGGATCCAAGATGAATAGTGAATCAAATGAGAAATTGAGCATGTGTGAAATCCCAAGAGGAAAATAACATATTGTTTGTCGCATCAGGCCTTCTGAAAGAAGAGTCTTTGAAAGGCAAAGAGACTTGGGCACGGAAGGCTCTGATCCTAATGTTTGATCTGCACCCTCATGCTAGAAAAGACTGTGCTAAGCTCGAGTGTATCACCTTGTCCCATGATGAAAACGTGGGAAAGGGAGGTCAACGGTAAAGAAACAGACAATAATTGGCATATATGGGTCTTGTTATGAGCCTATTCGTAAATGTGTACCAGATTAAAGTGTCTTGTGCTGTGCAAATTTGCGAACATAAATCACATCAAACACTTCATTAATTCTACTATTCAATCAAACATCCTCATTCTCTCTCAAACTTATCCCAACGTGTTTCTTTCTGATCTTGTGTAGTAAAAGCTTAACAGAATTTCATCAAGGGTTGTCTGTAAAATACTGTGTAGATACTAATAGAGACTGATCATAACACAAATACATACAGTAGTATATTATCATGATAAACGAAGAAACTACAAACAGTATGCTCGATCTATTTTGCATTGTTAAAGTTCAATGTTGGTTGAACTCCAAATGGTGAGGACCTAGAAGGGGTCCATCGTATTCTAAAGCCAACCAGCAATATGGTTCATCATCTGCGGAGAGAATGATCAGGGTATCAATATGCGTATCCCTAATCTTAGACTTTATTAGTAAGTCGATCATGATTAGTCAAGAACATTTCTAATCACAGTAATGGTCAATAGTCAGTTACTGAGCATTACACTAATCAGGTCGGCAACAACTGGAGACATAAACATTGATCAGAGACGTCAGAAATGGGCAAGCCAAATGGCTGCAATTGTCACAGTTATCTCTGTGTAAAAAAGGCAGGTAAATCTAGTTATAAACCAGGACTTCCGTTCGTTCTAAAAGCAGAATGGTGGTTAAGAGGAGAGGGCTCTAAAGAGCTGTGTTACTCACCACTGGTATGTGTGAAAGTCCAGGAATTTTGTCAACAGATATGCGCATCCCAATGTTGTTAAGCCTGGGAAAAGGATGAGCGCTTCAGTGATCTTAGACTGGTGTAACCAGTTAAACGAAGTAGAATCACCTTGTGGAGTAAATCACCTCAGTGGAATTTCTGAAAAGATTTGAAATACTCAAGATTCGGTGGGGGCAGTATGTCATAGATTATTACAGTGGTGTGCTCGATATCTATAAAGTACGGTTTACCAACAACAGGAAATAAGGGATCCCGATTCCGTGGACAGATTCTGTGTAATTCGGAATACTGGGATCCTACAACAGGAAGTTCATGGTCCTGAAGGTATGATATAGTTGTTACCGTCTAGTAATACAGCGGGCAAAGGTTCCACCATAATGGTCAATATGGGGTAATTAATACGTCCTGTAGTCAAAGAGGAACGAAAAAGGGCTTGAATACCTTAATGATTTGCATACATATCAAGCAGATCTAAGTGGACTGAGGCAAAGCTCCTTACCCGTATGGTGTCCGTAGTGTATATATGATCTCTGTGCCGTATGTTCACAAAGTGCGGTGGTGGGATCCAACTTGTGGTCGGTGGATTAGACTTCTACTTCAAGCGGTAGTGCAGCATGGCATATATGTGTAGGTACACGAGGAATGAAGCAGGGGTATAAGTATCCTAGCGACATCTACCCTTGTTAGTTTAGTGTTGAAATAAATGGGGCAGGGTTTCTTACTGATGCGTTTCAGAATTCCTGGTATTCCACTCGTATGCTGGTCCCGTAACGGTTCCAAGGTCGTGGTCATGTGATCCGACTGAACATTTAAGTATGTCAGGCGGCGTCGCTCGACGTTGCTCATTGGATCATGATGGGAAGTTGGTTGTCATGGTGAGCAGCATGTATCTGCTGATCTCTGTTTTTCTGCCGCCCCGTAGTTGGTGTAGGTGACGTTAGGGAGAGCTCCAGTATGGGAGGGTGCCAATATTACGTAAGTTCTGAAGATGAAACTGAGAATAGTACGCTCAACGCTCGTCTGTTCACAACATGACGTTAACTCATTGACTCCTGCTAAAAAATGGACTTTGTTTTGTATACATGTCAAGTCATTAATAACCTTAAACAGTTTGGGTTATGATCCATACTGGGAGTAAAAAGCATTATTCTATTATGTATTCCAATCATTTTTTTCATTTAAACCACTTATCAAGCTTTAAGTGAGAAATATCAATTGTTTTTTTTTTTTTAAAGCAATATCTTGTCTTTATTGGCACCCATACTGGGTACCAGTTTGTAGATTAATGTCCATCTGAACTCCTTCGGTGGGTGTTGATTTTCAACCCAATTGTCAACCATTGGTGCGTTTGTCGTATGGTTTTTAAGGCAGCTCTTGTGTTCACCAATGCGTACCTTAATTTTACGGTCTGTCTTTCCAATGGAGACTTTGTTGCATGGACACCATATTGTGTATATCACCATGGCCGAGTTACAGTTGGTGTTTAATTTCTGTTTCCATGGGGATCTCAGTCCTATGTCAACTTCTGTGCTTTTTGTAGTGTACTTACAGTAAATGCGTTGTCCACAGGGAAAATTGCCTCCTATCTGGGGGAGTTCCCATTGTTGTGTAAGTGTCATTTGTCTAGGAGGTGTTTGGCTAATGTTGTTTCCGGTTAGCTGTTCTTTCAGGTGTTTACTACATTTGAACGCTAGCAGTGATCATGGTACTGGTAGTTCGCACTTTTCAAGGATGGACCAGTTTTTTAGGATAATTTTCTTAATTCCGTTGGACATATCGCTAAATGTATTCTGTGGTTGTTGTTCTAGAATGTTCTTTATACTCTAGTAGGGAATCTCGGTGGTTATTTTTGGCCCTCTTCAATGCTTTGTCAAACGATTTGTGTGGGTGGCCTCTTTGAAGGAGTCTCTTTTCCATTTTGTATGCTTCCAAGGAAAAGTCAGATTTTCTAGTACTGTTGCGTTGGAGTCTTAAGAATTGTCCCAGTGGGAGATTGTCCCTTACGTGTTTTGGATGGAAGCTTGTGTAGTGTAACAATGAGTTTCTAACTGTTGATTTATTGTAAGGTTTGACAAAGATGGTGTTGTTGTCCGCATCTACTGAGACCGTGATGTCTAGGAAGTTAAGATTCTCTGTGGGTAGAGTTTGATGTGAATTTGCAGATCCTGTCTTGGGTATTGATCTAGAGGAGAAATTCTTGTAGTCGATCCATGCCATATGACGAAAATGTCATCAATATATCGTCTCCAACTCTGTATATGGTTTACAAATGGGTTGGTGATGTGCATGATTTTACTTTTTTCGAAAGCCTCAATGTATAGATTAGCAATGCTGGGCGCCAGGGTAGTGCACATAACTGTCCCATGGATTTGCTGAAAAAATTTCCCATTGAAGTGGAAATTATTTTCAACCAGGCTCATCTCTGCGCACCACAAGATGAAAGATATAGGTGTGTTCCCCACTTTGTAGTCCAGTAACAGTTTCTCTTCCAGCATATCTAGCAAAGCTCTTTGCAGGATGCTGGTGTAGAGGGCCACTACATCGAGTCCCAAATGAATATCTATGGTGGGATCGAAGGGAGCTCCTTCCAGTTCTTTTATCATTTGTGTTGTGTCCTGTACATAGGAGGCCATTTTCCGAACCAATGGTTGAAGAAAGGCACCTGCAAATCTAGACAGGGGTTCGAGTATGGAGTTTACTCCTGAGACTATAGGGTAGCCAGGGGGCTCTTCCATCAATTTGTGTATCTTTGGGAGCGTGTAAAATTGTGGTATCCGGGGTTTGTCTTTGATTAGGAACTCAGCTTCTTTTTTGGTGATCCATCCTATCTGTTTGGCTTTTTCGATTTTTGGATTTATGATGTACTGCAGTTTTTTAGTGGGGTCCGTTTCAAGATGTTGATAACATTGGAGGTCGAGGAGTTGTCTGTTACATTCCCGCATATAATAGTCCCTATTTTGTAGGACGATAACTCCCCCTTTGTCCACTTTATGGATCACGACACAATCATTAGTCAAGAGGTTCCTCATTGCCTCATTCTCTTTTAGTAGTGAAGAAGACCTAGAGGTTGTCAAGAGCCAATTACCTAACTACTCTGCATTTGTGATATTTACTACCTGACTACTGGGTAAGTCATTCCTTCTCATTATTTTGCTTTTTCATCCAATTCAATTTGTACTAAACAGTTTCATCTTGATTTTTTCATCTATTATTTTATTTATTTTTTTATTTACTTGATACAATCAAAATAAATTATTTTTACAAGAAAGGAGAGAAAATCAACAGTTGTAGAAGAAGAATATTAAAGAATATTAAGAGTCACTGTATTAAAAGTCACTGTTTATCCAGTTCTTCACTGCCTTTGTTTGCTAAAAGACATTTCAGCCCAAGAATCTGTTTCAGAGTCTGTGTTGTGGCGATTGTCCAAGCGATCCTTTCTCTGCTAATTAGTCTCTCCCACCAAAGTTCTTCTTCTTGAGTGTAAAATGTCAACAGAAGTGGGCGGATGTATTTTTCACTGATTGCCTGGGTTCTCGGGCAGTTCAAAAGAAGATGCCGAAGAGTTTCAAGCTCCTCATCATTTTTGCAGAAGCGACATCTGTTTGAACTGGATAGGCCTCTAACCGCCAGAATCTCGTTGGTCTCCAAAAGGTTTAGGCATGCCCTCAAAAAAGTTTCTTACTGATTTGTTGGGGAATTTGGCAAGGTAATTCGGAATAGTGCTCAACTTGCTTTGTTGTAAAGGAAGATGGTTAGTTGACTTAAACTGAGCCGCCCCGTCAAGAGTCCTTATCCAGTCGAGCTCCTCAAGTTTCCTTTTTATTTTCATTGGGTTTTGTAGGAGCTCCTCTTCTGATTGCGAATCTTCTGATTACCTGGTTTAGCTTGTTTTTACACGCTGTTACCCAGATTTTCAGCAGTGTGCATTTTGCACCTTGGGTTTCCTCCCCAATTATGTCCAAGATGGTGGGACAGTTTGGGAGCCGGATTTTCCTATAAAGCATCAAGCTGTTAATTTCGATGGTTGCTGCCTGCAAGAGGAGACGCAGTTCTCTTTGGATCAGCAGCATAGATGTGCATTTAGGAAGGCCCAAGACAGAGCGCCAAAAGAGCCCTTCTAACCGGATTCAAAGCTTTTCTGGAATTTGCGGCATAGCCTCTGCTGCATATGACAGGGAGGGTACCACCTTCGCTCGATAGAATCTCAGGGTTGGAACCAATGAGAATCAGCCTTATTTTTTATCCACCACTCGAGCTTGAGTAGATAGTTTCCGCACCTTATTCAGGAGAGCTTCTTGAGCTGTTGCATTGGTTTTTGAACAATCGAGCATCACGCCAAGATATTTGAAGCAGTGGACCTTTTCAAGTGCTGTACCGTTAAGGAACCAATTCAGTCGTTCATTTCTCCTTTTCGACTTTTCCAAGACAAGAATCTTGGTTTTGGCTACGTTAATTTGAAGATCATTGACCTGTATAAATGTTGCCAAGTTGTCCAGTTGACGTTGGAGACCGATGGGAGTAAGATCCATCAGGATCATATCATCTGCATATAACAAGCGGGTTGTTTTCCTGGAGCCCGTAGTAGGTGGAAAAGATTGAATCGAGGTTTCTGTTTTCTGGAAGTCGCCCATATATGCTATGAATAGGGCAGGGGCTAAGGGACAGCCCTGCTTCACTCCTCTACCTGATGGAATTTCCTTCAATAACAACCCTGCTCGATTTAACCTGACTCTCATCCTGGTGTTCTTGTGAAGTGCGCAAATAGGTTGCAAAATTTCCTGGGGGCAATTCCACTACCAAAGTTTTCTCCATAGAGTTGTTCTATTGACCGGGTCAAATGCTTGGGCCAGGTCAATGAAGGCCAAAAAGACGCGAGGGGCTCCCTCGGTGATTTTGCCTTTTAATGCGCTCAAAAACAGGATGTTTGCCGAGGTTCGAATGTTTTTGGTAAATCCAGTTTGAAAAGGATCCGCACACTCAGCATTTTTTGCCCATTGCTGGAACTGTTTTAGGAGCAGGGCCCCAAACACTTTTCCAATTACGTCGAGAAGTGCTACGGGGCGGTAGTTGGAGGGATCCTCTTTGTTGCCCTTCTTAAATATGGGTACCTCTATGGAAGAGGTCCAGGAATGTGGAATAGACTCTTGAGTCCCTGCATCGCTTGAAGATCGCACTGATCAGCTCTGACCACTCCTCAGGATGATCTTTGAGGTCAATATTTGTGATCCCATCAGGGCCTGGAGCTCTTGAAGATTTGAGCCCACGTATGACCTCTGTTATGTTCTCTTTATTACTTAGGTCAGTCCATGTTGTCTTTACAATGTCATCTTCGATTTCGATCATAAATGAAGGAGGTTTGAAAAGTTCTTTAAAAAAATTAATCCAAATTTCTTCTCCAATATTGTTGGCTGAGCTTTCTTCCCCTGGTGTAACGGTAGATCTCACCAATGACCAAAAGTCCCGGGAATTCTGAAGGGCCATTCTCTGCAACATCCGTTCTTCATCCTGTTGATAAAGCTTTTGACGGTGGTGCATAACCCAGGATTTATAGGCAATTTGTCCTTTGCGCAATTGGTCGAGGTTTTCTTGTGAGGGCTGGGTGTTAGCTAGCCGCTTCAATTTCCTTAAGTCGCTTATCTACCAGGATCTTGCAATATGCATGGCTGCGAGGACCAGACATAGGTTTAGGTTTTGCAGTTTGGGCTGTAAATGGGACCAATAGAGGCTGGTAGTCAGGTGCTGTAGGAGCGTCCTTAGCTGGTCGTTGTTCTGTTATGCTTAGATATTGTGATGTAATAGTCGCCAACGATCTGGCAGAAAGTTTCAGACAATTTCTTTGTTGATTACACTCCACTTGGCACAGCATTGCAGATTTTTCGATGTTAAGTGATTTCCACTTTAATGAGAGCAGGTTATGGTTGCTCGCGTTTGAGGCAATTACCTCGAAGGAAACGGCTTGCGCCGCTAGAGGCCTGGTCACAAAAATGTGGTCGATGTCCGTAAAAGAACTTCCTCTCAACCAAGAAGGGAGATGGTTTAATCTTGGGAAGAGGTCTACTGTGTTCACAAAAGCTCTTGATGACGTTAAGATGTTCCACTTTTTGCCTATGTCTTCTCTGTGTCGCACAAACGTTTGCTGAACACTTGTCGTTTCCCGTGGGCGACAGGTTGCATTCAGATCCCCACATATAATTATGTTTGCTGCTGGATGGTCTACCAACATTGTGTCAATAGCTTTTTCCACCATCAGAAGAAAGTTTTTGTCCTCGATGTTCAGAGGGTTCCAATAAGCATTTATGACACCCAGCAATGATATCAAGGGCCTTGTTTTCGAGTCTGTAAGATGCTCCCATTGAAGAAGTGTGACGAGCAAATGCGTGGATGACAGTACTGTTTTCAAAAGATCTAGCCCACTGCCTGAACGGATCGCTGTTAAGAGGCCAAATGAAGGGCGTCCAAGTACCTCTTTATTTGCGGGGGCTAAAGCTATGGTATATCTGTCCATGGTTGGTTTGTCCGTCATCCAGGATTCCTGGATGCAGAGGATGTCAAATTGACCCAGGTTTATATCGCCTTCTTTGGTCAAATGTAGAAAGCCCCTTGTGTTCCAGGACCCCAGGGCCAGCTCTTTGTTTGACAACTTAGATCTTTCAGTTGCAGTGTCCAAAAGAAGACTGGCGCATTGCTATTGCTTCCTGTTCGATGTTAGGGCCTTCGGAATCCAAGACCAGAGTTGGGCGAGAGGTGTCTGCTTTGTTTTTGGAGAAGGAGACATTGCACTTTGATTCGGAACTTGCGAGATCGTTTGCTGAATAAGGTCTAATGGCCCTTTGGGGAACCGACCTATGGCCAAAGGATCTTTATAAGCTGAGTTGTCCAAGGTCGTTCTTGATGTCTCAAAATGAATTTGTTTGAAATACCAAAACTCTGGTGTACACTTCGACTCTGTGCTTCCGGGGCATTTGCCCTGGATTCTTTGCGTAGGTTATCTTTTGGGAGGTGGTCCTTTGTTGTCCGTGAGGAGAGCTCTGGGGTATCAAAAACTTGATCCGCTGATTCTTTGGACCTTACGGTCTGTACAAGTTCAGCGCGCTTGTTTTTAGTCGAAGATAGACCCTTTACGGCCAATTCAAGGAGATCGAACCCCAGTTTTAGAAATTTTTCAGTGGCGTCCGAGATCATGTTTTTTACTGAAGTAGAGGAAATATACAAATATGCGGTTGCTTGCTTTCCTTCATGGATCGGTTCAACCAACGCAATATCTTCAGTTCTCAGACGCCTCAAAGACGGGATGCATTTAAAAAGATTTAGCACGTATCCACGGTTGAGAATAATATATTTCTTACTATCAAGAAGTTGTTCTAACTTGAAGGTGCAAGTCTTCTTGGAGCTTGATGGCAATTTCTGGTTTCTTGGTTTTGAATTACGTTTTTGGTAATGCAGGCTGTCTTTTTCGAAATGGGGGCCTTCAGGATCTTCAAACTGGGTATTCGCTTTAGTGTCTGAACGATCTCTATTTGTTTGTCTCCTGCTCTTCTTTGCAGGTGGGGACAGAGAACGTCTTTTAGCTTCATCTCGTTTGTTTTAGTTCATGTCTAATGACGACTTGCGTTCAGTGTTGGGTTTATCGATGGAGCGTTTTTGAACACGTGAAACACTTCTTGCGTCTAGGCCCCAGGTGGATTTTGCAATCAGTTTCTTGCAGCGATTTTCAAGAGTTAAAAATTGAGAGTCAGTTTCTTCAATGAATTTTGGTGAGAGGGCGACTTCTGACGTTTCGGAAACCGAATAGACACTTAGGTTCATTAGGTCCTCGTCAGTACCAAGAGCCGCCGCTTCTTTAAGGGGGGAATCGCAGGAGGTGGTATCTGCATTTGTAGGCTTGGTCTTAGGTGACCCATCGCTTGAGGAAGTTCCTTCTGGAGCTTGAGTCGGGAGCCATATAGAGGGTCCCCCCTCACTGTTTGAAGGTACCGTTGCTTGAAGCAAAGGTTGTGAGCGGACTTTCAGTTGTTCGGTTTGCACAGAACTGGATTAAAGAAGTCTTTGTTTGAGGAAGAAGAAGCCTTTTCTGTGGGGTCAATTCTGGTTTGGTCGCTCCTGCCGGACTGGATCACAATCACCTCATTGTTTATGGAGCCGTTTGTGCTCTGGCCCGCAGGTTTTCTTTTCTTATTTGTAGGTGTATTTGTCTTTACCAAGTCTGCCCTCTGTTCCAGACAAATCTTGCTTTTGTTGGTCATCCATGCCACGGGGGTCTGGGAGCTAATTTCAGCTGTTTTTGGTGAACTTATAGCTGGAAAGGTGTCAGCACTGGCTTGCTCGAAATGAGAGGATTTTCTAACTGAATCACGGAGACCCCCCTGTTTCTTTTCGGCTCGATTGTTCAAAGCGTTGATGTACCCTTCGAGGAAAATCAGCCAGCTGTTCATCATTGCTATGATTGATGTGTGATCTTTTAGAGTGTTGTTAATAGATTCATATAATTTGCAAAAAGGGGCAAGGGCAATCGATACTGTGGACATGATGGACATCAAGTCTGGCTTTTTCCCCGGAGAATCTTTTGAGGTGTTTGCCGGTAGTTCACTTAGCCGTCGGTTTCTCAAAGGGCTGTGCTGAGTGCGAGAGCCTCTCGATTGATCTAAAGAAGGGGTTGGTCTGAAACCTGCTGCTAGTATGGCCTGGTCTGACAAATGTACACCTGTTTGCTGCGGTGCACTGGGGACTAAGGCAGACGGTGCATCTACCGTGGGCGACTTTGAACCTGGGTTTGCTATGTATTGGCCCCCCCGCACCCATTTGCCGAGTGCGTGGGAAGAGAAGTCCCCGTTTCCAAGCGGGGGATCACCATGTCCAAGTAGATTTTTGCAGATGATAACAGCAAGCCAGTGGATTCGGGTGCAGCTGAGGGTTAGGTATTGGCAAAAGGAAGAACTGTCTTGGGATCCAAAATGTTCACGCCCACAGTTTTCAATGGTGAATCTATAGGGGCCACTTGCCCTCCCTTCACTGAGGGCCGCAAAGTTGGATTTAGCGGCTGCTGTCGGGGGAGGTCGGGTGGTCTAGGTGATCCAAAATGCCATCTGACAGCAGGCGAAGAGGGAATCCGGGTCATGTTGACCCCCTCCACATTCGACGTTGGCGCCCCCCCGTACTATGTTGATCAGGCAGTCCTGTTTGGGGAGAGGCCTGATCAGCGACCGCTGTCAGGATTTCTGCGTCTGAAAGTTCTTCTGATGCCGTGTCTTTCCGTTTGCGAAATTTGGCAAAAAAGTTTTTTACTGGCGAACTAGTAGGTGCGTTTGAGATGTTTAAGCGAAGGCTATGCAGCACTTTTTTGCCAGATTTTTGGGGTAGGTGGACGCTGCGCTTTCTTCGGGCAGGAGATGTCTTTATTTTTAACATTGGCATTCGTTTGCTTTTCCATTAGAAAAACCCTTGGGACTGTTTGAGCAAGTTGGGGGTATTACTGCAGAAATAGCCGGGTCTTTAATGGGGCTTGACTGGGCCGGAATAGTCAAAACCGGGCCTTCCTGTGGATCAGTTTGCAGCACCTCCCCGAATGGAGGCGGGCGGGGGTGCTGCTGAATGTGGATTACTATTAGATTTTGGGGAGGCAAACAAGATGTACTCGGCGGCATCGAGATGGCCCCTTTCCCCCCCAACAAGGCAGTCTCTGTTGTACTTTCTCCACCTACGTCGGGGCGCCCACAGGTGGATGGAGAAGGAGGGGCACTCTGCCGCCCTGCTCCAGTTCTCCCCCCCACCATACAATCCTCCCTCCCTCCACTCCTTACCTGTGTCCTCTGGCAGGGCCTCTCCTCCGAGATGCGCTCCCGGGTTCTCAACAGGCTGCAGAGTAGTCGCATTGGGGTGAATGAGCGTGGGGGGGAGCGCCAGCCATCTGTTTCAACCCACTTTAGGGTTTGACCCACTTCGGTTTCTTCAGAAGGCCCGTGGGGCATAGTTTTGTCCATGTGTTTTTTCGAACTCCTGAACTGCCGCCCTTCCTCCAGGGGTGGAGTTACGTGTAGGACGCTGGCCTGGGTTGCTTGCCCGCCACGGGCTGCCATCAGCCTGCTCTCAGCACCACAGCCACCGCAGACTGCCGCCGACTGCAATTGTCTCCGCAATTCCCTCCGCGGTCCGCTCCGCGGTCAAGGGAGTTTTTGAATAGAGTTCAAGTGGGTACTCCCACACACAAAACAACAGCCAGGGAAAGCAGACTCAAGGGGGACTGCCGCCGACTGCAATTGTCTCCGCAATTCCCTCCGCGCTTTTTTCATCTATTATGTGCTGAACTTTGCACCTTTACTTGTGGCAAATTCTGCTGTTTTCTAATTATGCTTTCTTTTAACTGTAATTTTGATCAATTTGACAGCCTTGACAATGACCTTGTAGGTGGAAACACGTGTCGGCTGGCTGATCTTTGATAAAACACTATAAAGACTTTATCTATTACCCAACTTGAATTGATGTGGAAATTAATACATTTTCAAAGAATGTTTGAACACTGTACTGTACATTACTGAGGATTTGCACGTCGGTTTGCCTTGACATCTACAAACTACATTGCTTGTTTTTTGGTGCTTACTAGGGGGCACCAATGAAGTGCACCGGCGCAGAAGTTCTATTTACTTAGTGATTACTGTACTTACCACTTATACTGGTGGCATGGAATAAGCGCACTGTCTCTTGAGGACCCCTAGGTCTTCTTCACTATTGTCTTACTTTTCGTCTCGACTGTGCTGCTGACAGACCACCTTTTCCCTCTTTTCTAATGGCAGACTACTTACTTAATAGAGAACAAGACCGGGCTGCCATCTTTGCATCACGAGGGAGCACAGCCAATGCTTTTAGAAGTAATTTGAATTCAATAAAAACTCTTAGACAAAAATGTATCAAATTAGAACGGCTTTCCAAAAAAGAAATTAACAAATGTTGGGAGCAAGCATCCCTTACTAACTATCTAGAAATTAATAAACTACCGAGGGGATTGCAAATTCTTATTTTTCCCAATTTCACCAATGATGAAGATGCTGATCTAGCAGATAAATGGGAAGCTAATCTCACACAAAGTTCACAAACAATATTAGAACTACTAATCATGCACGCCCAAAGGGAACATACCAGAGTAATATCACAAATTGATGTCTTCAAAGAAGAAATTAAAGCTATGCCTAACCCTTAGACTACTAAAATAAAAAAAAGTCAAACAATGAATGATATACTTAGAGAATATCAGGATGAAATAAAATTAAGGAAGTTTCGTAAATATTTTAGAGATGATGAAGACTACAGACAGGATAGAGTGTATGTATTTCAGAACAAATATGACAGTATTTCCCCAGATCACATTCGAGTACAGCCAACACCAGCCCTACTAGCTCAGACCCAGATTCAGATGGGGAGTCTCGGACACCTACTGATGAGTCCAATAAACCAGAAAAAACACTTGTCAGTGGCAAGGGTTTTTTAGAACAGATTCGAAGATGCAAGAGGGGCAGTCAACAAATGTACAATACAAAACAAGTGTCACGCTCACCTGATTCCCACGGAGGCACAGGTCTGGCTTCGAGTGCTGATGCTTTTTCTATGGTGAAGCGCAGGACTCTGAAGATGGACTCACTGGCTCGCAGGAATATTCCCCTGTGCGTGAAAAGGGAGTATTACCTACTGACGGAATAATGCTCAAGCCTTTCACTCCCTTCCAACCCTCCACGAAACCCTTCCTCGATTCCCCGTGAAGTCTCACCTTAGGGTCTGGAAGGATGAGTTCTCCATCCTGCTTCTGATGCAGGGGCGCATTGAAACCCAGTTACTTCACTGGATTGAGGTTTGATGGGAGTTCAAATAAGCTTGACTATTCAGGTAAGGCGCTGTAAGAGTTCTGTAGCAAGTTCAAAAGTTCAAGCTTAATAATAATGTTCATTGTCTTATTGCAGCAAGCGCTAACGCTTATGTCTTTTTCCCCTTAGGGGCCGGAGTTCGGAATGCTGGAGATATGGCGCCGACCCGAAGTGAAACATGCAGTTCCAGTAAATGACAGGTAAGTTCTGGATGAGCGTTCGGGTAATGTCTTTGCATTCGCTCATTCAATGTCTTTGTCTTTTTTCCCCATAGGGGCCGGGGTCCGGAATGCCAGGAAGCGGCAGGACCCGAAATGAAATGGGAATGACCCAACAGGTAAGTCTTAGAAGGAAACTGAGCTTTTCCTATTCCCTTCCTTCTCTCACCTTGTGTTCTTGTCTTTTTCTCTCTAGGCTCTGGGAAGTGGCTGCGGATCCGGATGATCGCTGCTGAAGATGGAGGTGCCCAGGAAAGGTGAGTGAAATGCAGCGCTGCAGCGATCGAAGCGAAATGCTTTTAAAATGATGTCTTCCCTTTCAGGATCGTCGGTGTGAAGTCTCCGTGATGCAGCTTTAGCAGGTATTTCTCTCCAATTCTCTCTTAGCAGGTGACCCAGGATGCTGACAGGCGTGGCTGAAGTCCAGAAGCAGGAGCTGACACGGTGAGCGTCCAGCTGCGTGGAGCAGAACAACGCGAAGCGTGAGTTGCTGATCGGGCGTGGTTTAAATAGCTTTGGAAGAAGTTCCAGGTATGCATCCTTCCACCGATCAGGTATGTACCCTTCCCCGACCACACCCAGGGGAAAGTAGTTCCACAGGTAAAGTAGTTCCATTCAGGCCTCAAGAGGGCCTGGATGTAGCAGCATGGTCTGCATCAGGTAAGTGCACCTTAAAACACTTGAACACATGTCTAGCTTTATGAGCCTGGCGCCTAAGGCACCAGGACAGGGGTCCAACATGAGCCTGGCACCTAAGGCGCCAGGTCTGTGTCCAAAGGGCCCCAGCTTGGGCCCGCTGGCACTTCCCTGGGGGAAATGATGCCTGCCTCTGGGGTTGCTGGGTCGGACCTGGCTCCTTGGAGGTAGGCATCATGACAGTACCCCCCCCCCCCTCAAGGCCCCTTCCAAGGTTGTTCCCTCCGGGGGTTTTGGCTTGTTCGGAAATCTCCGGTGGAATCTTTGTATTAATCGAGGTGCGTGAACATGGTTACTAGGCTCCCACGATCTCTCCTGAGGTCCATATCCCTTCCAGTCAACAAGATAGAAGAGTTTGGACTTTAACACCTTGGAGTCTAAAATGTCTTTAACTTCGAATTCTAATTCCCCTTCAATTTGAACTGGGTCTGGAGGCTTGGACAGTCGGGTCCCTAGTTGTACTGGCTTCAAAAGTGATGCATGAAAAACTGTATGAATACGCATGTTAGACGGTAAATCCAGTTTAAAGGCCACAGGATTGATTATAGCCTTGATGGGATAAGGTCCTTTGAATCTGGGATTGAAGGTTCGCGGGCCCCTGAGGGGTAAATGTTTCGTTGCTAGCCATACCTGATCTCCTACTTGGTAAGGAGGAGTTTTACTTCGGTGCAAATCAGCGTTTTCTTTATACTTTTTCTTGGCTTGCTGTAAATGAGTTGCAGCTTCTTTGAAGGCTTGGGTTATTGTGGAATGCAGATGATTTAATGCAGGCATTTCAAGGGTCAGAGGTGGATCTAGATCAGAGGTCCGAGGATGGTGACCATACAAAGTATAAAAAGGAGTTTGTCCGGTTCCATAATGCACTGAATTGTTGTATGCATATTCTGCGATCCAAAGGATGTCTTTCCAATTTAACTCGGATTGATGTAACATGGACCGAAGATATTGCTCGAGAGTCTGATTGGTTCTCTCAGTTTGTCCGTCGGTCTGGGGGTGGTGGCTGGTGGATAGCCGCACATCTATTTGTGCTAGTTGGCAACACTTCTTCCAAAAATGGGAGATAAATTGACTTCCACGATCCGCGACTAACATGGAAGGGAAACCATGTATGCAAACTATATTCTCCAGAAATTCCTTGGCCAAGGTGGAAGCTGAAGGCAAACCTTTTAAAGGGATAAAGTGGGCCATTTTGGAGAATAGATCCACAATTACAAATATAGTGCTGTAACTAGCACAAGGTGGCAGGTCAGTTATAAAGTCCATTGACAAGGTGTGCCATGGTGCCTGTGGAATATCCAAGGGTTGAAGTAGGCCGGCTGGCCTTTTTTTTTACCCTTGTTTTGGGCGCAAATTCCGCAAGACAATACAAAAGACTTTATGTCTTTTCTCCAAGAAGGCCACCAGAAGTGGCGTTTGATTTTTTCCTCTGTTTTAGCGATACCAGGGTGTCCTTCCATTAATGATTCATGATGATGGGCAATAACAAGTTAAATTCTTTACTAGGCAGAAACAACCGCTCCTGGAAGTAGGGTAAGTCATCCTTAACGGTGTAATGAGGAACCTTTTGACTCCATTCCATTAAGGCTGAAGAGTCTAGAAGTTGTTTTACTTGCGTTTGGATGTCCTCAATAGTTTGCAATGAAGTTAGGCCTAAGATTCTTTGTTCAGGTATGATTGGCACAGGTTCTAAACTCGAATTGGGTTCTTCCATGCCAATCCGGGATAAGGCGTCTGCTTTACCATTCTTGCAGCCAGGGCGATAGGTAATTACAAAATCAAATTCCGCAATGAATAGAGCCCATCAGAGTTGTCGTGAAGATTGAGCCTTGGCCGTCTTTAAATACTGTAAATTTCTGTGGTCCGTAATTACGGTGATGGTGTGTCTTGCCCCGAGAAGGTAGTGACGCCAAGCCTTGAAAGCAGATTTAATAGCCAGTAACTCTTTGTCGGTAATTGCGTAGTTGATTTCAGGAGGAGAACATTTCCTGGACCAAAAGGCCACAGGGTGTAGTTGGTTAGTTTCTGGGTCTCTTTGCGACAAGACAGCTCCCATGGCCGAACTGGATGCGTCGGTTTCCACAATGTAAGGGAGATCTGGGTGCGGGTGCTTCAATATAGGTGCAGAGGTGAATTTGGTTTTCAGGTCCTGAAAGGCTTGTTCGGCCTCAAGAGTCCATTCAAAGCGTTTGTTTTTCTTTAGGAGAGCTGTGATGGGTTGGACTGTTCGGGAAAATTCCGGGATAAATCTTCGATAGAAATTGGCGAAGCCGAGCATGCTCTGAACTCCCTTCACCGAGCTAGGAGATGGCCATTTGAGGATGGCGTCCACCTTTCGCGAGTCCATTCGGACTCCTTGAGGTGTCAGGATGAATCCGAGAAACTCCACTTCTGTGGTATGAAAAACGCATTTTTCGAGCTTTGCAAAGAGTCTGTGCTGGCGCAATTTCTCAAGAACTGCCCTAACATGTTTTCTGTGATCGGATTCTGAAGAGGAGTACACCAGGATGTCGTCAATATAAACAATGACACAGACGTCGATAAGTTCCCGAAGAACATCATTCATAAAGTACTGAAAGGCGGCAGGTGCATTGCACAAACCGAAGGGCATCACCTGATATTCGAAGAGCCCAAATTTGGTGCGGAATGCAGTCTTCCATTCGACGCCTTCTTTTATACGCACCAGGTGATAAGCTCCTCGGAGATCTAACTTGGTGTACACACAAGTGTCTTTCACCTGGTCGATAAGCTCAGGGATCAGGGGCAGAGGATAACGATTCTTAATCGTTATTTGATTTAGGGCGCGATAGTCTATACATGTTCTAAGGCGGCCCTCTTTTTTCGGCACGAAGAACAGAGCTGAGGAGACAGGAGACATGGACGGGCGAATAAAACCATTGGCTAGGTACTGATCTAAATACTGACGCAAATGTAGGTTCTCAGGTTCCGTAAGAGCATAAATCCTACTACAAGGTAGTTGAGCATTGGGTACCAGATTGATTTGGCAATCATAAAACCGATGGGGAGGTAACGTGTTAGCCTGTTCCTTCTGAAAAACGTCTTGGAATTCTTGGTATTCTGACGGTAGCTGTACAGGGGTGGAAGTTGCTGAGGCTAGACCCATAACTGGATTTCTTGGGTAACAAGTTGGTTCACAATCAGGAAAACTTATCTTCTTTGCTCGCCAGTCAATTCTGGGATTATGTGTTTCTAACCAAGGAATTCCAAGATTTACTTGAAATTGTGGGGCCTTGATCACATCAAACACGATTGCTTCCCGATGTCCATCCTGACCCACCAGTGTCATTTCAACAGTGGAATGCGTTACAGGCCCTGAGCCTATTTCTGTTCCATCTACTGTAGTAATGACATCTTGGGTTACTTTCGGGCGGAGAGGGAGCATAATCCTGGAAGCCAATTCACGGTCTATGTAATTTCCAATAGCTCCACTGTCGATGTATGGTTTTATAGCATGCAACAGCTGAGGCTGTTTTGGGTCCACGAGCACCACTGGCATGACAAAATGCGAGGTCAAAGAGTTTGTTTTCAAGCTCGGCAAGCGGACCCCTACGCTTGTCGGGCTAAGTCGTTTCCCGAATCAGGTGTCAATAAATCGTTATCTGTGGCTCCAACCACCTTCTTAGGTGGTTTAACCGGACAATTTCGAAGAAAGTGACCGGAAGTCCCGCAATACAGGCAAAGTTGCATTTGCCGCCTTCTCTCTCGTTCCTTCTGTGTTAATGGTCCTTTAACACTGCCGATTTGCATAGGTTCGGATACAACGGTACTCTTGGAGTTAGCGTGGGTTTTGATCGGTACTCGGGTTTCGTACTTGAACCGATCTGCTTTTCTATTTTGAAGTCTGTGATCAAGTTGAACCACCAAGTCTATGTAGTCTGCGCAGACCTGGGGTGGATCTACTATCTGAGCTATAACATCCTTAAGCTCTCCGCGCAGGCCTCGATGAAACAATGTGATCCTTTTGTTTTCTGGCCATCCAGTTTCCCCAACCAGTCTATTAAAGGTGGCGACGTAGGACAGAAGATCCTGATTACCTTGTCGTAAGGATAGCAGTTTGTTATCAAGGGCCTGTCCTTGAGAGTGTCGAGCAAACAATCTTTCCATGCTGGCCTGGAAACCCTGAAAATTCTGGAGAATGGGATCATCCTGATTTACCAATGGAATAGACCAATCGGCAGCACTGCCACTGAGGTAAGATAGTATAAAGGCTACCTTGGTCTGGTCGTTAGTGAAGGCCCCGGGTCTGCATAGAAAGTGTAAACGACATTGGTTCATAAAGACGGCATATTTCTTGGGATCCCCCGCAAAACGTTCAGGTGGGGCCAAAGGCATGTGTCCAGGTAGATTGATTTGTACCGGGTTATTCAAACCCATTGATGTGGAAGTATCTCCAGAATTAGGTAAAGGAGTGTGCCCTGCCTGGGCCTGCAATAACCTTTTGGCCAGGTCATCTGTACTTTCCTTGGATAGGATCATTTCTCTTTTGAGAGCGTTAGTCTCCTGGCGGGCTGAGTGCACTTCTGCCCGTAATTCCCCCAAAAGCTGGGCCAGCTGATCTGTCTCGGAAGTCTCCATAGCGCCCGGGTGGGAAATTGTGGGTAGGCTTCGCGTTCTGTCACGCTCACCTTATTCCCACGGAGGCGCAGGTCTGGCTTCGAGTGCTGATGCTTCTTCTATGGTGAAGCGCAGGACTCTGAAGATGGACTCACTGGCTTGCAGGAATATTCCCCTGTGCATGAAAAGGGAGTATTACCTACTGACGGAATAATGCTCAAGCCTCCCACTCCCTTCCAACCCTCCACGATACCCTTCCTCGATTCCCCGTGAAGTCTCACCTTAGGGTCTGGAAGGATGAGTTCTCCATCCTGCTTCTGATGCAGGGGCGCGTTGAAACCCAGTTACTTCACTGGATTGAGGTTTGATGGGAGTTCAAATAAGCTTGACTATTCAGGTAAGGCGCTGTAAGAGTTCTGTAGCAAGTTCAAAAGTTCAAGCTTAATAATAATGTTCATTGTCTTATTGCAGCAAGCGCTAACGCTTATGTATTTTTCCCCTTAGGGGCCGGGGTTCGGAATGCCGGAGATATGGCGCCGACCCGAAGTGAAACGTGCAGTTCCAGTAAATGACAGGTAAGTTCTGGATGAGCGTTCGGGTAATGTCTTTGCATTCGCTCATTCAATGTATTTGTCTTTTTTCCCCATAGGGGCCGGGGTCCGGAATGCCAGGAAGCGGCAGGACCCGAAATTAAATGGGAATGACCCAACAGGTAAGTCTTAGAAGGAAACTGAGCTTTTCCTATTCCCTTCCTTCTCTCACCTTGTGTTCTTGTCTTTTTCTCTCTAGGCTCTGGGAAGTGGCTGCGGATCCGGATGATCGCTGCTGAAGATGGGGGTGCCCAGGAAAGGTGAGTGAAATGCAGCGCTGCAGCGATCGAAGCAAAATGCTTTTAAAATTATGTCTTCCCTTTCAGGATCGTCGGTGTGAAGTCTCCGTGATGCAGCTTTAGCAGGTAAGGTCTTCTTTCTCTCCAAGTCTCTCTTAGCAGGTGACCCAGGATGCTGACAGGCGTGGCTGAAGTCCAGAAGCAGGAGCTGACACAGTGAGCGTCCAGCTGCGAGGAGCAGAACAACGCGAAGCGTGAGTTGCTGATCGGGCGTGGTTTAAATAGCTTTGGAAGAAGTTCCAGGTATGTGTCCTTCCACCGATCAGGTATGTACCCTTCCCCGACCACACCCAGGGGAAAGCAGTTCCACAGGTAAAGTAGTTCCATTCAGGCCTCAAGAGGGCCTGGATGTAGCAGCATGGTCTGCATCAGGTAAGTGCACCTTAAAACACTTGAACACATGTCTAGCTTTATGAGCCTGGCGCCTAAGGCGCCAGGACAGGGGTCCAACATGAGCCTGGCGCCTAAGGCGCCAGGACTGTGGCCAAAGGGCCCCAGCTTGGGCCCGCTGGCACTTCCCTGGGGGAAATGATGCCTGCCTCTGGGGTTGCTGGGTCGGACCTGGCTCCTTGGAGGTAGGCATCATGACAACAAGTCAGATTTCGAGATCCTCCTGTGTCAAATACTATAACACTTACCACCATATTAGGGGTACCAGAAGGAGGCAAATGGAAACACAATACCAGACATAGAGTCTGGTCGCACCGGAATTTTGACAAGGGTGAATGCAAGGAAACAACTGCACAAATGAGTGCCACTGCTCTAGTGGTCAACCTATCACATCGTAGCCTCACTAATCATCAAATTAGAGTCTTAAATAAAGGACTTTCCTTTGCACCTACCAATAGCATTAACTATGTCCAATTCCAAATTGATCTTTTCAAATTCATACGAAAACTCAAGTTAAAACATTTTGTTTGCATACTAACTCAAAACTTAGTCTTCTAAACCTCCAGTAGCTCCGATTAGTACTTATACCATGTCAGACATGGATAACATTGAGACACTATTATCTCTAGCTTCAGTAACTGCACCAGACAGAGTTCAAGTGATGAATGATCTTGATGTACAAAGTAGGCACTTACATACGACAGAATCCAAACCAAGATCCCAATTTACACCAGATTTCGGCACTGGCAACATTATTGATACTTTTCATGCCACATTGATCAACGATATACATAGTATACTTGATAGACCAACCAAATCGGCCCACGCCATAATCTTGACATACACGAAATCTGAGCCTTAAAAGAGTTAGAGGAAGATTCAACAATTACTATCAAAGAGGCTGATAATGGTGGCAATATTGTAATACTTAATACTCCTGACTATATCAAAATGGGGACCAAGCATTTGAACTCACCAGGTGGTTATATTAAACTGACCCAACATCCGACCAAACGGATTGTACAGGACTTGCAGTGTCTCATCAATGAATGCCATTCCTCTGGGCATCTAACTGATGAAGAAAAAAACGTTCTAATGATCACAGACCCTAGGATGCCAACCTTGTATTTTTTACTTGAAATTCACAAGAGCTTTGCAGAACTACCGGAGGTTAGGCCCATCATGAGTGGCATTGGATGGGCTACAGAAGCTATTTCACAATACCTTGATGATGTTTTTCAACCTTTTGTTATCAAAATGAGCACATACATCAGAGACAGTACACGAGTCTTGCAGTATCTACAGAATATAGTATGCAATCCGAATATTCTTTGGCAACCCTAGATGTGACGGCTCTTTATTCTAACATTAGTCATGATTTAGCTATTCAGGCTATAGACTATATTTTTCGCAATTCCTCTGTGTCTTACAACTATTACATACAAATGATCAAAGCCTTTCTCAGATTTTCGCTAGCTAATAATGCCTGTGTATTCAATGACATTTTCTATTTACAAGTGAAAGGTATTGCCATGGGTGCCAAATTTGCCCCATCCCTGGCAAATCTCTTTATGTCACACTATGAGGAAACACACATTTTGAATCACCAGGAATACAAAAGTCAACTCATTTGTTGGAAAAGGTATATCGATGAGATTTTGATCATTTGGCAAGGCACATCCACCTATTTTGACAAATGTGTTACTTATGCCAATCACAACACAATTGGCATCACCCTGTCTGGACACTCTAGCCCCACTTCAATCATTTTTCTCGATCAGGACATTTTTGTAGAAAACAATAGGTTACATACGAGGACGTTTAGAAAGCCAACATTAGTTAATTCTGTGCTGCATGCCAGCAGCTGCCATCAGAGATCTACCTTACACAACATCCCTGGGGGTGAATTTTATAGACCCAGAATGAACTGCTCCAAAGATATGGATTTTGATAAGGAGCGCATGCATTTAATAGAACGTTTCAAGCAAAGAGGGTATCCACCACATGCTGTGCACCAAGCATCACAAAAATACTGTCGATACAATCAAGCTGATCTACTTGTCACAAAGCCCCTACAGTGCGAATAAAGTCAGACACATTTCTATTATTACACAATACTCCAGAGATGCACCAGTCCTGTATAAATTGCTCTCTAAGCATTGGCATCTTCTCCATTTGGACACAGACCTCAAACCCTACATCACTGATAAGGCCAAATTTACTTTCACCATAGCCAACACATTGCACAACAAACTTTGCCCCTCTTTTCTTGATGCATCTAAGGTTCAAACATATACCACCTGGCTTAAGAAACCAGTTGGCTTCTACAAATGTGGTAACTGCAATCAGTGCCAATATGCTTATCAGAATTGTCATTAATTTGTGGACAGCATTGGTACTAAAATTAAGATTAGAGATTTCATCAATTGCAAATCCAAATTTGTTGTTTATGCTATTGTTTGTGTATGGCATAAGATATACATAGGCAGTACTATTTGTCAACTTAGAATACGCATCAGAGAACATATATCTATTCTCAACAAAACAGACCCTAATTTGCCTCTGGCGTCTCACTGGCAGATGGAGCATCAATGGGCAAACAAAGCTGACATTCGTTTTATAGGTTTGATTAAGGCCACGAATGACAAACGTGGCGACAATCTATGCATTAAACTCAGACAATTGGAAAGTAAACTCATTTGCCATTTATGTTGCACCAACATTGGTCTTAACTCAGATCATGAAATGCATGTGTTCCTCTAGATATGGAGGGGGACAATACTTCATTGGTCCACCCCTTAACATGTAAATCACACATTTTTCTATCAAACATTTGACACTAATATTTTGGAGCAATCAGAATGATAGGACATATACTTGCAAGTTATTCTCAAACTCATTACACAAATTTATTGTAAACACATTTAGATGCTACTCAATTGACCTAATACCTGCTATCATCCAGCACTGCTAACCCTTTGTATGGTTATATACTCGTTTATCATTCTAGTTTGCCTCCTCATGCCTCTCTTGCTCTATTGTATTGTTTTATTACCTAATATAATGCTCTGTATTCGTGCTATATGTATCTGATCTAAACAAAATACTCACACTGGACATACAACACTTTAGTAATTAGAACCTTTCTCTGGTTTGTCCCTTTGTTTGCATTTCTACTTTTGTTTCAACTTAATGATGTGTGTTGGGAATATCCCATATCCGCTAAAATTCAATGGCAACAACTTCTAAGCCACCCATCTTATATTTTTTCCCTGGTCACATGTTAGTGACCACACTGCACAGTTTTTGGAACATTCCGTGTTATACCTGTGTTACACATGCTACTTATCCCATTACCTTGCACTTTAAGACACTCTATTTACTTTCTGACGTCACGCACATTGCGTTGGCACGCGTGACATCATCTGCACTACGTGCATGTGACATCATGGCGACCGCGCTTGCATGACGACGTTGCTGCTCGCAGCAAGACTTACAATACGGCTCCGCGTTTGCGAGTCTAACAGATTCAGGACCTTACCATTTTGCTGTTGGGGATTAGCCCCCTTTCATTTAGTTTCATAGGTATTTTTCCATTTAATATACATCACTAACCTTTCCTTAGCCATCCCTTATTGGGCCTAAAATATCATAACTCGGGCTTATATGCTTTTTAGAATTGACCACACGGGACAACATTGTCTCCACTATTTCCAAAATACTCTGCATTTGTGATATTTACTACCTGACTACAGGGAAGTCATACCTTCTCATAATTTTGCTTTTTCATCCAAATCAATTCGTACTAAACAGTTTCACAAGCCCCCATTTTTCTTTTATTTAGAATGGATTTGATCTTTCAACATGAATCTTAAAACTATTTTGCCAATCCAGTCACCTTACTTTTCCTCATTGGCCCATTTTTCAAGATTCACGGTATGCTTTAATTTCATTCACAACTATACCATTCTAGTGACTCACCACTTCTTTAAACCTCACGTGTGGCCTCCTATACCGTGGGACTTTCATTTTTTCTGTATTTTAATAGCTGTTTTATCTCTGGGATATTCTCACACATAACCTTACTATCAATACATTATGACAGTTCAGTTTTCTTCTGTGATTATGGTTTAATCTAATGATTGTGTGTACAGATACTATATTGAATATGGTTTAACCAGATTATGGTGCTTATTCATAAGGTTTTGATCTCACATTTTTTCCATCAATTGTTTTGCTCTCACCATGAATGTGCCATCTGCATCAACATCCAACTGAATCATGGTATGGTTCTTTTTTATGTAATTTCACTATGTAATGTGTCATTTACATATTGTGGTATTGATTATTTCATCTATTATGTGCTGAACTTTGCACCTTTATTTGTGGCAAATTCTGCTGTTTTCTAATTATGCTTCTTTTAACTGTAATTTTGATCAGTTTGACAGCCTTGACAACGACTTTGAGGGTCGAAACACGTGTCGGCTGGCTGATCTTTGATAAAACACTATAAAGACTTTAGGCCTCATTACACGGTAGGCAGTAACCATGGCGCTATTAGTGCCATGGTTGCAGCCGGTATTTTACCGTGTCCGCCTTGGTGGATGACAGAATTACAGCCCTACTCCAAGGTGAGCGGGGGCAGTAATTCCCCATTCACCAAGGCCCTTCCCCATTCCCATTTTTGCCCCCATAGGGCATAATGGGAATGGGGAAGGAGCAAATTGCGGTACCATAATTAGCACCAAGGTCCCTTTGCGGCACCCTACTTTAACGGCTGGTAAAACCAGCTGTTAAGGTCGAGTCCCGCAAAGTGAACTCGTAGTAAGGCAGTAAGGGTTTACCGGTACCGGTAAACCCTTACCGCCTACCGTGTAATGAGGCCCTTTATCTATTACCCAACTTGAGTTGATGTGGAAATTAATACGTTTTCAAAGAATGTTTTGAACACTTTACTGTACATTACTCAGGATTTGCGCATTGGGTTTGTCTTCACATCTACAAACTTCATTCTCTTTTAGGCTCATGTTTTTGAAGGTTTTTTTGCCCTTCATTTTTCTTGAACACTTCTTTCTTTTTCATAACATTTTTTCCCATACTATTTGTATTTAGAGGTAAGGACTGGCAATATGTTTATTAGCATAGGCCCTTTGATTTTGACAAGGCACCACTCGGACTGCGTTATTATTATTTGATGGTCGTAGCTTGCTCCCATCTTTAGATTTAGGATTAGTTCAATAAACATGGTTGAACTGTGGTCACTTGTGTCTTATTGTACATACCATTACACTACCTGGTCTCATCTACATCCTATTATTTAAAATTGCTTCCTCAGCTTAGGCCCTTCCTGTCTCTGGAAAATTGTGCATCAATTGTATGGATGATCATTGAAGCCAAACTATATTATGGATGTAGTCTGCTACAGCAAAACTACAAATTCCCACAAACCAGCTTCCTATCCTCTCTGCTAAGAGTGAGTATTCACAGATTCAAACGCATAATGTCATGTTCACCCCCTACTCAAAAAAGAAGCAATTAACCATGTGATTTATCAAAAATATACATATTTTAATTTTTCAAAAAACATTACACTTAACAATCATATTCTAAACAATGTTTAACAAAGACACCATACATAATTCATTCCTATGCTTGTATATGTATTATCTACCTGGAACACCAGTTCTTATACCAGACCCCTTCTATACCACACTGTGGGGTATATATCTTAACCCTCAGTGATGTGATTGATGCCCCTCCTGATTTCTACGGGCAACGGTGTTGTATAGAAGGGGTCTGGTATAAGAACTGGTGTTCCAGGTAGATAATACATGTACAAGCATAGGAATTAATTCTGTATGGGATCTTTGTTAAACATTTTTTATAATATGATTGTTAAGTGTAATGTTTTTTGAAAAATTAAAATATGTATATTTTTGATAAATCACATGGTTAATTGCTCCTTTTTTGAGTAGGGGGTGAACATGACATTATGCGTTTGAATCTGTGAATACTAACTCTTAGCAAAGAGGATAGGAAGCTGGTTTGTGGGAATTTGTAGTTTTGGTGTCTAACCGTCCTCACCCACCCAGTCCCTAAAAAGAGGACTTTGTGTAGCTCACAAGTACGGATCTAGTCTGCTACAGGGCATAAACAAAGGGGAAATTATGCGACTCCAGATTGTCCAGAATAATGCTGTTAGGGTTGTAGAGGGATTGACCTGGCTTCCAATTGCCAGTAGAATTTGTTTTCGCACTCGGTGTATCAGGCACAAATGCCTGTATGGAGCTAGCCCAGCATATCTGTCCAATAGGATTGCTCGGTTGCTGATACAAAGAGCCCTGAGATCCAGCAGTCAAACCCTTATGTTAATTGATTGCCATGAACACGGAGTGATTGCTGTTTCGTTATATTCCCATGTGCTTATATGTCTTTGTTAGTTTTGTCTAGCGCTACCATGCCGTCTTATGCGCTAAATAAATATTTTTTAAAAGTTCATATATAGGGAGTGGAGAATATAGTGTCTAACCAGTTGAGCCTGGCTTTCTGAAATCTCAGGAGCTTTCTTGCAAACCTCAGTTCTTTCAGATGATATGCACAATCTTTGGTGTTCCCCCTAAATTACATGTTTGTGTCTTCGGTCTCTGCCCAGTTGAACACATCCTGCTCGAGGTTGTAGTCCTAAAGGGTGAAGTGGGTGGATGCATTATCTTTCAGCTGACCCTGTGGGTTGGTGTCCACCTTTGCTCTGATAAACCTAATCACCAAGGTGGCAGCGAAGATGCTCTGGAAATAGGTGTCTGTCCTGCTAGTGATTCACTTTTGGTGCAGGGTGGCTGGTTCACAATCGTACTGGAAATTGCATTAAAACCAGAATGTGTCAAAGTTTCCCATCCACCCCATTGAATGTGGTTATCTCTGCGGGATGGAGCCTAATTGAATCAAAGGTCTGGAACGTTGAGATGAGGAGCAGAGATGAGGGGCAGATGAAACTAGAGTGTCTAGTCCAGTTGCCTCTTCCCTTCAGAAGGTTATGTAGCCTTCAATCCAAATATCCTATGAAGGACAGAGGGCTAATTCCTCCTCTTGAAGTATGTTGGGTTTTTTTTGACTATGGAATGCCGAATTCTGGAATTCGTACAGTTCCTACAGTAAGGATGCCAAAAAGGATTGGTGGTAATCCTTAAGGGTTTAGTATGCAGCGGAAATGGCTTTAAGTTAAGGGAGCACTGGCAGGAGTCTGAGAAGAATGAATCTTTGGTCAACAAGTTGCTAAAGAGTTTCACTTTTGAAAGTTCTCTGGCATCTCTCTGTTGTTATTAGGTCTTTGCAAGCCCCCCCCTTTGAGCCCTTAAATCTCATTGATGTTAAACATCTCACACTCAAGACTGTCTTTTTGATTTGTATCACATCGGCTCGTAGTTTGGTGGGGATTGGGGCCTGGTTGTACCTTTCAATTCTTACCAAGGATCTGGTGGTCTGATTTGATTCTACTATTTTCACAAAGGTGGTTTCTCAGTTTCAAAAATCTCTTTGGTTCTACCCTTGTGAAAACCGCAATTGGCTAATAATTTCTAGCCCTCACTATACCATGCTTACTTATTTTTTGCAAAGTAATCTGCTATTTCTGCGACTGCCTTGTTAATATTGGGATTTTCTGAGCAGCCACGATGTGGTTAAAAAAAGAAAGTTCTGAATTTCAGCCGTGTCTGGGTCTTAAGTAAGGTACTGTTCGGTGTGCCTGAGAGTGGACCCTAGGAGTTCTTTTACATTTCTATGTTGCAGTACAGTGAGTTGGGAACTATTTATTCATTGTGCAGACTTTCTCTTTACTGTAAGTCCTTTATGAACTATACAGGCTCCTTACTGATAGTAAAATCTTAATAAGCCTCACATCCTCCATATTGCTCTCTCAGCGATCAAATTTATGTGTTTTGACCACATTACATTTTTCACAAAAAGAATGCTGAAACAACAGTATGAATCCACCACCTCGATTCTCTCCCCATTTAAATACCAAGAACAGTGTTTTTGCCTTTTTTTGAATGCCGTATTTTTCTTTTTTTGCATATTCAGTTTTACACTATGGGCTCTAAAACATTGTTCTCATTAAATAAGACTTTGCTGCATCACCACTGGCGCTAAATCCAATATGGCTATGCCATCTGCATATAAAAGTGTGCCAAATGAAGTACTCTACACCACTGGGCAACTTAATTTGTGTATAGACATAGAAGGATCAAAATCCAAAAGAAAACAAATCAGGGGTCAAATCCTAAAAATAAAAGTGGGAGGACTCATTAACATACCAATTGACAGGGTAATTCATAGAATTTCACACAAAAGTGGTGCACGCGGCTGGCACACAGTGTGCGCGTGCAAATGTCTGCGCCAGCCACGTGCGCTAAAATCGATTTCCGCGCACATCGTATTCATGGATTTTAGCCTCCAAAACCAGCCGTGGCGCAGAGTGGCGCAGTGACCCTGCAGCAGCGCCAGTTACGCCCCCAAGAACGCCCTTGCGCAAGGAAAAGCCATCAAAATTCCCAATTCAGCGTAAAGGGCTGCGCTAACTCTGGACCAGTATACAGGGCTGCCAAGCGGGGAACGTGTATTACTGGGGTGCGCGGGAAGTTCCACATGCGATTTCAGCAGGGTACGTGTATTTCTGGGGTGCGGGGAAGTTTTACACGTGATTTCAGCAGGGTACGTGTATTACTGGGGTGCGCGGGAAGTTCCACACGCGATTTCAGCAGGGTACGTGTATTTCTGGGGTGCGGGGAAGTTTAACACGCGATTTCAGAAGGGTACGTGTATTACTGGGGTGCGTGGGAAGTTCCACATGCGAATTCAGCAGGGTACTTGTATTTCTGGGGTGCGGGGAAGTTCAACACGCGATTTCAGCAGGGTACGTGTATTACTGGGGTGCGGGGAAGTTTAACACGCAATTTCAGCAGGGTACGTGTATTACTGGGGTGCGCGGGAAGTTCCAGACGCGATTTCAGCAGGGTATGTGTATTTCTGGGGTGCAGGGAAGTTTAACACGCGATTTCAGCAGGGTATGTGTATTTCTGGGGTGCGGGGAAGTTTAACACGCAATTTCAGCAGGGTACGTGTATTACTGGGGTGCGCGGGAAGTTCCACATGCGATTTCAGCAGGGTACATGTATTTCTGGGGTGCGCGTGAAGTTTCACACGCGATAGGCCCTGTGTGAGTGGGGTACGTGTATTTCGGGGGTGCAGGGGAGTCCTACACGTGAATTGCCAGTGTGGTCCTCCCAGGTGTTCCCTCTACACCCTCCACGGCCCCTGCAGGCAGCCCACACCACAGGGGACTACCCTGCACCACCGGTCATGTCCCGCAGGCAGCCCATCCACCATGGGCATGCCCCCCCAGCCAAGCCACATGTCACCTTGCACTAGTGATCACCAACGCATTACCCCCTTACGCCCCCACCCCCCAGCAGTGCAGGGCACCTGCCAGCAGGCCCCCACTCATGTCACACTCATGTTCCCTTGCATTGGACCAAAGGCCCTTAGCGTGTAAGCGCGTCTGTGACTGATGCACGCGGGTGTTTCCCTCATAGCACATGATGACAGAGCACACGTGGAAAAGCTGCATGTCCGAGTGTCAGCGCGTGTAATTGGAGGAAAGGGCGCGTACACGCGTAAGTGACGTGTACTTGTGGGCCGGTTTAAAAGGTACGTGTAGGACGCCATTTCCTTGTACGTGCTTTTTGTGGAGAGCGAGTGGGTGTATTCTGTACTTCTTGTCGGTTCACACGTGATTACTTCACAGCGTTTCAAGTTCATACTCCCTGTTACCTCTGACAGCTTTCATTTTTCTACTTTTTTTGGGTCTGTTTCCTCAAACAGTGTGCACTTCTCCTTTTGTCCTGTCTCCTCAGACAGCGTACAATTCTTCTTTTGGCGGGGGTGTTGCCAACACGCACACGCGCATATTTTTCACGTTCTTTTTCCAGGCAGACGGTGAGTTCCGCACGTACTTAGCAACTGTGCTTGCCCTGTGTGTCACGTACCCATTCAGAGGTCATTGTAGGCTACATGTATCAAGCGTACGCTTATTTTTGTGTTTCTGGGTGCCACAGCGTAGTGCGGGTTCATTTTTCCACGCACGTGGTCTACGAGGGGTTGCGTACACGTTTATTTTTGTTTTTGGGCCGCCTGTGCGTTGCTTGACCCATCATCTTCCCCCAGGGGTCACAGACAGCTTTGTTAGAGCACTAGGGTACGAATTCCATCTAGTACCCTACCCCTTTGACCCCCAATTGCCCAGGACAATAGTTTACTGCTCCTCCCATACGCACAACAACATCAGTGCCATGGTTGGGAGGCGACTAAGCGGTAAGCGAGGCAAAGGTGGCCGAACTTCAAAAGGTGGACGTGGTGGGCGCGGTAGGGGACGTGGCCAGGATTTGCAGGGTGCCCCTAGACCCACATGTGTGGAGGACCGATCAGGAACACCCATGCCCCCCCCATGGTTGAGGGAAACGTGGCTGAGACCATCCCAGCTCAGCCCCTGTTGGACCAGCCCATTGTGGCACCTGACCTGGCACAGGATGACTCCCTGGCTGACTTCCAGGTCAGCAAGTCTAGGCCACGTGTGGCGGTGCAAGTTGTCACCAAGGCACGTGGATCTGGGGCAGCTATGTCATCTGCTGCCCCAAGTATGCAGGGTGGTGAGGCTGCAGGGGCAGCTGCAGCTCCATCCTCTCCAGCTCTGACTCTCCCAGCCAGGACAGTGTCGGTCCTGGTCCATCATACTGATGTTCCCCCTGCCAACATCACACTTCAGACAATACCTGCTCCAAGTCCTATGGTCAATGTGCATTCGCACACTCCAACAACCCAGTCCACCGGTGATTCTGCCCCTACTGACCAGAGCGGCGTTAGCCACTCTGGCTCCTCTCCACCTTCTAAAAAGAGGAAGAAGGGTGCTCTGGCATGACAGGCTGAGACCCCAGGCACAGCTACACACTCCGGCACATCAAGGAAGCCTTGCTTTAATGACGCGGAGCTTAATGCACTTGTGAGCTATGTGTTGCAACATAGCCACGAAATGGTGGTGACTGCAGGGTCCAAGACCACACCTGGTCAACGTAAGACACACTGGCAGACCATCACCAATGACATAAGTGCCCTTGGATTTGTGAGGCGCTCAGCTGATGATTGCTACAAGCGGTGGAACGACCTGAAACGCAGAGCAAAGGACAAGCTGGCCTCAAGTCATGCCGCTACTCTGGTGACTGGCGGTGGGTCTCCACAAGAGGACAACGAACTCACTGAACATGAGTCTGTTGCTGGGACCTTCGTCACAGAGCAACAGATCCGAGGTGTGGCAGAACTACCCGATTATGACACCTTGTCCGGTGAGTGCCCAAGCGTGTGTTTGTAATGCATGTGTATGTTGTTTGGGTGACGGGTTCTGATTGAGTGGCAGGTGAGGGTGTGTGTGACTGAGTAGTATGGGTCACCCATGTGCTTCATCCAAAACATTCTACGGCAGTTGCCCTTGAGGTGGCATCATGCAACAACATTGTTTGTATTTTTCAGTGTTCTTTCAGGCTGATTGTTTCAATTCACCCACTTTTGCAACACATTCCTCAGCCCTATTGTGACATATGTGACATGCTTCTGTCAGTGAAGAACCCCACATAGGCCCACATGTGTCACCTTGGTAGTTGAAAGATTTGACCATTCAGGCTGAATGAGTATTGTCCTGATCACATGATGTTTTTGGGCTTGTTTGAATGTGGAACATGCTAGCTGTTTCCTGTCATGTTGAAGTGCACAACCATTGATGTGTACATGGCCCTGCAATCATTGTATTTTTGTACCCTGGATGTGTTGCAGTGTGTGGCACATGGCGTATCTTTTCACACTATGTGGCATTTTTCATCTCTTCATGTCCATCTCACATGGATGGGTGACAATACTCATTCACTGACAAATGGATGTACTTGTGGAATGTACCATGGCTATGGTACATGCCATCTGTGTGATGGCATGTGTCATTTATGTGTATCTGACATGTGTGATGGCAGTGCTACCCAGCATGCAGCAAATGTGTTGCTCTTCCATCTTAGTGTCATCAGTGTCAGACCTTTGCCTCCCCTTCCAACTCTGTGACAGTGCATGTATGGCAGGGTTATAGTCATGTGGAACATGTGTAAATCATGTACTGGTTCTGTAGCTTGTCAGGCCTATTTGTGTGCTATGGTGCTAATGTCTGTTTCCATTTTTTGTCTTTCATGTTTTTGCAGGGGATGACGCACTTGATGCTGGTGAGGTTGAGGAGATGGTGCAGACCCAGGAGGAACCTGAGGCGCAACCGGCCACCAGTGGGGGATGTGTTGTGGTGGTGGGTGAGAACCCACTCTTGCTGCAGACGATACTGTCAAGGGGTGTTGATTCGAATGATGAGACCTATGTGGCGTCGCAGGTAAGTGTTTCTGGAAGGGGTTCTGTTCTGTCCAACCCACCTGCACCAGGGGTAGAACCCTCTATGGGGATGTCAGTGTTGGTTAGCCAGCCTTGGGCGGTTGCGGGTGCAGGGTCACACTCCACAACGTCTGATCCTGTTCCTGGGCCAGCAGATCAGAGGGGGAATGCAGTCCTGCAGCCTCAGGCAGTGCCGGCACAGCAAGGTGCAGATCTCCTTGCCCCAAACAGGTGTGGTGCCCGCCGACGCAGTGGCCGTACGCCACGAGGCAATACCGCATCGGAACAATCCATTTACGGTATGGCAACCCAACAGGCAGCATCAGTTGAGATGATGGCTCAAGCAATGGAGAGGGTGGCCACTTCCATTGTCCCCCCTGAAAGGCAGATGGAGCTACTACAGAGGCAATAGACTCCATTTGCCAATCACACAGGGAGGACATGTTGGCATCCAACAGGGACAGATGGGCAGCACTGGAGACTCTACGCCAATCGATAGCAATAGAGTCCCAGGGCCACAGGGAAGCCCTGAGGGTAGAACTCCATCACCTCAGGGAGACTCTTGTTGACCTTGAGACTTCCACTAACTTGAGGACAGAACAGCAGCTGGAGCGGCTCACGCGTTGGCTCTCAGCTGAGATGCAGGCAACTCGGGAGGAGATCCAGGCATCACGTCAGGTGCTGCATGGGGATCTCCACAATATAATCCTCCAGAACTAGACCTTCCACACCCGCATGCTTGCTGCCATGGATGACCATACCAGGGCTTTGCGTGGGCTGCCTCCCATAGCACCACCACCTCCTGTGGCAGCAGCAGAGGGTGTTCAGAGCGACAGCAGCAGTTCTCCCACATTGGCATAGCCGTGTAGGCCATGAGCCCATGGAGGTGTTTTTTTTCTCCCAACATCCACAAGGCGGCTGTGATTTTTGATTTTTGATTATTTTTTAACAGTGTGTTGCCTTGTGTGGCTCCCGTGGGCATCCACTGTATTCCGGCTGGGGATATGCAGGCTTGTCCTGAGTTTTGGGTTCGATGCTTGGGTTTGTGAGACACACACCCCTCCTGCTTCCCATTTCCATGGGCTTGCAAAGGGTGTGACCAAGTGACAGTGATGTACACAGTGAAGTTGGGCTCCCATGAGCTGTGTGGGCAGTCTGTAGTCAATACTGTGTAGACATTCCTTGTTTATATTGTTGTTGTATTGTACACTGCATGTTGGAATTATGTATGCTTCTGCTTCCATGTCTCCCTCTGAATTTGCAGGTTCATTCCTCATGTCTTCACAAGGCTGTCTACTTTGGAGATGGCGTTCATGTTGTATGCAGTACACAGACAATTTTTGAAGCCTGCAAGGCTACAGTTGGAAGGGGGCGATGTGGTGGCATATTCAGGTTGTAAGACTACGACTACTTTAACTTAGTACTGTCATGTTTTAGTTATGTTTGAGCTTGTGTAGCTGCATTGTATTGTTGGTAAGTATTTGGTCATGTGTATTGTTAGTTCAACATTACTGGGAGCATATTGTTTGTGGCAAACACTTGTGTCAGGTTTTCGGGATTGCTTTGTTTGCTCTCACATAGAATGACATGGTGTGTTGGGTGGTGGTGCTGGGGAGGGGTTGGGTGACATGGCACTGTTCTCATGTTGTATTTTGCAAGGGGGTAATGCATTTAGCAGCATATGTGTCTTTTGATGACACAGCATTGGTGGTGTTTCTGTAGGTAGGGATGCACACATTGTGACACTTCTAGGTGACCAATCTCAGGCTGGTATGGTTGTGACAGTTCACTGTCCCTTGTGTCATCATCGATTGTCAGCTGGTATGTGGCAGGGCTGTGTGCACTCCACAGGGGTGTGATTCTAAATGAAGTAATTAGCCACCAGCTGCGTTTGGGCTGCCTCACCCCGTGCCCTTTCCCCTCCCATGCGCAGCGGGCGTGCATGTGGTTGGGGATGTGGGGGCACCACCATGTCCACCGGCAGGCCCTGGCGTGTTGCAACGTTGTGCAGGACACATGCTGCCACTATGATCCTGCACACTACTGGGGGAGCGTATCACAGCTGCCCGCCAGAACGGTCAAGGGAGCAAAAGCGTGACTTGAGCACTCCCAATGTGCGCTCCACTACGCCCCGGGTTGCAATATGGGCTGTGTTGTATCTTACCTCGGGTGGTGTGGTGGGGTTCCGAATTGGCGTCATCATGTGGGTGCTCAAAGGGTAGGCACTGTCCCCTGGGGAGGTGGTGATGGGTATCATTAGTAGGGTTGTGACATTACTCAGTATCTGGCTTGCATGCATGTGCTGTGGCATTTATACTCACCGAGCAGCCATGTATCGCCATGCCACCCAGCTTCTAGGTCCCGGTTTAGGGTTGACATTCTGTAAATGAAACTGTCGTGGGTGGACCCTGGATAGATGGCATATACTGAGGTGATGATTCCCTTGGCATCACATACTACCTGGACGTTGATGGAATGCCAGTGCTTGCGGTTTCTATAGATGTGCTCTGATGCCCTGGGGGGATGTAGAGCCACATGGGTGCAATCAATTGCACCTAGGACTTTGGGGAATTGTGCCACCCCGTAGAAATCCTGGACAGCAGCCTGCCTTTCTGCAGGTGTTCTGGGCAGGTATATGTGCCTGCGGACTGATGGGCGTGCAGTCATGATGGCCAATACCTGGTGTTGGCAGCGTGACTGCGTGGCCTGTGACACCCCCCCCCCCCACTGTGGCGCTTGTCCGATGAAATGATCCGGTGGCCAAAAAGTGCAGTACATTGAGGACCTTCTCCAGGGGGCTGACTGCTTGGGAGCAGAGGGTGGGTGATGTGAGGTCTTCCTCTCACTCACTGACCAGGTCGAGTATTATGTGAGGTAAAACTTCCCGCAAGCCCCTGAAGTACACGTACCCCGCTCACCCAGGCACAATCACGTGTAAAACTTCCCGCGCACCCCCGCAATACACGCTATTTTTGACACAGCGGGTGTCCATGTTTGTCGCGTACCCCTTTGCACGTCATTTGTCCTACAGGGCCACAGTATGGGACATTCATCAGAGCTGTATATACAGGCTTTTTGTTAGCGCAGGGACGCTACTGCCTTCCTTCGTGTGGCGGACATGTGTTGATGTACATAGTTGACTTTTGGTTTGTGTCATGAGATCGCCATTTCACTGCTGGGGGTGGGGGTGCAAGGGGACATGAGTGGGGGCCTGCTGGCAGGTGCCCTGCACTGCTGAGGGGTGGGGGTGCAAGGGGACATGAGTGGGACATGAGTGGGGGCCTGCTGGCAGGTGCCCTGCACTGCTGGGGGGTGGGGGTGCTGGGGGACATGAGTGGGGGCCTGCTGGCAGGTGCCCCTCAGTGCTGGGGGGTGGGTGTGCAAGGGGACATGAGTGGGGGCTTGCTGGCAGGTGCCCCTCAGTGCTGGGGGGTGGGGGTGCAAGGGGATATGAGTGGGGGCCTGCTGGCAGGTGCCCTGCACTGCTGGGGGGTGGGGGTGCAAGGGGACCTGAGTGGGACATGAGTGAGGGCCTGCTGGCAGGTGCCCCGCACTGCTGGGGGGTGGGGGTGCAAGGCGACATGAGTGGGGGCCTGTTGGCAGGTGCCCCTCAGTGCTGGGGGGTGGGTGTGCAAGGGGACATGAGTGGGGGCCTGCTGGCAGGTGCCCCTCAGTGCTGGGGGGTGGGGTGCAAGGGGACATGAGGGGGACATGAGTGGTACATGAGTGGGGGCCTGCAGGCAGGTGCCCTGCACTGCTGGGTGGGACATGAGTGGGGGCCTGCTGGCAGGTGCCCTGCACTGCTGGAGGGTGGGGGTGCAAGGGGACATGAGTGGGACATGAGTGGGGGCCTGCTGGCAGGTGCCCTGCACTGCTGGGGGGTGGGGGTGCAAGGGGACATGAGTGGGGCAGGAGTGGGGGCCTGCTGGCAGGTGCCCTGCACTGCTGGAGTTTGGGGGTGCAAGGGGACATGAGTGGGACATGAGTGGGGGCCTGCTGGCAGGTGCCCTGCACTGCTGGGGGTGGGGGTGCAAGGCAACATGAGTGGGGGCCTGTTGGCAGGTGCCCCTCAGTGCTGGGGGGTGGGTGTGCAAGGGGACATGAGTGGGGGCCTGCTGGCAGGTGCCCCTCAGTGCTGGGGGGTGGGGTGCAAGGGGACATTAGTGGGACATGAGTGGGGGCCTGCTGGCAGGTGCCCTGCACTGCTGGGGGGTGGGGGTGCAAGGGGACATGAGTGGGACATGAGTGGGGGCCTGCTGGCAGGTGCCCTGCACTGCTGGGGGGTGGGGGTGCACGGGGATATGAGTGGGACATGAGTGGGGGCCTGCTGGCAGATACCCTGCACTGCTGGGGGGTGAGGGTGCAAGGGGACATGAGTGGGACATGAGTGGTGGCCTGCTGGCAGGTGCCCTGCACTGCTGGGGGGTCGGGGTGCAAGGGGACATGAGTGGGACATGAGTGGGGGCCTGCTGGCAGGTACCCTGCACTGCTGGGGGGTGGGGGTACAAGGGGACATGAGTGGGGGCCTGCTGGCAGGTGCCCTGCACTGCTGGGGGTTGGGGGTACAAGGGGACATGAGTGGGGGCCTGCTGGCAGGTGCCCTGCACTGCTGGGGGGTGAGGGTGCAAGGGGACATGAGTGGGGGCCTGTTGGCAGGTGCCCCTCAGTGCTGGGGGGTGGGTGTGAAAGGGGACATGAGTGGGGACTGCTGGCAGGTGCCCCTTAGTGCCGGGGGTGGGGGTGCAAGGGGACATGAGTGGGACATGAGTGGGGGCCTGCTGACAGGTGCCCTGCACTGCTGGGGGGTGGGGGTGCAAGGGGACATGAGTGGGACATGAGTGGGGGCCTGCTGGCAGGTGCCCTGCACTGCTGGGGGGTGGGGGTGCAAGAAGAAATGAGTGGGACATGAGTGGGGGCCTGCTGGCAGGTGCCCTGCACTGCTGGGGGTGCAAGGGACCATGAGTGGGACATGAGTGGGGGCCTGCTGGCAGGTGCCCTGTACTGCGGGGGGGTGAGGGTGCAAGGGGACATGAGTGGGACATGAGTGGGGGCCTGCTGACAGGTGCCCTGCACTGATGGGGTTGGGGGTGCAAGGGGACATGAGTGGGACATGAGTGGGGGCCTGCTGGCAGGTGCCCTGCACTGCTGGGGGGTGGGGGTGCAGGGGACATGAGTGGGACATGAGTGGGGGCCTGCTGGCAGGTGCCCCTCAGTGCTGGGGGGTGGGTGTGCAAGGGGACATGAATCGGGGCCTGCTGGCAGGTGCCCCTCAGTGCTGGGGGTGGGGGTGCAAGGGGACATGAGTGGGATATGAGTGGGGGCCTGCTGGCAGGTGCCCTGCACTGATGGGGTTGGGGGTGCAAGGGGACATGAGTGGGACATGAGTGGGGGCCTGCTGGCAGGTGCCCTGCACTGCTGGGGGGTGGGGGTGCAGGGGACATGAGTGGGACATGAGTGATGGCATGTTGGCTGGTGCCCTGCACTGCTGGGGGGTGTGGGTGCAAGGGGACATGTGTGGGACATGAGTGGGGGCCTGCTGGCAGGTGCCCTGCACTGCTGGGGGATGGGGGTGCAAGGGGACATGAATGGGGGCCTGCTGGCAGGTGCCCCTCAGTGCTGGGGGGTGGGGGTGCAAGGGGACATGAGTGGGGGCCTGTTGGCAGGTGGCCCTCAGTGCTGGGGGCGGGGGTGCAAGGGGACATGAGTGGGGACCTGCTGGCAGGTGCCCTGCACTGCTGGGGGTGGGGGTGCAAGGGGACATGAGTGGGGGCCTGTTGGCAGGTGCCCCTCAGTGCTGGGGGGTGGGAGTGCAAGGGGACATGAGTGGGACATGAGTGGGGGCCTGCTGGCAGGTGCCCTAGACTGCTGGGGGGTGGAGGTGCAAGGGGACATGAGTGGGGCATGGGTGGGGGCCTGCTGGCAGGTGCCCTGCACTGCTGGGGGAGGAGGTGCAAGGGGACATGAGTGGGGGCCTGCTGGCAGGTGCCCTGCACTGCTGGGGGTGGGGGTGCAAGGGGACATGAGTGGGACATGAGTTGGGGCCTGCTGGCAGGTGCCCTGCACTGCTGGGGGGTGGGGGTGCAAGGGGACATGAGTGGTGGCCTGTTGGCAGGTGCCCCTCAGTGCTGGGGGTGGGTGTGCAAGGGGACATGAGTGGGGGCCTGCTGGCAGGTGCCCCTCGGTGCTGGGGGTGGGGGTGCAAGGGGACATGAGTGGGACATGAGTGGGGGCCTGCTGACAGGTGCCCCTCAGTGATGGGGGGTGGAGGTGCAAGGGGACATGAGTGGGGGCCTGTTGGCAGGTGCCCCTCAGTGCTGGGGGGTGGGTGTGCAAGGGGACATGAGTGAGGGCCTGCTGGCAGGTGCCCTGCACTGCTGGGGGTGGGGGTGCAAGGGGACATGAGTGGGACATGAGTGGGGGCCTGCTGGCAGGTGCCCTGCACTGCTGGGGGGTGAGGGTGCAAGGGGACATGAGTGGGACATGAGTGGGGGCCTGCTGGCAGGTGCCCCTCAGTGCTGGGGGGTGGGGGTGCAAGGGGACATGAGTGGGGGCCTGTTGGCAGGTGTCCCTCAGTGCTGGGGGTGGGGGTGCAAGGAGACATGAGTGGGATATGAGTGGGGGCCTGCTGGCAGGTGCCCTGCACTGATGGGGTTGGGGTGCAAGGGGACATGAGTGGGACATGAGTGGGGGCCTGCTGGCAGGTGCCCTGCACTGCTGGGGGGTGGGGGTGCAAGGGACATGAGTGGGACATGAGTGATGGCCTGTTGGCTGGTGCCCTGCACTGCTGGGGGGTGTGGGTGCAAGGGGACATGTGTGGGACATGAGTGGGGGCCTGCTGGCAGGTGCCCTGCACTGCTGGGGGGTGGGTGTGCAAGGGGACATGAGTGGGGGCCTGCTGGCAGGTGCCCCTCAGTGCTGGGGGGTGGGGGTGCAAGGGGACATGAGTGGGGGCCTGTTGGCAGGTGCCCTGCACTGCTGGGGGCGGGGGTGCAAGGGGACATGAGTGGGGGCCTGCTGGCAGGTGCCCTGCACTGCTGGGGGGTGGGGGTGCAAGGGGACATGAGTGGGGGCCTGTTGGCAGGTGCCCCTCAGTGCTGGGGGGTGGGTGTGCAAGGGGACATGAGTGGGGGCCTGCTGGCAGGTGCCCCTCAGTGCTGGGGGGTGGGGGTGCAAGGGGACATGAGTGGGGGCCTGCTGGCAGGTGCCCTACACTGCTGGGGGGTGGGGGTGCAAGGGGACATGAGTGGGACATGGGTGGGGGCCTGCTGGCAGGTGCCCTGCACTGCTGGGGGGTGAGGGTGCAAGGGGACATGAGTGGGACATGAGTGGGGGCCTGCTGGCAGGTGCCCCTCAGTGCTGGGGGGTGGGGGTGCAAGGGGACATGAGTGGGGGCCTGTTGGCAGGTGTCCCTCAGTGCTGGGGGTGGGGGTGCAAGGAGACATGAGTGGGATATGAGTGGGGGCCTGCTGGCAGGTGCCCTGCACTGATGGGGTTGGGGTGCAAGGGGACATGAGTGGGACATGAGTGGGGGCCTGCTGGCAGGTGCCCTGCACTGCTGGGGGGTGGGGGTGCAAGGGACATGAGTGGGACATGAGTGATGGCCTGTTGGCTGGTGCCCTGCACTGCTGGGGGGTGTGGGTGCAAGGGGACATGTGTGGGACATGAGTGGGGGCCTGCTGGCAGGTGCCCTGCACTGCTGGGGGGTGGGTGTGCAAGGGGACATGAGTGGGGGCCTGCTGGCAGGTGCCCCTCAGTGCTGGGGGGTGGGGGTGCAAGGGGACATGAGTGGGGGCCTGTTGGCAGGTGCCCTGCACTGCTGGGGGCGGGGGTGCAAGGGGACATGAGTGGGGGCCTGCTGGCAGGTGCCCTGCACTGCTGGGGGGTGGGGGTGCAAGGGGACATGAGTGGGGGCCTGTTGGCAGGTGCCCCTCAGTGCTGGGGGGTGGGTGTGCAAGGGGACATGAGTGGGGGCCTGCTGGCAGGTGCCCCTCAGTGCTGGGGGGTGGGGGTGCAAGGGGACATGAGTGGGGGCCTGCTGGCAGGTGCCCTACACTGCTGGGGGGTGGAGGTGCAAGGGGACATGAGTGGGACATGGGTGGGGGCCTGCTGGCAGGTGCCCTGCACTGCTGGGGAACGAGATGCAAGGGGACATGAGTGGGGGCCTGCTGGCAGGTGCCCTGCACTGCTGGGGGTGGGGGTGCAAGGGGACATGAGTGGTGGCCTGTTGGCAGGTGCCCCTCAGTGCTGGGGGTGGGTGTGCAAGGGGACATGAGTGGGGGCCTGCTGGCAGGTGCCCCTCAGTGCTGGGGGGTGGGGGTGCAAGGGGACATGAGTGGGACATGAGTGGGGGCCTGCTGGCAGGTGCCCCTCAGTGCTGGGGGGTGGAGGTGCAAGGGGACATGAGTGGGGGCCTGTTGGCAGGTGCCCCTCATTGCTGGGGGGTGGGTGTGCAAGGGGACATGAGTGGGGGCCTGCTGGCAGGTGCCCTGCACTGCTGGGGGGTGGGGGTGCAAGGGTACATGAGTGGGACATGAGTGGAGGCCTGCTGGCAGGTGCCCTGCACTGCTGGAGGTGGGGGTGCAAGGGGACATGAGTGGGACATGAGTGGGGGCCTGCTGGCAGGTGCCCTGCACTGCTGGGGGGTGAGGGTGCAAGGGGACATGAGTGGGACATGAGTGGGGGCCTGCTGGCAGGTGCCCCTCAGTGCTGGGGGGTGGGGGTGCAAGGGGACATGAGTGGGGGCCTGTTGGCAGGTGTCCCTCAGTGCTGGGGGTGGGTGTGCAAGTGGTCATGAGTGGGGGCCTGCTGGCAGGTGCCCCTCAGTCCTGGGGGGTGGGGGTGCAAGTGGACATGAGTGGGACATGAGTGGAGGCCTGCTGGCAGGTGCCCTGCACTGCTGGGGGTGGGGGTGCAAGGGGACATGAGTGGGACATGAGTGGGGGCCTGCTGGCAGGTGCCCTGCACTGCTGGGGCATGAGGGTGCAAGGGGACATGAGTGGGGGCCTGCTGGCAGGTGCCCTGCACTGCTGGGGGGTGGGGGTGCAAGGGGACATGAGTGGGGGCCTGTTGGCAGGTGCCCTGCACTGCTGGGGGATGGGGGTGCATGGGGACACGAGTGGGGCATGAGTGGGGGCCTGCTGGCAGGTGTCCTGCACTGCTGGTAGGTGGGGGTGCAAGGGGACATGAGTGCGACATGAGTGGGGGCCTGCTGGCAGGTGCCCTGCACTGCTGGGGGATGGGGGTGCATGGGGACACGAGTGGGGCATGAGTGGGGGCCTGCTGGCAGGTGTCCTGCACTGCTGGGAGGTGGGGGTGCAAGGGGACATGAGTGCGACATGAGTGGGGGCCTGCTGGCAGGTGCCTTGCACTGCTGGGGGTCCAAGGGGACATGAGTGGGACATGTGTGGGGGCCTGCTGGCAGGTGCCCTGCACTGCTGGGGGCGGGGGTGCAAGGGGACATGAGTGGGGGCCTGTTGGCAGGTGCCCCTCAGTGCTGGGGGCTGGGTGTGCAAGGGGACATGAGTGGGGGCCTGCTGGCAGATGCCCCTCAGTGCTGGGGGGTGGGGGTGCAAGGGGACATGAGTGGGGGCCTGCTGGCAGGTGCCCCTCAGTGCTGGGGGTGGGGGTGCAAGGGGACATGAGTGGTACATGAGTGGGGACCTGCTGGCAGGTGCCCTGTACTGCTGGGGGGTGGGGTGCAAGGGAACATGAGTGGGACATGAGTGGGGGCCTGCTGGCAGGTGCCCTGCACTGCTGGGTGGTGGGGTGCAAGGGGACATGAGTGGGGGCCTTCTGGCAGGTGCCCTGCACTGCTGGGGGGTGGGGGTGCAAGGGGACATGAGTGGGACATGAGTGAGGGCCTGCTGACAGGTGTCCTGCACTGATGGGGGGTGGGGGTGCAAGGGGATATGAGTGGGACATGAGTGGGGGCCTGCTGGCAGGTGTCCCTCAGTGCTGGGGGTGGGGGTGCAAGGGGACATGAGTGGGGCCCTGTTGGCAGGTGCTCCTCAGTGCTGGGGGGTGGGTGTGCAAGGGGACATGAGTGGGGGCCTGCTGGCAGGTGCCCTGCACTGCTGGGGGGTGGGGGTGCAAGGGGACATGAGTGGGACATGAGTGGGGGCCTGCTGGCAGGTGCCCAGCACTGCTCGGGTTGGGGGTGCATGGGGACATGAGTGGGACATGAGTGGGGGCCTGCTGGCAGGTGCCCTGCACTGCTGGGGGGTGGGGGTGCAAGGGGACATGAGTGGGACATGAGTGGGGGCCTGCTGGGAGGTGCCCTGCACTGCTGGGGGTTGGGGGTGCAAGGGAACATGAGTGGGACATGAGTGGGGGCCTGCTGGCAGGTGCCCTGCACTGATGGGGTTGGGGGTGCAAGGGGACATGAGTGGGACATGAGTGGGGGCCTGCTGGCAGGTGCCCTGCACTGCTGGGGGATGGGGGTGCAGGGGACATGAGTGGGACGTGAGTGGGGGCCTGCTGGCAGGTGCCCCTCAGTGCTGGGGGGTGGGTGTGCAAGGGGACATGAGTCGGGGCCTGCTGGCAGGTGCCCCTCAGTGCTGGGGGTGGGGGTGCAAGGGGACATGAGTGGGACATGAGTTGGGGCCTGCTGGCAGGTGCCCTGCACTGCTGGGGGGTGGGGGTGCAGGGGACATGAGTGGGATGTGAGTGGGGGCCTGCTGGCAGGTGCCCCTCAGTGCTGGGGGGTGGGTGTGCAAGGGGACATGAGTCGGGGCCTGCTGGCAGGTGCCCCTCAGTGCTGGGGGTGGGGGTGCAAGGGGACATGAGTGGGACATGAGTTGGGGCCTGCTGGCAGGTGCCCTGCACTGCTGGGGGTGGGGGTGCAAGGGGACATGAGTGGGACATGAGTTGGGGCCTGCTGGCAGGTGCCCTGCACTGCTGGGGGGTGGGGGTGCAAGGGGACATGAGTGGTGGCCTGTTGGCAGGTGCCCCTCAGTGCTGGGGTTGGGTGTGCAAGGGGACATGAGTGGGGGCCTGCTGGCAGGTGCCTCTCAGTGCTGGGGGGTGGGGGTGCAAGGGGACATGAGTGAGACATGAGTGGGGGCCTGCTGGCAGGTGCCCTACACTGCTGGGGGGTGGAGGTGCAAGGGGACATGAGTGGGACATGGGTGGGGGCCTGCTGGCAGGTGCCCTGCACTGCTGGGGGAGGAGGTGCAAGGGGACATGGGTGGGGGCCTGCTGGCAGGTGCCCTGCACTGCTGGGGGTGGGGGTGCAAGGGGACATGAGTGGGACATGAGTTGGGGCCTGCTGGCAGGTGCCCTGCACTGCTGGGGGGTGTGGGTGCAAGGGGACATGAGTGGTGGCCTGTTGGCAGGTGCCCCTCAGTGCTGGGGGTGGGTGTGCAAGGGGACATGAGTGGGGGCCTGCTGGCAGGTGCCCTGCACTGCTGGGGGATTGGGGTGCATGGGGACACGAGTGGGGCATGAGTGGGGGCCTGCTGGCAGGTGTCCTGCACTGCTGGGAGGTGGGGGTGCAAGGGGACATGAGTGCGACATGAGTGGGGGCCTGCTGGCAGGTGCCTTGCACTGCTGGGGGTCCAAGGGGACATGAGTGGGACATGTGTGGGGGCCTGCTGGCAGGTGCCCTGCACTGCTGGGGGGCGGGGGTGCAGTGGGACATGAGTGGGGGCCTGTTGGCAGATGCCCCTCAGTGCTGGGGGCTGGGTGTGCAAGGGGACATGAGTGGGGGCCTGCTGGCAGATGCCCCTCAGTGCTGGGGGGTGGGGGTGCAAGGGGACATGAGTGGGGGCCTGCTGGCAGGTGCCCCTCAGTGCTGGGGGTGGGGGTGCAAGGGGACATGAGTGGTACATGAGTGGGGACCTGCTGGCAGGTGCCCTGTACTGCTGGGGGGTGGGGTGCAAGGGAAAATGAGTGGGACATGAGTGGGGGCCTGCTGGCAGGTGCCCTGCACTGCTGGGTGGTGGGGGTGCAAGGGGACATGAGTGGGGGCCTTCTGGCAGGTGCCCTGCACTGCTGGGGGGTGGGGGTGCAAGGGGACATGAGTGGGACATGAGTGAGGGCCTGCTGACAGGTGTCCTGCACTGCTGGGGGGTGGGGGTGCAAGGGGATATGAGTGGGACATGAGTGGGGGCCTGCTGGCAGGTGTCCCTCAGTGCTGGGGGTGGGGGTGCAAGGGGACATGAGTGGGGCCCTGTTGGCAGGTGCTCCTCAGTGCTGGGGGGTGGGTGTGCAAGGGGACATGAGTGGGGGCCTGCTGGCAGGTGCCCTGCACTGCTGGGGGGTGAGGGTGCAAGGGGACATGAGTGGGACATGAGTGGGGGCCTGCTGGCAGGTGCCCAGCACTGCTGGGGTTGGGGGTGCATGGGGACATGAGTGGGACATGAGTGGGGGCCTGCTGGCAGGTGCCCTGCACTGCTGGGGGGTGGGGGTGCAAGGGGACATGAGTGGGACATGAGTGGGGGCCTGCTGGGAGGTGCCCTGCACTGCTGGGGGTTGGGGGTGCAAGGGAACATGAGTGGGACATGAGTGGGGGCCTGCTGGCAGGTGCCCTGCACTGATGGGGTTGGGGGTGCAAGGGGACATGAGTGGGACATGAGTGGGGGCCTGCTGGCAGGTGCCCTGCACTGCTGGGGGGTGGGGGTGCAGGAGACATGAGTGGGACGTGAGTGGGGGCCTGCTGGCAGGTGCCCCTCAGTGCTGGGGGGTGGGTGTGCAAGGGGACATGAGTCGGGGCCTGCTGGCAGGTGCCCCTCAGTGCTGGGGGTGGGGGTGCAAGGGGACATGAGTGGGACATGAGTTGGGGCCTGCTGGCAGGTGCCCTGCACTGCTGGGGGGTGGGGGTGCAGGGGACATGAGTGGGATGTGAGTGGGGGCCTGCTGGCAGGTGCCCCTCAGTGCTGGGGGGTGGGTGTGCAAGGGGACATGAGTCGGGGCCTGCTGGCAGGTGCCCCTCAGTGCTGGGGGTGCAAGGGGACATGAGTGGGACATGAGTTGGGGCCTGCTGGCAGGTGCCCTGCACTGCTGGGGGTGGGGGTGCAAGGGGACATGAGTGGGACATGAGTTGGGGCCTGCTGGCAGGTGCCCTGCACTGCTGGGGGGTGGGGGTGCAAGGGGACATGAGTGGTGGCCTGTTGGCAGGTGCCCCTCAGTGCTGGGGTTGGGTGTGCAAGGGGACATGAGTGGGGGCCTGCTGGCAGGTGCCTCTCAGTGCTGGGGGGTGGGGGTGCAAGGGGACATGAGTGAGACATGAGTGGGGGCCTGCTGGCAGGTGCCCTACACTGCTGGGGGGTGGATGTGCAAGGGGACATGAGTGGGACATGGGTGGGGGCCTGCTGGCAGGTGCCCTGCACTGCTGGGGGAGGAGGTGCAAGGGGACATGGGTGGGGGCCTGCTGGCAGGTGCCCTGCACTGCTGGTGGTGGGGGTGCAAGGGGACATGAGTGGGACATGAGTTGGGGCCTGCTGGAAGGTGCCCTGCACTGCTGGGGGGTGTGGGTGCAAGGGGACATGAGTGGTGGCCTGTTGGCAGGTGCCCCTCAGTGCTGGGGGTGGGTGTGCAAGGGGACATGAGTGGGGGCCTGCTGGCAGGTGCCCCTCAGTGCTGGGGGTTGGGGGTGCAAGGGGACATGAGTGGGGGCCTGCTGGCAGGTGCCCCTCAGTGCTGGGGGTGGAGGTGCAAGGGGACATGAGTGGGGGCCTGTTGGCAGGTGCCCCTCAGTGCTGGGGGGTGGGTGTGCAAGGGGACATGAGTGAGGGCCTGCTGGCAGGTGCCCTGCACTGCTGCTGGGTGGGGGTGCAAGGATACATGAGTGGGACATGAGTGGAGGCCTGCTGGCAGGTGCCCTGCACTGCTGGGGGTGCAAGGGGACATGAGTGGGAAATGAGTGGGGGCCTGCTGGCAGGTGCCCTGCACTGCTGGGGGTGAGAGTGCAAGGGGACATGAGTGGGACATGAGTGGGGGCCTGTTGGCAGGTGCCCCTCAGTGCTGGGGGGTGGGTGTGCAAGTGGTCATGAGTGGGGGCCTGCTGGCAGGTGCCCCTCAGTCCTGGGGGGTGGGGATGCAAGTGGACATGAGTGGGACATGAGTGGAGGCCTGCTGGCAGGTGCCCTGCACTGCTGGGGGATGAGGGTGCAAGGGGACATGAGTGGGGGCCTGCTGGCAAGTGCCCTGCACTGCTGCGGGGTGGGGGTGCAAGGGGACATGAGTGGGGGCCTGTTGGCAGGTACTCCTCAGTGCTGGGGGTGGGTGTGCAAGGGGACATGAGTGGGGGGCCTGCTGGCAGGTGCCCCTCAGTGCTGGGGGTCCAAGGGAACATGAGTGGGACATGAGTGGGGGCCTGCTGGCAGGTGCCCTGCACTGCTGGGGGATGGGGGTACAAGGGGACACGAGTGGGACATGAGTGGGGGCCTGCTGGCAGGTGTCCTGCACTGCTGGGAGGTGGGGGTGCAAGGGGACATGAGTGCGACATGAGTGGGGGCCTGCTGGCAGGTGCCCTGCACTGCTGGGGGTGCAAGGGGACATGAGTGGGACATGGGTGGGGGCCTGCTGGCAGGTGCCCTGCACTGCTGGGGGGTGGGGGTGCAAGGGAACATGAGTGGGACATGAGTGGGGGCCTGCTGGCAGGTGCCCTGCACTGCTGGGTGGTGGGGGTCCAAGGGGACATGGGTGGGGGCCTTCTGGCAGGTGCCCTGCACTGCTGGGGGGTGGGGGTGCAAGGGGACATGAGTGGGACATGAGTGAGGGCCTGCTGGCAGGTGCCCTGCACTGCTGGGGGGTGGGGGTGCAAGGGGACATGAGTGGGACATGAGTGGGGGCCTGCTGGCAGTTGTCCCTCAGTGCTGGGGGTGGGGGTGCAAGGGGACATGAGTGGGGCCCTGTTGGCAGGTGCTCCTCAGTGCTGGGGGGTGGGTGTGCAAGGGGACATGAGTGGGGGCCTGCTGGCAGGTGCCCTGCACTGCTGGGGGGTGGGGGTGCAAGAGGACATGAGTGGGACATGAGTGGCGGCCTGCTGGCAGGTGCCCTGCACTGCTGGGGTTGGGGGTGCATGGGGACATGAGTGGGACATGAGTGGGGGCCTGCTGGCAGGTGCCCTGCACTGCTGGGGGGTGGGGGTGCAAGGGGACATGAGTGGGGGCCTGCTGGCAGGTGCCCCTCAGTCCTGGGGGGTGGGGGTGCAAGTGGACATGAGTGGGACATGAGTGGAGGCCTGCTGGCAGGTGCCCTGCACTGCTGGGGGTGGGGGTGCAAGGGGACATGAGTGGGACATGAGTGGGGACCTGCTGGCAGGTGCCCTGCACTGCTGGGGGGGTGGGGTGCAAGGGAACATGAGTGGGACATGAGTGGGGGCCTGCTGGCAGGTGCCCTGCACTGCTGGGTGGTGGGGGTCCAAGGGGACATGGGTGGGGGCCTTCTGGCAGGTGCCCTGCACTGGTGGGGGGTGGGGGTGCAAGGGGACATGAGTGGGACATGAGTGAGGGCCTGCTGGCAGGTGCCCTGCACTGCTGGGGGTGGGGGTGCAAGGGGACATGAGTGGGACATGAGTGGGGGCCTGCTGGCAGGTGTCCCTCAGTGCTGGGGGTGGGGGTGCAAGGGGACATGAGTGGGGCCCTGTTGGCAGGTGCTCCTCAGTGCTGGGGGGTGGGTGTGCAAGGGGACATGAGTGGGGGCCTGCTGGCAGGTGCCCTGCACTGCTGGGGGGTGGGGGTGCAAGGGGACATGAGTGGGACATGAGTGGGGGCCTGCTGGCAGGTGCCCCGCAGTGCTGTGGGGTGGGGGTGCAAGGGGACATGAGTGGGGGCCTGTTGGCAGGTGCCCTGCACTGCTGGGGGGTGGAGGTGCAAGGGAACATGAGTGGGGGCCTGCTGGCAGGTGCCCTGCACTGATCGGGTTGGGGGTGCAAGGGGACATGAGTGGGACATGAGTGGGGGCCTGCTGGCAGGTGCCCTGCACTGCTGGTGGGTGGGGGTGTAGGGGACATGAGTGGGACGTGAGTGGGGGCCTGCTGGCAGGTGCCCCTCAGTGCTGGGGGGTGGGTGTGCAAGGGGACATGAGTCGGGGCCTGCTGGCAGGTGCCCCTAAGTGCTGGGGGTTGGGTTGCAAGGGGACATGAGTGGGATATGAGTGGGGGCCTGCTGGCAGGTGCCCTGCACTGATGGGGTTGGGGGTGCAAGGGGACATGAGTGGGACATGAGTGGGGGTCTGCTGGCAGGTGCCCTGCATTGCAGGGGGGTTGGGTGCATGGGGGCATGAGTGGTGGCCTGTTGGCAGGTGCCCTGCACTGCTGGGGGGTGTGGGTGCAAGGGGACATGTGTGGGACATGAGTGGGGGCCTGCTGGCAGGTGCCCCTCAGTGCTGGGGGGTGGGGGTGCAAGGGAACATGAGTGGGGGCCTGTTGGCAGGTGGCCCTCAGTGCTGGGGGGCGGGGGTGCAAGGGGACATGAGTGGGGGCCTGCTGGCAGGTGCCCTGCACTGCTGGGGGTGGGTGTGCAAGGGGACATGAGTGAGGGCCTGTTGGCAGGTGCCCCTCAGTGCTGGGGGGTGGGTGTGCAATGGGACATGAGTGGGGGCCTGCTGGCAGGTGCCCCTCAGTGCTCCTCAGTGCTGGGGGTGGGGGTGCAAGGGGACATGAGTGGGACATGAGTGGGGGCCTGCTGGCAGGTGCCCTACACTGCTGGGGGGTGGTGGTGCAAGGGGACATGAGTGGGACATGGGTGGGGGCCTGCTGGCAGGTGCCCTGCACTGCTGGGGGAGGAGGTGCAAGGGGACATGAGTGGGGGCCTGCTGGCAGGTGCCCTGCACTGCTGGGGGTGGGGGTGCAAGGGGACATGAGTGGGACATGAGTTGGGGCCTGCTGGCAGGTGCCCTGCACTGCTGGGGGTTGAGGGTGCAAGGGGACATGAGTGGTGGCCTATTGGCAGGTGCCCCTCAGTGCTGGGGATGGGTGTGCAAGGGGACATGAGTGGGGGCCTGCTGGCAGGTGCCCCTCAGTGCTGGGGGTTGGGGGTGCAAGGGGACATGAGTGGGACATGAGTGGGGGCCTGCTGGCAGGTGCCCCTCAGTGCTGGGGGGTGGAGGTGCAAGGGGACATGAGTGGGGGCCTGTTGGCAGGTGCCCGTCAGTGCTGGGGGGGTGGGTGTGCAAGGGGACATGAGTAGGGGCCTGCTGGCAGGTGCCCTGCACTGCTGGGGGGTGGGGGTGCAAGGGTACATGAATGGGACATGAGTGGAGGCCTGCTGGCAGGTGCCCTGCACTGCTGGGGGTGGGGGTGCAAGGGGACATGAGTGGGACATGAGTGGGGGCCTGCTGGCAGGTGCCCTGCACTGCTGGGGGGTGAAGGTGCAAGGGGACATGAGTGGGACATGAGTGGGGGCCTGCTGGCAGGTGCCCCTCAGTGCTGGGAGGTGGGGGTGCAAGGGGACATGAGTGGGGGCCTGTTGGCAGGTGTCCCTCAGTGCTGGGGGGTGGGTGTGCAAGTGGTCATGAGTGGGGGCCTGCTGGCAGGTGCCCCTCAGTCCTGGGGGGTGGGGGTGCAAGTGGACATGAGTGGGACATGAGTGGAGGCCTGCTGGCAGGTGCCCTGCACTGCTGGGGGTGGGGGTGCAAGGGGACATGAGTGGGACATGAGTGGGGGCCTGCTGGCAGGTGTCCTGCACTGCTGGGGGGTGAGGGTGCAAGGGGACATGAGTGGGGGCCTGCTGGCAGGTGCCCTGCTCTGCTGGGGGGTGAGGGTGCAAGGGGACATCAGTGGGGGCCTGTTGGCAGGCACCCCTCAGTGCTGGGGGTGGGTGTGCAAGGGGACATGAGTGGGGGCCTGCTGGCAGGTGCCCCTCAGTGCTGGGGGTGGGGGTCCAAGGGAACATGAGTGGGACATGAGTGGGGGCCTGCTGGCAGGTGCCCTGCACTGCTGGGGGGTGGGGGTGCAAGGGGACACGAGTGGGACATGAGTGGGGGCCTGCTGGCAGGTGTCCTGCACTGCTGGGAGGTGGGGGTGCAAGGGGACATGAGTGCGACATGAGTGGGGGCCTGCTGGCAGGTGCCCTGCACTGCTGGGGGTGCAAGGGGACATGAGTGGGACATGTGTGGGGGCCTGCTGGCAGGTGCCCTGCACTGCTGGGGGGCGGGGGTGCAAGGGGACATGAGTGGGGGCCTGTTGGCAGGTTCCCCTCAGTGCTGGGGGCTGGGTGTGCAAGGGGACATGAGTGGGGGCCTGCTGGCAGATGCCCTTCAGTGCTGGGGGGTGGGGGTGCAAGGGGACATGAGTGGGGGCCTGCTGGCAGGTGCCCCTCAGTGCTGGGGGGTGGGGGTGCAAGGGGACATGAGTGGTACATGAGTGGGGACCTGCTGGCAGGTGCCCTGTACTGCTGGGGGGTGGGGTGCAAGGGAACATGAGTGGGACATGAGTGGGGGCCTGCTGGCAGGTGCCCTGCACTGCTGGGTGGTGGGGGTGCAAGGGGACATGAGTGGGGGCCTTCTGGCAGGTGCCCTGCACTGCTGGGGGCTGGGGGTGCAAGGGGACATGAGTGGGACATGAGTGAGGGCCTGCTGACAGGTGCCCTGCACTGCTGGGGGGTGGGGGTGCAAGGGGATATGAGTGGGACATGAGTGGGGGCCTGCTGGCAGGTGTCCCTCAGTGCTGGGGGTGGGGGTGCAAGGGGACATGAGTGGGGCCTGTTGGCAGGTGCTCCTCAGTGCTGGGGGGTGGGTGTGCAAGGGGACATGAGTGGGGGCCTGCTGGCAGGTGCCCTGCACTGCTGGGGGGTGGGGGTGCAAGGGGACATGAGTGGGGGCCTGTTGGCAGGTGCCCGTCAGTGCTGGGGGGGTGGGTGTGCAAGGGGACATGAGTAGGGGCCTGCTGGCAGGTGCCCTGCACTGCTGGGGGTGGGGGTGCAAGGGTACATGAATGGGACATGAGTGGAGGCCTGCTGGCAGGTGCCCTGCACTGCTGGGGGTGGGGGTGCAAGGGGACATGAGTGGGACATGAGTGGGGGCCTGCTGGCAGGTGCCCTGCACTGCTGGGTGGTGAAGGTGCAAGGGGACATGAGTGGGACATGAGTGGGGGCCTGCTGGCAGGTGCCCTGCACGGCTGGGGGGTGGGGGTGCAAGGGGACATGAGTGGGACATGAGTGGGGGCCTGCTGGCAGGTGCCCCTCAGTGCTGGGGGTGGGGGTGCAAGGGGACATGAGTGGGGGCCTGTTGGCAGGTGTCCCTCAGTGCTGGGGGGTGGGTGTGCAAGTGGTCATGAGTGGGGGCCTGCTGGCAGGTGCCCCACAGTCCTGGGGGGTGGGGGTGCAAGTGGACATGAGTGGGACATGAGTGGAGGCCTGCTGGCAGGTGCCCTGCACTGCTGGGGGTGGGGGTGCAAGGGGACATGAGTGGGACATGAGTGGGGGCCTGCTGGCAGGTGTCCTGCACTGCTGGGGGGTGAGGGTGCAAGGGGACATGAGTGGGGGCCTGCTGGCAGGTGCCCTGCACTTCTGGGGGGTGAGGGTGCAAGGGGACATCAGTGGGGGCCTGTTGGCAGGCACCCCTCAGTGCTGGGGGTGGGTGTGCAAGGGGACATGAGTGGGGGCCTGCTGGCAGGTGCCCCTCAGTGCTGGGGGTGGGGGTCTAAGGGAACATGAGTGGGACATGAGTGGGGGCCTGCTGGCAGGTGCCCTGCACTGCTGGGGGGTGGGGGTGCAAGGGGACACGAGTGGGACATGAGTGGGGGCCTGCTGGCAGGTGTCCTGCACTGCTGGGAGGTGGGGGTGCAAGGGGACATGAGTGCGACATGAGTGGGGGCCTGCTGGCAGGTGCCCTGCACTGCTGGGGGTGCAAGGGGACATGAGTGGGACATGTGTGGGGGCCTGCTGGCAGGTGCTCTGCACTGCTGGGGGGCGGGGGTGCAAGGGGACATGAGTGGGGGCCTGTTGGCAGGTGCCCCTCAGTGCTGGGGGCTGGGTATGCAAGGGGACATGAGTGGGGGCCTGCTGGCAGATGCCCTTCAGTGCTGGGGGGTGGGGGTGCAAGGGGACATGAGTGGGGGCCTGCTGGCAGGTGCCCCTTAGTGCTGGGGGGTGGGGGTGCAAGGGGACATGAGTGGTACATGAGTGGGGACCTGCTGGCAGGTGCCCTGTACTGCTGGGGGGTGGGGTGCAAGGGAACATGAGTGGGACATGAGTGGGGGCCTGCTGGCAGGTGCCCTGCACTGCTGGGTGGTGGGGGTGCAAGGGGACATGAGTGGGGGCCTTCTGGCTGGTGCCCTGCACTGCTGGGGGCTGGGGGTGCAAGGGGACATGAGTGGGACATGAGTGAGGGCCTGCTGACAGGTGCCCTGCACTGCTGGGGGGTGGGGGTGCAAGGGGATATGAGTGGGCCATGAGTGGGGGCCTGCTGGCAGGTGTCCCTCAGTGCTGGGGGTGGGGGTGCAAGGGGACATGAGTGGGGCCTGTTGGCAGGTGCTCCTCAGTGCTGGGGGGTGGGTGTGCAAGGGGACATGAGTGGGGGCCTGCTGGCAGGTGCCCTGCACTGCTGGGGGGTGGGGGTGCAAGGGGATATGAGTCGGACATGAGTGGGGGCCTGCTGGCAGGTGCCCTGCACTGCTGGGGGTGGGGGTACAAGGGGACATGAGTGGGACATGAGTGGGGGCCTGCTGGCAGGTGCCCTGCACTGCTGGGGGGTGGGGGTGCAAGGGGACATGAGTGGGACATGAGTGGGGGCCTGCTGGGAGATGCCCTGCACTGCTGGGGGTTGGGGGTGCAAGGGAACATGAGTGGAACATGAGTGGGGGCCTGCTGGCAGGTGCCCTGCACTGATGGGGTTGGGGGTGCAAGGGGACATGAGTGGGACATGAGTGGGGGCCTGCTGGCAGGTGCCCTGCACTGCTGGAGGGTGGGGGTGCAGGGGACATGAGTGGGACGTGAGTGGGGGCCTGCTGGCAGGTGCCCCTCAGTGCTGGGTGGTGGGTGTGCAAGGGGACATGAGTCGGGGCCTGCTGGCAGGTGCCCCTCAGTGCTGGGGGTGGGGGTGCAAGGGGACATGTGTGGGATATGAGTGGGGGCCTGCTGGCAGGTGCCCTGCACTGATGGGGTTGGGGGTGCAAGGGGACATGAGTGGGACATGAGTGGGGGCCTGCTGGCAGGTGCCCTACACTGCTGGGGGGTGGGGGTGCAGGGGACATGAGTGGGACATGAGTGGGGGTCTGCTGGCAGGTGCCCCTCAGTGCTGGGGGGTGGGTGTGCAAGGGGACATGAGTCGGGGCCTGCTGGCAGGTGCCCCTCAGTGCTGGGGGTGGGGGTGCAAGGGGACATGAGTGGGATATGAGTGGTGGCCTGCTGGCAGGTGCCCTGCACTGCTGGGGGTGGGGGTGCAAGGGGACATGAGTGGGACATGAGTTGGGGCCTGCTGGCAGGTGCCCTGCACTGCTGGGGGGTGGGGGTGCAAGGGGACATGAGTGGTGGCCTGTTGGCAGGTGCCCCTCAGTGCTGGGGGTGGGTCTGCAAGGGGACATGAGTGGGGGCCTGCTGGCAGGTGCCTCTCAGTGCTGGGGGATGGGGGTGCAAGGGGACATGAGTGAGACATGAGTGGGGGCCTGCTGGCAGGTGCCCTACACTGCTGGGGGGTGGAGGTGCAAGGGGACATGAGTGGGACATGGGTGGGGGCCTGCTGGCAGGTGCCCTGCACTGCTGGGGGAGGAGGTGCAAGGGGACATGAGTGGGGGCCTGCTGGCAGGTGCCCTGCACTGCTGGGGGTGGGGGTGCAAGGGGACATGAGTGGGACATGAGTTGGGGCCTGCTGGCAGGTGCCCTGCACTGCTGGGGGGTGGGGGTGCAAGGGGACATGAGTGGTGGCCTGTTGGCAGGTGCCCCTCAGTGCTGGGGGTGGGTGTGCAAGGGGACATGAGTGGGGGCCTGCTGGCAGGTGCCCCTCAGTGCTGGGGGGTGGGGGTGCAAGGGGACATGAGTGGGGGCCTGCTGGCAGGTGCCCCTCAGTGCTGGGGGTGGAGGTGCAAGGGGACATGAGTGGGGGCCTGTTGGCAGGTGCCCCTCAGTGCTGGGGGGTGGGTGTGCAAGGGGACATGAGTGGGGGCCTGCTGGCTGGTGCCCTGCACTGCTGGGGGGTGGGGGTGCAAGGATACATGAGGGGGACATGAGTGGAGGCCTGCTGGCAGGTGCCCTGCACTGCTGGGGGTGGGGGTGCAAGGGGACATGAGTGGGACATGAGTGGGGGCCTGCTGGCAGGTGCCCTGCACTGCTGGGGGGTGAGGGTGCAAGGGGACATGAGTGGGACATGAGTGGGGGCCTGCTGGCAGGTGCCCTTCAGTGCTGGGGGGTGGGGGTACAAGGAGACATGAGTGGGGGCCTGTTGGCAGGTGTCCCTCAGTGCTGGGGGGTGGGTGTGCAAGTGGTCATGAGTGGGACATGAGTGGAGGCCTGCTGGCAGGTGCCCTGCACTGCTGGGGGATGAGGGTGCAAGGGAACATGAGTGGGGGCCTGTTGGCAGGTGCCCTGCACTGCTGGGGGGTGGAGGTGCAAGGGAACATGAGTGGGGGCCTGCTGGCAGGTGCCCTGCACTGATCGGGTTGGGGGTGCAAGGGGACATGAGTGGGACATGAGTGGGGGCCTGCTGGCAGGTGCCCTGCACTGCTGGTGGGTGGGGGTGTAGGGGACATGAGTGGGACGTGAGTGGGGGCCTGCTGGCAGGTGCCCCTCAGTGCTGGGGGGTGGGTGTGCAAGGGGACATGAGTCGGGGCCTGCTGGCAGGTGCCCCTAAGTGCTGGGGGTTGGGTTGCAAGGGGACATGAGTGGGATATGAGTGGGGGCCTGCTGGCAGGTGCCCTGCACTGATGGGTTGGGGGTGCAAGGGGACATGAGTGGGACATGAGTGGGGGTCTGCTGGCAGGTGCCCTGCATTGCAGGGGGGTTGGGTGCATGGGGGCATGAGTGGTGGCCTGTTGGCAGGTGCCCTGCACTGCTGGGGGGTGTGGGTGCAAGGGGACATGTGTGGGACATGAGTGGGGGCCTGCTGGCAGGTGCCCTGCACTGCTGGGGTGTGGGGGTGCAAGGGGACATGAGTGGGGGCCTGCTGGCAGGTGCCTCTCAGTGCTGGGGGGTGGGGGTGCAAGGGAACATGAGTGGGGGCCTGTTGGCAGGTGTCCCTCAGTGCTGGGGGGCGGGGGTGCAAGGGGACATGAGTGGGGGCCTGCTGGCAGGTGCCCTGCACTGCTGGGGGTGGGTGTGCAAGGGGACATGAGTGAGGGCCTGTTGGCAGGTGCCCCTCAGTGCTGGGGGGTGGGTGTGCAAGGGGACATGAGTGGGGGCCTGCTGGCAGGTGCCCCTCAGTGCTCCTCAGTGCTGGGGGTGGGGGTGCAAGGGGACATGAGTGGGACATGAGTGGGGGCCTGCTGGCAGGTGCTCTACACTGCTGGGGGGTGGAGGTGCAAGGGGACATGAGTGGGACATGGGTGGGGGCCTGCTGGCAGGTGCCCTGCACTGCTGGGGGAGGAGGTGCAAGGGGACATGAGTGGGGGCCTGCTGGCAGGTGCCCTGCACTGCTGGGGGTGGGGGTGCAAGGGGACATGAGTGGGACATGAGTTGGGGCCTGCTGGCAGGTGCCCTGCACTGCTGGGGGTTGAGGGTGCAAGGGGACATGAGTGGTGGCCTATTGGCAGGTGCCCCTCAGTGCTGGGGATGGGTGTGCAAGGGGACATGAGTGGGGGCCTGCTGGCAGGTGCCCCTCAGTGCTGGGGGTTGGGGGTGCAAGGGGACATGAGTGGGACATGAGTGGGGGCCTGCTGGCAGGTGCCCCTCAGTGCTGGGGGTGGAGGTGCAAGGGGACATGAGTGGGGGCCTGTTGGCAGGTGCCCGTCAGTGCTGGGGGGGTGGGTGTGCAAGGGGACATGAGTAGGGGCCTGCTGGCAGGTGCCCTGCACTGCTGGGGGTGGGGGTGCAAGGGTACATGAATGGGACATGAGTGGAGGCCTGCTGGCAGGTGCCCTGCACTGCTGGGGGTGGGGGTGCAAGGGGACATGAGTGGGACATGAGTGGGGGCCTGCTGGCAGGTGCCCTGCACTGCTGGGGGGTGAAGGTGCAAGGGGACATGAGTGGGACATGAGTGGGGGCCTGCTGGCAGGTGCCCCTCAGTGCTGGGGGGTGGGGGTGCAAGGGGACATGAGTGGGGGCCTGTTGGCAGGTGTCCCTCAGTGCTGGGGGGTGGGTGTGCAAGTGGTCATGAGTGGGGGCCTGCTGGCAGGTGCCCCTCAGTCCTGGGGGGTGGGGGTGCAAGTGGACATGAGTGGGACATGAGTGGAGGCCTGCTGGCAGGTGCCCTGCACTGCTGGGGGTGGGGGTGCAAGGGGACATGAGTGGGACATGAGTGGGGGCCTGCTGGTAGGTGTCCTGCACTGCTGGGGGGTGAGGGTGCAAGGGGACATGAGTGGGGGCCTGCTGGCAGGTGCCCTGCACTGCTGGGGGGTGAGGGTGCAAGGGGACATCAGTGGGGGCCTGTTGGCAGGCACCCCTCAGTGCTGGGGGTGGGTGTGCAAGGGGACATGATTGGGGGCCTGCTGGCAGGTGCCCCTCAGTGCTGGGGGTGGGGGTCCAAGGGAACATGAGTGGGACATGAGTGGGGGCCTGCTGGCAGGTGCCCTGCACTGCTGGGGGGTGGGGGTGCAAGGGGACACGAGTGGGACATGAGTGGGGGCCTGCTGGCAGGTGTCCTGCACTGCTGGGAGGTGGGGGTGCAAGGGGACATGAGTGCGACATGAGTGGGGGCCTGCTGGCAGGTGCCCTGCACTGCTGGGGGTGCAAGGGGACATGAGTGGGACATGTGTGGGGGCCTGCTGGCAGGTGCCCTGCACTGCTGGGGGGCAGGGGTGCAAGGGGACATGAGTGGGGGCCTGTTGGCAGGTTCCCCTCAGTGCTGGGGGCTGGGTGTGCAAGGGGACATGAGTGGGGGCCTGCTGGCAGATGCCCTTCAGTGCTGGGGGGTGGGGGTGCAAGGGGACATGAGTGGGGGCCTGCTGGCAGGTGCCCCTCAGTGCTGGGGGGTGGGGGTGCAAGGGGACATGAGTGGTACATGAGTGGGGACCTGCTGGCAGGTGCCCTGTACTGCTGGGGGGTGGGGTGCAAGGGAACATGAGTGGGACATGAGTGGGGGCCTGCTGGCAGGTGCCCTGCACTGCTGGGTGGTGGGGGTGCAAGGGGACATGAGTGGGGGCCTTCTGGCAGGTGCCCTGCACTGCTGGGGGCTGGGGGTGCAAGGGGACATGAGTGGGACATGAGTGAGGGCCTGCTGACAGGTGCCCTGCACTGCTGGGGGGTGGGGGTGCAAGGGGATATGAGTGGGACATGAGTGGGGGCCTGCTGGCAGGTGTCCCGCAGTGCTGGGGGTGGGGGTGCAAGGGGACATGAGTGGGGCCTGTTGGCAGGTGCTCCTCAGTGCTGGGGGGTGGGTGTGCAAGGGGACATGAGTGGGGGCCTTCTGGCAGGTGCCCTGCACTGCTGGGGGGTGGGGGTGCAAGGGGACATGAGTGGGGGCCTGTTGGCAGGTGCCCGTCAGTGCTGGGGGGGTGGGTGTGCAAGGGGACATGAGTAGGGGCCTGCTGGCAGGTGCCCTGCACTGCTGGGGGTGGGGGTGCAAGGGTACATGAATGGGACATGAGTGGAGGCCTGCTGGCAGGTGCCCTGCACTGCTGGGGGTGGGGGTGCAAGGGGACATGAGTGGGACATGAGTGGGGGCCTGCTGGCAGGTGCCCTGCACTGCTGGGGGGTGAAGGTGCAAGGGGACATGAGTGGGACATGAGTGGGACATGAGTGGGGGCCTGCTGGCAGGTGCCCTGCACGGCTGGGGGGTGGGGGTGCAAGGGGACATGAGTGGGACATGATGGGGGCCTGCTGGCAGGTGCCCCTCAGTGCTGGGGGTGGGGGTGCAAGGGGACATGAGTGGGGGCCTGTTGGCAGGTGTCCCTCAGTGCTGGGGGGTGGGTGTGCAAGTGGTCATGAGTGGGGGCCTGCTGGCAGGTGCCCCTCAGTCCTGGGGGGTGGGGGTGCAAGTGGACATGAGTGGGACATGAGTGGAGGCCTGCTGGCAGGTGCCCTGCACTGCTGGGGGTGGGGGTGCAAGGGGACATGAGTGGGACATGAGTGGGGGCCTGCTGGCAGGTGTCCTGCACTGCTGGGGGGTGAGGGTGCAAGGGGACATGAGTGGGGGCCTGCTGGCAGGTGCCCTGCACTTCTGGGGGGTGAGGGTGCAAGGGGACATCAGTGGGGGCCTGTTGGCAGGCACCCCTCAGTGCTGGGGGTGGGTGTGCAGGGGGACATGAGTGGGGGCCTGCTGGCAGGTGCCCCTCAGTGCTGGGGGTGGGGGTCTAAGGGAACATGAGTGGGACATGAGTGGGGGCCTGCTGGCAGGTGCCCTGCACTGCTGGGGGGTGGGGGTGCAAGGGGACACGAGTGGGACATGAGTGGGGGCCTGCTGGCAGGTGTCCTGCACTGCTGGGAGGTGGGGGTGCAAGGGGACATGAGTGCGACATGAGTGGGGGCCTGCTGGCAGGTGCCCTGCACTGCTGGGGGTGCAAGGGGACATGAGTGGGACATGTGTGGGGGCCTGCTGGCAGGTGCCCTGCACTGCTGGGGGGCGGGGGTGCAAGGGGACATGAGTGGGGGCCTGTTGGCAGGTGCCCCTCAGTGCTGGGGGCTGGGTGTGCAAGGGGACATGAGTGGGGGCCTGCTGGCAGATGCCCTGCACTTCTGGGGGGTGAGGGTGCAAGGGGACATCAGTGGGGGCCTGTTGGCAGGCACCCCTCAGTGCTGGGGGTGGGTGTGCAGGGGGACATGAGTGGGGGCCTGCTGGCAGGTGCCCCTCAGTGCTGGGGGTGGGGGTCTAAGGGAACATGAGTGGTACATGAGTGGGGACCTGCTGGCAGGTGCCCTGTTCTGCTGGGGGGTGGGGTGCAAGGGAACATGAGTGGGACATGAGTGGGGGCCTGCTGGCAGGTGCCCTGCACTGCTGGGTGGTGGGGGTGCAAGGGGACATGAGTGGGGGCCTTCTGGCTGGTGCCCTGCACTGCTGGGGGCTGGGGGTGCAAGGGGACATGAGTGGGACATGAGTGAGGGCCTGCTGACAGGTGCCCTGCACTGCTGGGGGGTGGGGGTGCAAGGGGATATGAGTGGGACATGAGTGGGGGCCTGCTGGCAGGTGTCCCTCAGTGCTGGGGGTGGGGGTGCAAGGGGACATGAGTGGGGCCTGTTGGCAGGTGCTCCTCAGTGCTGGGGGGTGGGTGTGCAAGGGGACATGAGTGGGGGCCTGCTGGCAGGTGCCCTGCACTGCTGGGGGGTGGGGGTGCAAGGGGACATGAGTCGGACATGAGTGGGGGCCTGCTGGCAGGTGTCCTGCACTGCTGGGGTTGGGGGTACAAGGGGACATGAGTGGGACATGAGTGGGGGCCTGCTGGCAGGTGCCCTGCACTGCTGGGGGGTGGGGGTGCAAGGGGACATGAGTGGGACATGAGTGGGGGCCTGCTGGGAGATGCCCTGCACTGCTGGGGGTTGGGGGTGCAAGGGAACATGAGTGGAACATGAGTGGGGGCCTGCTGGCAGGTGCCCTGCACTGATGGGGTTGGGGGTGCAAGGGGACATGAGTGGGACATGAGTGGGGGCCTGCTGGTAGGTGCCCTGCACTGCTGGAGGGTGGGGGTGCAGGGGACATGAGTGGGACGTGAGTGGGGGCCTGCTGGCAGGTGCCCCTCAGTGCTGGGTGGTGGGTGTGCAAGGGGACATGAGTCGGGGCCTGCTGGCAGGTGCCCCTCAGTGCTGGGGGTGGGGGTGCAAGGGGACATGTGTGGGATATGAGTGGGGGCCTGCTGGCAGGTGCCCTGCACTGATGGGGTTGGGGGTGCAAGGGGACATGAGTGGGACATGAGTGGGGGCCTGCTGGCAGGTGCCCTACACTGCTGGGGGGTGGGGGTGCAGGGGACATGAGTGGGACATGAGTGGGGGTCTGCTGGCAGGTGCCCCTCAGTGCTGGGGGGTGGGTGTGCAAGGGGACATGAGTCGGGGCCTGCTGGCAGGTGCCCCTCAGTGCTGGGGGTGGGGGTGCAAGGGGACATGAGTGGGATATGAGTGGTGGCCTGCTGGCAGGTGCCCTGCACTGCTGGGGGTGGGGGTGCAAGGGGACATGAGTGGGACATGAGTTGGGGCCTGCTGGCAGGTGCCCTGCACTGCTGGGGGGTGGGGGTGCAAGGGGACATGAGTGGTGGCCTGTTGGCAGGTGCCCCTCAGTGCTGGGGGTGGGTCTGCAAGGGGACATGAGTGGGGGCCTGCTGGCAGGTGCCTCTCAGTGCTGGGGGATGGGGGTGCAAGGGGACATGAGTGAGACATGAGTGGGGGCCTGCTGGCAGGTGCCCTACACTGCTGGGGGGTGGAGGTGCAAGGGGACATGAGTGGGACATGGGTGGGGGCCTGCTGGCAGGTGCCCTGCACTGCTGGGGGAGGAGGTGCAAGGGGACATGAGTGGGGGCCTGCTGGCAGGTGCCCTGCACTGCTGGGGGTGGGGGTGCAAGGGGACATGAGTGGGACATGAGTTGGGGCCTGCTGGCAGGTGCCCTGCACTGCTGGGGGGTGGGGGTGCAAGGGGACATGAGTGGTGGCCTGTTGGCAGGTGCCCCTCAGTGCTGGGGGTGGGTGTGCAAGGGGACATGAGTGGGGGCCTGCTGGCAGGTGCCCCTCAGTGCTGGGGGGTGGGGGTACAAGGGGACATGAGTGGGGGCCTGCTGGCAGGTGCCCCTCAGTGCTGGGGGTGGAGGTGCAAGGGGACATGAGTGGGGGCCTGTTGGCAGGTGCCCCTCAGTGCTGGGGGGTGGGTGTGCAAGGGGACATGAGTGGGGGCCTGCTGGCAGGTGCCCTGCACTGCTGGGGGGTGGGGGTGCAAGGATACATGAGGGGGACATGAGTGGAGGCCTGCTGGCAGGTGCCCTGCACTGCTGGGGGTGGGGGTGCAAGGGGACATGAGTGGGACATGAGTGGGGGCCTGCTGGCAGGTGCCCTGCACTGCTGGGGGGTGAGGGTGCAAGGGGACATGAGTGGGACATGAGTGGGGGCCTGCTGGCAGGTGCCCTTCAGTGCTGGGGGGTGGGGGTGCAAGGAGACATGAGTGGGGGCCTGTTGGCAGGTGTCCCTCAGTGCTGGGGGGTGGGTGTGCAAGTGGTCATGAGTGGGACATGAGTGGAGGCCTGCTGGCAGGTGCCCTGCACTGCTGGGGGATGAGGGTGCAAGGGGACATGAGTGGGGGCCTGCTGGCAAGTGCCCTGCACTGCTGCGGGGTGGGGGTGCAAGGGGACATGAGTGGGGGCCTGTTGGCAGGTACCCCTCAGTGCTGGGGTGGGTGTGCAAGGGGGAGATGAGTGGGGGCCTGCTGGCAGGTGCCCCTCAGTGCTGGGGGTCCAAGGGAACATGAGTGGGACATGAGTGGGGGCCTGCTGGCAGGTGCTCTGCACTGCTGGGGGATGGGGGTGCAAGGGGACACGAGTGGGACATGAGTGGGGGCCTGCTGGCAGGTGTCCTGCACTGCTGGGAGGTGGGGGTGCAAGGGGACATGAGTGCGACATGAGTGGGGGCCTGCTGGCAGGTGCCCTGCACTGCTGGGGGTGCAAGGGGACATGAGTGGGACATGCGTGGGGGGCTGCTGGCAGGTGCCCTGCACTGCTGGGGGTGCAAGGGGACATGAGTGGGGGCCTGTTGGCAGGTGCCCCTCAGTGCTGGGGGCTGGGTGTGCAAGGGGACATGAGTGGGGGCCCGCTGGCAGATGCCCCTCAGTGCTGGGGGGTGGGGGTGCAAGGGGACATGAGTGGGGGCCTGCTGGCAGGTGCCCCTCAGTGCTGGGGGGTGGGGGTGCAAGGGGACATGAGCGGGACATGAGTGGGGACCTGCTGGCAGGTGCCCTGCACTGCTGGGTGGTGGGGGTGCAAGGGGACATGAGTGGGACATGAGTGAGGGCCTGCTGGCAGGTGCCCTGCACTGCTGGGGGGTGGGGGTGCAAGGGTACATGAGTGGGACATGAGTGGGGGCCTGCTGGCAGGTGTCCCTCAGTGCTGGGGGTGGGGGTGCAAGGGGACATGAGTGGGGCCCTGTTGGCAGGTGCTCCTCAGTGCTGGGGGGTGGGTGTGCAAGGGGACATGAGTGGGGGCCTGCTGGCAGGTGCCCTGCACTGCTGGGGGGTGGGGGTGCAAGGGTACATGAGTGGGACATGAGTGGCGGCCTGCTAGCAGGTGCCCTGCACTGCTGGGGGGTGGGGGTGCAAGGGGACATGAGTGGGGGCCTGTTGGCAGGTGCCCGTCAGTGCTGGGGGGGTGGGTGTGCAAGGGGACATGAGTAGGGGCCTGCTGGCAGGTGCCCTGCACTGCTGGGGGTGGGGGTGCAAGGGTACATGAATGGGACATGAGTGGAGGCCTGCTGGCAGGTGCCCTGCACTGCTGGGGGTGGGGGTGCAAGGGGACATGAGTGGGACATGAGTGGGGGCCTGCTGGCAGGTGCCCTGCACTGCTGGGGGGTGAAGGTGCAAGGGGACATGAGTGGGACATGAGTGGGACATGAGTGGGGGCCTGCTGGCAGGTGCCCTGCACGGCTGGGGGGTGGGGGTGCAAGGGGACATGAGTGGGACATGATGGGGGCCTGCTGGCAGGTGCCCCTCAGTGCTGGGGGTGGGGGTGCAAGGGGACATGAGTGGGGGCCTGTTGGCAGGTGTCCCTCAGTGCTGGGGGGTGGGTGTGCAAGTGGTCATGAGTGGGGGCCTGCTGGCAGGTGCCCCTCAGTCCTGGGGGGTGGGGGTGCAAGTGGACATGAGTGGGACATGAGTGGAGGCCTGCTGGCAGGTGCCCTGCACTGCTGGGGGTGGGGGTGCAAGGGGACATGAGTGGGACATGAGTGGGGGCCTGCTGGCAGGTGTCCTGCACTGCTGGGGGGTGAGGGTGCAAGGGGACATGAGTGGGGGCCTGCTGGCAGGTGCCCTGCACTTCTGGGGGGTGAGGGTGCAAGGGGACATCAGTGGGGGCCTGTTGGCAGGCACCCCTCAGTGCTGGGGGTGGGTGTGCAGGGGGACATGAGTGGGGGCCTGCTGGCAGGTGCCCCTCAGTGCTGGGGGTGGGGGTCTAAGGGAACATGAGTGGGACATGAGTGGGGGCCTGCTGGCAGGTGCCCTGCACTGCTGGGGGGTGGGGGTGCAAGGGGACACGAGTGGGACATGAGTGGGGGCCTGCTGGCAGGTGTCCTGCACTGCTGGGAGGTGGGGGTGCAAGGGGACATGAGTGCGACATGAGTGGGGGCCTGCTGGCAGGTGCCCTGCACTGCTGGGGGTGCAAGGGGACATGAGTGGGACATGTGTGGGGGCCTGCTGGCAGGTGCCCTGCACTGCTGGGGGGCGGGGGTGCAAGGGGACATGAGTGGGGGCCTGTTGGCAGGTGCCCCTCAGTGCTGGGGGCTGGGTGTGCAAGGGGACATGAGTGGGGGCCTGCTGGCAGATGCCCTGCACTTCTGGGGGGTGAGGGTGCAAGGGGACATCAGTGGGGGCCTGTTGGCAGGCACCCCTCAGTGCTGGGGGTGGGTGTGCAGGGGGACATGAGTGGGGGCCTGCTGGCAGGTGCCCTGTTCTGCTGGGGGGTGGGGTGCAAGGGAACATGAGTGGGACATGAGTGGGGGCCTGCTGGCAGGTGCCCTGCACTGCTGGGTGGTGGGGGTGCAAGGGGACATGAGTGGGGGCCTTCTGGCTGGTGCCCTGCACTGCTGGGGGCTGGGGGTGCAAGGGGACATGAGTGGGACATGAGTGAGGGCCTGCTGACAGGTGCCCTGCACTGCTGGGGGGTGGGGGTGCAAGGGGATATGAGTGGGACATGAGTGGGGGCCTGCTGGCAGGTGTCCCTCAGTGCTGGGGGTGGGGGTGCAAGGGGACATGAGTGGGGCCTGTTGGCAGGTGCTCCTCAGTGCTGGGGGGTGGGTGTGCAAGGGGACATGAGTGGGGGCCTGCTGGCAGGTGCCCTGCACTGCTGGGGGGTGGGGGTGCAAGGGGACATGAGTCGGACATGAGTGGGGGCCTGCTGGCAGGTGTCCTGCACTGCTGGGGTTGGGGGTACAAGGGGACATGAGTGGGACATGAGTGGGGGCCTGCTGGCAGGTGCCCTGCACTGCTGGGGGGTGGGGGTGCAAGGGGACATGAGTGGGACATGAGTGGGGGCCTGCTGGGAGATGCCCTGCACTGCTGGGGGTTGGGGGTGCAAGGGAACATGAGTGGAACATGAGTGGGGGCCTGCTGGCAGGTGCCCTGCACTGATGGGGTTGGGGGTGCAAGGGGACATGAGTGGGACATGAGTGGGGGCCTGCTGGTAGGTGCCCTGCACTGCTGGAGGGTGGGGGTGCAGGGGACATGAGTGGGACGTGAGTGGGGGCCTGCTGGCAGGTGCCCCTCAGTGCTGGGTGGTGGGTGTGCAAGGGGACATGAGTCGGGGCCTGCTGGCAGGTGCCCCTCAGTGCTGGGGGTGGGGGTGCAAGGGGACATGTGTGGGATATGAGTGGGGGCCTGCTGGCAGGTGCCCTGCACTGATGGGGTTGGGGGTGCAAGGGGACATGAGTGGGACATGAGTGGGGGCCTGCTGGCAGGTGCCCTACACTGCTGGGGGGTGGGGGTGCAGGGGACATGAGTGGGACATGAGTGGGGGTCTGCTGGCAGGTGCCCCTCAGTGCTGGGGGGTGGGTGTGCAAGGGGACATGAGTCGGGGCCTGCTGGCAGGTGCCCCTCAGTGCTGGGGGTGGGGGTGCAAGGGGACATGAGTGGGATATGAGTGGTGGCCTGCTGGCAGGTGCCCTGCACTGCTGGGGGTGGGGGTGCAAGGGGACATGAGTGGGACATGAGTTGGGGCCTGCTGGCAGGTGCCCTGCACTGCTGGGGGGTGGGGGTGCAAGGGGACATGAGTGGTGGCCTGTTGGCAGGTGCCCCTCAGTGCTGGGGGTGGGTCTGCAAGGGGACATGAGTGGGGGCCTGCTGGCAGGTGCCTCTCAGTGCTGGGGGATGGGGGTGCAAGGGGACATGAGTGAGACATGAGTGGGGGCCTGCTGGCAGGTGCCCTACACTGCTGGGGGGTGGAGGTGCAAGGGGACATGAGTGGGACATGGGTGGGGGCCTGCTGGCAGGTGCCCTGCACTGCTGGGGGAGGAGGTGCAAGGGGACATGAGTGGGGGCCTGCTGGCAGGTGCCCTGCACTGCTGGGGGTGGGGGTGCAAGGGGACATGAGTGGGACATGAGTTGGGGCCTGCTGGCAGGTGCCCTGCACTGCTGGGGGGTGGGGGTGCAAGGGGACATGAGTGGTGGCCTGTTGGCAGGTGCCCCTCAGTGCTGGGGGTGGGTGTGCAAGGGGACATGAGTGGGGGCCTGCTGGCAGGTGCCCCTCAGTGCTGGGGGGTGGGGGTACAAGGGGACATGAGTGGGGGCCTGCTGGCAGGTGCCCCTCAGTGCTGGGGGTGGAGGTGCAAGGGGACATGAGTGGGGGCCTGTTGGCAGGTGCCCCTCAGTGCTGGGGGGTGGGTGTGCAAGGGGACATGAGTGGGGGCCTGCTGGCAGGTGCCCTGCACTGCTGGGGGGTGGGGGTGCAAGGATACATGAGGGGGACATGAGTGGAGGCCTGCTGGCAGGTGCCCTGCACTGCTGGGGGTGGGGGTGCAAGGGGACATGAGTGGGACATGAGTGGGGGCCTGCTGGCAGGTGCCCTGCACTGCTGGGGGGTGAGGGTGCAAGGGGACATGAGTGGGACATGAGTGGGGGCCTGCTGGCAGGTGCCCTTCAGTGCTGGGGGGTGGGGGTGCAAGGAGACATGAGTGGGGGCCTGTTGGCAGGTGTCCCTCAGTGCTGGGGGGTGGGTGTGCAAGTGGTCATGAGTGGGACATGAGTGGAGGCCTGCTGGCAGGTGCCCTGCACTGCTGGGGGATGAGGGTGCAAGGGGACATGAGTGGGGGCCTGCTGGCAAGTGCCCTGCACTGCTGCGGGGTGGGGGTGCAAGGGGACATGAGTGGGGGCCTGTTGGCAGGTACCCCTCAGTGCTGGGGTGGGTGTGCAAGGGGGAGATGAGTGGGGGCCTGCTGGCAGGTGCCCCTCAGTGCTGGGGGTCCAAGGGAACATGAGTGGGACATGAGTGGGGGCCTGCTGGCAGGTGCTCTGCACTGCTGGGGGATGGGGGTGCAAGGGGACACGAGTGGGACATGAGTGGGGGCCTGCTGGCAGGTGTCCTGCACTGCTGGGAGGTGGGGGTGCAAGGGGACATGAGTGCGACATGAGTGGGGGCCTGCTGGCAGGTGCCCTGCACTGCTGGGGGTGCAAGGGGACATGAGTGGGACATGCGTGGGGGGCTGCTGGCAGGTGCCCTGCACTGCTGGGGGTGCAAGGGGACATGAGTGGGGGCCTGTTGGCAGGTGCCCCTCAGTGCTGGGGGCTGGGTGTGCAAGGGGACATGAGTGGGGGCCCGCTGGCAGATGCCCCTCAGTGCTGGGGGGTGGGGGTGCAAGGGGACATGAGTGGGGGCCTGCTGGCAGGTGCCCCTCAGTGCTGGGGGGTGGGGGTGCAAGGGGACATGAGCGGGACATGAGTGGGGACCTGCTGGCAGGTGCCCTGCACTGCTGGGTGGTGGGGGTGCAAGGGGACATGAGTGGGACATGAGTGAGGGCCTGCTGGCAGGTGCCCTGCACTGCTGGGGGGTGGGGGTGCAAGGGGACATGAGTGGGACATGAGTGGGGGCCTGCTGGCAGGCGTCCCTCAGTGCTGGGGGTGGGGGTGCAAGGGGACATGAGTGGGGCCCTGTTGGCAGGTGCTCCTCAGTGCTGGGGGGTGGGTGTGCAAGGGGACATGAGTGGGGGCCTGCTGGCAGGTGCCCTGCACTGCTGGGGGGTGGGGGTGCAAGGGTACATGAGTGGGACATGAGTGGCGGCCTGCTAGCAGGTGCCCTGCACTGCTGGGGTTGGGGGTGCAAGGGGACATGAGTGGGACATGAGTGGGGGCCTGCTGGCAGGTGCCCTGCACTGCTGCGGGGGTGGGGGTGCAAGGGGACATGAGTGGGGGCCTGCTGGCAGGTGCCCTGCACTGCTGGGGGGTGGAGGTGCAAGGGAACATGAGTGGGGGCCTGCTGGCAGGTGCCCTGCACTGATCGGGTTGGGGGTGCAAGGGGACATGAGTGGGACATGAGTGGGGGCCTGCTGGCAGGTGCCCTGCACTGCTGTCGGGTGGGGGTGCAGGGGACATGAGTGGGACGTGAGTGGGGGCCTGCTGGCAGGTGCCCTGCACTGCTGGGTGGTGGGGGTGAAAGGGGACATGCGTGGGGGCTAGCTGGCAGGTGCCCTGCACTGCTGGGGTGTGGGGGTACAAGGGGACATGAGTGGGGGCCTGTTGGCAGGTGCCCCTTAGTGCTGGGGGGTGGGTGTGCAAGGGGACATGAGTGGGACATGAGTGGGGGCCTGCTGGCAGGTGCCCTGCACTGCTGGGGGGTGGGGGTGCAAGGGGACATGAGTGGGACATGAGTGGGGGCCTGCTGGCAGGTGCCTGCACTGCTGCGGGTGGGGGTGCAAGGGGACATGAGTGGGGGCCTGCTGGCAGGTGCCCTGCACTGCTGGGGGGTGGAGGTGCAAGGGAACATGAGTGGGGGCCTGCTGGCAGGTGCCCTGCACTGATCGGGTTGGGGGTGCAAGGGGACATGAGTGGGACATGAGTGGGGGCCTGCTGGCAGGTGCCCTGCACTGCTGTCGGGTGGGGGTGCAGGGGACATGAGTGGGACGTGAGTGGGGGCCTGCTGGCAGGTGCCCCTCAGTGCTGGGGTGTGTGGGTGCAAGGGGATATGAGTGGGGGCCTGTTGGCAGGTGCCCCTCAGTGCTGGGGGATGTGGGTGCAAGGGGACATGAGTGGGGGCCTGCTGGCAGGTGCCCCTCAGTGCTGGGGGTGGGGTGCAAGGGGACATGAGTGGGACATGAGTGGGGGCCTGCTGGCAGGTGCCCTGCACTGCTGGGGGGTGGGGGTGCAAGGGGACATGAGTGGGACATGAGTGGGGGCCTGCTGGCAGGTGCCTGCACTGCTGCGGGTGGGGGTGCAAGGGGACATGAGTGGGACATGAGTGGGGACCTGCTATCAGGTGCCCTGCACTGCTAGGGGGTGGGGGTGCAAGGGGACATGAGTGGGACATGAGTGGGAGCCTGCTGGCAGGTGCCCTACACTGCTGGGGGTTGGGGGTGGAGGGGGTGGAGGGGGTCATGCGTTGGTGATCAGTAGTGGAAGGTGACATGTGGCTTGGCTGGGGGGCATGCCCATGGTAGATGGGCTGCTTGAGGGACATGACCAGGGGTGCAGGGTACTCCCCTGTGGTGTGGGCTGCCTGCAGGGGCCATGGAGGGTGTAGAGGGAACACCTGGGAGGACCCACACTGCCAATTCATGTGTAGGACTCCCCTGCACCCCAGATATACACGTACCCCACTCGCACAGGGCCGTTGCGTGTGAAACTTCCTGCGCACCCCCGAAATACACGTACCCCGCTCGCCCAAGGCCAATTGCGTGTGAAACTTCACGCGAACCCCAGGAATGCACGCACCCCACTCGCACAGGGCCTATCGCGTGTGAAACTTCCCGCAACCCCAGATTTACACGCACCCCGCTCGCCAGAGGCCAATTGCGTGTGAAACTTCCCGCGCACCCCCGAAATACACGCACATGCTATTTTTGACACAGCGGGTGTTCGTGTTTGTCACGTACCCCTTTGCACGTCAATTGTCCTAGAGGGCCACAGTATGGGACAATCATCAGAGCTGTATATACATGCTTTTTGTTAGCGCACATTTTGGCGCACATTTTTTTCATGCGCAGGGACGCTACTGCCTGCCTTCGTGTGGCGTTCGTGTTTAGGCCTGTGCGCGTCTTCGCCGGTGCGCTGGTTTGCCCAATTCGATTCCATGAATACATGTTGTAGGCGAGCGTGTGGGCATTCCGCGCTCTTGCCTCCTGTACTTCCCCCGTGACGCCGACATTTTCACGCGTTGTTCCCCATTCCGCGTGTCACGCCCCGTGTTACGCCTACTTTTGTTATGTGCCCCACGCTATGTGCGCTTTCGCTGTGGCCGTAGCGCACGCCGTTAGATGACCTGTGCGCCGGCGTGCGCCACGCAGATTTTCAGCGCACATCCCACATTTTACTCGCGCACGGACTTCCATGAATCGATGTGCGTGGGTTTTGCTGCGATTTTCGCACTTGCACTGCGATTTGCATGGTTTCGCACGCTTGCGCATGAATTTTCAGCGCACATTAATTCCATGAATCGGCCTGTGTGGAGTCACAGGAAATTAGAATGTTAAGGTGCCCTCTGATAAAGGTGGGGGGACTCCATCCACCTGCGTGTACCCTCGATTTGAGCCTTGAATAAAATAAACAGAATCTGCCGAAAAGCTTCCGACTCTCGACCACCACACTGCTGCATGTGTGAAGGCATCATGAAGTAGACACAGACAACTGAATAAGATTTGGGATATACACTTTTATTAACTATAAACGGAGGGTTGCAAAAATGCCTATCTTGCCCTATGCTAAGGTCGGATTTCCCTTCCTGAATGCTACTAATGATAGTCTGTGTCAGGAAGTCCAAAGCAAATGTTTGTCTGCGTCCCGAAAACTATACTTACCCTCATAGCTAATTGTATACAATGTGTAGCGATGTTGGCATCAAACAAGAAGTGTTCAAATAAAAGTTCAGAGCTTCATCCAGCTCTTGGATGGAAGCAGGGTTTCCCTTCCCCAAGGTTCAAACTGTTCACTTTACAAAATAGGGGTTCCCTTGCCCAAGCTTTCAAGTCTGTCAATGTTCCACAATAACACAATTATTTAGGATATTCTATGTTCCAAAATGAAACAGTACCTTGGGACACTTCCCAGCTCTTCAGGTTTGGTTACTTTTCACCATTTTATAAAGTTCAATTCCTCATTTCAATTCACACAGGCTTTCCTTTATTCAATAAAAAAGTGGCTTTTCCTTAGGTGGGTGTATTCGGTCTAAGCGCAGTTGTCGGACCACATGGTCCACCCATTACAGGCCATGCAACCGACACACCTTACTTAGATATGCTTCATAGGTATCTTGCCACAGTTTCAGCTACACAGTCAGGCTTGACTTATTATTCTTTCAAGTGCCCTTGAAGCTTTATTGTTGCTTCTTTTATCAACAACCACTTGTTCAGTAGCTTTCAACTGCAATGACCAACACAGGCTTCCCAGTACACTCTCCTGCTAGGAAACGTATTCACTGTTTCATGCCTTCTGATCAAAACCTCTGACGTCCTTTTGCTAGGTTCCTGTTGCATACAGGTTTTCCTTTCTCAACCATTCATTTCTTTCAGCAATGCTCAATAATATCAGCTTGACTCTTGGCAATGCTCCCTTGACTCTTGGCATTGCTTGTTTGCCACTTGAAAAATGCTCATCCCAATCATTCACTTATGTCTGCTTATTTGGCTTTGTTTATTAGCATTGCTTTTCATGTCAGTTCATAACCAATTTAATTTGCTTCACTGGTATCAATGCTTCCTCTGGTTTTATCACTGTTCATTACTTCGTTGTTGCACTAATTCCGTATTTTCCCCAAATGGACTGAAAATGAGTAAATACACGTAATTATAGTTTCTTTCTTTTATCCGCTTGTCATATTTTTCAAATATCCCATTGAAACCTGTATCAGTACGCTCTTGTTCTCCCAGCGCTTCTGAGCAGACTCACCGGTGTAGCTTGGTGTGTCCGAAGTTGGGTGTGGGGCTGCAGCTTCGTGGACAGTTTCTCTCTCGCCCACAGGCATGTCCGATGCACCTCACTGCCTCCACGGCTCCGTCAGCTCCTTCTCTGCTGAGGTTCATTTGGTGGTGCGCCTTCGGTTCTCATCAGGCCTCTCCAGCTGCTTCTCCAGTTCAGAGGACAGCTGCAGCTTTCCTCTGCAGAGCTTTCTCGCACCGGCTTGCTATCCACCTGGCTTCCTGCCTGGTGGATAGCACCAGGCAGGCCTGGTGCTATCCACCTTGATATCTCTGCATCCTTCTCCGGCTTCCCTGGACTTTTTTGGGTTTTGCTTCCACACAACCGTTTTCTCGTTCAGGTCCCTCCTTCTTCCAGCACTGGCCTTTAAATATCCTGCTAGCTTGATTAGATACTCTGCAACCAAACTATGAAGAGTTTGTTCTGCAGTCTGTTATCAGTCTTTGTTGCATCTTCTTTGGCCAAGTACCAAAGTGGTGTTTGTGTGTGTGTGAATCAATAAAGAGTTGATGTATGGCTTTGGTGTGTCTCTTTCTCATCCCAGTACCCAACTGGTGTTTAATGGGAGATACTTTTGGAAAAAGATAGGGAAGGGATTGGTAATAACCTAAAAAGGCCTGGGGGATATGAGATTCATTCGCAAAGGGAAATGGGGGATACCGTGTCTCACTCAAGGGTGCCTCATCCCCCCTCCCCAAGTCTCCCCAGTGTTCCTCCCTTGCATATCCACCCCCAGGGACAGGATCCAATAGCAGCAGACTTTCCCTGGCCACCTGGGAGGTTATATTGGGAAGAGAAGTGAGGACACCCTCAGGTTCCTCACAGTCTACATAACACAATTGGATAAGATGCAGAAGCCCCGACGGGACCTTCTGTGCAGCTAACCTCCACCACAACACATTTTAATCTATTGAATCAGAAGCTTTTTATAGGTGAAGGAAGGCTACATACAACACCTGCAACAATAAAGTTTTTCTCAATAATAACATTTTAAATGAAACCGTGATCTACAGTGGAGAACCTTCTCCTGAACACAGCTTGAGATGCTTACAAAATATTCATAAACATTTCTCTAGTCTGAGTATCAGACATTTAGTGAATATCTTGCCAGCAATATCGAAAAGGGAAATAGGATGATAGCAATGGGGCTCACAGATGGAGCCCTTTTTGAAAATGTGGATTATCAAAACTACCACTCCACGACTTTGGCAAAATGCCAGAAGGGCTAATTGCATCACAAAGTTTGACCAGGATGTATGACCATTAGGTAAGGAACCATTTAAACATAGCATTCCGTAGCCCAGCTGGTCCTTGAGCATAGCCATAGTATTTCCTCCTGAGAGAAAATGTTGTCGGTTCCACACTAATCCTTAATGATATCGATTTCATCCTGCACAGAATCTAAGAAAATTCACTGAAAATGGGTTACTAAGCTGACACTCTCGCAGCTTCCAACCCCTTAGCAACTAGCTTCTCCATTACGTCCCATTGTTTAAAAGCATACTCCTCCTTTTCCTCCTCATTTTTTGTAGGCCTTATTTATATCGAATAATTGCTCCGCCGTAATACCACCTTCCTTCACTGCTCTATTTATTTAGCTTTTTTTAAGTAACACTCATGATCATACCAAAGGCCATTCTTGAGACTATTTAAATTAGGTTGGGGGGGTCAATTCTTGGAGAAATGCATTTAATCGCATTACTTCAATCAGCTCCTCAAAACTATTAAGCACTGCTTTCCCCTCTTTTAGTTTCAGTTGCATATTTTCTGTAATATTTGAAATTTTCGGGAGATTGAATACGTCTCTCCACAAAAACCTTCTCGGCTCTTTTCATTGACTGATATCGATTAAAAGGTGGCATCTTTGCAGATTTTTTGTCAGTGCTAAGCACTGGACAACCCTCGTGAGCAGACAATTATCGCTATCCATACAATTTGCAATAAAAAAGTGCCACCTAAGTAAACCGATAATAGTCTTCTAAGCAATATCAATAATGAAAGAGCTCCTTCCCCCTTTAAACGTGCATCTAGAAGGAATATTGGCCACATATCTGGCATTAGCACATCTAGAGCATACTCCCTCCAAAATGTGTCACGCTCCCATTGTCTCAGATCCTCTTTCAAATTGTATGCTTTTCTAGCTGGAGTTCCGCAAACAAGGATTCGGCTAAGAGCCTTCTTTCAGTGCATTGCTCATGAGTGGGTCCTAGCTTAGCATTAGAGTCTCTCTCAATAATAATATGTCTGGCTGTATCATAGTACTCTAGCCCACCAATAGCATTCTTTGGGCTGCAATTGACAAAACCTCTCTTTTTGGTTCAAAAGTAGTCATTAATAATGAATAATCCTTAGAATGTCATCAAAATCTCTAATAGGTAGTGCAACCACTTGCTCGGATTGATCTGGAATCCTCTCTATGTTAAATAACAAAGACTATTGGTACGTTCTTTTGCAAACAAATAATGGTATAGGTCCTGATATATGCTAACAGCTTCTCATCATCCAATTAATCTCTGATCCCAGCAATATTTTATGAAATCAAATTCAGAGTCACTGGTGTATAACCGATTGTCAGGGTTTCAGATGTGGTGGCAGAATTGGATTCATTCTCCCAAAAGCTTTATCCAAAGCTCACCTGGAAAGCTCTGTAATGCTTTCTCTTTTGCTTTTCTGCAAGGTATGCTCTAGGAGGTCTGCTGGCAAATCAATAATTGAGGAGTGATTGATGTCAACCGCCTTCTCGCATCCCTCTTCCAAGCATTGCGCTTATACGCCCTGTCTTTTTCCTGAATTAGGAACGAACAGGTCATGCTGATGACAATGCTTTGACTTGGATTCAAGAAACATTTAAACGCCCATGTTTGCAAATGCATGTATGCACTAGATTAGCCATGCCCCCAAATAGGGATTATTAAAACTAATTTGCGCGTTACACCCACCACAAAACATGCAATCCGACAGAATGCGTATAGAAGAAAATATCTTAAATGAAATATGTTTGATGCCAATAATAGTGCATTATCCACCTAATAACTTGCTTGGATGAGTTATTGTTTCCATGGGTACTGCCTTTTAAAGTGCAAATCCGATCGAGTTGCCTCCAGTGGATCTTTGAATGGAATACTCATTAGAGGTCTCTCAGACCTTGCGTTGGCCACCCCAGGCCCCACAGTATCTTCAATCTGCGTTCCATCTAAAGACATGCCTTCTTTGCATCGAAAGCCCACGTGCATCTATAAGTGTGTGGCTTTTTAAATGAAATGGGGCCTCCCTATTGCAGAATAAAGTTGTAATCATCAGCGGAAGCCCTTCTTTATAAAAGCCCAATGACATGCATTCTTAGCTCACAAAATATCAACATAGTTGTGAAGGATTGCCATCTGGCAAGGGAGTAGAAACCCTTTCTTTTTTTATTTTCATTTAAACATAACATGATGCTGGTAATTTTCTCGCAGACAGGGTGGGATGCTAACAACCCCCGTCTCACCGCATAACTCAATGCCAAAAGTATAGTACACACCTGTGTCCTTCTGCATTAGTATCCTGATCTGCAACTCCTGCTCTCATGTGGCAAAGGGCCATTTCAGGGCACAGGTGCCCTCTTGACAGCTGCAGCGACAGCCAAAATCACTGCAGTGCAGTGACAGCTTTTCAGATATGCACCTCTGTTCCAAAAGCTAAAAATAATTGGTTTACTGTCCTGGTGGCATGTTAAACTTTAAATATAAGCCATCCATGAGTTAGGGTATGGTGAATGTTATATCTTATAAATATGGAAGCCACTCCCAATTGATATCACACATGTATAAACCCACCTCAGCTATGCAAGGCTTATGTGTTTTTCCCAAGCCAGGCTGTCGTCTGCCACTGTCAGCAAGACTGTAGACTTGGGAGTTACCTCTCTTTGTTCCTTTGTGAAGGCAGGTAGCACCTTCCCATAGAGACAGCGGCTCCATAGGAATCTGTCCTGGGAACAGGAATCAACCAGCACACCTGTTCACAAAACGAACAACCTCACACCAGGCTGTTGCCTACCAAAGAGGCTTTTGATTCTATTGAGAAGAGATGGGGTAGGTTTAGTGCAGACAGTCCCGCAAGTGCTTCATCAAAGTGATCACTTAGACCAGTGCATCCAGTTACTAGCATCTTCGCAGTCGAGCCGATCATCAAACCGATCCTGGTGGCCCTCATGATCCACTGTTCCTCAGGCATCACCTTCAAACAGCAAAAAGCTCCAGTTTGACCGCCACTTGACACCACTCTCCGTCTAGACCACCACGATCGCTGCACTTGAAATGTGTTGAACTGCACAAACAGCACCAAGAAGCTTCTCTAAGAATATTCACATTGCCCATAATGGACCCCAGTCCATTTTGGACCCTAGAGACTGGTTTGGCCACTTGTGCACCCTTTTCACCGAAGACCTATCCTTTCAAAGAACATTGTGGTCATTTTAATGTCTTTCACCTTTTTTGCACAGGGTGCTGCATTTTCTCTTTTCTTACATATTCTCTATTTTTTCCATGGGGTGGGATTTGTATAGTTTTTCTTTTTAGTTTCCTTGCAGATGGTGTGTTTAATTAAAGTGTATATATATTTATAGAATCTTGATTGGACATTCCCTTTATTTTGCACTGCTGTACTTTTCTGTTTGGGTTGCAGAATTACATTCCCACCCCTCTTGAGAGTCCAGCCTTCTCGCAGTCCACATTTATTTATTTAATTTATTTGTACATTTATAAAGCGCCTAAGTCCGGGGGCATCAGGGTGGTGTTACAGAACAAATTACTTGCAAAGTGTCTTCACATAGCACAAAGATCATTACAACACAACATGTGATGCTGAAAACAGTGTTACTATTCAGGGCGAGCTGGGGCAGGCTTAGTCCATCCTAGGATAGTAAGAGAATAGTAGGGTTTTCAAGGCTTTCTGAAAGGGTCAGTATGATTCCTCTGCTTGTAGTGCCTGTGGGAGGGTGTTCCAGTGCTTGGCTTCCAGTTCTGGGAAGCTGGAGCCTCCTTCCTTGTCTCGCTTGATTGAAGGTATCAGAGTCTTTGGCAGACTCTGAATCCTGTTGCCTGCTTTCCAGTGTGTGCTGTATGCCGTCCACTTTCTACCTTCATTGACATCAGCATACAAAAACCGACCCCTACCACGGAGCGGGCCCGGAGTCAGTCGTAGAGTCTTTGGCAGACTCTGAATCCTGTTGGCTGGTTTCCAGTGTGTGCTGTCTGCAGTCCACTTTCTACCTTCATTGACATCAGCATTCAAAAACCAACCCCGGCCGCAGAGCGGCCGTGTTGTCGGTCGTAGAGTCTTTGACAGACTCTGAATCCTGTTGCCTGCTTTCCAGTTTGTGCTGTATGCCGTCCACTTTCTACCTTCATTGACATCAGCATACAAAAACCGACCCCAGCCTCGGAGCGGCCGCTGAGTCAGACGTAGAGTCTTTGGCAGACTCTGAATCCTGTTGCATGCTTTCCAATGTGTGCTGTCTGCAGTCCACTTTCTACCTTCATTGACATCAGCATATAAAAACTACTACTGCCGCGCAGCAGCTGCAGAGTCGGTCAAAGAATCTTTGGGTCTTCGGGTCCTTCGTGTCCTTTTAGCCCAGAGGGCTCCAACATCTTCAGCAACCGTTTATATTTCTGCACTGTTCCGCTGTCCACGTGTCGCTCTAAGAGGCAGCCCCTAGTGGGGAACAAAGGAGCCAAAGTCTACTGCCGCATGTACTGCTTTCAAGCCAGGGTCCCTTGATCCCTTGATCTTAGGAGGCGACTTAAAGGTCTGTGCCTCTACAACCTGGGAGTCTGTGCAACAGTAGTAGGCCACTCCACATTGGTGTGGTGGTATAAGAGAGGCAAGCACAATGAAATTACATTGTACAGCAAGTAGTGGACAGGTCATAGGATTCTTGGAGTCGGGTTGCAGAGTCTCTTGTCAGAGACCACGAACTGCTATTGCTGCCGCTACACTGTGGAGTCAGTCCTCTTTCTTTGACCAACACTTCAAAACCCAGACCCAGCCGTGGAGTAGGGTTGCAGAGTCTCTTGTCAGAGACCACAAACTGCTATTCCTGCTGCTACACTGTGGAGTCAGTCCTCTTTCTTTGACCAACACCTCAAAACCCAGACCCCGCCACGGAGCAGGCCGCATAGTCGGATTGCAGAATCTCTTGTCAGAGACCACGAACTGCTATTGCTGCTGCTACACTGTGGATTCAGTGCTCTTTCTTTGACCAACACTTTAAAACCCAGAACCGGCTGCGGAGCGGGCCGCGGAGTCGGGTTGTAGAGTCTCTTGTCAGAGACCACAAACTGCTATTGCTGCTACTACACTGTGGAGTCAGTCCTCTTTCTTTGACCAACACTTCAAAACCCAGACCCGGGCAGGGAGCGGGCCGCGGAGTCAGGTTGCAGAGTCTCTTGCCAGAGACTACAAACTGCTATTGCTGCTGCTACACTGTGAAGTTAGTCCTCTTTCTTTGACCAACACTTCAAAACCCAGACCCGGCCGTGGAGCAGGCCGCGGAGTCGGGTTGCAGAGTTTCTTGTCTCTGGCTTAGTGGCGCAGGTGAGCAGCCTACCTCATATCTCAGAGGGCTTCCTGCCCTCTCATGAAATAAGTTGAACAACTCTTACTAAGTAATCATTTTTAAACAAAGAAACCAGCAAGACTGTATAACGCACTGAAAGAGAACGCCCAGTTTTATCTAGATTTGCTGACTGCTGTAATTCGAGCAACCGGGTAAGTAACGATATTCCGCTCCACTCGCCTCTAACCTGTTGAACCACAGAGACCGCAGGAAAGAGTGCCTGAAGTGAGCGGGAGACTGCAGGGCCTCGCCCTTTGATCCCGCTCACGGTTTTCAGCAACGGTCTGCTAATCGTCCTCCCTGCGGCAATCTTTGTGCAACTGGACCCCTGATGCCCGATAACATACAAGGAGTGTGAGAAGAAGACTGTGGAGCTGATCGCACTTGAACCCGAGGGTATCCTCGCTAGCGGTCCGACACCACTCTCAAGATAATCATCTTTAACAATCAAAAGCTCAAGCCTGGCAACTCGCTAAAAGGAACAAACGACACAGCCATACCGGCCAGGTACCAGCAGACGAAGTGTGCATAGTAACCCAAAATCATGTCAAAGTAAATACACGCCGGCAAGGAAAAATTGACACCGGTGGCGCAGATACGCCAAGAATCATAAAGGAAGAGCGGCAATCCTCGATACTTCAAGTCTTCTCAAACTATAAAGAAAAAGGTGTTGTCTCTCACAGAAACACAAGCCATTCCTGAGCGAATAACGAAAGATCGAGAGGCAATGAACCAAGATAAGGACACAAGTGATCTGACAGCTGCCGATAACTGAGTAGACAAGTCTGCTGCTCCCAATTCAAGGAAATATCAGAAAGGAATGACGGACATCTAAAGAATTACAAACTCGAAAATAATGCAAACCAACAGGTCACATCATACACCCAGCCTACAATCCCTCACAGCCAAGCATAACCTTTCCCTACCCATATCTCCCTGAGCCCCACCCAGAAATATTACATTGGCCATAGAACTCGGATGAGAAATTGGGAACACATTTTGAAGATGAGGATGTCGCAGCGATAGGAGAAGCACAGTCTGTGAACCCAGGCAGGCATGCGGAAGAAGGCAGCCTGGGTGACCAGTCCCTGTTGCATGATAGAAGCGAAGATCTGTAGGTTGAAACATTACATCAACCTCCTCCTGATTACCAAGCCTGTCTGATTGCTACAATCTCTTCCACTGATTCTCAAATTCCAAAAGTGAATCAAGATAATGAAGAAATGACAAGAATCAATTCCGAAACAAAGGAGCCATCAATATGCACTGTGACCAAACAGAAGCAAACTTAAACCTTCAAAAAAATAGACTCCCTGATATTCCCACAGAACAATTGCAGAAGTCTACCAATAGGAAAGAAAAGGCAATAAGAGTGAGAGCATACTGGCTACAACTCCAAGGAAAGAAGATCGTAAGAGACTTACCAACTCCAGAAATAAGAAACCAAAAATTGGAACGGACACCTCGGCTGTCCCTAGACATTATAGAACTAGACTCTATCATGAGCCCACTTGAAAAATGATGAGAAGAGACATATGAGCAAGGGCAAGGAAAGTCCTCTGTTCCTTGCCACATGTCCACTCCATCAGTAAAACAGAAAGATCAGAATTACTCCTTTATGCCGAACAACATCCCAATGGTGTAGGAAAATCTAAGTGACTACTCACACATAACAGAAAAGAAAAACAAAAAATAAAAGAAGAATTGACCCACTAATCTTCAAATAATAGATCAAGAGCCAATTCAGGAGGAAATCATTCTAGAAATCACTCCCTGGCTCGACTACCAACTACAATTTATGATTTGCAAAACCTTCTGATCACAACAACTTCCCAGTCACTGATCCCATTCATCAAAATACATGAGGCTAATGTTGAGGCAATTAAAGATCAGGCTACACTCATCGCCCTCATGCATACTAAACAGATACACATAGAAAGTTTTATTGTGAAGATTCAGCAGCAACTAGAACAAGAAGCTGAGACAAGTCGCATCTGGCAATCAAATCTAGCTGACATCGCTAGTTCAGATAGACTTGAGAGAATGCAAACAACAACAGCTGTAATGGCGGTGATGAGAGAGATGTCAAAAATCACCACAAAACTGACAGACACGCAACAGGTAGAGATGAATGCTATGCCGAATGACACAGTGAAGAAGGGAGACCAGACAAACATTGACGCCTCTAAGGAAGTTGCATTGGGCGAGAATAAGTCAGATGAGACTCAATTACAGATCCCAGCAGAGAACGAACAACAGCCATTCCACATATTTGAAAATTAGAGGCTGACAAATCCTCCATAAAAAAAAAGACAGACAAGAAGACAAAGACAAGGCAGACAGGCTCAAGAGCATTTCTACGTAATCTCCCACATCTGATTAAGGAAAAGTCTGGACAAGGAAATTGTGTTGAACATGTTCAGGAGGAGAGGAATTCACTGACAGGCCCATAGATCAGCGCTCACCCTCTAGAACTTGTAAGACAAGATAGCTGCACCATGTGAGGGACAGGGGGTGCAGGATTCACTTACTCCAACACGACTCAATAATGGGGACTCAGTAACTTGGCAAAGGGAAGTCCGTGTAATGACAAGTACATCAAACAGAGAAACAAATGGAAATCAGCAGCATTGCGATCACCTGTCTTGCTCCGACTACCTCAACCTTCAGTTGAACAGCAATAGTTATAGGCAAAACTCATCATCACTGACGTCTAATTCTAAAAAAACTTGACATTCAATACAATTGGTTAGGAAAGGTAACTTAAGTATGGGTGCTATATCTGTATATGATAATAGGGCATGCCGATTGAATAACTCTTATCGGGTGGGCATCTACACCCATCCCACTACATGACACGTGATTGACGTCACTACAAGTACCACGTCTTATCGGTTCTACTATCTATAAGACTCCAGATAACTTGGTCCATTGTGATTGGGCAGGTTACACCCCTAGACATAAATCCCCATTTTAATTAGCGGCATGCAGAATAGATACCCATGTGTCTGGTGTCCCAAGTTTCACCCTGCCTCCCTCCCATCAGTATCTTAGGGCTATGTGTCAATTAGTTGGCTGGGTATGGCCTCGAAACTGTAGCCTCTTATCAGGAAAAGTTATGGCATCATCGGGTCCTGGATGACATCAGGCGGTGGTACCTCTTTGCGCCTGGCTGGTCACATGTTAGTTCACCATGAATCTGCTTCAGTTTCCAGCTTTTAGTGCATTTAATTCTGTTTCAGCCTCGCCACCTGCATGGGCCCCCCTTATCTTGACCTTCATGGGGCAGGCGGTATGATCTGAAGTTTGAGTCTTGTTAGCTGACGCTCTCCTCCCTTTCTCTGGTTGACCTCGATTTCCTAGGCATGAGCCGCTCTTTGTTGAGTTTCGATTCCGCTCATTCTCTTGCCTTTGGCTGGGTTACAAAACTTGGCCTGTCCGGCCTCTGGCAGCCTGGGTACATTTCTGCTTTTACAAAATGGAGTCGCACTTGTATAATGTGCCTTATTGAGGTAGATATATATAGTTGGCGCTTACTGCTCTAATCTTCTAATAAGCATTGCAAGCAGTATCGATATCTTTAGCTTCTTGCGTTCCAAGCCTATTTACACATGTTTAACAGGTCGGTTGCTTCAATCTTGTCTCGTAGCAACGTTTCCTCATGTTTTAACATCGTTGCTTCTCTGTGTCCATTACATTTATTTTCGTAGTTACTCGCACTGGCGTGCTATCTTTGATAGCCACTTTTGTTAATTCACGAGTCTGTTCAGGCCCTTGTGTCATTTCCACTGGCCTTCCATTAGGGCTCTTTGGGTCTCTTCATGGACCGTCTGTAGGTACTCTTTGTTTCGTATCAGCGGCTGGTACGGCTGTCTGATAGGGTACCGTGCTGCCCAGGGTTGTCTGGTTATGGGCGCTTCAACAGGTATGGATCTTCTGATGTATACTGGGCAGAGTCCCAGTGCAGCTCTTTGTTGGTTCTTTTGCTCCTCATACGTCACATACCTTGGCGAGTACGCTCCTGGTACCTCAAAATGAGGGAATGGGGTGCAGGCCATGTCTGGGACCTCCTCTACACTCCCCCCTCTGATCGGTTCATTGACCACTTCTGCAACCTCTTTTGCATTTATTTCTTTTGATTCTTAGGTGTCATGTTCATTGTCTTCAGGGATTGTACATGATGGTGTGAATGTGTGAGCCTATGGAGTCCATATTTTTATCACTCCTTTCAAACTCCCTGCTGTTTTCACATTTCATCTTTGTTCCATGTCATTAGCTGGTATTGTCCATTTGGGCTGCAGTAGATTTTCCTTCATACCTTCTTCGTTTCTTAGGCTATGTGAACTTTGTTCCTTCAGGTGCAAATTTGCTGGCCTTCACAAAGTTTCTTATTTGTTCATCAGTCAGGTCTCTGGGCTTCCATCCTGGCTCGACATCAACCATTATTTTCATCCCTATGGCTTTCTTCGCCGTTTTCTGGCATTGTGTGACGATTATCTTGATAACACAGGATCCTAGCAACACCATCGCTAGTAGGGCTCCCATAACTTGAATATATCTGCCATCCATTGTGGGACCCACGAGAATAGGTCTCCAAACCAGCTGTCATCATCCGCTTCATCACTTTCAGTGATCATCTGGTTTTTCAGGTTTGTCAACATACTTATGGCCTCTGTTAGGGTTCCGTTTTCTTCATCGTGTGATGGTACAAATGTGCAACATGATTCTCCGATTTTTGCACAAACACCTCCATCCATTGCTGTGATCATGTCAAGCACATATCTGTTTTGGAGGGTCATCAGTCTGATTGCTCTCAGCTCTTCTTTGATCGCGTTGAATCCTTTTATAGTGGTATTGATGGTCTGCAATCACTCCCATCTGGTTATCTGCAACCATTTAGAATTCACTCCAATTTGGATGTGGGGCAGGAGTAGTGTTTTGAATACTGTTGAGGTGAGGCTGAACAGCCTGTGTTCGTATGGGATTGCATGGAATGCCTCTTCTGATTTGGGAGAAAAGTAATTTTGCCTCTTCATCCTGGATACCAGTTCCACAGATCTCCTTCTTCTTAGATGAGCATCTGCTTTCGAGAAACTGTCCAACTTCAGGTCATTCTTAGGGATCACTGCCACAGGAACGTGGACGTTCACTAGTGTGCAAATGCCTCCCCAGTTTTTCGGAAACCATATGTATGCCTTGGATCCACACGCCCAGTAATGGTCCATAATAACTGTGGTTCCTTGTGTCATTCCTGGAGCTTCAAAGATTCATCCGCTCTTTTGATTCTCTCCCATCTTCCTTGTGCCATTGTTTCTGAAGCATATTTTCGTGCTCTGCAGTGGCACTATCTGCAGGGGTTCCCCTCTATCTTCGACCCAAGATAGTAACTTTAATAGCTTTGGCCATAGTAGTTTGCACAGTTTTTGAGAGTTTTCTATTGTTTCTTTGCAGGCGCCAAGGACCATCCAAGCTCGGCAGATCACTACTCCTTCTTCCCATCCATTTGGGGAAACCACTGTTCCCCAGATCTGTATTTGGCCTCTGTTCTTCCAGGTTTGTGCCTCTTCTGCAGTTTTTCCTTGAACGTTCAGTCTCGGGTTTGTCAACCATCGTGTTCCTGATCCTTTGACGTCAGGATTCTCGTATCGGATCACGTGATTCCTGGTGTGCGCCCTGTTTCTTGTTTTAATGTCCTGGACATAGCCATGTTCGTCTGGGTAGTCCTTTTCGGTAGCCTATATCAGTGAAGCACCTCTTCCCATAAATTGTCTTCTGCTGTTGCACATTGCTTCGTGTGACATACAGTGTGCAATGGGGACATCAATTTCTACAGCCACGAAGATTTTGGATTTGCCCATGCTGTACGGCAGAAGAGCACAGACAAAGCATTCTCCTTCTGACTGCCTTCGTCCTACTTCCTTCATGTGCCTGTACCATATGTTTTTTCGGAGATGGGCTGTGCTGTCCAGGCAATCATTGATTTCATTGTTGTCTTCATGTGGGTTTCTCTTAATCCTCAATGTCCTTTTGTAGTTAGCTATAACCACATCTCTAAATGCATCTATATGACTCTTTCTTGTTGGAGGATTCTCGGGCATGCTTGTTAGTGGAGCGGGTTTCATTACCTGTATCGCTGTGGAAGGAGAAGGTTTTTTGTTTCCTTTCCTTTCCTTTTGTAATTTTTCATCGAGGTTCTCTGGCCGCCATTGGCTCACCAACTCCCCAGCGTGTGGCTGTGTCGTAGATCTGGTGCTTGTTAGCAGTGTTCGAGCTGGCATGCTCGTTATTACGGTCTCTGTAGTTCTATTTTTCAGCTCCTCGTGCAGTTTCTTTGCTCTGACTATGAATGGGAACAAATAATCTATCAGAGCTTGCGTTTCCTCTGTGAGTTCCTTTGTGGCTATTTCTGTTTTTTCGAGGGATTTTGCTATGCCCTCTCTCTTGGGTTTCTCACTTGACTTCTCTTGGTTACTTTCACTATTTTCTGAAACCGATTGCTCGGCAGGCTGTCTCCCCTTCTCTGCAGCCTTTGTTGGAGGCCCTGTAGCCATTGACACTTGCCCTTGTCTGTGTGCATCCTGTGTGTGGGTGCGTGCAGTGGTCAGTGCAGCATTTTCATTCATTCCGTTCTGACCCTGTCTCCAGCTTTTCTCTTCATTTGTTACCCCAAATGTGTCTAAATCACTGCTAATTACATTTAATTTCAGTTTGTTAATTTTACCATCAGGTTTTCTTGGGACTGGAATGACTATATAGGGTCTGGGTGCTTCCGTAGGTCCCAGACGTTCATCATCTGGTTGGTGCACTGAGATTGGGACACTTCATGCACCAATAAAGGAAGCAGTTCTTATTGTTCATGACAGAAAAACAATAATAATAACTATGCATATACACATAATCGTTTGGAACGATAATTTGCAGCATTTTCTTCCAGGGAAGTGGGGGCGCCCTTCTGTTGGGGGTAAAACCAAGTTACTGTTCTGGGCCCCCATTTCGAATTAGTTCGTAGTCAGTTATGTATTCCTTCTCTTGCTCTGGTCTCGTAGTTCGAGAGTTCATTACTATTAAGTGACGAGTGCTTTCCAAATGTCTCCCTTCATGTGAGTGACGATGGTAGTCTCTCGGTATTCAGTACAGTTCCTGTGCTAGACTAGGGAAAAGGGTTAGGCTAGCAACTTTGGTACATCACATTCATTATGCATATCTATAATAGGTAAGGTCCCAGTGCACTTCTCGAATTTGCTTTGGTCCTGAGGACATGCTGGAACTTGCTCAATGCGAAGGAATGAAGAGATGGAACTGCTTAAAATCACACAAAAATAAAATGTTGTAAAAATAAAAATAAAAATAAATGCGAACATGAAAAAACAATGTGGCTGAAAATTGAAGAACTGTGTCTCTGTCCTCGGTTTGTTCAACGGCGGAAAGTCTTACTGGAATCTCCTAAGGTATTCTTGCTGGAAATTGGATAGCTCCACCTGGAGGATTATGCCATGGAGGAGTGTGCCCATGTGTGGGGTATTGGCCGGATCTCTAAGAAAGGTGATGACGTCAACATCTGTAGGCATCCCCACCATTTCCGGATATTCCGTGACCAGTCTAAGCAGGACGTTGTGTGCCAGCCGGGTGCCCTCAGGGGATAGGGACATCTGTCCTGTCCTGGTCATGGGCTATTCTTTTGATTTGCACAGTCTCTGCACCTTCCTGTTGTGTGGACTACCACGAGGTGACTTAGTTTTAGTCCACAGCTGATTCAATTTAGCTAGATTTCTTGGGTCTCTGATGAAAGTGCGTGTGTCAGTTGTTCTCCCAACAAGTCCTGGGCAGTTCTCGATTACTTGAAAGAACAAATTAAATGTGAGTTCATCAATGTCTACTGGCAGTGGAAGCATTTGTGTCCTCCTCGCTGTGCTCGGGTAGCTCGGCGAAGGCTTCCGTGATGATAGTCAGCAGTCGCCTGATCACTTTTTTATTGGCTGGATCTTTAATAAAGTCTGTGACACTGGCTTCTCTCCCTATGAGTGACGGATAAGATAACACCACAAGTTGAAAATAGGTGAGTACATCCCACTTGAGACTTCTGCTGGAATAAACCATACATTCTGTGAACAAAGTCTCAATACTGGCTGCTTCAGGATACTGTGTTACACTCTCAGGATGTATTTTATTTGCAGTCTATCAGAGTCTTGATTGTTCGTGCTACTTGGGCATGATGTGGTTTCAAAAGTTTTTTTATCAATTTTGTTGTGGCTTTGGATTTGCTTCTCTTTACCCTGCAACTGGGATGCACAGAGTGTTCGTTTTATGTCCTTTATTATCTTTCACTGGTTTGAGAAAATGTCTTGTTTATAAGCCACAATTTAAATCAGTGTTCCTTTTGCCTTTATTATGCTGCTCATGCGTCCTTCTTCCTCGCCATGGATCTTGCCTGCACGTGCTGAGGTTCTACCCCGTTGTCTGTGGCTTCTAGGCAGTTGGATGCAGCAGAAGGGCTCTCCCCTATATACGGTTTAATTACATTTATGAAGATCCATGCCATTCTGTCCTGGAGCTTGGCGGCAGAAGGGGTGCAGTCTTCTATGATGAAAGGGCCATTGAATCGTGGCTCATCCCACCTCTTCCTGGTAAAGTTCTTCACAAGCATGTTGTCACCAGGGAAGACGAGGGGCACATGTAGACCTTGTGCGGGGTCAGCTTCAGCACTTCCTGATGTGTTTTGTGCTGCACTGTCCCATTTTTGCTGTCGCTGCAGCTGGCCTGAAATGACAGAGGCGCTGGATGTCATACAGTTAAGGTACTCCTGCATCTCTGTTCCCAGAACCTCTCTAGTTGGCTGGGCATCACATCTAGCTCTATCTCAGGGGGTAAGGGGGTAAGGAGGTAAGGGGGGTCCTCATCCTTCTGCCTTTAACTATCTAGTGTGACGTAAGATGATGGTCGGAGCCTGGTTGGTTCCGAAGTGCATACAATGCCAGTAGTAGACAGTGCAGCCATCAGCTTCAACTTGGCTATCGTCTCCTTTAACAGGCCGTTGAGAAGCTCACATATCCCATTCCCCTCCGGGTGATACGCCGACAAGAACTTGTGCTTTATACCAAGTAACAAGCTGATCTGTTCGAACACTGCATTAACAAAGTGAGCCCCATTTTTAGATCTCTTCACCTCGCACACCCCCCATAAAGGCAACACTTGCCTCACTAGAAATTTGGCAGCACAGGTAGAGTCTGGGTGTGTACAGGGACCTGCTTCTATCCATCTAGAGAATGGACACACCACCACAATTAAATACCTGTACCCGTTGCACACTTGAATCATGTTGACGTAGTCGATATGCAAGTGCTGGAATGGTCCATTCGGCCGGGGGATAACTCCTCTCACTACTTTTAATGTGTGCCCAGCGGTGAACTGTTGGCAGATAATGCAGTTCACCATGAAAAATGCAACATGCTCTGCTAAATTTGGTGTGAACCAGTCTTCTGCGAGCGTTGCAGCAAGATTTTCTTTTGTCATATGTATTGGGTAGTGTAACTGCTCCAATGCTACCTTCAGTAGGGCGACAGCCATTACCGGTTTACCAGTGCTGTCCTGCCTCCACAAACCATCAGAGGGGTTTAAGGAACACCCTCGACGCTTCCACAAATTCTTCTCCTCCTGTGGCGCCTCCCCCTGGAGCTCCATTAGCTGAGTCTGCCCCATGTCACTATAGGCCTCTGGTGTGACTCGTGCTACCATCATACGCTCATGGGTACATGCCACTTCTACGTCCATGACTGTTTCGTTTTTGGATGCCATTCATTTTGCTTCCGTGTCCGCTTCATGATTTCCACGTGACACGAAGTCTGCCCCCTTGGAATGGGCGGCGCATTTCACGACTGCTATGCCCACTGGGAGCTGTAGTGCTTTTATCAACCTGTCCAATAAGGCTGCGTGTTGCACTGGCGTGCCGTCTGCTCGGAGGTAGCCCCTCCTTTTCCAGCGGGCTAAGCCTGTGTGCACTGTGGACGTTACATACGCTGAGTCACTGTACACCGTTACTTCCTGGTCTGCATGATTCTCAATGGCAAGTATCAGCACCAATAGTTCTGCAGCTTGAGCTGAATAGTGAGATGGTATTCGCGCACTGAAGAGTACCTGAAATTCCCCATTTGCCAGCTGTTTCACTACAGCCACGCCTGTATATCTTTGTCCATCTTCTTAATCGATTCTCGAAGAACCGTCAATGAACACGATTTGATCACTTGCCAGGGCATTTTCCTTTACCCTGGGGATTTCATCATATAATTCCTCATAATTCGCACAGTCATGTATAGGTTCTCCCTCTGTGAGTGGCTCAGCTATGAACATAGCAGGGTTTACAGTTTTACATCGAACTATTTTGATCGATGAGTTGCAGATAATCACCTCATAGGCAGATGCTCTCTGTGATGTCAGCGTGCCCTTTGGCTTCTCTAGTATGGCGAGTAACGAGTGCTCGACGTACAATGCTATGGAGCACCCCATCACAATAGATGACACCTTTTCAATAGCATACGCGGCAGCAGCTAGATTTTGTTCGCATGGGATGTGGCCCCTCATGACCGGGACCAGACTCCCGCTGTAATATGCTAGGGGCTTGTACCCCAGCGAGGTTCGCTGCGCAATCACTGCCGTCGTAAAATTACCATCAGAGTGTGAGAACAGGTAGAATTCCTCTGCATAATTAGGAATCCCTAGAACTGGGGCCTTACAAATTGCCCCCTTAAGTTCTGCAAACCCCCCTTCTCCATTGCCTCAGTCCATTCAATTTCTCCTTTTGTTGCCTGGGCTTTCTTCAAAGCCTGAAGCAAGGGCTTGGTATACGAGCTGTAGTCGAAGACCTATGCTCTGACATAGTTGCGCAGGCCTAAGAAGCTTTGCATGTGTTTTATCGTGAGCGGTTTAGCCGTGTTCATGATAGCTTCAGCCCTTTCTGGGGTTACATTTTTCCTTTCGTGAGAGATTAGCTAACCTATGTACAGCACCTCTCGCTGACAGTATTGTAACTAAATGTGTTGGCTAATGTTTTTCTATGTGAAATATGTAATTATGTATGGTTAATGTAAAAATTCTGTAGTGTATAAGGTTTTAATTAACCAAAAGCACTTTAAAATAAATAAAAAAAAAATTGTAACTTTTCCTTATCAACTTTATATCCTTTATCAGCCAGGATAGTCAATAGCTGGACAGAGTCGCGCCTGCATTGTTCCTCAGTGATGCTGCAGATCAGAATGTCATCCACATACTGCAAAACAACACTGTCTACTGCAATATTGTTTAGGTCCATCTGCAGGACTCTGTTGAAAATGGATGGAGACTCACAGTACCCCTGTGGCAACCTCGTGCTTTTCAGGTGCATTTGTCTGAAAGTAAATGACGTCAGATCTTGAGAGTCATGGTGCAATGGGATTGATAAAAACACATTTTTCAGGTCAATCACTGAAATATTTTGCCTCATTTGGTATGTTGCACAGAATTGTGGATGGATTAGGGACTAGAGGGAATTCGGCTTCAACTATATCGTTTAATGCTCTTAAATCTTGTATTAAACGCCAAGACCCTCCCTTTGATTTCTTGACAGGGTAAATCACTGTGTTGCAAGGTGATTCTGACATCACTAGAATGCCCTGCTCCATCATGGCGGAAATTGTCTTTGCGATTCCTTCATCTGCCTTTCTGGACATAGGATATTGTCGTGCTCTTGATAACATTGCTCCTGGTTTCAGTTTAATATTCACTTCACCTGCCCCCTACATCATAGGGCCCTGTAGTCCATACCGTGGCAGGCACTTGGACCATGTCGTCATCAAAGTATTCTGGACGTATCAGCGCCAACATCATTCTCTGTGGCACCTCCCGTTTGATCATTTTGACCCAAAATGTGAGACTTACTTCCACCATCGTCTCTTCCAGGTCAGGGTGTACTTCAAACAGATCGTCATCGGTGACGTCAGTCACTCGATACCCTTCTTTCTTCTATGGCGATAATGGCACACCATTGTCTGCCTTCATAATCATATCCTTCGACCAATACCACTTTCCCTCGCACTGCAGCATATTGTATCATTAAGGGAAATACTTGTCCCTCCTCTTTGTGCATAGGTATTCTGGGTCTGAATAGAAACTCATCAGGTGTCCTCATAGTTCTATCTGCGAGGCTGGCAATCCTGCCATGAGCACCCGCACCCCATATGCGAAGACTTCTGGCTCTAACGGTATAGCTCTCATGGCTATGCGCCCTGAGTATGCTCTGATCATTTCGCACACGTTTGAATAATGCATTCCTGGAGTGGAGCACACTATACCGTTCTCGGTAAATGAGATTGTCATATTCAAGTAAGTCATTACGTCCCGACCCAGGATGTTTACTGGGTCTGATGTGAATGTAATAAGGGTACATTAATTTCGCGCTCTCCCACAGAGACTAGGAGTGCGTCTGTAAAGGGAACTCTACTGTGAGCTCCCGTGAAACTCTGAGTATCTATGGCCTCGCCGGACAAGGAAAACTTGCCTTCTCGTATGCACGAGCGCGTTGCACCCGTGTCAACTAAGAAGGAATATTCTTTACCCCCTATGACGACATTCAACCTAGGTTCCCTATTAGGGTCTGGTGTCACTGACAGGATAGAATACATCAGAGTCTCCCGTGAGCTGTCCTATTTCATATATAAGTTTGGCCCACTGTATACTTGTTGATTTCCCCCAGCCCCAGGGTTGACTCCCCCTCCGGAGCTAGTGCCCTGTGACATTTGCAGTGGTGCCTGCTGGGATTGTCCCTGCGGTACTTTCCCCATGTGCAGGGTTTGAACCACTTGCTGTGCACCTTGCTGCAGGCCTGGCGTGTGCTGCTGCACTGTGTGATTTTGTGCAGTGCCCTGCTGCGGGACGGCAGGCTGATTCACCATGCCTGCCCCATCCCTTGGCTATTTTGCCACATGCCTTGGCTTCTGCACACGCGCGCCACATGTCCTGTTATTCCACACAGCCAACACACTGGCGGTGGTTGGGCCATCTGTCCATCTGGCATAGCTGGACTGCCCATCTGCGCGTTCTAAAAGCCTCCCTGGTTACCTCGAAACCCACCCTGATTACTCTGCCATCCTCTTCCTCCAAAACCCCTTCCCCTCGGGTAAAATCCCGCGTTACCCTGATTGTTCTGCGATGGGTTAGTCACTTGCTGTGCACTTGGTTCAGCTGGGCTTGTCAGCATGGTTCCCTCGAGAGCTTACTTTGAGAGTTTCTTTTGCACCAGATTTGCCTCCTCACCCTTCCGAATTGCCTCCTTTTTCCAGTTCTTTTACTGCAACAATCTACAGTAGTGTGCGATTGTCAACTATATTTCTGCCCACGGTTTAGTTTCTATTCCTACCAATTTCTTGAGCTGTTTTTGCACTGACTCGGCAAACCCTTGGCATAATATATGGTAGAATACAGGGATAGATTTTGTCCAAGACACATACGTTTCGAGCACCCACGCGTCTTGAAAATCCTGGATATAGATCAACGGATCCTATGACTTTCATTTTCCGAGTCATTATAGCCCCCATATCAGAAGTGTCTGGATATAGCGTTCACAGCGTTTTCCACACTGCTGCCGTACAGTTATTAAATGGCGCTCTGTCATGGGAGGTGTTAGTTAGGGTTACCCTAGAATAGCCTGCCCGTTTCCATACATCATCTGCTCTTTCACTGAGTATTGCAATTAGGAGGCCCTTAATGTCCCCTATAGCTAGGGTGACACCCCCCGTCATTTTCTCTAATTCATGTATCCACTTTCCGGCTCCCGATGTCAGCATTGGAAGCTTATTTTTAAGGTTCTCTCGGTCTGTGTGTGGCCATGGAATATATTGTGGTGTTGCTCTCCCATTTTCTAGCAACGGGAATTGGAATGTGCAGTCTTCCTTTTCCTTCCCTATAGCTCCTCTGTCTACCGCTGGGGTGGCATTCCCGCCTTGACATCTTCCTGCCAATGCCCTTAATCTGTCTGCATAGGTAGGTGCTGACGCCCCCCTCTGACCGTGGGGTGTTCCTTCATGTCGGCCGGACTGCGCGGCAGAATTCGGTGTCCTACTTGTGGACTCGCTAGCGTTTGACCATCGTACCCCTCGGTCCCCTGGGAGCAGTTTTCACACCGTCTCCCTTCCTCGAGTGCCACATCCTCCATGTCACGTCTCGGCTAAATTGGAAACTGCCTTGGCGATTGTCTGAGCGATATCCGGCACGTAAAACTCCTTGAAACTACAACTCCCACAACTCTTGCTATTATAGCCACGTGACGTACACGCATGACGTTGCTGTGTTTTCATTTGTTGGGAACTACATTTAACTCCCATCTATCCGGAGATCGAGTGCTCCTAAACTGCTATTAGTTACGAGCTCTGTTCCCGGATTCCCGTTTGAATCCTTGACTACCCGGCGCTTGAATCAAGTTATTGTCTTTGCCTTGTCCTTGTCTGCCTCCCGACGCCTGCCTCCCTCGATTGTTCCCCTTGGATTATATGAACCCGGCTTACCCATTATTGACCTCCCACTTCTAAATCCTTAAGTTTTGGTGACCCGATAACCCGAACATTTCCGTAAGGGAAATAGCGTGAGGTGAACGCTCGCTTCCTTGTCCACTCCTGTTGCTTTGAACCTTTTTGGGACGCTCTGCTGTTTACACTATGGATTGCTTTGAACCTTTTTTTGGGATGCTCTGCTGTTTACACTTTGGATTGCTTTGAACCTTTTTTGGGACGCTCTGCTGTTTACACTTACACTTTGGATTGCTTTGAACCTTTTTTGGGACGCTCTGCTGTTTACACTTTCGATTGCTTTGAACCTAATTGGGACGCTCTGCTGCATTGACACTGGATTACTTTGAACATTTTTGGAACGCTCTGCTGCTTTCACTGTGGTGTTCCTAGGATACTGGCACACCTTTCCTTCACCCTTCATCCTCCTTGTTTTCTGCACTTCGATACTAGTAGGTTACTGGTATATTGTTCCTACGGAGCAGGTAAGAGTGGGTAATTGTGGGCGGTGTTGGCTGTTTATTCTCCGGCACTACTTGGCTGCATTTCCTGAACAACTGTTTTGTTCTTTGTCCCTCTAGCTCTGACGATTCTCCTCCAGCCTTTTCGCTCAAGCCCCCGGCCTGCCAGGTGTATTGATCCCTGTAGGCTGAGCTCTTGGGAGGGAAGTCTTTGGCACATCACCATAAAGACCCAAGATTCCTTGAGTGAAAGGAACTTCCCTAGAAGAGTGGGGAAGGATTATCTGCAACGACCAGAAAACAACCTCTGAGTTGTGACAGATTTAGGAGCCTTACAATAACGCCTATTGGTTATGGAGGCTGCATCAGACCCGATGGCAGCTCTCATGCAGGCTTTTTCTGCCTTGCGTACCGATATGGCATCCGCCCATGTGACCTTACATAAACGCATGGATGTATTACAGAGCTTCGTGCAGCCATTACCCCATGATGAGGAATTCGGTGATGCCGCTGCAGCAACACCTCCTCCTGTATCCCCCCCAGCTCCAGCTCCGGTTGTCCTTCCTGGGCCCTTTCCTTTGGCCCCACCCGAACGCTTTTTGGGGGATCCCAAGGCGTATCGGACTTTCGTGAATCAATGTCGCCTTCACTTTCTTTGTCGTCCCTTGGCGTTCCCAGACGCTTCCAGTAAGGCGGCCTTCGTTCTCTCCCATCTAGGTGGCACTGCCGCAGCATGGGCTAATCCTTTGCTGGAAGTTAATGATCCGGCTCTTTATGACTTCGATATGCTAATTCAATCCATGAACAGCGTTTTTGATATCCGATACAAAGCACAAACCTTGGATTTGGAATTTTTGGCTATTAATCAAGGCAAGACGGATCTCTTGACCTACCTGGCTCGTTTCAACCAGTTGGCGGCTGAGACCACGTGGCCAGAACAGAAGAAAGCGGCTGTTTTCTACAAAGGTTTGTCGGATGATCTAAAAGATGCCTTATCAGTGGTGCCCGCCCTTCCACCTGGTTTTCCTGAGTTACTCGACCTGGTTCTTCAAGTTGATGCTCGGATTCGGCAAAGACGGGGCGAACGTCGGTATCCTGATATTCGTACCTCTTCCCGATCAGATGGCACTACTCCTGTTTCTCAAGGCGAAGCCGAACCCATGTAAATTGTGGCCATCAGGGGTCCATTGTCCAAGGCTGAACGAGAGAAATGGGTACTGAATAACCTATGTTTCTATTGTGGCCAGTCAGGACATTATATTCGTTTATGTCCTAAAAGACCCGCCAAACCGGCGGGAAACGCCAGGACTCGTCCGTAAACCGGGCCTTTAGGATGAGTCAAATGTACCCGGGCTCGGATGAGTGTTTTCCGTCTTCAGATGTGTATCTTACTATGTGTTTCAAGGCCCCTGGCATCAAATCTTTTTCCAAACCTGTAATGATAGACTCAGGGGCTAGTGGGAATTATATGGATTCTAGGTTGGCCGAACATTACGGACTACCCATAATTCCCAAAATACGACCTGAGGACATACATGCAGTAGACGGTTCCCGTTTGATATCCGGACAAGTTACGGAGCAAACGACTTCACTACAAATGTCCACCTTACAAGGTCATTCAGAATCTATCACATTTGACCTTATTACGGCCCCCCAGTTCGGTATGATTCTGGGTCTATCTTGGCTGCAAACCCGTAATCCTGTAATTGATTGGGTTGAACAAACCGTGCGGTTCTCTTCCTCTTTTTGCATACAGAAATGCTTTGGGTCTCAGGAGGCAGCAGTCTTCTCTCCTTGCCTGGCCCTGGTGACTAGTGTTCCTTCATCAGTGCCTTATCCTCTATCCCGGTCCCTGTACTTCCATTGGAATACCGAGAGTACTCGGATGTGTTCGATAAAGGCTTGTCAGAAAAACTGCCTCCACACAGAGACTATGACTGCCCCATTGATCTCATACCTGGGGCAGTCATTCCACAAGGTCATATCTACTCACTTACTCAAAAGGAAGAAGAACACCTGCGAGACTTTGTGGACAATGCTTTGCGCTTGGGACACATACGTCCATCCCGTTCACCAGCGGCCTCCCCGATATTCTTCGTACCTAAGAAGGAAGGGGATTTACGCCCATGTGTGGATTATCGTGCCCTCAATAATGTCACGATCAAAAACCAGTATCCACTGCCACTTATCACGGAGCTCCTTGATAAAATGACCTCCTCTACCGTCTTCACCAAGTTGGACTTACGGGGAGCATACAACTTGGTGAGGATACGTAAGGGGGATGAATGGAAAACCGCATTCAAGACGAAATTCGGGCTTTATGAATATTGTGTAATGCCCTTTGGGCTTTGCAATGCCCCAGCGACGTTCCAACACTTTGTTAATGATATTTTCAGGGACTTGTTGGATTGTTACGTCGTAATATATTTGGACGACATCCTGATATATTCAGAATCCTTATCTCAACACATACAACATGTACGCTCTGTCCTACTCCGTCTAAGAGAGCACTCCCTCTTTGCAAAACTGGAGAAGTGTGTGTTCCATGCATCGTCTGTAGAGTTCCTGGGATTTCAAATATCTCAAAAGGGAGTGCTTATGTGCACCTCCAAGGTCCGGGCACTACTGGATTGGCCTGCCCCGACTTCAGTAAAAGCCCTTCAATCATTCTTGGGTTTTTCTAACTTCTACAGACGTTTCATCGCTTCCTTTTCCGAAATAGTTGCACCACTAACTCGGTTGACTAGTCCGAAAGTCCCTTTCCTTTGGGATGAACAAGCGCAATCTGCATTTCACAAATTGAAGGAGGCTTTTACCACCGCTCCCGTCTTGCAGTACCCTAATCCGGCCCTTCCATTTATCGTGGAAGCCAATGCCTCTGCAATTGCCGTGGGGGCCATCCTGTCGCAAATTTGTCCAGCTACCCATCGACTACATCCGGTGGCTTTCCATTCTCGGAAACTTACGGCAGCCGAACGTAATTATACGATCATGGAGAGAGAATTACTGGCGATTAAGGTGGCATTTAATGAGTGGAGACATCATCTATTAGGTGCTAAGCATCCCATTACTGTGTATACGGATCATCGGAATCTCCAAGCATTGTCCCATGTGAAATGCACCAATGCTAGGAAAATACGGTGGCATTTGTTTTTTACCATGTTTCATTTCACGATGACATATCGCCCCGGTCCGTTACATGGAAAGGCGGACGCATTATCACGTATTGGTACAGATATGGAAACTACGAAACAGTCAACCCCAGTATTATCCTCAGGGACTGTAGTGTGTGTTTGTTCGGTTTCTCCGTCCATCCTAGATGGGTTAAGGAGATGGGCTAAGGATCATGCTCCTATTCTTAAGGAGTTGGACGCCGAACTCATCACCGGTCTTCCATATGTTAAAGGTCTACTATACCTGCCTGATAATCAAACTCGGCGAAAAGCTCTTGAATGGTCCCATGATCTCCCGTTGGCAGCTCACCCTGGTCGGGCTAAAACCTATGATCTTCTCCACCGATGGTGCTGGTGGCCTGGTATGAAGAAGGACACCGAATAATATGTCTCCAAGTGTGCCGTATGTACACAGTGCAAAAGACAACCGGGCAAACCCGTAGGTCTTCTAATGAGCATGCCATTACCCCCGTATCCGTGGCATACGGTCACCCTTGATTTTGTGGTGGAACTCCCTTGTATCGGGGGCATGTCCACCATTCTTGTGGTTGTGGATGTTTTCACCAAAATGGCACGATTTATACCGTGCTCGGGAATACCTACTGCTTCTATGTTAGCGAGTCTGTTTTTTGACCATGTGGTACGTTTTTTGGACTTCCTACGGTTCTGATTTCTGACCGGGGGTCTCAATTTACCTCGCGCTTTTGGCGCTCCCTTACTTCCTCTTTGGGTATCGATGCCCGCTTGTCCTCGGCCTACCATCCTCAGACAGATGGCCAGACTGAATGTACCAATGGCACTATGGAACAGTTTCTTCGCTGTCTGTGTCTGCAACATCAGTCTAACTGGTTCTCGCTACTAGGTGCAGCAGAATTTGCCTATAACAATTCTATACATTCATCAATTGGCTGCTCTCCATTTTATGCTTTATATGGTCTGAACCCAAGGACTCTGCCGCCTGTCTTGCCTTCTTTAAAGCAGTTTCCCGCAGCTAATGCCGTGAAGGATTCCTTGCTTGCCATCCGTAAATCAGTGTTATCCCATTTACAAACTGCGCAACGTCGTACCAAAATGCAGGCTGACAAGCGACGCGCACCGGCTCCTTTGTAATCTTGTGGTGACCGTGTATGGCTCTCTTCAAAACATCTGGCCATTAAGGGTAAAAGGAAACTGTTGCCATGTTACCTGGGTCCTTATACGATTCTACGGTGCCTTAACCCTGTCACTGTTTGTCTAGAGATTCCATCTCATTGGCGGGTGCACCCGGTATTCCATGTCTCCTTGCTTCGCCCTTTTGTACCTGGCACACGGTTACCTGCTGTCCCCACCCCAGTTAACGTCCATGGGGAGGATGAGTATGAGGTGCGTGCAATCATCGACACTCGCCTATGTCGTGGGGTTCGGTCTTACCTGATTGATTGGAAGGGGTATGGTCCAGAGGACAGGTCCAGGGAACCAGCCTCTAATTTGAACGCACCCCGTTTGTTACGTGCCTTTTGGTCTCAACGCTTGCGAAGACTCAGGAGAGAGCGCTCTTTGTGGAGGGGTACTGTCACGTCTCGGCTAAATTGGAAACTGCCTTGGCGATTGTCTGAGCGCTATCCGGCACGTAAAACTCCTTGAAACTACAACTCCCACAACTCTTGCTATTATAGCCACGTGACGTACACGCATGACGTTGCTGTGTTTTCATTTGTTGGGAACTACATTTAACTCCCATCTATCCGGAGATCGAGTGCTCCTAAACTGCTGTTAGTTACAAGCTCTGTTCCCGGATTCCCGTTTGAATCCTTGACTACCCGGCGCTTGAATCAAGTTATTGTCTTTGCCTTGTCCTTGTCTGCCTCCCGACGCCTGCCTCCCTCGATTGTTCCCCTTGGATTATATGAACCCGGCTTACCCATTATTGACCTCCCACTTCTAAATCCTTAAGTTTTGGTGACCCGATAACCCGAACATTTCCGTAAGGGAAATAGCGTGAGGTGAACGCTCGCTTCCCTGATCATTTCATTTCTTTCCTTGTCCACTCCTGTTGCTTTGAACCTTTTTGGGACGCTCTGCTGTTTACACTTTGGATTGCTTTGAACCTTTTTTTGGGACGCTCTGCTGTTTACACTTTGGATTGCTTTGAACCTTTTTTGGGACGCTCTGCTGTTTACACTTAAACTTCGGATTGCTTTGAACCTTTTTTGGGACGCTCTGCTGTTTACACTTTGGATTGCTTTGAACCTAATTGGGACACTCTGCTGCATTGACACTGGATTACTTTGAACATTTTTGGAACACTCTGCTGCTTTCACCGTGGTGTTCCTAGGATACTGGCACACCTTCCCTTCACCATTCATCCTCCTTGTTTTCTGCACTTCGATACTAGTATGTTACTGGTATATTGTTCCTACGGAGCAGGTAAGAGTGGGTAATTGTGGGCGGTGTTGGCTGTTTATTCTCCGGCACTACTTGGCTGCATTTCCTGAACAACTGTTTTGTTCTTTGTCTCTCTAGCTCTGACGATTCTGCTCCGGCCTTTTCGCTCAAGCCCCCGGCCTGCCAGATGTATTGATCCCTGTAGGCTGAGCTCTTGGGAGGGAAGTCTTTGGCACATCACCATAAAGACCCAAGATTCCTTGAGTGAAAGGAACTTCCCTAGAAGAGTGGGGAAGGATTATCTGCAACGACCAGAAAACAACCTCTGAGTTGTGACACTCCATTTCCCCACCAGAGTCAGATCCTGAATATTCCCAGTTTACACAACTCCTTGCATCTTCTTCGTTCTGCCCAATCTCCAGCATGTTTAGGGACAGTCCCCTGCTCCCACTACTTCGAGTGACATCCTCATATAGCTGAGTGCTCTCCAAGTGCTCATCTTCCCTTCCCCCATAGGATATCTGCTCTAGCCCCATCTCATCGTATATTTTACCAATCGTTTCCCCAATGCTTCTGGTGTCAAAGTCATCTCCAATATTTGTCCCACTTACACCTTGCACCGAGTCTCTCGCAGGAAAGAATTCTTCTATGTCTTCCCATTCTACAACAGGATTTTTTTTTTTAACTTCTCGCTCCAGATATTCAAGATCCCGTGCCTCTGTCTGCGCTTTCATTCTGTATCCTCGTCTATTTCCTTGCGCTTCCTTGCTTCTTCTCCAGCTTTGTCTACTTCCCTCATTCTTTCGTTTCTACGTTCCTTTGCCCTTCTAATTTCCTCCTCTTCTCGTCTCTTCGCTCTCTTCTCACGTACCCTTTGCTCTTCTTCCATCCTTTGCTTAGTCTGTCTGTACCGGTCGTAGGCTACCTCTTGTCTGCGGTCGAGCTGTTTCTTTTGCTCTTCGCAATATAGTTGTTCTCGCTTTAGCCTATCATTCCTTCTTGTCCTTTCATCCCTTACTTCCATCTCTTTTTTTCTCTCTCTTTGTGTCTCATCAGACCTCTCTCTTGGCCTTATATCATCACTTCCTTTTCCATCCAACTTCAGTAATATCTGACCTCCCATCCATTTGTCTTTCCCGAATGCTATCTCATCAACTCTACCTTCATTTCCCTTATGTTTATTTCCCTCTTTCTCCTTATCTAGAGGTGCACAACTCAGTGCCCAATCTTTTCCTTCATCTTCACATCTCTCTTTGTCCCTTGAGACCTCAGAGGCGATATTGTTTTCCTGTTCCTTTCCCATATTATCGTCACTAATGTACGTAGGCGACTCATATGCGGGGTTGCTATACCCCGTGGCTGCCTTAAGTTCTCTTAGTGGGTGAAGCCCCTCTGTTTTACTCCCTTCAATGACTGGCTCAGGCAGGGCTGGTGGCACGGTAGGCATCTCACCCCCCTCCGTACATACATTTATTATCCAGTCTGTGGGTGGTTCTTCCACCTTCGTTTCTTCAAGCATCTTCCACAATTCTAAAACAGCAAGACGTTTCTCTAGCTTCTTCCCTGTATATGTGGCGTGTAGGAAGGTCGTCATATGCTGTAAAACAGCCTTAGAAAGGGACCCATTCTGTGGCCAAGGCATAAACATCTTGTGGGCAGTACCCTTAACCCACTGTGTGCTATACTTTTTTTAGTTTAGGAGCATGCTTAGGTAGTCGCATGCACAGATGCGCAAGTTGGGTAACATCCTCCATTTTCGATTCTGCTACCAAAAATATTTATACAGTTTGTTATCCTATGAGCGATCACCAGATAAGCAAGCTCCAATCCAATCTTTTCCTGCAAAAATTTTACTATCAATTAACTCAAAAACCATCAATTCATTGGCGATTCCCTCTCAGTTACAGAATCGCGTAAAACCAAATTTCATTTCACACAATCAATAATACAATTATTTTACATTCGACATACAATAAAACACATATGACGGACACTTGACAGACTAGACAGACACCAGCTGGTCATACATATACCTGCCTTCTACTCAATACCCCGTCATGGAGTTTAAACAAACTCCTTTGATGCGTCTTTAAACGTCACCGTAGTTTTTGTCCCTTATTATATGGGCTATGAGTACACATTTCTTCTGACCATTGTATTAAAGCGCAGGAACAAGGCGAATCCTTACATTTTTATCTCAGGTGTCCCCCTGGTACTCCTTCGTTTTTATCTCAGGTGTCCCCCTGGTACCCCTTGTTTTTCTCTCGGGTGTCCCGCCAGTATTCTTTGTTTTTATCTCAGGTGTCCCCCTGGTACCCCTTGTTTTTCTCTCGGGTGTCCCCCCAGTATCCTTCGTTTTTATCCCAGGTATCCCCCTGGTACCCATTGTTTTTCTCTCAGGTATCCCCCAGGTATCCACTCTTTATTTATTCTGCTCGAGTCATTACCCCCTATTTATATACAGTCTTCTCTTCTTCTGGCTATTTTAATTTTCTCTGCCACCCCGTTACCTTTCCCTTACTTGCTCTAATGCCTACAAGACATTTGCCAAAGTAACGAGTTTATCGTTTCACTCACCGCTCGCATCTTTTCCTCTCTGGAACTTCAGGATCACCGCCCCTTCCTCTTCCAGCCTTTTAAGGGTTTTTCGTCCGATTGACTGCCCATGGGAATGAGAAGGGTTATGATAGGAAGGCAGGTTCCTTTAGAACGACTGCAGTTTTTTGAAGTTTTACTCTATCATTGTCCATGGGAAGCTTCTCAGTCTACTCAGCCGGAAGGGCGAAAGGACTTGTGATACTTCCGAAGACCCAGAGTTACTTCGTGCCGTCGGTCTAAAGGTGTCTTAGTATTATATAATCAATGGCCGAAACCATCCTCTGCTACCAAGTGTTCAGGAGGAGAGGAATTCACTGATGGGCCATAGATCAGCGCTCGCCCTGTAGAACTTGTAAGACAATATAGCTGCACCATGTGAGGACAGGGGGTGCAGGATTCACTTACTCCAACACGACTCAATAATGAGTAAGTTGGCAAAGGGAAGTCCGTTTAATGACAAGTACATCAAACCGAGAAACAAATGGAAATCAGCAGCATTGCAATCACCTGTCTCGCTCCGACTTCCTCGACCTTCAGTTCAACAGCAATAGTTATAGGCAAAACTCGCCATCACTGATGTCTAATTCTAAAAAACTCGACACGCAATACAATTGGTTAGGAAAGGTAACTTAAGTATAGGTGCTATATCTGTGTATTATAATAGGGCATGCGGATTGGATAACTCTTATTGTGTGGGCGTCTATGCCCATCCCACTACATCACACATGATTGACGTCACTACAAGTACGACGTCTTATTGGTTCTACTATCTAAAGGACTCCAGATAACTTGGTCCATTGTGATTGGGCAGGTTACACCCATAGACATAAATCCCCATTTTAATTAGCGGCATGGAGAATGGACACCCATGTGCCTGGTGTCCCAAGTTTCACCCTGCCTCCCTTCCATCAATCAGTATCTTAGGGCTATGTGTCTATTAGTTGTCTGGGTATGGCCTTGAAACTGTAGCCTCTTATCAGGAAAAGTTATGGCATCCTCGGGTCCTGGATGACATCAGGCGGTGGTACCTCTTCGCACCTGGCTGGTCACGTGTTAGTTCACCATGAATCTGCTTCAGTTTCCAGCTTTTAGTGCATTTAATTCTGTTTCAGCCTCGCCACCTGCATGGGCCCCCCTTTTCTTGACCTTCATGGGGCAGGCTGGTATGCTCTGAAGTTTGAGTCTTGTTAGCTGACGCTCTCCTCCCTTTCTCTGGTTGGCCTCGATTTCCTAGGCATGAGCCGCTCTTTGTTGAGTTTCGATTCCGCTCATTCTCTTGCCTTTGGCTGGGTTACAAAACTTGGCCTTTCAGGCCTCTGGCAGCCTGGGTACATTTCTGCTTTTACAAAATGGAGTTGCACTTGTATAATGTGCCTTAGTGAGGTAGATATATATAGTTGGCGCTTGCCGCTCTAGTCTTCTACTAAGCATTGCAAGTGGTATCAATATCTTTAGCTTCTTGCGTTCCAAGCCTATTTACACACGTTTAACAGGTCTGTTGCTTCCACCTTGTCTCGTAGCAATGTTTCCTCACGTTTTAACATCATCTCTTCTCTGTGTCCATTACATTTATTTTCGTAGTTACTCGCACTGGCGTGCTATCTTTGATAGCCACTTTTGTTCATTCACGAGTCTGTTCAGGCCCTTGTGTCATTTCCACTGGCCTTCCATTAGGGCTCTTTGGGTCTCTTCAGGGACTGTCTGTAGGTACTCTTCGAATCAGCGGATGGTTCGGCTGTCCGATAGGGTACTGTGCTGCCCAGGGTTGTCTGGTTATGAGCGCTTCAACAGGTATGGATCTTCTGATGCATACTGCGCAGAGTCCCAGTGCAGCTCTTTGTTGGTTCATTTGCTCCTCATACGTCACATATCTTGGTGAGTACGCTCCTGATACTTCGAAATGAGGGGATGGGGTGCAGGCCATGTCTGGGACCTCCTCTACAAACCAATAGAACCAACACAGATACTTGAAAAACAGACTACTGCCCACCACAAACAAGAAGAAGAAGAAGCGAGACAGCAAGGAGAATTAATGGAGCTCTCGCTTTATGAAGTTACTTCCAATTCAGATGAGTCGGGATATACATACCAATCTGATAACGAAGAGATGATCAACATTGTTCAATATCCCGACATAAAGATTCCAGATAACGACATACTCGATTTAACCTGTAAAGACATTTCAGATGAGGAACCAGAGGATTTACATGAACCAGGGAGAACTAGCACGAAGGATGCAAGTCAAAATCATTTAGAAGACTCCCAAAACTCGCCAATCCAAGAGCTAAGGCAAGCCAACTCACCAAAAGCTGTAGATTGAGAGGAGAGACAGCTAGCATTTCCACAGCTAAGAACACTCATATTCATAGATCCTTTAAAAACCCAAGTAAAATTTGTGATAAACTGGCCCAGCACAAAAATGCAAAAACTCTGGTGACACTTAATAGAACCAACATATTGCGTCTCCTAGGAGCTATCCCGGAGCTGAAACATCTAAGAACCCAGGATATTAACCTAGTGAGATTCACAAATGAAGTGACACTAGACAGAGTGGAAATGGAATTAAAGACTGCCACCATAATGTAAGAAATCTTAAAAACATCAAAAAAATTTGAATACATAGGATTCCAATGCATCAAAGGCACGGCACTACAATATGAAGAAAGAAAGATGTCAGATGACAGAGACTCTAGAAATCGGAGAATATTCTATAGAGAATCAAGTGAACATTGCTTTTTATAAAGAACGAAGGATGTCAGATGACAGAGACCCCAGAAATCAGAGAATATTCTATCGAGAATCAAGTGAACACAGTTTTTATACAGACCAAGAGTCCAGCGATGCCTCTTATCTATCTAGAGCACGGCAGAGTCAAAGGAATGTGAACAACCCAGTATCAAATGAAAGAAATGAAAAACAACCTAGCCGATAGGAGGACTGTCAGAATTACAGTGCAGGAAGAGAACAGGGGCCAACCTACTCAACAACTAACGCTGAGAAAGCAAGCAGATATGGAATTGATCTCATGGAACACAAGGGGGCATGAGTACTCATTTCACCAGATGCAGTCGATCATAGCAGGAAGTCAAATAATCTGCCTACAGGAGACATGGTTAGCCCACCCCCCAGCATGCGAAGGCTACAATATATTCATGAACCCAGCCCAAATCAAACAAAAAGGAAGACCTTCCTCAGGTCAACTGACGCTAGTCAAAATAGACTCCACATGGTCACCCATCGAATAAAAAAATCTGAACCTATGGACCCAATACACACTATTACAGAAAACAGACAAGGAAACCAAAATAAGTAACCACTCAAGAGATACACTGACCTTAGTAGTGTTCAATCTTTACTGGAACCCAATGGCAATCAATGAGACGCTATTCATAGACACAATCATGAGCGAGCTGGATAACATGACAGCCAAGTATAAAATGTTGGATATTGTTATATGTGGTGACATGAATATTCACCTTGTGCATAAAATGGGCAACATGAAAGACAAATTTAACCTGACAACGAAAGAAATTCATTGGGTTAAAGAAATGGACGTGAGATCTCTGTCTAGTGTGGGAAACTACCAAAGAAAGCAAAATCAAATGATTCAGACATGGACGCAGGGTTCATCGAAAGCCATCCTTGATTACATATATACATCCCCAGCTAGTCAATCTGCAAAATGTCGGATGGAGATCCTGCAGACAGAGAAGTGACCACCACATTCTACTTCTAAGCTGGGCAGTGTATGGAGCTCAGCGGCAAAATCAACATCAGCGCTGGCCCTTAACATACAGCAAACATGGTTGCGAATAAACCCACGACAGATAGAGGGCTTAGTGGATCGATTCCAGCACTCTGAGAAAGCCCTGCTTGCAAAACAAAACTATGAATGGCTATTAGAACCACATAGTCAAGTAAATAAAAGTGGAACTACCATCAACCAATGCCACATTCATCAATTTGATCAATTTGATCCCCTAATCAAAGGAAAAAAAAGGGAACTCGGGAAAATATGTAGATTATATGTAAAGCTCCAGTAAAGGAGATCGGATTGCAATCAGAACCGCAAAACAGAATTATCGAAACTGGCTCAGGACCCATAAAGCCACCATGATGCAGAAGGATGCTGAATACATGCTCAAGTGTTTGAAGAACCGTAACACACGTGACCTATGCAACCTCCTGAACACGCCTTATACAAACCAACAATTTCCCACACAAAATGTGATGGAAAAAAGATGAGAGAATTATTTCTCTGAACTTTATAGAAGAAGATCGGATACAGTGGAATCCCACCTACAAGATCCATCCCACTGGACAATTACCAGAACAAAGGAAGCACTCGTAGAAATCATTAAAAAGCTAAATCCATCAAGAGCACCTGGTCCTGATGGTCTGTTCAATTAAACTATCAAAAGCTCACCTGAACAATGGGCAGCCATCATGGGTCAAATCCTACTCATAATCAATCAATACAAACAAATTCCATCTACATGGAGGTCGGCAACACTCACACCGATCTACAAACAGGGGGATAAAGAAAATCCAGTAAATTATAGGCCATCGCCCTTTTAGACCCTCTGGGTAAAATCTTCGCAACCATGCTGTTTCGAGAACTTTCAACATGGGCCTACGAATGAAATCGTTTTTCTAAAAGACAGACAGGTTTTACCCAACATGTGGGTACGAACATTCATCTCCTCCTGCTAAATCTCTTGAAACAAGAAGCCATCAACAAAAAAACAACAATTTGGATGGCATTTGTGGATCTACACATGGCGTTTGATTCCATAAATCGACAACTATTAAGGAATAAACTTTAAAAGTGCAAATGCCCAAATCACATCTTACAGCCTACCAAAGCACACTACTCGGGATGAAGATTTGAGTAAGACTGACCAAAGAGGGAGTTCAGACTGTACTCATAGAAACATGGAACGGTCTCAAACAAGGCTGCCCATTGGCAGCAACCTTGTACAATCTGTTCACTACAGACCTAGAACAAGAAATGTGGCAGACATCAACAAACCCACCGAGAATAAATTCTACTCCAGTACACTTAATGATGTACGCTGACAACATTGTCTTGCTTGATCAAACCCCTCAAGGTCTACAACACAGTCTTGACGCAATGGAAATGTACATGACCAAAAACAAACTGAAATTAAATGTGGTAAAAACAAAAGTAATGTCCATAACAAAGCCCAACCAGAAAGGCCGTAAACCAATCTTCCAAATCAATGGCCTTACACTAGACAAAGTCCACTCATTCAAATACTTGGGGCTCATGATCAATCAAACAAAGGATTAAAAGGAATGGCAAGAAATACTACACAAGAAGGCATATGCACTTGCTAGACAAGGATACGCTATACATCGGAAATGTAGAATGTTTTCCTTTGTCCCAATCATGACCTTTTATAGGAGCAAAGTTATCCCAGCAATATCATATGGAAGAGAAAGCTTTACAAAACCACATCCAAATATATGGCCAAAACTCGAGGCCATTTTTTGGAGGAAAATCATGAACCTGCCAACATAATTTCCTATCGCAAAGATACGTTTTGTGGTGGCGATACAATCTATTAAATCAATCGTGTTATGGAAGAAATTGCATTTATATCTTAAGATTGTAAGTAAAGAAAAAATCCCAGCAATTGAAATACTGAGATTTAATCAAAACACCATGAATGCGGAAACATTAATTGAATGGAAACAGCAGATGGCTCCTCTCTTGAGACAAGAAGAAATCTCAACAGAAATGCTAATTAATCAACCTTAGTATGCAAATATAAATAATGGGTAATGACTGGATAAAAACATGCAAAGAAAAAACAACCTATAAAGAAAATATGACATGCGACACAGAAATAAGAGCGCTTAACCAACTACCTCCATACCTGATATCCTTTCCAGTCAATAGAATCAGAACGCTATTTATGGAATTTCGGTTGAGCATCCTACCATCGAGAGCCATACTGACCATAATCAAGCAGGAAAAGAATGGAAGGCAACATTGTAGGTTCTGTAAAAACTAAAAAAAAAGGAAAAACATTGCATCACTTGATCATGATATGTTCAGAATTACAAGACGAAAGAATGCTATGTAGGTCTTATTTCAGCCTTTCCAATGAAAGTCTTACCCCTGAAGGGAGATGGGTTCAAATAATGTCAGGGCAAGAAAAAAAGCTGATATACATAATGATAAAATTCTGGGAAAAGATGATGACCACGAGAACTTTATGAACAAGGACAATGAAAAAACGTTTTGAAAGATTACAACGTGTTCGATGTTCAAAACTTAAGACTGATCATGAATTAATGTAGCTAACATGAAATGAAAAGTTTATGTATAAACTAAATCATTTAAAAAAAATAGTAGAGCAATATTGGATACAACAAGGACACCTGAATGGGTCGCGTCATACCTAGAGCCTCCAACAGTGCCCGGAACCTCCTCAGCGGTTGTCAGTGCAATCCCTGTCTCACACAACACCTCGGTAACAACCCAGGCCCAAGTCCATGTTCAAGACTCCACAAGAAAATGTAATAATTGTTATGCACTCCTATGTGGTTTGTTTTAGATTTCTGAAAAAACATTTGTAGTACTAAAAAATAGACTTCAGGTGCAGAGGAGATAATAAACAACCCTGGCATTTGGGTTGTAACAAATAACAAAACACAATTAAGTTCCCAATTGTGGGAACTCCTTCCTCTGCACACTATTAAAGGCTCAGAATGAGTCCTCAAGATTCTGAAAAATACTATTTGTTGTATATATATATATTCATCAAAAAACAAATATAAATTTATGTTTCCCCCTTCATGGAAGATTACGATAGTTATTCCATTCTTCAAGGGGGCGATTGGTTACAACCAGCAAATTATCGCCCGATCGACGACCTTGACATAGATAGTAAAGTATTTATGAAACTTTTGTTGAGCTAACTAATGACGTGGGTGGGTACTGCACATATCCTGTCTTGTCATCAAACAGGGTTTAGACGGGGTGGATACACTGCCCTGAACGGCCTTGTCTTAAACCTGGCCTGTGAATATACTATGGGTAAGGGAGAGCTCCCGCTATAAGGGGCTTGGTTGGACCTCTCAAAGGCTTTCGACCGGTCGATGGAGCACAACTCTGGAATAAATTAAGGAGATGGGGATTCCGGAGGGGATTCTTGCGATGCTGGTTGAATTGCATAAGGATACCTCGCTGAGAGTGCGCCTTGTTCACCCGGGGCACCTATCAGAACTAATAAAGGTGGAGAGAGGTGTTAGACAGGGGTGCTTGGGGGCCCCCTCTTTTTCAATCTGTTTCTGGCAGATATGGGCACCTTCTTGGAATCATCTGCATTGGGCAGTCTGGAGATTAATGGGAGGAGGATCCACTGGTTGGCGTACGCGGATGATATCGTTTTGCTGGACAAAACGGCAATAGGATTGCAGCGTTAACAAAGTTGGGTGAATATGCCAGGATAAATGGGCTGTCTATCAACACTACAAATTCTAAGATTGTAGTCTTCAAGCACGCACGGAAAAAGATTCACTACTCCAACTGGATTTTGGAGGGCCAAGTTATTCTATGGGTGGAAGAATTGATTTCATTGGGCTACAAAGTATATGCATCACCAGCCATCCATAAAGTAGAGTGGGATGTGGAGGAGAAAATTCTGCAGATTATTCCCCAGATGAAAGAGCTGTATGCCAAATATTGCACAAGTTCAATTCTTCCCCTGATCAAATTCTACGTGGCAAAAGCGGTTCCAGTAATTTTTTATGGTTTAGAGGTGAAGCCATTGCTCTGGCATACAAATTGGCGCAAACTGGTGGGCCTCTTATGGAAGAAAGTTCTTGGACTTCCAATCTGAGATTTGAGCTGGGCTTAAAATCACTAGGTTCCCTGGCAGACTGGAAGCTGATATCCCTGTACCATCAGATTGTCACTGCACAAAACGGTATGCTATATGGTGAGATTAAGGCCCATCTTGAGCAATCGAGATTGAAGATTCTAACCAAATTGGAAATAAGGGTCAAGGAGTCTTAAGTAAAGGCGAATTAAAATCTTGAGACATTAATCATCAACCCATTGAAAGTAAAAAAGGCAGTGGAACTGAGTGATTGGATTGGAACAATTGAAAAACAGAGAAATTCAGTTTCTACAAACTCATTTTTGTCGGTTGACAAAAAATTGGGGTATATTTCGAGGTACTTGGTAAAATTCCCAGATAGACAGGTGAGAAAGAACTTTCTTAGAATAAGACTGAACCTAATACACACTGGGGAAGTTCTGGTTAAGCGAAGGCAAGGTGAAGAAGTCCGCAAACTGTGCAAATTATGCAACATTCCCTCAAATCAAACGTTAAAATATCTATTAATGGAATGTGAGGGAACCTGGCATGTTAGATCGGTCCTATTTAGGAGATTTGTGGACAGTGAGGAGTGATTGATCTCAGAATCACTCTGGGCCAGATTGATCTCTGGGCATGATACAGCTTTAATAATCACTATTGTAAAGTCCTGGAAAGATGTAATATTGTCTTTTGAAAGCCGTCTCCTTTTCCCCGGTTTATTGTCCTTTTTAAATCAGGGTGGCCGTGGTCAAAGTGGGCGGGAGTGATTGGGAGCAGTGCTCCTCTAATTTATTAAATTAAGTTTTACTGTTGCAAAATGTTTGGGGGTTTGTATTGTGCATGGTCGGGGTGTGGCGATGGGGGTTGTGAGGAGTGGGTTAGGCGAGCATTGAACATAGTTCCACTACTTCTTTTCCTACACTTCGACCACTGCAGGGGTGTGGGGGGAACGGTAGATATTGGCCTAGGAAAGAGAATAGGTGGTCAGAGCCAATCCCTTGTAAGGGAATTTTTATTGAATTACAGTTTTAGCACAGGCAAAGAAATGTCATTATTCATTGTTTTAATTTTGTCATGATGTTGTTGTCAATTTGATTTATTTTATTCAAATTCTATTCATTTTTCTTTGTGAAGGTTCTTCATTGAAACCATGTACAAATAAAGGGAAAAAAATAAAACATTACTATGCAATGTGCATGGATTGATTGGATTGGACTGATGGTTTAAGCTCTTGCAATTCTTTGTACTAGATACACTGGCACAGTGTCTGAAAGACATTTGTGGGTGATGGATAGAGTTTTGAAAATGATCCTTTCACGAATGGGGAGCCAATGGACTTCCCTTCTGGCTTCGGAGATGTGTTCTCGTTTGGAAATATTGAGGTCAGAGCGTAGGGTGCATTGCCACAAAAAGGCGAAGTAGGTATATCTCTTTACTGCCTGTTTTATCTTTATGATTGGGATCACTGTTGGTTTGTAGAAGCGCAAGTGCTTAGTAGGTGGTTTATTCACTACTCACCCTTTCACTCCTGCAAAGCACAAGCCATTTCAGCACAACAGTCAACTCCATTAATGGCCTAAATCATAACATTGCTAACAGGAGCCTTCAGCTCTTATTCTAACAATGTGGGTGCTGCCTTGCTTACAAAAAGAAATTCTGTCCTGAGTGGGAGCAGCCTAACTTGCTTATTTGCATTGCGATTGTGGGCTGCAAAGCCTGCCACCATTTTATCAATGATTCCCAAAATGTTATCCAAAACAGAGTGCTCTTCAGCTTTCTGTGCCTTTATAGATATTAACACTGTGATAGGGCGGTCTGTTACAAATAACTGCGCTGACTCTTATGGAAAGTCCAAGGGTGTATATTTACAGACTTAATGGTCCGAATGGCTGCATCTGGTTTTTAAGAGACTGGGAATGATTGGTGCTAGGGACGTTCCTTTCCTCTCTCAACTTCCCCGGCCTCGGACCCACCTCCCAGCCCCAGACGTCCCTACAGGGTGGTTAGTAAACTACCAATCAGTAACACCTATCTGTTCTTCTAACTATGACTATAGGTGTTTCCCCTAAAACGCTGGCCATCTGTCTCCCTAGGGAACTTCTAACTTTCCCTCCCCTATCATGGGTTAGTCTCTTCGGGAATAGGGAATGGTGCCTTCGTTCACCCAGCGTCATGCTCACAGCTTTCACAGCCTCTCACTTTTGACCCTTTATTATACTGAACCTTCTAACTGTTCTCCTCCCACCACGTCACTTTCCCTCCAATCTCACACTCTGCCTTTCCACCTACACCCTTCGATCGTACTTCCTTTCCCACTCCTGTTCTTACTACCACTGATATCTCCAACTATTCCCCTAACTCTGTTCCTTCTTCTTGCTCCTTTCTCTCACTCCGCCCCCTACTATTCCTCTAATATTCACTTATATTTTCCCACTCACTGTTGTTCCTCCCGCTACTGACACAACTGCTGTTCCCATTCCACTACTACCACTACCTCTCTCTACTATCTTCCCAGTTACTGGGGGATGTGTTGCCCTGCACGCCTCTCTCACTATTATAGACACCCAGGGATATGGTACCCTGCTCACCCTCTACTGCTAATGTCCCCAGGGATATGGTACCCTGCTCACCCTCTACTGCTAATGTCCTGCGCTGGCTACTCCCACCACCTACCAACTCTACCTCCAGCCAATACTACCTCTGCTGCTACTACTACCCCCACTCCACTATTCCTACTCTACCTCTACTGCTACACTCCTCTGTCTCTCACACAAACACTCTACAGACCTCCTCCTTAACAATAGCCTCCGCATTCCAGTCGTTCTCGCCTCTTCTGGTCTCTTGGACGTCCTCCTCCATCGCCAGTTATCACCCAACTGCAGCCCACACTAAATAACTCTGAGGCTTCCTCTTAAATATCTCGCCTCCTCTCTGGATTGATCACTTACCCTACCAATGGCTTACCTTGCTTTCAAAGGGTGCGATAGGGGGGGCTGGGAGGTTACATAAGGGCTATACGCCCCACCCCCTTTTCTACACAGCTTTTTTTGTATTAGGAAGTTTCTGGTGAGCCTGCTCTTCTTCTTTTCTGGTCTGTGGTTCTTGCAAGGATGTTATGCAGTCGCGACGCCAGGTCCTGCCATGGTACCGTCCTGGCAGGTAAAAAGTTGGTGGCAGGAGGCCTGTCTACGCATTCTGTGGCACCTAGTGTTGTAGGGGTCAAGCTCCCTCGCACCCCTGACAGGGCTGGATCAATGGCCCTGTCACAACAGTTTCTTAATTTCAGGAAGCGGAGCATCCAAATGTGAGAGTCGTGCCAAGGAGTGGATCTGTTATCACTCTCTAGAGTCTTGGGTATGCTGATATGTAGCGAGTTGCTTCAAATAAATACAGTGATGGTCAGGTGATGGTATATTTCTTGGTCGGTGTGGTTTCCCAACGGCCTCTTCAAGATTCATTTTGGGAGCACATTAAAGGTAATACTGTGACGAGGAAGAGCAGGACGACGAGTAATAAAGATTACCAGTAAGTAATCCAATAATGTCCTACACCCTCTTACATCACCTCACACTTATACGGAAGCACTCATAAGTGACTGCAAACAAACGAAATCATATCAATAAAATCCATCCCTTTCTGAAGATTACTGAGGAAGTCAGCTGCACATGCTCGCCTGCAATGTCTCCTCAAACTTTACATAATGGACTGTGAGCAAATATTAACAGTTCCGTCCTTTGCCAGAGGGAAGGGAGCCAGGACGTGCGCGAAGTAGGCTGGACAGCATTTTATTACTGAAAGGCGTGCCTGTCAGTAGTCATAACGAAGTGCCAATGCCTTCTGCACATAGTGGTGCTGTGCGTTACTCGTTGCCAGAGTAGTAGGCAATAGTTGTCTTTTACTAATTACATTTTACACTTTGGCATATAAAATACGGCTATATAGCTCAGCAGCCAAGTAAAGGTGTTTAGAGCCCATTAATATATAAAGAAAAAATAAGAACATAGACCTGCCTCGTATCGGTATTAACAGGGAACCAAGAAGTACAGTGTCCTGCACTGCCCGATTGCAAGCGTTGATAACAATGAAGCGATGCCCCAATGGTTTGCTCTAAAGAAGCGCACTTAGTCCGTGTGTATGGACCCAGAGCTTCCTCAGAGGTAATGCATGCATGCGCGTGCTGGGTGGGGGCAGATGAATCAGTGGCAGGGACTACCAAAGGCACTAGCTGGATAATCAATACTTCTCGATCTGAACGAGCAGTTAAACTGCGAAGCAATATTATGACTTTGCCGCGCTCTTTCTTTACTGCGCTCATTTCATCGCGCCTTCTCTGCACAGAGTGCTAGTTCATTAAGAATAAAAAAAAGTGTGATTTTGTTCATACCTTTGAAAGCGTCAGTGAGCCATTAATCAATCCCTCTGGAAAGCCAGCCGACACCTGGCAGCACATTAGAGGTTTTGATTTGGTGTCGTTCGTGCTGTTAGATGTGCAGAGCAGCAGAGGCAGGAAAACGATTCAGTCTGACAGTTAAAGCATAAAAAAGACAGAATGTTTTTTTTATGCCACTTGCAGCAATGCAACCTTTGTCCTGGAATCCATGAACAAGAGAAATTCGACAGGTACATTCATTATTTGAGCGGTTGCCAAAAATGATGGCTCGTGCGCCACGTTCTCCAGACGCCTGCATGCGTTATTTTCTCTAAGAAGGTCTCTCCACATCTAAGAGACATTCCAACACTGCTAGGTTCCAGGAGTGGCGAAAACGTCCCCGAGTAAAGGTCACCTGAATCTGATGGGACTACTTTTCATTTGCATAGTAATGTAGCACTGGGAAGCACAGTGTCCAGGCACTTCTCAGTGCCAGTTGAATTGTTTTTGTGAACGGGCGTAATACATGCATGGACATTCGGGTAGCCCGTTTTCCCGTGCTATTTTACACCCATTCCCACAACAGTTAACGCCGCCCATCTTGTTTGAATTTCGATATATTCTGTCTGGTTTTTAAGGGTCTAAAAACAGGCGAAATACATAAGGATTCCTGGACTTTTGCCCATGCGAAAATTTAAAGTGAGCCGAGATGCTTGTGGATTTGGTGCCCGGAGTCAAGGGAGACAGAAGACTTTTGAGGTTCCAAAAGTGCAAGTCCTATTGTAAACACTGTGCAATCTCTGCAAGTCTTTGACTACCTGGTGGTTCCGATTCATTTCACCTTTTTGGCTTTTTCTGGGCTTAAAAGCATCCAAGCAGGGCTTAACTGATACTTTGTGTGCGCCCCATCACACATTGCAGTGCCGAAGCGCCCTCACTGTACCGAGCCATCCTGTTTTGCTCAAAGCCTTTGCATGACTTAGGAACCTCATTACAAGTTTGCCGGTCCGGAAAAAGTGCTGGTAACAACTGGCAAACTACAAGTCTGCCAGTAGAGGCTGTGAACTACAGGCAGGCCCGACCTGCCGGTAGTTCTGGCCCCTACTGGCAGATTTATCACGTAAGCACCGGCAGAGTTACTAATGGTGCCGGTGCTTCAGGGTTTACATTCCCGTGGAGTCCTATCGGACTCCACGGGAATGGGAATTTACCGCTCCTCCACTGCTGGTAATATCCTGGTATTACCGGAATATCAGGTGGTGGAAACGGCAAGGCAAGTCTGCCGGTAACCCACGGGTAGCTCGGGGACGTAATTTCCCCAAAATTCCATGGGTGGTAGAAGTGACATCACATGACCCTTGACCTCTGATTACATCACAAGAAGGGATGTCATTTGACCCCACCCCGATCACGGAAGTGATGGAACACAACCTTTTAACCCTTGACAAAACAGGAAGTGGCATCACATAGCACTGTTCCTAAGTACACTATGAAAAATATGGTTACAATATCACTGTAACATGATAAACATTTCATACAAGAAAGGGTCACCATATGTATCTGCAGAAAAAATCACGCTATAAGGGCAACTTGCGAAAAGCAAACTCCATAGTCCGAAATGGATGCTTATTCTACTCTAAATGCTTTTTGGAGGATTTTGTCAACATTGTGAATTTGAGTTGTTTAAGAACAGACTAAATCAGTGGCTCACCCCCTGAAGTGTACCTGAAATAAACCTTTAATGAGTCTAGCAATTATTGTATAGAATTCCAGAAAGACAAATTATTTGTTATTCCTAGTCTTTATTATTTAGAGTCACTGCTCAAAGTGTTACATATGTAGAACCCCCTGTTTTTTTTTTAAAGAAGCCTGAACAAGAAAGCCAGCCCCTCTACAAACAAAGAGTCACATGGCATGGGCCACAGCCCAGCTGCTTACATCTGTAAACAAAATAAAAGAAAATTGTAGAGGTGGCAAGGGAGACCTCATGGGTCCCAAGGGCAACCCTTAAATGACATCCCTGCAGAAGCCCTGGCTGGTTACCAGCAGACTTATAGTGGCCAGAATGTCATGGTCCACCTATACTTTTCACAGCAAGCCCACCAAATTGTATTACACAACAAATTTCGACAGTGTGATTTAGTAAATATTTATTGTAGAAAAAATGCTGCAAATCTGCACTTAAGAAATATATGCTGTTCTAACAGGCTATGCACTCTTAAATGGCTGCAGCGAGGCCTTGACACATTTCCCAATAAGACCCTCTCTTGTGACATCACAGTGGTAGTTCCCACTGTTGAGAAAACTATCAAAGTAGATGTCTCAAATTTTACAGTTTTCCTCCATTGCTTCTAATTGATTGTGCAGTACACACTGCATTAATATAATTCTGCAAACGGGCACTTTTTAATAGAAAGGAGTAGTTCTAACAATTAAATGGTGGTTGTCATTTTAAAACCTATTTAAGATTCAGACATCTTGGTTCTTCGGGTAACTGGCTATATGTGCCAGAGGTGCCGAATGTCAACCTTGCTATAAGAGAGTCATCCTATAGCCGTGATAGTGGAGTGCCATGTGGACATATTTATTTGTTAAGCATGTTAAACTGAAATGCACAGCTGGTTCATGAAAGATCTACTCACTGTGAGACGTTTTACTAGGACATTTGAAAGGTCTGAAGGACAACTGGATCGGACATGAATGGAGATCTTGTTAACAGTTAAGTTCTAAAGCCCATGTCAATCTTAGAAGCAAATGGTGGCTTTTTAGTAAATGCATTGGAAGAGGCCTTTACAGGTTGAAAGATTAATTTAAAGTAGTTTCAGATACCAGATAGCTGGAGTGTGCCTGGGGTTAATTCATGGAAGAAATCCATGTAATCAGATCCAATACTAGACCAAATCTTTCATTGATGGACGAACACAAGGATTACCTCTATTTTGCCAACCTCTATGATTCTTTTTTCTTGAGAGGAGAAACACTCTTGGAAGTGTTGACTGATTGAGCACTGCTATGCAGGCTATTTGATTGTTGCGCATGGTTTCCATAGGAAGTCCTTCGCAACAATTTAGATTTCCAAATGCTGTATCTTTGTGTTGAAATGCCATAGAACAGAATTACGGAAGTTCTACGGCCCTCATTACAAGTCCGGCCGTAGCCGGCGGGTTGCTGCCGGACTTGCAACACTTTACCGGCACCTGACATCCCAGTGCCACCGGGACATTACAAGTCCCGGCGGACCCAGAGGTCAGGCATTGGTAAATGTTAGTCCCCATTCCAATGGAGTCCATTAGGACTCCATGGTAGTGGGGAGACGGAAGCACTGGCACTGTCAGACCTGCCCGGCGCAGCGCCCGCCACCTGCAGAGTTGTAGTGTGGTGGTCCGGAAAGGGTGCAGGTACGGTGCGACCAGGACCCTTATTTCCAGACCGTCACATTTATACTGAGTTCTATAATCTGCTATGTTGACATTACAGCAGGGTATTTCTTTCCCTGTTTAGTGTTCTAGTGGGTGAGGGAAGATAGAATGTTGTGCCTCATTAAAATTTGGCAGTTTTTTCTGCGAAAATACAACCAGACTCTTATCATTTCCAGCTTACAAACACGGTGAATCCGTGGGACATACTGCTGGTGATAATTACCGCCATGGTAAATGGATGAAAAACCAACAGCAAACACGGCTGATATTTCCCCAAATGTACTGACTTTACCAACAATCGTTTCTGCAACTATTCTGCCAAACTCATAATGGGGTGCTTAGTGTATACTTTTATGAGTATATACCTTCATGCCTCCAATCTACACCCCTGCAATGCTGGCCATTAAGGGACAGCACAAGCGTTGGAAAAGGGGCACAGAGGGGCCATACACATATAGATGGACAGCTTCCAACTACAGAGTGTACTTCGCCTCTGGGTTTCTTTCTGTGCACCTGGGATGAAGGACGATATGTTTTCCTTGCCATTTATCACATCGTTGCTTCTGTGAAATAATGGTTGAGATAGTCTCAAAGTGTCTTTGGGGTCTGTTCTGAAATGTCTTGTCTGCAGATAATTGTATGCCTCTTTGACATATTCAACGTAGGGCTGAGAGCCCAGTCACAACACACTCACCTCGGGGCCAGGTTGATGCTTCAACGCCCATGTCTGACAGATGCAGCTCTTCATCCTCCTCAGGTTGATGCATTCAGTATCACAGGTGGTCAACCATGGTGGCACTGATTATTACAGTGCTTAAGCAGGGGTCTGCAATCATTTGGCTCCCCAGAGGGTTTGGACTACAATATCCCTAACCAGAAAATGTAATAGTGAGGGGTCGTTGGAGCCAAGGTAGAACACATCTGGAGAGCTGCAGGTTGCAGACCGCTAGCTTAGAAAGTAGAAGAATCCAGTATGAAGCCTGATATGAATCACAAAATGTTATGATTCCGAATAGTTTTCAAATCCTGCTGGGCAACAGCAGGAATTTCCACAAGAACAGCATTCTGAACTCAATTTAATGCCCCCTGTCTGTGAATAGTAGTGAAGGAAAATGGCATCTAAGTACTTCTGGACCACAATTGGGCAATGCTGGTACTGCTGCACAACCTAGGCATGTTGGACTGCTACTAAAGGACTTCACTTAGATATTTAAATGTTTCCTACGGAACAGACCTTTAGAATGATTTGCGTGGAGACCATTGCACACAGTAGTTTTGCAAATTCTTTCACGCTTCTTCTGTGCACTTTCCTACTTTTCACATTTGCTGTATGGTGGAGCCCTAATCCGGGGAAGACCCCATGCAATCCACCCTTCCCCTGCTCTGTAACTGCTACTGGCAAGCTCCTCCTGGTAAACCCAATTTTCGTGCCCTGGCCTTGTCTCTGACATGGCATTGACCTTGCTTCCTCCCATGTGTCCCCTACTCACATTATGCATGTTCACTCCCTAATCTTGGAGAGACCTCAAAACCCCTCTCTTATCCCTCCCCCAATGCACAATTTCCCTTTGCCCAGTAAACCCAAGCATCAGCCCTTATCATGTTACTAGAACTGGCAAGACCCTCACAGTGCATTCTGCTGCCCATCTGATCATGCATGCCTCTCCCTATCCACCATTTTGCCCTCTTTCAGCTTCATGGTCTTCTCACGGCCACAATGAGTCCACCAGAGACTAAAACCGAAACAACAATAAGACAAATGACTCAACAAAAAGGACCTTGACACAGGGGTCCACCTGCGAGACCCAGGGAGACGGAGGCAACGACTCCAGCCAACCCTCACCATCCCCCATCACCCGTACAGCCACAACTAGGTACCACGAGCTGTGGAACGGACAAGACACAACTAATCACCACACAAACGGAAGTATGGACACTAGCAGCTGCGCTAGTCATGTGGGGGGGTGAGGAGCATGCAAAGTTATTAAGGGAACGGGCGGAGGGGACAGCTAAATCCTCAAACGGCCTCGAATGGAGAAAAAAAAAAAAAAAAAAAAAAAAAAACGAGCACGTACCTCCTGAGACACAGGGTGTACAAGCATCCCGTCGTGTAAGATTACACGAGCCCAACCGGCTCAATCCAGGATAGAGATGCCAACTAACCAATACCACTAACAACTTCCTTCTCTGCATACACCTCTCAAACTCCAAACCAAACACAACCACAAACCTCCAGCACAGCAAACCGCACGAACTTCACTACACTGCAACAACAAAACAAAAACACACATAGACTCGCACATCAGCACACGACGACTACCGGCCGCATACACCCCAGGCCCAGCCGACGGAACCACCGGGCTGAGGCTGCCAACAGCACATCACTGCAATCTTGCACTTTTCCAGCCTCCACCCACTAACCCACCCCTCCCTCCCTCTTTCAGAGCCGCCAGAGCGCCAGGGGACCACTCCGGTGGTGATAGTGCGCGGTACAAATGACCTTTAACATTAACATTAACATTAACATCTTCGATGCCATCCCGCATGCGCACACTGGGTCAGTGCAGAACCCTGGTATGTGGTTTGCAGATACATGCATTAGTCCCTTTTAAACCAAACTCGATTTAATAAAGTTACTATATGCACATAGTCCCCTGTGATAAAGAGAGTAGCAACCTGATAACTATATTTGAGAAATCTCACTTTTTAGAGGGTGGCACCTTTTCAAAATACACTCTGTAGAAACATCTAGAGGAAAAGGAAAACACCCTGAGCTGGAAAAAGGACAGTGGGAAGCAAGATTTTCCTGGGAACATATTGGACGGAATGACTTATGCTCTGCAGGAATGTAGGGATGAGTAGTGAATAAACCACCTACTCAGCCCTCACACTTCTACAAACCAATAGTGATCTCAATCATAAAGGTTAAAACAGGCACAGTCCCGAAATATATTTCCTTTGGCTTTTGTGGTAATGTGGGTCAAGGGAAGGATATACTCTGAAGAGGAATGTGAATGTGATCGTGTAGTGACCCAAACAGCAAAGTATCGCTCCTCAAACTAACAGGGATCTCTAATCAAAATTCTATGAACATAAATGTGGCAAGAACTGATAAGTTGCAGAAGACAGAGAATTTGGCATTCTGGGTGAGAATACAGCGGTGAAACAACAATTTCAAATACCACACTGTTCTTTGTAACTGGATATGTCTTAGGAAAAGGTCCACAGATCCTCTTACCAGTCTATATGGCCCAAAATGGACCAACGGGGCAATTATGGGCCAATAGTACCTTTTTTGCAGTTTGACTATAATGAAGCAGATTGTTCGGTGCTGTTTCTGGGGTTTGGGATTGTTTGAGTGCGGCAATTGCGGTGTCCTAGGTGAGGAACAGTGTCGTGCAGGGGTCCAAAGGAGCGTGTCCCTGTTTGAAAGGATGCTTGGGGGCAAGGGGATTGTGAGGGCCAAAAAAGTTGGTTCGAGGGTCAGTTTGAGGAGGCTAATGATTGGATGCGCTAGCCGGTGGGATTGTGTCAATGAAGCACTCGATGAGCCGCAGATCGTGAGGGCCACCATGGTTGGTTTGATGGTCGAGTAGACAGCGAAGATGCTGTTGACTGGATGTGCAGGTTCAGTTCAAGCCACATTGATGCAGAGTCCGATGATAGGGTCTCCAGGATCCACCAGATTCGGTTCAACTGGCGATGACGATCAGCATCGAAGATGCTGGTATGCCGAACAGCGGTTTGTATGTGACAAGTGCAACAAAGAGCTTGTAGTTCTAGCTGAGTCAACAATGCGCTGGTCTCGTCTGGTGCGACATCAAACTGGTTCAAACATGTAATTCGAGTACAAAGAGCTTGGTGAGTGCCAAAGGCAGCTCTGGAGGGTCCTGCTGGTTGGGGATGCAGTGAACCTGGTTCGATGTCAGTTTGACCAGTTTGGTGCAAAGAAACACAAGGCTTTTAGCTGTCTTGGTTCTCACGATGCTCTGAGTCCCTCTCTGGGATCTCAGGGACAAGTTCATCAAACCTTGATTTTGGGCTCCCAGCAAAGGAGGCTGGTGCACACCTTCAGGGATCTTTCAACACTAGGAGGTCCTGGCAGCAGTGTGACTGGCAGCGATGCAGATCCTGTTCCAGCAGCAGGTTGAGCCTCATTGTGTCCTGGAGATGGTTGCTTAGGGAACTGGGTTTGCCCCTGCCTTGAACACTCAGTCTTTACCTCACTGGTGGAGGGCTCTGGAAAGGCAACTCTCCCAAGAGAGGACCAATTAAGTTCTTCTTAGGTGTTTGTTCCAAAATGAATCTGAGAAGGGGGCCCCTTCTTTTAAAGGCAAAAGTCCCCGGGTGATTGGACTAAAGCTGGCCTGCTTTAGGGGTCCAATACCTGTTCTTGGAACCAGTGGGCTGTGTCTTGTGGCATCACATCCAAAGTGCTTGGTGCACTAGAAAGTGGTGCCGGGGACAGGAAGGAAAGATAGAGCCAGAGAGAATCAAGATGGAGGAACCTTCCTCCAGCTGTTCAGAGCTCCCTCTGGCTACACTAAACCCGCTCCTTTCCTTCACAATAGAATCAATGACCTTTAGATATGCATTACCCTGGTGATTTATAGTGAGTATTTCGAATGTCTTTTTTTTCGAATGCCATTTTGTCAAAGCCAAAACGTACACCTTTTTTTTTACTAGCAAAACAAAAAAAATATAACATAAAATAAATACATTCGAATTTTTTTTTTTAGGCAATTTTTTTTTCGACGAAATGGCATTCGAAAAAAAGATTTCCACATATTAACTGGATACTCACCCTGGTGCAAGGCTACACCTGTGTGAGTGGGTGTGTTCCTTTGATTCTAGTTATGAGGCCAGTTTCCTGTGGAGAGGATGGCTCCTGGGAAGGGTGTTACATGCCCTCACAAAATGAACAAAGAGAGATAATCCCCAAGGCTTTGGTCTTGCTAGCAGTAACCGAGACATCCTTGTTTGGGAGAATACAAATAGCCCCTATACAGCAGAACTGGCACATTTGATTTCAAAACTGCCATGGCTGTAAAAATTATGAGGGTACCATCCAACATACAATAAGAAAGGTATGTCTGATATTTAGAGATTGTTCTGCCAACAGGGCAATACTCATATTTATAGGTTGTGGTATAGTGGTGCATGTCTTAAATGTGACTTATATAGACTGTGCTCCCCAGAAATACTACACAACAAGGTTAGTGGCAAGCTTGTGAAGGTAAATGTTGGCAGATGAAGAATGCTAAGAAGGGAACTCCAACTTATTTTTATTTTTTGTAAGTTTTTTGTAGAATGAATAGAACCTAAACGGGTAAGAGAAGAGATTGGATCTCGGTTTGTGTACAACAATTTTCGGTCCTGACAAACGCCGAGAAGATACATGCTAAGAGATCGCAATGGATGGGCAGATCTTGAGGGGAAAAGGCCAACCCGCTATGTGTCGACATTATTATAATTACATCCTGCGAAAGAAGACATTGGGATATTAGAAAATTCAATCCTGAGAGAAGGTGCTGGATGTTTTCTCAAGCTGTTAAGAAAGTGCGAGAGTTTTGTAAAACAAGAAATATTGTATATTAAGTGACCTGAACTCAGTGGGCTAACAAATACCCCACTTGGGTACTCTAGGAATAAGGAATCGAACATTCTTAATATAAATACAACACTCCCTAGATCATCATGTGTGAACACGAATGAAGACTTTTTGAATTTGTATGGAATTTGTCCGTATTTGCACACTTTGGCACTTTAACTAAACCCTGTTCGCACATTTGCACTTTGGAATACTAATTGTATATGTCATGTGAGTTATTTTTACTACATGAGTTGCAATGAAAAGAGATATGTTTATCTCGAAAAAATGAATACATCTTGAATTTTACACGTTCATACTAAAAGTTGGAGTTTCATACACAGTAATTCAAGTGACGGAACGTTGATGCAGTCATAAGCTGCACATTTGAAACACAGGAGGAGGTGGTAGCGTGTGGCGTTTGTAGTGTTATACCCCAGGTGGGTATATACTTTTCCAACCTTAGGATAAGCGATGGTAATGGGAGAACCTTACAGTGCTAACTAGGGCTATATGAAATGCTAAATACATTTCAATGACCTCAACAATCAGCAGGAGGCCAAACGTAAATCATGGCTCTCTCCACATGGCAGGCAAGTGCTTCTAAGGGGCTTCTAGTTGACGTGTAGAATGTTACAAAATACGCTAATACATGTATCATTCTATGCTTGATACCCATACCATTCGCCATGTAACTAACATTATAGGCCCGATTGCTCATATCACATGCGAGGTATTACATTGCATGCTTATATATTGATACTATTTGCCACTTTTATTTTCAAAGTGCCAAATACATGCACCATTTTGTAGGCGCTGTCATACATTTCCCACTCGCACCATTTCCCGGCTATATGTACCAGAAACCCAGATATTGAATGGATTTTCAAACTTTTGTTATTGTGTGTTGTGATACTCACCACTTGGCATGCTTTTCCTCCAAATGCCTGTGCGCTGACACCATTTACGAAGCATGCAACATATGCTCAGGTGCTCCCAAGTATTGTTCTAGTTTGTGCCAGTTATACTTCCCAAATGCTTAGATTATTCAGCTGCCAGTAAATGCCGGATTAATTGCAGAGGCCTACTTTATTTACCCTCATTTGCTGCTATACTAATCTTCTCTGAATGTTCGTCAGTGAAAGCACTATGACGAACTCTCACTGCATACTCACCATACAGGCAGTTTCACAATTACACCCCTCACTCATTATCCTCACTATCCTCATTTGCCCGATTCACTCATACCACTCACATCACACAACATACTCACTCTGCTTGCCTTGCTCTTCAACCCACTCACACCATGCAGTCATCCACTCACTTTACCCATTCACTAGAAATTGAGTGTCTGAGTGTATGGCTGGAAGTGTGTAGTTGGTTAGCTTTTCGAGTATGTGTGTGTGTGAGGTCAAGAGAGAGTGCATGTGCATGGGGGTACAAGGGAATGCGATACTGGGTGATTGTGCATGTGTGTTGGTGTGAGTGTGCATGCATGTATATGTGACGCCTCTGGTGTTTGACAAGCCAAAAAATCTTAATTCAGCACGAGAATCTGTTTTTACCTGCTGATGCTTCCCACATATGTGTTTGGGCTCTCTTCCCATTGCCCACACCCTTGCACAAGATACTATGCTAAAGCCCAATACGTATTTGAACATTTTCACTAAGTACTTGCACTGTCCCCTCAATCTCTTGTGTGTGTGTGTGTGTGTGTGTGTGTGTATGGGTAACATGCCGTTTGTGGTGTGTGTGTGTATCATTGCCGTGGTGGGAGGGGTGGGATGGGGAAGATGCGCAGGACAACAGTGTGGGACAGCTCAGGTAGCACCAGAGGAGAACATGTGAAAGAGGGCGTAGCTGTCCACCAGCATCTATTTATAAAGACGAGAGAGCGGACATCAGAGAACACAGGAGAAGGAATTTGGTTTCAACCAAGGCAATCCATTTTGATTGAACAGGAGGCCCATGTAGAGAAGACAGAAGGACTGCATTGCCAGGGAAAGGCACGAGTGCAGCCCCTTTGCTATATTTCTGTTGTTTGGTGATACAGAGTGGGATACGATTTGAGCAGTGGTGTAACCTGAGGCTCTCTGCTATTTCTCACTGACATCATACATTAGTTGGTCCCTGCACAGACATTAGTCTGAGCGCTCAGAGGGTGTATTTTTTGGGAGATTACAAAGAACCTTTTCTGATTCTGTGATAACCTCTTTGCACTATTATTTGTGCCTCTTTTCTTGCTATTCATGAACAGTTTAATCGTTCTCAACCAAATGCAAGAGGTCCCCAAGATGGCTACCTTTTTTTTCCAGATCTATTTTTATCCAATAAAATATCAATAATCATCATCAACTTTATTCAGATAATATTACCCATCAAAGTGCGTAAACAAAAATTAAACATTAAAATCTGTCCACACAAAATTATTTCATTAAAATGACAATAAATAAACAATAAGATCTAAAATGCAATACATACATGGTTGACAGTGGGCAAAAGGTATGATTAAAACATAGTGGGCCTCATTACGACCCAGGCGGTAAGGGGTTAACGGCAGCGTTAACAGCGCCGACCCTTACCGCCTGAGTACGAGGTCCCTTAGCGCCATGGCGCTTTTAACACCTGCTTTTAGCAGGTGTTAAAATCCATGGCGCTAAGGGACCATGGAGTTAATTACGCCACCGTAATTTACGGTGGCGTAATTAACGCCTTCCCCACTCCCATTATACCCTATGGGGCAAAAATGGGAATGGGGAAGGGTAAATGGGGATTGGGGACTTACCGCCCCGCCAAGGTCGGAATGGGGCGGTAAGTCCGCCAACCACCATGGCGTAAACGTAGTTTACGCCATGGTGGTAAAGTCACGGCCCAGGCGGTAACTTACCGCCTGGGTCGTAATGAGGCCCAGTGTAATTGTAAAGGCGCTCAGTTGATTGCCTAGTTCATTGGGCCTCATTACGACCCAGGCGGTAAGTTACCGCCTGGGCCGTGACTTTACCACCATGGCGTAAACTACGTTTACGCCATGGTGGTTGGTGGACTTACCGCCCCATTCCGAGTTTGGCGGGGCGGTAAGTCCCCAATCCCCATTTGCCCTTCCCCATTCCCATTTTTGCCCCATAGGGCATAATGGGAGTGGGGAAGGCGTTAATTACGCCACCGTAAATTACGGTGGCGTAATTAACACCAAGGTCCCTTAGCGCCATGGATTTTAACACCTTGTTAAAACCTCCATGGCGCTAAGGGACCTCGTAATCAGGCGGTAAGGGTCGGCGCTGTTTACGCTGCCGTAAACCCCTTACCGCCTGAGTTGTAATGAGGCCCATAGTCTTCAATCTCTGCTATCTCTGAATGGAGACTGAAGATGTGTCAAAAGTGTCCAAGTCATCAAGAGGGTATCAGCGCAAGGTATGCATAATAAAGCGTGTCTGCATTGAGAGAAAGCCGAATTTCAAAGTAAAGTAACAATTGTATTCCATGGTATCAATTAATATACCATGCAGGTGCATCAAGTCTTCTCTGCAGTCACAACAAAACATACAGATGCCATCATTAGTAACAAAATGTGACCATTTAGCAGTAACCGATTTAGGAGAGATCAGGTTGATCCTCACTCTTGTAATGAAGACTCGCTTATGATTACATTTGGACCATATAAAATAGTTTGGCAATCCCAGGATGTTGTCATTGCTTCTGTGGGGGAGCCCCTCCCCATGAGACCACAGGGAGCAAAGCCGCGCAGGGAGGACGCGCTGCCGACCCGGACGCTGAGAGAGGGAAACAGCCTTTTGAGAAGGCTGAATGGAGCAAGGGCTCACCTGAAGGCTGGGAAACCCGATGTCCGGTGGCAGGAAGGAAGCCTTCTAAGTGGTCCAGGCTTTCCACAGCTCCACTGCTCTGGTTTCTCGCTGTATGTGTGCAGACTGGATGTTGTTCACTAGATCATAGCGCTCCCGCGCTCACTAAATGCGTCTTCAACTGTCACTGCGCTCCCGCCCTGACTCTACTTTTGTTTTCATTGCACTGGAAGGCGAAGACCCGTTGCTAAGAAAGAGCACGAAATGGAAGCTCTTTTCCGAGTGATGTCACATGCTTTTCCAAGCGCTAGATCGTTTTTTCAGATCTCTGCTCACGCACGTCGAAAAAAACTCATAATGGCTTCCTTGTCGTACGGCAAAGGAAGCGAACAATGCAAAAGCATGAAAATCCTTTAAAAAATGAATACCACAAGCCAAATCTTTTAATCTATTACAGTACTTAACTTTAGTACTTAACTTACACAACTGTGGGTGACCGTGCTATATACATGACAGGCTTCTTGAATGAAAATACAGCCCGAGTTATCACTTTTCTACTCAAGACAAATATGTATACAGCTAACTCTGCATTGTTAAGTTTCTTGCATTCCTTTTACTGATCTCTGGTTTGAAAACTGGTATTTTTCAGGTACAGTTCTGCTGTGGGACCTTTTCCTCAGGAGCTCCAGTTGCTGTGACCTTCCTTGTTAACGTCCAACGATCAAAGGCAGTTTAGAACCCTATTGAAGGTTCCAAGTTACGTCAAGCAGTATGTCAGCCAATCACTCCAGAGTAGAACCGTCACCATCTTCGGTGTGGACTGCCCCATAATCCTAAAGAACTATAGTTAAGGAATATAACCCAAAGATTTGATTCCACCCAACATCCTTAACCTTACTCAACCTCCACTCGCAGACCTCTCAACACACTGTCTTCTTTTTCTGAACCTGATTGTCATTCTCTTGTTCTGCCTAACGCACCCCACACAGTGCACTGATCCCCTGTTTCAAGACACGGACCTGACAATAGGATATCTTTTACATGTTGTACCAAACCAACATTTTTCCCAATGCCTGAGTAACTCTAGCTGTTTGCTTTTCAATTTGAGTTGCATCACCGAATCTATCACCAGTTGTACATTCAATAATAGCAGATTCTTACACATTGAAAGGTCAAGGTTCACATAAACTCACAGTAACCATTAATGGGGTGCTGAAGTGTGGTGCTGAAGTGATATCAGCATTCTCACAATTAGCACACCATCATCTGCGCAAGAGATCACCCAAGCAGGGGACGTCAGCTCAGCAACCAATTAAAGGTTTTTAGAGCCCATTAATATATAAAGAAAAAATAAGAACATAGACCTGCCTCATATCGGTATTAACAGGGAAGCAAGATGTACAGTGTCCTGCACTGCCCGATTGCACGCAAGCCTTTGTGCTATGACATAATAAGACTAATGCCTTTACCAAATCTTCCCGGCAATTCAAATCTTGTAAACATGTATCATGAACCCCTTACATGGGTAAACGTTCGGATTGTTTTTAAAGGAGCTGGGTATTCATGTCTGTGGTACACAAAACATGATCATATGCATTATAAAGCAACATTCCTTGTGTTAGGGAATACTTTTAGCAAATACATTGAAAGAAATATATCTAACTTCCAAAAAGCCTTAAATGAAGATTGGTGCACTGTTTTTTCAGTTCATCCCTCCCTTTGCCAGTGTAAATCTGCACTATTACTTGCAAGAAAAACATCAGTTACCCAAACAGTTTGGTACCAACACATGTCAACTCCTTAATACATCTATACACAGACCTGTGAAACCCAGCTTCACTCAGGACCTTACCAGTAACCCTAACTTCACTTTAATATAGTTTGGAAGAGGCTCAGGTATGAAATGGAAAAGTTAGATGAGTCTGAATGCCATACATACTCATGTCTTGTCTTTCATCTTCCTGGGCCTCCTATCTGTAGGATTTGTTTTTCAAACAATTCATGTTGTTTGTGTGTGGTTTTGCATGTGCTTCTTAGGCTCTAACATCAAGTCAAAGCTCTAATTTAGTAAGGCATTATTATGTTAAGTGGAACTGTGCAAAGGCTTACCGTAACAATCTCTGATTCAGATTCAGAGACTTATCCTTGGCCGCAAGCCCAGGGACCATATCTCTCCAGCCCTGTAATCTCTCCACTGGCTCCCATTGACTGCAAGGATCAAGTTCAAGACCCTTTGCATTGTCCACAAGGCTTTCTGGGGCCGGGGCCTACACTACATCCAACGCTCTCTTCTCATGTACCTTCCCTCTCGAGCTCTTCGCTCAGCTACCTCCAACTCTCTTAAGGTTAGACACTTCTCCAGGCAGAGAGTGGGGGTAGATCTCTCTCTTCTGCATGTGCCTCCCTTTGGAAAGGCCTCCCTGCCTCTCTCAAACTTGAGCCAGACCACCTGAAGTTCCGGAAGCATCTCAAAACATTCCTCTTCTCCTCTGCTTTCTCTCTCTCCCTCTCCTGCAGGCCTACCCATCTGTTGCACCGACTAGTTACTTAGCTACCCTCAGAATCTAACTGGGTACCAGGCTCTTTCTTGATCAGTCACCCTTGCACTGCCCCTGTGCCTACCACTCACTTAGGGGCTGTAATGGTAACCCTACAGTCCCTTGTTCTCCTTGCACTACCCAAAGCCACGCTGCTCTGGGTGCACTTACTGAGAGCATTGCTTCCTCGTTTTCCCCTCCCCCTTGCACTCCTCCCCTCTCTTTCCCCTTGTACTTCTTGTTTTTGCACTTGCACGATCTCAATGACACAAGGCCTAGTAAGATCGTTTGTCTTGTACTCCCTCGGTTTTCCCTCCCAGGTCTTGTCGCACCTAGAAACACTTGTGTACAGGTGCGTTATAAATGGCTTATCATATCATATCATACCATATCATGCTGGTCATTGGAACGTACTGTATTAAAATGTAGAAGGAAAATATACCATATTTTGTAGGAGTTGCCTACAGAGATTAGATAAAACATTGACACATCTCCATTTGCCCCTTTGAGGGTTGACCTATACAACTTTGTGTTTCAGATGTTTCACATATCCAAATGGAAGCCATTATTGTTATCGACCTAGTGGTGTATTAGGTTCTCTTATTAATGTTAACTTTCAGTTCATAATTTTTGCTACAATTTGGAAGAGATTCTTCCCCTTGGAATCCCAAGAGCTTGAATGATGACCTCCACTTCACTTTGATATCTGTAGTACTCTTAGATAGTTATGCTATTTCACAATTTGTATTCTAAATAGGGTAGCAAACATTTAATAAGTGTTCTTAAAGAAATGCCTTGGAGCTTGGAAAGGTGTTTTGTGTGTGGTCTGCTACAATTTGATTCCCAGTGTTACAGTGTTTTTACATTAATAAAGCAATCAGAACTGGACCTCTAGAGACCTGTTAGTTTAATTGTATTTGTGTGGCATGCAAAGCCCGCTTTTGTGGACTTCTTGATTACTCTAAGACAAGCATGTCAGTGTTTAAATGGTTTCATCAGACCCAGTGGTCAAATTACCTAAAGTATGGATTGGTGCTAAAGATTGAGTACATTAAACTAAGAAAACATGTAATGGAGCAAACCATCTTTGATGTCTTAGAGATTGTTTGGACTTAGGCAAGAATGAGCACATTCCATTTTTCTACTCTTTCTGCTGCATATAAAATATCATACAAAGAAACAGATTTGCCTCATTCCATGCCCCTTTTTCACATTGGAAAGGTGAGCCTACATGACATTGTTCTTTATTGCATGAGCATACCAAACAACAGGAGCCAAGAATGCCCTAAGGACATTCACAACAGAACCCCACCGAGGGCACACAGCCAATAATTCTTGCCTTGAGAAAGACCTTATGGGTCGAAACACGTGTCGGCTGACCAAACTTGCACACCAAGTCCTAAATAGTGTTTCTTAAAACACAAATATACCTATGGAATGAACCACTCAAGAAAAATACCAATAATAAACGGATTATTTCGTACTAACCAGAGTGTTACAAATATTTATTTCGGATTTTCCAAACAAGATAGCCGGGAGCAAAAATACTTTTTTCCTAATAACATAGAACCATTAAAGCCGTCATGTTGGTCCAGAAAACAAGCATTCATTATAGCTTTCACGCCCTGGTGGAGGGACGAACATGGGCTTTAACATCCTGGCAGCCCGAGCTTTGGTAGGCCTGATAGAAGCGAGTGCCTCAGCTCAGGCTGAGGTCCGTCAAAGCCCATGTCCATCCCCTGCTGGGGCGTGAAAGCTATTTGTACCCTGGGATTTACTGGGGTCTGGATAGCTTTCTTATTTTGTGTGCCGGGAGCTCAGCGCAAGCCCATTTCCCTTTGGAGGAAAAGAAATGGGGAAAAATGGCTACCGCCATTAAAATGGAAAAGGGACCAGGTCCTTTTTCGTATGACGGTGGCCTTAAGAAACATGTTCCAAAATGGCTGCTGTCATCTGACAGAGACCGAGTCCCTTTTCTATCTTACTGCCGGCGGTGCGGGCGGTGATTAGAACATCACAACCAAGATAAAGACAGATTTTCATTGGTCAATCTGTCTTTCCCAGGTGAGAATAACCATTCTTACTGGCCCATTGAGCTTTGCCCTATGGGCTACTATTAGTCTGCCTGTTCTTTCTATTATCCAACAAGCTGTCAAGAGAACATGGTCAAAACCGTGCTATTAACAATGCAAAAATCCTTTTGGCAATATAGAGGAGGACAAAACCTGTTTGCTCCATTCCATATTGCACACACAGCAACACTGGTGCTAAATGCATTTACTCTTTTTTACCACCATACAACCCACCACAGGTAGAAATACAAAAATACAAATATTAAGACAAACCCTAAGAAGCAACGATTTAGTCAAAATGGGTAGAGAAAATATAAGAATGGGTTGAAGTTATTCTCTGTTTCTGTGAACCATGTTGAGGTGTAGGAGGGATGTGTAAACAAAAGCCCCTAGTAGATGGTGTTGAACAACCTATGGAAATTAAACAATAGCCTTTTGCATCCAAAAATGTTTCAACGAACTAGACCATATGAGATAAAGCAGAGCATCTATATAACACATCTGTCATCCAAAAAGGAATTTGACTCTGATCAATGTTGGTCTTAATCAACTCAAAGGAAGCAAGCGTGTATATGATTACAACTGACAAGCACATTATTAGGAAAAGTCGTGAAAAAAAAATGTTGTTTCTAACTTGAAAATGAACGGATGTTTTTATGTACCCTATAAAACGTACACATTAGGCTTGATTACCCCTGGCTACTGCAGGAGAAGTCTGCAGAATAAACGTTATTAACCTCAGCATTGCAGAGGTGCTGCTGGTCGCTCTGGGAGCTCACACTGTCTGCACCAGTTTATTAATGCTCCAGGGGAAACGAATACATTTTTCACTTCCCATTAACTTCGGGAGTTCATGTTAGCTCTTTCTCTCTGTTTTAGGACTTAAGCTACAGGGCCCTGACAGAAAATCATTTGATTTATGGTCAACAACTCAAGGATATGTGCATTCAAATATGGGTTTAATTTGGAATTAGCCAAACTAAGGCCTCGACATAGTTTTAATTCAAGTTGGAGCAATGTATTTTCAATTACTATGTTTAGCAAATAAATATGATTGAACACTGTGTCATGCCAAGTCCAGATTAAGTATTAACTACTAACTGCAGGGAAATATCAATGCCATATTTACTGACTTTTATGACAGCTATTCTTTCAATTTTCTGGCAACTTTACTTTATCTTGCTAATGTGTGGATGATGAGTAGTCATAATTGCAAGTGACATTCTTCTTAGGATATAGAGTTGGTGTGGGTGGAGAAAAGCTGTAATTAATCTAACTTGCCTACAATACGAATGTGGTTTTTGACAATGTTTTTTCCTTCTTAAATTCTTCAGTGTGCTGATGAACCTTTCCACACCAGGTGTGAGGGTTTTGCCATGCAAGATGGGCCCGGAAGATCCGGTTAAATGCCTTTGCTGCACTTAAGCCTTTAATTTGATCGTCAGGACCCCTACCACCAGGTAGAACCTGAGGACGGGTGGTATCAAGCTATTATAGCCTGCATCATGAAAGGAAAACAGGAAAAAAGGCATATGTGATGAATGCCAGTAATGCCTTAATGATCCTGCGCGTCCTCTATTGCATTGGGGTAATTCTGACTCTGCTTTGTGGATTTATATTAACCTCTGTAGTTTGACAAGGCCAGCATTTTTGCCCCATTCTGCTTAGCTGAAGATTGGGCTTCGCATCTGCCTGGAGAAACGCTGGAAACAGAGCCAGTGAAAACAGGGGAAGTCCCTGAGCCAGGCAGAGATGACAGAGAAAGGAGACGGCTTTACGACGTGCCAATTCCCACTGACCCCGCCCCAGAAAGCTGTCAGCCACCAATGGTGGCGGGGATGCAGTCCGCAGCAACAGCGTGGGAAGGCACCAACTTCCGGTGGAAGGCAGGGTAGGTCACCACGTAACAGAATACCAGAGTTTGTGTAGGGGGTGTCTGTGTAGTGAAAGTAGAGTGGTGCTGCAAAGATTGGGAGGAGAGGTAGAGTAGGAAGAGCAGGATTGTTAGAATAGGAAGAGGAGCGGTATAGGAGGAGGAGCTGTGGTAGTGTGGGAGGAGGAGTTGGGGTAGTGTGGGAATAGGAGTGCAGTAGTGTGGGAAGGAGGTGTAGTAGTATTAGTGCGGCGGTGGAGAAGTAGTAGAAGAGGAGGAGTGGTATAGGAGAAGTAGTCAGGATACCGAAGTGGTAGGAGGGGCCGGAAGGGAAGCCGGAGTTGAAGTGGTAAGTTCAAAGAGAGGAGGCGTGGACTAAGAGGAGGGGGTGAGATAGGAGGGAAAAAAGGAGGGGTGGGGAGGAGTATAGAAGGAGGCAATAGAGTAGACTGGAGAGGGTAAGGTGAGAGTGTGCATGACCGAACCAATCGATACCCTCTGAGTAAATGCACGGTACTGTTCCCCAGTCCCTTTGGAATACTAACACCGGGTGAGAGTAAAGAAAGATAGGGGACCTCATTACGAGGTGGCCGGAATGGGTTTAATGGTGCCTGTAAAGGTGCCGGCGCCGTTAAACCCATTCCGCCCTATTACGAGGTTCCCTTGCGGGACCCGCTCTGGGCATCTGGTTTTACCAGTTTGGATTTACCAGACGTACATAGTGGGTCCCGCAAGGGGACCTGGGAGCTAACAACGGGCCCGTTATTAACAGGTCCGTTGTTAGCTCCCTCCACATTCCCATTGAGCCCTATGGGGGCTCGAATGGGAATGGGGAAGGTCCGGGTTCCCTGAAAGGGGAAATACCGGGCCCTTCAAGGTCGGAAGGACCCGGTATTTCCCCATTCAGGGAACCCAGACCCAGACCCGAGTTTGGAGGCAGCCATACCCTTATTAAGGGCATGGCTGCCTCCAAACTCGTAATGAGGCCCAGGGAGTCCCTGAGGGACTTAGTGAGCCTGACCTTAGGGAAGCCAACCTTAGAGAGGTAAGATCTAGGCAGTAGTGGCTAGCATTTGATAGATCTAAACCAGCCTGGCAGATCCCTGGTTGAGAGAGAGAGGTGCTCATACCCCTTTTTGCAGCAACAGTCCTGGGTCTGATACCTTGCCTGTGCCTCCATATTGGCACCCTAAACAGCCTTACCTTTTATATCAAGAACTCATAATTCTAAGGATCTCTGTTTCATTTCTGGGCCATTGTGACAGTAGGCAGGAGCCTGTTGAAATCTTAATCCTCCTGAGCAGCAGTGGGAAATAGGCTGCGTATACGAATGCTTGGATCTGTTGATAGTACATAGATTTGCCTTAACGGTCACAGAGATTTGCCTGCAGGTCGTTGGCCTTGGGAAGTGGCAATTCCAACCATCTGCAGGCTCAGCCGATTTGTAGAGTCTGCAAATTGTTCAAGGAAAATGCCGAATGGATATTTCAGGGGTTACAATATGGCACCAGCAGTCTGGGTGTGGGGACAGGGTTAATATACTCAGCCAGTGTGTGTAATGATCCTCCAGCAGATGGGACCAGAATAGACAGCAACTCATGTGTCATGATAAAAGGGGCAAGCTAATGGAAAAATGGAAGAAACAAAAAGAAACCAGGTCAGCTTGGGGTCATAATCAGGGATTATGAAATGCACTTCATTTTTCAACAGATAACGCGACCCACATGTTTTAGAGTAGAAGACATTACAACATACCCGACCAAGTCAGAGTCCCTTTGCACAGATGTGGCTATCTTCCAAACATAACTTGAACAGTTTAAATCCCAGTAGTTTTGCTCTGCCACTACATATCTGAGCAACTTTGCTTTTCTTCTATTCTGCTTCTTGAACTTTTATGTCTCTGCGAACGATCACACAGCTGCAGATAAGAAACACTACTTCTTGTTTATCACCTGGTGTTCTAATGTGCAGAAATGTTCCAGTAATGCCTGTTTATTCTTCTTCACTCTCTAAGACGTATTTAGTTTGAGCAGTTGAACATTCGCAACACCATGCTTTATCGGGGTATCCAACTGGTGGGATTTGCTTTAAAGAGAATGGTGAAATATAGATGAAAACAAGAGAGGTTATGTGCTAATCGTTCTTTCAATGAAAGTGATACTTAAATTATGTTCAAACCTCTCTGGTTAATGAGCAGTGTGCTTTGAATCTCTATGAAAACAGACAGTTTTCAGTCTCACTGCGCTGAACAGTGCAATAGTGACAGGTGTTCCAAGTAATTCAAAGAAGGAGGGATTTCTCATGAGTCCAATGAGTTTAATAACGAAGTAGCCTGACACGTGTTTCGAGTCATCACCGACTCTTCATCTGAGGCTGAAAGTTTCAAGAGCTAGCCTAACCAATTAAGTATATCGTGGCCAGTGCCAGATGCCCTATCTCACTGCTTCGCAATTGCGGAACTCTGTGCAATGCTGCTGAACTGAATGAAATGAAAGGAGAAATCCCTCCTTCTTTGAATTACTTGGAACACCTTTCACTATTGCACTGTTCAGCGCAGTGAGACTGAGAACTGTCTGTGTTCATTTAGGTTCTTTACTGTGGGTGGCATCTGGCAGTGCTCCCACACCCCTCAGCCACCTGCAGCTTTAGTGCTTCCCTAATTTCTTCAGTGTACAAGCGCTGTGGACTTTGACTTGTTCTGCCAAACCTGTGTGTTTGCTTTGAATCTCTGCAACAGGGATATCCAGCAATGATAGTTCTGTCTCCTATCCTCGGCTATAGCTTTGCGGTCTCAGCAGTCCGACATTCTAGGCTATAAATTGGAGGGGGTGTCTACCTAAAGTATTGTACCATGTGCTGGCATCCTCGCCCTTTTTTATATTGATTTTTGCTCAAATATTCTGTTTTTGAATGTATGATTCGTTTTGTAGCATGGTCACATGGTCACTAGTAATCAAAATATTATAAATGCCACATCCATGCAATTTGTATCATCTAGTCTTTCTAGATACATATGAGCCTCATTAAGAGTTTGGTGGTATCTGGCTGGTAAATCCACTCAGATACCGCCAAACTGTATTACCGTTACCACCACTTGGTCTGGTGGTATCAAGTGGCAGTGGTGGTGTCAATCCCAATGGTTTTCGTCAATAGGACTCAATGAGGCATTTCTGGCAGTATTACTGCGGTGGCAATTCCGCTTCGATATTTCAGTCAAAATGTAGTGGAAAGCTGGCAGATTTCCAGCTCATGGCTGGAGGTGAATCCTCCAACTTTCTGCCAAACCTATAATTGGGTGGTGCAGTAATGTGGCAGTATATGGTAATACCACTGCATTTAACCCGCATCGCCAAACTTGGAATGAGGCCTTGGTTTCTTACTGGTATTTGCTTGTGTCATCACCTAACGCAAGTTGCTCATTTTGATGCTTTTTCTTTTCTATATGTGAATAAGGGCATTTATTGACAAATATAGTCAAGAGTGTTAACACTTACAAAATGTTTCCTATGTTTGATAATACGTTATTTTCATTTGATTTTACTTAGTATTGTACTCATACACAAAGCTGTAACTTGTCATTATATTATCTTTATGTTTTTGTCTCAGACATTTAACTCTGGTTTGGGCTGTTGCCCTTTCTCTGCACTCTTTGGCCTCCTCTTGGCCAGACATAGATTCTGATAATAATTGTGATCTACACATTATACACATTTTCTTCCAAACATGGGCTGTAGGTGTTATGCAGACACAAGTTAGAGATTGTAAACATTGACGTCAACTTTTAATGACTGGTTGATGACAGCTAGATTCTTGCAGAAGCAGATCTCTCTCGGTAGTTTTACTGCATATTAGTATGCCAATGTTTCCTCTGCCATTCTTAACAAGTACATTAGGATAGGACACTTCAATTTTACTGTTGGCCATAGTACATGTGTGTGGTGTGTTTAAGTCTCTTTATAACTTATAAGGGTAGGTGGACGGGTATCCCTTCACCTGTCAACAGACCTCTGCACCTTGGCAGTAGTGAGAAGCATCGTCAAACTTCCGATCCCACATCTTTCCCCCTAACATCCTGAATAATTTTCATCAAACCTCATTGAGAATGTTCAGAAATTACTGAAGCTGGGTGACAAAGAGTTGCTACATCTGGAGATACCAAAGGTGCAATACTTTTCTCTATTTTATGCCTTGCCAATGAAGGACATGGCTGGTTGGGAGAACCATTCCCGACCTGTCGAACTTGAACACCTTTCTTCTAGTGGATTAACTCATGATGATCACGCCAGGACAGATTCTGTCTTCTCTCGCAGAGAGATCCTGGCCAGCTGCGTGCTGGATATCCACAATGTGTACATGCACATCCCAATCTGGAAGCTCCACAGAAAGTTTCTCTGGTTCAGCATACACAGCACACAGTACCAGTACAAGGTTCCTCCTTTCGGACTAAACGCAGCTCCGAGGGTGTTTAAGAAAGTGCTACATTCTGTTTAGTCACTTTTGCATCAACAGGGAATCAATATATACCCGTACGTAGCTGAGCTTGGCCTAACCAACAATATGGCCAAATCAACCATGGAAACCAGTCAGAGTCTGATTTAGGACTATACTGAGGGAGGCCTTACCCCACTTCCCCACATACAGGATTATGCAAGGAATTTCTGGCCTATATGCACCCATTATCATAAAGTTTCATGCTCTTCTAGGTATGGTTGCCTCATGCATTCTGGTGGCCTCGCATGCGAGAATGCCCATGAGGCAGATTCAACTTCACCTCTACATTGTGGTGGTAGGTGGCACTCGCACAGATGGAGCGAATAGATGACCCTGTGTCCTTACATCCAGGCCTGCTGTGGTGGATGATGGAAAGCAACTGGGTGCAGGAGTTCCTTGCACCTCCACCAATGAAGATTCTTTCCATAGACTTGAGTATTTTAGGCTGGGGTGCAATGCTCTAACCGTGGGAGGTCCATGACCTATGGAGTCTGGAAGATTCGATCCTTCACATACATCTCTTGGAATTGAAAGCTGGTTTCCAAGCACTGAAAGATTTCCTGCCCCCAAGTACATAGCATTAGGACAACAGTGATGTTTCGCATCAACAAGCAGGGGGGCACACGCCCTCTTTCCCCCCCTCTGCTTATTGGACCTGGAAATTATGGAGCTGGTGTCTCAAGTACTCATTCTTTCCTGTGGCTACCCACCTAGTGGTGGGAACAAATGCCAAAGCAAATGCCCTGAGCAGAAAGTCTCATTCCCCACATGAGCGGGAGTTGCATGTGGAAGTCCTAACTCCAATATTCCAGGCACTGGGAACACCTATGCTCGACCGCCTCATGACTAACCACAGCGATAAGTGCACTCTGTAGGCATCTGGAAGGGGGAATGCAAGGTGTTTAGGTGATCACCATTGGTTTCGAAGGTCTTCTACAAGTTTAAACAAAGCAGGACCTGCCAACTGATTCTAATAGCAATTAATTGGTCCAAAAAGATTTGGTTTTTAGATCTGGTGGCCCTCAAGATGGGAACTCCTTGGATTTTGCCTTTGAGGCCAGACTTTCTACATCAGCAGAAAGTGATGCTCCCTTTGTCTAGAGAGACCAAAGGCCATTTGGAAAACAATCACGATTATTTGGGAACTTTGAAGGAAGTACCCTGGGTATGGGTTGCTGGAAGGTCATGCTGGCTTGATGGCAAGTCGCAGTAATTGTCAAGAAATATACGCTACTGGACAGAAGCCCAACACAGGGCTACATGTACACTTTCTGAGGGCAAAGACTTCTTTTGTTGCATACCAGAGGCACATGCCCATAGTTGATATTTGTAGATTGGCCATTTGGGTCATCCCACATTCATTCCCCTGACAAAATTAACTAGATTGGACTTTAAGGAGCAAAATAGCCTTTGGGCAGGCAGTGCTCAGAAGCTTGTTTGTATAGTAGATCACCTCCACCCTCTAAATTAAGGGATGCTTTGGAATCTCCCTTAATTAAGTGTGGAGGGAAGGGGACAGGAAGTAAGAAAAAAAAAGGTTAATCACTGTAAGAACATCTGTACTCCTAGTCCAAAGTCCATTTTCCTCCATACACCCACCCCTCATCCCTAGTAAAAGGTCTCCGGTTCTGACATGATAATAAACTGACAGTTCGGTAGGGTGTAAAGGGGAGGTGCCTGTAATGCTTTGAGCTAAAATATGGTGCTGGTGCGCAGTGCATTCTGGTTCAATCGGAGCCATAATGGACATTCGCTCAATGCCTCAGTGAAAGCTGCACTTGCCGTGAACTGTACACAGATTTTCAGCATAGTTAACATTATTTTACTGGAAAACATGTTTTCAACATTATTCGTTGCTTATGTTGGTTTACATTGCTCATCCAAGGACACAGTGTGTGAAAAGACTTAGATCTGCAGGTGCAGGCTGATACCTGATAAGGTTGCCATGGACCCTGACAAAGTTGAGGATTAGTTACAGAGTTGTTTTCTTTGCTTTTTTGAGAAAGGGAAGAGCTCTCCTCCTTGAGGTTACCGTAGGTCACTCCAGCAGGAGGCATGCAGTGAACCACCAATGCGCAGAGACTCAGGCCAGAGGTTTTGAGAAAATGCCACACCGCCTTTGCGGAGGGCTTAAAATGCAGTACTCTGGAAAGGTCAGGCACAAAGCCTCAGTCGAAGGGGGATGCTTCGCTCTGGGCCTGTTGGCTGCTTTGATCTCTGTGCCTGGCTGTTTTCAGGGTTTTCCACCCGCTTCTGGCAGGATGAGGATGTTCGCTAAAGTTGCGCCAATGGTGATGTATTTTCTTTAGATTACTGTCTTTTAAGTGATTTATTTCTGTTGCATTTTATTCATTTATGTATGTCTTTTGTGAAAAAAATAGCTGTATACGAGCTAACTTATCATCTAACTGAGTGTATATGTGTGAATCATTGCTTACTTGCCTTCAAGGTTTTTCATTCAGTGTACTGGTGATAAAAAAGATATTTGTTTGTATGTGCACTTTTTGGAAAGAAAGACACTGCCATATGGAGGCATGACAGTCACGCACCTGAACTGGTCATACCATTTCTTTTAATGATGCTGCTTGGCAACAGGTTCTGGTTCCGTTTTGTGGGGCATCCCATAAGTATGGAGAAAATGGGACTTTGGACTAAGTATACAGGTGTCACGATGGTAAGTAACCTTTTCGAAATACCATTCATAGCAGAGAACGAGAACAATGAGAAAGAGATGATGAAATTTTGAAAATCGTGAGTATTGAGTATCTAGCAAGTATGTGGTCTATAACTGAATACATATCATGACTAACATATTTGAATAAAGTTTCAGAATAATTTTGTACATGCAAGGACCAAAAATAAACTTACATGGAGGCCTGAAATGTTGAGGAAAGAACATATGTGAATTTAAAGGAATGGAATAAAGAGAAATAAAATACAAAAATAATTGTGCTGGCAAGCGCAAAAGTGCTATCTGTTGAAACGTGTACTGTTTTTGTTCTCTCAACTGGTCCTGCAGCTTTAATGAATTTAGCAGTACCACAACCATGCAGAGTGATATCAAGTGTCAATACCGCACACAAACAGGATTGTTTGGCAGCAATTTTGAAAGATTAGAAGGCGGTGAGACTATGACGTTAGTCTCTACTCAGGATATTGGCAGACCAAGTGACATATGACATCTCATACATGATTGTGAGGCATGCTGACCTTGGAACCAGAATAAGGGTCAAATGTGTGCTGGTCGCCATGTCAATCTGGAAAAATGAATACCCTTCATTTTGAATGATAGACGTAACTTGATGGCCGTGGGCCAACCGTTTTATGCACCAAATTATAGAAATGTAAACTGCTATGCTTGACCGACGAGCGGCTATTTTAAATGTAGCAAGAATCGCCATTTTGCTTGTTAACCATTGCTCATTGCTCATTGATTTCTGTCTAAAAACTGCTTTGCAGCTTGCAATTCTTGCAGATTCTGCTTACTCTGCTCAATTGTTAACATTGTTGTCTGAATATGAAAGGACAAGGTCGCGGGACTGGAGAGTTTGCTGAAACTCCTCATGAGTAGCCCAGAGAGGAATGCCCACGCTCCCTCTCTGTAGCCTTGGGAGGAAGCTGCAGGGCATTTAATCACTTCACAGCTGCCAACCAGTCTCGTACGATGGTAGAATATGTTAGAATAATACAGTTAAAGGCTTGAATTATGCTTTTCTTACGGCCCCCTTCGCAATAACCCTTTAGAACGTGTCGGCTCCCAGGACACGAATAGTACCTCATAGATAGCAAAGCTTGGAATGTGGCTCTTCCCCCGTGTACAGATTGCTTCCAAGAACAGAACCACCGTGTTCTAAAAGATGCCTCTGCACTTTCTAAATTGCACATTGTTACTAGAATAGACATCGAAAGCATTATAATCGTCATACTCGTCGGATATGTCCATCGTCATCCCGAGTTCAAAGGAACTTAATACAGAGGGATGTTGAACATGACTTTGCTGATTGTATGATATGCATTTTGTATATATGTAACTGATGTACGTAATTCGCTCTCTTGCGTCCCTCGAGGTCTAGGAAACTCACGTTGTGGGGCGTGAGATCAGAATTGGCAAATTGATACTATCTTTTGCTTGCAATAAACCCTAGCATTGGGAATTTGAAACCTCGTGTCTGGCTCATCTTTTCGTGTATGGTCATTGCCTTGTTTCCATAGCATGAGGGACCCCTAGGGGCCCCTTTCAGATGGCGCCCGAATAGGGACCCTCCCCCACTTGCCCCATCGTATACGTTGTAACGAAGTAAAGGCGGAAGAACGGCGAGGACGGGACGGTCGAGCCGGGATCAAGAAGTGTACGGGGCGCCCTGTAGAAGTGAGGAGAGATTCCTTCCGCAGATATGCACACATCTGATCCCTGATCGACGTACCGGGCCAGAGGGCAAAGGAGGCAAGGGTCCTGAGATGAGGCAGAAGCCAGAGAAGCGCAGACACGACGTGGGGAGAGGTTGCGTTAAAACAGGCGACTTGTTTTATCAGGTGAGTCATTCCCCGATTCAAAGAGAAACCTGATTTTTGGTAGAGTGTTGATTTTGCAAACTCAAACGTCCAGGTAAAAGTGGCTAACCAAAGGGGAAGGTTAAAGAAAGATGCCTGGAGTACTGTCCACTTTAGCAGGGCTTTTCAGCTGCGGTAGACAGTCCTTGGAATATGGCCAAAGTGCACCGCCTGGGGGAACGCCGGCTTATGATATGTATGCGAAATATGGTGTGGGTGCAATAATATTTTGTGAAATTTGGCATAGGCAAACTAGAAAGCAACCCGACCATGAGTGGCCGGTTAATGGTAGTTTTGAGATGGGGAGGATAGATAACCTAGAGAGGGTGCTGATTAGATAGAAAGCGCGACCTGCAGCTTTTGAAACCGTCAAAGATTGGAGGAGGGAAGCAATGCTCCGACTAAGGAGTAGAGAGAAGCATGCGCGTAGGCACAAAACGAAGCTTGAGATAGCAGAAGAGAAGGAAGAGGAGGAGTGGACTGAGAGTCTAAGACGGGAAGGGAGACGGGACCAGATGAACATAGAAAGAATATACCCGCAGCGGGAACTACACATAGCAGATGAATTAATGGAACATTTGTTAACTAACACGGGTCGAGGCCCAAAACCAGAATCGAAACCAAACACGCCAGCAGTGATTGCGCAGGCCCAACCAGTAGCTCTCATACCCCCTCCCGCAGCCCGAGCACTTCCCCTCACGCAAGCGTTAACCCAAGCCCCGCCCACAGCACGAGCACTCCCACAAGCACAGACCGCAGACACACAATTTCCCAGCACCCAGCAAGGCCCTTCACAGATGCCACCTGTGTCACTTGTCCTATCCGCACCTCCCGCTCTAGAGACAGATTCAGCACCATCCACCCCTCCCGAAGTCGAGATTAAGACTGGGGAGGCGAGAGGCCGGGCTGAAGGAACAGGATTTGGACGGGTAACTCGAAGCGCGATCAGCAGCGAGAGAAAGATTGAATTACGGCAAGAGGCAGAAATCTACATAGAAGGAAATGATGAGACGGCAGCATTGGCCTCATTGTATGGGTACCGAAGAAGAGACGGGACAGGTAGTGTTAGAATGCATGGGGGAAATTCTGGTGGGAGAATGGAAAAAGATACTTGGGAATTTACTGCCACAGCGGTTGTTAGATTTGAATAAGTTAGCACGCAGTGAGCAAAGAGATGAGGATGTAAGAAAACATGTGCACAAACTGATTGAAGTAAAAAATGAAATGGAAGACAGATATGCTGAAATGTTTGCTACACCTGAGTATAGTAGAGAGTTTATTAAGAAAGGTAGGAAGGGGGCGTAAAGGTTGAATATGAAAAAATCATGGGCAAGAGTTTTTCCAGGTGATACAAAGCATTTGCCAGTACCGGGACAGTTAGGCGATAAACAAAGATTACAGGTATGGGTGGGGAAACAATGCGATGGATGTCGAACAAAAGAATGTCAGTAAAAGAAGTGAGATATGTAATGGGTTCCCATTGGAGATGAGAAAGGAAGCGATGCAAACGATAGTAGGGGTGTTACTGCAGCAGGTCATTGGATACAATAGAGGTAGAGGCAACGCACAAGGCCGAGGAAATTTGAATAATATGCATGGGGTTTCATTGGGATTAAATCAATGTGCGTACTGTAAGGAGGAAGGACACTGGCAAGCACAATGCCCGCACCTACAGAATAGAGGTGGGTTTGGTCAGAGAAGGCCTCATAGAGGACATCAGGGGTCAAACGGCCCAAGCAGAAGTAACATGCAGCAGCAGCAGGGATATACCAATGGAGGTACTGAAACCCAATCATATGGCCGAAACCAAGCACAACAAAACCAGACATTGAACCAAAGTGTTTCGAACCAAAATCAGGGCGGGCAGGGCCAACAGAGAAATTATCAGAGTGGAGGACATCGAGGGGGAAATGGGAATATTTTTGATACACAACCAAACACGTATTACAGCAGTAGCGGTGACTACACATCAGACGATGTATTATTTACGTGATAGGACAGCCCACAACAGGGGTCGGTTCCAGTGTCTATTCCCGTGAATCAGAGAGGACCCTACGTAGAAATGAGAGTCGGGAATAAGGAGCACCGTTTCCTTGTAGATACAGGGGCACAGAAGTGTTCGATAGACTACCACTTGGTTCCGGAGATACCACTGTCGGGGCAGAAGAATGTTTCTGTAGGGTTTGCAGGTACACCAGTAATTTACCCCATGTCCGAAGCTGTCCCAATCACAATAGGACCATTTACGCAACAGTGTCCATTTCTTTTGACAGAGAATTGTGGAGAGAACTTGCTAGGATTAAATTTGTTGAGAAAATTGGGGGCAGTCATACATTGTACGGCAGACGGGGTGTTCCTCACGATGTGGCCTCACGATGCACCGGTGACGGAATTTATGTCAAAAGAGTTGCCAGAAGAGTTAAATAGTGTACCAACCTGTCTGTGGGCAATGCATGATAATGATGTAGGATGCTTGAAAATAGAGCCAGCAAAAATAACTCTGAAAGAAGGTGTAACACTACCACAAATTCCCCAGTATAGAATTTCTGTTGACGGTGAGAAGGGATTGAAAAGCATTGTTACTGACCTGGTGAGATTGGAGGTGGTTGAGGAAATTGCAGGTAGCACATGCAACAGCCCGATTCTTCCAGTTTACAAGAAAGGAGGCAATGAAGTACCCTATTGTTTCATAATTGATCTGCGCGCATTAAACAAAGTGGTAGACCCACAATTCCATTTGGTCCCAGATGTCACAACAATACTGACAATGATACCGGCCACTGCAGAATACTTTGGTGTAGTCGATTTGAAGAACACATTCTTTAGCATCCCAGTGGATAAAAGCAGTAGATATCTGTTCGCGTTCACTCTAGGAGGTCGATCATTCACATCCACACGCATTCCACAAGGATATACAGAAAGCTCGAGCATTTACAGCAGAGCGCAGCGCTAAAAGAGCAGCTAGACATGCTAGAATTACCCGAAGGTTGCGTACTCTTGCAGTACATAGATGACTTGTTATTAGCTGCTGACACGAAAGAGATTTGAAAAGAAAGTACTATATTACTCTTGACACATTTAGCGACCCATGGTCATAAGGCAAGTTTGAAGAAATTCCAGTATAATCAAAAGGAGGTGTCTTATTTGGTATACCTACTTTCGAAAGAAGGGAGAAGCAACGCATAGAAAGTATTTCTAGTATGCCTATTCCAAAAACTCAAAAAGGAGTGAGAGCTGTAATAGGCATGGCCTCTTATTGTCGGCAGTGGATCAGTAATTTTGCGTTGATTGTGAAGCCGATGATAAAATTGACTGAAAAGGATGCAGAGATGCCTTTGCAGAGGGATGAGAAATGTCAGAAAGCGTTTGAGCAATTGAAAGTTGCATTGTGTGCTGCGCCAGTTTTGGGCACTCCCAACTATAAAAAAATCTTCAGACTATTTGTGAGTGAGAGTGAAGGATGTGCATTGGCGGTTTTGACACAGAAACAAGGTGGAAGAAATAGGCCGTGCGGCTATTTTTCTTGCGCGTTGGACCCTGTAGCGCGCGCACTACCACGATGTTTGCGATCCGTCGCAGCGGCTGCTGCGTCAGTGAAATAAACGGAAGGAATGGTATTGGGGCACACTTTAATTCTGATGGTGCAACATGCTATAGACGTTCTATTAAATAGGACGCAGACGCAACACCTCACCTCAGCTAAACTGACAAGATATGAGCTCATCTTGTTTGCACCCCACATCCAAATTATGAGGTGTAGCGCATTGAATCCTGCAGAATTAATGCCACTGCCCATAGCAGAAATTGGTGACAACAAATCACCACCCCATGATTGTTTAATGATCACTAAAGAAGAAACAAAGGGAAGGATTGATTTGAGCGATATCCCACAAAAAGAGCCAGATGGGGAGTTATTTTGCGATGGATCTTGTTTTAAATTACCTGATGGCACATCAACGGCTGCATATGCAATTACTACCCTAAATAGAGTTGTATAGAGCAGAAGGATCCCCTACAATTCGGCACAAGCCGCAGAAATAATAGCACTGACCCGAGCCTGTGAACTCTCTGAGAATTTGAACGTAAATATTTATACTGACAGCCAGTACGCCTTTGGCGTGGTTCACAATTTTGGCCGACTTTGGGCTGAGAGGGGTTTTTTGACATCACATGGAGCCAGGATTCAGCATGGCCCTTTGATTGTGCGATTGTTGTCTGCGCTCACGTTTCCAAAGCGCCCAGCTATAGTGAAGTGCGAGGCGCATAAGAAAGTAAAATGTAGAGTGGGAGAGGGAAAGGCGTTTGTAGACAGGATTGCGAAGCAAACAGCCACAGATTTGGGGAATAAAATGATGACAGTACAGACTGAGGAAGTACCTTGTATGATAGAGAATGGAGTTGCCACAGTCAAAGAAATGCAGGCTGAGGCCACGACTGAAGAGATTCAGGGGTGGGCTGAGGGCTCTGCTGAGTTAGATTTGGAAGGATGTTGGGTGGACAAGGAAACAAAGAACTGGATGTTGCCAAATTGTTACGTAACTGCAATGGTTATAATGGCGCATAGCCCTACCCACATTTGCGCAAAGAAAATGGTGCCATTCTGTCTGGGTACCACAGGCGTGTGGGAGGGGGTTTAGGCACCCTGGACCGAGTTGCCTTGCCAACTCTGGTCGCACTCTGGAGTGATTGGCCCAAGTGGTGAGCGTTCCCGCTCACCACTTAGCATGTGTTGATTGACAGCTAGGCTGAATGAATGGCGTTTTTCTGCATAAAAGCAGGGCTTTTGGGACTGGATCTTCAGAAGTCGCCACAGGACCTAAGAATCCGACGAGGGTAACGCTGAGCCGACCTGCACGACGACACCTCCGGTGGAGCCCTGCGGAACCGACTCACCACTTCCTGACGACAGAGGAGATCTCCCTGCCAGAGAGTCTCTTCCCCTGACTGTTGGGAACAACCAGTCACCTTTGCTTTTTATTTGCCTCAGGACGCAGTGGTCGAATTGCCCGTGCAGAGCACCTCAGCAACCGGATAGCCACTACCCCTGTACCGCAACCAAAAGGTGGTGCCTTGTGACGGAGCACTCCGCGGCTGGTCTCTTCCCTGGTGGTGCACCGGACTTCACTTTTCTTCGGCGGCGAGAACCTCTCTACTCTTGGCAAAGACCCGACGTGCATCCACCACCAGGAACAACTGCCCCCGCCGGAGCTGCCCTCCACAACAAGGTACCGTGTCCGCCTGGCTTCCCTTTCGATCGGATTGAGTGAGGTGTCTTAATCCTCTCCTTTCCATTGGGTCGCCTCCAAGCTTTTCTCATTTATTGTTCTGAACTGGTTCAATCCGCCGATAACAATTTGCTACAAAGACTTGAATGCATCTCCGCTAGAGACTTTTTGGGACATCGTGCCTTGCCTCTCTCCGAGTGGGCCTTGCCTCTGAACTTTATGCTCTGTTGTGATTCTTGCCTTCTTGCCGTGCATTTTACCCGCGAAGTATTGAACTACGTTGATTTCGTAACCTGCCTATCTTTTTTTCTCCCGTCCTAACTAATATTCGAGTGTCATCTGGGTTGAGGTATACACCTCTGTCTGAAAATAAGTGGTACCGGTAGAACCTAGAGTTGTCGAGATATTGCCAGGGGGATTGATCGTTTTCTTTTTCATAGAGTAATTGTGTTTGATTTGTTTGCCGTGATTTGCCTTAGTGTTTTTCATAGATGTTCTGTTATAAATAAATACCTTAATATCTTTACACTAAGCCTCGTTGCGTGTTTGCTTGTCTTGCTGTGAAGAATTGCCCTATTTTGTATACTCCACATACTGCTCAACTTTTCTTGAGAGAAGTCTGACTGCTCAGCCACAGCTACCAAGTGAATCTGTGTGGTGCAGACTGCTACCAAGTGGGTTCACCGCCAACGCCTGTAGTCCTAAATCTTTTGCAGTGGTCCCAGAGGGAACTGCACAGGTTTCCGCCTAACAAGAACGTTCAGATAAAGATAAAATATTCCTTCAAGGAAACAGCGCACAGCGCTCGGGCGGCAGCCCCGGTCTTTCCTAGGGGGCCTGTGTCATCAATACCTCATAACAAGTATGGCGCAGTCACAGTGTGAAAACCCCAGAAAATTCTTGTAAAACCTCAGAGGTGGGGTATTGGTTACTCCAAAACTATTTTCACACCGATGCGACACCTGCAAATTGCATATTTAAAAGGGCGTAAGGCCTAAGAGGTTGACCCCCAAAAACTACCCAATCACTTGCATCAACATCACATAGCTTGCAGACTTTAACTCTGCCGGTGCAGGAAGGAAAGAATCAGAAAACAGGCCTTCTCTGTCTATGCCCCATGTAAGAGTGCAGAAGTACGAGTCTGACACAGTGGTGACATGGTTATTGGCAAAGACTTTGATTTATATATAAAAGTAAAGGAAAAAAACCTATTGCCCTATTTCTTAGAGAGGTTTCCCTACCTCAACAAAAAGATTAAGGAATCTGTCAGGATGTCCAATAAAATAAAATGTCCACTGTCCTTTGTCCAAACCTATTTCCGTCTCTAGATTAACTAAGGAAAAAGGGGGTGTCTTCTTGAAGGAGGATTCCTTCGTTCTGGATGTCAGTTCGATGTTCAGTTTCTGATAAGAAAACACAAAGGGCCTGATCACGACTTTGGCGGTAACCCTTAAATCCGGCGGTAGCGCTATTACTGCCGGATTTAAGGGTCCACCAAATCAGGACTTTGGCTGATTTTGCCCCAACTCTGAGCTGGGGGGAAATCCACCGAAAATGTCCGCCGGCGGTAAGAGCGCGAAAATTCCCCATTGAGCCCAATGGGGAATGGGGCATTCCCGAATGGGGTCAGTGGGAAATGGGGATTAACATTACAGCCGAACTCGTGATCCGGCGCTATTAGCGCCGGGGAGTTCGGCGGTAGGGCTAATGCCGCCGGCGGTAATACCGCCGGCGTTACTGCCAAAGTCGTGATCAGGCCCAAAGAGTTGTTCTGCTATTCAACTCAACAGTTCTTAAAGTTGAATACTCTTCCAAACATGTACAAAAACCCAGTTTTAAAGACTCAGGGGGAATGCCTCTCTTCCCCTGGTCTTTCTTCAGTTCACCAATGTCACAACAAGCCTGGTTCACTATCCTGCCAGACTTGTCTGTAGATCTCAGTGTTCAAGAAAATGTCTCTCCATTTGAAGTGGGTCCTCGACCCCTTATTGCCACTTAACAAACTTCTTCTTTTCTTGTGTGGGTCCCAGTCCCCTGTTTGTATGCATCTCGGGACCTCCACAACTTGCTGTGGGCTCCAGCCCCTTGGTTGCATGTTTCTCTAAACTGATATGGGCCCCTGACCCCTGTACATGGCTCTTGTGGGGACTTCCATGATTTTGTATGGGTCCCAGACCCTTGTGTGCTGCTCTTGCAGGGCTTCCCTAATTTCAAATGAGTCTAGACCCTTAGTATGTAGCAATCAGGCCCTGACGACTCGCCTGCCAGGCATTGTTTCTCATATGTCTCTTTCTTGGCTCTTTCCAAGTTCTTGTACAAGCAAGATCCTGTATGAATTTCTCTTCATCCAGTAATGACTGAATGGTTGTAAAAGGAGGATTCTCTAATAGCAGCAGGCGATTCCTGGTGGATTCTTGGTGGCAGAGAGTTTTCTGAACACATTCATCGTGAATAGATTGACACCAGTTATTATCCACTTCCACATCGAGGTTTGAAGGTGATTTTCCTTACAGTTTGGGCTAAATAGAGAAGAGTTCCCTAGAGTAGTGATTTCCTCAGTATAATTTCCCTGTTTAGCTGCAAGAATGATATGATATGATAGGTTATTTATAACGTGCTTCATACCCAGAGGTTTCTAACCGCTGACCCAGGGATTGAATCTGTGGTACTCTGTGTTGTCTTGCTTCCAAGGCGAGCATGTTGCCCCTCAGCTATCCTCCCAAGACAATGACACCTTATAATCTTTTACTGAGCCTCTGTATAAGGAGAGAGAAGTGGTGCATGGGTTTCCATGCCAGATACATTCCTACACATGCTTCTATTGCCTAGATTTAATGATTTTGTCATTAAACAAGTTGTGCCTCTTTGTATCCCCTTTAAGAGCTATAGTAAGTAACAGTGCTAGGGAGTCAAAAGCTGCCATGGTGATCTGTTGAAATTGTCTTGTAAAATCGGTATAGTCAATAGTAGAGGGTAATTTTGCCAACTAAGGTAGAACCAGAGCAGCAAAGGCATCGGTAGTAGCTTTTTTTATATTGCTATCCAGTTTGGATTTTCTAAAAGATGTATTTGGAGATAAGAAAAGCACGGGGATAAAAAGATTGAAAGAAATTGTAAGATGGTCAGACCAGGGGCAAGCCTTCAGGGAGATAGGTGAGAAAATTCTGTGTCAACACCGAGTCAAGAGTATTAAACTCTGCATGAGTGGCCCCTTTAACATGTTGGAAAAAGCCAATAGCTTCAAGGGTATTTATAAGAGAGATGGCATCAAAATCTGAGCCATCATTTTCCCAAAGATTTAAATCACCAAGCAGAAGTGTTAAGCGGAAACCTGTGCAGTTCCCTCTGGGACCACTGCAAAAGATTTAGGCCTACAGGTGTTTGGCAGTAAACCCACTTGGTAGCCGTCTGTACCACACAGATTCACTTGGTAGTTGTGGCTGAGCAGTCAGACTTCTCTCAAGAAAAGTTAGGCAGTATGTGGAGTATACAAAATAGGGCAATCCACACAGTAGAACAAGCAGACACGGAACAGAGCTTGGGTGTAAAGATATATAATTATTTATTTATAAAAACATATCTATTAAAAACACACTGGCACTAATACGGCAAACAACTTCAATTACAATTACTATAAGTATCAATCCCCTAACAATATTTCGACAATTCTAGGTTCAACGGCACCACTTATTTGCAGACCGAGGTGAATGCTTTAACCTAGATGACACTTTAATATGCGTTAGAACGGGAGAGAAAAGGCAGGGTATGAAACCAACTCTGCACCAACACTTTTACGAAGCAAATGCAAGGCCCGTAAGGCAGGGTCTACTGTGAATCACAAAGTTCAGAGGCCAGGCCCACTCGGAGAGAGGCAAGGCGATATGTCCCAAAAAGTATCACAGTGGAAATGCACTTTGAGTCTTTGTAGCAAAATGTCACAGAAAGGTTGGACCAGATTAGAACAAAAAGTTAAGAAGGTCTGGAGGCCACCCAATGGAGAGGTAAGGATTAAGACACCTCACGCTAACCGTCACAAGGGAAGCCAGGCGGACACAGTACCTTGTATGTGGAGAGACAGCTCCGGCGGGGGCAGTTGTTCCTGGTGGTGGATGCAAGTCGGGGCTTTGCCAAGAGATGAGATGATCTCGTAGTCGAAGGAAAGTTGAAGATCGTTGCACCACCAGGGAAGAGACCAGCCACGGAGTGCTCCGTCACAAGGCACCACCTTTTGGTCGCGGTATGGGCTAGTGGCTATCCGGTTGCCGGGGTGCTCAGCACGGGCAATTCGACCACTAAGCCCTGGAAGCGAAGAAAAAGCAAAGGGACTGGTTGTTCCCACCAGTCAGGGGGAGAAGACGCTCCAGCAGGGAGATCTCCTCTGTCGTTGGGAGGTGGTGAGTCGGTTCAGCAGGGCTCCACCGGAGGTGTCGTCGTTGCAGGTCGGCTCAGCTTTACCCTCCTCGTATTCTTAGGTCCTGTGGTGACTTCTGAAGATCCAGTCCCAAAAGCCCTGCTTTTATGCAGCAAACCCCCATTCATTCAGCCTAGCTGTCAATCAAAACACGCTAAGTGGTGAGTGGGGTGGCTCACCACTTGGGCCAATCACACCAGAGAGCGACTTGAGTTGGCAAGGCAACTCAGTCCAGGGTGCCTAAACCCCCTCACACACCCCCTGTGGTACCCAGACAGAATGGCACCACTTTGGAGGGCTTCTGTGTAGAAGCCCGCCAAAAGTGGAACAAAGGGCTCAACCTTTGGTTCGGAGTTACAGAGGTGAACACAGACGCCATTTTAAAAACCGAGTTCTGGCAGAAAATACCGACCGGTAGATTTATTTAAGACAAATAAACCGGTGGTATGTTAGAGACTAACAGGAAAAAGTATCAGCCTCCAACAATGGGAAGAATCCCATAGAATTATATCCGGGGTCGAATATAACAAGTAGTTTCCACTGCCACCAGCCAAAACTCGACGAGGGGGGACGGGACAGTGCCCCCTCGAATAACAGACCCAGGGGTAATCAAATTACCCCTACTAGTACGTCCACAATAGGATGGTTTGTACTAGTTCTGTTAGTAAATTTAGGTCTAGTAAAGCCAATGGTGACTTTACATACCCTGGGAGACAGTAGTCAGTCCTAGGGTATGGAGTCTATGGTGGGGATCCTCTAGGACTCCCCAGTGTCACGGCACGGAGGGTGCGGTGTAACACACATAGTAAAACACATGAGACCCTATGGAGTAAAAGACCCCATAGCCCATAGAACACATTGACATTCAAAGGAATAAACCACATTCATGTACAAGAGTGGGAGAAAAGAGAGTCTCACTCTTGGCAGGATGGAAAAGAAACAAACTCCAGAAATCCAGCAAAGCTGCTGGGGGACTCACTAGGTTAGGAAATTCAGCCTAAACAGAGAATTCTCCCTAACAAGAAGCACTCGAGAGGAGGACATCATTAACCAGAACCACTCGAAGTCTGCGGTTTTAACTGGGGGTCTGTATAGGATTACAATATTTACAGAGGTCTTTGAATTCATTTTTTTTTAACAAATACGAGTTCACAACAGTCAGTATTTGACATGTTGACAGTGTGAATTTTAAGATCCTCTTCAAAATTAATGGCAACCTGCCCTCCCGCTCCTATAAATCTAACTCGGCCCACTCTTTGAGTGACCGCGTTGGACATGTGAGAAAAGTCCTGGAGCCATGTCTCAGTGTCAGCACACAGATCCACTTGTGATTCCCTCATGTAATCAGTAAATTCTTTTGCATGACATACTAAGGAGCAAGCATTCAGAACTTGATTACTTGATGATGTATTATACTTCTATATGCAATAAAAAGTTTATACCCCCAGAAGGGACGACTGTCAAATGACAGGAGTCAGAGTAAGACTGAGTTCCGAAGGCCAGAACAATATTCAGATCTGATTGTTCTGTGGGGAAAATATCAGTATGAGGCATTATTTATTTATTTATTTTAATTTGTGTAGAGCGCTACACGCCCGTAGGCCTCGGAATTCCAGAGTCAAAGGTATAATATACTGAGATTCTAATTCTAACATAGTAGAACGAGTCTCATGCTGGATTAATATCAGATCTACAGGAGCCTCATAAGGCTTCTGCTCATCCTAGTTTGAATAGACTTCTTGAATCCTTGAGGATTGAAGGCTGGTGCAGCTCATCCAGGTGTCTTCTCACATATTTAACATCTCCTGGTGCTAAGTGGTGGGACTGCTCACAGAAATGTGTATCATCAGTTACTCAAATGTTGTGTTCTACTTCATGGGATTTTCCGAAGTACAATTCAAAGGTAGAGGGAGTATGAGCCTGTTACTTGCCACAATCTTGTTCTGACAAGCGGGAGTCCCCAGAATTCAGCTTATGTCGGCCAAGGCATAGTACGGCATGTGACATAGAGAATGCTTGGGACACTGTAACAGTCATATAAAACTGTGCTGTTCTGGTTCCCTCTGGAAGTTGTAGGGGAGGATTGGTCCAAAAGACTCCCCTCGCCTGCATCCTCTACCCGGGGAGGGCCATGGCTCGTCAGGCGTCCCCTCCTTGCCACCAGGGCCCAGGTGGTGGATGGCTCACGTGCTGAAGACATCGCCCAAACCTATTGAATTTAGGTAGGCCTCAGAAACCATTTTGTCTAATAAAGAGGGTGTGAGCCCGGCGCACTGCAGCGCGGCCCCCACCTTTGGAGAGTTTCAATTATCCCTGTGGCCGCAGATCCCTGGCAGATCCGCTGCGAGCCCGTTCCCACGAACAAGAGGGACATGAGCTAGTGTAAGATACCAACACTGTAACATTTCACCTTCCGCAGTGTATCGCTGCTCCCAGCATGACCCGGCCAGCAGAGCCTGGGTCGAAAGAGAACTGTAAAATGGTCCTTTAATAAAAGCAAAAGTTCCCAAACACTAATAACAAAACTACCTGCGATGGAAGCATTCTCTCCACAACCCCTTTACTAAGAAACCTGTAAAATGTATGGATATGGCAGAATGTGTGTTCATATGGTATTAGCAATGAAGCACCCACACCACTGCAGTTATGTACAAATAGTAAAAGCGTTCCGGGGGGTTATTTGTTATGCGTATCATTGAAAAGATTACACCCCACGATCCCGCGCCATAACCAAACTAGTGCTGCTAGAGTGCAGAAAAAGACAAATGCAACCATATTGAGGGCTCATGTTAAGGGTGCACGAAAATGCACCCTTCATGTGTGTATGTCCAAGCCCCTTATGTGCCACTACCGTCACGTATAGTGGCGAGTTGTTTCTATGCGCTCCACCAACCTCACTACTACCTCACTTACTGCGAATGTATATGCATATAACAAAATGTTGTAGTTGTTAAAACACAGTGTACTAATAATGTGCTCGGACTGGCTATATTTGAGAAGCATTAGCAATGTCAAAATGTGAGCTTTGGAATGACTAAATTAGTATTGTATATTATTTGAATGTTTATGATGCTTTCACCTAAAATCGGCAACACATGAGGAAGATACCTTTGTGAGTATATGCAAGGCCATTCCCCCTCCCTCCCAGCGAAGCCTGCCAGACGAGAGAGCAGAGGCCCGTGCCGCGCTGCTCCACCTCCCCCAACTCGGCTGGAGCCGCTTCAAAGATTTGTAGGTCCCTCTGCAGCGACCAAGGCCACGGCCCGCCACCTGTATTATTTACAGCCCAGCAGTAAACCTCCGCCTGAAAACACAAATCCAGAGGTGCCCTCTATGAAGCCCCACGACCCACCGGATCACCTTAGGTTAATGGCCCCTGTAAAATTAGGACACCCAATATTATGGCAACATTACAGCAACACATTCATAATGACTTCTAAAAAGACAGGATGACATGTACCGCCTGTCCTATGCCTTGAGATCCAGCCCCACAACCTATGGTACCCGGTCAACAGGACATTGGTAACCATGTACTGATGAATCGCCAACAAACCCCTCTCGAGGTGCATTCCTCCTGTGTTGCGTTAACCTGTAGAATAGCCTATTGGAAGATTTACTAAAGAAGATAATATTGTAAATGACTGAATGACTGTGGTGTGCATGGCATAGGGCAAAGAAGCCAGGAAAAGACATTAATCTCTGACACTGGCCACAGTGGCACACCAACACCGCCCGGATGAACCCAGCTGACCCGCCAGGCCCAGCCTAACCCACGAGGCTGACCAGTGACGTCCTCCAGCCACGGCCAACCACATCACAGCAGCACCTATAGCTAGTCGTCGCCACCCAATCCCACTGAATTTGTGCCCCCTATAGTGTGTAGGTTCTGATGACGTTTTTTGTAAATATATACGCCTGTCTTTGCTATTGTCGGACAGAGCGCTCTCGGAGTTTGCAGAGTTCTTTGCATGCCCTATTCTGATTGATAAACTCCCATTTACGCTCACCCACACTTTGTCTTGGCCTTATTCCCATCCTGGGAGAGTCCATCATTGTCTCTCATTGTGGGGAGGATCGTGCTGGTTGGGGACGCTTGCCTTCAAAGTCTTCCTTATTGACATTGTTGATAGGAATGCAAATATATTGCAGACTCTGATTGGTCTCTTCTACCAGGTTCCTTTAAATACCTAGTCTTCCTGGCAGTGAAATCTGTTCTGGAGCCTCCATCACAAGATAAGTAGGTCAACATATAACAGTGATACATACTCCTCCATAGAGCAGTGTGGTGGTTCTGGCATGGTTGAGGCTTGTCCAGAATTGGTGGAAGTAACATCCGTAACAGTCCCAAAATCATCTCTTCAGTTTTCTTTTCCCCCAGGAGGTCCTGTTTACACAGTGGCTGCATTGTCATAGTCACTGCCTAGTTCAGCCCAGCCGTTTCATTGACCAGCTGAGCTAAGGCACCAAACATAGATGAATTGCTAAAAAGCACCAAAGGAAGGCTATGTTCCTGGGCCTTGGTAGGGCAGACGAGAGTAAGAGTGGTGATGTTGCTTCTCACCATCTATTTCCTGTGGCCAGCTGTATCTTCACTTAGAGGAACCCCAGGTTATTCACTAGTGAAGTCTCCCACACCAAGGAGGTTCGGTCCTGGCACGTTTGACAACATCTGGCACATCTCTTCAACCAGATTTGGCACTCATACTCTCCTTTGGCCACAGGTCTTTCCCCGAGAGGGGTCTCTGCCTCACATAGATGTTCTTTTCACCTGGTGCAGCAATGTGACTTCCTTAATTGTTTTTTGTAAAGTTTCAGCCACAGTTGTCAAGGACAAGTCTGTGGCATCTGTATTAGCTGGGGCAGTAGTCCCTGGATTTGTCAGGGCATGTAAGGAGGTGATGAGGTAGACCAGTTTGTGCAAGCCCCCTTTTACTTCACTGTGTATCAGCACCGTAACACAGCATCTGCCAGGTGTTTGTAGTACTGTCTCATGGGTAACAAAAGCTTTTGGTTCTCCCAGAGATCTTGATCTTTTCTGCAGAGGTCAAAATATGCATCAGTTCTGCTGTGGGCATTGCCACGGGGAGGCCTTACAGTAAGAAGCATCATGCTGGTTCATCCCTTTCTGCTTTTGCCCATTTAACTATACTCAACTTTTATGTATCCTCGCCGCCATGAACCTCACATCTCTCATCCCAGCCGCTGTCTATTTTACTGCACTTACGCGCCCACGGGAGGTTGCACTTATGTTCTTCTCTTCTTAAGCACTTAACCCCGGGCACTTCTCCATGAGCACCACTGCACATATCCCTTATCCCCCCTCCCCTCTGCTCTTAAATGTTCTGAACAGTGACACGGCATAGTAGATTTGTCTCCGCTCCCTGTTTTTCTTATTATTTGATGTACTATTAATTCAATTATTTATCTTTGTTGTAATTCATCGTCTACCTTCCCCTGTTCCCACCCTGTTGGTGCTTTGAAACAGTTTTTGCTAATTGTTTAAACGCCTAACAAATTACCAATAAATAAATGTTCAACTTGCAAAAATGTGCAAATTATTCCATATTTAAGCACACCCTTGGTTCTGATCTCAGCAGTGTCTTTCAGGTACTACCCCCTAGAAGGGGACTGGGATGTGCTCTAACATTGTACATGTACAGGAGAGAGGCCATTATTACAAATAGTTGTATACGACCAGAATCCTTAAGTATCTCAGAAACACCAGTGTGACTCACTGGCAAACGTATACTCAGAGTATTGAGGGGCTCTTCAAGTCTCCCTCATAGGAACTGGATTTTGCACGTCTGGGCTTTAGGCTTCTTGAGGGTGCCAAGAGTGCACAGCAGCGTGGCTCTATGTCTGCAGAGGGAGTGGAGAGAATATCTCCATCATGAAGGCTGGCGGGTTTCACTGATAAATCGCCAGCAGGATAGCTTGTGCAACAACGAGGCGGTGAATAGTCAGACGTCTCAGTAATGGCACTAAAAAGGGGTCTAGGTGATATTTTCGAATATTAAAGGCTGCACGCATAAAAGAGCCCCTTATTTTGGCTGATTTGGTGCAGCTTTCAACATTACAAAATATCACATCCCCACCCCCTGGAAAACAATTACTGCCTGCCTTCATCCTTTAAATAGGGGAGTTTGACCCCCGAACCTGACATTTCTCCACTATCTCTAACCCCGCCCCTCCACCACGCCCCAGGCGCACACACACAGACATGCATTTAACGAAAACACTTCCATCTTCCTGCCTGGCCAGACGCGCCGGTCAGCCTCTGCACGCACTCGTGTGCGTCAGGGGCGTGACAGTTTGATTTAGAATGACTGCTCTGAGTGGTCTCAGAGCAGTCTTTCTACATCGATCTTTTCAGTTTTCGGTGAAACTAGCAAGACTTTTTCACTCCACACCCTAAAAAGTGCAGTCTGAGGGATTACCAAGAAGGGAGCTGGCTGAATAGACTTCTGAGACTTACTAAGAAGGGAGCTGGCTGAATAGACTTCTGAGACTTACTAAGAAGAGAGCTGGATGAATGGACTGATGAGACCTCAGTTTGGGATCCAGGGGAGAGAATTAGACCTGCAAGAGCTTCTCAGAGACACACTTCTCTGTAGGTCAGCCCTCTCAACTGACGCTTTCACAGCAGAACTCTTCCTCACAGGAAACTCGGACTGTTCCATTTGTAACAATATTGGAGGTGTGAACCCCCTTTTCCTTAAAGCATTGAGGAATGTGCCATTTTCAAACTGCCCAACCTTTTACATTTTCAGCATTTTAGCGTTTAGGAATCTGTTTCTCTCATGTTTCAAAAAGGATGAATACATAAAGTGTGCTCATACACTTGCTTTTGCCTTCTGCATATTTTAAAAGCAAACTGAACAGTACATTTTACCAGCAGCTCTGACCTACCCTCTGAGAGGTTGGACTACGGCACTTTTTTGTCATTGCCTCATACCATCAGCACATGTTTCTCTAAAATATATAAAATACATTCTTTGTCCAAAAATAGCAATATTCATGCCTGTGGAGAAGCTTCCCTCTGGCTACAGGCGCTGCATAAACGGTGGTGTTTGGCTGAGCACAACTACACATTTTGTTTACTGGTAATAAAAACACATTACCTACCAATTGTATATTTTAAACGGAGTATGGTATCATTTCTATGTGAGTTATGTTGACAGATTTGTGTTGGGTGTATATTTCCTTTTGCAATTTATTTTTCATTTTGTTTTGTCCCCCCAATACTATTAAACATGTAGGGCTACACTACTGCGTGTTGGGTGCGGCTGATCATCTTGTGGGTTTCATGGAATATTTTGCATTTTGCCGTATGTCTCTCATGTCATTTTCTCTTAATAAAACAGCTGTGTTTTCACAATGGCCCATTGGGTGCCGTGGATCACCTTGTGCGTTTCGCCAACTAATATTTATTCCGTGTATTATTTTTTGTCAGTCTACTTTTTTAAATTTAGTTTGTCCCTTTAATCCTTCTGTATCTGGAGGTGGCCCTATAGCATGTCAGGAGCAGGGAATAATTGTATGTATTTCACCAAATATTTTTTATTTCTTGCCTTTTATTTCACTATATTTTGTTTTATTTCTTTTGTCCCTTTGACCTTATTGCACATATACGGTGGCCCTATTGCATGCTTAATGCAGCCGCTCATCTTGTTTTTCCCAGAATATTTGTTCTTATATCAAAATGTTTTCTTTTTTTTCTTTTTCTCTTTTAATGTAATTGTATCAATGACAATTTTTACAAAATCCTCGAGGTTAACTCTTTAGGTCAATACTGATGTTTTCCATTCTTTTGGCTTTAATAAGTTCAAGGTGTAGAGTCTGCTTGACCTCATTCTCAATTGGAGTTTCCTGCGTAATTGGTCTCTGTGTCTTGTTCCAGGCCGATGCTCTGAAGGATCTTAGCAGTGGCTAAAACCAAGGATATTTCATTGCCGTTTATCATGCTGGTCCACCAAAATTCCTCCCCCAAGATGTACGCTGCCCACAAGTGGTGTTTCAAATAAGCAGTTCTTGGCTTTGCTGTACCGGGGCAATACAGTAAGAGATGCCGTTTTGTTTCTGCCTGGTTCTTGTTGTTGCAGTAACGACAGGAGTTAACAGTTGATTGGCCGCGGATAGCCAGAACCTCATTCGTTTTGAGGACGTTCAGATGAGCTCTGAGAAATGTAGATCGTAATGTTCTGTCTGGAAATTTCATTGGGTATTTCATCAGATGATCTTTCTTTGTGTGTTTGGATGCAGATGAGCAGTCCATTTATTATTTGATGCTGTTTCCAAAGATTGAGTCCAGTCCCAGGTTTTTAGTCTTTCCTTGACTTTGTCTGGATTACGGTCCAATTCCTCCTCTGAGCTTCCAATGATGGATAGTAAGGACAAGTTTTTAGTGGCCCAGTCGGTCAGCATTTTCTTTTTACCACCCTACATTTCCTTGTTGATGGTATCCAGTATTTTAGGACGAGAGTTTTGTCAGATCTTCCCAAAGAACATCAGGCTGTTTCTGTCTATACCTGCTTTTAATGAGGGTAAACTTAGTTCTCTTCTGATTGAGGCGATTGGTGTGGAGGGAGGCAGATTCAAAACTCTACACCAAGAGAGAACTTCTAATTTGTTCCAGATCTTTGCCGGGATCGAGGAGGATGATGTTGTCCGCGTAGAGGAGCTGTGTGATCTTTTCCAGGAAGGATCTGGTGTCATTTTCAAGGTCTACAATGTCTCCCATGTAGGCGTTGTAGAGGGCCGGCGCGAGGGGGCATCCCTGCATGATGGCTCGTGTGGTTTTTATTATGTTCGAGAGTTGACCTGCACCGTTAAGCCTCACTCGCACAGAGGTATCAGCGTAAATCTATTTAATAGGCTCCGTGAGAGAAACGGGGCAATTCCATTTTGTTAATTTTAACCACAATTTCTCTCTGTTTACCTTGCCGAATGCTTAGACTAAATCTATGAAGGCGACAAAGATTTTCGGTCGCCTCTCCAACATCTTGGCCTTTAAGATGCTGATTAGCATTATGTTGTGCCCAGATTTTTGACCAATCCCCATTGGTATGGTATGGGTCTGCACAACCAGCCATTTTTACCCAGGCTTGGAATTTGTCAAGGAGTAGTGATCCAAATGGCTTGCCGACAATGTCGAGCAATGCTATGGGGCGATAGTTCTTGGGATCGCTTTTCCCTCCTTTTTTAAAGATTGGGGCGATGTTCGTCGTTTTCCAAGAATCTGGTATGGTTTTCAAGGTTGGGCGTCTGCCGATGATTTCAAAGATAAGTCCGCCCATTCTTCCGGGTGAGCTTTCAAATGGATGTTTGTAATCACATCTGGGCCTGGTGCTCTCGATAAATTCAAGTTATACATTTTTGTCATGATCGAGTATTTGTCAGGTTCGGTGTCCCATTGACTTTGTTGTGGTTTTTGATCAACGCTACTTTCTGCAGATGTCTGGTGGAAAACTTGGAGTGGGTCATCCAGGCTTGCTCGCTCACTTAATTTTGTAAGGTATTGTCTGTGGTGGAAGACGTAGATTTTACTAATGCCCAAAAATCTTTGGATTGTCTATTACAGACTGCATGGAGCATGGTCTCCGAGTCCCTTTGGTAGAGTACTCAGCAAAAACCAACGATCCAGGTTTTGTAGGACTTTGGGGCTTTTTTTGTGATCATTTCGTTTGCTGCAGACGGGTGATTTTTGGCACACCTCTTGGCTCGTCTCATTAGTTTTCTCCTCCCCCTTAGCTCCAAGTTGTAAGTATGTAAGTGTTGTTGCGGAAGTTGCTTCTGAATATTCCTTTGCTGAATGTACACAGTGAGGAGTGGACGATAGTCCAGTTACAATGAAGTTGGGTGTCTCGTCTTGTGTTCTGTCATCGTCATATATTCCTTAGTTATGGAGCTAATGGCTTCTTTCGTCAATTGTAGCTGTGTGCCTTGGGAGCAGGTCTGTATTGGAGCCGTCATAGTTGGGAGATCAGCTTTTGTGGTGGGCCATGCGGCTATTAAGATATTGTGGTTGCTGTGTAACGTTTTGACTACCTCGAATGAGTCTGTGATGGAGAAGAGTTCTTTTGAGACGTACACGTGGTCTATAGTGCTCCCTAGGCTGTCTCACTCCCAAGTCGGTACTTGGGGACTGTTCTTGATGGTCATTGAATGGAGAATGTGAAGGTCTTGTGATTCGATTAGGTCAGACCATGCAATGCCACATTTCTTTGATTCGAGGTTGTGCCAATTCCTGGAGTTAGTTGGAATTATTTGTGTCGTGTTCATGTCCACTCCCATATTGGGGGCAGATGGCGTTAAGGCCTCCACATATGATTATGAGGCTTATGTCGTGTGATGCGATTGCTTCTTCAATTATTGAGTCTGTTGCACTTATGAAGGCCTTAGGTGTTTGAGCCTTGGGGTTCCAGTAAATGTTCATCACCAAGAGTAGATCGACTTCTCGTGTTGGTGATTTTGGTGTAAACATGTTTTAATTTCTTTATGTTCCGCCAACCCTACTGTGCATGTATGAGGCCCTACTCGATGCTGGGTGCATCAGATCCCCTTGTGCATTTTGCAGGATATTTATTTTGGGGATATCGAATTCGTTTTTTCCCTCTATCCTTACTATCCATGGCTGGATGTGGATGAGCTTGTGTGTGTGTGTGTGTGTGTGTGTGTTAGAGGCTCTGAATGCATTTGCTCATTTTGCTGTTTATTATTCATTCTGTTTTGTCTCTGTGACTCTGCTGAGTAAGTATAGCAGCCCTACTCTGTGTTTATAGCGTCAATCATCCTTTGCTTTCTCAGAATATTTTTCATTTTGCAGTATGTTTTCATTTAGTTTTGTCCTTCCACCCTGCTTTGTATGTACCGCAGTCCTACTGCATGTTGAGTGTGTGAGATCATCTTGTGCATTTTGCGGAATACTTTTCACTGTGAATATTTTCCAGTTTGTTTAATTTATCCTACCCTACTGCGCATAACTGATAACATTTTTTTAAAAAACATGTCTTGGGACTGTGGATTTATTATTGCATATTTTCTGTTCTTGTTTTTTGCTTGCCAGCCTACTAAGCATGTACCAATACATGTATGTTCGCTTAAAAAGTGAATATATTGAATTTGGTTAATTGGTTTTTCGAAATGTTTCTGGCATTCACAACTTCAGGATATGGTTTAGATGTCTATGAAAAATGTAGAAAAACAATGGACAATTGCAAGATATGATGGACTAAAGAATTATTTTTCAACCTCTATGGAAATATTAATACACAACCTTTTTTATTCAGTTGTCACTTTGGGCATTACAATATTGATGAGACTGTGCCTAATTATGCAATTTGGATACACCAGTTGCTTTCCACAGTTGTTGAACTTTCAAGGATGAGAGCACAATTTACATTGGAAATACATTTTTATTTTATTATGAAAATGTAATATATGTTTTGTGTTTGACACTGAAGGAACATTGTTAAGGTAATGTAGAGGGTATCATTACATAAGATGCAAGAGTTGCACAGCTGCAGCCATAAGAGAATTCCATCCGTTTGTAAACGACCTTGGCAGCTGCTTTTTTTTCCCCACTATATTTAAAGCTTGTTTCCCATCTTGTAAAAGCTTGCTGCATAAGAACAGCATTGACTCCGATAGCGCTTCTTTCCCTCCACAATTGGTGGAGGATAAGTGAGTCCTAGCCTATGCACTATGTGACCCCACCAGAGCGTGCATGCTTATTGTACTATGGAACTAGAACTATGTGGAACTGGAATCTCTGCTACACGATCCACTCAGTAGAACGCTCAGCACTACTGGAAGCACAACAAAAGCACTCCACGGTAAGATGGCCGACAAGAAAGGCAAGCAATCTATAAAACATCCCCCAAGACATCGCTTACAATGCTGCCTGTCAAAACCTTTTAATGGAATCTACACAATTGAAACCCACAGCAGCTCTGCTTTCATTGTTCTTTTCTGCAATTGATTTTTCCTTTTTGTACCATTAAATGTCATATTGGGCGAATGCTGTTGTCCGGGTTGAGCACGGATGATTATCAGAGCCGACGCATGAAATGATCAACGTATTTTTATAGCCGCTATTTTATATTGTCTGTTTGAGAAGCAGAGTGTTGCAGCTATAGTTCTCCATGTTGAAAAGTAACAAAGATTCACTCTACTGCGCCAATCAGCAAAAATCTATATGTCACACAATAAGGCTATCTGAAAATGTACAAGCATTAGACGTGGTGGGGCGCTAGAAGCGGCCATTGAAAAAGCAGGAATTTACAAAGCATGGTCTTTGGGACCCAAGTGAGGCGTTAAGTAATGGGAAGGGCATAGAATAAACATGGTTTTATCATGTAAATAATAGTTGCTGCTTGGTACACTGCAGCAGGGTTGATTTGCTGTAACTCTCCATGACACCCATTGCAGTCAGAACTCTACGGTAATTTGCCCGTTGCCCAATGACAAACCTGCATGAGTGTCTCTTAGGTATAACACCTGCAACTTAAATAATAGTGAATTGCTCCTAGTTACCTACTTGGACTCTGCCCGCATTATGCCCCCTCGCCCCCTTTCTGCATTCTGTGTGGGTAGAAATATGTTTGCGCCTTCCTTTCTGTGTTGCACACCTTCATACCGTAACTTAACATAGCATATTCCTCAATCAAATAAATCACAAAAGAAATACTTTGGGGGATTTTTTTTATGACCATGTAAGTTCATGTTTTGTTTTCGATAATGGATTTTGACCCACGACAAGATTAAAAATAAGAGAGATGGCTTCTACGTCTCCTGAGGGTTTTTACAAATTAGTTTGTGCTTCCTCACAATTATCCAATACAGTATGAAACATTAACTGATTTCCCATTAATACCAGTTGCAAAGTTTAATGTGAGCCCCTTACTTTCAGTAGCGCCCATCTCAAATTCCCTGAATTGGCGCAGGTGTAGATAATAGTAAATGTGTACGTGCCCTCATCTGCTGGGCTTGGCTGGGCAACTTGTGTCTTTAAGTGGCCTGCTGGTCACGAAACCTGCCACAACGAGATATAATCCCAAACAGTGATTTGGGCACGACACTGGATGTCACTGCTTGCAGGATTGGCCTAGATGAATTGCACAGCGTTAAGAACATTGACAGAAAGTTGTGAGGAGCTGGAATACTGTGTGAGAGGACTGGGCGTGAGTTTCTGAGTAGTATGGAACAAGTGGGGAGAGCTGTGGTATGGTGTGAAAGCAGAACGCGTGTGTGCCTTAGAAAAAGGAGTGAGAGCGTGAGGACCTAGTGAATGTGGCAAGCAAGGGAACACGAGGAGCAGGGATAGTGTGAGCAGAGCAGGATGTTTGTGCGTGGATGTGAAGAGCAGCAAAACTACGAGGAGAGTGGGTACCCGAGGAGGAACGTGTTTGTGTGTGTTTGCATGTGGAGTGGCAACACTGCCTATGGGGTCTACAGGGGCAGATCCAGGCTCAGAATTCTTCGGTGGGGGCTGAATGTTTGCTTGGAAAGCTGGTAGGGAATGGTGCCATTAAACCTTTTGCGCTGTTGACTTACCCCTTCCTCTGCGCTCAGCAGGCCGAAATGCTATTCCACCTTCATTTTGCCAATTAGATGCATCTTTCACCTTAATTCAGAGGCTATTTCGTTTCACAAGGATGCTTATCATTGGAGCAGTTAAGCCTTCGGCTTCATCATTGGGGGTCTATTGATATAGAGTGGGTAGTTTGTGGTTATATCTGTCAATTGACACAGGCACAGGACATTTGTATTATAAAAGGGACAGTAAAGAGTAAACCTAATTGAGCAGCGTGAAAAGGCTTGGGTAAGTGTGTGAGGCAACAAATAGACTGCAATCCTGTTGAACGCAAGTTTGGAGGCTCGTGTCTCTGGGGAAGTGGCTGTCCTTTGGGGGAGCTAGAGAAAAAGACCTTGCAACGTTCACGTCTCTTCTCATGCGTGATGCCATTTTGTTGGGAGCGTGGTAACCAATTAATTTGGGAAATTGTGAACTAAGTGTCAGGCGCTGGTGGATGTAAAGAAAAGAGCAACGTGGTTTTGGTGCGTGACAAGTGCCAGCACAGTTTTCACGGCAAGAATCAATTTTTCACGCAGGTAACTGGAACTATCACAGAAGACTGACAAACAATTGATAGTCCAGCTAAGAACAAACTGTTACATTGTACATTAAATGGCTAAGTATTTCAATGAAAGGAATGAACCTGTAAGCCTTATGCAGGGGTTATCAGGTATTGAGATCATCCTTCTTCTGGGAAGGATAGTAATGTTGAAATGTAATCATTAAAGAAGCTATTTATAAATGTAGTAATGTTTTTATTTTCTCTATGCAGATCCAGAGCTGAGTCCATCAGAGAATGTAGGAAGAGAGACGAGCTAGTCGAAATCTGATAATTTATTTTTTGTCCATCTTCCTTTTCCCCACGGCGGTGTCACATCTGTAGCTGAGTACTGAGCATTTGCAGGTAGAACAACACTGGTGGAACTGGTGGCATCTAGCAACCTCTGCAGGAAGATTTCTTGGGACCTAACAAGATGAAAGGCTCACTTTAATTGCCCTGCTTGGGTTGCTATGCAGTCATAGGAGTTAACCATAATCTCCCTAGTGAAATTGTTAGGGGACATGAGGGAAGAGTTAATGGTATCTGGGAGACAGAACCTCCTGAATTATTTCAGGGAATAAGCTGAAGAGAGAGCACATACAGATGAGTCGAGGGGTTTCGTAGTCAAAGTTCCACAGGAGGTAAGCATGTCTTATTTAGCAAAACCATTGGCACCACCTGAACGATATGCATGGGATCAAAAGAAATGCAAGATGTTTTGGACTCAATGTGAGTTGCACTTTTTATGTCAACCTGATGCTTTACCGAATAAAACTTCAAAGGTGGCATTAGTGCTGCCATAGTTGACGGGCGATGCTGCAACCTGGCCAGTTCCCTTTGTCACACTGGGGTCTCCTGAGTTACAAGGTTCATTTAATTTTAAAGCAGAGTTCAGTGAAATATTTCACTAGCGTCAACTAGCACATAATGTGGATGGTGAGTTATTGGATGTGAGGCAAGGAGGAAGGGAATTGGTTACATATATTACTCAGTTTCATGCCCTGGTTTCAGAGAGTAGCTGGCCCGAAGAGAACAGGGCATCCTTATTTTATAGAGGGCTAAGAAAAGAATTGAAGGACACCCATGCAGCCGTCACACTTCTTGTGAGGAGTTAATTGAACTTATTTTGTGGGTGGATTTTAGATTAACAGAGAGAAGTTTGGATCATAGGAAAGGTGTGGAGCCAGTCCTGGTGTAGGGTAGATAGACCTAAAGTGGAAACTGAAGGAAGACCTTCCAGAGTTTCAGAAATCGTGAGCAAAATTCATGCACCATTATCTAGTGATGAGAAAAAAAAGAGAAGGAAGAACAATCTCTGTTTACACTGTGGGGATAGTTCCCATTTTGTAGGAAATTGTCCTTGAATATGTCAAAGATCTTTCCTGTACCCAATGAAGGAGCAGCAGGTGGCAAATACCTTACATGCTGAGGTACCCCACATTACATTGAATGTATCCTTGCATTGGGCGGGCAGATTGAGGTGTGGGGGGCCTTAAATGATTGATTCGGGAGCAAATGGAAATGTAATGGGCCGGGAGTTGGCTATTCAGTTGTGGCTCCCTGTGGAGCAGAAGAGATTGCCTGAGCTGGTTGGAGCAGTGGATGGTACTCAGTTGACATTTGGGTTATTCACACAGGACATTTTCTTTGGGGGTTGAGAAGGGAGATAATCATTGGGAAGAGCTAGTATTAGAACTTATCAATGCTCCATAGTTAAAGACAATCTTAAGAATGCCCTGGTTGACATTACACAATCCCACAATACATTGGGGAAGAAAAACACTACTATTCACCTACAAATTCTGTATAGAAGGGTGCATAAAGGTTAGGGGCTTGGAAAGGATGAATCAGCTTGGGGCAAAGATATGGGCCATTTTGGAGGAAGCTGCTGTGGCAGAACATTCTTTTTGCTCACTTCACCGTCCGCAGACAACAGCAGCTGTCCATGAATCCAATATGGCGACTGTCTCAAAAATTATGACGCACCTAACGTTTTTGAACATCCAATCAGCATGCATCTTAGATGTCCATGAACACTAAGCCACCCTCTAATTGGGCCAGCGGCGTCCGCAGACTGTTAATCAGGAAATGAGTCCATGGACCGGACCCAAATATCTCACATTTTATTTTATCTGCTTTTTGTCAATTTTTGTAAAAAACTACTAGACAGATTTACACCAAATATGAAAAAGCACACTTTTGGAACCAAGCCGCTGCTCTTCACGCAAGTTTGGTGAAAATCCATACAGCAGTTTGGGCTGTAGGCCCAGGCAACATTTCTTTTCCATTGTGTCTATGAGGATTTAAAAAATGTTGGGACCCCTCCTATAACTTTGTACACCCTGGACGAAACCGCACCAAACATTGTGAAATCATTCGGAGGTAGTTATATACTTTATTTGCTGAGTTTGGTGGGGATGCGTCGAATGGCGCCAAAGTTATATGCTGCCCAAAAAGAGTTGAGCAACTTAACCCTTTACTACAGGGCCACTACTGCAGTTCCTGTAATATTTATATTTGTCTTTCTTTTCCATTGCTAGCAAATTTCCTGAGACATCAACACTTCCATGTTTTCTACTATATTACTATAACTCACACCACCATCTCACAAGCATTCATTAATGCAGATTGTATTCTTGCATACCACTATTTAAGCAGGGTATATCCTGCCTTATGAGAGATTTAAGGAATAATTCAATGTAATTTCCATGTTTTACATAAAATCAAAAAGTAATACGTCTGGATATTTGGCATTTTCCAAGCAAATTAGGTGTACACTAAATAAGAGTTATAGTACTATTGGTTCAGCCCATCCACCCTGTTTTCCTCTTTACAGTGTTATAAGTGACTAAGGAGATGGTGGGGGATCTTTGTGAACGCTGCTTCATTTTCATATGTGTCAATGGAATGCAGGGGCAGAATGGCCTATCTGCCATTCTGCCACTGGCCAAATCAAAATGGCCTTTGGATGGCCCTGGGGCGGATTTTATAAGCCACTCTGGGGCCGGTTTTATGAGCCACATTAAATATCCATGGAGCTGGGCTGGATTTTCGTAACTGAAGTTGTACTTGTTATATTGCCTCAAAAAGCCTGCTGCACAGCGGCAAACAGAAATGTATGATTAGAATTCACACAGTGTCAGTCGGAGAACATCATCAAAGAAAGGTTACACTTAGTTAGTCATTATTAAATTTGCTTTGATTATGCACCAGCAGCATGAGTCGTGGAGCTGCCAGTGCCCCAGCCATCCACTGACTTGGTGCCAGACAGGCAGCTTCACATTCTGTTCGAGAACACCAACAATTCCTGTCTTGGGGGGTGGGTTCTACATCAAGTTTGCTTTTGCCTGGCTTGGGTGGGGGGCAGGCCAGGGATGACCCGGAGATAACTCTTCAACCTTTCTCTCTCAGGGCAGGGTCAGGGGGCCTGTTGATGTGTAGCAGGCTGGCAGTAGCAGCCAATCATGCTCAAGACGCGTGGGCTGACATGCTCATTGGTGTGTTGCTGGGTGCCACACCGAGCACAATGGGCAGATATTGGAAAGGAAGTGTTGATGACAGAGGAGGGAGCAGGCCTCAAGCAAAGCACACCGACAATGGCGAGGGGCCTATTCGAACTGACTGGCCCAGCCGTAACCTGCACAGAATTTGTGCATGTAGGTTACACACAGTAAGTGATCAAAACATAAAATTGAATGGTCCAATAGGGGTTGGCAGTCGCAGAAGAGGCATTTACTCTTAACGAGAAAAGTCAAGTGAAGTGTAATTAATTGTTACTATCTCTGTTAGTTGAGAAAGGGCCAGAGCACTGCCAATCAGTCAGTGTGTGTCACAGCCGTGCAATCATTGTGTCAGCATGACTAACAACACATGCAATTCAAACCACAAGGGGATGTTGGAGCACATACAAAAACAAACATGAAAAAATTAAATCACATTTCCAATCAGACTAAATGAGTGTCTTTTGAATGAAGATCAGGTTTTCTCAAACACCTGTTGCAGGCAGCAGCATCCCTCGCATTCATGGTATATATTGGTGGTGGGAGCATGAGATGACTTAAACTCAATGATATGATAGCTTATTTATAACGCGCTTAATACCCAGAGGTTTCTAAGCGCGGACCCGAGGATCGAACCAGTGTTGCTCCGTGTCGTCTTGCTTTCAAGGCGAGCACGTTGCCCCCAAACTATCCTCCCAAGTGAATGCTGTTCCTGGCACTATATCTGGAGCTGATGCGGAAGGGAGCTGTTTCGTGGTCTGCATGGGTCATTGCTTGCAACACTTGGCTCAGTGTGGGCTAGACAGTGGTGGAGGGCCAGCCTTTGCAGTAGTGCTAGTCCTTACAAAAGTGCAGCATGGGAGAGGGGAACACTGAATCCTAAAACGACCCATTTGTGTGTACATAAAAGTGTGCATGCAGGATTGCCAATTTGAATGAATGCCAGAACAGCATGCTTAAAGTAGTGTGGACTCAGCCCACATGGAAGAGCTTCCCTGGAAAGACCGGGTGCAGGGAAAGGTGAAAGGTCCTGTCCTGGTGGCGCATTCAGGGACTAGCTATCCTGGTTGATGTGAAGTTTTCAAAATAGTATCATTGTGAAGTCTTTCATTCTACTAATCGAAGCATCAACTTGTTCCAAATTCCCATTCCCCTTTTACCTTTACCTTCCTGTCTCCACCCTCCATAATCTATCAATCCTGGCCCCAAGTATTCAATTGAATCCCATTTCTCATAATGTGGGACCAGGGGGTATTAGGGTCCTGGCTGTCCATGTTGCTCGTCTGTGCATAAGGAATTTATGGTGCTGCTTAGTTGGTTTGTTGGAGGCAGCCCCACTGATGCTCGCTAGTGGACATTGTGTTTCTGTCGCATGTCCGAGACAGTATGCACTTGTCTATCCATTTTAAGTTAGCCTGGGCCGGGCCCGGGCCCTATCTTCTTTGGGGTCCTACTCAGTGGGAGGGCTCCACAAATGGAGGAGGTATGACTAAGGTTAAGGTGAATTAGACGGGACTGGTTCTGAAGTGGTTATCTGCTGCATCAAAGTCAGGACAGAGTTACCAAATGAACAGCCTAATGTATAAAACATTAATGCTGCTCTGTGATGCTACTCAGAGAAAGAGATGTTTATGCTCCTGTCAAAGGTGCTACACTCCTGTCAGTGCTGCTTTGTCTTAAAGGCATGTGAATGTGATGATGTTCTGTGGTGAAAACACTCAGTGCTGCCCAGTGGTAAAGTCATTTGATGCTACTCAGTGTGTCAGTGTTATAAAAGCACTGTGAAGGTGTTTAATTGTAATGGTTTAAATTGGGTGGGACTGGGAGGGAGTGGTGACGATACCGTATTTAGGTGGCTCCAGTGTCAAAATAAATATGTGCAGGAAGCTCTCTGTTTCGACCTGGGCTGCCCTGGGTCTATGTTATCATACTTGCTGGCTCCTTCATGCAGTGATATTGTATTTATGTATGTCACAACTATCAGGTCATGATCGAGCCTCTATGAAAGCTCTCCAAGACTGAAAGTGAACTGCATACACGCCATGTGTCTCTTTATAACCCATGACCGAAAGCTCTTATCTTCTAAAAATGTCTGAAAGTCGACTTGGACAAACAAGCTTTGTAATTGTAGTTTACAGAAATGGAAAATTCCCTTAAACTGTAGTGAATATTGCTGCATGTATGTGTATTTTGGACATGCTCGTTGACTAGGAGTGTCCAATGCACAGTGCTTCTTGTAAGAGCTGATTTCCTAAATTCCAGTGTACAATAAGAGGACACAAACAGTCAATTGTACTTCTGCAGTGAGTATAAAGTGTGCAAGAACAATTGTACACTATAATGTTTTGTCATGTGGTCCTTTCCCTCTCAGTCCAAACTGTTGGCCTAGGAGCCTAGTGTTTGACCTTGTTTCAAAACTGCAGCATACAGCTTTTGCTTTCTTTAAGCCCTAGGAATGAATTTCAGAATGTACTATTTATCCAAATATGGGGATTAAGGCAAGCAGCAAAACTAATTTAATTTTCCAAAATGTCCCAGAATGCCTTGCACAGTGCTTCCTCCTTACCTTTGCAGGACAAGGGTGGGTGAAATAAAAAGAACATTTGTGCTGGCAGGCGGTTGAATTTGCTGATACCTCAGGCGTACAATCATTATTCTCTCTTAAAAGCTCTGTTATGTTTATTCCAACATTAGTTACGGTCTCTGGAATCTAAAAGCTGGCCCTTATGCCAAACAGCCTGCTTTAATATATATTGGGTGTATGGTTGAATGTACATATCATACCTTTTATTGTGCCTGTGCACTTGCCCAGCTGAACCCCAATACACAAAATGATATGAAACTATGCTTTCTCTGTGCTTCCCTGTGCATTGGGAGTTTTGTTATAGGCCACTCAGTAAGGGATCTCTCAGAGGCTGTGTATGGTTCAGATTCAGTGGCTGCATTGAGGACCCTTTCTGAAGTTGCATCAAGGACTGTTTTCTTGGGCCATTTGTGTGCCTGGGAGGGAGTCCGAGGGACATGAGGTTTATTGCACCATGTTTCCTTTAAATATGTGTTTTCTGGTGTAGGGCATGTTTGCTCAGGGATTTGAACAGAAAACAGGAAGTTGTGGAAAGTGAGAGCTTCTTGATTCACTAAAGTCTAAAGACAGCGATTTAAAGCCAAGTTATCGCTAGTGCCAGTACTGCAGCATACTGTGTCATACTGGTAGGAGCATCAAGTGGTGCGCTGAGGACAGGTTTTCCTAATTTTCCAGCCAGCAATTGCACCTCAGTAGTTTAGGTGCATTACCCTGAATTAACGAGGGATGGTTCTCACACTGTAGAATTAGGGAGGTGGTAACCGTAGTGTGGCATTGCTTTAGATTGGGGATTGTCTGAGGGGCATGAGGTGTGTGGTGGCACTATGGTTGTGGTGAATTGTGGCATTGTTAAGTCGTAGCTGAAACTGCATGCTTGCGGGCAACACCCTTTCCTGGCACCTTACCCAATGGACTAGACAACACATACATGCATTGTAAATCCTGGCTCCTAATCCTGTGAGAGATATATACATAGACAGACCCAGTTGTGGGGTTCATGCATGCTTAGATTGAAGGCTTTAGTCTGAACATGGATTTATAACACTCTCATGCTGTCTCGACTAAGTGCTTGGTGATGCAGCTGCCCTTTGGTATCAGCTGTGATTCAAGAATGCTGCAGAGCCCATCATTGTACTTGACTCCAGTGCACCCTAGCCTGTTGACCCATGCACAATAATTTATCAATAACTGCTCTTTTCCAGTATAACAATGGGGTAGGAATTACAGAGCGTGGCCAAGGAAAGAAATAAGGAGGAATGGTAGAATAGACAAAAACAAGGAGGGTAGAAGGATGGGGAAAGTTAAGAGGAAAGATGGTAGGGAGACAGGAAGGAAACAATGTGCAAGAGGAAGGAAAGGAGGAGAGGAAAGATGCCCATGAAAGAAAGGGGAGAGAATGGAACGGGAAGCAAGAAAAAAGGAAAGAACAAAAGAAAAAAAAAGAAGAAAATCAAGAGGAAGGAAGGGCGGGAGGGATAAAGGAGTGATGGATGATGGGAAGGAAGAAGGAAGGAACTGCTTGCTCCTCCTAGCTTACTCCAGTAATATAGACCAGCAGGTTGAGTGCTCACTGCCGCTGATGCGATCTATGCATGGTCTGCAGGTAGCAGGTTCAAATTCTGGCAAGGCCAAACCAGCCTTTCATTAATCAGAGGTTGATAAATGAGTGCCAACTACTTCGGTTGGGAATGATTGTAGGTAAATATGTGCGAAGTACAGTGCTTTGACAAATGCGCTATTTAAATAACAAATCATTATCAAATGATGTGCCCATGGAAAATTTATTTTATCACTCGTTTTCTCGTGTTTAAACAGATCGTTACATGCAAAAAACACCATTAACCCTCCATAAGTAGCATTTTCTGTAAAGTTGTGAATTTACATGGTTCATGGATGAGGGTTTGAGGGTCCCTTTTTTTAGGTGAGGGCCACTTTGTTTTAGATGGCCAGGCCCATTTCATGCCCCAGTCCGACCCTGTTGGAATGACAGTGTCTGCTTTTATGTGGACAAGCATTTCTGAGATTCTTCTTTGGCTGGAACATAGATAAGGAGATTCTATCAAAGTAAATGCTACTGTGGTTGCGAGCGCTAAAGAATATGGTAGAGGCACTAATGACACAGCCTTTTATGTAATGGTCTGTGTTGTCATTGGCTGTTACAGAGGTCAAGGACCCAGCACATTTTGGAGCGTTATTTCAGGTCTCTCAAAACTGTTTTCACTTTGCTTTTAAATTTTTTTTCTTAAAATGTAATTCTTCTTTGCTGCTGGACAAGTAGATAAAGAAGATCAATGCATGGATTACCCATTGTAAGTACTACAAAGGTTAGAAGGTGGTTGTTCTCACCTTTGCCGCTGATTGGCTGAAGCCTTTTTTCACCTGTGTAGTGTGCAGATTATATTTCCCTGTTAAAGGTTCATGTTTGGTGCACAACAAACTCAGGGTTATTTTCTATATACGTCTCATATGGGAACATAGTCCTTTCTATTATATCAACATAACATTAGCATACAAAACAGAAAAAGGAGTAACATCATCATTCTATAAAGGATTACTTTTTTGAACTGTTATTGTGTTCCCTAATCCTCGCCCTCACCAAAGAACACCCTATCCCTCTGTGGTGTTCTAACCCTAGAATGCTCTGGGGTTCCACCTATCTAACAGAAAAGGGAGAGGGGTGAACTTATCCTGGTCCTACAATGAGAACCATGTTTTGTTAAAATCAATCTGGGAACCTCTACCATAACTGAAGAGGTAGTGGAGCCGTTCACGCGGGAGTATTCGGTGAATGGTATACTGCCATGTTGTTTATTAACCCTCTGTGAAGTGTGAATGACCACCTTTAAAAGGTAGGTTTAAAAAGAAGCAAAAGGAGAGTGTGTGAGCAGTTTCTGAGTTAAGAAAGTCCTTTGTATCTATTACATGGATTACTAAGATACATAGATAATACGTGAACTGTTTTTCATATTTTTTACCTAGTAATTACTGCAGTGTCTCTTTCTTTGTGTTTACAGTGATTATCAATGAATATGAGTGACACTTAAACCAATCTAGTGTCATATAGACACTTGTCATTCAAAGTTGTTACTCTCAAGCAATTGTCTCATGCGACTTGGTGACATTCGCTTACTTGCTAGTCGACCGGTTTCGATGATCAGTTGTTTGAGTGATCTTCCTCAGGACCAATTTCTTAGTTACTTTTATCATTAGTCATCCATCCGTTAAGTGCAGAGGGGCACCCAGCCCAACCTTGTAAGTGCCTTGTCCATGTCATAACGCGTTCGGAGTTGGTCTGAGTCTTTCTCCTTCTGGTTGGTTATGGGTCCAATTGTGGGATATTGGAGGAAGTTGGGAGGATGTTGATTTGGGTGACGATGATGCGATGGATGAGGTCGAACTTGAGGAACAGCAAAGGGTGAAACAGAGGGAGTCTCTTTATTGGGACAGGCTTAAAAGAATACCTGGATGGATATTTGTAGCAAAGGGGAAGAAAAAGGGGAATATATCAGTGCAAAGGAAAAGAGGTACACATTTTCCTTTATTACAGTACGGTCCTGGAGTATCACAGTATATTCCATGGCCACACATTGATAATGACAATTTAATGAATAGTTTGCCATAACTCACAGCAGAAGCGGGTAAATGGACTGCACAGGTTACTTTAGCTGTGGGTGACATGAAGAGTTTATGTGCCTCACTATTGGCAGAAAAAACAGATGATCTTTGGAAGAGGGCAGGGTATCCAGGAGAGACATCGAACAGCAATGCACATGACAGAGCACCTTTTAATAAATTAGTATTTATTTATTTATTTCTAATGTACCAACGCCTGTGGGCATCAGGGCGCAGGGAACAGGTCTTGTGAAAGCACAGCAATGTAATCAGGGAAGAGATCTGGACAGTTTAGCCTTATGAAAAGAGAACAGTTTTGATGGCTTTTTTAAAAAACAGGTAGGTTTCTTTCACATCGTAAGTCTATTGACAGCTTGTTTCATGCAATAGCCGCTTTCACAGGATAAGAACTTTCTTTACCCTTGACTCAACAGGATTTAGGACGTTGCAGTTGCATGGTGTCTTTTGATCTAGTGTTCCTGATTGAGGTTTGAACAGTGATGCATGTTTTAAGGTAGCTGGATACATCATCGAACAAACATTTATGAGTCAGAATGTTGAGTTTAAACTCTATTCTTGCTTCCACAGGAAGCCAGTGGAGGTCTCTCCTATGCTGTGAGATATGGTCATGTTTTGACACACATTTCACCGTTCTCACAGCATCATTTTGTAGGAGCTGTAATCTCTTTGTACTCCTTTTACTTGCTCTGCCTAATAGCGCATTGCAGTAATCTAGTCTTGACAAGACTTGAGCTCTTACTAATGTGGCACAGTCGAACACTGAGACAAACAGTTTTATCAGCCGTATTAACCTAAGATAATAGCCTACAATCTTTGTCACACTAGCACCTTGAGCATCTGCCTTCAGTGATGCCTCAATAGTTACCCCCAGTGTTTTTACTGTATTGACTATGGGAATTACATGTTGGTCAATATGCAGTTTTTGTAGGCTGTTCCTAATTTTTCTCTTACTTTGTCAGAGCCAAAAATCAAGAGGTCCGTTTTCTGACCATCCAGCTGCAAATCTTTTCATATGCGGACATAATCAGTTCTGTATATTTTTCATAGTCTACACTTAATCTAAACAGAATCTGAGTATCATCAGTGTAATTGGCAAAATATTGTCCCATAGACTCTAGTAGGTGACACAGGAATCTACAAAAGACATCAAACAAGGCGGGAGATAAGCAGGTTCCCTGCCGTACCCGCATGTAATCTGTTCTGAGCCAGAGGATGAATTTTGCTAGGTAATTTTAGAATTTCCTATTACTTAAAAATCATTGAAACCATTTTACTGAATTGGAGGAACAATTTCAATTTTCCTGAATGCATTTTAAGAGTTTAGCATGATCTACAAGATCAGACGATGCCGCGAGATCTAAAAGCATCAATAGAACGGCTTTGCCATCGTCCATTACCTCCAGCATTTCCTATTGTAGGTCTAACATGGCAGTCTCAGTCCCATGTGCGGTCCTAAAACCAGACTGCCGCCGATGTAAGATATTAGATTTCTCAATGCGTTGTTGGAACTGAATGGCTGTAATCTTGTCAAATGTCTTCAATAAAAATTGTGTATTGGTAATGGCTCTATAATTAGAAAATATTTTAGAGTCAAGGCTAGATTTTTTAACATTGGGGTAACTGTGACACTTTTCAACAAGTATGGAACTTCATTATCTAAAAAGGAAGCATTTATAAAAACGGGTTAAAAATGGTGCAATAATCTCCAAGTGTTGTAAAACAATCTTTGAAGGTAGAATGTCCATTTGACAGCTAGTGGGGCGCATCTTCTTCAGAGTTTTAACCAAGAAATCTATAGTAATAGGTTCAAGCGAAAAAGGGGGATTGTTAAGAATTTTAGGTTGACGAATAGAGTACTGAGCCTCACAAACATTATGTTATTTTCTTCACAATGGTAGATTGTGCTATATGTACTTTATCTTCCAAAGCTTTTTGTACAGCTTCACAGTCTGTGTTGTTTGGATTAAATTATTGCATTTGGGCTTTCGGTTTTTCTAATAATTTAACAATATCAAAATGTTTTTTGGTGTCATTGTTTGAGTTAGAAATGTGGGTATCATAAAAGCCTTTGTAGTCGATAGCTTTTTTCGAAAACTTTCCATTTCTGTTTGTTTGCTAGAGTTTTTATCCACAATCGTTCCGCTTTTCTCTTCTCTTGTTTCAGAGAGATAAGTTGTGATGTATACTATTTTTTGTTGTTTTCTTTCATTCTTGTTTTCTTTCATTCTAATTTTCTTCTCTTTTAACGGTGCTACTTGATCAATTAATTCACGTATATTTTCGATTTACTTGGAAACTAGCAAAGTGGGTGTGTCCTGGTCTGATGTAGAGGCCATTAGCTCCTGAATGAATGTCTGTATTTTATCCGATGAGAGTTTCTTAAAGTTCCTACTCATAACTGATTGCATTTTATTTCATTTCTGGGCTTCCTTTACGGGAAGCATTAGTTCAAAAGTTACTGTGTGATGGTCCAACCAGACACAAGGATTAATACCAACGAGTTGTGCACTCAAATTTTCAGACTCCGATCCAGTCAAGCACATTGCCTTGATTGTGTGTGGGCTCTTTGCTCAGAATGGTAAAGTCGTGACTACGCAATAGTTGCTCTAATTCCATGGCTTCTGGTTCTTTGGGATTACCAAGCCATTTATTAAAATCTCATAATATGACTGAATGGATGTTTGGAGTGTTGAGTTTAGACAAAATACCCGATATGTCATCCAAAAACAAATTAATGCAGTCATTAGGGGAACGTATGGCTTTTAGAAACATAATTTCACATCCAGTACATGGTATTTGAAAGAAATTAATTTCTTGCTTGGCAATTATCGCCACTCCCCGACCCTTTTCTCTATGCTGAGCATAGAAGTTATACTGTTCAGGGGTGGCTAAGTCAATATTTAGGCCACTTGAGTCACTAAGCCATATCTCGGTAAAGCACATTACATCAATGTGCTCATCCCGAATATAATATGCCACACTAATGTCATATCTATCAAGCGATCTAGTATTTAGCAAACATATCTTAATGTCAAACAAGAGTTTGGGAAGTATGAATGGTACAATACCCAGACACATCGGGCATGAACACTATCATGATGCAAACAATGAAAGCAGATGAAGATGCCACAAAATACACTGGGGAATTGCAAGAGAAATGTTGTTTAGAAACAAGAGAACTGTGGGATAAAAACATTCCAATATTTTATCACATTTTGAGTAGGGGCTTACCGAATGAGGTCCAATCGGAATTGAGGAAAATAGTAGGTATAGAAATGAAACCATGGGCCGAAATACAAGCAATAATAGTTCATTTTTATAGATTGAGGGAAGAAAGGGAGAAGAAAAAAAAGCAGAACAAAGAGAGAGGGCTGAGGAGAAATTGGTACAAAAGAAATGAGCAAAGGTTACAATGGAAGCAGCAGTAACTACTAACCCCATGGAAGGTCCTTTTGAAGAGGATTGGTCACAAACAGGGCCAACAGGCTATACTGCTGGAAGAGGAGTTGGAATATACTACCCCAGAGGAATATAAGGTTTTCAGAGAGGGAGAGGAGTTTAGAAATGCATTTAGATATGTAATCAGAAATGGATTCATGAGAGGATTTGATGTGGGGGTGAAAGAGTAGGGAGGGCCTATATTTAAGGGGTTTGAAGAGTTGGGGCACAATGTTAGACATGCGCGAAAACAGGACACTATGCACGAACATGTAGAAGCAGGGGGATAGCAACTTATGGTGCAGGTCCCTATGGAGTAGGGGGGAGAATGAGCACAAAACACATTCCAATACCATCCACAGTATCGGATACAGCACAACCCGACCCTCAGAATACTATGCAACAACAGCACAATACTCCTTTCCAAATCCACAGAGTACATGCAGCTACACCAGATACCATATCCCATAGCAACTTGACATAATGCAACCATAGCAAACGAAATACAATGCCATGAGACTGCATAATGCACCATTAAAGCAACCGTTAAGCATGCCACTGTGCCAGTTGTCATTGTGAGCCTTGTTGAAATCATTAACAAAATAATAAAAGAAGAGAAAAAGCCCTTCTACTTGTCTCCATAGGCTCTACACATCCACAAGTGGTCAGGTGCTATAGACAGATAATGGGAGGAACTATGGACCCTTTGGCTCCTCTGGGAGAAAATCCCTTGACCTAGGTTCCTGGAATTGGTTAGGCTGGCTAGGAACTTTATCAGGATAATTATAGTAGTGTGGGAGATAGGACTACTCTTGGATTGAGCCCAGGCTGCCCTGGCAGTGAATTCGCCTTCTTCCCTTGTAGTGTAGTTACTGTGTCCTGTTGAAAGGTGGCATGGAGATTTTAGTCCTAGTATGATTGTGGAATGTGGTTACCAGCTTAATTTGCAGGGCTCAATTGTATAATTTATTTTTTATTTGGGTGTATTTTGGAGTGTTACTTGTTGCCTTCTGGCGTCTTCAAAGAGCTTGTCAGCCGTGTACGAAGCAACATGACATTCATATGAAAGAACATGAAAGAGTATGACATGACCAGTCTGCATAACATAAAACGACATTTTATAACAGTGAAGCAGGGAAAGGAACTATTCCGGCACCTCTTTGAATTTGAACACTTTTCATTTACCTTTGGTATTCTCCTACAGTAAACAAACATCCACACACTTGGAAGAAGCAGCATAGTTTTTCGAAACAAGTTTGCGTTAGGAAAACAATTTTGGGTTTGACTTATCTTCACATTCTGGCCTGAACAAAAATGCCTGCCAAGGGATTTTGATTGCTGCAAAGTAAATGATTAGGCAGTTAATTATGCAAAATTGTCCCAGATGCAGGGTTTCTGCAAACAGTAAATTGTTCTGTTTAGAAATATACAAAGACTAAGTAAATACATAGAGGAGAGGTAGAATGAGTTCTTGTAAGTTAAAGAGTTCACAGAATCATGGACACGAGGTACAGGTCTAATGTCCCCTGGTGTGAATGCTAGGAGTTCAAGGACATATTGAAGGGAAGGCAGCAGGTTGTGCAACAAGGATCAAAAGCAATTATAGATCAGCCACCATACAATTGGCTTACTCATATTAGACTTCACAATCAAATACACATCTTCCATTATTTGTTATAATAATACAGATAGAGAGTACTCTTGCACCACATGATATATCTCTATCTTGTCACCGGCAGAGCATGGTGGCCCAGGTATAAGCGCCTCACTTAGGGAACTCTTTATCCTTACACAGAAATTGTCAATTTACAGATTTTGCCATTTAGATGATGGTCAACACAAGGATGTTCATAAATTAAGGGAGTGTCTAGAAAATCACCACACCTACTGGGTAAAAGTATAGAAAGAGTAGAAACAATGATAACTTTCTCACTTGAGACCGTTATATGTAAAAAAGGAAAAACAAGAGCATGACAATTGTGTTTATGTGGATAAACATGATTCGATCATGGCAGAATTGTTTGCGGCATAATTGACTGCGGTCAATTTTGCCATGAATAAAATGTTGCCGTGGCCAAAGCTGGTAAGACCTTGAACCCCCAAACCCCCAATACATCCCCCAAACACCCACACACTTATCTTTTGCTTCTTTGTTTCTTTCTGACCCTGCAATGTCAGTTCCGTCCCTCTTGCGCGGATCGGATCCGATACCCCTGCCATCCCCCCAAGCCAATCACTACCAAACATGAGTGGTGGAGGACAGCCCTGCAACCCCCACACCCTACGTTCGGTAACTATTACCCAATTTGTTTGAATTTAATCAGACAAATGGTACTGTCTGAATTCGGCCAAAACTACCATATGATCAATAAAATTTGACAAATTAGGCAATACCGTTTATGTATTGCCCTGGAGGTAACAACATAATACCACTTGTGGTCAAAGGTTTGACATGAGCAGTAAAAATATTGCTGGCCTTAAGTCATGTACATTTCTTGGTCAGGGATAGAGCCCTCTGAGAAACAAAAAACACTTCCCTGCGATTATTTGAGCATTATGTGACAATGCATAGGAGGCAGCTGATCACAAGTGATCACAAGCTATGCAATTTTTAAGACCACCCCAGAGCAGAGCTTTTGTTTGGGGATAAGTACCACCTTTTTATGATGTCAGCTTTTCCTGGGTAATTTTGACATTGTGATAAACTGGTGAAGCAGATTTTTCAGTGAAACAGTATTTGTATTTGGTGATGGGATGTCATTTACAACAAACACTATTTTCCCTTATGACAGGTGATACAATTGCCATGGTTTATGCTATAAGACCGAGTATCTTTGCTCTATTCCCTGAAGTTGGAGTCTGGCACTTTTGGCTCTCTGGATGCTTTGGACTACTAATCCCACCAGTTCTAGCCAGCATTGTCAATGGTGAGGGATCGTGGGAGTCGTAGTCCAATACATCTGGAGAGCCACATGTGGCAGACCCCTGCCATGAAGGTATAGACAACGTGATGCATGTATGTTCTGTGGCCTTTCTTTTCAATTTATTCGTACAGTTTGTAAACTAATATGGTCTCTCAGAAATATTTCCAGTACAGATCCCGTCTTCTAGAAGTGTTTATTTCGCTTGACCCATTATCTCAGACAAATCTATTGGTGTCGGGAAACCCAATTTGCAAACTGGGGGTGATAATAGCAATAATTACCCATACCATGGGCTGTGCTGGCTGGTAATGGCCAGCAAACCCTCATTGAAGTCCCTTGCTGTGCTCAAGCCTACTAACTCAGGCGCTGGGCCCTTAACACCAGGCCTGCACCCTGGGGGTGGTGGTTATTGGTGAAATATTATCATCATTAATAATTTAGGGGGTCATTATCAATTTGGTGGTAATAAGAAATCTGCTGGTATTTGAAAAACACTGCTGGAAGAGACAGATTCATGGTCTGTAGGCACATAGTGTGATATTGAGGTATTACCTCAAGTGGTAATCCCAGTGGAATGCTCCTAGAGGTAAAGTATGCCAACGAATTTTAGCCAAAGTCCTCCTTTTTATACCTATATCGAGAGGTGGAGGTAAAACCTTTAAAATGGCCCGAGAAGTATTTACTAGATACAAAGAGGCCCATCCATAGTTACTCCCCACAGGTGGATCAGTTTCTTAAATATCATTTCATTTGTGTCAATTCATTTAAAGCTTTATATATAGGGGTAACACCCTACTAAGCATATCTAAAGAACTGCAGGCATTCTCATCTATTCCTACACAATTCTCTTTTATCCTTCATTCACTTTCCCTAATTTTAACACTTTGTTCAACTATCACATTCCAATCTTAACAATACAATGTTAATGATATCTACTGAACAAATGAATTATGTAAATCACGATAGACTTAGGCTTCCTGAGACAAAAATGTTTTTTATGTGCAATTCAGAGCCAACTAAAGGGATCAGTTAACATTGTCTTGTTAAGATTGGTATGTGTTAAGAATTAGGTGCTGAAGCGAATGAAGGATAAAAAAGAATTGTGTAAGATAAAATGAGGATGCCCGCAGTTCTGTAGATATACACAGTAGGGTGTTACCTAACCACACTCCATATATTTTTCTATAAAGCTTTTATCAATTGAAACAAATAGAATTATATTTAAGAAACTGATCCACTTGTGCAGAGTGACTATGGATGGGCCTCTTTGTAAATAATAAGTATAGGTCTAGGGTGGCTCATGCATATCGAAACCCTAGCGTCTCCATAATACATTGTTTTCCCAGAAGTATTTACAACATTTTCACTATCTAGTAGGGAAGTACATGTGCCTCCTTTCAATCCAATTCAATACATACTCAAATTGTATGCATGTGGCCAGTTTAAGGTGGTCAGTAGGTGAAATGGTAGGCATGTCTGAGGCCCCCTCTCACTATCCTACCCATGTAATGCATAAAACAGTTAGTATTTATCCCTTTTATGCATTAACTAAAAGGTACAATAGTGTTATGACCAACAACTGTACATTATCCACTTCTACATTGATGGTGGAAATAGCCAAACAAATATTACTTCAGGGTTTACCACAGGCAGCAGTGGTATTTCCAGAATATTGCAAGTGATATTCAAGGAATAGCACTAATAGCAGCTGTAATCTCTAAATACAGTGGATTTACAGAGGTATCGCCAGTGAAAGTGGCTTTTTCCATGAGTGGTATTTCTGAAAAAAATGTCACAAACTCGTAATGATCCCAATAAATTTGATTTATTATAGGCAGTCCCAGGAAAAAGGAATTGAACTTGGACAAACAGGGAGAATTACCTATCCTCAAAACCTGTGTCAGAAAATCTTCAACGTTAAAATAAAGACATATTGGACCAGATTCTCAAAAGCGCATCTCCTCACTTGTGCCAAAGAGTTGGCAGCCAAATTCACAAAGGGCATCTGAATGAGCCCATCTTAGATATGGTGGCAGGGCCCTCGCTGTCACTTGCCGTTCCAGACAAGTATTCCAGCATCTGCCTCGATAGAGATTCTAATCTAGCCAAAGGCAGGGGTGTTGCTTTTTTTCCTTAAACCACTTTAGGCCTCAGGCTCTTACCTAATCAATCTATTCCATCAGCTGAACTACTGTCCATTAAACTACCCATCATTGCATCTAGAACGATTACGATCCACATCATATACAGACCTAAGGGGCCTTTAACTATATTCGAGGGATTCTAGAATGGCCACCGGCGGAGTAGCAGCTTAAGAGAGCAGCTCCTGTCCTCCACCCTGTCAACCATCAGATTGTTATTTTTAGGCTGAAATGTCAGGCAAAATGAGGATTGAGACCCCGGAAAACCCCTCTTCTAAAAAGCCTAAACAAATCAGTGATGATCCAGATGAAGAAACGCCAAGTAGTGCAGATATTTATAAACTTCTGAAACAAGTGTCTAGCGATGTGGTGGAAGTCAAGGTGACCCTAACTGACTTGTCTGGGAAGGTCAGTAATTTGGAGACTCGCATGGTGGATTTGGAGGGAAGAACATCTAGTTTAGAGAGGGAAGCCTCAGGCAGTTACATAGTCTACCAAGAGCTGCAGGAGGGAATGAACAAACTCCAGATGAGAAATATGAATTTAGAAATACAGGTTATAGGCAACAATATTCGCCTGATTGGTGTCCCTGAGAGGCCTGAGTCTGATCTAATTACTTTGGTGATGGCCATCTTGCAAAAATGCTTACCTGTTTGTGGATTGCAAAGAAATTACTTGGATGTGGTATTTAGAGCGGGTAAACTGGAGGCTGGAAAATCAAAATCAAGAAAAATAATCATCTCTTTTGTGAAGACTTCCATGAAGGAAAATGAACTACGCATTGCAAGACAGCAGGGATCACTGACATGGCAAGGAGTGTTGATTCATATCTACCCCGATTTTCCAAAAGACGTGGCGATTAAAAGAAAAGCATTTGGGGAAGCAAAGTGCTTGGGCAAGGATCATGGAATCAAAGCTTCAATTCTTAAAAAGGCAACTTTGAAACTTTTTTTGCCTGAAGAGGTTACATTTACTGATGCCCCTGAACAGGCTCGTGCATGGCTTGAGAAATATCCTATCGCTAATACCATGTCTTAGGAGGTCTGATTATGTCTATTCTTTTAATATTTGTGGTATTATGTGATTTACTGTATTTCATTTTGGTCAATTTTAGTTTTGCTTGGTTCTGTTGTTGTTTGAACTGTGTGCTACAGTTTACAGTCCGCCGCTCACGCTTTGTTAACATTGCCTGACTTGGGTTTATCTTGTTAATTCCATTATTACGCGTGTATTTGGCTCTGTCACTAATGGTAGAGGAAAGGACCTACCATGTAATATCCTACGGCCGAAGCCGTAACGTGGCCGTGATAATGTTTTTTTTTGGTTGGGCAGAATGTGTATACACTCGGGCCGGTCTGCTGGGAAGCGATCGGAAGTAGCAGTGGTATTCGGGGAGTCGCTATAGGTCCTCGCCGCGTTCAGTGTGCGCAGAGGCGCCTGTTCGGAAGGCATTTAAGGCTGCATGTAAGCCAAGGTAAGCGATAATTGCCAATATGAAAGCTTCTGCTGTATCGGCCCTGGGGAGGGAGGCGTGCAGTCCATTGTTTCATGCAACCTATCTTATTCTGGACGGAATCAGAATGTCTAGTGTGTTGCCCCCATTGCTAGGTTCTGCTGTGACAGCGAAAAAGATACACTCTTCTTGTTGAGTAAATGAATAGCTGCGGGTAGTGCATCAGTGCCCTGTTAAGTGTACATGGCAGAGTGTGGCGGGTAATATTTCACTGCAGTCGCTGTGCTTTGTTCTGATTGGTGCCTCATCGCTACACGGTCATGATGGGCCCTCTGTCACTTTTCATGTACTCCTTCTGTGATATTGTGGCTCCGTTTTCATTCATGCAAGCTGGCTTATTTTTAAACTGTGGCGTTCAAAGCTTTCCTGTTGGACCCGGGTTGCAATGTGATCTTTTCTGCAGATGTGTGCATCTATTGTTCCCTAAACATCCCTGAACTTTGTTCTGTGTGGAAATGTCGCTTCAGCATTTTTTGTATGTTGGAATGCCAGGGACGTCACGGCGGATGGTTACACATGCGAGTTTGTGGAAGCCGCAGAGGTGTCTTGCCAAATTGTCCAAATTGGGAACCTTGAAAGCGATAATTGAAAACTCGTAGTTCGATAGATGCTGATTTAATCAGAGGGCAAGGGTGGCGGGTGTTATGTTGCCATGGCACCTTTCGAGGTATTGACATTTGTTGCTATTATCGTTATACACACTATGTGAGCTTGACTTTTTTTGTTTCACTTTGACGTAGTGTTCAATGCAAGCCTCGCTCGTTGAATATTTTTCTGCTGAAAGCTAAAATACTAATGTTGTAGTGTGGAAAGGAGGGAGGCCAGGCTCTGTCATGAAATGCTAGCCAGACCTCTACATTGCTTGCCTGCTGGCTTGGTGATTCTTGAGATGTCGGAACATAGCGCAACAGTAATATTAAAAGCCAGGGATAGTGCCACACATGAAAGATGTTATCGCAGGATATGCTATTGGCGGTATTGCATCAAATGCTCACAATACAACCTAATGTATTTTTGGATTTTCCCATTTAAAACACGCTTTCGAAAATTAGGGCCATGTGCTACACCAAATTGTGCACCCTCGCCTCACTGCGCCAATATGTGTCCGCCTACACAGTCTACCTATTCTGCGCTCAAACGATGTGCCCTAATACACCTGTATGTCCACACCAAAATGTGCATGCATTAGGGACCTAATTACTGAAAGGCGCCAATACATCATCGCATGTATTGTACCGGTAGGGTTTCCTGAACCCATAAGTCACATACGTTAGTATTGCTTCCATAATCATGGAACTGTACACATGGAAGTGTGCACATGCCTGTAGGTGCTCAAAGTGCTCAGGCCTACGCATATATATATATATAAATAGGAAGCACAACACAATACGCATGCCTGCGCAGAATGGCAGTACTTCACCCCAATATGAATGCCGGACATATTGTTGGGAGGAACGCAGTGCTCATGATATGCATCTGTGCTCACGATGCTTGCGCTGCTCCAACATATACATCTGCATGCACGTTTTTTCGTTTTGCACTAGATTGTGCATGTCTACACAAACTGCTGCTACTGCTGTGCCACAATTCCAGGCCCAAACGGAGATGCATTCTGTGCTCAGGTTGAACCACAATTTGCACAATTGCCTTACGGTTTCGGTGGACATTTTATATATACTTCTATAATATATAATTTGTTCACCCTAATATCTGTTTGCTCTTTATAAACGCTGTACACACAACAAATACTATATTTATGCTGTAGAATTGATGCTGGTTTATCTTTTATAAATGCTTCAAGAGTTCTTCCTTTGTGTGAAAACATTTCCAAGACACACCAATTTATCTTTCCTGTTTTTGAGCCTGCTGCCAACATGTTGTGGGGTGGATTGCTGAGACTGTTCCCAATATTTAAATCTTTCTCCTCTCCAGGGCACAATTTACTTCTCCCAGAAACCAGTATTATTGCAGCATTTTCTAACCAGCAACATTGAGAGTATGATACCAGCATCCTGTAGTATTATGGGGCCCGCATCGGGCCAACACACCATAAGATCACTCATTTGGTCGTGTAGTTTAATATACAAAATCTCCTTATTGCATTGATATTTTTTAATCCGCTGGGATGTTTGTGTGCACATGTCATGGTGACGTAGAGTGGAACTGGTTGTCTCCTATTGACCTCCTCTCAAATGGGTTTTATCTCCTGTTCGAGATGCACGGGCCGTGGGCAGTGATATTTTAAAGGGGGCGTGTTTGTAATTTTAGACTGAGGGACACATTTTGAATAGGCGTCGAGCACTGAGTTGTTGATTTAGAGGTGCCAGGTTGTTTTGTTAATATAATATGGTTTTGTGAGATGGTTTTGTGGACCAAAGACAAGCATCTGTCATAGGAAACACGATCAATCAGGATTTGGAAGGCTAGTTTGCTTATGGATGTTATGTTATGGTGTGGCCGTAGTTGTGCTTTGTTTAAAATCACAACTGAGCCTTCTATTCTTGAGTTTGGGTGATATATGTGTTGGGGCTGATCCCACATCTTAAATATCAGTTCATAGGGGAACTTGTTTAGGGGCTGGATGCTTTTAGGATGGTGGATTATTTGTAAACATTAGTGTCAGCTGAAAAAATGTATGTTGGATGGGGGGTGGGATACTGGGGTTGGATACTTTGTTTATATGGTTTTTACTTGTGACATTTGTGCTCTACACAGCGTTATTTCTGACCAGTGGGCCATCTAATTGTAACTGTCACCAGCATTATCTGGTTACTCATGCCCGGTTTCGGTGTGGGTCTCCCCTTTTATCTTTTTCTATCTCTTTCCTTTCTTTTCTCTCCTTTTCTCTTTCTCAAACACAATTATTATTTGTCTTATATTGGGAGTACAACATGAATTCTAGATCTATTAATCACCTAAACATGATCTCTTGGAACAAACTTCAAAACTGTTTTTGGGGTTTTGTTGATACCAACTTAGCTAGTTCCTATGCGCCTGGTGGCTATTACAATTCAGAGTTGTGTCGCAGCTGTGTGGGGCAAGAAGAGGCCAGACTCCAACCCCTTTGAGACACAGTAAAGTATGACGCCACACACTTGAAGAACTGTGCCACACTTAGTATCGGTGAACTGGTTTATGTTTATGTAGTTTGGTTCACTAACATAAATTGCCAAGCAATGCCCTTTTAGGATAACACGTGTTTCGACACACCAGTGTCCTTTTCAAATCAGGGCTAATATTAAAGCTATGTTCCAATTCTAGTGTTCCAATTTGATAAGCCAATGTATCTCTGGATGAATCCCCCTTCAGAGTTCCAAATCAATCTCCTGCCGTCGGGAATGTGAATGGTCTTAACAATGTTGTGAAATTAACCAAGGTATTATCTTATTTGAAATCAACGTCATGTGACGTTACTTTCCTTCAAGTCACACACCTGGATGATAATGAAGCTGGGAAACTTCAACGGGGGTGGGTAGGCCAGTCCTTTTTTTTCAACATACTCGACCAGCAAGAGAGGTGTCTCAATACTATTTAGGAAAAACTTGCCTTTGACAGTCCTCTCCGGCAAAACAGACAAGGACGGAAGAATTGTTTGTGTCCCAGTCAAAATACAAGATACAACACTGTTGTTATATAACGTATATGCACCAAACATAGATAAACCTTTTTTTCCCACACACTTGCACAATTTATTCAAAACTGTAATGTTGGCTCAATTGTTTTGGCTGGTGACTTTAACCAAGTATTAGACCCATTACTTCACCATTCAAATGGAGATTTTTTCGCAGATCCCAAAGAAAAGCAGGAGGTCTCTAGAAGGCTTGATATATGAATTCCGTCTGGTGGACATATGGCGTCTTGAGCACCCATCGGAAAGAGACTATAGCTTTCACTCCTCGTGTCATGACACATATTCACGCATTGACTTCTTTCTGACTTCAGGTCAAGTGACACCGAGTTGCTTTGGTTTGAGAATAGGACTCATTGCTATTTCGGACCACGCACCTGTATCTCTGTGTCTCTCTCTGCAATATACTTTGATCAAATCTGCAAGATGGAGAATGAACTCACACATTTTGCTAAATGAACAAATGAAAGATGAAATTTAACTCAAATCAATAGAACAGAGGACATCAACGTCTCTACAGTATGGGAAGCATTAAAATATTTTATTCGAGGTGTGCGGATATCTAAAAATGAAATAAAGAAACTGTCTGCAGAAGCCAAGCATTTGGATAAACAATTTGCTGCAAGCCGAGACAAAGGAATTAAATCTCAGCTGAGGAAGCAGAATACAAACTAAATAAATTGGTATCAGATCAAATTGATTATGCATTGTTCAGACAAAGAATAAACTATTTTGAGAATGGGGAGAAGGCTGGTAAGCTCCTTGCGCACAGGCTGGAGGTGGCTGAGAGTGATTGTGTTATCAGTGCAATCCGAAATCCTAGTGGTTGTCTGGAGATGCAACAACAAGAAATAAATGCAATGTTCCATGATTTTTATGAAAAGATCTACAGATCAGATTTGAATTGTGACCTGGAAACTATAAAAACTTTCCTAGATTCATTAGAAATGTCTCACTTGTCTGATGATCAAACAGCCAGTCTTGAAGGTAACATGGAAACAGAAGATGTTCGTTTGGCTGTCTCCAAGCTTAATATGGGCAAATCGCTTAACACTGATGGACTGCCTGTGGAGTTGTATAGGATTTTGCCTGACACGGCTCTGCAACTGCTATGTGATGTTTATAAGACCTCTTTTGAGACTGGATCCCTACCAGATACTATGCAGCATGCTTTGATAACTTTGTTAAAGAAGAAAGATAGATCCCTTACAAGATGTGGAAATGATAGACCAATCAGTTTGATTAATACAGACTGCAAGATCTTGGCCAAGACTTTAGCTAGAAGACTGGAACCAGTGATACCTTCATTAATTCATGGAAATCAACTCGTCTTCGTCACTGCAAGAGCTGTTGCAGACAATAGGACACGCTTACTATTAACAATTGAACATGGACTTAAACAAATGAATGCTGCTGCTGTGGTCTCATTGGATTCAGAGAAGGTGTTTGATCGTATTTAGTGGGCCTTCCTGTTTACATGTTTAGATATTAGATAAGATGAGATTTGGTCAAGATTTCAAGCGTTGGGTACGACTGCTGTATAGGAATCCATCTGCAAGCATTCTTAGAAACGGTCTTATTTAGGATTCATTTCAGCTTCATAGGGGTACCAGGCAAGGGTGTCCACTCTCCCCATTACTATTCATCTTGTCAATGGAACCGCAGGCAGTGCTGCTGCGAGCTTATGATAATATCTGCACAATAATAGTGGATGATCATGAGAACAAAATCTGGCTTTACGCAGACGATCTGCTAGTGGCTTTACATGATCCTGAAATTTGCATCCCTCACCTAATGAAAGATATCCAATAGTTTTCCACAGTATCAGGCTATAAGGTGATCCTCCCAGTGAATAACATATGTTTTCAATATAACTGCGATCAATTCCAATTTACCTGGTGTCCGCAAAGAATTAAGTATTTGGGTATCTGGTGAGGCCCGGAGGTGGTGAAGTTGCCAAAGATGAACTTTGAAATGATATTACCGAAGCTTCAATCAGATAGGGATAGGTGGGGACTCTTGAGGCTATCCACGTGTGGGAAAATCAATTGTATTAAAATGAACTTAGTTCCACGTGTAAATTATCTCTAAACAATGCTTCCCATCAAAGTACCAAGGCATTTCTTTAAGGAGATTGACAGGATCATGCAGAAGTTAATTTGGGACTGGAAACCGCCAAGACTTGCACTGAGGAAAATGCAGCTTCCTCAAAAGCAAGGCGGTATGACTCTACCTAACTTCACCGATTATCATCTGGCATTCATGACTAGACATCTGTGCAAGATCATCGATACGGATGGAGACCAAATAGTGGAAATAGTAAGGGAGAGTAATGCATTGTCACAATTAAATCCAAAGGCCCTACTGACGACGGAAAAAAAATCTTCTAAAGGGCAAAATCCGCTGACTGCTTTCATGAAGGAATGCTGGTGCGATATATCCATTCGCATAGGAACCAATCCCTATTTATTCCCAGATGCTTCCATCTGGCTCAACCCAGCATTGAAATTACAAGGGAAAGTGCTATTCTGGCCAGCGTGGTTTCTGTTGGGAATCAAGTACATTATGGATTTGGTTGAGGTTGACAAATGGATCCCATTTGTATGGTTGAACCTCACATTGAATATGTCTGATTGCACTTATGCGGAGTACAGAAAGTTGAAGAACATTATCACAGCGAGTATGGACCCGTCACAGTTGGCAACTCAGAGTATAGCTTGGACAGCTCTGGAAACCTGCAAACAAGCATCTCACCCTGCGGCTACTATGTACGGTATCTTAAAGGCTTGTTGTAAGGGAAATCCTGAGTTGGTGACTGTTTGGGCTGAAGAGCTGGGTGAAGTGATTGATCAGAGTTGCTGGCTACGGTGCTGTGGTAATGTGCAGCTGATGATCATGGACTGGGGCCTAAGGGCATCGCAAACCAAGCTCCTTTTTAGGATTTACTGGATGCTGGTATGCATGTTTAAGAGACATCTTCTGGAATGCAACTTATGTTGGAAGTGCAAACAAGCAAGAGGCACTCTCAGTCATCTGATCTGGTTTTGTCAAAAAACTAAAACATTCTGGGAGGGGTTCTGTGAAAGATTGAGTTTAATCTCATGTTGTACAGTTCCACTGGCTGCAACTCTTTTGGTGTTTGGAGACGTGTCTCAGTTAGAGGATCTTTAATTCAGTAAAAAAAATATGGCTCCTCTGAGCTTGTATGATGGCAAAGAAGATGACTTTAAGGTCCTGGAAATCGTCTGCCTCTATCTGCATCAACGACTGGGTGGAAGAGTTGCTCACCATCTCCACCTATGAAAGGGCTATCTACAAACAAGCAGGGGATACTGATACATTTCTGGACATATGGGAGAGTTCCCTTCATGCCTATGGTTAATGTGTCTGATTCACAGCATATACTAATCTGTTCTTTCAAAATTCTATGTTATTTGCAAAGTATGTTGATCTGTTCTTTGTGACCTTATAGGCCAATATTATTCTGGTCAAAACAATTGTCTTGTTGAGAATTGTTTTATATTATCCATGAATTGTACAGTTAATATGACTTAATTTTTCCTTAAGAGGTTCTTATTTTCTCTTCTTCTATTTCTCGATCTCTTCTTTCTCTTCTTTCTGGACCTCATTATTTAGTACATTTGAATATGTTCACTTTTGGCCACCGAGTTTATGTGTTCATCTGCAATCCTCTCGAACCCTTGTTGTTATGCTTTTATTATTATGATATAAAATACACATTTTTAAATTTGAACTGCATTCGAGGAAGACATTACGCTCCTCCTCGTGACTAATAATAAGCTAGGATTCCAGATTATACTAATGGGTGATCTGAACCTAGGCTTCCGAGACCCTAAAGATCGCAATGCGCAATCCCTCGCTAATACGACCTCAGAACTAGGCTTTCTACATTGTATTAAGGAACCAACACATAACAAAGGAAGGACTCTTGACTGGTTGTCTGAACTTAATTGCGACATAACCATCCTCGCTAACACCCCATGTGCCTGGTCGGATCACCACCTTATCTCATTCACCATAAAGGAAGGTATCCGGCCTAATCATAAGAACCTCTCGCCACCCATACACACAAGGAATAATCGCAACATAACAGTTGAGAAACTTTGACCCTTGCTGCAGCCAATTATAAATTCCACAACCTACCACTCGGACCCGACTGTCCTAGTCGACCTCTAGAACCATACCTTACACAATGCCATTAATATCTTAGCACCTTTAAAACTTTGCAAAGCCAAACCTCGTTCACATCTCAACGTGTGGTTCACTCCACACCTCAGATCACTACGCAAAACCAAAAGAAATGCTGAAGCTCTGTGGAAGAGTCTTCCCATAGCCCCCAACAAAGACAAATTCTTAATAGAAGCCCTTAATTACAAAGAGGGTATACACCAGGCAAAGAAAAACTCATACAACAACCACATAGCTCTAGCCAAATTGAGCACCAAAGAACTCTTCAAAATACTTAAAGAGTCGGAAACCCCTGTTGCGCCACCAGACATGTGTACCTGGTGCACTAACATGCAGAAAGCACTAATGGATAAATAACTATGCTACAAGACAAAATAGAATAAGAAAATTGAGTCTCTCCTCCAACAAATCGCAACCTACTCCATCGGCTCCCGACTCGAACACCAACAAACATTTTAACTTCTCTCCAAGAAGTCGAGGACATAATCACTAAACTAAAACCTTCAAGATGTCAGGGAGACATCTGTGCAGCTTCCATCATCAAAGAAGCAGCCAAAGACTGACTCCCTTCATTACCTCACGAATTAATGCTAATTTCAATAGAAGCATAGTACCTACCAATTTAAAAGATGCTTGGGTCCTATCCCTACTAAAAAAAACGACTCTAGACCCAAGCATCTCCACCAAATATAGACCAATCATTTCAGTTCCATTTCTATTGAAAATCTTGGACAGAGCAGCGTACATGCAGATTCAATATAACATTGAAATTAACAACCTCCTCGGTGTTAGGCAATCAGGCTTTAGACCCAAATATGGTACGGAAACAGCCTTGATTCAACTCCAGACACATATTGAAGACTTAGACGGCGAAGGTAAACTGACACTGCTTCTACTATTAGACTTGTCCTCCGCATTCGACTTAGTTAATAAAAAGGTTCTGTGTAACCATCTAACTTCAGTTGCACACTTTTTTGACAGAGCCAATGCTTGGATCCAATCATTCCTAGACAACAGGTCTATGAGGGTCTTTGCACCGTCAGCCTCGGCTGAACCATCCCCAATCACCTTTGGAGTCCCCAAAGGATCTGCGAGTCCCCCCACTATTTGGGACTATTTGGGTGTCACCTGCATGGATTATGCGGATGACACCCAAATATTCATCCCTACTACCGGGGACTATGCAACATACTCTAAAGCAATTAATAACATTTACCTCGTCATACAAGCCTGGATGGCTAGGCATGGACTCTATCTTAATGATGATAAGACAGAGCTACTCCTCCTAGGATCCCAAATAAAACTCAATGATTAGATGGACAGTTCAATGCCTTCAATATTGATGGTAACATTAGGCATCCACATGGACTCCGCACTCTCATTAATAAGACAAATGAAAGCAACAGCATCCTCCACGGCCTACACCTGCAAATTATTCACGGCTGCAGACCGTTCATAACTACTACGAATTGCATCTCTATAGCCAGAGCACTATTCCTGTCAAAACTTGACTACAGCAACACTCTTTACTTGGGTACCAACCAAAGGAACATAAATAAAGGCAAGTAATACAAAATAATGCTATCAGATCAGCATTGAACATCCCCAGATCCCATCACATCTCTGCATCTAGACGTAACCTGAAATGGCTCTCCGTCAAACAAAGAATTGCATTCAAAACCTATCACTCACACACAAATGTATCGCAAACCTAGCGCCGAGATACTTGACTAATAATTTGTCAACCCATATTTCAGTTCCAAGCACACTGCCTTAAAATCCCCAAGTTCAAACTACAAAGGGCAGGAGGCAACAGCTTGCCTGTGCTAGCAACTCAATTGCGGAATACCTTACCTCTTACTCTAAGATCTGAACCCTCCTACTTTGCATTCAGGAAAAATGCGAAAACCTGGCTCTTCGAGCAAGAGACGAGGCACATTTCTATGTCCACTCGCTACTGTACTGCACTTTAATGAACCTGTTGCGTCCACTATCCCGTTTGTAACTATGTATAATATGTATATCTTTTTTCAATGTATAAATATGTATATTCTTTTCTATGTAAGCGTGTAACAAATTTATATGCAAGATATGTGCCCAGATGTCTCAAGGCGTGCTGTGCTTTACAAATAAAGAAACTAAACTTTTCTCCACTTTTGCGCAGTTGCGCAAATAAGGGGACATTTCTGGGCAATTTAAAGCGCATCCTGAATTCACAAGCTGAATGCGCTTTAAAATGCTCAAAAACAAGGGTCTTCTCCCTGTGCCTATTCAGAACAGGCACAGGGGGAGGCACAAATCATGGCAGGGTAATTTCTGACCCTCTCATGACTTGTTTTTGAAGTGTGATAGCCACGGGTTAAACCACGGTTGTCACACTAGCCTTTTCATCCTCCAAATAGGGATTCAAATGTTTTTTTTCTCAGCATTTTGGCAAGATGGGCCATTTATCGTCTCTTCTCGTTGAAATGCCATGTGGTTGCTGGGAGCCTGTCATACATTATCACACTCGACACTAAAATATGCAAGGACAAACAACGCATCTTTGCTCTACTGTCCTGAAATGCCCCCTGGTGCAAAATGCATTGCAGAATACATATTGCCCTTGGCACTGGAGCAAAATATTGTACTGTACTAGTCCAATGATTCTGCAATACTGCCACTGGAGAATGCAACCATAACGGTATCTGTATATAAGTATCTTTTGCTAGTACTGATCTCATTTAAGTCAGGAATATAATAATAAGACTATTACTAATAATTATAGCCGTGCCCTTATTTCCACTGGGGAAGTTAACACAATCAATTGCTCTTTACTAAAACGATGGTGTTGAACTTTACTATCAATAACATTATTATACAATTATTATTATTTTGCCATGGTACATGATAACTGGAGCTCCCCAAGATTTTGTTTATCACATCATATTCTGTTTAAATATTTCATTTCTCATCCCAGATAGTATTTTTCTGTTTTAAACGCATAAGGCAGTTTACAAAGCCCAGCCTTCAAATGTGTAATAACCTGTGTATACACTATGAATCAATTGTTTTTTTCATAATGGCAGCACATGAAGCATCCATCAAGATGAAAAGATTTTAGAAGTGAGCGTGGGTGTCGTGACAGGAAAATAAATGAATTGCGGTTTAAGGTCAATGCAGCTGTGTTTCCCCTTGGGATTAATTAACTGCAAAACATTGACCCGTGTATAGAAGGTGAGGGATGCGTGTCTTTTTTCATACCTAGAATCTGTATATTTTATTTTGCAGGCAAGATATTCATTGATTCATCCGTATTTTAGTGCGCCACCGCAGTGTGGGAGATGTGTTAAAGGTTTCCAAACAACAGAATCCTGTGGAAATTGAAGCTGATATACAGAGAAGGCCTTACAATATTACCTAATTGCCAATGTAATAAAAGAAGCACTTATTAGCTGCCCTAAAGATAAGGGGTGTATCAGTGACATTTTCTCCCCAAAAATAAGCAAATACTCACAAAAAGAAAAACAGCAAGTAAAAATATTCCCAACAAACAATAAAGAACATACACATAGGAGGTGGACCCCCTGCTCTCACCCACACAGCTGCATGGATATGTTTGAACCAACATTGCACGTAGTGCCACAGGAAGATACTATTGATATTGCTTAATAGGGAGAGGAAAACATTTATCTTTTAATGTGCATAAACAATTAATAGCAAAAAAAAAAATTTCAAAAGTATTTCTGTTTTACAGTTAAAACATATTTTTTCACTTACTCCCATTGGAAACAGGACTTTTTGCTCCTTAAAAATCATTTTAGTCCCAACTTTAAAGGCCTGATTCATGGAACTTTTTCCTATGGGATTGCGCCATTGTAAAATACTTCCATGAATCAGGCCCCACATATGATGTGAATGAAATACACCCAATACAAAATCTTATCTGGAGCAATGCTTGACACTGCCTCTCATAAGGGACAATGCTACATTTTGTTCTAAGATTGACATTTTCAGAGCATGTTAACTTAAAGCAGCACTTGCCGCCTGTGCGTGATTCTCATTAACACAGTTTTCAAACAGAGAAGCAGTTGTGAATCAGTGAATGAACAGCTACCTTTCCGTGAACCCACAGGTGCAAATACACGCAGCCTTCAAACAGTGCGTGGGGTCCCCCGCAACTGGGCCTTCATCTCAGGGACCCTGCGCGGTGTCCCCCGTAACTGTAACCGGCACCCCGAGGCCATGCATACAGTTTCACAGAAAGCATTTCTATTCCCGTTCAAACTGCATGAGAACCCCGTAAAGAGTCCCTGCACCCCGCTATGCTGTGTACATGCACTCCTAAGTACGTGCAGAACCCCGTCTGCATGCACGCACCCCTAGAGTTGCGATTTCTCAGTGCAAGTCCGTATGCCTGCTTCCGGGTGGCAGAGATTTCGAGGGCACTGCATGGGCATTTCACAGGCGAGAGGTTGCAGGGTCACATCCATGAATACGCTTTGCTGTGCACATTTTTGGGGAGCTTGCTATTGACTGCCTGCGGTCCGTCGCTCGTAATGCCCACTTTCATGGCTTGTTCTTCCCATTTTGCTTGTTCCGCCCCAATTCCGGAACCTACGCAGGCCACGCCCACCCCCTGCATGGAATGTTGCGCAAGGCACTCAGCCATTCATAGAGCCATGCCGAGCCTGCGCGAACTCCACGCAAGTTCCAGAAAAGTCCTGTGCAGTCGGTTCCATGAATCGACGAGCAGTGTTTTGTATGCAGTTTAATGCGCAAGTTCCTGATTTTACCCGCAAATAATTCCATAAATCAGGCCAATAGTAATTGGAGGATTCACAGGGCAATGCAAAATCACAGAACGTGCCCAAACATTTCTCAAAACAAAAATGTATAAGGCATGTTCTATGGTTACATTAGCTTAATGCATATCACTTTGTTAAAGGTCTAGTTCGGTCAGAAATGTTATTGGCCGAATCGGCATGCATTTCCGAGCATACATCTATCATTTAAAATTTTTTTATAATGCAACTCACCTGAGTATTTCGCACTTTAAAACATGCGAAAACGACAGGTACTACCGTCTTGTTCTATTCGTATCTGTTGATCCGTCACCCTAAGTTCAAGTGCCCTCATGGCACTAATTCAGATCACCCGCCCCTAACGCTGACATCACTAGATGCTCACAATGAGCTCCACCTATTGTAATGACTTTAATGGGCAGTGTAGCCAAATGTACCCTTGTCATCACCAACGTCATAAAGTTATCTAACGCAGAACCAGGAACATAAACACAAACCTCCACAACAAACACAAAACTTTTGTTTCTTTTCACAAAAATGATCCAAAAAGTTTATTTTGAAGAAAACAGCAATAGTCGGGAGCATAGCATGTACTTTTCATTTTGACGTAGCGCTGAAAAGAGTTAAGTCAACAAAAACATGGCTAACTTTTTCCAATAAAGGTTATAGCTAGCGAACATTGCATGTTGCTCATTATTTGCTCAACTGTGAATGGTAATCTGATAATGATTCTGTTCATTGATCGATTAATCCCAGTCTTTGCATTCTTCACAGAAAATTGTCTTACATCAGTGAATTTTTGATCAACACGCATGACGTTGCAATATTTTCAAATTTGCACGTTTTCAGAACCTAGAGGCAGGCAAGTTGCTCCTTATTGCTGCAACCACGAAAGGATATATTGGTGCCTGGCGATCATCCCAGATAATGGTTATCACATATGCCTTGTTGATGATTATTGTCCAATTACAGTTGAAGAAGCTGTCGACCGGTAGATTGTACGACAGGTGCACATTGGTATTATGAAAGTATGTAAAATCAAGAATGCAAAAATATATTTCAGTACCCACTTTATAATTGAATATACACAGTGCATATTTATGTTGACTATCAATTTAACTTACAATTAACACATACAATGTCTATTCTTTCAGTCAAATTGGACATTCATTCATCAAAACATTAATCATCGTCACTTGCATAAATATTATTTAAAAATGTACTTACATTGTGCCTTGGGTGTCCATTCTCCCTATGTGACGGATGACCAATTGTTTGTGGATATTCAACACATTTTGTCCTTCAAATTGTTAGTGAGGTGGATTAGCGGACAAATTACAATGGGACCCTTAATCCACCGTTCACAGTGTGCCAGATTGAGTTTTGTTTTTTGGGAAGACACGCCACAAAAATTAACAATATTAATGGCAAGCTGTGCAGAGCAAAACAATGAAATATTTCAAGTATACTACATATAAAAAAAACATACATATAAAAATGATTACTACCATTTTAACAGTATCAACGCGCCTGGTCCCACAACATTTATGTATTCTTTTAAAGGTAACCCTATGCGAGGTGCAGACAGGCTCGGATTTCCCTATACGTCAATAGGGCAATGCCTGAAAAAAGCCAAACTATTAGTGTGGGGCAGTTTTTGTGCCCAAAGTAGGCCACTTCTTTTCTGAAATAAACAGAATTTGAATACATATCAGGAAAACAGGCTTTTGCAACTTGAACCCAATAAAACAACGTGAGCAATTCTGTCAATTGGTTAAATAATTTCACTGTTGGGACTATGCAACCTATTTCAACAGTACTCTATCTACCTACTACTCAACACCTGATAAGTATCTATAGCTGTTAGCTAAATTGCTACTTGCTACCCACCATCAGTGTGGATTAGAAATGCACAAACTAATTTAATTAATGACAGTTCACATATAGAGACCATTACAGCGTGACATACAGATTCATTGATATAGATGAATGAAAATCAGTGGCTTAATATATAGAGACAGCACTGCTGGACCGGGAAGGGTGGGTGGGGGAAAAGTACAATTTCTCATCAGGCCTGGTGGACTGTTGCACCCGGGGCAAAACGTGCAATGAAAAACATTTAAAGAAAATACATCACTAAAATTCCAGCACACCTCCAACAAGTGCAGTTTTGAAAGGCTTACTAGCTTCTGTGTAGATCTATTCCAGCAAACATATTGATTTCTGCCTTGGTGCAGGTGCACCTGGTTGTCCTCCATATGTGGGCCTTCACAGTAAGATATAAATGCGCAAAGGCCACATGCTCATGTTCATAGTCCACATTGGCAAGACATATTCCTTCGCTGGTTATTTCAATGTTGGCTAACACTGTGTCACATAAACCTTTTGGCCTCTTGCACTCTGCAGCCACTTATCATGAGTCCTATTTTACAGAGAGTTTAGACTTCATTCATTGTATTTATTTATTGGTTATTTGTAAAGCGGTTATGCATCAAATGTTGTTTCAAGGCGCCACAAGACAAAGAAAGTGGTGGCAGTGAAGAAAACAACAATGAAGGTCCGACTAGGCCTTGTGCCATTCGCATCATGTAAATTCAGTAACAAGCAGTGTCAGGGAGAGGTAGTGGGGGGAGGTATAGGTCGGGCAGAAGGGAAAATGCTAGGGTGGGAGGGAGGTGCAGGGCAAGAGGAGGTATGCAAGTGCAGGGGGAGGTGGGGAAGAAGAGGGCCGATGGGGCTAGACAAGTGCTCAGGGAATGCCAGGTGGGCAAGTGCCAGGGGAAGCATGCGAGTGAGGAACACATGCTAAGCACAAAGACAGGGGTGAACCAGGTTCAGTAGGGATGCACAACCCTCCAGGCTTGTCAGGGGAAAGGAGCTCAGAAAGTAAAGTGCATATTTTGAGCAGGGGACAGGTAGACAGGGTGCTTGGGTATATTGGGTGAGGAGGGCCTGGTTCCCTGCGCAGCTCAGAAGGGACCAGTCAGCCAGTCAATGTGACAGAGGGCGGTATTAGCAGTGGTGGGGGGAGGGAATGACAAAGACAAAATGGTCAGTCTTGAGAAGCTTCCGGAACTTACGGAGATCAGGCAGAAGCCTGAGAGGGGCAGGGAGGCCATTACAGAGGGAAGCTCCTGCTGAGGAAAGAGATCTACCCCATACTCTCTGCTTGGAATAGCTTCTGATCTGCATAGGATGGCAGCTAGATGACCAAAGGTCTCTAAGTGGGGGGTATTTATGGGAAGAATCAAATGTAGTGGGGTCCCTGGCCCCAGATAGCAATGTGGATGGTGCAGCGGGTCTTGAACTTGATCCTCGCAGCCACCGGGAGCCAGTTGAAATATTTTTGGCTTGAGGCTAAGGATAAGTCTTGCAGCCCTGTTCTGGATTAGTTGAAGGGGATGAAGGGAGGATAAAGGCAGATTAAGGAAGAGGCTGTTGCACTAGTACAGACTAGAGAGCTCTGGAGACATTGAGTTTCTGAATGCCTGCTGCTCCAATTTCGTGCTTAGATTCTTCAAATATTGTGATTCCTTACAAACAGGGCTCACAATTAGGATTGAATAAGCAGGAGTTACAAGCAGCTTCTGGGTATCCAGCAGTAACCGGTCACAAGGAGCAACCACTAGGCAACAAGGAGCTAGTTTATAGTGTTACATTAGTTGGCCGGGGAGCCAAAACTGGCTCCTGGTAACTGTTGGTTTTAAGCTAACCAGGCTATTTTACATTTGAATTTGATTTACATCACATACTTGAAGTAATCAGACTGACATTTTATTGTTGTAATATAAATCAATTATTTTAATGGTAATAAATACAAAAAGCAACGAAAAATAGAAATGTTACGGCCTATCTAGTGACATTACTTCACAAACAGCAATTAATTAAAAACAAATTATTTAACAATTACATCTCAAGTCACATAACATTACATTTTTTGTACAATGAAAACTGTTTCCAAACATTGTGCAAAAGCTTGAAACTGGCTCTGTTAAACATTGTAAAGAGAGACACACATGATTTGAATCTGGAAGTCAATCTTTCCACAAGTTCAAGTTTGGGAGGGCAAAACTCTTTTGCAATGTTCTGTGGCATATACTGGGCCCTGGAAAGAAAATCTGGATCAATTCCATGAGTTTGCAATTCAAAATCCATATAATGGAAGATTGGCTTTGCCTTCCACTGTTTGCTTCTTTTGGTAAACTCCTTGTTGTAATGAGGCATCCAAAAATTCCTGCAGTTTTTGCTTGCAACAGAGGCAGTCCCGCATACACGCGGCCACAATGCTGAATCACCAAGCTACTCTATAGTTGGGCTCTATCTGAAATTCTGCCCCATGAATTTGCCTATTTGTGTGCCGCAACCTAGTGCATGTTTTTCTGCACATAATTCCACCATTGTGACATAGGCAAATTCTGAATGTGGTTCATGCCCTGATGCATGGGGCTGCAGTGTAATGTGGCTGTGTTTCACATTCGCCTGATTACATCTGTTGGGGCCATATGATCTACAACATGGTCGCTGTTATTTCCTGCACAGGAGTGCCTGGTCTGCCTAGCCTCATTGTGCTCTGATTGGCCCTCTTACTCCACTAAAGGCAAATCAGGAAAGCTGGCAGGCTGTGTCAGCCCTCCGACGAATGCCCACATTCAAGGCCTCTGTCTGAGCCTTTCCAAGCCTTAGAGTGCTCGGAGGGCCTGCACCTTTTTCCCCCTTATCAATTTGAATCCTTAACATCTTTGGACCCCATTTTGCATTGCATTTGGTGTCCCGTTTTAGAAATTCGAATCCTGGTGTGTGTTTTTTAACATCTTTGCACCCCATTTTGTATTGCATTTTGTGTCCCTTTTTGGAAATTCAAATCCTGGTGTGTGTTTTTTAACATCTTTGCACTTTGCACTCCATTTTGCATTGCATTTTGTGTCTCTCATTGGAAATTTGAATCCTGGTGTGTGTTTTTTAACATCTCTAAAAATGTTGCATTGCATTTTATACCTTCATTGGAAATTCAAATGCTGGTGTGTGTTTTTTTAAACATCTTTGCACCTCATTTTGCATTGCATTTTGTGTCCTTTTGTAACTACTAGGCCGCCTGGTGAGTTTGTGCTAGGACTGTGCTGTGCAGCCACTACTCTTTCCTTCAACTATCATCTGCCACCCCTACAGCACTCACCATCCCCCCTACCTTCTCTAACTACTACACTAGGACCTATTCTCCCTCTCTCAAGTCTGGAAGAAAAAAGCATAAAAAAGATATCCTGACCGCAAACCCTGGCCTACCCATCGCAGACACTTAGGTCTGCGCAACTTCCAGACAGGTCTTCACTGATGTCCTATTCACTCCCGAGATCTATGGACTCCTCATCTCATCTCTACACTCTCTCTTCACACACATTCTCCCATGAATGGTGGCACCAAATGGGAAGTCCTCTTGGCGTGCTTTGCATCATCCAGGTGTATCATTAATGTCTATCACACTGGCACTATCTTGGTTCAAGGTCCTCAACCCAACCTCCTTCTCTTTGACCGGCGCCTGCCATCCCTCATCAACTTCCGTCCCACACCTGCTACTCCTTCCTCCACTCCCTCTGTCCCCCATCCTCTGACTGGTGTACCACACCGCTGTACTCCTCCTCAGAAAACCTTCAAAGGTGAAGACCTCTTGCATCTAGCCACACTCAATGCCTGTCCAGCCACTTCTTGGAGACATTGGGCCTCATTACAAGTATGGAGGTAGCCATGCCGCCTATGGCCTCTCCCCCTTCCTCCGCCGTTCTCTCCTCCTTCTCCCCTGTCACACCCGATGAGGTCACTAGAGTTATCCGCTCCATGAAGGTCTCCTCCAAAATGGTGTCCCCCTTATCCTCAGGACCATTAAGAACAATATTGACTCACTAGCCCCTGCACTTTCTGATTTCTGCAACCACTCTTTTGGTACTGGATCTTTCCCCTCCTCCCTCAAGCACTCCCTTGTGCACCCCTCCTGATAAAAACTTCAGCAGAGCCCACTTTTCCAGCTAACTGCCGCCCCATATCTATCACTCCCTTCCTCGGGAAACTCTTTGAGAAGCTGGCCTTCTCCCAAGTTACTCTGCACACCGAACATGTTGGTTGCCTCCAGGACCATCAGACTGGATTTTGAGCATCCAGAGGCATGAACACTGCTCTTCTGAACACCCGTGAGGAACTGCTTGCATCTCTTGATGCCAACTCTCCAGCTATCCTCATTCTACCTGATCTCTTCTCTGCTTTTGAGATGCTCAACCACTCCATCCTCATGAAATGGCTCCATGATACCCTGGGTATCTTGGAGTGGGCACTGGACTGACTGACCTCTTTCCTCAGTGACCGTCCATCCAAGGTTATTCTGGGATCTTTCTCCTTGCCTACCACTCTCTCCACCTGTGGTATCCCCCAGGGCTCCAACCTCTCTCCCTGGCTCTTTAACACTTACCTTACTCCACTGGCACACCTCATTTCCACCTTTTCCCCTAACATCCAGTGTTGTGCAGATGACACACAACTCTTCTTCAAACTTCCATCCGACCCTCTCCTTACTCCCTCTATCATTCCTGACTGCCTATCTGCCATTCACTCCGGGTGCACTCTCAATGATCTCTGCCTCAATGCCAGCAAGACTGAGATTCTTCCTATTGGGGCTCCTGCTCCCTCTTCCCCCCCACTCTGGACATCCTCTATGGGCTCTCCCCCATCTCCTACATCCGAAGCAAGAAAGCTCTTTCCTTCCTCCTTCACATTCAGGACCTTGTCAAGAAGGCCCACTTTCAACTCTACATCCTCAAAGGAATTCTCCCTTTCCTCATTTTCCCCCAGAAGCACAATGTCTATGGAGCTTTGATTCGTTCTAGGCTAGACTACTGCAATACCCTTTTCTTTAATCTTCGCACTTCCTCTATACAACCCCTCCAGCTAATCTTATGCTTGGCCTCAAGCCTAGGGACTGCATCTCTGCAGCCATAACATTTCTCCACAGGCTTCCGGTTGCTGCAAGGATCAAATTAAAATCCCTTTGCCGGGGACAACGCTGACTACAACTTGCTCTTACTAAATACTCTCCCTCCAGATCTCTACGTTCCTCCGGCACCAATTCTCTTTGTGTCAAGCACTTCACTTACCAGAGAGCTGGTGGCCGATCTCTTTCCTCAGCAGGCAACCCCTTCCGCTTCATCTTGAGCCGGATCTCCTCAAATTCTGGAAGCTCCTGAAGACTTTCCTTTTCACCTCCTCCTTCCCTTCCTCCCTCCTCTGCTAATGCCAGTTTCTGAGATTGGTGACCAGGGCCCTTTTTTATCCTTTTGGGCCCTGGCCTCCCACACCCAATCGTTTTCAGCCTCCACCCACTCACCGCACTTGCCTTGGCTCTCACTGGCCTTTGCCACTGCAGGCCTGTACTCACCTATTTATTGGCAGCTGGCCACTCCCTAGCACTTCCTCCAATTAGCATTACAGCTGCTCATTCCCGAGCCCTTCCCTGCGGGCACAACTAGCACTTACCCCCACTCCCTCTTCCCCTCTGCTCTCTCTGCACGTGTACATTCTGAATGCTCACAAGGCCTAGTAGGTCTGCCTCTATCCTTCATTGTTTTAATTGATTTTCATTCCCATGTTCCCTTCCTGTTGCATTTTGTTGCATTTTGAAACACAATTTATTTGCTGTATAAGTGCCTTACAAATGCCCAATACATAAAAATAAATGAATAAATGTTCTCATTGTGTGCAAGTGCAGCCAGTCTTGTTCTGGCCTCCATACTGTCTATGCCAAAATGCCATATTTTACACCTGTAATTAAAGCACATTTTATGGAGCACTTCCAAATCTCCAGTGTGGCAGAATTCAGGGCGTCCCCTCATGTCTCTTGAAAGCCTTTTTTTGTACACAATCTTCTCAAGTGCTTTGTGAGGGGGGAGCCTGGTACCAACCACCTTTTCTTACGCCCCTGCTCCTTGCTCAATGGTCGATGTGCACATTCGTGGAAGTGTTTGTTTACTTCCAAAGAGTTTATGTTAGCACAATGGTGCATCAATGAACTCCATTTTTCAAGCAGAATATCAACAGATCCATCACAAGTTTTTGAGCTCCACCAAAGATGGTTGCTGATAGACTGTGACCAATTTAAAATGTTTTCTGGCTATTGAAACATGCCCGTCAGTGGCTATTATATCTATTTGCATCCCTCTGAATTGCAGCGGTTGAATGGATTTAAATCAACCATTTTTTTTCCATGGCAACAGATGATGTACATTCAGATGCTTGCACCATGACTGAACTCACAATTCTTTTAGTTTCCATGTCTTGGAAGTGGTAAGTGCAGTATTTAATAGAAACACATGGGCTGTCACCCTGTCCATAACAAGCCAGCCAGAGCCTTTTGTCAGCGAGAGCATTGTCATTTGACATCTGTTCTAGTGTCCATGCCTGACTAAAAACGGGGAACAAGAAATCCTTCTCATATTTGTAGCATTGGGATTTTGAAAGGAACTCAAATCCCACAAAGTTAGAAAAACATGAAATTGTACTGAACGTTATTCCACTAAACAACAACGCAGATGAACAAAGTACATTTCCAGCAGTCACTTTTCCAAGTATAGGTTGAGCAGACCGTTAAAATGAGTTATGGCGGTGGACACAGCTACCCTTGAACTTCAGGTTGGTGCCTTTGACTACATGAGTAAACTTCAGTAATGGCTGCTTACAAATCCTCCTAATCAATTCATGATCACATTTAATCATTTTCATAATCTCAATCAGGCAGCAGTTGAATAAAATGTATTTTGCTTCCTTTAATAACCAATCGTCCAGATGTATAGTGGTTTGAGATTCCATGGTGGTGGATAAATCCTCAACGCTAGGAAGACTGAAGTCTCCATCATGAGCACAATCATCAAACAGGAGCAGAGAGCCACTGGTCTGGGGTAGCCATGTGGAAAAGGGTCCCCAGGCAAAAGAACCATTTGAGGTTTACATAGTATTCGGCACCTTGAGCGTTCCCATCCTGCCAGCACCCATGCGAGCGCATGCCAACAGGTGGAAACTGCAATTGATAGCAGAGGGATGTGGATGAGGGGAGCGCCTGGAACACAGTCAATGGACACAGGCATGTTGATTGCAGTGACAGGGTCTTTAAAGGGGAGACTGGAGACACCGCGTCTTGGGTGGCCATGTGGATAAGGGTCCCCAGGCGAAAGAACCCTTTGAGGTGTACATGTTATTGGGCACCTTGAGCATTCCCATCCTCTCAGCCCCCTTGCGGGCACATGTCCACGGTTGAAAATTGTCATTGATAGTGGAGGGGGATGGATGTGGATGAGGCGATTGGCCAGTAAACTTGTTAAAGCACACCAATCTTTTACACTACTCTTAGATGTTTGGATGTGTTGTGGACTTACAAAACATTTCTAATAACTGTTCAGACTAACACATTTAAAAAAAATGTGTTTGGTAAATTGGATGGCAATGCCACTACAAATTATACTGCTGCAGGTACCGTCTGTATAAATCCACAGTGTTGTCCCTGGTCACTGGGGAATTCATCACAAATTCATCACAAATTCATCACAAATGGCTCAAGCCACACAGGCAGGTATTACTCATTGAATGAGAAATCCTAGTCTTCCATGAATCCACCATGCAAACGCACGATATGCCACAAGCCTGTACCACCTGTGTAAGAGATACAGAAATAGTTTACTTGAATTAACCCAATAATTGAATTTTTTTTGTTTGCATTACTTGTAAAATGTAAGGGTTTGTTATGCTTTAAAAAGTACAGTTTCATTCAAAGTAATGACAGTACTTGTGGTTTCAAGTAGGAACCAATTAGAAATGTGAACACACATTCCAGCAAAAACACTTTGGGAGATACTTGCAAGTGAATGAAACGTAATTGTTCGGATGAAAAATCTAAATATGAACACTTTGGTTTCAGATTAGAATTAGTAATTTATTCAATTTACAGAAACATTATTTTGTCAGTGGTCCATCAAAGTTATATTGATGTAGTGGAACATCATATTATATTAGCCATCTCGGTTGTCGAACACACAACATGTACAGAGTGAACTGACTTGTTACTTGGATTACGAGGGCGAACTGCAGCTCGAAATTGGTGCATAAGGACTATCATCATTGGCAGCACGGATCTTGTAAGGCAGCCAAACTTGAAGTCATGCAGCTCGGTAATGCATAGCAGTGGTGTGTCTTCTTGGAGAATGTAGGCCAAGCAGTCAGAGTTTTCTCTGCAACAGCAATTCTCCACCAGAGTAGGCATAAGCACACAATGATGGCAAGTACACCAGGTGGAAACGTATTCCATGCAACTGGGTTCATACTCTGGCAATTGATCCTCATGAATTTCATCTGATTCCACGTTGTCTCAACTTTTTTCTCTTTCAAGGATTTCCTCTTCTGAATATTTGGGCTTTAACATATAGTGCTGGATTGTTGCCATAGTTCCTGAATAGTGAGGATGCACAGAATCAACAGTGAGATAAATAAAAACGTTTTTGTTTGTATGCAGTAAAGAAAAGAGGTTTGCCATTAACAATGAATGTTAAAGAAAGACAAGTGAAGAAACAGCCATGTTACAAAAACATATTGTGAAAAGACAAGATTAATAGGCTCAAACTTTACAAGTTTGCAAGGACACATGTTTAAATATGGTTTGGTAAAGTCATTAGTACATAATATAGGAAATGAAAAGCGACTACTGAGTTAACACATTTCAGGTAGTGTAAGTACCTATTTTCAGTGTGTCGTTCTGGGAAGATAGCTGAACAGAGCAGAAACAAGTCAGGGAAGCTTGAAATTAAATGCACTGACACGAAGAAAAAAGAAACTCCAACATTGTGTGATCAAAGGGTTTGTTTACACTTGTCTAGAAACAAGGCATTTCCATGGAGACGTCAATAGATTGTGCATAGAGGCCATTGACATGAGATGTGCATTGGCGTTGGTGTTGTGAAATGGGGCGTGAGCGTCTAGTGATGTCAGCATTAGGGGCGGGTGATTTGAATTAGTGTTGCAAAGGCACTTGAACTTAAGGCGATGGATCAACTAATAAGATTAGCACAAGACGGCGTTACCTGACCAGTCATTTTTGCATTTGTTAAAGTGGTAAATTGCATTGGAATTTTTTTGAAAATGATAGATGTATGCTTGGAAATACATGCCCGTCCGATTGGCCAATATAATTTCTTAACAAACTACCCCTTTAATAAGCTCTATATTTAATTATGCAAAACAAAGATGAAATTTGCAAATTGAGAACAAAAATCTATCATCTTTACTTCAAGTCAATTCAAGTCAAGTTTATTTTGAAAAATATTGCATATCCATAAAACTAACATTTACATCACAATAGCAATTAATCATAAAACCTGTAGCAAAAACAAATTGATAAAAATAAGACATTTTAAAATCCACAAAGCATGGAAAAGCACAACATCCTGCGCATGACAGTGCATCATAAAACTATATTCTGAAATTAGGAAACCTCAAACCTGCCTTGCCAGTTTCCTCCTTCCCCACCATGCATTTTTCAGAAAGCTTGCAAAGGCAAACATAATGACTATGCTTGTATTACTTAGCAGAAACAGCATTGCCAAATGATATGACCTTATTCCACTTTCCCTGAGAATATTAAGTAAAAATGTTGCTCTCAGATCCTTGAATAAAGGGCATAATAAAACAAAGTGGCTAAGAGTTTCCAGAATCCAACACATGCAGTCGCAATTACACTTCCCAGGTGTACCCCTTGTGCAGTTTTGCTTCACTTTCCCAAATGGCAGAATATTAAATCTAGCTTTCTTTATAAAAGCTTGGTATATGGGAACAGGGATCTTCATTAAATAATCTGCAGGACCCATTGTATGCATTAATGGCTTATACGCCCTAACATGCGTCTTATCGAACACAGCATCCTCCCTACTTGATGACCAAATGGTCCATCACTCTATTCTTTATCATAGCCTTGGAAATATTTCCAATACTTTGAGGATCCTCAAAAACCATGACCAAGGAAGATTGTACATAAGTGACTTAATGTGTGCTGACCATCCTACTTTATATGAGCCTTGTTCATTTCACAATATTTGTTCCAAAAATGGTACTGTCTCTGGGCTACAAATAGGGGCATCTTGACATTGTGCACTATTCTCAAGATCTCTGGTTTAACAATGTACCAATACACCTCCTACATCTGGTTTACGCCCTTTGCTTGGCACCAGCTTAACCTCTTATTATTTTTTCACATTCCAAAACCGAAGATTCCGAAAACTATGTTTCTCTGTGCTGCCATCTACAGGGGTTCTCTTTCTGGCCTATTGCATAACAATTAGCAGATGTGGTCACTGTGTTAAGGCCTAGCACGTTATGTTTTCAAGTATTTTTCTTTGCAATATCTATATGTTGAGGTTATTAATCCTCTTCCCACTTGATACCTTCTTTGAAGATATTATAGACAAGCCCAACTGCTTTCTTAAGAGCAACCGACCCAGAAAAGCTTGCTGCCTGTTTATATGAAGTTAGCAATTGAAGGATCAGGAATGGATTACATTTTAGTCCTACAAAAACAGATATAATGCTTTTAGGACCAAGACATCTGATTAAAAATGACCTATTGCACCCTTCTATCATTTGGAATTCCTAGTTCATACTCTGATAAAGAAAACCTCAGGATTTATTTGGCAATCCTATCTAAGTATGAACACACACATTTATTAATTTTTAAAATCTTCATATTTCAGGCATGTCCTATCTGTTAATCCCAGGAATGGCCATGCTGTAGTGATTGGCACTTTAATCAAATAAATGCTGGATTATGGCAATGCATTGCTTGCCCACCTGCCAGTAGATCATCTTCTGTTTTTGGCCCTCACCTTTTCAAACTCATTTATTTTTCATATTCATTGCTTAGAGGCATCGGCCCCCTTTCAGAAAGAGTTACAAATCTTCCTGTTTAGTTAAAGTTATTTTTCATTCTTCTTCTTATTGCTTTTAGACTGTTATAATATTTTTCGTGTCAACCATGCTCAGATACAGACCCTCTGTTCGGTGTGTGATGTACATTTTCAAACAATCGAAATCAATTTCAAGCCGTGTTTGAGCTGTCTCCGTCTACTGGCAAACCAAATATTCCCTCATTGTATTCCCTAAACTGAAGTTCATTCATCAAGAGTGATAGATTTATAAGTAGTTACTTCTTAATTTAAAATAGCACTGGTGGCTATTAATTGCATTAATTTTAACTTTAAGGATCTGAGGTATGAAGCATAATCATGCACTTTTTCAGATTTTTTGTGCTTGATCTCTACTGGACCAATTTTCCCACTCAAAGCAGAATATTGTTTACTCAACATTATGTTTCTCTCTTGGATAGCAGCAAGGATAGTCTTTGCATCCTGCTTGTCAGTTTATCCCTCACCTCTCCCTTTTTTGTCCCTTTCCTCTTGGGGATCTTGATTTAACTTTTTTTGCTCGAGGGCATACTTTAAGTGTGTAATATAAATCCACACTCTTATAATCAGCACACATTTTGAGGTTTAAACTGGATTTAAATTTAACTTGCTATTTCGAAATTTGCACTAGAATGGGAAACCCCCTGAAACCCTGCTGTTCCATAATATGAAAAATATCTTGTCACTTCTACCAGGCAGTGGGCTGGGCAGCAACCAGACTTAATGGACCACCCATCACACTATGCTCGACAGTGTTGAGCAATGCTGTCTGACAGTGGCCTTCCCATTACTACCGGTGAAAGGCAGGTGGGTGTAGTCAGATTTCCAAACGTGGTGGTGCACTTTGTTATTGCTTGCTCTGAAGAACACAATTATATGACAGATCCAGAAGAGATAATCATTTTTTAAAAAACACTTCCATTTGGGCCACCCTTTTACTTGTCTTATTCTAAGTCTTTTTTTCTGGGGGACTAAATGGTCTGCTAACGTCCTGTAAAATGGGGTTCACAGGACTTCATCTAAGCCAAACCTGTCCGGTGGCCATAAAGACATGCTGCTCTTTCCCTGTTTTCTTCTGAAAGGTAAACTGGCGAAGGAAGGTGACCACTATTGCTATTAGAAACCCAATGATTGTAGAATGCTCTGTTCAAAACAAGGAAAGAGTAAGAAGAAACTTCAGAATGTAGAAGACAACATATGCCATTCTCAATAGCCCTCTGCCACTGATGCATTGTCTGCAATGGAACTACCAACACTACAATGTTTAAACTCAACAAAACAGGTGAAATAATTAAGAAACAACTCAGCTGGGTTTTTGTGAGACAAATGTATAATAACTTCACTAATAGATGCAATGTATGCAGAGGTTCTTGAGTAAATTGATTATTATAGAGGGATCATTCATACAAGCACAATTTAGAGCATTTGAGAGATAATACAATCAATGCAACTATTACTCATTGAGCAGGATTTAGAAGATGAAGCCCGAGAGAACCTGTCAACTGAGAGAACTCATCCATCTGTACTTCTGGCAGACATATTTCATTATCCTGTATTCTACTGGCAATTAAGATCATGAGTAGCCTAACCATCGCCTCAGAATACTGAGCATTACATTAAAACAACTTCTTGCAAGATGGTACTTCTGTTCACAGGACTTGGTCTCTTGATGTGAGATGAGAACAATTAATGTTTGATGATTTATTTTCCTGGATAAAACGTAGGGAAAACAATGTTCTTCCATTCCTAGGATCACTATCACCCTCATTGTATTCTCAGTGGTGATTGTTCACTCAGTAGCAGTTTGGGTATACATCTTAATTTCCTGCACTGATTCCGAATAGGCAATGAATGGGTTAACAACAGCAAGATGATCAAGCGGTTCAAAGTATGTTATACCTTCATGGAAGAAAGTATACATCTGCATAAGGTTACCTTTTGTTTTGTTGGAAGCCACATCTGGGAGATCTGGCACTGCAACCTCTCCTCTTCCTACTCTTGCTCTCGTTGCAAAGGATAGGCCTGCTCCTAGCCTAGAATTGCCAAGGTTGTTTCAACCCTGCATATCAGGACACATTTCAGACTAGGCAAAACTCAAAGTTCTCAAAAGCGAGATATCATGGAATCCAAATGGGTTCACACTCTTGTGCAAGGATCTTGATCCTGGATTCATTTTACCCGCCTTCTCCTCCAACTGCTATTGAAGTGTAGTGGATTGACAGCCTCTTTCAAGAGTTAGTCCTACTTTTATGTAAGTTGGCCTGTCCCGGTTTTTAACTTTTTAAATCTGGTCACCCTACATATAGTTCGGTACACCTCAATCCCTGTAAGAGTGCTTGCCGTTGTCTTCACAAAATGTTTCTTATGTTAATTTCAGTGGCCTGTCCTCTCTGCATTTCCACATTAATGCAGCTCTTGGAAAATGTTTCTTTGCCCTTTCCTTCCACTGCTTTCTTCTCAGTACACCACCACTGTGAAGCGTGTTTCACACTCCCAAAGCAGCCACGCAATGATGTATTTATTCACCACTTTTCAAACTAGAAACTATCCGTCTTTCCCATGAAAACTTATATCTTACTCAAACAACCCCATTTTCAAGAAATGTGATGGCAGGCACGCACGCAGTTATTGTCCTCGCAGACACATTCGACAACACTGAAGAAAGTGCTCAGTTTATTTATCTCTGCTTCCGGTAAACACCAAAATACTATGTAAAACAAATGGGGTAATGGGGTAAATACATGTGTACTCGAGTGTTTAAAGCCATCAATATGACCCCCTTAGTCTAATCTAATCGCGCTTAGAAGCCCTTGTGCACAGGCGCGTTATAAATGACTTAGCATATCAAAAACAGATGAAGCCTATGTTGATTCCGAGTCACTGTGTGCTTAAAACCTGCACATGTAGTATATAATGCAAGTCATACAGGCTAGATCTGCAGTAATATTCATTTAAATGTCAGCAGCCCCTGGTAATCCTGCTCCACGCTGCACTGATTTTCTGTCAGCTCCTGCAACTTGCATAATTCCGCTGCCAGCCTGCAATAGCTGCTCTTTATCACTGCTGGCACGACTAATGAGTCCGTGCTGTGCCAACCAGGGCGTCTTCAGGCTCCCATCTTCCTCTCGACACTCCAGGTTTGCTGTCTGCCTGGCTCTCTTGTGTCAGTGTTTCCTTACTGGATCTTTGCTCTCATCGCTTATCGCTCCACGAACACACCATTAAAATGTAGATTACGCGGTGTTCAGCAGCACACGTTTTTCCATGCCTCATGGTGTCAGTACACCACTGTGCATCAACCAGTTAAGTGCTTCGGTGAAAACTGCATATCACTTTTTACATGTCTTCAGCTGTCACATGCTGCTCGTTTGGCAATTCAGTGCTTAGGGTTCAGTGTGTCCCCATTTTGACTCCATAACCTTTTAAGGACGTTTTTAAGGTGGCAGGGATTTGAAAGTTATTGCTTCCTCTCTATTAATTCAAGCCTGTCATCTTCAATGTTATGTTAGTTGAGAGAGTGTTTTCAGCTCTCTGCTGCCAAATATTTGGCGAAGGCAGTGTGTTCTACCGTTAAGTGCATTAGAGGTACTTGTTACAGCCTTTTGTCTACTTTTCGTTAGCCCAGAAAACAGTCTTGTAGAGGAAGCAATTAAAACATAAGCTGTCAACTGGACACAAGTGAGAGAAGGTTGGAACTAGGACTTTTGGTTTCAATGATAATATCTGGTTTCTCTCACAAATGTCCTGCTGTCACTCTGAGAAGCACCTAGACTGGTCTGTAATATTAATACAGCATAACTTAATGACTACATCAGTTCTTGTCAAATGATAAAGTTTACATATGAAATATATGCAAGTGGTACAGTCACATTTTATAAAAATGCTGAATAAGAATAACTCAACCCCCTTCTTATGGTTACAGCTCTGGTGTTAGGAGGGCGTGATGTCCATGTGACATGGACCATGTGGGCTGGGGGAATAAAGCAGAGAGAGAAAGCCCGTGAAAAGGCAGTCTCCACTGTACCATTTTAGCCACTGTGTCAGTGTCCTTCATTACACGCGTGCCGCACGCGCTCCGCCTACATGGCCCTGCCTGTCCCTGAAGCACCTCCTCACACTGGCGATGAGGCGAGGGAAACGAGACCCACACGCAGCAGCCACCACCTGCAACAGTGCTTCGCTGCGGCCCATAATCGCGCCCCAGGGCCTGCTGACTCATCGAAGAGTTGTGCCCTCCCCCACCCAGTGCCTGGGCATCAGTAGAACACGACACGTCGGAAAGATCACAGTAAGTGCTGCGATGACGCACCACGCTCTCGCAAGAGCTGCATCCCCCACCAGCATCGGCCCGACTGCATGTCGGAACTCCGTGCCTTCTATCAAAGGCTCTGACAGTTCACCAGCTGCTCCCCCACCTGCATCAGGCCCACTAGATGCCAGAAAAGATATTTGGCCTTCGCCTCATGAGTAACCCTAGGCCCAGAAAGACACGCCTGGCCCACAGGCCCTCAAAGCCACTTTGCCTTCCCCACAGCACTGACCTCTCAAGCCTAAGTCAGTAGCCCAACAGAAAGCTACCACCTAACGACACGGCAGCCACTGTTGCTCCCCATCACTGGCAAGACAGGAGCCACAAGTTGATGACTGAATACCCACCCAGAAGGGCTGCTGTGCAAGGCAGCCAAGGGCAGTGCACTGCCCAGCATGCTGACAGAACAGTTTGTGCACGACCAGGCACAGCCCAAGCCACACCTGAGGAGATAAAGACAAGCACCAAGCATACAGGCCTTCCCATGCACCACACACCATGGTGGATAACACTACAGCAACACCACTCAGGCAACAGTACCAGAACCCCGACACCAGAATGTGGTTAGACAACCCACAAGGCACTTTCATGAAGCCCTTTGAGCCTTTTGGTCCCTGTGCAGGGCTCCGCTGGGAGCTTTGGGTTCAGCAATTCGAACTAAGCTTCAAAGCACGCGACATTACCATCGAAGAAAAGAAAAGGACATTCCTCGTGCTCAACCTCGGCACTATGGTACTAAGACCATTCAACGCACTCCCAAACCCCAGGCCTGTCCCCACAAGGAAATTCAAATCCCAAATCAGCTGAGATTTTGAGCAGTTTAAAATGAGTCAAGCCAGACATTACCCACAGGAAAGCATCAATGACTTCCATGGTCAATTACTAGAGATGGCCGTCGGCTGCGACTTCCCGGACGACAAATTTGCAATCAGGCAACAAGTCATACATGGCCTCTCCTCCGAGAATCTCCGGAGGGCCATTCTATCGGAGACGAATCTCCCGTTAGACACCATCCTGACTATGGGGTGACAACAGGAAAGGACAAACGAGCATGTGGCAGAAATAGTGCAAATGATTAATCGCCTGCCTCTGTACACAGAAACACCATGGAATAGCATGACCAGCATCAATGCTCTACGACAGAACAAACCTCAACAAGGGCAGACAGCAAGCAAGCCTAGAGAATGCTTGTGATGTGTCATATAGCAACATAAAGGGGAACCCTGACCAGCATACAGCACCACATGCTACAAGTGTGGGAAGATCAACCACTATGCGTCGGTATGCCTGAACTCCCAGAGAACCAAAGACCACTCACCGAGAGGAGAGCTCAAGATTGGAGGAGTGACAGGAGGCCCAGGAATGCACATACATTCCGCCCAAGGCAGCCCGACCGCCGCCAATGGAGACAGCCTTACTGAGCCCGAGGCACCCAAAAAGGACGGGGACGAAGCAGAAGACACTGACAGCATCATCAGTGATGATGAACATTCCGGCAGGGAGAAGTCCCTAAATCGTGTTCTCTTGTGGCAGGCATGGCACTTTCATTTCTTGTTGTAACCATCTGTTTGGTTCCAGTGTTTCGGTTCATTTTTTTTCATTCTTGTCTTCTTTAGACACCGTCTGTCGTGCAGCGATATCATCAAGGACATCATATTTTGGCGTCCGGAGTGCGTGGTGACAGTCATCTGTTGGCTGATTGTGTTTTCAAGTGGCGTTATATCAATAGCCGACTCTGGGTTCAGGTAGATTGGCGAGGGGAGTTCTTGCATCAAGAGTCGAGATCAAGTTAAAGGGGTCTTCTTTCGTGATTAGGTCTGGTGGTGTTCCATTGTTAGTGAGGTCAGTACCATTACGTGAGGTATTCGTTTGGTCTTTCACTGGTGAAACATCGTGATCACTTTGCTCGGAAATGGTCTTTACTTGGGAGCATAGGATCGATTGTGAGGAGTTAGAAGTGGATGTTGCCAGCTTTAACTCTGTGTATATGCTGTTTATTTTCACCTGGACCTTGGCGTTTTTATGGGGTTTGTCACGTGGATACTTTGGTGAGTTAGGCATGGATATTGCTTTGGTGCGTAGTCTCGTTTGTGGTCTGGGTTGAAGATTTATTTGGTTTGTTCTTTGCAGATTGTGGGCCATTATGTTCCGAAGTTTCCGATCGGAGTCTGCACAGGGCTGGGAATTCGTTCTGAATGGTCTCTGTTGTGTTTTCTTGTTGTGTGACAGAATAGGTAAAGATCAAAATGGCCTAAAAAGTTTAGTGTCCATTTTAGACTCGGCTGCCAATTCATTAAAAAAAAAAAAAAACAAAACGTGGATGTAGATAGGTCCTGACATTTGGCTGTAATATTGGACACGTACACTGTGCAAGTCCAGGCGTAATTATCACGGTGTGTAAACAGTAAATGCTGGCGCTGCAGTTATCTCCTAGTTGGGGGCCGGGTCAAAGGGTGGGACAAGGAGTCACACCCTGCAGTCCCCGGGCTTGTGATAGGCACTTCTCGTCAGGGTGATCGTGGCAACTCAGATGGATGGATGGGTACACCATGGGGGCGTCTGGGTATGAGTCTTCGCACCTTAGACGGCTTCGTCCAGAGAAATCCACTGGTGTCTCTATCTTGGATGCAGCAACAAAGCAGCAAAGCAACCAAACAATAGCACAAAATGAAGTTCGCCCTTAACGCGTTCGGTCTTCACCACTACTGTGTGAGCATCTCCTGAAGTGCATGGCTGTATGGCTATATGGCCATACGGTGAGACGGGTGACAATCTGCCTCCACTGCAGGCCAGTCCCGTCTTACCATCAAGTAGATAGAAATTCCCAACACTTTCTGTCTCGCACGCAGGGGGTATCCAACACTTCCTCGAGGGTGATTGCTGTAGAAAAAAGTTAGTGGTGGTGCCCACATACACCTCAACACTTTACCTGTGTCGGAGTTCAAAGGCTATGGCCGAGTCACTCCGTCACCGAGTGTGTTACCAACAGGAAGCAAGCCATTAATGATCAAATCGGGCAGGGACACTGGTCGATGATTTCCTCGGGTCGAGCAGCACGTCCGCCACAAATGGGAAACCTCAGTGACACTCAGGCACTCTCCGTGTTATTGGGGCTATATGGGGCTATATGTATATTTACCTTAAGCTCCTCACTGTGCTCCTTCTTGCTAGTAAAGCCAGCAATTATATTTCTGCTAAGCTGGCTGTATGTGAACTGATGTGGTAGATATTTAGAATAGAAAGTACTTTTGTTTTGTACTTTTGTTTTGCACGCGCGGCAAAAAAAAAAAGCTTGACTCTGCTGGTGGTTTACAATATATATACTGGCTCGCAATGCATCAGCACAGAGGGATGACCCGAGGCGCCCTTACCCATGACAGGTCAACCCCTCTCTGTGGCTCTCTCTGTCCGCTTACACAGCAGCACGGCAGCACAGCACAGCTCGGTGTCACAGTATCTCAGTCAGAATCTTCCGATCACACAGAGCCTCTCGTGATGGCTAGAGGAAAGAACCTCTTCTCACGCATGCACCCACAGGATCACGTCAAGCCGCACCTCTCACTCGAAAGGAAAACCTCAGAATACTGGCCTACTATTTGTTTGATAGGGACAGAAACTTGTTGGGATGATCATTGTACACAAATTGGGGCATTTAATGTTTCGTTTTTTGTCCAATTGTGGGTGAATGTTCATTTTCAATGTGTTTGCAATTGTGCTATGTATTGTGTGTACTGTGACTTTTGTGGAGTTTGTGTTCCTGTGGGTTTTATTAGGTTTTACATTTTTGTATTATGTTTTAAATTGTAAAGATAATTTGTAATAAAATAAGGAATTGTTAATTGTATGAATATGCTGTTAGATCCATTTTTCAGGATTTGACAGTCTAGAAGAACCAGTGACCACCATTTTTGTTTGACTGATCTCTTTACTCTTCTTCATACAAGTATATACTGTTGTTCCCAGGTGGTAGTGAAAGGCTTCCCTGACTTAGGGGTTGACCCTGGGGATTATTACCCATATTATAATATTGCGACATAAACCATGGCATTGCAGCCCTTTCAGCCTAATTTCTGATCATGTCCCTATAGGCCTTAAAGACCTATACCACTGTGGCACATCTTTGCCTGCTAGCCCCTGAAGAGATGTAATGATTGCAATCATTATTCAGAAGCAAGTAAACCGGAACTGCATGTTCCCTTGCATATATGCCAACCTTCATTTCCACAGTGAGGACACAGTCCATCCTCATGTCAAGTGTTCTTTGCTCTCTGTGGTCGATATGTGACTGCCTCGCTTCTAGTGGGATTTCTGCCACTGGTGGCGCACCCACTTGACAGGTTATACACAATCACATTCTTTCAAAGTGTCTACAATGCTCATTAGGAACAGTTCCGATCTACTAGTAAAAACGTGACTCTAATGCGAGGCATGGTAGTCCAGAACCAATTAATGGATGAATCTTCCCATGGTGAATGCTGTTTGAGATGGACTCTCTGTAAAATGTTTCTACTGCCTGGTGAGCTTTTGCCATGCTTTTGAAATGGGCACCTCCCCTCCCACACAGGCAGTGGACAATTTTAGATGAAAAGTTGTTGGTTTGCCCAAAGGTTCCTGCTTGAAGTCCGTCATAGTCTCAACTAAGCAACCCCTTCCTAAGAAGGTGAGCTTGCTTCCCCTGATGGATCACCACCTGCTAAAACAATTAAAAATATGAGCTACATGAGAAAATATGGGGCAGGTTCTTGGATGCTGCTTTATGATTGTAATAAAATGACATCAGCTTTGTTGTGACCGCCACATGATAGGCTTATGGGGGGTGGGCAGGGATGCTGAGTCACTATTGTACAAGTTTTAATATGCATACAAGTTATATTTGTAAATGAAAAATATAAAAAATAAAATAAAAGAAAGCCCATAACTCGCCATAGTTGAAAGTAAAAAAAGAAAAGAAAAGAGGTGGGGCACTTTCTGCCAGGGAGACTATTTTCCCCTTTTTCCAGTGGTCAGCTGCTTGGAGCTAATGGCAATAATAATTGGTAATTTTACAGACTAAGATGAAATTGCTTCCCCCTAGTGGCTAAGCGCCACCAAGTCTGGATTTTGGAGATGGGCCATATTTTTCCTAACATCTTCTCACTATAATGCATGGGCTGCCCTTTCATAGTTGTGCTGCGAGTGAGGGTCACATCCCATGTTCTCCCCACCTTGCTTTTCTTTCTGCCATGCACACTACATTCTCATTTCCTCCAGAGTCAACTGCTTGGAGGCAATGGCATTCATAATTGGCGATTTCACAGAGCTAGGAAAACCTGAGGTCTGAAGTTCTCTAAACTTAAATCCCATGAAAAAATGAGATTTATTAACAAGCCCCTGATGCACGCAGTTATGGTAGATCCTATTCTAAAGAGTTTGTGCTGAAATTATTTGCTACAAGGACTGCTCTTGATAAAGTTAACAACACAACTGCTTAAAACTAGGAGCTGCTTAGTCGAGAGCCATTTTGATGTAGCAAAAGGGAAAGACTCCTTCAGTGCCTTTCATGTAACATCTGAGCAGTCAGACCAGGGAAAGTAGCAGGGCTCTGCTAGCCATGCGATATGTAGCCCTTGTCCCCTTTGGGGCTGCTCTACTTTGGACTGTCTAATGTGTGTGTCACTTAAAAGAGGTTTCAGATGTAGTGTACCCACGAGGTAGGCTGCCACGGCAATCCTTGCTAATGGTGCATGCAGGAGACTAAATCCCAAACCCTGAAGGCATCCTAAAATGACAGAGTAAACTGGACTACACATTTTTGGACTTGTACTTGCTCTTGCAGATCATGAGCACTACATTATGTTACGTTATGTTATCTTATCTTGCATTTGTGTAGCACCTCCTGACATAGTTTATGGTTTCAAAGTGCTTTGCTTGTCCGAGAGGCAAAGTAAGAGTATGATAGAACATTCAGTAGTGGTAGGGAGAAGGGAGAAGGAATGTTAGATACATAGTTGGGATCTGGGCGAGGGATAGGTAAGATGCACAGAAAGGCATACAAAGGAAAAAGGTGGACGAGCTACGTGTACAATTGTACGAAATGTATCATGGGACTCAAATGTATTCTATGGGGCTCAGCCCAAAGAGGAGAGATAGCTGGAGAGCAGGAGTTCTCCGCGCAAGGGGGTATGTCCGGAAATTACTCACTTCTTTGTGAGCCTAGGCATGTTGAAGCCATGCCCAAGAAAACACACGTGGCAGATCCTTTCTGCTAACTTCCCTAGGCCCTGAACAACATTTGGTTGTACGTCAGAAATTCAGACGCTCCATGAAAAGCAAGCAAAAAAACCTCACATTTTTGGGTTTCTTTATTTATGTGATGGTTACCAAAACCCTGGGCTTGTGTGCAATATTTATGACCAGGCATTGAGACTTCCACAGTGCCATGGTTTGCCAAAGCTTGCAGATAACCATGCCTATGACAACACAGTATGCAAAGCCCCTCTACTTACTCTACTAAGCCCCTAAATGCCAGGTACTAGGTATCGGAAAAGTGGGAAGCAAATATGGGCACATTTAACAGAGGGTGGGATTTTGACCACAGCTTCTTTGCGAGTAAAAGCCCAGTTCGGCCTTCCTGGAGGTTCCCTATGGCCTTGAAGGTAATGGTTATATTAGTGTGTGAGTCAGGAATCCTCTTGGGCTGAGGCTGAGAGCTTATGGGAGTTTATTTACATAATGTGACTAGCCTTCTCACCCTGGGCTGCAATTACTCTGTACTGTTAATAGAGGGCATCATGCAAATGCTAGGTCAAAACAGGAGTCCATAGTTTAGTTAATAGGTTAGATGTCCAGGTCCACCTTCTGTTTTATTTTTATTTTTACATGTTTACAGGGTTAGTACCTGGTGTCTTATGGCTGCTTCAAAGGTGCTGGAAAATTAGACATTTACAGCAAAACATTAGAATGAAACCTCAACATAATATAACATGACCTAACCAGCTAGTATACAAGGAAACTGACAAGATATTCTCCCTCCTCCAAAAGGAGTGAATGGGTAAATACAGAAGCATCCAGTACATTCTAGTTAACATGCATTTTACTTCTGGGAAAATAACACTTTGATCCCAGCTGAGCAAGGCACCACACACAAACCTGTTTCTGCAGCTCAAAACATGGCATGGACTAGCATGACATAACACAACTCCTCATCCTTACCTACTGGAAAATAGAAGGAGGATCTTCTGGACTATTGTCAATCCGGGGGTGTGACCTAATTATGTTGTTGACCATCACCAGCACAGATAGCAGTTTAATCAATAATACCAGGACTCAGTGGTAGTCGGTGGTCCTCCTGTTAATTATGTGTACTACTGCTGCATTGGCAGTTCACTGGTAAAATGTTTTTTGACAAAAATGTGGAACAGTAGGGAAATCCAATTAGTAATAGTTTCAGTAGTGTTAGGTTGGTGGTGGTACCCTTCTTTTTTCAGGAGGCTGGCAATGCATGGGCACACCAGCAATGCGGAAGGCTTCCCTAAAACCATCTCTGCCAGAAGGGTCCTGAAACAGTTCTATTAGTGCTTTTGATGCCCATGTCAAAATACTCTTTTACCCAAGACTCCAATTACATATGGTGGTATTTTTACTTTAAATCACACAATGTCAGAGCTAGGCATTCAGCATTTACCCTACACGAAGGAATGACCCTTGCTGCAAACTTCTGGTTGCCCAATGGTTCTTTGGTGAACAGTGCCACGGTGGGTTTACAAAATGCTATTAGTCTGACCTCAGGGACTCTATATGAATTGTCTCCTAAATTAATCTCATTTCCCCAACTGTTCTTCTTATCTGTCTTGCCAACAAAGAAGAACTAGCCCTATTAATACATTTAATACCTCTTGGGGGGCACCTTTGGAGTGCTCAGTTCACAAAAAAGCTACTGTCAATAAATCCAGGTATTCACTTGAGAATGATCACCACATGGGCATACATTTGTCAAAGCTGTAAGGCCCTTGAAGTGGATACCCGGCAGGTGTTTGTACTGGAGCAGCCTGAAGGCTGATTCGATGTTAGCCTTCACCACTAAGTCTTCCCGGACTGAAAACCTGACCATGTCTATATCTTCTTTGCTTGATGAATATTGGACCAAAAACTTATCTTGGTCAAGTAAGCCATTTACTGACTCGCCCTCTTGAAAGGAGACATTTGGATCAGCCTGAATTCACCCTTTTTATTCTTTTAGCTCTGCACCAGGTGCTAAGGGGGCCCTAAATAGGCCCTAGGTTATGTACAGTGAAACATCCTTGGAAGATGCTTTCACCGCTGTTGCTGCAGAGCATTGGTTGATTTCAAATGTTTAGCAACCCTTGTTACTGGGGACCCTTCATAAGGGATTCTGAACCCTGTTGAGAAAGCTTCATATGTGGTGTGTGCTATTGTGGTAACTTTTTTTAATGGGTCTGATGATATATATCTTGCTTGGAGTGGGGATTTGCTAAAAAAGGACCTTGGCTTCCCCCTCGCCTTTTCAGGGATGCTTTAGTTGCTCCATTCTTTTACTTCCCAGATCTTAGTCTTTGACTTGCAGGGTTGCAATATTCTCTCTCGAAATGTCTTGCATATGCTGCACTTTCTTTGGGCATGTAGATCATTGACCCAAGCTACCTCGGGCACAGAGGTCCCTTCATGTTCCCATATTTTGTGTACAATTCGCTGGACTGAAAGGGCTAGGGTAGCTTTGGTTGTTGATGTGTTTTAAATGTCATGTCTGCAATCATTTCATGATTGTTTTATAATACATCTGTATCATCCCAGTTAAAGTTGGCCCGTATTTGCATCTTCAATCAAAGCCCTTTATCATATCGAAGCAATGCCCTACATAGATTCAATAAGCATCATGTATTCTTTGTTCATAAATGATGTGTGTGGAATGTAATTTCTTATCTCCAAACAATTGTATGATTTTCTCTTCACAGCTGATGTTTTACTTCAGTCATAACAAAACATTGACACACTCAGTTCCAAACACCCAATGTATTATTCAGCCTACAAATTATTCTAAGATTTTTTCCTGACATATAGTATTTGATCTCATAGGTCACGGAAAGTCGTCCCTCTCAGTAAAAACCACCAAATATAATCTCCAGCCACCAAATAATCATTCATGTTTTTCTTTGAAACAAGTTTTTTTGCATTAAAGTTCTTTGCAGCTAGTATTAAATCTTGTCCATCACAAATAATTGCCATGCTACGTTATAGTAATTGAATGTAATCACCGACCCCCAAACAAGTCCATAGTTTGCTGTTTGCAACTAGAATTGTGTCTTGTCAAACATCAAGTAACAGGCACTGAATATAATCTCTCAGCTCCAAACAATTGTATGATTCATTTTTGCAACTGACATGTTGTCTCATCTATCATAAACTCTTAGCACTCTCACTTGTAACCATTTCCAGCTCCCAAACAATTCTAATATTCTTTCTTCAGAACAAGCATTTTATCTCATAGATAACAAAAACAACCAGGGAAAGTAATCTCCAGCCTCCAAAGAATATTAATAATGTGTCTTTTCAACTAGTATTTTCTTTCATCAAAACTTTTGCATTTAGTATTTTTTCTTGTCCTTCACAAAATGTTAGCACACCAGTTACATATATTGCATACTTAGCTCAGAATCTCTGGTGGACAACACTCTACCAGAAGCAAAGATTGTAGCACAGTAAAACAACAACACCATTGTAGGAAGTACAGTCCCAGACCGTAAAATCTCCTCCCGTCACCATCAGACTTCCCCCTCATGCTTCTACAATTCAGGAAGGAGTTCAAGATCTTCCTCTTCAAGGACTTGCATCTCATTAACATCTAGGACGTCTCCACTTAGGCCAGAGCCTTGGGGTATTATGTGCTCCCTCAACGTAGGCCCTCCCTCTTGCCTGCTCCCTGCTACCAGTACAAGCATTCACTCCTTCCTGTACAGCCCCTCAGATGTGTTCACCCGCTCCTTTCTTCCACTGCTACTGTACCCTCTTCTATGTTAACAGCACAATTGCTTCATCTTTTACTTGGCACTAGCCCACTGTTGCCTGTGTCTTTGCATTGTCACCCCCCAACCCGTTCATTATGCAAACCCTTTTCCTATGCTAAACCCCTCATTACTAAGTCCCTGTTTCATGTAATTTCACCATTTTACTCTATAAAACGATTCAATACTTTCCAAAGCTAGGTTTGCACTCAATAACTACCTAAAAATAAAATAGCAATACATAAACTCAGTTACACCCACTGAATACATTCTCTTGTCTGCCTCGAATGAATTCTGGTATGTTCTGCCATACACATGTATGGCATAAAAGGTGGCCACTGGCATTCTCTCCTCTACTAGTGAAAGATATTATATTTTCATTTTCTATTTCTCCTTAAAACATAATCCTCTTTTAATGCTCTACATCTCCCTGAACGAAAGCCTAGTTTAATTGTCTTCCTCTCCGCCTAATAAATACTGTTTATGTGTTCTATGTCTTCTCAAATCAATAACATTATAATTTTCTAAACTCTCCTCAATCCAATTACAATGTTCTACCTCTCCCACAACTGCTCTATGAACCTCCTGCCTCTGCCTACACGAATAAACACAACTCAAAATCACCCGAACCACTTTGCTTGAACCTCAAAGAAACTGCAAGAATGTTTGAAATGACTGAACCTCTCAATCCACAAGTGATTTGCAATTTGCCTGAATACGTTATTCTGTGCTTAGCACAGTCTCTCGCTCGTTACTTGGATGCAGTTGATTTTTTGGCGAATGATCACTGGCCGTTGGTCAGGCCTACTTTATTAAGTGCATGTTTTGCGCTGGTGTGGTCGTTAATGCTGCGGGGCCCTTGGTGTATACAAACGTATGCTTTCCCAAATATACTGTGTGTATTTGATGTCATGCTTTGTTTTCTTCCAACCACGATGTCAGTTTGCAGGTGAGCTTTAGGGTCACTTATTTTAATATGCATTTCTCTTAGTTCCATTTGCTTTGCCCACTGAGAGATTTGAGTTTTTCGAAATTCTTAGAAATAGTTAAAATATTGTTCAGTGCAGTCCCTTGTATGTAACTGTTTGATCTGATTTTGTAATCTCGTCTCTCTGTTTTGTCTACATATGCAGACTTTTGTGTTATTGTGTATCTCCCAATATCAATATGGTCTATGTGTAGTTGCAGTTCTTGTTGTATTTTTGCATTAACAATTGCCTGCTTGTTTGTGGAGGGATAACGCCGTCCCCTTGGCAGTTACCTTTTTCAGGGCCCGCTTTTGTTTACTTCCTTCATACCATAATGCAGTCTCTAGTAAGCTTTCCATCGCTGCTTAATTACAAATAGATGCTTGGGTTGCAAATCCAATGTTACTTCTTCACTCCTCATCCCTCTTTCTTGAGCTGCCTCTCCCTACCTGTCAGCTACGCAGCTGCAGAATTCATGCATTGCATTTGTTGCTGCTGCAACAATCCCGTGCCACCCAGTAGCCGAGGCAGCTTTTGGTGCCCGGGGGGCGGATAATAGGGCTCCAGGGGAAGACTGGGGGCGCACTGGGCACCAGAGGGGAGACAGGGTGGGGGTGGCTACCCCCTGTGCCCCCACTCTGGCTCCACCACTGGCACCACCGTTATTACATAAGTGCTGTGTTGCTGCACTTTTCACTGATGCCTACTTCCTCATCGTTCATTGCTCAGACTGATGATAGTGCTTCTGCTCGATTCATCGCTATTGTACCCCAGCTGCTGCCTATACAGCCAGATGGCACGTGATGCTGCCACGGGTGATGCCGCTATTGTTTGGAGGGTGAATGTCACTGCTGGGGTCAACTGCTGGTTGCTCTTTTCAAGTGGTGCTGACTGGGTATGTGTGGAGGACCCCAGGTGCAGCCAGGATTCTCTAACAAGCAGTACCTGAAGCTAATGTAGTTGGGCACAGTGACATTAACATCTGGAAATGCCCACACAGCGCTGCTGAGTGGACATTTACAGATTAGGGTGGGCCTTTCACGCTCAGGCCCTACCCTGTTTACAACACTCGGAGACCCACTGATCCTCTCAAATGCTATTGGTTGGCGAGTTTGCATCGCAAACTGTTTTCATTGTTTCTCCTCAGTGTCGGACTGGGACAAGAAATAGGCACGTCATTCCAAAAAAAGTGGCCCGCCCCTCGCCTCATGACCCTTCCCCTCTGATGACATCACCGGAAGTGATGTCATTTGACCCTACCCCAAAATCACATCCTGGGAAGCGATGAAACACAACCTTTCAGCCCTTGACAAAACAGGAAGTGGTATCACATAGCATTGTTGCTAAGTACACTAAATTACTGTGAATCCAAGCAGACGTCCAAGGCCAAATGATAATATGTTATTGTATAGCACTTACGCTTAACCTCTTTTTTATAGAACAAATATGCATACAATATCAACTAACCTGTGTTGGTACTCATTTATCGACCTAAGAAGGATGAAAGGCTTTTTGAAAAATAAAAATGTGAAAGAAAAAAAACATTTTCAATTTTTTTCTTCCAAACTGGTCCAGGCATGGCCAGACACCTGCCTCCACTCCCCAGGGATGATTTCAGCCACGGGCCGAAAGGCCGAGGGGCAAATCAGGCCCTGTTACTCCTGCTACCCTGGTGCCTGCTGCTATTCCCTTAGCCTAGAGTGTATGCCTTTTGTTCTGTTCATAGGTTGCTTCCCACTGTAGGACACATCTGAGCTGAAGCTGCTCTGACCTTTCTTCTTCCGATCTTTGGTGCCAGAAGCAGATATAGCAGTGGATCACTGGGCCATGGAGTCCCAGGGTAGCAGTTCATCAGAAATGCGTTTTGGGGCATATAATCTTGTCTTTCTAGGAACTAAAACGTCAAGCCTGTGCTGTGGCACATGGAAAATTCACGTTCTGGGGACTGAATCCACTGCACGCTGTTGTGTGCCCTTAGAGCCAAGACTACTGATATGAATACAAGCAAACTTGTTACAGATAAGGTTCCATTTCTTTTGTGTCTACCATGGATTGGAAGGTGATGTATGAGGTGATATGACCCAAGGCAGCGAGTCGACCCTGTTAGTAAAGGCTTGCCACCCAATTTTATAGCCCAAGCGAAGCAAAGGCCATTAACGCAGTGTGTCAATACCGGCCCATCTTGCCCACTGCTGAGGGTCATATCGCCATTATCATCTGTGAGTAAATGCAAGTGGGTGTAAAGGGCTAAATAAAAAGGAAACACATACATACTTTCAGTCTTGTGATGCCATATTTGGGACATGAGTCTGTTTTTAATTTTAATTATGATGACTTAATCAACACTGAAAGCGGATTCCCTGTCATGGAAGCAACATCGCAGGACTGAAGGCACGTAGGTTTTTCCTTTTTTTAAATTCCTGTTCTTACTCACGGGTGTTAGAGGCAGGATTGGGGAGGATGTGGGAGCAACAGAGGCACAGGGGAGGCACAGGGCAAGGGGCGAGCAGCGAGCAGCACTGGAGGAGCATAGAAGGCAGGCTTATACCAAAGAATACAGCCTGTGTTCCGAGCTCCCTGAGTGTCTAGCCCTCCTGCCCAGGAAGTTAATCAGCATTGCAGTTTCAATATGCCCATTTAGATCACACAAATCACCCTCTTTCAAATGAGAAATCTGTGACCATCGAGCTATTAGGGGAATTATTTATGTATCCTGATCTCTTTCCATTTAGATTGCCCAATCCCAAAGTCTACAAGGCTATTACCACTTGGTGGGGAAAATAAAACAGTGTAGAAACTTTTTAGTCATTTTAAAGCACTGTAAATATATGATGGAGAAATGTTAAAAAGTGATCTATATACTCTTGAAAATACAAATAATCCACATGCAGTGCAGTGTGGTAGTATAATTTATAGTGATTTCAAGTGTGGCGCTTCACAGAATGGGATAGCATTCTATGGCCAGCAATAATGTGGCACACATATAGCCAGCCCTATGTTGCTAGCATAACATATGGGTATGCAAATGGGGACAGGCTGCAGGTTTAAAAGTGCACCAGAATATTTGTTTTTCTTTTCTTTCCTTGAACTGCTTCATACACAGGAGACCACATTTATCTAATCGATTGACTTAATTAACAAATACTAATCACTAGAGCTAACTCATTAACACTATAATGTGCTCTGCATGTGGAAAATGAGGTAGAAATACATGTTCTGAAATTCGTTTTTCAAACGTGCACTTGGATTTTTTTTTCTTCTCTCTTTGTTCACTGGGTTTGCAGAAAGCAGAATCTGCATGCCAGGAAATGATTTTAGCTACAGTTTCTTACTGTAAAAATTGAGCTATTGTGGTAGGAAGGGTGATACAGTCTTTTTAATTTGATTGGTGCAAAGTATCTACAGTGGTTCCACATAAGCAACAGAGGTTTGCTGGAAAAGTCTGACAGAAAAAAGTTCAGATCGCTTTGCTGAGCTGCCGAGACCGAGGATCTGAGACTGGGCTGTGAGGCAGGTCCAGTCGCACTTAGCACCGGCATGAAAACTGCAGATAACTGCATAATCTCACTGTGCACTTCAAGCCTTCAAGATTACAAAGACAACCCTGGGCCCATTCTTCGGAGGCGAGCGAAGGGTGGTCACGTGGGGGACAGATAATTGGTAAATATCCAAAGTGAATTGAGGTTACTGCATGCTGCTGTATGAATGACCTTCTAAAAATATCAGACAGGCAGATTAGAAAAAGGGAATCCCTGTGTTTAATTGCCACGCTGTAATGTTGCAAAGTTAATTTTGTTCTAGCGCTGTATTTTTTTTTCTCTTCTTCTTGTTACAGATAGTGTGGTAATACCAAGGGGTAAGATGTTATTTTGAAATGCAACTGTTTATAATACAAGTGATACATACACAAATCGTGTAGAGTATTTTTGCTTTTGTATTTTCTTAGTGCATTTGAAAGAACACTGTATGAAATTGGGAAGATTTTTAAGTAATACATGTGTCATGTTTCCCTGCAGTAGAATAATAGAACTAGCAGTGATAAATAGCTGTGTGCGTGTGTTCACTCAGTGCATGGTGTCTGAGTGGAATCTAATACAATAGACATTGCTGTGGGGTCCATGAACCAGCAAGGAGGCCTATGGAAGCATAATTCACTGATGTATATAAATCAGTGATAATACCACAGGTTATTGAGAATGCCATATGTGAAACTGTGGTATTTCTGAATGTAGGTCCGAGGCCTCTATAGATCAGAAGAACAGTCTAAGAATAAGAAGGGTTTTGTTTATATTGGGGCCACAAATAAAACAGAAAAATTATGCTCACCACTAAACCACCGACAAAAATGTATACCACTAAATCATCCCATATAATGTAATAAGGTATGGTCACTGAAAGGAAATAAGGCCAAACACAATCTAAGTGCAAGGAGTAGTCACCACCAAATTACCATTATTTTTGGCGGTAAGAAAATACCGCCAGACCCCAAATCTACACAAAATATCCTACGGTGTCCTTTTGTGCATTTCAGTGTTTTGTAAAAAATAAAAGTGGCTTGTCAAGTGGTTAGTTTATGATTTTGCTAGCCGTCATTTCTGTGTAATGTGAAACGTGTACTGCAGCCTCTCTTCGAGGGGACTCTTTTGAATGACAATATTGGAGTCGGCTGTATTTTATCCTCTGACTGTGCCCGTGGGCCCAGCAGTGTGCAGATGAGGGCAGAGGATGCCCAGCTGGGAGCTATTTTCACATTCATGGCTCGAATATTTTATATTGTGCTGCAGATAAAGCATGGAATGCAATTTGTGATATGGTTTAAAACCACATTGCACATCTTCTGATTGGATGGGAGGAGGGCTATGATGGGTTCCATTGCTAATTAAGCAATATGCCCTGAGCAGAGCAGGGCATTACCAATACAGGTAATGCCTCGGGCCATAGCTACAGGTGAGCGCCTTACCTGACGTAGTAATGGCCCCCTGCGAGGGGCTTATTGCTAATAGTGCCTTAAGATTGTACTAAAAGCATTTTCTTTCTGTTTGTGAAACGCTCTGTGATTTCGACTACAGAAAAAAAAGTTTAAAAAATGGCCGCCCCTGAGGAGAAAATGAAGTATGTTTTCCCTTTCCATGACGGCCATTGAAAACAAACCAAAACAGTAATCAAACAAAAATGGCCACCATGGAAAGGGAGAAGGGATACATGCAGTCCCTTCTCCCTTTCCATGGCGGCCCTTCAAAAATAAGGAAAAAAATAACCCAAAACAATGGCCACCATGGACAGGATAGAAGGCCCTACACGTAGTCCCTTCTTACTTTCCATTGTGGTCTTTCGCAGATCGGGAGTGATCATGCTCGGGACAGAAGTGTTTTCAGCACGTCCACTCCTGAAAAGCAGGTAAGTGTGAGGGGAAGGGGAGGGAAGGGAAAAGGGGTAAAGGTGGAGGGGTAATTAGAAGCTCATTCCCTGGTGAGGGGAGATGGCGGCCGTCTGCCCTGATGAGGCTCAGGGCAGCAGGATTACTGTCTGGTAACACCTGTGTTCTGAACCTCCCCATTATCTGGGAGGCTGTCACACACCCCTCGCTGGGTACTGATTGGTTATATGCTGTATTGCAAACACTTAATTTGCCCCCACCCATTTATCCAAACTAACAACACACACTAAGGACCCAGGAAAATCCCCCGAAAACAGTGACCATCATTATTTACCGCCTGAACATCAGTGAACATGCTGTTCATAAACTCATCTGCTAGTGCATGGGTGCGGAAAATAATGGAAGGCCCACCCGTAGTGCCATATAACAACACACATATGTTCTGGGTGAAGTCCCAAGGCCATACATTCCTAAAGGCACACCACCCTATGAAAATACAAACCCAGAATATCCCAGACTGCCAAAACCCTATCATACATGTCCCATCACCAAGGCGGACTTCAGAACCACCAACTAGCACCGTATGTCCCAAAGGAAACCTGACTCTAATAGGTATCTGCCTCCCTAATCTGAGACTACTCACCAATGAAACTCAAACTAACCACCACTTCTATGATTTACTACACAACTGTTTAGGAATGTTGCAAGACCCGACCTCCAGAGGAAAACTCATCTCTAGGAGAATCCATGTGTCATTTCTATCATCTGTAATGGAACATGGGGATGTGTGCCTGCATGTACCCCGCACGCTAGTATGCAGCAGTCAGCAATGAGAAGCCACCAAAGTTGTGAATGTTATGCTTTATAAATACCTCATAACATAATGTAACATGTTGATTAGAACTGGGTTGATATATCAGAAATGTTTGATGCCACTGTGAACATGCGTTGCCATCAAACATGTATCCAAAAACCTCACAAGATGTCTCAAACTGATACTCAAATCCTTGTTACCTGGCATGTGGCTCTTAGATATTGGACCCCAGGATATCTGTCGAATTTGAGCTCTCATTACATACTCACATACATACTCACAAGCAACCCCAGATCCACTTTTGCCTCAACGGTCAATCAATTTAAATGCATGCAGTAAAAGTACCTGGGCAGGTCCCTCTTAATGTAGGATACAGCGCTCTAGATTGTGCTTAACCTAGACTTGAGAGCACAGATAAACAAACTTCTGCTTAGAAACAGTTTCAAGTCAATGGGCCTCATTCCGAGTACGGCGCTAACCAATGGCGCTATTAACGCCTTGGTTGACGCCGTACCCGGACCGGCAGCGCCTTGGTGGATGGCGGAATTACCGCCCCATTCCAAGGTTGGCGGGGCGGTAATTCCCCATTCACCAAGGGTCTTCCCCATTCCCAAATGAGCCCCCATAGGGCTCAATGGGAATGGGGAAGATGCAAATAACGGTGACCGTTCATTACGGTCACCGTTATTGGCTTGGAGGCCCCTTTGCGCCCTCGACTTTAACACCTGCTCAAAGCAGGCGTTAAGGGCGAGGGCGCAAAGGGAACCTCGGAGTATGGCGGTAAGGGATTACCGCCACCGGTCTCGTTACCGGTGGCCGCTATCCCTTGCCGCCATACTCGGAATGAGGCCCAATCTGTTCAAGCAATCCTTTGATCGGTAAGAAGAACCAGAGAGTGCAATAATCAAGTTACACCAGTAAGGAACTCCGCCCACTTTGATGGCAAGACTGTTAATGCCACAACAATGCACTTACATTTTCCCAACCATGGCAAATGTTCTCCACTCTGATAGGCTGCTAACTGGTTCTCAATGTACATGTTGTCCCAACTGAAAGTGGAAACAAAGGTCCTCATCAGGGTTTTGGTGGTAGACGTCTGATAATACCATGAAACTCATTTACCATTACCGCATGCAGTAAGCATGTAGTAGTGTAGAGGAAGGGTCCACATGATTCTAAATCATGCACACCCTTACGTTTTCCCACATTTAGGAGTTCCATAAGATTACTGTATGCAGTAATACATTATATCTAGTAGTCCTATTATGTGAAGAAAATGTCCTCAACAAAAGCAGATAGTTCTAATTAAGCAATAGGACCCGGGCAGGGGGGGCATTACCAGTCTGGTCGCTCAGGCTTTAATGTAAGCCCTGGGGCATTACCAGACAGGTAATGCCCCCCTGTGAGGGTCAATTCCCATTAGTACCGCAGCATAGTTTTCTCAAGTTGCGAAACGGTGTGTAAATAATTTCTTGACTCGAAAAAAACTAAAAAACGGTGGCCGCCATGGATCGAGGAGAAGGGAACTGCTCGTAGTGAAGCAGAGATGTGGTGGGAACACGACTGGTCCGGGTGCTGGTGAGGGACATGGCAGCGCAAGGTAAGTGGGGCGGGGAGGGAGGAGGCTAACTATGTGGAAAAGGGGGGTGGGGTGGGGGAAAAGGACACAGGGGTACAGGGTCGCATGGGAGCACACTTACCTTCATTCCGGCGAGGAAAGGTGGCAGCCTCCTGCTCTGAGGAGGCTCGGAGCGGGGTCTTTCCCTCTGTGGTAGTCTCCTCATTGGCTGGGAGGCCGCCACACACCACTCGCCGGGCACTAACGAGCTGTAGTCCTAACAGTTTTTGGTGGAATGATTAAACATCCAGTATGCTGAAATACCGAAAGTATTACCACTACCCCCAAACTTACAATGAAACCGAGGATGCAAGTAAACATCGATCACACTATAAAATGAAAATAAAAAAGAAATGAAACCCCACGTCTTTAGTTACAGATGTTCCATTGTTTCGTCAGGCACACTAGAAGCAAGTGAAAATGAGGCGATCATTAAGAAGTACACACTACTTGCTTAGAAAAACACTTACACAATGGAAACAGTGCAGTTAGCATTCAAGGACATGTGGAAAAGGCAAGGGGAATAGATTGTGGAGAGCTGCTCAGAATGGAAAGGTCGTAATATATCTGCACATCGGTCTGTTCCCAAAAGGCTTCCTTTGATATAAGCTGCACTCAGTGACACGGTGGAAGGAGCAATAACAGAGACAAGGCCAGATGTTTAGAACAGTATCCTGGCTGAAACTGACTCCCAACCAGGACATTCCAGGAAAGCACATCACTGACAGGAAGCCCTCATTGCGCAATCCCCCAGGGCAAGGCCAGCCTGGATGGCACTGGAATCATGCAGCGAGGCATCGTGCTCTCGGTTGAAGGTAGGTTTGGACAGCAAACAGCGAGTTTTCCCATTGCAAGAGTTTCGAACTAAACTGCTCCTTGTCAAATGATAAAGAGCGAAAGGGTTCCCTCTCCGTTTTCCAGCAGGTCTTTGCCTCCAGATGAGAGCACATTTCATGCAATACATTTGGCCTGTGTCTGCTTCTGTGTCTTATTTGAGCCTATTTTTTCCCTCTACGTGACAATAAGTGCCTTTATAGGACCTGCTCCCTGCAAGTACACACCCACCAATCCTTGTTTTCACGCTATGGGCTGCGATCATGCATTCAGCCCATAGCAGTGGAAGGTGAGCACTATTCAAATTTTAGTGAACATGATACAACTTATGTTCCAAGTGAAAGAAGTAACTGAGTTTGTTTTCTTTGCTCACAGCATCAATGTTGCCAAGCCAATGTCTTTAACAAACGTTCAAATATGTTTGCCACGACTCGAGGATTCAGATTATGTTGTAGAGTATCCATGAAATGATTTCAGCAACAAACAAGAACTACAAGTCCCAGAGTTCCTAGAGTCTCGCCTCTTATTGGTGGTTTCCACCTGATTATTTGCTTTTGCAACATATTATCCAAGTGAGCAGGCCCACATCTTCCTTTTTTACTTCTGCTTATCAATTACGTTTTAATCCAGTAGTATAAAGGCTATATCCTCCAAACTCCTTGTTTGCTTTGGGCCCATACAGGGAAACACAGCAGTGCCAGACTGATGAGCCATTATATGGCCAGTTTATTTGAGCCAGCATGGGCCAGATTCATTACTTAGTGCACTGTGTAGCTGATAGTTTTGACCCATGGTATTGACCCAATTACCTGTAAAATGCACAATTTGCCGCAGATGCTCCCACAAGGTAACCTTCAGGTAGTATTACAACAATTGTTTCAAAAAGTAGCACATTCTGAATTGAAAACGTAGGCCATATTTTTTTGATTTGCCCACACATCCTTTTCCCAGTGTGAACGTGCATACAGCAACAGCGCGATGTGCTGGCACCAGCACATTTGAATACATCAATTCTAGCTGCATAGCCGCGAGGCTGGAGGTGACCCACTAACAAGTTTAAACTATAACTATGTGCATTTACTCGGTGAAGGGTTAGTAGAAGCTCAATTTCAAGCAGACAGCAGCATCTTATATTCCTAGAGCCAGTTGCAAAGTCATTCTTAAATGGATCAGGATTGTTCTCAAGGAGAGGGATGGGGAGAAGATGAGGAGAAAGAGATGAATATTCAATCTCCTTGGACAATGTTTTTGTGTCTCCTTTTTTAAACCTCTATTGCTGACTTGTAGGTCAGGTCTGAATACCTCCCTTGCAGGATTTTCAGCAGAAATAATGCAATCAATTTCTAATCCATTTCTAATGCATTTGCTCAGATATTCCTCAAGATTGGGGATTAGGTTAAGAGTCCTTTTTTAAAAAAAAGCGAAAAAAACAAACGATTTAGAAAGACTGCTCTGTGACCGTACAGAGCGGTCTTTCTAAATTGAACTGTCAGCCCCTGCAATGCACACGAGTGCGTGCAGGGGCAAACTGGCACACCGGGACCTGGAAGCGGCCTCGACAGAGAACGGGTAAGTTGATATTTGCATTTGCATTTGTGTGTGTTTTGGGTGTTTGTGTTTGTGTGTGTGTGTATTTTGGTGGGGGGATCTTGGGAGGGGAGGGAGGCGGCCGATGCTGAGAATGGGGGGGTTCAGCGGGTGAAACCCCCCGATTTGGAGTAAATCCAGGAAAAGAGGGTGGGGCGAAGAAATGTCATTATTTCAATTTTTGAGGCTACCTAAAATCGGTCTAAAAAAATCGGTCTGCTGGTTAGGCGATCAATAAAAATCAAAATAATGACATGCAACCCAAGATTCAAAAATAATGACATGCAACCCAAAATTGAGGACCGACGAGGGATGGTCATTAAGGCCCTGTAAATGATCTCATAAGGTAAACATTGTCACACAGAGATTGGTGTGCTGTTCTTCCCTGACAGATTGTTTTATCCACAGGCACTGAAGCCAATGATCCCATCCATGGTAGGAAAGATTAGCCTGTTACCCTTTGGCACCAGGGGTTCTATGTCACAGAAGAAAGCACGGAACAATCCAGCTCTAGATTCTTCACTTAATGACCGAGGGCATAAGTCCTCACATATATATTATGAAACACTTGATGAGATGGCAGTTATTGGCCCTGATCAAGTTCCTGTAAATGTAGATGCTCCAATCCCTAGTGAAATTAGACATACGGTGGAGAACTGATGTTTGATCCTTAGGACGACCTACACTTTAATTCTTACAAATGTCAGCCATTACCTCACACATCCCAATATGTAAAGACCCACATTTCCTTTGGAATGGGCACTATATGGAGAGGACCGATGTAGTCAGAATGACTTAGACATTCCTGGCTGAACAAATGTACCTTTACACTGGTGGTTCATCTGACGAAAAGTCTGTTCCTTTCCGAATATGGTAAACATCCAGGGTGGATGACACGTTAACCATTACCGCCTTCCGTGTAATGAGGCCCATAGTATTGAGGAGGAAGGTAAGAAGGGGACAACCACTGTATCTCAGCTCTTGGACAAAACAGTATGCATCTTTCCCTTGCTTTTTGACCGGCAATATCACAGTGTTACAAGGGCTAGTAGTAAGGATGATTATGCCTTTTTTTTAAGAGTGATCCAATGACAGGAAAATGTCTTTCTCTTCTTCCGGTTTTAGCATGTAATGGGGGAGACAAGGTTGTTACTTAAACGGGTAAACCCTGATCCTAACAGGTTCGGCAGTGTTAAGGTAACCCACCTCGTTACCATGCATAGACCACAAAGATGCTGGTATAGAATCGATCAATTATTTCAGAACCCTCGCCCACTCTCCATCCGCTGACAACTCTTTCTCCAGGTCAATCTGAATGACTGCTTCCTGAGCAACCGACACCAACGTCGCTATTGGCACTTCCTCTCCCGATTTTGAACAGTATGGACCTCGATCGATTTGAGGAATCTAAGGGGGCCCAGGAACTTAGGTAATTGTACTGATGTTTGGAAAGGTGGGGGAAGCATTCATAAATGTGGTATTGGGGAAGGGGATTGACCGCCCTGCAGAAAGGCTCGTAGCAGTGTCCTGTACTTGAATATTCTTGGTAAAAGGGGTTGCTGAGGTCTGTAAGGACACTTGTTCTGCCAGTGACCAACCTGTTCTCTGTAGTTATACAATATGGGGTCTAGCCACTGGCAGATCCTGATACCCAAGTTGTCCCTGGTGATCCTGGTGTCCCTGATATCTTTGCTGTCTTTGTTGTCCAGCTTACCCCAGAGATGGTGCCCATCATCCTCTGCGACGGTCCCTAATGCCAAATCCTCCCCTAAATTCTCCATTTTACCTGGTATTCTGTGCCTGTCACTGTAGGCACTGCAATTGTAAGGCCATCAGTTTCTCCTCTATAGTCTCTTTCTGTTTCTCCTGTCATGGTACACAAGGGTATATTCTGCCACCCAATGAACACAGTTTTCAAGCATGCCAGATATAAATGAATTAGTTACGGCCTCCTGAGTAGTCTCATTAGGTTTAGTAATTCCCTAGTGCTGAGACTATTTTGAGTTGGTCCACATTTTTCACTGGTGATTCTCCTATGCTCTGTTTACATTTTCCTATCTTTGCCCAGTTGGTGTTTCTGAGGCAAATCACCAGAATCACTGCATTCCGACTCTAACCTGCCCAAGGGTTTCTCGCCTACTAGGATTCTGTATTGGCCAATTACCATGCTGCACAAGCTGCTCCCTCACCTTGGGCAGCATCAATTACCTGATTCATTTCAGCCCAGGCCAGATTAAAGCACTGCATGACAGTGGGCATTTCCTCACTGGGCAGGTTTGTCTCTAATGCTAGGAAGCTCCTTAGCTAAGCTTCATAAATTGCCCGCTGCCCACGGGACATGAGCAGTAAGCAGGCAGGCTGCTCCTTACCCTCCTCTTCCAGTCCTCCCCAAATCTGTTTTAGAAGTACCTATGGGTTCGTAGTATCTCCTCCATATTGTGCACCTCCCCTCTTAACAGACAGAGGAATGTCTGGCATGTGTGAGGCACTTCAGCCCAGTCTGCACCTGTGCATGTTGCAGTTGAATTTGAGGCTGTGCAATGATGGGTGGTTGGCGGCCACCTGACACCCACACACCCTGCCTGGCCAGTCGTCCTGCTCGCACTATAGAGCGTATGCTAAAAATACATCTTTAATATCCTCTGCAGTCTCATTTTCGTGGTCTTCCTGTCCAGCATTCGTCTTTTCATCTACTATCAGGGGCAGAACAGTGTAGGCAGCCCTGCCACTCCCTTTTGTCCACAGGAATGTAATGTGTACCCACAATCTGTCATCTGTGTATTTCAGTCCCCTCATTTTGAAGTCATTCTATCTAGATGTCACTTACAATAGCCACGCAGCATATGCCTCCCACTGTCTAGGACTAACCTTTTCCTTTTGCTTCTCCGATGCCCATCTCAATGGTCCAACTTTATCCATTTTAAAGACTCCTTCTAGTGGAAATGGGTATTCAAGTTGCCCTGTGGCATCAGGTGTCACAGTATGGGGAATGGTCACATAGCACTGATAAAGTTGTTGTACTTACAGTGAGCATGTGTGCCCCTGGCAAGCGTCTCCACCTGCTTTGACTGTTCATTGCCCATTTCTGTCCCACATTTTAATTAACAATTGACCTGTGGACATTCGCCCCATAACAAACACCCCTGTACAACTCACACTTTGTCTCCACTGCTTTGTGGTCCTGAGAGGGGAAGGGGGTTTTACAAAGACTCTGCAGAGTAGTCCTGAAAAGGGTGACGGGGCATTTGCTCCATACTCATTCCTTTCCCTATTTATGTTGTGGGCTATCTATTTCCCCCCTCGCTTTTTCCTGGTTTACCCCCTTTTATTCCCTATCTACAGCAGAACACAGGTAGACAAAAACAGGCCCTTTCAAAGGGCTTTCAACTGGACCAGAATCAGAACCCGAATACATTAAAACCAGAACCAGAATATACCAGAGGGCTCTCACCAGGCCAGTCTATCTAAAATGACTACTGCAAGTATCTTGCCAGATTTATGCCAAGCGAGAAATAAAATATGATTGTCAATACAATACCCAACCAAAAACCGCCACCCCATAATTGCATAACCACAAAACCAGTCCGCCTTTTGATTTACCATCAGAGCAAAACACTTGGCTCCCCTGAGTGGCTAGCATGAGCGCATGATTTACGGGCGTCCATCTCCCAATTACCCCTTAAAGTTTTTAATTAGGAATCCAACCTCTTTCAGTCGTGCACATGGGGTATTCGAGAGGAGGCCCCTCAAGTATGGCCAAGCAACCGCGTTGCACAACAGGTCTGTGTCACATTGCCAACTGTTGGAGTAATCATACTCATTTTCGGAAGTGATAAAAACAAAAGCAATTTATTAGGTTGCTTGCAAGTCAAACAGACAGCATCCCACTGATTAACCTGCTCCCTACTGACTAACATGGTCCGTCCTCCAAAACCATGGCTTATATAGATGCTTGGCTACATGACCATCGAACGATCAAGAAAGTTTGGGCTAGGCCTTGATGCACGATAAGGTTTGTCCTTCACTACTAATGGTAAAAAATGTCATATGATAATGCAACTTCTGGTTCAGTCTTGCCTCCTCAGGTGACGGCCGTAGGGCAATCGCCCCATGACCGCTTCTGGTCTGACTGAATGACTCATTGGCCCTCATTACGACCCTGGCGGATTTTTTCCGCCATCGACGGACTTTCCGGCCATGGCGCAAAGTCCCTTTACGCCATGGCGGATGGCGGACTTACCGCCCCATTCCGAGGTCGGCGGGGCGGTAAGTCCCCATTGACCCATTTACCCTTCCCCATTCCCATTTCGGCCCCATAGGGCTCAATGGGAGTGGGGAAGGAGTTAATTACGCCACCGTAAAATACGGTGGCGTAATTAACACCAAGGTCCCAGAGCGCCATGGATTTTTCCGCCCGCAAAAAGCGGGCGGAAAAATGACCATGGCGCTCCAGGAACTCGTAGTTGGCGGTAAGGGGTCCGCGCAGCTAACGCTGGCGCAGACCCCTTAGCGCCAGGGTCGTAATGAGGCCCATTGTATTATCTGGCTGGGCCACTGTGATCAACTTATCTTAATACAACGGCTTGCTCCCGTAACCCGAGATGTTGAAAAGGTCAGCAGTTTTGGCACACATGGACAGTCCATTTCATATAGGACACTACCTGCCAACAGAGGAAAGGGTTTTCACCTAGGCAGAGTCTGCCAAAAGAAATAGAAAAACAATTAAACCTAAGAACTGGGGTGTGGACCTATGTAAAAAAGGGAAAAAGACCAAAATTGTGAACATATGCCTGAAATGATAACCCCTACAGCCCCTCCTTCAACTAAACTGTTATTTGTTTATTTTTTTGGTCTGGAGACTGCACACTACCACACTTTGTAACTGTCAGGCTTCTGCAGATAGAGTGAGTATGAGTCATAATGTGAATTGATTTCTCAGGTGTAAGTTTGGACAAATACGGAGACTTTGTCCCTTCTTCCCTAGGGGGAGCCACCCCCTTTGAGGCTAGGGAGGTGAGCCCACTCAGAAAAACCCTCCCTAGGGGTTTGGGAAAGCAGGACTTCACTCAGAGTGAATCCTCTTTAGGGGACAAGAACTCCCAAAGAAGAGAAGGCAGAGGTGGGACTAGTAGGTACATCAATGGTGAAAACATGTGCAGGTGCAAAGGGTAGCTGGGTATCAGTACTTAAGGGATAACCTGCAGAGCTTTGATAGAGGTGAGGCTTCAAGATAGCCATTATGTAGACCCAGGTATAAAGCCAAGCAGGATGCCAAAGGTGAGTGCTTGTGATTACCTTCCATCATGTTGCCAAAGTTGGAGTAGAAATTGAACACCAGCTTAATGTTATAATGGTGACTGTTTAGATGTTCCTGCTAAGGAACCCATTTTCTAGTGCTACTGGTAAGGAGGACACACTTGGTGAGGATAGTCTGTTGCTAGGGAGAAATGTCATGAATATAGATCTCTTTGAAGGTAATAGTAATATATGTATCTGCAATCAGAGTCCCAGGGTTGCATTTGAGGAAGTGTTTAATCAATTTCCTCATAACTACGCTCTCCAATGAGACTGAATCCTCAATTGAGACGTGCCGTCCTTTTCATTCAGTTTCTCTTGACTTCCTGGTTTCATCACAACACATGTTTCTCCTCACTATCACACAGAGGCCCCAAACTACAAGGATCTGATTATGGACGCTTTATTGGCAGACATACTCTTCCTATAAACACTGGAGTAGGCAGTGACCCTTTTTAGTACAGACAGAATTATTCTGGTGCTCGTGCTGGTCCCTCATCTCATGCACTGTTCACTCTGAGCATCAAAGTTCCATTGGGGGGCTGACTGCCAATGCATTGAATGATGCTAGCATAGTTCCAGGGCCTGGCCTGGACCCTTCCCAGGCAAGGGCAGGACTGGAGGGGTGTTCCAAAAGAATACATATTCATCACTTGTAGAGAAGAATAACAACAGCGTTAAAGTTGCCCAAATCGATTTTTGGCAGCTAAATCTGCTCTATTTCTAGATTCCTTCCTTAAAGGGAAAACTTTCAATTTTACAGTTTGACCTTTCAAGATTTATATTACTTCATGGTCCTCTTACTGGCTCAAACACAGTGGCATTTTCTGTAAATTTCATAGACATCTGAAATTAAAGGTGGGTATGTAAACTCACTAGAGCAGTTTTCTGTCTGACATTTATAAAATGTACTCTTCTTCATGAATGTAAACGTCTTGTTGTATGCAATACGTAATGCTTCGGATTTCTTTGTTTTGAGATATGTGTATTAAAGATACTGCTATATAGTTAAAGTTAGCATAGCTGTTTACTTATTTGATTTTCAGAGGGATTCCGCAGGTATACCTATTTATCACAGGCTGCAAAATCATCATCATTAACCAGGCACATAGTTACATGAATGATTAAGTGACTAAGATTCACTGTGGGAGTGCCCCTTATTAAAAGGAAACATTTATGTAGGATCAGCAGGCAATTTCCTGAATGCCATACAGATTAGCAGCAATCCTTCTATTCAACATTGATATTGCAAAGCCATGCGCTTAATTTAAACGGGCATCATCTGAAATGTTATAAAATATCGATTTTGCAAGTTATAAAATTTAAAGTTGTGATTTCATTAAGGCACAGATGTGGGTAGTATTCTGCCGCTTGTTGAGAAGTGTGAAAACTGCAGCTGGGTTGGGTTAAAAGTACATGTGTACTTGCCAATAAAAGGCGTGTTAGAGCCTAACTAAAATGTAGTTGCCAGGCCTTGTTGGACCTGCGTGCAATGCCTTTCACTAAATGGGGCTGCTTGCTCTTTGCTATGTGTTGTTTCATAGGGATTTTGCAGCTTGTATTTCCATGCAGGTTCGGAGCACTGAATAAAGGTGCCCATATTTACGTACTGCCCTACATTCCTCCCTTTCATCCCTTTACTTATTGTAATCATGTCATCATGTTCTCAAAGTAAGCACCAAGATGCCTGAGGGATGTGCGTGCTATATAAATAATAAACTAAACTTTAGGGATGAATGTTTCTATAACTTCTCCTTCATAGCTTTCATCTTCTTCTCTGGCCACTCATAAACACTTCTGCGTATCCATATTTTACCTACATCTCTTAGATTCCCACCATACATGATATAATCCCAAGCGGTGCATTCCAAATAGCTATGGGGCCATTCTAGAATGGTGTCTATGTAACATTCAAGGTACTCAGTAGGGTCATTGGGTTAGGACCAAAGGGCATTGTCAGGGTAGCTGCGTATAATTGGGGGGTACCTGCTCCTGTGTTTCCCTACCTGTGATGGCTCATCTGTTTGACAACTTTCATCTTTCCACCGAGGAGTTGCATTTCCTGTCATTGCTGAAAAGAAATTATTTTTATTTGGTTGGGACACACAACATGTAACTACTTGGTAGCTACACCGGAATAATATCACTAGGATGAGGATGGGAAACAAAATGCGACAGATGTTAATCAACCAGTGGGTCATCCCTGATGTAAACATTGCTAGCCAATCGCAGTCTTTACCAATTCCTCGTTCCTTTTCCATGTCCATTATGAATTGGGCCATCTGCTTGATAGCTATGGTAAGTGTTCCATTCTTTGAATAGTTGAATGGTTGGGAGGGATGTAAGCGTAGCAAGAGCTGCCCATTTCTTTTGCAGACTCCTCTCTGCATCGCTGCAATGAGGTCAAGAACCATACGGTCCTGGAGCGCTACAAGCCTAAGCGTCCTGAATTCCTGGCGTATGTATGTCAATGCTTTACTTTGGCATTAAAACCATCAAAGCCACAAAAACAAAGATATACAAATGGTAACAATACCACATAAAACAGGCTATAATAAACATTGTAAGACCATTAAAAAGACAAATTGCATTTAACACTCAATAAAGCACATTATTTGCAATTAAATGATTCATTTTTCATTGGTAACTATCAACTTCAAGGAGAGCACTGCTCGCAGACTTGGATGGTAGAAACAATTTGGCCAATCGGCAGCAGTGAGCTACTCGCTGTATAAATATGAAAAACAACTGGTCTAACTGTTGGCTCCTATATCACACTTCTTACGCTTGTTCACCATTCTTGTTCTCAATAGCCAAGCTCTATGAATGTATATTGATGTAGCAAATACAGCACATTGGCTCTGGGACTGAGCTAAATACAGCAATGCCCCTCTTAAGTGGCGAATCCCAGCCGAATATAATACAGGTTTCAAATATCTTTTCCTAAAGGACAGAGTTTTTCACAGGTTAGCAGAATGTGTGTTACATTCGTGGAGGCACTCTCACATAGCTTAGCCGTATATTGATCTTTCATATGCCGGGGGGATAATGTCAATATAAAGATTAGCAATTGCCAACAATCGACATTCAACATACTCAAAACCTGCATTTAATTTTAACGTATTGCGTGTTAATTCCTCTATTAAACGGCAGCTAACAACAGTATTAAGCTTCTTTTTCGCCATTGTTCTGTGACTCCTTGGATAATCCCACAGGTTTATAAGGATGAAATCAATTAAACAGTTTTTTTACATTATGGGTCCTTTCATACATTTACCTCCGTTCAGATTCAAAAAGAGGGTCATGGCATCACGGTATGGGTCCAAACCTCCTGGGTCCATAATCTGAACCAGTATCTCACAGGATTATATTTTGCCAGTGCTCTAGCTGGCAGGATATCAAGCTCAAGGTGGATTCGAGGTGCAGGGGTGCTTTGTGGTAATCGTAACATTTTATTGAGAAACATACGTTCACATAAAAAAAGATTTGTTAAATTTGTATGTCCCCAAATCTCTGAGCCATAATAGCCATTCTCGCTGATTGTTTGTGAAAAAGATCAAGAGTAGGGGAAATAGCTCCACTACCATGCTTCAAGAAGAAGGAGTTAATAGCCCCATTGTATTTGTCCATACTGATTGTAGATTTTTCTATCTATTTTTCTACCAACTCCCAGATTCATGGAACCTGATTCTTAACTCCGTCAAGTGGGGCGTTATTCATTTTAAAGGACACTTGCTTCTGTTTCCAGGGAGTGGAAATTATGAATTTGGATTTTGCAACATTCAACTCCAAGTGTAACTCTTTACACTTGAATGAAAAAGTTGACAGACCCCTTTCAAGACCACCGTGAGTTGTTGACATAATCACTGCTTCATCAGCATACAAAAGTGCTGGGTATTTTACTCATCCCATTTTTGGCACTCCAATAATAAAACATCAAGAATTTCCTGGACATATATATTAAAAAGGAGGGGGTACCAAGACACTTCCCTGTCTCACACCCCTCTGCACATCAAAAACTCTTGTAAATTCTCCACTAGGCCGTAACATACCTTAGTTGGGTTATGGGAATACAACGCAGACATTATACAAATTCTCTCTCGAGGAGCACTGCGAGCTAAAAGGATCTGCCATTCTTGAGACAAAATCATGTGTGTTTTTAAATCTAAGAAGACAACGTACAACTTAATCTTAAATAAAACTGTGTATTTCTGCATCAAATGAGATAATAAGAAGCATTGATCCACTGTGCCCCTACCTTGTCTAAACCCAGCCTGATGATAACCTATCATATTGTTACTGTCTGCCTAGACCTGGAGATGTCCTAGGGTCACCTTAGCAAATATTTTACCCGCCCCATCCAACAATCAGATTGAGCGGTAATTGGACGACTCATCCCTTCCTCCTTTTTTGTAGAGAGGAATTATTACAGCTTGACACCATGAGTTTGGAATTAGACCTGTATAGAGAAAAGAATTAAAGAACTTACAAGAGGACTGGGGCCCACATATCTACCTCGTCCTTAAATAGGTCAATATGGACTAGGTCTTGAGCTGCTGCTTTTCTGCTTTTCATTGATCTTATTCATAAATCCACCTCTTTAGCACTAAAACTCAAATGCAACTCTATCACACGATTGCCCAACTCTTCATTATTCCAAACTGCTTCCATACCATCATGGATCTTATAAAGATCGGAGAAGTGGGCTCTTCATTCATCTTCCTGTATACAACATTGGAGTTCCGGGTTCTCCTTTAGATCATTATCTGTCACTATTTTCCCAAAATAAGATTCCCCGAGTCAAGGGCATTCTGCAAGGCAAGTCAATTATCACGCAAACATTCAACCTTTTTAGTTGCAATTAATTTTGAATACTCTGGTCTCAACCAGCGTAGGCTGATCTTGTCCACTCCAGTGCCAGACTTAACACAATAGATGATCTTTCCCTTAGCTATTACATGGTCTTTGTCAAACCAGTCCACTTTTGGTACAGCACTCCTTTTTATATGAGTTGAGGAAGTGGTGACATAAGGAACAAGAATAGATATTAACTTTTCGACATGAAGCAGCACTTGAGAATTTGTATCATCATCATGGCAAATGCAACCCAAAGTGTCCATGATGGAGTAGTACATAACAGATTTTCAATTACAGTCAATAACTCCTGACCACTTTAACTGTTTTCGAGCATGACCGTTTATCGTGAGATGTTGGGAAGATATATTCAAGGACTTAGACTTCAAGGACTTAGACTTCAATTCTACAGTAGTTTGTATAAATACAGTCAGGGGATGATGATCGCTCTCAATCCTTTCGACAACTTCAAAATCAGCAACATTTTCCCATGTTTTGCCCTTAATAAATATATAATCGATCAAAGATGAGCCAGTGGGAACAGAAAAATACCTTTTGGCCGGAGTCTCCTTTGAGAAATGGCCATTACATGCCCTCAGATTTAGATTGTTAAATGTTTTGGCAACTTCTATTGCTAGGGAATGGATTCTCTTAGGGTATAGAGCGTTTACTGGTGGAATACCCCAAGCAATGTCCTGATCTTCCCAAAGATCCAGCAATTCACTTAGCAGTTCAATTTACTTATTTATATCTCTAGCAACAATAACATTACAGTTTTTACTTTTTCCTATGAGCGCATTAATAGAGTCAGAAAGTATATTGATCGTGGACATACCATGGGGTCCAAATCGTCTATTATAGATATTAAATATCCCAAGTGGCTTACCATCTCTGTTCTTATGGACAAAAACTGTAAGTCAGGAGAATCATATGTACAATTTACCACCTTCAACCTCAATGTTGAATCAGGACAGATTGACAGGCCGCCACTGAGCCTCCCTTTAGAACCTTTGGACCCGGGAACTGAGAAGCTTTTATACCCCTGAAAACAAACAGGAACCATAGACCAAGTTTTTTAAAGTAAAATTATCTAAAATGTCCTTATAAAGTTACACCAGTCAGGAGTATCCAACAACCTATGCAACCCAGCAATATTCCATGATATTATTATGTACCCGCTTTCACTTCCATTGTTACAGCCAGCATTATGTAATCATTCCACATCATCAAGGTAACCAACCTCCTCTGCTTGCCCATTCCCATTAGACTGAATTATATGAGTGACATGCTTTCTCCCCTCATGTTTCTTTACATTCACCCTCATTCACCTGAATGCTTAGAGTTGGGTATTAATGAATAAAAATGATTATGAGCTTTGAGAATTATTCAGACATGCAGGGCTGGATATGACCTCCGATCTATGCTCAGGAGGCCTTCGACAAGATCCCAGGACTTTATGTATGGTGTTAATCCCATGTTCAATTGCATTTGAGAGTTCCATCAAGTTTCAGCAGAGCAATTACAGCCATTTGGAGTTGGTGCTTGCCTGTATTCCAGGGCGAGCAACAATATTTTGGTAAACAAACACAATTGAGGCTGCATCTTCTCCAGTGCCTCATCTACTTCCTTTGTAAAATACCCACCCCTTTTCTTTCTATTCACCCTAGGTGAGTCCAAGTGTCCTACATTTGTTGGGGGCTGTTTAGGGGACTGGTATTCCTTCCTGGGCAGTTGCATGTTCCTTGCGGGGATGGCCATCACTGGTGCATGTAGAGTGACAAGGGTGCAGACGCCATTCCAAGATGATAGAAGATAGCAGTAGGCTTTTGGTCCACACTGCCAGGTGATGCCCATTACTGTGGAGGTGCCTTCATTTAATGCAGGCATCTGGAATGTTTTGTTGCAGTTTGTGTTGATGCCAGCAGGCTCACACAGTGCCCTTGCCTCTGAAACAGAACGAAGATCGAGTCAGTTTCTGTACTTTTGCAGGTTGTTCAATTTGCTCACATGCAATGCCCATGTATCTCTACACAGTCTGTCTGTTCGCTTCACTTCATCTTTTGTAAATCCCATTAGCCCCTCAGTGTTGAATACTGCCTGCCCCTTTATCCACTTCTTATTCCAAAATGTTGCTCCTTCTATTTCCATCAGTGGGTTTCTTGGACATTGTGTGCCTTCTTGCTTTCCCATTATTTCACATTCTTCTCTTGTTCTTTTCTTCATTCTAATATACACTATGTGTCCCTGTCCCTAGCAAGTTACTAAATATGCTAAGCAATGTCTGCGCTTCCTCTGGGTTCTACCAAACTCTTCCATGATTTTATTCAAGGTGTTTACACCATCTGAGTGATGTTCATCTAACAGTCCACTTGCTTTTATGCTGACTTGTCTTCTATGTCTAATCATGACATTGTTCCTAAAAGCAAATACATTTTCTACTTGGGTATCATTTTGCTTAGTACCTCTATGCCCTAATCTCAAAAGCTCTGTTAAAAGGATAGAAAGAAGAAAAGAGAAAAATATACTGCATACCCCTATAGACATATTTATTATATTTCTATGACTATTCTCTTTGTTTTTTGTATATCAACTGTAGTACTTCTGCTATGCCCAAAGGGACTGAAGTTCATCCTCGATTTGTTTTTACAGTCATTTGATATACTCAACTTTTGTTGTTTGTTCCGATGTTGGAGGCAGTTGTTCGTCAGAGTTGAGGTGCTATGCTTGTATCCTTGTGCATGTCAGTGAGATGTCTCCAGGCAAGATGATTCTTGAGCTTTGCTGTGGTTGGGATCACTTGCTCCACTTCATGTGGTCCCATAGGGTACTGCTGGAGCAAACATTCTCCTGCCTGTCAGCCCCTCATGGGGTGTGAGGTGGTGGTCCTTGCTGGACTGAATTTGCAAGCTAAAGAGGGCCAGCTCCTTTTTAGGGTGTCATATAATTTGGACAGTTTTTATTTCAGGAGACAGTGTACTCTCTCTACTACTCCATTTGCTTGTCGGTGGTAAGCCGTACACAGCATGTGCCTGATTCCTAATAATCGAGTAACATTTACAAAATGGGGACCATTATCAGACCTCAGTGTCTCACAGATGCCCCATATAGGTAACACTTCCCTATCTAAGAACCCTACAGCAGATTTAGCATGTACATTGGCACAGGGCCCTGCCTCTATCCAGCGGGAGTATGGGCATATTACCACTAGTACATACCTGTCTATGAAGTCTATGTGGAGTTCCTTGTATGGCTCTGTGGCGCGGGGCAGTGTTCCCTTCAGTGTTTTGAGTTTGTGTCATGTATGAAATTTGTGACATGTAGTGCAGAAGGCTACACATTTGTCAACGTGTCCAGCCATATTTGGCACCAATCAGTCCTCATTTATGTCAGCAGCAATGTGCTGCTTAAGTGTATGCGTGGGGTAATGGAGCTGCTCTAGTGGGCATTACAACTTTACTTGTGCTGCTTTGTCTCCAAACAATGTTGGTAGGTGATAGGACACACACTCTCTTTTCCTATTAATATTTTTACTCTGCTGGGGCTCTTTACCTCCTTAGGGGGGTCTACTGTGGCAGTCCTTAGACAAGTTTCCCATCTTCCTGAATGTCCAACATGCTCCCCAAAATTGTGATCTTAATCCTCCAAATACTCCCCCTTGCCCCTTCTGTCAGGTTCCTTGTGCTCTCTGAATCTGGACCCTAGCTCATCTGTTTTTGTTGCCATGTGAATTTCCCCAGTCTAGTTCTGGTCCTGATTGCTGTTATGTATATGTGGGGTTTGTCACTACTGATCCCTCCATACTGACTTTTGCTAGCTTCTTGTGCACCAATTTAGCTTCTGCTCACTGCATCCTTTCTTCAGCTGCTCTTTCGCTTTCAAGCTTGTGCTTACAACAATGCACTATATGCGCCTGTATTTTGCCCTCACCTTCGCTTCCTTGCCCACAATTCTATCTAACTATGTCTGTACTTCAATGGGTATGCAGTAAAAAGTAGGCCGTTCCTTAATACATGGTAAAAGAATGGTATGTTCCCATGTTTCCCCTGTCTCCACTTGCCACATTTCCTGAATGGACTGAATGTACAATGCAGGGTCTTCATCATGTTTCATTGTTCATGTCATTATAGCACCTGTATCAGGTCTATCAGGGTATGCCCTCCTCAGCACGTTGCATACACAGGCTCTGCAATTGTCAAATGGAGCACTGTGATGTGCATCAATCTCTAATCGAATACCTGGGTAACCTACTCTCTCCCAAAATGTGTTTGTCTGATCACCTATGATACTAACTAGTAAGCTTTTCATTCCCCCAACTGTTAAGGTAGCCCCTGCTGTATGCTTTTCTACTTCACTAATCCATTTACCAGCACCTCCAGTAAGAGGTAGCAACATCTTGATCAAATTATTCTTGTCCAAATGTGGCCATGGTACATATTGTGATCTGGCTACTGCCTTCTGTATCAATTGGAACTGCCTTCCCCACTTTTGGCTATGCTGTGCTCTTCCCTTCGTCCCTCTAATCACTGCCATTGTTCTAGGACATGATATCAGTCTCCTCCCCCATGGAGTTCTTTCTTCCCAGTCCTCTTCTGTTTCTCAATTCTCCTCTCCTCCCTCCGGCTCTGTCTCACTTCCTGTTTCATTTGTCCCATAATCTATGCCCTGTAGTTCTGGTTCCTCAGTTTCTACTTGCACATTCTTAATTACTGTCTTATGCATTTTCAATAGTACCTCTCCTGCTGCCCATGTTTCAGCATCTCCCGTTGGACATAGCCCCTCCTTACCTGGTTTGCCCTGCGTAATTCTTCTTCTGTTTTGAATACTGCTGCTTTTACATTTTTGCCTGTATGTTTTCTAGTTTCATTACTACTGAATCTTGTTTATTTCACTGCATTTGCTCCTTTCATGGGGTTGTGTATCCTGCAGCTGGCTTTAAAGGGTAGTTACCTACTAAGTGTGGGACTGTCGGCTGTGCAGGCACTGAAGCCAGTGCTGACTGAGTGCCTTGCTCTATATTTGTCTGGTGCACCGACTACACAGGCAATGAAGCCTGTGTCATTACGTGCTGTCTGACAAGGGTGGTGCGGATACACCCTCAGCATTCCCCTTGTCTTTTTGGCTACTTACATCTTCTTCAGAGAACTTCCAAAGCTCCAATAAGCTCTGTTTCTTCTTTTATTTATTTCCTTTATATGTGGCGATTAGGTGTGTGTATATATTGGCTATTATGTTCTTATCATGGGTGCCCTCAGCTGGCCAGGCTGTGAACATCTTCCATTCTCTTCCTCTTGCCCATTCCTCACAATACTTCCTTATTTTCTCTCTATAAGTAGGTAATTCCCTATACAGGTGTTCTAAGGGAGGACTCATCTTTGGTCTCTTACTGCACTAAATAATCCCTCTATATAGTGCAGAAATCATAAGTCTTTACAATCTTAAACTATCACAAAACGCCACTCTCTTTTGGCACACACTTTTCCTGTTGAAGACCTCACAATGCAAACTCTACTGCAAAACCAATACCAAGATTCAAAAACACAATGCATTCTTGCGTGAAAACCACATTACCAAATCACACCCACCTCCCACAATTCAGTATCCACCCTAATCTTATCCCATATTCAAAGTTTCACCACCAATTGTCACTATGCATTCTCCACTATGTATAATATGTACAATGCAAATGAAAGAATACATCACATTTCTATACTGTTCTACTACCTGCCTCACACCACTTAAATATGGGTAGTGGGTATGGCCCTTGTTCATATCCTGCAGGACCTCCCACTTCTTATTTCTAAAGCAGCACTGCCTCTCCCTTCTCTTTACTAAGGGATGGTCCACTTCACTTACCAATTATTTGTCGTGGCAATAAATCACGTGACTCACACCTTCATCCACTCTACATCCCACATTTATACTCACTCTGTCTGTAGTTCTTGTATCAGGTGCACTAGCTCACCGGGGCCATCTGAAGTCTCCTGGACCGCCACCCCCCTCAAAGGCCTGCACTCAGGGGGGCAAATCAGGAGCCTGGTTTAGGCAGGCAGGCAAGCAGGCCTTCTGGTAACATGGGCGCCTGCAATCTCCCTCTCAAGTACTGTACAGTTTTCTGTCCAATCCAGGCAGACTTCACTTGTCCCCAAACTGCGGTAGAGGAGCCAGCAGATATTCCAGAAGGACCTGGAAATCCCTGTCCAAGGGCCACTAAAAATATATGGTAAGTCCCTTCTGATGCCATTAAAAATAATCCAAAGAACCAAAAAATGCAATGCAAAAGATACAAGAAAAACAAAAATGTATTGCATGGAAACATCCATCAGACATTCAAATTGTAGTGGAGTATGTGCAGGCGTATATTGTGGCTACAGAAAGCAAGAAGCAACATATACATCAGTGATTGGCTGGCAACAATGGCAGTACACATGATTATATACATTGCACATTTTCATTGGCCTATTCTAACATGTGGTAATAGTGACATCTGTGCAGATTAGCACATTTCTAATGTAGTAATTTCATTTCACATGCACTGAAATCGGACAGAATCATTAGACGCATGTATCGAGCAGAACTACATTTACCATTGGCTGTTTTAGGAGGCGTAAGAGTGGAGTGAATGATTACAAAGGTTATAACCAATCTTATTACAAAGGTTATAACCAATCATCTTCGTGAGAGGTGACAGTGTGACACAGAATAATAACATCTAAGTTCGGTCCTGAGATGAGCTAAGTGGATTGGCACCAGAATACTGTTCTCATGCTCTACGAACTGTGAATTATCTGTTGATTTTGTAACTTCGCTTCGTGTGAAGGTTTCTGGCATGTCCTTCCTGCATGAGTTCATCTTTGTTTAAATTCTTACATTGTGTGCTGGGGCCTGGCTGCTTGACAATCTTTGCTCATTCATACTGGCATGAATGTGTATTTGCCTGTGTGGTGCATATTGCCATGAAAGTGTCTTTATTTTGCTAATACATTTCAGACAGCGTTACATGAGTTTATGCAGCTATACTAATTCATTAGTTCCTATGTAATTCTATTATATAGGCAAAGGTGCTTATGCAAAATGAGTTATATGCATGGCTGTTTGTTTGCTAAAGAGAGCCCTGCAAGTACTTTTTTCCCTACGTCTGGCAGTGCTGCGCTGCATTCATTCTACCTCTATTAACATGTTTTTTTCCATGTCTAGCTGTTCACTTTCTGTCAAAGTGCAACGTTCATTAAGTTACATTTGGGTGTTTGGCCTAGGAACACAAGTTGTGAAATTTCACTTGAAACATTGCTGTGAGAACTCAGCAAATCTTACCTGGTCTGACCAATCGGCAAATTAAACTCTGGGAAGCTTTTCCTCTAATCAATTCCTGCGTGGCATCTATGGCTGTATAAAATGTTGCAATTTTGGAATGGGTGCCTTTCAGTAAAAGTCTGAATGCTGCATTCTGCTGTGGCTGATGGCGGGGGTACTCATGCTGTGAGAATGGTTTTCTAAATCTCAAAGCCTATGTGTAGTGCATTCAGCTAATGTAAAATACTGGTGATCATGTATTTTGTCAATATAAACACTCTTTCCATAGGATTTCCTAACTAAAGCAAAATGATGCTGGGCCTAGCTAAGTGGCATACCATATATGTGTGTGTGTGCCTTTCTTTGAGGAATTGTCCGATGTTCGGTGTTGAGGGGTGGGGGAAGGTTCTGGTGCTTTCAGAGAAGTTGAGTAAATCTGGAAGCCTACATGTCAGGAATTCCGCTAATCAAACGTGTCACAATCATCTATTTATTAAAAAAGTAAACACTTCTACATTTCTCAAACTGATGAAAACTTCTGCTGGTTTGGGCTAAAAGTATAGGTGTGCTAGCCTACCTAAAATGTAGTTGCCAGGCCTTGTTGTGCCTGCATGCAATGCCTTTCACTAAATGGGGCTGCTTGCCTTTTTGCTATGTGTTGTTTCATGGGGATGTTCTCATATATTTCTGTGCAGGTTTGGAGTACTGAATAAAGGAGCCCAATATTGCCATACTCACCTACACTTTGACAGTCCAATAATCATGCCAAGTTATGGCTTGCTAAAATATACTAGTAAATTCACAGTATTTATCCTACTGCACACAAGCTGGAATGTGGTGGTTTGCAATTCTGCATCTTTTGATATTTTAGTATTGCCCTATGGGATCCACCAGACATTTTAAATTGGACCCATGCAGCATGTGCTTCTGTTTGGCTTAGACTTCTGGAGCTAGACTCTGAGTTTTCTGATGTTGTAAGCAGTACACCGGTTCCATATTCATTGTGGTGAGGGCACACTCCACCCCCCCTCCATGCTTACAGTTTTGGATTATTTTGGGTGTAGTTCTCCCTGCTCTCTTGTTTACCATTTAAGTCATTTTCATTTCAATGCAATTGGTTTATTTCAGAAACTAGCCCATCAAACCACAAACATATACAAAATCACAATTAATCATAATTCAAAATATAAAGTATATATGAGCACAGAAAAAAGTTTAAAACCAATAATAACATTATAAAAATAAAACAAAAAATCATCATCTCATACTACGTAACAAAATACATTTTTCTGGGTTTCCTCTCATCCGTGCTCTTCTCAGGTAGTTGGCCATAGCAAAAATTATATTTTCCCAAACAAAAGATTTTCAAAGTTCCAATGCTTCTCTAAGCCATCGAGCCTAACTACTGTTTAAAGTTGGCTCAAGCCACATACCCCTGGTTTTTCATATAAAGTGGACAAAGGAATAATATATCTTAAATATCTTTCTTCTGAGTAGGACAATGTGGCCAAATATCCCTGAAATTAGTTTCCAATTGTGTGTCACCTTAGTTAAAAACGTGCTTTATTGAAACTGTAAAAGAAATGTAAGGTGTAAGGTCTCAATAGCATTTAAATTGGATTCAAAATGAACATTCCATTTATTGTCAGACACATTTGGGGGATAGATCTTTCAACACACCTCTCAGCCATTTCTTTTAGTGCACAAGTCACAAAAGATGTTTAACACTATTTAAGAACTATTTGTGATCTGACTTGGGCTGTTTTGTTCCATAGATAGTCTAGACCATGTTTTATAGCCACATGCATAAACCTTTTTATCAACGTTTTTAGCAACGACTAAGCAGAAGGGACTAATAACAACTTGTAAGGCATTCCTATATTCTAGTAGGACTGGGGAACTCCAAAGCCAGCCCTGTTAATATTGGTTTTACAGATAGTTCCCGGTCCCAACTATACATGTAAGGGAAATATAGGAGTACTTAAGATATGTCCAATAGGATTTTTAAAACGAATTTCCACTCATATGTAAGCGTTCTGTCTTAACATGCCCCCAAACATCAGCTCCATACATTGCTGAATATCCAGGGTAAATGCTATAAACTGGTATTGGCATAGTTGACCCAATGTCAACTTGACCTACTCCCATTTGACTGCATCTTTTGACCTAATTCCGTGGGTCAAATGGTACACTTTAAATAAAAAATAGTGTTGGGTGGGGTATGGGAATAGGTTGAGGTGGGGATAAGTCGGGGGGAAAATAGGGGTCTCCCCCCACATTACAGAGGGCTTTGGAGGGTCTGCCTCTGCAGTAGGTAAAAAGAAATGAGGTAAAAAAGAATTAGGTCAAAGGGGCAGTAGGTCAAGTGTTTTAGGTCAAACAACCCATATCCCTGTAGACCTTCAAAGTGATCTAGTGGTTCCAAAAGCACTTGTTGTTAAATTGGACTCCCAAGTGATCGAAGGCCATTATTACAACGATACTATCCCCTGCTAATTACAAATTACATTTCAGTTATTTATATAGGTGGTACATCATAGTCCCAGTCTTTTAAAAAATAATTTCTTCTTTGAATGTCAGTGGGAGCTTTGTATATCAGAGCACAATCTTCTGCAATTAATAAAATACTGAACTTTCCACCATTGAATTTGGGTACACAGTGTTCAGTATTGAAATTCCGTAAGCCAAGCCGTTAATGGATAAAGGGAATAGGAACAGGGCCAATACACTGGACTGTTGTACACCTTTTTCAACATAATACAATTGGGTTCTCTCATCACTTGGACCTCATCTACCTTCAGCAGTGGTTCTGAGATTTTAAGATGGGTCTATGAAGACTACATATAGGGCCTCTCTTTTTGACACTACTTGAGAAAGCGGGACATTAATAATTGATCAGTTGTGTTAACTTGATCTAATCCAGTGGGACAACATATTTGTTTCCAAAAACAATTCATCCTGATGGTTGATGAGGGCTTTGCCATAAACCGTCCATAAGGTATCATGCAGTGATATTAGGTAGAGGTTTGTTGGGTCCTCCCTAGCTACATTGTTGTGGATGGGCACTATAGCAGTATTGTTTCATACAGTTTGGATCCACTGTATTAAGTAGCCAATCAGAAAGGGGGCGGACATTACTGGTTCCTATGTGTACAAATTCAGTGATAACATGTCTCTCCCCAGTGCTATCCCTAACATTTGTGAATTCACGGCTACCGATATTTTCTGGTTGATCAAAATAATGCAATCATTTCTGTTCACAGTGATACATCAAAAGCCAGAGGAACCAGTATTTGTTTTGATGAAACTGCTGAATTTTGTCTTTTAAGTGATCAAACACCTACTGTTCTGTATAACTTCATCAATTGTGTGATAATGTTCTTTGCAAACTATTTGCCACAACCTGCCCTGGATAAATGTGCTAACAGCAGCATGCAGAGCTCCTAACCTTTTAACTATGTACTCTTTCTTCTTGGTGGTAATTAGTGATTTGTTGTAATATCTTGAAATACAAATATTGTGTTCGTCCACCACTTCTATGTATTTCAGTGATTTAAAAAAATCAAATTTCAGCTTATTTACAGCATTTGTCAAACCAGGAATGACATCTTTTTGAATATCTCTGGACAGGCTGCACAGAATAAATACATTGACCCAGCTCAACAAGATGATAATGAATTTGAAATCTTTCTGTTATCATAGTACCCAGAATTGGATCCAGGAAACAATACAGGTTAGGGGTAGTGTATTTTAATTCTAACTATGTACACATTTTGCTTCTCTGAATATTTTCGATCACTACAGCAATATTCCTCTCATAACCTAAATCACTATCTCCGGAGAGGTGTAAACAATAGTTATTAAAATTAGAGGGTTGTGGCACTCTCCAGCCTGCTATGAACTAACTTATCTCTGACACCATTCGGGCACATCAATGAGATATAATCAATCTGGCTAGTTCTATCCCTGTTTCTGAAAGCAGGGTGGGCTGGAGCATCACTCAGGGATCTCTCGTTGCAGGCTGTGAAGCCACATTTAGCTCCAAAGATTGCAAACTATTGGACATTACAACTCAGACTTCTAATGGGTGAGGCAGCCCTTTCTAGTATCCTCCTCATCTGTTATTCCAGTTGAAATCACCAATGAGTCAAACTGTTTTGAAGAACATCCAACATCTTAACAGATCAAATGACAATACTCATTTTTCTTGCGAAGGCCTTATGTAAACATTAAGCATAAAAAAACAATGGTTGGGCTGGCATAATTTGCATCCAGTGCGATGCTAATGCAAGCCAACAGCCCTCCAATTAAGCCCCCTTTTAGGCAGAAAAAACACTGTTTATACATGGTCGTTCCAGGTCTAGTCAATGCAACACTAGTCGCTTGATTGCTAAAGTGTTGCTTAAACTTAATTTCAGTTGGAAAACACACTTAAAGACTCTCCACAATATAGATTGCTCCTTTAGGAGTAGGCGGCGAGATGCATGATGCCTGATCAGGATGTTGGGCAACATTTAACATAGATTGGCTAAATCGCTGTTGCTGGAGATGGGGCTGTTGTTAAAGAATTTGAGGTCACAGTGCATGAGTGCAAAGTTGTACTGTGGTTAATAGCCCATATCATAATTCCTGAGTACAATGGTGGAAGCACTCTGTATACAATGGTCAATAGCCCTTCAGCCATCACTATATTCTTTAGTAGAATTTTTTAACTATCTGTAAAAAGTGCTGCAGAATCTGGCAATGACACTCACTTTTTCCTAACTCAATCTGGGAGTATAATAGTCAAATTATAACCAGGTTGTGGGTGCCTGGAGACTTGATTTGCTATCACAGACAGTAATGAAGTTTGCAGTTCACCATTTGTCTTACGTTTAGCTTTGTAACAGTTAGTCGAGCTCGCAATTGTCCCTTCTGTTGAACCTCAGAGGCCAGGCTTGGACTGGCCTGTAGCGCAATAGGGCAATGCCTGAAAGGATGGATCAAGATGCTTGTGTGGACCAGTTCCTGAGATCCAAAGTGGGCCAGATTTATGACTTGGTGCATTGTGCAGTTGATAATTTTGACAAATATTACTAAGCATATCTGCTTTACAATGCGCTATTTGCAACGCATTTCACCAAAATCCCCTTTGGGCAGTACTCAAATAGTTTGTCATAAAAGCAACAAATTGCCATTTGTGATTATGGGCTCATTTCATATAGGTGCCAGGCCCATTCTAAGTCCCACTCTGACCCAGTAAGGGGAACACTCTGGTATGTTGCAAAGAGTGCTTGCAATTAGCTATTGAGAGTGAGTGGTCATAACTATTTAGGAGGCCATAGTGGTGACCTTTGAGCTGTAAACTGGCAAAGCACAAACCACACCTTTGGTTTGAGTCTTCAACATCAAATTAATTGCCAGATATTCTTTTTGCAGGTGTATCTTACTTAAATGTTATTTCTCTAGCAACATGTTTTTAGACATCTACAATTCCGTAAAACGTCTGCAATGGACTTTTTCCAGCAGCTAATTATTTGCACTGATATTTAGTAGTAGAGGGGCACATCTAATGCCCTCACACACTCAACAGTCCCAGAGATAGATGCACATATGGCTTCTTTCTGGGCAGGTTTAGGTAAAAGTATTCCATTGCTTATATTCACACATGTCAATCCCATCAGCAAATGACAGCTAAGGTGCTTCCTGGCTTCATCAAGATCCTGAAGTGTCGCAAACGTATTAGCAGATTCAGTAACTGGAACAAGTTTAGGGGGATAATTGTGCTCAGACTCTGGATGTTGTACCTCTTCCCTGACATTAAATTGAAGCGATTTAAGTCATGGGGCCTCATTACGAGAATGGAGGTAATGAAAAAAGGAAGGTGGAATGGTAATACCGGCATCATTAACGGGTCCGGGGCATAACGACTCAACAACCCGCCAATGACGCCACCGCCCGTACCCTGCCCCTTCATACCGGCTTACGTGCGTAAACGTGCCCCTTCGCGGAGGAAATAGCGGGATGCCAGTAAAATGAGGACATCACAACTCATGCAGGCATGCAATTACCGGCATCCCAAAGGCGGTCATTAGGGCCTGCACGATGGCGGCCATACAGGCATCGCGGACCACCCGTAAACAGCAATCTGCAATCAAGGCAGCTGGCACAGGTGCACACAATCACCACAGGTGGAGTCAATGGAGCATGTTCCAGTATAAAAAGAGTACACCCACACACCACACCTCTTCCTACACCAAAATGATACCACTAGCTGTTGCAATCATGGGGCTGGAGGACATGCCTATACTGCTACAACTACAGCAACACCAGCAACTACAACAACAACTACAGCCACAGCAACAGGCAGCACAGAAGAGACACAGGAGGAGGAGGAGGATGAGACAGGGCCAGCAATTACCACCAGTGCAGCCAGTAGTACCTCATAGACAGCCACCAATCCCTTGCATCAGACCCAGTCCATTCAATCTAACCCCTGAGCAGATCCACATCCTGTACCGTTTGGACTGGGACACCATCACCACCATAGTGGACATGATACACAACGACATCGTCAGCCTCACAGAAATATGCAGTGCCATCCCCCCGCTACTAAAGGTGGTGTCTGTGCTCCACTTCTTGGCCACAGGCACCTACCAGCACACAGTGGGCCAGCTGCATGGCATTTCGCAACCAGTATTTTCACGCATGCTGACCCAAGTGCTGGATGCCATCCTGAAGCACGCTAGCACCCACATATCCCTACCACGGACTGCCCAGGAGATAGCCGCCACCAAAGTAGGCTTCCATGCACTGGCAGGCATGCCCAACTGTGTTGGTACCCTCGACTGCACCCATGTAGAATTGGTAGTCCCCCACGCCTTAGAGGTGGTTTACCACAATCGCAAGCAATACCACTCCATCAATGTGCAGATGGTATGTGACTCCAGCAAGATCATCACACATTGTTGCGCCCGATATCCCAGATCGACACATGATGCCATGGGCTGCGTAACTCCACGCTACCCCGTCACATGGAACGACATGCTGGACGACATACCTGGCTGTTTGGTGAGTTGCCTGACTGGCCCATGGCAGTGCATCAGGGTTGTGGTGTGTTGGGATGCATACTCCACCTGGGTGGGAATGGGGGGATGCATACTCCACCTGGGTGGGAATGGGGGGGGATGCATACTCCACCTGGGTGGGAATGGGGGGGTGCATACTCCACCTGGGTGGAAGTGGGGGGATGCATACTCCACCTGGGTGGGAATGGCCGGTGAGTGGAGAAGGCACGCAGAGCTAAACACTCCTGACCTGAATCTCCCAACCCGAATATTACACATCACTGCCACACATTGGACCAATGCCATATATCAATGACAACACGTAAGATGCACAACCTGGCCACCATGGGTATGTCAAGCAATGCATGACTAAACATGATTGCCACTGTGCCAATGTGGCTAGTGTGACCATGCACAGTGTAGTATGCACAGCAAAAATGTAAGGAAAACATTGTCCTGCAACCACAGTACATCCACATCAGCATGCAGGAATTCACCCTGCATCATCTGTACAATGCCACCCAGTCTACCACACCATATTGCAGTATGGAATGCATCTAAATAATATTTGTGCATACGTACAGGGACATGTGCATGTCGACAGCAAATAGCTGTGGACATGGCTGTGAATCCTGAACGTGGCAGCTCAGAGTGACTCACATACACCTATTTGTATTTGCTTGCAGGTGATGGAGGATATCCCTTGAAGCCGTGGCTACTTACCTTTGTGCGGAACCCGCAGAACAGCCATGAAGAGGAGTACAATCGGGTTCATACCCGTACCCGTGTTGTGAATGAGCAGACCTATGGCCTTTTGAAGGCGCAGTTCTGCTGCCTAAGCAGGTCTGGTGGAGCACTCCTTTATAGGCCTGAGAAGGTGGCAAAGATCTCCATGGCCTGTGTCATGCTGCACAACATGTGCGTCCGGAGAAATGTACCGCTGCCACCTGACATTGACATGCATGCACCGGGTGAAGATGATGAGGATGAAGATGGAGGAGAAGCAGCACCCCTGCCAGTACGTGATGCACAAGATGGCCGTGCAGTATGCCAATCACTGATTGGGGAATACTTCTGACCCACGGGGACGTCGATAGATATGTGTCAGTGACACATTGTACACTGGGTCCATGTGGACATGCACACAGGGAATGTGGGGAGTTGGGCACTGTGCACTGTCATGAATTAAAAGGATACACACAAAATGAACAATGTCCAGGCATTGAATAATTTTTCACACAATGGGTGTATTAATATCAACTACAGAAATGTGCTACCCCTCCCTACAACACCAAAACTCCCTATACCCCCCAATGAAATCCCCATACCCCCAATGAACTCCCAAAACCCCCATAGAACTCCCCATATCCCCAATGAACTCCCAATCCCCCAATGAATTCCCCCTAATACACCCATTCACCACCGAGACCATCTGACCCACTCCCATTGTAGTCTCACTCTATTTCCTCGATTTCTTGTTGTCCGGGGGCAGCATTTCTGAGTTCCTCGCACTCCATCTTGTTGGACGCACAGGGCTGGAGGGTGCAGAGGAAGCGGGTGCAGAGGAAGCGGGTGTGGAGGATGGGGGGTGTGGTGGATGGGGTGGAAGCCGTGGTGATTTGCACGGCTGGTGCGGGTTGTGGCTGCTGCATGTGCAGCAGGATAGAGGTGAGGACCTGCGTGATGGCCCCCGGACTGTCTCGCATCATCAATGCTGAGGCATTGATGGCGGCTGTGTTCGCTGCTATGGCCTGGGCAATCTCACGCCTTGTGTCCTCCTCATCCACAACATATTGTCGGAGAAGGTCCAACATTGAGTCCTGTCTAGCCTCCACCCTTGCTAACCGTGCTTCAAGGTTGGTGGTGGGAGCAGCAGTGGTTGAGGGTGCTACTACCGGGCCTGCATTGGCTGTGCTGTCCTCGGGGAGGGTGCTGAGGTCCAAATCATGTAGCAAAGGATCCGCACTGCTGCTGGTGGGAGAGGGCTGAGTGTGGGGTTGTGGGGTGGACATGGGACTTGGGGAGTGTGGACATGCCACATGGGTTAGTCCATCCTCGTCCACATACTCCTCCACTGCAGTTTCAATGTCACTCAGTGGGGCAGTGGCTGTTGCCTCGTCCACCGAACTTGTTGCTGCTGACATTGTGCCACTGGCCTCGCCTTCCACTGGTATTGCCAGCTCCGTGGTTCCGGTGTCAGGCGTTGATGTGGGGCCCTCATGTGCGGCCATGGCCTGGGCACTCACCCTGGGATTTGGTGTGGCCTGCGAGGCTGCCCCGGAGGTGGCCTTGCCTGTGGGAGTAGTGTTGTGCCGAGACGTGGATGCCCTTGTGGTTGTTTCCTCACTGGCATCCTCTCCATCGGTGCCTGGGGGAGTAGAAGTGATGCAGGGCATCAGTGATGGTGTTACATGCAAGATGCATTATATGGTGCTGTGGAGAATTTCATTAATCATGCATTCATATCTTACAGGTGTGTCACACAGGGTAGTATGAAGGGGCCATTTTAGCATGTGCCATGACGTCTCAGTGCAGGTATGCTGCATGGCAGGTGGCATGCCGTTGTATTGGGATTTGTGTGATGTATTACATGGGCACGGTCCGTGTGTGTTGGCTGTGTGTTGGTAATGGGATTGGCACTCAGCATGCATTTCAGTGTGGCACGGTTTGGGCCTCCATCTGGACAAGGATATGTTGATGTGTGTGTTGGGACGTGCGTTGTCTTGCCTAGACTCTCTTCGTCATCACTTGTGCTATGTCATGGGTTTCCCCTACAGGGATCTGCAGGGTCACTCACCTCCATCTGCAGATGTTGCAGCACCCGTCTCCATCTCCCCAAATCCCTCGATGGACTCCATCTGTATGAAGGTACTGCACGTCTCCTCACAGCGTGAACGTTTTGTGGGTGAGTGGGGACCCCCGCCTGTGGCCATGGCCTCCCTCCTATTTCTGGCCAGGATGTTCTGTACCCTGAGGCGGAGATCATCCCACCTTTTTTTTACAGTCCTTGACTGTCTGTGGGGTGGTGCCGACTGCCGAGACCTTGCGGGCTACCTCCTCCCAGATCTCCTTTTTTACGTTGCTGCACCTCCCTTTTCAGGTTTTGCTGGTTGATCTCCTCAGCATGGGCAGCTAGGGTGTCCACCAGCATCGTCAGTTCTTCGTCTGAAAAATGCTTTTTGCACAGACGGAGGGTTGATTTCCTGGTAGCCTTAGACATGTTGTAGGGATTGGCACTGGTCTCTCCTGAACACAACTGGTGGTTTGGGTGGATTGCAATGGATTGAGTTTTTAAAGATGGCCGCTGGCGCATTTCCCGTTCTGACGCGATGATGTTACTTCCGGGTTCGGTATTACGAGCCCGGTATTAGCATTATGTTATTACCGGGTCGGTATTAAGGGGTACCTCCTAGGCGGAGGCGGTATCAGCGGGTCCCGTAATGGCTCTATGGGAGGGTTGGAGGGCCTTTAGCGCCATGGTGGTAGGGCCATTACCGGCATGGGGGATTGTGCGTGCTCGCGCACTCGTATTCACCCGCTATTAACGGCGTCATACGAGCACAGACCCGCTAGTTCCTCCATGCTGAAAATGACCCCGTTTTTATCACGCTTATTAACCATAGCCAAAATCAAGTTTGGAGATGTGTTATCCTGTTCAGCTCTCTTGCTCCCCTGAAATTAATTAGTGTTGGGGTGCACATCTGCTTTAGTTAAGACTTCTTAATCCTCTTTTAGCTGACTGTCAAAGCATTGGGCCTCATTAGGACCCTGGCGGCCGCGGAATGAACGGTGCCGGTAAGGGACTAGCACCATTCATTCCAGGCTGCCCTATTACGAGGTCTGCAGCGGGTCCCACTCTGGAACGCCTGGTCAGACCAGGCGTCCTTAGAGGGACCCGCTAGCAGACCAGGATGCTAACAACGGGCCTTTCATTAACGGGCCCGTTGTTAGCAGCCTCCCTATTCCCATTGATGCCCATGGTGGCTCAAATGGGACTGGGGATGTACCGGGTCCGGGTCCCGCAAAAGGGATTTACCGGGCCCTCTAAGGTCAGAATGGCCCGGTAAGTCCCCTTTTGCTGGACCCGGACCTGGTACCCGGTATGGGGGTAACCATGCCGCTACAAGCGGCATGGCTACCTCCATACTCGTAATGAGGCCCATTGTGTGGATGATGAAGAGGTTTAGTTTTTGTACACCATTAGGTCGAATTATGGGGTAGTTTGTGGCAGCCATTTGCAGGGGTTATGTTCTGTCCCAGGCTGATGTCTCCTAGACTCCCCTTCACCTTTACTAGCCCCATACCCTTCCTTTTGACCTTGCTAGACTTTTCATTCTATTTGTTGAGCTGATTAAATTTGCGTCCCCTTTAGTATTACATATCCTAAAGTCTCTGTCAGATGTATATGGAATATTCCTTGGAGATGCCACATTTTCACCAAGCTAATCATGGTCTAACATCTCAATTTCATGAATTAGGCCTTTATCCTCATTCAGGGTTTTTTCAATAATGTAGATTTGTAAACAGATGTGTTTATGTTATGATTTTGAGTTGGTGAACCTGTTGCCTTTCACTTAGCCATGAGATGTCAGTAAAGGTGACAGAGTACATGTAAATGACATACATATACATGACAAACTATTAGCAAACAATGGCAGGGTCTGATAATATCATGAAACTATGCAGCAAAAGGCAAAGCATACCAGTTCTTCTGAGAAGCCTTTTGTCTTCCTGAGGGACTGCATATAACTAACTCCTGGCTTTGTTCTCTTGAGTGCCTAAGCTCTGCCAAGCACCACCCATCACTGCCACTGACAAACCACCAAACTGCCAAATGAGCCACTTGGAGACCCTTTGCTGTGATTTACTCACCCTGTGAGGGGGTATGTAAACACACCTCTGGTACCGGCTGGATCCTAGAGCCTGTTGCCATAGGGAGTCTCTTCGGCCAGTGACTGGTAAATGGTGGCTGATAAACTGTGACACCTGCCGCACTTTGCCATGCTTTGCTCCACCTGAGAATTTTAAGCTGCGTGGAGCTTTGTGAGAGGTTGAGTGAAAACCCATATGAGGGCTGCTGTCAAATGGGATTCCTGCTGCTGATGACTGGTAAAAGTGGCGGCCAAATTATGACACTTGGTCTCACCTCTGGCAGAATCACAGTGGAGCACCTTCAATATCTGCTTTACACATCTTGTACGTTTGCCCAACATCTCAATGATTCACAGAGGTGACGTCCCCAACCTCAGCTGTAGTGAAAATGCTGTTTTCCCGTGAACAGCATTTTCATGTTTCCAGCATTCTCCTTCTGAGGGCAGGTACTTGCACTGCATGTGTTTCCTCATTGCTGTACGATTCTTGTTTGGCTCAGGGTTACATAGGTGTCATTTTAGGGGGGACAAACACCCTTCTCCCTGCCTAAAATGACACCCATGCAAACCTGAGTCATCCAAGAATCATGGCACACCATTTTGTTCCCCTCAATTGGCAGGGCCCCCTTTCTTTTAGAGGCCATGTCCCCCCCAAGATTTTCAAAAAAGTTACTCCACTGCAGGTTTGTGCTCTATGTTGGTGCTCAGGATCGAATGTGCATTTATCCAAATGTGCAAGCTTCTGAATCAGAGATTTTGGATGGAAATGTGCAGATTTCGGAATCATACTTCTGTCATTTGCTTTATGAACAAATTTCAAAATCCAATTCTGGATCAATTATTCATACTCCTGAGTGTAAAACATATACCAGAGGTGAGCCCAATGTCAATGTAAATTTGTGATCTGTATGTACTCCTGACAATCCTTCAATGGTTCTTGCTTCCCTCACCTCATCGCAGAAACATCATCAGAAAAATACAGCCAACCTGTCCATTGATGTGACCATTAATGCGACTATCTCTTGAAACCTAGAAATGATATAATTAATCATTATTTTATAAGTTTGTAGAATATTTTGGGGAACACATGAGAGTCCAGATAGGAAATACATTCTTGTTTAATTTTTGTCTATGGCGCTCATTAAGAGTGAGCCGGTCCAGAAATAAGTTTCTGTTAATAACATTACCGGCACTTTTAACGGACCAGCTCTCTCCGAGTCTGCCGGTAGGGGCTGTGAACTACCATCAGGCCTGACCTGCTGGTAGCTCATGCCCCTGCCAGCAGATAATTCACTGAATTCACTGAAGCACCGGCATTGTTAGTAACAGTGCTGATGCTTCAGTGTTCCCATTCCTGTAGAGTTCTATGGGACTCCATGGGAATGGGAATTTCCTGTTCCACTGCTGCCCATAATATCCAGGTATTACTGGGATATTGGGTGACAGAAATGGTAAACTGAGGTTGCCGGTGCTACCGGCGGCCTACCGGCAACTCGTAATGAGTCTTAACTTTATCACCATTGGCAAAAAGAACTTCTGATGGACAGAAAACAGGACAGAAAAGGTATTGGATTACAAAGAGTCCCCCTTGGCAATGGGAATAGAGAGAATGCACACCGCCAAACAGAGACCAGACAAATTTGTAAATTCAGAACTCTAGAATATGGTCTTAACAAAGATAATGGGCCTCATTACGACCCTGGCGCTAAGGGGTCTGCGCCAGCGTTAGCTGCGCGGACCCCTTACCGCCAACTACGAGTTCCTGGAGCGCCATGGTCATTTTTCCGCCCGCTTTTTGCGGGCGGAAAAATCCATGGCGCTCTGGGACCTTGGTGTTAATTACGCCACCGTATTTTACGGTGGCGTAATTAACTCCTTCCCCACTCCCATTGAGCGCTATGGGGCCGAAATGGGAATGGGGAAGGGTAAATGGGTCAATGGGGACTTACCGCCCCGCCGACCTCGGAATGGGGCGGTAAGTCCGCCATCCGCCATGGCGTAAAGGGACTTTGCGCCATGGCCGGAAAGTCCGTCGCTGGCGGAAAAAATCCGCCAGGGTCGTAATGAGGGCCAATGAGATGGCTTCTTTTTTGTAATTGGAACATTAACATATTGAATGTATTGGGAATAAATAGGGTGATTAATGTGTATTTTACAAATCAGAATGTTGAACCACAACTTAAAAGTCACATGACCGGTAAAGATGAGAACAGGAACCAAGAAACATCAGGGTCACTCCAATTAACACAAAGATGGTACAAGTCCAAATATAAAGACAACAACTAGAGAGACAACACGGTTTTGTTTTGCGGCATGTATGTGGGTTTTAAAATCAACAATAGCAGAAGAAGGAGACATAAACTCTCAGCAATGTAGGGAGCAATGCAATTAATATATGTTTGCATAACAGGCTTAAATAGTATAATTAAGAATCAGAAGTAATATTTTCATATAATGTAAGGTCAGTCTGTGTTTCCTTTGAACACATAACCATAAATGATAATAATGTATTTGAAATCAACCTAATGCTAGATCATAACTATGCAGGTTTAAACAGCAAGTTAATTATAAAAGAACGGGAGGTACTTTTCACTTTTATTTAGTGATTCATTTTCAAGTTCCATTGGCATTTCCCACATACTAGTTTCGTGAGCAATTGAGGTTGGGCAACAGCATACTAGAGACAATGCACTTGGACGTGCCAGTTCCCAAAATATGGCTGGAGAGAACGGATCATGGAAAGCGAAAACGGCCCTGCCGGGGTACCATGGCAACAGAATGAAACAATTGCGGCTAAGTCCGGCATTCTCCTGTTTCTGGATAGCCGACGCTATACGAAGGACTGAATGTTCAATTGGTAAGTCAGATATATATAACAGAGCAACAATAGGAATAAGGAAATCTATGCTGAGTTAATGCTTATAAATATAATTCAGACGCCGCGTCTGCCAATGTGCATGCAACCTATATGGGAACGTGTACTTCTAATAGAACGAGACAAAATCACGAGACACAGTAAGTCATTTGGAGATTGCATAGACACGCTCTGTGCATTTATTTGTAAATAGAGTTCTGGGTATGTTTAGCAGCCTTCATGAACCAAAATAAAGCGAATCCATAGGATCTACGTGATACAAACACGGCTGATTTTCCCGCGGCCGGAAAGTTTGCATGAGAAATGTGCGAACCACCAAATGTTCGCACATTTCCCATGCGAACATACGTACACAACCCCTACATACCCATAGCCCCCACCCACACCACACCCACAACACCCCCTCCACCCACACCCTCAACACACCCCCACCCACACCTCCAACATAAATATACCCTACTTACCTTTTTCTTCACGCTGAGTCCCTGCAGCACCAGTTCCCTTTCAATTCCGTGATCGGGAACCGGCACTGCAGGGTCTTTTACTTTTTTTTTTCTTACGGGGGATGCAGGGGTTTCCCCCACAACCCCTGCTCACTATACTGTGACACCCCCGCAGCCCCCGTTTTATTATTATTTTTTTTTTTCGTGTGTACTGTGGGGGTGTCCCTCGCAACACCCTGCTCACTATACCACACAGTATAGTGAGCGCGGTGTTGCAGGGGACACCCCCGCAGTCCCTGCAGTCTTTTTATTTTATTCTTACCTATAATGCTACCACTAAAGGTTCAAACTTTTGGTGTTCGAACCTTTGGTGGTAGCATTTTTAGGACTTTTTGCCCATGTGAACTTTTGGATGCAAACAAAACGTACAATACCAATCCATCGTAGGTATAACTCTTCACACAACAATGACAAGGCGTATGATATGAAATGATATAATATGATATCGCATTTATAACGCGCATATACACAAGTGTTTCAAGGTGCGACGAGGCAAGGTAGGGGGAACAGAGGGAATACAGACAACGATCCTACTAGGCCAGGTGTCATTCAGATCGCGCAAGTGCATGGGAAGGGGAAAGGGACTGTGCAGTACATGGCATAATAGAATAAATAAGTAAAGTACGGCCAGCTGGTGGCAAGTGCAAGGGTAAGTGCAGACATCAGGTGTCAAGTGCTCGTAGTGGGACTGTAGGGATACAGAAAACAGTCCCCAAGTGCAGAGGTTCCCAGGAAGGCAGTGCAGGTGTGCGACTAGCGGGGGGGGGGGTCCTGGGCCAGAGAACAGAGGGTGGCCAGGTAACCAGTGCAGATTCATTTTCAGCCAGGAAGTCAGAAGGGGAGAGGAGGAGAAAAAGCAGACAAAAAGAGAAAGGTTATGAGGTGCTTCCGGGAACCAGAGATGATTCTCCTCAAGGTTTTGGGAGGGAGGGAGGCTGTTGCAGAGGGAGGCCCCATCCGAAGAAAGATATCTACCACCAACTCGTTGCTTGGAGAAGCGACTGACCCTGAGGGAGTTGGAGGCGGATGAGCGAAGAGTTTGAGAAGGAAGATATTTAGGAAGAGAGAGTTGAAGGTATTGAGGCCCCAGACCCCACAAGGCCTTGTGGACAATGCACAGGGTTTTGAACTTTATCCTCGAAGCCACTGCGAGCCAGTGCAGAGATTTCAGTCCTGGAGAGATACAACCCCGGTGCTTGAGGCCAAGGACAAGTCTCACAGTCCTGTTCTGGATGAGTTGCAGAGGGTGGAGAGTAGAGGCAGGCAGATTTAGAATGAGGCTGTTGCAATAGTCCAGCCTAGAGAGAACCAGAGCTCTGGAGACAGTGAGCTTCTGGGGGAAGGAGAGGAAAGGACGAATACCTGAGGAGGTGCATCTGGTAGTGTGACTTCTTAGAGACATTAGAGATGTGACGAGAGAAGGAGAGTGTGGAGTCGAAGATGACCCTGAGGATTTTAGCCTCACAGGTGGGAGCAGGAAGAGGGCCAAAAGAGGCCGGCCAGAGTGTGACAGGAAAGGAGGGAGTGGATGTGCCGATGAGGAGAATCTCAGTCTTACTGGCATTAAGGCAGAGATCATTGGCGGCACACCAGTCCTGGATGGCGGACAGACAGTCTGAGATGAGAGAGGGAGAAGAGGTGGCTGAGGGTAGCCTGAAATGAGCTGGATGTCATCCGCATAGCACTGGAGGTTGGGGCAGAGCGCAGCAATGTGTTGGGCAAGAAGTGCCAGTTATAGGTTAAACAGCTAGGGAGAGTGGTTAGACCCCTGTGGACCCAAGTTGAACCTGGGAGGTCCGATCAGAGAGGAAAGAGGTCAGCCACGCCACGACCTGACCAGTGATACCTAGGTATACCATTACAGGTCGTATTAAGCCGTAATACATGCAGCAAACAACATGAGAGTGATTATCACACACATTAGTAAGACAAAAGTATTGTTTGAAGTACTATTTTTTGTATTGGTCAAATAATATGGAAACTTGGTGAACTACAAGATAGGATTCCCTTAGCAACACTTTATTGTTCAAAACTCATGTAAACCAAATGGAGATTTAGTGGTGTTGGAGAAATGCACATATAAGATGGATGTTAAGACCCCAGGAACATAATAATTCATTGTAAGAAATGTTTTGAGACTTAATGCAATGCTCTAGACTGTGTAATATAGGCATTCCAGCTATGATAAGGCAACCTATTTAGGCAGAGTCAAATACACATTTCCTAAATGCTATTGTATTAATGACTCCTCCCCTACACCACTCCCATTTTTCTGTCTTATTTTGAATTCATATCGATATGTCATAATTTGTTGAATTATTAAAAAAGTTTGATGTAAGAAATGCCCTTGATTTGAAAAAGACACTAGGTGTGCTGAAACACGTGTCATCAGAGGGCCTCTCCTAAGAGAGCAGTACCTGTTTCACTTAAAATAAATAGTTTGGAAACCTTACTTATATTGTGGTGCAATTCATTGATGAGGATCTAACACTATTTTAACTTTATCATTGTCTGTGAACCATCAGAAGCATCTTTTCAGTTCACTGATACACCACAAGACTGTGGTCCTAAATAAATTGTGTACCATAATTCAAATAATGTTTTGCCCCTTTTACTCAATTTGTCTTTATTTGACATGTGTTATTGTAGCATGTGTCTTTTACGGCAAAATAGTGCTGAGAGTTTGTACTCAATCTAGGCTCATATTGGCATGTAAAGGGCATTTGCAACATACTTTTAAACCAAGTCCTTGATTACCACAATTGCGATTTAGACAAAAACACAATCCTTGTGTAATCCACGTACCCAGCCCTACATTACTACTAAACCCGAAGTGATACCAATCCTAAAAGTAACACAGATGTTTGCCGACAGGCATTCCTCCTTTTCATTTTGTGGTAATGTGGGCCCAGGTTAGGCTATACTCGCAAAAGGGGATTGCAATGATAACAGCAGCAACCCAAACATCAATAGTGCATAGACTCTAAAATAAGATAATGTTGAACCACGTTTCTATAAAAATATACATACTTTAATTAAGAAATAAAAATGCAACCGAACTAACTAAAACACTAACAGAAATCCAACCCTGTGCCAAGAACACAGAAAATACAGAATTGGTGTAGAAAAGCATTCTGGGTACTTGAGCTGTGGTTGTCAGGCAAACAATTGTAGTTATGTCACTGTTCAAAGGATATGTCTTTCATGAAAAGGGCAGAGATGGGTTAGATAGCTGGTGAGGTCCAAGAAGCAACGCATGTAGCACAAAGAAGCTTGTTATGGCATGAAGAAGCTTGGTACAGGCATGTGATGCCTGGCTCTATGTAGTGGTTCAATGTGGAAGTAGGTCCCAGAGCTGTTCCTTGACTTCTGAGTTGCTAAAAGGAAAAATCCATGGTCTCCAGGGACAAGGTAAATCCTTTGGCTGCATTCCCACTGCAGGGAGCTTAGCTGGCAACTACAGGTGATCCTTCAACTCCACTGAACAGGGTTTTGATGCCAGTGCAGCCAGCAATTGGGCCATGGTCCAAGAGCAGTCACCCCCACTTTTCCCTTTGGATGGTTAGGGGATAGACCTCTCCTCTAACGTGGATGCCTTCTGTTTTTACCTCTTTGGTAGAGGAATTTGTAATAGGCCACACTCCCAACAGAGGTCAAAAAAGTGTATCCTTCCTCTTCTCTTGATGGTCTAAGGAAAAATCAAGTAAGGAGTGGGAGTCCTCTTCCTTGCAGAGGAAAATTGTCACTGGGGATTGGACAAAAGCAAGCCTGCTTTATGGGGTCCAATACCTGCTGCTGTAACAAGTTACCGTTGCCTTATTACATCATACCCAGTTTGCCATGTTCTACAGAAAATATAGGAGACAAGAAGGGAAAGAGCACCAACAGAAAAAACAAGATGGTGGAACCCCTATTCTGGTTCACCTTTTCTTCTCTGGCTATTCCAACTCGACCCCTTTCCCATGATTGTTGACTTCAAAGGCTTCTCAAGTGCAGAACCTGCTATGAGCCTGGCCTTTGTTATCAGAGTGCCAATTTGAATCTGGTTCTTCAGGAAATTCCCTGGTGGGAGCTCCGGCGTCTGAGACAAGGTTTTAAGCTTCCTCTGGTGAAAGAAAAGTAATACAGCAACTTGGGAATTGTCTCACTGGGATCAGTGGAGACAGCCAGGCTTGCCATGGATTTTCATTGCTTTTATATCATAGACCTGGGCACGCAGGGTTGAAACTTGTACGATTTCAAATAGGTGTGGCTATAATAATTGTGTGCACTGATCAGTTACCGTACCATAATTAGGTATGGCATATTTTTAGAGATTGCCCTGCCACCAGATTCATAAATTCACAATTATGGTGTTTTGAATCAGAGGTGAAAGTGCCATCTCTGTATGCAGTGACTTTGGGTTACAGTAGAAGCCAGTAATGCACATGTGTCCTTTGAACCTGCTCTGTGCTCCCGAAGAGCTGGTGCTGCAAGGGCACATATATGCACCATGATTTTGGCATGGATCTTTTTATGAAACAGTCATCTCTTTATCAGACATCATTTTACAAACGTGATTACACACAACATTTTATTATTTGACACAAATCAAAAAAGCCAGGGCTTTCCCATCCTCAACATGTGGCATCCTGTGGGACATTGCTACTTCTAGTTTATTCAGTTCATTGTGTTTCAGCATAAGGTGACCTTAAGCTTTCTGGTTACTTTACTACAGAGAACTGTGATTGATGGAGCTATGCTTCCCCAAATGGTTGGTACAGATATATTGTTTCAATGTGAGGCATATCAGTGTCTGAGTATTGCTACTCTATCCACAGACCTGGTCTTCAAAGATGTACCCTCACACCACTGGTGTACCTCCGTCATCGTCTTTGTGAGTGGGTGTATTCGAGGGCTAGATAATTCTGTGCCCTACCAGTAAACAATGCCCAACCAGTAAGTGCATGATAAATTGTGGCCCTGATATGTATTCCAAGTCCAACTGATTGACAGCTAACCAGCCTCATCAATTCCAGAGCTTCACTGTTTTCCCCAGATGTTTTTTTCTCTCAACCATTTGACATGTCTTACTTTTGTTATGTTGGCTCAATCACTGAACTCTTCAGCTTGGCCCTCCAGAGGTTTTTGTCTTGATGCTGTTCTATCTGGAGATAGCTCTGTACTTCTGGACCCTACCCAAACACTCATCCAACAGCACATCATTCTTCAAACCACATGTGTTGCGAGACAACACTATTCTCGTCTCTCATAGAGATTGAGAGAGGTGGCTCAGCATCTTAGTTTACAGGAAATACATTTGTAATTAAACATAGTAAATGATTAAGAAATGAAAAGGAAAAATATATATGTTTAATAAACTGTTGGAAAAAGTAAAACACCCTAATCAAGATCAAATGCTATTCAATACCAGTATCGTTCTAGGTTGTCAAAGCGATATGGATTTATCTGGGTTCGAGTTCCAAAATGAAAAATAAAATCTATTGTATCTGAAGATGTTAAAGTCTGTGAATGCACTATAACGCTACCAGTGATTGAAGTGTACGAAAAGAAGTAGTGGAACTATGTTCCCTACTGGCCTACAGACCTTATTGCCGCATCCCCTCCCATGCACAATAAATCCCCCAAAACACATGTGCCTGCTCTTTAAGGAAATGTCCTGTGCAGTGCACTGAAAGTGCAAGTTTCAACTTCTTCCTACACTTTTATTTTAAAACGAAACCATTCCGGAACGGTTTCTTTTTCAAATAAAATATAGGAACGGTAAAACATAATTAAAAGAAGTAGAGGAGCACCTCTCCCGACCGCTCCCGCCCACTTCGACCAATGAACGCTACCTTCTTAATTCAAATTAAAAAAGAAAATGAACAGTTTTTATTTTGAAGAATCCTGGTTTCCCGTTTTCATGTCGGTTCAGGCTTTTTAGCTACTGCTGCAACACATTTTCTCCAGTTTACTCATTGTTGTGTGATTTGGTGCCACTAGTTTACTCCCTTGTTAAATGTTGTTAACACTTAATTTGTTTTTAAAGCTAATTGTGTCTTGGGAACATCTCCTAGGTGCCAGGAAATGATCAACGTACATGATGGAAAAAAAGACAGAAATGCATTCCTGTTAGCACACCACATCACTACATTAGCTCTCTTTGTGATACTTGAGAGCTTTGCATGTTGTAAGGAAGGCATGGTATCAACAGTAAGACAGACACAAGTAACCACAGTTCAAGGGTGTTTATTGAACTTTCACAAAGGTGTGATAAATGCCTACCTCAACCTAAATCTACAGATGGAAGCAAGTTACGACCATCAAATAATAATAATGCAGTCCTAGTGGAGTCTGGTCAAAGGAAAAGGGCCTATACTAAAACAAAATATATATATTGCCAATCCTTACCACTAATTTCCAAATAAGGTGGGGTAGTGTTCATGAAAAAGAAAAAAAGTGTTTACAAAATGATATGTTAGAATGGTCGGGCCGTTGGCCTCCCTTGCCCACGTTTTCAGCACAGGGCAAGGCGGTTCACTCGAGCAAAGCACATACTCTGGCTTCTTCGACATGAGGATGCAGTTTGATTTCCAGCAACAGGGCCTTCTGTGCCCAAGTCTCTTTTCTTATCATAGTCTATTGATTCAGATAGGCCCGGTGTACATAAAATTAAGATACACAGTTCTTTTCACAGTTCAAGTATTCAACTCGGGTGCTTCACCCCTGGATTCCCCTCAACCAGACTTAGATCCCTTTTATTTTACAATCATTACTGCAGATCCCCCTCTTCTGGGCTCAGATCCCTGTTATTACAAAGTTCAGAGAATATTTGCTTTCTCAGGTGACTCACGGTTGACCCCGGATCCCCCTCAGCTGACCTCATATCCTTCCCCTTTTAAATTGGTCTCCCTCAGCCAGGCTCGGACCAATTGTAGTTTACCTTGGTTTATCGAAGACTTTCGAATGTGCACAGAATTTAGCTTGCCCCGTTGGAGGACCACTTCGATACAAACTTCCATTTTACAATACAGTTGCCATTCAGTTGGATGCCTAACACAGAGCTTCGAATGAGCTCCCATGTTTGTTTGTTTGTTTGTTTGTTTATTTAATATAGTGCAAAACCAAACCCGCAGGTAGCTGGGCGCAAACATTACAAGGATACTTGAGAACTGGGTTACAGTGACACACAGAAAAGTAAGTAGTCGGAACAGCTCAACAACATTATAGTCTGCATGTGCTTATACAGTAATGCCAGGTGTTGGAAGCAAAAGGAAATAGGCCGTAGGACAGTTCAACAACGTTACAGTCTGAATATACTTGTGCAGTTGAGTGCCAGGTGTCGGGAACATGAAAGAGCTGAGTAGCAGTCAACCACAGTTTGTAGCCCCAGTGGGGTCCAGTGAGGTAGCTGGATACTAGCAGTGGAGGGCGGGGTCCCTAGGGGACAGGTTAGCAAGGGCATAGTCAGGAGGGTGTCACTCAGGATGAGTGGTTCTATTAAGCAGGGGGATCACATTAGATGTCATTGGATCGTATCCATGAGAGCACCTTACGCCTGAAACTTGGGTAAGGTTAGTCCTTTCTGAGTTCTAAGGGGAGTTTGTTCCAGGTTTGGGAAGCTGGCGCCGCCAGCTGTGCTCTTTTTGTATCTAGGCACCAGCAAGTTGAAGGCGTTAGTCATTCTTGTGGGGCGGATTGAGATTCTCTTGTTGATTCTGTTTACTAGGTAGGGAGGAGCTATATTGTTGAGGCATTGGACGTGAGCGAGAGAGTTTTGAGGGCGATCCTGTCTTTAATTTTTAGCCAGTGGATGTTCCTTCTGGCGGTGGAGACATGGGCTCTGTTAGGTATGTTTAAGGCTACTCTAAGAGTGTTATTTTGGAGCGTTTGGAGTTTGTTAAGGATATACTTGTTAGATCCCGCATATAGGGCATTACAGTATTCCAATCTGGATATGATAAGTGCATTAGCTAAGGTAAGACAGCTGGCCTCCGTTAGGATGGCGTTCATGCTCGGATCAGTTTACAAGTATAGGCTGTGGAGGAGGCAAGCGAGTTAATTTAATTGAAAGTGAGTGCTGAGTCCAGATAGACCCCAAGGGTTTTGACTGCAGGCATCACTTTGATGACATTGTTGTCAATGTTAAATGACACATAGTTAGGGTTGAGTTTTTCAATCGCTGTCTCTGTGCCGAGGATCAGAATCTCTATTTTGTTGTCATTCAGACAGAGGCCGTGGGATGCCACCCATGCCTGAATGAGGTGATATATCTTATTTACCAAAGCTGAGTATTCCAAGAAGTTACCCAAAAGAGGGATGAGGAGCTGAGTGTCATCTGCATAGTTAGTGTAGATGACACGCAGCCTATCCAACTTGTCAAACAAGGGTTTGGTAAAGATGTTATACATAGTAGGAGATACACATGATCCCTGGGGGACACCGCAGGAGACTTGTATGGGATCAGCAGCTGCAAGGGGGGAGAAGACTCTCATAGTCTGGTTAGCAAGGAAGGATTGAACCCAGGTTATGGCATCGCTTGAAAAATGAGCAGCGGAGCCGAAGTGATTGCATAAAACTGCGTGATCTACCAGGTCGAAGGCTGCCGATAAGTCAAGGAGGAGTAGCATAGCTGATTTTCCATTATCCTTCAACTCGTCAATTTGAGTCTTAAGATCAATCAGGGCTGTTTCAGTGCCGTGAAGGGAGCGGAAGCCAGATTGTCGTGAGCTTAGAAGGATATTGGTTTCAAAGTAATCCTGGATTTGCAGGTACGCTACCCTGTCGATAATTTTGAGTAGGAATGGGACGTTAGTGATGGGTCTGTAGTTTGTCGGGATGGAAGGGTCGAGAGTTTGTTTTTTTAGCAGGGGTAGGACCCAAGACTGTTTAAGGTTATTGGGTGCTAGGTTAGTCTTAAAGGAGGTGTTGATCAGTTTTGAGATGAAGCGAGCTAGGTCTCTCAATGCATCTTTTATAATTTGAGGAGGGCAGTTATCTCCTTTGCAATTAGACGGCTTTAGGAGAGTATCATTTTTTCTGTCTCTAGTATGGTTATTTGTTTGAAGCTAAAGGGGTGAGGAGTATTATTGGCCTGGTTTAGGGAGGGCTGTGCCTTGGGAGTGGGCTCCGGTGGCAATAGCAAGGAAGCTTTTTTAATTGCAATTTTGGTTTGAAGAGAGCAAATTTTTCCTGCAAGGGCATTTTGTATGTTAGTGCACCAGAGTTTATTTTTGGGAGTATTATCCGTTTGCGGTATGGGCGATTCCATTTCATGCAGGATGGAGAATAATTCCTTAGTTTTAGATTTGGCTTTGGTTATTCTGTAGTTGTAAGTGTTCTTTTTTATACTAATGATTTCCTTTTTGTAATATTTGGCATGGGTGGCTAACTTGCTTTTGTTCTCCTCAGTAGGCGAGTGTCGCCATATAGATTGCAGTTTTCTTTTTTGAGTTCTAAGGTCTTTCAGTAGAGGTGTGAACCAGTTATTCAGGTGGGAGAGTTGTTTACCTTTATGGATTTTGGTGGGGGCAATCAGATCTAATGCCATGGTCATGGTGTTATTATAGGTTTCCACAAGTAAGGACGGGTCTGTAATATTGTCTACATTGTTAAGGGTGGGGAGGAGGTGTGGAAGGAGTTGTTCTGCTGTGATGTCTTTTTTGCTTCTAGTGGGGAGTGGCGGGCCATTATTATCGGTTTAGGATGGGTAAGGTCAAGTGAGGCGGAGAATGAAATTAGATGGTCTGTCCATATTATACTAGTGATGCTGATGTTGCAGTTCAGTTCAGCAAACCAGTCAAGGGTCCTACCTTTGGAATGAGTGGAGGTAGTGACTTTTTGCGTTAATCCATAGTTGTGCAGTAGTGCTGCAACAGATGTGGCATGTTTGTCGTTGCAGTCATTGAAACTAAGGTTGAGGTCTCCTAATAGTAGGATTTGCGTATGGTCTTTTGTATTGTTAGTCAGGATACTAGTTAAGTCGTCCTCGAAGGTACCTAGTGGTCCAGGTGGTCTGTAGATCACATAGATGGTAAGAGTACAGTTGCATGAGAGTTGGAGTTTGGCAGTGAGGAGTTCACAGGACTGGAGTGGCGTTGTAGTAGCTAGTCTGATAGGCAGGTTGGCTTTGTGGATAATAGCTAAGCCACCTCGTTTGGTGTTGGGTCTGACAGCTCTTAGCAGTTGGTAGCCGTCTGGTATTGCTAGCATAATAGCAGGGCCAGCAGCCTCATGGAGCCAGGTTTCAGTTATGCATAGCAGGTCTAGGTTCTCGTTAGTTAAGGTGTCTGAGATCTCAGTAGCGTGGGCAACCATGGATCTAGCATTAATGAGGGAGCCAGTTAGCGGAAGGGTGCTAGTTGGTAAGGTAGTAGTGGGTTGCATCTTTTTAGTTAAGGTCGCAGCTTGAGATGGTAGCTGCTTGGTGGGTGGGGTGCCTAGGGGCAGAGGAGCGGGCTTGGGGTGTTGAGATCATTTGTTTGTTGGGTTAGTTAGGTCAGTGTAGCCCCTAAATGTATGGTAGGATGATGGTTCATGTAGTTGGGACAGTCTAGCCCTTAGTCTCATGTTTCTGTCTTTGGGAGGGCAAGAGACAGCGGGTGCAGGTGCCATGATAGTAAGGAGGCTCAGTACAAAGTGAGCTGTAAGCTTTAGGGATGTTTGCATTCTGTTCGTGGGCAATGAGTGATTAAGTTTGTTGGTGCGAGTTATGCTAGGGCCTGGCCTTGCATGGACAAGTGTGGGTCAGGCAGTGTGCTGGAGGTTGGATGGACTGGGCATGTGCAATTATACTATAAGCTAATAGTAATGTGGAACATAATATGCAGCTCAGGATAGGCAAGATGGGCTGGCGCACAATAACAGGTAATCTAGTACACAATATGCAGCTCAGGATAGGCAAGATGGGCTGGCGCACAATAACAGGTAATCTAGTACACAATATGCAGCTCAGGATAGGCAAGATGGGCTGGCGCACAATAGCAGGTAATCTAGTATACAATATGCAGCTCAGGATAGGCAAGATGGGCTAGTGCACAATAGCAGGTAATCTAGTACACAATACGCAGATCAGGATAGGCAAGCAATATTGAATAGATGCCTGGTAGGTACATTTTGTTGGCCGTAAGTAGGTGTGGAAGTCAGGTGGCGAAGCTAATCAATGATGAATATGCAGCGATCAGGGACTAGGTACCGCATAGATAGCTAGGTGTGACAATCAAGATACGATATCAAAGTACAGTATATTGGCAGGCAGGCTAAATGCCATAGCTTTCAAAGGCAGGCTGTCAGCTATCAAGGCAGAGCTAAATATAACTTTGAAAGGCAGACTAGATGCAACTATCAAGATACATTGTAGGTGCAGGCAAGGCTGAATGCACCTATCATAGGCAGACTGAATGCAGCTATCGGGGGTACATTGTAGTGGGGCAACAAATCAAAGTAGGGCAATAGTTCAGTGAAGGCAGCAACTCAGAGTATGACAATACAAAGTAGTGCAACAATTCAGAGAGGCAGCATTTCAGAGTAGGGCAAAGGTTCAGTGAAGGCAGAAACTCAGAGTATGACAATACAAAGTAGTGCAACAATTCAGAGAGGCAGCAGTTCAGAGTAGGGCAATGGTTCAGTAAAGGCAGCAATTCAGAATAAAATAATGCAAAGTATGGCAGCAATTCAGAGTGTGGCGGCGGTTAGGAGTGGTGCACCAGTATAGTAGATTATTAGGGCGGGGCTGTAGCGTACCAATTTCAAATGGGGCTGTGCAGCGAATCCAGGTGATAGACTCGGCGCTGAAGGAAGAGTCTGTGCGGAGCTGTAGCGTTGGTTAGTGGCGGATAGCCCAAGAGCTGGCGCTTGCATGCCGGTCAAGTGAAGGGCGGATGCTAGTGCTATTTTGAGAGGGGGCAGGTAAGAAGGTGGCAGTTGTAGTAGGATATAAATTGTAGCGTAGTGTCATGGGAGTTAAACGGTTAGAGTTAATTGTCGTCTCACCTTCTTGAAGCTGGTTGGTGATCAGCAGGGGATGCAGATAAGGGCATCGGGCTCTGTAAAAGCTCTGTCAGCACGGTCAGGAGCCTTTTTGTGAGCCTTCGTGTGGGGCTGGCTAACGCCTGCCGGTGCCCCGCGATTGGCTAAATAGCCACGTGGTAAGGCTGCCAATCAGAGGCAGGTGGAGAGGCAATTCAGGAAGCAGGCGTGCAACAAAGGAGTCAACATACTCCGTCCGCCATCTTGGAGGTTCCGACCTCGTTGGATCTCGTTGCAGATGAGGATAGATGAAGTGCAGAATATGTTGATCTGTTGCACTTCGAATATAGCCACAGTTTTGTCGAAGAAGCTGGGTAGAAGTAGGCGCAGCTTCCGAGATAGGGCGAAGAATGGCAGTATTCGGGCGATATATGCAATTAGTCACACTGGCTTGCTTACAACGTTCTGTGAGGGCGGGGGGATAGAGGACTGCTCATACAGGCCTCACGAGTGTGAGGAGCTCCCGCTCGAACTCACCGCAATGTAAAATGTGGAGCCAGACCACTCTCTGTACGGTATTTCACTTGCCATCCCAGAGTTCATTCACTCCTTTCCAATTATATTTGCGTCACTCATCACATGCGTTTCACATACTGTCCTCTTTGGATTTCTTCTTACAATGTTGCCGCTTGCAACCTTGGTTCAAACACAAGCTGTTTTGGTATCAGTCTGTCGGACTCACAGGCTGTGCTGTCTTTACTGGCACAGCTTTGTTGTAGGAGCCAAGGGCAGCACCACAGCAGCAATCTCTCCTCCCTGCCTTGTTTATCGACACGGGAGAGCCCTGGGTACCTTTGATGCACAGTGTAGGTTTGTTCAGCTTTAGTTCCTGGTCTAAGGCTTATTACATTCCAAGGTTCGCGAAAATAACTGTCTTTAGAGGTCAAGGGTACTTCCCTCCTTGCAACCCTCTCTGGTCTCGTTGTCTTTCTCCTTGTATTAAACAGCCATCTTGGAACTGCTGTTTTCTCGTGTGCTTTTCCTCGCTTAGAGTGTGCTTTTGTGCTCTGCCTTTTATCCGTATGGGGAAGTGTGATGGAAGTCAGGTGTGTGTAATGATCAGAAATTGCCTGACCTTGACTGACCATGGTATTGGGACATGTCAGGTATACATACGGCTCTGGTGGTAGTCTGTTGTGGCGCACAGGGAAAAGGCCGTGAGAAAGTGTTCATGTCGGGAAAAGGGGGGGTTGAGATCCTAGGTATCCTGGTAGGATGGCTAAAAGGTGTTACAGGGAAGGGGATAATGCATCTCACCATCCAGTGCCCCACTTCCACTCCCTGAAGACCCCTCATCCAGGTGATCCTCCCACACTGGTCCACCGCAGGGACTGGATCCAAAATCGATGGCCATGTCCTGGCCACCTGGATGACAGATCTAGCGGGTGAATCACCTTCAGGTTTCTCACAATGTGTGGAATCATTGACTGCCATCGTAGCATGATTGGCAAGGGCATAAATGCAGCTGAACTCTGGTCTTCACACATTTACCAGCTTTACCCATGCCCCAACCACGCACCGTTCAGTCTTAGAACCTTATCACATCAGGTATCCATCATGAACTGAAATACGGCCAGCACCGTATTATCATTCCAAAATGTCTTATGCTACATCTGCACACATTATACGGCACAGCAAACATACATTTAATATCTGATACACAGAGTTATCCCGATATAGCACTCTACATGTGCTTAGTTGATTATTCTGCCACATTTGATAGTAATTAAGATCAAAACCTTGGGAAAAGTTGGTAAACTGGGGCAATGACCCATCGTTATTGTATTTTATTAAAACGGTATATCATGAGACACAGGTGGCAGTCCACATTTCCCAGGAGGGTTGTGGTCCAGATTCTTTCCCACAAATAGAGGACTCAAGCAGTGGCGAGCGCTTCTACCCCTGCTATTTAACCTCTATATTGCTGATTTAGCCCAGGTGCTGAGGGCCTGTACGGAAGTGAATTCCTCACTTGTCTGACATATGTGGATGATACCGTCATATTAGACCGCACCGCGGTCGGCCTGCAGCGCTCACTGGATGCACGCCACCTATTTGCATTTCAGCACAGACTTAGGCCTAACGCCTTTAAAACTAAGACTATGACGATTGGAAAAAGGGTCTATGGTGCACCTTTGTTTGTGTGGACCCTGGGTGGCATCAAGTTTGAGCACATAGAGGAATACAAATATTAGGGTATCTGTATCAGTGCCACTGTTTCGGCCACATATTTGGTGGAAGGAATTATGCCCAAAGCCTGGCAAAAGTGGCTGACAAATAAAAAAGATCATTGATGCATACAGGTATGCTCCCTTGAGGCTAAATTATCGCTTACAGGACATCTATGATCTCAGTCATGTTATACGCCTTGGAAGTTTTTCCAGAAAGGGCAGTCAGTCCCCTGGCTTCCTAGGTTGGAATCGGAAATACTGCAGTCCCTATTCAGCCTTCCTGTAAGGGTCACGTAGAAGCCATAAGACCCAAACTAGACCTGCCCTCTCACAGTGCAAGTTTTTGGGAAAAATATGTTATGGTTGCATGGGGCTTGATACTCTTTTAAGCCCGGCATTCATTCACTTCAGCAGATTTAGTAAAAGTGTAGAATTCAGGGAGCGGGAGAGAATGGTAATGCGTTATTTTACTGAACTTGGTGTATTGTACTTCTCAGTAGAAACCTTCAAGCATGTAAAACAGATGTGTTTAATAAGGTACAAGTTAAAATAAAGGAGAGATATTAGTCTGCTGGGTTTGTCAAAGGACAATACAAGTAAATCTCTACTCGGTATACATCAAGCGCTATGGGGCCGAAATGGGAATGGGGAAGGGTAAATGGGTCAATGGGGACTTACCGCCCCGCCGACCTCGGAATGGGGCGGTAAGTCCGCCATCCGCCATGGCGTAAAGGGACTTTGCGCCATGGCCGGAAAGTCCGTCGCTGGCGGAAAAAATCCGCCAGGGTCGTAATGAGGGCCAATGAGATGGCTTCTTTTTTGTAATTGGAACATTAACATATTGAATGTATTGGGAATAAATAGGGTGATTAATGTGTATTTTACAAATCAGAATGTTGAACCACAACTTAAAAGTCACATGACCGGTAAAGATGAGAACAGGAACCAAGAAACATCAGGGTCACTCCAATTAACACAAAGATGGTACAAGTCCAAATATAAAGACAACAACTAGAGAGACAACACGGTTTTGTTTTGCGGCATGTATGTGGGTTTTAAAATCAACAATAGCAGAAGAAGGAGACATAAACTCTCAGCAATGTAGGGAGCAATGCAATTAATATATGTTTGCATAACAGGCTTAAATAGTATAATTAAGAATCAGAAGTAATATTTTCATATAATGTAAGGTCAGTCTGTGTTTCCTTTGAACACATAACCATAAATGATAATAATGTATTTGAAATCAACCTAATGCTAGATCATAACTATGCAGGTTTAAACAGCAAGTTAATTATAAAAGAACGGGAGGTACTTTTCACTTTTATTTAGTGATTCATTTTCAAGTTCCATTGGCATTTCCCACATACTAGTTTCGTGAGCAATTGAGGTTGGGCAACAGCATACTAGAGACAATGCACTTGGACGTGCCAGTTCCCAAAATATGGCTGGAGAGAACGGATCATGGAAAGCGAAAACGGCCCTGCCGGGGTACCATGGCAACAGAATGAAACAATTGCGGCTAAGTCCGGCATTCTCCTGTTTCTGGATAGCCGACGCTATACGAAGGACTGAATGTTCAATTGGTAAGTCAGATATATATAACAGAGCAACAATAGGAATAAGGAAATCTATGCTGAGTTAATGCTTATAAATATAATTCAGACGCCGCGTCTGCCAATGTGCATGCAACCTATATGGGAACGTGTACTTCTAATAGAACGAGACAAAATCACGAGACACAGTAAGTCATTTGGAGATTGCATAGACACGCTCTGTGCATTTATTTGTAAATAGAGTTCTGGGTATGTTTAGCAGCCTTCATGAACCAAAATAAAGCGAATCCATAGGATCTACGTGATACAAACACGGCTGATTTTCCCGCGGCCGGAAAGTTTGCATGAGAAATGTGCGAACCACCAAATGTTCGCACATTTCCCATGCGAACATACGTACACAACCCCTACATACCCATAGCCCCCACCCACACCACACCCACAACACCCCCTCCACCCACACCCTCAACACACCCCCACCCACACCTCCAACATAAATATACCCTACTTACCTTTTTCTTCACGCTGAGTCCCTGCAGCACCAGTTCCCTTTCAATTCCGTGATCGGGAACCGGCACTGCAGGGTCTTTTACTTTTTTTTTTCTTACGGGGGATGCAGGGGTTTCCCCCACAACCCCTGCTCACTATACTGTGACACCCCCGCAGCCCCCGTTTTATTATTATTTTTTTTTTTCGTGTGTACTGTGGGGGTGTCCCTCGCAACACCCTGCTCACTATACCACACAGTATAGTGAGCGCGGTGTTGCAGGGGACACCCCCGCAGTCCCTGCAGTCTTTTTATTTTATTCTTACCTATAATGCTACCACTAAAGGTTCAAACTTTTGGTGTTCGAACCTTTGGTGGTAGCATTTTTAGGACTTTTTGCCCATGTGAACTTTTGGATGCAAACAAAACGTACAATACCAATCCATCGTAGGTATAACTCTTCACACAACAATGACAAGGCGTATGATATGAAATGATATAATATGATATCGCATTTATAACGCGCATATACACAAGTGTTTCAAGGTGCGACGAGGCAAGGTAGGGGGAACAGAGGGAATACAGACAACGATCCTACTAGGCCAGGTGTCATTCAGATCGCGCAAGTGCATGGGAAGGGGAAAGGGACTGTGCAGTACATGGCATAATAGAATAAATAAGTAAAGTACGGCCAGCTGGTGGCAAGTGCAAGGGTAAGTGCAGACATCAGGTGTCAAGTGCTCGTAGTGGGACTGTAGGGATACAGAAAACAGTCCCCAAGTGCAGAGGTTCCCAGGAAGGCAGTGCAGGTGTGCGACTAGCGGGGGGGGGGGTCCTGGGCCAGAGAACAGAGGGTGGCCAGGTAACCAGTGCAGATTCATTTTCAGCCAGGAAGTCAGAAGGGGAGAGGAGGAGAAAAAGCAGACAAAAAGAGAAAGGTTATGAGGTGCTTCCGGGAACCAGAGATGATTCTCCTCAAGGTTTTGGGAGGGAGGGAGGCTGTTGCAGAGGGAGGCCCCATCCGAAGAAAGATATCTACCACCAACTCGTTGCTTGGAGAAGCGACTGACCCTGAGGGAGTTGGAGGCGGATGAGCGAAGAGTTTGAGAAGGAAGATATTTAGGAAGAGAGAGTTGAAGGTATTGAGGCCCCAGACCCCACAAGGCCTTGTGGACAATGCACAGGGTTTTGAACTTTATCCTCGAAGCCACTGCGAGCCAGTGCAGAGATTTCAGTCCTGGAGAGATACAACCCCGGTGCTTGAGGCCAAGGACAAGTCTCACAGTCCTGTTCTGGATGAGTTGCAGAGGGTGGAGAGTAGAGGCAGGCAGATTTAGAATGAGGCTGTTGCAATAGTCCAGCCTAGAGAGAACCAGAGCTCTGGAGACAGTGAGCTTCTGGGGGAAGGAGAGGAAAGGACGAATACCTGAGGAGGTGCATCTGGTAGTGTGACTTCTTAGAGACATTAGAGATGTGACGAGAGAAGGAGAGTGTGGAGTCGAAGATGACCCTGAGGATTTTAGCCTCACAGGTGGGAGCAGGAAGAGGGCCAAAAGAGGCCGGCCAGAGTGTGACAGGAAAGGAGGGAGTGGATGTGCCGATGAGGAGAATCTCAGTCTTACTGGCATTAAGGCAGAGATCATTGGCGGCACACCAGTCCTGGATGGCGGACAGACAGTCTGAGATGAGAGAGGGAGAAGAGGTGGCTGAGGGTAGCCTGAAATGAGCTGGATGTCATCCGCATAGCACTGGAGGTTGGGGCAGAGCGCAGCAATGTGTTGGGCAAGAAGTGCCAGTTATAGGTTAAACAGCTAGGGAGAGTGGTTAGACCCCTGTGGACCCAAGTTGAACCTGGGAGGTCCGATCAGAGAGGAAAGAGGTCAGCCACGCCACGACCTGACCAGTGATACCTAGGTATACCATTACAGGTCGTATTAAGCCGTAATACATGCAGCAAACAACATGAGAGTGATTATCACACACATTAGTAAGACAAAAGTATTGTTTGAAGTACTATTTTTTGTATTGGTCAAATAATATGGAAACTTGGTGAACTACAAGATAGGATTCCCTTAGCAACACTTTATTGTTCAAAACTCATGTAAACCAAATGGAGATTTAGTGGTGTTGGAGAAATGCACATATAAGATGGATGTTAAGACCCCAGGAACATAATAATTCATTGTAAGAAATGTTTTGAGACTTAATGCAATGCTCTAGACTGTGTAATATAGGCATTCCAGCTATGATAAGGCAACCTATTTAGGCAGAGTCAAATACACATTTCCTAAATGCTATTGTATTAATGACTCCTCCCCTACACCACTCCCATTTTTCTGTCTTATTTTGAATTCATATCGATATGTCATAATTTGTTGAATTATTAAAAAAGTTTGATGTAAGAAATGCCCTTGATTTGAAAAAGACACTAGGTGTGCTGAAACACGTGTCATCAGAGGGCCTCTCCTAAGAGAGCAGTACCTGTTTCACTTAAAATAAATAGTTTGGAAACCTTACTTATATTGTGGTGCAATTCATTGATGAGGATCTAACACTATTTTAACTTTATCATTGTCTGTGAACCATCAGAAGCATCTTTTCAGTTCACTGATACACCACAAGACTGTGGTCCTAAATAAATTGTGTACCATAATTCAAATAATGTTTTGCCCCTTTTACTCAATTTGTCTTTATTTGACATGTGTTATTGTAGCATGTGTCTTTTACGGCAAAATAGTGCTGAGAGTTTGTACTCAATCTAGGCTCATATTGGCATGTAAAGGGCATTTGCAACATACTTTTAAACCAAGTCCTTGATTACCACAATTGCGATTTAGACAAAAACACAATCCTTGTGTAATCCACGTACCCAGCCCTACATTACTACTAAACCCGAAGTGATACCAATCCTAAAAGTAACACAGATGTTTGCCGACAGGCATTCCTCCTTTTCATTTTGTGGTAATGTGGGCCCAGGTTAGGCTATACTCGCAAAAGGGGATTGCAATGATAACAGCAGCAACCCAAACATCAATAGTGCATAGACTCTAAAATAAGATAATGTTGAACCACGTTTCTATAAAAATATACATACTTTAATTAAGAAATAAAAATGCAACCGAACTAACTAAAACACTAACAGAAATCCAACCCTGTGCCAAGAACACAGAAAATACAGAATTGGTGTAGAAAAGCATTCTGGGTACTTGAGCTGTGGTTGTCAGGCAAACAATTGTAGTTATGTCACTGTTCAAAGGATATGTCTTTCATGAAAAGGGCAGAGATGGGTTAGATAGCTGGTGAGGTCCAAGAAGCAACGCATGTAGCACAAAGAAGCTTGTTATGGCATGAAGAAGCTTGGTACAGGCATGTGATGCCTGGCTCTATGTAGTGGTTCAATGTGGAAGTAGGTCCCAGAGCTGTTCCTTGACTTCTGAGTTGCTAAAAGGAAAAATCCATGGTCTCCAGGGACAAGGTAAATCCTTTGGCTGCATTCCCACTGCAGGGAGCTTAGCTGGCAACTACAGGTGATCCTTCAACTCCACTGAACAGGGTTTTGATGCCAGTGCAGCCAGCAATTGGGCCATGGTCCAAGAGCAGTCACCCCCACTTTTCCCTTTGGATGGTTAGGGGATAGACCTCTCCTCTAACGTGGATGCCTTCTGTTTTTACCTCTTTGGTAGAGGAATTTGTAATAGGCCACACTCCCAACAGAGGTCAAAAAAGTGTATCCTTCCTCTTCTCTTGATGGTCTAAGGAAAAATCAAGTAAGGAGTGGGAGTCCTCTTCCTTGCAGAGGAAAATTGTCACTGGGGATTGGACAAAAGCAAGCCTGCTTTATGGGGTCCAATACCTGCTGCTGTAACAAGTTACCGTTGCCTTATTACATCATACCCAGTTTGCCATGTTCTACAGAAAATATAGGAGACAAGAAGGGAAAGAGCACCAACAGAAAAAACAAGATGGTGGAACCCCTATTCTGGTTCACCTTTTCTTCTCTGGCTATTCCAACTCGACCCCTTTCCCATGATTGTTGACTTCAAAGGCTTCTCAAGTGCAGAACCTGCTATGAGCCTGGCCTTTGTTATCAGAGTGCCAATTTGAATCTGGTTCTTCAGGAAATTCCCTGGTGGGAGCTCCGGCGTCTGAGACAAGGTTTTAAGCTTCCTCTGGTGAAAGAAAAGTAATACAGCAACTTGGGAATTGTCTCACTGGGATCAGTGGAGACAGCCAGGCTTGCCATGGATTTTCATTGCTTTTATATCATAGACCTGGGCACGCAGGGTTGAAACTTGTACGATTTCAAATAGGTGTGGCTATAATAATTGTGTGCACTGATCAGTTACCGTACCATAATTAGGTATGGCATATTTTTAGAGATTGCCCTGCCACCAGATTCATAAATTCACAATTATGGTGTTTTGAATCAGAGGTGAAAGTGCCATCTCTGTATGCAGTGACTTTGGGTTACAGTAGAAGCCAGTAATGCACATGTGTCCTTTGAACCTGCTCTGTGCTCCCGAAGAGCTGGTGCTGCAAGGGCACATATATGCACCATGATTTTGGCATGGATCTTTTTATGAAACAGTCATCTCTTTATCAGACATCATTTTACAAACGTGATTACACACAACATTTTATTATTTGACACAAATCAAAAAAGCCAGGGCTTTCCCATCCTCAACATGTGGCATCCTGTGGGACATTGCTACTTCTAGTTTATTCAGTTCATTGTGTTTCAGCATAAGGTGACCTTAAGCTTTCTGGTTACTTTACTACAGAGAACTGTGATTGATGGAGCTATGCTTCCCCAAATGGTTGGTACAGATATATTGTTTCAATGTGAGGCATATCAGTGTCTGAGTATTGCTACTCTATCCACAGACCTGGTCTTCAAAGATGTACCCTCACACCACTGGTGTACCTCCGTCATCGTCTTTGTGAGTGGGTGTATTCGAGGGCTAGATAATTCTGTGCCCTACCAGTAAACAATGCCCAACCAGTAAGTGCATGATAAATTGTGGCCCTGATATGTATTCCAAGTCCAACTGATTGACAGCTAACCAGCCTCATCAATTCCAGAGCTTCACTGTTTTCCCCAGATGTTTTTTTCTCTCAACCATTTGACATGTCTTACTTTTGTTATGTTGGCTCAATCACTGAACTCTTCAGCTTGGCCCTCCAGAGGTTTTTGTCTTGATGCTGTTCTATCTGGAGATAGCTCTGTACTTCTGGACCCTACCCAAACACTCATCCAACAGCACATCATTCTTCAAACCACATGTGTTGCGAGACAACACTATTCTCGTCTCTCATAGAGATTGAGAGAGGTGGCTCAGCATCTTAGTTTACAGGAAATACATTTGTAATTAAACATAGTAAATGATTAAGAAATGAAAAGGAAAAATATATATGTTTAATAAACTGTTGGAAAAAGTAAAACACCCTAATCAAGATCAAATGCTATTCAATACCAGTATCGTTCTAGGTTGTCAAAGCGATATGGATTTATCTGGGTTCGAGTTCCAAAATGAAAAATAAAATCTATTGTATCTGAAGATGTTAAAGTCTGTGAATGCACTATAACGCTACCAGTGATTGAAGTGTACGAAAAGAAGTAGTGGAACTATGTTCCCTACTGGCCTACAGACCTTATTGCCGCATCCCCTCCCATGCACAATAAATCCCCCAAAACACATGTGCCTGCTCTTTAAGGAAATGTCCTGTGCAGTGCACTGAAAGTGCAAGTTTCAACTTCTTCCTACACTTTTATTTTAAAACGAAACCATTCCGGAACGGTTTCTTTTTCAAATAAAATATAGGAACGGTAAAACATAATTAAAAGAAGTAGAGGAGCACCTCTCCCGACCGCTCCCGCCCACTTCGACCAATGAACGCTACCTTCTTAATTCAAATTAAAAAAGAAAATGAACAGTTTTTATTTTGAAGAATCCTGGTTTCCCGTTTTCATGTCGGTTCAGGCTTTTTAGCTACTGCTGCAACACATTTTCTCCAGTTTACTCATTGTTGTGTGATTTGGTGCCACTAGTTTACTCCCTTGTTAAATGTTGTTAACACTTAATTTGTTTTTAAAGCTAATTGTGTCTTGGGAACATCTCCTAGGTGCCAGGAAATGATCAACGTACATGATGGAAAAAAAGACAGAAATGCATTCCTGTTAGCACACCACATCACTACATTAGCTCTCTTTGTGATACTTGAGAGCTTTGCATGTTGTAAGGAAGGCATGGTATCAACAGTAAGACAGACACAAGTAACCACAGTTCAAGGGTGTTTATTGAACTTTCACAAAGGTGTGATAAATGCCTACCTCAACCTAAATCTACAGATGGAAGCAAGTTACGACCATCAAATAATAATAATGCAGTCCTAGTGGAGTCTGGTCAAAGGAAAAGGGCCTATACTAAAACAAAATATATATATTGCCAATCCTTACCACTAATTTCCAAATAAGGTGGGGTAGTGTTCATGAAAAAGAAAAAAAGTGTTTACAAAATGATATGTTAGAATGGTCGGGCCGTTGGCCTCCCTTGCCCACGTTTTCAGCACAGGGCAAGGCGGTTCACTCGAGCAAAGCACATACTCTGGCTTCTTCGACATGAGGATGCAGTTTGATTTCCAGCAACAGGGCCTTCTGTGCCCAAGTCTCTTTTCTTATCATAGTCTATTGATTCAGATAGGCCCGGTGTACATAAAATTAAGATACACAGTTCTTTTCACAGTTCAAGTATTCAACTCGGGTGCTTCACCCCTGGATTCCCCTCAACCAGACTTAGATCCCTTTTATTTTACAATCATTACTGCAGATCCCCCTCTTCTGGGCTCAGATCCCTGTTATTACAAAGTTCAGAGAATATTTGCTTTCTCAGGTGACTCACGGTTGACCCCGGATCCCCCTCAGCTGACCTCATATCCTTCCCCTTTTAAATTGGTCTCCCTCAGCCAGGCTCGGACCAATTGTAGTTTACCTTGGTTTATCGAAGACTTTCGAATGTGCACAGAATTTAGCTTGCCCCGTTGGAGGACCACTTCGATACAAACTTCCATTTTACAATACAGTTGCCATTCAGTTGGATGCCTAACACAGAGCTTCGAATGAGCTCCCATGTTTGTTTGTTTGTTTGTTTGTTTATTTAATATAGTGCAAAACCAAACCCGCAGGTAGCTGGGCGCAAACATTACAAGGATACTTGAGAACTGGGTTACAGTGACACACAGAAAAGTAAGTAGTCGGAACAGCTCAACAACATTATAGTCTGCATGTGCTTATACAGTAATGCCAGGTGTTGGAAGCAAAAGGAAATAGGCCGTAGGACAGTTCAACAACGTTACAGTCTGAATATACTTGTGCAGTTGAGTGCCAGGTGTCGGGAACATGAAAGAGCTGAGTAGCAGTCAACCACAGTTTGTAGCCCCAGTGGGGTCCAGTGAGGTAGCTGGATACTAGCAGTGGAGGGCGGGGTCCCTAGGGGACAGGTTAGCAAGGGCATAGTCAGGAGGGTGTCACTCAGGATGAGTGGTTCTATTAAGCAGGGGGATCACATTAGATGTCATTGGATCGTATCCATGAGAGCACCTTACGCCTGAAACTTGGGTAAGGTTAGTCCTTTCTGAGTTCTAAGGGGAGTTTGTTCCAGGTTTGGGAAGCTGGCGCCGCCAGCTGTGCTCTTTTTGTATCTAGGCACCAGCAAGTTGAAGGCGTTAGTCATTCTTGTGGGGCGGATTGAGATTCTCTTGTTGATTCTGTTTACTAGGTAGGGAGGAGCTATATTGTTGAGGCATTGGACGTGAGCGAGAGAGTTTTGAGGGCGATCCTGTCTTTAATTTTTAGCCAGTGGATGTTCCTTCTGGCGGTGGAGACATGGGCTCTGTTAGGTATGTTTAAGGCTACTCTAAGAGTGTTATTTTGGAGCGTTTGGAGTTTGTTATGGATATACTTGTTAGATCCCGCATATAGGGCATTACAGTATTCCAATCTGGATATGATAAGTGCATTAGCTAAGGTAAGACAGCTGGCCTCCGTTAGGATGGCGTTCATGCTCGGATCAGTTTACAAGTATAGGCTGTGGAGGAGGCAAGCGAGTTAATTTAATTGAAAGTGAGTGCTGAGTCCAGATAGACCCCAAGGGTTTTGACTGCAGGCATCACTTTGATGACATTGTTGTCAATGTTAAATGACACATAGTTAGGGTTGAGTTTTTCAATCGCTGTCTCTGTGCCGAGGATCAGAATCTCTATTTTGTTGTCATTCAGACAGAGGCCGTGGGATGCCACCCATGCCTGAATGAGGTGATATATCTTATTTACCAAAGCTGAGTATTCCAAGAAGTTACCCAAAAGAGGGATGAGGAGCTGAGTGTCATCTGCATAGTTAGTGTAGATGACACGCAGCCTATCCAACTTGTCAAACAAGGGTTTGGTAAAGATGTTATACATAGTAGGAGATACACATGATCCCTGGGGGACACCGCAGGAGACTTGTATGGGATCAGCAGCTGCAAGGGGGGAGAAGACTCTCATAGTCTGGTTAGCAAGGAAGGATTGAACCCAGGTTATGGCATCGCTTGAAAAATGAGCAGCGGAGCCGAAGTGATTGCATAAAACTGCGTGATCTACCAGGTCGAAGGCTGCCGATAAGTCAAGGAGGAGTAGCATAGCTGATTTTCCATTATCCTTCAACTCGTCAATTTGAGTCTTAAGATCAATCAGGGCTGTTTCAGTGCCGTGAAGGGAGCGGAAGCCAGATTGTCGTGAGCTTAGAAGGATATTGGTTTCAAAGTAATCCTGGATTTGCAGGTACGCTACCCTGTCGATAATTTTGAGTAGGAATGGGACGTTAGTGATGGGTCTGTAGTTTGTCGGGATGGAAGGGTCGAGAGTTTGTTTTTTTAGCAGGGGTAGGACCCAAGACTGTTTAAGGTTATTGGGTGCTAGGTTAGTCTTAAAGGAGGTGTTGATCAGTTTTGAGATGAAGCGAGCTAGGTCTCTCAATGCATCTTTTATAATTTGAGGAGGGCAGTTATCTCCTTTGCAATTAGACGGCTTTAGGAGAGTATCATTTTTTCTGTCTCTAGTATGGTTATTTGTTTGAAGCTAAAGGGGTGAGGAGTATTATTGGCCTGGTTTAGGGAGGGCTGTGCCTTGGGAGTGGGCTCCGGTGGCAATAGCAAGGAAGCTTTTTTAATTGCAATTTTGGTTTGAAGAGAGCAAATTTTTCCTGCAAGGGCATTTTGTATGTTAGTGCACCAGAGTTTATTTTTGGGAGTATTATCCGTTTGCGGTATGGGCGATTCCATTTCATGCAGGATGGAGAATAATTCCTTAGTTTTAGATTTGGCTTTGGTTATTCTGTAGTTGTAAGTGTTCTTTTTTATACTAATGATTTCCTTTTTGTAATATTTGGCATGGGTGGCTAACTTGCTTTTGTTCTCCTCAGTAGGCGAGTGTCGCCATATAGATTGCAGTTTTCTTTTTTGAGTTCTAAGGTCTTTCAGTAGAGGTGTGAACCAGTTATTCAGGTGGGAGAGTTGTTTACCTTTATGGATTTTGGTGGGGGCAATCAGATCTAATGCCATGGTCATGGTGTTATTATAGGTTTCCACAAGTAAGGACGGGTCTGTAATATTGTCTACATTGTTAAGGGTGGGGAGGAGGTGTGGAAGGAGTTGTTCTGCTGTGATGTCTTTTTTGCTTCTAGTGGGGAGTGGCGGGCCATTATTATCGGTTTAGGATGGGTAAGGTCAAGTGAGGCGGAGAATGAAATTAGATGGTCTGTCCATATTATACTAGTGATGCTGATGTTGCAGTTCAGTTCAGCAAACCAGTCAAGGGTCCTACCTTTGGAATGAGTGGAGGTAGTGACTTTTTGCGTTAATCCATAGTTGTGCAGTAGTGCTGCAACAGATGTGGCATGTTTGTCGTTGCAGTCATTGAAACTAAGGTTGAGGTCTCCTAATAGTAGGATTTGCGTATGGTCTTTTGTATTGTTAGTCAGGATACTAGTTAAGTCGTCCTCGAAGGTACCTAGTGGTCCAGGTGGTCTGTAGATCACATAGATGGTAAGAGTACAGTTGCATGAGAGTTGGAGTTTGGCAGTGAGGAGTTCACAGGACTGGAGTGGCGTTGTAGTAGCTAGTCTGATAGGCAGGTTGGCTTTGTGGATAATAGCTAAGCCACCTCGTTTGGTGTTGGGTCTGACAGCTCTTAGCAGTTGGTAGCCGTCTGGTATTGCTAGCATAATAGCAGGGCCAGCAGCCTCATGGAGCCAGGTTTCAGTTATGCATAGCAGGTCTAGGTTCTCGTTAGTTAAGGTGTCTGAGATCTCAGTAGCGTGGGCAACCATGGATCTAGCATTAATGAGGGAGCCAGTTAGCGGAAGGGTGCTAGTTGGTAAGGTAGTAGTGGGTTGCATCTTTTTAGTTAAGGTCGCAGCTTGAGATGGTAGCTGCTTGGTGGGTGGGGTGCCTAGGGGCAGAGGAGCGGGCTTGGGGTGTTGAGATCATTTGTTTGTTGGGTTAGTTAGGTCAGTGTAGCCCCTAAATGTATGGTAGGATGATGGTTCATGTAGTTGGGACAGTCTAGCCCTTAGTCTCATGTTTCTGTCTTTGGGAGGGCAAGAGACAGCGGGTGCAGGTGCCATGATAGTAAGGAGGCTCAGTACAAAGTGAGCTGTAAGCTTTAGGGATGTTTGCATTCTGTTCGTGGGCAATGAGTGATTAAGTTTGTTGGTGCGAGTTATGCTAGGGCCTGGCCTTGCATGGACAAGTGTGGGTCAGGCAGTGTGCTGGAGGTTGGATGGACTGGGCATGTGCAATTATACTATAAGCTAATAGTAATGTGGAACATAATATGCAGCTCAGGATAGGCAAGATGGGCTGGCGCACAATAACAGGTAATCTAGTACACAATATGCAGCTCAGGATAGGCAAGATGGGCTGGCGCACAATAACAGGTAATCTAGTACACAATATGCAGCTCAGGATAGGCAAGATGGGCTGGCGCACAATAGCAGGTAATCTAGTATACAATATGCAGCTCAGGATAGGCAAGATGGGCTAGTGCACAATAGCAGGTAATCTAGTACACAATACGCAGATCAGGATAGGCAAGCAATATTGAATAGATGCCTGGTAGGTACATTTTGTTGGCCGTAAGTAGGTGTGGAAGTCAGGTGGCGAAGCTAATCAATGATGAATATGCAGCGATCAGGGACTAGGTACCGCATAGATAGCTAGGTGTGACAATCAAGATACGATATCAAAGTACAGTATATTGGCAGGCAGGCTAAATGCCATAGCTTTCAAAGGCAGGCTGTCAGCTATCAAGGCAGAGCTAAATATAACTTTGAAAGGCAGACTAGATGCAACTATCAAGATACATTGTAGGTGCAGGCAAGGCTGAATGCACCTATCATAGGCAGACTGAATGCAGCTATCGGGGGTACATTGTAGTGGGGCAACAAATCAAAGTAGGGCAATAGTTCAGTGAAGGCAGCAACTCAGAGTATGACAATACAAAGTAGTGCAACAATTCAGAGAGGCAGCATTTCAGAGTAGGGCAAAGGTTCAGTGAAGGCAGAAACTCAGAGTATGACAATACAAAGTAGTGCAACAATTCAGAGAGGCAGCAGTTCAGAGTAGGGCAATGGTTCAGTAAAGGCAGCAATTCAGAATAAAATAATGCAAAGTATGGCAGCAATTCAGAGTGTGGCGGCGGTTAGGAGTGGTGCACCAGTATAGTAGATTATTAGGGCGGGGCTGTAGCGTACCAATTTCAAATGGGGCTGTGCAGCGAATCCAGGTGATAGACTCGGCGCTGAAGGAAGAGTCTGTGCGGAGCTGTAGCGTTGGTTAGTGGCGGATAGCCCAAGAGCTGGCGCTTGCATGCCGGTCAAGTGAAGGGCGGATGCTAGTGCTATTTTGAGAGGGGGCAGGTAAGAAGGTGGCAGTTGTAGTAGGATATAAATTGTAGCGTAGTGTCATGGGAGTTAAACGGTTAGAGTTAATTGTCGTCTCACCTTCTTGAAGCTGGTTGGTGATCAGCAGGGGATGCAGATAAGGGCATCGGGCTCTGTAAAAGCTCTGTCAGCACGGTCAGGAGCCTTTTTGTGAGCCTTCGTGTGGGGCTGGCTAACGCCTGCCGGTGCCCCGCGATTGGCTAAATAGCCACGTGGTAAGGCTGCCAATCAGAGGCAGGTGGAGAGGCAATTCAGGAAGCAGGCGTGCAACAAAGGAGTCAACATACTCCGTCCGCCATCTTGGAGGTTCCGACCTCGTTGGATCTCGTTGCAGATGAGGATAGATGAAGTGCAGAATATGTTGATCTGTTGCACTTCGAATATAGCCACAGTTTTGTCGAAGAAGCTGGGTAGAAGTAGGCGCAGCTTCCGAGATAGGGCGAAGAATGGCAGTATTCGGGCGATATATGCAATTAGTCACACTGGCTTGCTTACAACGTTCTGTGAGGGCGGGGGGATAGAGGACTGCTCATACAGGCCTCACGAGTGTGAGGAGCTCCCGCTCGAACTCACCGCAATGTAAAATGTGGAGCCAGACCACTCTCTGTACGGTATTTCACTTGCCATCCCAGAGTTCATTCACTCCTTTCCAATTATATTTGCGTCACTCATCACATGCGTTTCACATACTGTCCTCTTTGGATTTCTTCTTACAATGTTGCCGCTTGCAACCTTGGTTCAAACACAAGCTGTTTTGGTATCAGTCTGTCGGACTCACAGGCTGTGCTGTCTTTACTGGCACAGCTTTGTTGTAGGAGCCAAGGGCAGCACCACAGCAGCAATCTCTCCTCCCTGCCTTGTTTATCGACACGGGAGAGCCCTGGGTACCTTTGATGCACAGTGTAGGTTTGTTCAGCTTTAGTTCCTGGTCTAAGGCTTATTACATTCCAAGGTTCGCGAAAATAACTGTCTTTAGAGGTCAAGGGTACTTCCCTCCTTGCAACCCTCTCTGGTCTCGTTGTCTTTCTCCTTGTATTAAACAGCCATCTTGGAACTGCTGTTTTCTCGTGTGCTTTTCCTCGCTTAGAGTGTGCTTTTGTGCTCTGCCTTTTATCCGTATGGGGAAGTGTGATGGAAGTCAGGTGTGTGTAATGATCAGAAATTGCCTGACCTTGACTGACCATGGTATTGGGACATGTCAGGTATACATACGGCTCTGGTGGTAGTCTGTTGTGGCGCACAGGGAAAAGGCCGTGAGAAAGTGTTCATGTCGGGAAAAGGGGGGGTTGAGATCCTAGGTATCCTGGTAGGATGGCTAAAAGGTGTTACAGGGAAGGGGATAATGCATCTCACCATCCAGTGCCCCACTTCCACTCCCTGAAGACCCCTCATCCAGGTGATCCTCCCACACTGGTCCACCGCAGGGACTGGATCCAAAATCGATGGCCATGTCCTGGCCACCTGGATGACAGATCTAGCGGGTGAATCACCTTCAGGTTTCTCACAATGTGTGGAATCATTGACTGCCATCGTAGCATGATTGGCAAGGGCATAAATGCAGCTGAACTCTGGTCTTCACACATTTACCAGCTTTACCCATGCCCCAACCACGCACCGTTCAGTCTTAGAACCTTATCACATCAGGTATCCATCATGAACTGAAATACGGCCAGCACCGTATTATCATTCCAAAATGTCTTATGCTACATCTGCACACATTATACGGCACAGCAAACATACATTTAATATCTGATACACAGAGTTATCCCGATATAGCACTCTACATGTGCTTAGTTGATTATTCTGCCACATTTGATAGTAATTAAGATCAAAACCTTGGGAAAAGTTGGTAAACTGGGGCAATGACCCATCGTTATTGTATTTTATTAAAACGGTATATCATGAGACACAGGTGGCAGTCCACATTTCCCAGGAGGGTTGTGGTCCAGATTCTTTCCCACAAATAGAGGACTCAAGCAGTGGCGAGCGCTTCTACCCCTGCTATTTAACCTCTATATTGCTGATTTAGCCCAGGTGCTGAGGGCCTGTACGGAAGTGAATTCCTCACTTGTCTGACATATGTGGATGATACCGTCATATTAGACCGCACCGCGGTCGGCCTGCAGCGCTCACTGGATGCACGCCACCTATTTGCATTTCAGCACAGACTTAGGCCTAACGCCTTTAAAACTAAGACTATGACGATTGGAAAAAGGGTCTATGGTGCACCTTTGTTTGTGTGGACCCTGGGTGGCATCAAGTTTGAGCACATAGAGGAATACAAATATTAGGGTATCTGTATCAGTGCCACTGTTTCGGCCACATATTTGGTGGAAGGAATTATGCCCAAAGCCTGGCAAAAGTGGCTGACAAATAAAAAAGATCATTGATGCATACAGGTATGCTCCCTTGAGGCTAAATTATCGCTTACAGGACATCTATGATCTCAGTCATGTTATACGCCTTGGAAGTTTTTCCAGAAAGGGCAGTCAGTCCCCTGGCTTCCTAGGTTGGAATCGGAAATACTGCAGTCCCTATTCAGCCTTCCTGTAAGGGTCACGTAGAAGCCATAAGACCCAAACTAGACCTGCCCTCTCACAGTGCAAGTTTTTGGGAAAAATATGTTATGGTTGCATGGGGCTTGATACTCTTTTAAGCCCGGCATTCATTCACTTCAGCAGATTTAGTAAAAGTGTAGAATTCAGGGAGCGGGAGAGAATGGTAATGCGTTATTTTACTGAACTTGGTGTACCTGTGATTCCGGTTTCATGGCTTGATTTTAATGTAGCAAAAATCCAAAAGAAGTATAGATGTCATGACACCGACCTAGCACTGACCTATTTGGCCAAATTACATAGATATGAGACTTATTCTCATCAAAGTTTTTGCATTGATCGTCCAATGAGTTATCTCTCAAAGCTTCATTTGCCAGCTCTGATCAGATTTATTTTATCAGTTTGTATGTATACTCTCCCTCTTTTAGAACATACAGGCGCTGGGTCAGGTGTTCCGTGGGAAAACCAACTGTGTAGATTATGTGGCAAGTCCCAGCGTCACATTCTAACCCAATGCGAAGTACTCCATTTGGAATATGAGAAAGGCTATAGCAAATGTGTTCTCCACACATCAGATCAATTTTGGACTATGCTATTCGGTGAAAAGTCTTTGGTGTTTCTCTCAGCAGCATACCACATTTGGCAAATAGTGGACGTTAAACTGTCCGTTTTTTAAATGTTATTGGGGATTTTCATTTAGGAAAGTATTTTCATCTATGTTCCTGTGGGGTACTAAGTACACAGTTGGACTATGAAAAGTATTTTTTAAATTGATATTTTGGCATGTGGTGATATTGTAAATTGCATATTTTATTTTAAATTGTATATTGCATGATTTTTGTAATAGTGTAAAAGGTGACCAAGATGCACTTAAATAAATAAAAAAAAAACGAAACAACCAGCAGAAACAAAGCACCACGATCAGAAGACACTCTTTCCCTTGTTCCTAGTTGCCACTCTTTCCCCAGCCTCTTCTTTTCCCCACTCCCATTTTTGCCCCTACTGCTCTCAAGCCATATGTTCAGTGCAAATAACAAAGGCAAAACAATTGTGTTTGCCAGTGCTGGTTTCATACAATTTTTAGGTTTCTATTTATTTCTGGTTGTTTCGTAAATGTTATTTATTATTCAGTAATCACATGACTGAGGTCCATTATTAATAAATTGGTCATGCAGAAATGCATGTCTTTTAAATGGTAACCTGGGGAGGGCGGTGGGGGAGGGGGGTGTAGAGGAGATGGTAAGCATGACTATTCTGAAAGCGTGTGCATAAATTAGCTTCTGGGCTTTCATGATCTCTTTTTCTCTTGACAGATTCTCTAAACTTAATTTTGAGCAAAAATGATAGACTTGATTTTCTTGATTGATCTAATTTACCTTGAAGGTTAATGTATTCTGAAATAATTCAAGGATTGATAACCACTTGCAGCTTTATTAAAAACTTCCAGGTTAATTTCAGACGTAGCGTTGAATCCCATTTTCATTTTTCCTGCAATGACATTGAGAGTGCATCTAATGGGATTGTAAATAAATGTGATTAAAGGGTAAAGAAAAGGGGGCAGGTGTTGTATATATTGATTTTCACAACTAATTTCCATCGAAACGGTAAACAAGGATTTCATAGATGTTAGTGCTTCACAATACACTTTTAATTTCAAATTGAAGGTCAAAACAACTTTCCTTTCCAAATCCCTTATACTTGAATTCGTGGGTCCAACTTATTCTCAAAGCAGAGCTAGTCGTTTAGTCCTTGGGTTTCTTTTGGGCTAGCAAGTGGTTGCTGCAGTAAACAGCTCTGCCCCTGCCCTGAGAAGCCGCCTGGATGCCTGTGTAACCCATGTCTGTGCTACTGGTGGAACTCAACTTGTTAAACAGGTGCATCCCAAGGGCCCCCGTGACTGATTTTGGACACATGACCTATGGCCTTGTGGTTGAGGTGTTGGAGCATTGCATGCAAAAGAAACGTATGAAACCCTAATTTTCGAAGATATAACATGACTGCGTGTGTGGGGATGGCTGATGTAAACACATGTGCCCTTTTCTAAGTCACTAAAGGTTAGGAATGTGTGTGCATCAAGGAGCCCATATTGCCCCATGGTCCATATTGCCCCCATGGTAGTTCCTTCAGCGATGTATGTGTACTATTTTACATTATTGCCTGCATACACATGCATGCACTATCTTGATGTATACCGAGTAGAGATTTACTTGTATTGTCCTTTGACAAACCCAGCAGACTAATATCTCTCCTTTATTTTAACTTGTACCTTATTAAACACATCTGTTTTACATGCTTGAAGGTTTCTACTGAGAAGTACAATACATCTAAAGTCTGTGTGGGGAGTTACCTGACCTGTCCATCTCCAGGTGTATAGAGTACCTGTGTTTTCCATTAATGTCTGCCGCGAACAGTGTATGTTAGGAGAAAATCAGAAGGAGGACTGGCCCCATGCTTTAGCAGCCAGAAACATCAGAATGAGGACTGACCCCATGGTTTAGCAGCCAGGAACATCAAAAGGGGGACTGACCCCATACTTTAGCAACTAGGAACATCTGAAGGGAGACTGGCCCGATGCTGTAGGAGCCAGGAACATCATAAGAAGGACTGGACTCATGCTTTAGCAGCGAGGAACTTCAAAAGGAGGACCCGATGGTTTAGCAGCCAGGAACATCAAAAGGGGGACTGCCCCATGCTTTAGCAGCCAGGAACATCAAAAGGGGGACTGCCCCATGCTTTAGCAGCCAGGAACATCAGATCGAGGACCGGACCCATGCTTTAGCAGCCAGGAACAGCAGATGGAGGACTGGGCCCATGCTTTAGCATCCAAGAACAGCTGATGGAGGACTGGCCCCATGCTTTAGCAGCCAGGAACATCAGATGGAGGACTGGACCCATGCTTTAGCAGCCTGGAACATCAGAAGGAGGACTGGTCATATGCTTTAGCAGCCAAGAAGTTCAAATGTAGGACTGGGCCCATGCTTTAGCAGCCAGGAACATCAGAAGGGGGACTGGTCCCATGCTTTAGCAGCTAGGAACATCAGAAGGAGGACTGGCCAAAACTCGTTAGGACTGAGGCAGGGTTGGTAACATGTCAGCCATCATCTGACCAACATGCCCAAGGCGCTTCTCAGAGGAACTCACCTCTGTCCAGATTGCCCTCTGGTATAGGTAGACTCTGGCAGCATCCTTGCCACTTCTCATTTAACAGCTGATAGGGCATACACTCCACGTGATGGGCTTCTGTGTCTATTACCGGTGATTGGAGAGGATCACAGTACAGGGGGACACGGGGATAGTCTCATAATTTTTGAAGACTCAAGGCACTACAGATAGACATCGTATTTGTACACTTGATAACTGCAAGTGGCACACTGACACAGGTGAGATTAGTGACTACATCAAAGAAACTGACCAATACTGCAACCTGCACCATCAGGTTAGTCATTGTCAAATGATTAAGAAACAGAACTTATACTTTATATCTGGAGGCCCAACTTCACACACACACAAGAGTATATGTGTAGCTAGGGATAGCAAAGGAAACGGTCATCAATGAGTGGTGCAGGACATGCCGCGATATTACCAACCGGGTGAGAGCGTCTGGCCAATCAAGTGGGCAGGGATGTAGGCAGAATCCATCAGTAACTACCTTCATTCTCTAGGTAACCTGTGTGCCTTCCCTTGATGCCATGCCCTTTTCTTTGTAGATCACACCCTGCCTGACCACCCCACCCCGCCCTTGCTGCCCACTATCTGCCTCTGCCCTACCTGAATGAAATGCTGCACTTCCTGATTCACCTGTCACATGACACTTGCTCTTACCTGCATTTAGCCTTGCACCTTCTGGATGAGGGCTGCAGAACTAGAAAACGGGCGTAGTCCCTTTACTGTTTGCCATGGCTGCCATCTTTGTTTATAGGCTTCTTACTGATAATTGGGTCTCTGCAATATGCCCAAAGCCCATTCTTAAAAATAAATGTAAAAAAACATCTATTTCGAGGTTAGCAGTAGGGCGCTCGGGGTAGTAATAGCAATAACCCTTACGTTTGGGGTAGACAGGGCTGGGATCACCCCTGATGCGTTCATATCCCCGTGCTTCACTCAGGCCCACTAGTGCCCGGGCTGGCAGGACTGTACTGGCCCTGTCTACCCCTGAACATGGGCATACGTGTTATACTCTATTTCCAGCTTGTCATCCAGTACTTGGATGTGCACTGATTGTCAATGCCCATTAGCCCAGACCCGCAACAACACACGCTCTCCAGTATTTGGTCCCACATTTTAGCATTAGTAATGTATCCCAATCCTAATTTGCAGCTTCCCAGCTATGCCACTACATTCATGCCTACAGAAACCAATTGAAATACGTGTCTGCAGTATTGCATGGAATCGAGTGAAGCTGCATTACTCAGAACAGGGGGATTTACACAGTTCTGTATTTATCCGCATGGGATGTCCATTCTTAATCAGGGCATTTTACCAAACGCATTCAGAGGAAAACATTGCAATTGAAAAGAGTTTGAGAAAGAGAAGATAATACAAACAATGAGTGGAGTGTGGCAAGTCAGAATGTAAAGTAGAGAAAAGAATATTTGAGGGTGCTGTATCAGAGACAGAACACGATTGGTGGAGCGAAGGTGGAAAGAGAGTGAGAAAGCGAGAGAAAATGGAGACAGATAAGGAGGGAAAGAAAATGGAGACAGATTGGATGTGGGAAAGATGCTGGGTTGGTGACTCACCAGTTAAAGTCTGGTCCCTGACTTTGGGACCAGCCTGCACTTCGCAAGTTCGAATCATGTGGCAGAGCCGATTCAATCTCCTTAGGAAGTTGATACGTTGAGTGCCATTACATTGGGTAACACATGTTAATATAGCACTAAGTGGGAGAAATATGGCACGTTGAACACAAATTATTAGAAGAGAAGACAGAGTTCATGAAAACTGTTTTACGGCTATTGGTATGATGTGAGTTAATCTACCAATATATAATGAAATATGCCCTTTTCACGATTTAGTTGACTATGGAATAGTGCACTGTTTATTACCTTTGCAAACTGTAAATGATGTAGCCATTTGACTTGAATGTTAAAGTGTTGATTTGACTGTGAGTGCCCAAGAATTATTGAGGCTGAATTGCTGAACAATTACAGGATGTCAAACTGCACAAAAAGATCATTTCCCTACTGATTCTCTGTTTGTGGGAAAAGTTTCTATTTGACTCGACTAACTCGGTGCTCTTTTGTTCAATACTATTTTGCAGAGTTCGGCTACAATAAAAGAAATGCAGAAACAATGCAGACTTTGAGGCTGCGGCTACATACACTTCTGTAGAATCAGGTAGTACTCTGACTTTAAGGTTATTGTCATTGGCTGGGACGAGGAGGCATTGTGGTTGGGAAAGTACGTACTCTTTTTTGCCTATCAAGTGAGAGTTCTCTAGCCAAGTGAAAAGTCTGAGCAGAGAGCAAATGGTTATACATTGACATTTTAGTGCAAACCAACAGCTCAACTTAGCTTTATGCTACAACAACTACTATTAAGTACATTTTGGGTTAGCAATTTTGTTTGTTAAAATGAAACAAATTATATCTTTTATGATTTGCAATAAATAAGGTTGCCTAATGGTATGCCATTTTTTTAATGGCTCTGCTCGCGTTTTGTCTCTAACAGGCAAGCCAGACCCCCTTGCTTGTCTCTTGCTCGGCCCTTAGTATACATGTCCTGTCTTGACCATCTGAGTGTATCATGGCTGCTGCAATATGAAACCACCTCATGTATCTGTAAGAAATCAGCAAATGTTTGTTCCAATACATATTATAATTGTTCTTTTGTAACGCACTTAGGGGCCGATTCATGGAACAAATGTGCGCCGAAAATCATGGCGTAAGCTGGCGCAAGCGTGAAAAAGCATGCACACGCGCATGTGTGCGATTCATTGAAGGCCCTGTGCGTGTTTTCCCCAGGATGTGCGCCAAATCCGTGCATGGCGCACACGGGCGCACACATCATTGCAACATCAAGGACGCCGTGCGCAACGCGCACAGCGAAAGCGCACGTCAGCGCACACACCAAAAAGGGGGCGGAACATGGGGCGGAACACACGGAATGGGGAACAACGCGTGAAAAAGAAGGTGTAACTGGGGAAGTACTGCAGGGAAATACACGGAACGCCCACACGCAGACGGATAACATGTATTCATGGAATCGAATACGGGAAACTCGCACATGCCAAAAGACACGCACAGGCGTCAACACGTCCACCACACGAAGGCAGGCGGAAGCGTCCCCACATGCAGTATAAAAGTGCGCGCAAACAACAAACATGTATATACAGCTACGATGAATGCCCTATTTGTCGCAGCACTGATCGTGGGACACTGCAGGAGCAGGAGAATAGCCAGGCCCGCATTTATTTGCCCCGGGCCAGCCTTTTTGGGGTGCCTGATGACCAGGTCTATGGCAGGTATAGGTTTCTACCTCGTATCATCCTTGACCTGGTCAGGGAGTGGGAAGATGACCTTACATCACCCACCCTGTGGTCCCAAGCATTGATCCCCTTGGAGAAGGTGCTCAATGTCCTGCATTTTTTGGCCACTGGGTCATTTCAGCGGACAACTGCCATAGTCGAGGGTGTCTCAAAGGCCACGCAGTCACGCTGCCTACACCAGGTGTTGGCAATCATGACCCCCTCAGTCTGCAGGCACATATACATGCCCAGAACACCCGCAGAAAGGCAGGCCATGGTCCAGGACTTTTACAGGGTGGCACACTTCCCCAAAGTGCTCGGTGCCATAGATTGCACCCATGTGGCCCCATGTCCACCTAAGGCCACTGTGCACAGCTATCGAAACTGCAAGCACTGGCATCCATCAATGTACAGGTTGTATGCGATGCCCATGGAATAATCACCTCTGTCTATACAAACTATTCTGGGTCTACCATGACAGTTTCATTTACAGAATGTCTGCCCTGAGCCGGGACCTGGAAGCTGGGAAGCATGGCGACACATGGCTCATTGGGTACAAATGTCTGTGTCTGTGCACATGCATGCATGTCACACACAGACAAATACACAAACCCAACTAATGACAACCATCCTAACCTCCCCAGGGGACAGTGCCTACCCTCTGAGCAACCACATGATGACGCCTACGCCAATACAGAAACCCACCACACCACCACAGGTAAGATACAACGCTGCCCATATTGCAACCAGGTGCATAGTGAAGCGCACATTTGGAGTGCTCAAGTCACGCTTCCGCTCTCTGCTATTATATGCACCCCCAGTAGTGTGCAGGATCATTGTGGCAGCATGTGTCCTGCACAATGTTGCAACACGGCGGGATGTACCGGTCGACATGGTGGTGCCCCCACATCCCCAACCACAGGCACAGGCGCTGCCTATGGGAGGGGAAAGGGCACATGGCGAGGCAGCCCGGACCCAGCTTGTGGCCATATTTGTCACCTAAACTCCCACCCCTGCAGAGTGCACACAGGCCTAGCACATACCAGGTGACGTTCGATGATGACAAAGAGACAGCCAACTGTCACAACCTTACCACCCTGAGAATGTTGCCACGGAAGTGCTACATTGTGTGCATCCCTAGCTACTTAAACATAACCAATCCTGTGTGAACAAAAGGCACACATGCAAGGTGTGTATCACTCCCCCACCCGCTGCAAAACAGGCCATGACAATCACTGATATGTCACCCAAACCCCCCCAACCCACATCACCCTTTTCTGCCACATCATGACATGGCATGCAATAGCAAAAGCCCAACACATGACCATTTAGATACGAAGTGACATGTGATAAATGGAAAGAGGCCTGAGACAATCACACCTGATATGGAATCAGATGAAATGAATGGCCAACAACCTCCCACACATACAAAGTCATACACAAATGCATGCCACCAGTGGTACCTGGACTGAATGCCTGTTCTCATGCACATTGGCCAAGGCAAATCCGCTAATCCCTAACCCATGTGCTGTGTGTGTCTCCTGCAACACATTGCACAGCACACAGCACAGTGAGCAGCATTGTGTTGGGGATACACCTTGAGCGTCACATAAAAAGGACAAGCAACAACAATAACCTATTGACGCATGTACACCATCCCCAAATGGTAAGTTATCATGTGCTGCAGGGACACAGCATGCCAGAGAAGGCAATCTGTGTGCACGTGTGGGCACAGAAAGGTGGTTGTATGTGTGGTGGAGCATTGTGTAAGTGTGTGCGTCAGTAGGGACATGCACTCAATACATGCATGTGAAATCAAGTGACCCTCAGTGTCCTGTACACATCACATGTGAACATTGCCCATGTGTACAGCCCAGCATGTCAAACCACAATAATCCCCTGACACCTGAAAAGTAAACACAACACAGGAACAGCCACCTACCAGCAGAACACATCATGTACATAGTACCCCACAATGACAATGCCATAGAGTGCCCAAACACTGTAGACCAAGCGTACTGTCCAACAACAAAAGGTCCTCCATCATTGACACATCGCCATGAGCTTCTGAAGAACTGTGTTTGGGGTCCGTAGCCTTCTTCCTTCTAGTCTACCTGGCTTCAGGATACCCCTGCCCCTTGGTTTCCATGTTATACCTTGCATGTAAATAGGGTCCAGCCCCCTCAGAGGCCATCTTCACTGGTAAAAATACCAAAGCGCAGAGAACTCCAAGGAGCAAAACCCCCCAACCAGGGAAAAAGCCTGTAGCCACCAAAAAACCCTGGAAGAGTCTCCAGTAGATGGCTTGAAGTTGCTGAAAATGGCCAAGCACATGTCCAAGCAGAATGATAGAACAACCAAATTAACACAGTTCAACAATGGTTCAACAGGATGGGTAGCATTTTCAGTACACAATAATCAATGAGGATGCAACAACTGATGGGTAGTGTCACAGCTCCAGTCTCCAGGCGCAGGAGTGGCACAAACCAACCCCCCCTTCCACGGTCTGGGCGCCTACAAGGTAAAACTTAAACAGGCCTCCGAGGCGGGGAAGGAGGGTCAGGGATCCGTTGTTTGGATAGGCATCTGTATTCAGGATAACTGGAAAGAGGGTCAGGAGAGGGGAGGTGGATGGGCAAGGGAAAGTAGGCAAACGACAAAATACAACCATTGACAACAACACATACTCAATCAGAAAACCATGTTATATATGCACATTGTACAAAATGGGTCAAATGCAAGCCAAAGAGAGACTTATCTCTGGGGGGAGTGCTGGCCTTCTGCCTGCGCACTCTCAGGTCCGGTCACAGGAGCAGTTCAATGCTGCAAAGAGAGCGTGAGTTACTATTCTGTGTGTGTTTTCACAACACACACAACACCATTCATGCCTCAAACTTAGTGACTTCTCCCCAAACAAACACTCTTGTCTGCTGCTTTGTTCGTATACTTTTGCTTGCCCCCGTGATGGTTCATACACTGTCAATGCAGTAAGGCAGCCGCATGTGGCCCCGCGGTACATGGAAGACCAATGTGTTAAGAATCACACGTGATAAAATGATCCTTGGGTGAGCTGCTAGACGCGTGTGGTGCGAGGTGCGACTTCAGTACAAGTTGTGTTCTGTCAGCCGCGGATTTCAATAGGTAGCGCACATGACAATTTGTATATGCAAATGACATGCACAGCACTCGAGTCTGTGCGTCGCTGGGTGCCCCCATGCACTGTATTAGTTTCTGGCTAGGAACGCTACTGCGTTAATAACTCAGCTTCTATGGAGCAGGGGGGACTCGAGGATATGGGCGACGCACCCTGCTTGTGCCCCTGACAACTTGCAAAGCCACTTGGCATTTGTTCTTCAACGCGGCTTAGCTGTACTGTGCGCTTCTTCCCCAATGCCTGGCCAAGCTCCAGAGTACTGGCGCTACTTAGCATGCATGTGCGAGGGGCCTGGAGGAAGGTCGGCTGGGGTGTGGCCCTCGTGCTGCTCACCTTGCTTGGAGCTCCTGGAAACACATCTGCTTCTGTCGGATGTCTGAGCACAAGTCCTGTGCTTCTGCTTGTGCACACATGCGCACTTGTGCACCACCCAACGTGGCCAGGTTGCTGTAGTTCTTGGCCCTGTGTCTGCTGGGAAAGGTAGCCTGGAGGATCATTTTCCTGCAGAAAGGGCATAAAAGCTTTTAATAAGGCTGGAAAGTTTCCTTTTTGTGTGTCTTCATACTGGTTGTCACTGGGCCATGTCTGAGACTTACATCCGACCTCCTCCCACTATCAGTGTGACTTTGACAGCCAAAGGGTTCAGGCTACTTTCTACAGCATGAAGTGCATCAAGCACATATAAAGGCAAGAAAAGAAAATACATCAACATCAATAAATGGACATATCAATTATGTACTCACCAAAATTGATTGCAGACATGCCGTGGAAAAAACATACATAATCCACAATAGGGGTGTTAACACAAGTAGTACAACAGCAGACAGGCCACAGATATGAAGAAAGTTCAATGCCCTTGTGTAAATGTTTGTAACACCGAAACATCCTTGCGAGCCCATGGATAGGGAAAGCAGGAGTGGCATATGTGAGTCAGGACCCCAAGCTGCAAACACATACACGAGACAAGCTTGAAGGGCGCAGCTAGAACAGACAGTGGATGCTTTCAAAAGCCACAAAGCACCACACCATCATTTGAATGCACAATAGACAAGCAATTTTAAACTATATTAACTAATTAAACTAACTATAAAAATAAAAAATGGCCACATAAAACCTGGGGGGAAGGCACCCAGGAGAGGGGAGGTACAGGGTGCACATCATCACCCACATGCGATGATGTTGAGATAAAAAAAAAAACCTCCATGGGCTCAGCGCTTGCACGGCCCGACCTGTGTGGGAGATAAGTCGTCATCCTCCTCACCCTCTGACTCAAAAAGTGGAGGTGGCACAGTACCCTGACCACGCCTAAGCACAGCTTGCCCCTCGTCGGCAGCAAGTCTGCGGGACCAGTAAGCCTGGTTCTGTGCGGCAATGACACTTAGGTCAGCATGCAGAACCTTGCGTGATACGTGTGCTTCCTCTTGCAAGGTAGAACGTGTAACACGGAGTTCTTCCTGCATGGCCTGGCATGACATCTGGAACACCTCCCGGCAAGCATGTAGCTCAGCCGAGAGGGTATTCTCAAGCTGCTCCAACCTCTCCTCTGTCTGCTGCCTCTGGGACATTAAGAGCACACCCAGAGTAGATTGGAGGGATTTATGGTCATTCCTCAGGGCCTTCCTGTGTGCCTCTGCGTGAGCAGCAATTGCTTGATGCAGAGACACCATTTCAGCCCAGCGTGCCCTGTCTGAGGCCACCATGCCCAGCCTGAGCGAGCGGGCCATGGACTGTGCCGCCCGCTGCTGGAGATCCACCTGCCTAGCAGGGGGGAACATGGATTGGGCCACACGTTCCATGCTCTGAGTGATATCATCAATTGCTGCCCCCTGGTGTTTGGAATTGGCAACCATGGCTTGCTCCCACTCAGTATACGCCGGTGGCGCACGGCCACTGCGTTGCTGGGCTTGACACCCGCGGGGCCCAAGGAGCCGCGGTCCTTGTTGGGTTGGCACTGCCCGCGGCTGCAGGACTACATTCCTCCGTTGACATGATGCCCCAGGCACATCAGCAACTGGTGTGGAGTGTGATCGTGCATCCTGATCCACCACAGGCAGAGGTCCCACCACCGTCTGGCCCCTCAGTCCAGGTGTTGCGGACAGAGGATCATCCACATCAGAATCACTCACCATTGACGAATGGACATGCCGCGCATCCAACTCGACATTGTCGTCAGAGTGATCATCCAGGCTAGATTCATTGCCAGCCCTAGACACAATGGTCTGGAGCACAAGTGTGTTCTCATGGTCTACCACCCCATGACCCTCCCTTGTGCCAGGGTGCTGGTGTGATAGCAACCTTGTGTCTGGCCTGACATCACCATCCTCTGGCTCCATTGCGTCATTATCTGAAAAGTGGAAAAAACAAACATGAGTACATATGTCAGAAGTACATAACCCACACACACATAGACATCACATCGACAGCCAACACATGAAGCAGACATGTCACACATAAATGAGAAGCAGGACACAGGAGGAACCCTCAGTAGTACACCCATGTGTGCAGAAACCACTACACCAGTTGAACAGTCAGGGGGCCTGAAACAGGGGGAGGCCTGTGCCCCACACAGACTGTGACACCCTAAACATGTACGTGATGCAGGACTGAGCCAGAGTGGGCAGGGAATGGATGATCAAATGCCATTAAATGTATGTCATCCTGGACATGTACAATGATCATCTGGGCAAGGACACATAGGGGCATGCATGGAAGGCACATGGAGCATGAATGGGCACTCATGTCCGTGCGCAGCATCTGCCATCTGCACAGTCTGAGTGAGACACCCTGCATCAAGGACAAAGTATGTACACCACTGTATGTGTCTGGCAGGTTGGCAGGGGGAAGTGTGCATGTACACAGGAGCATTGAACAGGCCAGTGCAGTACTCCAACATGATACCCACCAGTGCCATGGTGAAATTGGGGTGCAAGGGGTGGAGGGGGAAAGGAGCATGCCTACGTGGAGTACCCGCATACAGGCAGAACACACATGCACCTTAGTCATGCGCTGACATAGTCCGAGTCCTGAGTGGAAAGACACCCCATGCTACATGCAGAAGGGCCAGTGAGCTGGAACATGGACCGGAGGGGCAGCCGGGTGACTAGTATGTGAGCAGGGTGCAGGTGTGGTGAGGAGGACAGTCCCTGTCTGCTCTACATGTCCAGCATCCTGCACAGCAGGCACGCATCAGTGAAGCATTGCATGACTCGCACATGAGAACCAACCATGTACACATAGCATGTAGTGGCAGTCAAGCACAACACATCACACAAGCAAACCACACATGGTCTGGACAAACACGCGACAACACTCACTGGACAGGGCATCAAAGTCCAGCATCTCTCCCACTCCTTCGTACAATTCTGCCGGCACGGACTCTGCAACAATCGACTCATGTGGAGTGAGATCTACCTCCTCAGGTGGTGACCCACCGCCAGGCACCTGACTCATTGCATAATTGGAGGCACGCTTCGCCTTAGCACAGCGTTGGAGGTCATCCCACCGCTTTTTGCTCTCCTGAGCTGTGCGCACCTCATGTTCGAATGCACTGACACTCTCCGCAACATGCTTCCAGTGGGACAAACGCTGGGCAGCTGTAGTGTGACAATTCGGGCCCACTAGCATATTACGGTCGTGTCCCGACACGTAGTCCACAAGGAAGTCCAGTTCCTCTGTGCGGAAAGGCTTCTTCCTCGACGTGCCAAAGGCCGGGAGCCATGTCTGGGGTGCCAGGCTCTACTGCAGGTGCAACCTTCCTCCTCTTGGACAGTGGTCCAGACCCTGACTGGCAAATGCCACCCTGATAGTATGGGCGGTGGCGCTGGTGGATTGAACCAAGGGAGTGGCAGGTGGAACAAGGATGGAAGTCCTGACTTGTGTCAGTGGCTGCTGGGTGCCCCTGACTTGACCCTGCGCAGCAACATCTGCTGTGCTAAGGTCACTGACCGGGACTGTCCTGGATGGTAGACTCACAGCCGGAGTGCTGTCGGCTGCATCTGCCCATGAACTTGCCTACACCCATCTGCTCGGGGCAGCAGATGTCAATACTGCCCCAGGAACATGTGCCTCGGTCAGGGCAGCCATGCATGCACTTCCCATGTGCCTCCTGACCTCCTGGAAATCATCCTGGGACTCTTTAGGTGCCAACACAGCATGCACTGGCAGACTCTGAGCCTGGGTGGTGGTGTCCACAGCTGCACCTGCAGCTACCACTACCCTTGGGCCCGTGGCAGTCGATGAAACGGACTGCCGGCTCACATGGGTGCCAGTGCCAGATGCAAGAGCTGCATCTCCCAGAACCACAGGTGGTGGTGGCATGACTGCACCAACACGTGGCACAACATCGTGCCGAAGTGGTGTACCCCTGTCTCTTCCCCCTCTGCGGCCACCCTGGACACCCTGGAGTCCCCCTACTCCCTGGTCATCCTGGCCACATCCCTGACCATGCCTGCCACGTGGAGTACACCCAGCTGAGGTGCCCCTCACCTTTCGTGGCCTCCCAACCATGGCACAGATGGAGTAGTGCCAGCACAGATGTAGTAGTGCCAATGGGAGGTGTACATGACAATTGTCCTGGGCAATTGCGGTGAAGGGGGTGGGATACAAGATGTTAACAGCACCCCTGTACGCCTGCAATGCTGTATGTGACCCCGGTGATAAAGTGACAGGTCACGCAATGCTCAGGCACCCCAAAACTGCAGTAAAACCGTGCACGCAACCCCCGGTAGCCCACGTGTGTGGAATTAACCTCTCACAGTACGTGGTGGCACCCAGGGACACGAAAAACACATACGTGTGGGGCACGCAGGCTACTATGACCTCAAAAATGGGTACGCGATACACAGGAGCACCCGCAGTGGGAAAAATAGCGTGGCCGACTCACTGTCTGACTAGCGTGATAATGAAGGACACGCATAGCCAATACCCCGGCCAAAAGAAGAGACACATCCTTGATCTGCTGTGAAGTTGTGATGGCGCGCGAAACAACCAGAAGTAGTAACACACGTCGGTCTCCACAAAAGGCACGTACAGCGAACTGCTGGCCCTGCTCACCTTTAACCTGTGCTGAGGGAAACACCTGCGCGTGTCACGTCACTTACGCACTTAGGCCCTTTCCTCAAATTACACGCATTAACACGAGGACGTGCTGTTTTTTCACGTGCTGAATCACAATGCACCCATGATGAGGGGAACGCCTGTGCGTGTTATGTCACAGACGTGCTTATGCACTAAGGGCCTTTCCTCAAATTACACGCTGATGTGCTGTTCTTTCACGTGCCAAATCACTCCGTATCAAGCTGGTCACGCGACAACACACAGAAGACCACGCTCCTGCCCAGAAGGCCGAATTACTGGCCCCCAGAGCCCCGAGCCGACTCCCACCAGCCATCTGCTGCTGCCTGCCTGCCTGCTGGCCACGTGCCCTGCTATTTGGTGCCTGCATGTCAGCCATCTGCAGGGGTCCAGTTGCTGTGACTATCCCTGCTGGAACAGAAGACTCCTGACTGAAGTTCGATCGCTCCACAGCCCAGTACCAGGACCCAGTTGCCTCCCCACACCTGCCTCGGGGATTGCCATGTCGGGGCAAACACCATCAGAGACCACTGGCAACCCCCAGCCAGAAAGGCAGATGGCTACCAGCTTCAGTGCCGTAGAAGTTGGCATCCTGGTAGAGCAAGTCCTGGTGCATTATGATGCCCTCTTCGGAAGACCACGCGCCGACAATGATGGATGGAAGAGGATTTGGGAGGACATCGTGGCTGCCAACAACGTGGTGGGGGTGTCAGCCCGTGACATGCGACACGTCCGGAAGCGTTGGGAGGACTTCAGGTCCAGGACCCTCAGGAAGGCCCGGAGCTTCTTCGAGGCAGCGGATGCAGAGGGGTGCTGGGTCCGCCTTACCAATGACCAGATGAGGGTCCTGGAACTTATACGCATAGCGCTTCACCTCCAGGTCCTTGAGAGGCATACCCATCTGAAATAAAGCGGTAAGTGTCCATGTGTACTGATTGGACGCAGTGCATGTTGAGGTGTGCCAGGTGTGTGCAGCTTGGACATATGTCTTGAAAGGCCCATGTATGCATGTGTATGTGCAGGGACATGAGCCTGCCGCATCTGAGTCCAGTCATGTGTGAGGCATATCAATGGTGTATGTGTTCAAATGCATGATGCACACATGCATGTGGGGATGCACACATGTTGGCATTTCTGTGTATGTACTATGGCATGGTTGGGGTGTGACACATGGATGCTGGTTCCACCTTCATGTACGTGCACGGCATACATGTGCATGTGTATGTTTGACATGTGTGCAAATGTGATACACCATGGATGCATGTGACACAGACATGTAGGAACCCCATTGGCAGATGTTGCATAGTTTCTGATGATTGCACTGTGACCGGTGGTGGATATGTACAGATGCATGTCTGTCTATTGGCGCATGTGCATGTGTTCGGTACTCTCCATGTTGCTTGTGACGGCATGCCAAACTTCTGATGTTCATGCTGTTGTGTGCGTATGGATGCTGCTGCCTGCTGCACGATTCCTGTCAAATTCTGCATGTATGTGGGTTCAAATGATATGAGTGTTGGGGAGTGTGATGGCATCTGTGACGTTTTACACTGCCACTCATGTGCAACTTTGATGTGTGTTTCCGACCATTGTACAGTGCCCTGGTGCCTGTGTTCTGTCTCTCCCTGTCTGCAGCGTCGACTGATGAAGACAGTGCTGTGGAGCACAGAGGCAGGGATCCCACTACCAGCCGGAGACGCAAGGTCCAGCTCTCCTCCCACATTGTCATCTCTTCTGGGAGTGAGGAGTCTGGTGCCGCGTCCTGGGCCGCAGCTGCCGAGGGAAGGTCCAAGAGGCAGAGGTTGGAGGAGGACTCCTCAGCAACAGTAGGGGCAGCTGCGCCCCCACAGGGGTCTATGGAGGAAAATGGCACACAGTCATCCAGGTTGGTGGGGGCACGAGGCCTGAGGGGGCATTCCACTGGTGCTTGTGGTGCAGTCCAGGGGCAGGGACAGGAGGCAGTACAGGCCGCCACGGAGGTGCCTGTGTGTAATCCTGTCCCCGATGCTGTGACTGCATTATACTGCACCAGCAGGGATGCCTTCATCCAGACCCGTCTTCAGGGAGGGGGTGCGCGAACAACAACTGGCCTTCCTCTCCCTGCGGGTGTGGCAATCCCGGACTGGGTTGAGCCTGTACTAGCTGGGGTGGCGTTGCGTCGACGTGGTATTCGGGATGACGTGCAGGGTTCTCGTGAGGACAATGCACGTCATTTCGAATACCTCATTGACTGCGTCGGCCTACTAGGACAGGTCACCCAGGCTGGGTTCCTCTGTGTGCTGGATCTTCTAGCGACCCCCTCCTCAACTGAACCCTCTATGCGCCAGCCGTCCGTGCCATCTTCCTTGCTCTTGCTCGCCGCCCTTGTACATAGTTCATTAGTGTTGGGTTTCCTTTGTTTTTTCTTTTATTTTGGAGTTCATGGACATTGCTCCACTTCGTGTATATAGTTTTTTATTCATAGGACTTTTTTGTACATTTCCTTTTGTTCATGGATCATGGACCATTTGGACTTCCATTGTATATAGTTGCAGACTTGTACATACTTTCTTTTTCAATTTTCCCATGGATCTATGGTTTTCTTTTATTTGGATTATTTTTTTCTTATTGACATTGGCAAAGGACCAGTTTTTATTCAACATGATGTTGATTTTTGTTTCATTGGATTACCATTTTTTTTGGTTATATTTGTCATTGTATATTGATTTTCAAGTTTGATTTAATGTTACTTCATTATGTTTTTAATACTTTTTTTCTAACTTCATGATTGGTGTTGGGTTCTATCATTGGTTTTTTGCATGTCTCAATGTACATTGCCATAGTCACGTGTTGCCACTGTGTGGCTCTGTTGTGCATTCATGCATGGGCATGGTGGTTCTTTTAAGACTGTTATGGCATGGGTAATTTGGGAGTGGGTGCTGTGGATGGTTGCATGCTTGTACTGGGGGGGCAAGGGGGATTGGGTTGGCATTAGGGACACAGGTCTGTTTTGTTAGGACATGTTGTTTGGTGGGTCATGTGTCGGGGCCTGCTGGCAGGTGCCCGTCAATGGAGGTGGGTGGGAGTGCAGGGGGACATGAGTCAGGGCCTGCTGGCAGGTGCCCGTCACTGCTGGGTAGGTGGGAGTGCAGGGGGACATGAGTCGGGGCCTGCTGGCAGGTGCCCGTCACTTCTGGGTGGGTGGGGGTTCAGGGGGACATGTGTCAGGGCCTGCTGGCAGGTGCCCATCAATGGGGGGTGGGGGGAGTGCAGGGGGACATGAGTCGGGGCCTGCTGGCAGGTGCCCGTCATCTGCTGGGGTATGTGTTGCAAAGCATGATGCACAAATGCATGTGGAGACACACACATGTTAGCATTTTTGTGTATGTACTATGGCATGTTTGGGGTGTGACACATGGATGCTGGTTCCACCTTCATGCATGTGCACGGTGTACATGAGCATGTGTCTGTGTTTGACATGTGTGTGACTGTGATACGCCAAGGATGCATGTGACACAGACATGTAGGAAGCCGATAGGCAGATGTGACATAGTTGCCGATGATTGCACTGTGACAGGTGGTGGAGATGTACTGATGCATGTCTGTCTGGTGGCGTGTGTGCATGTGTTGGGCACTCGCCATGTTGCTTGTGACATCATGCCAACCTTCAGATGTTCATGCTGGTGTGTGTATGGATGCTGCTGCCTGCTGCACGATTCCTGTTAATTTGTGCATGTGTGTGGGTTCTAATGATATGAGTGTTGGGGAGTGTGATGCCATCTGTGAAGTTTGACACTGCCACTCATGTGCAACTGTCATGTGTGTATCTGACCATTGTACAGTGCCCTGATGCCTGTGTTCTGTCTCTCCCTGTCTACAGCGTTGATTGATGAAGAGGGCAGAGACAGTGCTGTGGAGCACAGCGGCAGGGATCCCACCGCCAGCCGGAGAGGCAAAGCCCAACTCCCCTCCCACGTAGTGATCTTTTCCGGGAGTGAGGAGTCTGGTGCCGCGTCCATGGCTGCAGCTGCCGAGGGGAGGTCCAAGAGGCAGAGTTTGAAGGTGGACTCCTCGGCAGTAGTAGGGGAAGCTGAGCCCCCATAGGGGCCTGTGGAGGAAGATGGCATGGAGTCATCCAGGTTGGTGGGGTTTCGGTTGAGGAGGAGGCCGTGGAAGGGTCACGCACGGGGCCTGGAGGGGGGATTCCACTGGTGCTAGTGGTGCAGTCCAGGGGCAGGGACAGGAGGCAGCACAGGCCACCGCGGAGGTGCCTGTGTGTAATCCTGTCCCCCAATCCTGTGACTGCATCATCCGGCACCAGCAGGGATGCCTCCGTCCAGACCCATTTTCAGGGAGGGGGATGCGCATACAACAACTGGCCTTCTTCTCCCTGCGGACGTTGAAATTGGTGACCGAATTGAGTCTGTCCTAGTTGGTGTGGCTTTGCGCCAATGTGGGATTTGGGATGACGTGCAGGGTTCTCATCTAGACAATGCATGTCATTTCGAATCCCTCTTTGGCCGCGTCGACCTACTAGGACAGGTCGTTGGTACTGGGTACATCCGTGTGCTGGAACTTCTTTTGACCCCCTCCTCAACTGAACCCTCTATGCACCAGTCGTCCTCCGTGCCATCTTCCCGCACAAGTATCACCTGGGCCCCCTGTGGAGCTGCCCCTGAGCCAGCGGCCAGGCTGGTAGAGGACACATCCCTGCCACAGTTGGGAGTCGAAGGTCCAGCAGGGGTGGCCACCCCACCAACTGGACCCCAGCAGATGGAGGACGTGCAGGCATCATCAAGCAGGGCACGTGCACGGCAGCCCCAGATGATTCCATCAGCCTGGAGGCCGTCGTGTTGCCAGAGGCAGTTGCATTCGAGGCAGCAGCAGGCTAACTGTGGGAGCGATCATGGCTCGGGGCCTTCAACATCCCAGGGGCAGGAGGACCCAGCATTGGGAGTGTCTTCCGTGTGGCACTGGTTGGGCCAGCAGATAGAGGCGGCACGGCGACGGGCGGAGGAGGCACGGCTCACAATGGTCAGGGCAGAGAACTCCATGCGCTGGATATTGAAGCGGGCTCTGTGCCTCGAGGCAACTCGCAGGGAATTGGAGGAGGCCATGGCTGCATCCCTGCGAGGCCTGGAGCCAGGGAAGAGGCCCACCTCTGAGACATTGAAGTGGAGTTTGATGATGCAGTGGCCCGGGACACCAATGAATGAGCCGTCGGACTAGCCCGCCGCCATTGTAAATAGTTATTTAGGTGTAGGTTTCCTTTTTTGTTTTTTTCTTTGGGGAGCATGGACTATGCCCCACCTTTTTGTATATAGTTATTTATTAGGTAGGATTTTGGTTAGGTTTCCTTTGGATTGTTGGGCTCATGGACCCTTGGATGTTCTTTTGTATATAGTTATGGACCTAGATTTACTTTATTTTTTGACCCATGGTGGAATGCTTTACTTTCGTTGGAACTTTGGATTTTGTTTTATGGACGGACGCCTTGAAGCTATTGCTTTGGATTCTTTTGATTTCAGCATTCATTTTTTTTCCTTATTTTTGGACATCCAGACTTGTATTTATTATTTGTTTTCTTGTGTGATTTCGTTTCATTCATTCATTTTTGTATTTGATACATATTTTGTTCTACTTTATTTGTGTGGTGTTCTCTCATTGTTTTCTTGCATGTCACAATGTGGGTTTTCTCAGTCATGTGTCGGCATTGTGGGGCTGTGACGGACATGTATTCATGGGCATACTGGTTATTTGGTATCTATCATGACATGGGGAATTCAATGTGGTGTGGATGGAATGCTTGGTTGGGTGATTGTACTGGGGTGGCATGGGGTAGGATTTGGGTGGCCATATGGGCCATGGGTCTGGATTGTGATGACGTGTTGGGTGGGGGACATGAGTTGGGGCCTGCTGGCAGGTGCCCGTTACTGGGGGTGGGGTGGGGGACATGAGTCAGGGCCTGCTGGCAGGTGCCCATCACTGGGGGTGGAGTGGGGGACATGAGTCTGGGCCTGCTGGCAGGTGCTCGTCACATGGGGTGGGGTTGGGGACATGAGTCGGGTCTCCCAAGTGCATGGTGCCATGTGGCCTGCCTGCGGGTCATGGTCTGGGGTGATGGGCTGCCTGCGGGTTATGGTCTGGGGTGATGGGCTGCCTGCGGGGCATGCCCAGGGGTGTAGGGTGGTCCCCTGTGGTGTGGGCTGCCTGCGGGACATAGGGAGGGCAGGAGGGGCACACCCAGGAGGGCCCACACTGCCAAATCGCGTGTGAAACTCGGTGCGCACCCCCGGAATACGCGTACCCCCTCGCGCCAGGCCAATAGCATATGAAACTCCACATGCACCCCAGGAATAAGCGTACCCCGCTCGCGCTAGGCCAATCGCATGTGAAACTCCACACGCACCCCAGGAATACGCGTACCCTGCTCGCGCCAGGCCAATAGCATGTGAAACTCCACGCGCACCCCCGAAATACGCGTACCCCACTCGCGCCAGGCCAATAGCGTGTAAAACTCCCTGCGCACCCCCGGAATATGCGTACCCAGCTCGCGCCAGGCCAATCGCGTGCAAGACTCCACGCACATCCCCGGAATACGCACAGGCAGCCCATCGACCCACCTCATTACCTGCAGGCAGCCCATCCATGCTGACCATACCCCGAAGGCAGCCCATCCAACCTGACCATGACCTGCAGGCAGCCCATCCACCCTGACCATGACCTGCAGGCAGTCCATCACCCAAGACCATGACCCGCAGGCAGCCAATCCACCCTGACCAGGCCCCACAGGCAGCTCATCCACCCTGACCATGACCCGCAGGCAGCCCATCCACCCTGACCATGACTCGAAGGCAGCCCATCACCCCAGACCATGACCCGCAGGCAGCCCATCATCCCAGACCATGACCCGCAGGCAGCCCATCCACCCTGACCATACCCCTCAGGCAGCCCATCCACCCTGACCATAACCTGTAGGCAGCCCATCCACCCTGACCATGACCCGCAGGCAGCCCATCACCCCAGACTATGACCTGCAGGCAGCCCATCACTCCAGACCATGACCCGCAGGCAGCCCATCCACCCAGACCATGACCCGCAGGCAGCCCACACCACAGTGGGGACATTCTCCATGCAATTTGCCTGGCACAGATGGAGTACGCATATCGAAGGGGGTACGTGGGGAGATTTTCACGTGTTTTGGCTCCATGAGCTGGGTACGTGTATTCCGAGGGGTGCACAGGGAGTTTTCCACACGATTTCGCTGGCGCAAGCGGGGTACGCGTATTCCGAGGGGTGCGCGGGAAGTTGTACACGCAATTTCGCTGGCGCGAGCGCGGTATGCATATTCTGAGGGGTGCACAGGGAGATTTCCATATGATTTCGCTGGCACGAGCGGGGCATGTGTATCGAAGGAGGTGCACAGGGAGATTTTCACAAATTTTGGCTGCCGCGAGCGGGGTACCCGTATTCAAGGGGGTGTGTGAGTACATTTTCACGCATTTTGCCTGCAGAGAGCGGGGTACAGATACTTTTTCATGCGATTACAGTGTAGCAGCCCTGTAAACGGGCCCAGGGTTAGCGTGGCCCTTTGCGCTGTATTGTGGATTTCAATGGCTTTTCCTTGCGCAAGGGGCATTCTTGGGGGCATAACTGGCGCTGCAGGATGTTCGCTGCGCAACTGTCATGCCTGCGCCATGGGCGCATACATTGGCGATCAATATGGACAAATTGTTATTCATTTATCTACAGAAAACTCCTGGATCAACCGTTATTCACTATTTGGACTTTATTTCCCATTTGCAAGACTTTGGTGCTTTTTTATTTTTCCAAGAAAACTACACTTACCATAATGCACTTGGCTATAACCATCCATTCCTGGCTATTCCTATTTTTCTTCATCAGAACTACAATCCCCAGAAGCCCTAGGGATTTGCTCTGCTTCCACCAGCTCAGGAACAGAGAGGGAGGTGGCCGATTGTCTGCAGGTGTGCTGAGCCAGGTGCAACCAATTAGCCTGCCTCTGTGCTGGGCTGAGCAGTATAAAGGCTGCTGCCTGCGAGAGCTCAGTCTCTTGCATTGAGAGTCCTTCTGGCACCTTATTGCTTCGAGCTACAAACTTTGTATGCTGTTTCCTGATTTCACCTGCTCTTTGTTCCAGTGCCCTGGTGGGCGTCCTGCCTTGCAGTCTGCTACACCCTGCTGCCTACAGCCCTAGCCTTTTGGGCTCCCTGCCTCAGCCCTGCTCCTCTGGGCGTCCTGCCTTGCATCCTGCTACACCCTGCTGCCTACAGCCCTAGCCTTTTGGGCTCCCTGCCTCAGCCCTGCTCTTCCAGGCTCCTGCCTTGCAGCTGATCACGCTCTGCTGCCTTCCAGCCTCCGCCCTTGCCCTGCCGGGCTCTCCACATTGCAGCCGATCACGCTCTGCTGCCTTCCAGCCTCCGCCCTTGCCCTGCCGGGCTCTCTACATTGCAGCCGATCACGCTCTGCTGCCTTCCAGCCTCCACCCTTGCCTTGCCGGGCTCTCTACATTGCAGCCGATCACGCTCTGCTGCCTTCCAGCCTCCGCCCTTGCCTTGCCGGGCTCTCTACATTGCAGCTGATCACGCTCTGCTGCTTTCCAGCCTCAGCCCTTGTCCTCTGGGCTCCCTGCTCTGCAGCCTGCCTCACTCCGGCTGCCTACAGCCCTTGTCCTCTGGGCTCCCTGCTCTGCAGCCTGCCTCACTCCGGCTGCCTACAGCCTTTGTCCTCTGGGCTTCCTACTTTGCAGCTTATCACGCTCCGCTGCCTACTACCTACCTTTTTCCACTGGGTTCTCGGCCTAGCAGCCCTCTACAGTCCTCTGCAACCTTCTTCGGTCAGCGGCCCTGCCCCTCAGGGCTCACTCCTTGCTGCCCGGCCCTTCTGGGTTCCTTGCCGTGCAGCTTGCTTTACTCTGCTGCCCTAAGCCCTTTCCCTCAGGGCTCTCTACCTTACAGCCCTGCTCCTGTGGGCTTGCTCATTGCTTTCCTGCTCCTCTGAGCTCTCAACCTTGTTCCTTACAGTCCTCTGCTATCCAATCCTGTTACACGACTTTCCCTTCATTTCCTTCTGCTAGTTTGCTATCAACCTCCTTTTCCTGGATTTGTCTGTAAGTATCTTCTCTTGTACTGTTTGTAGATCCTTTTGAACAGAGCTTGTCTGTTGGTTCCCATCAGTCAACCTCTGCCCCTTCCCTTGTCTCGTTTCTACATTACAGACACCCATAGCTGCTGTTCCAAGCCATGAGCAAACAGCATGGGCCTCTGTTATAGCAAACTGTGCAGAAGGCTAGAGTATTTCCTAAGGTTCGTGGAATACTCTTTTCCTATATCTGCATACACCCCAAGAGGGAATTCATTCTGTACCTTTTTCCTTGCTACTCTTGCCTACTCTTCGTTCTCTTTCCTTTCTGCTGTGTGTGTACTTATCTGTCCACTTTATTTTGGCACAACCACCCAAACCCTTTCTGGGTGTCCTGTGCCACTCTTAATAGAGTGCCATCCTTGACAGAATGCAAGAGCCAAAAATGTCTTGTTCCATAGGCAGGAAAGGCACACACAGACCAAGGATGCTTTCCTTTCGGGTTAAGAAACCTTTGCAAAGATCTATACTTTCCCTAAAGACAGCGAACAAGAACCTTAGTCTAAAGAACAGTCTTGCCTTAGTAAACAAAGATTTACAAGCACGGTACTACACTCACTGGCTTGCTGACCCTTCTTCCATGTATAACTATTATGACATTTGCGACTATGATCCGCAGTCCTTATCGGTTGAAGAGCTACAGCAAGATAATGAATTCTTACAGATCTTGTTAGCCCAAACAGTGAAAGACACTCCTGAGCCTGATAATTTTTCTAACACTGTTACAGCCAAGGATATTGCACTCATTGTGGGGGTCTCTAAACCAGAGTACGCTGTTGCTAGAGTGATATGTTCAAGATCTGCTTGGCAAGCTCCCCAGTCTACTGGAAACCCTCATTTGACAGGACACGGTATTATGTATCCTGAGGTTAGTTCACCTAGTCCTGGGTACAAAAGACCAATACTGACCATCGGTGGTCTTAATACTTCCCCAGTATCTACCAACCACAATAACCTTAAGGTCAGTCTTCCCATTGCTACAACCGAATTTTCTGCCACACCAGATTCTGAAGCTTTAGATCAGGCCAATGATACATACCTGCTACAAGAAAGACTCCTACGCCTTAAAAGAAAGACCGAAGATCTCTATGATGACTTTGTTTATTTACATAGTAAACATTCTATGAAGGGACACAATATTCCAGACCTTTTGACACAATGTCCTACACCCGAAATACTGTCTTTAGAGATCGACATGATAAGGCCTGGAATTGCCACGCAGAAAAGGATACAGATTTATACCTAGCAGATGGAAGACCTAAATTTAGCATATGCATCCCTTCTAAAGTCTGACACAGCTCTTTCACTTTCCAACCACAGTAACTCAGGTTCCGGTACTCTAGACCATGATTCCAATCCTGAACAATACCTGGTACCTGCCTGGAATCCAGCCTTTCCATCAGTCTATACCCCAGACCCAACAAGTAATTTGAGCACACCAGACTTTGAAGATCAGCCTTCAGAACGCCTACCCAATCATGACCCCACATCTGTCTTATTACCTGTTACTGGATCTGCTAGCCCAATCTCTGCTGCTCCTCCTGCTAATACTTCTAAATCTGCTACTGTTGCAGCATCTCACATCACTCTTTTCGCAGCAGAAGCACCCCCTTCCTCTCTGCCTGCAAGGACTGAACCTGTTGCTAAATCAGATAACAACTTTTCCTTTGGGACTACAGCTCCGGTTGTTCTTGCTGGCGCCTCTGCAGCACTAAGACTACCAAACTCTACTCTATCAGTCTCAGGTGCGTCACTGTCCGCTGGTTCTTCTATGGCACCCACTCTCCCAGTTGCTACAGCATCGGAACTATCCACAGCCATTCATGATCTCTCTGCTGCGGTGGCTTCTGAAACACCTACAAATCATGGAGAACCCGCCACTGTGACTCTTGACGTTTCTGCGGCTAATCTTGACTCTGCCATTGCTGTGTCTGATGCCTTGGAAAACCTTCCTAAAGCAACCAACTCTGCTGTGCCTCTGGCTCCACCTTTCACCACCTCACTGTTGCCTTACAAAGCAAGCTTTGCCATGGAACCTGCAACAGACATTCACAGTTCCTCTATTCATGAACACTCTGTTGGGTTTTTTGCTCCAAAGACTTTGTCTTTTCTGATTTCTACCGCAAAGGTTCAGCACATTGATACCGTCTCCACCTTTCAAGACTCCCACCTTACAACCTTAAACAGTTTTTGGTGCTTCATGACTTTGTTTATTTACATAGTAAACATTCTATGAAGGGACACAATATTCCAGACCTTTTGACACAATGTCCTACACCCGAAATACTGTCTTTAGAGATCGACATGATAAGGCCTGGAATTGCCACGCAGAAAAGGATACAGATTTATACCTAGCAGATGGAAGACCTAAATTTAGCATATGCATCCCTTCTAAAGTCTGACACAGCTCTTTCACTTTCCAACCACAGTAACTCAGGTTCCGGTACTCTAGACCATGATTCCAATCCTGAACAATACCTGGTACCTGCCTGGAATCCAGCCTTTCCATCAGTCTATACCCCAGACCCACCAAGTAATTTGAGCACACCAGACTTTGAAGATCAGCCTTCAGAACGCCTACCCAATCATGACCCCACATCTGTCTTATTACCTGTTACTGGATCTGCTAGCCCAATCTCTGCTGCTCCTCCTGCTAATACTTCTAAATCTGCTACTGTTGCAGCATCTCACATCACTCTTTTCGCAGCAGAAGCACCCCTTCCTCTCTGCCTGCAAGGACTGAACCTGTTGCTAAATCAGATAACAACTTTTCCTTTGGGACTACAGCTCCGGTTGTTCTTGCTGGCGCCTCTGCAGCACTAAGACTACCAAACTCTACTCTATCAGTCTCAGGTGCGTCACTGTCCGCTGGTTCTTCTATGGCACCCACTCTCCCAGTTGCTACAGCATCGGAACTATCCACAGCCATTCATGATCTCTCTGCTGCGGTGGCTTCTGAAACACCTACAAATCATGGAGAACCCGCCACTGTGACTCTTGACGTTTCTGCGGCTAATCTTGACTCTGCCATTCCTGTGTCTGATGCCTTGGAAAACCTTCCTAAAGCAACCAACTCTGCTGTGCCTCTGGCTCCACCTTTCACCACCTTACTGTTGCCTTACAAAGCAAGCTTTGCCATGGAACCTGCAACAGACATTCACAGTTCCTCTATTCATGAACACTCTGTTGGATTTTGTGCTCCAAAGACTTTGTCTTTTCTGATTTCTACCGCAAAGGTTCAGCACATTGATACCGTCTCCACCTTTCAAGACTCCCACCTTACAACCTTAAACAGTTTTTGGTGCTTCATGATGTGCCTTTTCGGAATAAGACTCTTTCACGGTGTGACAGACCTTCTTCCTGTTGGTCAGTCTTCAGGGAGCCTGGAGAGGGGCCTGGAGAGGGGCATACTGTCATGCCTGCGCCATGGGCGCATACATTGGCGACCAATATGGACAAATTGTTATTCATTTATCTACAGAAAACTCCTGGATCAACCGTTATTCACTATTTGGACTTTATTTCCCATTTGCAAGACTTTGGTGCTTTTTTATTTTTCCCAGAAAACTACACTTACCATAATGCACTTGGCTATAACCATCCATTCCTGGCTATTCCTATTTTTCTTCATCAGAACTACAATCCCCAGAAGCCCTAGGGATTTGCTCTTCTTCCACCAGCTCAGGAACAGAGAGGGAGGTGGCCGATTGTCTGCAGGTGTGCTGAGCCAGGTGCAACCAATTAGCCTGCCTCTGTGCTGGGCTGGGCAGTATAAAGGCTGCTGCCTGCGAGAGCTCAGTCTCTTGCATTGAGAGTCCTTCCGGCATCTTATTGCTTCGAGCTACAAACTTTGTATGCTGTTTCCTGATTTCACCTGCTCTTTGTTCCAGTGCCCTGGTGGGCGTCCTGCCTTGCAGTCTGCTACACCCTGCTGCCTACAGCCCTAGCCTTTTGGGCTCCCTGCCTCAGCCCTGCTCCTCTGGGCGTCCTGCCTTGCATCCTGCTACACCCTGCTGCCTACAGCCCTAGCCTTTTGGGCTCCCTGCCTCAGCCCTGCTCTTCCAGGCTCCTGCCTTGCAGCTGATCACGCTCTGCTGCCTTCCAGCCTCCGCCCTTGCCCTGCCGGGCTCTCCACATTGCAGCCCATCACGCTCTGCTGCCTTCCAGCCTCCGCCCTTGCCCTGCCGGGCTCTCTACATTGCAGCCGATCACGCTCTGCTGCCTTCCAGCCTCCGCCCTTGCCTTGCCGGGCTCTCTACATTGCAGCCGATCACGCTCTGCTGCCTTCCAGCCTCCGCCCTTGCCTTGCCGGGCTCTCTACATTGCAGCTGATCACGCTCTGCTGCTTTCCAGCCTCAGCCCTTGTCCTCTGGGCTCCCTGCTCTGCAGCCTGCCTCACTCCGGCTGCCTACAGCCCTTGTCCTCTGGGCTCCCTGCTCTGCAGCCTGCCTCACTCCGGCTGCCTACAGCCCTTGTCCTCTGGGCTCCCTGCTCTGCAGCCTGCCTCACTCCGGCTGCCTACAGCCCTTGTCCTCTGGGCTTCCTACTTTGCAGCTTATCACGCTCCGCTGCCTACTATCTACCTTTTTCCGCTGGGTTCTCGGCCTAGCAGCCCTCTACAGTCCTCTGCAACCTTCTACGGTCAGCGGCCCTGCCCCTCAGGGCTCACTCCTTGCTGCCCGGCCCTTCTGGGTTCCTTGCTGTGCAGCTTGCTTTACTCTGCTGCCCTAAGCCCTTTCCCTCAGGGCTCTCTACCTTACAGCCCTGCTCCTGTGGGCTTGCTCATTGCTTCCCTGCTCCTCTGAGCTCTCAACCTTGTTCCTTACAATCCTCTGCTATCCAATCCTGTTACACGACTTTCCCTTCATTAACTTCTGCTAGTTTGCTATCAACCTCCTTTTCCTGGATTTGTCTGTAAGTATCTTCTCTTGTACTGTTTGTAGATCCTTTTGTACAGAGCTTGTCTGTTGGTTCCCATCAGTCAACCTCTGCCCCTTCCCTTGTCTCGTTTCTACATTACAGACACCCATAGCTGCTGTCCCAATCCATGAGCAAACAGCGTGGGCCTCTGTTATAGCAAACTGTGCAGAAGGCTAGAGTATTTCCTAAGGTTTGTGGAATACTCTTTTCCTATATCTGCATACACCCCAAGAGGGAATTCATTCTGTACCTTTTTCCTTGCTACTCTTGCCTACTCTTCATTCTCTTTCCTTTCTGCTGTGTGTGTACTTATCTGTCCACTTTATTTTGGCACAACCACCCAAACCCTTTCTGGGTGTCCTGTGCCACTCTTAATTGAGTGCCATCCTTGACAGCAACGACTGAAAATTGCTTGGGAAATCCATGAATATGCGGTGCTCCAGAATGCTGTTTAGCGCACACGGCTGGTGCACACTGGCACACGCTCTTTCTCTGCGCAAGCCGTGTGCACTGCTTCTGCGCCAAATTCTATGAATTACCCCCATATCTTTCAGTGCATGTGACATTACTATAAAACATTCAAGGAAACGAAGATATGGGAGGAGGGTTACTTTGACATCATAGTAGCCTTGGCTGAGGAGAATATTCCAGTGGTCTGATATGGCTAACATGTGGAATGCACAGATCATTTGAAGTTTGTTATGGGAGTGAGGCAGAGGTTATGTGTGAGATATATTGACCCACTCAGATGTGCTTTACCATATCACTTTGCTGCATTGGTGCAAGAAACAGCAGAATGGCTCCGCTAACTCCTGTGCGCGCCAGGGTCTCCAAATTGCGTTTTACAACCACCAAAATCATGGCTGCACCACCCTGCCAGACACATTTAAGTGAAATAGGCAACATTGCCTTGCTGAAAACCCCCAAAATTCCTTTTAAAATGACACCTTTTCCAACTTTGAAAAATGCTGTTTTGAGGCTAAATCCATCAATGTACTATGAAACTGCTGTGATTGAAAAGGCCCGGCCATGCCAGGGAGAAGTAATTGTGCATTAGCAAAACCATGTCTGGTTCCTGAATGACAGGCCCAGTCAGCTTAGCTTGGAAAGAAACCTACCAGGGGCTTTGTTTTCAGTTTACAAAGGAAACACGTCTATTTGCTTTGCAAAAGTATCTAAAAATCAGCTGTCAGAGAATGACTCTAAATAGCTGAGCCATGCCTGTTTAAATGTATCCATGCTGCAGAACAACTCCAGCATTCAAGAGAATTACCATAGCTATTTATTTATTTATTTAATGTGTTACAGTTTAAACTAATAAACTTTACACATATCTAGAAACATGAAATCAAAAAAAAATTCCATACATCACAATTAATATCCATTTGACATTAAATTACACAGTTAGATAAAATAACAATACTAATAGTGATAATAATGAATCTGACCTAGATACAGTCATACATACTAAAACCTAAAACAACCTAAGTCAAGCCCTATATACATCAAATCGGAACTCAACAAGGTACAAATTACTGACCCATAACTAAGAAGAAACAATTAGGAATTATAATTCACAATTATATAGTAACGCATCGCACAGTAGGGTTCTCATATAAGTTTGTCTCATCACTAATCTCAAGTGTAAAAAAGACCACCTATTCAGATCTTAATGCCCAGTTTTCCCTCTATAACCATCCAAATGTTATATAAAGGGGTTAAAATATGGATATTTTCAGAATTTAGGCAATGATGCCAGAATAATGCCTTAGAGATCGCTGCAGGATCGTGAGTATACTTTCCCATATGTTGCTGTATTATATTTGTCATGCTACTACATTGTGTCAGGACATGATGTGCTGTCTCCGAAACATTATTGATTTTACACAATCTGCAATTCCTTAGTTCCAAAGGTATTTGGTCTCTCCGGCCCGTAACCCATAATGTCGGAAGTTGATCCAGTCTTAATAGGAGTATAAAACGTCGCAATCTTTTACAAGGGCATAAATTAAGGTATTCTTCCGGTTTCATATAAGTGTACAGCCTGAATTTCACAAATTCATAACTTTTCAGTGTACTGAGGTGGGCAAAATTCTCCAACCAATCCCACATATCCATTCGCTTTTCAAGGGCCCTCTGCACTTGCTTAGTATAGTCCCCTTCGCGATACATCCATCCTATGTCAGCAAGGTGTCTTAACATTATAGCAGCAAGTAAGAGGGAATTTTGTTTTTTATATATTTCCTTACCCACAGCAGTCAGTAATGGATTTGTTGTACCACTGCGCATTTTGATAAAAAGCCCCAATCTCTTTTTCAACACTATAGCTTTTAATGAAGGTAATCCCAGCTCTAAGCGTATAATGGCCATTGGTATTCCTGGCGCTAGGCCTAAAACCCGCCGCCAGAATTTCCCTTCTATTACTTGTAACCAGCTAAGATCTAAATCAAACAGGGCCTCTAATCCGTAGATTACCATGGGTATAAAAACCTGCACATAGAGTTGGCGTGTGCCCCATAGCGTAAAACCTCCTTGCTTATTAGTGAAGTTCGCGACCAGCGATGTGACCTGTGCTGCACGCATCTTCCGAGAATGTTTGCATAAACCATAGTCCCCGCTAGGCTCAAAATCAATACCCATATACCGGTATTGTGGGGCGTAAGGGATTATGGTCTTACCCACCATAAGGTTTACGCGTGACACTCTTTTGTTGGTATATCGTAGTACCTTAGTCTTATCAAGATTGATAGTCAGGCCATTACGATTCGCATACTCCCACAAAGCTGTAGCCGATCTACGCAGGCCACTGACTGTATGATCAAAAATGACCAAGTCGTCTGCGTAAGCCAGGACAGTACATACCACCTCCCCAATCTTCGGTGGGCAATTTGAGACGGCCGTTATGGCCACAGGTATGTCATGGACATACAAGTTATATACCAAAGGGGCCGTCACACATCCCTGTTTCACCCCCCGATTCTGCTGCACTTTATCAGTCAGGTGTCCCTCTTGATCTAATTTCAGTCTAACTGAAGTATTATAGTGCAGCAATCTTAGGTAATACAGGATGCCTGCTGGACAACCAAGATCGTTAAGTTTAGACCATAAACGTTCTCTCGGAATGGTATCAAAAGCTGCTTTAAAATCTATATATAATGCATATAGGGGCGGTGCACCTTTATTGCGAGCCTTACATCTCAATAGGTTCATGACCATTAGGTTGTAACTCGTTGAATAACCCTTCCTAAATCCACACTGGAAGATGGACAGAATGTTGGCCCTTTCTACCCAAGATTGTAGGTCCTCAAGCAGTAATGAGGCAAACAATTTACCCGTTGTATCCAGCATGGAGAGGAGCCGATAATTAGAGGGATCTAAACGATTACCCTTTTTAAAGACTGGTACCAGTACTGCAGTTTGCCATGAGCTCGGAATGATCCCCTGTACCATTATCTTTTTAAATAGTATAGCCAATACGCTCGCCCAGAACTCGGGCTGATTTCTCATGACTATATTGGCTAGACCGTTAGGTCCTGGAGCTCTGGACGGTTTAAGAGTCTTTATCTTGGTAATTATGGCCGCGTATGAAATGTCAAAGGCCATATAGGGGGCCAAGGTCATCTGAGGGCACAATTCGTCTCTCTGTATAATTGTATTACGGGCTAGTAAAAACTTGACCCATTCCTCAGCTTTGATTGGGTTAACCATTTGGCCCTTCGATGACTCCCTGGCTTCCCCCAGGAGTGACCAAATGCTACGAGTGTTTTTAGAACAAATCGTCTGAACTAATTTCTGATAGGCCCTGGTATTTATGGCAGTTTTTATATTTTTAATAATAGATCTATATTTATTTTTGATTTTCCTCGCAGCTATTCGTAATTCATCAGAAGGTCCTAACTTTTTCTTACTCATACGCAGTTCACGTCTCAAGTCCCTCTTGGCATCTCTAATCTTATTATTATAAGAACTGGGCCCAGCCACCGGTCTAAACATGCTCGAGGTCGGAACCGTTGCATGTGTATGAGAAAATGCTTTTATCCAATTTTCTATTGATTCAATAGACATGGAGTGAAAATCAGATAAGTTTGGCCATTTATCTATCTCGAGTGCCAATGCTGCCTGGTTAATGTTCTTCGCCGACCACCTAATGTTAGAGCCGGATTTATTCACATGTACTGTGCCCATATTGCTCTTATCAAGAGCTCTCTGTTGGATGTTTAATACACATCGGAGAGCAGAATGATCGCTCCATTTATTTAATGATACAAACATGTCTTCCACTAACAGGAGCATTTTAGGGCACATAAAGATATAATCTAGAGTACTACTATACAGCCCATTGGACCAAGTATGTTTCCCCGGGTAGTCACTATAGGTATAGCCGTTCAGCATTTCCAGGTCCCATTCATCAAGCAGCCGACGCCAACGTGGCCCCTCAATATCAGTTTTAGTATGAGTTAGGAGATGTTTCACTCTTAGCTTAAAATTTTGAGGATATTTCCCTGTCTCAGCAGGAATGCGACAATTAAGATCGCCCACAACAATAACTGCTCGATTACCAGGTAGAACTGACCAAGAGGCCAATAATTCATGGAGGGCTTCTTGAATAGGTTCACTAATCCCGACATACGGGGGGTTATATATATTTATCAACAGGAATTTCTCCTTATCAACCTTTGTTCCATATTCAACCTCTACTGCCAACATATTATCGCAAGCTTTACAAGGTATCTGACTCGAGGGCAGAGAGCTAATCACACCTATCAAAAGCCCTCCAAATGGTCTCCCTTTGTTGCCTCTCTTAGCAAAGGATTGATAATTCGTGTAGCCATCAAGTAATAGATTGTCCATTGCCCATGTCTCCTGTAGACATATCAGGCTATGTTTCGCAATAAAATTAACTGAACCCTCCGACGCCAACAGATGAGCAAATCCTCTTGTATTCCACGATAACAATGTCAAATATCAATGTTTAGGCAATACCCCTGGGAGCGATTCCACAAGCCATTTTAGGACCAACTGAACGTCTGAAATTTCAACTTTCTTTCCTTTAGGTATCAAGGGGCATTCCACTGGCATAACCGGCCCACTTGTTTCCACAAGTTCAGCACTGATATCGACTTCATCCAAGTCTGCATAAACCTCAACATCCACAGCCCTGAGCTCTTCACAATGTTTCCTAAGCATCTGTGCGGTAGATAGAAATTTACAATGTAATGCAGACACACAGGGATTGAGGCCTTTTAATGGTTCCACAAACTGGAAGTCATCTGATTTTAAGACGCGTAGTTCAGGGACCGAATGCAGACGTATTAGAAACTCCGATCGTGGCAACCATCTGCGTTCGCTGGTTTTATATAGGTTTTTAATCAAGCAGATTCTATTCCCTATAGGAGCGTCTCCATCCTTAACTGGTCTGATAGGAGAATTGATGGTATTAGCCGGGGCTGACTTGGGTTGGAGTGATGAGTCAGAGCCCCTAATCCGTGATTCCTCCATCTCTTGGAGATCAGACTCAAATCGTTCCCGTTCGTCTGCCTGGTCCTCTATTTCATCCACGGTTGGCATTCTTCCCTCATCAGCACTCAGACCCACCAACACTGGCTGTTCATATTCGGGCAGCGAATCTTGGTTCGTATCTTGATCAGTGATGAGCCAACTGGAGAGGCTGCCTTCTCCAGAGCCAATCGTTTTCTTAGCTCTGGCTGCCCTTTTTTTAGCTTTTTTTGAGCACCCACCAATGTGCGCTGTCTTATCTTCTTTAGTACCATGCGTCTTGTTTTCCTTGCTTTTTAGCGCTTTCTTAGCCAGTTTACGTTGCTTACGGGAACAGAAAACTGTTTCACTCAAATCCTCATTTGCCGAGGGATCTTTCTCAGCCGTCTTATTTATCTCCTCAGCCATACATATGGCCTCCGATAAATTGATTTCCGCCTCTACCTCCTTATATTTTCCTTCTATTGGAATATTAGGCGGTGGATTAGTATTCGTAAGGATCCGCCCCGTCATTTGGAGTAAAATTTTAAGGGCGAATTGCAAGGAGGCCACTGAGGATTGGATCTCTGCCAGTTCCTTTGCCCCAGGAGACAGGGTGGATAGATTACCTTCCTCTGAATCCAGCCCATCCTCCATTGACACCATTACCAAATTGGGAGAAGCTGATAGTCGGCTCAAAGGTGCCTCATGTCCCATGATGTTAGCTGGAGAAGTCATGGAATTATTAGCCTGAGGCAGACATATATCTACAGGCGGCCTGAAGATCTGGGGAGTCATCCCCCGCTGAATGCTCAAACACAGGTCTAACAGTGAATTGTTATCTATGTCATCAAAGTTAGCAGAGCTCATTGGGTCACCACCCCCATCGCCCGATGGAACGGGGTCCTCAATAATCGTTGAATTAGTTTCCGCTAAGGGGAGTGGGGCAAAGAAACCAGTTATAGCCCCCAATCCCAAGGGAATGGATTTGCTAGATTTTTTCTTATTATTTGCTTTGGGTATTCTCATCTCCTCATTCATCGGGATTTCCACTTCCAATTGTTTCTTCGTTTTGCGCAGGTTGTACTTGTTTTGTATCATTTTCTTCCCTGGCGCCATTTTATCAAGTAGCAGTGTTTATAGCAGAAATCTAGGTGCCTTCTCTCTAGCCGATTGCCAGGTACTGCTAAGCCCCAGTCAGAACCAAATTTCAACACGTAGCCTACACTACCCTGCACAAAGCCAGCTAACGCCAGATACCCGCGCCCCCCAAACAGTCACAATGCCAATTCAGCACACAGACCCAAATGGACTCCTCTCCCTAGGGTAATTATATAATTATATCAGGCCATGGGAGGGTGGCTGGGTAGGAAGGAGGGGGGGGGGACTAATGGCAGGGGTAAAGGGGTGAAAGAAGGAGGGGGCTCAGATTAAGAGAGCAGCGCTACTTGCTGGACGATGTAATCGCTGCGAGTCTGTATGACTCCCCCCTGTGCTATTCAGCTTTCTTCCCCGTGTACTAATTGCCCACCAAAAATACCGGCAATGATTGCACTGGTCCTCAAACTGCTCCCGTAATTCCACCTACGGCAGAAGTCGCTCTCCGTCTTCCGCCCTCCGTGAGGACCCGTGTGCTCTGGTAGGTATCCTGCAGATGGAGCTGCACTGCCGCAGCCGAAGGTACACGGCAGGCAGGCAGACACTGCGGGCACTGCGGGCGAAATCAATCCCAGCCGCCAACATACGCCGACAAACGGGAGCAGAGACGAAAGCGAAAGCGGGAGCTCAGCCTCAGGCTACTCGCCTTCGAGGAAAGGACCCATAGCTGCATGGCAGTGTGTGAATTTTGCTGGAGATGAAAATCAAATTTAGAAGGAAGAAATGTTAGCAGTTTGGTAGAATGGGTTTTGCTGACTGAAGAAAAATTGCCTATTTCAAAGTAAATTATTGAGTGAAGGCTTGCTTACTTAGCAATGTAAAGGGATTATGTGGCTGGTGATGATACAGTTCCAGCCCTTTAGGAAGTGAGGCACACCATAAACTTCCAGGACACCAAAAGTGCTAATTGCCAGCTTGAAAAACTTTGTATGGAACAGGACAATGGGAGTTCACAAGCTCATCAGACATTCGTCTGTGCTTCAGGCTGGGACAATAGCAGTCTTGGGACACTCACCTGTCAAGAGTGAAGGGCAATAAAACCTTCAATTAGGACAGAGGCCCCCCATCCTGCTTGGAAGAAACTGCCAGTTGGTGTTAGCTCGGAAGAAAATATTACAGACAATCACTCCCATTAAGACTATTTTATAAAGAACTTTAAAAAGACTTATATCTCAGCTGTCAAAATTGGTAAAAATGTGGAATTTTCACAGCGTAAATGTGGAATTGTGGGCTGTGTTTGAAAACTTGGTAGAATGTCGTGACACACTCTCGACAGAAATGGTGATATATGTTGTATTACCAGAAAAGCATGCATGTTGCAAATGTCAAATTTTGTACATACATCCCTGGAGACAATTTGCATCTGTGTATAAAATTGTGGAATGTTAGTCCAAATCTTTAACGTGTAAAAGGCGAAACAAGGTCGCACAGACTGGAGGTTTGGACTAATCTGTGCTGTACAAAATATTTAACCTGTGTATCTGACTTACTAAGAGGTTGCAACCACAGAAGTATGTTTTTTTTGGCAAAATTGGATTTTCAGTAAAGTAAATGTGGGAGTTTCTAGATACAGTAAAAATCACCTCATAAACATGACATCACTTTTCTGATATCCAACCAATTGTGAGCAAGGCGGACACTATTCCCTTGCCCAATCCTATTGTTAGGGGCGTGGGTAGTGAATCCTGCCCCTGTCATATACTGTAATAATGTCATCTGGCATTATAAATAAGGGCCCCTGACTAGCACTCAGGACACACACTGATTCCTGACTGATTCCTGATTTCCTACGCCGGTGTTCTGTTCCTGTCCGTTCCTGTTTTCATCTTGCATTTATCCATCTAAACTCCAGATCCCAACCACAAGGCCAAGCATTGCTGATTCTGCTTCAGCTAGGCCTCAATCCTAAAATAATCCCCATAACTAAGGGAAATGCTGTGGTGTTGGGAAGCATCCAATTCCAGCTTGTCTTGCCGCCACTCACTGCATGCTGCTGCTATCCTGCTATCCTGATGCCCTATTTTATCCAGTACCAGAAGTCTACCTGGTATCCAGTCCATGCCCGCTGATTCTGTCTGACCCTCCTGTGTTAGACCAGACCGTGTGGTGGACTGTGAGTATCAATAGGAACCATAGAACCATAGCATAACTTGCCTTGCCTTGTAAACTTCCAGGACACCAAAAGTGCTAATTGCCAGCTTGAAAAACTTTGTATGGAACAGGACAATGGGAGTTCACAAGCTCATCAGACATTCGTCTGTGCTTCAGGCTGGGACAATAGCAGTCTTGGGACACTCACCTGTCAAGTGTGAAGGGCAATAAAACCTTCAATTAGGACAGAGGCCCCCCATCCTGCTTGGAAGAAACTGCCAGTTGGTGTTAGCTCGGAAGAAAATATTACAGACAATCACTCCCATTAAGACTATTTTATAAAGAACTTTAAAAAGACTTATATCTCAGCTGTCAAAATTGGTAAAAATGTGGAATTTTCACAGCGTAAATGTGGAATTGTGGGCTGTGTTTGAAAACTTGGTAGAATGTCGTGACACACTCTCGACAGAAATGGTGATATATGTTGTATTACCAGAAAAGCATGCATGTTGCAAATGTCAAATTTTGTACATACATCCCTGGAGACAATTTGCATCTGTGTATAAAATTGTGGAATGTTAGTCCAAATCTTTAACGTGTAAAAGGCGAAACAAGGTCGCACAGACTGGAGGTTTGGACTAATCTGTGCTGTACAAAATATTTAACCTGTGTATCTGACTTACTAAGAGGTTGCAACCACAGAAGTATGTGTTTTTTGGCAAAATTGGATTTTCAGTAAAGTAAATGTGGGAGTTTCTAGATACAGTAAAAATCACCTCATAAACATGACATCACTTTTCTGATATCCAACCAATTGTGAGCAAGGCGGACACTATTCCCTTGCCCAATCCTATTGTTAGGGGCGTGGGTAGTGAATCCTGCCCCTGTCATATACTGTAATAATGTCATCTGGCATTATAAATAAGGGCCCCTGACTAGCACTCAGGACACACACTGATTCCTGACTGATTCCTGATTTCCTACGCCGGTGTTCTGTTCCTGTCCATTCCTGTTTTCATCTTGCATTTATCCATCTAAACTCCAGATCCCAACCACAAGGCCAAGCATTGCTGATTCTGCTTCAGCTAGGCCTCAATCCTAAAATAATCCCCATAACTAAGGGAAATGCTGTGGTGTTGGGAAGCATCCAATTCCAGCTTGTCTTGCCGCCACTCACTGCATGCTGCTGCTATCCTGCTATCCTGATGCCCTATTTTATCCAGTACCAGAAGTCTACCTGGTATCCAGTCCATGCCCGCTGATTCTGTCTGGCCCTCCTGTGTTAGACCAGACCGTGTGGTGGACTGTGAGTATCAATAGGAACCATAGAACCATAGCATAACTTGCCTTGCCTTGTCCTATCCCCATCCCTAAACCATCCTCTCCTTATCTTAATAACTTGTAACATTGTCAGAATACTTATTGCAACCCTGTCATTGATTTATCTTGCTAAACGCCCTTTCTTTAGTAATTTTTATCTTGTGTTGTAAATCCTAAACTATCAATCCTATTTCGAGTGATCGGACTGGCTCCTCCAGTGCAGACACTGGGGAACTAGGGTTGAACTAATTAATCAACACTGGAGCTTACTGTGTCCCCCTTTGGAATTCTAGCCTGAATGCTCTAGTTAACGCACCTCATACTACCTTGCATATCTCCCTCAGTTTAATAGCTAGATACTTCATTTCACCTCCTGATTGTACCTAAGATCTATAGCTACACCCCAATCAAAAACCGTTTGGTTAATTTCAGGTGGTAATGAGCATTTTTGCAAAGTTTTATTTTTACTGTCAATTGTTTTAAACCTTCCATTCATTTTCGAATTGTATGCTTTTGCTCAATCTATTGCTTATGATTGCTTGTAACTTTCCAGTGTTGCTCCCGTAGAGAATTGTACTTATTTAAGGATTTTTGCACACATTCCTTGTTTTATTCAGCCATTTCCGAGTGTCATTTTGACATTGCAAGTGTTTCAAATATGTTTTTCTCGCTTGTTTGGGCAGGGAAGGTTGGATTCAAATTTTGTTTTTTATTCCTCATTCCTGATGACCTGCTGCTTCCTTATATCTATTTAGAATTGATTTTTTTGTGGGTTGAGGAATATTGCAGGGGAAAATCCTAACTTGAGTGCTATCTTTCTAAAAATTCAAAAATGTCCCTATTCTCTGGTGTTTTCTATCTGTGATGCTGAAGGGTTAATTTAAGTGCATTTTCTACATTCCTATTGTTATCGTTACCATATCGGTGATTGCTCCCCCATATATTAAAAAGTGTATGATTTTCTTGAATTTCTAAATAAATAAATATTGCCTTTACCAACCAGCCTGGTTCCTGGTCCATCGTGACCCGGTATATTTGAATAAGCGGTGTGATATGAGTGGTGTATCTCTCAAATATTGAACCTACGTATATAACAAAATAAGCATTTGAGTTGCGCGCTGCATACTAGGCTGAGACCAGGGTGTATCGCCTGATTGAAATACTTAACAAGGTGTACTCACCCTTCTCTGTTTATTTTTAAATGACAGACACCAGTTCCTTGCCGCACAAAGCTTGGATGTACCTTGGATTGGTTGCCAGGGGGATGTACCCATTCTTATTTTCCCTGTAAATACTGTACTGATAACAAGAACTGAGTTGACCATGGAACACCCTTTGGCTGCTCTAGTGAGTACTGTAAGATAAAACAAATAAACTGATAATTAATGGAAAGAAGGGTGATGATGCTTAGGAATGAAGGAGCATCTAGGACGTGCTTTGAATCTTTGAATCTAACAGATAACATCTTGAAGATATAAGTCATTTTGACTACCTGGGTATCCACTTGAAAAATACATTGTGATGGGGTTGCAGCTGTACAAGAGTGAGTCCAAATCATTGCAGGTGGCTGGTGGATTTGCATATTTAACAACAGGTTTGTTGGAATTTCCCCTGTCCAGCCACAGTATAGCAGAAAAAAGATGGTTCCAGCAGCAAGGCTTTAGTGGTATGCACATATTGGGATCTCTTAGTGACTGGAAATTATTTTTAAAGGGGCTATTTTGCTATAATAAAGGGAGATTTTCTTTCCCTTGACACATGCAAGAATGGATCAATCTGATAACAGATAATGCAGCCTTGTCCAGCATTTTACTGGGTTAGATTGTGGACAAACATACACACTGGAATATATGATGGATCTCTAAGATTTTGGTGAAAATAGCCTGGATGTCCTGGATTAAGAAACACCTATTTGCTCTTGGTTAGCGGCCATATGGGAATAACCTGCTTCCATGAATGAAGAGTCCTTGACTATTTTAAGCAAAGATACTTGTACGAAAAGAGAAATTAGTTAGTGAGCAATCCAGGGATAATTGGTGCACTCTCTCGGTATTTGAAAAAAAAGAAGTTGTCTTGAAAGGAGGTATATTATGTAAGACAGCCCTATAAAAGCAAAGCTATTATTTATGCAGCTAAAATGTGAGTTGCTTCATCTAGGATTCTTTGCCTTAAAGTGTCTAAATGAAAATTTGGGATCATGGGAGTGTGCCAGTGAAACCCCAAACAGAGCCATTAACTTCCTACTTTTTCTTCGATAAAAAATATTGCTATTTGAGAATTTGGAAAGTATCCCCCTGTTTTATCCTACCCATTTACGGATGGCATGGTCAAAAGGAGGAGACTCCAGCATTTAAGACCAATGGATGGGAATGAAAGAGCAGTAGTGGAGATGCATTGCCAAGGATGAGCTATCCTTGAATGAAATGAAGAACCTACTGATTACAGGTGTCATAGAAAGTCAAAGTAATTAATTCTAATACATTTGAATCCTGGAGTCTGTATCAGTAAATTTCTATTTTAATTAGCACCTGGTACAAAGGACCCAGTCAATCAACTCATTTTAATGCTAAGCCATGGCCAGAATCAAGAGACTTGGTCAAAAGCTACAGTCATGCTCATCTTTAGAATTGAGAACCTTCCCCTTGATGAAGTTGTGCACGTTCCAGCAAGCCTCTGATGGTAACAATTTCATCCTTTTGTTAGTATTGTATGTTGTCTAATGTGAGCATGACGTGTAATTCAGGTTACCAAAGAGCAACTACCCCAATTATTCTTTCTTGTGAATGTTTCTGGTCATAGCTCTGTAATATCATCAAATAACTAAGTAAAACTTGGCGCATCCATCTGTAATATAGTATTAAGTTGCATGCTGCTCGGTTGGAATGCATCCTAAGACAAATCCTTCAACACAGTCTTTATTCCAATATCTACTTTGTTCCAGTCCTCAAGGGAGCAATTCTACTGAGATTGAATACGGTCAAATATCATGCTTCTTTGCATGATTTTCTTTCAGAAGAGTCTACAATCACTGTTTTGCTCCCTATACCTTTTGCAGAGAAGAAGTAACCATTTGCATATCAGTGATCAGGCCGCACCTATAAGAGCAGTCGAGTACAGAAATGCAAGACAACTCTCTTACAAACAAGACCACCAGTAGAAACCTCAGATACGTGTTTCTGCTTTGTTTGGTGCCATTGAGCAGAAGTTGTGTGCCTATGGGCACAGGCAGCAAGAGGTCCATGTCTCGATAACGCTACTGGTTCAGTGTGAATCTCCAACCATACTAAATTTGCCAAACGTGTGTGAGCCCCTCTACTGAGAATAAATATGTTCAAATAAAATGTTCTCTGGGATGGTTCCCAATCAGGAGGGTCTTCAACCACGTTTTAGCTGAATGTAGCTTTCAGAAAGGTATGTCCTTGGGACAGTACCATAATCATATGCAAATAAATATGTCTCTTTCTGGTAGAGTGGACTAAAACATGATCTTGGAACATCCCTGGGTGGGCACATTCCCAATAAACAGGCTATTTAATTCATTCACATTCTCACTAGAGGGGCTGTGACGACTGTCCTTCTGGCAAGTGTGCAAACCCCGGTCTTTTTTAGATTTGTATTAGTACATAAAATGATGTGGGTGATTCTTTCTCCAAAGGGGTAGTCTGCTAACCAGATTCCCCTTTGTCGTAACTCTATGCCAAAAGCATGCCACACTTGTACTCTGTTGTATCAGAAGCCTGATCCGCAGTGCCCGCTCTGCTGTTGGCGCAGAGCAAGTTCAAAAGTCACAAGATGGCCACTCGACCGCCGCAGTGGCAGAAAATACACTGCAGCACAGAGGTCGCATTTAAGATATGCCCCCTTTACCCAAACTGTAACGTAATGAATACTCCATGCTGGTGGCAGGATAGTCTCTAAGAGTTTAGGCATAGTGCATGGCGATACTTATGATCAATGCCGTCACATCCGATTGATATGGCACATGTGTCAGCTCCTGTGAGTTAGCTCTGCTGTTGAAGGGAATGTGCATTCGGGTCAGACGGGCCCAATATTGACACACGACAGTCCAGAAACTGAAGGCCCAGCTCTATTGATTCTCTTTGAGAGGGATGGTAACCTCCTCCCCAGAGAGAGCCGCACAGCAGGCAGCTGTCCTGGGCCCATGTATCAAAGGAGCACACACATTCAGGAAGAGTAGCCTCACACCAGGGTGCTGCATATCCAAATATCTTTGTTGTCAGTAGGAAGGAAGGAGTGGGTGTAGGATAGGCAGCAGTGCTTTGGACACTGGAAGAAGCCTTCGACCATCTTGGACTGTCTCTCTTTTCCTTTCCTGTTCCCTCCACTTCCTCTGGAACAAAGTACTTTGGGTGCAGGATCAAAAGGACAAATTCCACTCCAGCCAGGAGCAGGGATTGGTCCCCTAAAGCAAGCTCACTTTAAACCAATCACATGAGGACTTGTGCCTTTAAAAGAAGGAATCTTGCACCCCTTCTGCAGAATTCCCTCAGTTCCTCAAGGATCCTTTAAGGCCAATGAGATGTTCTGAACATTCTTGCCTGGACTTCCTTTGGGATAGTTGAACTGTCCAAAGCCCTCCGCCAGAGGTAAAGAAGGAGCCATCCAAGACAGAATGAAGACCTGTCCCCTAGCTACCCCCAGGTAACATTGGGAGTAACCATTGTTGTGGATCAGGAACAAACAGTCTGCAATGGACTGTCTGTGCCAGAAGAACAGACCCTGAACTGTAGTATCCTGTCCTTGAGTCCTTTGCGAAGGCTTCACTGCAACCAGAGGGCTGAACCAACCAAAGCTCTCTGTTCTCTTGAACCAAACCAGTCGCTCTGTGTTCCCCACATCCAGAACAATAGGGAAGGTGCTGGTGTCTGCGTTCCACCAACCAGCCATACTATTGCACTGCATCTAAACATGCTCAAAACTACATTGTTTCCTAGCAAAGCACGTCTCCTCAACGCCGGATCCCAAACTGAATCTCTGAAGGGTCACTCGCTGATTCTAACCGGGGGTTACAAACACAGCTCGGCCCAGCTAGTCCGAGAACTGCTGCCTCATTGATTGCACCTCGATGCAACCTCGATCAGCACCTATGCGACCGTCACCCACTGACTGGAACTGCTGTAGTGTCATTTGCTGACCTATCCCGGTGGCCAAAGCCCAACTCATCCTGGCCAACTGTGAAGCATTCTTGCGATCGCCCCGACCTGAAACATTGAACAACCTCCACACACAGCATCCCCATTTGACCCTACTCAACGCTGGCTTGCTGCCAGGGCCTTGCCATTCCTCTGTGCCTCACTGAGCTTGATCAGCTCGCTTTAATGTTTGAACTGTGGTCTGATGCATCAACCCACTAAGAACTCAATCCAGGTCCTTTGACACTGAACTGCCCCCACAGTCCACTGGGACCATAAAGACCAGTTAGGTCACAATCACTCCTACTTTTAACCCAATATCCTTTCTATGCTAGTGCCTTAGCTACCAGATCTGGAACTACACTCAGAGTGCTACTTTCTCCAGTCTGTTGCATCTTCTCTGTTCTTTTCTTTGGGGTTGGTTTTTGTATAGAAATCTCTTTTAGTTCTATTTGCAGATGGTGTGTTTTGTTAGTGTTTATATTTTTATATACATTTTGATTGGACATTAAGGACTGTGATACTACTGTGTTGTTTGCATTACTACTGGTTCACCTTCACACCCCTCTTAAGAGTATAGCCTTCCCTCGTCCTGCGTTATCAGAAAAGGTGAACGGGGTATATCTCTTGATTGTCCCTATGTTACCTGTATGATTGTGTTGTGTTTTGGTTTTTAGAAGTGTGAGGGCTGAGTGGGCCGTTTTACCCTACTAATCCTTGTACTCCTGTGAGGCAGAATCCAGTTCGTCGCAGGGGAGCTCAAATTGTGTATAATTATGAAGACTTGAGATATCACTCTAAGTTAGGAAGGGTATGCCAGACAAGAACACCTTGTTCTCTGTTCTTGGAGAGGAACCACTTCCCCTCACTGATGATACCCAACAAGGGAGAAACATATATATATGGTGCTGCTGTTGTACCTTTCTTTAGAAGTTGACTGATTAGCAATTTATTGCTGGACATTGGTTGTAGGCAGTACAAGGCTAATTAGAAATATATATTTCTTCCCCTGTAAGGCAAAGTGAGTTAAAACGTGATTGTAGACCCACTGGAGTGTATTTCCTCAGTAGACGGACTCTAATATGTTTCCCTAATTCTGAAAGACTTGGGTTTAATGATAAGCTCAGAAGAGTAATGCAGACATGGATCTCATGCTCTCAGTGCCTAGAGATACACCACTTCACTTCACTGACATGTGTCTAGTGTTGCTGTTGCAAGTATTGTTCAGAGGTGAATTGCCGGGCAGTTTGATACTGGACTGTCTCTGTGGGTTGGGCCATGTTGCTAAGAAAATTGATATTTATACTGTAGCACAGTGGGCTTAAATGTGTTTGGAACACCTTCTGAATGGGCATCTTCTTACAGACCAGTTTACTGAGCCATGGCCTTCCTCCATGCAGGGACTCTCAAGTTTTTGTCAACTTTTAAAAGACTTGGGGTTTCACCCAACGTTTAGAGGTGTAATCAAGACATGGGTTCCTGGCTCTCTGTGCAGAGTGACACACAGCATCATCTCACTGATGATGCCCAGCAAGGCACAACCTGTTGCTGCTCTTGATGAGAAGAGAATTTCCTAGTCATTGTGGCTGGGTTCAGACTGATATGCAAATGGAAAATTCTTCTCTGTTAAGACACAGTGGGTAACAATGTGATTTTAGACTCTCCTAGCAGGCGCTAACCACAAAATGGGCAATTTCAGACCTGTTTATTCCCAGTAGAAGGGCTCTCAAATATATATCCTAATTTTAAAGACCTGGGGATTGTTTTAAGATTAGAAGGGTAACCCAGATGGGGACTCCCTGTTCTCTTTGCCAAGAGAGATAGCGCTTTACTTCTCAGATGGTGTCCAGCAAGGCAGAAGCATTTACCTGTGGTTGCTGTTATAACCCTTGCTTAGAAGAGAGTTGACTTGCATTTCAGTAATGGTATGGTTTTGTGGGTGGGTCCAGATTGACATGCAAAAGCAGATTTTTCTGTTTATGTTTATTCTCAGTGGATGGGCTCTCCCATGTTTTTATAATTGTGCCAGTTCTGACTGCAACTCTGTGATACACCTATTATGATCTGGCTAATTTGCTTTTTTATGCTTCATGTACAGCAACAATACATTTTAGTCCCAGATTTAATTTGCTCTTGGCTGACATGTCAGGTTTGGAAAGCTACATTTTCGATGGGGACTTGTGGCAGTTATGATTCCTATTTCCCATTATGTAAGAGTGTTGTTACTCGGGGGAAGGCTATCGATTCAGTTCTGCCCAGCTCAACCGCTAGTTCCAATTAATTTTCTATGTGTGGTGTCGGGTAGGTCACCAACACTATGTGATACAGAGCTCATTCTTGCACGTAGGGATTTCATTTTCATTTTGTTTTTGTCATCGATAAAAGTGAGAACCTAGTCTGATGACATGAAAAGGTATGTGCAGCAGAGACCGATACATAAAACCATTAAACACAACAAAAATAACAGCATTATTCATCCCCCCCAAAAATAGGGAACCAATTCTGGAATCAAATATAAATATCATAAATATTCCTTTCAGTAATACCTGTGAGTTTTAAACTGCTGTGACAACTCTATTTTTGAAACAAGAATGTGTTAAAGCTATTGCAAAAAAAGGCTATAAGAAGCACCAAAATGATGAGAAGCGGGAAAAATTAAGAATAATGTTGGTGATAGCTTAATCACACATACAGGATTTCTTATCTCTAGGCATTCAAAGGTGCACCAATAACACGTTCCTAGTTTCAACAGCTGCATGAGGTTTTACAGGTCATAGAAATATTGCCTTGTAGGCTAAGCAGTCAACCTTAAATTGAATTATGTATTAAAATATGAGCCGCGCTTAGAGGCCTGGAAAACCCCTGCCTCCATGAACTGAATGGGAGTGCAAATTATATTCCTACAGGACACACAATTGCATATACCTGGTAATGATAACGTTGACCGGTCCTGGGGAACATCTTGGTTCCATACCTTAAGTTCCTCAACCTCGAGAGGAGGGTTCTATACCCTTCTACAGAACTTTGGCCTGTGCTCCTTAGATGGTCAACACATATAGAGAGGAGAGATATTTTATTGTTTTGGGCTCTATCTGGGGAATGTGCATCATTTGATATTTATTTGAGGAAATATCATATCCTTGCCTCTAACATGTTTTGTGCTTGCTCTGCATGCATCATAATGCCACACAGTTACTCTGATAACAGTCCCACATGCCTCCAGCTATTGTTATTATTATTATTATTATTATTATTATTATTATTATTATTATTATTATTAGGTATTTTTTGGCATCTATATTGCACTTGAACCTAGCTTTACAGTCATAGGGGAAGTACACAGTTCGGAAAGCAGAATTGCAAGGGAGTGGAAAGCTAACAACAGGGTAGGGGGAGGGAAGGCAATTTAGCAGCAATGGGTCTACTGACAACCAGGGTTGGAAACATGAGGGAGTAATCATGTGTTAAATGTGGTGTGGATGCTGTATGGATGTCGGTCTGAGGGAGGAGACATTCCTTGAAGAGGAGGGTGTTGGGCTCCTTCCTGAAATGAAGAAGCGAAAGGGCGAGTCTTGTGTTGATGAGGAGGAGGTTCCAGAGTCTGGAGTCATACACAGAGAAGGCTTGTCTTCTGGTTTTTCCTTCTTGCACCAGTGGAGTTCAAGTCTGTGCACTCCTGGTGGATTGTACTCCTCCCGAGATGCTGAGCTTCTCAGCAAGGTAGCTAGGGAACTTGAGGATGATGGCCTTGTAGGTCATGCAGCAGGATTTAAGTGGAAGCATGTGCAGGTCGATGAGGGCCCAATTTGTGGAGTCCTTCTTTGAGCCATTCTGCACTATATAGGACACATCTAAATGCTGTTAGGGTGATCGCCGGAATGCCTACCAGAAAGGCATTTCCACCATCCAGGTGGGAGAGGACGAAGGATTGGACAGCAGATCAGAAGTCTTTTGCTGGGATCTAGGGCTTGATATTCCACAGGAGGGAAAGCTGGTGCCAATCCATTTGTGCCTTCCTTGCTATGTGCGCCCAGAAGGAGAGGTGTCTGCCGATGTGGAACCTAAGGGACTTGGCACAGGTGGTTAGCTGGGGTGTGAAGCACTCAGGTTCATAGCAGAGAGTCAGGTCTGGATCTCAGGTGTTCGGTGTTGTCAGTTAGCAGTAGGAATTTGCTCTTAGAGAGGTGGAGATGCAGGTAAGCTTGCAATCCAGGGCTGCATTAATGTGAGGAAGTCCTGGAGCTTGTGGAGGTTTTCTATCAAGGATATCTTGAGGGAGATCAGTGCATCATGAGGGCCAGCAGGGTTCAGAATGGTTCCATGTAAAGGTTGAAGATCAAAGAGGAGAGGATGGATCCTTGCGGGACTCCACAAGTGATGGGTAGAGTTGGTGATCCGGATGAATTCATTTGGATAAATTGGCAGTGGTTTGCAAGACTGGAGTTGAACCCAGTGAAGATGGTCTCGCTGATCCCTATGCTGCAATGTGGAATGTCAGTGACTGTTTGAGTTTATCGTGACCAGATGCCAGCTTTAATGGCCACCCTGGTGGATATTGTGTTTTTGATCTAAGTAACATTTCAGATCCTCTCCTCCATCGATCACTATGTTGGGTCAGTTTAAGCCTGGACTCACAGGACTTTCAGATCCTTTTGGTGAGATTTGACTTGTCTTGTGAGTGTACAATGCTTTTTAAGATACTGAATCCCAGGTCAAATCTTAAATCTCAGGTCAAACCTCAGTTACAATCCCGGATTTTATATAGGCTCAAATCTCCTAAAAGAAGTTGCAGGCTCTATACAATGTTTTTTGTTAATTTTTGGGTTTTGTTACCCTGTAAAAGAAAGAGTAACACATTGAAGGATAACAATTGGAGGATGTTAGTAGCATGTATTTGTAAGGTTTGGACAACTTTGCTTAGTGTTGTGTTGTTTGGGAGTTTATGTTGTTTCTTTCGTAATTTTGAACTCCTTCGTATAGATTCCCCATGATAAAAAAGGAAAATAAAACTCAGTCCTTTCACTTGGTTCATTTTTCCATCTTGCTTACCCTTGAAAACTTCAAAAGGCTAAACAGAACTCCTGTCCTCTTTCTTTTCTTCCAATCAATGAAAGAAATGCACAACATATGTTTACCTTTTCCCAGTTTTGATTGTAATGCAGTGGTAACTAAGTTACCACTGCATTACCACCTCATTACCACACAGCAGAACTATGTGATTGGAGATAAGGTTGAGTAAAAACTTCCAGCAGAATGCTGGAGGTAATTCTTCATGTTTACTGTCAAAAACCAGCCAAATCGGTGGAGTTACCACGATGCAAAAAAAATCTTGGAGTCCTATGGACTTCAATAATGGGGGACTTACACCATCTACCACTACCAATACAACCACTTGTAATCTGGCAGTCATTGTGCGGGACCAACGCGGGATAACGGTAAATCCAAATCAGATTTACTGCTGAGATACCATCATACTTGTAATGAGGCCCACTGAATGGTATTGTCAACCTCCCTGAATCTCTGCTTCCTTTAACCACAAACATGCAAATGTGGGAATCACACTAGCTGCCCTCAGGGATTCTCTGGTCGTCCTCGTAAATGTCACCTGATGTTCCACCTCCCTGAATCTTTTTTCTCATGGCCTGTCTGCTGCTTATAGTCACCTAAACCACAGAATGCCTGGTATTTCTTCATGCCGGCAACTATCTCTGGTATTATCTCCAGACTGCTATAAGTTTCTTAAAAAAACAAATGTTACTTTTATTTATTCATAATGGTCCCACAAGCTGCTGCCACTATCATGGATTTGCCAGATGGCACTGTTCACCAACATCAAACCATGGGATGTGTCACAGAGCATAAGCAAAATCTACCCTGAATCTTATCCCTAGTTACTCACTACCTCTCCCCACTGGCGAAGCATTTCTCACAGCATCAGCACAGGGCACGAGATGTTCTGTGGGCTGCAATTAATGGAGTCGAACCAGACCTACATGATTTTTCTACAAGCAATCAAACTATTTAGGGTGGAACAAATCTGGAAGCATCACCTCTCGACTCACCTTATTGTCTTAAATGAAGAAATCCAATGTCCCGCCTCAATATGTCAGAGAGCTTTATGGTCTTTTCATTAATGACTTCTTGGCTTATCTCGGAACACAGGTTTGGGGGCATTTTGCTATTTTTTCAGCCAACATTACGCAATGGTTACATTTCATGACTTTGTGCTGCTCTTGTATGTGAATAGCAGGTTGACTATTTGATCAACCTCTACGTGGTAGATGGTCCCTTTCAGTTGTGTTGTATTTCTGCTGTTTGGAACATTCGCAAAATCATAGTGTGTACATTTCAAGTAAGATTATATAGGCACATATTTCTAACCCTCACTCTTTCTTCTGAAATTATATGCTTCCATTTTAGAGTTGCACTTTTCACTGATATGGGATAGTCCATTTCAAAAGATAGAGGTCGCTTTACAGGCCATATCATCTCCAATATGTGCTTACTTCAGCTGAGATCATACATGTTAATGATCTAGTCTTTAATTCCCATTCTTTGCTACTGCTTTATCGCACATTTAGTCGACATGGTAAAGCTCAGGTTTTCAACATCGCTGGGATGAAATTTTACTTGCCTTTAAACGTGTTTCCCGCACACCTGTGTGCTCTGGTGTGTGTTTCATCATTTAGCCACACATTTTCGTTTGGTTCACAGCATTCCACCCGATGTGAGTAATGGGAGCTGTTTAGGCGAAAGACCCTTAAATGTTTCGTGGTAAACTGAACTGCTACTCTGTATATTCTGTTGTTACAGCACACTCTATTTTTCGTGGGTACGCTTTGACATTGAGTATTATAAATAATTTTGTATTTCTATTTCGTTTAGGGTTTCGCACACATAAGGATCTACATATGCATCACCGTGAAGGGAGCCACACTGTGGGTCTCTTTGGTCTGCGATTCATGAGAGGCTGGTGCATTAGTGTTGTGACTCCTATATAACGAATCCCTGGAAGTACCTCGTGGTCAGCTAGACGATGATTTTTTTAGCTAATCTTAAATGATTGATATCTATATATAAATGAACACATTTAGTAATTAATCCTTTTGAATGCTTTTTGTTTTTCATTCTGTGATAAAGCACCAATAGTTTGATATAGCACTTTACCCTGAGGAAGGGTGAGCTCCAAATGAATAGCTAAACACAGGCGAAACTCGAGTTGGACCTTGTTCTTCACACAAATACCTTCAGAATGCTGGAGGCAGACATTAGACGAGCCAGATATTATTTTGATATACCATTAAAAAGATGGATCGCTCTTTGGAGCTTGTGTTGCCAACTCTGGCTTTGTCAAGTTTTTGTGACTTTTTACTGAATGTTGTTTTGTGTGTTATTTGTGATGTTCAGGTTTATTAGTTTTTCTTGAGTTGGTCTTCAGTGGTATATGTACACTGGGTGCTATATACGTGTGAACGGATCTATTGCACTCTTTTTCACCTTGTTGGACTAAGCTATTAAGCTTTGGCGCATACAGTTTAAAGTGTGTTTTTATGCATGTGATGTATGGATGGACATATTGTATACATTTTTTTTTATGATTGATTCAGCTGAAATAAATCAACTTTTCAATATACATGTCATTAATTAGGAAATTAATAACATTTACAGCATTTTTGAAATAAGTATCAAAAGAGCAGCTTAATGTTGAGTATACAAATGGTATCTCTATAGAATGCTACATTAAAACATAAAATTAACATACAATCGGCAACAAATTAGTATCAACATCTGGTCACATGAAGTTATATACTAGAGATCTAATTTCAACGAGATCAAAAAGTTTACAATTGCTACTTGAATGGAGACATTTCTAGTACGCAACAAAAAAATCCATCTCTGTACAGAATCTAGCATTCCTAAATGGGCGCAATGATGCACAAAGTACTTCAGGCGCTCTTTAACCAACGAGGGGCATAATGAAAGTAAGTGTTGCTGTGACTCACCAGCCTCTCTATTTAAACAGAATCGACAAAAATTAAATTCCCCAGAAATCACTTTATGCCTAGCTAGTATCGCACGAGTATGCCACAAATTAAAGCGCAATGGAAATATTCCAGAGTGTATTTGTGGAGATGGGAATTTGAGGAGATACGGTTCCATTGACCCAACACTTTTATGTTGGAACCTCTGGGCAGAATCATGTTTATCCCGTAGGCATACAGTTCTTGTGTTAATCCAGTCATTGCGGTAAATCATATTCTTGGCTTTGTCAGGGTTGGTGACCAATATGTTAATAGTTACATTGGTCCTTACCAGAATCAGAAAGATGTCTTTTAGCCAACATTTAACAAAGTTGTGATTAAATGCAAACACATACCTTGACAATAATTTCAGAATGTCATTAGCAGAAGTTTAAATCAGACATTTACAAAATAGGGCGCAAGCCTTCTAATGGTATTGTGCATGCAAGGATACTAATCCCAATTCGTATCGCAACCAAGAACCTGGAATACACTTGGGAGATTCAAGACTAATTTCCAAAACTTTGCCTCAAGCTTATCTAACATCTGATTTGACCACATCGATTGAGTTTCCAGACCATATCAAATACAGGGTACAGCTTTTTGTTTCCAATATATTAAGGCAGGCTTTAATGTGAATTTATCATAACGATGCAATAGGAATTTGGTTTGAGAGATCGCTGTGTCTAATTTATGGTTAATAGACTCTAGATGTCCTTTGGTTATGACAGTGCCCTCAAATATCATATCCAGATAAGTATACCTTGGGACTATTTATAATTTGGCTTGATTGATTGTCCATGCAAAGTTATTGGCATTGGATTTATTTGCCGAATAAATGACAATTTGGGTTTTTTTGTGTTAATTTTTAACTCATTAATTTCTATATAGGAGTTAAAGGCTGTGAGTGATCTTTGGAGAGCCCTAAGGGTTTTCGAGATTAAAACCAAATCATCGGCATACATTAGTGTTTGAATGGTAATGTCATTCAATTTTGGTGAATCTGAGGACACTGCCAAAAAAACGTGTCTAACATCATGTAGAAAATAATGAAAGATTGCTGAAGCAAGTAAGCAATCTTGCTTAAGTCCTCGCGCTGTGGGAATGGAAGCAGACAACAGTCCCTCTAATGTTTGTCGAATGCGAATCGAGGTTTCAGAATGTAACACATAGATGATCTCCTGCAATGTCTGGGGACAGTTATCTCATTTTAGTTTAGACATGAGAAGGGATCGTGAGATGGCATCAAAAGCAGTGTGCAGATCAACAAACGTTAAAAAATACAGGCTGTTTTAGTGTTTGAAATTGTGTCTTTATAGCATTAAGACAAAACAGATTTATATTTGTATCCCTGCCTGCCAGAAGCCCAGTCTGGAACGGGTCACGTCTATTGGTTGTCTTTGTCCACTCATTGAAATCATGCAGGATCAATTTGGCAAAGATTTTCCCTGGATCGGAACAATTATAGACATCTTCCAGGAAGAAAGAATGGTACGTGATAGTAGGACCTGTTGGAAAAGTTTGTCCAGAATAGAAGCCCATAAATGTGGATTTGCTTTAAACATTACATTGCTGAGCCCGTCAGGGCCAGCAGCCCTAGATGAGCTGATCTTCTTAATATAGTCTTCGATAATGGATTGTGAACATTCTACTACCCATACTTCATCATTCTTGATACATGCACACAGTTCGAAAAATTAGGATCAGCATATAAATTGGTGTAGTGGAGAGTCCACTGGTAACATTATGGGACTGTACCAAAGGCTGTGACTGATGGGCACAGCAATTAAAGACGGCTCATGTTTCCGCTGAGTTTTTACTAGCTATCAGGCTCAGCATATTCTCACTATCATTTTGTAAAGTCTGCACTCAATGTTGTCGGATCCAGTTATGATATCTGCACTTGGCAGTTTTCAGAAGCTGAATCTGAGATGATTGATTCAAAAGCAGAATTCGTTTTTTTTCCCGTCAATATTGTGTTTTTATCTCGTTTTGATTTCAAGATCAAACGTGTGTGCATGGGAAGACTGCACTTGTCCGTTGGTCTTACTTGGGTTTTTAAATGGCAAATTGTAAGTTTGGATAGTGATTTGGAAATTACGATTTATTGTTTGAATCAATCAAACTGTGCAATTTCATTAAATCTGGCTTGGACCAGCGGAAACGTGTTTTCACATTATTGACTACAAAGTCTTGATTCAACTTCAACTTACTGATTGGGTCAAGTATCCAGTCAATTTTTAATGCTAACACATTGTGATCACTATGAGATTGGGCAATAACTTCAAATGATTGTATTTTTTCACTCAAATATGAATCTACGTAAATGTAGTCAATAGTGCTACTCACCGTTTCTCTTTGCCATGTCGGTAAGCCGGAATATCATCTTCCATTGAACCATTGACCATGTGAAAATGTCTTTCCATCATAAAGGTGGACCAACGATTAACTTTAGGTGATTTGTGTTTCCGCTTGTGCGTCAAGCAATCTAAATTAAGGCCTCCTACTATGATCGAATCAGTAATATCTGAGGTGTTCATCACTAAATCAAGTAATCTTGTCAGGCCTGAGAAGAATGCCTCATCCGGTAATCCAATGGGATTACGATAGATGTTAATGAAGGCAATCTTATGGGGCAGAGACACAATTTTGACTCGCTGTATGTAAGAAGACATAGCATCCCACTGCAAAACCGAAAGACCTTTGCTCATATTGACACCCAACAGAAGACCCGATGAGGGTCTGTCTTTTATCTCCGCAATAGCTGGCAACAATGCCACTTCATAGTTATTCCAGGCAGGGGTGTTCGTGAGCCAGGTCTCCTGTAATGTTATGACATAAAAGTCAATAGGAAATCTATGAATAGAGGATTGTAAATGTGAATGCCCACGGGTGTTCCAACTCGCAATAGTGAAGGGAGAGCATTGGGACTGTGTTGATGGTTATGACATAAGTGGATTCCTTAGGTTAGTTGCAGCCACACATGCTGAACCTATATAGGTATTAGCAATGGGATGTTGCGGTTCGACTCTCGCATTCATCCGCGCAGGGTCCTGTGCAATCAGAAAGCCCATGTTGAAGAGTTGCATTTTTGCTTTCCATATTGTGTTCAGGACTACCCCTGATGGGATCCAGAGTCTTACCACTGAGCATGTGATGTCAGAAAGAAATCAATCTGCTCGATATCACGGGAGGAGATGTCTTCTAGTTCCACCCAGTCAGAGAAAATGTTGAGTACGTTGAATCTATTAATATCATAGGTCTTAAAACGTCCATCTCTTGCATTTCAGGATCAGAGAGTGGCAGCTTACATCATTTCGTTGAGTATGTCGAGAAGAAGATGTTGACAGGCCTTTCAGCTGAGCATCTAGACTTTGGTTGTTGGATTTTGCTGACTGATTGGCATTATCACAATACTCTTGTGGAGGCTCACAGGATCCTCGGGGGTTCAGCAATAGGCTGTGGGGGGCAGCAGACAAGACCTGGACGCAACTTGTGAGAGACCAGGGTCGTGATTGCTGCTCTGCCAGGGCAGACTGGAGCATTTTTTCACCTGACACTGGCTGAAGGCGTTGGGACAAATAATTGTCCACTTCTTTTCTCAGGCAGTTCAGAGTGAGACTCGTGGCAGAATTTTGACCTGCAGTTGAAAGATATGCAGGTTGTTTGGGCTGGGTTTCTGGTTCTTTGCTGTTTTCGCTAGAGTTGTGTGGCACAGTGTTTTCAACTCGGTCAAGTCCCGAACTAAATCATTTAGTGGAGTGTATGAAATGGGGGCGGGGGGGTGGACGCAGCAGCCTGGGTCTCTCGACCAGCAATTGTAGGTTGCAACATCATTTCTTAGGAATCGTTTCTTTCTGTGATTTGCCTTTTATGGCTTGAAAGAAGGAGCTCAGTGTATTTTTACATAGTCTAGAGTTTGTTTTTTGTTTTTTTAGGAAAGGTACCAGGACCTTTTCCATTTTTTTTTTTTTTGGGGAAAAGGCTCAACAGCTTTATCTTGAATCTCTGGGATAGGAGGCAAAATTGTCGTGTCCAGCTCAGGTGCGATAGATATTTTTGGAACACTTATCCACGAATCATGTTCCTGGGATGCACGTTGAGCGGGCTTGGCGTCGTGTACAGATCTAATGATTTTAGGGAAGATTGGTAACGCTGAAGAAGCGAGAGAGGTTGTACTGGAGGAGAGCCTATAGTCATAATTGATATACTGTCCACTGGCATGCGGCTTTCATTCGCATCGTTCTTAACAGATATACTAAGGCGGGGCAAATAAGCTTCAGGCCACTGTGATAATTGTTCAGTTTGTGTCGATTGTTTAGTGACTTTGGTATCTAGACCTTCAAAGAGCTTAAAGAGACTCTGCAACATGATATTTATAGCAGTCAGAGCTACTTCAATCATGGGAGATATTGGTTGTGTCAGTTCTTCAACTGTGTTAGGTCGAGCCCTGCGCGGGATAGGGTAAACAAATGAAACAGATGGGGTACTCAATGGGGGAGAAGTCACAGAAATTGTACCAAGTCGTGGAGAGGGGACACTAATAATAGAAATCGGTGACTCACACTGTCTCCCATAGATCGAAAGGTCAGGGTCTTCGCAACATGGTGAGGACCGATGGTCAGGGGAGTCCATATCTTCGGCCATCGGTAATGAAATTCAAGGAATCAGGGCTTGCAGCATGGTTTGATCAGAAAGCTGATGATGGGCACCACTGCAGGTCAAAGGAATTATAGACGTGGCCTTAGGCTTCAGTTGAAAGTTGGTCCACCTGAGACGGGCCCCAACTAGCAGTGATTTCAAACTAACTGTCGTGGCCTTCACCCCACTTGTGAAAGTTGTTGTATTGCAGGGGGTTAGAGTAATGGACTTGTATAAGGCACATGGGGCCGCCCCGTCTGGGTCGTTGTGAAGTTTTTAAACATGTTTGCAGAGTTAGGCATGCCAGCTTGTTAGGCAGAATTATATCCAGTACACTTTAGGAACACCACACACAATTAAGACTACAAGTGACAGTACAAATTCACCTTTGGCTTTGTACTATCCAGAACAATTGGTAGCAGTAGCTGAGCAGCCAGACTTATCTCAAGAGTAAGTGAGCGGTATCAAATAGTTACACAAAGGACAGCAATTACTATGATTCAGGCAAACACTGACTCAAGGTTTCTAAGTAAAAGAATATATATTTACTCAACAGTTGTATAACATTTCACTATCATAAGCAGTCTAAAAATCACAATCTTAAATACACCACACCACTCCCAATAAGTTCCAGACAAGTTAAGCTCACAGTATGAAGTGGGAGCAAAATGGCACTCTAGCAATTCAAAAGGGAGGGAAAGACAAAGTATAGCAGAAATTGAACCACACCAACAGGTAAGTACTCAGGGCAATAGAGCAAGAGGAACTACAGTGATAGAATCAGGTAGAAAAGGCTTAGGGCCAAAGTCAATAGGACAAAAGTCTTTTGCTCAAGATCACACAGTTCAGGGTAGTTCACGGTAAAGTTCATGCCACGGTTTCCGGACGAAGTTGGTCGGCAGAAAAGTTAGTGTTAAAAGAAGATAAGTACAAGCCCTTGGTTTGGCAAAAGATTTCCCACACTTTCACTGCGGCTGAACGAAAATCAATATGGTCAAGCGGGTTTATGTTTGAGGCTACTAAGATAGCCTAAAACAATACCAGGGTTATTACGATAACCACAGTAGAAAAATTTGGGTAGTTACCACTGCCACCAGCCAAGTCTTGATGAAAAGGGAGCAAAACAATGCTCCAAGAGAAACAGACAAAAAGGGATAAGAGTGAACCCTTTCCAATACTCCATGAAAGATGGGGTTTACTGGGTCTGTGGGTAAAGAGACTACATAAAGTTAATAGCAACTTTACATGTTTCTGGGGGACAGTAGTCAGCCCCAGAAAAACTGAGTCAGTGGGAAGTCTAAAAGACAACCCTGTGTCACTGCGCTGAAGGTGCTGTGTAACACACAAAGAAAAGGGGGCTCATGCAGTAGGTGAGGCTCCAGAGCCCAAGATCACACAAATGGTAAAAACAAACACAGCAAAACACATGTAAGAGTGGGAAAAAGGCTCACACTCTTACCAGGTGAAAAAAATAAATCCTAGAAATCCAGCAAAGCTGCTGGGGGACTCATTAGGTAAGGGAAATCAGCCATTTATGAGAATTCTCCCTAATACTCGGCCCTACCCCCCCAGACTAAGGGACAGGAGGAATTCATCCACTCCTGGATGAATCTCTTCCGCAAGTCGGTTATAAACATCCTAGAGAGACCATCAGCATTTTGGTGGTGACATCCTGCTCTGTGCTCAATGGTAAAATCAAACTCTTGGAGGCAGATTGACCATCTTAGAAATTTTGTGTCCTCCCCTTTCATTTGCATTAACCATCTCAAGGGTTGGTGGTCAGTTTGAATCACAAAAGTAGAGCCATACAAGTATGGTCTAAACGTCTTCAAAGACCACACAATGGGCCTCATCACGAGTTGGGCTATTAGCGCCGGATCACGGGTTTGGCGGAAGGGTTATTGCCCATTCCCCATTGGGCCCATTCGGGAATTCCTCATTCCCCATTGGGATTTCCCGCCGGCGGTAATAGCGCCGAAAATTGGCAATTTTGCCGCAGATTTCCCCCAGCTAAAAGCTGGGGGGAAATCCGCCAAGGCCATGATCTGGCGGAACTTTAAATGCGGCGGTAATAGCGCTACCGCCACATTTAAGGGTTACCACCAGACTCGTGATGAGGCCCACTGGCAAAACATTCACGCTCTATGGTTGCCCACCTTGTTTCTGGTTCCTTCATTTTCCCACTGATGAAGCAAATGGGGTGCTCCCTACTTTTCTCATCCAGTTGACTAAGGACTGCACCTATACCTATATTTGAGGCATCCGTCTGCACAATGAAGGGTTGGTGATAATCAGGAGCTTTTGGTACTGTGGTTTGAGAAAGGGCTTTCTTCAGGCTTTCAAAAGCTTGAGTGCACTCCTCATCCATCTAAACTTTTTAGGGAATTTTGGAGAGGAGATCACATTCAAGGGAGAAGCTATGGTCCCATAGTTCTCTATGAAATTCCTGTGGTACCCAGTGAGACCTAGGAAGGCTCTCACTTGGGTTTGAGTAGTAGGGGTGGCCCAATTTTGCACAGCCTATACTTTGCTGGGCAATGGCCTTAGTTCACCTCCTCCTACCTCATGACCAAGGTAGACCACTTTACTCTGACCAATTTGACATTTGCATGCCTTTATGGTCAGATGGGCCTGCTCCAGAGCCCACAAAACATATCCCAGGTGATCAATATGTTCTTTCCATGTAGGGCTGAGCACTGCAATGTCATCCAAGTATGCCATGCAGAAGTCCCCATCCCATTCAGAACTTGATTAACCATCCTTTAAAATGCAGCAGGTGCATTTTTGTAGTCCAAAAGGCATAACCTTAAACTGGTAGAGGCCTGCTGGGGTAGAAAATTTCTCCTTGGCATGGTCTGTCAGTGCTATTTGCTAATAGCCTGAGGTTAGGTCAAATGTACTGAGGTACTTGGCTGAACCAAGTCTATCCACCAGCTCATCTGTCCTTGGCAAAGGACGTGCATCAGTCTTAGTGACTGCATTTAGGGCTCTATAGTCCACACAGAATCTCAACTCCTTGGATCCTGCCTTTGGTACTAGAACGACTGGACTAGACCATGAACTTGTAGAGGGCTCTATAACCTCGAGATCAAGCATCTTAATGACCTCTCCTTTGATGTGGGATCTTACATGTTCTGACATTCTGTACCCCATGCTTTTGACAGGTAAACAGTCACCAGTGAGAATATCATGCTGGCCCCAAGGGGTTAAGCCTGGTGAAAGTGAAAACAGGGAGCCAAACTGATTCAACTGAACTTTTGCACTCCTCGTGTTGTTCAGTAGTCAGTTGAGAAGAGAGATTAACTCCTTCTATCTGTTCATCTAAATGTAGGCCTCTGAGGAGGTCAGGTAGAGGTTCACTCTCCTCTTCCTCTTGAGCTGAAGCTAGAAGCAAAGCCCCCACTGGTCTTGAGACATAAGCCTTTAAACGGTTGGTGTGAAAGACTCTGGGAGCCTCCTTAGGTCTGCCTAAGTCCACCAAATAATTCACCTCTCGAGGTTTGCCCACAACCTTGAAGGGTCCTATCTATTTGTCCTGCAAGGTCCCCTGCCTTGTTGGCACCATAACTAACACAAGCTGGTCTTGAGTAAACTCAACCATGTTGGCCTTCTGGTCATGCCAATGTTTGACCAGAGCCTGACCTGCTTTTAAGTTATCACTTGCTTCTGCCATCATGTGTGACATTCTCCTCTGGAGACCTATCACATAGTCAGTCACTCTGAATGGCTTGGGGGAAGGAGTCATTCAGAGAATCAACCCCTCCTTGATCAGGGCAAAAGGACCTCTGACTGGATGGCCATAGAGAAGTTCAAAGGGACTGTAACCAACTCCCTCCTGAGGGACTTCTCTATATGCAAAGAGAAGGCATGGCAGTAGAAGGTCCCACTTTCTTTCAAGCGGTTCCTCTAAAGCACCTATCATGCTCTTCATAGTACGATTAAACCTCTCTACCAATCCATTTGTCTGTGGATGGTAGGCTGTAGAGAACTTGTAAGTGACACCACAGTTTTTCCACATGGCTTGCATGTAGTGGGACATAAAATTGGATCCCTTGTCGGATATCACTTCCTTAGGAAACACTACTCTGGTAAAAATACCAAGTAGAGCCTTAGCCACAGCCTGAGCCATAACAGTTCTCATAGGTATGGCTTCGGGGTATCTTGTAGCATGGTCTACTACAACCAGGATAAACCTGTGAGTTCAAAGGAAGGCGGGACTCTTATTAAAGGGCCAGCTCAGACTTCCAATCTTATAGCATGTAGTGCAGAAAGAGCAGCAATGAGAGCAGCACTGGGGAACCAAGCAGCACTTCACCACGGTACTTGCCCACGAATATTAAATACATGGCTTTGTAATAAATGACATTTTTCTATTTGATCCAAACGCCATACAATGTGTGTAATTTTTGCTGTTAGGTTCTCCCTTTTTTATATTGATTCGTAGTTCTGCTGAATACGTTTGTTTGCTTAGTTATACTGTCTTAGAGTATGTTGGGGACACTGCATGGTGAGAGAGCCAAAACGATTGGGCATCATTACGAGTTTGGCACGGAATCTGTGGAATTCCCACCACGCTCGAATACCTTTACTACTACTTGCTCCAGTGGTGGCACTGCACTATGAATCTCAGTGTTTGCAGTTTGTAGGAAGCAATGAGAATTTATTTGGAATTGTCACCAGTGGTAATTCCACCAGCGTAATTCTGATTATTGGTGATAAGGTGGATGATCTATCTCCAGCTTTTAGCTCAAGGTACATCTTTACTGCCCCAAAAATGTAGTACAGTGGCAGTAACGTTTACTAATAGAATTACCAACACTTTACATCTTTTTACACGCTTTGCTGGCCACTGTGCTCGTAATGAAGCCCATCATTCCTTCTTTACAATTAGGGGATTTTAAGGAGAAACACAGTTTTCACATAGATCCCTTTATGGATTAATGATTCCAACGCTAATAACTTGCCACTCATCTGAGGACAGAGAAGTAAAATTCCCATCCAAATCTGTGATGGCTATGAAACATGGAGGAGGCAACAGGTTAGGAAGATCTCTCAAACGAATGACAGCATAGTGATAAAGGGCCAATAGTAATCCTTGTCATTGCAAGTGCTTGTTCCTATTTAACCAGCTAAAGTTAACTCCTCTACTTTGTAGAGCACTTGTCTTACCTTTACTGCATAAGGGGCATCAAGATAGCAATGATTTATATCCATTCTTGGAGGAGTTTTTCGGTTAGAAAACTTGATTGGACTGTTTTGGGCACACTTCAAGAACGTATTTCAGTCCAGGAAATTGTGCCACTGTACAAGCCTCTTTGAACAGATGGTCAAACATCTAAGATTTACAAAGAATTTGAATATATGACTTTGCCCAATTGCCTGAATTTTTGGGAAAAGGTGATAGAGACTCGCATTTTGCCAAAATGGTGCGTGATGTTCTGATGGCGATGCCAATAAAACCATCCAATGATCCAATTTCATGCTGGTCATATTGACTTCTTTTGCTAATCAATACAGATGTCAATATTTATTGCTACATTTTATCAGAGAGGCTCCTCCAAAGTGTGGCATCACGTTCACCCATTCAGTCTGGCTTTATTCCATGCAGGTTCCACTGCCCTTTAGTTTTCTCTGCCTCTTCTACATGCTTGCACAGTTGATCCCTTGGACTCAAGCAGATGCAGCCATTTTGAATGCCGAAAAAGGTTTTAATTATGTCTTATGTGCTTACCTGCTTGCCGTCCTGAGCAATATGGGATTTCAGGGCTATTAACCCAATGCCATAGAATCATTTTTGACAAGGTTTATGGCCAGGGTCTGCTTCACTGGTAGATGAAAACAAAGAATCTCACTGGGTTGTAAGACTCAGCAGAGAGTACCCCACCCCCTCCTGTCTGCTGTGAAGCGACCAGGGATCTTCAGCAGCTATGTATCCGGGTCAAGAAAAGAGTCCACATTGAAGCCTGCATCTCTGCAGCATCCAACGACATGGCCCAACTTTTCAAAGTCTCTAAGGAGCTGGCCAACCCGACTGCAGCCTCATCCTCTACTGCACCCACCCAGGCCCTTTGCGGGGCCCTGGCAGCACACTTCATGGCATAAAAACAGGGCATCCTGTCCTCCCTCTCCTCCGTACCCACTCATGCACCATTTCTTCCTGTGCCCCCTTCGGCTGGCCCCATAATGCCCCCCTCTTCTCTCCGCCGTCTCCCTTGTGTCACCTGAGGAGGTTTCTAGACAAGAACAGTATATGAAAGCCTCTTCCAAACAGGTGACCCTTGCCCCTAGAAAACAATCCAGGACAATATTGACTCTCTAGCCTTGGCAGACCTCTGCAACCTCTCCTTTGCCATTGGAGTTTTCCCCACTTCTCCCAAGCATTCTCTTGTGCACCCTCTGCTCAAAAAACCATTTGCCAACCCTTTCTTGGGCAAACTCCTGGAGAAGTTGGCTATATCTCACCTAAACCCCACTCACCAAATCTGTTGGTTGTGTCCATGACCATCAGTCTGGGTTTAGAGCATCCAGAGGCATTGAAACTGCTCTTCTGAACACCCATGAAGACTTGCTCGCAAACCTTGACTCTAATTCTCCCTCTGTCCTCATTCTCCTTATTCTCTCCTCTGCTTTTGATACAGTAAACCAAAACATCCTGATCTCTCGTCTCTGTGATACCCTGGGCATCACAGATCAGGCCCTGGTGTGGCTTGTGTCCTTTCTATCTGACTGTCCTTCCCAGGTGGAACTTGGGTCCTTTCTCTCTGCTATCACTCTCTCTACTTGGTGTCCCCCAAGGATCTAATCTATCCCCCTGGTTTTCAAGGTCTACATGGCCCCTTTGGCCAACATGATCTCTACGTTCTCCTCCAACTTTCAGTGTTATGAGAATGACACACAGCTCTCTTTCAGGCTTCCCTGTTACTCCTCTTCCTCCTCTCTCATTCCAGACTGTCTGTCCACAATTCCGTCCTGGTGTGCTGCTAATGATCTCTGCCTTAATGCCAGCAAGACAGTGATCGTCCTCATTGGGACACCCGCTCCCACTTTCCCATTCTCACTCTGGCCGGCCTCCTTGGTCCTGCATCCCCACCGGCACGCCAAAAAATCGGAGGGTCATGGACTGAAGGAGTTGCTTGAGCCCTTTAAGACAAGGTAGCAATACAGTGAGATGCATGGGGATGCAGAAATTAATCAATCAATTAATCAAACAAAATGATCAAACGACTCAGGTAGTTGGCAAAAAGGTTAACTGTTTTAATATCAATTAACTAAAACAGGGAGTACAACGGACATCAACAGACATCTCATAGCATGGTCTCTCAATTTGCTTTAGAAAAAACATGCGTTATATAGCAAAAACTCGTCATGAAAGACGTGAACCTACATATTTACTAACGTCATCCTAGGTGGCAAACTACTAAAACCTAGTGGCAAATGTGATAGGCTCAGAGGGAACATCAAGGTAGACGTTCCATACTAGTCTAAGAAAGTAATAGGCTTCTTAACATCAAGTGGGGCAACTAAGCCCTTCCTCAAACAAGTCACTATGAACGTCACCAAATACACAACGTCCTATTGGTTATACACACTATAGGGCTCTTAATCATGCAACCCCTACAATTGGTTGGTACTCTTACATTCGTCAATACTTTTCCAGCTACATTTAGCAGCACGCAGGCTAGACTTCCTGGTGCTGGTGAGTTGGTCATAACCATAGCCTTCCACCAATTAGCATATCATCTGTAATCACCTCAGTGATCTGCTGTCAAATAAGGCTTTGGACTTGTCCTTTATTTATTTTAATTCTTATTACGCACTGCATGCCCATAGGCCTCAGGGCGCACACAAACAAAGACAAGACACACAACATGACCAGTAGAAAGAGAGTGAGGCTGTGGAGGGTTACTCCAGGTTGAAAAGGTGAGTCTTCATGGCTTGCTTAAACACGGAATAGTTTTGGATCTGTCGTATCCCAGCTAGTAGGGCATTCCAGAGGAGGGGGCCCTGGACGTCAAGGGTGGTGCCCCCAAATTTAGCTATCTTAAATCTGGGGTGATCAAGGAGAGTAGCAGTGGAAGAACAAAGGTTTATTTCATTGTACTTGATGCTAATACATTCAGACAGATAGGTGGGATTGCTGAGGGACAAGCACTTGTGTGTTGTTGTTAGCACTTTGTGTGTTATGCAATGTTTTACAGAAAGCCAGTGTAGCTTCTTCCTGAAGGTGGAATATGAGTGCGACGAGATTGATTGAAGATGGTGCGCACAGCGTTGTTCTGAGCCACCTGTAGAGATTGAATATTGGTGACAGTAGTGCCAGACAAAAGACTGTTACAATAGTCAAGTCTGGAGTTTATCAATGCTGTAGACAGGAGAGCACAGTTTTATGCTGTAATGAAAGGGCGAATATAGCTGATTCGTTTGTTAATCAATCCATAACTGGACCTGATGTTGGAGACATGAGACTTCATAGATATCTCCTCATCCAGAATGACTCCCAAGGTCTTAACTTTCCTTTGGACAGTGATGGTATTGTTTGCAATAGGGAAGTTGGCATAGTCAGAATCAAGTTTGTTAGGGTGTTCATAGAGGACACTATCATTAGCTCAGTTTTTTCTGTTGTTCAAAGCTAGGGAGTTGCAGGCCATCCAGTCCTGTATGGCTTTTTAGATGCTGTTGATAGTTTCAACATGGTTCTTATATAAGCCACTTAGTTGTATGACAACCTGAGTGTCGTCTTTGTAGTTTGTATATTGAACTCCAAGTTTACTAAGAAGATCAAGGAGGGGATGAATATACAAATTAAAAAGCAGTGGCGACAGACAAGAACCCTGTGGGATTCCACAAGTTTGAGAGATGGGAGTGGATTGATTGCTTCCCACGCATACCCTTACAATTCAAGGGCCCCAGAAGGAGGCTATCCATCTTGATGCTAGCATGGAGCAATTTGCGACCTCTCTGAGCCTTGTCACTAGTAAACTGTGATCAACCAGATCGAAGGCTGCGGAGAGGTCAAGTAGCATCAGCAACGCGGCTTGGTTTTTGTTCGCTATGCCCGTAAGAGTGGACTTTAAGTCAAGCATGGTCGTCTCGGTCCCGTGACGAGCCCTGTAGCCTGACTGTCGAGTGCCAAGCATGTTGTGTTCTTCGACATGAGCCTGCAATTGCATATAGGCTAGTTTATCCAATATCTTCAGAATGAAGGGCACATTGGTTATTGGCCTGTAGTTATCTTTATTAGTGGGATCCAAATTTTCTTTTTTAAACAAAGGGGTTATCCAGGCGGATTTCAGCGCATCAGGTACCACACCTTAATCAAAAGATAGGTTTATCAGCTTGGTGATCCAAGGGGCCAGTACGTCAGTAGATTCCTTGAAGATGTTTGTGGGACAGTCATCTGCTGGGCAGGATGTAGCCTTAAGATCTTGTCTTACTTTAAGTACTTCCTTTTCAGAGTAATGTGTGATGGAGAATTGAGGAATTCTACTATCAGAGTTGTTGAGAGGAGTTGTTCTTTTTATAGGTGACCTAGGTGCCACGTTGCTAAGGGCATCTTTCATTTTGTCCTTGTGGGAATCCAATTTAGATAAAAATGCATCGTGGATGTCTTGGCACCATTTGGAATCTTTGGTCATATTATTGAATGGTGGTGGTTGATCCTGAAATTCAGCTAGAATTTTAAACAGCTTACCAACATTAGATTGGGCGTTTATGATCATTTTGTTGTAGTGTGTGGCTTTGGCATTAATGATAAGTTTCTTGTATGTTCCTTGCTTTGGAGATTTCAGGAGAGTGAAGGCATGCTCTTCCTTCATGCGTAGGTGCGGTCTGCTATGTTTGTCCAACTTCATCCTTCCACGTGACTGAAGACCACAAATTCAAGCTCTGGTGCATTAAAATACAATATTTTAATAGATCTCTGACTTCTTCCTTGTTTTGTCCATGCCTTATGAACAGGAGTTTTGTTCTATCACACGATTTGTAACTACTTTCTGTTCATCAAAGTGTGATAAGACCTCAGCTTCTTGGTATCCATCGAACCTCGCCTTTCTCAGATCTGCTTCTGTAATTCAATTGTTTTTTCAACTGCGACACACTGGAAAAGAGGCCTTTCTTCTTTTGGTCTAGCTCTACTATAACACATTGTGGAAAACATCAATTCTTTGTTTATTCCTATATGTACACATTGGCACTTGCCACATTCTATTCACTGTGTAGCTAGCCTCAAGAATACTTTGTCTGTTTGCGTTTCTTTGCATATGTACAAGTGTAAAATTACTTGATATCTTCATTGTTTCTGTAGCTTTAGTTTCTTCATCTTCCCAACATATAGGTAATGTGGGTGAGATGGTTGAGGTGGGGGTACTTGGCTCCTCCTCTACACTCCCCCCTCTAGGGGATTCCTCAACCACTCTCCCATTATTTTTCACATCCAAACATCCTTGTCTGAAGAAATGCTTTTTCGGGACCCATATCTTTATGATCCTTTTAGGCTTCCAGTTGATTTCACATGCTCATCTTTGTTCCATATCATGAGCATGCACTGTCCATCGGGACTGCAATAGATCCATTTTCCCACATACTTCTTATGCTTCTTAGGATACAGGAACTTTGTTTCAGGTGCATTGATACTGGCCTTCACAAAGTCTCTAATTTCTTCATCTGTCAGGTCTCTGGCCGTCCATCCATCCATCCTGATTCAACATCGATCATGATCTTCATCCCTATGGCTTTCTTTGCCGTCTTCTTACATTGGCCGATTATTATCCTAATCACACAGAATCCAAGCAACACCTTCCCAATCAGGGCTCCAAGAAACTTGAACATGTCTCCATCCATTTTGGCACCTAGAAAAAGAGTGATCCGAACCAGCTGTCATCAGCAATGTCTTCCACTTCATCTATTATCTGGACGTGTAACTTTGTCAACATCTCTATGGCCTCCATTTAGGTCCCATTTTAGTCATCATGAGAAGGTATGAACGTGAAACATGATTCGCCTATTTTTGCACAAATACCTCCATCCATTGCTGTAATCATGTCCAAGACATATCAATTCTGAAGTGTCATCAGTCGTATGGCTCTCATCTCTTCTCTGATTGCATTGAATCCCTCTATTGTAGTGTTGATTGTCTGCAACAATTCCCATCTAGTAATCTGCAGCCATTTGGTATTTGCTCCAAACTGGATTCTCGGCATGAAGATCAACGTGAACATTGACGAAGTCTGACTGAACAGTCTGTGTTCATATGGGATGGAGTCAAAAGCTTTGATTGATTTAGCTGAGAAATAGTTCTCTCTCTTTATTCAATTTATCAGCTCCCCAGATCTCTTCTTCCTCAGGTGAGCATCTGCTTTCGGAAAGGTGTCAAGGCTTTTGTCACTTTTCAGAATCACCAACGCCGGAACATGAATTTTCACTAATGCACTTTCCTCCTTAATTCTTGTTTAATCTCATATAGGCTCTAAATCCACATGCCCAGTAATGATCCATAATTACTGCAGTTCTGAGTTTCATTCCTGGTACATTAAAGATTCGACCACAGTTCTGGTTCTCTCCAACTTTTCTTGTACCATTGTTTCTGAAGCACAACTTTGCATTTTCCAGAGGTACTATCTACAAAGGTACTCCTCTATCTTCAGCCCAGGTCAATAGTTTAGCAAGTCTTGGCCATAGAGGCTTGCATCCATTCTGCACTATATCAATGAGTGGTTGATAACAACCAATGACCGCCCAGGCTCTGCAGATGACTCTTTCTTCCCATCCATCTGGAAAAAGCATTGATACCCAAATCTACATCTGGCCTCTATTTTTCCATCTCCAAATTTCTTCTGCAGATTTTCCTGGACTCTCGAGTCTTCTATTATTTCCCATCTGATTTCAGCTCCCTTCAGTCCAAGCTTTTCGTATCTGATCACGTGATTCTTGGTATGTGCCCTGTTTCTTGTCTTTGTGTCTTTGTGTCTTGAATATAATCATCTTCATCTGGATCTGTGCATTAAGTTGCCCATTTGAGATATGTATCTCGACCCATGAACTGGCCTCTTGTCAGGCAGAGTGCTATGTGTGATAGGCAATATGCCCTCTGGACGTCTATTTCAAAAGCTATGAAGATCTTAGACTTCCCCATGCAAAAAGGCAGGAGTGCACATACAAAGCATTCCTCCATTGAGGTTCTTCTTCCCACTTCCTTCATATGCTGATACCATATGTCATCCCCAAATTGTGCTGTACTGTCTAGGTAATCATTCAACTCATGACCATTCTCCCTAGCACTTCTCTTAGGTCTCATTCTTTTCTTTTGAGCTTCTATAATCATCTCATGAAGTATGTCAGCATTATTCCTTCTGACTGGACCAATCATAGAAACATTTGTCAGTGGACTCTGTGATTTTACATGTGCTATCTGTGAAGGAGAAAGTTCCAAAGTTCCAAATGCCTCATCCTATCAACATAATATGCAGGCATAAACATGCCTCGTATTATCTCCATGTGAGCCTAACTATATCCATTTCAGGACTAGATGTCCTTGAATGTACATCTAAGGTAGGGATAATTACATAATGTCTTGGCTGTCTTGTAGTTGTCACATCTGTACCCTCCTTCTGCAAATGAAGATACACAGGGATCCTTTCTCTGTTTGGATTCACATAGTAAACAGTACGTACTGTGAGTGAAAGAAGTACCACTATGAACAAAATGCATGTATAAATAATATACAAGTAAGCCCATTTCTTACAGCAATAACTTCTTGCACAAGGTGGATGTCTCTCGTTGTCAGACATCATGTTGTGGCTATTGACGCTGCCCATTCCCTTTTTTAAGGGAGGAAAAAACATTTTTTTAATTGGGCGACATCATGCAATACTCTGAAAGCTGCCAAATCTGCTCCACAAATTCCTCGATCAGCTGACTGCTGCTGGATGATCAACAAACTTCCCAATGAAGAAAAAGGAATCGTCCTTTCACCAGATGAAATGTGAATCCTCCTCCAGCAAGAAACAAAGTACTTTAATCAGTAGATTCTTTGATCCCTTTCCTTGAAAAGTCTCATTCTGTTTTCAGTGTTCTTTCAGAGTACAAGTTGACTTGTGTTATTATATCTCGTAGCATCTCATTAAGTGCCACACTATTTATTGAGTCTCTCAAAAAGGTGCAGACATTTGTCTTCCAACGAGATGCGGGCTTTCTTCAATTAGGTAGCTGTAGACAAGGGCAGCCAGTCTATGCGCATTGTCATCAGATAGGGCATTTGTGTTTTCCCCACTGTACTCAGGAAGTTGAAGAACTTGCTCTATGATAGCTGCAAGCAATCTCCTCACAACTGGGCCATACTTAGGATCTTGCAGGAAATGATGAATGTCAGTAGTTCTCCCCTCCAGCGCAGGGCATGAACAAACAATGTAGATTAAAAACAGCAAGGACGATCCGATGAACGTTGTCATTAGGCGCCACACATAGACACCTCCAAAAAGAAACTCAGTGAGAAAGGAATCAGGGTTTTGTTCCATTTCCAGTATTCAAAAAGAAACTCCAAATTTGGCATGCTTTCCTTCTCGATCAAGATTTAAACATCTCAGTCCAATGTCACCAAATTCCTGTGGCTCAAGAACAAATAGCTTCCCTTAACTCATTTTAGGAGCTTAAAAAGAGTGTCCCAAAACAAGCCACTGTCCAATATATATATTTTATTCAACCGTTTCTGTGTCCTTCTTCCTCATCATAGATCTAGTTTGCATGTGCTGAGGTTCTTCCCGATGCTTGCTTCCGACAGGAGTGCGGTTGAAGGGGGTTCGCCAGCGTATAGTTTTACGTCTCCAAGAAATATCCAGGAACGCCTTCCGATTACCTTCACTGCTGATAGCGTTACGTCCTCAATGATAAATGGGCCGTTAAAGCGTGGCTCATGCCATCAATGTGTGAAGTTCCTGATTAAGATTTGATCACCAGGGAAAAGTTTGGGAAGACGTAATTCTTCAACTCTGGTTGTTCTGTGTCCCACACCCCTTTCATTTGAGCTGATCTGAAATGACAGAAATACTTAAAGTCATACAGGTCAAGTAATCATGTAACTCCTTTCCTAACAATTCTGCTGGTGTCTGAGCCTCACTTCTAGTTCCACATGGAGGTGTGACGGGTTGTCAATCCCTGAATGTACCTCCCGACGCTCCTCCTCACCTGTATCTTCAATTGAGCTGTCAGGTGTCTCAGAGTCCTTCTTTTTACGTGGTCTTTCAAGTTCCTTAGGCCTCCTCTCCTTCTTCTGACGAAGATAGGGACGAGCTCCCTCGGAGGCTGTTAGGCAGAAACCTGTGCAGTTCCCTTTGGGAACACTGCAAAAGATTTAGGACTACAGGTGTTAGCAGTAAACCCACTTGGTAGCAGTCTGTACCACCCAGATTTACCTGGTAGCTGTGGCTGAGCAGTCAGACTTCCCTCAAGAAGAGTTAGGCAGTATGCAAAATATACACAATAGGCACTCCGACACAATAATACAAGCAAACACTGACCAGAGCTTTGGTATCAAAGTATATAATTATTTATTTAAAAACACACTGTTTGAAACACTCCAGCACTCTTATGGTAAAACACTCTAAACACAATTACTATTATAATATATACAACCCTTATTCCTTATTAGATAAGTCTTAGTTAACACCACTTATTTTCATATGAGGTGAGCGCTTAACTATAGATGGCACTCCAATAAGTTCATGAAGAAGGGAGGGAAAAAGATGGAATATGGGAAGGTACACCACTCTAAGTTTTAGGAAAACTATTAGCAAGGTAGAAGAGCAAAAGTCACTTGTGAGCCAAAGTCCATAGGATGGGCCCACTCTTAGAGAGAGCAGAGCACAAATGCGCCCAAGATCACACAGTTACCCTAGGCTTAGAAAGTCTTGCAGAGAGTTCGAAAAGAGTTTAGAGAGGCTCAGAAAAGTTTAGCCAGGGTGTCCCAGGCTAACCCAGGTTCGAAAGCCGGGGGCTAAATCTACCCCGTACAGTCGATGGCAAGGGAAGCCGGGCGGGACACGGTACCTTTAGTGGGAAGGATCCTCCAGCGGTGGCAGTTGTTCCTGGCAGCGGGTGCAAGTCTCGTCGTCGTCCAGGGGAAGAGAAGATCACGACTTGGAGGAAAGATGAAGGTCGTTGCACTGCCAGGGAAGAAACCAGCCGCAGAGTTCTCCGGTTAAAGGTATTACCCTTTTATTCGCGGTCGTGGTAAAACGTGGTATCCCGGTTGCCGGGGTGCTTGGCACAGGCAAGGCAGCCACGAGATACGTCGGGAAGGCGAAAAGACGGTGAAACTGGTTATCCCCACCAGTCAAAGGAAGAAGACTCTCCGGCGGGAGATCTCCTCTGTCGTTGGGAAAAGTGGTGAGACGGTCCAGCAGGGCTCCACCGGTGGTGTCGTCGTGGCAGATCGACTCAGCTTCTCCCTCGTCGTATTCTTAGGTCCTGTGGCGACTTCTGAAGTTCCAGTCCCCAAAGCCCTGCTTTTATGCAGAAAACCCCCATTCAGTCAGCCTAGCTATCACTCAAACATGCTAAGTGGTGAGCCGGCCGGCTCACCACTTGGGCCAATCAGGACGGAGTGTGACTTGAGTTGCCTAGGCAACTCAGTGCAGGGTGCCTAAATCCCCCTCCACCCTCCTAAGTACCCCAGACAGAGTGGCACCACTTTGGAGGGCTTCTGTGGAGAAGCCTGCCAAAAAGTGGAACAAAGGGCTCGACTTGGGTTGGAGTCACAGAAGAGAACACAAACGCCATTTTAGAACCGAGTTTTGGAAAAAAATACCAAACAGAGAATTAATATTAATTAAATAAACCGGCGGTATGTTCAAGGCTATCGTAATTAAATAAATAAAGATAGTAGCCTCGAACAATGGGAAAATCCCATAGAGAAATATTCGCGGTTGAATATAAAAAGTAGTATCCACTGCCACCAGCCAAAACTTGATCAGGGGGGGCGGAGACATGCCCCCTCGACTAACAGACCCCGGGGCAATCAAATTGCCCCAGCCAGTACATCCACAATATGATGGTTTGTACTGGTTCTGTTCAGAATTTAAGACTAGTAAAGTCAATGGTGACTTTACAGACCCTGGGAGACAGTAGTCAGTCCCAGGGTATGGAGTCTATACTGGGGAGTCACTATGACACCCTTGTGTTACTGCACTGAGGGTGCTGTGTAACACACATCACAAAAACACATGAAGCCCTATGGAGTAAAAGACCCCATAGCCCATTAAACACATCTAGAGTCAAAGAAACACACTCAAATCATGTCCAAGAGTGAGGGTAAAAGAGTCTCACTCTTGGCAGGAGAACACAAATAAACCCCAACAATCCAGCAAAGCTGCTGGGGGACTCACTAGGTTAGGAAATTCAGCCTAAACAGAGAATTCTCCCTAACAGAGGCCACCTTGACAGAAATGGAATCCAGTCCAGGGGATCCCCAAGTAGCAAGCCCCAAAAGATCAGGGAAAAAGCCTAATGGCAGAAAAAACCCTGATAGAAAGTGAAGCTGTTGTTTGTCCAATAAGTCTTTGCTCAATGTGGAAACTGAGAAGGAAGCACTGTTTGTGATGACACAATGAGATAGTAGGTCCATATCCTAGGTTCAGGGGTTGTGTTGACAATTTATGGTGTAAGACTGGTCTTGTAATCTTCCTTGAAGTAAGGATAACGTCTTCAACTGGCGTATCACAGAAGACAGAAAATGGCCAATAGATTCAATGGAAAAGAAAGAAGTCAGAGAAAAAGGAAAAGGAATAGCGAACTGGTATTGGGCAAAGGGAAGTGCCAGAGTAGCTAGAAGGAATGAGAATAGAAGATAGCGAGCACAAGAGGAAGGCGGCTATGAGAGGATGACAACTGCCGGAAGATACGAGAAAGAAATAAGCCAGATATGGCAAGAACAGAAAGTAAGGAAACAGTTTGCGATATCCACAACAAAGGAAGAGAGAGCTGCCGGCACACGTGACCCAGAAAGGACAGGTAAGAAGCCGGCCGTGGCCGCCGGGGGTAAGTGCCACCGGTAGCCGCAGACAGAAGATATGAAAACAAAAGTAAAAAGTTATTAACTACAGATAACAGCGGAAAAGGTATATTGAAAGAGAAATAGTATATGGATAATATACATAGGAAAACTAGGCGAAAGGAGAGTAGGAAACAAGAATTGGCAAGAAGACAGAAAAGTAAACAAAGCACGGATGGATAGGAGGTGAACTAGAAAGCACATAAACCATGAGGAAAATACCTGAGACGAAATATACCACCACAAAGGTGCCCAAGGCAAGCAGAACACAAGTGAATGGTAGAAAGAGCAATACGGGAACTCTGTACAAAAACAAGCCCCAGCAGCGTAGTCCAAGTGATGGATACAATGCAGGGAGTTAAGCACTTCCCTTGGAGTTAAGGAGTAGGCGACCATATTGGAAAAAGTCTAGACCATCAACTGGGAACCATCATAGCCATCTTAGGTGTACTTCCATCCATTCCAACACTTCCAAGGGTGATGTATGACAGTATGCCCCCTTCTATACCCACCTCTGCCGGGCTTACCGGGGAACCTTCTATGGAATTGTTGGATGAGTTTAGGAGCATGTATATGAGATCTGGGCTCCCATGACCTTTCAGAACTAGGGTAACCCTTCCAATGGACCAGTTACTGAAGGATGCCCTTCCGGTATCTTGAGTCCACCAACCTGGCTACCTCGTGTTCTTCTGGTTCTGTTGGCACGGGGGTGGTAGTTCTCCGCATTGGTCTTCTGAAAGGATCTTCCTTATAAGCCTTGAGTAAGGAAGTGTCAAACACTGGGTGTATTCTCTTCATACTCTCGAGCAACAACAGCTTATAGACCACAGGATTGACCTTAGACAAGATCTAATAAGGACCTAAGTATCAAGGAGAAAACTTCCCTAAGTGCGTCCATCGAGGATGGTATCGGGTAGATAACCATACCAACATACCAGGCTTCCATTCCGGATTAGGATTCCATTTTAAATCAGCATATTTCTTGTAGACCCTTCAACTCTCACTCAGGGCATTAAGTGCATTCTTATGAACCTTCTCTAGATCTGAGAAGAGTTCATCCACTGCAGGAGACTTGGAAGTCGGTAGTCCGTGCAAGGGTAGCTGGTTAGGGTGATAACCATAAGTGCACTTAAAAGGACTCATTCCTATGGCCGTATGATAGGTGCTCAGCCATCGGAATCCTATCTGACCAATTGTCTTGCTCCCTATTACAAAAACACTGAAGATACTGCTCAAGATTGGCGTTAAGACGCTCTGTTTTGCCGTTGGTCTGTGGGTGGTATCCAGACGAAAGAGCCCTTTGGATACCTAACAGTTCGCACAAAGTGGTCCAAAACTTGGACGTGAACTGTGAACCTCGATCACTAACGACAGTACGGGGTATGCCGTGTAATCGGACTGTGTCCTTGAGGAAAACCTTCGAAGTTTCTGAAGCAGAGGGAAAACCAGGCAGGACAGAGAAGTGTGCTAGCTAACTGTCCACCATGACCATTATGGCAGTCTTTCCGCTGGAGGGAGGTAAATCCACCACAAAATCCATTGATATGTGCTCCCATGGCTTGGAAGGCAGTTCTCCTTGTTGGAGCAATCCCAGTGGTCTTTGTCAGAATACCTGCTGGATACACAAATGGGATGGGAGGATACATAAGACTGTATATCCTGGTGCGTAGAAGGCCACCAGAATACTTGAGATGCGAGTTCAATAGTAGCCCTCTCACCCTTGTGTCCGGCTAGAGACGTATTGTGACAAAACCGAAGAGCCTGAGATCGCAAAGAGGGCAAAGGTAGAATAAGGCAGTCTTATAAAAAAAGGAGATCTCCATTCCGTTGGAGCTTGTAGCATTGGACTTCTGCAGGATTGTAGTTCCTTTCACCTTCTTTTACCTCTTGAAGGAAGGTTATGGATATGCATACTGCTAGAAACTTCTTGCTTGGTATGATCCTTGTGAACCATCAATTTCATTAGACCAACTACGAGAGAGAACGTCTGCAACAGTGTTTAGGGAGCTGGGAATGTCGGTGATCTGGAAGTCAAACGCAGAAAAATAGTAAGCCCATCTGGCATGTCTGGCATTTCTACACTCCATCTGTTGGAGAACCTTCAAGTTCCAGTGATCTGTCCGTACTATAAAAGGATGAGATGCACCTTGTAGTAAATGCCTCGATTCTTCGCAGGCCAGTCTAATGGCCAACAGTTCCTGTTCTAAGACTGAATAATTTCTCTCACTAAAGGTAACAGTTTGGGAAAAGTATGCTTTCAGGTGTTCCTGATGATTCTGGTCTTCTTGTAACAGCACAGCTCCTAGGGCTCCACCTGAGGCATCCACTTCCAATATAAAAGGCTTGGACTGATCTGGTAGAATCAAAACTGGTGCGAAAGTAAAAAACTCCTTCAAGCGCTTGAAGGCTACTTGTGCTTCTTTGGACCATTAAAACAAAACCCCTTTCTTGAGTAATGAGGTCAAAGGCAATACCATGTTGGAAAAGCCAGGGATAAAGTGACGGTAAAAGTTAGCCAGAACCAAATACCTTTGTATGTCTTTAACTGAACTTGGTTCGGGCCAACAAAGTACCTCCTTGACCTTCTCAGGATCCCTTCTTATACCACTGGCTGACAAGATATACCCCTAGTAGGGCACTTCCATGGCATCGAACATGCATTTCTCTGGTTTAGCATACAACTGATTGTCCTTCAAACACTGGAGAACTCCTTTAAGAGACAGACTTGCTTCAGAAGCGGCCTCTTCCTAGGAGTCGTGCAGTACGTTCCACGTCTCACGTGAGGTGCGGCTTGAGGCAAGGTCCTTTACTCTGATACCTCGACTCGATTCGGACGTGGATGCGGGCTGTGTGACGCCCGAAGTAGAGCCGAGTGATCCCGCTGCGGGACATACAGGGTGTGCCGTGGAGTGCCGTGGCTCGGCGTGGAGCAGGAGCGGGTGACCGCCGAGAGTTCGAGGGAGAGGAAGCAGCCTATTGATCCCGGTCTTGCTGCGGGAAGTACGTGGCACCTGTTGGTGCGGCGCGGTCACGAGCGGCTTAGTGCCTGAGAGAGGTCGCCCTGCCGGTCCTCGATCCTGTAAGTAAGGCCAGCTGTGGCAAAGCCCCGCAGTCGCGCTATCCAGCCTCGCTGCGGTTATTGGTGAGTGGGTAGTGAAAGAGCGACAGTGCACTGTGTGCTATGAAGGTGTCCGGTAGCCGCCAGTGAGCGGTGTTAACTATAAGGAGCCACTAGTGAATCTGGCTATTAGTTATTAGGGGTGCATTGAGACGATTTCTGGTGCACTCCCACCGCGCTCACAGGGGGTGCTTCTGGGTTGACCCGGGAGCCGGTGGTGCTGGTGGGCGAATTGGGTGCCTCCTTAACTGCTTTTTGCTGCTATCTCTGATCTCTGTGGCTGGGGTGGCTAGCCTGATAGTAATAACTTTGGGCATACCGGGCTCACCTGTTGCCATTGTCATTTACACCTTCTATGACCTTCTCCCTATAAATACTAAATACAGTTTGATGTTGGACTTGGGAGATATATTTCTGATCTAAATTACCGATTTAATAGGAGACGGTCGGGATGTTCCCATTGATCCTGAAATCGGATTAATTTAGCCTTGTTGGCTTTAGACAGCGTATATAGATCAGAGCGGATGGCTCCCCCTAAAAAATCTGCTATATCCAAATACAATCTAAGGAAAAAGCAACAGGAACCAGTCATGGGGCCTATAATAGAAGAATCTAAAAGCAAGAGGAATAAAGTTAAGAAGGTAATACCTGCAGACCAAGGAAAGATTACGTGCTTTTTTCCCTTAAATATACCAGCTGAAATCAATTCTACAGCCCTGGAGACACCCATGGAACCAGTGATCAATACTTCTAATCTGGGTAGCTCGCTGAATTTCGAAGATATCGATAATAATTCCCTATTGGATCTATGCTTAAACATACAGAGAGGCATGACCCCTCAGACAGTAGTACCCTCGGAGAATATTGATCTTTCTATGATGGAGAGTCAGGCTAAAGACTGCGGTAAAATGTCCCACCAAGTTGGGACATTGGAGAGACTATCTACATCACCTAATCTAGTCATTGATACATCCTCGGATAGGGAAGCAGAGAAAGCTAGCAATAATTACCCGGGTACGCCAGAAATTGCCGAATTACAAGCTTCTGTGGCATCCCTACAGTTCGCACTAAAAATATTATTGCAGATGTCGGGGGGCATATTGGCAAATACAAATACATTGATGAGTGTCAATGAGTGAAGACGGAATTTGGCTGAAGAGGCGGATGGTAATTTATCTGAAGCCATCTTAATAGCAAATGAGATGCATAAACAACAACTCCCTGATTCTAACATCGTATAACAGCACATCCAAACACACCAAATACACCACCTACTCGCAAGCAGCGTAGGATGGCTAAGCCAGTACCTGGTGGGGCTAGATCTAGTAGCCATGGGCCTTCCCCATCAGTGATGGGGAAGCCCATCCATTGCTCTAAAAAAGCAAAAAAAAGAGCTGCTCGGGCGAAGAAACGAAGGGCTTTAGGAAATGGCTGTTTAACGAGCTGGCTGATTGCAGAGAACGCTGAAGCCCCTGATGGGGCAGCGGAACTTGAAAATTCAATGATTGAGACCACACCTGAAGATGACGATATCTCAGAGAAGGCGTTTAAGATAGCGAGCGAACATGGTAGCCCCCATAACTCAGTTCTTATTGCATCAGATACTATAAAAGAGAACGATGCAGTTTGGGGAAATCGTACTTGCATTATCAAAAATCTATATCAAACTGATAAAAGCGCTTGGCTCTCTCGTTCTGAATTTTTGAAGGGACTGTTTTCTGTGCCACAATTGAGAGTTTTGCAATCCGAAGATTTTCAATTTCTTGAGCCCTTGTCAGGATCATATCCTAAGGTGTCAGCCTGCATTGCAAATTCATATCTACTGCTCAATTATTAAGGACATACAAAAAAGAGTTGAAAACGGTAGATATTGAGATAGATGCTGAATTGAAATATAATGAGCTCTGCTGTTCAGAGTCGGAAAATGCAACAGACAGTCTTGTAAACGCTTGTCCTAATTTGCAAACTGGAAAAAAGATGGATAAGATTGAGATACAATTTGTATTGAAATGGCTGACGGAGGCTTTATCTAAGGTTGAAGCCAGCCATTGAAAATTATCGTTGGCATCATGGAATTGCAGGGGCTTTGCCCATCTTTTAAATATAGCGGGGCCAATTGCTCAATTATCTTGCTATAGCTGTATCTGTTTACAAGAAACTTTAGCAATGAACTCCTTATTTTTGGACGGTTATAAGGGACACCAGGTATATGCCAAACGAGGTGAAAGGGGACGGCCCTTTGGGGGGCTATGGATTGGGGTATCCAATAGGCTTTGGTCGATGAGGATTGATGGGAGGCAAGACGATCAAATGGTGGCTGTTGAGATAGTATATAAAGATAAGAAGCCTATTGAGAAATTCTTGGTTGTGTGCTTATATAATCCACCGGGGGCCGCGTTCAGAGAGTCCCTACAGGAAGCGCTACATGAGCTATTGGCCAGTTGGTTAACTATTGAAGGGAATGTTGATGTCTGTGTAGTTGGAGATTTTAACACCCACATGTTAGGGGGAGAATGGAGAACGGCTAATCCAAAGCTGCACTCAAAATGTGTAATGGAGCATCATAAAATAGAGGGTGAAGGTCTAGACTAGGTGCACTTTTTTCGTAATTGGGAATTCGAGATGGTAAATGGACGTACTAAAAGTGATCAGCCTGGTAGACAAACATGGAGAAATGGATCGGTGAGCAGTACCCTGGATTATATTTTTGTATCACCTAGTATGATGCTTCTGGTGGATGATATGATAGTAATGCCAAACAATTGGAGCGACCATGCTATTATGGCATGTCCGTTTGATATCTCTGAAGCTCATACTCAATTGTGTACTATAGGGGACTTAAAAGTCAATCATGCAGGGACGTGTATTCGATGGTCTGATAAGAGTGTGTTACGTGCTGATGAAGCCCTATATAAAAACTGTTACCCCAATCTGGAAGAATTTAAGAAGATGTCCATTGATGGAGTTGAGAATTGGATTCACCTGTTCTCTGACAAATATGCTTCCACTTTGGTTAGATATATGTTCAGTGAACAGGGAAAATCTCCCATCTATGATAGATTCATCCGTGATGCTAAAAGAACATTGAGGGCGGAATTAAGAAGAGCTAAGAAAACTAGCACAACCTGGGATAAATATAATACTATTTCTAAGAAATTAAAGAATAGATACAGGGTAATTATTAAGGCAAAAAGAAGCTCTGACAGAAATAAATCCTGGCAAAGGTTAGTGCAGACTATCTGCTCTCGTAAAACTCGTAGCATATGGGCACTTCTTAATGAAGCCAGAGGGAACAAGACACGGCAAATAGCTAATTCTATTTCCAGTGATGAATGGACCAGGTTTCTGGAGAATCGTAATGTAGTGTTTAGAAACGAGGAGACAATTCCAATGGGCAACATACCAACTGATCCCACGATGGATATCTCCTACGATTCCATTCTTTCCACGATTAAATTACTGAAATCCTCCAGGGCGCCTGGACCAAATGGGCTGGCCAACATCATAATAAAGAGCCATCCGGACTTTTGGGCCACCCTAATGAACATATTGTTCTCGAAGATTTTGAGGGTAGGGAAAATCCCGAGCTCTTGGCAATCGGCCATCTTAATACCTATATACAAAAAAGGCAATCAAATGGATCCCAATAATTATAGATTACTTTCCATGTTGGACAGGACAAGTAAAATATTTGCTTCACTCTTATTGAAAAAACTTCAGCAATGGGTTGATCGGGCTAACATCTTATGTAAATTCCAATGTGGCTTTAGGCAAGACTACTCTACTACCCATAACCTTTTGGTTATGGATTGTATGCGTACTAGAGCTCTACAAAGTGGACAACCTCCCCTTTATGCACTATATATAGATTTTAAAGCAGCATTTGACTCCATTCCCCGAGAAAAACTTTGCTTGAAGCTACAAAAACTCGGCTGCCCAGATGATTTGCTATATTATCTTAGGCTGTTACATCAGAACACCAAGGTGAAACTAAAATTAGATCAGGGAGGCCATATGTCGGAAGAAGTTACACAGAATAGAGGGGTTAAACAGGGATGCGTGACTGCCCCCCTAGTATATAACTTATATGTACATGACATCCCTGCGACTATTGCCCTGGCAAAGAACTGCCCTCCCAGTATTGGTAAAACCCCCTGTTTGGTACTTGCATATGCTGATGATTTGGTGATTTTTGATCACACAATTAGTGGCTTACGTCGATCAGCTACAGCCCTCTGGGAATATTCTGAACAAAATGGGCTCACTATCAATGTTGAGAAAACACACGTGATGAGGTATACAAGTAAGAGATCTGCACGTGTCTTGCTTCGCATGGATAGTGTTGAAATGTCCTATGTCCCGGAATATAAATATCTCGGGATAGAATTTGAACCCAGAGGTGATTACTATATATGTAAACGTAATCGAAAAATAAGAGCAGCACAAATGACTGCCCTATTTAAAAGCTTTACAACTAAACAGGGAGGCTTTACCTTATGGGGTTCCCGCCACCTCTATATACAAGTACTAGCGCCCATGATGGTATATGGCCTGGAATCCCTGATTAAGATGGATTTAAACTGGTTACAAATCATAGAGGGAAAATTCTGGAGGAAGATATTGGGACTTCCGGCATGTATCCCTATGCCTCTGCTAAGACTTGAGCTGGGATTAATATCGTTAAAAGCACAGATACTGAAGAAGAGAGCTGGGTTTTATTCAAAAATGGTGAATGGTACGGGCAATGCCTAACTAATGACATTTGCCCTGAATAATAATAAAGAAAGCACCATTAGTGAATTCAAAAAACAAATGGAACAGTTGCTTAAGGATATTTGCTGGAAACATCGAGAAGAGACTTATACGGAGGCTATGCAGTCCTGTATGGGGAGACGGGTAGAGTTATGGGACTGGCTTGAGAACTACGAACATCTTCGTAAACTAAAAAGGTATAACTTTGTGCAAAACAGGTTATACACATTCAAGAAACCACAGAAATATCTGATGATATGCCCGTCCCATAGACTCTGGAGGTTCATATTATTACTGAGAATAGAATACCTTCCCATAAAGATGACTACGTGTGTGATAGATAAGATACCCAGAGAACAATGCTATTGTCGTCTTTGTAAGAACCAGGAATTTCCAGAGACAGCTAAGCATGTTCTTACAGAATGCCAGGTAATGATTGACGATATAAAACTACATTTGGGAAAGCGCGTGCATAATTGGGAGACCATTGGGAACATGTTGTTTTGGAACTATTGTGTTAATACCAATAGCATGCGCTTGTTAACTGCACTTTACACTATTTGGTTAAGAGTGGAAGACAAGCTGGACATATCTATATGAGGAAAGCTAGTTTTTGGCTAGGCCCTGGTTATATATGGAAATGGAGTCATTGTCAAGGAGGCTAGACCCTGAAATATAATTTGCTATGATCATGAGATAAGGAAGAATAGTATGTGTATCTTAAATTGATGATAATATAAGAGACAATGAATGATTTATATTTGAGTGTAATTATATTGTATTGTTTCATATGAAGATTTTTAATTTTTTTTTTTATATTGTTTTGGAAAACATCTTCTTTTTTTATATTGTATTGTATTGTTTATTTTAGGTTGTATATTATTATGATGTATATGTGTAAAGTTTATTATTTAAACTAAATCACATTAAAGATATTATTACTTCTTTAACATTGACACTGTGCATCTGTAGGTTAGGCAAGACGACCAAAATATTGTCCAGATAGACAACTACTGAAATATAAAGTCAGCAAAGATCTTGTCAATATATCTTTGGAACACAGCTGGGGCATTCACCAGGCCAAAGGGCATCACCCAGTATTCATATAATCCCAGCGGCATTCGAAAGGCCGTTTTCCACTCATCTCCATTCTTGATTCTCAACGAATGGTAGACTCCACTCAAATCTAACTTGGAAAACAATCGGGAGCCTTGCACAGCCTCCAAAATGTCTCGAATAAGAGGCATAGGATATCTGTCTCAGACAGTTATGTTTTTTAAGCCTCTATAGTCAATACAAGGGCGTAACTCTGCTGTCTCCTTCTTTGAAACAAAAAACAATGAAGCTCCACCAGAGGATTTGGATTCTCTAATGAGTCCGTTCTTGAGGTTTGCCTCAAGATATTCCTTCAAAGCAATCTTCTCTTGTTGAGACAAGGGATACATCCTACCAAAGGGAAGAGGAGAGTCAGACTTGATTTCAATGGCACAATCCTCGAGGCGATGATGTGGGAGGAGTCTAGGGAGTACATCTTCAAAGACAACTGCGAAGGCTTGGTACTGAGCAGGAACAGAGGAAATGGATGCTCTTGACATGATCTTCAAACAGCCAGACTATACCTCATCTCCTGAGTCCTTAATACAGTTCTGACCACAGTAAACAGAGTCAAAGCTGAGCTTGTTAGCGCCACAGTCGATCCGAGGGTTGTGTAGGCTCAACCAAGTGATTCCCAGTACTACTGGGAAATGAGCAGCTCTGATAACATCAAAGGTGATGGTCTCGGTGTGGTTACAAATCGAGACCCTTACAGGTCTGGGTTCCAATTCCATGGTTCCTGAATACATTGTCCTGCCATCCACACCCTCAACAGGAACTGGTCTTTCTTTCTTAAGTAGAGGTATATTATGTTCCTTAGCCCAGGCCACATCAATAAAATTACCAGCGGCTCCACAGTCTAGCATGGCAGGGACCGACAGCGAGGAACCAGAAGGAACACAAAAGGCAATCTGAAAGACCATCAAGCGGTTGTCTACTTGGTTTCCGGAACTGGTGTTTTTGCAAGGGCTTGCACTGCCTTCCCCGTAACCACCCTTGCATAAGTATGGGGTTGAGCGTTTCCCTGATGTCGTGGAGGAATCTCAGGAAAATTGCACAGGATGTGTTTTGAGGATCCACAATACATGCAGAGGTTTAAATCTCTACGCCTCCTCCGCTCTTCCGGAGTTAATGGACCCCTGGTAGCCCCTATCTGCATGGGTTCGTCAGGACAAGGCCTCTCCTTGGGCATCGGTGGCATATTAAGCAGAGGGGAATACCCACAAATATTCTTCTTCTCATGCCTTCGCTCTAGAAGTTGGAACTCAATCTGCAATGCCCGCGTAACCAGTTCTTGAAATGAGTTGGGACGAGCTATCCTGGCCAGCTCATCCTTTATTTCTTCTTGCAGACCTCTACGAAAGATGGTCTGTTGTGCAGTATCTGGCCATCCTGCACTCAAAGCCAGTTTCCGGAAATGTGTCACATAAATCTGCTCATTTTGGGATCCTTGCTTGATGTCTAGCATAGCTTCAAAGGTGGAGAACTAGACCTCAGGTCGCTCAAATCGTATCTTGAAATTCAGAACAAACTGATCATAGTTGTTCACAGAAGGGTCAGCAGCAGTCACAAGTGGAGTAGCCCAGGCCAATGCACTGCCAGCTAGATTTGAAATCAAAAATCCCACTCTAGCACGATCAGTTTCAAAGGTTCTATGTCTAAACGAGATGTACATAGAGCAGGCGTCCAAGAATTCCTTCATCATTTTGGATTGCCGTCAAACTTCCCAAATGAGAACGGCGTAGCGGTTAAGTCGCCTCTGCCCTCATCACGGGCCACAACCTGTTGGTGAAGAGCTGTATTTTCAACATGAAGATTCTGCACCTCTAATCAAAATCCTTGAATGGCATTACACAGCTCCTGATATTGTTCAAGGGATGCAATTTGGATCTTTTGGCGTTGTATGCTGTCAATCCCCAAATGTACCTCCCGACACTCCTCCTCACCTGTATCTTCAATTGAGCTGTCAGGCGTCTCAGAGTCCTTCTTTTTACATGGTCCTTTATGTTCCTTAGGCCTCCTCTCCTTCTTCTGACGAAGATAGGGACAAGCTCCCTCGGAGGCCACCTTGACCAGAAATGGAATCCAGTCCAGGGTATCCCCAAGGAGCAAGCCCCAAAAGATCAGGGAAAAATCCTAATGGCAGAAAAAACCCTGATAGAAAGTGAAGCTGTGTTTGTCCAATAAGTCTTTGCTCAATGTGGAAACTGAGAAGGAAGGATTGTTCATGATGACACAACGAGATAGTAGGTCTGTATCCTAGATTCAGGAGTTGTGTTGACAATCTATGGTGGAAGCCTGGACTCGTTATCTTCCTTGAAGTAATGCTCTATCTTGCCCTTGGGATAATTTAGTAGCTGTATTTATCCCCTTCCCTTGACTGCAGATTTTACCAATAAAAAGCAAGCTTGCCTTTGTCAGCTGGGACCTTATGATTCTCTGTTCCCCCTTATATCTTTGCCCTAAAATAATTGCCCATGTGATATAAATTGTGGTCGCTCTAAATTGAGAGCTTCTGACATCCAGTCTGTTTGAATATCATTATAAATCTTGTAATTATTCACAGATGTATTACACGTGGACTGGACAGTAAAAGTTGGGCACTAATCTGTGGCACACCAGTCTTTAGAACAAAAGGGAGTGAACATCAAGGGTGAGTTGAGATCCCTCTGTTGTTAATACAATTTCAGGAGTTGTTTAAGAGCATTCCATACCATCGTTAGAATTATCACACATGTTGTGGTTACTTTTCTAAATAACACCGTGGATAATAAATACAGGTGGCATTCTTTGACACCAAAGAGATGAGACCTTGATATTGAGATTGGGAATTGAGGTGGTGTTATGCAATAGCCATGGTGCTGTGTTTGTTTTGGTTGGCAAACCAGTGTTGTGCCATCCTAAATCCAATAGGTGGAATTTAGCAGCTTCCTAGTAACTGTGGTTCATTTTGTTGATCCCACAGGTTCCTTCCCAGACTGTTCCAGGTCCATGACACCTACTGCAGGGTGTTAATGTACCATGTCATCTACTGTTTTTAACCATTTTCCTCATTAAACTGGTTGTTGTACAATAAAATGCACCAGCTTGTGCGGAGCTTAGACTGTCCTGATGAATGTGGCGTCACTAAACCCAAGCCACTGAAACCGGTCGACGGTGTTTGTATCTTCTAAAAGGGCTCCAATTTGCCCCCATTTTAGTTTTGAGCAAACTTTTTTACATTGTCCCTCTTTCCATTAGCAAAAAGTTGATTCCACATGGGAAGCAGTGATTGTATTGTCTTTGTGTGTGTTTGTGGGATTGGGAATTTATCCTATTTCCCCAAGTTGTGTCATTTTTAAATTTGAATACCCCAGGAGCGGTGTGACAATCAATGGGCTATTAAAAATTGTCAATCCCATTAGATGCCACATGGTTCAGTTTGAAGAGAAAAATTGACTCTCTTCACTTTCCTGGGTTGACTCTCCTTTCCTTTCCCTGGTTTTATTGGTAGTCTCTTACAATTTAAGCCAATCGAGAAGAGAGTGGGTTGGGACTCTCAAGCTTGAATGTATTACATACTATAGAAGTGGCAATTTTACTCTTATTCTGTCACTAACAGACAGGCGTTGTAACACCGCAACCTAGTCAAGAGCGCACTGTAGGCAGGGATAGCACCCTTGTTTCGCTCTATCCTCCTGTCTTCAGCCACAACCTTGTTCTATTCTCCTTTTGAATAGATTCGAGTCCACCCCACAGTAAAATAAATAAAACCTTCTCTTTGGGTTTGGTTTTACGATCTGGACCTATTCTTGGGTTTTCAGGTGGTTGCTAGTAGCTTTTACACAGTTGTGTGTTGCCTCTCCAGACTGGACTACTGCAACAGTCTCTTTGTCAATCTTCCTACTTCTTCTCTCCGACCTCTTCAACTTATCCAGAACAGAACCGCAAGATTTATCCTTGGCCTCAAGCCCAGGGACCGCATCTCTCTGGTGCTGAAATCACTCCACTGGCTCTTGAGGTTGCAAGGATCAAGTTCAAGTCCCTATGCATAGTCCACAAGGCTTTCTAGGTCTGGGGCCATTACTAGCTACAATGCTCTCTTCCCAAATAATTTTCTTCCAGAGCCCTCGGCTCGGCCTCCTCCAACTCTCCGCAAGTTAGACATTTTTCCAAACAGAGATTTGGGGGTAGATACTTATCCTCTACAGGTGCCTCTATCTGGAACAGCCTGCCTGACTCTCATGGGACCGGGCCTCCTTAAGTTCCGAAAACTCCTCAAGGCCTTCTTTTTCTCTTCCTCTTTCTCTCTCCCGCTCGCCTGCTAACCTTCTCTTCCCTCGCTTCTTCCCTCCTTCTTTCTCTTCCCCAATCTGCTCAGCTCACTGACTGATCGGCTGGTGCACCTCCATAGCCTTATAGGTCCCTGGCTCCCCCACCGGTCCTGCACTTGCCTCCGTGCCTCTGCACTTTGCTTGGCACTACTGCATGTTGCTCCATGAGAGGGGCAACCACTCTGCTCTTAACCCTGGCCCCTGCTGGACTGGGTGCACTTGCCCCCCTCCCTCGCACTTCCTGTCTTTGCGCACTTGCCTGACCTTGGATGTACTATGTCTAACAAGTCTGTCTGTCCAGTCTTCCATCTGTCTCCCCTCCCTAGCCAGGCCTACCACTGTAGTTTACTGTACTGTACGTTCCTTTCCCCATACCTCCTTCTCTCCTAACTCCTTGTCACACATTTACACTAGTAGATATGCCTCTGGCCTAGTATTGTTGTTTGATCGTTCGGAATCTTGAAGGCCTAAGAATGACGACTGTAATCCTTGTTCCCTTCCCGCCTTTAATCGCTTTGAAGCACTTCACTTTTCAAATTAACAATTAAAATGACAATGATGGAATCTGTGTCATGTTTGATTAGGCAGAGACATGCCCACTGAGGCCACACACTACGAGAGCACAGGACTGTCTTATCCCTCTATGTTGTTTATGTCCTGCTTTACGTTAGGAACACCAAGGCCAATCTTCAACCCATCACCTTAGAGGTCATTACGTTTGATGGATTCTTTGGCCTGTATATTACCTGATCCAAATATGCCCTGTTTCCTTTAACAGACACTACCATTTGTCCCTCATATATAGGCATGTATCTATGGCATGACACATAAGTAACATATCTAAGAGTTTGAGTCTGCAAGGATTCGAGCATAATGCTTAAGCTTGAGGTCGATCCTCTGCCTATCTCACCACCTGGTAACCGAAAATCAAGCCTTGGGTAATTTAAACTCTTTATGTTTATAGTAAGATCTGGATTGGAAAGATGGTGGTTCTCTTCGAGTTATTTTATTTCCTTTTATATCTATATTTGGTACACCTAGCTTTGCAACCTTGCACGCCTAGAGTCAGTTAGGGCATGCTTATCAGAACTTTGTATTAGGAAAGTTTTGCATCCCCAAATATGGATCTCTATTTCCTAATAGGGCCAGTTCAATTCACACATTGGCTTTCCCTCGTGTGTACATAGAGCAGTAATCATTTCACCAGGATTCTCGACTCTCTTTTTCACAGAGATCTTGATGTCTGGAATATTAATCCAGAATCAATTAAACAATTTACGTTATTGCAACATTTCAATGTGCCTCCCAATGTCTAGACAGCTCACTTCAGATGTAGCACTGGTCTCCAACCTGGCAAATGTGGGCAGTTATGCTATCCTTTTCCAAGCAGCTAGAGATCACTGCTCTCCCGAGACGCAGAGGGACCGTGGACTGCCGACTACACGACCCTTTCCACATGGCTTCGCGCATGCGCTGTCCTGTTTGCAAGGGGCTATTAAAGGGGGTTTTGCAAGGGGCTTTTAAAGAAACTGCTTTAGAGTTGTTAATTAGGCTACAAGTGATTCAGACAGAAGAAAGGTAGAGGCACCTGCCCACTGCATACCCCTTTCCATACGGCTTCGCACATGCGCTATCTTGCTTGCAAGGGGCTTTTAAGGCAGCTCCTTTCGATTTGATAATTAGCTCCAAGTAATTTTGACAAAAGAAAGGCAGAGGCTCCTGTCGACTGCACATCTCTTTCTGAACCTTCTGCTCCGCATTTAGGTATTGTATGTAGTAAGAACTATGCTTAAGTGATGCAATTGTGAGCAATTGCACTGCATGTTCCTACTTGTGACCAAGCTAAGGTTGTCTAGATGATATGTAGCCAGAATGTGCCTTTGTTTTCCAAAGGCATTCACGGATAGTGCCAGAGATGGTCACACTTCACGGTATGTATAGGAATTGTGGATGTAAGCATCTGTTATCCACTAGTATGCTTCAGTATGTCACTGCTCTGATGAAGCCCTTACCCAATTTGCACTGTGAAAGACAATTTGAAACTTTTTTCACTGGTAACCAATGGTCCTATCTTGGTTAATTCTCTAAGAGGGTATCTCTAAACTCTGGACACAGATGGATGGAGGCAAAGCTCCTTTTTAGGGCAAATCTCACTCTTGCTTGACTTTACTCCATTTGTGTGAGATTAAGTGCTACTTGCCCCAGGTACAGCTGCCCATGCACCATCGTTTTTGCATACGTTCTGGGAATGTCCTGTTGTGCACACCTAAGATCAATGCCCTTGTCATCCCTGGTAACCCCATGGATTACAAGTTTAGTGGGTTCTGTGGGTGGCTCTCCAGATTGATATCTGTAGTGCTTTTTCCTACATCATGTATTTTACTCGCTTGGAAAGGGAGTGGTACATTGTCTTAGAACTTGCATGATTTTAATGAGCACCATGATTTACCATGGACAGGCCCACATGATAGCTGGTATGCCTTTTAACTGTATTTGTTTAAAATGACACCCTTTGCTTCTCCCAATCCGGATAGTGGCAGCATTCCATGAGTGCCCTTCTGCCTGAGAATGTAAACTGGCTTACCTCTTCTTGCATCGTTGTGTTTTGCTGTGCTCCTAACATCTACATATTGATTAACATTGTTTTTCAATTTCAACGTGCATTAAGCTTTTTCCATATTTCTGTACACTTGATGTACTGCGATTAATCCATTTTAAATGGGGTTTTTGTAAATCTCACCAGTGCTGGACTAGTACAGTGATTTTACCTAAGTAAAACTTGACAAGAAAATAAATAGACATGAATGAAAAAGAATGCGCTGAGAAGATACCTTTTTTCTTTTCCCAACTCTGCCTCGGGGGGGCCAAGTGTAGAGCAGATTTATGCGTCATCAATGCAAATTTAGAGTCTCGTCCAAGAACCTGCAAGACATCATTCCCCCGATGTGAGAAAGAACTAATGCCTAGGTTGTTGCCCAATAAAGCTCATCAGTGTAGCATAGCTATATATATCAAAGAGAGGAATTCAGTATTGGCCATTTTGTGCCATTTTTCCGTACTTGCTTGGTTAAAGACAATTTACTGTATGGGAGAAAACCTCATGATCAGGGCCATGACACGTAATCCAAGATTGTCCAACAGGGGGAAGATAGCATTAACTCAGTCTAAGTGGGCTTGAATTTGGACATATTACCCGCCATTGAAGACAAAATTAAGAAAAGCACCACCCTAGGTGGTGGACATCATACTCATTGACACCTTACGATAAAATTGGGTGTCAACCCCTGGCCTTTAAAACACTGCACTCAGGCAAGAGATCTCCCATCAGCTGTATACACAGATTAATTAATATTGTGACAAAATAAATCCCTGGAACAACCCACACTGCACTCGCAAAGCAGGGGCTTTGAAGGATTCCATCTGGGCAGAAATAAAGATGGCTGAGAGGTACAATGTGAACAACTCAAGTATTCCACCACCTGACCCCATGAACTGAGACAAAAGAACAATGAGATTCCCATTATCTGCTGTATTACAGGCTTAAAAGAGGTAAAGCAAAACATTCAAACAAGTGCTCCTGCCATCATTCCCCTAGAGGAATTCATCAACCAAATTCGGGTAGCTTTTTCAGTACTACTTCTAGGATGACACCCTGATTGTTATGTATATGACAAGTCCACATAATCTGTATGCAGTCAGACTGCCTCCTCCAGGATCTCACAAGGAACGCCAGAGTCATGACTGGCAGAATGTTTGCAAGACACGAAGGGGCAAGTGCAGATTTTTTAGGCAGAGGAAAGGTTAGGCTTCCCTTTAGCTGAACCGGGAAAACTCCTGAGAATAAAATGCATTTACCATCTGGACTAATAATATTGCTAGAGCATTTCGAGGCAACTCACTCCTTCAAAACGTATACAAGTTTTGCCTCATCCCCTCACTGTAAGCAGGCTTCACAGAACAGGCAGTGACATAACAATATGCTAACGAAACAGCAGCAACAATTAGGAGGTAAAACAGGTTGCCATATAACTCCTAGCAATTGCCCAAACCAGGGGATGAAAGGGGCATTTTTGTAGCCCAGTTCTACAGCCAACATCAGTGTTAGTTGTGTGGCTGCCTGGCTAGGGCGGCAGTCTGGTAGCATCTGGCGCAGTGGTCAGATTGCAGCAGCACAGGTTGCCACGGGTGGAAAGCTGAGAAGCCCTCGGGTCCACGAACCAGGGGCGGTATACAGGTTTTAAGGAATGCTTAAGGTTAATCAGGAGGCGACAAAGGGATCGAGTATAGCTGTAAAGGGGCTAAGCATCTATACAATACTAGTAATTAGTCATAAGCCTGCTGCACCATCGGGGAAATTTAATACACCCAGCGATAGGGGGATCAGCCCGCTGCTACGAATCTGTTGTAAGAGGGGCTGTCTGCTGCATGATGTAGTTTCCAAGATTTGGGGCCACCCAGGGACAGGAGAAGCAGCATATGTCAATACATCACAGGAAGTAAATGTATCCAAAATTAGAGACCAACAGAGCAATGTCGTATCTCAGGACTAAGTTCATAAGATATATCCCTAATAGGACACTGAGGTCCGAAGCACATGGCAGGTTGCAGGTGCCGCTGGTTAATCGAGCGACTGGTGCCCGGAAATCATACCCTGTTCAGGCGGCTCAGCAGTGCAACAAGCTTCCCTGGCTATTCACCTAGAACCGAATCACGGCATTTTCAGGAAGCGCCTTAAGACACATCTCTTCAAGTAGAGCTCCACATAGACAGAATCTGATTCAGTACCCTGGTTTGTTCGTCTTTTGTTGTCTTGTTTTCATGTCTCTGCGCCCTGATGCCTGCAGGCTTTCGGCGCATTACAAACACATAAATAAAATAAATAAATAAATAAATAATGTCTGTTGCGTCCAGAAAGGAATAGAACGAAATGGTGGTAAGTCATGGTAGAAGGTGGTAAATAGAAACCTTTACTTGAACCAGTAGGAGGCAAATATGGGTAGTTTATGCAGGGATTAAAAGCATGAGAAGAAGCAATAGGCCACTTTTAACATGGGACAACCTGCAAGGGGCAGGGCAGTACGGTGTTGCATTCGGCTGGGGAGTTTTGGTCAAGAATGGACTTAACAGTGCTCCGGCCAGCATGGGACAACCAGCATGTTCGGGGACAGGTCCCTGATGCAACAGGCGGAAGGAGTTGTGAATGTTAAGGAGATCTCAAGGAAAAGTCCAGAGGTCAAGGATCAAAGTACAATCATTCATAAAGTCACCCTGTCTTATGCCTTAAGCAAGGTGTGAGGGAGGAGCAGTGACTTTAATAGAGTGATCCTGGGGTCTACGCCTGCGTATGGTCCATGGCTGAAAGTTTATCGCTTCCCCTGGCACAGCAGACAGACCAGCTATGATAGCTATAAACTCACTGGGGTATTAGTGACTGTGCGAGACCTCATAGTGTAATGGTTGGAGCTTGGGTTTACCAGTGACAAGATTGCAGGTTCAAGTCTACACATTGGCTTGAAAACACTAAAAGGGCTACAGAGCACAAGGCTGCAGGGTTAAAGAGGGAACAGCAAATGGGGGAGCCACTAGGCGTGCAAACCCCTAGGGTAGCGAATAGGATGTAGACCCCTTGTGTGGTGTGGCATACAGAAGCTATCAAGCTCATCAGAGAATAACAAGTTGAAGGAATAAAGCAGGAGGGTTTAAGGAATAAAGTAGGAGGTTGTAACCCCCGCCCTACCACCCTCCATTTACCTGTAGTAATGCGGAACGGCAGGGGCACATTACAGACAAAATGATGCCTCCCTCAGGACAAAGAGGAAAAGCGGCACTTCTTGTAGCCCAAGACAGGGGTCACCCGTACAGTCGTGTGAAGGCAGCGCAGCAAATTAAATGGCTGTGAAGTTGAAGCCTAATAGCAATGGAGAAAAAAGTGGGAGGAGGAACAATCGGTGCAACCAAGAGCCTGTAAAACATGTCATCTCTGGTCGCTTGTGATTGAAACATTTTATAAATGTTTTACCAAATGTTACACTGTTGTAAAATGTGAAATAAACCTGCGGCAATTAAGTTTCCACTGAACTATAGTGTCTTCTGTTATTTCAGGCAAGAATGTAGTATGAATGAAATCAGAATAGTTGTTTCAACACCGAAATGACTGAGTGCCAACGTTAAGCATCAGCTGTGCCAGGTCCGAACGGGCGCAAGAGGGATGTGCAGGGCATGAACGTGTTATTTAAGTATTTAAGACCCTTTTTTGCATTTTTGTTTTCTTACAGGAGTGTAGTGTGAACCGCTGCTGACTCGAGTGCATTTGCATCCCGTAAGCAGGGATAGGAAGGCTTTTTTTTCTGTTCTTTAACATTTCATCATGAGATGTTCTCATGGGTCTGCAATAGCGATGTGTGATTCCTAGAACCTATCTGGGCACTGGGAACGTTTATATCTGTGATACTTATACATTAAAGGGGCCGCCATTGCATCATGCATGAAGGCAGCAGGACCAACCACTGACGTATGCGCTACTCTCCTTTGCGAATACCGTGGCATGCATATTTCCCAATATTCGTCAACACAAGAAAGTCCATCGTCGTTGTTTTTTTTAGTTGCTTTATTCTTTGAATGAGACTGATAGTCTCTACTGACTCCTGCATGCAGTACAGGGCGTGCATTCCCATGGGTGATGTGAACTGATGAAGCCAGAGTGCATTTTCACAGGGGATTTGTACTGTTTCCGATACAGTGCATTTTTGTACATTCTGTTCCGCTGCAACTGCTATACCTAACGAAGCCGAGAACATTTTGTGAAATGCAGTCCGAGAGAGTCCCCGCACTAAATGAAGGAATTTGGAATTTGGATATGTACATAACCCAGACGCTGCATCCGTTTTCTGATAGTTGTATATCTGCCTGCAGAGCTGGTGGAATTGAATGTGCATTGGTACCTGCGCTGGCCTATCATTGGTGGCTCTACTGCTGCGGTATTCAGACTGTGGGGAGCGGCCCCGCAGAGGGCTGCAGCCGCATCCCTGGGGAGACGTGAGACGCCAGCATGAAAAAAGAAAAAAAAAAAATAACGATTCTTTTTTTATAGATTGGAACACATGGCAGGGGCGGCTCATATGGTCGTGCAGAAGCATTAAACTGTCTCAGGCACCAATGAAAAAGTGGCCGACATTTGTAAATGGATATTCATTACTTTAGTCACAGACTGTTTGAATTGTACCCTAGGAGGCGCTTTGTGTTAAAATCTAAGTAAATTGTGATATTTAAAGAATATTTATTCAGCAGCAATGGCCAAAATTACAACAACATTTTAACCCATTATTTAAAAAAAAAATCACAAGGGAAAGCCCCTCCCCCCCATCCCTCCTTGATTGGTTCAGCTCCCTCTCTGCACTCCGTCACTTATGCATTTTTGGGGGAAATAGTTATGCCCCTCCACTTCAAAAATTCACCAGCCGCCACTGGCCCTCGGACTGTGTTGGCAACAGGATGGGGGGAGCCCAGGGACTTTGGTGGGAGCAGAATGGGCGGGATCCATGGGCTAGTGGTGGGAGCAGGATGGGGAAAGCCCATGGTGTGTGATGGGGTGGGGAGAGCCGAGAAACTGGGTAGGAATGTGACGAGGAACTGGGTAGGTATGAGATGAGGGAGCCCAGCGACTTTGATGGGAGCAGGTGGGCGAGCCCAGGGACTGGGAGTAGGGTGTGGTGAAAGCACGCAATAGTGGTGAGTGGTGTAAAACAGTCCGGGAGGGTAGCTCAGCAGCAACGTGCTCACCTTGGAAGCTAGACGACAAGAAGCAACACAGGTTCGAAGCAACACAGGTTTGATCCCCGGGTCTGCGCTTAGAAACCTCTGGGTATTAAGCACGTTATAATAACCTACATATCATACATACCGTCCGTTTGGCTTTTTTGGGGGGACCCCGCAACTCCCCATATTACTATAATATCCCACCCCCCCCACATTACACGGCCAAAGTAGTGGCTGTGTAGTTATGGTTAAGTTGCTGTTTCCATAGGAAGAGCACTTTTTGGGCGGTCTATAACTTCGCTACCCCTGGATGAATCCTCACCAGACTTTGCAAAAAAAGTATATGGGCCACTCTGAATTTTTTGCAAAGCTTGGTGATGTTTGGTCCAGACGGGGAAGTTATAGGGGGGGTCCCAAAATGTCTTTTTTTCCCATAGACTGAATGGGGAAAAACTTTCTGCACGCCTACAGGCCAAACTGCTGGACGGATTTTCACCAAATTTGATGCAGGGGCAGGGCCTTGGTCCCAAAAGCATGCTTTTGTAAATTTGGTGACCATCCGTCCAGTAGTTTTCGTTAAAACGACTAAAAAGTAGGTCTCAAAACATTAGTGATATCTATGTCCGCTCCGCGGTCACACATCCCTGTTCGCTTCGCGGACAAGATACCGATTGGCTAAGGGGCTGGCGTCATGACCGAGGACACACAACCTCTCCGCTGCTTGGCTGCAGTGAGCTGTGATGTGCGTCAGATTGTTTGGATGCGCCCGACATCTTGGATCTGCCGACAGCGGAGCGGCACCCGAGGGAAAATGCTGTTTCGGAAACTGTTTTGGTGTGTCAGAGTGCTTGGGGAGGTTCAGAGAGTAAGAGATGGCTGAAATACTGTATTTGTTTAGGCAGCAGGTGTTAATGATGTATTCCATATGCCCGCCTTGTCTGGGATGTTTGTAAGTACTGAAAATGAGGGGTATCTTAAGGATAGTGCTTCAGTCCGTGGTGTGCGCAGGCAACCTGAAACTGCTCTAAGGACACTCGTGGTGTTAGTGAATATTAAAATTGACTACATGTCATAGTTAAATTATGTAGTTACTATGTGTTTGTATCAGTAAGGGGGAGCGATTATCTGAATTGCACATAGTACATAATCTGCCAATGTTTGCATTCTGTAGAAGTTGCTGAAATGGAATGGATTCACAATTAGGTATGGATGCATACATAAACCGCTCATTTGGGATTTGTTCCTGTGTCACATTGTTACAGAGAGTGCATGTATGTTTCCACATGTATGAAATCTGGAAGATTTCATTTATAGGTATTTTTTGTTTTCCAGTACTTGTAGTAAGTACATTAAAAATTCTTGTGGATCTTCTTGTGAGTTTATAGTGAATCTCACCATTCCAGCACAGTAGTCCAATTCTTGTCTTATTCCGTGAACACTATACGTGTTTTCAGGATTGTGTGTTGTGTTTCTATGAAGGACTAGCATTTGTAACACAATTGGTCTGTACTGTGTAAGTAAATATTGTTAACAAATGGTGGCAATTGAAATAGAATATTCATTGCTACATTTGCATAGCAACTTACACCAGTTTCATTTGAAAAGTTCTGTCTCTGAGTGATTTTTTCGGAGTTTCTGTTCCTTCTTTGCAGAAGTACCTGATTTACTTTCCCTAATAGATTCTTCTTTGCTTGTGGTAATTGATGAAGTTTTAGTTTCTTTTGTTTTCTTTGTAGGATTTGCCGTCAGATTATGCTGCATTTCTGTTTGAATTAGTTTCCTTTTACCACGTTTTCCTTTTTCTGGAACAGGATATGATTTCAGATGGGGGGTGTACAGTGAACGCAGTCTATTGTATTCTAAAATGCAAGGAATATCAGCGTTCAGTTTACTTGCATCAAAGTTGAGTAGAGATAGACCGTCAAGTGTATGAAAGTGTGATAGTGCTACGTAGCTCATGCCTTCTTTAAAAACTGTGTTTCCTATATCTATCAATGCTTTGCCTAGGTCTTGAGATAGTACACCAACTCTAATACTTTTTAAAACGTTGGCGTAAGTGAGATCTGCAGATTGACGCATGTTTTGTGTTAATTCTCTGTATTGGAAATGTTGCCAAAGTATCAAATTTCCTATGCTGCCAACAGTTTTACGGCAGAGTTTGTGTCCTAAGGTTTTAAAAATAGGTTCACCTTTCACTGGTGTCAATTGTAGAAGATCTCCGAAAACAATAATGTGTTTGCCTGCAAAGAGTTCTGCGTAGTTTGTTTTAAGTACTTCCTGCAATCTGAGGTGAATCAAAGCCAACATTAGGTTGGAGACCATGCTCACTTCATCTATTAGTAGCATTTTCATTTGTTTTAATTCTCTGCGTAGTTCCATTGCAGCTTCTGCAGAAAGTTTGTAATAGACTAATTTGTTTTGGTGTTCTACTGGAAGGAGTAGTAATCAGTGTAAAGTGACACTGCTTATGTTGTAGGCAGCTAAACCTGTGGAAGTAGTTACAACAGCTGACAGTTTGTTGTTTGTCAATTGTTGAAGGAACTTGCTGATGATTTTGATTAAGAATGTTTTTCCTGACCCAGCTTCACCACTGACGTACAAGAGTATAGGTTTGTAATTTTGACAGGTACATTCTTTATTTTCGTGTTGTACACCATGTGCAATTTCTTTTGTTACCTCTTCAAAAATGGTGCGCTGATCTTTGTTAAGTTTTGCTTGTAGTACAGTTAAGTCTTCTGTAGCTTCTTCATACTGACACATGGTGTTTTCCACTTCTGTCATAGCTAATTCTGCCTCATTTGCTATTAGTGGCTGTCCTAGTGGTTGTTGACTTCCTGTTACAGAAGGTTTACTACTGTCGGAAGTGTCCTTATCTAGTTGGGCCTGAAGTTCTTCTTCGTGTTGCTGTTCATTGTGCAACATTGTTTTGTACTGTGTAAAGTTCAAATCGGTGATAGTGCTTTCATTTCCTTTGAAAGCATATTCATAGCAGTCATAGTTATCTAGTATCTCTTCCTCTTTTCTCCATGGTTTAAAAAGTTGTAGCAGGGACATGTAATATAGTTCTTTCTGTTGAGGAGTTTTTAATGACAATTTGACATGATTAATTAAGCTTTGTTTGGTAAGTTACACTAAGCTGCCTTTTCAATCTGTCACTCTATATCTACCTTTGCTTTAATCGGGTTTTATATCATTTTTGTATGCAAAGTTTTGAGCCATGTGGTATAGACACATGGTTTCCAAAGTGGTACTCCTGTTCGGATAGTATGTGTCCAGTAAATTGTTTTTTAAAATGTCTTGGCTGTTGGGATCATTTCTGGCGATTGTTTCTATGTCCTCATATGATTTCAGAACTCTTTTTCTAGATTTAGCAGGACCAAGTCTTAGCCATACTATGTTTTCTGATTTTCCATACAAAGCAGTACCGGTTAAACGATCTGCCACTTCATAGGCACCACATTCTCTATGAGAGAGCATTTTTATGCCTAGGCTGTACAATTTCTGAGATATTGTTTTGTCTGATGATAGGTCATTCCAGAGGACTTGAAGCTCTGTTTTTTCTGCTTTTGTTAAGTAGGCTATAACATATCGTGCAACTGCAGTGGAATTGTCTGCAATGTACTGCACATCTATGTTTGCATTCCATAAGAGGGCAATGATTGCATTGTAATCAATGATATATTTTGATTCTTCTGTTCTTTGTATGTAATATGTGTTCTTAGGTGATTTACCTTTAACACTATGTCGAACTGAAGACATGAAGTTGTTCACTTTACCTGTTTCTGTAACTGGTCTAGGGAAACCAAAGCAGCATTTGGTGTAGTATTTCCCTTTGCTTTTGTATTTGAAACAACAATATTTGCCACATTTGTGTCTTTGAAATGGTAAAATCTGTCCATGAAGGTCACTTTGTGTCCGTTGTGAAGGGATTTCACAAGTGACATATTTTTGGATTAACTGCAAAACAGTGGCATCACTGTCCTGACCAAATTTAGGTGCACCTTTGATCCATAAAAGTATGTGAATATGTGGTGCTCCTCTGGCTTGGTATTTTTTTCTCCAAAAGAAGTGTTGCACTTATCCGAGGGGAGGAACAGTTTATTACAAATAAAGTGTAGCATAGCAATGAAACGATGATGGAAATATCTTGACACATTAACAGGATCTAGAGAGCAAAGTTCTCCAGGTGTTAGTATATCTATGTTGGTTTTGTTGTTGTTTGAGATGCGTAGGAACTCATGTATATCTTCCCGTGCATACTCTGCACAACTTAATGTAACAAACCAAGTGGGTGGTCCAAGGTTTCTGATCATACAACGTACATCTCTGTGCCATCAAAACCAGTATTCTTTCGTACCACGCATGTTTGCAAACACATTTGTTATACTTGATTGTAAAACCTCATCTTTTTCTTGCAATTTTTGTATTAATTGTGTAGCTGACATATTTTGAAAGTGGGTTCCACATTTCAATATGTGTGCAACTCCGTAACATAGGGTTGCTAGTTCACTTTCAAAGAGTAGGTGGAATATGTATTCCACATTTTGTCTAAATTCGGGATCTTCAGAATACATTCGTAATGAGCGGTATTCTGATGCCGTAATTTGAGTGGGTCTATCATCGTATTTTACGCCTTGGCCCGTAGGAAATAGCAGTGAAAATCACGTGCTTCTATAGTTTTTTCCCATATGCTCATTGGTGACCCTTTGGTTTGTCACATTTGGTAAGTTTCTAGTGCATCATCTATGCTCTCATTAGAATGCAATGGATGAATTGTGTAAGGGTCCAAAAGTGTGGATACTGCAGCAGGATCCAGAAGTTCAAATTGACTAGTTTCTGATGTCTCTTATTGTCTTTCAGATATTGCAAGGCTTGTCTAACTTTATGTAAGTCCACCAGTTGTTGCCAAATTTTTTTGTCTTTTGTTGGTACACCATTTAGTAAGACAATTAAAGAATGCTCTATTGGACGTTGCACTCCTAGAGTGTGCATATTTTATGTCAGATCTAATGGCAAATAAACTACTTTGCCACAAATGCCTTTCACCAATTCAGAGGGAGGTAATTTTGCTGTTTTTGGTTGAAGGCGTATTATTGCTTGAAATGGGTGAACTGTTTGAAGTATGATACTCTCATACAAATTGAGTTGTTGCAGGGGTTTTGGTAGTGGGAATAATTCCAAATTATTTGTGATAGCACGTGAAGGAGTTTGGTTGTTGTCCAGTTTGGTAGTGCAGTAACTGCAACATATTAGGGGTTCACTTATTTGGTATTTGTTTTCTGCTAAAAGGTAGGGAGCTAATTCAAACCATTTGGAATCTTCATTGTCTTCTATTTTGTATGTTATGTCTATAGTTTTTGTCTTCTTTTTGTAAAACGTTCTGCGGCAACACACACACACGGTTTGGTACTTCAGCCAATGTACTTTTAAATTTTAGTATTTCTTTTTTCTATGTGTGTAATAGAAGGTTGCTATGTGCAGAATTGTTGTGAATCTGTTCTGAAACTATTGCTTTTTGTAAGTGGCTTTCACTTCCAAAATATTTTCTCTGGATACGGTCGATTTTTTCTTGTAGGTATTTGGGTGTACCATGTAGAAGAGTGTTATTTAAATTGGCGATTTCTAAAGCTGGACTTTTAGCATAGTACAGTTTATACACTAGATTCCTTACACTTGAATGATGTATTGATATTCTTTTGATATCATGGAAGGTGCTTTTGCTATTAGGTCCTGAAATGCAGGCTAATGAATGTCCTTGTAGTCTTGTGTATTTGCGCACTGGACAGATATCCATATTTTGCAGCACTGTCATTTTGATTTTGTCTTTACCTTTCACATACTGATTAAGGAGCTGATGTAAAGATTTGAAAGATTTGTTAGGAATGTTACACATTGATGTGCATGGCCATTTGTATACTGGACGGTCTGGTTCAGTCGAATGGAGAGGTAATTCTGAGTTTTTAGGGGATACTTTTGTAAGCAGTGTTTTTTTTGTATGATGGTATTATTGATTTTTTCATACCCTTATCCACTGCTATGGATGGCAATTGTGTTTGTTTGATTTTGTTTGTAGGCTTCTTCATTAAAATATGGTTCTGTGGTTGTTGTGTGACTCCATTCACCTCCACAAATATTTAAGAAGTTATTTTTGTTGACATTGTGTTTATTGAGAAGTTTCTTTTGTAGTTTAGTACTTAGTTTTGTTAGTGGTTTCATCCTATTTAACACTAAAATAAATAACTTCCTTTTGAGAGGGATTGCACTGTCTACGAGAGCTTGTAGGATTCATTTTCTAATGTAGGTTTTAAGGGTTGAGGATGATTTCACTCCTCTTCTTATTAGATTCTGAAGTACTCTGTGGTGAAACATTTTTGCTAAAATACTTTTTTTACTATGGGTTCTTGTTACTATATCAGGATTCATAGGAGCATTGTTAGAGTACTGGTAGCCGTAAAGCGTTTTCTGTTTCGTGCCACATTTTGATAGAGGAGCCAAAGTTTCGGTAGTTGAAGCTTCATTTGTTTCGCTAAATGACGGTATTAGCTGTTTTGTTCCAACGTTCTCTACAAACTCTGCTAGAGATGGATGCTTACTTTGGACAATTTTACTTTCATTTGCTCTATTTCTGGGTTCCTTTCTATGGACTTGCTTTTTGGTAGGCATTCTTTGGGGCCTGTTGCAAAAAAAGAAGACATGGTTTGGTCTGTTGTACAATGTATGTGTGATGTGTGCATGCGTGCATGAGTTTGATGGGGAAGCTCTTTGTGGCGGTGTGTGAATGTGCATTGGGCAATTACAATGGGCCTCATTACACGGAAGGCGGTAATCCAGGGTGCTATTAGCACCCTGGACCATGCCGGTAAATTACCGGCACCGCCTTGGCGGAAAGGGGATTTACCGCCCCATTCCAAGGTTGGAGGGGCGGTAAATCCCCTTTCCGCCATTGCCCTTCCCCATTCCCATTTCAGCCCCATAGGGCTCTATGGGAATGGGGAAGGCGCTAATTACGGCACCGCAATTTTGCGGTGCCGTAATTAGCTCCGAGGTCCCTTAGCGGGTTGGTACTTAACGCCTGCAAGAAGCAGGCGTTAGTTCCTCCAACCCGCAAAGGGACCTCGTAGTACGGCGGTAAGGGTTAACGGTCACCGTTGCCATTAACGGTGACCGTTAACCCTTACCGCCGTCCGTGTAATGAGGCCCAATGACTTGGGAAGGCTATTTTTCTGTTTGTATATTACTACACTGTGCTTTCGATGAGAGTAGAAAGTGAGCTAGTGGTGATGAGAAGCATTAATAGTAAACGTAATGGTATAAAATTAAAACAGTTATTTGTTTTGTAGTACTAACATTCTAAGGCTTCTGTATGTTATTAGTGTTCCAAAAACACAGGGATTTGTGTGCCATTCTGCCTTTTATTTTTTTGTTTAATAAATGGGGATTTGTGGGTAGAATGGTTCAGAAATCAATGTTTTTTTTGGTGCGCAAATTACATAAATAACCCCACTGTGTCTTTGAGGAACAGTAATAATACAAAAAAGGGGTTTTTCGGTTTTACTTCGAACCATAATGTCACGTTTCGAAAGTTTTTTTAGTGAATTTGACAGGTTTTTAGTAACCTAACTTAACCATAATGTCCCCTTAACAAAGTATTTTTTAGTGAATATATATGTGGTGTAAAGGGGTTCTAAAAATAAAAAGTCGGCCATTTCGCCCGTCACAATTATGAGGGCGACATTTTGGGCCATTACCTTATAAGTGAGTGATGCTGCATTAAGTAAGTCCTTCGGGAATGCTAATTCTCTGATTGAGGAATATATTCTGGGAAGTGTGGGTATTCTTCAGAGAGTGCACGTTATGGCATGTAGTCAGGTGTGGTAGTCATGTCTGCCATGAATTAGGCAGCACAAACTCTAGGACGGTCCGTTTTGCATGGATCTCTTTTTTAATTAACTTGCCGTGTTGTACAAAACAATTGGTGAAAGGAAGTGCAGGTTTTGGTCCGCTGAAATGATCCCACCCAAAATGGAGCCCTCCCAATATCATGTACCTAACATTCCTTAATAGCTCAACAGAGACCACATGTTGATGGCCTCATTATGAGTTTGGTGTTAATTTGGCAGCAAATCTGCTGAATCACTGCCAAAATGTATTACTGTTGCAGGCACTTGGGGAATGATTCAGGGAATTCTTCGCGCAGATAATAGGCTACTTGAGTCCGATCTGTGTGCACAACTATGACGATTCATGGAATCGGATGCACAGGACTTTTCCTGGACTTTTGTGAATTTCGCACTGGCCTGGCACACCTGTGTGAGCTGTCAAGGGCCTAATGTGAGACTCCAAACAGTGGGTGGGCGTGGCCTGCACAGAGGGTGGGGAAGGGGGCTGAACACCAGAAATGGGACTAACTTGCAAAGAAGTGGGCGTTCCGAGGGATGGCCTGCAGGTTCCGCTGTAACCTAGCAGTGCGTGTACGCTGTGTCTCGGGGTGGCGGAACATTTATGTGGGTTCCCACGCACATTTCCCGAGTTACTGCCGAGTTACGATTTTTCATACAAATGTGGTAGGGTGCCGGATACAGTTACCAGGGACCCTGTGCATGCTCCCCGAGTCGCAGGCCTGCTTATGGGGGACCCCACACACTGTTTGAAGGGTACATGTATTCGCGACTGGGGGATGCGCAAATGTAGCTGGTCTGGCAGTTTCCTGCTTTGTGTTGTGGCGGTCGTGTCGGAGGCGTACCATCCGGGACTTGCGAATATGGTTACATTGCGTGAACAATTCCATGAATACGCGTTGCGCTGTGATTTACTTAATCGCGTAGGATCACACAGTGGCATTTCCAGCGCGAGGCACTTGCATGATTTCTGTGCAAAATTCTATGAATCAGCCTCTTGGTCCAGTGGAGTTACCAAGGGATTTACAATTGGTGGTAGGGCAGTGTAATTCCCCATTTCATGTGGGTTTTTGGCAGATTTACTGCCGGCGGAATTACCAATGCGGTAAATCTCTCGATTTTTTGAGGTTAAGTGAAAGATTTATCTACAGCAAAAAGCTTGAGGTGAATCTTCCACTTTTCCTCCAATATCGAGGGATTTACCATGCAGTAATTCCACCGGCAATAAAACCACCAAAGCTATCATTTGGAGGTGCTGGAAAAATGGCTTACACCGTTAATGAGCAACAAAATGTGGTGGTGATGGAATGACTGCCACTTTTTTCCGGCTCTGCCAAACTTGGAATGAGGTCCAATGTGTTTTTGCCTTCTGTCACCACCAATGTAAGTAGTTGCCCCTAGAGTACAATCTGTTGTTGGCACTACAAAGTGAATGTGTGTTGGCACCCCATAAAACAATAATAAACACGCAAATATTGGTTACATAAGTCATCGTTCGGGATAATTTCCATCCACTAATCTGCACATTTCATTTTGTTTTGATTCTTCAAGCTTTGTGACACATTCATCCGAGGATGGCCTTCTGGACCCGATCCTCTTTCTTCATCACTCTACAGATGTTAATCCAACTTATTATTCACTTTGTTGCATTGGGGTTGATTTCTATATCGTCACAGTTCCATGCATTCTTTTATGTGCGTAATATAGACCTTCACATCAGAGTGTCCAGTGAAGAAGCAAAACAGGTTATATCAGCCATGATTGTAATAATTATGCCACATGCGTGTTTATCCTGCAGCACACCTGATGAATAATAGCAACAAAGGCCATGTGCAATCATTAGTGATGGGCTCCCTGATTAGCATGACCAGAAGAATTCATGTCACCGCGACTCCTCTTTTTCAATCCAGTACAATCATTGTACTCTGTGACTTATGCCTAATTTATGCAAATCAAGTGACTGAAACCTACCACTCGCAGAGTGAATTTTTTGGGACATAAAATCCCGGATCCTTATGACACAGAGTTATCTGTTTTCCCTATCGTTGACCCACTGATATTAAAGGGCATTTGCATTTTCAGACGGACCAAATTAATTTGCAAATCATTTCTTTGACATTCATTTTATGTCAACTTTCCTAATTGATAGTCTTTTTTAGGGTTCCATGTGTTAATATACCCGCAAAAATATTGCCATATAAAAATATTGCCATATATTTGCGGCACTATTAAGGGATGTAACCTGCGGAGGACACCCCAGCAACTCCTGCATTATTTTATACGAGTGGGGGACACCTCCGCAACCTCCGCTACCAAAAACCCAAAATATTATCCCACCCCAAAAATATCGCCTATGGTCGTTGCAGGTGACCATATATATACGGCAATATTTTTGGTGGGGATAATATGTAGTGACACCCTTTTTTAGTAATCACTGCACGAACATACCACTAGCAAGGGCGAGAAGGGGAAGTAAATACTCAGTGCTGAGTCCCACCAGGCTGCCTGTCAGAGAACACGGTGAATGTGAAAAAGGTTCAATTATTTCCATTTTGTTTTTTAATTCATGCACTTTTTGTAATACATCAGTTAGTGTTCGCTTTTTTTGAAAGAGTGAACATTTGAGACCAAATCTCAGCAAACCAAAGTTTGGGCAGAAAACCAGAAAACGTACTCTCAGTTTAGAAAAATCCATCCAACGCTGCCCACTATTGCAAGGGTAAACGCCGTCCTGCCGTCCTGCCTTCCTTGGGTCTTCATTCGGGTTTCCCATGGATTTCCTCCTGACATGCTGGCCACCATTAACGGTGCTCCAGCCCATCCTGCAGATTCCGGCAGGCAGCGTTTCTTCGGGGGCCTAATCATGGCCACTAAGTCCCCTGTCGCAATTTGATGTTTTCTATGATTTTCGGTAACCCTGTACATGGACCATATCACTTCCGCTCTAAAGCATAATTAACTTATGTTTTAGAGGAGTTTTGGTAGATTTTGTGTGAGTATGTTCATCTTTTCTACCCGTGCACTAGATTTCCGTGTTTTTGTCTCTTTCTGGGTTCATTAGGCCCCCTTTGTCACCTTTTCTTGTCATCCTCACTGTACCTCAAAGCAAAATACCAAATACAATTTTCTCTGTCCTTTCACCTGTTACTTTTCTAATTGGTGCCACAACAGAAACGTTCAAAAGTTTTTTTCATTCATTATTACTAATGCCATTTGACTGTGGGTTGTCCAGTCAAGCATTGGGTGATTTCTTTCATTCCTTTCGCATATGTTGCCTTGAACGCCCCCCCAAGAAGTAAGGAAATAGTAGTTATTTTTCTTATTTTTGTTAGAAACTTACACTTGTCAGTGTCTAGTCTTAGCCTTCCTAAGAAAGGATTGAAATCATGAAGGAAGGCAGACATATTTATTTGGAGGAGGGAGAGTTGGGGGAGGAAAAGGAGGGTGGCTTCTTAGGTGTTGGGAGTATGAATTGCCAGGTGGGGGTCTCAGAGGGGAATAGAGAGCCTCTTGTGATTGAGGGGCCAGTAGGTGCTAGATGCTTACAGCTACAGCAGAATTTGACTGAGGTAGGGGAACCACTGGGTGATGGAAAAGGAAGAGGAGATGAAACAGCGAGTTTGCCACGGCCACAGGAGAAAGCAGAGGAGGGTTAGGTGGATGAGGTAGGGCCTGCACAGTGAATCTGTGTGCCACAGGTGGTGGATACGCCTGGGAAGGACAGGTGGGCAATAGCTGACTTGAGAGGAAGAGGAACGTTGTAGTTTTTGCAGATTCACTGGACTTGTTGCTGGACCATGCCTTAATGAACTTTAGAGTCTGAGGGCTGATGGTAGTTACACAGGGAGAGCACGGAACAGAGGCATTGGGTTGCATGGAGACAGAGGAGGAGGAGAGAGTGCAGACGTAGATGAAAGAAAGGAGATACAACTGGGGCCTCTGCACTTGGGCTCCCTCTTGCAGGTGAAGTAAGTCCTGTACAGTCCTCCTGGGTCCATTTTTTGGCAACGCAAGGGACATTGAAATGCCATGCCTGGACAGTGCTATCCTCATCATGGGCCTACTGCACTTTTTGCTTGTTAGAGATGTTATGTTATTTTACTGGGTATTTTTATAGTGCCTTATACCATTGATATGATTCCAAAGTGCCGTGGGTTGAATGCCCTCAGGGACAGTAGTCCAGGTCAGTGGAGAGAGTAGTGTAGTAAATAGTGCTTGGTTGCACTCGGTATGTGTGCAGAGAGGGCAGAGTAAGTCGTGTGTAGCTGCATTCTTGTGCTAGGCATGGTGCAGTGGTTGTGTGAGATCAGTAGAGTGTGTGCAGCAAAGCCAATTAGACTTGTGTAGCTGCATTCTGGCCCAACAGGCAAAGAACCCATTCTTAATTGGTGTACACCCTCAGCAGACACTTCCCCCACCATGCATTAGCCATATGCATTGGCCTGCAATCGATCCTGCCCATTAGACCACATGTGTGGATGATTACCTTCACCATGTAACATGAGTGTTAGGCGGAAACCTGTGCAGTTCCCTCTGGGACCACTGCAAAAGATTTAGGACTACAGGTGTTTGGCAGTAAACCCACTTGGTAGCAGTCTGTACCACACAGATTCACTTGGTAGCTGTGGCTGAGCAGTCGGACTTCCCCCAAGAAGAGTTAGACAGTATGTGGAGTATACAAAATAGGGCAATTTACACAGTAGAACAAGCAAACACGGAACAAGGTTTCGGTGTGTAGATATATAGTTATTTATTTATAAAAACACATCTATGGAAAACACTCTGGCACTACTATGGCAAACAACTTCAATCACAATTACTATAATTAAATCAATCCCCCTAACATAGTTTGACAAGCCTAGGTTCAACGGCACCACTTATTTGCAGACAGAGGTGAATGCTTTAACCTAGATGGCACTCTAATATTCGTTAGGAAGGGAGAGAAAAGGCAGGGTATGAAATCAACTCGGTACCAACACTTTTACGAACAAATGCAAGGCAAGTAAGGCAGGGTCTACTGTAGATCGCAAAGTTCAGAGGCCAGGCCCACTCGGAGAGAGGCAAGGCAATATGTCCCAAAAAGTAACACAGTGGAAATGCACTTTGAGTCTTTGTCACAAATTGTTATAGAAAGATTGGACCAGTTCAGAACAGAAAGTTAAGAAAGCTTAGAGGCGACCCAATGGAGAGGCGAGGATTCAGACACCTCACGCTAACCGACAAAAAGGGAAGCCAGGCGGACACGGTACCTTGTTTGTGGAGAGACAGCTCCGGCGGGGGCATTTGTTCCTGGTGGTGGATGCACATCGGGGCTTTGCCAAGAGAAGAGATGATCTCGTCATCGAAGGAAAGTTGAAGATCGTTGCACCACCAGGGAAGAGACCAGCCACGGAGTGCTCCGTCACAAGGCACCACCTTTTGGTCGCGGTACAGGGGTAGTGGCTATCCGGTTGCCGGAGTGCTCTGCACGGGCAATTCGACCACTACGTCCTGGAACGAAGAAAAAGCAAAGGGGACTGGTTGTTCCCACCAGTCAGGGGAAGAAGACTCTCCGGCGGGGAGATCTCCTCTGTCGTCGGGAAGTGGTGAGTCGGTTCAGCAGGGCTCCATCGGAGGTGTCGTCGTTGCAGGTCGGCTCAGCTTTACTCTCGTCGGATTCTTAGGTCCTGTGGCGACTTCTGAAGATCCAGTCCCAAAAGCCCTGCTTTTATGCAGAAAACCCCCATTCATTCAGCCTAGCTGTCAATCAAAACACGCTAAGTGGTGAGCGGGGTGGCTCACCACTTGGGCCAATCACACCAGAGTGCGACTTGAGTTGGCAAGGCAACTCAGTCCAGGGTGCCTAAACCCCCTCCCACACCCCCTGTGGTACCCAGACAGAATGGCACCACTTTGGAGGGCCTCTGTGCAGAGCCCGCCAAAAGTGGAACAAAGGGCTCAACCTTTGGTTTAGAAGTCACAGAGACAAACACAGACGCCATTTTAAAAACCGAGTTCTGGCAGAAAATACCAACCGATAGATTTATTTAAGATAAATTAACCGGTGGTATGTTAGAGATTAACGAGAAAAAGTATTAACCTCCAACAATGGGAATAATCCCATAGGGTTATATCCGGGGTCGAATATAACAAGTAGTTTCCACTGCCACCAGCCAAAACTCGACGAGGGGGGACGGGACAGTGCCCCCTCGAATAACAGACCCAGGAGTAATCGAATTACCCCTACTAGTACGTCCACAATAGGATGGTTTGTACTAGTTCTGTTAGTAAATTTAGGTCTAGTAAAGCCAATGGTGACTTTACATGCCCGGGGAGACAGTAGTCAGTCCCCCGGTATGGAGTCTATGGTGGGGATCCTCTAGGACGCCCCAGTGTTACGGCACAGAGGGTGCGTTGTAACACACATAGCAAAACATATGAGAACCTATGGAGTAAAAGACCCCATAGCCCATAGAACACATTGACATTCAAAGGAATTAACCACATTCATGTCCAAGAGTGGGAGAAAAGAGTCTCACTCTTGGCAGGATGGAAAAAAACAAACTCCAGAAATCCAGCAAAGCTGCTGGGGGACTCACTAGGTTAGGAAATTAAGCCTAAACAGAGAATTCTCCCTAACAATGAGTCAATTGCAATCCCGCTTACAAGTATGCATGATGACTTACAGCATGTCATTGTACACCCAACAGGTTCATAGTCGACTAAGCAGGAGGATACAGGCCAACCTCGCATGCCAGGGCCACTAGTGCAATATCAACAATCTGCACTCCTGCACTAATGAGCAATGGGAAAAGCAGGAGAAAGCGCAGGAGTGAGGCACCAGGGCCTGTCAGTACCATGTGAGCTGCAAGAAGAGGAGACACCACCAAAGTCCACACCAGTGAGCCAAGTGACCCACCCAGCAGCATTGCACAAAAGCACTGACGGCACTGCAGCTGATGATAGCACTACATGCGCAGCTGCCAGTGCTGCACCGCAGGCAGCTGTAACCACCACTCCATAGCTGCCCACTATTGTTGTGTCCGGGGAGTCAGATGCTTCCACTGGCGCACATCATTCTGCACCTGCACTCACCCATGTGGCCCGTGACACTCCCTCATCACCTGAGCAAGATGGATGTCTACGACTTTATAGAATCCACTTCACCTAAAGGAGAATTCTTCACATTTTATTTCTTCGAATGTCTTTTATTATGTGAGGGGAGACCCCGCTCCCCTCACTTCCCCCACATTATCCTATCCCCTTACCCCACCCCCATCTATGTTTTAAAATGTAAAACTTACCTAACCAATTCGAAGGTGAAATTGGATCTGGTGAAACCTACTGATGCCAAGCAAGACGACCAGGCACATGTCCATCGTGACCTTGAATCAGAAGGTGACACTGATGCAAGTGGACCACACAACAGAGGTCACAGGGGTTTTGCCCCCCCCGCTTTAGACCCAGCCATCTCCATATAGCCCACAGCCCATTGCACAGCATTCTCTTGATACTACATGGAGGAGGCTGTACACCATGGAGCAGCAGCAGATCAACATGGAGACAATTGCAGATACCCAAGTGCAGCATCCCCAAGCAATCTGTGACTCTGGTCAGGGTGCCTAATGTAGGATTGCAAGGTCCTTGGAGTGAGAGCGATCACAATTGTTGATGACAATTGCTGCCTTGACTGTTGTGGGGCAGAGGGTGAGAGTGCTGATGGAGGGCATATCAGCATTCGCTGAGTCAATGCAGGCAAGCATGCTCCTGACCCTCCAGCACATATGGGGACCAGAGGTCTGACCTGTTCATCTCAGTGACCCCCACAGAGAGATCATCATCTGGCAGCCCATGGTGCCGCTCCATTAGAAATGTGGCCCGCCCACAGCCAGAGCTGCCTGGCAAGGACAAGAGGCCAAGGAAATTATTGACACCACATTACACTTTTTCACTGGGCACGGGTTGGTGGGTGGGTATGGGTGTTGGTTATGGGGGAATTAGGTGGGTATGGATGTTGGGGAGGGGGAGGTGGGTGGATTTGGGTGTTGAGAATGGGGGAGATGGGTGGGGATGGGTGTTGGGGCTGGGGAGGTGTGTGGGTATGTGTGTTGGGTATGTGGGTGGGTTTGGGTGCTGGGGAAGGATGTTTGACACTGCACTAATAAGTACTTGTTCACTTGAAATGATGGTAGCACAATCCCTTTTAATTGAATGTGATATATTCACAACATGGCAATGTACAACTGTGAGCAGCAGGCGAATATTGATTTGTTTAGAAATAATTGTCAATTAATTCTTACGGCACCAACCGACCATCTCTTCTCTCCTCCTGCTTACTGTGTGGCAGCACTGAACCTGCAGGTACTGAGTCGTCTTCTGGGGGAGGCATGTCCTCATGGGGGGGGGGATTTTGCCTGCTGCATATGTTGAGCAGCATGGAACAGTCAATACTTATTTGTCCAGCCTTCTCTGGCCTGTACACCAAGATCCTGTGTAGACAACAAAAACAGCCCTTCAGTAGCACAAAGGTACACTATGCACAGCTTGGTCCTGACGTGTGCCTCATTGTAGGCCATCTGCTTTGGAGTAAGTGGATTGTGCAGAGGTGTTATTAGCCATGGTAGACTGGGGGTATACAGAGTCACCTGCAAGGGCAAAGGTCACAGGTGTCAGTCACAGTGTGTTGTGGATTTGTTGCCTTTTCTAAAGGTATATTGATGGACACTCTTTTCATGCTTTTTCCATGTATTGTCCTACAACACAGTTGTCCATCCCAGCTTTTGGATACAGAGCCAATCATTATAGGGGAATATATGCATTGTCGTGTTACACCTTGCACACAGCTCACAACCAGTAGCCATCACTCTCATGGTCCGTGATTGGTATTGCAGAGTGCATTTGGCCTGCGTTCGGCCTGTACGTTGCTATCATGCATGTGCCATGATGGGTGATTTGTTGTTCTTGTACATGTTTGCGGTGTCTGCCTTCCTTCCATTATGGCTTCACATACATGGTTACAGGATTACATGGCATTACTTTCTGCCAGTGTTGTTGGATTGTCTATGTGCCACATTCATCTGTGGAATTCAATGTGTAGGTATGTGTCTCCATGCATTGTGGTTCCTGTGGAATTCGATGTGTAGGTATGTGACTCCATGCATTGTCGTTCCTGTAGTCCTCTGTGTGTATATTGCTCGCTTGTTGGGGCAATATGCATCTCTGACATAATACTGTATTGTCCTGCATGTCCGAGTCCTGTGGGCTGGTAGCTGTCATGTGTAGGGTGAGAGGGCAGGTTCGGCTTGTACGGGGCCTTGACAGGGCATGCATTGACCAGTTTTGGTAATATATCCCCCCGCCCCCTTTGAAATAGAATTTCAGAAGTGCACTTTTTTTGATTGCACTTGTACTCACCCAGTATCCATGTCCATTGGCCTCTGCGGCTCTCCATGTATGCAGGCAGTGTCTTGTTCTGCAGGACCATAGCACCGTGTGTTGAACCAGGTGTTAGGCGGAAACCTGTGCAGTTCCCTCTGGGACCACTGCAAAAGATTTAGGACTACAGGTGTTCGGCAGTAAACCCACTTGGTAGCAGTATGTACCACACAGATTCACTTGGTAGCTGTGGCTGAGCAGTCAGACTTCCCTCAAGAAGAGTTAAGCAGTATGTGGAGTATACAAAATAGGGTAATTCTTCACAGTAAGTCAAGCAAACACGCAACAAGGCTTCAGTGTGTAAAGATATAAAGGTATTTATTTATAACGACACATCTATAGAAAACACTCTGGCACTATTACGACAAACACTTCAATTACAATTACTCTACGAAGAAAAAGATCAATCCCCCTAACAATAGTTCGACAAGTCTAGGTTTTACCAGCATCACTTATTTGCAGACAGAGGTGTATGCTTCAACCTAGATGGCACTCTAGTATTCGTTACGACAGGAGAAAAATAAGCAGGTTACGAAATCAACACGGTTCCAATACTGAACGGACAAATGCAAGGCAAGAAGACAAGAACCATGATAGATCATAAAGTTCGGAGGCCAGGCCCACTCGGAGAGAGGCGAGGCGATATGTCCCAAAAAGTATCTTAGTGGAAATGCGTTCTAGTCTTTGTAGCAAATTGTTATCGACAGATTGGACCAGTTCAGAACAGCTCGCTAGAGAAAGCTTGGAAGCGACCCTATGGAGAGGCGAGGATTAAGACACCTCACTCTATCCGACAACAAGGGAAGTAGGCGGACACAGTACCTTGATTGTGGAGAGACAACTCCGGCGGGGGCAGTTGTTCCTGGTGGTGGGTGCACGCCTGGTCTTTGCCAAGAGAAGAGAGGATCTTGTCGTCGAAGGAAAGTTGAAGATCGTTGCACCACCAGGGAAGAGAGTCTCCGGCAGGGAGATCTCCTCTGTCGTCGGGAAGTGGTGAGTCGGATCAGCAGGGCTCCACCGGAGGTGTCGTCGTTGCAGGTCGGCTCAGCTTTACCCTCGTCGGATTCTTAGGTCCTGTGGCGACTTCTGAAGATCCAGTCCCAAAAGCCCTGCTTTTATGCAGAAAACCCCCATTCATTCAGCCTAGCTGTCAATCAACACACGCTAAGTGGTGAGCGGGGAGGCTCACCACTTGGGCCAATCACACCAGAGTGCGACCGGAGTTGGCAAGGCAACTCGGTCTAGGGTGCCTAAACCCCCTCCCACACCCCTGTGGTAACCCAGACAGAATGGCACCACTTTGGAGGGTCTCTGTACAGAAGCCCGCCAAAAATGGAACAAAGGGCACGACCTTTGGTTTAAGAGTCACAGAGACGAATACAGACGCCATTTTAAAAACCGAGTTCTGGCAGAAAATACCAACCGATAGACTTATTTAAGACAAGTAGACCGGTGGTAGGTTAGAGACTAACGAGAAAAAGTATCAATCTCCAACAATGGGAAGAATCCCATAGGGTTATATTCGGGGTCGAACATAACAAGTAGTTTCCACTGCCACCAGCCAAAACTCGACGAGGAGGGACGGGACAGTGCCCCCTCGAATAACAGACCCAGGAGTAATCGAATTACCCCTACTAGTACGTCCACAATAGGATGGTTTGTACTAGTTCTGTTAGTAAATTTAGGTCTAGTAAAGCCAATGGTGACTTTACATGCCCGGGGAGACAGTAGTCAGTCCCCGGGTATGGAGTCTATGATGGAGGTCCGCTAGGACGCCCCAGTGTTATGGCACGTAGGGTGCGGTGTAACACACATAGCAAAACATATGAGACCCTATGGAGTAAAGGACCCCATAGCCCATAGAACACATTTGACATTCAAAGGAATTACACACATTCATGTCCAAGAGTGGGAGAAAAAAGAGTCTCACTCTTGGCAGGATGAAAAAAACAAACTCCAGAAATCCAGCAAAGCTGCTGGGGGACTCACTAGGTTAGGAAATTCAGCCTAAACAGAGAATTCTCCCTAACTCTCGCCCCCGCCCCCCAGACTAAGGGACAGGAGGATTTAATCCACTCCTGGATGAATCTCATACCTCTAGTCGATGACATACATCCTAGAGAGACCATCAGCATTTTGGTGGTAACACCCTGACCTGTGCTCAATGGTGAAATCAAACCCTTGCAGGCAGATCGACCATCTAAATAGTTTTGGGTTTTCCCCTTTCATTTGCATTAACCATCTAAAGGGTTGGTGGTCAGTCTGAATGACAAAAGTAGAACCATACAAGTACGGCCTAAACTTCTTCAGAGCCCACACGATAGCAAAGCACTCTCTTTCGATTGTTGCCCACCTTGTTTCAGGATCCTTCAGCTTGCGGCTGATGAAGCATACAGGGTGCTCCCTACCTTTCCCATCCAGTTGACTGAGTACGGCACCTATTCCTACATTTGAAGCATCTGTCTGCACAATGAAGTGTTGGCAGTAATCAGGAGCTCTGAGTACTGGGGCTTGGCAAAGAGCCTTTTTCAGGTTTTCAAAAGCCTGATTGCACTCCTCGTTCCATCTAACCTTTTTAGGGAGTTTGGGCGAGGAGATGACATTCAGTGGAGAAGCTATGGTCCCATAGTTCTCTATGAAAATCCTGTAGTGCCCAGTGAGGCCTAGGAAGGCTCTCACTTGGGTTTGAGTAGTAGGTGTTGTCCAATTTTGCACAGCTTCATTCTTACTGAGCAAAGGCCTTATTTCTCCACCTCCTACCTCATGTCCAAGATAGACTACCTTACTCTGTCCAATTTGGCATTTACTCGCCTTTATGGTCAGATTGGCTCGTCCAAGAGCCTGCAAAACATCTCTCAGGTGGGTTACATGTTCTTCCCAGGAATTGCTGAACACTGCGATGTCATCCAAGTATGCCATGCAGAAGTCCTCCATCCCATTCAGAACCTGGTTTACCATCTGTTGAAACGTAGCAGGTGCATTCTTCAATCCGGAAGGCATTACCTTAAACTGGTATAAGCCAACGGTGGTAGAAAATGCAGTTTTCTCCTTGGCATGGTCTGTCAGGGCTATTTGCCAATAGCCTGACGTCAAGTCAAATGTGCTGAGGAACTTGGCGGCGCCAAGTTTATCCACCAACTCATCTGTTTTTGGCAAAGGGTGGGCATCAGTCTTGGTGACTGCATTAAGAGCTCTATAATCCACGCAGAATCTAAGCTCTTTAGATCCGGCCTTTGGTACTAACACAACTGGGCTAGACCATGGACTAGTAGAGGGCTCTATTACCCCGAGATCAAGCATCTTGCTGACCTCACCTTTGATGTGGGTTCGTACGTTTTCTGACATTCGGTATCCTCTGCTTTTGACTGGCAGACAGTCACCAGTGAGTATGTCATGCTGGCCCCAAGGGGTCAAGCCTGGTGAAAGCGAGAACAGAGAGGCAAACTGATTCAACATAGATTTGCACTCTTCTTGTTGCTCGGGTGTCAGATTGGAGGAGAGATTTACTCCTTCAATTTTTTCGTCTAAAGGTAAGCCTCTGAGGAGATCCGGAAGAGCTTCACTCTCTTCTTCTTCCTTGGATGATTTTAGAAGCAACGCTCCTACATCAGGTCGTGAGACATACGCTTTGAGTCGGTTGGTGTGAAAGACTGTCGGAGCCTCCTTGGGATTGCTCAAGTCCACCAGATAGTTGTCCCCTCCGAGTTTACCCACAACTCTGAAGGGTCCCATCCACTTGTCTTGCAAGGCCCTCTGCCTTGTTGGGATCATAACGAGAACGAGCTGGTCTTGAGCGAACTCAACCATGTTAGCCTTTTGATCGTGCCAGTGCTTGACCAATGCTTGTCCAGCTTTCAAGTTATCGCTTGCTTCCGTCATCATGTGCGACATTCTCCTCCGGAGACCTATCACATAGTCAGTCACTCTGACTGGCTTGGGGGAAGGAGCACTCTCCAACCCCTCCTTAATCAGGGCCAATGGATCTCTGACGGGATGACCATAGAGAAGCTCGAAGGGAGAGTAACCTACTCCCTCCTGAGGGACTTCTCTATAAGCAAAGAGAAGGCATGGCAGTAGAAGGTCCCACTTACGCTTAAGGGGTTCTTCTAAAGCACCTATCATTCTCTTCATGGTTCAGTTGAACCGTTCTACCAACCCATTGGTTTGTGGGTGGTAAGCTGTTGAGAACTTGTAAGTAACTCCACAGGTTTTCCACATGGCTTTCATGTAGTGGGACATAAAGTTTGACCCCCTGTCAGAGATTACTTCCTTAGGAAACCCGACCCTAGTAAAAATACCAAGGAGGGCCTTAGCCAAAGCCGGAGCTGAAACAGTCCTCATAGGAATTGCCTCAGGATACCTAGTAGCATGGTCTACTACAACAAGTATAAACCTGTTGCCTGAGGAGGTTGGAGGATCAAGGGGACCAACAATGTCAATCCCTACTCTCTCAAATGGGACTCCCACAACTGGGAGAGGCACTAAAGGTGCCACATTCTTGGAGCCAACCTTACCAGAGGTCTGGCAGGTATGGCAGCTCCTGCAGTGTTTTTCCACTTCGGCCCCCATCTTCGGCCAATAGAAGTAGAGAGAGAGCCTTTCCTTAGTCTTCTTGAAACTCAAGTGACCAGCCAAAGGAATCTCGTGGGCTTACTGCAAGAACTGTGGTCTGTTCTCTTGGGGTACTACAAGTCGTTTGTAGTCTCCAGGTGCAGACTCGGTCGGTTCACTGTAGAAGAGGCCATCTTCTCAGTGCAACCTGTATTTCCCAGGCTCTTGCCCTTCAGCCTGAGCTTCTGCCTGGTGGCGAAGACCTTCCAGAGTTGGACATTCTCTCTGTCCCTTACTGAAGTCTGCCCTGCTGGGTCCACCTTCTGCCAGTAAAGACTGCAGCTCAGGATGGTCAACAGGATCCAGATCTCCAATGAGTTCCTGGCCTTCCATTAGCTCTTCCTCAGAGTCTAATTCTACCACACAGGGTTGTACCTCCCTCTCAGCCTCAGCCGGAGGTGGAGTTACGGGTGTAACTTTGGACAACCGCGGGGAAGTCCGTGTTGGCTGCACTGTAATGCCGGCTGCTGGTTTCGGGGCAGAAGTCTTAGGTTTCCCTTTCGCTTCTGTTTTCTTCGAGACAGCGGCCGATAATTCCAGTGGAGCAGGAGTGATTTTTTTCTTCATTATCTCCTGGAGAGTACCGCGCATGGTCCTCTCTCTTGCAGGTCTGGTTAGCTCCTGTAACCGTTTACTAGGAGGTCTGGGAGTGTGCGATACAACTCCGAGAGTTTTCAAATCGTTACCCAACAGTACGCGTCCTGGTACCTCACTCTGTATGCTGACAGGTATCTTCACAGTCATGTCGTTACACTGGATGAGAACTGGTAATTGGGGAAGCATCTGCACAGGACCTCCAGCTAACTTGGTGAGGCGTTTGGGTGCCTTAGCAACATCCTCAGCCTGAAAAAACGATTTATCCACCACAGTTATGCTGGCCCCAGTGTCCCTAATGGCAGGAGTCTCCTGACCATTCACCTGGACACTGTCCTTATAATACTCTTTAGTATTATCGGGGATAGAATTATAGACATCTAAATTCTGTTGCTCCCACAACCCCAGAGATACTAAAGAAACGCTGGCTGAGACTCCAATGGGTTCATCAGCTAGCAGTAGAAAGTTTCCACTTGCCAATTGGACTGCCTCCTCTGGAGCGAAGGCTAAGGAGACAAGCTGGACCCCTGAAGGTTTACCCTTACATCTGGGATCTCCTTTCACGTGGTCAGTCGAGCCACACACAAAGCATTTACCGAATGCTTTCTGGAATGGTGGCTTGTTCTGGCCTCCTTCAGGTTTGGCACCAGAAGACACACTATTCTGCTGTGGTTTTCCTTGTGGCTTACCCTTCTGGTTTTGTTTGGGGCCATCTTTGGAATTTGAGTTATTAGAATTCTCTTTTGAGTCTTTTTTAGGCTGTTTTCCCTCATCCTTCTTCTGAGTTGCCCCAGAATCCTTATGAGTAGCCCTGTTGGCAACCCATAAGTCAGCAGCATTAGCTAGCTTCCGGGTATCCAATTCCTTCGAATCAGCCAAGTGCTGTCTGAGCTCAGGAGAACAGGCATCATAAATCAACTCCAACATAAAAAGATTCTTCATACCCTCATATGTGTTCACTTTGTAACCCTTAATCCATCCCTCTAGTTTTTCAACCCTTCACTCACCCAGGTAGCCCAAGGGGTACCATCATGCTTTTTGAGGGTTCTAAACCTCTTAAGATACTGGGAAGGGGTCTTCCCAAATCTAGCTATCAAAGCTAGTTTCACACTTTAGTAATCCATCTTATCCGCCTCCCCCAATTCCATTACCACATCAGTCGCAACAGGAGGGAGTCTAGAGAACAACCAGGGAAGTAAATCGTTCCCGGTGATGTCCTGGAGCCCATGATTGTATTCAAACAGTTTTAACCAATCCAACACATCCAATCTCGGTTCATACATACCCACTAATTCCTTCGGCATCCGGGGTCTTTTGGGACTGGAGCTCCTAGAGGAACCAGAGGAGAGAGAAGCATTTTCCATAGACAACTTTTTCATCTCTAACTCGTGATTAAGTTCTATTTCCCTGAGTCTTAACTCAGCTTGCTTCTGCTCAGCCTGGGCATTCATCCGTCTGAACTCGAGCTCTTGGTTTCGTTCAGATTGAGCCAAGAACCGTTTGTATTCTAATTCGAGCTTCATTTTTTCGAGTTCAAAATAAGCGGGGTTACATGTGGGACCTGGTATGGGCCCCGTAGGTACAGCTGGTAAGGCAGATAGAGGAGCAGGGGAGACAGTTTCGTTAGCCTCTCCTTCCTCTTCAGCCTCTTCATCACTATCATCAGTGTGGACAGGGGCTGACCGGCCCAATCTCAAAGCGGCCTGAGAGGGAGGGCGCTGGCGCAGGAATATAATGTGTCGATTCATGGAATTAATGTGCGCCGAAAATTCCCACGCAGAGGTGCCAAAACGTGCGATTTGCAGTAAAAGTGCGAAAATCGCAGTGCAAGTGCGAAAATCGCAGGGAAACCAGCGCACATCGATTCATGGAAGGCCGTGCGCGAGAAAAATATCGGATGTGCGCTGAAAAAGTGCACGGCGCACGCCGTCGCACAGGATATCTAACGGCGTGCACCACGGCCACAGCGAAATCGCACATAGCGCAGCGAACACAACAAAAGTAGGCGGAACACGGGGCGTAACACTCGGAATGGGGAACAACTCGTTAAAATCTGGGCATCATAGGGGAAGTACAGGAGGCAAGTGCGCGGAACGCCCACACGCTCTCCTACAACACGTATTCATGGAATCCAATAGGGCAAACCAGTGCACGGTCAAACCAGCACACAGGCCCAAACACGTCCGCCACAAGAAAGCAGGCAGTAGTGTCCCTGCCCCTGAAATAAATGTGCGCCAAAATGTGTGCCAACAAAAAGCACCTATATACAGCTATGATTAATGTCACATACTGTGGCACTCTAAGACAAATGACGTGCAAAGGGGTTCGCGACAAACACGGACACCCGCTGTGTGAAAAATAGCGAGTGCGTGTATTCTGTGCTGCGCGGAAAGTCCTACACGCGATTTGCCTGGGTATGTGTATTCTGGGGTGCGCGGAAAGTCCCATACGCGATTTGCCTGGGTACGTGTATTCTGGGGTGCGCGGGAAGTCCCACACGCGATTGGCTGGGTACGTGTATTCTGGGGTGCGCAGGAAGTACCACACGTGAATTGCCTGGGTCCGTGTATTCCGGGTTGCGCAGGAAGTCCCACACGCGATTGGCTGGGTACGTGTATTCCGGGGTGCGCGGGAAGTTCCACACGCGAATTGCCTGGGTCCGTGTATTCCGGGGTGCGCGGGAAGTTCCACACGCGATGTCAGCAGGGTACGTGGATTCCGGGGTGCGCGTGAAGATCCACACGCTAATTCTGCAGGGTACGTGTATTCCGGGGTGCGCGGGAAGTTCCACACGCGATTTCAGCAGAGTACGTGGATTCCGGGGTGCGCGTGAAGTTCTACACGCTAATTCTGCAGGGTATGTGTATTCCGGGGTGCGCGAGAAGTTCCACATGCGATTTCAGCAGGGTACGTGTATTTCGGGGGTGCCGGGTAGTACTACACGTGAATTGACCGTGTGGGTCCTCCCAGGTGTTCCCTCTACACCCTCCACGGCCCCTGCAGGCAGACCACACCACAGTGGACTACCCTGCACCCCTGCTCATGTCCCGCAGGCAGCCCATCCACCATGGCCATGCCCCCCAGCCAACCCACATGTCACCTTGCACTACTGATCACCAACGCATGTCTCCGAGCACCCCCACCCACCAGCATCCAGGGGCACCCTCCACCAGGCCCCCAGACATGTCTCCCACCACCCCCACCCCCCAGCAGTCAGGGGCACCTGCCAGCAGGCTCACACACATGTCTCCCACCACCCCCACCCCCCAGCAGTCAGGGGCACCCTCCACCAGGCCCCCACTCATGTCCCCCTGCACCCCCACCCTCCAGCAGTCAGGGGCACCCTCCACCAGGCCCCCACTCATGTCCACCTGCACCCACACCCCCCAGCAGCCAGGGGCACCCTCCACCAGGCCCCCACTCATGTCCCCCTGCAACCCCACCCCCCAGCAGTCAGGGGCACCCTCCACCAGGCCCCCACTCATGTCCCCCTGCACCCCCACCCCCCAGCAGCCAGGGGCACCCTCCACCAGGCCCCCACTCATGTCCGCCTGCACCCCCACGCCCCAGCAGTCAGGGGCACCCTCCACCAGGCCCCCACTCATGTCCAACTCATGTCTCCCAGCACCCCCACCCCCCAGCAGTTAGGGGCACCCTCCACCAGGCCCCCACTCATGTTCCCCTGCACCCCCACCCCCCAGCAGTCAGGGGCACCCTCCACCAGGCCCCCACTCATGTCCCCCTACACCCCCACCCCCAGGAGTCAGGGGCACCCTCCACCAGGTCCCCACACATGTTACCCTGCACTCCCACCCCCCAGCAGTGCAGGGCACCCTCCACCAGGCCCCCACTCATGTCCCCCTGCACTCCCACCCACCATCATCCAGGGGCACCCTCCACCAGGCCCCCACACATGTCTCCCACCACCCCGACCCCCCAGCAGTCAAGGGCACGTGCCAGCAGGCCCACACACATGTCTCCCACCACCCCCACCCCACAGCAGTCAAGAGCAGCCTCCACCAGGCCCCCACTCATGTCCAACTCATGTCCCCCTGCACCCCCACCCCTAGCAGTCAGGGGCACCCTCCACCAGGCCCCCACTCATGTCCCCCTGCACCTCCACCCCCCAGCAGTCAGGGGCACCCTCCACCAGGCCCCCACTCATGTCCCCCTGCACCCACACCCCCCAGTAGCCAGGGGAACCCTCCACCAGGCCCCCACTCATGTCCCCCTGCACCCCCACCCCCCAGCAGTCAGGGTCACCCTCCACCAGGCCCCACTTATGTTCCCCTGCACCCATACCCCCCAGCAGTCAGGGCCACCCTCCACCAGGCCCCCACTCATGTCCCCCTGCACCCCCACCCCCCAGCAGTCAGGGTCACCCTCCACCAGGACCCCACTCATGTCCCCCTGCACCCCCACCCCCGGCAGTCAGGGGCACCCTCTACCAGGCCCCCACTCATGTCCCCCTACACCCCCACCCCCCCACAGCCAGGGGCACCCTCCACCAGGCCCCCACTCATGTCCACTGCACCCCCACCCCCCAGCAGTCAGGGGCACCCTCCACCAGGCCCCCACTCATGTCCCCCTGCACCCCCACCCCCCAGCAGTCAGGGGCACCCTCCAACAGGCCCCCACTCATGTCCAACTCATGTCTCCCAGCACCCCCACCCCCCATCAGTCAGGGGCACCCTCCACCAGGCCCCCACTCATGTCCCTCTGCACCCCCACCCCCCAGCACTGTGGTGCACCCTCCACCAGGCCCCCACTCATGTCCAACTCATTTCTCCCAGCACCCCCACCCCCCAGCAGTGCAGGGCACCCTCCACCAGGCCCCCACTCATGTCCCCCTGCACTCCCACCCCCCAGCAGTGCAGGGCACCCTCCACCAGGCCCCCACTCATGTCCCCCTGCACTCCTACCCTCCAGCATCCAGGGGCACCCTCCACCAGGCCCCCACACATGTCTCCCACCACCCCCACCCCCCAGCAGTCAGGGGCACCTGCCAGCAGGCCCACACACATGTCTCCCACCACCCCCACCCCCCAGCAGTCAGGGGCAGCCTCCACCAGGCCCCCACTCATGTCCAACTCATGTCCCCCTGCACCCCCACCCCCCAGCAGTCAGGGGCACCCTCCACCAGGCCCCCACTCATGTCCCCCTGCACCCACACCCCCCAGCAGCCAGGGGCACCCTCCACCAGGCCCCCACTCATGTCCCCCTGCACCCCCACCCCCCAGCAGTCAGGTGCACCCTCCACCAGGCCCCCACTCATGTCCCCCTGCACCCCCACCCCCCAGCAGTCAGGGGCACCCTCCACCAGGCCCCCACTCATGTCCTCCTGCACCCCCACCCACCAGCAGCCAGGGGCATCCTCCGCCAGGCCCCCACTCATGTCCCCCTGCACCCCCACCCCCCAGCAGTCAGGGGCACCCTCCACCAGACCCCCACTCATGTCCCCCTGCACCCCCACCCCCAGCAGTCAGGGGCACCCTCTATCAGGCCCCCACTCATGTCCCCCTGCACCCCCACCCCCCAGCAGCCAGGGGCACCCTCCACCAGGCCCCCACTCATGTCCCCCTGCACCCCCACCCCCCAGCAGTCAGGGGCACCCTCCACCAGGCCCCCACTCATGTCCCCCTGCACCCCCACCCCCCAGCAGTCAGGGGCACCCTCCACCAGGCCCCCACTCATGTCCAACTCATGTCTCCCAGCACCCCCACCCCCCAGCAGTCAGGGGCACCCTCCACCAGGCCCCCACTCATGTCCCCCTGCACCCCCACCCCCCAGCACTGTGGTGCACCCTCCACCAGGCCCCCACTCATGTCCAACTAATGTCTCCCAGCACCCCCACCCCCCAGCAGTGCAGGGCAACCTCCGCCAGGACCCCAATCATGTCCCCCTGCACTCCCACCCTCCAGCATCCAGGGGCACCCTCCACCAGGCCCCCACACATGTCTCCCACCACCACCCCGACCCCCCAGCAGTCAAGGGCACGTGCCAGAAGGCCCACACACATGTCTCCCACCACCCCCACCCCACAGCAGTCAAGAGCAGCCTCCACCAGGCCCCCACTCATGTCCAACTCATGTCCCCCTGCACCCCCACCCCTAGCAGTCAGGGGCACCCTCCACCAGGCCCCCACTCATGTCCCCCTGCACCTCCACCCCCCAGCAGTCAGGGGCACCCTCCACCAGGCCCCCACTCATGTCCCCCTGCACCCACACCCCCCAGTAGCCAGGGGAACCCTCCACCAGGCCCCCACTCATGTCCCCCTGCACCCCCACCCCCCAGCAGTCAGGGTCACCCTCCACCAGGCCCCACTTATGTTCCCCTGCACCCCCACCCCCCAGCAGTCAGGGCCACCCTCCACCAGGCCCCCACTCATGTCCCCCTGCACCCCCACCCCCCAGCAGTCAGGGTCACCCTCCACCAGGACCCCACTCATGTCCCCCTGCACCCCCACCCCCGGCAGTCAGGGGCACCCTCTACCAGGCCCCCACTCATGTCCCCCTACACCCCCACCCCCCCACAGCCAGGGGCACCCTCCACCAGGCCCCCACTCATGTCCACTGCACCCCCACCCCCCAGCAGTCAGGGGCACCCTCCACCAGGCCCCCACTCATGTCCCCCTGCACCCCCACCCCCCAGCAGTCAGGGGCACCCTCCAACAGGCCCCCACTCATGTCCAACTCATGTCTCCCAGCACCCCCACCCCCCATCAGTCAGGGGCACCCTCCACCAGGCCCCCACTCATGTCCCTCTGCACCCCCACCCCCCAGCACTGTGGTGCACCCTCCACCAGGCCCCCACTCATGTCCAACTCATTTCTCCCAGCACCCCCACCCCCCAGCAGTGCAGGGCACCCTCCACCAGGCCCCCACTCATGTCCCCCTGCACTCCCACCCCCCAGCAGTGCAGGGCACCCTCCACCAGGCCCCCACTCATGTCCCCCTGCACTCCTACCCACCAGCATCCAGGGGCACCCTCCACCAGGCCCCCACACATGTCTCCCACCACCCCCACCCCCCAGCAGTCAGGGGCACCTGCCAGCAGGCCCACACACATGTCTCCCACCACCCCCACCCCCCAGCAGTCAGGGGCAGCCTCCACCAGGCCCCCACTCATGTCCAACTCATGTCCCCCTGCACCCCCACCCCCCAGCAGTCAGGGGCACCCTCCACCAGGCCCCCACTCATGTCCCCCTGCACCCACACCCCCCAGCAGCCAGGGGCACCCTCCACCAGGCCCCCACTCATGTCCCCCTGCACCCCCACCCCCCAGCAGTCAGGTGCACCCTCCACCAGGCCCCCACTCATGTCCCCCTGCACCCCCACCCCCCAGTAGTCAGGGGCACCCTCCACCAGGCCCCCACTCATGTCCTCCTGCACCCCCACCCACCAGCAGCCAGGGGCATCCTCCACCAGGCCCCCACTCATGTCCCCCTGCACCCCCACCCCCCAGCAGTCAGGGGCACCCTCCACCAGACCCCCACTCATGTCCCCCTGCACCCCCACCCCCCAGCAGCCAGGGGCACCCTCCACCAGGCCCCCACTCAAGTCCCCCTGCACCCCCACCCCCAGCAGTCAGGGGCACCCTCTATCAGGCCCCCACTCATGTCCCCCTGCACCCCCACCCCCCAGCAGCCAGGGGCACCCTCCACCAGGCCCCCACTCATGTCCCCCTGCACCCCCACCCCCCAGCAGTCAGGGGCACCCTCCACCAGGCCCCCACTCATGTCCCCCTGCACCCCCACCCCCCAGCAGTCAGGGGCACCCTCCACCAGGCCCCCACTCATGTCCAACTCATGTCTCCCAGCACCCCCACCCCCCAGCAGTCAGGGGCACCCTCCACCAGGCCCCCACTCATGTCCCCCTGCACCCCCACCCCCCAGCACTGTGGTGCACCCTCCACCAGGCCCCCACTCATGTCCAACTAATGTCTCCCAGCACCCCCACCCCCAAGCAGTGCAGGGCAACCTCCGCCAGGACCCCAATCATGTCCCCCTGCACTCCCACCCTCCAGCATCCAGGGGCACCCTCCACCAGGCCCCCACACATGTCTCCCACCACCCCCACCCCCCAGCAGTCAGGGGCACCTGCCAGCAGGCCCACACACATGTCTCCCACCACCCCCACCCCCAGCAGTCAGGGGCAGCCTCCACCAGGCCCCCACTCATGTCCAACTCATGTCTCCCAGCAGCCCCACCCCCCAGCAGTCAGGGGCACCCTTCACCAGGCCCCCACTCATGTCCCCCAGCGCCCCCACCTCCCAGCACTGTGGTGCACCCTCCACCAGGCCCCCACTCATGTCCAACTCATGTCTCCTAGCACCCCCACCCCCCAGCAGTGCAAGGCACCCTCCACCAGGCCCCCACTCATGTCCCCCTGCACTCCCACCCCCCAGCAGTGCAGGGCACCCTCCACCAGGCCCCCACTCATGTCCCCCTGCACTCCACCCACCAGCATCCAGGGGCACCCTCCACCAGGCCCCCACACATGTCTCCCACCACCCCCACCCCCCAGCAGTCAGGGGCACCTGCCAGCAGGCCCACACACATGTCTCCCACCACCCCCAACCCCCAGCAGTCAGGGGCAGCCTCCACCAGGCCCCCACTCATGTCCAAACCATGTCTCCCAGCACCCCCACCCCCCAGCTATGCAGGGCACCCTCCACCAAGCCCCACTCATGCCCCCCTGCACTCCCACCCCCCAGCAGTGCAGGGCACCCTCCACCAGGCCCCCGCTCATGTCCCCCTGCACTCCCACCCACCAGCATCCAGGGGCACCCTCCACCAGGCCCCCAAACATGTCTCCCACCACCCCCACCCCCCAGCAGTCAGGGGCACCTGCCAGCAGGCCCACACACATGTCTCCCACCACCCCCACCCCCCAGTAGTCAGGGGCACCCTCCACCAGGCCCCCACTCATGTCCAACTCATGTCTCCCAGCACCCACACACCCCAGCAGTCAGGGGCACCTTCCACCAGGCCCCCACTCATGTCCAACTCATGTCTCCCAGAACCCCCACCCCTCAGCAGTCAGGGGCACCCTCCACCAGGCCCCCACTCATGTCCCCCTGCACCCCCGCCCACCAGCAGCCAGGGGCACCCTCCACCAGGCCCCTACTCATGTCCCCCAGCACCCCCACCCCCCAGCAGCCAGGGGCACCCTCCACCAGGCCCCCACTCATGTCCCCCTGCACCCCCACCCCCCAGCACTGTGGTGCACCCTGCACCAGGCCCCCACTCATGTCCAACTCATGTCTCCCAGCACCCCCATCCCCCAGCAGTGCAGGGCACCCTCCACGAGGCCCCCACTCATGTCCCCCTGCACCCCCACCCACCAGCAGCCAGGGGCACCCTCCACCAGGCCCCCACTCATGTCCAACTCATGTCTCCCAGCACCCCCACCCCCCAGCAGGGCAGGGGCACCCTCCACCAGGCCCCCACTCATGTCCCCCTGCACCCCCACCCCCAGCAGTCAGGGGCACCCTCCACCAGGCCCCCACTCATGTACAACTCATGTCTCCCAGCACCCCCACCCCCCAGCAGTGCAGGGCACCCTCCACCAGGCCCCCACTCATGTCCCCCTGTACCCCCACCCCCCAGCAGTGCAGGGCACCCTCCACCAGGCTCCCACTCATGTCCCCCTGCAACCCCACCCACCAGCAGCCAGGGGCACCCTCCACTAGGCCCCCACTCATGTCCCCCTGCACCCCCACCCACCAGCAGTCAGGTGCACCCTCCACCAGGCCCCTACTCATGTCCCCCTGCACCCCCACCCACCAGCAGCCAGGGGCACCCTCCACCAGGCCCCCACTCATGTCCCCCTGCACCTCCACCCCCCAGCAGTCAGGTGCACCCTCCACCAGGCCCCCACTCATGTCCCCCTGCACTCCCACCCACCAGCATCGAGGGGCACCCTCCACCAGGCCCCCACACATGTCTCCCACCACCCCGACCCCCCAGCAGTCAGGGGCACGTGCCAGCAGGCCCACACACATGTCTCCCACCACCCCCACCCCCCAGCAGTCAGGGGCAGCCTCCACCAGGCCCCCACTCATGTCAAACTCATGTCCCCCTGCACCCCCACCCCCCAGCAGTCAGGGGCACCCTCCACCAGGCCCCCACTCATGTCACCCTGCACCCCCACCCCCCAGAAGTCAGGGGCACCCTCCACCAGGCCCCCACTCATGTCCCCCTGCACCCACACCCCCCAGCAGCCAGGGGCACCCTCCATCAGGCCCCCACTCATGTCCCCCTGCACCCCCACCCCCCAGCAGTCAGGGGCACCCTCCACCAGGCCCCCACACATGTCTCCCAACACCCCCACCCCCCAGCATTCAGGGGCACCTGCCAGCAGGCCCACACACGTCTCCGACCACCCCCACCCCTCAGCAGTCAGGGGCACCCTCCACCAGGCCCTCACTCATGTCCCCCTGCACCCCCACCCCCCAGCAGTCAGGGGCACCCTCCACCAGGCCCCCACTCTTGTCCAACTCATGTCTCCCAACACCCCCACCCCCCAGCAGTCAGGGGCACCTTCCACCAGGCCCCCATTCATGTCCCCCTGCACCCCCACCCCCCAGCACTGTGGTGCACCCTCCACCAGGCCCCCACTCATGTCCATCTCATGTCTCCCAGCACCCCCACCCCCCAGCAGTGCAGGGCACCCTCCACCAGGCCCCCACTCATGCCCCCCTGCACTCCCACCCCCCAGCAGTGCAGGACACCCTCCACCAGGCTCCCACTCATGTCCACCTGCACCCCCACTCCCCTGGAGTCAGGGGCAGCCTCCACCAGGCCCCCACTCATGTCCCCCTACACCCCCACCCCCAGCAGTCAGGGGCACCCTCCACCAGGCCCCCACACATGTCCCCCTGCACCCACACCCCCTAGCAGTCAGGGGCACCTGCCAGCAGGCCCACACACATGTCTCCCACCACCCCCACCCCCCAGCAGTCAGGGGCAGCCTCCACCAGGCCCCCACTCATGTCAAACTCATGTCCCCCTGCACCCCCACCCCCCAGAAGTCAGGGGCACCCTCCACCAGGCCCCCACTCATGTCCCCCTGCACCCCCATCCCCCAGCAGTCAGGGGCACCTTCCACCAGGCCCCCACTCATGTCCCCCTGCACCCACACCCCCCAGCAGCCAGGGGCACCCTCCACCAGGCCCCCACTCATGTCCCCCTGCACCCCCACCCCCCAGCAGTCAGGGGCACCCTCCACCACGCCCCCACACATGTCTCGCAACACCCCCACCACCCAGCAGTCAGGGGCACCTGCCAGCAGGCCCACACACATGTCTCCCACCACCCCCACCCCCCAGCAGTCAGGGGCACCCTCCACCAGGCCCCCACTCATGTCCCCCTGCACCCCCACCCCCCAGCAGTCAGGGGCACCCTCCACCAGGCCCCCAATCATGTCCAACTCATGTCTCCCAGCACCCCCACCCCCCAGCAGTCAGGGGCACCCTCCACCAAGCCCCCACTCATGTCCCCCTGCATCCCCACCCCCCAGCACTGTGGTGCACCCTCCACCAGGCCCCCACTCATGTCCAACTCATGTCTCCCAGCACCCCCACCCCCAGCAGTGCAGGGCACCCTCCACCAGGCCCCCACTCATGTCCCCCTGCACCCCCACCCCCCAGCAGTCAGGGGCACCCTCCACCAGGCCCCCACTCATGTTCCCCTGCACCCCCACCCCCCAGCAGTCAGGGGCACCCTCCACCAGGCCCCCACTCATGTCCCCCTACACCCCCACCCCCAGCAGTCAGGGGCACCCTCCACCAGGCCCTCACTCATGACCCCTGCACCCACACCCCCCAGCAGTGTGGGCAACCTGCCAGCAGGCCCCCACACATGTCCCCCAGCCAACACGTCATCACAATCCAGATCCCAGGCTCCTATGCCCACCCAAATCCCACGCCACCCCAGTCCAAACACCCAACCAAGCTTTACATCCATTCCAAATGGAAATACCCATTACATGATAGATAACAAATAAGCAGTATGCGCATGAGTACAAGTCCGTCAGACCCACAATGGCAACACATGACTGTGAAAACCCACATTGTGACAGACATGAAACCAATGAGAGAAGTCCACACATTGAAGTAAGAAACAAAAATGTATTACAGTGTAAATGAAGTGAATGAAATCTAAACAAACAATAATCAAATATCAAAATGCAGCATGTCCACAAAAATAATAAATAACGAAAATGGGAATCCAAAATAACCGTAAAGAAATTGTGTCCAAAGTCACTGTCCAACAAAGCAAATCCAAAGGGAAAGTAAAGTGAAAATCCATTGCTCCATGGTGAAAAAAATAATAAAAGATGAAGGCCACAAATCCACTGTCAAACTATGTACAAAGACCAAATCCATGGTCCATGATCCCAACGATGTAAATGAAACCTACAATAAAACCTACCTAACTAATAACTATATACAAAAAAGTGGGGCATAGTCCAAGCGCCCCAAATTTAAAAAAAGAAATAAAACCTACCACTAATTAACTATATACAAAGGTGGCGGGCTAGTCCGGCGGCTCACTCCGTGGTGTCCCGGGCCAGGGCATCATCGAACCCCTGTTCGATGTCCCGGAGGCGGTCCTGTTCCATGGCCCCAAGGGTCCGCAGGGACGCTGACATGTCCTCCTCCAGTTCCCTGCGGATTCCCTCGAGGCACTCAGCCCGCCTCATGGCCCTCCGCATGGAGTTCTCCGCCCTGACCATCGTGAGCCGCGCCTCTTCCGCCTGCTGCCGCTCCGCACCTATCTGCTGGCCCAACCGCTGCCACACGGAAGACACTTCCCGTCCTGGGTCCTCCTGCCCTCCGGCCGATGCCTGCCCCTCGGATGTAGATTGCCCCGAGCCAAGATGCCTCCCACGTCGACTCCGCTGCTGCCTCCGACGCAACTGCCGCTGCCAGCACAACGGCATCCAGCCTGATGGAATCCACCGACGCCGTTGTGCACGTGCCCTGCCCAATGATGCCGGCACATCCTCCATCTGCTGGGGTCCAGTTGCTGTGGTGTCCACCCATGCTGGACCTCCGACTCCCGACTGTGGCAGGGATGGGATCCCCACCAAGCTGGCTGCGTTGGTCAGGGCAGGTCCACAGGGGGCCCTAGTGGCATCTGGGCCGGAAGACGGCATGGAGAACGACTGGCGTATAGTCTCCACAGAGGAGGAGAGGGCCGCCAGATTGGTCGACACATGTATGAAACCCCGACCACGGCCGATCCCAACTGGGCCACGTCGGCACGGTGCTCTTCGCGATGACGTGCAAGCTCCTCCCGGGAAGCATGCACGTCATCACAAATGACACCCGTGTGCAACGCGACACCAATCAGGACCTTCTTCATACGGCCACGGGTCCCCTCGTCCGCAGGTGGAGGGGAGTCAGATGACATGGACATCCCCCCTACCTGCGGACGGGCCTGGGATGGGGCATCCCTGCTGGTGCATGGTGGTGCAGTCACAGTGTCAGGGACAGTGACATGCACAGGCCCCTCCACGGCGACCTGTGCTGCCTCCTGCCCCTGGACTGCACCACTTGCACCAGCAGGGATGCCCCCACCAGGCCCCATGTGCGCCTTAGTAGCGGCCTCCTCCTCCTCTGTGGAAACCACCAACCTGGATGGCTCCACACCATCTTCCGCCATTGCAAGCCCCTGTGGGGGCTCACCCACCCCTTCTGCTGCAGCCGTGGGGGCATCCCGCCGCTTTGCTCCACAGCGCCATTTCCGCCCTCTTCTTCACTTGCCGCTGTGTAGAGGGAGACATAGAGCACAAGCATCAGGGTACTGTACAATGGTCCCCTAGACAGGAAGCAATAGCAGATGAGTGGCACTGTCAAAGATCACTTCCATCATGTCCCTCCACAACACATGGGTCAGTGCAGGCAAAACACACGCAGTAACAGGCATGGCACATGCTATGTACATTTGCATACATGTCCAAGGGACTCTCCAAACATACAATGTTGTTATGGAACTCACATGCATCATGGGTCATGCCTATCACATGCACACACATCAACGTAGTTTTATCCATCTGGCCTTGTACACCCCAGACACAGTGAATACAAGGATAACTAGGCTGCATCTGTGAATCTGTACATTGTCACAGACATGTGTCATGCATCCATGGCATTCACAAGTCACAGACACGCAGGTCAGACACACAGACATGGATACCATACATGTACATGGCATCAGCACCCATCCCTCACCCCCACCCATGTCCAGGAACAGAGACTGGCATGCTTTCATGTGGCCATTCCGCATAGGGCTCCCCATGTTGCATTTAAACACATGCACCAACCGTGTGGTTCACACATTACTGGTCTCACATGCATGACCATGATGTCCCTGCACACATACATGCGTACATGGCCTATGTCACACATACAGGCAAGCATCAGCCAACCATTTCACTGCAACATGCCCTGTCTCACACTGCAATGCTTGCCCACTTACCGCTCAACTCCAGGCGGGTCTGCCTCGCAAGGATCTGGGCATGGAGCGCTGGGTCTACACGTTCTAGGACCCTCAGCTGGATGGTACTCATGCGGCCCCGGCCCCCCTCCACGAGGTGCCGGACCTTCAAGAGGGTCCTGGACCTCAAGTCCTCACAGCGCTTCTTGACTTTCTGGATGTTGCGGGTTGCCACCCCCTCCGCGTTGATGGCAACCACCAAGTCGTCCCAGATCCTGTCCCATCCTTCCTTGTTGGTGGGTGGCGATCCGAAGAGGGCATCATACTGCCCCAAGACTTGCTCCACCAGGACACCAACTTCGGTGGCAGTGAAGCTGGTGCCCCTCTGCCTCTCTGGCTGGGGGTTGCCACTGGTGCCAGATGTTGCAGTGCCCGACATGGCAACCCCAGAGGCAGGAGTGGGTGGGCAACTGGGTCCTGGGGCTGAGCTGTGGAGTGATGGTATACCAGTCGGGAGTCTTCTGTTCCAGCAGGGGTGGACACAGCAACTGGACCCCTGCAGATGGCAGAAGTGCAGGCACAAAATGGCAGGGCACGGTGGCAGCAGGCAGGCAGGCAGGCAGCAGCAGATGGCTCGTGGGAGGCTGCTCGTGGGTCTGGAGGGCAGTAATTCGGCCTTCTGGGAAGGAGCGTGGTCTTCTGTGTGCTTACGCGTGGCCAGCTTGATAAGGAGTGAATTGGCACGTGAAAATCCTGCACGTCAACGTGAAATTCGAGGAAAGGGCCTTAGCGCGTAAGCGCGTCAGCACGCATACGCGATTCCATTGGACCAAAGGCCCTCAGCACGTAAGCGCGTCTGTGACGTGACGCGCGCGGGTGTTTCCCTCATAGCACGTGATGACAGAGCACACATGGAAACACTGCACGTCAGAGTATCATTGCGTGTAATTGGATGAAAGTGCGCGTACACGCAATTGGCCTGGGTACGTGTATTGCAGGGGTGCGCGGGAATTCTCACACACGATTTGCTTGGGTACGTGTATTACAGGGGTGCGCGGGAATTCTCACACGCGATTTGCTTGGGTACGTGTATTAGAGGGGTGTGCGGGAAGTTTTACACGCTCGCCAACAACACGTATCCATGGAATTGAACGGAGCTGAGGCATGCGCACAAAAAAATGTGCTAATCCGGAAACACGTACGCCAACAGGAAGCAGCCGTACGTCGACCCGCGCAGCATAAAAGTGGGCGCAAACAACAAACAAGCTCAGACGCCAGGATGAATATACCGTTCCTAGCAGCAGTGGACGTGGGTTACCAAATAAGGAGGAGGAGGATAGTGAGGGCCCGAATTTTCACACCCAGAACCAGCCTTTTTGGGATGCCTGATGACCAGGTGTATGGGAGGTACAGGTTTCCACCTCACATAATACTGGACCTGGTGAGTGAGTGGGAGGATGACATCACATCACCCACCCTGTGCTCCCAAGCATTCAGCCCCCTGGCGAAGGTCCTTAATGTACTGCACTTCTTGGCCACTGGATCATTTCAGCGGACAAGTGTTAGGGAGAATTCTCTGTTCAGGCTGAATTTCCTAACCTAGTGAGTCCCCCAGCAGCTTTGCTGGATTTCGGGAGTTTGTTTTTTTCCATCCTGCCAAGAGTGAGACTCTTTTTCTCCCACTCTTGGACATGTATGTGTGTAATTCCTTTGAAAGGTCAATGTGTTAGATGGGCTATGGGGTCTTTTACTCCATATGTTTTTCTATGTGTGTTACACCGCACCCTACGTGCCGTAACACTGGGGAGTCCTAGCGGACCCACACCATAGACTCCATACCCGGGGACTGACTACTGTCTCCCCGGGCATGTAAAGTCACCATTGGCTTTACTAGACCTAAATTTACCAACAGAACTAGTACAAACCATCTTATTGTGGACGTACTAGTAGGGGTAATTCGATTACTCCTAAATCTGTTACTCGAGGGGGCACTGTCCCGTCCCCCCTCGTCGAGTTTTGGCTGGTGGCAGTGGAAACTACTTGTTATGTTCGACCCCGAACATAACCCTATGGGATTCGTCCCATTGTTGGAGATTGATACTTTTTCTCGTTAATCTCTAACGTACCACCGATCTATTTATCTTAAATAAGTTTATCGGATGGTATTTTCTGACAGAACTCGGTTTGTAAAATGGCGTCTGTGTTCGTCTCTGTGACTCCTAAACCAAAGGTCGAGCCCTTTGTTCCACTTTTGGCGGGCTCTGTACAGAGACCCTCCAAAGTGGTGCCATTCTGTCTGGGTTACCACAGGGGTGTGGGAGGGGTTTAGGCACCCTGGACCGAGTTGCCTTGCCAACTCCGGTCGCACTCTGGAGTGATTGGCCCAAGTGGTGAGCCTTCCCGCTCACCACTTAGCATGTGTTGATTGACAGCTAGGCTGAATGAATGGGGGTTTTCTGCATAAAAGCAGGGCTTTTGGGACTGGATCTTTAGAAGTCGCCACAGGACCTAAGAATCCGACGAGGGTAACGCTGAGCCGACCTGCACGACGACACCTCCGGTGGAGCCCTGCAGAACCGACTCACCACTTCCCGACGACAGAGGAGATCTCCCTGCCGGAGAGTCTCTTCCCCTGGCTGGTGGGAAGAACCAGTCCCCTTTGCTTTTTATTCGCCCAGGACGCAGTGGTCGAATTGCCCGTGCAGAGCACCCCGGCAACCTGATAGCCACTACCCCTGTACCGCGACCAAAAGGTGGTGCCTTGTGACGGAGCACTCCGCGGCTGGTCTCTTCCCTGGTGGTGCACCGGACTTCACTTTTCTTCGACGACGAGATCATCTCTACTCTTGGCAAAGACCCAACGTGCATCCACCACCAGGAACAACTGCCCCCCCCGGAGCTGCCCTCCACAACAAGGTACCGTGTCCGCCTGGCTTCCCTTTCGATCGGTTCGAGTGAGGTGTCTTAATCCTCTCCGTTCCGGTGGGTCGCCTCCAAGCTTTTCTCATTTATTGTTCTGAACTGGTTCAATCTGCCGATAACAATTTGCTACAGAGACTTGAATGCATCTCCACTAGAGACTTGTTGGGACATCGCGCCTTGCCTCTCTCCGAGTGGGCCTGGCCTCTGAACTTTATGATCTATTGTGATTCTTGCCTTCCCGCCTTGCATTTTATCTGCGAAGGATTGAACTGTGTTGATTTCATAACCTGCCTATCTTTTTCTCTCCCGTCCTAATATTAGAGTGTCATCTAGGTTGAGGTATACACCTCTGTCTGAAAATAAGTGGTACCGGTAGAACCTAGAGTTGTCGAAATATTGCTAGGGGGATTGATCGTTTTCTGCTTCGTAGAGTAATTGTGTTTGATTTGTTTGCCGTGAATTCGCCATAGTGTTTTTCATAGATGTTTCATTATAAATAAATACCTTAATATCTTTACACTAAGCCTTGTTGCGTGTTTGCTTGTCTTGCTGGGAAGAATTGCCCTATTTTGTATACTCCACATACTGCTCAACTCTTCTTGAGGGATGTCCGACTGCTCAGCCACAGCTACCAAGTGAATCTGTGTGGTACGGACTGCTACCAAATGGGTTCACCGCCAAACACCTGTAGTCCTAAATCTTTTGCAGTGGTCCCAGAGGGAACTGCACAGGTTTCCGCCTAACAACAAGTGCCATAGTGGGTGGGGTGTCACAGGCCACGCAGTCACGCTGCCTACACCAGGTCTTGAACATCATCACTGCACGCCCATCAGTCCGCAGGCACATATACCTGCCCAGGACACCTGCAGAAAGGCAGGCTGCTGCCCTGGATTTCTACGGCGTGGCACAATTCCCCAAAGTGCTAGGTGCCATTGACTGCACCCATGTGGCACTACGTCCCCCCAGGGCATCTGAGCACATCTATAGGAACCGCAAGCACTGGCATTCCATCAACGTGTAGGTAGTATGTAATGCCAAGGGAATCATCACCTCAGTATATGCCAACTATCCAGGGTCCACCCACGACAGCTTCATTTACCGAATGTCTACCCTAAGCCGGAACCTAGAAGCTGGGCGGCATGGCGATACATGGCTGCTTGGTGAGTATGAATGCCACTGCACATGCATGCATGTCAGATGCAGAGTTATGTCACTACCCCACTAATGATACCCATCACCTCCTCACCAGGGGACAGTGCCTACCTCCTGAGCACCCACATGATGACGCCAATTCGAAACCCCATCACGCCTCCCGAGGTAAGATACAACACAGCCCAAATTGCAACCCAGGGCATAGTGGAACGCACATTCGGAGTGGTCAAATCACGCTTTCGCTCCCTTGACCGTTCTGGCGGGCAGCTGTTATATGCGCCCCCAGTAGTGTGCAGGATCATAGTGGCAACATGTGTCCTGCACAATGTTGCAACACGCCGGGGCCTGGCTGTGGGCATGGTGGTACCCCCACATCCCCAACCACATGCATGCCCGCTGCGCATGGAAGGGGAAAGGGCACGGGGTGAGGCAGCCCGTACGCAGCTGGTGGCTAATTACTTCACATAGAAATCACACCCCTGTGGAGTGCACACAGCCCTGGCACATACCATCTGATAAGAAATGAGGACTCGACCTGACAATTATGACGAACAAAGGGACAGTCAACTGTCAGAACCATAGCAGCCTGAGATTGTAAATGTGGAAGTGTCACAATGTGTGCATCCCTGCCTACACAAACACCACCAATGCAGTGTCATCAAATGACACACTTCCATGCAGCAAAAATGAATACCCACTTGCAAAATACTACATGAGAACAGTGCCATGTCACCCAACCCCTCCCCGGCACGGCCACACAACACACCATGGCATGTCATGCAATGTGAGAGCAAACAAATTAATCCCCACAACATGCCCCAAGTGTCACCAACTACAGTGTCCCTAATGGAAACTGGCCCCACATGAAATGTTCACAGTAATGCAGGACCAACAACACACATTACCAAATACTTACCAAGAATACCAATCACATACACAACCTCCAACCTACCATGAACATGACAATACAGACTTAAAAAATTGGTAGCCTCACTACCTGATAATGCCAGCACTTCGAACACTTCCAAGTATACAGTGTTAGCGCCACGCAAGAGTGTAGGTGCACTGCTTACAACATGGACTCCAGTTCCAAAGTAGACCGCCTTGTGAAGACATGAGAAATGGACCTGCAAATTAGGAGGATGAGATGGATGCAGAGGCACATATCAATACACCATGCATTGTACAATACAACAGCAATATGCACTAGGAATGTATACACAGTATTGACTACAGACTGGCCACACATCAAATGGGAGTCCAACGTCACTGTGTATGTTAATGTCACTTGGGCACACCCTTTGCAAGCCCATGGAAACGGGAAGCAGGAGGGGTGTGTGTCACACAAACCCAAGCATCTGAACCAAATTCATGACAAGCCTGCATGTGCCCAGCCACAATACAGCGTATGCCCACAGGAGCCACACAAGGCAACACACTGCCCAAAAAACAAAAATTAAAAAAAATAAATAAATAAAAAAAATCAAAAATGGCCATAATGGGCCCGGGGGGGTGGATGAGGCCACCCAGGAGGTCAGAGGACAGGGTGCACACCAAAACCCACTTGTGTGGATCTTGCAAAAAAAAAAAACACCTCCATGGGCTCATGGCCTGCACGGCTACCCTATTGTGAGAGAATCACTGCTGTCGCTCTCCCCAGACTCTGCAGCTGCCTCAGGAGGTGGTGGCACTATGGGAGGCAGCCCACGCAAAGCCCTAGTCTGGTCCTCCATGGTAGCAAGCATGCGGGTCTGGAAGGTCTCGTTCTGGAGGATAATCGTGCGGAGGTCCCCATGCAATAACTCACGGGATGACCGGACCTCCTCACGAGTTGCCTGCATCTCAGCTGAGAGCGTACGTGTGAGACGCTCCAGCTTGCATAGTGAGTGGGCTATCAATCTGCCTGAATAAACAGAGAAAAATAAGCAACAATGTTGTGGCAAGATGACACTTCAAGGGCAACTGGTGTGGTGTTGGGCTAGATGTCTACTGTTGGCAGAAGGGATACTGCTATACCCAAATGCTGGTGCGCAGAATGTATTGGATGAGGCACATGGGTGACCCAAACCACTCAGGCACACACACCCTCACCTGGCACCCAAACAGAAGCCCTCACACACACACCATGCACATGGATGACACACACATGCATGTGCACTCACTGGACAATGCCTCGTAATCTGCCAGTTCTCCCACGCCTTGTATCTGTTCCTCCGTGACGTAGGTCCCAGCAACATGTTCATGTGGGGTGAGTTCTATGTCCTGTGCTGGAGACCCACCTCCAGTCACTAGAGTAGCGGCATGACTTGAGGCCAGCTTATTCTTTGCCCTGTGCTTCAGGTCATTCCAGCGCTTGTAGCATTCAGTAGCTGTGCGCCTCACGATTCCAAGGGCACTTATGATGTCTGTGATGGTCTGCCAGTGTGCCAGACGTTGTGTGGTCTTGGATCCTGCAATAATCACCATTTTGCGGTCATGTGCAGACACATACTCTACAAGTGCATTCAGTTCGGCCTCATTGAAGCTGGGCTTCCTTGACGGGCCGGACTGTGTAGCCGTGTCTGGGGCATCAGCCTCTACTGGACGAGCACTCTTCCTCTTCCGCTTGGAAAGTGGTGGGGATCCTGAGTGTCCTACGCCGCTCTGGACACTAGGGGCAGGAGCCACGGTGGACTCTGTACTAGGAGTGTGGGATTGCACACTCAGCATGGGAGTTGATGCAGGCATTAGCTCAAGTGTGATGGTGTCAGGGGGAATGTCAGCAGGATGGACTTGGACCGACACTGTCCTGGCTGGGTGTGTGAGAGGTGGGGTGGATGGAGCCGCAGCTGCCCCTGCAGCCTCCCCACCCTGCCTACTCGGGGCAGCAGATGACCTAGCTGCCCCTGATCCACGTGGCCTGATGACACCAACGTGAACCGGCGCACGTGGCCTAGACCTGCTGACCAGGAAGTCAGCCATGGAGTCACCCTGTGCCAGGTCTGGTGCCACAGTGGGCTGGTCCAACAAGGGCTGAGCATGGATGGTGTCAGCCACGTTACCCTCAACCGGGGGGGCATGGGTGTCCCTGACTGGTCCTCCACATATGGGGAGCTAGGGGTACCCTGCAAGTCACAGCCACGTCCCCTACCGGATCCACCACGGCCACCACTTGGGGCTCGGCCACCTTTGCCACCCTTATGGCTTGTTCGCCTCCCTGCCATGGCACTGATGTTATTGTGCGTATGAGAGTCGCTGTGAACTATTGTCCTGGGCAATTAGGGGTCAAAGGGGTTGGGTACCAGATAGTAATCGTACCCTAGTGCTCTAGCAAGGCTGTATGTCACCCCTGGGGAAAGATGACGGGTCACGCAATGCACATGCACCCCAAAAAAGGGAAGTAAGGTGCACGCAACCCCTCCTAGACCACGTGTGTGGAAAAATAAACCTGCACTACGCTGTGGGACCCAGAAACACAAGAATGAACGTATGCGTGTCACACACAGCCTAGAATGACCTCTGAAGGGGCAGGTGACACACGGGGCACGCACAGATGTTAAATACGTCCGCGACTCACCGTCTGCCAGGAAAAAAAGCGTGAAAAAGACACGCGTGTGCGCGTTTGCAACACCCCCGCCAAAAGAAGAATTGTACGCTGTTTGAGGAGACAGGACAACAGTAGAAGGGAATGCTGTTTGAGAAAACAGGCCCAGGAAAAAGAGGAAAAGAGAAAAAGCTGTCAGAGGTAACAGGGAGTAAGAACTTGAAACGCCGTGAAGTAAATCGCGTGTGAACCGACAAGAAGAACAGATTTCACCCACTCACTCTCCACGAAAAGCACGTACAAGGAAATGGTGTTCTACACGTACCTTGTATACACACGTCACAGACGCGCATACGCGCTGAGGCCATTTCCACCAATTACACGCTTTGACACTCGGACGTGTATTTTTTTTTTACACGCGCCATTCTCAACGGCCATGCGCGTGATGTCATAGACGTGCCTGGGGGCCTTTGGGCCAATGAATTAACGTACGTGTGCTGACGCGCTTACGCGCTAAGGGCCTTCGCTCGGATTACACGCAGACGTTCTGGATTTTCACATGCCAAATCACTCCGTATCAAGCTGGCCACGCGTAAGCACACGGAAGACCACGCACCTGCCCAGAAGGCCGAATAACTGCCCCCCAGAGCCACGAGCATGCTCCCACCTGCCATCTGCTGCTGCCTGACTGCCTGCTGCCCACGTGTCCTGCCATTTGCTGCCTGCACATCAGCCAGGGGTGCTGTTGCTGTGACCACCCCTGCTGGAACCGAAGACTCCCTACTGGGATACCATCGCTCCACAGCCCAGCCCCAGGACCCAGTTGCCCACCCACTCCTGCCTCTGGGGTTGCCATGTCGGGCACTGCAACATCTGGCACCAGTGGCAACCCCCAGCCAGAGAGGCAAAGGGGCACCAGCTTCACTGCCACCGAAGTTGGTGTCCTGGTGGAGCATGTCCTGGGGCAGTATGATTCCCTCTTTGGAAGGTTGTGCGCCGACAAGGAAGGACGGACTCGGATCTGGACGGACATCGTGACTGCCATCAACGTGGAGGGGGTGGCAGTCCGACTATTCCATCATGTGAAGAAGCGCTGGGAGGACTTCAGTTCCAGGACCCTCAAGAAGGCCCGGCGCCTCCTGAAAGCAGCGGATGCTAAGGGGCGCCGGGGCCACTTGTCGGAAGATCAGATGTGGGTCCTGGAACGCATATCCCCAGCGCTCCACGTCCAGGTCCTTGAGAGGCAGACCCGTCTGGAGTCGAGCGGTAAGTGTACATGCATACTGATTGTAAGCTGTGCGTGTGGTGGTGTGGCAGGAGTGTGCAGGTTGCACATGTGGTTTTATGTGGCCAAGTATGGGGGGTACAGGGCCGTGAGGCTGACACATGCGAGGGCTCTCATGTGTGACACATGGATGGTGCTTGTGTGTGTAGGCTTGCATGGCAAAGGATGTGGAAGAATGATTGGCAGGTGTGACATGGATGCCGATCTGAACACTGCGACAGTTGGCAGAAGTGTACACATGCATGCAAGTGTGGGGGTGTGTGTGCATGTGTAGTGCACTCCCTGTGTCGCACGTGATGTCTGGCTCACCTTTGCCTGCTCATGCTGTTGTATGTGTATGGATGGTGCTGGCTGTTGCGATATGGCTGTGGTATAGCTCATGTGTGCAAGTTGAAATGACATGTGTGTTGGGGATTGTGATGCCATGTCTGAGGTTTGCCAATGCCACTCCTGTACAACTGTCATGTGTTTATGAGTCCATTATACAGTGCCCTGATGCCTGTGTTTTATTTCTCCCGGTCTGCAGCGTCAACTGATGAAGAGGGTGGAGAAGGTGCTGTGGAGCACAGCGGCAGGGGTTGCACCACCAGCCGGAGACGCAAGGCCCGGCTCTCCTCCCAGGTTGTGATCTCGTCGGGGAGTGAGGAGTCCGGTGCCGCGTCCGAGGCCGCAGCTGCCGAGGGGAGGTCCAGGAGGCGGAGGTTGGAGTTGAACTCGTCGGCAGCAGAAGGGGCAGCTGGGACCCCACAGGGCCCAACGCAGGAAGATGGCACGGGGTCATCCAGGTTGGTGGGGGCTTTGGTGGAGGAGGCCGTGCAAGCAACAGAGGCGGGGACTGGAGGTGGGGATTCCACTGGTGCTAGTGGTGCAGTGCAGGACCAGGGACAGGTGGCAGCACAGGCCACCGCGGAGGTACCTGTGTGCAATCCTGTCCCTGCTGCTGTCACTGCATCATCTTGCACCAGCAGGGATGCCTACCTCCAGCCCCGTTCTCAGGGAGGGGATTGGCTTACACCAACTGGCCTTCCTCTCCCTGCAGATGTGGCTATCCTGCAACAGGTTGAGCCTGTCCAGGGTGGGGTGGCGTTTCGTCAACGGGCCATGCGAGCTGACCTGCAGTCTTTCCATGATGAGACTGCACGTCTTCTCGCATGGCTCGTTGACCGCATTGACCCACTGGGATAGCTCACCATGGCCGGATTCCTCCGTTTCCTGGACCTTGTTCCGACCATCTCTTCAACGGAACCCCCTATGCCCCAGTCGTCCTCCATGCCATCTTCCCACACATGTATCACCTAGGTGCCCTGTGGAGCTGCCTCTGACCGTGCGGCCAGGCTGGTGGACAACAGATCCCTGCCACAGTCGGGAGTCGGAGGTCCAGCAGGGGTGGCCACATCAACAACTGCACCCCAGCTGGAGGAGGATGTGCAGGCACCATCAGACAGGGCACATGGACAGCAGCAGTAGCAGCAGGAGGCTGTAGGTGGGAGCCACGATGGCTCGGGGCCTTCGACATCGGAGGGGCAGGCATCGGCCGGAGGGCAGGAGGACCCAGGACGGGAAGTGTCTTCCGTGTGGCAGCGGTTGGGCCACGCCATAGATGCGGAGCGGCAGCGGGCAGAAGAGGTACGGCTCACGATGGTCAGGGCGGAGAACTCCATGGGGAGGGCCCTGAGGCGGACCGAGTGCCTCGAGGCAATGCGCAGGGAGTTGGAGGAGAACATGTCGTCGTCCCTGCGGACCCTCGGGGCCATGGAACAGGACCGCCTCCGGGACATTGAGCAGGAGTTCGATGATGCCCTAGCCCGCAACATCCAGAAGTGAGACGTTGGACTAGCCCGCTGCCATTGTATATAGTTAATTAGTGTTAGGTTTTATTTTTTTTTTTTTAATTTGGGGCGCTTGGACTATGCCCCACTTTTTTGTATACAGTTATTAGTTAGGTGGGTTTTATTGTAGGTTTCATTTACATCGTTGGGATCATGGACCCTGGATTTGCTCTTTGTACATAGTTTGACAGTGGATTTGTGGCCTTCATCTTTTATTATTATTTCACCATGGAGCAATGGATTTTCACTTTACTTTCCCTTTGGATTTGCTTTGTTGGACGATGACTTTGGACACAATTTCAGTACGGTTATTTTGGATTCCCATTTTCATTATTTATTATTTTGGTGGACATGCTGCATTTTGATATTTGTTGCCATTATTGTTTCTTTTGATTTCATTCACTTCATTTACACTGTAATACATTGTTGTGTCTTACTTCAATGTGTGGACTTCTCTCATTGGTTTCATGCCTGCCACAATGTGGGTTTTCACAGTCATGTGTTGCCATTGTGTGGGTCTGACGGACTTGTACTCATGCGCATACTGCTTATTTGTTATCTATCATGTAATGGTTATTTCAATTTTGAATGGATGTAAAGCTTGGTTGGGTGTTTGGACTGAGGTGGCGTGGGGTGTGATTTGGATGGGCATAGGAGCCTGGGATCTGGATTGTGATGACGTGTTGGCTAGGGGACATGTGTGGGGGCCTGCTGGAAGGTGCGCCGCACTGCTGGTGGGTGGGGGCTCTAGGAGACATAAGTTGGACATGAGTGGGGGCCTGGTGGAGGGTGCACCACAGTGCTGGGGGGTGGGGGTGCAGGGGGACATGAGTGTGGGCCTGGTGGAGGGTGCTCCTGGATGCTGGGGGGTGGGGGTGCAGGGGGACATGAGTGGGGGCCTGGTGGAGGGTGCCCCGGCACTGCTGGGGGGTGGGGGTGAAGGGGGACATGAGTGCGGGCCTGGTGGAGGGTGTCCTGCACTGCTGGGGGGTGGGGGTGCTGGGAGACATGAGTTGGACATGAGTGGGGGCCTGCTGGAGGGAGCCCCTGACTGCTGGGGGGTGGGGATGCTGGGAGACATGAGTTGGACATGAGTGGGGGCCTGGTGGAAGGTGCCCCTGACTGATGGGGGGTAGTGGTGCAGGGGGACATGAGTGGGGGCTTGGTGGAGGGTGCCCCTGGCTGGTGGTGGGTGGGGGTGCAGGGGGACATGAGTGGAGGTCTGGTGGAGGGTGCACCTGACTGCTGGGGGGTGGGGGTGCAGGGGGACTTGAGTGGGGGCCTGGTGGAGGGTGCCCCTGGCTGCTGGTGGGTGGGGGTGCAGGGGGACATGAGCGGGGGCCTGGTGGAGGGTGCACCTGACTGCTGGTGGGTGGGGGTGCAGGGGGACATGAGTGGGGGCCTAGTGGAGGGTGCCCCTGGCTGCTGGTGGGTGGGGGTGCAGGGGGACATGAGTGGGGGCCTGGTGGAGGGTGCCCCTGGCTGCTGGTGGGTGGGGGTGCAGGGGGACATGAGTGGGGGCCTCGTGGAGGGTGCCCTGCACTGCTGGGGGATGGGGGTGCTGGGAGACATGAGTTGGACATGAGTGGGGGCCTGGTGCAGGGTGCACCACAGTGCTGGGGGGTGGGGGTGCAGGGGGACATGAGTGGGGGCCTGGTGGAGGGTGCCCCTGGCTGCTGGGGGGTGGGGGTGCAGGGGGACATGAGTAGGGGCCTGGTGGAGGGTGCCCCTGGCTGCTGGTGGGTGGGGGTGCAGGGGGACATGAGTGGGGGCCTGGTGGAGGGTGCCCTGCACTGCTGGGGGGGGGTGCTGGGACACATGAGTTGGACATGAGTGGGGGCCTGGTGGAAGGTGCCCCTGACTGCTGGGGGGTGTGGGTGCTGGGAGACATGAGTTGGACATGAGTGGGGGCCTGGTGGAGGGTGCCCCTGACTGCTGGGGGGTGGGGGTGCAGGGGGACATGCGTTGGTGGGCAGTAGTGCAAGGTGACATGTGGGTTGGCTGGGGGGCATGGGCATGGTGGATGGGCTGCCTGCGGGACATGTGCAGGGTAGTCCCCTATGGTGTGGGCCGCCTGCAGGGGCCGTGGAGGGTGTAGAGGGAACACCTGGGAGGACCCACACGGGCAATTCACGTGTAGTGCTCCCTGAGCACCCCTGGAATACACGTACCCTGATGGAATCGCGTGTGATACTTCCCACGCACCCCTGAAATACACGTACCCTGCTGGTTTTGTGTGTGATACTTCCCGCGCACCCCTGGAATACACGTACCCTGATGGAATCGCGTGTGATACTTCCCGCGCACCCCTGAAATAACGTACCCTGCTGCTTTTGCGTGTGATACTTCCCGCGCACCCCTGGAATACACGTACCCTGCTGCTTTTGCATGTGATACTTCCCGCGCACCCCTGGAATACACTTACCCTGCTTTTTTTGCGTGTGATACTTCCCGCGCACCCCTGGAATACACGTGCCCTGATGGAATCGCATGTGTTACTTCCCCCGCACCCCTGATGTACACGTACCCAGGACAATCGCATGTGAAACTTCCCGAGAACCACTGAAATACACGTTCCCCGCTTTCCGTTTGCTGTTTGGCAGCCCTGTGAACTGGTCCAGGGTTAGCGCAGCCCTTTGCGATGATTTGGGAATTTTGAAGGCTTTTCCTTGCGCGAGGGCGTTCTTGGGGGCGCAACTGGCGCTGCTGCAGGGTCGCCGCGCCACTCTGTGCCACGGCTGGTTTTTGAGACTAAAATCCATGAATACGCTGTGCGATGAAAAGGATTTTATCGCACGCGGCTGGCGCAGTGTATCGCACGGGGACACTGTGTGCCAGCCGCGTGCGCCACTTTTGTGCGAATTTCTATGAATTACCCTGTAAGTGTTTACGTTTTATGTGTATATATGAATGTATGTGCATATATGTGTGGTGTGACGGGTGGGTGGAAGTTGAGTAGATAAAATCCTTGAATATTAGTAGAAACCTCCAATGCACGGGATGGGGTCGTAGGTGTGGAGTAAAAACCCCCAAATGGCCATTGCCCACCTTTAAAAGGCCACACCAAAACATCTTCATTAATGCTGCCTTTTTGGTACGTGGCCTTCAACGGCGGTGCTCAGACATAGACACTAAAACTGTCTAGACTTTTATAGCTACTGAATTTAATCTCTTCCTACCTCCCAAGAAACAAATTACTTTTTAACATGGTCATTTATTCTGTTTTCAAAATGGTGAAACGCTCAGTTATGGCCACCATATGCACTCTCTTTCCTAAAAATGATTCTAAGACTTGATAATCACAAACGTGCAACCTTTGACAAATAGTTGGTCTGGCCACCAAATGATTGTCAGATTGTTTTCCAGCAATTGAAAGTAATCTCCCTCTGCCTACCAAGAATTATAAGATTGTATCCCTTCAAACATTATTTGATCTGTCCGCGAAAAGTTGACACCCAGTACCAGACACTGAATGCCAGACCTTGTCTAAATCCATTTGAATATTTGTTATTTGAAACTTCACAACTTGTGAAAAGTATTTGGTCTGGCTACTAAAAGATGGCTGTGATGCATTGACTTTTGTCCTGCAGGAATACAAGGAGTACAAGGATGAGTAGAGGCTAAATCACCTCCTCAGACCATGCACTTCTACAAACCAAGAGCCAACACAATCATAAAGGTAAAACAGGCACAGTTAAGAGATATACCTTTTACGCCTTTTGTGGTAATGTGGGCCAATGGAAGGCTATACCCTTAAGAGGGGTGTGAATGTCATTCAGTAGCAACCCAAACACCCGAACAGCTGCCTGTTGTACGGCTGTCTTTGCCAGAGGGTGTTACTTGCCATCGCATAGAGATCAAAGAAGAGGCATGGCCATTCAGGCTCATGTCCTGTCACTTGGCAGGCTTAGCCTGTCTGGCCATAATAATCATCAATTTCTACAGCTGAGCTGACTCACAGGAGCTGATACATGTGTGATATCAAATTGGATGTGGCTGCAATGATTATAATTAATGCCGTGCACCATACCTTGACTCAGGCGTAGCTTAAATTTAGAGTTTACCGTTCCACCACTGTGGGCTAATTATGATCATCATAGTTTTGGTGCAGGGGTGCATATCTTAAATGCAGCCCTGCACTGTAGAGATGTGGCCATCACTGCAGTTGTCAAACGGGCAGCAAATCTGAATACTGTTGTATCAGGACACAGATACACGCTATGCTTTGGCCATGGAGCTTATGAAACGGGAATCTGATCAGCAGATGACCCTTTCAGAGATAGAATTACCTGCATTTTATTATTTATTACAATAAAAAAGCCAGGGCTTTCACACCCTTGCCAGATGGCAATTCATCACAATGGCACAATGATTTACCTGAATTTTCCCTTTGCTTATATATAAAGAATTATACAACTTTTTCCTTACAATTATTATTTGGTGTCACCACAATAAAACAGCACACTCAGTTACTGACACTGAATGCACATTTTTGTCTAAATAGAATTCCAAGATGTACTCATTGCAGTTTTGCAAGCACCACATATTTTGTCCTGCCAACCAAAGATAGAACACTAATTTAAAACCATTGAATGCAATCTAATATCATGCCTTCCTGCAAACAATTGTGTGCTGGTCCTACCCTCATATGGACAAGAAATGTCACCTGTCTTTATGTCATGGATGTGGCCACGAGGATGTAGCACAAAAAGTGTTAATGTCAAAATGATGACCTATCCAATTTCAGTTTCCTACCTCTCCCTCAGCTAAATTCTATTTCAATGTTCTACCGACTCCTCTTCTAACGCTTATCTTCATTTTTTATCTGACCATCAATTAAGAATGTTTTAATTGTATGCCTCTCCCTCAAGTTAATCCTATTAAGGGGCTGATTCATGGAATTATTTGCACTGAAAAACAGGGATTTGTGCGCCATTCTGCCTGCAAATCCCCATTTGTAAAACAGGGATTTGCGGGCAGAATGGCGCACAAATCACTGTTTTTCGGCGCAAATAATTCCATGAATCAGTCTTTAAATGTCTAACACCCGTCCCGAGCTAGAGCCTATTGCCTCAACTTCTCTTGCATCCTCTTCCTCTGCCTAACAAACCTATCCTTAAATCGATATCTGAATGCCCTATTGCTACAATTTTATCCTGAAGCGCCTAAACAATTTCCCGGAATCACTGATACATTTCGCAACAACTTGATTTACCAAAAATGTCCAATATTTGAGCATGTTGGTTTATGTCCGTAGAAGTTCGCCCAGGCTTAGTGCTCACAACTAAACAGATTTGATAGAGTCCATAGTTTCACATGCCTACACCTCCTCTGCTTGCACAACAAATCTGACAATGTATCAGACAATATTGTGTGGTTCTGCGTTTCTTTTTAAATAGAAGGTTCTTTTAAATAAGTATGTATCCGTTCCATGCAGTGGCTGTTCTCAATGTATACTTACTCTCTCATGAGGTGATATAGGATACAGTCCTAGGCTATTCCAAATAAAATAAGCTAATTAAATACACAATCAACTTTGAACATGCAAGTCGAGTGCGTAAATTATTCCAACATTAAGCTGATTTTTGACATGGGAAGGTTGTGATTTATTTTGAAAACAACATTGCATTGCTCAATGTATTGTTATGTTACTCTACAGTAAAGATCTGCTATAGTTGAAATTGAAGTTGTTGTCTATGCTACTAATGCAACATGCATGACTGATGAAACCCGCGAGGATAGCTCAGTGGCAACATGCTCGCCTTGGAAGCAAGACGACACAAAGCAGCACAGGTTTGATCTCCGCGTCTGCGCTTTGAAACCTCTGGGTATTTAAGTGCTTTATAAATATGCAACTAAGACAAAAACAACAAAAAATTTGTAACAGCGCCTCAATGCCCCCGGGCTGTATGAGGGCTTTAAAAATGCAAATAAATAAAAATAAAATAAAATGAATAGATTCCAAACACTGAAGTGACACTACTGCTATCATGGCAATAAGTGCAGTAGAAAAGACACGTTATAAAACATTGCTGCATGATGCCATCATGCCTTTTTTTGCCACTTTGGAATTTTGTTTACCTGGTATCACGTATTAGGTTCAATGGAGAAACTGAGAACTGTTTATCTTAAAAATTGAAGTCAAGAAGTCATTGGAGCAGTCATTTATCACAAGCGTCAGATCACTGACTCGCAGCAAACACCGTAAGAACACTATAGGCTTGATTTTGCAGAGGTCAGACAACAGCCTGTGTGGTTTGGCAAAAAAGAGACTGTCAAGTTTAAATAAAATGACACTTAACTTTTACATTTCAGCATGCTTTTCCTGCATCCATTTCTTAAATTATAAAAAACAGGAAACGGGGAGTGACAGATTGGGGTGCGCCAATTTCTCCGAAATATAGGCAGTCCAATGCAGCAACCACTGCACAGGAGGTTCCCCCGGGTTCCTCCACCAGTTAATAGCATAAAGTAGAGTTTGTGCAGCTATAGTGCGCAGCAGACTCAGTATTCAAATGGTCAGATCCTCAGTAGTAAATGAGAGCTCAAGTATCCTTGAATAAGCAAGAAATCCAATAATGTGGAAAGTGATTTATTGAGGTCACAGCCGACACATGTTTCCACCAATAAGGTCATCCTCAAGGCCAAAAACGAAAAGGGTTGACTCCCTGTTTAGAGTTCTTAAATGACAATTGAGTCACAATGTGTGCGCCGGATAGTAGGTGATGCAAATTAATAATTCAGCACAGCGTGTTAGCGACCTCCATGACGCTGCACATGGGAATGATCCCTTTTACTTCTCATTCAGGTATTACTACCCTATATACAGGAGAACTAACACATTGTGCTGAATTATTCGTTTTCATCGCCTACTATCCGGCGCACACATTGTTAATCTTATTAGGACTTTTCTCTGAATCCGGTCTATTATGTGACTCAATTGCCATTTAAGAACTCTAAATAGGGATTCAACCCTTTACGTTTTTTGCCTTGGGGACGACCTTATTGGTCGAAACACATTTCTGCTGTGACCGCAATAAATCACTTTCCACATTATTGGATTTCTTGCTTATTCAAGGATACTTGAGCTCTCATTTTACTACTGAGGATCTGACCATTTGAATACTGAGTCCTCTGCGCACTATAGCTGCACAAACTCTACTTTATACAATTTCTTAAATTAGCCTCTCACTAGTAGAGATAATATTCTGGAGTGTGAACTCCCTTCGAAAGAAAACACGGTTTCATCCAAAAAACGCCCTGATTCTGACCTTCTGTAAGTAGCCCAGAGATAAACCCACCACATAACCAATTTCCAGTAATGGCAGTTTTTGGATATTGAAAAGCGTTTGCCCATAATTGGAAAGGAAAATGGGAAAATACGGCATGCATCTAATTTCCCTGTACCGGTATGTTTATTGCCTGCATTTGCCCATATGCATCGCGTAATTGCCTGCACTTCAGTACAAACGTGGGGCAGTCATGTGCATGTTACCACGTGTAAGGGGAAAGTGCTCACAGCTTACTACGTGTGTGCAAACAGCCAAAAAAGCCAGGTGGACGTTATCTATGATAAAACATCCAAGTTCTCATCTGTGCCTTGTGCACAGAGGGAAGAAGGCACCATGTTATGAAGATCCATGAGGAATGATCTGAGACTGCATTTCCAGCAAGCAATCAATAAGTTCGGGTTTACTTTGGGTTAGAATCCCAGAAAACAAAACAGCATGTTTGTTTGTTTGTTTATTTTATTTGTATAGCGCTCCAGACCCGTGGGTAGAAGGGCGCTTAAAGAGTCATTTACAGGCATAAGGTATACATTTTACATGGTACAACAATTACCATTTACAACAATTTACATAATTTACCAGCTTGTTACGCAGTCAGCAAGTTCATAGGAGATTCAGAGGTGATCGCTACTCTTTGTTCGGTAGCCAGCAAATAACATGTTTCCTAAAGATTGGGAAGGACTCAATAGTTTTGATGTTGAGGGGTAGGGAGTTCCAAAGAAGTGAGGCAAGTACTGTGAAGCTTGAGCCACCTGCTCTGTTTAGTGTGAATCTAGACACTACCAAGCATAGGGAATTGGATGACCTGGTTATTCTGGGAGCGCATTTCATGATGAATTTGTTGGTGAGATAAGGTGGGGCTAGGTGGTTTAAGGCTTTGTAGGTGATGCATATGGTTTTAAGGTCATTTTTTTGTTGAATGGAAAGCCATTTACATGCTTTCCTAGTTATGGAGATGTGCTCTCGCCTTGGGATGTTGAGTGCTGCGCGCAGTGCATTGTACTAGAGAACCTGGAGTTTGTTGATTATTGATTGGTTGGCACCTAGGTATAGCCTGTTACAATAGTCCAGTTTGGACTGTATGAGTGCTCTGGCAAGTGTGAGGAGGCAGCTATGGGACGAAAGGAAAGGTCTGCAAACCCTTATCAGTTTGCCGGTATAGGCGGTGGCAGAGGCGGTCATATTGGTTTGTTTGGTGAGGTTGGTGTTGGCATCAAGGTAAAAGCCTAGCGTTTTCACACTTTTGACAACAGGGATGGAGTTGCCATCGATAGTAATGTTGTTGTAGTAAGGACCGAGTTTGGACAGGTTGCTAGGAGAGCCAACAAAGAGAAGCTCCATCTTCTCATCATTTAGACAGAGGCCGTGAGTGGCCCTCCATGCCTGAATGATGGAGAAGATTTCATTTATTCGGGTGACATCTGTGTTATAGTTCCCAGAGATGGGGAGGAGTATCTGGGTGTCGTCTGCATAGTTTGTGTAGGTGACACCCAGACAGTCCAATTTGTCGAATAGCGGCTTTGTAAATATGTTATACAAAGTCGAGGAGACACAGAAGCCTTGTGGGACTCCACATGTGATGGGGATGGGGTCCCCTGCTGTGGAGAAGACTCTCATGGTCCTATTCCCCAAGAAGGATTGTATCTAGGAGGTGGTGGAGGGGGAGAAATGGGCTGCGGTAGATAGGTGGCTGCATAAGATTTCATGGTCGACTAAATCGGAGGCTATCGAGAGATCTAATAGGAGTAGGATAGCAGCCTTACCTTTGTCTTTAATTTCATCAATCTGGCTTTTGAGGTCAACAAGGGCGGTTTCTGTACCATGTTGAGGTCTGAAGCCAGATTGTCATATGCCTAGGAGTTGGTTGGATTCTAGATGCTCCTGGACTTGGAGGTAAGCGACTTTGTCCAGTATTTTTAGCAGGAATGGGACAGTGGTGATGGGTCTGTAATTAGTGGGTATGGCAGGGTCAAGTGATTGTTTTTTTAGGAGGGGGAGAACCCAGGATTGTTTAGGTTGCTAGGGACTGAGTTATTAGCGAAGGAGAGGTTGATAAGTTTAGTGATGAAAGGGGAGAGGTCTCTGGCTGCATCTTTAATTATCTGGGCGAACAGCTGTCCCCTTTGCAGTTAGAGGGTTTTAAGGAGGAGATGATTTTTTGGACTTATGTAGCAGTGACTTTTTTAAAGGTAAAGCCTGTATTAAAATTGGTGGGTGGAGATGAGCTGGGGCTGGTAGACTTGCTGCTGAAGAGCTGTTGACTTTTGTCCTCGATTTTGGTTTGGAGTCCTAAGATTTTTGAGTTAAGGGCGCTCTGGATGCTGGTGCACCAAGGCTTGTCTTTTGTGCAGGTGTCTAAAGGTGGATTAGGGTTCTCTAGTTCCTTTAGTATTTTGAAGAGTTCTTTAGTGGAGGAGCCTGCTTGATCTATCCTGACGTTATATGCGTCTTTTTTGGTGAGAATTATCTCCTTTTTATATAAGGCCGATGTATTCCTGAGGTTGGATTTGTTTTCCACTGATGGGTTAGTTTTCCATATGAGTTCTAGCTTAGCTTTCTGTTTCCTGAGTTGTTTAAGTTCAGGGGTATACCACGAGTTTAAGTGGGCTATTGGTTTACTTTTGCATAGTTTCAGAGGGGCAATGGTATCAATGGCATTGGCCATGGATTTGTTAAAGGTATCAACCAGTAGGTTTGGTTCAGCATTGGCCGGACGTGCGTTTAGGGCTGGGCTGGTAGGACCAATAGTAGTAAGACCTCAGCTGTAATGTTTTGTTTGTTTCTATTCGGGCAGGCAGGTGCCATTGGGCATTTTCTGGGAGCTACCTGATTGATGTTGATTTCAAGGGGGCTGAGGTAGTGGTCTGATCATGTGAGAGGTTGAGGGTCATTGCAGGTAGTGTTGCAGTTGAGAGTTGCTACCCAATCGATAATTCTGCCTTTCTGGTGAGTGGGTAGGGCACTGTGTTGAGTGAAGCCATGCTTCACAAAGAGCGTTTGCTAGTGATGCAGCTGGGGCATCCTTAGGGTCGTTGTAGCCAAGATTAAAGTTGCAGCGGAGAATAGATTGTGCTAGTGGCTTGGAATTTTTGGCAATGAGTGACGTAATATCTTCTTCAAAGACTCCAGGTGGGCCTGGTGGTCTGTAGATAAGGTGAAGTGTGATTGTACTTGTGGGAGAGGTTTGTAACTTGACTGTGAGTAACTCACAAGATTTGAGTGATGAGGAGGATAAGAAAATAATCTCATTGCGCATAAACAACATGCTCCTTAAAAATAAAAAAAAATATATGTACAATGACTGGACAGGTCAGACCCAGAAAAGGTTTAAATTATTCCAAGCCCAGTAGACAGACATGCCATCTACCCCCACATAACATTATCCACCGCAATTGCAGGGACCTCAGAGCCAGAGTACATGCCCTCCTGTCCAAAGCAAACAAAGAGACCTTATGCATGGACAGCATCACATGACCAACCCTCAATGGCAGATAATGTTTGTGGTAGGGAGAGCCGGTACAGAGTAATCAGACAAAGGGCTTCTTGGCCAACGGTAAGACCTATTTTCCTATTGACTTGACTCAACTCATCCCTTGACTGTACCGCCCATAACATTGTGCTGGACTCTCAAATCTCAAACACAGCTGGCAGGAAATCCTTTGACCTGTGCCCCATTGTTACAATGCTGTACACAAAGTCTTCTAGGACATCTTCCTCATCCCACACTTCCAATCCCCCGAGACCATCCTTCAGCTGGTCCCAGAGATCTCCTCTCCCATGTTAGTCCCAGCTGCCTCCTCTTCCTCTCCAGGACATTACCTAAGGCCCCTTCTCCCCAGGCTAGTGCCTACTACCCCCTCTTTCACGGGCTGCTATGCATGCTTCCCCTTTCTCCTCAGGCTGGTCCCTGATGCTTCCTCCTGCCTTTTGTCATTCATACCCCTATCCTCTCCCTTTGTTCCTACTGTAATGTATCGACTTGTCCTCACTCCTTCCACCTATGGATTCTGTTCCCTTTTTTCCCAACACCTTTTTTAAAATGGAGAGCACAGAGAAATGGGATTGCCAGCATTATACTTGGTCCTATGTAAAGTGTCTGTTCAAAACACATATTTTCATCTTAAGCCAAGAAATCGAAATACAAATACATTTGGCAAGAATAATGTGCAATAATTGACAACCTCAAAGAAAACAAGGAAGTAGCAAATGCCACTAAATGACCATGACTATCAGAGGTAAACTTTGCCAATGTATAGTTAACTAGTTTATATGCCTGGCGTTGCCCGGGATTTCATTTTCTCATTGGTACTATTTGTTAGAAATACCTTAAGGTAGCTTTACGCTTTTTGGAAAGGCGTGTAGGAAAAGAAGGCTCTGAATTTTAACTAAGGCTCAGAATTTCACCAACAATGAAAACTGATGTAAGTCAGTATTGTGAGTGAATGGAAAACAATATAGGTAAAGGGAGGGTTTCAGTTTGCCATTGCATACAAGCTGGCATTTTCATTTGGACACTACACCACAGGGTTCAATATGGACTGAATTGCAAAACTAACAATGCACTTACTCTCTAACATCCTAAATTACTAATATATTCCCACACTAATATTAAAGGCAACTCAGTCCATAGCTCTTTGATGCAAAAGATTGGTACAGAACTATGGTATAAGCGGCTCATTTAAAAAAAAGTATAATTGTGCGTAATGAAAGCTGTCTTCTTGCAAGGAAGACGTGACAAATGTAAGATGTGGAAAGTGAAGAGTCACATTGCTCAAAGTAGCCCCATTGTTCATGTTTGCTGTATGTAACTTTTTGATATCCGTTTGCTTCTTGAATCTCTGTGAATTCAAACTGTTACCACCTACTGGCAAATGGATTTGAGCCGTGGAAGTGCCAGTGACTGGTGATCCTGAGGCCTGTTTCAGACCAACTGGATTTTCGCGTTGCTAGCTTTAAGCCTCTAACCTATTTGGACAATGCTGTTGTGAAACTTGGTGACGTAGAGCTGATTCAAATTAAGGAATCTTTCTGACAGGAAGGATCTCGATTGTTGGTTTCATCATATGTCAGCAGTATCTCGATTGTTGGTTTCATCATCTGTCAGCAAATGGCCCTGAAAAATCTACTTGGGAGGTTCTGGCGGGAGGCTGCCGTCTGAGCTACAATACAACAGACGCCAACCATCCATTTGTTTATGACCATATGACTCATGCTAAACACCAAAATCAATATGTCCTTGTTTCTACGCCTTAGCCCTGCAAGGTGCTGCTACTGCCCTCTGTATTATCCCTGAGTCTGGTGGTGTACCTATTAGTACTTATCACACACTATACCATACACTTGCCCATTGAGCCTGACTGCATATCTAATGAACTGTTCCTATTCATTACATTAAACTAGCTGTAACCTATGTTCACATGTTAACTATTTAGTATTGCTGCATACCCTATGAATTTTGACCACGCACTGCCTGCTGGCTGTCAAATTAACCTATCTGAGTACCGCTGCATACCCAGTGATTTTTTACCATATCTAATGAACTGTTCCTATGCATTGCATGTTAAACTAGCTGAATTCTGACCACGCATTGCCTGTTGCCTGTCGGATTAGCCGATCTGAGTACTGCTGCATACACAGTGATTTTTTACTTCACATTGCCTATCACACTAGCCTACTAGCACCATTGCATTCCCTGTGAATATATGACATGCACTGTACTCTAGCTAATCATCACGTTTAACTAGGCACCCTAGCCTATCCCACAGCACTAACATAGCTCCCTAATATTACCTCTCTGCTCAGTTCCTGAGATATATACACTGTTTAGACTATAATGATTGCCATCATCATCTACCTAACTGCGCCCTGGATGACAACGGGCCTCATTACACGGAAGGCGGTAAGGGTTAACTGTCACCAGTAATGGTACCGGTGACCGTTAACCCTTACTGCCTTAATACGAGGTCCTTTTGTGGGTTGGTACTTTAACGCCTGCTTTTTAGCAGGAGTTAAAAACCAACCCGCAAAGGGACCAGGGTGCTAATTACGGTACCGCAATTTGCGGTACCGTAATTAGCACCTTCCCCATTCCCATTATGCCCTATGGGGCAAAAATGGGAATGGGGAAGGGCAATGGGGGAAGGGGGAATTACCGGCCCGCCAACCTTGGAATAGGGCAGTAATTCCCCTTTCCTCCAAGGCGGTGCCGGTATTTTACCGGCATGGACCAAGGTGCTAATAGCACCTTGGTCCACCGCCTACCGTGTAATGAGGCCCAACCTCCTTAACAAGCCCTTCAGTACAATATATGAATACAAAAATGCTAAATAGCAATACCAGACCAGCCACCATCACAGATATGGAATGTATCAAAGGAAAATTACTTAGCCCTAGTTACATACCCAACCCCCCCAAGAACAAATATCCAATGTGACTTTACATACAGGAACACTAAATTACGATCAAGACTACCTAAAATATTTGAACAACCTCCTAGATACCACATCACTTGTGCCGTGATAGGTATAAACATGAGACTAAAACTAACTACGCCCAACAAAGTGCCGCTACCAACCACAACCTTAAAATAGACAAACAAAATATACTACCAACTACCCCTCCTGAATGTAGTAGCTCAGCCCTATCTACTCAATTTACAGCTAACCCAGCCATTAAAGGAGCCCTCATTAATGCCAGGTCATTGGTAGCCCATGCTACAGAAATTGCAGACCTTTTACAAATAGGTAACTATGACTTCTTAGCCATCATTGAAACTTGGCTACACCAAGCAGCTGGTCCTGCCTTAATTCTAGATGTGCCAGCCAACTACTCCATCCTCAGAGAAGATGGAGCCAACACCCGCGGAGGAGGCATAGCGATCATAGCTAAAACAAGCCTGTCAATGAGAATAGCGGCACCTTTGCATGCCAAATCCTGCGATCCCTAACAGTCAAGCTACTCACCTCAAACTCCCAAACTATTACCATACACCTGATTTACAGGCCACCAGGCCCCATTGGCTCCTTCAAAGAGGATTTATCTACGATCCTCTCAGATAACCTAAAAAATACCTCACAAGCTCTTTTACTAGGAGACTTCAACCTGGGATTAAAGTACTATGATACAAATATAGCCAATGTCCTCTCGGAGCTCGGCTTTACCCAAAAAGCAACACAGCCAACCCATGAGAAGGGTAGAACACTTGACTGGGTGGCTGACTATAATTGTAATACTACTATCACTACCATCAGCCCACAAATATGGACAGACCACGCTCTTATAGCCTTTACTGTAGATGCCAAAATCCAACTGGCCCAAAATAACCTGCTAGCCCCTCCCACACTAGCAAGGAATAAAAAGAATATAACTACTGACAAACTACTACCACTAATGCTCCCAACCTTAAACTCAATGTCAGACACATTAGATCCATCTACCCTAGTGAATGAATTTAACATTACCATGGCCAACACCCTTGACATCATCGCCCCATTAAAAATGAGGAACAGTAAACCTAGAGCACACCTAAAAGCGTGGGTTACCCAATACCTAAAATCTCTAAGGAAAGAAAAATGCAAATGTGAATCCATTTGGAGGCAAACACCATCTGAGGTGAATAAAGCTATCCTCATTAATACCTCCACTAAATACAAAACTCACATACTGCGAGCCAAAAAGGAAAGTTTCGACAATAGAATATCGCAAGCTAAATCAGGTACTAAGGAGCTCTTTACAATACTAAAGGAATTGGAGAATCCTATTCCGGTACCTGAAAATTGTTTCAAAAATAAAACATGGTGCTCTAACATCCAGAAGGCACTCATTGATAAAATTGCCACCCTCCAAGTTAAAACCGATAAGAAAAAATGAAACATATCACCTGCTTCTGGCTGAACTGACAAATTGCATACTACTGCCAAACCAGAACAGCGATTCAACTTCACCAAAGTATCCATACTGGAGGTTGAGAAAATAATACTATCACTTAAACCATCAAATTGGCGGGGAGATAACTGCCCTGCCCAAATTATAAAAGACGATGCAAGTGATTTATCACCCTTTACATCTAAACTTATTAATGCTTCATTCAACTTAGGTACTATTCTGAGCAATCTTCAGGAATCTTCCTCTCCTTAAGAAGCAATCGTTGGACCCGTCTATACCTACTAATTACAGGCCAATCACCACAGTGTGTTTCTTACTAAAGATACTTGACAAAGTGGCCTATTTACAGATTCAGAAATTTCTGGAAATAAACCAGCTCCTTGGCACCCAGCAATCAGGTTTCAGTCCACAGCACAGCACTGAAACATCACTCATTGATTTTAAGGCCCAGGTCGATGAGCTCAGAGATCAGGGAAAAATTACCTTACTTCTCCTGTTGGATCTTTCAGCAGCATTCAACCTGGTGGACCATAAGGTACTCTGCAACCACTTAGAGTTAGCAGCGCACTTCTCACCTCAAGACATAGCATGGAAAAAATCCTTTTTAAGTGAGAGAACTATGAGAGTCTTCTCCACATCAGCAGCCGCAGATCCCATCCCCATCACGTGTGGGGTACCTCAGGGATCCTGTGTCTCCCCCACCATGTATAACATTTTTACCATGCCCCTGTTTGATGATTTGGACCACCTGGGTGTCACCTACACTAACTATGCAGACGACACCCAGATTCTCATCCCATTTTCGGGGGATTACAATCAGGATTTGGCCTTGGTGAATAGGATATATCTCATCATCCAGGCATGGATGGCACTCCATGGTCTATGCCTGAATGATGACAAAACGGAACTCATCATCCTGGGGACTACTTCTAACATTAAGAAACTCAGCCATGACTACACATCCTTTGACATAGATGGCAACACAATCAAGGTCGACAAGGAGGTAAAAACACTAGGTTTTTACCTCGATTCCAGCCTTACCCTGGCTAAACAAGTGAACGCTATGGCATCCTCCACGTCATACACATGTCATGTAAGCTGATTAGATCAGCGAAACCATACCTCTCCACAAGCAGTTGCGCCACTTTGGCAAGAGCACTTGTGCTGTCCAAACTGGATTCTTCAACACTCTCTATTTGGGTTCTAATAAGTACATTACGAAGAAAATTTAGATACTTCGAAATAACACCCTAAGAGCAGCCCTAGAAATAACTAAAAGAGAACATATATCAACAACTAGAAGACAATTTAATTGGCTTTCAACTATTGACAAAATTAAACTAAAAACTGCCTCACTAACTTTCAAATGCCTCAATAATGCCGCACCCAGTTACCTGACAGGGAGATTAAAAAGAAGACTCACATCCCCTCCAAAATGACCACAATCAGTGGGAATAGTTTGCCTGTCAAAGCTGCCCTTCTGTGGAACTCCCTCCCACCTACATTAAGGACTGACCAATCCTACCCACACTTCAGACTAAACACAATCAACTGGCTTAAAGAAAATTATATGTGGCTCTAGCACCACCTGCTATTCCTTGTACTAGACCGCTGTACCCTATACTGCATGCTTTGCATTTGTGTAACACTATCTATATTCTACTTGTATTATACGCTGTATTGTGCTACTGCACCTGTTATTATGCAACTATGTAACATTGTAATTACGTAACTATGTAACTATGTAAGCTTAAAGTATTCCTGTCCTCGTGCCCTGATACCTTCAGGTCTGGTGCGTGTTATAAATAAATAAACAAAACAAAAAAACAAACAAAACTAAGTTTGATCCCCCATTTTGGGCCTCACTCTTTCATTATGTGTTCAAATACACTCTTTTTCACACACAATTCCAGAACTCCCGGCATACAGCCACAATTGTCCCAATATTTAAAAAAGGAGACAGGCACTGCCCCCTCAATTACAGGCAGTAGCTCTCTTGGACTCTGATTCAAACATTTTGCTTCTCTTATTCTGGTTGTACTTTCCTCATGGGCAGTTAACAAAGGTATCCTCAAATCCAACCAAATGGGTTTCTGAAAAGGGCTTGTGACCAACACGGAGGTTTTTATTGTTAACCATATGTAGCAGAAGATATGGCAAAAGCAAGTTTCAGAAATGTATGCCGTTTCTATCGATTTATCGATGGCATTTCATAAGATTGAGAGAAACTTGCAGTGGATCAATTTAAGAAAGTGGGGCATCACGAACCACCTGTTGTCAATCCTGATTAACTTGCACTCAGCACAACATTGCGAGTGAGATTAAGTCAAGGGGGCCACATATTGCCAATTTTCCAAACGTTTAACGTGTTCGCCAGGGATGTGTCCTGGCGCCTTTATTATTTAATGTCTACCTGTTGAATATTGGAATGGAATTGCAGATGCAGTGGTTGTTTGCCCCTCTGTGCTTGGGTGCAAGATATTTTGGGTTACGTATGCAGACAGTATCCTGCTACTGGAAATACCAGGGTCGGCATCCAATGCCTCCTAAAGGCTTTTGGTCAATATGCAAAGATAAATGCACTGATTATTAACACCATGAAATACAAAATGATTGTGTTTCATGCAGGCAAAAGTAAACTATCAATGAGCTGTATGCTGAATTTCCCAAAAATTGAAGAGATTCGAAACTTAAAATATCTGGGTTTCAATGTTCATGGAGTAAAAGGGGAAATGTTTATGATTAAACATTTGCTTGTTAAGACCAATCGCATGCTATGCCAGATGAAGGCTTTACATTGTCGCTTTGGGAAATTGTCATTAAAGCCACTAATTAAGTTTTACAAATCCAAGGTGGTCTTGATCATCTGTTATGGGTTGGAGGAACATTATCAGTTAACATAGTATAATTTTCACTATATGGAAGGGCAGTTGTTCAAAAGTACCATGGGTCTCCCCAAAACAATCCCATTGATAGTAATTCGAGCAGAGTTGGGTCTGAATTCATTAAATTCCAAGATATTGTGGGAACTGACCTAATGTGATGCTTGAAATGCATCGGAGGGACAGAATATAACCCTGTACTCCTAGTGTATGCTTTTGCACACCTGTGTGTGGCCCACAGAGCAGGCTACGGGCTTGTGGCAGCTTTGTGCTGAAATGACAGGTGCCCTGAGCATCGTCCATTTTGGGCTGCCCTGGCCCTGTCATTGGAATCAGTGGATTCCTGATGGAGACAAGATGGCCCCTGTGGCCTCTTGCTTTCTATCACCTGGTACCTTTCTTTTCCCAAAGTCCCGGGAAGCCCTGACTCTGTCCCTTTCCCCTGACTGGCTGTTGGGTGGAAGTTCCATATATGGTCCTGTGGGGAAGTCCTTCCCAATTACTGTATGTTGTGGGTAGGCCCGTGGGGTGGGACCTGGGTGGATGGACTGTGTGACAAATATGCATTCTGTATTATGAGTGTCTAGTATCGGGGGTTTGACACAATGACTGAGACAGCCCTGCCGGGAAATGGTATGAATGCAGTGTGTAGTGCTGATATCGTGTTACTGTGTAGATGCTATTTAAACTGAGTACAGTTGATGCATTTTAATGGAATCAGAGTAATAGTGGTACCACCTAGGACTGTATATATTTACCATTTTAGAATTGTCGAAGCACAAAGTGTGTTATTGTGATTGTGTATATAACATGAACCTTACTTATATAAAGACTGCGTTTTCACTAACAGTGTGTGGGCATTCCTTTATGGGTGCTTGGGGACTACCCTGTACTTAAGAACCAGCCCACATCACCTCCTGATAGCTAATCCTTGATTGCTCACCATGTTTTACCAATATAGAGCATCTTTGCTGGGGTGCTCTGTGCCTCTCCTCTGCCATATAGATAGCAAGAGTACAGACACCCGCCACCAGTCTTTACACTGGTGGTAACGGTGGAATCCTTATGGTTTTAAGAATCAGTGTGCAACATTGCCACTTACAAAACATCTACACTTTGTTAAATTGAGGTTTTGTTGTGTACACGATTACTACATTACAAGCAATGGAATCTATTGCAAATGGTAAATTGACTCGGATGAGCTTAGAGGCTCTCCAGAGTGCTTGTCAAGCCAGGGAGTTAGACTTTGAGGATAAGTCTAGGGCTGAGCTGATAGCTGCCCTCTTGGTCTACCAGACCGATTGTGAATCTCTTAAGGGAGGATGTAACCAATAAGGGCCCTACCCCTTGGGGTGCTGATGAATCTGATTCTGGGAATGCCACCATTCCTGCTGCCTCTGTTCCAAACCCCAGCACTGCTCTTCAGGGGGAATCCCTGAAGATTGAACTTTTAAAGTTGGAACTACAACGTGAACAGTTAGCCTTTCAATACAAAAAGTTGGCAACAGAGGCTGAATTGAATTAAAAGGAGTTGGCACAAGTGATACTCAAAGATAGGGACACTGAGAACCAGCCCAGAAAATTCAGCTGGAGAGAGCTAGAGTGGAGACTTCAGCAAAGCCATTTGAGTGTGTCAGGTCCCCAGCCAGCAAGTTTATGAAAGATTAGGTTGGTGTGTATGCAGAGGGTTCTGATATCCTCCAATGGATTGAAGCGTTTGAGATTGCTTGTGAAATCCATGATGTTGACAAGAGAGATTGGGCTAAGTGTTTGTTAAGCAGATTGCCTCAGACTGGATATGACTGTATTCTGAAACTGAGTCTGGAAGAAAGGGGTCAGTATGAGAGCATGAAGTCTGCTTTGATTGCCAAGTTTGTCAAGACACCTACCCAATACCTTAAAAGGTTCAGGGAATTTAAGAAAAGAATAAATGTGTCTTGGATTGACTGGGTGAGTGCTGCGCATATGAACATGATGGGGTGGATTGATGGATACAATGTGAAAACATTTGTTGAATTGTTCAACCTTTTGTTTTTTTAGCATATTATTCGTAAGCCTGTTCACCAGAGCTGCGTCAGTATGTTGATGACCAGAACATTTTAGATCCCTTTAAGCTGGCCAGGCTGGCTGACAAGTGGTTCTCCCACCCCACTCCAGTGGGAAGGACAAGGACAAAGAAAAAGGGACCTCTTAGAAGACTGAGGAGTCCCAGAAGTAGTCACAGTCGAGTAAACCAAAACCTTCCTCTCCTAAGACCCAAAAATCTAGTGGGGATAAGTCCTATGCGGGAGGGAGTAAGAGTAGTGGTCCACCTGCTGCAAAGCAGGCTCCCAGTGTTTCCAGTACCATACTCCTCATTCCTGGCACTTGTTGGCACTGTGGGGCTCAGGATCACAAGAAGGGTGACCCCAAGTGTAAAGGTAAGGCACTTGGAGTCCAGGCTGTCAGCCTGACCTACCCTTACACCATGCCAGAGGTGGAGGCCACCGTCCTCCCCTCCTCTACATGAATCACATTCGGTGCTCTTGCAGAGATTTCCCTAGTATCCCTTGGGCCTGGGACCAGTACGCAGAAGAACTGGCGTCAATCCCACAGAACACCCTCAGGTTTTTGAGAAGTGTCCTCTTGAATGGCCAGCCTTCTACTGGCTTGAGAGACACTGGGGCGAGCATGACAGTGGTGGACAGAACCCTTCTCAAGCCAGAGGACTATGTTGGTGCTCCTCTGAGAACTACCAGGCTAGCTGGTTGGCCTCCCAAATTATCGCCTGTAGCCTTAGTCAACATTACGATTGGAGGCAAGACAGCAAAGCTTCCTGTCCTGGTCCAGGACAACGTACCTGCTAACATTTTGTTAGGAAATGATTTGGTGGAAATGGGGATGATCTTGGATGGTCTACCCATGGCTGCTGTGGCGGTCACCCGATCACAGGTCACACCGGGTCCGGCTGCAAATCCGTTACCCTCGCCGACGGGGAAACCCAAGGCAAGAAGAGGGAAGAGCAAGAAGGCTGCCTCTGCGAAAGGGACCCTTTATCTTCCTGCTGCTTGCGCAGCACACATTGGGATTCATGCTCCGCATGGGCTGGGTCCAGTGGCAAACCCAAACTCAACTTCTGAGGCAGACGAGGTAGAAGACTCTCCTGCGGGAGAGGTGCACAACCCAGAGGACCACCCTGACCTTCAATGCCTGCTGGCTGAAGGGGGACCCTCCCGAGAGGACTTCTGTAAGGGTCAGAGAGAGTGCAACTCTCCCTCGAGAGTCTGAGGAAACAGGTCCTGTCCCAGGCACAGGGAGAAGTGCCTAGGACATTCCGGATCTATTGGGAGGGTGAGCTCCTTGTTAATGAGCCCACTAAGCCTGAACCTGGAGCCCTCAAGAGGTTGGTGGTACCCCAGGTGTACAGCCCTTCCTACTGCAGTTGGCACATGAGGTACCCCTGGCTTGTACCAAGAAGACAAAGCAAAGGCTCTCTGCCCATTTTTACTGGCCCCGATCGGAGTAGAAGTGGAGTCCCACTGCAGGACCTGCACAACTTTTCAGTTGTCTGGCAAGATTGGAGGCAGTGTCATTGCCCCTCTGCAGCCATTGCCAGTGGTTGGCACACCAACTGAGAGGCTGATAATTGACATTGTTGATCTCCTTGACCCTCCCACTTCAGGTGGACATCGGTTCATCCTGGTTTGGTTGATCATGCCACCAGGTACCGTGGGGTTATACCCCTTTGGACTGTTACTGTCAAGGTGGTTGCCAGGGCTCTCCTAGGCATTTTCACCCATGCTGGATTCCCTAAGGAGGTTGTCTCTGACAGAGGATCCACGTTCAAGGCAAGTTACATGAAAACCATGTGGAAGGAGTGTGGGCTAACCTACACATTCTCCACCTCTTACCGTCACCACACCAATGGTCTGGTTGAGAGATTTAACAGAACGCTCAAGGGCATGCTAGGTGCTTTGGAAGAGCCCCTACGGAGGAATTGTGATCTCCTCCTGCCATTACTGCTGTTTGCTTACAGAGAGGTACCTCAAAAGGGTTTTGGTTTCAGCCCCTTTGAGTTACTCTTTGGCCATCCAGTGAGGGGGCCCCTTGCCTTGATCAGAGAAGGTTTGGAAGCCACCCCTCCAGGTCCTGCAAAGCAAGTGGGGGACTATGTGTTAAGCCTCAGAAGGAGGATAACACAGATGATGGGTCAGGCGACAGCAAATCTCAAGGCCAGCCAGGAATTGAACAAGTACTGGCATGACCTTAAAGCCTTGCAAGTGGATTGGAGTCCAGGTCAGGAGATCATTGTGATGGAGACTACCAAGCTTCAAGCTTTGGCAGATAAGCGGACTGGACCCTTCAGGATAGTCTCCAAGATAGGCAAAGTCAATTTTCTGGTTGACATGGGAGTCCCTGGGGTAGCCCCTTAGGTATTCCATGTTAACAGGCTCAAGCCTTTCCATAGGCGAGCCGAAGTCCCATGTTTCTTGCTGGCTTCAGAACAAGAAGAGGATGCGAGTGAGCCCTTCCTGATTTGCTGCATAGCAACCCTCAGGATGGCTCAGTGGAGGGAGTGCATCTCTCCCCAAACCTGATGACAGAGCAGCAGAAGGTCTGCAGGACATTGCTCCAGCAGTATGCCTCTTTGTTCTCACTGACACCAGGCCTTACACTGTGGTGTAGGCACAACATTGACACTGGTGACAGTGTCCCTGGCAAAAGCATGTGCTACTGTATGTCAGATACAGTTAAGAACCACATCCAGACTTAGGTCGCCAAGATGTTGGATCAGGGTGTTATTGAACCCTCAACCAGTCCCTGGTCCAGTCCAGTGGTTGTTGTCCCCAAGGCAAGTTCCCAGGCAGGTACCAAGGATTGGTGGTTCTGTATGGACTACAGAGGAGTCAATGCCGTCACCAAAACTGACACGCACCCATTGCCCAGGGCTGATGAGCTCGTGGACACCATAGGTGCTGCCAAATTTGTGAGCACCTTTGACCTTACCTCAGGCTATTGGAAAATGACAGACCATGCCAAGGAAAAGACTGCATTCTCAACACCTGAAGGGCTCTACCAGTTTAGGGTCATGCCTTTTGGATTGAAAAATGCACATGCCACTTTCCAATGTTTAGTCAATCATGCACTTAGTGGGCTGGAGGCCTTTTGTGTGGCCTACTTAGATGACATAGCCGTCTACAGTTCCTCTTGGGAGGATCACTTGACTCACTTGGATAAAGTGTTGCAGGCTTTGAAAAGGGCTAACCTCACTATCAAGGCCGCCAAGTGCCAGATAGCTCAGGGGAAAGTCACTTATCTTGGTCATGAGGTAGGAGGAAGTCAAATCCAACCTCTCCCCTATAAGGTACAGGATGTACATGACTGGGAGACTCCCACTACTCAAACTCAGGTGAGAGCATTTTTGGGCCTCACTGGGTATTATCGCAATTTCATGGCAGACTTTGGAACCATAGCTGCCCCTCCGACAGCTCTAACTTCGCCCAAACAACCAAGGAAGGTTAATAGGACAAAAGACTGTCAGAAGGCCTTTGTTGGCTTGAAGGAAAGTCTGTGTAGGGCACCTGTGTTGTGTGCACCTGATTACAGCAAACCCTTTTTCGTCCAGACGGATGACTGCAAAACCGGAATTGGAGCTGTCTTGTACCAGTTAGATGACAAAGGGAGGAAACATCAGATCATATTCATCAGTTTACAACTCAAGGATAGAGAATTTAGGTGGGCTACTGTTGAAAAGGAATGTTTCAGTATAGTTTGGAGCCTTAGGCATTTTAGGCCCTACCTTACAGGGTCTACTTTCAAGGTCCAAACAGACCATTAACCCCTGAAGTGGCTTATGCAGATGAAAGGTGAAAACTCAAAAATGCTCAGGTGGTCCATTAGCCTGCAAGGTCTAAACTTCACCATAGAGCATAGACCAGAGAAGAGCTATGATAACGCAGATGGCCTTTCCAGAAGGTATGTTGACCGCCTGGGTGAGAGCGTCAATCTCGAGGGAGATTAGACGCACAAACCTCAGTCTGGGGGGGTGACTCTGATGCTGGAAATGCACCGGAGGGACAGGGCCTCCGTATCCTTGTCCTTTATTCTTTTTATAATGTGTTCTGTCTTGTTTTTCACGCAGAAGTTCACGTGGGACTCTTGGTGGTGCGGCTCTTCCTGTATTTGGTTTGGTGAACAGACCCTTGGGAACCCCTTATAGCACCCATGGGTGAGAGTACGACCCTATATTCCTAGTGTATTTTTTTGGGCACCTGTGAATGGCCCAAAGAGCAGGGTACAGGCTGGTGGCAGCTCTGTGCTGAATTGAAGGTGCCCTCCATTTTGGGATGCCTAGGCCCTGTCATTGGAATCAGTGGATTCCTGATGCAGACAAGATGGCCCCCGTGGCCTCTTGCTTTCTATCGCATGTTACCTTACTTTAAACGTAGTCCCAGGAAGCCCTGACTCTGTCCCTTCCCCCTGACTGGATGTTGGGTGGAAGTTCCATATATGGTGTTGTGGAGAAGTCCAGGCCAGACCAGCTGAGGCCTTCACAATGATTGTATGTTGTGGGTACGCCCGTGGGGTGGGACCTAGGTGAATGGAGTGTGTGATAAATATACATTCTGTGTTATGGGTGTCTAGTATCTGGTGTTTGACACAATGACTGAGACAGCCCTGCCCAAAACTGTTATGAACGCAGTGTGTAGTGCTGAGTGGCAGAGTGCTTGTCCCAATCCGCATTCTGTGTTGTGAGTGTCTGGATGGAGAAGAATGGCCTGAATGCACTGTGCGCCTGATTGGCTGCCTGACTGCCTGAATGATTGGTTGCCTGAGTGTGACCCAGCAGAGTGAATGGGAGATTAACAGTATATCTGGGGGCCTCTCACTGTTAGAAATCATTTAGAAGTGGAAGTTGAAACTGATGCTTAACTTTGAAGCCCACTGGAAGAAGAAGAACTGCTGCTGCTGTCCTTTGCTAATCTGAAAGCTGCAGTGCCTTCAAGGAACTGATCCAAGAGAGGACCTGGCTAGGAGACCTCTTCCTGAGCTACGAGGGACCATCGTGCACCAGCAGATCTTTGCCAAAGCTCCCTGGTAGACAGACCTATGAAAGGCTTCCGACCGGAGAAGGGGACCGTCAAGGAGAACGGAGAAAAGCACTGGACAACCGTCCATCGTCGCTGAACGCCGTCGCCAACTGTAGCCGCAGTGCTCCCTTTGCCTACGAACATATTGATACAAGGACTCCCTTGCTTATCCTCGTCGACTGCTTTCGTCCTGCCAGAGAAGGTCAAGGCCGCCGATGACCGAGGAGAGTCTGCCGTGTGTTTCCCGCCACTGGAAGACCTCAGAGATGCTGATGAAGCTACTAAAGCCAGCCGTGGTCACGTCCCGCTCGCCGACGCAAACGCTGATGACCCAATGCCCTTGCTGGGCCAAAGTTCTTCATTTACTCTTGCAACAACGAATACTCATCGTCGAGGTGCACTGGCGGCCTCTTCTTCACACGACGTTCACAAGCTTTCATCGATGAGCACCACAAAGATCGAAGCTGCTCCATCCACAAAAACATTTGCCTCTTTCTTCACCGAATCTCGACATCCCGCGGCTCCTGCCTTAAAGGGAGTGTGCTCAAGAAGGGCCTGTCAATGACTCGCCGAAGAACTCTATGAAACCAGGTACTTTGGGGCAGTAGAACTTTTCTAGAAGGAGATAAGACTCTAATAGACAATATCAGGACTGGGCTTGTAGTGCATCTTCATTTACAGGTTGCCCAGGTGGGGGGATCCTCATACAGAATTGTGTCTGGTGGTAGGAGCCCAGTATTCTGCCAATTGTCTAACCTACTTGATTTCGTCACAAGGATTTAAATAGGGTGGATCATAAATTGGGTTGTTGCTCCCCATACATTTTACTGTACCCATTCTGGGCCTTTGCTACAACCATGTTGTGTTTTCGATTAAATCTGCTGCCGACAAGGAAAAAAAATACATTTCAATGGAAAGTTAAAGATTTGGAAGACTTGAATTGTAGATATTGTGACTCCTATGAGGAATCATTAAAACACTTAGGGGCCTCATCACGAGTTGGACGGTATCCTGGTGATAAACCCACCAGAATACTGGCCAACCCAATTATAATTACCACCACTTGGTCCAATGGCATAACTGCTGGATTACAAGTGGCGGTGTAAGTCCCCATGTATTTTGTTTGTCCTTAGGACTCAATGGGGCATTTCAGTGCAATTACTGCAGCTGTAATGCTAATTGCGCCTAAAATCGGTGGAACGTCAGTGGATTTACCTCCAACTCAGAGCAGGAGGTGACTCCTCCAACTTTCCCCAACACTCCTAATGTAAGCTAAAGCGGCACTAGCGCTATTACTGTCACATTTTTACCGCACCACCCAACCCGGGATGAGGCCCTCAGTGTGTGAATGTCCAGAACAGGTTACATTAAGGAATGATATTTTGGGGTATTTTTATTGAGGGAACTGGTTTGCACACCTGGGATTCCCTATGGGATAGTTTTTATTTGGACTATTGTAATTGCATTATATTCTTATTTACACAAATTGGGTTTGTAAATGAATTCATGATTTTCTTTTCTTTTAATTTCGGTAGTGAACTTTGAATTGAAAGGAAGCGCAATGTAAAGGTTGAAGATTTTAAATCTATGAATGTGTTGTGTTAAGGTCTATTCATTTAGGCCATAGACACAAATAAGTTATTAAATGCAAATGCACAACACTCGATATGGGTTCAATGAGCCAACAGCTCAGGATATACAATATCACTGCAAACCAGAACTACTACAAAGGTATGAACTCGGATAGTCTCTACAACCATAAGCAGATGCAGCAGTGCTATATGTCCTACTTTGGATGTTTGTAAAGGTACTATGCTGTGATGGAAGTGCTAATCCAGCAGGTGGGACACACTCTTGGGGCCTCATTACACGGTAGGTGGTAAGGGTTTACCGGTACCGGTATTTTACCGGTACCGGTAAACCCTTACCGCCTTACTACGAGGTCCCTTTGCGGGTTGGAGAATTTAACGCCTGCTTTTTGCTGGCGTTAAAAACCAACCGGCAAAGGGACCAGGGAGCTAATTACGGTACCGCACCTTCCTATGGGGCAAAAATGGGAATGGGGAAGGGCAATGGGGGAAGGGGGAATTACCGCCCCACCAACCTTGGAATAGGGCCGTAATTCCCCTTTCCACCAAGGCGGTGCTGGTATTTTACTAATAGCACCTTGGTCCACCGCCGTCCGTGTAATGAGGCCCTAAGTATTCTGCTGCATGTGCTGTGGTAAAAGGGTGATTCAACCATAACAATGAGTTGGAACACCAGGATACACCCAAACAAAAAACTTAGGAGAAGCTCAGGTTGGTGAGTTACAAGGCCTCCTCCTGTCACTGAAACAAATTGATCCACAGAGGTCCAATCTAATTGTGTCTGATTCTGACTATCTAGTACAATGAAACATTTTAAACATATCTTTCAGAGAGAATCTAAAGGCAAACTAATATTGTCCAAATTAATTTGGCAGAAAACATGGGACATCAAAAAGGCTAGAGCTCGCATCTAGGTTATGCACACAAAAGCACTTGCTGATCAGTCTGCAAGACAGCAGACTGCACAAACAACAGTAGTAGTGCTAACATGCTCAGCCACATACATAGATGAGGACATGAAAGTATTTCTGGATGCAAACAGTGCTAACCCACCAGGGTTCCCCACTACTTATAACTATGCTGTGAAAGAGAATACAGTGATAGACACTATACCTAGGTCAAAAGGAGGACCTGTTGGCAGGGTATTAATGAACAAGCAGGACTGATTAAAAAGGATTTCTGCAGCACATGTAAGTGTAGCCACAACCCACTTTGGGATTTCAGCTACTTCACAACTCGTGGAGAATAGATATTGGTACGCCAGGACTTGGTAAAGAGGTACGACAGTACATTGCAAATTGCTCCATATGTTTGCAGAAAACAGCGGACAATTACCGAAAACCACCACTAAACACACTAACAATGGCAACTGTGCCTTTTGATTGCATGTATATGGACCACATATGTCCACTGACAACAATCAAAAAGAACAGATATTAGCTAGTCGTTGTGGACTTGTGTACAAGATTCACTAGGGTAATTCCACTGAAGAAAGATGATTTTAAGTCCATAAAGGGTTTGCTGTCCTCAGTAGCTAAAACAGCAATGAAATTAATCTAAGCTGACAATGGGCCAACCTTTTCAGGCAAAGCCTTAAGAGAGGCCCTGTCAAGCTATGGTTGTACTCTGCAGTTCTGTAATCTGTTTTGCCCACAGGCTAATTGAATCTTAGAGAGAGCCCATGGGATAGCAAAGCAAGCCTTGACTAAATGCATCCTTTCTTCTGGAGATAAATGGGTGACTCATGTATTTATAGAACAGCGCAGCATAAATAACCAACCTCGCCTTTCACAATGTGAGGATAAAACACTGTATGAGTTGCATTTGGCGCTCGTATTGATATGCCTGACTTACACAATCCTTTTAGTTCTCTCACCAGGCCAGACCAGCTGCTTCTCATAAATCTCCTAAGAGACTCCATCCGTGGTGAAGAAGCATTTTCACATCATCAAGACAAAGACAAGTTACAGGCTACCTTGAAATCTGGGTACTATGTCCTAGAGAAGATCCATGGTAAAGAAGCACTTGGGCCGTGCTCCAGTTCTCCTTTCTGAACTCTTCACCAGAGTTAACAGCACAATTCCCTTAAGTACCGAAGCCCCAGGTGAAGGGAGAGCATATAGCACAAGATAAAAAGATGGATATATATTCCTTCCACCGCCTACAAATGGGCAGTATGTGTGGTCGGAATCCGTACAAAATATACAAGAAAAAAAACCTGAAACGTAGAAAATGCTGAAAAAGGCATAGAAAAGAATTATATATTTGAAAATGTCAATCATGGGGAGCAGGGATGTCCCCCACTACCCTTGATTGACATCCCGGACTTGGGGGTTTCAGGAGTGTCCCCTGCTTCTATAAAAGGAAAGCGGGGGACAAGCAAAATAAAACAAAATGAAAAATAAAAGGAAAGGACCCTGTGGCGCCGAATCCCTTCCATGTGTGTGAAGGGAAACAGCATCGCAAGGGGATGGCAGAGGCGGCGGCACACTTTGCTGTGTGCCACCACAAGGTAAGTAAGGGGGGGAGTGGGAGGTCCAAAATGGTCATAGGAGGCAAAACCAAAAGTTATTTTCAAAAAAATGACTTTAGTTTTTTTTCCTCCCTTGGTCATTTCTGCCTCAAACATATCTTGGTAATCCTGTGTGGTCTACACATTTTGCTGTGTATGATATAGCATCCTATGTCACAATGACAGACATGGCAAGACACAGTCCCTCTTAAAATGTCATGGGGGGAATCTTGTCAAGCACATGGAACAGACACTCTAGATGTAGCATGTAGAAATCCTAATTTGATGTATTTCCACAATCACACTAATTATGCTGTAATGTGTAGTTCAACCCATTTACCCACATAGCCTGATTTTAAGACCAAATAGGGTGGCTTTTTATGGACAACTAAACAGATATTGGTACACCAGGACTTGGTAAAGAGATGCGACAGTACATTGCAAATTGCTCCATATGTTTGCAGAAAACAGCGGACAATTACCGAAAACCATCACTAAACACACTAACAATGGCAACTGTGCCTTTTGATTGCATGTATATGGACCACATATGTCCACTGACAACAATCAAAAAGAACAGATATTAGCTAGTCGTTGTCGACTTGTGTACAAGATTCACTAGGGTAATTCCACTGAAGAAAGATGATTTTAAGTCCATAAAGGGTTTGCTGTCCTCAGTAGCTAAAACAGCAATGAAATTAATCTAAGCTGACAATGGGCCAACCTTTTCAGGCAAAGCCTTAAGAGAGGCCCTGGCAAGCTATGGTTGTACTCTGCAGTTCTGTAATCTGTTTTGCCCACAGGCTAATTGAATCTTAGAGAGAGCCCATGGGATAGCAAAGCAAGCCTTGACTAAATGCATCCTTTCTTCTGGAGATAAATGGGTGACTCATGTATTTATAGAACAGCGCAGCATAAATAACCAACCTCGCCTTTCACAATGTGAGGATAAAACACTGTATGAGTTGCATTTGGCGCTCGTATTGATATGCCTGACTTACACAATCCTTGTAGTTCTCTCACCAGGCCAGACCAGCTGCTTCTCATAAATCTCCTAAGAGACTCCATCCGTGGTGAAGAAGCATTTTCACATCATCAAGACAAAGACAAGTTACAGGCTACCTTGAAATCTGGGTACTATGTCCTAGAGAAGATCCATGGTAAAGAAGCACTTGGGCCGTGCTACAGTTCTCCTTTCTGAACTCTTCACCAGAGTTAACAGCACAATTCCCTTAAGTACCGAAGCCCCAGGTGAAGGGAGAGCATATAGCACAAGATGAAAAGATGGATATATATTCCTTCCACCGCCTACAAATGGGCAGTATGTGTGGTCGGAATCCGTACAAAATATACAAGAAAAAAAACCTGAAACGTAGAAAATGCTGAAAAAGGCATAGAAAAGAATTATATATTTGAAAATGTCAATCATGGGGAGCAGGGATGTCCCCCACTACCCTTGATTGACATCCCGGACTTGGGGGTTTCAGGAGTGTCCCCTGCTTCTATAAAAGGAAAGCGGGGGACAAGCAAAATAAAACAAAATGAAAAATAAAAGGAAAGGACCCTGTGGCGCCGAATCCCTTCCATGTGTGTGAAGGGAAACAGCATCGCAAGGGGATGGCAGAGGCGGCGGCACACTTTGCTGTGTGCCACCACAAGGTAAGTAAGGGGGGGAGTGGGAGGTCCAAAATGGTCATAGGAGGCAAAACCAAAAGTTATTTTCGAAAAAATGACTTTAGTTTTTTTCCTCCCTTGGTCATTTCTGCCTCAAACATATCTTGGTAATCCTGTGTGGTCTACACATTTTGCTGTGTATGATATAGCATCCTATGTCACAATGACAGACATGGCAAGACACAGTCCCTCTTAAAATGTCATGGGGGGAATCTTGTCAAGCACATGGAACAGACACTCTAGATGTAGCATGTAGAAATCCTAATTTGATGTATTTCCACAATCACACTAATTATGCTGTAATGTGTAGTTCAACCCATTTACCCACATAGCCTGATTTTAAGACCAAATAGGGTGGCTTTTTATGGACAACTAAACAGATATTGGTACACCAGGACTTGGTAAAGAGATGCGACAGTACATTGCAAATTGCTCCATATGTTTGCAGAAAACAGCGGACAATTACCGAAAACCATCACTAAACACACTAACAATGGCAACTGTGCCTTTTGATTGCATGTATATGGACCACATATGTCCACTGACACCAATCAAAAAGAACAGATATTAGTTAGTCGTTGTGGACTTGTGCACAAGATTTCACTAGGGTAATTCTACTGAAGAAAGATGATTGTAAGTCCATAAAGGGTTTGCTGTCCTCAGTAGCTAAAACAGCAATGAAATTAATCTAAGCTGACAATGGGCCAACCTTTTCAGGCAAAGCCTTAAGAGAGGCCCTGGCAAGCTACGGTTGTACTCTGCAGTTCTCTAATCTGTTTTGCCCACAGGCTAATTGAATCTTAGAGAGAGCCCATGGGATAGCAAAGCAAGCCTTGACTAAATGCCTACTTTCTTCTGGAGATAAATGGGTGACTCATGCATTTATAGAACAGCGCAGCATAAATAACCAACCTCGCCTTTCACAATGTTAGGATAAAACACTGTATGAGTTGCTATTTGGCGCTCGTATTGATATGCCTGACTTACACAATCCGTGTAGTTCTCTCACTAGGCCAGACCAGCAGCTTCTCATAAATCTCCTAAGAGACTCCATCCGTGGTGAAGAAGCATTTTCACATCATCAAGACAAAGACAAGTTACAGACTACCTTGAAATCTGGGTACTATGTCCTAGAGAAGATCCATGGTAAAGAAGCACTTGGACCGTGCTACAGTTCTCCTTTCTGAACTCTTCACCAGAGTTAACAGCACAATTCCCTTAAGTACCGAAGCCCCAGGTGAAGAGAGAGCACATAGCACAAGATGAAAAGATGGATATATATTCCCTCCACCGCCTACAAATGGGCAGTATGTGTGGTCGGAATCCGTACAAAATATACAAGAAAAAAAACCTGAAACGTAGAAAATGCTGAAAAAGGCATAGAAAAGAATTATATATTTGAAAATGTCAATCATGGGGAGCAGGGATGTCCCCCACTACCCTTGATTGACATCCTGGACTTGGGGGTTGCAGGGGTGTCCCCTGCTTCTATAAAAGGAAAGCGGGGGACAAGCAAAATAAAACAAAATAAAAGGAAAGGACCCTGTGGCGCTGAATCCCTTCCATGTGTGTGATGGGAACCAGCATTGCAAGGGGCTGGCAGAGGCGGCGGCACACTTTGCTGTGTGCCACCACAAGGTAAATAAGGGGGGGAGTGGGTGGTCCAAAATGGTCATAGGAGACAAAACCAAAAGTTATTTTCGAAAAAATGACTTTAGTTTTGTTTTTCTCCCTTGGTCATTTCTGCCTCAAACATATCTTGGTAATCCTGTGTGGTCTACACATTTTGCCGTGTCTGATATAGCATCCTATGCCACAATGACAGACATGGCAAGACACAGTCCCTCTTAAAATGTCATGGGGGGACTCTTGTCAAGCACATGGAACAGGCACTCTAGATGTAACATGTAGAAATCCTAATTTGATGTATATCCACAATCACAATAATTATGTTGTAATGTGTAGTTCAACCCATTTACGCACATAGCCAGATTTTAAGGCCAAAGAGGGTGGTTTTTTGTGGACAACTAAACACCTTAACAAAGTAATGAAGGAAGGTAAATATGAACATATTACAAATGCTTCAGGCATTCCAGTAGACTGGCGACAATGAAGGTCGTAAAAGGCACAAAGGTTTAAGCTTAGGGCCTTACATAGATTGGACCTTCCAAAACATTTCACAAATCTATGCCTTTTCCATAGGCAAATCATGCCAACTAATGGCAATGCAAGCACCTTTAAATGAGGTCATCAGTGAAATAGACACATATGGAAGGTCAGGCAATTGATAAGCAGAACTAGGAACAGTAGGCCACCTAGAAAGGGCTAGGAACAAGAGGAAAGTGAAAGAGCTGAACCCACCTGGACGAAAGCTGTACTGAAAATCCAAGGAATCCCTCAACTGCCCATCGAGATGAGCCATTTTGCAGCTGATGACAGCTTCCTTGCATTGCAGCAGGGAATCTACAAGCTGAGATATGTGGTAGTGGATATGGTGCAGATCATCAAAAGGACTTGGACACCTTACAGGATGAACAACAAGTAATGGTTGAGCTTCTGAAGATCACATACTTCCTAGGCAAACTGCCAGCAGGTGTTTCACACTGGTCTGCCATTGCATACCCATAGCAACTGACAGAACTAGTCCTATCAAGACAAGCTGAGAAACAAGCGTGTAATAAAACGTGTAATAAAAAAGATGTTCTATGGAATATTGGCGTGGGTCAAAGACTTGTCATGGACACTGAATGGAATCCTGAACATTCCTGTGAAAGCAAGTACACCTCTGTTTTGTGAAGAACTGCAGGGCACAATGCACCAAGTAGACAATCAATGGATACAAACCATCTATGAGGTGTCCTATACCCATGGCTGTGTGAATCATGATGATGCTTCAGTACAACCGTATTCCCTGAAGGACTGTGTTGGAGCAGCCCATACAAGATGCCAGAACATTTCTACGGTCAGCCCATGTGAGCTGAACTCAAACTCAACCAAATGCACACTGAGTGCAATTTGAATGGAAACCTTCATTAGCAAAGTTCTACTACAACCTAATGGATCCCACATCGTGCCGTTTAACACTTCATGCTGGGGTGCGACTCTGGGGATTGCCAGCTTGATCACTGTCTCAAAGGTGATAAAATGTTGCAATATCATTCTTCATCCAACAGTGCGGACTGAGCTTCTGCTATTGAATTAGCCTGAGGTGAAGCTGTTGCCTCTGAAGTTCCTCCTGCTATCACTGAGACATGAAGATACACATTACTAGCACCACAGACACCTTTGTGGAAGCATCAAACAGGGCACTGCAATTGTTCAAATATCTATTGGAGAGAACACAAGACTGGCCAAAGGAGTTTCAAGCCTTATTGGAGAGCTCCACTTCAACAAATGGGAGCACCATCCTGGAATCCACTACGAATTGGCTGACAAATACAGTTTTTCATTCAAGCCACTGAAAAGTATTTTGGAATTCCTTGGAAACATAGGCTCAGGGACCACACCTCTGTTCTACATCCTCACAGATGGGTTCAACCTGATCATTTTTTTATTGTGTCGTGACAAGTAACATATAACCTGTTTAATGCACCAACATTGTATCCTGACTAACAGAAGAAAACTGTCTGGAACTGTTTCGTGAGAAGCTCATCTACCCATTTCTGTGATCATCGGCAACCATCAGCAACTGAAGATTGTCTGCAGACCAGTACCTGTTGCAGCCAGCTCTTCTCAAGAAGATAAATGTTTGTTGTATTATTTAGTAATTAATGAAGATCCTGAGTGAACCCTTTTTAGCAAATTAGTATTACGGACTGTGTTACATGCTCGTTTCTCCCTTCACTCTTATTTCCATGATTCTGAAGATGCCTCCATGGTTTGTTCTACAGCTCATGGGGAGGGGGTGATGTGTAACCTCATTTATAGTCATGCATAGACCATGCGTAAGGGCAGGATATTTGAGTTATAGTTCCAAGCCGTCGATTCAAGTACAAAGGCATATTTCTTAAATGCGAGTAATGCTCTGGAAATGCCCTTTGAAGTACATTACATTCAGGGAGGATAACCAAATGCGTTCCTAATTGTACATCACATAGAAATAGTGTATTCATTTGGGAGCCTGGGACATGCACCAAGTGACCTTGTTAATAGGACACTGTGCATGCTTAGTGTAAACAATCCCTCTGACTGCACTCCAGGCTTCCTGGGAAGTGGACCAAGTTCCCTGGCAATTAGTATTTGAGAAAGAACTACAGAGCTTTTAGCGGCTGAGCAGCTAGTGGGAGTGGGTGAAAGGTGCATTAGACCAGTGAGCTCAACAGCTTGTTGGGGCTCATCCACATTTTGCTTTGCAACAACTTTTTGCTTCTGTCTGATAGCTATGCTAATAGTGGGAGTTGACAGTTTCAGCATACAAGGTGAGGAAGGATAGCTCAGGGGCAACACGTTTGTCTTGGAAGCAGGACAACACAGCGCAACACAGGTTTGAATCCTGATCTCATGCTTAGAAACCACTTGCTGTTATAAAAACAGCATTTATAATATAGTATGTAAGGAAGGCAGAGCAATACGTTTTGCTGTGCGCAGATCTGATGGGAGCTGGCAAGAAAACAGGAGGCAGATGGAAGGCTGGAAGAGGGAGAAGCACTGTGGCCTATTATCCTCAATGCAGAGGGGAGGGGCTGACATCCTACCTTTTTTCCTTGCTCGTTTTGAAAGACACAAACAGGCCGATTCATGGAATTAATGTGCGACGAAAAAACGGCACACGCGTGCGAAAACGTGCGATTCGCAGTGAAATAGCGAAAATCGCAGTGCAAGTGCGATTATCGCACAGAAAACATCGCACATGAATTCATGGAAGTCCGTGCACGCGCAAAATGTGGGATGTGCGCTGAAAAAGTGCGCGGTGCACGCTGGTGCACAGGTCATCAAACGCTGTGCGATAAGGCCACAGCGAATTCGCACATAGCGCGGCGCACATAACAAAAGTAGGCGTAACACGGGGCGTCACACGCAGAATGGGGAACAACTCGTGAAAATGTGGGCATCACGGGGGAAGTATAGGAGGCAAGTGCGCAGAACGCCCACACACTCGCCTACAACACGTATTAATGGAATCGAATAGGGAAAAACAGCGCAGGGCCAAAGACGCGCACAGGCCCATACATGTCTGCCACACGAAAGCAGACGGTAGCGTCCCTGCACAGGAAAAAAATGTGCGCCAAAGTTCTACATGCGCGAGAAGTTCGCTACGCGATTGGCCTGGGCGCGTGTATTTCAGAGGTGCGCGAGAAGTGCCACACGCGATTGGCCTGGGCGCGTGTATTTCAGAGGTGCGCGAGAAGTTCCACACGCGATTGGCCTGGGCGCGTGTATATCAGGGGTGCGCGAGAAGTTCCACACGCGATTGGCTGGGCACGTGCATTTCAGGGGTGCGTGAGAAGTTCCACACGCGATCGGGCCTGGGGGAGCGTGTGCGTGTATTCCAGAGGTGCGCAAGAAGTTTCACATGCGATCGGGCTTGGGGGAGCGTGTGCGTATATTTCAGAGGTGCGCGAGAAGTTTCACACGCGATCGGGCCTGAGGGAGGGTGTGCGTGTATTTCAGAGGTGCGCGAGAAGTTCCACACGCGATTGGGCCTGGGGGAGCGTGTGCGTGTATTCCAGAGGTGCGCGAGAAGTTTCACACGCGATTGGGCCTGGGGGAGCGTGTGCGTGTATTTCAGAGGTGCGCGAGAAGTTCCACACGCGATTGGCCTGGGCGCGTGTATCTCAGGGGTGCGTGAGAAGTTCCACACGCGATTGGCCTGGGCGCGTGTATTTCAGAGGTGCGCGAGAAGTTCCACACGCGATTGGCCTGGGCGCGTGTATTTCAGGGGCTCGCGGGTGGTTTTACAAGAAATCCGGCCTGGGGGAGCGGGGTACGTGTATTTCTGTGGCTCGCGGGTGGTTTCACACGCGATCGGGCCTGGGGGAGCAGGGTACCACTCACCGTCTGCCTTGCGTGTAGAAGAACGCGTAGCCAACACCCACCCGCTGTGAAGTGATAGCGTGTGAACCCCAACGCCTGCAAAACACACGCACCGCACCCCACGAAAAGCAACGCCCGTGTGCGATATGTCACAGACGCGCATAGGCGCCAAGGGCCTTTGGTCCAATGGAATCGCGTATGCGTGCTGACGCGCTTACGCGCTAAGGGCCTTTCCTCGAATTACACGCTGACGTGCAGAATTTTCATGTGCCAAATCACTCCGTATCAAGCTGGCCACGTGTAAGCACACGGAAGACCACGCTCCTGCCCAGAAGGCCGAACTACTGCCCCCCAGAGCCCCGAGCACACTCCCACCTGCCATCTGCTGCTGCCTGACTGCCTGCTGCCCACGTGCCCTGCCATTTGCTGCCTGCACATCAGCCAGGGGTGCTGTTGCTGTGACCACCCCTGCTGGAACCGAAGACTCCCGACTGGGATTCCATCGCTCCACAGCCCAGCCCCAGGACCCAGTTGCCCACCCACTCCTGCCTCTGGGGTTGTCATGTCGGGCACTGCAACATCTGGCACCACTGACAACCCCCGGCCAGAGAGGCAGAGGGGCACCAGCTTCAGTGCCACCGAAGTTGGTGTCCTGGTGGAGCAAGTCCTGGGGCAGTATGATGCCCTCTTCGGAAGTTCCTGCGCCGACAAGGAAGGACGGACTCGGATCTGGACTGACATCGTGACTGCCATCAACGCGGAGGGGGTGGCAGTCCGCAACTTCCAACATGTCAAGAAGCGCTGGGAGGACTTCAGGTCCAGGACCCTGAACAAGGCCCAGCGCCTCTTGAAGGCAGCGGATGCCAAGGGGCGCCGGGGCCACTTGTCAGAAGATCAGATGAGGGTCCTGGAACGCATATCCCCAGCGCTCCACGTCCAGGTCCTTGAGAGGCAGACCCGTCTGGAGTCGAGCGGTAAGTGTACATGCTTCCTGATTGTGAGCTGTGCGTGTGGTGATGTTTCAGTAGTGTGCAGGTTGCACATCTGTTTGTATGGGGTCGAGTATGGGTGGCGGTGTACAGGGCCGTGGGGCTAACACGTGCGAGGGCTGTAATGTGTGAGGGATGGTGCTTGTGTGTGTAGGCTTGCTTGCCAGTTGCAGTTGTGTGGGCACACATGTTTGGATGAATGTGTATGTAAGTAGACATGTCCGTGATGTCACGCATGTATGTTGTTTTCAGCTGCATGTATCAGCACTGTGTACATGTGCATTTGTGTGTATTTGACAAGGGTGCAACAGTGATGCAACATGGATGCATGTGACAGCGGGATGGGGAAGCCTGATTGGCAGATGTGACATGGATGCCCATCTGTGCACTGCGACACTTGGCAGAGGTGTACACATGCATGCAAGTGTGGTGGTGTGTGTACATGTGTGGTGCACTTCCTGTGTTGCATGTGATGTCTGGCTCAGCTTTGCCTGCTCATGCTGTTGTATGGGTATGGATGGTGCTGGCAGTTGCGATATGGCTGTGGTATGGCTCATGTGTGCGAGTTGAAATGACATGTGTGTTGGGGATTGTGATGGTATGTCTGAGGTTTGCCAATGCCACTCATGTACAACTGTCATGTGTGTATGTGTCCATTGTACAGTGCCCTGATGCCTGTGTTTTATTTCTCCCTGTCTGCAGCGTCAACTGATGAAGAAGGCGGAGAAGGTGCTGTGGAGCACAGCGGCGGGGATCCCACCGCCAGCCGGAGACGCAAGGCACGTCTCCCCTCCCATGTTGTCATCTCGTCGGGGAGTGAGGAGTCCGGTGCCGCGTCCCAGGCCGCAGCTGCTGGGGGGAGGTCCAAGAGGCGGAGGTTGGAGTTGGACTCCTCAGCAGCAGAAGGGGCAGCTGGGACCCCACAGGGCCCAACGGGGGAAGATGGCACGGAGTCATCCAGGTTGGTGGGGGGTTTGGTGGAGGAGGAGGCCGTGCAAGCAACAGAGACGGGGTCTGGAGGTGGGGATCCCACTGGTGCTAGTGGTGCAGTGCAGGACCAGGGACAGGAGGCAGCACAGGCCGCCGGATTCCTCCGTTTGATGGGGCTTGCTACGACCCCATCCTCAACTGAACCCCCTACGCACCAGTCGTCCTGCGTGCCATCTTCCCACCCATCAGTCACCTGGGTGCCCTGTGGTGCTGCCTCTGACGGTGCGGCCAGGCTGGTGGAGGAGGCATCCCTGCCACAGTCGGGAGTCGGACGTCCAGCAGCGGTGGCCACATCAACAACTGCACCCCAGCCGGCGGAGGATGTGCAGGCAGCAGGAGGCAGTGCACGGGCAGAGGCACAGCAGCAGCAGCAACGTGGTGGGAGCCATGAAGGCTTGGGGCCTTCAACATCGGAGGGGCAGGCATCGGCCGGAGGGCAGGAGGACCCAGGACAGAGAGTGTCTTCCGTGTGGCAGTGGTTGGGCCACGCCATAGATGCGGAGCGGCAGCGGCCGTAAGAGGCACGGCTCACAATGGTCAGGGCGGAGAACTCCATGCGGAGGGCCCTGAGGCGGGCTGAGTGCCTCGAGGCAATCCGCAGGGGGTTGGAGGTGGACACGTCGACGGCCCTGCAGACCCTCGGGCCATGGAGGAGGACCGCCTCCGGGACATTGAGCAGGAGTTCGATGATGCCCTGGGCCGGGACATCCAAAAGTGAGCCGTCAGACTAACCCGCTGCCCTTGTACATAGTTATGTAGGTAGTGTTAGGTTTCCTTTGTTTTTTGATTTATTTTTGACCTTTTGGACATTGGCCACATTTTTGTATATAGTTTATTTTATTAGTTAGTGTTGTTAGATAGGTTTCATTTCTTTTGTTGGGATAATGGACCCTGGCTTGTTCGTCTGTACATAGTTCACTGTTGGATTTTATTTTTCTTTCATGATTTACCCATGGAGCAATGGCTTTCAATTATTATTTCCCATTGGATTTGCTTTTGTGGACATTGACTTTGGACACCATTACTTTGGATTATGATTTTTGTTTTTGCTTTTTTTCACGGACATGCTTCTTTTCATTTTTGTACATTCCCATTTCTGTTTCTTTATTTTTGAATCTATTTATGTTTCCTTTAATACATATTTTTTTATCGAACTTCAATGTGTAGTATCATCTCATTGGTTTCATGCATATCATGAATATGGGTTTTGAGATTCACTGACACCCATTGGGTGTATGTGAGGGACATGTGTTTGTTTCGAAACTTGCAATTGGTGTTCTGTCATGTAATTGCCATTTCTGAGTGGGTGGATGCAATACTCGGGTGGGTGTTTTGCATTTGGAGGCTGACCATAGGGACCAGGGATCTAGATTGTGATGACATGTTGGCTGGGGAACATGAGTTGGGGCCTGCTGGCAGGTGCCCCACAGTGCTGGGGGGTGGGGGTGGTGGGAGACATGGGTGGGGGCCTGGTGGAGGGTGCCCCTGCACTGCTGGGGGGTGGGGGTGGTGGGAGACATGGGTGGGGGCCTGGTGGAGGGTGCCCCACAGTGCTGGGGGGTGGGGGTCGTGGGGAACATGAGTTGGACATGGGTGGGGGCCTGCTGGCAGGTGCCCCACAGTGCTGGGGGATGGGGGTGGTGGGGAACATGAGTTGGACATGGGTGGTGGCCTGCTGGCAGGTGCCCCACAGTGCTGGGGGTGGGGGTGGTGGGGAACATGAGTTGGACATGGGTGGGGGCCTGCTGGCAGGTGCCCCACAGTGCTGGGGGGTGGGGGTGGTGGGGACATGAGTTGGACATGGGTGGGGGCCTGCTGGCAGGTGCCCCACAGTGCTGGGGGGTGGGGGTGGTGGGGACATGAGTGGGACATGAGTGGGGGCCTGCTGGCAGGTGCCCCGCAATGCTGGGGGTGGGGGTGCAAGGGGACATGAGTTGGTGATCATTAGTGCAAGGAGACATGTGCCTTTGCTGGGGGGCATGCCCATGTTGGGTGGGCTGCCTGCGGGACATGACCAGGGATGCAGGGTAGTCCCCTGTGGTGTGGGCTGCCTGCAGGGGCAGGTGTACAGGGAACACCTGGGAGGACCCACACTGCCAAATCACATGACTCCCCGGCACCCCTGAAATACACGTACCCTGCTGAAATCGCGTGTAAAACTCTGCGCGCACCCCTGAAATACCCGCACGCAGCCCAATCGCGTGTGAAACTTCCCGCGCACCCCTGAAATACCCGCACGCAGCCCAATCGCGTGTGAAACTTCCCGCGCACCCCTGAAATACCCGCACGCAGCCCAATCGCGTGTGAAACTTCCCGCGCACCTCTGAAAATACCTGCACGCAGCCCAATCGCGTGTGAAACTTCCCGTGCACCCCTGAAATACCCGCACGCAGCCCAATCGTGTGTGGAACTTCTCGTGCACCCCTGAAATACACGCGGCCAGGCCAATCGCGTGTGAAACTTCCCGCGCACCCCTGAAATACACGTGCCCAGGGCAATCGCGTGTGGAACTTCTCGCGCACCTCTGAAATACACGCGCCCAGGCCAGTCGCGTGTGGAACTTTTCGCGCACCCCTGAAATACACGCACCCAGGCCAATCGCATGTGGAACTTCTCACGCACCCCTGAAATACACGCGCCCAGGCCAACCTCGTGTGGAACTTCTCGCGCACCCCTGAAATACACGCGCCCAGGCCAATCGCGTGTGAAACTTCCCGTGCACCCCTGAAATACACGCGCCCAGGGCAATCGTGTGTGGAACTTCTCGCGCACCTCTGAAATACATGCTCCCAGGCCAATCGCGTGTGGAACTTCTCGCGCACCCCTGAAATACACCCGCCCAGGGCAATCGCGTGTGAAACTTCTCGCTCACCTCTGATATACACGCACACGCTCCCCCAGGCCAGATCGCGTGTGGAACTTCTCGCGCACCTCTGAAATACATGCACACGCTCCCCCAGGCCAATCGCGTGTGGAACTTCTCGCGCACCTCGGAAATACAGGCGCCCAGGCCAATCGCGTGTGGAACTTCTCGCGCACCCCTGAGATACACGTGCCCAGGCCAATCGCGTGTGGAACTTCTCGCGCACCCCTGAAATACACGCGCCCAGGGCAATTGCGTGTGGAACTTCTCGCGCACCTCTGAAATACACGCGCCCAGGCCAATCGCGTGTGGAACTTCTCGCGCATCTCTGAAATACACGCGCCCAGGCCAATCGTGTGGAACTTCTCGCGCACCCCTGAAATACATGCGAACAGGCCAATCGCGTTAGGAACTTCTTGCGCACCCCTGAAATACACGCACCCAGGCCATTCGCGTGTAGAACTTGTCGCGCACCCCATACTACACGCACACGCTCCCCCAGGCCCGATCACGTGTGAGACTTCTCGCGCACCCCTGGAATACACGCACACGCTCCCCCAGGCCAGATCGCGTGTGGAACTTTGCGATCGCATGTAGTACTTCTCGCGCACCCCTGAAATACACGCGCCCAGGCCATTCGCGTGTGGAACTTCTCGCGCACCCCTGAAATACACGCACCCAGGCCATTCGCGTGTAATACTTCTCGCGCACCCCTGAAATACACGCACACGCTCCCCCAGGCCAGATCGCGTGTGAAACTTCTCGCGCACGCGTGTTCCCGACACCCGTAATACACGTTCCCCGCTTTGAGTTTGCTGTTTGCCAGTCCGGTAAACTGGTACAGGGTTGGCGCAGTCCTTTGCGATGGTTTTGCGATCTTGATGGCTTTTCCTTCCGCGAGGGCGTTCTTGGGGGCGTAACTGGCGCTGCTGCAGGGTCGCTGCGCCACTCTGCGCCACGTCTGCTTTTGGAGGCGAGAATCCATGAATACGCTGTGCGCGGAAATTGATTTTATCGCACGCGGCTGGTGCAGACATTCGCACGGGCACGCTGTGCGCCAGCCGCGTGCAACACTTTTGTGAGGAATTACATGAATCGGCCTGAAAATCGGATTGTTGGCTGTTTTGAGGCATTTGAGTCCCCACAGAACTCTGTCTATTGACTATTGAGCAGAACTATTCATTTTGATTGAGCTGTATGGGGAATCTTTTTGAATTTCTCCCCCCAGGCAAATCAGCTCACCACCTGTGAACTGACCTTATTCTTGATTAGCTACATGCTGGCACCAAGGTCAATCCCAACTTCTTGAAGCATTTCTTCTATTGTTCTATCTTTTTAGAAAAAAGATCATGGTGCTTTAATAGGTGGCTTTTGACATTTTGTGACATTTTTCCTGGATAATAGACTGTTTAAAGCATCTCAGTGTCAATCTCAAGCCTTCTTATCTTCCTACCTTCTACAGATAGTGAGTATGACCATTTTTTTTACATTGATATCACATTGAGAAAAATATTGAGGAATTGAGGAATTGAAAGGGTAATTGCTTTTAGGTGCTTGAGGTGCTTCTATGAAAATTGCCTAGCAAGATTTGTGAGGTTGCAAAGTGAGACCTGGTGAGGCAGGTCGTTGTTTTTAAGATGGCTATGCTATCTTGGAGAAGGTTGATCAGTCTTAAGTCTTGAGTAGACATAGAGGCAATGATAATGATTGCTGCTCAGTAATGACGTTTTGCATGTTAAGTGTATGTATTGACCATAGACCATAATGATAGTAATATTTCTCATTATTAAAATATTTATTTTATATATAAGAATGTAAGAAGCATTAATTGAGTGTTCATTATTGAGTGTTTTGTCAAGAAACATTTTAACATTAACATTAAGCGTAGGGCATTTATTCAAATGTGCTGTGTATGGATATGTTATATATGATGCACTTCTTTAGTACACACACAAAGCATTACTGGGAGGTATGAGCAGTGGACTATCAATCAAAACAATGTGACATTAGTTTGGCTCTCTTGGGCAGATGAAAGAGATTAGCCTACTACTGCAAGTTTTTTTTCTCCTCTCTTTACTGATGCACAGTGCCAGGTATATGCTTTTCCCTATCTCTATTCCTGCCACAGGCCCTATTGGGGGGGGGAGGGGGTCTTGGACACTCTAATAGGGTAGAGGAAAGGCTCTGGAGATAAGGATGAATAGAATCACATCAACCCGAAACATTCAATGGCAATTATATTGAGCAAACACCTTTAATTTCATTTAGTGGCATGGAGGTTAGAAGAGATTCTATATTAAAGAAGCCCAAAGTAGTTCTACTTCAAAGATAGGAAAGTACACATTCTCTCTCAGATCGGATCCCAGATTGGATCAGCACTGATGTAAAAAAAAAACACTTGTGCAAAAATAAAAAATAATGGGCCTTATTACTAGTTGTGCTGTGCTTTTTCCACATCACCAACACCAAATTACATGTTTGGTCTTGAAATGGAGGATTCACCTCCAGAATCCTGGATGCTGGAGGTGAATCCTCCACTTCAAGGCCCAAGATTGACAGATTTACCATGCCGTAATTAACTCTCACAGCCAAACTGACAAAATCCCCATGGAGTCAATGTACTCCAACAATGGGGACTAACACCAGCCTTATCCCACCATATTCCTGTTGCACACCACTGCACCATGTGGCGGTAGCAGTAAACACGGTCTTAAAAGTTACTGTCAAGATCATAATTAAGTTTAAAATCAATGAATAATAATCTTCCCTTCAAGCAGTAGTTCCAACCAACTGTATTTTGAATTCTATTTTGCGGACTCTCATTTACATGGCCCCCAATTGACCAACACACTGTTACTATTAGAATTACACGTTTAATGTGGGTTGGCTCAATAATCCATTAACAAGTAAAACCCAATGACATTTTCCGGATATTCACAATGAATATGTAGGAGAATAACCGGTGAGGAAGTCAAATGTCTGTTGACAGTGGAAGAAGTATTCTATGTGGTTACTTCACACTCACTTTCAACGCTGTCCTCTTTTCAGCAAAGATTGGCTCGATGGATTATCCGCAGCCATCCAATTCTTACTCTGTATGTATCAATTTGATCATCCCCTCATTATCGGGGTGCCTCTTCCTACCATGTACCGCAAACTATAAATCATATTCTTCTCTGCACCATTTACATTTCTGCTTTTCTTTCCGCTGTTCTTTTTTAATTGGGTCCCCAACACACCCCTAATTAATTTACTTTCTTCGCATTCCGCTTCTCTTCTCTATTTCTCCACCCCTCTCTCACCTTGGACATTCCTCCCAGACATGCCTCTCTCTGTGCCCGTAATATGTGATGGCCCCTTAGCATGACCCGCTCTCCATTGCCACTCCCGCCTCTCCCCTCTATCACTCTCTTACTTAACCACTGTCCCTTCTTCCATGCTCACCTTCCACCTGCCACTTTCTTTCTGGCCTGGAAACACCACAACACCCTGTGCTGCATGAGCCATGACACGGAAAGGCAGCATGTTTAGTCTCCCTTACATGCTGCCCTTGCTGCCGAGTTGAAACACAGAGTCCAGGAGGAGATCCTATTCCATGCTGCATCCTTTTTTTATGATTCATGCTGAAATGTTTTACTTTTAAATAGATCTACAAACTGCTTGGCCCTAGAGCTATTTCTCACGATGCAGCACCATAACTCATTTACTATCAAAGATGATGCAATAGCCTCCCTAAGGTTTAACTAGGGATAGCATGGCAAATATTTAAGGTTTAACACTGCAGGAGGTGACGTGGAAAGGAAGAGACAGACCTCTTGCTGGTAAACCATTCAGGCTATATTTTATTTTAGCGAGGAAACCTTGGTGGCACTTTGCTCTTTTGTGTTCTTTGGCAATGGCTTGGGGCCCAAATATAGATGGGTTTCTGTTCAGTTGGCATTTTCTGATTTGGGCACGTATTAGAGGATTCCTCCAGTGCTCCATTTCCTCGTCCCCTCAACTGCACGTCGAATTTCCCTTTTGCATCCATATCCCCTGTGGACCATCTTTCTTGATGGCCTAACCACTTTCCTCTTTCTGCTTCAGTGCCAAAGGTTCCATGCCATGTCAGGCATTTTAGTCAACGTCACTACATCCAAGGGCCAAGTGTAAATCATTTTGTTGCTGTAAACGATTTTCCAGCCACCCTGTTTTGTTTGATCTATTTGGTAATACACCTTGTTTTTGACTGTGTATTGTGATGGATCGTGTGCATTCATTACTGATCCCCAGCCTAAATTCTCCTCCCATGTGGCCAGGGGAAGGCCGCCACTAACTGATCCTGACCTTGTGGTATTTTGAGAGTTTTTAATGGCATGTTGTCACTATTCAGAACTATCTAATTATAAAACTCTGAAAACTACTTTGTTCAAACAAAACCCTGCTCAGTCTTCATGTGTACCTGGTAAACCTAGAACACATCTAACATCTGATGTTTATGGTGATTGTATTTTAACTACAAATGTTCAACAATGTAACTTGGAATCAGTTGAAACTTCCTTGGACTCCAAGTACCAGAAAACCTCATGCAATGAGACGAAGAAGAGGAGTCCACATGGAGGAAATATGACATCAAGTGTGACGTGCAGTCTAGTTGTCAAGATCCTAGTCAACTGCGTGGGACATTTAAACTTGAAAATCACTTGCAGCTGACAGAGCGGAGAAGGAGAGAGGAGAAAGGCTGCAGAGTGCCCAGAGCAGGGACGAAGTCTGGAGGCAGAGAAAAGCTCATGGAGAAGAGCCGTGTGGAGAGCAGGGAACGTCGGCCAGTAGCAGGCTGGTGGCATTCGGGACCGGGCTAAGAGGAACTCTGGTGAATTTAAGGTGACCAGTGCTCAGCAGGGCCAAGGGAGATGCTGTCCTGCAGAGCTGAACTGGTTCTGTCGGTGAAGGAGGACTCATGAGCTGACGCCAGAACCAAATGAGTCTCTGCCAAGAAGGGGAAGCTGCACAGTGAACTGGTGAGTCAACCTAGAGGAGCAGGGGTCCCCGGGAAATGCAAACACGTTAAAGAGTATTTGGGAAGCATTTTCAAATACTGACCAAATAGAACTGAAAAAAGAAGGCAAATATGGTACAATTCTGATATGAGATGTCAGTAGGGGGAAATCTGGAACCAGCATTGCAAAGAGCAAAGACACATTGCAAGAAAGGTTGACAGACAGAGCTTGAACACACCCTCATATATGGGATGTCAGTATGGGGGAAACTGGTACAAAAAATAACTCAAGTCAACAATGTTGTGCCATTGAAGACGCACAATTGTGTGACACTTAAGATGAATGTGACTGTTGCAGAGAGACCTGATAAGAACATCAGGTAGTGAACCATTTTAGAAAGAGATACCTAGCGGGAGAGTCCAGCAGGGAATCTGTGTGAACCAAAAAGGGGCTATTCTTGGCACAAGAGTAAATCAGTATATCAAGAGGTTTCAGTTGGCAGGAGAGTGTACCAGGAAACCCACTTTGAACTGGTGTTGAAAAGAAACTTTATCATATTAAAAGTTGTTGTGACATACATTATTCACTATTGGAGAAAAGACATTTGTTTAACCATCATTAAAAGTAGGAAAAGCATTGTGGAATAGATACTCTGTTTTGACATCCTGGAAGACAAGGGGAGGCTTCCTCCTTGTTATATTCCAACCCGTGATGGGGAAGTGACATTTGTTTTGCCATCCTTCGGAAAGTATTAGGTAAAAGAGACATGTGCATTGCCTTTAAGAGACTGGTCTTGAACAGAACATTTTGAACAATTTTCCAAAATAATCCAGGGGAAGGGAACCAACCCCTGGACAAAAGGATTGTTTTGCTTGAAGTTATATATTTAAGAATTAGCATTTTTTTGTTCAATTGAAATTCGAAACATTTACCTTGTACCTTTTGATTGTGTATGTTAGTGTGAGGGTCAGATTTAGTTTGGACACAAGGTCAGCCTGTTTTAGTTTCATAGGAGGGGGCATTTGCTTTAGGTTGGGGAAAGTTAGGCCTTTATCCAAACCCCTTTCTGTTAATAAAATGGCATGTTGAGAATATTACCAGTTTGTGTCCACCTCTCATTTCTGACCCCTCACAGTATGCAGGGGTACCATACAAGAATTCACAGTTTCAAGAGAAAAACACTTTTGATACATATTGCGTCATCAAAAGAATAACAATTTTGATCTAGACTATAATGGACGTAAAATATAAGAAATCTTACATGAACCAGTAAAACATTGGAATAACTGTCCACTGGGATTGCCAGGATGTTGTACAAGATAGCACAGTGAGGTAAGCACTCGCCCCTGATATCTGTGCGCAGCCTGCTGTGGCAGGATCAACTCAGCCTTTCATCCTTCTGAGGTCGATAAAACGAGTACCACTTTGTGGGATAATATGTCTTCTGTTATTTCAGTGCTCATAGCCCTATGGCTGTGCAGCGCTATATAAGAAATACATTATTAATATTGGAGTCTGTGGCAGGAGAAAAACGTAGACAATTCTAAGAGCTGTTCTGGAACAGGCTGTTGGTGTGTATAGGAGACACCTCTAAGCCAAAGTACAGGTTAAATTTTCTTAATTTTGTATCAAAGAAAAATATGGGATTAGGTTTAAGTCACCCCACATTGTGGTATTCTGGAATCAAGGCAACTGTATTATGTTCCTCTGAAAATCTTGGTTCTAAATTCTTCTCTCAGTGACTGACCAGAAATCCCCTTGAACCGTATGGCCCTTTTAAATGAGGTAGCGCATTGTTAGATGGATGTGGATGCAGAATAACTCTTGCACCAAATAATAAGACTAAATCAGGAAGTTCGCATAGTAATCTGTTTTATTCCCAATTGTCCAAAACAGGGAGTACAATGGACATCAACGGATGTCGGACAGCATAATCCCGAAGCATCACATGAAAAAATATCTTTATATACCAAACATTCATAATTCGTGACATCATACTACGTGGCAAACTAAGAAAACCTACTTGAGATTGTGATTGGTCAACATTCCTTTGGGGACCTCTTCGGGGATACATCAGGTAAGGTTTTCTCAATGGATACCTTGTCTCAAAGTGTTTCCATGGTATAGGCATAATTACTGGCTTTGTGCATATCACAATATCCAGCTTCCAACATATAGGGAAAATGGGGGCGGGGCTTCTGGTAGAGGCATTCGGCTCCTCTTCTACACCCTTTTGGCTGCAGTCATTTACAGTCTATGGGGTTTACAGCATCCCACACTGCTTTCCTTCGCTCTTGTGGAGTTGTTCTTGGCTCATGGTGTGTTCATCAAGATGTCATGCTGGCCGTTTTGGACTTGTTGATCACTACCCATTATTCCCTGGGTTGTCTGGATGGGTGTCAAGTGTCGGACCCTTTTGCCAGCGTGTGATTACCTGTCTTCTTCTCCTCTTTCAGCAGTGGGGGAAAGCCTAAACTGTTTGATCTTTATACCTTCAAGTACAGCCTCTTGCTGCTCGACCACTGTTTGATTCTAATCAGGGAAAACACTCTGGGGGTTCCTTTACACTCCCCGGTTTTCTTCCCTGGATCGTTTATCCAACCCTCTTCCCCTCACTCCATTACTGCTTTCTTCCTCTTCTTCTTTCTGCTTGTTCCTACTTGCTTTTCTCTTTCCCCCTCCTTCTCTGTACTTCTTCCCTCCTCTGCTCTTAGTACTCTTGCTGGCCTCCTCAACACTCTAGCATGTTCTCTCTCCAATTCCTTCCACACCAATCTTCCACACTATTCTTGTATTCTTCGCCTCCTCACTTTCCTCTCTCTTATCCTCCTTCTCTACTTCCATCTCACTTTTCATAACTTCCTTTGTGCGACTCCCTCTCTCCAATCTTTGTTCTTATCTCTTCCTCCTCTATTATTGTATACATTCCCTTTATTGTCGCATATGCTCCCTGTTTCGTCCCCACTTTTCCTCTCTTAGTTCTCACAACACCACCACACTCAAATCCACACCTCACTCTCAATACTCCTGATTTCCACACTTCCTACTTACCTCACTCCCTGTTTTTATCTCCCTGCCGTATTGTGCCAGTGACAAGCAATTGCTCTACAGGAATGAGCTGTGATTGCTGAGTGTGCCTACATGGAGTTTTGTGTGCTGGCTATGCAAATTCAGGAACCCAAAGTCACCCAACACCCAGCATCTATGTGAGCTGAAACTGCAAGAAAAGTGGCAGCCATCTTGGAATTAGTGGCATGTAGGGCACATTCCTGTGGCTTTTTTGGAATGTAGGTATCCTTGCTATTCTGGCGCTCAGCAGTACTCTCATCTTCCAATATTTATATGGCCCCCTGAGTGATAGAGCCCACAAGTTGTCTTATGAGCATTGCTCACAAACTTCTGTCTAAGTTAAATGTTAAATGTTAAATGTTAAAGGTATTTGTACCTTGCACCGTCACCAACGGAATTGGTCCCCAGGCGCTCAGGGGGATCTGTAAACGATAAAGGTGGGATGGGTTAGTAAGGTGAAGAAGGGAGTAGGATAGTGAGAGGAGTGGTGTTCTGTTGGCAGCTTCAACTCGGTATACACCGGGTGCTGAGCTTTGGTGCGGGTATCGGATCGGAGTCAGTCCGCGTGTGCTGTTGTTTCGGATTATGTGTTGTTGCAGTGTTGTGAAGTGTGTGCGGCTTGTTGTGTGAGAGATGGTTGTGTGAGTTATTTGAGTGAGATAAGTATGCAGAGTTTGAGTTTATATTGGTTAGTGGGTTACCTGACCTTTACCAGGCTAACATTCACAGTTCTGTCTGAGTGTGGCACTTGCCGGCCCTCACATTCCCATCCAGACGCGGCGCAGGCCAACGCTCAGGACTCCATCCAGGTGTGGTCATGCCAACACTCATACTCCCACCCATATGCGGAGCAGGCTAGTGTCTGGAGACCCGTCCAGGTGTGGGCATGCTAACATTCACAACTCCATCTGAGCGCCACGCAGGCTGGTGTTCACAACTCTAGGTGTGGCCCATGTTAGCATTCACGTTTTTCTAGGTGCGGGCATGTTATCCTTCAATCGATCCTATCCAGATGCGATGCAGGCCAGCGTCTAGCTAGATGCGTCTGCCGGTCTGGATATGTTCGTCCGGTACGTGCGAGTCGGAGTGTCAATTGGGCTTTCGTGTGGGTCTAGGTATGTGGTCAGTCTCTGCAGCCTTCCTTTGTGGCTATTTTCCATGATGTCTTATGCTCTGTGAACCAATCTTCCTGATTAATAATAATGAGTGGATTTCAGATGTCTGCGTTAGTTCATTGGCAAGTGGCTGGCCCATCTTTCATTTCCCTATATTATTCCTATGTAAATAGCGTTTCTTAAGGTGCAAGATAGTCTAGAGTAAATAGAGCCTGTTGCATAAATGAAGCTCTGGATGGGATGAGGAGCCTAGGGAGAGGTGCCATTTACCTCCTATGGGGCCTGCATCATGGAGTGGGTGGTGGTCCTTATCTCCCAAGGTCACTTCAACGCTACGCCCATGGCCCCCACCATGTTACTTTGCTCTGCTGGAAGGGACATGGCTAGTGCACCTTGCATGTTAGTCTATTGACACTATATGTGTTTAAAAAACAGGATTAGGGTGTGGCACAGAGCCTCCTGAGTGTCCTTTATATTTTCCCCTCTCAAGCAACCTTAGCCTCACCAGATTATACACCATTAGACAAAACCTTCATGATATTGCTGCATGACATTGAACATTATTGTCATAAAAAAAGCATCTTTTGTGGCGAGAAATAGTATTTATTGTGACATATTTGCGACACGTTTCCTATTGACTGCATTTTGCTAGGCTCCAAATGGGAATGATTGGCATTATTGTTACCTCTCTGCTACCAATTTGATAGAAAAAGTCAAAGATAACCCTGGATAGACATCAGTGTTTGTTTTGCACTACTTATTTGGGTTCAATGTGAGTTCCTATATGATATTATTAAATGTATTGGCGCGCGCACCACAGCAAGTACACTCAAGTACTGTCGGCTGTTCGGCGGGTCACGCTGTATCTACACTGCATCTATGCTTCTCCTGCATGGATTCAACTGGATTACCCTAACTGGGTACTGGAAACGGGACTTTACTGTGAACTCAAATATTACTATTACTACGTTTATACTGAGTTTATACAATGCTTATTCCCTTTTCTTTTATAATCTTTTTCCTCTAGCCACGCCCTTTCTCTGACGTGCCTTTATATACACCTCCTCGCACGCACCAGTGCGCGCGCACCACAGCAAGTACACTCAAGTACTGTTGGCTGTCCGCTGTGCCACTGTGTGGCTGTGTGGCTGCGGCGCTGTGCGGTGCCTCTGAGTTTTCCAGTGTTTTCCCTGTCAAGCGGTCAACCTTCTCTGCCGCCTCGCCGCCTTCCTGTCTCTGCTGAGACACGGCGTTGTCGTGTGGCGACTCAATTTTTTTCTGATTTACTTTGTTCTCCTCCTCTTTAGCTCTCCTGTCCCTGTTCTGCCCCTAAACCATGTGATCCTTATGAACTCCTACTAAAACTAAATACTCTCTGCTGTTTTGCAATTCTGACCAGCTTCTAACACCAAATCCGACTGCTCAGAACTAAAGTTTGCACCAAAGTCTGCTCTAAATACTCCTTTTGCTGAGCAATCATTAAGACAACATGAGTGCAGTCCCTGAGCAGCGGTTAATCTCCTCTATCGCTTCGCTGCCTTGCTGCCTGCTGCCACCTGATGAGCCGCGGCGTTGTGTGTGACAACCTAATTGCTCTGTTCCTTTTGCCAACTCTCCCTACCACCTCCCTGCCTTACTGTCCCTCTTGTGACACACCATTGCCATGTAGTGACTCTATTGCTCTGTTCCTTTTGCTTTCCTCCCTCTCTAACTCCCACACAGTCTCGTCCTTAGCAATACGTTGTTAATGATTTTCTATTTAAATTAATTAGTCTCTAGCGTCTTGTGCTACTGCTCTGCCTCTAGTATAAATCCTGATTGTCCAGAATCAGAAAATTCACTGAAATTGCCATCCACTGAGCTGGCAATCAGCAAGCAATAAAAGTGCAGCCTCCAAGTAGGCAAAATCTGTAAATCGATTGAAACGACCCCTAAGTAACCTATGTCCACTTCATCCACCTCCAACAGTTTATTTAAAATATGTTCATATGAACCTCAGGTATGCCGCTTCCACCTCCCTGCTATGCTCCTCGATTTCCTGTTCATATACGTCCTGGACTTCATCTCTCAGCAATTGCTAGCAGCGCGGACGTTCCAGGATCATTATCCACAATCTATACTGTTCCGGCTTTAATTTCACCCCCTTTCTTCCAATTTTCAGTTAACCTCAGAGTCAAACAACACTCTTTTGAACAATATTGGTAAACAAACTCCCTTGGTTTGTCTGTCTGACAAAACCATGCAGGTGTGTTATGAGAACCATCCTTCCCCCTTTGATGAACGTGCTTTCTCTACCCCCGCCTTCATTCCTGAGACCCGCTTTAACCTTGTTCATGAACCAACCTCTTCACCACAAACGACCATGTACTCTGACATGCTTAATGGAACAAATAAAGGGTCTCTAAACAACGCCTTCCATTCTGCGGAAGTAGTGGAGGAAAAAAAGGGAAAAATGAAACAAACATTATTCTCCCGCCTCCTTCTCCACTTGCTCAATCAACTCACAATCCAATCAAAGTGGTCTGTATGCTCCCCTCTGAAACACCTAAAAAGGTTACAATCAACGAACTTGCTGAATCCAGGCTTTCTAACTCTCTGGACTTATTTCCTACTGATTGTCCCAATGACATTATTTCTTCTCCGGACACTGTGATCTCAGATAATTCAGAAGTCCTCTCCTTGCCAAACCTACTCCTCGCCCTTCTTTTGGCTTTTCCTCAGTTCCTAATTCAGCCTTGGAATCAGCCCTTACTGCCATAAATACTTTGATCTTCACACTTACTAAGCTTTTTGATTGATTTGACTCACGTGCTAGCTCTCAGGCTTTAACACTAATTAATATCATTAGCAAAATTGATTTGCTTGCATTAAACCTCTCGCCATCAGTGGAACCTGGAGGGAATGCAAATGTTCTCCTTACTCCTGCCATTAGTGATGTCACACCTGAAGCCCCGACCCTGAAAATGTGAAACCTCCTCTGGCCAGATCGGTTCACAATCCTCCTTTCGTCCCCTTTGCACCTGAGGATGCTATCTGTCCCGAATCTGATCCAAATCCTCATCCTGAGGAAGCAATGTGTGCCGAATCTGATCCAAATTCTATATCTCCTACTGAGAAATGTCCTGTACGTGAGATTTTTAATCGTCCCTCTCAGAACAAAAGACGAAAGTGCAAAAGAAATAACAAGAATAAAACCTTTCAAGCCTCAAACGATGCATCTGATCCTTCGTCTGAAAATTCTAAAACAAAAAAAACAAAGAATCAAATTCTGACAAATAATAAATAAATCAACTGCATCAAAAACTAAAATGTTTGTGGCTAATATCACCCTTCCATCTCAGCATGAAACACCTTCTGCTGCGACCCATGCAGTGAATGCTGAAGATGTTCTACCAAAAGATCTCATCCAGGGTCCTGGTCTTCCTTCGTCTGATGTGCCGCCACTCATAGGTAAGGATGGTGATTCTATAATACTATGTTTAAAGCCTGTTCTATCAATAAGTGCGGCTGAAGTTCCAAACATTGATCTGTCCAATGAAGAACTTATCAGTCTATTCGAACAATGACGTCTCTATTTTAGAAACTGTCCATCAAAGTTTGCACCACAACCAAGCACGAGCACCATCACGGAATCCAACTTTCTGTGTCGTTTTAGACCACGACACCAATCCGTTTACGACCTTGGAGCAAAAAATAAAAACTGGTGAAAAGAGCTCCTTTCTCTAAAGATTATCCACAAAGATCTCAAGGCCTAACTGAGACGGATAAATCTAGCCATGTAATCTAACCTGAAAATTGAAACACTGAAGACTCTACTAACTTACCAATTGTTGAGGATATGCCTCCTACTATTGGTCCCGATAAATAAACCAAACATGAGGAGGAGTGGTTACCGAGAGTCCTTTCAAATTAAATTTTGAGGCTCACCATGATTGACATAATTTATTCGGACCCCTTCCCAAACAGGGTAACATTATTAACAATATTTCACACAATCCCACAATTGAAACACATTAAATCATCGGACATTCATGGTGTCTCTTAGCCCATTCCAGCCCATCAAGATATTCTAGAAATCCAAATACCCTCTCTAATAGTTCAAAACTATGTATGGGATCAAAGACAGCTACTTTTCCAAAAAGGTCTCCTACTTGAACCAATGCCTATTCCAATTTCTAATTCGTACCTGCATCAAATGCCTGAACCCAAAAAACAATTCCAGGCTCGGTCCGTTTCAAACCCATCGTGCAGCAACTGTAATATAAACTTAAAAAATCAACCTCCACCCCAACAATCAAAATGGGCGTGGGTATCTGATGCCAGATCCCTGAAAATGAGAACTGTTAGCCACGCAATGTACCACAACATCAGTGCACCATGATTTCTTGGAACACCCATGGCTTATCACACCTACGCAATTCCAAATCACTTACACTTAATAAATATGATGTAGTACAAGAGACGTGGATGACTCTGACACCTGTCTGGTCTGATCACCAACTATTATCAATCACTGCCTCTAAAACAGCTAAGGGCAAGCCAGCAGCTGGTCTTCTTGTAGCAGTGAGAACTGACTTGCAGCTATCTATTACTCCGTGGAAAAGTCCAGTCCTGGAATCCAGCCAGTCTTAATTACAACCTCTAATAAAGACCAACCTTTCTTTCCCAAGACGGTAATTATAAATGTATACTGGAACCCCGCCTATGTGACCTCCTCCAAATTTGCTGACAACATCGAGTCAATACTTGATCAGACCCTTCTTGAGACAGATATTGCCAACATAATAATTGCTGGTGATTTCAATATGAAGCTGTTAAATTTCACTGACCAGCAATCCAACTCGAGATCAGCAACCTGGTTATTGCTAATGAAAATGTGAAATTTTTCAATGATAAATGGCACTTTCCCCAATGATGTACCTCCAAGACCAACTTGGACTAGAGGCAATTCGCAGTCCACTCTTGACTACGTCTTTATTTCTAATGATTCAACCAAAACAATATCGAATTTCCAAATTATTCCAACCACAGCTAGTGACCATCACCTAGTTGAATTATCATGGAGACCCCACAGCAAACAAAATTTAGTGTATTATAAAGGCTTATTCCAAACAAATAATGCAAACACACGCATTCGGTGGACCCCTTTTCGCATTAATCATCTACAACAACTCTTACATGAAAACCAAGAGGCTGTAGATAAAATCTACTATAATGACTCAATTCAAATTATTATTCAATCGACAACACAACATAGAAAACCAAGTTTTGCTCACAAACATAGATGGAATCCAGACATAGCTAATCTCAGAAGAAAATTACGACGTGTTATAAGATTGCTTCCTCTATATGACAACCAAAACCTTAAACAAAAATTAAAAAAACAAATACAGGAATCAAATTAAGCAAATAACAGCAACAATAAAACAAAATAATGCTGAAACAATGCTAAAGGCCCTCCTGTCCAAAAAGTCTAGAGAAATATGGAAAGTAATAAATAGAACAGAACCAACAGCTCAAAAATCTATGATCCTAAATAGCATTGATCAGACGACATGGACTAAACATTATGAGAAACTTTTGCTCAAACCAGAGGAGGATTTCGGTATTAAGAAACCTGCTAGCTCTGATATCAAAGGCCTGGAATTCGATATTCTTGACATAATTATAATAATTAAGAAACTAAACAACTCACAGGCTCCCGGTCCTGACATGATAACTAACGTAATCCTAAAACAAAACCAGGAAGCTTGGGCTGATGTTTTATACTTTATTTTTTAAAACATTTTAAGCGAAAACAAATTTCCCCCATCATGGCAGGAAGCAACTATAATTCTGATCTTTAAATCAGGCGACAGATTAGACCCAATGAACTATCACCCAATTCCGCTTTTAGACGTGCCGGGAAAAATCCTAGCAAGACTTGTGGTTAGTGACTTTACAAAATGGCTTTATGACCGGGATTTAATGGGTCCATATCAATCTGGTTTTGTTCCAGACATTGGCACTTCCTTAAATCTATTTATAATCTCGGCACTGAAATCACAATTCATTCAAAGGAAACAACTGATATATCTTGCTTTAGTGGATTTTAAACAAGCTTTTGACTCTATTTCTCGGCCTTTGCTATGGGAAAAACTTTCAAATGCTAAATGCCCCCCTTATATTTTTAATCTGATTTTAATTTTTTACTCTAATACGAGTGTAAAAGTTAAACTCACAACTGACGGACTTCTGCAAATTCAATAAGAACAATCGCTGGGCTGAAACAGGGCTGCCCATTCGCCTTAATCCTTTTTAACTTTTACATGTACGATTTGTTTTCAAAACTTATCGAGGTGCAATCAATTTCTCCCCGTCTAGGGTCCCTGTCTATCCCTTATCTATTATATGCAGATGATATGGTACTTTTTGATAAAAATCCAATAGGCCTCCAGAGGAAATTAACCACACTCTCGAACTATGCTGAAGTAAACAAACTTGAAATCAATATAAAAAAAAAATGAAAATTGAAATTTTCCATCACTCAGCAAAAATAACAAAAAAAAGTATTGACTTTAATTGGTTTATCACAAAAATCCTCTTGATAGAATAAATCAATACAAATATCTAGGAGTTAACATCAACTTAGATATAGCGGAAAAACCGTACAAAGATGAACTTGTTAATAGAATGAAATTCCTAGCGATCCAAGCGAAAGCATTGCAAAGGAAGTACGGTCAATTCTCTTTGATCCCAGCACGCATGTTCTATCTGCAGAAAGCCGTTCCCATAATCAGATATGGGAGTCAGACTAAAATTATTGCCAAGCAAGTAAATTGGGACCTCTTAGAGGGTCTATACTGGAAAGGAATATTGCCAGTGCCCGTAAGCTCTCCAATAGCCATCATTCGTTATGAACTGGGGTTGTCTTCTTTATCCGAGGCTGTCTCCTGGTTAATGATATCATTATATAGAAAGGCGCTTCTTGCAACAAATTCTTCTAAAAATGTATTTTCAGCTGTCAAAGATATGATTGAATCTGTAAACACTAATTTGCTATCATCTTGGTCATGACACTGTCAAAAACTTCTTTCTGATGCAGACATTTCTCTCAAAGAACTTCTCGAATTTCCAGTCAAAGCTAAACTTAAGTTGCTTAGACATGATTGGATCAATACGAGAGAAAACTGTTTTGATTACTCAGCCTTTAAAGTAGGACCCTTTATGGTCAAAGCATTGAATGACATTCCAAAATATATTTGCACATTTCCTGATAGCTCTTACGTGGACATTTTTCTACGCTTTAGGCTTAATTTACTCCCAATTAAAATTAAACTTGCACAATATTCAAAAGAAATAATGATAAATTCTGTCTGTAGATTATGCAATATATCTAAGCATAAGGAATCTACCTTCCATCTAATTTCGGAATGTCCTTCTCTGATTCATCTAAGGATAAAACACTTTTTAAAATGTTTTAAGAATAGAGTGTTGTTAACCAGAGACCAATTATGGAATGAGGTATTTAATACATCAAATTACTCATTAATTATAGCTACTGTTCATTTCTTCAATGAATTGAATTTGGAGAAAACTCGGTAATTACACATGGAAATGTAAATCCCTACTTATTGTCTGTATGTTGAATTACTGTATTTAAATAATTTAATTCTGGTTTTAAGATTGGTCACACTGTTTTTTTCTCTCTTTTAAAAATGTTTTATTCTTTTAATCAATGAAATGCCTGTTCCTAATATATTTCAATATGAGAATGTATGTAACTATAGATGTGACACATTGAAAAAGTTGATCTTTCAACTGAAACAATTTCAATGAAAAAAGAATATATATATTAAATGTAGTGTTCATTATCAATTGTAATGGTGAAAATATTCCCCTTCTATTTTTGCCAATCCCCTAACCACCCATACTCCCAAACCACTCACCCTCCCACTCATGAGAATACTCTCAGGCCCTGTCATACCTCACATTTTACAGACCCTGACACACTCCCAACCATGTTCCCAATGCAAACCTTTGCTCTCTGGTTCCTCCTGCATTCAACAGTCCTTCATTCTATATTCATTCTACCTCCCTCCATATGCATATCGAATCCATTCATCCAGTCTATTGCCCTCTTGCCCCATTCTTCTCCCATTCTGCAGCTCGCATCCTCTTTCCATACCATCCTTCCACATTTACCTTGTGGCCCATCGCTTCACCTGACCCACCACTTCCTCTATGGAACACACCTGCCACTTCTCTACTAACAGCCCCTAACTGCTTTCTTCCCCATAACTGCCCCCTCAGACCCAGTGTTAGGGAGAATTCTCATAAATGTGCTAAGTCCCCTTACCTTTTGAGACCACCAGCAACTTTGCTGGATTTCTTGGACTTTCATTTTAAACTGGAAAGAGTGTAAGCCTTTTTACCCATCTTTCATGTATTTTGATGTGTGTTTTACTGTTGTGTTCTTTGGATATGGAGTTTTAGACAACTCCATAGACATCATCTTTTTCTTGTGTGTCACACAGCACCCTCAGTTTAGTGGCACAGGGATGTCTTTCAGATTTCCCAAGGTTTAAATACCTTCTCTGGGACTGACTACTGTCTCCCAGTGAATGTAACGTTAAATTGACTTTGCTAGTCTTTTTAAATTGCTAGACCCAGCACACACTGCCTTACAGCAGAGTGCTGGAGGGGATACCTACTCTTTCCTATGCCTAGAAAACTCATGTAGCCCTCAAAAGCTACCCTTTCCTCTCAGAATGGCTGGTGGCATTGGTATTACCATGATTTTCCCGACCGCGACCCGTTTAAACGCTCCGGTACCTAAAATCCACAAGAGCCATGTTTTTCAAGATGGCGTCTGAGCCCCCTCTGTAAAAACAGGTTCCGGTCGACTTTTTGTGCCATTTCTTTTTGGAAAGGTCCTTCTAGTGTTTGTCTTTGTGCGCCAAACCAGGTATGGTCCCTTTGTTCCATCGCCGTTGGCGGGCTTCAGAAGACTGCCTCTGGTGCCTGAGTGCCTGGGGTGGACAGGATGTGAGGGAGGTGCCCAAAACTCCCTGTGCTTAGTCTCCTAGGAGAAACAAATGCACTCTGGCATGATTGGCTGGCTGACTGTCCAGCAAGGACAGCCACCTTGCTGGGTGAGTGCCAGCTAGTCTGGAATGAATGGGAGCAAACTGTTTAAAAAGCAAATCTCTGGGACTTGGAAGGCAGAGCCGACCACTGGAATGAAAGAACCGAAGACGAGCTGAAGGAAGACGACTGCTGCAACTCCTGGATTGTTGGTCTGCCCGGTGAAGCCCTGCTGCAGGTCCGAATAGCCTGAAACTCCCTCGACAGAGAAGCCCCTTCAAGGACGACTTCTTCCCTTGAGCTGGTGGGAACAACCAAGTCGCAAGCCACTTGTAAACCATCTCCATACTGGTCGAATTTTCTTCAGAGTGCTGTTGAAAACCAGATAGCCAGTGAGAAGGATACCAGTTTGTGGACTTTAAGGCACTCACACCTTAAACCAATGTTTTGCCAAGCTTGTGGATCCTTCCCCATGCAGTGCAGGAACCTCCCGCTGTCCTCCCTCTTGTCCCCACGCCTGAGGCCCAAGAACAGCGAGATCTGCAGGAACTGCCAGGAACAATTGCCTCAGCTACAGCTTTTCTTCATTAACAAGGTACTGTGCAAACGCGGTTGAGAATTTTTTTCTGCCGCGTTGAAAGTTCGTGAAACATTTCCACCTTTGGAGTCTTGTTTGCTCCTAATCCGACATATAACTCTTTTTCGTGCAAACTACTTCTAAGAACATTGGCAAAGACTTAACCATTTACTACCAGAACTGTGCTATCCTATCCAAGACACTGATTCATTGACTTTGGCCTAGGCCTATTGAATTGAATTGCCTCTTGTAGTGAACTGAAACTAATTGCCTTGCCTGAGAAAGTATTTGTGTTTAATTCTTATAACCTGTGTCTTTTTACCCCTTTTTAAAGTTACTGAAATGCCATTTTGCTCCCACTTCAGGGGAGCCTAACTTGTTCAGAAACTTATTGGTTTGGTACTGGAGTGTATTATAATGTAATATTGAGCTGCTTATTGCTAGTGGAATGTTTTACCAAATGACTGTTTAAATAAATTAATATTGTTTTACCAAGAATCCTTGAGTAAGTGTTTGTTTGAACCACTGTGACTGCAAGACCTTTTTGTAACACCTTGTACTGCTCACAGCCCTCTTCAGATAAGCCTGGCTGCTCAGCCCTGCCACCACAAAACTGTGTAGTACAGACTTATACCAAATGTGATATTGTCCTCACACCTGTAGTCTTAATTGTATGTAGTGTTCCCAAAGGGTACTGCATATAATTCTGCCTAACACCCAGCATGCACCTCTGTTTTCTTTCCCCTCACAACCCATCAGTCCCATGGCTCCCCCTCTGGCCTGCTACTACCCTTCTCTATCTCCCTCCCCCCTCATATTCAGACTATCTTTAAGCCTGTTCTAAATGCAGATTTTAGGCACGATTCTCACAAAATGGGGCATCTAAAAATAGTGCAGAGGATGTGCTGTTTTCAGATGCACCATTTTTGGAAATGAGCAGATCACCTTATTATCAAATAAAGCGTTGGTCAGCCCCATTGAGTACATAAATGTTGGTAGCTCTCACCTGACCCCAGTGTACTACAGACTCTCAGCACCTCTGTCAGTGCTAAGAGCTATCTGCAAAATAGGATCCCAAAATAAAAACATTTGTATAACTGTTTGAGGGATTGAAATGCAAGGGAGACAGCAGTGATTCATACATCTGCTGGCACACTTAAAACAATCTGGATGAGATGGTCATGAAAGACCTTTTCATGCAATGCACACCCCCCTAGACCTATTCCCAACAGTCACAGGGGGTTTGCTGGCTTTCTGTGCATTTAAAGGTTCATCCTTTTTGTGAATTTAGGATGCACTTTTATTTGCACAGAAACACCCCATGATTTGTGATTGTGAGTAGTAAGTGTGTGGATGACCGGCATGCCGGTGATTCGAGGGCTCAGTATCAGCTATTCCCAAACAGCGCTTACAGGGCTTTGTTTTTATTACTCTGTTGTTTTGTTATCTTTGCTTTTCAGGTGCGCAGTGGACACTGCATACATGATTATCCAATATAGGGAGTAAAACATAAGTTTTTCCAGCAATGTTTGATGCAGAACTCACACCCGTTCAGTTGACATTTGCATTTCATATGAGTTACCCATAATGCTACGTTGCAAACTTGGTAAACATGAGCAACCGAATGACATCACCATCCTTGTGAAAAACATGTACTCCCAAAGAGGACAACAGTGGGAAATAATGGCAGCGGAGGGAGATGTGACATCCACAATTATGTATTTATGTATGTATAGTCCCACATATATGTTGTGAACATATGTGGTAACATGCCTATTCATGGTGTACAACACACCACAGAAAGTGCAATAGAAGACACACCTTGGACGGTCAAGCAAAGCTGGCCCTTCAATACTGAATGAGATACTTACTCCACCTCTGGTTGTCCCCAACCTTCACATACTTGCCCAACCAGCCCCTAATCTGCCTATGGGCACTCACTCCCTTGGCAGCTTTGACAAGAGGACATTGGTGAAATGGAACTTCCACACGTGAGCAATATTTGCCCAAGCTAGGTAGGCTGGTTGACCCTTCAACAGGGAAACAGGGGCATATTCCTCATGGGGAGAGGGTTGCCCATTCTCACTCATTCAGAACATCATAGCAGACTGTCAGTAAAGGAGGCAGGACATGCACCAGTGGGATCTGTTGGCTACATTTATCTCTATGGGGCACATCCTTGTGCAAATGTACCAGACAATGGAGCAAATGGAGCAGGAATTGTATAGGAATAAGTCCCAGGAGGACACCCAAGCATACCAGGCCCAGGCTTATGTAGAGTTACAGAGGTGTGAGACTTTAGCAAGACATCAAGGCAGCATGGGAACAATACTCTAAACAAATAGCTGCACTAGTCATGCTTCCAACAGAACTGAAACATCCCTCCACAGCATGGGTGCTCTGCTTCCAGATGGTCATGGCCATCCTGGGGCACACCCAGCCACATTCATCTTTGACTGGGTTGTGGGTGTGCCAGAAGCAGGCCCTTTATCATATGCAGGAGTTTTGTGCTATTGTAATACATTCTTTAATGTCTCATCCACCTCCTCTCCACCCCCTCTCCTTGATACCACAGTCCCCAGACAGATGCCAGTTGCATTTCACCCAGTTTAAAACTGGACACCCCAACCCACTTATCAAGAGGTGATATCTAAGGAAGTTGATGTGGTTTTTGCCACCTCCTGCGGGACTATTATCTTTTTCACCCTATCACCTTTCAAGTCTGGAAACTGTGTTTTTGTTGGACGTTGCCCTTCCACTTCTTTCTTACTATGCCCCTATTTGCATTGTGACCAACATGGATTGTTTTTAAAGCACACAACCGCCCAGGGTAGACCGATTATAGCTGCACCTGGAAGCTTGATGGAACCAATGGCACATTATCTAGATTGGATTCTCAATCAATTGTTCAAAATACTGACACATATATTAAGGATGCAGGACATTTCTTATTAATAATGTAGAGATTGATTTTTCTGAAGATATATTAGTGACAATGGTTGTATGTAGTTTATACATATCAATTCCACATTCACAAGATTTAGAAGCACTGAAATAGTTCATACTGACATTTGAGACAATGCATTTTCTGCTGACCTTGATGAAATTAATTCTTTACAATTTTTTTTCAAATTCAAAGATGAACATTACCTACAAATTGCAGGAATGGGAATGGCAATGGGAGCACCCATAGCCCCTGTGTATGCCAACATATTCATATTTGTGTAAATAAGTGTTATTTTTCAAATGTGACGTTGTGTTCACGTGTTGTTTTCTTGTTGACTTTTTGAGTTGTTTTGTGCTTACGAGGTAACTCAGGGGTGCGCCATAAGGGGGGCTGACTCTTAGAGGTGGCTTTGAAGATATTTTGGGGATTTCTTGTCAGTAGAGCATATGTGTAACGAGCTCCCAATTTATATGGCGAAGATAACAATGAGTGGGAGATGGGAACTGAAAGAAAAATGTTTACAGCTTAGCCTGCTGAGGGCACACATGATACGAATATAAATCAGCATATGTACACCCATTTACTGTCCGCATACAAGGGTAAAAAGCTGAAAAAGAGACAGAGTATATTAGAATTATGGAAATTGTATGAGGAAGACGAGAACAGCAATAAAGAAAAGGGGACTAGTGAGGGTGTAACTGTCTCGTCCCTGTCAAACAGCACAAAGACAACACAGGCTTTGACGCCTGCACAGTCGGTGCCCCAGGCAGCGGTAGCTAAGAGCATCTAGTCAGCAAAGGCCCAAGCAACTGCACAGCCAACAGCCCCACCCGCAACTGGACTATACCCCCTAAAACATGCAGCAGGATATACAAACCCCTGATATAAACCCCCAGCTTATTCCAAAACAAAACCTGTAACGGGAGCAAGTGCACCTAGTGACAAGCAAGACCTGGCAATAGTTAAATTAGAAAATAAAGCACAAAATGATTTAGAAGCAGCAATACACATGACAGAAGCAGAATTGTGAAGAGCGACAAGAAATAGGGAGGGGAATTGCCCTATGGTAGATGCTGAGACGAGGCCAGCAGGAGAAATATGATTGAAATTCCACAAGGCAGTGATAAAAAAATGTGAAGATAGAAACTGAAGAGCCAGAGCAACAGGATGTAGAATACGAATCTGAAGTGATTGAAAATAATGATAAGCAGGAAGAAAATTAGGAGAATTGGGAAACCGAAGATTATCAGTGAGGGGAAGACTCAGTGGGAGAGAAGATTAAGACCCTACCCTAGAACAATGGCAGTGGTTAGAGGGAAGAAGAAGACTAGATCACATTGTAGCCCAAAAGAGTGGAGGCAGTTCCCATTAATACAAAAGGAGGTAGGCAGATCACAATACATACCATGGCTCCATATGGACAAGAATAATTTGATAAAGACCCTACCACTTCTTACAGTGGGGGCGGCCAAGTGGATCAATGCACCAGAAAAACACAGACCATGGGCCACTCTGTCAGTAGAAGATATGAAAAGTTTATTAGCTAACATAATGGGGGATTAGACAAATACAGTCTGGGAAAGAGCAGGGTTCACAGGAGTCAGGTTAGATCAGCAGTATTTAAAATGTGGGACACGCCCCTGCAGGGGTCGGTGGCCACATCCCTGGGGGTCTTTAGAGCCCAGCAAGAAATGTAAAAAAAAAAAGATTTTTTTTTTAGATTGGAAGAAATGGGCAGGCATGAAACTGTCTCAGGCACCAATGAAAAAGTGGCCCACAGTTGCAAATGGATATTAATTCCTTTAGTCACAGACTGTTTGAATAGTACCCAAGGGGGTGCTTTGTGTTAAAATGTAAGTAAATTGTGATATTTAAAGAGTATTTATTCAGGAACAATTGTCAAATTTACTAACTGCAAAGTGAAGTTACTAATCAAACTGGCCTACATTGGCCAAAAAGGTGGCCCATTTTCACTGGCCCACACTAGCATTTTGCATTTTTGCTACAGGCATTGCCCTATTGCCCTATAGGCCAGTTCCGAGCCTGACGGCTCATCCATAATGGCGTGAGGGTGCCCACCAGTGGCCCCCTCACCCATTATGGAGGAGCTAAGGAGCCAGCCCAGTGAAATAATGAGCACTCCCTCAGCTGCATTTTCCAGATGAGAGAATGCTCCTGGGCTGGCTGAACTGTCAAAGGGAAACACCATTTCCCTTTGACAGTTCAGTTTAGTTCCCCAGCCGCACATGCTCACTGAGCCATGCAAGTGCTGGGGCGTTTTGCTTCGCAAGCATTGCATAGCTCATTGGAAATGCTGGTTGGGGCACTGCATGTCTGTATGTGTGAGGGGGAGCTCCTGCACTTCCTTGCACATACAGACAGAGCAGTCTGGAGCGAGGCGTTTCAGCACCCACATGCAGGCCAATGCAGAAAGCATGTTTATGTTCATTTTTTTAAATTTAAACATGTGTATGGATGCGTGTATGCTTGTGTTATGAGTGCGTGTATGGTGATGGATGCTCATGTGAATGATAGAGTGATTTCTGTATGAATGTGTAGTTTGTTTTGGTCTGTTGAGCTCATTTTGCCAAGTGTTGGATAGAGGGGGGAAGGAGGTTTGTTGGTCAATCCCCCTACCCACTTGTCAAAATCAGCTCTCCTTCTGAGGCGCTGTGGAGCCCAGGGGACAGGGATGGTATTTTCTTATTGGATTTCTATCATAGATGTCCAGTAAAAAATGTCATGCCTGCCCCCTGCCACCCCCAGCACCAATTGCAAACTATTTGGCTATTTACCTTTTTTTTAAAGTATGCTCTACAATGCAACATTTAACCCATTATTTAAAAAATAAAAATCAAGGTGGAAAAACCCCCCCAAACCCTCTTGATTGGTTCGAGCTCCCTCACTGCGCTCGGTCGCTATGGCATCTTTGGGGCAAATAGTTATGCCCTTTTTAAAAAATTCACCAGCAGCCAATGGCCCTCGGACTGTGTTGGAAACAGGTTGGGGGGAACCCAAGGACTGTGGTGGGAGCAGGATGGGCGGGAACCATGGGATAGTGGTTGGAGCATGGTGGCGAGAGACCAGGGTGTGTGATGGGGCAGGGGGAGCCCAGGGACTCGGTAGGAGCGGGATGAGGGAGCCCAACAACTGTGATGGGAGCAGGTGGGGGAGCCCAGGGACTATACTGGAAGTAGGGTGCGGTGACGGCGGGCAACACATATTGTCCATTTGGCATTTGGCCTTCCCAAATTTTGCTCAGTGGGGGCCAGCCAAAAATGTTTGAAGACCACTGGATTAGAGAGTGATGTGCACGATGGAGGTCCATTCAACTACTGTTGAGCCCGTGTGTGGGATGTATTGAGAACAACGTACCCAGATAGACCTGATGTAGGTGCCATCATGGTATGCACAATTAAACATGATGAGGACCCAGCATTTTATATCCAGTCCATCTAAGAGACGTGGCGAGAAGAGACAGGGGAAACATGGGAAAAGAACTTACCATTCTTCTAACATGTATTATGAAAGTGTCTTCCCACAGAAATGCAAGCAGAATTAGACAGGATACTAGGTATGGAAGCTAAATGCTGGGGCGAGATGCAGGCGCACATAGTACTTTTTTGTAAGCGCAAACGCATGAATGAGAGGACAGCAGAAGAGAAGACACAGCACACAGAGGCAAAATTAGTACAGAAGAAATTGACAAAGGTTAGTATGAAGGGAGAAGTAGTAATCAACCCCACAGATGCACCGCAGCAGTCAGGACAATCACAAGAGTGGATAAATAGTCCATATAGCAATCAACGAGACAGAGGAGGGTTCCAAGGAGCAAGAGGTAATTCACAAAAAGGGCAAAGGGGAGGATTCAGAGGATTACGACCATGAATTGGAGGAGCATGTTGTACATGTGAGAAGATGGGACACATGGCTAAGGATTGTCAAAGCAAAATCCCCATGCAACACCATCACGGAGCACCCTCCTAGTTCCACATTATGCACAAGGGTGAACATGGGGATTTTATACCCCAAACCAAGCCACAGCCCCTGGACCGATGTATGCCCCAGGATCAGGGCAACCCCAGAACATAGGTCCAGTACAAATTATTGCACCCACACAGGGACAGCCCATACAGTACCAACCCCAAATGTCATGCAGAATGTCACCCAACAGGCTCCAACACAAGCAACTACAGTACCATTGGAGCAAAATGCCCTTCCACAGGGAACAGTGACACACTGTACTGGAGCTAGTGTTCGGGAAAGAATTGGTTTCCCACTTCCAACATCAAACACATACACACAACAGAACAGCCCCCAGCAAGCCCTGACATGCCCAGTTCTCTCAATCACCCCAGATGCAGACAAGGACACAAAGTGGGGGTGAGGATAGGGGACAGAATGTTTACCTTTATGGTAGGAACAGGAGTCACACGATCCTGAAAAGAGACGGGAAGGGTGGTTTCCATCGACAAATAACAGTGTGGACATGCAGGGATTCTCTGGGGCAATTGTAATGCATTCCCCTTCCAGAAGAACTACCACTGACTATAGGGACTCAAGAGATAGAAGCACCATTACTATACAGCACAGAGACACCAGTGAATCTATTATGTAGGGATGTCCTTCAGAGGTTAAATATGACCATCTCATTTACCGACAAGGGAATTGTGTGATCCACACGAGGCATGCATTACAAAAGAATAACCACGGTAATAGAAGCACTTTGCAGCACCAGCACAATTCAAGCCTTACCATTGCACGAGACTCTATTTACACAGTGACTATTCTGATTGGCTGGCTACCAGGAGTACAAGATGTGATATTTCTCCTACCAGCTGACTTTCTATTCAGACCAGCAGTATCACATGAGGAAGCCACAGGGACAGTTTTCTCACTGCAGATTGAGGCAGTAATTGTGAGAAAAGACACAATCATCATAACAGGCACAGATGAGGAAGGGATTGAGTGGAGGAGAGCACTGTGCAGCAACCCCACATTGCCATTAAGAGACATTACAGACAAACAGTTATTTGCAATCATGGACACAGATGGAGAGATAGTACCTGGCCCACCCTATTGCTCAATCCTACAACAGTGCTTCCTCCAGACAGACTCTCACTGACATCCTCTTTGTCGTTCCCTCACCGGACCTATGGACCCTCCATATGGTCTCAGCTCTCTCTCCTATCTCCTCCTCTCTCATTAATGGTGGCACTCGGTGGGAGGCCATCTTGGCCTTCTTCCATTCTGTCAAGACCATCATTAATGTCTACTTGAATGGCACTGTTTTGGTCCAGGGCCCCCAGCCCAATCTCCTTTTTGATAGGCATCTACTGCCTCTTATCAACTTCCTTCATTTTCCTGCTACTCCTACTAGTACCTCTCTGGCCCCTCTGTCACCTCCTTCCTCTGTCTCCACTCTGGCTACCTTGCCACCACCTGTTATCACATTTGCCCATTCTCAGGAACCTCCACCACATCTGCCAGGTGTACCACAAACTGGTACCCCTCTGTGGAAGTCTTTCAAATGTGGCAACCTGCTCCATGTTGTTACTCTCAACTCTCTCCACTGTCAAACACTCCTCTGACATCTGCCACCTCCTCAAAGAACTTGACCTGGATGTCCTTGCTCTCACTGAGACATGGTTCATGGCCACCTTTGTCACAGGTGTTGACACTCTCCTCCTTGATGGCTACAAGATCCTCTCCATGCCCAGAACCAGCCAACCCGGAGGAGGAGTATCTGTCATCTTTCCAGAGTGGGTCCCTGCCTCTGTCATTCCTACACAGGCCTACTCTTCCTGTAGTCTGGTCTGCAGTCTCTTTATCTCTCCTGCCCACTTTCTGACTGTGGCCACCATCCATAAGCCACCTGGCCAGACTACTCTTTTCATTTTAGAGTGGGCTGACCTCTACACATTTCTCCTTGGCTCTACTTCTCAACTTCTCCTACTCTGAGACCTCAACATTCACCTGGATGCTTCTTATCACTACTACTCTCTGGTCTGAAACACACTGCCGGACACACCATGGATGTTCTCATCTCCTCAGACATCCCCCCTCTCTAACCCTCTCACCACTCCTCTCTCTTGGACTGACCACTTTCTTATTTCCTCTCACCTGACACTCTCTGTCCCTCAGGCAAAGCCCACCCCAGCACTGCCACCTACCTTCTCCGTCATTCTGCCTATGAAGTATGTGTCAGTTGATGTCTTTGCCTCCACCTCTCCTGTTCCCTCCCATACCCTCAGTGCGGCCCTGGCTTCTCACTTCACTTCTAAAACTCAAGACAAGTGTCCTTGCTCTCATCTTCCTCTCCCTCTACCGCTCTTGGCCACCCCCGGCCACCACTCCCTCTTCTCCTCCTTTCTCCTCTTTCTCTCTGATAACACCTGATGATGTTTCTCAACAAGTCCGATTTATGAAATTGTCATCCAAACAGAACCATAAAGGACCACATTGACACCGTCGCTCCAGCCTTGGCCGATTTCTGCAATCATTCTTTAACCACTAGTGGTTTCCCCTCTCTCCTCAAGCACTCCCTCCTTAAAAAGCCTTCTTCTAGTCCTACCTGTCTGGCTAACTATTGGCCAATCTCTATCACTCCTATCCTGGGCAAACGTCTGGAAAAGTGGGCCATCTCCCAGCTTACACTCCACACTAAAACTGTTGGCTGTCTCTATGACCACTAGTCTAGCTTCACAGCAGCCAAAGGCATGGAAACCGCTCTCCTGAACACCTGTGAAGACCTGCTCTCCAATCTTCACACCAGCACCCCTTCTGTCCTCAACCTCCTTGACCTTACCTCTGCTTTCGGCATGGTCAATCATACCATCCTGATCAACCGACTCTATAGAACCTGGGCATCAGAGATCAGGCCCTGGAGTGGCTGACCTCTTTCCCCCTGTACCGGTTCTCCAGGGTCCCACTTGGATCCTTCCTCCCCACCACCTCTCTCTCCACATGTGGTGTTCACCAGGGCTGTAACCTCTCACCCTGATGCTATTCAATCTCTTTGTGGTCCCTCTGGCCCACCTAATCTCTACCTTCTGCTCTAACGTTCAGTGTCATGCGGATGACACGCAGCTCTCCTCCCAGATCCCTACAGCCTCCTCTCTTGCACATTCCAGATTCTTTATCCATGATTCAGGATTGGTGCACCTACAATGATCTCTGCCTTAATGCCAGAAAGACAAAGATCCTATTTGTCGGGACACCTGCTCCCACTCCCACTCCCCCTCTCTCACTCTGGCCGCCCTCCATGGGCCCTCTTCCTTCACCTTCTTGTGACGGGCTCATCAAGGGTCTCAGACAATTGCAACTCTAGTTTAGGTAGGTAGATGGCGTCAAGGGCGTCCTCGATCCTGGTATCAGAGGGGGGCAGGGCTTCGGAGTACAGGTTACGATAGAAGTCAGTAAAGACCAAATTGATTTCTTGTTGGGTATGTACGGCCGTGCCGTCGGGGGTGAGTATGTGGCAGATGGGTGGCCTGGGGGTCTCCCTTTTATAGAGCCAAGCTAAGAGTTTCCCGGGCTTGTCTCCCAGGGCATGGATTCTTTCTGTGTGCTTGGCATAACTCAGTTTACCAGGGGACTCCCAATGAGTTAGGCAGGTTTGTCTGAGTTCGGCCATTTTTTGTAAGTGGTCAGGGGATGGGTCAGCCCTACCTTCGAGCGTCCTCAGGTCCCTTTCTGCACGCTCAAGTGAGGATGTAAGAGATCTCTGGGCTCCCCCAACTGCTGCAATCATCTCGCTCCTCATGACCACCTTATATGCTTCCCAAGTTGTGCTCAAGTGTCTAACGCTATGCAGATTATTTTGCCAATATTCTTCAGTGCTATCTTTTATGCGTTCCTTGAATGCAGAGTCAAGTAGGGCCTCAGACCTCAGCTTCCATGTGGGTATGGGGGGTGTGGGCGGAAACACCTCCCAGGTTACCAGAAGGGGAGAGCGATCCGACAGCACCCTAGGCAGGTAGCGCGCATCAACAAATATGGACTGTTGCGTTAGGCTGAGAAAGATGTAATCCAGCCTGGTGTGTACAGCGTGGGGTGGGGAGTAGAAGGAGTACTCCCGTTGCTCAGGGTGCTGGACCCTCCATAGGTCACTGGGCCTCATTACGACCCAGGCGGTAAGGGGTTTACGGCAGCGTAAACAGCGCTGACCCTTACCGCCTGAGTACGAGATCCCTTAGCGCCATGGCGGATATAACACCTGCTTTTAGCAGGTGTTAAAATCCATGGCGCTAAGGGACCTTGATGTTAATTACGCCACCGTAATTTACGGTGGTGTAATTAACGCCTTCCCCACTCCCATTATGCCCTATGGGGCAAAAATGGGAATGGGGAAGGGTAAATGGGGATTGGGGACTTACCGCCCCGCCAAGGTCGGAATGGGGCGGTAAGTCCGCCATCCACCATGGCGGAGTTGGGAACTTAGCGCCATGGACCATGGTGCCAATAGCGCCATGGTCCTCCGCCAAGGTCGTAATGAGGCCCACTGAGTTGCAACTGTTGGATTAGTTTGGAAAGTATTTTGGCTGGTGGGGAGGGTTGGTCGTGTTTGTTATCAGATCTGTCAAGTAGAGGATCAAGGGTGCAGTTGTGGTCACCCCCCATATCATAATTATGTCCGCATATGGGCTGAGTCGTGCATGAAGGGAATGGAAGAAGGCAGTTGCGTCATGGTTGGGTGCGTAAGTACTGACCAAGCAAACCTCTTTGCCCTCTATGGAGCCGCACACCACCACCATCCTACCCTCGTTGTCTGTTTTAGTGCCAGTGAGTTTGAAAGGAACAGTGGGGGCAATCCAAATCAGGACCCCCCTGGCATAGGAGGAGTAAGTCGAACCTACTAGGGTACCCCGCCAAGTTTTTGCCAGGGCTTCCAGTTTCTTGGGTATTAAGTGAGTTTCCTGCAGCATGGCGAGTCCGACCTTGCATCTTTTCAGGTAAGTATGGACCCGTCGTTGTTTAACAAAGCTGTTCAGGCCGCTGACGTTCCAGGTAACGACCCTTATTGTGTCAGCCATAGGCGTGGTGTGGTTTGTTCTGTGTCGCGGGTGGAGCTCGGGATCTAGGAGGTGCTGCGTTGCATGTGAATTGTTCCCGTGGTCTCGATATGTCCCAGTGCATGTCCCCAACTTGTGCAAAAACGTGTACAAAAACTCCCGTATTCCCACCCTCCCTACTTAACTATGAAAAAAACTCCAAACATAGAACTGGCCCAGCGAGGTTACCCTCGTTATGACTGTCCTATTTCTGCTCCGTTGGACCATGCATCGGTCTCCAGGTGCCCCACAGGTGGGTGTATGTACCCAAAAAGGGGAAAACAATCAGGGGATGGAGTGAACAAGGACTCCGGGTCTCCGCGGGGAGGATCCATTCAGATGTGTAAACGGTTCAAGCAAATTTAGTTCCCCCCTGAATGACAGGAGGATCGTTATCCCGGTCTCCGTTTCCTTTCCTCAATATCAGGGATCTGTAATCCATCCATCCAGTCCCTGGCCTGGGCCGGGATGTCGAATAGGTGCGCCTTGTTGTTATGCAGTACTTTAAGTCTGGAAGGAAACAGGAGCATATAACACAGCCCGGCGGCTTTCAATCTGGCCTTGGTGTGTATGAACTGCGCTCTGTTCATTTGAACCTGAAAGGTGTAATCAGGGTATATGGCGATTTTAGCAGAGTCCCGTTGGATTTGGCCGGCAGCTCGGGAAAAGGCCAGAATGACCTCACGGTGCCTGTAGTTGAGAACTTTCGCTATCACCGGCCTAGGTGGGGCCCCCGGCGGTGGTTTCTTGGCCAGGGATCTGTGGGCCCTCTCAATGGTGAAGCCCTGGGAGAGTTTACCAGCTCCCACCTCTTCTAGCAGTAGGTTCTCTATGAAGTTAGTGGGGTCGGAGCCTTCGGAACCCTCTGGCAAACCGAGAAGGCGTATATTGTTCCGGCAAGCCCTTCCTTCTGCCTCCTCGGCTCTGTCCTCCAAGTTTTTGACCCTTTGCTGAAGCTCGCCGACGTCTCGAAGAAGGTGAGTTTTGGATTCAGTGTTTTCCCGGACTTGTGTTTCAAGCGCCTCAGTCCTGCCGGCCAGGGAGCGGACATCTTGACGCAGGAGGCCCAGGTCTGTGTCAACGGCATCTATTTTATTTTCCATTGTTGCCTGGAAAAGCTTGATGGCTTCGAGTATCTGGGTGTTGCTAGGCTCTGAAGCCGCGGCCGCCGTGGGGTTAGATTGAGCGTCCGGGGCCGCTTTGTTTGTGCCCTCAGGATTCGAGGATTCACAGGCTGCGAAGGTGTCCATCATGGTCTGGCGCTGCTGCTTGGGCCTGCTGTTCCTGCTGGACATGTCATCAAAACAGGGCCTTCCCGCACCGAAAATGCCAGGGGCGCAGTCGATAGGCCGCTAGGTCTCATTTCCGTCGCAGGGCCGACAGGGAGATGTTAAGAAGCAGCGGGGTAGCAGGCCGGTTTCGGGAAACAAAAGGTGTCTCGGATCAGGCAGGCGCGGTCGGCCCTAGGAGTGGGCCTCTCGGTCCGCCGCAGCGTCAGTCTGCAGGCAGGGGTCGGTTGTTTTCGCCCACACCTCCCCCCGGTGAAGGATCAGCAGGTGGGGGGGAAGGAAGACAGCGGGGGTCACAACGCCTCGAGGAGGCCAGCCCAAGTTCTTGCGTTGCCACCAGCGGCAAAGTCAGGCGCAGGGGGTAGAATAGGCCCCCCTCACCCTGCCTCCGATGTAGGTGTCCGGGGTGGTCCTCCGCCGCCCCCACTTACCTCTGCGGTACCGGTCGGCCACCGCTCACGCCGGGGGCCCTCTCGACTGTCCAGGCAGGGCACGGTCCAGTCAGGACGTCCGGATCGGTCCTCTCGATCGATGAGTGTAGCTGTTCGGTCCCCTCCTCTGGGTCCAGCGCAAGTCGGCAGCTCAGGATCCTCTCCTCCCGCCAGCGGGCAGCTTCGCCAGCGATGATAGTGCGCTCCGGCCTTTCAAGGGATCAGGGCGCGGGAGCCGCCATTTTGAATCCGCTCGGTGACTTTCTTCGCTCGCCGGATAGAGGTATTAGCCGTCTCTGCTTTGTTTGGGAGACGGTGCAAAAGTTGCCGAGGAGGTTCTGCGGCAGATGGTGCAACTTGTAGGGTTCCGGAGCAGGGAGGAGGATAAGCCCAGACAGAACCACATCAGTGAGAAACACACCACAGCCTAACACAGTCAGACAAATGCAACAATTCCTAGGCCTGTGCATTTTTTGCAGAACATGGGTATTTGATTATTCCACACATGTTGGACCCCTATTAGAGGCACTTAAGGAAGCACAGAAGATGAAAGGTACACTAGAATGGACAGAAGAGATGGCAGAATGCTTTGCGGACCTCAAAATAGCTATCAGCAGTGGACTAGTACTAGCAACCACAGACTACAACAGTTTTTCTTATTCTCACACTCAAATGGGCAGGTTGTGACAGCAGTACTCACACATTGACCATCACAGAGACACATGCCATTGGCATACTACAGTGGTCTTTTAGACCCAGTAATGCAGGGCCACTTCCCATGCAAGCAAGCATTAGCTGCTGCAGTGGTTGCTCTACAGACATCTGCCACCATAGCTATGGGATGTCCACTCACTTTATATGCTGAGCATGCAGTCCTTTCCATCTTAGAAAGTAACAAATTAACACTCACCACCCAGAGGGCAAGTGGTTATGAGGTAATCCTGACTAATCCAGCCAGCACCATAGTGAAGTGTCACACAGTAAATCCAGAAACATTCATAGATAAGTCAGTGGGGCCTCAAGATGAGGTTCATGACTGTGGATTATATGAAGGAGAGCCTGACGAATATTGCATGGTGAGTGAGGACCCCTTAGACACAAAAGAAGTGCTCTATTTAGATGGGGCATCAAGTATAGATCAAGAGAGTGTCCAGAGGCACACAGGAGCAGCAGTAATAAGCTATGTGAAGGACCAAGAAGAAGAATTTCAAATAGTAATGCAACAGAGACTACATTTGCACTATTCAGCACAAGCAGCAGACTTATAGCACTAATAGAAGCACTAGAAGCATCATCATATGGTGATGTCACAATTTATACTCACTCAGACTATATGACATCTACAGTACACTTAGGATTATCAAGGTGGAAGAGAAGAGGATACAGAAGGGCAGGTGGGTCATCAGTCCAACATGCTATCTTGTTAGCTAGACTAATAAAAGCACACTCCAAGGGGAAAGATGTGATTTCACCTGGCAACACAGCTGTGGATGCAGCTGTCAAACAGGCAGCAAATATGCCCTTTCCAGCGGAAAGTGAAACACCTGTCACAGCAGTACAACAAGAGTGAATATCAGAGGTTTACAGTGCCTTGTCAAAGGAATACATCATTGAGTTTCAAGAAAGAACTCCAACAGAAGAAAAGGCCTTATGGGTACAACGGGGATGTGCCCTGTCACCCCCCAACATCATATGGAGACAAGAAAGCACAGGTAAAGTAGTGATGTCCATAGAGCTATTGAATGTCACCTTGGAGCAATTTCACTTCCCTATGCATTCACCTAAGCAGCACATTGCTGCTGACATTAATGAGGACTGGTTTGTGCCTAATTTGGCCAAGCAGGTCAATACATTTGTGGCAAACTGTACCACATGCCACAAATTTTACCCAGGCATACATTCGAAACACTGAAAGCAGCACTACCTCACCCCACTGGGCCCTTCAAAGAACTCCACATAGATTATATTGATATGGTGAATACATGTAAGACTTACATGTACTTATTGTTAGTGATATGCCCATATTTCTGTTGGATCGAGGCAGGACTGTGTGTGAATACAGACGCCAAATCTGCAGCTAGATTCCTCGTGAGACAGGTGTTTCCCAGATGGGGCATTTGTGAAATACTAAGATCTGACAATGGGCCCCATTTTGTAAATGAGTTTTTTAACAAAGTGACAAGGCTGCTAGACATCTGATACAGTCTATCACCCACAGGCAAATGTGATGGTGGATCATTTAAATTGATTGTTCAAAATAAACTTAGCCAAGCTTTGTGATACACTTAAGAAGAGCTAGCTCTATTTCCTGCTTTTAGCTTTGTTCAGTCTGCGCAACCAGCCAAGCTAGGACCACCACCTGTCACCTCATGAATTGTGACAGGAAGGAGAAAGCTTATATCTTCACAGATAAACAACAAAATACACCAATTGGCCCCAAAAAACCAACAAAACACAGCGACAGAGGAACTTATTCAGCTACAGCTCGCTGACAGAGTTTACACCAGACAGCATACACAAGATTGGAATCAGCCAAAGTTTTTAGGACCGTATGAAGTGGAAAGAGCCACACCAACTGCAGCAAAGCTAAATAATCACTGTGCCTGGGTGCATCCGACTGATCTGTGCAAAGACAGCAGCACAGCACCTCAGCACTTAAAATAAGCAGATGCTGGGGCTCGAGCAAGAATCAGAAACAAAAGTTGAGATATTTTTTAAAAACTATGAGAAATTACATTAGGATAATGAAACCTTTCGGGCACAGCACAGCAAGTCCAGCCAGTGGAGTAACTTTGCTGAAAATGTTGAGGGGGACAGGGGTGGGGTGGAGGGAGGGCTGATGGTGGCTCTTAGGGATCATTTCATCCAAATTGTTCGAATGAATTTGGTCAATGGTAGATTTGACTGAATTCGGTCACCACTATTATTTCGAAGCCGATGATACCAAACATGAAGAGCTGGGGTTGCAGGGATTTCATGTTCGGTCTGCTTCCTCAGCATTGGTGGCAAGGGACCCAACAAAAAAAAACAAGAAAAAGGGACCCTGCAATGTCAGATCCGATCTGTGTTAGATGGATGGATCTGGTGCTGCAGGGTACAGGAGAGGAGGCGGATAGAGAAAAGGTAAGTAGGGGGCAGGGGGTTTGTGGGTGTAATGGCAGTTTGGGGGGACATGGGTTTGTTTTTTTGTACCAAGGTAAAAACGTATTTGCAGCGACAATGACTATGGTCAATTCTGCAGTGATTTCGTACCTCGGTCAAACAACCTAAATCCCTAAGGGATAACACTAAACTACTATATCACAAGAGTCCATTGCTGACGTTCTGTTATAAGCATGGCGTATCTTTAAAATTAAATTGTGCCCCCACACATCTTCAGCCGGCCTGCCATGCACCCAGTGACACAGCATAACATTCACAAACTTAATTCCAATAGAACATACAAACAATGCATTATTTATCATTTATTCAGACACAAAGCTCAACACACAAATGCTTGCATACACTCTCACTCACAAACAAATGCACCCAGCACATCCATTCACATACACTGTGTGCACACAACATTTATATGTACATATACAATAACACATGGAAACAGTGGTGCAACGTCCATTGTGAAGACCAGACTTTATCACGCCCTGATCCCTGAAATTTTGGGCTAAGTTGACTTGACCTGGCTGAACTATAAAGCTGTGTCCGAAAGGAACAGATTCACTGGAATGTCAGCAATTCCCTTGATTTTTCCTTTCATTCAAAGGCAGAAGCCAGCGGCTAATGCAGTGCAGTGGGTGACCAAGTAAACTTGGTATCAATTTTTATCAATTGGTATACATTTCTAAATGCCATATATTGCCAAACTTGGCTTCTGCACAGCACCTTATATGTGTACGTGCTGATAGATTTTCTCTACAAGATTCTGACTGATTAAAATTAAGGTATGTTCCTGTGTTGAAATGGCTCCAAGCGGTGGAGTACCGAGTGGGAGAGGCAGGGGGGGCAAGTTGTCCCCTGTGGCTCTTTTAAGAGCCAGACTGGGACATTTGTCATTGGGACACCTCTCCCATTCGGCACCTCAAAGAGGGCACCCAACAGCAAACATGTCCCGCTGGCAGGACAATGTGTGCTGAGCAATTCCTGCACAGAACGCTCATTGTCCTGGCAGCAGAACACCTTACCCGTTCCAAATGGTAGAGTGTCCTGCTGCCAGGACAATGTCCCAAGGAGCTCCGGGCAGCAGACGGTCCTCATGTTGCTCTGTATCAACAGAGAATTACAATGTGAGCTATTAGGGACTGATGGGAGGGATGGGGTCAGGGGAGTACTATTAGCAGGGAGTTTTGTCCCTTTACAAATGTGAATGGGTGGGAGGGATCAGAAGTGAGAAGGGTGCATATTGTTTCATGCTTTATGGAATAATGACTATGGCTTTAAAACAAAAGGAGGATTTGTCAGGCTATTGTGACTTTGCATGCAGAATGGGGAGAATACAACTAAAGACATACTCCCATTGCTCAGCATATTTCTATGACAATGTAAATAGTGTATGGTTAGTTTACTATGAAAGGCTAGTTTATTATGTAATGTGGTTTGCTTCCAAGACATTGCTATAAATAATTATTTAAGCACATGAAATGTAAAGCAAAACCTTAATAAATATCTATATCAACTAAACCTGGAAAGATGTGCTCGGTCGCTTAAATTGTCCACATCCCAGTTACACCATTTAACCAAGTGTGTGATCCTGAGCAAATAATTTAATGACATTGGCCCTCATTACGACCCTGGCGGAAAGCGACTGACCGGAGCGCCACAGCGTAAATAGCGTTTCCGCCATTGCACGAAGGAGCAAAGTGCGGCCCATTCCGACCCATCGGGCACGAGCACCACGGCATGGCGGGAGTGCAAAGTCCGCGATGGCGGAAATGACCCCAAAACGGCCCACACCGCCGCCGTACGGCGCCCCAGGTGCAATACCGCCACCCCTCTTAGCGGTCACCGCAGTGTGCGCCTACCGGAAAGTACGGTGCCCGGAAATATACGGAAACGGAAGTTAAAACATGGGCCCGGAACGGGAAACATCCCGGCGTACACCTATAAATACACTAAAACCACACAACCACTAAAATCACTACCCTGAAACACACCCCAACCCGTCAACCACCCTAGCGAAACCAAGAATAATGGGAAAAGCAGCGAAGAAAGCGTGCGACCGCAAGCGGCAGGTCCACTTCTCCCGTGAGGAACTCACCGTGCTAACAGAGACCCTCCAGGAGAATGCTGCCGTCGTCTTCTGCACGCAAATGACCAGGACGGCACTTGCAAACAAGAAGGCCATATGGGCTCTGGTGGCACAGCGGGTAAGTGCGGTGGGGACCGCACCCCGCGCCCCACAGCAATGCCGCAAGCGATGGGACGACCTGCGGATACGCGTCCGCAGCATACTCTCTGCCAACCGCAACATTGCCACAGCCACCGGGGGAGGTCCTGAATCACCCATCAAGTTGACCCCCTGGGAAGAAATCTGTGCCTCCACCATCGGAATGGAGAGCATAGAGGGAGTCGGAGGGATGGAGAAAGGAGTGCAGACATCCGAAGATACAGGTAGGTGGGCCAGAAAAAACAATGCCAAATCCACACAGTCCATCCATGTGAAGTACCATGCGTCCACATAGTGCAACAGAAACACATGTCCAGGAGAACGTCCACACACATCGGCCTGATAGCGCACGTTAAAACCCACAATAAATACATAAATAATTAAAAACCCCTAATACACGCACTACACGTGCAGCAGGCACACCCTAACTGCAGGCTGCCAAACAACTGCACCCTCACTCCACACACAAATCAAAGCACCTCCAAGGCCCCGGTCCAAATCACCCTCAGGTACCACCCCAATGCATGTGATACAATGCCATTCCAATTCCCACAGACCCACCAATAACCCTCGCCCTCCTCTACTCCACCACAGGGTCCGATCCAAACGACGAGCTACAGGACACCCCTACCAGCACACCTGCAAAGAGGGCCAAGACCAACGGCCAGAGACCCTCCACCTCAGCTGCACGCATCAAGACACGGCAGCAGCACAAATCAGGTGGCAGCACAGAGGAGGGAACATCAACAGGCACCCCAGCAGCCAGCATGCCCACAACACCACCACCACAGGTCCCCCCAATGGATGCCACAGAAGGCACTGCCTCTGGTGGCAGCAGCACCATAGGTGACACCCCATTGATGGCAGCATGCTCGGACACAGAAAACGGGGATGCCGAAGTCAGATCCATCCATGACCTGTCCCAATCCCCCTGTCTGTCCCATCCCGTACAACATGAGGATACCACGCAGGGGCACCCACAAGACGACGACTGGCCATCCCCCACAAGCCCTGTGGCAAGGCAACATGAGGACAACAGCCCCTCTGTGACACCCCCGCAAATGGCCATGGCCCAGCAGAGGCAACAGTCCCTCGACCAGCTGATCGAACAACAGCAGCAACTGGCCACGCTCCTCAAGGACCATGCTGATGAATGTGGGGCCACTAAGGCAGACATAGAAACATCAACTGAGACACTTAGGGCACAAATCGAGAGTAGCACCGAGAGCCTGAGAGTCCAAATGGAGAGAAGCACCGAGAGCCTCAGGGGGGAACTGCATGCGACGGCCAAGGACGTATGTGCCGAACTTGCCGCAGTGCGCCGTGTGCTCACTGAGCTCTCGCAAACCCTTAGGGACATGCATGGACGTGAGCAGGCAGACACATCATCCGTTGCAAGCTCCGTCCAGGGCAGCCCCCAACGTAGATCTGGAAGGAACCTGCGCTCCACAGGCAGGGGTGCCCCTGATACCCGCAGAGGGGGCTTGCAATAGCGACAGCCCACTGACAATGAGCATCTTTGGACACTGGTGTTCGGGGGGGAGGTAGGGGGGTGGAGGGGGTGTGTTGGGCTCACTTGGGTGGCGGGTCGATAGGGTGTTCAACATGACATCACATATGCCATAAAAAGTGCACGATCAACCAATGAGATGTGTGGACATTGATCTTTGTGTACTAGGCCATCATAGGCGTACAGTCCATATTGTGCATGTCCCAGACACACGCAGTGCCACGAGTCCCGTGTCCATGTATCAGCCACCAGGCGTGAGTGCTAGAAGCATACATCAATGAGATGCTGACGAATGTCACGGGCCTCCGGTGCCTCGCAGACTCCATGAGGTGCTGCCACATCCCCACCCTCATCATGACCATCTTCAGGTGCTTGCAGTTCTGCGTCAGGGGGCATGGGCACATTTCTACGTACGCACATGTTGTGGAGCATGACACATGCCATCACCATCTTTGCAACCTTCTCATGGCGGTACAGGAGTGCCCCGCCAGACCTGCTGAGGCAGCGGAAACGGCCCTTCAGTAGGCCGAATGCCTGTTCTATGACTACACGGGTACGTGAGTGGGCATGGTTGTAGTCCTCCTCATGCTGGTCCCGTGGGTTCCGGACTGGTGTGAGGAGCCATCTCTTCAGTGGATATCCAGCATCACCTGTATGTGGACGAGAAACGTATGATGTGGAATGCCATTGATACGTACGCACACCCCCCCCCCTTCCTGCCAGGTCATTGCCAATTCACATACCCCACATCATCATGCATGTAATGAGACTCACCGAGTAGCCAGGATCTGTTCCCTGCGTGTCGCTCCATGTAGCGTGGTATTGTAGAGTTCCTCAAGACCATAGAATCATGGGTTGATCCAGGGAATCGGGCGCAACAATGTGTAATGATCCTGTTGGAGTCACACACCATTTGTACATTCAGGGAATGGAATTGTTTTCGGTTGCGGTACTGGGCCTCCATGGCATGTGGGACGACCAATTCCACATGGGTGCAGTCGATGGCACCAATGCAACCCGGTATGCCGGCAAGTGCATGGAATCCCACTTTCGTGTTTGTAATTTCCTGCTCCGAGCGTGGTAGGGAGATGTAGTCGTCTGCGTGCTGCAGGAGGGCATCGAGCACTTGCAATAGTGTCCGTGAGAACAGTGGCTGAGAAATGCCATGCAACTGTCCGACTGTGTGCTGGTAGGTGCCTGTGGCCAGGAAGTGGAGTACAGACACCACCTTCAGTAGGGGTGGGATGGCGGTTGGGCTATCTATCATGCTGACAAGGTCAGCCTGTGTCATGTCCACAATGGCGGCTATGGTGTCCCGGTCCAAACGGTAGAGGGTGTGGATCTGCTCATCAGTGAGGTTGAACGGATGTGCTCGGAGGCGTGGGATTGCGGGCTGCCTGCGTGGTGGTAGTGGCTGTGCTGGTGGGCCTTGCTGGCCCTGCCTTGCCCTCCTCCTCCTCCTGCGTCTCCTCCGTGCGGCCGGTTGTAGTTGGTGTTCGTCTTCCTCTTGGAGTTGGAGCACTTGCAGTGCTATCAGGTCCCCCAGGGCCAACATCGCGAGTCCTGCCGGTAGCATTTCGGTGTGGTTGTGGGAGGAGACTGGCTGTGCAATTTATGTGTTTTCAGGCTGTATGGCCTCCACCTGTGGTGATTCATTCCACCTGTGCAAACTGCCCTCCCCTTTGGCCGAGCACGTCACGCGCACAACGCTGCAATTCGGGGAATGGTAGCTTGCTATTGCTATCATGTATTTGTACCCGATGGCCGTGTTGGATTGGTTGTTATGTTCATTCGGCTATGGTCCCATTGTTTCCCATTCTATCTGTGCAGTCGCGAACAGACTTGTGAAGGGTCAGTGGAACGTAGTACTCGAGTAACGGTGGGCCCTCATGCATCACTGTACCGAGTTGCAACGACGGGCGGGGCGTCCCATTCGTGGGTGAAGGCAGTTGCCTTTTTCACACACAGCCGCACTCGATGGAATAATTAGTGATTTCAAACGGCCACAGATGCCTTTCCGACGTGGTGTTGCAAATGAGGAATTCGAAGGGCGGCGCTTTCGGTCTTCAGCTGGCGGCGAGGAGATGCCCACAGGTCTGACTGCAAATATAACGTTCTATTGTTCAATGTCCTTGAGACAGGGCCCATGGCGAGGGAGCAATGGTTGATATGAATAGTTTGGGATGCGCATTAGCTACGTGGGCGATGAGGCCGGACGTTCCCAAATACATGTTACTTCACAACACTGGAATTACGGGCTGGGGCACTGTGGATTTTGCAGGCTGCATAACGCACAGACTCAATGGATGTTTCTAATGTCATGTGAGTAATTATTCAGGCGTTTTGATCCCGGGATGAGGGAATGATGAATGGATGCATGGGCAGGTGATTTGATACAGAGTTTGCCATGTACAGGGCTTCTTGGGATCTATCCGCCTCCCCTACGCTATGTGATGCAGGGCTGCCATAGTGGGACCATCGTCTATCTGGCCTTGTTGAGCCCTCCCTGTCTCGAGGCGCCCTCAGACACTTGTGTCCATGCACGTTGACATTCCCATCTGATGGATTCTGTTTTGACAGACGCATGCACAGGTACACTCGTTTGTGATGGTGTTTGCACCTCGATATAGATGGTTATGAGTCGCAAGTGGTTTTGGGGTGGTGATGATCCTTTTGAGTGGGCTAGCATGCATATGGCTGTGGATTTCGTGTGATCATTGAAGTGAGTTGTTCGAATGTAGTTCTGATGGCCATTCTGTTCTTTTTCTTTTCTTTTGGTTGACAGGTATCTCCTCCCCTTTTGCCACTGCCATCTGTATGCCACTCCTGCAGATGGATTTTACTCCCGACACCTGCTGCTTCGTGTTAATCGGTGGAGCAGCATTACGATCTTATGGGACGATCGCCAATGGCCCACATGCCCTTACACAGTACTGGTGTCTCGGAGCAACATTTCGGCCTTTCAGCTGGACTAGTGCCTCCCCATTGGGACAGCCCTGCGGTTCTGTGCGCTTCCATGTTGCCTTTTCGTACGTGAATGTGGCTCTGTGTACCATGGGGGTACAGGGCGACACACAAGTAGTGGCTGGTCATTTCTTGCGGATGCAGCCCACAATGGTGATTAGTGTTTTGGAGTTCATGGCCTGATGGCTGTATGGGCTTGGTGTCTTTGATGTGCATAAATTGCTATTCTGATTTGGCCCGTGTAGCGTTTTTCTTTGCAAGTGATGTGGCATATGCCTATTTGGGGGGCGATGTATTGTGAGGAGATCTGCATTGGGTTCCAGCTTCGGGGTTTAGTTGCGTGGTACTGTACTGGGCGCGTTTGCCTACTGAGCCCGTGAGGTCAGGGATGGGGGCTGCCTATATGACAGTTTGAATGTTGTCATGCTCAGGGGCGGGGGATTGGGTTTTGTGTAACAGATGCCGGTCAGCCAGGTGGACTGGTGGAATGATGTGATTTTCGGAATATTGCTGGGCACAGGTGCCTGTGTTTGCGTGCGTTTCTTGGTGGGGGACTGTGGTCATGTCCATTGGGATGGCTTCTGTATTCGTGCCTTCTGTGACCTGCAGCTCCCATTGGCCCCTCTTGTGTTGCTTTTGTTCGTTGGCATGCATGGGTGCTTTGTACATTTCAATGGTTGCATTGTGACTTCATTGCACCTACCGGGAGTTGTACTTTGTGGGCAGGGAGCGGTGTACAGGCACTCAGTGGGGCCGTTTACGGTTGATTCGCGATGCCGTACTTCTCGCCATGGCGGAATGGTACATTCCGCCATGCCTGATGGCGTTAGGTACATGTCCGCTAGGGTCGGAATTGGCGTACCGTTGCACCATGGTGGTGTTTGCGGTTTGGCATGGCGCGCGCGCGCGTGCTTGGTGCAGTTAGCGTTGGCGTTCACTACGGTGTCGCTAATGGCTTCGTACTTTGCGGTGACGGGTCATAGTCGCACCGAGCGCTATTCGATGGCGGTATTGCATTTCCGCCATCGTTTTTCGATTTCCGCCAGGGTCGTAATGAGGGCCATTGTGCCTTATCTGCAGCTCTGGAGGTGATTCTGGTTCACTTCAAAGCTTATATTAAAGTAGCATGGTATTAATGGTATTAAATGGATAAGCCTAATGACTAAAGAGTTGCTCCACATATAACAATAGTGCAATTTAGGTATTGTGCACCACAAAGCTATTTGTCACTTGGTTTATTTCAGGCAACTTATTCTAAAGTCACTTCCATGTTGCCTCCAAGTATCAAAAACTGATGATGCACCTTGCAATTTCCTTTTCCGTGAAGTCACTTCTGTTGGTACAATCCATATAATAATTAGAAAGTTTGCATGTATTATCCCTCAGAGGACCTGGAAAGAGGTCTAATATATGAGATTCCTGCATCTGGAATGATCCTGCAGTTTTATTTTTTTTGTTGTGTGTTAAAATGCCACCTTCCATCAATGTTACCAAAAAGTAGATTTGGGCGGTTTGGGGGCGCCAATGAGACCATGTGGAATTCCACAAACTACATTTTGTTGCTCATCCCCCACCCCACACTCTTACAATGCTGGATACACCACAGCTTAGTTTGGTAAGTGAAGCAATTTTTGGTGGCCTGTAACCTGACCCATGACACCCATTTATTAATTTGCACCAAACCGTCCTGATAAAGTGTCTGCAAAACTTGAAATACTTTTTGCCAGTTTGGTGAAAATAATTTTTGGTGGCAGGGGGACAAGTTATACAGGGCTCCTAAAAGTGTGCTTTTAACACAAAATCTAATACGGTTCCTTCTGCACACCCCAAGCAAAAACTGCTTAACAAAAGTTCACCATGTTTGGAAGGCATATTGCACTCAGCTTCATTTCACAGAATGTGCAGAGTACGACAGTTTTGGGTCACAGATTTTCTCAGCTTGCCTCTTCCACTATACTTGGGGAGGGAACACCTTCTGCCAACTTCATTTTGAAATTGGAATGGTGGTGCTTTAGTAGCATCTGAAAAGTGGCAAGACTAATTTTAGAGGCATTGCATATCTGTGGCTTGCCACAGAGAATGCACTATTTATGATTGTTAGTGTATATTCATACCTGGGGTCTTAATTTGTACTGTGAGCTCTGCTCACATTGTCCAAATGTGACATGTGTCCTCACCAGGGTCAGCCAGCAGCACAGCTCCCCAACAAACATACACAAACAAAAACATATATATTTTTCAAAGTACCTATGCTCTGCTTATAAATGCCGCCCAGGCCACGTTTTATGTTACACCGACCTAACCTCGTCACACTCACACACCTCCAGACAGAAACCAGCAAGCTGAATGAGCTTCCTAGTTCCTGTCTGTGTGTCACATGAACACAAAGCCAGAAAGCAATTCTCTGTGCCGCGGCCACAGGTGACAGGCCCTGCAACACCCAGTTCAGCACCCTGGAGGCTGACTTTCAGTCAGGCCAGCGAGGGTGAGGGACTGAGCCACGCAGGGCATCCCAGCCCTGAATATGTTGCAGTGCGGCTGCCAGGCATCTCAGCATTATGTAATGAGACAGCGCAAGCCTTGCTGGGTACCCCAGCCGGACTCGCGCTGTCCAATTACATAATTGATGATTGCGGCCCCCCGGCCCTCCCTCCAAAATACGGGGGGACAAAAAGACATGCCACAGAAGTTGGGGGAGACAAAATCCCCTGCCCCCCCTATAATTACACCCATGAGTCCAGCAGCCAGTATTCAAGAAATCAAAATGAATAATCACAGAAATATCAAGAATGTGTTTATAGGGATATGTTGTTTATTTGTCCCCTCTTTTCTTTCTCCTGCATTGATGAAATTAATGAGATTAGGTATTAAAGGTAACAGGTATAGTGATACGAAAGTAAAAAATGTAGTCACTCCTAGAGATAACCTTGTGACCCGACATAAAAGACAATTGAATGTAGAAGCAAATACCAATGTGCTAGATGAACATCATTCAGAAGGTTCCAATGTGTGGTATGATACAATGAAAGCCATCAGTAGGGCATAATTAAATGAGTCTTGTTACATATGTGGGCTAATCCCACAAACGGTTGCCACCCTCAGACTATTCTTACCATTAAGATCATACAATTGTGCACCCAGCCTGGCAAAGATTGCATCTTTGTGGGGTGTGGTCAAAGTCATCTTCCACCCTTCCCTTCTGGTAGTGATGTTCTTCATAGTGCTACCTCAGACCTGAACCTAGTAGTCAATCCTGTTCTCCCCCAGCAAAGTTGATCCTGCGGAGATGATTGTTTTTTTGTCTTTTTTATACTGTTATGCACATTGTTAAGTGTTCTGTGTGTTAGTTTCTGAAACCAAGATTGATATTTGATATGAGTTCTCAGAATAACAGTCCTGATCTTGATGCTCTTTCTTTGTTTAAAAGATGTATACAATGTATGTATATGTTTGTATTTGGTTCTATGTTTATGTTTTGTAGTGCCCTGATGCCCAGGGTCTGGCACGATATAAAACATTAATTATTTAAATAAATAAATACAAATAAGGAAGTGCTGACTTTGAGGCAAAGTGCTGGGCACATTTGCTAATTTGTAGTGTGCAAGGGCTGTTTCAAGGTCACACAGTACAAATAAAGATGGAAAAGAGATCCAAAGGTGAATGTGAAGGAATGGAGAAATATGAAGCACAGTGTCCTGAAAAATTACAGATGGTCATTGAAGGGGCAACGTTTACTCTTAGAAAAGCACTTTAGTGGGTTGCGCTCCTGATATAAACAGTATAGACACAAAATTGTTATTTTTCCATGAAATCTATTTGTTCTTTTGTGTACTCTTGCTCATATTTTCATTGCACAATTGACAATTTCTTTCTCAATTGCATTAACGTTCATGCAACTCAAGATTTAGATGTTCAACTTTAATTCCTTCTATTCAAATCTATTTCTCTCGCACAGCTGTAATTTTTTCTAAATTGCATTGACTTTCATGCAGCTCAGAATTTAGATTTTCAACTTTCATTCCTTGTATTTCAATTTATTTCCCTCAACAAGTGTTTCACCACAGTATGTGACTGTGCTTCTTCAGGAGAGATACTAACGAGAAAGTGTAGAAAAAGGACAGAAATCAAAAATTAGATAAAGGTTGAATGATTTAAAAGGATGGGTGGGAGAATAAATTTATCGGTTTGTATAGCCTGTTAGGTTCACTCACCTAAAGTAATTTCTTCCTTATTATGAGTGTTGATAGTTATCTCACTTTCTGATTTCTTATATATATATTTTCTTCTCTTTTTTCATACAGTGTTCAATATGCTTATATCTGAAAGAGTTGAAAGCCAGAATTTGACCCATAAGTATTGTTTAGAATTTATGTTATACTTAAAGCCAAAATAAATTTGCACATCACATAATGATTAACATTTTTTCAAGGGCTACAACTTGTTTCCCAGGGCAACTTAACCTCTAATGAACCTTATTAACAACAGAATCTGATTGGTTTTTGACTCCCTATTTAGGTATTTAAGAGGAGTCAAAGGATAGCATTTCCTAACTATTCTTCATATGGATTACATTTAAGCTTCTTTGCCTCGGTATGATTGCCTCTAGGACACGCATGATTTATCTCAAAGTGTCCCATGAACAGGTTGGCGTAAGTGGGCACAAATTTTGCCCCCATCGCTGTACCCTGCTCCTGTCTGTAAATAATTTTGTTGAACATGAAGATGTTATTTGTTAATGCAAAGTGTAACATTTCCAAAATCATTTTGTTTTGTTCATGGGACACTTTGAGATAAATCATGCGTGGCAACACTCAGCATTCAAAGAAAGAAATATTGTGTATTGGGGTTGTTAGATCGATGATGGGCCTCATTCCGAGATTGGTGGTAGTCATGGCGCTATTTGTGCCATGACTGCCACCAATAATGGGTCCGGCACCGGTGTTGTGCAATGGGGACTTACCAGTGTAGTCCGACCATGGCGGGACCGGTAAATCCCCATTGCACAAACCATTCCCCATTCCCATTTGAGCCCCCATAGGGCTCAATGGGAATGGGGAGGGTGTTAATTATGGGCTCGTGACTTGCAAGCCCGTTATTAGCGTCCTGGTCCCTTAGCGGGACCCGTAAGGGATGTGTGGTGGGACCACACGTTCCTTAAGGTCCCTGCCAAGGGACCTTGGAATAGGGCGGTAAGGGATATCTGGCACCAGTCTCCTTACTGGTACCCGGTATCCCTCACCATCCACCTTGTAATGACCCCCGATGTCTTGATGATATGGAATGGAGACATAAATAAATTGTAAGACTACATAAGGCATCTGAATATCAACAATTATAATATCAAATTCACAGGCAAAATAAGTCCAGAGAGTATTGAGTTTTTGGATCTGCTAATTTACACAGATGGAGAAAAAATATTGATGGATCTTTTCATTAAACCTACTGCAGTAAATAAGGTTTTACACGCTGAAAGTTACCATGCCAGATATATAATCAGGAACATACCATATGGGGAAATATTGAGAACAAAACGGAACTGTAGCTCCAAAGACAAATATTCGGCGATTTCTTATGTGTATGAATATGAAGAGCATGGGCCTCATTACGACCCCGGCACTAAACCATGGTGCTATTAGCGCCATGGTCCATGCCGGGGTCCGCCATGGTGAATGGTGGAATTACCGCCCCATTCCAAGCTTGGCGGGGCGGTAATTCCCCATTCACCATGGGCCCTTCCCCATTCCCATTTTTGCCCCATAGGGCTCTATGGGAATGGGGTAGGCGCCAAGTACGGTGCCGCAAATTGCGGCACCATACTTAGCACCAAGGTCCTTTTGTGGCACCCTACTTTAACGGTTGGTAAAACCAGCCGTTAAGGTCGGGTCCCGCAAAGGGACCTCGTAATCAGGCGTTAAGGGTTTAACGACGCCGACACCTTTTACGGAGCCGTTAAACCCTTAACGCCAGGGTCGTAATGACCCCCCATGTATCAAATCTCAAAGAAAAGTATATTAAGAGAGGCTATAAAACAGGATAAGTGGATAGAGCAATAAGAAAAGCTGAAAAAATGCCAAGAACAAACTTGTTAACAAATCAACCTAAATTGAACATTACACAGACAAAAGTAGACTATATTACTATTCATAACAGTGAAGCATTTGTCCTAAATAAACTTTTGAAAAACATTGATTTTACAAACTGATAAAACAATTTAAAAAAGTATAAGAGCTAAGCCAAGGATAATCTACCGAAGAGCACCGACTTTGAAACAGAAAATTACCCCCACCATCTTAAAGAAGAGAGAACAGACAGTCTAAGTCAATTTCTAAACGTGCCGGAACCAACAGGAACCCATAGCTGTGGAAATTGTGCAATCTGTATACAAATAGAAAATGGAACAAAATAAATCGTGCTACCAAATGGAAGATTCCAAAAGATTAAACAATACATCAATTGTAATACAAAATATGTGATTTATCCGATAACTTGCATCTGTGGAAAAAGATATGTTGGAAGCACTATTAGATCACTGAAAATCAGACTTCAAGAACACCTGAGAGCCATTACAAATGGAGACGCCTGATACCCTATGGCAATACATTACAATCAAGAACACCAACTAACAGAGATCAAAAATATAACATTTCTTGGCCTAGAAAGAGTTGACATACCAGAGAGAGGAGGAAACAGAGAACTCCTGCTACGAAGGAGAGAAACAAAATGGATATGTACTCTGGACATGTGCCACTTCGGCCTGAACTCAGAACATGAGATGTCTCATTGGTTATAACAGTCAGAACCCTGTTTCAATGATTTTTAATGACCATAATGTATACATATACTGAACACAGTTTGATTTCAATAGACATTACAGAAATGTTGCATTATGCAAATTACTCTGTGTACTGTTTTACTAAATGGTTTGAATGTTTAACCTGTACATTTTGTCCACTTCACCTTCTGTTCATGTCATTCTGCAAATTACTCTCCATACTGGTTCACTATATGGCTTTCATGTGTAACCTGCACATTTTGTCCACTTCACCTTCTGTTCAGGCCATATATCCTGCTCTCTTTGCACTTTTTCTCATTTCATCTCACACTTTTTTAATTTTTTAATTTTTCATTCTCGAGCATGGCTAATTTTCATTTAAAATATTTTTTTATTTAACTATCTTCTTATAAAACTCACGCGGGTGCTAAAACAATTATCACCAAAATACACATCTCAAAATGGCTGCCTATATACAAATATATATAAGAAATCATAAAGTGAGATAACTATCAACACTCATAACAAGGAAGAAACTACTTTAGGTGAGTGAACCAAACAGACTATACAAACCGATAAATTCATTCTCCCACCCATCCCTTTAAATCATTCAACCTTTCTCTAATTTTTGATTTCTGTCCTTTTTCTACACTTTCTCCTTAGTAGCTCTCCTGAAGAACAACAGTAACATACTGTGGGGAAACACATGTTGAGGGAAATAAATTGAAATACAAGGAATGAAAGTTGAAAATCTAAATCCTGAGTTGCATGAAAGTCAATGCAATTGAGAAAAAATTGACAACTGTGTGAGAGAAATAAATTCGATTACAAGGAAGGAAAGTTGAACATCTAAATCTTGAGTTGCATGAAACTTAGTGCAATTGAGAAAGACATTTTCAATTTTGCAATGAAAATATGAGCAAGAGTACACAGAAGAACAAATACATTTCATGGAAAAATAACGATTTTGTGTCTATACTGTTTATACCAGGAATGCAACCCACTAAAGTGCTTTTCTAAGAGTAAACTTATCTTAATATTGCTGCAGCCACAATATAAGCACCAAGGGTGTAGATTCTGGGTAAATGTATTACTTCTTGTGGCAGCACACATAAGAAATCGCCGAAATAGGAAAACAAAGCCGACAAGGACTGCAATCTGGTAATAAAAAATGGAAGGAGCAACCTTTAGGAACGAAAAATGAGTGAAAGGGCAAGCAGTGTTAAATGCACAGGGACTAAGGAGATTTACAGAAGAAGAAATAATGAAAACAGAAGAAAGTTGTAGAAATATATGGGCATTGCATATGAATAATTTGACCAGCATGCATCAAAATGAACAATCTGTAAAAGTACATAAACTCACTTGATCTTTGTTTTGTTTCGGGGCAAAGGAAGCTTTCCATTTGGCTCCAACAGCAGTTGTAATCAAACATATGTGATGTCAGCCTTGAACGAGGGAACTGCTACAATCATGGACTTCTTGTTACAGTGTGGCACAAAAGCAGACTATTACTTGCCTCCTTCCTGAATGGATTATGTTCATTGGTGAGCCTTCATGCCCCTGTGTTGTTGATCCTAGAAAGTCATGTAGAATTGGCCAAGAGACAGTCTCAGTCCCCTGCGATGCCCTAGACAACCACAAGATGGATTAACTCACAAACAGCAATAAGCAAGAAACAGTCAAACTACTTTTGAAAGGAAGCAGCTGAGGCCCTGGAGAATACAACATCGCAATATAGACTTTTTTTTTTCCAGAACTGAGAGTTGCTTCACCTCATCACTGCCTCCTGGAATACAAACAGTTATGAATGTCAAATGGATTCAGATAGTCTGATGGAATTTGATGTAACTTTCGAGCACCACAGAACATATACTAAACACAATCAGAGAAGAGCTCCGTGCCTTGAGACATATGGCACTCCAGAATAGAATAGTGCTTAATCTTATCACAGCAATGCAAGGTGGTGTGTGTAAAGAAATTGGCAGCACCTGCTGCACCTACGTGCCTCCTAACAATGCTGACAGTGGCACACTAACACTGGCTATTAAACACATGGTGAAGGTTAACAGACATGGAAGCAGCAGGAGAATCACTAAAGAGGAAAATTGGTTATCAGTCCTCACTTCGTGGATGCCCCAGTGGCTCACAAATATATGTTAAATCATGCTTCCCATCCTTATCCTCTTGATAATAATCTGATGTGTTTTCAAATAATAATAACCTGTTGTGTGTCTCATGGAAACAAAACCAACCTCCTTGCGTTTATGACAGATAATGCTACTCCTCCTTAGAAAGATTAAAGCTGCCTATCTGATACGGAAACAAAAGTAGGAGGAATAACAATAGTCCCAATAGATCACACATAGGCTCAGATGGTACTCTTTGGTCACTACCCCATCATCCAGAAAATTACGTAGAATGTTACGTGGACCCCACTGCAGATGGAGAATGGAACTTCCTAGAATGTAAGGTGAATTGAAACACCTGTATATAGGCACGTTATAAATGTCATATCATATCATATCATCCATGGGACTTTGTCAGGTGGGGAGAGGATTTAAAAAATGTATACAAGATAAGGGTGCACAAGACTATATATGAATTGCAACAGAAACAAGATACAAAAGATAAAGAATATTTGAAAAGTTGTGTCCCTATTGAGACAAAGGGGGGAATGTTGGGCAGTACATCCAGCACACTCAATGTGCACAAAAATACAAGCTTCAGATATCTCTGTGAAAAGGCCTACAGCATAGAAAAAGCAGCCCCACAGATACAGCATTCCCTGTGTAGATCAACAATGCACTAGTAGCCAATGCTTTCATAAGCCATATCCCTGAGAGGAAAGTATGCCATAAAGAATAGACCTTGCACTTAAATATAATCACATATCTTTAACAAGTATCGTGACACCAACAGTGGTCAGGGAAACAGTAGGGGCACTCATAACAATAGAACATGACGGTGAACTTTAACACTAATCAAATGAACAACACATGTAGGCCTCAAAGACCAAGTTAGTCATCTCTGAAGCATGAAAACCCTCACCCACTCAACAGAAAATAATAGCCATGCCCTTGCAAAGGGGCACCCACATTCCAAGCTGCAACTTCCCATAGCAAGACTGAATGCTGCACAGTGATTGGTTAAGGCAAGGCAAAGTCACACACATTCCCCGGCCTGAATTGAAGTGGTGAGGTCATGAAAGAGCTACACAGAAGTATCAGACCCCAGAGCTAAGAAACAGACATTGCACACAGATTGGTCAAGACACATCAGCTCAGCCGAGTTCCCTAGCCTGTGTTCAAAGGATGTATAACAACTTATGTTCCTAGTCAGTCCATCAAAACGTATCATAATGAAGGTCACAAGTTGCTAGGAATTGGACAATGAGCAGTGAAGAATAAGCCTGTCAAGACAGAATGATCAAGGAGCAACACTGCCCTCTGTAGGAAAGATCTCACTGAAATAGATCCAATTGCTAAGGTGGGATCCATACAAACCACCATTGCACGTAGAATTACCCAGGTACCAATGATTTTCATGAAAACATATGAACAGCCTCCACAGCGCATACACACAATTTGAGAAGAGTATATGGACAATATTGCAAGCTACATACATATAATGATATGAGCACAAGAGAATTAAGTTTACAAACATCTAAGCACCCAGCTCACAAGGTCAAAGTTAGGGCAAATAGAATCATGAAGAAGGAAGGAGAAGCAAGTAATGTTTCCAATGAGGAGTTGCAAAGTTGAACTGGCGCTGAACAGTTCACAATGATGGGAATGGTAAGACAGTTCCAACCAATGAGGTCTTTTAGGAAGAGGATGCAAATGTTATCATTTTGTTTCTCACAGTGTCACATCTCAGACAGTCATTGGTTGAAATCTATCATTTCACTCACTCCACACATACTCCTCCTGGAACAGCCAATCAAGTAGCAAGTTTAGACAAAACAAAAAATAAGAGTAGCATCCAATCAGCATCATAGGAAAGGAGAAGATTTCAATGCTAACTAATAAACTGATGTCTTGTTACGGTCACGTGAATAGAATGAACCAATAGGGCTAGGTATTGTACAGATTCACCTATGGTGCAAATGTCTTAATCTGCTGATCCTGTCCCTCTTCATATTCTACAGGATCAGTCTATGAATCTGGTTCCACTGCTTACTGAGGAACTTGATTACTAATGTGTCACTTGATTCATTGATCAGCCCCTTAAACATGCTGTTGTTTCCACATTGCTTAAGAAACTCCATCTCAACCCCAATTTCTCTTTTCCCGTCTATGTAAAAGTTGCTGGAGTCTATTGTCACCAATAACATTCTCCACTCCCTCGGGGCTGGTTTTTGGCCAGGGATGGGCATGGAATCGGTAATGATCGCACTCCTTGACAATATTGCAATGTCACTGCACTGTGGAGAGATGAGTATTCCTATTCTACCCGATCTCTCCGCAGCCTTTGATACCATTGACAATCAGAGACTTTTGCAGTGTCTTTCAAATGCTGGAGTTCCGGGGGTTCCTCTGAAGTGGTTTCCCTCTTGCCTTGCTGATCACATCCAGGTGGTGTTTCTTCCCCCTTTCATCTCCCCTTCTATGGTGTTCGGCTGTGGAGTTCTGCAGGGCTCTGCGCTCTCCCCATTGCATTTGAATGTGCACATGGTGGTGCTGGCACCTAGCTTTGGCATACACTTTTTTTATATATGCACATGACAACCAGATCTTTTTCTGTCTTAATGCCCCCAAGGAAAGTCCCCCCGAACTTCTGAGAAGATGCCTCTCAGCAGTGGGGCAGTGGGTGACCGAAAACTGGATTAAGTGATCTGGGGAGAAGGCCGAGGTATTGGTGGTTGGCCAGGCCCCCAATGCTCCAGGTTGGACTTCAGACTATTGGCCAACATTCCTGGGACCCTGCCTGAAACCTTCCACTATAGTTAAGAGCCTTGGTATTAAGGTCATGGCCTCTGGCTCTAGAGAAGCACAGACTTCTTCAGTTTGCCAGAGTGGTTTCGCTAAACTGAAAACTTTGAAGAAGGTGCTTCCTTTTCATCCCAAGGAGGCCACGATCAAATGTGTGACTGCCTCTATTATGGGTGCAACTGATTATTGGAATGGCATCTATCTTGGTTAGCCAGATGTGTTACTTCAACGCCTCCAGATCCTTCAGAATATGGCAGCCAGTCTTGCTCTCAGCGCTCCTAGATTGTTTCACTCTCACAACCTTCTTCAGCGCCTTCATTGGCTGCCCATTAGATCTCGGTCTTATACATGGTTGACCATGCTATCCATTATGCCGGAGCTGAATTTATTCAAGTGAAGCTCTCTCTGTACCATCCAAAGAGACCTCTCTGCTCGTCCAACCAGTTTCTGCTGTTCACCCCCCGCTTTCAACGTGCCTGAGCAGGAGGCAGAGCTTTTTCTGTGTTGGCCTCGTCTTTGTGGAATGCTCTCCCATTCTATATTAGGAGCAACCATGTCTTATCTAGTTTTCCCAAACAGCTCAAAACACTGCTGTTTTAATGTAGGTTGCCCCCTCTCCTCTCTTGTCTTTTCCCCAGCGCCTTGATGCCTTCAGGTCTTTGTTGCGCTTTATAAATTGCTATACATACATACATACATGACGATGGCCAATCAGACGCCGAGAAAGTGCGAATAACCTTTAACATTTTTTGCCATTTCCCCACTGATGTTTATTATAAATTCAGCAATGTTCTGTCTTTTTGATAATTCCCCAGCCTAGACTGAGCCTGTAATACCCTTTTTGTTTTTCTCATATCTCATGCATTATTTTTGGCTCACTGGATTGATTTTTATTATTTGATTTGTGACTTGTCATACAAAGGTTTCAATATTGACCAGAATTTAGGATCTTTTGTATGATGTTAATAGCATGAGTAAAGAAAGTATTAGAGATGGGTCCAGGCAACATTATTGCTAGTAATGTTTAATGTTTGACACACTTTAATCTGAAGTGAAAATATTTCTGGATCTTTGCATCAAGCATTTTCACGATGCATATATGTTTCTTCACGATGCAAATGGATTTTGCGAACATTCTGAGTTAGACGTCTCTCTATTATTTGTTGAATATAAATTGTTAGGGTTTAAAGCTCCCGACTCAATTTATTTTATAGATTCTGAATACCAATGAGCAGCAACTGTTGATACATTTGTCTAGTATTTTTTCACGAAAAACGATTTTTGAAGTGGAATACTAAGTACTGATATATTCCATCATAGAATAAGGGATTGGTATTCATGAACAAGAATAATACTATCAATTGTTTTCCAGTTATCAGTTGGAAATTTTGTGGCATTTACTTTGATGTCAATCTAGGTTGTAAATTTGAGCTATCTATCCCTAGCTACATAAATATGCCAACTCTTTAGCAACATATTCTAATGAGAGCAACTCTCTAGCTTTTTAGTAAGAGTTTTGCACTTATATGGGCAACACAAATTTACCTGTGGTTTTACTGGAATTTGATTCTGTGCCTAATCTCGAAGGGATAGGATGTTTGAAGAACAGTGAATTAAATGTTCATTTTGGAGGTATGTAAGCCACATAAATAGTGACTCACTGTTAACTTTCAAATGCAATATACTGTTTAGTTGCAGTATATACAGAGGTCCCTAATTATTGATCTATATGTTTTGTAGTCAATAACATCTAGAAGTGGACAATCACAACTTGTAAAAAATGGAGAATGGTTTGAAACTCTGGGATTTTCTTCATTACAGATTTACCCCATGTAGGTCAGTAGTTTCTGTGATGATGACTTACTGAAGAGATTAGGGCATTACTATTTCTCATAGATCATAGATGTTCTTGATTTGTTTTGTAGAATAAGGCAGTCATGTCATCATGAATCAAGGTTTTTACAATTTATGTTCAAATGCTTCATAAAATATTAATGTGTTCATATGGAACAATTGGTAACATATATGTGTTTTTTTAGCATTTATTGCAAATCCTAACTTTATTACATTTTATATTACATTGAAGCAATATCATTTGTAACCAACTGGAAAGGAATGTATATACTTACTGACTGTGTCTTGCGAATTCCCAATGTAAAAGTGGTATTGATCGCACAGCTATTCTGTGCAATTTATAATAAATATTGCTTTTTGAGCAACCCCATACAAGCTTCTTTTTGTTGACCCACAGCATTGCTTTTTTTGTAGTTTTCTTTTTGTGGACTAATTAATTGATTTTTTTTAACACTGAATTGTTCTTTTTATAAACCCAATGGATTTTATTTTTGGATAACCACCTCCTTGTGTTTTCTTTTCCTTTTTGATTTTTTTTAAACCTGGAATTCTTTCTTGGACAAACACATGGATTTTGTTTGATGGCCATCTGAATTGCATTTTTGGACACCACCCATAATTTTTCTTTTTTGCAAACTCCTGGAATTTAATCTTTGACCTTATACCCATATTTTTGTATTTGTGATTCCCTTGAACTTAATTTTTTGAGCTGCCTGGATTCCTTTTTGGACCCCATCCTGGATTGCATTTTTCTGTCTTTTTTTGGTCGCCTTTGTTTTGTTTTTGTGTCCAGATGCTACATTTTGCGTCACTCCTCCATTGAAGTTAGGCTTATTTTTGTAAGGATTTTCAGTGAAGTGGTTTTTAAATTTTTCCTGTCCACCTATACCCAATTTCCTGACCTTATTTATCTTGGCTGCATTCGGGAAGAACAAGATCAACAGAATATAGAGGACAGGTTACCCAATAATTTCTTTATTGATCTGTTGGCAGTTTCGTTGACAAAACAAAATCTACTATCAGCAGATTACGGGTACCGCAATGGGTGCAGCATTCGTGTCAAGTTTGGCGATAATGTTCATGGCCCAATTTGAGAAAATCCATGTTCTTAGTATCGATAACCCATTCAACGATCAGATCCATAAATCGAAGCAGTATATTAATGACATCATCTTTTTATGGCACATATCACTTGATTCCTTACAAGATTTCTGTACATGGTTGAACAACAGAAACCCCAATATCCACTTCACAATGGCATGGGACACTGAGCAGATCATCTTTCTGGACCTGCCTCTTCAGGTAAAGGGTAACACACTTCGATGTACCCTGGTAAAAAAAGACACTGATGGGAACACCTTGCACCACTATACTAGCCACCATCCAGCCATTCTGAAAAATAACCTGCCTTATGGCCAATATCTTAGGGTCCGTCATAATTGCACCTCAGTTGAGGACTCTAACGTACATGTACAGAATTTGGATGCAATGTCCAAAGCATGGGGCTACACAAAATAGTTTATCAGTCATGCCCGTAAATGAGCTTGATGTACTCCCAGGGAAGCTTAGTTGGATGCCAAAGTTAAAGATGAACAACAAGACAGGCTGATTTCCGTACATAGATACAATCATCAAATTACAATAAATAAGGCCCTAATTAAAAAATGTTGGCCACTGGTATGAACCATACTTCCAAATGAACCCACCCATTTAATGGTGTTGAAAAGGTCAAAAACAGGAATATTTAACCCACTCCCTCTTCAGAATTCCATAGACCAGGTCCACTTTGTGGAATTTATGAATCATTTTTGGGCATTTACCCTGTGGAACCTGCACAGTATGCAAATACACAAATATGCCATATTTTGAAATTGAATGAAGAAAGTGGCACTTTAGACACCAGTCAAACTGTAAAACAACCAGTGTTAGTTATACAGTGCCCGTGTGGTCTCAAATGTGTAGGTCAAACTACACAACCTGTAAATGAAAGAATCACAGATTCTTGCTCCAGAATTAGATGCAAGACTTTGATAGCATCAATGCTGGGTGCCACGCTATGTTGAAAACCAGCACACCCAAGAAGAGATTTGGTGGTGGGTTCTAGATGTGGCAGTTAATGTGTCCAACCTCAGCAATTCCCTAAATCACAGAGAGGCTTGGTGGATATACACATTAAAATCACATCAGGCAGGCTTAAATTTTCAACTTTGCAGCATGATCTGATCGGGGGCAACTCCATTGGGCCTTTGACAAGGCAATCCCATTATTGTGCAAAATATTACAGTAGAGATCCATACATAAAGATCACTGTGATGTCCCAATTCATTTATTGGTTGCTGGGTATCTAACTCACACAAATCCTTTGAAGTGCTGGGTATGCAGACTGCAGAATCTATAAACCATTTAATTTGAAATACCAGTGTCTTTAGAGATCAATCCACTAATGTGAGTGGTACCTTCATATAATTAGTGCCGGTTGCAGAGACATATAAATCCAGGCTTAGCTGGGCAACACGTTATACTCTTAGAAACTGTCTGGTTACCAGGAATCGTGTATCAAGGCACAAACAAAGCATTGGGGATGCTATGGCAACACACACTCGCACACACGTTAGTGAGCTTCACAGAAATATACCGGACCACCCACGCTGATCCAATTGCAGATGAGCCACCAGCATGGTGTCCTGATCACTATGGCAATGCACATAGGTTGCTACGTCAACACGCCACGTGGAAAGCTAATGGACCACATTCTCTGATTTTATCTTTGCCGTCGGCCGCACAAACCTCACAGTTCATGGAAGGATAGGTAGTGAAGCCAGAAAAGCATGGAGATCAAATTGTACAGGTCGGCTCTGGACTAGGTGAATGCTGCAATATCAGGCGATGATAGCCCCATACCTAAACAGGACCCTGGTTCCACTTTCGTTTCATTTACAGCTAAAGCATCAGTCACAGGAATTGTTATCATACTGTGTTTTCTGCTTAGAACATACAGCTTGTCTTACAACACAGCACAAAATGAAAGATAGGAGCACAGGAATATGTTTTCTGTATGCATGAAGGTTCTGCATACGTTGACTTGCAATTAAGTTCAACTAGAATATGCCTCTATCTTTTCTTATCACTCTGTATTAGTATTACGTTCCCCAAAGTGGACTCATGGTTATAGGAGGTATCTATTATATCCACATCAAAAAGTTCATGACGAACAACAAGAAAAATAGCATTGTCAAGTCCCAATAAACATGTGGCTAGGAAGAAAGACAAGCATTACAATGGGGATTACCAACAGCATTTAGTGCACACAAATTAATTATCATAATTATGACAGATAACCACCATTTATTTTCCTTTTATATCTTTTTTTTAGACCTTGGCCGTTAAGCTACTAAACTGAATCCCCAGTCTACATATGAATACTCATTGGTGTCATCAGAATGACTGTAGATGGTAAAGGTCAGATTCTTTACCCTCCTCACCCCATGTCATTGACAAAGTGCAATAGAATAAAAGCCCAATGATACACAATTCATTTATGTTATATATTTTCTTTGTGTGCAGGGTCCTATATCGAATTATTGGTCCTGAAGAAGGCAATAATTAAATAATAAAGAGTGTTGCTGAAACGTCTTATAAGAGGAGATACAGGCCTTCTGAAGTCTGTGAAATCTTAAGTGGGCACTGCTATGGCCCAATGAAAGCTGTTCAAGACGTTGACCTGCACATTAATTTGTTTATGAAATTTATAATTAACGAATTAACTGCAATTGATGGAATATTGGAAAATGTATGAATTGCATTCTATGTTATTTGTGTGATGTTTGTATGATTTTTTTTGTTGGTATTAATTAGGGATTGATATCCATTTCACTTGTTCATGTTCTGCATTTGGTGTTGTATGTGAACATTTATTTTTTTCTGTAAAACCCAGGTGAGTTTAGGAATTACCACACATAGATGCTGGTTTATTTTTTATATCATTATAATAAAAAATATATATTTCTGCAAAACATTCTTTCTGCATGGTGATGGGCATGGTATGGGAATAGTAACGGTTAAGTTTGTCCCGTTCCTGCAGCACTGCTTCTTTTCCCTTCAGTGGCCGGAAATGTATGTATGTTTATGTGAATCATTAACTATTTATGCATACATTTCGTTTTTTTGTTGGGAAGAGTATTTATCCTATTAGCACTCTATTTGAAGGTGGGTTGGGGATGGAGTTTTAGTGAAGCGAGGGTGGTAAAATACATCTTTTATAAGGTGACCATTATCTAAACAATTTCTTTATAAATATCTCTGGTTGTGTAATCCTATTTACAGAATCCCCATGTTCCTATGCCCCGTCTTCATTAACCCCAGGTTCATCTTCACCATCATCAGTGTCATCCTCGTCCACATCCTTCTCAGGCATGTGGATATTGCATCTGATGGAAGTGTTATGGAGGATAAAGCACATTGCTGTTTTCATGAAAACCTTGTTAGTTATGTCCTATAAGGCCCTATGCTCTGTGTAACCATTGGAACTGTTTTCGAGCAGCCCAATTGCCAGCTCTATTGTGTTCTGGGTAAGGCTCTATTTTTGAGCACCCCAATTGACAGCTCTATTGTTTCTGGGTATTGCTGTGTACCTCATTCTACTGATGCTGCCTCGTTGTTAAGGATGCCATGGCATGGTTGTGAACCTTGTTTTGTGGATCCCCAAGTCCCCTGTATGAAGAAGTGGAAGCGGTCTTGATCGATGGTTGCAGTCAGTAGACAAGCAGTGCTCAGTTGCACTTATGGGAGGATTCAGCCTGCCTTGGGAAGATGCCCATCTACTTCTGGAGTGGATGACCAATGCATGAGGCCAATTTATTCATCAAATGCTTGCCGTAAAATTGTTGGATACTAGACCCTGCATGCAAGTTCTGGTAATCTCACTAGGGGCTCTTCCATTGTCTTCAATGTACCTAAGTCTCACCCACAATAAATTCTGTGGTGATTAGTAAGTGACAGTGGGCTTCATTACGGGTTTGGAGCTAAAAATCAGGCATTACCGGCATGCCGGTATGAATGTGTACCGGTAACCTTCATGCCGCAAACTGCGACTGATTATGAGCCCTCGGCACGCGCGTACAGGCATGCCGGTAACGGATGCACCAGCAAAGTTGACAAGGTGGGAAGAGACGTGCAGCTCCACTATTGATATGGAGGGCATCAAAGGAGTAGGTGGAGCAGAGTATGGAGTCCCATCATCGGCTGATGACGGTGAGTGACCCTTTGCACACAACACAAGTCTGAACAAACACCTGACATCCACATGACAATGTTGTCCTACAAATGCGAATCGGATGACAGCTACTAGATGGCTTATCATACACACATCCACACATTCCTGTCTAGATACTGGCCCCACCACTGTCACATCAAATTGCATGCTGAATGCCACTCCTATGCCTAATACACACCCAATACACAGAATAACAGCACATGTCACACAGCACGCAAGCCACAAAACACCTGTAGGCCACACAGCAGACACCATGCCCAACATGTCAATGGCTGAAGGATGCCAATACCCCTACCCCCAATCTTGCACACACCGTGTCCGCCACAACAACAAGCATGCAACGAGCCACATGGCACAAACTGCACAAACACCAATGCAAAATACAAGCATGATGCAAGTACTCCCATCACTGATGGCAGGCCTCTCTCTGTCCCCCAAAGGCACGGATGCTGACATTGATAGGCAAGATGCTGGTGCACAGCCCAGGACACCAGCCAAAAAACGCCCAGTGCTCGGGACGATGGCACCAGGCCATCCACATCCAGGGGCACAAGGCTGATCCAAGTGCCACACAAGGCACACAACAGTGCCCAACCAGCTGCACCGCCCCCAACACATGAATTGCTGGTCCCCCAGTGTAGGGATGTGTTCCTAGGATGTTGCAGGCTATCGACTTGCATGCTGGTACTCATGTGCTGTGGGTGATTCCCCCACCATTCGCACCCATGTAGGGTAGGTGTTGTTCAATACTTAATGGCTCCAATTTGAGGCATCCTTGTGACATGTTTTCCCATTTGTATTCATCAGCACATGTTGCCATGGTGTTATGCAGTGTTACTGTTGGGGAGGGGCAGTGACAGTGGATTTCCCTGAGGGGGATATCATACTGCACACTCATGGAAGCATGACCTGCAAGGTGCTTCAATGCGGTCACGTTTATTCAGCCCTGTGACTGCATGATGGTGCATTGTGGTGCTGTGGGTATGAGCAGGAGATGTCCAGTTGACAGATTCATGGGTGTGCGTTGATTGTGAGTCTGATTTTTCCACATTGGTGTGCGGGCCAAATATGACGGCCTCCATTTATTGTGTCATGCATCATATTTGAATGATTATGGGCATGTTGTTTGCCAGCATGGACTGTGTCCAGACACCCTATTAGGGACATTCCCATGGCCCAGTGGGCAGACAGGTTGCATATGCATGCCCCCCCACAATACACTCCCATGGCCCAGTGGGCAGACACATTGCATATGCATGTCCCCCTCCCACGCAAGGCATAAAATAAGCAGTGTCGCATAGCAATTTGCTATGCAATTCTGTAGGTTTGCTAATCAAATGAACACTTGTATAGCAAAGTTAGCTATTTAAGTTGCCCTCTTCAATGAAAGCACAGCTTGCCATGCAGTCCTCTCTTGCTCTATGTGCTCTCTTGACCCTCTTTTTACTGGTCACTTCAAGTGCTCATGGAAGGAAAGTGCATCAGTAATCATCTCCTCCACTCTTAAGTGCCAAAGGCATGTGTAGGAGTGCAGGCAAGAATTTCTGTTTCAGATAATTGCAATGTATAGGAAGACAAAGCTACATGGCAGGTACCAGAGGTATTTAACACTCAAAATAATCTGAGAGGGAGGGACCAGTAAGGGTAAAAAAAGGGTAAGTATCAAATTTTAATAATGATAAATCGTAAAGTTTAAAACATCCAATTAAATAAATTGGTCCACAGTACAAAAATATAGCTTCCAATGTATAAAACAACAATGAGGAATACGTAGCAGGCTTAGATAGCCAGTTTCAAATAGTGTTATAGAAGAAACAGACACAGAGGGTACTTGTAAAACAAATAGTATAGTGCCCAACACAGTTTAGATAAATGTGTCATAGATTATGATCTCTGTTTAGAGTCCAGAGACTTGTCTCGACATGTTTCTGTTCCTCAAGGCAAAGGTATGGAACATTCATCAGGAGGGAAAACTTTAAACAACGTAGCCTAGTTTACAATTGGAGTGGTCATCATAACAACAAAAGTATCATAGCACCTGCAAGATAAAAACAAAATATAACAAAGGGTCAGCTCATAAATAGCTAGATGCTTTGGCAGATTCAAATGAATGAAAGTCGGCACCATATCAAGGGGAATATTTACCTAACGTGGTGCTAGTGGGGGCTCTCTACTGTCAATAGTAGGTGTAGGTCGTCGACCTAGTAGGCCCTACAAGACTTGGATAAAAACCTAAGAATGCTCACAACTAAACAGCAGAATTCTGAAGAATACGACCACCCAAACAGATCCATTAGCCAGTGCATAAGTGAAATGAGTAAAAAGGAGTCCTCAGCAGGACCCACCCATCATAGGAATCCAGTAGTAGGAGTAAAGAACGTGCCACAAGCATAGGCCTAGAACATGCCGGGCTCTTGCAGAGCCACCAAAGTGGGACTGGAGGACAGTGAGATTAATACCAGCGCCAAAGTAAAGTGGGGTCGTGTGGCGGAAGGAAAGACAGATCGAGGGGGAAGAATAGACCGCCCGGGTAAGAATCCCTCAAAACAGATAAACCCACGGTGAGAGACGTGAAGATGCCTCTTAATCAGGGCAGAGGTATACCTTAAAAAGGAGGATGTCAGCACAAACGGGTGAATCGGGAACAAATCCCTTCGTTCCGCACTGGAAGGAAAAATGTAAAAAATGTAAAAGATTGGATCAATCAGCAACACACTAGATCGATCACCAGCCACATGACGTAGCTACAATGTAATGAGAGAATTACGTCTCGCCGGATGATAAATCGTAACTAGGCTTACCTTATGGGGAGCGACAGCGGCGAACAAGTCTACCGCACCCGTCAGATCGGCTCTGTGAGAAAAGTGAAAGCACGGAGCGGCCGATGCTGGCCGGTAGTCATGGGAACTCAGGAAGTCCTTCTACCCTGTTTAGAAGAAGGGAGATAGTTGCCGCGGGAGGTACAAAAGTGGCGGCCATATTGGAAAAGAGTTAGACAAGGTATAGGAAAAGGCGAAACGTTGGTGCAAAGACCGTAAATGTACAGCTTAAGCAACCAGAAAGACTAGGAGCCCACCAAGAGGAGGGGTGAAGGGAGGACAAAATAGTCATGGTAAAAGGTGGAGAACCCTCTAGTAAAGGGGAACGCAAGTGACCAACATGGGTGGGGTGGTCACGCCAAAACTAATCGTGGCGGTAGTATGACAGAGAGGTGAGGGTAAAGTGATAGCCTGAAAACGAGATATATTGTGCCAATCAATCGATTCGTTGAGCCAAGTGACATCACTCTGTAAGGTGTTAATCATCTTTTGTTCCATCTTTAACAGTTTCTTTTCACGTGCTGCGTAATTCGTCCCTTTTAGGGCCAGAAGTCAATCAAATAATTGCAAACCAGAAGTAATCGGGATTATACTTTTATTGCGCTTTCTATATCCTGTCTGGCAAAGACCAGTATGTGTCAACTTTCTATCTTTTAAAAAGACAGTCATGCAATTCCATTACTAAAATGTAAGTTGTTACATAATGCATAATTACAGTATTGATACCGTAAAACACTGCATCATCTCCATGCTTTAGACTAAAGGTTAAGTTAGTGTATCTGGATTTCATGGTGCATCGTGTTGACTAGTGAACTTTTGAAAATGAACATGATCACATGATGAAATGCTTTTGATGGCAAACCTAGTTATGTAACCTGCAGGTTGCATACATCTTGCAACTGGTACTCAACCCATGAGTGAACCCATACTCTTTGAGATTCTATATTATCGCCATGCTGCTTTATACCAGGTACCCTAAAGGTGAGAAGACCACAAACTATAACATTCCACCTAGTTTGTCCAGTTCTCTGCCTGCTGTGCAATCCACTCTGCTTAGTCTTCTTTTCTCTTACATAATGAATACACAAAGCAAACTAAATGCTTCCGCAAAGTAGTGATCAATAGTTCCATCCAGTCTGTACATCCACAGATCTAGTGCAATACCAAACAGTGTAGTTAGGATGGAGGGCCGGCAACAGGAGATGCACAACCTTGTCAAGCAATGCGTGTCCGATGGCGAGGCAATGACGGACAACACTGTGGCCATCATAAGGGCCATTAACAGGAATTCCAGGCGGGTCCATGAGGGCTTTGTTCCTCCATTATGCATTGCAGAGTAATGCATTAACACTGATAAGCATGTACATAAATGCTTGAAGAGCAGGTCTGCACAGAAATATACCGGACCACCCACGCTGATCCAATTGCAGATGAGCCACCAGCATGGTGTCCTGATCACTATGGCAATTCACATAGGTCGCTACATCAACATGCCACATGGAAAGCTAATGGACCACATTCTCTGATTTTATCTTTGCCGTCGGCCGCACAAACCTCACAGTTCATGGAAGGATAGGTAGTGAAGCCAGAAAAGCATGGAGATCAAATTGTACAGGTCGGCTCTGGACTAGGTGAATGCTGCAATATCAGGCGATGATAGCCCCATACCTAAACAGGACCCTGGTTCCACTTTCGTTTCATTTACAGCTAAAGCATCAGTCACAGGAATTGTTATCATACTGTGTTTTCTGCTTAGAACATACAGCTTGTCTTACAACACAGCACAAAATGAAAGATAGGAGCACAGGAATATGTTTTCTGTATGCATGAAGGTTCTGCATACGTTGACTTGCAATTAAGTTCAACTAGAATATGCCTCTATCTTTTCTTATCACTCTGTATTAGTATTACGTTCCCCAAAGTGGACTCATGGTTATAGGAGGTATCTATTATATCCACATCAAAAAGTTCATGACGAACAACAAGAAAAATAGCATTGTCAAGTCCCAATAAACATGTGGCTAGGAAGAAAGACAAGCATTACAATGGGGATTACCAACAGCATTTAGTGCACACAAATTAATTATCATAATTATGACAGATAACCCCCATTTATTTTCCTTTTATATCTTTTTTTTAGACCTTGGCCGTTAAGCTACTAAACTGAATCCCCAGTCTACATATGAATACTCATTGGTGTCATCAGAATGACTGTAGATGGTAAAGGTCAGATTCTTTACCCTCCTCACCCCATGTCATTGACAAAGTGCAATAGAATAAAAGCCCAATGATACACAATTCATTTATGTTATATATTTTCTTTGTGTGCAGGGTCCTATATCGAATTATTGGTCCTGAAGAAGGCAATAATTAAATAATAAAGAGTGTTGCTGAAACGTCTTATAAGAGGAGATACAGGCCTTCTGAAGTCTGTGAAATCTTAAGTGGGCACTGCTATGGCCCAATGAAAGCTGTTCAAGACGTTGACCTGCACATTAATTTGTTTATGAAATGTATAATTAACGAATTAACTGCAATTGATGGAATATTGGAAAATGTATGAATTGCATTCTATGTTATTTGTGTGATGTTTGTATGATTTTTTTTGGTATTAATTAGGGATTGATATCCATTTCACTTGTTCATGTTCTGCATTTGGTGTTGTATGTGAACATTTATTTTTTTCTGTAAAACTCAGGTGAGTTTAGGAATTACCACACATAGATGCTGGTTTATTTTTTATATCATTATAATAAAAAATATATATTTCTGCAAAACATTCTTTCTGCATGGTGATGGGCATGGTATGGGAATAGTAACGGTTTAGTTTGTCCCGTTCCTGCAGCACTGCTTCTTTTCCCTTCAGTGGCCGGAAATGTATGTATGTTTATGTGAATCATTAACTATTTATGCATACATTTCGTTTTTTTTGTTGGGAAGAGTATTTATCCTATTAGCACTCTATTTGAAGGTGGGTTGGGGATGGAGTTTTAGTGAAGCGAGGGTGGTAAAATACATCTTTTATAAGGTGACCATTATCTAAACAATGTCTTTATAAATATCTCTGGTTGTGTAATCCTATTTACAGAATCCCCATGTTCCTATGCGCCGGCTTCATTAACCCCAGGTTCATCTTCACCATCATCAGTGTCATCCTCGTCCACATCCTTCTCAGGCATGTGGATATTGCATCTGATGGAAGTGTTATGGAGGATAAAGCACATTGCTGTTTTCATGAAAACCTTGTTAGTTATGTCCTATAAGGCCCTATGCTCTGTGTAACCATTGGAACTGTTTTCGAGCAGCCCAATTGCCAGCTCTATTGTGTTCTGGGTAAGGCTCTATTTTTGAGCACCCCAATTGACAGCTCTATTGTTTCTGGGTATTGCTGTGTACCTCATTCTACTGATGCTGCCTCGTTGTTAAGGATGCCATGGCATGGTTGTGAACCTTGTTTTGTGGATCCCCAAGTCCCCTGTATGAAGAAGTGGAAGCGGTCTTGATCGATGGTTGCAGTCAGTAGACAAGCAGTGCTCAGTTGCACTTATGGGAGGATTCAGCCTGCCTTGGGAAGATGCCCATCTACTTCTGGAGTGGATGACCAATGCATGAGGCCAATTTATTCATCAAATGCTTGCCGTAAAATTGTTGGATACTAGACCCTGCATGCAAGTTCTGGTAATCTCACTAGGGGCTCTTCCATTGTCTTCAATGTACCCAAGTCTCACCCACAATAAATTCTGTGGTGATTAGTAAGTGACAGTGGGCTTCATTACGGGTTTGGAGCTAAAAATCAGGCATTACCGGCATGCCGGTATGAATGTGTACCGGTAACCTTCATGCCGCAAACTGCGACTGATTATGAGTCCTCGTGCACGCGCGTACAGGCATGCCGGTAACGGATGCACCAGCAAAGTTGACAAGGTGGGAAGAGACGTGCAGCTCCACTATTGATATGGAGGGCATCAATGGAGTAGGTGGAGCAGAGTATGGAGTCCCATCATCGGCTGATGAAGGTGAGTGACCCTTTGCACACAACACAAGTCTGAACAAACACCTGACATCCACATGACAATGTTGTCCTACAAATGCGAATCGGATGACAGCTACTAGATGGCTTATCATACACACATCCACACATTCCTGTCTAGATGCTGGCCCCACCACTGTCACATCAAATTGCATGCTGCATGCCACTCCTATGCCTAATACACACCCAATACACAGAATAACAGCACATGTCACACAGCACGCAAGCCACAAAACACCTGTAGGCCACACAGCAGACACCATGCCCAACATGTCAATGGCTGAAGGATGCCAATACCCCTACCCCCAATCTTGCACACACCGTGTCCGCCACAACAACAAGCATGCAACGAGCCACATGGCACAAACTGCACAAACACCAATGCAAAATACAAGCATGATGCAAGTACTCCCATCACTGATGGCAGGCCTCTCTCTGTCCCCCAAAGGCACGGATGCTGACATTGATAGGCAAGATGCTGGTGCACAGCCCAGAACACCAGCCAAAACGCCCAGTGCTCGGGACGATGGCACCAGGCCATCCACATCCAGGGGCACAAGGCTGATCCAAGTGCCACACAAGGCACACAACAGTGCCCAACCAGCTGCACCGCCCCCAACACATGAATTGCTGGTCCCCCAGTGTAGGGATGTGTTCCTAGGATGTTGCAGGCTATCGACTTGCATGCTGGTACTCATGTGCTGTGGGCGATTCCCCCACCATTCGCACCCATGTAGGGTAGGTGTTGTTCAATACTTAATGGCTCCAATTTGAGGCATCCTTGTCACATGTTTTCCCATTTGTATTCATCAGCACATGTTGCCATGGTGTTATGCAGTATTACTGTTGGGGAGCGGCAGTGACAGTGGATTTCCCTGAGGGGGATATCATACTGCACACTCATGGAAGCATGACCTGCAAGGTGCTTCAGTGCGGTCATGTTTATTCAGCCCTGTGACTGCATGATGGTGCATTGTGGTGCTGTGGGTATGAGCATGAGATGTCCAGTTGACAGATTCATGGGTGTGCGTTGATTGTGAGTCTGATTTTTCTACATTGGTGTGCGGGCCAAATATGACGGCCTCCATTTATTGTGTCATACATCATATTTGAATGATTATGGGCATATTGCTTGCCAGCATGGACTGTGTCCAGACACCCTATTAGGGACATTCCCATGGCCCAGTGGGCGACAGGTTGCATATGCATGCCCCCCCACAATACACTCCCATGGCCCAGTGGGCAGACACATTGCATATGCATGTCCCCCTCCCACGCAAGGCATAAAATAAGCAGTGTTGCATAGCAATTTGCTATGCAATTCTGTAGGTTTGCTAATCAAATGAACACTTGTATAGCAAAGTTAGCTATTTAAGTTGCCCTCTTCAATGAAAGCACAGCTTGCCATGCAGTCCTCTCTTGCTCTATGTGCTCTCTTGACCCTCTTTTTACTGGTCACTTCAAGTGCTCATGGAAGGAAAGTGCATCAGTAATCATTTCCTCCACTCTTAAGTGCCAAAGGCATGTGTAGGAGTGCAGGCAAGAATTTCTGTTTCAGATAATTGCAATGTATAGGAAGACAAAGCTACATGGCAGGTACCAGAGGTATTTAACACTCAAAATAATCTGAGAGGGAGGGACCAGTAAGGGTAAAAAAAGGGTAAATATCAAATTTTAATAACGATAAATCGTAAAGTTTAAAACATCCAATTAAATAAATTGGTCCACAGTACAAAAATATAGCTTCCAATGTATAAAACAACAATGAGGAATACGTAGCAGGCTTAGATAGCCAGTTTCAAATAGTGTTACAGAAGAAACAGACACAGAGGGTACTTGTAAAACAAATACTATAGTGCCCAACACAGTTTAGATAAATGTGTCATAGATTATGATCTCTGTTTAGAGTCCAGAGACTTGTCTCGACATGTTTCTGTTCCTCCAGGCAAAGATATGGAACATTCATCAGGAGGGAAAACTTTAAACAACGTAGCCTAGTTTACAATTGGAGTGGTCATCATAACAACAAAAGTATCATAGCACCTGCAAGATAAAAACAAAATATAACAAAGGGTCAGCTCATAAATAGCTAGATGCTTTGGCAGATTCAAATGAATGAAAGTCGGCACCGTATCAAGGGGAATATTTACCTAACGTGGTGCTAGTGGGGGCTCTCTACTGTCAATAGTAGGTGTAGGTCGTCGACCTAGTAGGCCCTACAAGACTTGGATAAAAACCTAAGAATGCTCACAACTAAACAGCAGAATTCTGAAGAATACGCCACCCAAACAGATCCATTAGCCAGTGCATAAGTGAAATGAGTAAAAAGGAGTCCTCAGCAGGACCCACCCATCATAGGAATCCAGTAGTAGGAGTAAAGAACGTGCCACAAGCATAGGCCTAGAACATGCCGGGCTCTTGCAGAGCCACCAAAGTGGAACTGGAGGACAGTGAGATTAATACCAGCGCCAAAGTAAAGTGGGGTCGTGTGGCGGAAGGAAAGACAGATCGAGGGGGAAGAATAGACCGCCCGGGTAAGAATCCCTCAAAACAGATAAACCCACGGTGAGAGACGTGAAGATGCCTCTTAATCAGGGCAGAGGTATACCTTAAAAAGGAGGATGTCAGCACAAACGGGTGAATCGGGAACAAATCCCTTCGTTCCGCACTGGAAGGAAAAATGTAAAAAATGTAAAAGATTGGATCAATCAGCAACACACTAGATCAATCACCAGCCACATGACGTAGCTACAATGTAATGAGAGAATTACGTCTCGCCGGATGATAAATCGTAACTAGGCTTACCTTATGGGGAGCGACAGCGGCGAACAAGTCTACCGCACCCGTCAGATCGGCTCTGTGAGAAAAGTGAAAGCACGGAGCGGCCGATGCTGGCCGGTAGTCATGGGAACTCAGGAAGTCCTTCTACCCTGTTTAGAAGAAGGGAGATAGTTGCCGTGGGAGGTACAAAAGTGGCGGCCATATTGGAAAAGAGTTAGACAAGGTATAGGAAAAGGCAAAACGTTGGGGCAAAGACTGTAAATGTACAGTTTAAGCAACCAGAAAGACTAGGAGCCCACCAAGAGGAGGGGTGAAGGGAGGAAAAAATAGTCATGGTAAAAGGTGGAGAACCCTCTAGTAAAGGGGAACGCAAGTGACCAACCTGGGTGGGGTGGTCACGCCAAAACTAATCGTGGCGGTAGTATGACAGAGAGGTGAGGGTAAAGTGATAGCCTGAAAACAAGATATATTGTGCCAATCAATCGATTCGTTGAGTCCAGTGACATCACTCTGTAAGGTGTTAATCATCTTTTGTTCCATCTTTAACAGTTTCTTTTCACGTGCTGCGTAATTCGTCCCTTTTAGGGCCAGAAGTCAATCAAATAATTGCAAACCAGAAGTAATCGGGATTATACTTTTATTGCGCTTTCTATATCCTGTCTGGCAAAGACCAGTATGTGTCAACTTTCTATCTTTTAAAAAGACAGTCATGCAATTCCATTACTAAAATGTAAGTTGTTACATAATGCATAATTACAGTATTGATACCGTAAAACACTGCATCAACTCCATGCTTTAGACTAAAGGTTAAGTTAGTGTATCTGGATTTCATGGTGCATCGTGTTGACTAGTGAACTTTTGAAAATGTACATGATCACATGATGAAATGCTTTTGATGGCAAACCTAGTTATGTAACCTGCAGGTTGCATACATCTTGCAACTGGTACTCAACCCATGAGTGAACCCATACTCTTTGAGATTCTATATTATAGCCATGCTGCTTTATACCAGGTACCCTAAAGGTGAGAAGACCACAAACTATAACATTCCACCTAGTTTGTCCAGTTCTCTGCCTGCTGTGCAATCCACTCTGCTTAGTCTTCTTTTCTCTTACATAATGAATACATAAAGCAAACTAAATGCTTCCGCAAAGTAGTGATCAATAGTTCCATCCAGTCTGTACATCCACAGATCTAGTGCAATACCAAACAGTGTAGTTAGCCTTGAGCTCGCTTTGCTTTATGGTTGTATTATATAATACCACCTGCAGGAGACCGCTGACCAAACTGATCTGCTTATTTGTGTCCATTCATGCAGCTAACCTTTTACATTTTACCCGACACTTGCCTACAGCTCACAGTCTTTTCGCCCACTTGCACAGTCGAGTAGATTTTATGAACGGCGAGTAGCATTTACAAGAGATGTTTGAAACTTTTATTTAACATTTACTTTGTTTGCAATACATGTAAAATATAAGTTTCACTGTGCATGGCTGATCTCTGGGTAGCAGCAGGGTGCCAAACATTAAGTGGGTTTGTAGTGACATGCACCATTTTACAGAAATCACATTTTAAATTTGCTGTCCTCCGTCGCTATGGGTCAAGTACATTTCTCTTAGGTTGAATAGGTAAACTAAGTTACCCGACCTGCAGGTCTAGCTGAAGTTTAAATAATTTGCAAGGCCCGACTCCTCTCACAAATATTTCAGCGGTATGCAAAACTTCTGTATTGTTGCTCATTTCATGTCTTGGGTACAAATAACTTCCGGCGACTAACAATATCAGTACAAAATTGCTAATCAGATGGGTCCGTTTGCTAATCAAAAACATTTTGATTAGCAAACTCTGCTAATCAATTTTAGAAAACTAATTTATGCCTTGCCACGATACACCCCCATGGCCCAGTGGGCAGACAGGTTGCATATGCATGTCTTCCCCCCCAAGATACACTGTCATGGCCCAGAGGGCAGACTCACTCAGCACCCAGTCACATCGTACAGCATCTCCTTCCATAAAGCGGGGTAGCGAGGAGTTCCTTAGCACCATTGCATCATGCGTGGATCCTGGGTGTCTGGCACAGCAATGTGTTATCATCTTGCTGGCGTCACACACCATCTGCACATTGATGGAGTGGTATAGCTTCCGATTGCGGTACACCACCTCCGTGGCATGTGGTACTACCAACTCCACGTGGGTGCATTCGAGGGCACCAATGACAGTGGGCATTCCTGACAGTGCATGAAATGCTATTTTGGTGTAATTCTCCTGTTCTGTTTGTGGTATGGATATGTGGGCCCTTGCATGCTTTTGGAGTGCATCCAGCACTTGGTTTAGCACACCAGAGAAACATGGTTGTGAGATGCCATGCAGCTGCCCCACTGTGTGCTGGTAGGTGCCTGTGGCCAGGAAGTGGAGCACAGACACCACCTTCAGCAGAGGGGGGATGGTGGTGCGGATGTTGATAAGGCTGACCAAATCTTCATGTATTAAATACACTATGGTGGTGATGGTGTCCTTGTCCAGGCAGTACATGGTGTGGATCTGTGCTGGGGTTAAGTTGAATGGACTGGCCCTTAGGCGAGGGATTGGAGGCTGCCTGCGGGGTACCACTGCCTGCACTGGTGGGATTTGCTGGGGCGGTCTCACCCACCTTCTCCTCCTGTGTCTTCTCTGCAATACCTGCTGTACTGCCTGCTCAAGGAGTAGCATTGCAGGCATGTCCTCCAGCTCCAGTATCGCAATTTCATGTGGAATCATTTTGGTCTAGGAAGGGGTGTGGTGTGTGGGTGTGCTCCTTTTGTGCAGGACCAGGCTCCATTGCCTCCACCTTTGTTGATTGTGTGCACCTGTTGCAGTTGGGAACACAGCAGTTTGCTATTTACGGCTGATCTGCGATGCCGGTATTGCCGGCATCATGGTGGCCCTTCTTACCGGAATCTGGGTGCCGGTATGTGCATGTCCGTGTGACTCGTAATGTCCACTTCCTTGTGGCATTCCGGTATTAGTGGCATGGCTCTAGCGCACACGCATGTATGGTGGTGCATGGCCACAGCGGGTCCTTGTCGATGCCGGTAGTTTCAGAATGTAGGGTCCTTATACAATGGCCTGGAAATGGATGCCGCTATTGCGTTACTGGTACCATTATTACCGTAGCACCAACCTTGTAATGAGGCCCAGTCTCTGTATCCTGGTACCAACCAGGTCTTCTCTAACAGCCACATGTACCACTGCATGAACTTACTAATGATCTGTGATGCAGACCTGCTCTTCAAGCATTTATTTACATGCTTATCAGTGTTAATGCATGACTCTGCAATGCATAATGGAGGAACAAAGCCCTCATGGACCCGCCTGGAATTCCTGTTAATGGCCCTTATGATGGCCACAGTGTTGTCCGTCATTGCCTCGCAATCGGCAACGCATTGCTTGACAAGGTTGTGCATCTCCTGTTGCCGGCCCTCCATCCTTGACAGACGCCCCTGGAGGTCCCTTATTGCGGGGGAGGTGGATGGCTCATTGGCTGGTGTTGATGTGGCCAATGCGGGGCTGTCCTCTGATGTAGGCCACTCAGCATTTCTGCCCTCGCCTTCAGGCTCGTTCTGAGGAGTGCCCTTTGGGGTGACCTGGGGGTGTCCTGCGGGCTGGGCATACGTACAACGTCCCCGACATGAAGCTCCCTTCATGTGTGGCCTCTTCATGGCCCTCATCCCCACTATGTGATGCGCATGCAGCTGCCTCACCAACAGAGCTATTGGCTGCCGACTGTGAGCCATCGAGCTCTGTCTCCAGAGTTGTGGCCCGTCCTGTGAGACGTGTGTCTCCTGGGTTGCAGGAGCAGGTGTTTGCTTGTCATGTGTTGGGGGCGGTGCAGCTGGTTGGACACTGGTGTGTGCCTTGTGTGGCACTTGGATCAGCCTTGTGCCCCTGGATGTGGATGGCCTGGTGCCATCATCCCGAGCACTGGGCGTTTTGGCTGGTGTCCTGGACTGTGCACCAGCATCATGTCCGTCGCTGTCTGCATCCGTACCTGTGGGCGACAGAGAGAGGCAGGCCATCAGTGATGGGAGTACTTGCATCATGCTTGCATTGGCGTTTGTGCAGTTTGTGCCATGTGGCTCGTTGCCTGCTTGTTGTTGTGGCGGACAGGGTGCGTGCAAGATTGGGGGTGGTGGTATTGGCATCCCTCAGCCGTTGACATGTTGGGCATGGTGTCTGCTGTGTGGCATAGAGGTGTGTTGTGGCTTGCGTGCTGTGTGACATGTGCTGTTATTCTGTGTATTGGGTGTGTATTAGGCATAGGAGCGGCATGCAGCATGCTATTTGATGTGACAGTGGTGAGGCCAGCATCTAGACAGGGATATGTGGATGATAAGCCATCTAGTAGCTCTCATCAGATTCACATTTGTAGGACAACATTGTCATGTGGATGTCAGGTGTTTGTGGGGACTTGTGTTGTGTGCAAAGGGTCACTCACCTTCATCAGCCGATGATGAGACTCCATACTCCGCTCCGCCTACTCCTTCAATGCCCTCCATATCAATAGTGGAGCTGCACATCTCTTCCCACCTTGTTAACTTTATGGGGGAGTGTGTCCCGCCGTCTGTTGGCAGCCCCTGGCTGCGATTTGCTGACAGAATGTTCCGTACCCACAGGCGCAGGCCGTCCCTTGGCTTTATGCAGTCCCTGATGGTGCATGCGGTGGTGCCAACCGCACTGACCGTTTGCGCTACCTCCTCCCATATCTGTTTCTTCCTTAACTGTGCTGGACGCCTCAGGTCAGCACAGAATACGGCATCAGCCTGCTCCACTAGGGTATCGGCTAACATGTTTATGTCCTTGTTGCTTAATCTTGGTTTACGCAGGTGAGCTGAGGCTTTCTTGGTTGCCTTTGACATATTCTTCAAGGTGTGTTTGGAATTTAGGCTGTACAGGTCCTGTCTGCAGGGGATTGCAATGGATTGTGTTTTTGAAGATGGCCGCCGGAGCACTTCCCGTTCCTGTGCGATGATGTTACTTCCGGTTCCGGTAATTACAGACCCGGTAATAACGCTAATGTTATTAGTGGTAACGTTATTTAAGGGATGACTTTGGAGGCGTAGGTATCAGCGCATTTCATGATGCCGCTATCAGGGAGTTTGTGGGTCCTTACCGGCATGCCGGTACATCCGTTACTGGCATGCTGGTATGCGCTTGCCCGAGGACTCATAATCAGCCGCAGTTTGCAGCATCAAGGCTACCCAGACACATTAATACCGGCATGCCGGTAATGGCTTATTTTTAGCTCCAAACTCGCATCGAGGACCACTATCTTCCACATTGAGTACAGCTGAATGCATGGGTGTCACAGTTGGCAATGGAAGCTCTCTGACAATTGTGCACATGCCACACCTGAAATGGTGTCACCTACGTTGATCCACCCACGATGGCAGATGCATGAGGACACGTCATAACATCCCTTTCAGTATTTGCCCTGCTGCATAAAGCCTCCAATGGGTTACACCTGTCACATAGCAAAGCTTCAAGTTATCCGCAGAGCGCTTTGCCAGCCCTTGCTGTCATTGACCCACTGCCTTGCCTCCAGCCCTGATTCCTGTTTTTCCTATTTCTGCCGTCTCCTTTTTGCTCCTTCCATAACTACTGGATTTCATTCTGCCTATTGCTGCCTCATATTTACCTTCCAGCATCCTTGGCCCTTCAGCTTTTGTCTCTGCCTCTCATTAACCTCCACCTCTAGCCATCACTACATTGCTTGCATATCTCCAGTAGATGTTCCAGTACTCCAGTTCTTCTGCCAAGTGGATTCCAGGTAGACATCACCTTCTCCAACAGTGAGGTGTGATGGCTGGGGTCTTTCTTTTTAGCTTTCTCCCAGGATCCAACTGTTTGCTTGGTGACCTTGGCTCCTGTGCTCCCAGCAATCAAGGTAGATTCTGGGATAGGCTGCCCTTACCCAGTGAAACCTCCACTAGACACAAGGTGAGGGCACCGTTGTGGCCTGCCCTTAGCAATTAGTCCACACCGTTGTGGTGTGTGTCACATCCTAGCGGGTTATATCTTTGAGAGGATTCAGTAGAAACATGGTTGTGTAGTACCATGTGTAACAGTGCTCTGGAATATGTCACTTGGAAAAGGTGCAGGATAGTAAGCAGTTTCAAAAGGGAGGGTATTGATGTTATGATTTTCTGGTATAACTCTGTGCGATCCTCGATTTCAGCCTGAAGGGACTGTGTGGCAGGCAGCAGGTACCTGTTTGTTAGTCATGTGTAGTGGTGGCATCCTGTCCTGTATAGCCTTCTCACTCTCATCCCCCTTCTCCTCTTCTCCTCAGGTGACACAGTTACAGCTGATGGGATTTGCATCCTTTAGGAGGCTGCTCAGAGTCTGCCTGCGGGCGGGGTTGCTGTACATGCTGGTGGGCTTCCTGATGTGAGTCTGCTGCTCAACCAGGAAAGCTGCTATCAGGAGCTGAATTTGCCCCAGGGTAGTGAAGTTGCTCCACGGTGCAGCATTCTACAGCGTGAGAACATTTTCCCCTTTTTTATGTTGACACATCTCCCTGACCATGTGCATGGATGAAGGTGTTTGTTGTATGCTTTTCATTCGTCTGTTTTGATTGGTGCTCTTTATTGTAATGCTGCTGTATGCCCTTCCCACCCTATGATTTGCACCTTCTCTGGGGAGGTGTCACATTCAGATGATTTTTCAGGTATTACACCTGCTTTCCACATGCATCATCATTCCTAGGGGTGGATTATCCACCTGGATTCTCTATGTGGGGAACCTAATTATAAACAGATAGTGAGACTGTCTGGAAACCCTGTGTGATGTCACTACTGTGGTGAGTCTGATATTCCAAAACGCGAATCTGGGTTTAAAATCCACCCTTACTTTCTGTGTGTCAGCATAAGCCACTGAAGTAGAACTTGTGGAAATCGACTGGGACGAGGAAGACGGACGAGGAGGTGATGGCCCAATTACTTACTAGTAACCTTCACTACTCTAATTCCAGGTGTTCCTCTTCACAGTCCCTGACATAGAGAAAGGCCTGTGACGAGGTATACGGACGAGAATGTAAATGGTATAGCTACTTTCATTGTCCACGGTTAATTAACCTTTTTTTCAATAATTAAAATTAAAATGAGAAATTGTCTAACAAGACGGCGTTCGTTTACAAAGCACAAACCCGTATATAGTGTACAGCAAAATCATGGTAGAAAAGCTTTTACATAAAGCGTTTATATTTATCATATCCATGTAGGCTAATGCGAGTCTCCTAAAACATCTCATGCAGAATTTGAAACCTGGAGGACAGGTACTTTTCAGCAATTAACTGTCCTGTTTGATCTTTCATTTCAGGCAATTAACCTGCGTCACATCTAAACGAGCGAGCTTCACGAGCGAAATGAGGTGGCGAGACTCCAGGGCGGCCCTAGCAGCTCCTCGTGTGCGCAGGCACAGAAAATGATTTCTGCTCTAAATAGCAATGTATTTCAGTTCATCCATAGCCTTGGTTAGAAAATCTAACAGAAACAAGACATGTCCCCATTCATTTTCTCTACTGATTGACTTGAGGTTTTGTAAAGCTCTCGAAGCGTTGTCAAAAACGTTGCAGGGGCTGGCAGCAAGAATTAAAGCTGCTTTACTTAGCAGCAACATTGACGTCCGCCAATTGTGGAGGACGTTCTCTTTGATGGTGGGATGATGTGAGAGCCAGAGAGTCAATGATCTTATACCTGCACCTAAAAATACAGCAACACTGTACAGCAAAGACAGCGAGAGGGGGTGCTATTGTTCAGAAACATGTAAAAAACACACACGACACTGACCTTTTCATAAAGAACCAAGCACATACATGTCAGCATTTTAGACCAGCAAGGTGGGAAATGTTTAGGAACAGTGGCGTGTCCGGACTCTTTTGACTGGGGTGGCCCAAGTGGGGCATGGACTTGTGCAGGGGTGGCATGAAGTACGAGTGCACACACACATGATTATCATCATTTAGGGGGTGGCCAATCAGATTCCTGGGGTACCCCATGCCACTCCCTGCACACGGCTATGATGAGGAAAGCGGGAGAAGTGAGTTTCCTTTTGACTTGCACTTATGCTGGTGTAAATGCACGGGGTTATTTTAGAATTCAGGTCAAATGCATACCTTCGTGAGTGCATGGCAGAGGCATTTCGAAATCTTTTCTGCAAAGGGTGTCAAAGCGACCCGTGATCCCGTGCATGCCCTAACTATATGTTCATTTTGCACCTTTCACTAAAAAGATTTAGAAATGCGTGACTAAGGTACTATATAGTCAGACTCTGTACACATATGTCAGAACAGTGTCTCCTTGAGTGAACGCTACTTACGTTATTTCATTTTTTCCCATCACTGATGTGCCTAAAGGAGAGTAATGGGTGGTGGTAGAAGGAAACCGTGTTGTTAAGCGCTGAATGCATGATGATGCATGGGGGTGAGTTAAAACACAGGTGTGCTTCTGCAGGCCTCACTCACACAGTACTGAATTGGCGAGTGGATAAGATGTAGCTCTCTGATTAAAACAGTCACGAGGGCTGAGTTAAAATTGCACATCCATCAACATCATTTTGGAATTGGGTTTTTTTTTCCGAACTAAAGTATTACAATAAGCACCCTGGTGTCAGAGGCAGTGCAGTATTCAACTAGACATGGCTGAGGAGAATGGTCAAGTGAGGGCTGAGAATTCCTTTTCCATGTTAATTGCCACCTGGGGAACTCCTGCTCCCAAAAACATAATTTGGCCTTGAAATGCTCTAAGCAATTTTAGCATAAGTGTCAATCTGTATTTATTAGTTGCATGGATTGGAGAAAGATGAAACAAGAAAGGATTGGTGCATCAAAGGGACCACTGGAGAGACTGGGCGTCACCATTCTTCCTCACTGCACAGGTTGCAGAATTCTTGGCCATGGTATGTCCTCAGGCGAGCAATGCACCCCAGAGCAGTCCATTATCATTCCCGGGTGTGCTGCCACACCTCCCTCACCAGGACCGGGACATATAGCCATCCTTATGCCCGGCTTGTCAGAGCTGTCTTTTCCAGGGATGATGGCAGGTGTGTAGGGCTGCTCTTTGTGAGAATGTCCCTTCGAGCACAATCCTTTCTAATGGCATGCCGAGCCACATTCGTCCTCGATGTAAGGGACAGCACTCATTTTCCTGCATTTTTTGCATATTCTATAAGTTCAGCCTGCGGGGGTAGCTCAGGCTGTATTTTCTCTACAGATGGCTAAATATTACCGCCATGATGTTTGTATCCAATATGAGCATTTGAACTGCATTAGCCCGATGTTACAGATACGAGGATATGCGCTGAATATATCTTTGACATATCTAACAAGACAACTGTGCATGTAATTTGCATGTGGCTACATGTTATTCAGTGTGCATGTGTTCTGCATGTATAGTATAGGAGAGCCGTCAACTGTAGACCCAAACCCTGTGGTTGATAGACTAGTTTACATTAAATATTCACTCTTTTGCACTGCAACTAATAGAATACAGCAGAATCCCCCCAAAAAATGCAGTCCAGCTGTCACATAGTCAATGACGCGGCTGTCATCCCTGCTCCTGAACACAATATCTTGCATGATTTTGTATGATTTTTTTTTAAATTTGTCATCTCTGCTAGTAATTGAATAGTGGACTTGTTTCAAACCTAATTACTAGTTGCATGCAATGTAATGCTTCTTCCGACGGGACCTTCATCCCCACAGCACTTCATAGCCATTACAATGGCAGTAGCCGCTAAACATATATCAAATAACATAACCTTTCAAACCTCCTTGACATGCAATGCTGTTTTTTTCAAATGTTACAGTACCAAATTCAATCTACTCTTTTGTCTCCAATGACCATGTTAATTGTTGTTATTATTTATGTCTTATTTTGTTGCTTTTGTTGTTTTTATAACGTCAAAGTTTACTCCTCAAACTTTACAAATTGGAAAAGGCATGCACTACAGTTCTTAATGTTATAATGATGACTTCAGCAGTACAGTACAGTACTCTGGTGGGGCAAGGTGCCCCTCTGATATGGAGATGTTTAGCTCCTTCAGAGTTCCTGGAAGTGCCGTTGGCCACTTGAAAAGTGCATAGATCAAATACATGGTGGCATATGGGGATGTGGTTAAATTTGTGCAGAGATTTTTAAGTGTTTCACCTCCCCTCTCGAGACTTTCTCATCTTACAGTAATTGGGTCCCATGTGAAAGGTTTCATGGTATGAATAGAGGTGTAAATAAGCTCTCTGCACAAGGTTTAACATCTCCACGAAAACAGCCACTATAAACCAAACTTTAAAGCTACACTAAGAAAAGTAAGACATGAAACCAGGAAGCCGAAACTGTAGTGCATATTACAGAAAAGATGTATTTTCTTTTCTTTATTTTGGTTGGTTAACCTAAATTAACCTTTCAAAACACATGTTTACATAAAACTTCAAATTACAAATCACATCACATCACATTAGGAAGAGACAAATGACAACTTAGGAAAAGGAAAAAGAAAAAAGAAAAAAAGCGATGATAAAATAAGAAAAGCCACAAAGTAAAAGGCAAAGAAATACAGAGATCAATACAATAAAATACTTACCAAACTCGATTCGAGCATAAAACCACACACAAATTAGAAATAAAACCTAAACATGTGTGATATCTAATAACCCAGAATAAAATCACTAAATAATCAGTCTATAGGTAATACTGCACTTAAAAATTGCATAGTGGCTATTCTTAATGAGATTTTAGGGATGGCAAATAATTCATACCATAGTTCATCATCAGACCACATTACATGATGTGTTTGAGTTAACTTATGGAGGACAATCTTCCTTTGTTTTCTCAAGGCAACACACACAATTAGTATGTGTTTTAATGTCTCTTCCATTCCATCAATTTTACAAAATCGACAGTACGAAGCATCAACATGGATTAGACCTCTTCTTAATAAGATTTGATCAGTTGGCCATAAGTTCATGAAAAATCTTGGAATTTGACTTCTAAGTGTATATCACGGGCACTTCAGTAAGTAGTCATCTATTTGCTGAATTTTTTTGTGACCAAAGGATGATCTGTCGAAGTCTCTTAGCAATGAGCATTTCTGTTGGGTATGATGCCAATCTAGTTGATATAATTTAAGCTTGGCTTTAGCTGAATTATTGATCAAAAGGTCTAATGATATATTTGCTTCAGCCAGAACAGAGAGAACACTAACTCTCCAGTTTGCTGGAAAAGAGTGTGGAGAAAGGAAGAGATAGATTGCCAATATTGTAAGCAAATTGTCTGCAGCAAGACCCAACACACATTGTCGAAAAAGACAACATCTCTTCCAGGACACTTGGATGTAAATTGACAAAATGCCCAACTCAAACCACAGGAGAGCATTTGGTGTTGTGTTGGGAAGTTTGAGTATTTATTTTCCAAAATTGGGCTTCCACTCTACCCCAATACATTGGTAAAGATGTAACAACAAGTATCCCCCATGTTGATGATTATTTTACCCAAAAGCCGAAAATGACATTGGTTGACATGCAGTCCAGACGGATTAAAAATCCATCAGCCCTAGCCAGAATTGTCAAAACTGAGGGATAACAGGAGTTGTAGTGAAAACATCAGGAGAGTCACTAGTTTCGGACCATTCAAAATTCAAAACTAGCTTTGCCAACTCCTATTTTTGTTGCTTTTGTAACAGTATAGATGAAAACATCAAACAATCTGAGTGGAGCGGCAACGTGCCTTAATTACTGCTGAATGGTACACTACCATGATCAGTTTGTAGTAGAGCACATTGTGACATATGGGGAAAGGTTGATGTATTCCACACATATGTGCACTTGGGCAGAAAGCACCATTGCTACTGGGTTGGATGAGGGTTTCTGCCCACTACCTTGCAAGCTGAAGATAGTCTCTCCATATCCCGAAATCCCCGGAACGAGTACATATAATCTATCTAGTAATAAAATAGCACTTGGTAAGGACTATTTTTGCAAGCAAAACTGTTTTTGGTTTTTCTTTCCTTGTTAATTAAAATATGCACAATAGTTTGGGCTGTCTTTTTCATTTCTTATTTTTCTAACAGTGTCTTTGAATTTCAGTTCTTGTTGGCTGTGGGGTGAGGGCATGCCACCCAAACAGAGATGATCATCTCCAGCCAAGCGCTTGGTAAGGTCTCTGGTAATTTGCACATGTTCACATGTTATCCTTCTTTTGTCAGTTGTCAATGGCAGGGGAAGGGGAGGTGAGCAAAGGAAAGGCAGGTTGATCTTGAGATTAACAATGCTTTTGAATAAGATGGGGGGGGGTTGCAAAAATAAATGAAGCCAAAGATGATCTCCCTAAAATGAACTGATCCTTACAAAAGAGAACTGGTATTACTTCATGACAGCACATACAGAGCGATGTAGAGATACCTTACACACTGTTTTTGATTTTACTCTCAACAGAAGCATTCATGTAATCAGTTCCAAAAGGGAGGAGTTTGAGGTCAACTTTCATTGCAGCATCACAACAAGAACACCCATTTTTTGCATTCAAACGAACCAGGGCCTGAATGGGTGAGAAAGATAATCTGCTAACTAAATGGCCCACAACATGAGGACTGCCTCCATATAATGCTGGATGTGATGATGGAACATATGTATGTTAAGTAAAAATACATTTCTATCCACCATTTACTTCATTGAGAGACAGCACTGGGAGTATAAAAATTCTCTGTGTTGAAATAGGAACATGGTTGTATCTAAAAGTGTTAAAGCCCAATCATGTGTATTTCCATTACTAGGAAAACAACTAAGCTCAGGCCCCAGAATGTTTATTTTGAAGCTCTGAATCATAAATGTACATTTCCAGTATTTCACCATTGTTCCTTATTTCTGAGTCTAGGTACAGTGAAAAATGCCATTGTGAATTATAAAATAATATTACTAATTTAAAAACATTGTTTATCACAGTGCATTTCACTTAACTAAAATGATGCAAAGTTCAAATAAAGAAGAAATATCACTTATGTTGCATTTTTTCTGTCAGACTTTAATAACACTGCATTTTGTTCAGCTCAAAACTGTTTTGATTATATGTGAACTTAGATTCAGCTTGGAGTATTTGGCCCCAATCCCAGAAAGGTTTCATAGGATCAACATCACACATTGTTTTCAGTGAAACTGCCTAATCTTGTTTAAACCAGTTTTCCAGGCTGTGATTTGTGTAACTGAGAATTTCATGTTTGACCTTTCCTATAGCAGTGTTATGGAAAATAGCCTGTTTGTAATGTAACACCCAAAACCTCTAGTTGCTGGAAATGGTATGTTATTTGGATGCATTCAGATCCAAAAAAACAACAAAAAAGCTTAATTTTTGTAATTTAATTTAATAGATAATAAAAAAATCCATAACTTTAGAGTTGAAGATCCTAGGAACGGCAAACAGATTGTGATTGGTAGATAAAAAACAAATTCTGTTAACAAATATAAAATTACCATTGTTTACAATTATAAAAACTATGGAAATTATTAAAAATCAATAACGCACAAAATACATATGCCATAGACTTGGGTAATTTGTCACCTGGTGCCGGGCAACACATAGGGCCTCATTACTAGTTTGGCAGTATTCCAGCAGTAAATCCACCGGAATACTGTCAAACTCAATTACCTTTACTGCTACTTGATCCTGTGTAGTTTACAAGTGAATTTAATTCACCATTATTGGAGTCTATAGGACTTCATGGGGAGTTTAGGCAGATTTAGCGCTGATGAAATTACTATCCACAGATTTTTGGTGGTTAAGTGGTGGATTTACCTCCAGCAACAAACTGGAGGTGAATCCGTCACGTATTCTCTGGAATTCAGCAGATTATAATTTGGCAGTGAGGAAAAAGTGGCAGCAATGGAATTACTGCCACTTTTGAAAGGATTTATTTCTATTCACAGAAAATAGTGTGTGAAACCCATGCAATGCCTTATCCTGAAATGCACATGTGGACCCACTCCTCTAAGGTCATCATTAATGTTTACTTGAATGGTACCGCCTTTGTCCAAGGCCCCCAGGCCAAACTTCTCCACTTCAATAGACATTTCCTGCGCCTCATACATTTCCTTTCTCCTCCTGCTGTCCCCTCTCTTCCCTCCACAGCTTCATTGCCTCCTCCTGATGTCTCCTCATTCCTCTTCTGCACCCCCATGCTCCTTTTACACCTCTGCAGGGCGAAACTCTGATTTGTACCCCTCCCCAGAAGTCTTTCAAGCACTGCAACCTTCTCATTATTGCCAGTCTCAACTCTCGCTCAGCTGTCAAACACTCCTCTGACATCTGCCTCCTCCTTGAAGAACTTGACCTCAATGTCCCTTGTCTCACTGAGACATGGTTCACTGCCAGCTCTGTCACAAGCTTTGACACTCTCCTCCCTGATGGCTACAAGATCCTCTCTGCACCCAGGTCCAATCGTTCAGGAGGGGGTGCCCTCATCTTCCCTGAGTAGATTCCTGCCTCTGTCATCCCTACGCAGGCCTACTCCTCTTTCAAATGCCTGGTCTGCAGGCTCTCTCTCTCTCCTAGCCATTCTCTTACTGTGGCTACCATCTATCGGCCACCTGGTAAAATCTCCTCCTTCCTCTCTGAGTGGGTGAACCTCTCCTCTTCCCTCCTGGTCTCGATCACTCAACTCCTCCTTCTTGGAGCATTTAACATTAACCTGGATGCTTCCTGTTCTTCCTCTGGACACTTTTGCAACCTCTGCAACTCTCTCTCACTCTCTATCCTCCCCTCTGGCCCGACCCACTCTGCAGGGCACACTCTGGATGTTCTGATCTCTGCAGACCTTCCCCTTTCTATCCTTCTCACCACTCCTCTCTCCTGGAGTGATCACTTTCTCCTTTCCTCCCAGCTCATTCTCTCCACCCCTCAGGCCAAGCCAACTCCAGCACTGCCACCTACCTTCTCTGTTATCTGACACGTGAAGCGTGTGTCAGTTGAGGCTTTCACCACTACTTTCTCATCCCGCCCTCCCTTGGCTAACACAGCTGCTCACACCGTGACACAGTGCTTTCTATGCTACACTCTGCAATATCTGATACTCTTGAGGTTCTTGCCCCTGTCATGAGGATCCACTTGAAACCCATAGCCAAGTGCAACTTCTGGTATCACTCAAACCTTGACACCCTTAAACGCAAGTGCAGGGTGGCTTAGAGGAAAAGGCGTGCTTTCTGTACATCCTCTGAGATACTGGCCTGCCGCCTTATCCAAAGGCAATACTGGCTCTCTGTCCACACCAAGAACTCTACTCCCTGCTCTTCCTCTGGCCCTTCTGTGACCACCTCTCCTCCCTCCTTCTCTGCCTTTGCCCTGTTCTCCCCAGATGAGGTTTCTAGACAAGTCCGATCTATGAAAGTCTCATCAAAACAGGTTCTCTCCTGTTCCTCTAAAATCATCAAGGGCCACATTGACCCACTGGCTCCTGCTTTGGCTGACATCTGCCACCACTTCTTTGCCACTGGAGTCTTCCCTTCCCCCCTGAAGCACTCCTTTGTGCACCCTCTTCTTAAGAAACCCTCAGCTGACCCCTCCTGCCCAGCTAAATACCACCCTATCTCCATCACTCCTTTCCTGGGAAAACTCCTGGAAAAGCTGGCCATCTCCCAGCTTAATCTTCACACTGATTCGGTTGGTTGTCTCCATGACCATCAGCACAGAAACTGCTCTCCTGAACATCTTTGAGGACCTGCTCTCCAACCTCGATTCCAATACCCCCTTAATCCCCATCTTACTTGATCTCTCTTCTGCCTTTGACATGGTCAACCATGCCATCCTGCCCAACCGTCTCCGTGATAACCTGGGTATCACTGACCAGGCCCTGGCTTGGCTGACCTCTTTGATGAGCATATTTTCTTTGCATCCATCACTTATGCTCTCCATTTCCACTGCAATCACTTTGTCGCTGGATAGTGTCTCCAGCTGCCTAGATTTAACTGTGTTTCTAATACCTATAATCAGTCCTCCATAAGGTCTCCCTCTCCTTCCTTTCATCGCCAGGGACTGGTAAATTGAATAGCCATTAAGTATTATAGATGCCCTTAGCCAGGTCTCTTGCAGGCATATACAAATATTTTCAGTTAGGAGCTGAAGAGAACCTGCCGAGGCGAATAAATGCTTGAATCCTCTGCAGTTCCATGATACTAGTGAGGGGGTTCAATTTGAGTTCACCACCTTCGGTAGTGCTGATGCTAGCCAGGTTAGCACATTCTGGACATCAGCTATCGCTACCTGATCCCTTTTCAGTTTAGGCAGTCCATCGGTAGTTTCTTTTACCACTGAGGGGGTTTTACGTGGCCACTTAGGATCCTCCTGGTCTGGATCGACATCCACTTCAATGTCGACATCTCGAAGGCTTTCTTTGTAGTTGCGTATCAATTGAGCGGAAGAGATAAACTTACAATGAATGGCGGAGACATTAGCATTGGCAGCTTGCAGAGGCTCAACAAATTCGAAGTCGTCTGATTTTAGTACCCGTAGTTGAGGGACTGCATGAAATCTAGTCATTAACTCAGATCTGGAAAGCCAGCTGTTCTCGCTTTGCTGATACAGATTTTTAATGAGGCATATCCTGTTCTCTTTAGGAGGAACCTCCTTGTTCTTAGGGTTGACCAAAGGTTCCATTCTGCTTAGATCTCTGTCGGCTGGTATGTTGCCTTCACCACCAGTTACATAAGACTCCTCAGGCTGCTCTGTATCAGCTATAACAGATACAGGTGTGATTCCACCTTCTATTTCATAGTCCCCATCATCATCTGACAGTACCCAGCTTGTTAAATAGCCTGCTTGCTTCTTCTTACGTTTACCCCCACCTGTGGTTGGTTTCCTCAGTTTTTTTATTGTTCTTCCCTGATGTCTCAATCTCCAATACAGGAGGTATCACCTCACAAACCTTCTTTCTCGTTGCTGCTCTTATGGCTAGTCTCCGCTGTTTACTGGAATGAAATACTTCAAATGTGTTAACTGCATTAGGGGACTTTTCCAGGTTTTCCACTGTCTCGGTTACCGCTGGATTTGGAACCGAATTCTCCCTCGAGGGTCTGACAGTAGTTTTTTCTGCAGCAAGGTTATGTGTATGCAAACTTAATGTGGTTTCCAATATGCGTCCACACATTTTTAGCAGGATCTTGAGTGCAAATTGTACAGAAGCAACCGACGATTGTAATTCAGCCAAGTCTATGGGGCTGGAAGATGTAATGCTTCTTGCGTCCATCTCTCTAAGTTCCAGCTCGGAGTCGTTGTGGATTTTTAGATTTGGTGTTGTTGACAACCTTATAGAGCCAGCTCTCGGGGATTGAGTAGCTTCCTCTATTTGATCTCTCGGAGCCGGTTGTAATGCTTTGATCACCACAGGTGTCATCGATCTTTGCATGGAGAGGCATAACTCCAATAGAGAGTTGTTATCAATATCTCCATAGTTTCTTTGATCCTGCAGGTCAATATTGTTCGCCTCCCCCTCATCCATGGTGGTAGAATTGTTTTCGGGGTGTGGATTCACTGTGAAAAAATCTGTTATTGCACCTTTAATAACTGGTGCTGGCTTTGTTTGCTTCTCATTGTCCATTGCTCTCTCGCCGTTCGTTGGACTACTCCTTAATTTCCGCTGACGCAGATTATAGCGTGCTTGGAGCTTCTTACGTGGGGGCATAGGGTTATTCCACTCAAAATCGTTTTCAATATGTAGGACTGAGCTGTCTGGTATTATTCCTCTATAGACTCAGTTGTATAATGATAGCTTCAAGGTCGCAGTAGATGCACTTGCCTTTCAGTGCTCGCTGCCTCAAAAGTTCAGACCCAGTTCTCTGAGGAGTCCTTGGGACTCTCAGTTTAAAGGGAAAAAGACTAGTGCTGGTTGTGTACCGCTGTGCATCTGACAGTAAAAAGGGCCCTCATCAGTGACTTTACAGCCCTACTTAGTCATATAGGTGACCCCAGCCTGGCTCGCCAAGATCTCAGTAGGTGTCACAGCTATACTGGCATATGAACAGTGCCAGCGAACACATTAATCTGAGTGTTACAATGCAGTTGTAAAAGAGAATCCGCCACGGGGCCGGCCACAAAGCGAGCACAAAGAGACCACGATAACTGCGTGATTGTACTTGCGTGATTGTCGACCGTATCCAGGTCACTCGCCCATCCTGGAGTCTGGTGCCTGGGGTGCTACCACATTCGCTCACCTACAGGAAGTACAAACACTCCGGGCACCACGCTCGCTCAATCCGCAGCTACAGCCGTCAGGTGATGCAAGGGTTGAGCTGCGTCGCACCAGCCCGCCGTGGCACAGCAGCTCACTCGCGGCTCACAGCTCCCTCTCTCTCTCAGCTCCGGCTCTCGGCTCTCGAGCGTCAGGATGTCAAGCCGCACCTCTCCAGCGTACCAACGCTAACGTAAGGGTCACGCTGAGGCCGCCTCCGACTATCCACCGATTTGATTATATGTGGAAGACACTCCGCAAAGGCAAGCGTTGGCCTAAGTACTTCCACAAGTACGCCTGTAGTCACAAACCATTGGTGGATTGGTGGAGGTGCTGGCCATGAAGGTTCTGGGAAGGGCCACACCTAGGCTATCAATGTTTTGCAGGATGTTACAGGAATATGCCTATTATATAAAGTATGTCCTGGGAAGAAAAGAGGTATTGCTAATTTTAATCAAGGATGCCCCTTACTGCTGTGGGGTTGTAACAGCTAGAAGAGAAAGAGTAATACAGTTTGGTGAGTTTCAAGGAAAGAAAGATAGGGCACATCTATAGGGAGGAGTGATTAAGGGATCTGGATCAAGCTTGACTCCGGACACTGCAAAGAAATAGAAAAGAGTAGAACGGTGTGAAAGGATGTGTGTAGCTGAGAAAGCATAAGATATTGAGAAGTGAGGAATGAAGTGTCAATTGAGGATTGTTGGTAAACTGAGCCTAAGAAACAGAATTGCATAAATGGGAAATTAGTTTTAGTTTTAGTTTAATTTATTTATAATGTGCCTCATAAGGCCCATAGGCATGAGGGCACAACCGGAACAGATAATGCAAAAGCACACAATAGAGTTGCAGTAAAGTAGAAGATAATGAGTAGCTACAGCACAGCTCAGGAAAAAAACAAGAGTTTTAAGAGTTTGCTTTAAAGTGTTTAATGATGCAGTATTCCTCAAATCTGAGGCAATGAATTCCACAGTGTAGGAGCAGCAGCATAAAATGCACCTTTAGTGACCAGGGCTGGTTTGGTTCTAGGCACCATCAATAGATTGCTATTATTCAAGTGAAGTGTTTTACGATTTGGCAATCTAACAAGACTTTCAGTGAGATACTGCACCGGTACCAAAAAGACATGTACGTACTATGGTCAATATTCGAAAAGAAATCCTGGTAGGCACAAGTAACCAGTGAAGATTATTTCTAGCTTGGGTCGCATGATCTGATCTGCCTAGCCTGCCTTCTGCACGCACTGCACTATTCTGCAGTACTTGTAGCCTATTTAAATCACAAGAGCTGATACGCTGTAAAAGGCTACAGCAGTAATCTTACCACTGATTAGCGCTCAAGCAATGGCCATGCAATTTTCCCTGGACACAAATGATACAATTGATTTAGGTGCATCATGGGATCATGGCGAACAAGTGAAAGATAATGTGCCTCATTACAAGGTGCCCAGCCTGGTAAAAAATGCCGGAAAAATTGCCAGTAATACTAGCACCAGCATTTCTACCAGACCGGGGAAACCCTGGTTTGCTGGTGGGGGCTCTGATCTACTGGCAGGCTTGGCCTGCCAGTAGATCAGGCTCCTACTGCAACAAAATTAGAGAATCACTAGCACAGGTACTACTGGTGCCGGTCATTCTGGGAATCCCACCCTTTCAGTGCTATGGGACTCCATGGAATGGGAATCTACCACCGTCTCTGCCGCCCATAATATCCCGTAATACCGGGATATCAGATGACGGAGACATTAGGGGCAGCTTCCTGGTATCCCACCAGAATTACTGGCAGGATACCAGGAAGTTACTAATGAGCCCCAATATCTAATTACTGGCGGCCTGCCATCGACTTGTAGATTTAAAGGACAGTCAGCGAGTGTTGGGCCTGTCTCAACTCAAACCAAAGCAACTAAACTGTAAAGCAGTCCCTCAATCGTATTCCTATATCACAAAGCAGTTGACAATTGCTGTGAACAGACATTAAGGGCCATATAATAATTTAGGAAGATCACAAAAAGTATATTGTCACCATGACAGACAACTTTTCAAAGTGGCCAGAGGCAAGCATTATTGGACACACGAGGGGCCATGCCATCAGGAGTTTATGAAGGGTGGGTTCAAGAGTGAAGGGTATCCTTACATGGTGATTAGTGACAATGGGTCCCAGTGCATGAGTAACGAAGTAAAATAGTGCTGCCGTGATGAGGGGATTGAGTAGCTTCACAGTTCTGTTTACCACCCATAGATCAACAGCATTGTTGAACGCCTCAATAGGCCTGTAGGTGAGTCAGTGCTGCAGACAGTGTCTAATTGTTCAGGTCTTAAATCCTTTCTCTATTAAGTCCTCTGGAGCATACACATCTCTTCCAATGATGTCTCCTAAATTAGCTCAATAATGTTATTCAGTATGGATTAACACGCCAAAGAAAAGAATAGTAGATATTCAAACTGTTGGAACAAGATTGGAGCAGGCACAGGATGGATCATTATCCAGATTCATATTATAAGAGGGTAACCCCCACAAGGAGGGACTTTAAGGTAGGCGTTTGGATCACGGTGAAGTGGAGCTCTAAGGTAGAGAAGGACTGATCTATTATTCCGCAATGTGGTAAATGTGAAAGGAGTGACTGTATGGAATTACAATTCATTGGGTAGGTGGGAAATGAGTGGCAGGAGCCGAGGGCCAAAGAAGGAAAGTGCCACCAGGGTGCTGGATGGGATACTGTCATGTTTGAGTATAGAATCAGAGGCAGCTGCTAGGCTATAGGGAGTCCCTCTCTTTGTTGTGAGTCATGATGGTGTGGCACGGTTGAATGGTACTGTGGGAGAAGTGTCAACACATGATAGGAGGGGTAGCTCTCAGATTACCTCCATGGAAGAGAGAGCCCTGTGTGTCTGTCTACAGAGCGGCTTCCGTATTGTGACCTTGAAATTGTATGCAACTATTGTACCACGTAGGGGCAGTGAGATAAAGAACTCTAATTTCCTGACTTGTTTGATTTAACAACTTGGAGCATTACAGTCCGCCTTGAAACTACACTTCACAGGCTACCCTGAGGAGCATATACCAAAACATCAGGTGCTTCAGCGCTAGCGTTTCTGAGGCCAGTCGGTCTTCAACGGTCATCGACGTGCATAGGAGTCTAGTCAGAATGCCTTTCTACCAAACAGGTAACCCTCCTATTTTTGCTACTCCACCACTCTCTGTCCCAGAGAGTCATGGGTTACCCCTCCGCCCCCTGGGTGCTCAGTCACCTTGGCCATGCAACGAGCGGCCCGGCTGGCCTAAATTAATAAGCTCAAGTACACAAAATTAGATGCACTGCCTGCCCCACATCTACCAGCAACTGGTTTCGCTGAGATCAGCTCTTTGGAATTGAAAGATGTACAGGATGTTCCTTTAACCCCGGTAGATTCTAGCACAGCATTTGTACACAGTGTGATTCAAACTCCCAGAACAACCATTGCGTCTCATTCTGCCCATCCGACTCTATCATATCCTCATGGGTTATGTGGCCTAGACCGATGCATACTCTCAGTTCCAAAAGAAACAAGGTATTTCCAGCATCCACCACTGACTCTCAATCTGAAAAACGGACCTCTAATTTACCTAACCCAAAACACTTCCCGCTGCCTACGTTTCAAGTCTTGGAGGCCCCAAGATAAATACTGAAATCAGCACTGCTTAATACTAGATCATTAAATAAGCACACCCGGGACATTCACGATCTTATTGATACCAATGATTTGGACATACTGTTTCTTACAAAACCTTGGGTCACAGGTGCCAGCGGTTCAAAGATTGACCTTGCTGTTCCCAAGGCTTACTTGATCCTTTGCGGAAGTAGAGAGTTAGGACATGGTGGGGTGTAGCAATTATGTTAGGACTACTCTTGATCTGTTTTCTTCTCCCTGCTCATGTCAGGGATGAGAGATTTTTCTTGCAATAATTATCCTCTTTAATCGTTTCTGCCTTCAATTTGTACTTTTTTACCGTCCACCTTGCAATATGCCTGATTTCAATGACAAAATTATCCAAATCTTGAATAACCTTGATGGTCCAAACCGTTTGACTCTACTTCTAGGAGACTTCAACCACTGGCAGAGTAACAACTCGAACCCTGAAGCTTTGGCTCTAGAAGTTGCCTTGAACAATATTGACTACCAAGTTCACAATAAAGATCCAATGACAAGGAACAACATCATCTTGGACTGTATTGTGACGAAGAACCTTGATGTAAACATTGAACAGTCCAAGCCTTGTATAGGGTCGGATCATTTCATAATCGATTTTCATATCTTCCCAATTAAATCTCCTATGAAATCCAAAAATCTGACCAAGACGTGTATCAATACAGAACTATCAAGTATGTCTTAACTCTATCATGACCAATACCTCCTCTAGTATCACCGCCTATGATCTGGTGGCTGTATTTAATGGATATTTTCACACTATGCTAGATAAATCTGCTCCCATGAAATCAAAGTTGGTAAGAGAGCATGGGTCAACAAAAATGGTTTACTCCACAACTCACAGTGCTAAAAACCTATAGATTTTTAATTGAAGATACACAAAAATACTTGTTTAATTCCCAGATTGATCACACAGCCAACAATATGGGTAAACTCTTTAGAGATCCTTAAGGCATTGGAAAAACCCAAGGCAGCCCAAGTCTCATTTCAGCCTACCAATCACGATTGCCTGAGTTCAGGAGGCTTTTGAAACCAAAGTTAATCCTGACAGATCTAAAATAAAAAACGTGCAAGCTAAAAAAAAAAGCAATTTAGTGGAAGTACCACTTCAGGGGCCTAGTGAACATACAATGTTCAGGTTTTCCCCCATTTCTACCACAGAAATGATAAGGATGCTCCCATCCTTGCACCCTACCTCCTGTCTCGAAAATCTTCTCCCACTTAAGATCATATTGCAACATAAAGACCTCTTTGTCCCCTTTTTAACCAGGTTTGTAAACTCGTCTTTTAGGGATAGTCTGGTTTCCTGCCTCCATAAAAACTGTGACGGTTACCGCCCTTCTGAAAAAACTCCATCTTGACCCAAGGATCCCAACAACCTCAGGCAAATTACTAACTGTCATTTTCTGCAGAAGACCCTTGACACGTTTGCTACCTCACAGTTTCAAATTTGTACTGAATCCCATTTAATTTTACATGACAGACAATCAGGTTTTCGGCCTTCCTTTAGCACTGAGACTGCTCTGGTGGATTTTCAGACACATTTGTGCAAATTACCGATGAGGCAAAATGAGGTCTGTTGGTGCTGCTCAACTTGCTGGCAGCATTCGACCTGGTGGACCACAATCTCCTCCTGAGCACTCTCAGTGATTTGGGCCAGTGCACAGATGAAGCCATATGAAGCCATCGGATGGTTCTGCTCCTGACTCACGAACAGGAAGTCAAGGGTAATGTGGGGCCAGGCTTGTTATCCCTAGATCCCATAATTTGTGGAGTACGACAGGGGGCTTGTCTCTCGCCCCTCCCGTTTAACCTGTATATCAGATCTCTCTGTACGCTCCTGCAACTCCTGGGTGTGTTGTTAACAAACTATGCCGATGATACCCAGGTGGTCATTAAGCTAATAGGCATTATCAGAAAAATGTGTCAAGAGTGTACAATCACATAGAATCTTGGATGATCACAAATGGGCTTTGTCTAAATGGAAACAAGACAGAGCACCTGCCGGTGGGCTCTTAGTAGGCTTTCACCAAATTGAGCTCTTGCTACAAAGATTTTGATCTAGGTTTAAATTCCATCATGGTTCAGAAACTTGTAAAAACCCTAGGTGTACAGATTGAATCATCCCTTAGTGCCGACGCTCACGTCAGCCAGCTGTGTCGTACTTGTAACTACCACCTGTGTCTACTTAGGACTCTGTGTCCTTTTATCTCTGAGAAGAATTGGACCACTGTTGCTCGAGCTACAGTATTTTCCAGATTGGACTATTGTAACTCCTTGGTGATCGGAGCCTCTTGGAGCAATCTGAGAAAATGTCAAACACTGCATAACTATGTGGTTTGCATCGCAAAAAAGATCTACAGAAGATGCTGTATATACAGAACATAGAAGGGCCCTGCACTGGCTTCCTGTGAATGAGCGTATAATCTTAAAGAGCCTCACCATTGCTCACGGATGAATCTTCAGCATTGCTCCCAAGTATTTAAAATCCTTGGTGTCTTTGTACATCCCTTGCAGAACTTTACATTTCTCAACCCAGTCTCTGCTTGAGTGTCCGACCTTCAAGCGTTCGAGGGGTGGAGTTATGTCATTCCCAGTTAGAGTGGCAAGATCCTGGACCTGCCTGTCTCCTGCCTTTCGACTCGAAGTTGATCTGCGTCTGTTCAGAAAATCCCTGAAAACCTTCCTGTTCAAGTAGCTCCCAACTGTCCTTTCCTCTGGGGTGGGGGAGTGCCTTTCTTCATGAAACTGGGCCACACACGAGTATCTAACATTGATGAATATGATCTAATTACCAGATGCACACGTGGTTTAACGTGCAAGTGTTGAAGTAAAACACGGTCCTTGTGAATGTGTATACAGAATTTTGCGCAACTTCCCACTGAACATAATTACATGTTAACACAATTAGCAGAGTGCATACAAAATTGCAACTTCCGTAGCTTTGAAAAAATATGAGTAGACAATGAAGCACAGGTTGGGCAGCCCAGAGGTGACCGCTTTGCAGTATTGCATGATGTTTTTCTTTCAGTCCTTTTGCGTCACTGCTTGTCCGGGGGTGTATTGTTCGATGCGGCGAGGAGAGCACTTACTCAGAAGTTGAGGTGACTCTTTCACACCCCATTACATCTATTCATTTGGTTCAGCACAGACGTTCTAATGTACAATTCACAATAATAACGGATTATGCAACTGGTAGGACACGAGCTGCCAGCAGAGGCAGAGAACACCTGCGGCCGCATTATGCAAAGCGTGCTAGCCTGGGCGTGTGCATCGAGAAAGGCCCTGCTTATTTGTATTCACTTTTGGAAATGTAAAATATATTGCACTTGCGCTGGTAGATTACAGTGGGAGTTTGATCTGCGTGGGCTTTTTTTGTTTTTCTGTTGCAAATGTGTAGTCCATGTGGACACACAGTGATTACATATCCCCTTAAGTGCTAAGGACAAGCATGCTCGTCCTTTTTGCATAGACTGGATTAAAATTCTGCAGTTTACGGGCTCTGTGTACCATCACCACGCGCAAAATGCCCCTGTGCAAAAGAACACAACAGAAATCAAATGCAACACAACAGTAACAATGTGCACCACCCTTTATTATATGCAATATGGCCACTTCACAATCAGCTATCAACTCGTCAATTTCTAAATTTGACAAAGGCAGGCTCTGATAAACTCAAGATAAGCCCAAGCAAGCTAATGAAACCGTGGTCTCTCCTGCCACCTTTATGTTTCTTCAGGGACTGGCATGAGATGTTTCTGGGCAGATGAGTAATGACCATAAAGCATGATTATTCACTGCAATGACATCTGGATGTAATGGTGCTGAACCTGAAATAAGCTTGGAGGTTGTTCTATTAAGTATATGAAGCAGAACCCCACCCCCCCACCCCGCCCAAAAAAAAACAAAATCACAGCATGTGCAGCGGCATATGCTTGGCTCTATGGGGGAGCATTACAAGTGATCATTAAACATAGAATAAAATCCGGTCAGAGAATATCATTGTTTTTTTTATTTAGAAGATAGAATGTATAATGTCAAATGACTTCTTATTTTAGTTTTGGGTGGAAAACGGGGAAGCCCGACTTGGGCAAAACCATGTTATAGAATAGTGAGCTTTCAGATTCATGCATTCTCACATGAAGTAATTCACAGCATTTCAGTTCACTTCTGTAGAGCATTCATGTGCAATCCGTTTTCTGTCTGTATCTTACATGACAGAGGGAGGCAGACCCTCATTGGATGAATGCTGTTGTCAGTCCCTTTATAAGGAGGTGTCTATTGGACACTCTCCCACAACCTGTTGCTTGTGGCACATTTAAGGAGACTTTGGGTAGTGCTTGAGGGCATTGCCAGTGTCTTGTTTGCTGTGATTGTTGATTCCTACGTAATCCCCTTTTGTCTTTTTATGCGTGTGATAGGACTGTGGTTGTTGTTGAAACGTGTTGCCTCTTTATGTGCATTTTGTTGAAACGTGTGAGTTGAGAGCCATGGGGTAAATTCCAATAGCTCTAACGCACATGTGTCACCCGCCATGGAATCAGTTAGTTTACCAACGGTGCTCCTCACACGTCCATTCACTTTAATGTGCTCTCATCCCCCCAAATTAAATCTGCTGTTTTCGCCCACGGTCCACCTATGCGACGAAAGGGGTTGAGACGTATGATTTCCCCTCTTAAGCCATTCCTAATTTATACAAAAAAAGTTCCAAAACATCAAAAACTTTCTCTTGTACTTTGCCCATGTCCCTTTCCCTTTGTGTCACCCCAACAGCCAAATGACCAACACAGGTTATTTGCATTCTTTCTCTCTTCCGGTTCCTTTCCAGCTGAGTCACCTAAAAATATAAATGAACTGAGAACAATCTCCTTACTTTCTTTTGGGAACCCTTTCCATTTGTCTGTTTATGTCTTGCTGTCAGTTGCCCAATTTTTATTTTTTTGTTTTGGCAACTTGTCAGAGTAATTTTACCTGCAGTGTGAGGTGGGAGGGAAGATGAGGACTTGGATTGCTCCTGGTCAGTGGGTGTGATAGCCATCTAGGCATGTCAGGATTGGCAGACTAAGCCTAAGGGGGGGAGGGGTGAGAGACAGGGCCATTATAATTATAATACATTATTTATAACATGCTAAATACCCAGAGGGTTCTAAGCACAGACCCGGGGATCGAATCTGTGTTGCTCCGCTTCGCCTTGCTTCCCGCTGCCCCTGAGCTATCCTCCCTAGACATTGGAAATACAATGCTGAAGAGGGGGGGGAGACATGGCAGGCAAGACTTTCATAGAGAGCCTGATCAGGACAGGCAATCCTCCTTCGGTGCTAGGTGGACGAAGGACCTGACGAGGAACTTCAGGGGCTTGTGGCACAAAGCAATTGAACAGGAGATTGTTATAGCAGCAGGTAGACTCCAAGCGTACCCATGGAATGTACACTTGTATGTCAGCATTGAAGGTATGGAGGAGGTGATGGTATCCAAGCAGCAGGGAGAAGAAGTGACACTAGTGCAGGAGGATGATGGGGGAGAAGGAGAAGGCACTGGAAGAGACTAAAAAGCATCAGGTGGAAGAGTCAGGGTTGTCCTCCAGAAGATCACTGAAGAGGAGGCTGTGGCCCCTGCACCATTTCCAGCCATTGCAGAGCGGGAAGGCAGGCAATGGTTTCACTTCATAGGGTTCGGGTGTTCAGGAGACACCTCCAAACTTGACAGTGTCCATCAAGTCACGGGTCTGGGCCTAGTGCAGCTCGCCAGATGGAAAGAATGTCATGGTGGAAGAATGGTGTAGTAATATGCCAAATCTGTCAAATTACAGTGAAGCAAGCAGTGTACCAAACAAACAGATGTACCTTTCATGCCACAGAAAACCTCAAACACTTTACAGTGCAGCACAAGCCGGTGTACCGAGAGCACACATCACATGCCTCTGACCCTGCTAATGCAGTGACCCAAGTGGTGACAGCAATGTGGGAGGATAATCAAACATATCAGTCTGTTGTCAGACATCCATAATAAATAGCCCTCATACCTCCACCAAACTGATCAAGCCCAAACATCCTGACCCTCCGTATTTGCCCAAGCTCAGCGAGTAAGAGGGCCACTTTGACACCACCAGCAGTAGTAAAGTTGCCGGTATGGCACCATTTAGGCAGAGGAGAAGAGAACGACAAATGTAAAGCGCTTTGCTAAACAGAGGGCAGGAGGTCGATCACTTTCCTCAGCTTGCTCCCTACTATGGAACAGCCTCCCTGTCCTTCTGTGCCATGAGCAGGACTTCTGTAAATTCCAGAAGCTCCTCAAGACTTTACCTCCTCCTTCCCATCTTCTCTCCTCTGCTAATCTCACAATTGTTGTGATTGGTGTCGTGGGCCCTTATGCATCCTCAGGCCCCTGACCTCCCACACCCAATCGTCCCAGCTTCTGCCTACCCTCATCACTTGCCTCGGCACTCCCTCTGCCATTGAGGCTTGCACTTTCACCCAACACGGCTCCAGGCCGTGTAGCAGTTACCACATCATGAACTTCATCTGTTGGTCACCCACGAGCAGGACACTCCAGCACCTACCCACTCTGCCCTCTACCTTGCTACACTGGCACGTTCTGAATACTCCCAAGGCATATTAGGTTCGCCCTTGAAACAGTATGTACTTGCTGTATAAGCACCTAACAAGCAAACAATGAATAAATAAAGTCTAGGAATCATCAATACTTTTGCAGGATTTCAGAGCAAATGTGTCCACTGCCTACACTACCTATAGTCAAGGGGTTGATCTTTTACCAATTGGGTACATTATTTCATCTAAAGTGGGCCCATAGGGAAGAGGTGCCCAGCCTAGAACCCAGATTCGTCAGCAAGGCACTTTTTCCACATATAACAGATGGGAAGATGTGTTTGCTACTTTTCTACTGTGCTATGAAATAGATGGTGTACGGCTGCTATTGGAAGAGGACCCATTGATTTTGTGGCGACTGATCGCAGAGCTCTACTAAAATAAGCATGTATTTTTGAGACTGAAAAGGCTAATCTGACAGACAGAGAGCGTCCTCCTGAAGCTTAGTGATGATGTCACCTGCCAAGCCCTTGAGTTGTGTAAGGGGTGACAATGAGGGCCTGGTGCTGCCATCCACATTCTGAAGCATCCAAACACAGGCAAGGACTCATCACATGTTTCCTGCAGATAGTGGCTTGGTGCCATTAAGAAACCTGCTTCTGAGTTTGTCGGCCAAGTTACTATATCTGATACCAGGGAGAGTTATGCCACTCATGTGCATCCACCCAGGCATAGCCAAATCAAACAGAAAAACCTAAAGCAGTTACACGTGATCACTCCATTCTGCCCACATAATCCAATGCCTAACCCACTGATGTAGGGAGTTTGAGCCAGCATGGCCGCACTATAGAGGAGAGAGACTCTGTACATTAGCTATGTGCTCGATTTGCACGCAGAGACAGAGGTCTTTTATGAGATGGCATACGGGTCAACCAACACAATGGTGAGCCTATTTCACCAAAATGGGCCGTCTATCAGCTCTACCAATACCTGAAGTACAGCAATAATTCTACACAGCAGTTATCACAATTGATGTTCCATCAGGATGGGATTGAGTTCTTTAAAAGGGGAATTTGTTGTCCACATCACGTGGGGGCTTGGGAAGCAAGCAGTGCTAGTTTGGATGCAGTTATTGAAATGTGAGGGTAAATGAAGAGTGGTCCTTGGAGGTGGCAGAAGGAGCTGAGTGGGTGGTGAAGAGAGGGTCATGTGAGGTACTGGTGCACAGAGGTGTTGAAGATGAATATGGAAAATAGGGATGGAAGCGTTCACCTCTACAGGGAATATGCATGGGGTTGTAGGGGGCACAAACACATGGTCTAAGATAGAGGAGGCATGGGTGGTGCTAGCTTATAGACAAGGAGGAAGGTGAACGCTAGAGAACGTTCCTTTAGGTAATAAGGCAATTTATGGGCGTCAAATAAGACAACAAGATTGGGTTTGTAAATTCTGGGACCACAAACCCTGAACAGGGATGTGATCATGAGCTTAAAAATCAGCCTAATGAGCTTTCAAGCTAGCCTCACCTTTCCTTCAGATTGTTGACCCTTTAGAATCTCCGGCTCAACACAAATAGTACATGAGAGTGAAAGAGCCATCTTGGAGCAGCATGAAGCCAATGAAAAGACAAGTCGTTTACCTGCTAGAGCAGCACCACAAAATATGACTCCTGACCCTTCAAAAGACTGATTGATCCCAGGGAAGGACCCAGGGAGACATTCAAAGAAATATTTAAATTTGTAACTTTGGGAACCCAGGAAATTAGCATTCTGACCTACTCATTGAAGTTTGAGTTTGGCCCTGTGTTGTGAACCTAACCCAAACAAGGTTTTTGTTTGAACACCAAGTTGTACCTTCAGAGAACCATTGCACCATCTGACACCTTCTTCGCCTACAAAGCACACGTAGGTCCACACTGCTTTGGTCTGCTCTACCTACAACGTAGACCTATGCCTTTGCTCCTCTCCTACACCAACAAAACACACACAGGTTCTCACTGGATTGACCATCTCTTCTACTTACAAAATGGATGCATGCCCAACTCAGCTTTCGACTTTTCCTCTTCCAACAAAAGACATATGCCTTATGCAGCTTTGGCTTTATCAACCAACAGAACATACATGGGGTTCACACTGCTTTGGCCTCCTACTCCCCCAGCATAAAGCACACGTGCCTCACAATGCTGTGACCCCCAGTCCAAAATGTGGTGTTCATATTGTTCTGATCCTCTCTACCTACAAAATAGTTATGGGTTTAACACTGTTTTGACATTTTCTGAAACAGCTATAAAAAGCCTTTGGGGTTCTCACTGCTTTGGCCTTCTTCTCTGTCTACAAAATACATATGTGTCTAATACAGCATTGGCCTTCTCCTCTACCAAGAAGGGGCATATGTGCAAACATTGCTTTGTCCTCCTTCTCTCTTCCCACAAAAGCATATGTGCCTTTCACTGCTTTGGTCGTCTCTTGAAAACAAATATATGGGTTTCACTCCTCTAGCATTCTACTGTCTACATTCAAAATAGATTTGTTCCTAACACAGCTTTAGCGTTCTCCTGAACATACAAACACACATATGGTTCTCACTAGTTCAGCCTTCTCTTGCTCCTACAAAAGTAATTTGTGCCTAACACAGCTATAGACTTCCTTTGCACCAACAAAGGAGACATGCGTTCAAAATTGCTTTGGATTTCTCTGCCTGCAAAACACAAGTGGGATTCCCAAATCTTTGGTCTTCTCTTGTGCTAACAAAAAAAGTCCCTAACAATACTTTAGCCTTCTCTGACTGCAAAGTACACATGTGTTTAGCACTGCTTTAGCATTCTCCATCTCTTACAAAACACACATGGCGTTTTTACGGGTGTCACCCTCCCCTCTACCTATAATATTGAAATGTGCCTAATGTTGCTTTGTTGTTATCTTCTGCCTTCTAACTGCATGTGAGCTCTCTCTGCTTTGGCCTCATGCTCTGCCTACAAAATAGACACATGTATAACAAACCTTCGCCCTCCTTTTCCCCCAAAAACCGCACGCCTAACACTTCTCTGAACTTCTTTGCCTACTGAACACATATTCTATTACTAGGAAGAAGTAGACTTTCCTCCACAAATGTACTATGCCACTTCACAGTAAATCAGTGGAAGCCTTCTCACTCTGCCAAGAGCTTAGCAGCCCCTCAGAATGAAGTACAACTACCATCCCCACTCAGAAACAAGCTGACTATCTAAGAGCTTTCTTTCAGTATAAGGTCAAGGAAATCCCACTTAGCATCAATATCGAGAACAGAGCTATCCTGCTGCTTCAGATGACCCTATATACAAAATGCTATTCCTCTTTACAAAGTTTCAGCCCTGAAGATATGTCAAGGCTATGTCCCAAAAGGGCATCATCGCTGCGAAGCCGCCACTCCCCAGGTGTCAAAATCAAAAAGAATATTAATACCCTGGCTCTCGACTTCACCAACCCCCACAACTGCCCCTTTTTTCCCCAAGGAGAAGTACCTAATGATCTTAAAAACCCATCATTGTGCACCTCAGAACCTTCTGTGATGTCAAACAATCCATTCATGGGTAAGACCCAGGATAAAATATCAACTAAACAGCTCAAGGACTTCTCTGAAAAAGAACATCTCTTACACAACTTCCAATCAGGGTTCTGCCCTCCCACAGCAGAATATGTGTACTGCTGCACATGAAGGAGGTCCAACTGTCTATGGTAGACATAAATGTGCCAGTTTTCCTAGTTTGTTTGGCTTAACAGCTGCCCTTGATACCATCAATAAGACTACCTTGCTTTGAAGACTACCGTACTTTATGGACATTCACTGGCTGTGGCAATGGATATCCTCCTACCTGATCGGAGAACATCTCTAGGGAAACTTGGCTCCTTCTGTTCCGAAAACTTCACCTCTACTTTTTTCATCCTCCAAGGCTTAGTTTTCACAAGATTCCTCTTTAATTGCTATATGAAACCACTTGCTGACTTGCTAGAGAACTTAAATACACTTTTCCAATTGTACCCTGATAATACTCATGTAGCCCGTGGTCGCCCCACAAGGCCCGGCTAGTAGGGGCTACATGCTTGTCCCACAAGGTGTCATAGAAGTAAAGATACAGAAACCAGGGTAGTACAGATATTTTAATAAATGTAGTGTGTGTTTTATTTATGTGATTTTTTCATGTGTTTGTGTTTGGAAGCGTCCATCCAGCCCACGATGGGTCTGGATGGAATGTTTAAAATAAAGACAAGAAAATAACATTGGAACAGAGCTCCCCTACCCAGGAATGGACTGGGCAGGGGAGAAAATAATCCAATGAGGATTATGAAAAAAAAAAAAGACAGTTAAGGAAGACAGTTAAAAAAGAGCAGGAAAGAGAGAAGAATAACACTTACTTGGGTGGGCCATTGCCTCAAGTGGCCCTCCAGAGCCTATAATTCATAAATGGCACTCGGCGGTGCATGGATGAGACCTTACAGATAATAAACCAGCGGGCCGAACAGCATATACCAGGGCCAGTTTGTCTGTGGCAGGTGTCAGCCTACCCGGGGTCCAGACCAGACGGACTCACCATTATCAAGGGGCCGGGCAGCATACAGGGTGCCGTCCAGGCCAAAAGTAACAGCCCAGCCAGGGCCACGTGTGGGGGCGGCCCAGGCCAGGCTGCCCGCTGGAACTCCTTGTCAGCCCACCTTGTTACCAGCAAGGCGGCCCCTTCATAAAAGTCCTCCCAGGCAGCGTATGTCAGGTGAGGCCCAGGGATGTGAAGAGTGGGAAAGTCTGCTCTACCCAGGTGGGTGGAGCAGTGAACTAAAGTCCCAGACTGGCCTCACCGGCCACCACAGGTGAAGAGGAGGAGGGAGGAAGTCTGGCTTCTCAGTTGAGCAGCCTGGTGGAAGATCAGAGGCTGAGATGAGCAATGTGTGTGTGTGTGTCTGATCATTGGCAGCATTCCCCTTGCCATGGGGATGCTGCATGCCTTCAAGGTAGCCGTGAGTGCAGCAGGGAAAGTGGTGGCATCCCCACAGCGCACGGAATATATCCTGAAACAGTGATGGTGACAGGGCCCGCAGCAGTGATGCAGGGCAACCACCACACTAACGGGGTTACACTGAAGATTTAAATGTAGCCACATTTACAGTGGTTCGTGCAGGTGGGCAACACAGCCAACGGGACCCACCCAGAAGATTAAAAAGTGCCACAATGTGTGGCGGTGATCGTGGATGGTCCCCACACCAATGGGGCCATCCTGAAACGAACAAAGAGGCCGCAGGGAACGACAGTGACAGCGGATGGACCCCACTGATTCAAGGGGCTTCCCAGAAGACCCAAAGAGAGCTCAGGCTTCACATTGAGTTCAGGTGTCCCCATGTAGTGGATAGAGCCACCCTGAAGAAAGAAGAGGGCCAAGGCCCCCATCATTTTTCATCAGGGGATAAGCCCCCAACCTGAACTGCCACCAACCTTTCCGCAAGCCATGCAGTAGCCTGCCTAGTTACCAGGGACAGACCCATGAAGGTACTCTGAAGGAGGTGACTCACTGCAGCATTCACCCAATTGTTGTAACTGCAGTAGCGGCGGGGTATTTCAGTCATAAATGTTAGTGGCCCAATCGATCGGGCATGTATTTTAGAGCATACATGGATTGTTCTTAAAAATATTTCCAAAGCAACTTACTGGAGTTTGTCTCACTTTAACACATGCGAAAATGACTGGTCGGGACTGCCATCTTGTGCTAATCTTATCCATTGATTCCATCGCCCTAAATTCAAGTGCCCTCGCGGCACTAATTCAGATCACCCGCCCCTAAAGCTGACATCACTAGATGCTCACCATGAGCTCCACCTATTTTAATGATGTTAGTGGGCAACGTAGCCTAACGTACTCTGTCATCACCAATGTCATAACGTGATCTAATGCAGAACCTGGAACACAAACACGCATATTGACAAACGGACGCAAAACATTTGTTTCTTTTCACAAACATGATAAAAACAGTTTATTTTGAAGAAAAACAGCAATAGCTGGGAGCATAACAAGTCCTTTTGACATAACGCTGAAAAGAGGTAATTAAGTCCACGAAAACACGGGTCACTTTTCCTAATAGAGGTTATTGCTAGCGAACATTGCATAGTTCTACAGTGATTTTAGAATGCTGATTCTGTCCATTGATCGATTAATCCCAGTCTTTTCATTCTTCACAGAAAGCTATTATCTTCCATCGCCAATTTCTGATCGATGCACATGGCATTCCATTACAGAGAAGAAATGGGTGGTTTCAATTTCAAATGCAACACAGTCACATCTGCATGTTTTCAGAACCTATAGGCTGCCATGTTGCCATGTTGCTTCTCATCACTGCAACCGCAAAAGGACTGATTGGTGTCTGGCGATTATCCCAGAAAATGGATATCACATATGCTGGTTGATGATTATTGTCCAATTGCGGTTGAAGAAGCTGTCGACCGATAAACTGTACATGAATGCATTCAACACAATTCAATTCAATGCACATTGAATGTATTGTGCCTACCCTAAGAGATCTGTGTGAAGGACACACACCAGATGAAGATGCCAAATGGTGGGGAAATGCCATAGTGGCAGCGCCACGCTACAGTAAGTAAATCACTTCACAGTGCACAGATGGCCAGATGAAAGGCAAACGCCTTATGTCCTTAGAACCCTCAGGCCTATGTCAAGCCAACTCTGTGTCACTCAGGACATTCTCTTCAAGAGTGCCAAGGCAATGTGTTCCTCTCACCTCAAGATGGCAATCATTTCACATGCTCATCAAGGCCACCTGGGGACACCCTCACAAAGAGGTGAGTCAGGGCCTTGATGATGGTCACAGATGGGGTAGTAGAGCATTGCCACAACTTAATTGACAATGACAAAAGGCTGAGAATGAAACAAGCTCCAGTTACCAATATGGAGACCCTGGAAAAATCTTGGGAGAAGGTGGGTCTTGATTATATCAATTAAAAACATATAGGGGTTACCTGTACTTAATCTCTGGTTCTTCAGGTAAATCAACAGAAAAAACAATGGGGTGACAGGATTCTCTAACTCAATTTAATTTTAAATGTAATTTTATTTCATCAGCACAAACATATATATGTATGTTGTATATCATTATAAATCTCCAATACATAAAAATATCATATAATCAATATCTACATCAGACTAATACAAATTCCGGCTCATACTAAAATTATCTCCATCATTCATTCATACACACACTGTCATATCAGCAACAGCTCCCCACTTTTTTCACTTCTTTGTGTAACCAAAACCTTGTGTTACACCATATTTAAGACAAGTACTTTTACATCATATTTGGACCCTATCCTCAATAAAGGTGTCACTCCCCATTCGTTGTTGTTACAAATGGTTTTCTTAGTCAACACATTTTTGAGTCATGGGAATGGGCACTACTACTCTTGCCCCTCTATTTTTTAGACCTTCATCAGGACGTGAAGCAAGGGTCTTGTTTAATCTTGCCTTACAGGGACTGGATAGTGCCACATCATCTATGTGTATCAACTTCGGAGATGTAGATGGTGCAATGGAATAAATCCCTTGCTGGTACCTAGATACAATGTCTTGGAACTGGTCCTTCAATTGCACACAGGGATGTAATATGCATATCCCATCGTTGTCCTACTGTTGATCAAAACACTCCCACTGATCAAACAACAGATATGTTCCTTCTGTTCATGTTACCCCGTAAGGGCAGATGGTTATGTCAATCCCCCTTGACAGACCAGGGGAATATTTCACCACACAAACTCAGGACATCATGTACTCACTCTCATATGCTCCTCTCCCTCCTTCTACCTCTCTCAGGCCCTCTATGAAAATCTCATCCAAACAGGCATCTCCTTGCCCCTCCAGAACCATTAAGGACAACATTTACTCTCTCACTCCAGCCTTGGCTGATCTCTGCAACAACTCCTTTGCAACTAAAGTTTCCCCTATCGTCTCAAGCACTTCCTTGTGCACCCCCTGCTCAAAAAGCCTTCTGTTGACCCCTGCATCCCAGCAAATGATTGCACAATTTCTATTACTCCTTTCGTAGGCAAACTCCTGGAGAAAGCAAACTCTAAACACTGAATCTCTTGGTTGTCTCCATTACCATCAGTCTGGCTTCAGAGCAGCCAGCGGCATGGAAACTTGTCTCCTGAACACCTGTGAAGATTTGCTCTCTAATCCTGACTCTAACCCTCCCTCTGTCCTCATCCTCCTCAACCTCCCTTCTGCTTTTGACACAGTGAACCACAACATCCTGATCACCCATCTCCGAGATACCATGGGTATCATGGATCAAGCTCTGGAATGGCTATTCTCTTTCCTCTTAGACCAACCTTCCTAGGTTGAACTTGGGTCCTTCCTCCCCTCCATCACACTCTCAACATGTGGTGTTCCCCAGGGATCTATCCTCTCGCCCTGGTTTTTCAATGTCTACCTGGACCCCTTGGCCCACCTGATCTCTACCCTTTCCTCTAACTTTCAGTGTTATGTGGATGACACGCAGCTCTCTTTCAGACTACCCTCAGCCTCCTGCTCCCCCTCCTCGCTGAAAGTCTTTCCACTATACACGCATGGTGCACCTCTAATGATCTGTGCCTTAATGCCAGTAAGATGGAGATCGTTCTCGTTGGGACCCCGGCTCCCGCTTTTCCCCTTTCACTCTGGCTGTGCTCCCTTGGCCCTGTTCCCTCACCCCAGAGACTGGGTGGTAGATCTCTTTCCTCTGCAGGTGCCTCCCTCTGAAATGTCCTCCATGCCACTCTCCGCCTTGAGCCGGATCTCCTTAAATTCCGGAAGCTCCTCAAGACCTTCCTTGTCTCCTCCTACTTCTCTGTGCCTCTCCTGTGTTAACCTCTCCCCACCTCTTTTTCTCTCTGCCTTCCCTCTGCTATCCTTCCCTTCCTCCTGCTCAGTTGCATTGACTGGCTGCCTGGTGCTCCTCTGTGTCATATAGAACACCTGTCCACCCGCCCAGTCCCTAGCACTTACCTTCGGGCCCTCATGCACTGTCACCAGGCCTTCCTTGCACTTCCGGTGCATGTTCCCTTGGAGGCTCTTCTTCCTTGCACTTAATCAAGGACACTGTTCCACTGGGTGCACTTCCCCTCCCCTGCAATTCTTGTCTGTGCATTTGCACAATTGATATGATATTAGACCTAGTGAGATTGTTTGTCTTGTTCTCCCCTGTTTTTCCCCTCCCTGCCTGGTTGCGCCTTGAAACACTTGTGTACAGGTTCACTAAAAATAACCTATCAATCAATCAATCATGGTTCCCTTGAAAATAGTCAGGTTGTCCTTCATGTATCACACCAGGTTTTCAAATTATTACTAAAAGAGTTTAATGCAGCATAGATATATTGTTCTTTGAACACTGCTACATACAGGTTGGACTAAACTGGTCACAAACATACAACCCATCACAGTTGCTGATATTTGTTAATAAAATGTATCTGAAACAGGAAAAAGTTCATGGTAAGGGCTAGCCCGGTAAATTGTAAAATGAAATGTATCAGAATATCATAGTGCCTATGTTGTTCCTCTAATATCTTCCAGACAACCAAAAGCGTCTTCCTTTGAGAGATCTTGGTGTATAGGGATTCTATGTCCAATGTGACTAGAATCTCATCTTCAGGATTGAAAATAACATTTTCCACTAGTTTCAGGACTGCAGTGGAATCCTTTTCAAATTATTGCATTTTCAGAATTTCTGTTTTAAGGAAATGGTCCACATATTGTGAGAGTGGCTCTAACATAGAGCCAATGCTGGACACAATTGGTCTACCTGGTGGAGGAAACCTACGTTTATGGATCTTTGACAAGGCATAGAAGGTTTGCATCATTAGATGTATTGTATTTATTTATTTTAAACATTCATACAAATGCGGATAGCCGATGAGCATTTAGGCGCTAGTTACAGTGGTACGGATACGGGTGCAATGTCGGTCATGATATAGAGGCATTGCGGATTAGTTGAAGAGATGGTTTTGAGTCTCTTTCTGAACAGTTTTTTGGATGGTCAATTCCACAATTGGTGTGGGGAGCTTGTTCAAGAGCGTGGCAGCGTGGACTGGGAAGCTAGATCCACCCACCCTTTCCCGATTGTATCTGGGTGTGATGGGACATTGCCTGTAAGCAGTTTTCTGGGCTCTCAGTGGGGGGTTTTTGTGCATGGGATGAGGGGGCATCGTTCGACAGGCAGCGGTGGGAAATGGACACGATATTGAAGATGATTTTGTCTTTGAGTTAGTGGGCAAAACTTCTGTCATTCGAGATACGATTGTGCTTACTTATGTCCAGGGTGCCCGGAGTGCATTGTTCTGAATTGTTTGTAGTTTGTTCAAGATTTTTCTGAAGTGCCACACAGTAGTGCATTGCAATAGTGTAATTTGGAACCAATGAGGGCTTGTGCGACAGTAAGTTGATTCCTGGAGGAAAGGAATGGTTTACTAGCATTGATGAACTTTGAGGCATAGCCTGATACTGAGGCAATATGATTGCTCTGTCATGACATGTTGAGTGATGAGTCATGGAAGATGCCCAGTGTTTTTACTGACATACTGATAGGGATTTTGTGACCATCAATGATGAAGGCCTTGTATGCATGGTCCGATTTGGCCAGGTGGGCCAAGGGGCCATTCAGGAGTAGCTTGGTTTTTCTCATCTTTGAGATCAAGGCTGTGGGAAGCCATCCAGGATTGGATAGATTCATAGATGGTGTTCATTTTGAGTGTGTCCTGTATGTGGTCACCAATGAGGGGGATGAGAATATGGGTGTCATCAGCGTAGTTAGTGTATGAGATGCTTAACGAGTCAAGGTGGTTGAACAAAGGTTTAGTATAAACGTTATATAGCGTGGGCAGGACACAGGAGCCTTGGGGCACACCACAGGAGATTAGCATAGGTCTAGACACCAGCAAAGGCTAGAGAGGTTTTATTAGCCAAGATGGACGCAATCCATTTGGCGGCATTTTAGGAAACATATGCTGAAGACGTGAGGTGGTGGCAAAGCGTCTGGTGGTCAACAAGGATAAAATCTGGTGAAAGGCCGAGGATTAGGAGGAGGGAGAGGTTTGCCCAGTCATTTGCGTAATCAGCTACAGATGGGCTGTTTCCATCATGTGTCTTGGACAAGAACCTGCCTGATTGCCATGTGCTTAAAATTCGAGGAAGTCTTGAATTTGAAGGCAGGCGACTCAGCCGATAATTTTCAAGAAGAAGGGGATAGTGGTTATAGGCTGGTAGATTAACGGGATCACTGGGTCAAGGGTGGGGTGTTTGAGCAATGGGTAGATCCAAGATTCTTTAAGGGTGGAAGGGACAGAGCAGGTGGCAAAGGATGCATTAATGTTTGCGGAAATGAGAGGGACCAGGGGTTCTGCGTATTCCTTGACAACAGAGGCTGGGCATATGTCACCTTTCCACCGGAATGGTTTGAGACCTTTTATGGTGGTGGGGAAGTCAGATATGCAAATGGGTTGGAAGTGGAAGACAGGGATGACTATTGGTGGACAGCGCTGGAAGACTGGAGGTGAGGTGGCTGGTATGTGCAATTGTTTTGTTTTTATTTTTGCTGGCCATTGTCTAATTCTGTGAAGGTGTCTTGGATGTTACTGCACCAGGATTTATTTTTGTGACTGTGGATCAGGGGGCGATGGGGGTTTCTAATTCTCAGAGGATGGTGAATAAATCATAAGAGCTAGATGATGCACGGATATTGGAGAGGTGGCCTTAGTTTGCTAAGGTGGGGTTTTTGTTGAGTGCACTCCAATGCTGCAGTGGATTGCAGTGGCCTCTGAGTCAGATGGGTCGTTATAACCCGGGTTGAAATCACCCTTGGTTTAGAGTTGGGTGATAGGCTTAAGATTAGAGGAGTTGAGTTGAACAAGGTCCTCTGCGAAAATCGCGATCGGTCAAGGGGGACGATAAACGAGGTGGAGAGTGATAGTTGCATTTCATGAGCAGTTTAGTTTGGCCAAAATTGATTTGCTGTTACGGAGCAAGGTGGAGTTGATGGAGTGTAGTTGGAGATAGTCTTTGTACTGCCACCTTTTCTGGGTGTTCTGTCACAGCTGAGTAGGGCATAGCCTGTGGGGACAGCGATGTATAGAGAAAGGCCGGCTGCGGGTGTCAGCCAGGTTTCTGTTAGGGCGAGGTTGTCAAGGTTGTTTTGTAGAATGAGGTTTAGTATGCTGTGTGCATGGGCCACCAGGGATCTAGTGTTCAACAATGAACACCGGAGTGGTGGTGCTTGTGTGGCGTGGGCTGGTAGGGCTTCTGCAGCCTGCAGGGTATTTGGAGGTATTGCTAGGCATTGTAAAGACACTACTGGTGGAAGTGGAGGGTGAGGAATAGTGCAGTGTCTGAGGTTAGCATTGCACAGCTCTGTCATTAAGGGATGCAATCCAATGGAGGGGGTCATGGTCCGGGTTGCCAAGTGCTGGGAGCGTTCTCCTATTTGGTGTGATTGGGAGTTGAAGGAGCAGTTTTTCGCAAGGTTACCAGGAACTCCTTGTATTAAGGTAGTAGTGTGGGGTGGCAGATATTGTGAGTGCATCCCCGATGCTGGGAGCATCCAGGTGCTAGGAGCCGTTATTGCTACCGGGTACTGGGAGCGTATTCTGGATGCATTGGAATCAAGAATTCGGCTTTCCTAGAGCTAATCAAGCCATCCATTGAGGCTTCCTCTACAAATTGGGTCTATAAAGTTCTTCAAAGACTCAGTTGGGTCACCACCCAATCGCAGATAGCTCGGGGTATCACTCAAAAGAGCCCTCACCACCTATAAAGTAAATACTACCAGAACATCTCCCTAACTAGCTGTAACACATGTGTTTTATGCTACATCAGGACACAGGCATTGCTAGTCTTGTGACAAAACTGGCATGTACGGGGGAAAAAAGGAATCAAGCATACTCTTGCCATGCGTAGGCCTACTGGTGCACCATGCCAGTGGCAATCTGGTCGATAGCAATGCTATTGCAGTTCAGAAAGGAACTCACAACCTTACTTTTCAGTGACTACTTGGTGACAGCTAGGCTCTTGCATTTCCACATCACTTCCACCCCAATGGCCGGGAAATCTCGTGCCACACATTGTAACTCTACCTCTACCTCCTTATCCCATATTTTAACCTGAACCTGAATGACATGTTAAGAGCTGTGTGGCTTCCTAGATAGGTTCACACTATATAACTCCAAGAAAAATGAAAATACAAATACAAACTGTTCCTATATCAAGTTAGGCTTCAGCTGGTATACCTCAACTACTGGCACCCTCCCCAAGTCAATGGTTCAGGATTTTTAAAACAGTTTCACAGCAATGGAACCCTGTGTCTGAAAAATAATTCAGAATTGTTTAAAAAACTGTTTGCCGTATCTTTATGTGGGAATGATAAGGATGTCAATGCTGGCTGCGGATACTGATATGCGATCACCTGGTCCCATTTTATTGAGTGTTTCGCTGGCATGTGCTTCATCCATGGGCCTCCTAACACTTCGGGAATGTCGGGCAATTGAAATACTCTGTGCTTGAAAGGACTTTTACATCAGACACTCTGCACATCCTGTGAGATAAATAACTCAGCTGGTTCAGTGGATCAGGTCTATATTCACTACATGCGGAACACATGCCTTGGAGTGGAGCCCCATGTTTATGTTATATTAGGTTGCAGGAGATTAGTGCACCTTAAAATGATGTGAAAACATGTTTAGATACAATCATCAGCTGGTGACATATTATTTGACATAACTTTCAACATGTTGGCCCAGTGCATTGATCTGAAAAACGGTGACAAATAAAAAACGAAATACGCCCAACAGTGTCTGCTGTTTCACAGATTGAACCTGTGCTCAAGTTATGTCACGTGTTCCTCCAGTTGACTGAGGGGTACAGAAAATCAAACCCTGTTATTGTGGGTACACTAGGAAAGCATGCAACTTATAGTCCTCCAACACTTCTAGGAATGATGAGCACTTAAACACCTATCTGCTTAAAAAAACATTTACATCACATCCTTCTCCTCCTCGCGGTGCATCCCTTTGTGTTGTGGACAGACCGTGCAGGTGCACATGCTTTAACACTCATTAAATTGCAAGGAACCATGAAGTCGGAAACGTATGGTAAGTAACTGCTTCTAATATTAATCATCAGATTCCTTATAAAGCCACGTGATAGGAAATGAAACACCAAGTGGAGAATGGGAACAAATAAACAGGATTGACTTAACAGTAAAATAAACCCTTTTGTCAAATGCATCAACCAATTTGTAGGGAAAGCACAGTGGGAAAATAGACACACCAAGCCAGCTCCTCCTCAGGATTTATAATATAGGCAGTGATGGAAGGCAAGCAAAGGAAAGATAATGTTATAGTGAAACAATATAAATTAATTAACAAGCACACAGCTGAAATAGATAATATGGGGGATATAATCATTATGTATTGCGAACAAACATTTGGAACATTGTATCAAAGAGAAAATGGGAATCAGAAATTACAGGATGCAAAAACTTTGTAACGCATGTGGTTCCTATTGGTGTAAACAGCAAGACGCATTTACACTTGATCATCGTTGCAAAGAAAATAGAACATGGGTTATTACAAGAACCAATGGCAGATGTAGATGTGTTCCTTGACTTATCAAGCTGACATTCGAACTCCCAAGAAGTAGGAACATCTCGAATTTTGATATTACAAGTATTTTTCCTACCGTTGGGCGACGTGTTATCATTCTCTAATTGGTGTTCGCCTTTATCGAGGGTTGCAAGAAGAGGTAGAATCATCCTGAATCAAGGTGCACTTAAGGTCAATAGAACATGACTGAAAGAATAGGAATAACACATTTAGCTTATTTTGTCATTCTAGAGTTAAGGGTGCCCATGATTTTAGCAGGGTCAAGGAGATCAAAACTATAGCCCATACTTCTGAGAGCAATTTTGAGATTTAAAATGTTCTCCTGCAATTCCTCTATTCCCTTCGAAAACGCTTGTGTGATGGCATCACATGAAGAGAAAACATCGAAGAGGCTTGATTATTCACTGCTCTGTGTGCCTGGCGTGCCATTGACAGAGCACACATCTAATCAATGGACACAGTGAAGAGTTGGACATTTACACTCTAGGTTTAATTCAGTGAGCATGCTGTAGCTCAACTGGTGATAGGCAAGATGGACTGAGAATCTTCGATTTCCATTTTTCCTCAATCCAGAAAGGATTATCAATGTTGTGCATTAGAAGGATACCAACAACACACATACAAATATTATCGCTTCAAATACTATGATCCACATCATTGTTGGATACTAGATGGAATATTCTCTGCTGTACATGCTCCATTATTTCCATGCAGCAATGGGGGAGCCAGGGCGGGGGACTTGATTTGGTCCTCATTTGGAGCCATGTGATTGGGTTTGAATTTTCTTCTTTTGCTTGATGAGAGAGGGGGTGAGTGACTGGAGGAGGAACAGAAATTGTGACGTGAATAAGTGAGAGGCCGGAAGATGAATAGTCAATAGAGAGAGAAGAGATGTTGATTGTGGAGGATAACAAGATAAGTGCAAGTGAGATACCACTGTGCTGGGTTGAAAGGTTTGTAGGTTGACCAAGCAATGGTCAGAGGGAGAAGAGTCAAGCTGGTTCCTATTGGTAATATTGGAGAAGTTGAGGTCACACCATATAATGATGGTACATAAGGTGGGGTACATCTTTGTAATAGGTCGGGTTCTGAGAAGGCACATTTAAGGTGTCAGGTGGAAGGTAAATGAGGGTGATGGTACAAAGAGTTTTAGCAAGAAGCTGGATATAGCTGTGCTCGAATGTGGAGGGAGATACAAGCTTCAGTGATGGCCATAACAGAGAGTTTAATATGAAGGGAGACAAAGTGGTCAGCAAGGAAATAAAGTTTTCTGCAGCTGAACTGGGTATTCCAGAGTCCCACATTAAGGTTCATCGAGCAAACCACGGGCACATAGGTGAATGTGGTGAATGTGAGAATGGTCAGTGAAAGACAGACAGGGTAGATGAGGTTAGAGTGTTTAGTATGTGGGGGTGTAAAGTGAATATGCTGTCATTCAAACTGAGTTGATGTTGGGGATTTGAAGAGAGAGAAAGCGAACGGGGTAGCAATGGTAAGGGTCAATGGTGTGGGCAGAGGCCCTGTGAGACAGGGAGGCAGAGGTGTATTAGGAGTAGAATAAGGGCATGCAGGTGCATGGTGAGGTGAGTGGAGGAGGTGTCTGCTGGACGGCAAGGGGATGAATGGGCAGTAATGGTATCCTTAACATGCAAAGTGCTGATAGCAGCCAACATGAATGCTTAAAACATAGGATCACAGGGTCAACGGTGACCAAAATACAGCTTTACAGTACAAAAGGTGATCAGCGAGCCATTCATAATCCAAATGCAGTTTTCTAGTACAATATGGGATCACAGGGCTATAGGTGGCCAACATGCAGCTTTACATTAAACTAGATGCTCCCTCGGCCATAGGTTACCAGAATGCTGCTATACAGTGAAATAGGGCCTCAGAGGGCCATAGATGACTAACATCCAGCTCTGCAGTAGACCAAAGTTCAAGAGTGATTCATGCAAATATTGATTCGTGAGTGAGGGTAGTAACAGTTTTGGGTCAGTGGTCATGTCCATGATGGAGAGTTTGAACACTGTGGAAGTAAGATAAACAAATAAGGAGAGGTTGTGAGCACGTTTCACCCAAAAGAGATCCAAACAGATCATGCCCTTGTAAGTAATGACCTTTGAATTGTTTGCTGGCGATGGGATAGGCAATATTTGTATCTGTAATGTATTTATGTATAAAGCCCTTACACCTAGGAACTGAACATAATTAATGCGATGTTACAATCTCAGTTATGATGACAAATAAAAACAGAAAAGAAAAGCAAAAAGAAACACTAATAAAACCATACGAAATGTAAATATGAACCAGTAGAATTGTGCAAATGAGGGTCAAGCAAATGTTCGAATTTTTAGGACAAATGAGTTTAAAAACCGTAAAAATTAAAAAAGTAAGGTAATGGAGGAGTCCAATGACATTCAGATGGCGAATGACGGAGGGAAGCATACAATGCAACCAAACACAGATGAGATTAGCCAGTAGTGCAACAACGACACCAAGCGGTAAAGGTTGAATCAACAGCAGGGAACCAAAGACACTACTTCACAGGATAATGTAGTCAAAACTATGCAGCTACTCCACCAAATGGCTTCAGGTTAATGGCAGTCACATTCAGATGGGAAAATAGCACGACCAGAACCAAACCGGTTGACTTACTTTAGTCATAGCACATCTCAAAACCCAGACCAGCAGTTCTGCTCTTCAACTTCACCATGGTACCAAAGCCACACGCCAATGTAGGGCATCACAGGGGCAGTTGAACAGCAGCTGTGGCCGCAAGACCAGAGGAGAGAACAGTACTCCAGCAGATGGAAAATGTGGAGCAAAGCAATAGAGTGTTGTGATCACGCCACACCAACGCCAGACCGCCGACACATCGTGCAGGTAGACAGCTGAGTGAGGGAAAGTGAGAGCTGATACCGGTGCAGAGGTTCAAAATGGTACAATGGTCCACTCCCCATTACCCACAGCGTTCACCAGGCTCCCCGCTCACTCGCACTCACAGCGTAAACCGCACCATGGACAGGCCCCAGCTCACAGATCACCTGAGCCATGCCATCAACTGCACCGTTGCCCCAGCGCGCAAGCCACATTTCACTGCACCAAGCGCCATTGCACTATGCTGATGGCCACCCATTACAGAAGGCTCCTCCTCCTCCAGCTCCTCCTTCTCCAATTTATAGCCTGCCAATGGCAAATCTGGCTCTCATCTTAACATTGTCTCTGGAAGATATCTCAGGGGCAACATGCTCGCCTTGGAAGCAAGACAACCAGAGCAACACAGGTTCGATCCCCGGGTTCGCGCTTAGAAACCTCTGGGTATTAAGCGCGTTATAAATATCCAATCATGTCATATCATAACGAGCAATGGTTCTTCATGATTTGGGGACAGTCATAGGAGAGATGCATTGCCTGAATAAGTACTGCATGGTCTCAAGCTTCCAGCATTCAGGTGTGTTCCACCTGCTGCATGCGCTGAAAAATGCCTGGGGACGGGAGGATGGGTTAGTTGAGGCAGGCAATGAGATTGTTCATGATGTTTCCTTCCAGGGCTGATCAAGTGCTTGTAAGTAAGCGACCAATCTGTCCCTTGCCTGAATGACCAATGTTCCTCATGGAGCATCGACAGGCAGAAGAGGGCTGCATGGCATGTATACGTGGTGCTCAAGTTTCCAAGAGGAATTAATCAATCTTGGATTGATTGCCTACTTTGATATGCTGAAGTAATAAAGAAGCAGATAGATAGTTCTTGAAGCATTTTGCAGATCTGTCGTTGCAAGAACAGAACATTCAGTAGAGTTGGATGTTGGATGAGATGGAGGATTGTTACTGGCAAATTGCAGAGACATGCTGGCGATTTAGAAGATGTAAGAGAGAAGCCGGCAGCAAAATGTAAGAATAGGCAGTAAGTGGCTCATCATAACGTGCCTCAAGGCAGATATGGTGGTATTTGCAGAGTCAACGACAATGTCAAGGGAGTCATTCAGACAATGTGAGTAAAATGGCTATTCACCTTGAAAGCAGAAGAGTACAGAATGTAGCTTAATATCTTGTGGCAGATGCTTAAAATCACCTAGAAACAAAATGCAGGCAATATATTTAACTAATATGTATAGCAGGTTTCTTGAGGAGAGACAAGGATTGAAGCTGACCCTATACATCGAAATACATGAATATTAACTTATTTAATATTTTAAAAATACCGGGTAGTCGTAGATCTCCATGCCAGTGGCTAAATGCCGGATGCAGATTGTTGGTAAAGGATGCTGAATTGCCAGAATCTGCAGAATGCCATGTGCAGTAAAAACGTAGCAAGGTGTGTGTCACAGCAGGGTCCTGCCAAGGGTAATTGTGTGTGGGGGGAATTAGAAGGTAATTGGATGGGAAAGTGCTCGGAGCTAGGCCAAGAGAGTAGGACAGGGTATACAAAGGAGATTTGGGAGAGGAAGCCACCAACGTAGAAAAAGGTGCGTCTGGGGAAAAATGGGAAAGTGAAGAGTGCACCATGGCAGCACTCGGTGTAGAGACAGCCATTGGTAGTTTGCCCTGTAGCAAATGAGAGCAGCAATAAGAATGCAAGTAGGATGGCACTGCTATTGCGAGCGCCAGTGTGGATCCACTGGCATTCTAACCTAGCTCCTCCATGGATTCTAGCCATTTCCTCTTATTGCATATTTTTCTAATTTAAAGGAGTACATGTTTGTGCTGCCTGTATTATAAAATAAGACAGGTATAGGGTGTTAAAAGAGGTATGGAATTCAGTTTGTTCATACAATTAGGGCCTGAGGTTTATAACTGACAACGAGAAATAGGAAAGCCCCTTGCCACTGAGAGCCTGTTTTGATTCTGGGATTGCAAAGACTAATTAGTAGTAAACAGAGATCATATTGCAAAATATTATTAGATTGGAAGGGCAATTGCAGTAGTCAGCAAACTTAGAAAATAACTTTTAAAGATTGAAACTGTTGTGTTCAAATAACACTAACTACAGTATTAAAGCAACGTCATTGAAACAGAGTGGTCATCTAGTATGCCATTTCTTTTTAAAAGCTGCCAGTGTGTACCTGTCCAAGATAAAGCAGAGACCTTCACACAAATTAAATCATAAATAAAACGAACCCTCTGTTGAGCTCGAAAAGGTCACTTGCAATCTTTAAAAAAGCACCTCTGGCTCACCTGCAACTGCACAGCCCATAGAGAGACATTTTACAGCACATACCCCTGTTGAAGGGAGAAGCAGAGGGTGGGAAGGACATGAGCAGGAATCGTTGAGAGAAACACAGCTACTGCACTAGGATATGACTCACCAACATGGGTTGTAGTTATTTCTGGCATTGTTGCAGACACCAGCTTCAGCGGCATGGATAGCTGCAATGCCACCAGTGGATGCCTGGGCATCTTCATATTGCATCCGCATCCAAGAGAGAAGTGATGGAAGTGCTGTAGGTGGCATCTAGTCTTGCCTTATAGATCCAACCCACCTACACAAGTAGAAGCAATTGTGGCACAATCATGAAATAAATGGCATCACAAGCAATTAGATTTATGACAACTAATGAGGAGGAGGCACAGGCATGTAGAGATATAGATACGATTTCAGAAGCTACTCCAGTGATGAAGTAGGGGATGATGCAATGACAGGATTCAGGCACACACTGACTCTAGAATGTCCAACATTTGGACTACAGAGCTTTGTCCGATTTCTGCCTACACGAACGGTGGACAACTCAAATGGGAATCAAAAGGGGATCATTAGTAACAAAGGTGTCCTAACTCGCAGTACTATTGCCAAATAGCTCACCCATCGCAAGTATCCATGGAGGCACTGATTTAAAGGCTTATAACATGTCAAATACAATTAAGACACACTTTGAGGCTTCAGGCAGAGAGGAAATAAATGAAACATGTGTAAGTATCAGTGTTACAGAAATACGAAAAGAGGGGGGCCCTGACACATATGGTATTATGCTTGACAAATAGTGCGAGTAAGCCAGGAGAATAGTTGACACAATATATGGGGCAACTACTAACAGGAGAATTACAGTTATACTGTCTGGTTGCCAATGCCGTGGGAACCACATCTTATCGTTCTTTAAAAAGAGTATCCTAGAGAGATTAGGGTTTGATTCTGAGACACACTGCTTTATATTTTAGCAGTCAGACTGCTACCTCAAGACATTCCTTAACACTAATACGGTTGTTTAAAGGATCTGGCCTTAGAATGGACCACTGTGATGGGTGCCTCACAGATGCTTTCCAAAAGGGATGACTTCTGGATTTCCTGACCACTCCCCTACAATAAAGATTTAGCCAGTATCCAAAATGGACTTTGGAGAAAGTGATTCACAATGCTGGACTCTATCAACCTCTACCTTTCACTGACCTTCCAACTCTGCAGCTGGAAGTGGGAGAGGTTTAAGGTGCACCTTGAGACAGCCTGGACATCGTAGAGGTTGTCCTACGTATTACTTTGAATATGCCAAACTGTAACACATATCCTACGCAACAAACAGGTAAGCAAGTGGAAATAATGGGCATGAGACTAGAAACCTATCATGATGTATGGAGAAGGAAGGAACCAGAAACCTACAATTGAATGGTATATATCACATTGACCTAAAAATAGTATGAACTCTTGATGCACGTTCCCAAGTGCATTCATTGAAAGAGATTCCCCTACGATTGGAGAACCATAAAAGATGTGTTGGAGGTTTTGGCTTCATACACCCAGGACATAGCCCTTCATATTGATACATAATACCAGTGAAAGTGATTAATAAAGCAATTCTTGCAACATTATACACAGAGAGAAAAACATCATCCACAGGTTTTTTAAAACCTCAAACATCTATACTTAGCGATAGGGAGATGTTCCCAGAGGATGATGTGTGGATGGGTAGATTTGGATAAAAGCTACCCTAAAATCCAGTAATAATTCCAAAATTACCACCTGCCCATTTTGGGTAAAAGTTTCCCTGCTTTGGTGAAATACTCCTGAGGACCCAACACTGGAAAAAAGTGTCCACTCGGGAAAACATTTGAACACTGCATTGGAGACCTGAACCATTGGGGGGACACAGAGCCATTAAGTTTAAAATTCATGGAAACAAGGAAAAAGTATACTATCTGCGTACACACTCACTATTGGGAACGTGATATGTTGAAGCTGAGTGGAGGGCGCATAACAAGTCCATTTGCCGCAGTGGCACTGAAAAAATCAAGAGTTTGTCATTTGTGCCAGTTACCGTGACCAGGTCCAAGGAACTGTGGGCCACTGCAATAGATGAAACGGGGCAAAGAGGGGAAAGGAGTAAGGATGCGAGTGTGAGATCTGCCATGATCCTTAAGTTAGGAAGATCATTAGAAGGTGAAGGCAAAAGTATGCTGGAAAGCATTAGGAATGAAGTCACCATGTCATTTCACATTGGGTCATGAAGGGTGATGTCTGCAACTCAAAGAGGGCTTGAATGCTTGAAGTCCTCTGAAAAAAAGACCAGGATACATCTGATCAGCCTTTAAGAGCCGGATATAAGTGAATGCTAAAAGCACCAGCCCATGTTTGATAAAATGCAGAGGGAAGTTTATTGTGAAGAGCACTCTATTCTTAAGTGTAACGTTCTTTGAAGGACTACAAAGAGATCCATGTTTTGAAGTAAATCTATTTTAAGTCTAACATCCATTGCCTTAATAGAAAGTGATTTTTTTTCATGAAACTCAATATATTCTAAATCTAAGGTTCATGTGGGGTTTGGTGGTAGTTCAGTGATAAAGCTGCTGAATTACTGCCAACATAATGTCCCGTTAGTGGGTTTAACACAGCATTACAAGTGATGGAAGGGCAGTGCTTATCCCTATTTTTTGAATCAATATGCCTCCATGGGAATTTGTAGTGGAATTACCACTTATGGTAACTTCGCCATGACAATTCTAATGATTCTTTTTTACCTTAAAATGGAGGATTATACTGCCATGCAAGAGGTAAACCCTCCACTTCCATTTCAGAATATGGTGGTATGGTAAAAACTGTGGCAATTCTATTACCACCAAAAGGTGTCTTCAATGGAATTACTGCTACTTTTTTTTACTGCACTGCCAAACTCATAATGAGGCACAATTTATGGAATACAAAATGAATGCTGTCAGGTAACAAAAATGAAGAAATTGAAAGTGAAGTTTGTTGTACACTTCAAGCTAGCATATGCCTAACAGTCACAAAAAGAGTATCCTGGTTGTCAAAGAAAGATGAGCAGGTAAATTATGATAAGAGGAAAGCAAACTTTGATAACCCAAGTACATTCACTCCTCATGCTTACTGATAGGAGACGTGTCTAGTAAAGACTGTAAAGTATAAAGAAGACAGGACCCTAAAACTAGCCAAGTTCATATAGGATTTTCACATTTCAATGGTGGATAAATCTGGAGTGTGACTCTACAGAAAGTAAAGATAACACAAATTCCACACAAAGAAGAGAGAGCAAGAGAAACCAATACCTTTGCCAAAGAGTTGGACCAGATGATTGCCAAGAGTAGCAAGGGAAGGAAGCCTTGTGGATCTTTCAAGGAGTATTGCGGTGTTGATGAACCACCCCCCAGTGTTTGAATAAAATACTTTTAATCTTACGTTATAGCAGCTGTTATGTTGGTAGAGAAAATCATTCCAGTCATTGGGTTTCATATACGAATATATTATTACAAAGACTACTCATTATTGTCATTGTTAACTACCATTACAGGAATGTTGTTATGACACTATTTCATTATGAAATAAAAAGAAAATGAATGCCATTGTTTACCATGTTGTACTAGAGACAGGAATTGCAAGTGTGTGTAATACGCGTTGGAAGCAGCTGCTAGCTGGTGTGCGCTGTGCAGTGTGGCTTGACACTGGAGGGTTCTTTCCTCTAGCTTTGCATTAGCAAGAGGTTGTTGGTGCCCTGCTCGTCTCGGGGCCTGGATTCTATCGCTGCTAAAGCTTTGTGGCTGTGGTCTGTGAGGATTCATCACGTGCCGTGCACCATCTGTATGATCCATTCCTTCCTGGCCTCATAGCCTCCTCGGCCCACAGACCAAGGTTGGTGTCACGCAGCCTCTGCCAGCAACCCCAGTAATCCCAGCAGCGGAATACAGTGCTTAATGCTGCAAGTAGATGGGGATAGAGGGCAGGCATTGGTGGTGTTGGTGACCTGGTGTAGCTTGGTGGTGACAATCCACTCCTCGAGCAATATTGGGTAATATCACAGCCTGTTTTATTCCAACGTCCATGCCCATGCTCCTTCTTACATCTTTTTAAGTTGTCAGCACAAAGATTTTACGCTGTCACTATGTGGTGATATAGATACCATTGTATTAGCAGAGTAAGTTGAGCTGGGTTGCTGTGAACAGATACCTGTGTGGGTGAGTGTTTGTGACTTTTTGTGCAAGGAACCGCCTGGATGGTGCTCAAACCAAGATTCAGGTCAGGCTGAAGTGGAACAAGCCGCTGTCTGCCCTCTCACCTCTGTGATAACTTTGGAAGCAGTGGAGGAGCTGTCAGGGTCGCTGGTTGGGACTTCGGTTTCTCATCTGGCAGAACGATTCACTGTATCAGAAGTGCTTCCAGTATCCAGAGTGGAGGATCCTCCGACTATATTTTCCTCAGATTCATTGGATCGCTCTATTGTTAAGGGCTTTATGGAAAATTGCCATGGTCAAGAGCGGTGTGGCCAGAGCCATGGCCGGAGGGAGCAGCTTCAGTGGTTGGTGTGGTTGATTGCATTAGTTCCGAGAGGCCACTGCTTCCCCTAGCGATGGCACACTCTGCCCTAGGGAATGACTCTCTGACATGAACATTTGCAGAGATTCTTGAAGTTATGGAAGTAATTCTGGAGTGATATTCAAGGCACAAGTATTTTCGCAGATGCGGTTTGTTGTCAGCAAACGCCTCAAATGTCTGAGGACATGGACGAAGTAAGATGTGCATATGACAGCTCACATTTGACGCTATTTTGCCTTGGGTGAATTAGCCGCAATTGTGTTCAGCAATGGTAGCCAGAGATCCTTCCGCTTTTTCAATGGCACCATCCTGTTCAGTGGTGGGAGATCGTGCCTGCAGCACTAGCAAGCCTGGAAGTGCTTTGCAGGAGGGATCTGCGGCACAATACCTGGTTGACAGAGTTCACATGGGGAATTCACTAGAGAAGCAATTACCTTTGGCCCTCCTGGTGGCCCCAACAAAGGAGACTGCAACAGATTTGCTACAGGGATGGAAATCAATGAACCTGATTTCCACTTTCAAGGAAAGGTTGCATTTATTTATTTATTTTTATTTTTGTAACGCGCCAACATGCCCGCCGGCCTCAGGCTGCACACAGGACAAGACAAAGACGAAGACAAACAGGCATAAGAGGCAGAAAGGAAGAAGAGTCAGAGGGTTCTTCCAGGTTGAAGAAGTGAGTTTTTATGGCACGTTTGAACACGGTATAGCTCTGAATCTGCCGTATCCTAACTGGGAGTGTGTTCCAAAGAAGGGGACCCTGAGCATCAAGAGTACTACCTCCAAATTTGGCTGTCCTGAATTTAGGATGTTTGAGAGTGATCGCAGAGGAAAAGCGAATATTCGTCACATTAGGTTTGGTACGAATACGGGATGACAGATAAGTGGGACCGCTAAAACTGAGGCATTTGTGGGTCGTTGTAAGCATCTTGTGTGTTATGCGATGTTTGACGGGAAGCCAGTGGAGTTTTTTCCTGAAGGTAGAGATGTGTGTACGACGAGACTGATTAAAGATGTTGCGCACAAAATTATTCTGAACCACTTGTAGAGATTGTCTGTTGGAGGCTGTGGTGCCCGCCAAGAGGCTGTTACAATAGTCCAATCTTGAATTTATTAGTGCAGTGGACAAGAGCGCACAGTTCTCGTCCGATATAAATGGTCGAATGTATCCTATTCTCTTATTTATAAGACCAGCATCTAGATTTGATGCTGGAAACATGGAATTTCATGGAGAGTTCTTCATCAAGAACAACTCCTAGGGTCTTGATTTTCTTTTGGAAAATAATGTTATTTTTGGCAATATAGAAACTGGCATAGTTGGAATGTTTCGCCCAAGTGTTTTTAGATGCCACAATAAGGAGTTTGGTCTTTTTATCATTCAAGGCAAGAGAGTTGCAGGCCATCCAATCTTGTGTGGCTTTATATATTTTGTTGATGGTTTCCATATCACTGCTATATGAGCCACTCAGCAGTATGACTACCTGAGTGTCATCAGCGTAGTTTGTATATTGCACTCCTTGTTTGTTCAAGAGGTCAAGAAGGGGACGGATGTAAAGATTGAAGAGCAGTGGTGACAACAGTAGCCCTGAGGAACTCTGCATGTCTGAGAGATTGGAGAAGATTGACTATCACCAGCGCAAACCCTTACCATTCTGGGACCAAGAAAGGAAGCAATCAATTTGGATGCCATTTCAGGGCAATTAGCGACCTCTCCGAGCCTTGACACCAGTAAGCTGTGATCAACTAGGTCAAAGGCTGCAGAGAGGTCCAATAGCATGAGCAGAGCAGCTTGGTTTTTGTCAGCTATGCTAGCTAGGGTTGATTTGAGATCCAGCATAGCTGTCTCAGTCCCGTGGCGAGCTCTGTAGCCCGACTGACGGGTACCCAAGATGTTATGTTTTTCAACATGGGCCTGTAACTGTAAGTAGGCAAGTTTATCAAGTATCTTGAGGACATAGGGCACGTTAGTTATGGGCCTGTAGTTGTCATTGTTGGCTGGATCAAGGTTTTCCTTTTTCAATAGAGGAGTGATCCATGCCGACTTAAGCAAGTCCGGCACCAGACCCTCATCAAAGGAGAGGTTAAACAGTTTGGTAATCCATGGAACCAGGGTTTCTAAGGACTCCTTAGGAATGCTTGTGGGGCAGTCATCAGCCGGACAAGACGTGGCTTTGAGGTCCTGTATGATTTTGGATACTTCATCTTCAGTGTAGTGTGTGAATGAAAATTGAGGGATGATATTTTCACAGGTGTTGGGCGGAGTGGTAATCGTACAAGATTGTGTAGAAATTACGTTGCCTAGGGCTTTGCTGATTTTTTCTTTATGAGAATCGATCTTGAGTAGAAAGGCGTCATGAATGCCCTGACACCACTGATTATCCTTGATGATGTTATTAGTGGGTGGAGGCAGATTTTGAAATTGCGCTAGTATTTTAAATAACTCCCCAGTGTTGGATTCAGCATTCACTATTCTTTCATTAAAGTGAGTGGCCTTAGCTTCTATGATGAGTTTTTTGTAGTTGAGGATGGATTTTTTATATTTGGTTATAGTGTTATCGTTGGGGTCTTTCCTACAAGGCTCTCTCAAGAGCTCTCTTTTCTTGTCTGGCAGTAAGAATTTCATTAGTGAACCAAGTGTTCTTTGTGGTTTCGGTCTTAATTGCCTTAATTTTCAATGGGGCAAGGTCATTAACTGTTTCTTTGATGTTAGTTGACAGATGGTTAATACGTTTTGAGGAGTCAACAAAGTTGTCTAAGGATTGAAGCTTATTTGTCAGTAGTGTGGCAAATTTATGGGCTGTTAAATTCTTAAGGTTGTGAGACATATTTTGAATACGTGGGTTAGTGTTAAGTTTAGGAGGAGGAGATGGTAGTGAAATCTTGGCTTGAATGAGAAAATGGTCGGACCAGATGCATGGCGTGACCAAGATGTAAGAAATGTTGGTGTTTTGGGTCAGAAGCCATTCTAAAGTGCGACCCTTATTTTGCGTGGGAGACTCCATCCACTGGGTAAGACGAAAGGAGGTGATGGTATCCATAAGGTTGGTACCTGCTTTGTCCTGTTGGTCATTGTCCCAATAGTTGAAATCACCCATGACAACAACGGGGCCTTTAGTGGTGCAGATCTGGGCCAGCAGATCACTAAACTGTTCTTCAAAGAGGGGCATGATTTTACGTGGACGATAGATCGTGAGTGTATTTAATGTAGTGTGTGGGGAAGGCTTTATTTTCACCCATAAACTCTCACAGCCTTCCGGAGAAGTGTGAGGAATTTCAAAACATTCAAGACTTGACTTGCACATCATAGCCACTCCGCCACCTTTGCCTAGCAAACGGTCTGCTCTAAAGAGAGTGTAGTCATCGGGCAAGGAGAGTGTTGCCTGGGTGGGAAGGTCGTGGTTGAGCCAGGTTTCGGTTATACCGAAAAAGCCAGGCTTGAGATCATTGGTAAGGTCGGAAATTTCCACACCATGCTTATATAGCGAGCGTGTGTTAAGAAGGGAGAGAGAGAGAACTAGCAGCGGCGCTATCTTGGTCCATTCATGTTGGACTGACTGGCTCAGTGTTTTCTTTAAGCACATGAGGGAGCAAAAGCAAGAAGCATGTGAAACTTACTTTGAGAGAGGAGCAGATTGCTAGCCGGATAGACACGAGCCGCACTGTAAGCAGGGATTTCCAGCAAGCCGGCAAGCTACGGCGATGACCACTGAAGTGCCTGAAGAAAGAACAAATACCCTACGGGTCCTGGGAAATGTAGTTCAAAGGAACTACTTTCACTTCCTCACAGTCAAACACGAGAGTGCTTTGCTCTCTGCCACTCACACACCAATCACGCAAGTTAGTTTCTTAACACTCGTATAAAGCAGAAATAGGCAATAAGAACACATATGAGTGCAGCTTGGTCAAAGCCATGTCATAGGTACTAGAAGCAAATGACGTTCCAAGTAGTATTTTCATGGTGTGTCAAATACATTCTGATTGTATGTTTTCTGGGGGTTGCAATATTAGGTTTGGGTTTGCTAGTTTCGATATCAGAACTTGTGTGTTGAACTGCAAGGATGCTCTCTCAGCTAAAGGGATTATGGTGTACTGGGATACCATTTTTAAGACCTGTCATCTCCATGACTCCTGGTTTGACCCCATTGTAGGGAATCTAGCTGCTCCTGTGCCATTCACTGGGATCGGGGGGTTGTTGTCAATTGTCTTTCGATAAGGTGCTAATCGTGGATATTCCTAGCAAATATCTTCTAATCGTGGATATTCCTAGTTCAATAGTCTTGAACCTCACTCTGAAGGCACCTTTTCCGCAACTGAGTAGATCCATCTCAGGTGGTGCTTTGGAGAGTATGTTTCACTGCATTATTTGTGCTCCCCGTCCATAGATTAATGGAGGTTTGAAGAGTAATGTGTTGAGTCTGGGGGACTTAGTCTTTGGTCCCCAATCGATTAATGGTCTTGACCCACCCTTGATCCAACATACTTCACAGTCATGGACTCATTGTCCATCTATCAACCCCCAGATCTGTGACTCTTTCCAATTTCTACTGTGGAATATGAATGGGCTGGCTAATAAATATTCGGACCCCGATTGGCGGGGAATAATTGACAATCACATGGTCTTATGCCTGCAAGAAACGTGTCCCACTGGCTAAGTACACAAGTCCAATTATCACACTTTCCTTAAACCAGCAGTCAAAGCGAGTAGAGGGCAACCAAAAGGAGGCATGATAATCTGCGCCCATGCTGGTATTGGGGTCTCTTGCAAACAAGTGAAATTGGAATCTCTGGATGTGATTGTCATGGTACTGAAGTTCAACAGGGGATTAACCATATACCTATTGAATGTACACCTGAAGCAAAATCGGTGAGCAGTCACCAAACTGGAACTGGCTTTACTTAAAATGTACAATCTTAGGCTTTTGATAATGGTGGGTGATCTTAATTGCCAAATAGAAGAATCTAACCAACCCTCTAAAGATCTGTCGATAGTGGATGAGGCACAGGGACTATCAGCCCCCTCATAATCTTGTAATTACCCATTACCAGGGATGTTTAGTTCAAAATTGTACTCCCATGGCTTAAGAGCTTGTAATTGGAAGTTCATAGAGGACTCACTGGCTCATGCTGTCATGACTAGACGTTCCCACCCCTTCTGGACTCCGTGGTCCATCAGAAACTGCAACACCCTTTTGAGCATATTTCCAACATAGTCTGAGCCATTGCACAGCTACCAGTCTAGTGTTTCAACTGACCTGCCACTTCCTAGAAAAAAGGCACGCCCCACCCCGGCTCTGCGTGTCTCAATGCTACCTTTCCGAAGTTCTGGCAAGTGTGTGTCTAACTTTTCCTCTTCTCTGTGCTTTCATCCTTCTTAGCGGTGTAATCCTTCCTGGTAAATATTGGTTCCACCCGCGCTTACCGCTTGTGAACCATTCTTCCACCTCCTCCTTGGGGTCCTTGCCCGCACTCATTGTGCACTCGTACTCTACCTGTTTGTACGGTACGAGTTCCAGATCCTTCCTGGTTTCCTTACCCTTCCGGAACTCCGCTGGTCCTTTCCCGATCCTCCGGGGGATTCTGAACGCCTGCATCTCTTCAGGACAGATACCTACCTGCAGACTGGCGACAGAGGACAATCGCCTGTGTTTATACAAATCCTGAGTGATCAGGAAGAAGGAGAAACCTCCAAACAAGACTTCAAAGGATAAACAGGTGAGATTTGAGGCGAAGTGTGACAGTTTGAGACGCTGAGGATTTGATATTGATACAAAGATGGAGGCCGCTGTTCAGGATCTCATGAGAGGGATGCAATAGTTAACTACTGAAGTACAGAACCTTAAAGCCAAAAATGCAGCATTGAAACAGCTTGTGCTATCCAGGGGCTTGGCATTCCAAGAAAGTGCCATGGTTGGGGGCATAGTGGACAAATATGATGGAAACACTAAGACACTACGCTCCTTCCTTGATTCTTGTCTAGTGCATTTTACCTTCAAACCATACCATTTCTCCACACCCAGGGCTAAAGTGGGATTCATCATCGCTCACCTTTCTGGAAACGCCTTGGCCTGGGCAACTCCTTTAGTGAATTCAGGAGACCCGCTCCTGGACAGCTATGATGGTTTTGTGGATGCCTTTAAAACCATGTTTGACCGCCTGGAACAAGTATACAGTGCTCAAGCGAAACTATTGGAATTTCAACAAGGCAATAAAGATATGTTGCTTTATGTTACCAGTTTGAAAAAATTGGCCCAGGAGGCATATTGGACTCCAGAAGCTTGTTTCAAGTTATTTCGTCGAGGATTGAATGATGAGGTCAAGGATGAATTGGCCAGAGTGGTTCATCCAAGTTCCTTCCAGGCTTTGTTAGATTTGTCCTTACAGATCGACTTCTGTATCCAGGAAAGAAAGGCAGAAAAGAGAAAGGCACGGCCATCACCATCAAAGGCTCCCTTGGATTATCCCAGCCCTAAGGAAACAGCCCCTCCTCACTCTCTGGATACTGAACCTATGCAACTTGGTCCTTTACAGGGACCCATTTCTCCACAGGAAAGAACTTGTCGGATAAACACTGGACTTTGTATGTATTGTGCTTCTGACAAACACCTTGTAAGAAATTGCCCAATAGCCCCACCTCGGCGTTCGGGAAACGCCAGCTCCCGATCTTGAATGGAGCCCAGCTTCAGGAGAAAGGTACAAGCTCTGACTCTTCTCCATGCGAAAACAGTCAACATTCAAATAGCTTGGTGATACTTCAGGTGTTCCTGTCAACCGCCAATAAGGAGAAACACTCTGTCCTGGCCGTGGTAGATTGGGGAGCAATGGGTATTTTTCTGGATCATGAGTGAGCTATGATACACCATATTCCTCGAGAATCCAAGCATATCATACAGGCAGTCGAAGAATTGATGGGAAACCATTATCATTGGGGCCCATAACTCAGCAAACTACGGAACTACTACTGTCAATAAAAAATCACCTGGAGACACTTTGTTTTGACATCATAAAGGCAGCCCATTACCCAATGGTTTTAGGCATGCCTTGGCTCCAAAAACACAACCCATATATCAACTGGGCAGCAGGTTCCTTGTTTGTAGGCTCAGAATTTTGTTTATCTCATTGTCTGTCCCAGAATATGCAACCCATTACCACAGAAACGCAGGCTTCCAAGACATCATCCATTCGTGTGTCCAACATTACCCAGATGCCTGATGAATACCAACAATTCTCAGATGTATTCTCATCAGCTATTGTTCAGACACTACCTCCCCATCGGCCTGAAGACTGTGTTATCGACACTGAGGATTCTGCAGTTATGCCATTTGGAAGGATGTTTATACTTTCTGAACCTGAGAAAAGAGCTCTACGTGAATACTTGGACACCAACCTCGCCAATGGAACCATTCGTCCTTCTAAGTCCCCTGCAGGCGCATCCTTATTTTATGTACCTAAGAAGGATACCAAGGAACTTCGACCCTGCCTGGACTATCGGGGTCTTAATCAGTGCACTCGTAAGGACCGTTATCCATTGCCACTCATTTCTGATTCATTTTTAAATGTCTTTATTGGCATTTCATTATGGTAACAACAGTAGCATGTCATAGTAGTTTCCACTAATTGTAATTCTATCAGCAACCTGTAATAAAACATTAACATTTCAATCTAAACAACATTAACTGTCTCCTTGTTTTGTCCATATAGGTGAGCGCAAGTAGTTTACAGCTCGGGGGGAAGCACCGGTGGGGAGGGGGCAGGGGCGGCGGAGAGGCCCAGCTTGGGTTCGTGCACATCTTTCCATAGATGTCGCTGTGGTGGATAAGTTCTTATGACATCTGGGTTGACTCGTTCATGGGGGCTTATCATCTGAAGGATGAAACATACTCCATATGATTTCCCTCCAGGCGTTTAGTGCCACACTCGAGTCTTCGGTGGATCTAATGACACTGTCTTCCCAAGCCTTGGTTCAGCGCCCACCCACCGCTCCAGTTCCTTGTACCATATGCTGTATTGCGGTACTGCAGGTCTTTTCCAGGCCATTGAAATTGTCCTTTTAGCCAATATGTATGTTATGGCCATGGGTTTCACTACATGTTTGTGTTTGTCTAGCCTGGGTAAGTTCCTAGTAGGCATTCAGCAGCTGACCATTTATACCTGGTTATGCCCGCTTTTTCGATGGTCTGTCTTATTCTGTCCCAGAGACGCTGTACCTTTGTACATTCCCACAACATATGGAATAAATCTGCTTTGTTCGTGTTACACCAAATATAGCTGCATTTGTTTATTAAATTTCACTATTTTGCTTGGTGTTAGATATGTGTGGTACAAGATGTTCAGTTGGATCTGTCGGGAACCTAGATTCCTAGACATTTCTTAGGGAGATGTTTGTGCCCTGTCCCATTCTTTATCTGTCAACACTTGCCCTAGATCTGCCTCCCATCTGGATTTCAGCTCTGCGCTGTGTGGGTTGGGAATATCGCTTAAGTGGCTGTATATTTCGGACACTGGTTTCCAGCCTTCCCCAAGATTATATGATAATATTATAAAGGGATCTGTGTCGGGTTCCTCAGGCCAAGTCTCCCATTTGTTCCGTGCTATTCTATAGATCTTTTGGTACCATAAGAATTGGCCACTGTGTATACCCTCCTCTGCCTGCAACGAGGCAAGCTCCCGAAAAACTCCCTCTGTGTACAGGTCTCCCCCGGTGTATTCCCCTTTTTTTCCCAGAGCCTAATGTTCTTTAAGTCGGTGCCATTTTTACATAAGTCCAAGATGATTGGGACTTCTGGTGACTATGGGTGTTTTAAGCGCAAAAGCGTCTTAGTTCTGTGCCATATTTTCCTTCTGAGGGTAACTAAGAGAGATGCTTTACTCAGAAGATGTTGGGGCGCCCAAATAAACTCCTTTATTTGTATCTGGGAGGTCATGTGTTGTAGTAGGTTAGTCTCAGATGTGACTTCATCCACCAGCCACTTGGTCACAAAGCTGAATTGTACTGCCAAGTAAGATTTCTCCAGGTTTGGGAGTTGGATTCCACCCTGTCTGTATGGTAGGACCAATGTGGACCGTGACACCCTATGCCAGCCTTTCCCCCATACGAACTCTCGGATTATGGTCTCAAGTAGGCGAAAGAAGGGGGTATTAATGTATTAGTGCACGTTTTTGAACCCATATAAGAATCTAGGGAGAACAATCATTTTAATGATTGAGGTTCTGCCCATCATTGATAGGGGAAGTTTAGCCCAAAAACCCATCAATTTACGCAATACAGGTATTGTTGCATTTGTGTTGTGCTCATGCATTAATTTGGGTGTGTGCATTATATTGATCCCAAGGTATCGGAATGAGGTAGTTAACCATTGTACCCCCACTAAAGGGAGTTCTTCTTTGTTCTTGCCCTTCAGGCCCACTAGGGGGAACAAACAGGATTTCGATTTGCTAAATTGTATACTTGAGACCTTAGTGTAGTTATCGAGAACCTCTAACATAGTTGGTACATTTAGATGTGGGTCTCTGACGTATAATAGGACATCATCTGCGTAGAGGGAGATGATGTGGTTTACCCCTCCCAGCCGTATGCCTGCATCAAAAAAATGTTTCTAAAATAAATGGCAATAGGTTCCAATCCCAGTATATAAAGCATGAGGGATAACAGGCAGCCCTGCTTGGTGCCCCTGCATATGTTCCTTGCCGTTGAGATATATTTCACGGATTTAACCCATGCTCTTGGTTTGGTATAAAGTATTTTAACCCATCTGATGAACCCAGGTCCAAAGCAGAAACCTTCAAGGACTGTCATCAGCCATTCCCAATATATGGAATCAAATGCCTTAATGGCATCCAAAGATAGAAGTGCGTACGAGTCACTGTTTGAGTCGGTCTGGGCTATAACATGTTGGAGCCTGCGTAAGTTCATAGTGGTATTGTGGCCCGGCACAAATCCACACTGATCTGTGTGCACTATGTCACCTATCAGTCTGGAGAGCCTCTTAGCTAAGATAGTGGTTAATATTTTCACGTCATAGTTGAGCACAGCAAGTGGGTGATATGAGTCACACTTGTCTGCAGGTTTATTGGGCTTGAGCACTGGGACCATGAGGGTCTCTCTCAAGCTTTCGGGTAGGATTCCTTGTTCATATGCCTCCTGGAATACCTTATGCACCAGAGGCGTCAGAGTAGATTCGTAGGCTTTATACAATTCTGAAGACAGCCCATCATTGCCAGGGGCCACACATGTAGCCAGTGATCTTATTGCTTCAGTTATGTCATCGATTGAGATGTCTGTGTCTAGATTGTGTGGGGGATAGTCTGGGCAGTCCTATCTCTTCTAATGTATCTCTACTCTGATCTTGGGGAACCTGATCTTTGTGGGAATATAGTTGTGCATAGAAGAGCATAAAGGTGTTGTTTATTCCCTGTTGGGTGTGATGTATGTCACCATTGTCATCTTTCAATGTAGTGGTTGGGTGCCTAGGATGTTCCTTTTCGCAGAGCCAGGCCAGTAGACGGCCTGGTCTATCTGCTTCCGTATGCACTCTGTTGGTTTTAGTGGCATGGTCAAACTTGGCCAGCCTTCCCCATGCTTCCGTAAATTCATCTCTGAGCGTATTAAATTTATTTTCCCTTTGTTGGGTGTCTGGGAGGGTGGATTCCAGTTTTTCAATTTCTCTTTCTCGTTGATCCAGTTCCGCCCTCAGTATTTTACTAATGCCTCCCGCCTTTGCTATAATTTCTCCTCGTGTTACGACTTTCAGGGCATCCCATAGTGTGCTTCTGTGCTTCACACTTCCCATGTTTAACTCGATGTACCTCTCGATGGAGTCTTGGAGTTTGTCCCTGAATGCCCGGTCTTTCAGGGCCTCCATAGGCATTCTCCACATGGATATGGGGGAGATGAGGCGGTACCATTCGATTCCAGCAGTAGGGGTGAGTGGTCTGAGATGGATCTCCCTAGGTATTGCGCCCTTTCCATTTGGAATAAATGTTCCTTGCTTATAAAGATGTAATCTAGTCTAGTGTAGAGGCTGTGCGGGGATGAGAAGTACGAGTAGCCTCGTACCATAGGGTGTAGTTTTCGCCATATGTCTGCTAGCTCCAGCCGGTCCACCATGGCAGTTAGGGCAGTTGTGGCCGCTGTTGGGCCCTTTGTGGGGGTGAGGATCTATCAAGTTCCAGGTTATGCACACAATTAAAAGTCCCCGCCCATATGAAGAAGCCGTTTCTATATTGCATGATTTTAGTGTACATTTGTTCAAGTGAGCCGGTATGTTATTGTTGGGGAGATACGAGTTCACTATGCATACTTCCACTTGGTCAATGTGTCTCCATATTATCACAAACCTGCCCTCAGGGTTTTTCTCAGGCTTGGTTATGTGGAATGGGATTTGGGGACTAATCCAGGTGAACACTCCTCTCGCATATCTGTAATAGGTAGTTTCAAACCCTTGCCCACCCCAGTGTTCCTGGAGTTTGGTCATTGATTCTTCTGTGCAGTGGGTCTCCTGCAGCATTGCCACCCTTACCCTCTTCCTGTTCAGATAGGATTTGATTATGTTCTGCGGAGGTAAGTGCCTAGCCCTCGCACATTCCATGTCATTACCTTTATTCTTGTTGCCATGGTGGCTTGGGGGGTGGTTCCAGGGTCCCCAATCCCTCAACAGAGTTGCCTGCGGTTGTGTTCAGGCAACAGGAATTCTACTTTGACCCAGGGGTCAGCTCCAGCAAGCCTGCCCCCTCCTCCACCCCACCCCACATCACTGTGTTGCCACATGGAGACTTCTCCACTTTTTCAACCTTCATTCTTCATTCTGGCTCCCGAGCCTTCTGGGCCATTCCAGGCCTTCCAGTGTGGGTTGTGTGCCGGCAGGTAGCCTGCACTTATTCTAGTGGGGTGGGTTTCTGCCAGTCATGTGTGTGGTCTGTTTTTATCTTTATGTTACAGCTTTAAATGGTCTCATGTGACCTACTTCATATGTCGGTGTGATGGCGCTTGTTGCATCATGCGGAGCTGGTCGTCCATTCATCTCATGTCTGTTTTTGTCATATTTTCTTCGTCGTCAGCTAAGTTATTGTGTTCAAGCCACATGTTTGCTGCAGTTGGAGTCTCTAGAAATATTGCTTTCCCCTTGTAAAGTACTTTGAGGCGTGACGGATAGAGTAGCATGTATTTGAGGTTCAGCTTTCGTAGCCTTGCTTTCACTGGTATGAAAGAGTTCCTCGCCCGATGCACTGTGCGAGTGTAGTCTGGGTACATGACAATTTTGGAGCCATTTCTCCTGATCTCCTCGCCTTCCTTTGAGAATCGTAGTATTGTTTCTCTATCCCTAAAATTTAAGATTTTCACTATCATCGGGTGTGGGTACGATCCAGGTGGGGGTAGTTTTTATAGGGATCTATGGGCCCGCTCTACAGAAAACCCTTGGTAGAGTGTTCCTGCTCCAGTTTCTTGTTGTAGCATTGTCTCTATAAATTCTGTTGGGTTTGGACCTTCCATGTCTTCTGGTATCCCTATGATGCGGATGTTATTGCGTTCGGCACGTCCTTCCGCATCTTCAGACCGTGCCTCAAGTCTTGCCACTTTCGACTCCAGCTCTTGAACTCTTGCTTTCAAGTCTGAGGTGGCCTCAACGTTGTTGTGCAGGCTAGTCTCTGCTGTTGTCACTCTTGCGGCCAGTTTGCGGGCATCTTGGCGCATCTTGACGCATTATTTTGATGTCAATAAATGTTCGGAGCGCCGCAATGGCCTGTAGGACTTGTACATCTTTAGGATCTGCATCTCGACCTGGAAGGTCTTTGTCAATAGTGGCATCCTGTTACGGTTGTTGTTTAGGCTTGACCATTTTGAAGGAATCCATTATTGTTCATTTTGATTTGTTTTTTGAGGGGGACATCCCTTTTTTTTCTCTTCCCCCTGTGCTCTTAGGTTTTTATAATGGGGTGTGTTTGGGTTTTCCTGTTGCCCCATTAGTGGTGTTGTGACTGATGTTGTGTGGCCCCTTCCTGGGTAGGAGTTCTTATTTGAGGCCTCCAAGCTATCGAGTGGTTAGCTACTTAGGTTTGGGTCGATGTCTCTCAGTTTCTCCTGTTTATGTTGACTTCCAAGTTGGCGTGGATGTGGCCCTGTCTGTTGCGTCTGTTGCACAAGGTTACCCCTTGATTTTCTTTGTGCCAGTTTCTTGGTGGCCTCCACCTCGCTGTGCAAGACTAGTAGCAATTTCTGCTTTTTCATGGGTCAGCCAGCGGTTCGTTCAGAAGGATGCAGATTTGGGAGATCAGACACGGGTCAAATTGTTATCTCATTGTGTGTCCCACATGTTGCGTTCTCTTGCCATGTTGTAGTTGCCCGGGGTCACTCTGTTCCCATCACCACGCGTGTTCTATAAACCCAGTGGAGCGTGATTATTTATTTGGTTGGGGTTTAATTCCAGTCTCAGTCTATTGCTTATTGGTGCGGGCTTGACTCAGTTCATGCAGGGCTCTTGGTTGTGTGTAGCCTCAGGGTATTTGTAGGTGCAAGGTGGGGCTGATACCACTGCTGATCTTTAATTAGGGCTATATTTAGCGCTAACTCCTGTGGGGCTAGTAGGAGGGGAGCTCGAGCAGGTGTCCGCACTCAGAAGTTCGGCCCAAGTCTCTGAGCTGTCTGGCGCTCGTAAGGTTTATTTTATTTGGCGCAGTGCCTGCTCACTTCAGTACCTCATGCAGCAAGGTATTGACATGATCCAGTTGCGGCATGAATTTTACATGTATTGTCACAATGTGCGCCTGCTTGCCATTGGAATGGCATCATGTGGCAATACCGCCTCTATCTTTACACGTCCCGCGTTGTTCCACCTCATTTTCTGACGTGCACTCTGGCGTACATCCAGCCCCCTTGTGTGGGCCTTTCACCCCCCTCCGGTTGGGTGGCTGTTTAGCCTGCTTACGCCTACCTTCAGCTGGTGTAGAGGGTGTTAGTAGGAGTAGGGATGTCCAGTACAGTACTATTTCCCACTACTTACAGTTGGTTGTTGCAAGCGGGTTATAGGTCTTGGTGCTTCACCCTTAAGACAGGGCAGCGCTTTTCTCCTCCACGTTGCTCCGTTTGTCTCGTTGTGGCTGGCGCACCTTTAATTACCCTCCGGTCTTCTGCAGGTGTTCACAGGTGGTGTGCCTTCTCTTCCCTTGTCTCGCTTGGCCTGTCCTGTGTGTCTGCCTCCAGCCAGAGTGCGGGGCTATATCCTCTTCTATGCCTCTGCGGGGCTCGGCCGTCCTCACACTACACGCGGCACGATGCGTCCTCAGTGTCCAGCACACTGACTCCGGCTTAGGGGGTGCGGTGCTTCTCGGTCATTTGGGGCTCCAACGCCGGTCCTGCTAGCAGCAGGGGTTTCTCGCTGTGTCGGGGGTTCGCAGTAGTGCATTCGGCTGTCCGCCAGTCCCCATGCACGATGGAGCCAAATCGCCATGCAATCGTGTTGTTGTACTGCTATGTTTGTTTCTCAGTCCCGTGCCGCCATCTTGAGAGCCGCATGGGCACCTTTGTGGATGCTTTATTTTCCCCTTTAACGGCTCCGATTCCTGTCTGCAATGAAAACGGGCTCAGGAAAAGGGTTCCTCTTTCATGTATCTAGGTTTCCCTGTGTTTTCTAGCATTTTTGCGCAGTAGCTCTATCTAATATAGGATCTCGTGCAGGAGCTCCTCGGTTTCCCGTCCTCACATCATGCGCGCTGGCCACGCCCCACCGCTCATTTCTGATATCCTGGAAACGGCACGCAGCTCTGTCATCTTTACCAAACTTTATCTGAGAAGCGTGTACCATTTGATCCAGATAAAGGAAGGTGATGAGTGGAAGACTGCCTTCAGAACACCCTTCGGACATTTCGAGTATTTAGTGATGCCATTCGGTCTAACCAATGCTCCAGCAGTTTTCCAGCGCTTTATGGACAGAGTATTCTCAGACATGTTATTCCTTTTTGTTATTGTTTATCTGGGTGACATTTTGATTTATTCCAATGATCCAATACTACATCAAGAACATGTGTCTCTGGTTTTACAATGCTTGCGAAAGAATAAACTGTTGGATAAGCCTGAGAAATGTATTTTCTATGTCCCTACTGTTCATTATCTGGGTTTCGTCTTAGGTCCTCAAGGAATAGAAATGGATCCTAACAAGGTTTCCTCGATCATTTCATGGCCGACTCCTACAACAGTAAAACAAATACAACCCTTCCTGGGACTTGCAATCTTTTATAGGAAGTTTATCCCTACATTTTCTGCCATAGTACAGCCTATAGTTGCATTGCTGAAGAAAGATATTCCCTTCAGCTGGTCGACAGACCAAGAGTCCGCCTTGCAATAACTAAAAAGAAGATTTACTCAAAGACCCATCCTGGCTCAACCTGACATCAATAAACCCTTCCTGGTGGAAACTGATACTTTGGATTATGCCATAGGAGCAGTTCTAAAACAAGAATCTGAGGACAAGGAAGAACATCCCACTGCATATTTATCTTGTACTTTGAATCCTAGTGAGACTCACTACTCAGTACTGGAGAAGGAATTGCTTGCCATCGGGCAGGCTTTTACTGAATGGCATCATCTTCTCTTGGGTGGCAAATTTCCTGTACAAGTTTGAACAGATCATCAGAAATTTACAGGTCCTTCAGTCCGTGGAGTGTAGAAACAGCCGTCAGGCTCGCTGGTACTTCTTTTTCGCCCAATACCAGTTTCACATACACCATGTACCCGGAACAACCAACATAATAGCTGACACATTATCCAGACGTCCTGATTACCAACCTGATGAAACCTGTGCCTTTCCAAAGATGTTTCCCGAGTCTGTGTTTATTGTCCAGGCCAATTCTCTATTGGATACCATCTGCACTGAGACTCAACTCTCTGATCTTTGGAAGGAATACACTATGACAAACAGATGGGTTCTCACTGCTAAGGGCGGTTACCTTTTTAAGGACAAGTGTCTGGTTATACCTACACCAAAATTGAGAACCAAGATAACAAACCTCTGTCATGATACCTTTCATTCCGGGCATCGGGACATTACGGCTACCCTACGACTCATTCAGAGGAACTTTTGGTGGCCTAGAATGACCGATGATATAAGGGCATACATCCATGCCTGTGCTGTCTGCAGTCAGAACAAGTGTGACAATAAAACACCAGCTGGTCTTCTTCACCAACCTGCATTACCGGATCGACCTTGGGAGATAATTGCCACCAATTTCATTGTGGAATTACCTCCGTCCAAGGGTGTTAGAACCATCATGGTTACCATCGACCTGTTCTCCCATATGTACCATTTCATTCCCTTGGATAAGCTACCATCGGCACAAGAAATGTCAGGAATTTCCTTAAATCACATCTTTAGACTTCATGGCCTTCCTTCCAAAATCATTTCGGACCGCGGACCTCAATATATCTCTCAGTTTTGGAAATACTTGTGCAAGATGTTGGGTATTCAACGTGCCTTGTCTTCAGGATACCATCCTCAGACCAACAGGATAACCAAACGAGTAAATCAGTCACTAGAACAATACCTACAATGATTTGCCTCCAAGGTCCAGGATGATTGGTCTGTTTTGATTCCAGTGGCGGAATTTGCATATAACAACTCTGACCATTCTGCCATTAAGACAAGTCCCTTCTTTTGTACTCAGGGATTCCATCCATCTGTTCTGCCAACACTCCTACTTCATTCTATCCCAGTTCCATCGGTTGATTCCTGGATAGAGCATTTGGTCACAGTACACAAGAATGTTAAAGGACATTTAGAAAAGGTCAGGCTGGATATCAAACGTTATGCTGATACCAGGAGGAGACCTGGGTCGACATATGCCATCAGCGACAAGGTCTGGCTTTCCTCTAGACTTTTACCTCGACATCTAAGACCCAACAAGTTGGCTCCAGGTTTCTATGGGCACTTTGCGATAAAAGAGAACATTAACCCTGTGGCTTTTTGACTGCAATGACCAGATTCATGGAAGAAGATCCATCTCATTTTTCACACATCCTTGCTTAAGCCTTATTCCAAAACCACCAGGACAACTCTTCGACGTACCCCCGTACTTAACAATGATCAAATCGAATTTGAAGTTTCCAAGGATATGTGACTCCAAATATAGAAGAGGTTGGCTGCAGTATTTAGTGGAATGGAAAGGTTATCCACCCAGCGAACATACTTGGGAACCGGTGTCCAACATGAATGGCCCCTGTTTGCTAAGGATGTTCCATTTAATTCATCCAGGTAAACCAGGTGGATCGCAGTTTAAGAGGGGACATGCTGTCATGAATCACCGTTCCCACCCCTTCTGACTATGTTGTCCATCAGACACTGCAACACCCTTTCGAGCATATTTCCAACATGGCCAATGCCATTGCACAGCTACCAGTCTAGTGACCAGTCTAGTGTTTCAACTGACTTGCCACTTCCTAGAAAACAGACACACCCCGCAGCTCTGCGCGTCTCAACGCTACCTTTCCGAAGTTCCAGCAAGTGTGTGTCTAACTTTTCCTCTTCTCCGTGCTTTCATCCTTGTTAGTGGTTGTAATCCTTCCTGGTAAATATTGGTTCCACCCGCACTTACCGCTTGTGAACCGTTCTTCCACCTCCTCCTTGGGGTCCTTGCCCGGACTCATTGTGCACACGTACTCTACATGTTTGTACGGTATGAGTTCCAGATCCTTCCTGGTTTCCTTACCCTTCCGGGACTCCGCTTGTCCTTTCCCGATCCTCCCGGGGATTCTGAACGCCTGCATCTCTTCAGGACAGATACCTACCAGCACACTGGCGACAGAGGACACTCGCCCGTGTTTATTCAAATCCAGAGTTATCAGGAAGAAGGAGAAACCTCTGAACAAGACTTCAAAGGATAAACAGATGAGATTCGAGGCGAAGTGTGACACATGACACATGCCTCCTTTTGCACTCAGAGAAAACATAGTCGAAAACTATATTATGGTACCTATTTATTATGGTATAATAGAGTCTTTCAAAGTTCTAAAGCATGCAGAAAGTGATCATGACCCACTATTAGTCTTTCTTTTACCTGAAATATTTTGGCCATATATCTATGATAAAGCTGCCTTGCATCTTGGTGCTAAGAATCTGCAAAGGGTAATAACTCGGAGGTGGCCTATGCCTGTCTCTCGTGCCTTTCTTCCATCGATATTGTTTGTGCCCTCCCCGTCTCTACGTGAAAAGAAATAAATAATATAGACACCCCTGGCCAGGGAATAAGGCACAAAAGAGCAGGCTGCGAGAGTTCAAGGAAAAGTTTATCTAGATCTCTGAGAGCGCTCTGACCACATCAAGGTTACAACACATTTATATAGTACATTGACATCTTTAACAAATGATGCTACGTTGGACCTGGATTGGTTAGCCGGGGTGGTGTCTTAGGTGTGGGCATCATCTCTTCCTCCGGGTTGGTTGCTTGGTTGGCGGGAGGATTGACGTCAGACATCTGTGCTCTGGATGGGTGAAGGTCAGGTCGCTGTGAAACACGGTGGTCACTATCTAAGCTAAGATAAGAAAATACATTCTGAATATTGCATGCACTAAATAATAGTTGATCAAAAGACCCTCAGTTATGTATCATGTCATTGTACAAATCATTCAAGAGTTTATATCATCTACAAAATTTGTGTTATACAGGTCACAGGTTTATGGGCCTCGACCACTATAATACTGTCATTGAACTATAGGGTTAGTCTCACAAGAATCTCAGGTATGTGGCACTTGTTAGTATTGGGCACGATATACTGCAGCAGGGGTCTAATGTTAGTTGGGGGTCTGTTGGGTGGGCTTCATAGCATGCTTGGCAGTCTGGCACATGAAAGGAATGCCTTGCAAGGACACAGGGTTAGAATGGCAATAAGTTTCAACTGGCGAGGGTAAGAGGGCAAGGACACTTTTGTGGAGATGGACGAGCTATGTCCTTGGCTCATATTGGTTCACATGCAGGACAGTGATCTCAGAGGAAAAGGGATGTGTTACATTTATTATTTGTTGCAAGCAGCTCCGGCTTCAGCGTGAGAATGGAGCTGCAGAGTTTACAGTTGGAGTGGGGACGAGGGTGGGGGCCATGTGCTCCGAGCTACTGCGGCGGGCAAAAGGGAGAGATGCATTTTGTACTATTGCAGTGAGGCCTGGTTACCAAGATGGAGTCGAAAGGGGGTACAAAAAATGGATGCCCTGTGTCCTGCTTGGTGGTCGCATCTACGCGAATGTAACTCAAAGTTAACATAACATAAGGGCCACTAGAGGCACTTGGTCCAAGTTTTGTAGTGAGAAGTGGTGAAAGAGAGGGGCCCATTGGCTAAAGTAACAAATACTTCTACTTTTTATTCTTTTCATTCTCCCTTCGGTAGTACTCAGCCTCTGCCACAGCCTCGTCCCACGCGGGGGTGCCTTTTATTGGCATCCATGCTCTGCATACACATCCTCTTCTGGCATATTTGTCTGGTGTACACATTGAGTAAATTCCTCCATCCCCATCGAGATCTACCCATACTTCTTGGTACCATTGCAACTCCCTTGGTTCTTTAATCGTTGTATGATGCAAATTATCAACTATATCCCCATATTGCCTGTAAATTGCTGTCATCCTGTATTGTGGTGTAGTGTATTCCCCTGTTTGCATCTGTGCATCTATCATTGTAGCTACCGTTGTCGGTTGGCCCATTGTTACCATCATCATAGCTGAAGTTGGCATGCTTTTCTCGCAACACCGTAGTCCCAGTTGGCACACACAAAAGAACAGGAGCACAAAGACGATGATGGGGATCAGTATTTTCATTGCCACATTTACCCATGATGGTATCCAGCTGAACAAATTGTCGAACCATGTGCTTTCTTCTGCTCCTCTTCTGTTCTCATTCTCTCTCCTAAATTGTGTACTGCTGTTATCACATGGGAGAGTGTCCCGTTATCAGCATCTTCAGTTGGCACGAATGTGCAACACGCCCCCCCTATTTTTCGGCAAACACCACCGTCCATCGCCATGAGGAGATCTAGGACATATCTGTTTTGCATTGTCATTAGGTGCAGCGTGCGGAGCTCTATTTTTATCACGTTGAACCGCTCTTCTGTGTTGTTAGCCATTTGAATGAGCTCCCAGCGCACTATCTGCAACCATTTGGCGTTTGTTCGTGCTTGCAGTCCCGGGACAAGAAGTGAGGCCAAGAATGGCTCTGCTGATGAAGAGCTTGTATTTCTGCGGGATCTCAGCAAGGAGTTTCGATGATTCAGATGAGATGTAATTGGAGGATCTTTTACTTCGTGTCAATCTTTTCTTTAGTTCATATTCTGACAATAGTTCATACGCTGGAGCTTCTGTTATTATTAGTTGGGGCTCTGTCGATGGTTCAGCCGATTGCACTGCTGCCGATACACCAGCCGATCGCCCTGCTGACCCTTGGATGTGGCTCTCTGGTATTACCATCAGGGCTGTGTGGAGGGTGGCTAGAGCACAAGTTCCTTTCCACGATGCGGGGAGGTGCAGGTAAGCTTGTTTGCCGCAAATCCAGTACATGTCCATCAGTGCAGCGGTGCCTTTCTTCATGTCAGGTATTATGACCGTCTTGTTACATTTCCTTGTCTCTCCCATGTGCAGTCTTCCCTCCCCATGGAAACACATCTCATGTGGCACCTCTTTCTGTATTTTGATAGGCTTTTCTAATGCTGTGACCCACGTTAGCTTTGTGATATGTCGCGACCAGATGGGGTCACATACCTCTTTTATCAATTGGAAAGTGTCATTTGATAGGCCTCGAAGTGCTTCTGCTTTGCATTCAATTGTTTCTTTGTGCCACTTGTTTTCTGCATATCGTGTCGTCTTAATGATAAGAAACGGTTCCTTGAGGCAAAATACTCCTTGGCGTCTGCTTGTGCACATTTTCTCATTCTCCAGTTTTTTCAATGTGACGGTGTGTGCTTGGAACGTGCTCTGTATTCTGCATAAAACCAGATGAATTACGCATTGGGCCTCCGACAAGGGCACTTCCTGCGGTACTAACATTTTCGGTGTTCCTGATGCGTGCGGAATGAGTGAACAGATGTAGCAGCTTTCATTTGTTGCTTTCTTCGCCGTGGCACTCATGTCGGAATACCATTTATTTGATTGATCAGGGTGGCGGGGATCTTCTATTTCATCTAACCCCAGGTCATGATAGATGTCATATCTTTTCCCTCCCGCCCCCCTTTTTCTCCTCCTCCCCCCTCCCTCGTTATTGTTTTTCACCCTTTTGTAGTGTATTGGAAACATCCCAGCCCAGGTTGCATCATTGCTATTCAATATGGTATGTGTATCGTCATCAGTAGCAGCAATGTGGAGTGAGGTAGCGTGTGTGGTTGTCTGCAAATTGGTACTAGTGTTAATTAAATCATTTGGCCAATAATAATCTCCACCATATTCGTTATATCCATAAGCATTGCTCATATTTATATTGAAACGTAATACTGACACACTTGTTGATCCTACAGTGATGTATTCTGAGGGTTTCAACACATCTGTTTTGTTGACATTAATCTCATGTGACTCTTTCTATATAGTCTTCACCCCAGTCCATATCATTTGCGAACCTTCTCGTATCATGTTAGCCCCGCTTCCCCCCCTTTGCATGTCATTAACAAAAGATAAAAGGGTATAATACCAAGCTGCGAAAAACAACATTACTGACATCAAAATTGCAGGGCATTTCAAAACACATTCAACGTAACTGAACATTTTAGCCCTAATGGCGACCCTATCACTATCCAGCATTAATTTGTTCTCCGCGTCGTTGGGCCATTTTTCACCTGGAGGGGCGATATAAATTCGTTAAGTGACCACAATATATACATGTATTTACATTCTTTGTTCAACTTCATGTTTAATCATCATTTTTAGTCATGTTTGTTCTTTTACTCTATTGCACATGTACTTTTGCTATAGAGAAGATGGTAGTAAAATGGAGATGGAAAAAAGTATGGGGCAGTAGTCGGAATGGAAGATAGAGAAGGAGAGATAGTTGAGGTGTATGGAGAATATTTCGATCAATTAAAGAGGAGAGGAGGAAAACATAGAAAAGAAGGAAGGAGGAGATAAGTCATGCAGAACAAAATACATATCATAACTTTTATCTCTGCATATTCTCTTTACTGACAATCTTGTTATTCGTTTTCAACCTTATTTGTGGTACCAGTGGCACTATCTTGCTCCTCCTGGGGGATTGTACTATCGTGTGCCCTCCTCACATCTGATAAGTACACCCAATACTTCAATCCTTTTACTTTCAGCGCGGTGGGTGTACTATAGATGACCTCATAAGGGCCATGAAACCTGGGTGAATTCCACCTCCTCACAAAGCTGCGGACATACACATGTGCTCCTGGCATCAGTGGCCCGCTTGAACTGTCTGTGGCCGGTGTGGTAGTATCCGTCACCACATTTTCAGTAAAAGGTGGTGCTATTTGTCACGCTATGCTGCGCACTGCGCGTGTTAACTGGGCCAGGTATTCCTTGAACTCTCTTCCCCCAGCACTGTGGCAGCCCTGTGCGCATCGGATGCTCTTCTAATCGGGGATACTGGTGTGTGTATTTGCCTCCCAGTCACAATTTCGTGGGGCTTAGATGGTGGTCTTTACATGGTTGCGTCCTGAGTTGGAACAGTGCTAGGGGCAAGCAATACACCCAGTTTTTCTTCAATGTGTTACACAGCTTAGATAACTTATTCTTTAATAATCCGTTGATATTTTCTACCACTCCATTCGCCATTGGATGATAAATTGAGCATAATGTGTGTTTTACCCCCAAGAGTGATGTCACTTCCTTAAAGAGGTCATTCACAAAGTGCGTACCATTGTTGGATCTAATCACATCGCATATTCCCCATCGTGAAAACACCTCCTGCACAAGGAACTTGGCCACACACTTTGCGTCTGGGTGGGGACATGGGCCCTCTTCCACCCATCTTGAAAAGGGGCATACCACCACAATCAAATATCTTGCACCGCTCTCCCACATCAGCATAGTCTATGTGGAGCTCTCTAAATGATCCTGTTGGTCGGGGCAGTGTACCGCGCAGTGTTCTTAATGTCATTCCTGAATTATATGTTTGCCATGTTATGCATTCTACAATTAATTTCGACAGGTGCTCTTGCAAATTGGGGATGAACCAGTGTTCCTGGATGTCTGCGGCAATGTGTTGCTCTGCTACATGGCCGGGGGAAATGCAGCTGTTGGAATGCTATTTCTAGTAACTCTATCGTCATTACAACCTTTCCTGTTGTCTCCTGTCTCCAAATGAGATCTGTGGCTGATTATCATCCCCGTTTGCTCCACAGTTCTTGCTCCTCTTATGGTGCTCGTCTTTGCAATTCTATTATCTGCGCTATTGGGGTTTTATTGTATGCTTCTTCTTGTGGATCTGTGGTGGTTGCTTTTACAATGCATTCGAGTGTTGGTGTCACATTGAAATACGAGGCCTCCTTCGCTGCTGCGTCGGCTGCCGCGTTTCCCAATGAGATTGCATCTGTGTTGTTGGTATGGGCTTGGCATTTCACCACTGCCACTAACGATGGTACTGCTAATGCATCTATTAGCTCATTTAACAATGTTGCATGCTGTACTGGAGAACCGTCTGCCCTCCTGAATCCCCTTCTACGTCACCGTGACAACCCTGAGTGCACTGTGGTAGTTGCATAAACTGAGTCTTAGTATATTGTCACCACACAGCCCTTGGCTGTGTGCAGTGCTTCGATCAGGGCAGTTAGTTCGGCTGCCTGTGCTGAGTAATGGGATGGGAGGCGCTTTTGCACAATTGTCTCATAGTCATCTTCCTCCATGCGCACTACTGCCATTCCGACGTGTTTTTCCCCTGTTTCGGGGTTTATTGATGCTGACCCATCTATGAAATATATTTCTCCCTCCTGTAGGGCATTTTCGCTTGCCTTTGGGATGTCATCACCTTCCCCCTCATATTTCGCACAATCGTGTTCCTGTATGTCCTCTGTCGTGCATGGCTCTGTAATAAATGTTGCTGGGTTTACGGTTTTGCACCTCACAACGTGTACATTGGGGCTTAACATTATTACTTCATATGCTGTTGCTCTTTGTGTCGTTAGTGTTGATTTTGATCACTCAAGGATGGCGAACAGGGAATGCTCCGCATATAGCGTTACCGAACATCCCATGACAATGGTGGCGCTCTATTCAATTGCGAAGGCCGCAGCTGCAAGAGCCTGTTCGCATGCGAAATGGCCTTGCATTACTGTATCTAGTGTCCCACTGTAGTAAGACAATGGTTTGTGACCTAGTGATGTTTCTGTGTCAGTACTGCTGTCATCAGTGTCCCATTGCAGTGTGAAAACAAGAAAAATTCCCTCTCATAATCTGGGTTCGCAAGGACTGGGGCGTCAGCAATGAGGTCTTTTAATTTCAAATACTGTGTTATAATTTCCTGTGTCCATTTTATTGCTGCTCTATTTTTCTGTGCTTCTTTTAACGCTTGTAGTAAGGGGCGGGTGTATGCTGCGTAATCAAGGATCCATGCTCGGCAATAGTTACAAATGCCAAGAAACTTTTGCATGTCTTTCACAGTTTTTGGGATTATTATTTTGCGTATAGGAGCTGCTCTGTCTGGGAGTATTCGCTTCCCATCTTTTGATATTAGCTGTCCGAGGTATACAACCTTGGAGAGACAGTATTGCAATTTCCCTTTGTCTACCTTGTATCCCTTGGTGGCTTGCACATTCAATAGTGCTATCAAGTCTTCTCTGCACTTTTCTTCTGTATGGCTACAGACGAGTAAATCGTCTACGTACTGAATGATGGTGCTCTCTACATCTATATTTCCAATGTCTTCCCGTAACACCCTGTTAAAAATGCTGGGGCTTTAACAACACCTTTGTGGGAGTCTGCGATGTTCATACCTGTTGTTTCCTAATGTGAACGCCGTCAGGTACTGGGATCCTGGGTTGAGTGGTATGGAGAAGAAAGCATTCTTCAAGTCAATTATAGTGAAACATGTTGATTCTTTTGGCACACTGCACAATATTGATGGCACTAATGGGAACTCTTTTTGGATGACATCATTCAGTGGGCGGAGATCCTGGATCATCCTCCACACCCCTCCTTTTGCTTTCTTGATCGGGAAAATCGCTGTGTTACATGGGGAGTTTGATGGCACTATGATGCCTTGTTTCAGGAGTGCATTTATGGTCTCCCTAATTCCCTCCTCCGCTTCTCTTGATATAGGATATTGTTTCACCCTCGGCAGTATTGCACCTGGCTTGAGTTTTATTTTTATTGGTGTCACCTCATGCAGTAACCCTACATCGTGGGGTCCTGTGGTCCAAATTTCAGGTGCTACTTTTGCCATGTCTTGCTCAGATGTAGCCAGTGGGGCCTTAATGCTAGCCATCAGTGGGTTATGTACCTCTCTGTACTGGATCATAATATCACATGGTATGCTTATTTCCATTACTATTTCTCCATCATTCTCACCATACTGCAATGCACTCTTAGGTGGTGCAAGTAAAGCAGAAATCCAAGAGTTACAAAAAATTAAAAATAAAGTTATTCACATTATTTTTCAAATGAAACGCTCAGAACCCACCACTGCAGCTAGAAAAAAATTGCATTGGCTTCCTGTGGAACGCAGAATTCAATTTAAATTATTAACTATCTGCCATAAATGCATCTTTGGCAGTGCTCCTGCTTACCTCAAGGATGTCATTGGCATCTACCAGCCCAAGAGAAACCTTAGGTCAGCTGAAGGCCATCTTTTGGTTCAGCACCGAGTTAAACGCTCCCGAGGCTCTTGAAGGGCCTTTTACACCCAGGGAGCTAAGGCATGGAATACATTGCCCATATCCCTGCGTAAGATAACAGATCTTCTTGCCTTTCGAAAACAATTGAAAACGATCTCTTCTATTAGAGTAACCCTCTGCGGTAGTCTCTGTCCTCTGTACTCTGCTCTCTCGGCGCCTGGATGCCTACGGGCTTTGGCACGGTATAAGCACAATAACATAACATAACATAACATCAGTGAATAATTCCTTGTCTGTTATATCTCGTAGCATTATGTTTGGGTCTATGCATAACACAGTCCTCCACTCGCACCCATGCGTGTCCAGTCCTATGACCACAATACTTTTGCTGGATACTTGACTTGCCTCGATGTCTATGGACATTATCATGCCTGGCACAACGTCTGTCTGTGCAATTGGGTGGAATATGAAATCTGATGATGTTCTCCATTCTTTTCTCGTTATCTCTGGCACCGCTCGTGCTAATATCTTGATGCCATAAATAAACATGCTTATATCAATGGGTATTCCTCGCACCACAACTTTGTTCATTACTGTGCTGATCATCAACATGGCTCGTACTGGGCATACTCCTGGTGTTGAACACACTATTCCTCGTTCTGTAAACAAGATGGTCATATTTAATTTGCTTAACAAATCTCTCCCCAGCAAATTGATTGGCGCGTCTTTGTGATACAGTAAGGGTGCGCGCACGGTTTTTCCCCCCACCGTTATATCAAGATCTTTAGTGTAAGGAACTTTTAAAATAGCCCCAGAGAACCCCTGCGTCTCTAAATTCCTGCCAGAGAGCGGAAACCGCCCTTCCATAAGACATGATTTCTCCGCTCCTGAGTCTACCATAAAGATAAACTGCTTATTTCCTATCTCTGCCCCCACTAGTGGTTCCTCTTCTGCACATAGGGTGGTGGATAGGACTGGACATGCAAGTGTTCCCTGTGGGCTGTCTTAATCTGAATGTCTTTCTTGCCCTGGCACTGAGAAGACATTGTCTCCAATCAGGGTCACGCTACGGTATGGTGCGGGCGCACCGTTTGCAGATTGCAGATGTTGCATAGCAATTATTGTTTGCGCTTCCCACTGCATTTTGTCTTGCCATAGGTTGTGGTGGTGGTTGCTGTCCTTGCTGCATCTGAGGTTCGTTATAGCATTGGTCTTGCTGTCTCCCGCTTCCCATCGGTAGTCCATAGGGGCTACCTGGGTGTGGGCACACCCAACCTTGCTCGTTCTCCATGGGCTGCTGGCCCTGGAAATACCCTGAAGGCTGCATTCTACAATCTCTGGAGTAGTGTTCCCATCTCCCACAATTCCAGCATGACCCTTGTGGTCCGCCTCTCATTCCTTGACCACCAAATCCTCTATTTCCCATACCTCCAAACCCCCCCTCTGGCCACGGTACCCACCTCTTCCTCTTGCTGGCCTTTCTTGCCACTGTTGTCCACCGTATTGCTCTTCTCCGTTCCACTGTCCTTGTCCTCCTGTGGCCCGCAGTGCCGGTATTGTTGCTGGTCTGTTTCCCGCTCCTTCATCCCCCTCGTTTTCTCGGTCTGTGGCTGCGTCGCGTTGACAGCGGTGACCTTCACTAATTTGTTTTGTACAAGCTTCGCTTCATCTGCCAGCATTTTTTGTGCTATCTCCTTTTCTCTCTCTTTGATCCTCCTGCGGTGGTGCACAACTATACTCTGTATTTCAGGCCAGCCCTTGGCTTGTATCCCAGCTATTTTGTCCAAGACCTTCTGTACCTCTTTCGGGAGCCCCTTTTTAATGATAAAATAAAACAAGGCGGTGGACTGGTTCCACGCCGTGCCATTTTCACTTCTCCATAAATCCTGCACCCGCAGTATGAATTGCGTAGGATCCTCGTTCTCCTCCATTGTGCACTGCATCACTAAATGTAAATCTGAAATATCTGGAAACGGGCGCCTCAATGCATCCCATACTTGTGCTTGAACGTTATTGAATGCCAACCCATCATGGAGGTCACAACTCATCATGACTCCGGGGAATCCAGCCTTTTCCCACACTGCGTCTGCTTGGTCACCAATTGCTGACACTAATAAGCTCTTCACATCCCCTATCGCTAGCGGCACTCCTGGTGTGTTTTTCTCAAAGGTGTGTATCCATTTCCCAGCCCCTCCCGATAGTGGGGGGAGGACCTTTAGAAAGTTGTTTTTATCCATTTGAGCCCATGGAATGTAGTGTGGCCTACCCGCTCCTTTATGTATCAATGGCATTTGTAACTTGTGTTTCTTTCCTACCTTACTTACCGCACCTTTCTTTATTTTACTTACCATCATATTTCCCCCTCGCTGTCTTAGTCTACCCTGCCATTGTGGTGGCGATGGTGTATCTGGGTACCAACGGTTTGGCAGTGGGGACCCGGTCTCGGCAGCTGCCTCTTCATATTCGTCTAAGTCACTCCACACCTCTTCTATTTCTGATTCTTGCTCATTTTTCCCTTCACATCCTTCCCCTCTCTCACTTTCTGGGGTGGGTGGGCGTATAATCCTCATGGGTTTGTCATTTAGATGGAACACAAACTCCCCTGACCGCCACTCTTTGTCTTGCCCTTGTGGTATGCGTGTTCTTTGTGATGATGCTGATTGCGCTGGCTCTGCGATCGCTTGCGCCACTTCCCCTGCTGTGCTCAATGTTGGCGTTAGATCCGCTATGGATAATGGTGGCACCTCTCCTCCCCCTGGCAGCATTTGGCCTCTATTGCACAATGCTCTTAGCCGCGTTATTTCCATCTGTGCCTGCACTAGCTGGCGGTCTAATTCTCCAGTGAAGTGTGCCAAATTCACGGGGCGTGCGCTTGTTGGGCCATACAAAACTCCTTTATCATAGGGTGGTGGTGCTGTGGCAACTGCTCTGTTTGTGGGTGCAGCAGTGGGACATGCTGGTATGTACAGGGGCTCACTGTATCCTACTGCTGGCCTTGACATTAAAGGATATATTTTGGTTGTATCGCCTTCAGCTGTAGTGGTAGTGCACCCGCCCTTTGGCGTTCCGCTTACCTCTTCCTGCATTTTCTGTGTTTTGTTCGTTTTTTCTTTATTTACTTCTGCTGTAGGCGTAACTTCTTCAAACATTCGCCACAAGTTTAGTACTTCCCTTCTATTTTGTAGTTGTTTCCCCTTATACCTTGCTAACAAGTGTGTGGATACTAAAGCTAATACTCTTTTGTCGAATGACCCACCTTCTGGCCAAATTCGCATTACACTGTCCCCTTTTATCTCCGTCAACCATTGGTCGTGGTATTTTTGTATTTTCTCACTCTATAATGGAAGGTGCTGACAAATATGTGCTAGTGGTGTTATTACCCCCATGACGATATGTTTCTTTTCCTCCCTTTGTCTGTACTTACCTTTCGACCTCCCTTTCCCCTTAATCACTTCTTCACTAGTCTTTTTTCCTTCTAGTTGGATAATACACCACAAGTCTTCTCAGTTATTTGTAATTTGTATGCACATATATGTATCAAGATAAATATATCAATCACTTTTCAACGTTAACCTTATAGTTGTTGCATGTTCAAATTCAACAGTTCATTTTTGCATATTTTGCCACTTTAACCACAAATTAATCACAGTACTTGGATATTCTTGACGAAAAAATTGACAGAACACAAAAACACATATAACACTTATCATGCACATGCACTGCCTGTGCGCTTTTTCTCCCCGTTTGCTCTTTTTTCCACCCCTTTCCTGTTTCGCCTACTCTTCTCATTCACTCCCCACCTCTTACAGCCTCTTACTTTTTTCCAAGAATCCTTTTGTACCCAGAAAAAGAATGTTCTAAATAACTCTCTGAGTCTACTCAATATACGAGACTCCTACTATTTTCTCTGTATCTTCACTTATTTATTCTGCACTGGACGAGAAAATGCTACGCGGCGCTGCCTTCTACCCTGTTCGGGCTAGGATACCACTTCTCTTTTTTCTCTTCACTTCTTACAAAACCTAATGGCCATATAAAGGACAGATCAGAAAAGCCTCATCATCACTCACACAGGCCCTACTCTTCCCTATTACCCGTTACCACCTGTTTCCCCTATTTCCCCCTTACCTTTCCTTTGTAACCTTTGCAACCGGCACTCACGTGTTCAGCCAGGTGACCCGCGGGTCGCTGCTCGCAGTCCGACCCCAATCAGGCTCGCAGCCCAACCAAGCCGTGGCCCCTCTCGACGAGCGGCTTTTTCATTCGGGTATTCGTCAACCGGGAACCCTTGACCCTTCTTCGTAGTGCGCACAGGCTGGTCGGCCGCGGGGGCGATGGTTTCCTTCCTGGGCAGGGAATAAGGCACAAAAGAGCAGGCTGCGAGAGTTCAAGGAAAGGTTTATCTAGATCTCTGAGAGCGCTCTGACCACATCAAGGTTACAACACATTTATATAGTACATTGACATCTTTAACATATGATGCTACGTTGGACCTGGATTGGTCAGCCGGGGTGGTGTATTGGGTGTGAGCATCATCTCTTCCTTTTTTTCATTCTGAGTAATGCATGCACTAAATAATAGTTGATCTAAAGACCCTCAGTAGTGTATCATGTAATTGTACAAATCAATCAAGAGTTTATATCATCTACAACACTTGGGTTATACAGGTCACAGGTTTATGGGCCTCGACCACTATAATACTGTCATTGAACTATAGGGTTAGTCTCACAAGAATCTCAGGTACGTGGGACTTGTTAGTATTGGGCACGATATACTGCAATAGGCGTCTAATTTTAGTTGGGGGTCTGTTGGGTGGGCTTCATAGCATGGTTGGCAGTCTGGCACATGAAAGGAATTGTCATGATGCCCGCTCCCGGGGAGCCGGTTCAAGCCCTGTGTCCCCGGAAGCGGACATCCAGTCCCCAAGGAAGGACCCAGCAACCCCATATAGGGGCCTTTTGGACAGTGTCCTGGCACCTATGGCGCCAGGCTCATAAAAGACATCAGTCCTGGCGCCATAGGCGCCAGGCTCATTATGGATGTGCTTGGGTGCACTTACCTGATGCAGACCATGCTGCAGGACCCCGGCCTCCTTGAGGCCTGAAAGGAACTACTTTACCTGTGGGACTAATTTACCATCCGGGCGTGGTCGGGGAAGGATACATACCTGATTGGAGGAAGGATACATACCTGGAACTTCTTTCAAGGCTATTTAAACCCCACCCGAACAGCCACACGTGCTTCGCGTTGTTCTGCATCTAGCAGCTGGACGCTCACCGTGTCTGCTCCTGCATCCTGACTTCTGCCACGCCTGCCAGCATCCTGGATCACCTGCAAAGGAAGAGAAGAAGAGAACAGGAGAAGGAAAAGTCCTTACCTGCTAAATCCGCATCCCGGAGACATCTCGCCGACAATCCTGAAAAGGAAGACTTTTATTTAAAAGCTCATCGCGTCGATCGCTGCAGCGCCGCATTCCACTCACCTTTACTGGGCACCTCCATGTTCAGCAGCTATCATCCGGATTCGCAGTCACGCCCCAGCGCCTAGGGAGAAAAAGACCAGAACCAAAGGTGAGAGAGAGAAGGGAATAAGGAAAGCTAAATCTCCATGTTAAGACTTACCTGTTGATTCATTCCCTCTTCATTCCGGGTCCGCGCCGCATCCTGGCATTTCCGGACCCCGGCCCCTAAGGGGAAAAAGAGACATCAGCGTTAATGAGCAAATGAAAAGACATTACCAAAAAACGCTCATTAAAGACTTACCTGATTTCTACAAGGATTTCACCTCTCATCTCGGGTCGGTGCCTGTTCCCCGGCATTCCGTACCCCGGCCCCTATGGGGAAAAAGACGCTAGCATTAGTACATTAATGCATGGACACAAGGGGAACCTCTTATCAAAAAACTTACCTGGAAGCCAAGCAAGTTTGGTTCTCACCAATCCGAAAATCCAGTGAAGTAACTGGATACCAACGCGCCCCTGCATCAGAAGCAGGATGGAGAGCTCGTCCTTCCAGACCCTAAGGTGAGACGCTACGAGGAATCACAGAAGGGTTTCGAGGAGGGTGAGAGGGGAAAGTGGAAGGCTGATTGCATTACCCCGCAGACAGTTAATCGCCTATTTTCGCCTACAGAAGGATACTTCTGCGAGCCAGACAAGCCAGATTTGGGGGCCCGGTCCAGTCCGTCTTCTGAACCCTGCGCATCAACTTAGAAGAGGTCACAGCAGCGTGAACTAGGCCAGCGCCTCCGTGGGAGTCAGGTGAGCGTTCCAGGAATGCCTTGCAAGGACACAGGGTTAGAATAGCAATAAGTTTCAACTGGAGAGGGTAAGAGGGCAAGGACACTTTTGTGGAGATGGACGAGCTATGTGCTTGGCTCATGTTGGTTCACATGCAGGACAGTGATCCCAAAGGAAAAGGGATGTGTTACATTTATTATTTGTTGCAAGCAGCTCCGGCTTCAGCGTGAGAATGGAGCTGCAGAGTTTTCCAGTTGGAGTGGGGACGAGGGTGGGGGCCATGTGCTCCGAGCTACTGCGGCGGGCAAAAGGGAGAGATGCATTTTGTACTATCGCAGTGAGGCCTTGTTACCAAGATGGAGTCGAAAGGGGGTACTAAAAATGGATGCCCTGTGTCCTGCTTGGTGGTCCCATCTATGCAAATGTAACCCAGTTAACATCGCATAAGGGCGAGGGGCGTACCCACCACTAGAGGCACTTGGTCCGAGTTTTGTACTGAGAAGTGATGATAGAGAGGGGCCCATTGGCCCCTCGCTCCCGCACAATATACAGGGCCTTATTTTCTGTACTGCCCGGTTATTCTAAAACAGACACAATTCACACACATATCGATTTTTACAGCCTACTGGTGGAGAGGATGGCCCCATTTGTCACAAGACTGGTTAGCGCTAGCTCAATTCTCAATACCAAGCCACATCATTAGTTTGATATGGAGCGTAGATGAGTGAAGGCCAGTCTTGTAAACACACTCAAGAGAAAGTAGGGCAGAATATCGGGGAGAATAATGAGTCTATGGCATGAAAATAGGGCCCTATCAGTCAGAAAGAAGGCAGAACATAGCAAGAGCTTCTGGAAGGCCTTGGAGACTGCATCCGGGTCCCCCACCTTAGCAAGTTCTGGCATTTAGTAAAAGCGAATATTAAGTCTGGCATTGAATCTGCTCCAGATAACATTTGCTGGGATGAGTGGTACATGCACTTCCAATCTATGTATTTCCCAGCATTGTCTACCACTCCAGATGGGATAGGTCACAGGTTCTTGCTGGGTGGTCTGGTGCTGGAAGGCTTTGGGGTGAGCAAATCTGGAATTGCTGAAGTGGGGATGCTGGTGGGAGGAGGGTAATTTGAGACCAATCAGTAGGCAAGTTTACGATGTTGAACTACAGACAGGACTTGCGTGTGCAGCAAAACACAAAAATCAACAAAATGCTTATTTGATTAATAATATAATTTTGATATGGGTTGGGTACTGTCTGAGAGAGAAGATTGGGGAAGGTTGAGGGAGATGAAAACAGCTTTTCAGGACCAAAGTGGGAAATTTGGAGATTCGCTGTGCTAGATGGACTGGCGTTTTGGTGGTTGAAAGTGGAGCGGTGGAACAATGGGATTTGCCCCGTTGACATGGGCTACATGAATGAAAGCAGCCTTAGCACACAATGTAGTTCACTGGAGTATGACGAAAATACAATGCTTTTTCCAAATTTCAATTTTATACTTTGGAACGTTCACTATAATATGAGCATCAATTGCAGATGTTTTTAAATGATGCTTTTAGGTAGTAATAGACCAGTAACTCCTCAGCTGTTTTTCAAGACTGCTCACCTATAAAAAGTACGTACATTAGTATGTCCTTTCACGTTCCATTCACTGATAGGGAAAGTCGACATGTTGATGTCACTGACCTTCAAGAGTTAATTCCTGCTCTTTTTCATACTCTCTACTAGGCAAACGTCATTTTCAACCGACGCTGTACATATTTGCTCGATCTGTCATTCATTCCACTGGCGTTATGCATTCATTAGAGGAAATGACCTTAATAATGAGGCTTTCAACATTCATGTGGCTAAACATGCACTCGGGCGAACCGCTGCATGGATGGCAACATGTTGTTAGATATGATGCCAATGCATGGGGTGGTGCATCATTTACTAATCCTAACCCGAACCCCCACATAACCTTTTCCGATGACCCATTCATTATATGCGCTCAATTTCTGTCATGTGTGGCATTTACGTAACACCTGGAACGTGTGTTTTCTAGCACTAGGAAAGGAGGATGGTTTGCCCTTTTCGGCCACAGCACCTTTGTATTCCCCTCTACGGCCTTGGCCTGAAGCGACTTCTTGTCCATATGGGGCGATTTAAACCAAAATAAACGAAAACATAAAATACAACAAAACACAATAATCCTTAAATGTACGTTGTACTTTTTTTCTTTTCTTATGTATTGAAAACTGAAATCAATTTTAAATGCATTATTATAATGAAATTGATTTCTAAGAATATTACTGACTGTTACTCATCTGGAATGCCAACATTTTTGGCCAAGGAAGCAATTTTTCTTTTTATATGAAGATTTGTTTTTCTAAGCATTGACTTGGCTGTAACCCTATTCACAGAGAGAAGGAGCACATTCAATGCATGGTTTGTACAATGGACCAGACTGAGCTGAGTTCATACACTGCTGTTGCCAAGTTGATGTTGCCTTGGAAAAAGCAAGACTGGGAACAGATGGTGCCTGCTTATAGAGTCGGAAAGTTACACACCAAGTAACACATTTCTTTCTGTATTTCTCACAGAGAGCTGGATTGAAACTTTGGAGTGGTGCCACAGGCCTTCATTCTCTTACACAATGCCACTAGACAGTCATGAGGCTGTGCCGCTGTTCTTGTGCTGTGTTGATCATACATTTACATATTCATTAAATGTTCTTGCTACAGTGCAAACCACATCCATGCATGCATGCCAAAGCAATGTAGAATTCTGAGGCACTTTGAGCTGACTCCTTTCCAGTTCATTTAGTAATAATGTATTAATGTGTTACAGTTTATAAATACACTTTTCACATGATTTCATATTATATGAACATATTCTAATAACAGAAAAAACATTTACATATTCAGAATACTCATAATACTTACTAAAACCATATCAAAATGCCTACAATATAATAAATATAATAAAATATACCATGAGGCATTATCCTGTGTGCATCCATGAATATCCATTCTACATTCAATTCCCTAAGCCTCTTGCTATACACAAGAGTTATTCCCAAGCACTACAGTAGTATCAAATAGAAATACCTAATTGTCTCTCAATCACTAACCACACATTATACATTGCTATTAAGAATTTCAAATTTGTGGAATTCACATTCCGCCACCAGAATATTTCCTCCTTTATATGCTCTATATTATGTACATACTTCCCATAATGTCTTTTGTAGGTATTCATCATTTTCGGGCAGCAGGTTGCCCTGATTCAATTGTTTCTTTGTCCTCACATAATCTACAGCATCGCTCCTCATCAGTTAGTTTATTTATTACTCCAGACTTCACATTGATATTTGTTTAGTTGTTCTAGGTGAGCATAGTGATCTATCCAGTCAGCCAAGTCAATTTTCCTTGACAAAGCAGATTTAACTGCTGGGGAAAATGTACCCTGGCGACAGCTCCAGTTAATAGTGTACAGGTAATTTTCAATACTGGCTTTTAGGAGCGACCTCTTGGATTCCATACACAGTTCTTGCCACGAAGAGACCAGCAATTGGTTACAAGAGGTACTGTTGAGCTTCAAGAAAAGTTCTGTCCTTCTCTTGAGCACCATTGATTTCAGTGATTGCAACCCCAGTTCAAGTCTGATGATGGCCATTGGGATACAGGTGGGGAGGCCCAACACTTTTTTTCCAAAATTTGCCCTCCAACACCTGTATCCACTTAAGATCAATTTTTTGAAGGGCCTCGAGGCCATAAATCATCATAGGCATAAAAACCTGCTGAAACAATAGTCGGGCCGCCCATATGCTAAATCCCCGATGGGTCAAAGTAAAACAATAAACCAGAGCCACGATTTGTGCTGCTCTAATTTTGGGAGCTTGATGCAGCGCAAATAGTCGTTGGTCATCTCAAACTCAATGCCCAGATATCTGTAGGAAGGTGTATATAATATGACAAATTCTTGCACTTCAAGTCTTATACGAGCAATCTTTTTACTGGAAAAAAACATCACTTGGGTCTTTTCCAAGTTAATTATCAGCTCTTTCCTCTTACTATAACGAAAGTGCTTCCGCAGATCGTCGCAGACCACTAAATGTGTGGTCAAGAATGACAAGATCGTCTGCGTATGCAAGTACCGGGCATCTATCCGCCCCTATACGAGGAGGACAGTTACGCACCTCAAGAATCGCTTCGGGGAGGTCAGAAACAAAAAGATTATATAGAGTCGGTGCAGTAACACAACCCTGTTTAAGCCCTCAATTCTGTTCCACTTGTGCAGTCACATTACCTTGTAAATCAAGCTTTAGGCAAACCGTATTATTATCATGAAGAAGTCTTAAATAATAAAGAAGACCTTGCGGACAACCAAGCATTTCTAATTTAGCCCAAAGTAGCTATCTACGTACTCAGTCAAAAGCCACTTTAAAGTCTACAAATAAGGCATAAATAAGGGGGTTCCCCTTTTTTCTTTCATTCATGCGCAATGTATCCAAAATAAACAAGTTGTACGTGGTGGAGTACCCCTGCCTGAAACCACTCTGAAAACGATTAAGGTGTCCCCTCAGATCTATCAATCTTTGAAGTTCATCTAATAAAAAAACTGGCAAAAATGTTGCCAGTATAGTCTAGCATAGACAATAGCCTATAGTTTGCTGGCTCTAGCTTGTCACCCTTTTTATGTATAGGGGTTAATATTGCCTTCCACCACGAATTTGGGATTTTCCCTTCGCAGAAGACTTTTTCGAACAGAATCTTTAGGAGCTCCGCCCAGAACCTCAGCATGTTGTTCAGTGTGACATTAGCCAGTCCGTTCGGCCCAAGTACACAGGATGATTTTAATTCTTTGATTTTATTATTTTTTTTTATTTTTTTATTTGATTTAGTTGACAATTCAACTTTACAAATATTTATAAAACTCATCATTAGTGATGTACGATCAGTTCTTTCACAAAACTTACATGTACATATACATAATAGACATACATAAATATCAATACAAAAAGAAAGAGAAAAAGAGTATGTTTCCTTAAAGTCACAAAAAAATCCTTAAAATCATCTGTGAGCATGAAAGGGACAATTAGGAATATTTAACAAAGTGTTACATATAAAAAAAAGCAGACAGGAAACATGCAGTTACTAATTCATTTTCGCTTTACAATCAAGTAGACCTTTCGCTCATAGGGAAAAGCAACATCAAGCATGTGAATGGTTGCAATTCTAACTGAAATTTTCCAAAGATATCAGCCCATATCTCATTATCAGATCTTGTGTTGTGCTTTGATGTCATGCATTTGGCAAGTTTCAAACGGTTTAGTGCAAAGGCCTCACATTGTGTGATGATATGCCGAAGAGTTTCTATGTGTGATGCATCTTTGCAGAAGCGACAATATATTAGTTCTTTTTTCAAGATACCTCTTCTGACCAGAATCTCATTTACCAGCCATAAATTGAGCCGGAATCCTAGAATTTTCAGTCTCAGAGAAGATGAAGGACATTTCACAAGAAAGTCAGCCATTGTGCGGAATCGCTTATGACCAAAGAGATTCCTATGAAAATCCTTTAGTTTCAAGCATTTCTATTGAGTTAGTATCCAATCAGACTGATATAGTTTGATCTTGGCTCTGGACGGATTCGTAAGAAGATGATCAATTGAAATTTCTGCATTGGCAAGGGCATTCAAAACATGCTTTCTCCAATTTAATGGGAATACCTGGCTCGAAGTCAAAACATGGTTCGATAAGATGGCTACACTATGTTGGTTGGAAAGACCCAAGAGACATTTTCTAAACAGTGTGCACATTTTCCAGGTGACTTGAATATGGATGGACAAGAGACCAAGTTCATACCTTAATAGCATAGTTGGGAGTGCTTTTTGGTAGGTTGAATATAGTTTTCCAGAATTTGGCCTCTAATTGGTTCCAAAATACCTGCGATCTAGGCAGCACAGATTCCATCCCATAGGTGATCACAGGTAAAACCTTTTGTTGGTAAAATGACATAATGGGTATGCATATAAACTTACAGAATTTAGCCAGAATGATTTTCACTTGAGATGTCAGCATAGAGAGTTTAGATATCGTTGTTAGTTCAACCGATTTTTCTGAATTGAGATTGTTGAAAATCATCCCTAGATATTTATATTCTGAAACCACTTGTAGATTTTGACAAGCTATTGACCATTGATTCTTGTTTGAAAAGGAGGATTTCGGTTTATTAAGTATCATGACTTGGGTTTTATCCTTATTCACTGCAAGATTGTTGGAACACACATACTGGTCAAGTACATCGAGGAGAGTTTGTAGCCCAGCCGGAGTTTGGGAAATTAGGACCAAATTATCCGCGTAAAGAAGCCAAGATATTATTTGGTTTTCTAGCTTAGGTGTGTCTGATGTAGCTGAAGCAAAGGCATCTGCAATGTCCAAAAGGAAAAGGTTGAACAGTGTCAAAGCAAGGATGCATCCTTGCTTCAGGCCTCTTGCAGTTGAAATGATGTTAGATGAGAGGCCTTCCATGTTCAACTTTATTTGGATAGAAGTATTTGTATGCAACAGGCTCACAATTTTTATGAGCGATTCTGGGCACTCATATTTCATCAGCTTTCTCACAAAGAGCTTTCTGTCAACTGAGTCGAACACTATGCGGAAGTCTACAAAGGCCAAATAAAGGGGTTGCTTCCGCATGGCGCAAGAAGACTTGATGGTGTTAAGAAGTGTTAGATTAATTGCTGTACCTAAACCAGATACAAATCCGTTTGAAAGGGGTCTCTTCTATGGGTTGCTAGTGACCAGGCATTCATGTCACGCAGGACCAATCTACAGAAGATTTTCCCTGGCACATCTAAAAGTGCAATGGGCCGATAGCTCAAACGGTTCTGTCGATTGCCTTTTTTGTGAATCGGCACAATGATTGAGTGGGTCCAAGATTTCTGTAGCTCTTGATTACGTAAAATAAGCCTAAATAGAGTGTACAAAATTGAGGCCCATAGGTAAACATTCTCTTTTAGTACTGCATTAGATAGTCCATCTGGACCAGGGGCTCGAGACATGCTAGCCTTGTTGATGAATTAACGAATATCGTCTTCATCGAACTTCAAATCAAAAGTGACCGGCAACAGACTTGGAGCATCAAGTTGTATTGGTGCAGCATAGATAGCCGAAAAATGGGTTATCCAGTCATTTTCCGTGACACCATTTAACTGTGAAGTAAGTTGTGGAACCTTATTGATCGTATTAAGCATTTGCCAGATTTGAGCAGTGTTTTTGCATTGAATACGCATTAACATAGATTCTCCATCTTTTTGTAGTCTGAATAGTTTATATTCATGCATCCAATTTCTGTAAGCAGTTTTAATATTTCTCATGGGTGCATCTCTTAGAGCCGATGGTGCAGTTTGGACTTGTCGTTTCTGTTTCCTGAACAGTGATTTCCTAAGACGAACAATATTATCAGATGCTAAAGATATTATTGATTTAGAGTTCTGACAGGTGGCATATAGCTGCATGAACTCATAAGGTGCTACATTGTTTGTGTGTGCAGTGATCACGCCTGCTTGATCACAGGCTTTTAAATGATCACGGTAGCGGACAAGTGATTTATCTGACCATTTAGCCGATTTAGAGAGTAGTTTGTTTCCACTTAGCCTTATTGCCATTGTCTCTGTGGACATGGGGTAGATGTCACGGTCAGATTAAATGTCAGCGGTCTGTGATCACTGTATTCAGATGTATTTACTGCGAATTCTGATATGTGATCAAAGATATTTCTTGTTACAAAGATATAATCAATGATCGCACTCTAATTTCGTCTAGACCAAGTTGCATTAGGAGGGGAGTCAGCCGTGCTTGTGCCATTCAGCATCACCAAATTCCACGCTTTCACAAAATTATTCCACAGTTCTACTCGCTTTTGTTTTCTAGACAAGTCCCCATTTACAAGATGTACATTCAAGTCACCTGCAATAACAACATGTGTGATACCATGTGACACGATAATATTCTCCATTGAAGTTGCCAGATTTTTAAGAAACAAGGGAGTCGAAATGCCCATAGGATTCCAGTATAGGTTGATACAAGCTATTTTAAAGGATCTAACAATAAAATATGAGCATTGAATGAAAGAGTTGACAACAGGCAGGGTAAACAATTGCATGTTGGCTACGATGTTAGTGGCAGTGAGCAAACATGACATTGGCCTACCCTTAGAAGCTCGTGTTGCAGGTTCCAATAGAATGTCATAGTTATTCCACACTGGGAGGCTGGACAGCCATGTTTCTTCAAGGAAAATAAGGTCATACTCTCCCAAGATACTCCGGGGATTGTTAATAAGGTGGCTGAATCCTTGAGTATGCCAGCTGATTACTGATAGGGTCACCTTGTCACCAGCAGATTCTAGTTACACTCTTGTAATGTGACTATATTCCTTGAAGTTAGATGGAGTTTCAGGAGCATTTTGTCTTGCTGTGTAAGAGTGGGAATTCTGGGTGGTCTTGAGACAAGGTTTTAAGGGACCTTTCGTATCAGCATTAGGTGAGATCAGAAAGCCCAAGTTAAACAGAGCATCCTTAGCTGCGCAGATTATAGTGCGTATTATTAAGGAATGGGTCCATATAAGAGCGGGACCCAGATTGTTTTGGTTGATTTTATTAATAAGTTGGTCAACCGTAATAGAGAAAGGAGAATCAGGGGGGATAATCATCCTTGTGGAACTACCTTTCTCTTCCACAGTGATATTCCGTTCCAGCAAAAATCTTTCCCATGTCTGAGCACCAATTGGATTAATCATGGGGATTACCCTGTTACCCCGAGCCTCCCCCAATATTGCCCATATGTTACGGGTATTCTTAGTACATAATACACGTACCATATCCTGCCATTGCATGAGTTTATTTAAATATCTTTTTTGCTTAATCCATGCTTTATATTTATTCTTAAGCAGTCTACTCAAAGTATGATAGGGCATTATAGTGGGACATGACTTCTTGGCTTTACGGATTGCTGTTCTAAGTGATCTTTTGGCATCCCTGATTTCCATATCATACCTATTTGTCTTATATCAGTCCAGACTAGCCCCATACGCGCAGAAGCATGTTCAATGGAAAATGCGGATATCCAGTTCTTGATGTTATCTATTGTCATTTCCTGGAAAATGGCTATATCTGGATGACGCGTCTCCGCTATGGCCAGGGCAGCTTTAGCTATGTTTTTGTCAGACCAGCTAATTCGTGTGGCCGCATGATTTACCCTCAAATTCCCCAAAGATTTGAGAGCATGTTTAGTATTATACAGGGCTACTGTCAATTAGAGTAAAGCGTGGTCACTCCAATTATTATCCAACACCACAAAATCTTTAACATAGGCAGCCAATTCCGGGGTGACAACGGTATAATCAAGAGTGCTCTTACATTTACCATTTACCCAAGTTTCTTTACCAGGATTATCACCCAACAATCTTCCATTTATCATTTCCATATCCCAAAGTTTAAAAAAACACACCAAGTCAGTTCTCCTATGGCGCATGTTACTTTCAGCTCTTAAAAGAGGATTACTAGAAGACCATTTCCCTCCCCACATGTGACAATTAAAGTTCCCCATGATAACAATAAGTTTGTTTCCTGCTTTATGGACCATCTTATCATAATCTCATGCAGGGATTCTTGGATTGCTTCATTACGGGCCGCACCAGGCAGGGAATAAAGAGTGACTAGCAAGATGTTTTCTATATGATCCGCAGACCGTAATTCGAATACCACAGCGATAAGAAATTCGTTCGTTAGTCTCAATCTGGCGAGATTTGACATTATGCTTAATTCCCACAATCAACCTCCCATAAGGTCTCCCCCGAGGTCCCTTATTAGCCATGGATTGATACACTGTGTATCCATTTAGCACAACTTGAGAGGTAACCATGTTTCCTGCAAGCAAAAACATGGGTACTTGGTTACTGTAGACAATGAGCCTCCTGCTTGAAACAGGTGGTTAAAACCCCTACAGTTCCAGGACATAATAGCTAAATTTCCTTCCTTATTGAGGACCGCTGGTAATGCTTCCACCAGCCACTTCAAAACATCCTGAATGTCCTCTATCTGGGGAAATTTCTCTTTGGGTACCACAGGGTCATAGTCTTGTTCTTGGTCTCCAGAATCTTCTTCCTAGGGCAAGTGTAATCTTCCTTTTCCGGGCCTACATCCAATTGCACATCAACCTCGGCTAAGTTATCTTTATGCGATCTCATCAATTGTATAGTAGATTGAAATTTACAATGGATGCCAGAGACATTGGGATTCACACAAATCAGAGGTTCAATAAATTCAAAATCCTCAGATCTTAACATTCTCAGTTGTGGAATTGAATACAGTCTGGTTAGAAATTTGGTTCCCGTGAGCCAGTCAGATTTTCTCTTTTTGTAGAGGTTCTTAATGATGCATATGTTCCTCTTCATCCCTGCTTGACCAGGGTCTATCTCCTTCATTGTTAAATTAACATTTTCTCTTGTAGGGGAGGTCATACTTCTACTGCGTGGAGTAGAAGAGATCTTATCAGGGTCTTCTTCCATAAATTAATCTGAGAGCACAATCGAGTTTTCCTCAACCGTCTTGACTTCATTGACCTTCTCAGTGATCAACTAGCTGGTCAAGCGCCCCTCCTTTACTAACTTTCGCTTTTTTGGCCGTATCAATTTTTTCTTAGCTTTTTTTGTAATCTTAATAGGTGCAGCAGTCGCAGGAAGTGGTGAGGCCTCAACACACGGTCTCTTCCTCATGGTCGCCCTTCTTGCCAATGTGCTCTGTTTAAGGGAGAAAAAAATCTCAGAATTAGTAGGGGAAGCCGCTAGGAGAAGGCCGGAGGACAAGGCCTGCACTCCTCTTTGCAGCTCCGCTGCGAGTGCCTCAGGCCAATCAGCTTCAACAGCTGATTGGCAAACATTCCATTTCTTTCGGAGCCCCAGCCGTATTGTGCTCCATACACACGGCAGAGCCCCTCATCATGGAGGGCCCAGCTGATACGAGGAACCCTGCATCTTTCAAGCGTCCCGCCGAAATCACCAGCCTTCCTGCGCCCGACAGCACTGCCGGCTCCTCCCCCCCGCTTTAAAGGGAGAGGGAGTGAGCCGCAAGGCGAAGCCGCTAGGAGAAGGCCGGAGGACAAGGCCTGCACTCCTCTTTGCAGCTCCGCTGCGAGTGCCTCAGGCCGATCAGCTTCAACAGCTGATTTGCAAACATTCCATTTCATTCGGAGCCCCAGCCGTATTGTGCTCCATACACACGGCAGAGCCCCTCATCATGGAGGGCCCAGCTGATACGAGGAACGCCTGCATCAACCCTGCATCTTTCAAGCGTCCCGCCGAAATCACCAGCCTTCCTGCGCCCGACAGCACTGCCGGCTCCTCCCCCCCCGCTTTAAAGGGAGAGGGAGTGAGCCGCAAGGCGAAGCCGCTAGGAGAAGGACGGAGGACAAGGCCTGCACTCCTCTTTGCAGCTCTTCGCTGCTCGCAGCCTGCCGTTCGCCACAGAGACTTGCTGGAATCACAAGGTAAGGAGTCCCGCACTCCGGAACTACCCTACTCACTCGCACAAAGGCGAGACCGTCTACGCACACATACTCTACCTAGCGTATTGGTCACTCTGCCCATCCCCACAAGTGCACGCAATGCACGCCTACAGTCGAGAACCATAGCTACAACTAACCGAAAGGCCACTTCCCCAGTACTGCATCTATACCATAGACTAAGCCACACAGCGAAGCTGAACCCACTTATCAAGCACCGCTGTGACCCATTTGCATTGGATACAATGTCTAAGACTCTTGTTAATGTGTCACTCACACGTATGAATGAATTTACCGCTATCTGCAATTCTTCTACCACTGCCTTGTTACCTAATGATGCAAATGCCACTTTATCTGTGTCTATGACCCCAGAAAACATGCCCCCCACTGGTTGGAATGAAATTACCGCTATCTGCAATTCTTCTACCACTGCCTTGCTACCTAATGATGCAAATGCCACTTTATCTGCGTCTATGACCCCAGAAAACATGCCCCCCACTGGTTTGAATTAAATTACCGCTATCTGCAATTCTTCTACCACTGCCTTGCTACCTAATGATGCAAATGCCACTTTATATGCGTCTATGACCCCAGAAAACATGCCCCCCACTGGTTTGAATGAAATTACCGCTATCTGCAATTCTTCTACCACTGCCTTGCTACCTAATGATGCAAATGCCACTTTATCTGTCTCTATGACCCCAGTAAATGCCCACCCACTGGCTCGGATGTGCCACCCTCGACCATCAATGTCACCCCTGAACCGCACCTCAAATGTGCCCTCATCAACGCCCGATCCATCAATGCGCATGCACTAGACATCCACAACCTTATTACCACCCTAGATGTAGATCTTCTAATGGTCACCGAAACTTGGCTACATGAAGCCTCAGGCCCCGCCCTATCCCTCGCTCTCCCACTTGGCTATGCCATCACGAGACAAGATAGCATGACCACTGGAGGCGGTGTCGCACTCATAGCCAAAGACTCGATCACCATCAGAAAGGCTGACAAAACTATCAACAATAACAGCGACTACCTTCAATTGAAACTCACCATCTCGCACCAATGCACTATCACCCTACACCTCATCTATCGACCACCAGGCCCCCTAGGAGACTTCCAGGCCTCCATTACCCACCTCCTGGCGGACAACCTCAAAAAGTCATCCAAAGCCATTCTCCTTGGAGACATCAACCTTGGCCTGAATGACGCCAAAGACAGAGCTCTAGCCACCCTAGGATTCATCAACACCATCACTAACCCCACACACGCCCTAGGCAGATCACTAGACTGGATCGCCCACCACAATTGCCCCATCACAGTCACGGGCAACACCCCCACCCCATGGTCCGACCACCACACCATCACCTTTAACCTTCCCACCACTACAACCACATCCCACCCCCCTCTACCCTTGCCTCCTGCCCTTACAAGGAGTGCCCGTCAACTGACCAAAGAAAGACTCCTACCCTTCTTACAGGGACCTGCCTTCACAGCCCCATTCTCCAACGACCCAGAAACCCTGGCAAAAAATTATGATACTGCCATCACAGCAGCAATCAATACCATCGCCCCACTTAAACCTAGGAAAACCAAACCCACTAGACACGCTAATGCGTGGTTCACCCAAGACCTTCTAAAACTACGCACCGACAAACGGGCAGCATTAGCTCTTTGGCAAACATCCCGGGATGAGAAAGACAAACTCAACTTCAAATCCCTTGCAAATAATTACAAGAAAGCCATCATTAAAGCCAAAGCTAAATCCTTTGAAGAGAGAATTACTGAGGCCAAGTCGAACACCAAGGAAATGTTCGCCATATTCAGGGAACTTGAGACCCCCACACACCCCCCCCAAAATTTCACTAAGGACAAAGAATGGTGTGACAACATCCAAACAGCCATGCGCAATAAGATCAGCTCCCTCCAAGCCAAAATCTTGAACACCAAACTAACACTCTGCACCCACACTACACCCTCCCCACCACCACTGCCCCCATCACCCACTGAGGCCCCACACACCTTCTCGTTTAAAAACCATCCAAGAAAACGACATGATCAACATTATGAAAAACATAAAACCCTCCAATTGCAAAGGCGACCCCTGTCCTGCCTCCATCATCAAAGACTGCGCAGACACCCTGGCGCCTTTCCTAACAGCCTTCGTCAACGCCTCTTTCACCACAGGGAGAGTCCCCGCCTGCCTCAAGGAAGCATGGGTCCGACCCCTCATAAAGAAACCCACACTTGACCCCACCTCCCCTAATAACTACCGCCCCATCACCACTGTCCCTTTCCTCCTCAAGATTCTAGACAAAGCAGCCTACCTGCAGGTCCAGAACTTCCTTGAAGAACAGAACCTCCTTGGACTGAGACAATCCGGCTTTTGCCCTAGGCATGGGACAGAGACCGCCCTACTCGACCTCAAAAACCAAATGGACGACGCAAGGGACCAAGGCAAACCCGTCCTGCTCCTTCTCCTGGATCTGTCGGCAGCTTTTGATCTTGTAGACCACGACATCCTCTGCCACCACCTCTCCTCCACAGCCAACTTCTCCCAAGAAGCCACTACATGGATCACCTCCTTCCTCCAAGGCAGGACCATGCAGGTCTTCTCTGACCTAGCCACTGCATCACCCTCTATCATGCTATGTGGGGTGCCCCAAGGCTCCTGCCTCTCCCCCACCCTCTACAACATCTTCACCCGCCCCCTCTTCCTCATCCTTGACGCCATGGGCATCTCTTACACCAACTACGCCGACGACACACAGATCCTTCTCACTCTGACAGGCGACTATGACACGGACTCTGCTACCCTCAACAACATTTACAACACAATTTAAATGTGGATGGCTATCAACGGCCTCTGCCTTAACTCTGACAAAACTGAGCTCCTACTCGTAGGCTCCCCTGACACCATCAAGAAACTTGATGCACAGTTCAGTCATTTCACCACTGACTCAATCACGATCCCAGTACTTGACACGGTAAAAACACTAGGCGTCTACTTAGACTCCAACCTATCCATGACCAGACAAGTAAACGCCATTGCCTCCTCGGCCGCTTACCATGCAAAACTCCTTAACGCAATCAGACCTTATCTGTCAAAAGACACTTGCACTAACATAGCTAGGGCCATAACCGGCTCGCGACTTGATTACTGCAATATTCTCTTCCTTGGGACCTCCATAAAAAATTTTGAGAAGCTCCTAGTAATACAGAACAGTGCCCTACGCGCTGCACAAGGCATTGCCAAGAGAGAGCACATCACCACTGCCAGAAAAGCGTCCCACTGGCTCCCCATAAAGGAAAGGATCTTATTCAAGGCTCTAAGCATCATCCACAAATATGTCCATCTTGCCGCCCCAATGTACCTTTCCCAGAGGATCCACCCGGTCTCCTCCACAAGACCCACTAGGTCACCCTATGCCAGCATGCTCTCAGTACCCAGGGTAAAAAGGACCAGAGCAGGGGGCTCCAGCTTCCCGTACCTCGCTGCCGTACACTGGAACACCCTCCTTAGCTCCCTGCGCTCTGAACCCTCACTGACCGCCTTTCGGAAAGCCCTGAAAACGACCCTGTTCATCTAACAAACACATGGCCTAGCCCACATGATTATATTGTATGATGTATTATGTGGTATATCTGATCACAGGTCACTGTCTCACTGTAACCCAAGGCACAGCCTGCACACATTGTAACTAAGTCTTCCTTGCAAGTAACAGTGCCACAATGCCCCTGGGCTGTCTGCGCGCTATATAAATTTAATAAATAAAATAAATAAATAAATGATTTCCTGAACAGAGTTCTCCTTATTCTCTGTCTCCACCACACCAACGGCAATGGAAAGATTGTTCTCCGCATCATCCGTCACATTGCAATTTGCATCATTTACCGCAGCCATATTAATGGTATTCTCAAGAATACCCCCACACATTTTTAATAATATGTTAAGTGCAAATTGCAGTGACGCTACTGAGGCTTGTAGCTCCTTTAACCCACCCGTCGTGGTATAGGAGTCACGAGTTGGTTCCATTGCCGATTGATCTACAAATGCCTCCAAATTGGGTGAGGCAGATAGCCTAGCAGCCCCACTCAGTGGTTGCATCGGATTTGGAGACAAGGTATTCGAGACATGGACTTCCGGGACTCTCGACACAGCTGGAGTCATTTGCCTTTGCATTGAGAGACACATCTCTAGGAGGGAGTTATTGTCGATCTCTCATCATTGGTCTGATCCAAGGAGTGGTTGTCCAGGTCAATGGGTGGTACCACAGGTTGTTCTTGTTTCAAGTTGCCCTCTACTGGTGGTTTGGGTTGAAAAAAAGGAGTAATGGCTCCCGTTGTTACAGGGACCGTTTTGTTGGTTTTATCTTTGCCCATCTTATTGCCCACTCACACTGTAAGTACTTTCTCTTTCGTTCTGCGTAGATTGTAGCTTGCTCTTGCAGAACTGGTACTCATTATCTTTCCAGAAGTTCCCTTTAGCAGTCCCCACAAAGAATATAGCTATATCCTCTAACTGTATACTACTGTTTACTTCAAATGCTAAAGGCACAGGATTTACGGTCTAAATGCAGTAATTTAAGTCTTCCTCATGTAAGGGATAGGCACAGTATTCGACTGTGTTAGTTGGCCCAGGGGATCAAAGGACTATGTCCCACAGTATCCCCGCCAATTACACAGGTTTTATCACAAGCACCTCAATTTAGGGGTGCGTCTACCTGTTTCAACATGCCTAGCACAGCAGTAAAAAAGGAGAAAAGCAGAAAACAATAAGTGTACTGCGAGAGCCAGGAACTCGCCCCAGTCAATTGAAGCAGTGACTTGATAGGGTTTATTACTACAAACAAGCATTGTCCACTATATTACAAGAGGGTGGCTGTGAGCTCCTGCTCCTCGTTCACTCACCGCTATGTGCCTATTGTGTCGAGTGCTGCCATAGCCTAACTCCAGATTGGGTGCCCGTGGTCCACGGTCCTTAAATTGCAGCTCAAGGAAACCAATCCGCCTCTAGCCGCCGCAGTAATCCACCACCGTACACACGAGGCGGGCCACGGCGAGAAGAAGAGCTCTCCCTCTCTCGCTGCTGGCATTTAGAGTAAGGGACCCAGCACACTCCTACAATGAAGCAGGAAAGCAGTCACAAACCTTCCCAACTGACGTGGCGTGTCAAGCCGCACCTCTCCACCAGTCACCAAAAACAAACAGAGGCCGCCTCCGACACAACTGACAGAAAGAGCATTCAAATAATTGCAAATGCTAGGAGAAACCAGTTCAGTTCAGGTGGTGAAAACAGAAGGGCAAGCAGGGCAGGTTTTTACATCCATGCAATGAATTGCAATGCGCTGACATTTTTACATAACCGACTGCGATTCCTGCAATTAAATTGCTATAATGGTGAAGATGCATGGAGCATTCTCATAATCAAGAACATCTCTGGAAATTGGTAGGATTGCTGTGTATGGCACTGATCAGGGTAGTGGGAGTCAAGTATGGGTCATTAGAGTGATTTTTCTCTCAAAAGTGATCAACGAATATTTTCTGCACTAGAAATGGAGGTCCTTCCTCTCCATACAACAGTTGCTCACATTGATACTACGGCTTACTGGCGAGTACACAACAGGTATTAAACCTGGTTTAACTCCAAAAAATGTAATGCCATAAAAGCACCAGTACTTAATGGATATCTCCCCGATAGGAGATCTTGTCATGCCCCGGTGTTCGATTCCCCTGTGTAGCCATGGGATCAAGAACAACTGGATATTGCCGTGGCGCTCGTTACAGCTAAAAGCTCAGAAAAACTACATCGCCCAGCATTCCCTGTCTAAACACGGTCATGTGATGCGGAAGTGACTTCCTCTCGACACCGCTCTTTCTCCTGCCATTGGATTTGTTCGCTGCATTGGGAATTACTACGGCTGGCTCAACATCACGTCTGTGCACTAACTTTCTGCCCACCTGTTTACACGGTACCTTGGTTTCTATTCTGCATTGTGCACTGTCCTGTTCTCTCCTCCCACTCCTAATCTACGCTTCGGCACCTATATAGGGACCGCTGTTTGTTCCACGGCAGTGGGTCCCCTCCTGCACTCACCTGTGGTGTGCTTACCTGTTATTACCTTCCAACTTCTTGCAACCGCGGAACGCTCTGCTGCATTCTACTCCGGCTAATCACCCGCTGCACAATCAACTTCTTGTAACCACTGGACGCTCTGCTGCTTTCTACTCCGGTTACTTACCTGCTGCTTCACAATGCCCTTGTGACTCCTGGATTCTCTGCTGTTCTCTTCCCCTGGGTCACTCACCAGCAGCTCTCCTGGATTTCTTGGCTCCTTCTCTATTTGGATGTGTTGGGACTTCTTAGATAAGTCCTTGTGCCATTCGGGTTAGGTTGTTGGAACGTTTACACGTGGATTAAGACGTTCTTGGGACCTGGTTCTTCTTTGCTGCAACTACTTCCCACAGCAGGTAAGAGTGGGATGTATTGGGGGTGTTGCAGAGTGTTTGGACCAGAGGTTTGTTACTTATATTGTGGTATTCTTTTCCTTCCCTCTAGCTCTGTTGCTGCTCCTGACTTTTCGCTCAAGCCCCTGGCCTGGCAGGTATAATTTCTACCCTGCAGGCCGCGCTCTTTGGTCTATGGTTTTTTGGTGGTTCTGAGCCGGCTCACCCTCATTTGCCATAGAGATCACGACAGATCTACACACAAGAAGCAACTGAAGACAGAGTAGATGTACTTTGAAGTAATGAAGTTACCATTACTAACTCTGAAAGAAAACCAAAAAGGTAAATTGCTTACATTATTAAACCTGATTGATTGATTCATTGAGAGATTAGTTAATAGCATAAGAACCTAATAGTAGCGTACTATAAATATACACTCCACAGGTCACTCTTATGTATTGAACACTAAAATGCAGCTGTCCCCAAAAGGAACCAACTGAGGTGAAGTATTATAATTTCTGCTCCTGATGAAGAGATTCTATTCTCGAAACGCGTCAAGCTCTTTTATTTCCTATTTTGAATTGTCATTTTTCTAAAAAATGCATTTCTAAAAAAACTGTTGTATTGATAAAACAAATGTCAAACACAATTGTGTAAAACATTTCTGTCAATGTATTGAATCGTTGAATGTCTAACATACTATTAGACATTTTGAGTAAACTATTTACTAAATAATCACAAAGATTCTAAAAATCAAGTTATTTACCTATTCCTTTGTTGAATGACACCATTTCCTTTGAATATACAATTACTTAAAGTAGAAATATACTTTCTTGAATATTGACTGAAAATTGGTTTCAGTAAATATAGGTGTGCAAGGGACAGGAGTGCCCATGAAATGTGGACACTTTGTTTTCTACTTATACTGTTGACTTTTCATATCAGAGTCAGTTATCTCTCCCTCGCACCCTTAACTTTAGACAAATTCTGATGAGCTAGATAGCTCTATATACCTCAAGTAGCAGGCTACCATTTTTTAAACTTGGTGTGCTTAGCTACCTTCCAATTCTGCATCAATACAAACGATGACAGTAGTCAAAAGAAGGCTTGTACAGAGACTCTATTGTGTATATACATACAGACAATATCAAGTGGTTATTTACTTCATATCAATTCAATTTTTCACTGCTTATCGTGGTTATGGTCTTGCTCAAAATGTTGAGTATTTAACAGATATTTTTGCTAGGGGCATGGATTTTCATCCATCGTATTACATTAATGAATCGTTATTGTTTTTTTCATTAAACATTTTTATTGAATTTTGAAACAAACTGAAAAATGAAACTTACAATTACCCGTCTACAATCACATGTCCTAATCATGGTCATATTCTTAACAGTCATGTACATAATCACATTAATAAATTGCATAGTTGTTACGCGTCACTGAACACCCATTCCTCCGTGGCACAAAAAAGATCCTTAGTTCCCTCCCTACTCCCATTTTCCCCATATCTTATTGGCCTTCATAGGGCAGCCTCTTGCTGTGTATATTCTATGTTCCGTAGTTGCACATACGTCCATAATGGCGGCCCATTGAGTCAGGGTTGGGCATTCCAGGGCGCCCCATTTTTTAGCTATGTTGTGTTTCATCAAACCCACTGGTGTGGATAAGAACAATCCTTCCCATTTGTTAAGAGTGTTCTCATTGGGGCTACCCAATAGCAGTGTTTTCGGGTCCAGTGATATAGCACGCTCAAGGACCTCAGATAGTTTATTGCAGCATTTGCTCCAGAAGGTTTTGATTCAGGGGCATTCCCACAGGATGTGCATGAAGGTAACTTCCCCCTCTCGGCATTGTAGGCAGTTGGGTCTGGGGCACGTTTCCAACCATACAGTACTGTTCTGGGGTAGTAGATTCGGTGGAGTATTTTGAGTTGAATCAAGCACAGTCTGGAGGAGATTGCAATCTTGCAAAGGTGCATTAGTACCAGCATCCAGTCTTCTGGTTCTATCATACCCACATCTGCTTCCCATTTAGTTTTGAGCTTGGTCAGTTCCGGGGTGGCAAAGGCTGTCATGGCATTGTATAGGATGGAAGTGACTCTGGTGGGGATGTGTTCATTGAGTAGATTATGCTCTAGGGGTGTGCACTCAGGTACGCTAGTGCCTGATGGTATGCGTTTCCTCAGAGCCTGAGTCAGTTGCATGTGATGATAGCGCTCGGTATTCGGGAGTTGGAATCTTTGCTGCAAGGTTTCAAACGGGGCTATGACACCCTCAGCAAGGATGTCACCTACTTTGGTGATCCCCACCACTGCCCACTTAGACCATAATAAGAGTTTTCCTAATTCCATAAGATTACTATTGTGCTATAGGAGTTGCATTGTGGTCACCTTGTTCCCCCACCCGATGAAGATATGTGCTTGCTTCCAAACCGCAACGATATGCGCTGCCGTTGTTTGCGGGAGAGGCCTAGTGAGGGTTTGGTGGATCAAATGAAGTGGCTCAGTGTTGTGGACATTGGTCAGTTCTGCCCTGATGTGTGGTAATTCCCGATCTCCATGAAGTAGATCATTGACTACTGCCATCTGGCTCGCCCAGTAATAAGTCTGAAGGCTTGGCACCCCTATACCCGCCTCTCAGACCAATCTCTGTTATGTGTCTAGTGCGATGCAGCATTATCCTCCCCCCCATATGAGTTCCCTAAGGAGACTGCCGACCCAGTCGAATTCGAGATCGCGGATCCTGAGTGGGGCGTTTTGTAAAACATACAGGAATCGCGGTAATGCCATAATTTTGAAAATTGCAGCCCTGCCCATCAGCGTTAGGGGGAGGAGCTTCCAGTGTCGAACATCGTTCGCAAGGCGGTCAGTGATCGGGTGTAGGTTATGGGCCACATAGTTCAAAAGGTCTCCAGAGATCCAGATCCCTAAGTAAAGGAAACCTCCAAGCTCCACTCAGTAAGGGAAGTCCTGGAGAATTGCATGTTCCCCACCTTTCACTGGGAAGAAAACCGATTTCCCCCAGTTGACTCGCAGCCCACTGAACTCGCTGAAGCATGCTAGCATTTGTGTAACTACAGGGCAAATTCGGACTGGATCACTTAAGTATATTAAAAGGTCATCGGCGTAGAGAGAGACACCTTATCTTCACTGTCTTCTGGCCATTTGAACCCTGTCTAGGCGCTGCTCTGCCAAAGCCATAAGGCAAGTGACTCGATTGCTAGTGCAAATAGGAGGGGGATAGTGGACATGCCTGCCGTGTTCCTCTGCTGAGTGGGAAGGATCCAGAGGGCCACCCGTTCACCTTCACCTCTGCTTGCGGAGCCACATATAATAATTCCACCCAGCTCAAAAAGGTCTCGCCAAACCCCATGCACCTCATAGTTGCCCAGATACTATCTCATATGACCGAATCAAACGCCTTCTTGAAGTCGATCGCCAGTAGCACAAGTGGCCTATCAAGAATGGGGGCTCGCTCCATTAACAGATGGCGCCATCGTATATTCATTCGCGTTGATTTGTGTGGCATAAAGCCACATTAATCAGGGTGAACCAATGAGATGACGAATTGCAATCTGTTAGCTAGGAGCTTGGTGAGAATCTTAGTCTCCCCATTAATCAATGATATAGGCCTGTATGAGGCACACAGTTCAGGGGGTCTGCCCGATTTGGGAATGACTACGATAGTGGCTTTACGTAGATTTGGCGGGATTGTGCCCTGCTCTCTAGCCCGAAGAATTATCTTGTGGAGGGGAGCTGCCATCTTTTTTTTCCAGGTTCCACCCGAGAATCCGTTAGGACCTGGTGTCTTCCCAGGCTGCAACTGGGCAATGGCTTTGGCAATTTCAGTCTCAGTAAGGTCGTGGTCTACTTGTATCTTCTGCTGCTCGGATAGACGTGGCAGTATGATGTTATTGGGGATGTCGAGCTACGGTAAAGGGCGGCGTGGAAGCTAGCAAATGCCTCTGCCATTCCATGATCCGTTTGGCTCCTTCATTGTGTTCATCTACAATCTCTCTAATATGCCGTTGTTCCTCATCCCTTCTTTCCAGCCAGGCCAACATCTTGCCTGCTTTTTCCCCATATTCATAGATCCGAGCCCTCGACTCCCTGTTTGTGTGTTTGGCATCATCTAACATAATGTTACAGAGATATTCTCTAGCCTTTAGAAGGGATCGGTGTGTTTTGGGGGCAGTATCAAGAATATATTTAGTCTCCCATTCCTCCACCTCCCTTTCAGCCTCTATCACTTTACGTAGTTGTTCTCTTTTTTTGTTGGACCTCCAGGAGATTATCTCCCCTCTAAACACCGCCTTATACACTTCCCATACCATCACAGGGCTACCATCACAGGGCTATCAACTGTTGTAGAGTTTATTTCAAAGTTTTTGTTAGTTTTTTCGGTGAGATGGTCGATAAATTCAGAGAAGCCCAGATAATAGTTGTTTAACCGCAATGTCTTGGGGGGAGTAGACCCGTTCACATGCATCTCCATCACCATTGGTGAGTGATCCGAGATTCCTTGAAGGGGTAGTTCTGCTGTGAGTACTCTGTACATATCTTTGGCTAGGAGGAAAAAATCATCTAATCTGGAAAGGGAGCCCCTGTCCAGAGGGTGGAGTTCTCTCCACATATCTCGAAAGTCCAATGCTGACGTGAATGTTGCTAGTTTTGTGTGGGTAGTTCGGTTGTGGCCTCGAATGTGGGTGCGTCTAATGCATTGCACATTACATTGTTAAAGTGTCCCCCTAGGATCCACATGTCTGGTTGATGTTTCACTACCAGAACAGTTATTTCATCTAGAAGTTCGTCTCTGAGCCACAGTGGGGAATATATTGCAGCGATAGCCAACGTCTCTCCCCAGAGTGTGCCTAGAAGTATCACATAGCAGCCTCTGGGGTCCTGTTCCACTGTGAGCAGTGTGAATGGGACGCGTTTGTGTAGTAGAATCAGGATGCCCCAAGACCCCATGGTGTATCCTGCGTGGAATGCGGAGCAATAATTTGATGTACGAAATACCAGGACAATGATGGACCTACATTGTCCTGGTATTTATCCAATGTTTGCAAGTTTCATAATTTCATTTTCAGGGAATGTTATTATTTTTCATGTAAAGCTGGAACATTGAAGCTATTGCAGGTTATTTTCCCTCAATATGGTTTAAACATATCCACGTACACAATGGCATATAAGGGATAATGGACTAAGCACCAATCTCAGCACACTTAGAATTAAGCACGCATTTGATCATTCTGCATACTGGAGCATGCACTTCCAGACAATACATTGGGGTTCGGCATCCACCTGTTTGGAGGTGTTAGACACGTGGTGGGACTGAAGTACAATTAGGTTCTGCCAAAATGGAATACAAGACCATGTACATTTGTATAATTTCAAACAATTGCTTTCTTTCATGATATTGTATTGGTGGTGTTTATATTGATTTGTGATGATATTTTTTCTTTTCTTCTTTTTTCTTCTGTTTGTCCTATGTTCTACCCATTCTTTGTTGCGCTATTGTATGAAACATGGATGGAACTTGATATGGATTTCACTGTATGGGAATAATATCCCTTCATTTTCATGCTGTTTTTGTTTTTGTTTTGGAATGACAATAATTTCATATTATTCCCCAATATCTGATGTTTATGATTCACATGTGGACACACCACTGGCTTTCTTTAAATCATGGCAATTCATTTTTGCCCCTATTCCTTTGCTCTTCTCCTTGTGATGCTGTAACTGATTTCAATCCGGCACTTCACCTAAGTCAACGCCTAGCGTGTAATGCACAACTGAAATCCTTATTTATTTGTGTCTAAAAGTTCTTTTATTCTGAGGATGTAGCACTCATATCACGCCGATCTCCTGGAAATCCCCCCCCCCCCCTGACCCCCTCTCGGTCACACTGAACCAGGAATCAGGTTGGTTTGCAAAGTTAAAATATTTATTTGTGTATTCACAATTCAATCACACTATGTTTTAATGGGTACACAATAATCACAATAATCACAATAATCACCAATGGGTGATGTAACACTAAATAATCTCTTTAATACACAATGAGTAATAGTGAGCAAAACAATTCAGCACCGAAATAATACTTTGTGTGTGTGTTCAGATCAAATGACAGTGTGGTTACTAGTTCCCCCTGCACACCCATCAACCCTCCAACAGTCAATGTAAAGAGATGAGAAGAGAGAGCAGGTATTCAGGAATGGCAGAATTCAAACAAAATATCGATCCCAATTTCCCCCCAGCAACACAAGAGAAAAACAGAATTGATTGGCAAGCTGTCAAAATGGTTTTTAAAGTTATCTTGAGAATGGATTGGGGAAAAACACTAAACTTGGTTTAAATTGCTGAAATTGTTTAAATTCTTATGGGTAGTTAAACACAAACACTAGCAATGATTTAATACTAAGAAAAAATGAGAAATCTTAAAATTAAGGTCGGAAGCAATCAAAAGCAGTTTTACACGTGTCAGAATTTCCCTAAAATGAAATATGCGGCAAATTTTTCAGTGCGCGGTAATCATGATTATGGGAGAACCGTATGGATTTAGGATGCGGTTTTTGATGCAAACTAAAACTTTGGAAGATAGCTACAGATACGAGGAAGTTATGGACGTTTTAGTGGAGGTAGTTTTTCGAGTTAGGTGCAAGAATGGAAAACAGGAATGCACTTTTAAAATGACAAAAAGGATTTCTTACACTAGGTTAAAGACTACCAAAAAGTATAATGCCACACAGTAAGGTCATTCACGGCCGATCATAAAAGTTTGGGTGTGATACTCTACTTTCTGTTTGGTTTGGGAATTACTTTCTTAATCAATCAATAGGAAGTTAGGGTTTAGGAACACATATGAGAGAAGAGTCCACGCAAAGATAGTTCTAACAATACTGGCTCGGAAAGAAAGAGAGGATGGGTTTAAGATAGGGATTAACTAAGCAAGGTACATAGGCTAGGGACACAGTTCTATCTATAGATACTATATGTGTTTCAAACAGAACCGTCAGGATTCTGGTTAGGGATTCTGGTCAGGGATTCTGGTCAGGACAGACTACTGGGCACATCCGATTTGGCAGCGTCAAGGCTCTCGGGACACCGCATGGCACAACTGGACTGGATCTGATCTTTTGGCTCTGATGATAATGATTTCAGCATTCAAGCAGTACAGCACAGCCTGGCTGTTTGTTTGATGTTCCCCTTAGGTTTCTGGGGTTGGTTTTGGTTCTGGAAATTTAAGGCCTAGCTGAAAATGGTTCAGCTAATGGAATGGGCCTTTCTGCTTTGCCAAGTTTCTGGAGTCTGGAGCAAGTAAGTTGGATAATTCTGCTGCAGGGTGCTCCGCCAGCATCGGGATAGTGGGTGAATCTGTCTGTCCTTCTGAGTGCTGAGCTGTCTCTATTTATGCTTATGATAAAGGGGTGTTTGTGCTGGTTTATCCTAAGCTCGCCCCTTGGACAGGGATTGGTCAAGGTCTCCTCTCTGCCTTGATAGGAGGAGAAAAACAGGGTGTCACCTTAATGGTGTGGGTTTATGAGGCCTTGAGTCCACCGCTAGCCTCTTGAACACAAAATCTACTTTTGGTACAATACATATTTCCACATGTGCGACCTCTATAACAATCATATATACAGATTACATATTTTGTGTAGCAGATAATCCTCAAAACCCCATCGCTGTAGGATCTTGTGTCTGCTTTCCACCAAATGCTGCCCTTTTTATCAGGAACACTATGTCCAGTTTATCAGCAAATTTGTATAAGTGTGCGCATATAACATGGGCATAAGTGTATAACGTTTCATATTTCTATCAGAAATACATATTGTGTAATATCACATTTTCCGCCATTTCTTCCCAGAACATGTCACAGAGTTCTGGCCCCTTTTCACCTGTGCATCCAGAAATGACATTAATAATGCTATTATTTCTATAATTTTCACAATTGTACATAGTAAGTTATATGTATTTAAACAAAATGTTCTTTGTGAATGTTCAGCCACAGATGACTGTTTGTCTCCGCCTCCTTCTGTCTCCCTGCAGTTCAAAAGCAGTCCCTCCCTGTTTCTCCTGGGCAGAGGACATTTTACAACCCTTCACACTTAGACTTTCCTTTAACTGGAGGAAGTCCATTGTCTTCTTCCCCACTGTGGACCAAATTCTTCCCCCCACCCTATAATCATCACATAGGTCTGATTTCCTGGTGGAGAGAAGCTGGAAGGAGAGCCGTTATTCCAGTTTGGGTGGCTTTTAGCCAGGCTTACATTCAAATGTTAATTCTGTTGCACTTTTCCTTGGCTTAAAAACAAACTTGTGATTTCAAACTAGCAGCTAGAACACTTATTTCAGATTCTAAACCAATTACAACATAGGTTACTCTCAGGAACAGGCCACTTAGATTTCCAAACATTTGATTTCAGTTCATACATGTTTTAAAGTTTATCATGTAGGCTTCTGACAGCTGTCATTCAGGCGGCCGATGGTACTGCACACAGATTTTGACATATTTCACAGGCAGGCAACGTTTGCTGTAGATGTTTCTTTGATACTTTCAGCTTTTCAGTAAATTGTATGTTCATAATGATTTCTTGAACTAAGTGAATTGTAGCACCCAGCAAGAATTCTGGATGTTTGAGGGTGTTTTGTACCGACATTCTGCAGTTTCAGCAACAAAGAAAAAGTATTAAAGCAAGATTTTTGGATTTCCTTTAGCAGAACACTGCTTTTCCTTCTGTCCTCCATGTTCACTTGTTGTGGAGCCCAGTGACATGTTTCAGGAGTGAGATCTCTGTTCCACCACTGACAACATGCATGGCAGATTGGGCAGCCCTCTTTTTGTGCTTTGAAGAGCACAATTTCCAGAGGTTTTGGCGCGCACAAGGGTTTTGCGGCTATTTTGATGTTTCTGGCACCATCAGAACACAGGGATGCCGCATGGCAGAGCAAAAGTGGGTTAAGACATCCCACAATTCGGGGGATGTCTGTTTTTATGAATATATCGGGGTTTGTTCTATCCAATATGAACATCTAAATGCCTCTCAGCAATCTACCTTGCTGTACATGTTACATAGGCCCAGCCTTGAAAAAGACCCAAGAGGGTCAAAACACGTGTTGGCTACCAAGAGGGCCGCACTTATGATTTTCATATGTTGTATTAAAAAATAATTAGCCCTACAGGGTCACTAACTGCTAAACTAATTGTTTTTTATGATTGTTCCTTTTGGATTTCTTATACACTTTGGGGGTTGTATGTGATCTAGTGCAAGTACTCTTACCCACAGACTTTACTGACATCGCTCCTCATGATTTAAGTGCCAGCCACACCCCATACAAAGTCTCTCCTCACTAATCAGGTGATTATACTGGCCTTGCCATGTGGACACATGATAGTTCTTGAACAACATTAAGTACTTTACAACTCTTCCCTCCCCTCCCTATACTGCGCCCCAACATGAAGTATCTGTCGCCCGAACATTGCTGACACTTAAGAACTACAGCGTTAACTTAGTAACATGAATTATCCCAACCTCAACTTAAACAAACAAACACTTACTACCCCTACTGGAGGTTTAGAGTCCTAGGGAGTGGCCCTAGTGGTGGCTGCCGTTGTGGTGTCATTTGGCGGAAGTGAAGTGCAGATGAATTCCTTTGGCACCCGGGTGGATGTGCCGTCTTTTATCCTCCCTCCATGTGATCCCTATTTCTTTGTCCATCACATTCGGATCACCGATTTTAGGAATCCATTTCTCGGTCCGGGTTATTCTGTTCCAGTGGTGGGGGATGCTACGCAGGTTGGTCCGGGTTCCTCGGGGCTCGGAGACTGCCTCCAGGATCTGGGCCATTCGTGTCCCAGTTTCCATTAATGTGAGTTTTCACCCATTTGCAGTCATCCCGTGGGTCAGTGAAGTGCACTGTGGTGCCATTATGCTGAATCTTTAGCTGGGCTGGGAAGAGCAATCCATATTTGACTTTCAAGGAGTGGAGTTTCCTTTTCAGGTGTTCAAAAGACTGCCTGGCCTTTTGTACTTCTCAGATATAGTCCGGGAAGAAGGCAATTCTGGAGCCATTATATGTAATCGTCCCTTTTGCATGAGCCATTTGTAGTATTGCATTACGGTCTCGTTAATTTAAAATTTTAGCAATGACAGTTCTTGGAGAGGCACCAGGGATGGGTCTTCCTGCTGGCATTCGGTGAGCCCTCTCTATTGAGAAGAAATTTAGAAAAGGATTTTGGTGCAAAGAGATCCGCCAACCACTGTTCCAAAAAGAGTTTCATGCTAGGTCCTTCTGCGTTCTCTGGAAGGCCCAGAATACGGATATTATTACGGCACGATCTACCTTTGTCCTCTTCAACTCGCGCTTCCAGGGTCTTCAGATGTGCCATTGTCTATGAGAGTTGTTGGTGTACTCTGCCGTGGTCATCTTCCACTCCTGAGAATCGGTGTTCCACTTCTACAGTGCGGGAGGATAATTTCTGAAGGTCGTGGCGGAGAAAGGATACCTCCGCTGAGATGCCGTCCATTTTGTTTTTCTCCATGGAAGAGTGAGAGTTTGGCAATGGCGGCTATCATGTCTTTCAGTGTTAAGGGTTCGACAGTGGAGTAGGAGGCTGTCTGTGGCTCAGTGTCCACCATTGCAGTGGAGGCACCAGTTGCATTTTGGTCCATGGTGCTTTGTCTGGATGCTTTCTTTGTTTTATCCTTGCCCATGTTTCAGCCCGGCGGTCTCCAAGGAACAAGGGGCCGCAGATTGTAATCGCAGAGCTGGAGTGTCTGTCACTGCACCGACCCGGGTTTCGTCAATGTGCCGGAACGGCAAGAAGTGTTACCTCCTCCGGATGAGTCGGGGTGGGGTTGGGTGCAATTCTAAAGTATGGTGTAGTAGCTGCCCCGTGTAGGTCTCGTGGGTGCTAGCTGATCACTTTCCACCTTTCCCAGCTGATGTAGTGGTTGGGGGTATCTGTGTGCTATAGGTTGGTTGGTGACCTCTTGGGCAGTTCACATTTTCTTCCCTCCGCCGGGTATCCTTCTCATGTCGGGGTGTACAGTGTATTTAAGTATAGATATAGGTGTTGGCCAGGGACCGACCCTATTCTTGCGGGTCTGTCACTGAGCTTCCTCATGTCATCAGCGCTCTTGTGGAGCCCCCATGCCTGCCTGCCAGGTCTAAATAGCCAGTACCCAGAGTGGGGGTAGCTGGGCTCTCATTACCCACAGGCAGTAGTTACAGGCGTATCAAGGTGCCCCCGGGTCGTCTTTTCAGTAGTGCAAGCCCTGTCCAGCAGTCCAACAATTCCTACAAACTCATTTGGTTTCCCCTTGTCTCTCAAGAGAATCAGGCAGCAGGGGAGAGGGGCGGGGTTGTCTCTGCAGGGGTGATTGTACCGTAGTAGTTATTGGTGAGATTGACACTACAGGGGTAGACCAACCTTAAACTTGTGGTCTTTCATGGATGTAGCCATATATGAGGAGGAGCCAAATGCTCTGTAGTCCTCGGCTTCACCGCCGCTTCTTTCCATGGTGCGTAGGGGAGCCCACGGGCTATACCCGTGGAGTCCGTATGCCTGGAGCTGGGTCACCACCAGTAACCCTAGTACAACCAGGGCGGCAAGAGGTATCCTTTCCCCCCCAGGAGGCCTGGAGCCAGGTGTCCAGCGTGTGATCAGCACAGTGTCAGTACAGGCGGGGAAGGTGAAGACTGCAGGATCCCAGGAGAATCGTGCACCGTGGCTTTTAAAGTGCAGTGCAGGTTTTCCACCCCAGGCAGCACATGTGGGTGCAGATTACAGCCCGGCAAGCCACATATTTTCCCTCCCTGTGAGTGCAATAAAATGGCAGGTATCTATGTGTTATGCAGTTCAACCGTGTTTCCTCAGGATGGGCTCGTTCCCTTCCGCACAAACATACACCGGGGAGTCCCCTCCACTTCTGAGGTCCCGGGTATGTTCAGGTCTAGGTTTCACGCAAGAATCTCTCTTTTCTCGTGGGCTTGCCACTGGGTGTTTGTTCACTCTGTGGTCCGTAGTCACTCCAGGACCTCTTGGGGCCACCCCTCAGCGAATCAAGTCTGCTTCGACAGTCCCGCCACTTCTTTGAGCTCTATGTACCCTTTAGTCGCCACAGGATTCCGGGTGAGGGGGAGGCCCTGTCTTCCTAAGGGGGTCTCTGCTACTCTTATTATGGAGGGGCTTGGTTCTAGAAAGTTTGACTAACCTTCTTTCCACTGCTTCTGTGTCGCTGTAGTAATCACAGTGCAGGAGTCTATCATTTTCCAGGTTATAGTATCACTGTTGTCTTCCTTCTTGGTGGCCGATTCGCCAGACTGGGGGAACTTACCCTGTTTTCTGGGCCGGAACAGCGCGAGGATAGGCTCAGTCCTTCTGAACACGGTCGCCTGTTGTTGTGGAGTTCCGTCTCGCACCGTATAGTTTGCTCCGCTTCCCCAGCACTATTTAGTAGATTGTGCACACCCTCTGTCTTTTTTTCTGGGGAGAGCGCGGACCAAGCACTAAGACAGCATATCACTGGTCCTCCTACTAATGGATAGCCCCTTGGAGGGAGCGCAGAGTGAGGAGGAACACCAATGGGAGGTTCTCCGATCGGGATCCGGAGGGTCAGTCAGTCAGGGGTCAGGGTCGTGGCCAGTGCTCTGTTTTCCTCTCCGCTTCCAGCAGGCACAGAGCCTTTTTTTCCATCTGCTGCACCCTCGATCCCAGACTCATCTTGCCTAAGGCGGTCTTGGTCTGCACCAGTGATCGTAGCACATGTCTCATCGGTGCCCACAAGCTCCCTCCACCCCACTCCTGTTAGCAGCCCCTACTCAATTCCGGAGGTCTGTCACAGCTTCTCCAGTCGGGGCTGTATGGTTGCCACACTGCTTGCAACTTTCCCCGTGGCAATTGCTCAGGTTGGGCAGCAGTCCCAGTTTGTTAGTGCCTCAGCTCCGTAGCCTCTCCATACAGCAAACAAGGACAAACGTGACCATCTTAGTGAGATGTTTTCACGCCAGGGGGCATGGCAATTAATTCGAAACAACTCCGGTGGGAGTCTGTTTCTGGGGTTCCAACTTCCTACGATTGTTCAGCAGGCATACATCCACCCGAGGGTGAATTGCCTGATCTCGTCTCGCCAAACAGGATATTTTGCAGGATAATATCGGCGGCCCCTGGAGCTCCAGGGACTCACGTCCTTACCGCTTGCATGCTGGCCACGCCCCTCTAATGTATTGGTTTTGATAATTGGGGCCATTTTAATTTTATACTGGAGGACTGTTCTAGGGTGGATGCTACAGTAAATGAAACATACTATCAAATTCCTTCACAGTGATGGCAAAATCTCAACCTCTAAGCCGGTAACATAATTTTAATCACATTTCACAGAGCTCGGCCAAGGGTCATTAATGGGCACTTCTGTCAGATACTTTAGGGCAGATCAACTTCGGGTATAGTTAGCATGTCTCTACCATTTATTATTTCTTGGGTCATGTCACTGATTGGAATTACCTGCTAAATTGTTGTGTGATGCATCACCCTGAGAGCGATCATAATCTTTTAATCCTATCTGTTCACCCTAGGAGTATCAGCAGAACTTGACAGCTGTGGCGTTCCATCTGATATTTAATTGAGGCTGTTAAAATGGGCCAAGGTTAATAAAGAAATAGCTTCCAAAAAGCTAATTACTGCTACGTTGCTGAGATTGAATCTTGTCTTGCTATCTTTTCTATAACATTTTCCATTTAAGATGTCTATGATAAGATACTGCAAATAGCAATAATGTTTCTAATTCAGAAGCCTGAAATGAATACAAATACAAAGTATATTCCCAGATGGTATACCAAAGACTGTAGGAGCATGACAACAATGTATTTCTTTTATTTATTTACTTATAATGCACCTAATGGCCTGTAGGCATGGTGGGTGCATATAAGCACAAAAAAACATAATACAATAGTAAACAGGACGCACATTTAATCAAGATCAATTAAACATAACAGAAAATAACCTGAAGAAGATTGAACACTGTGAAAAAATATGTGTTTTTAGCAATCGTTTGAACTGGTCCACAGATTTATTACATTTTAGGTTGGTAGGTAATTTACTACAAATAGCCGGGTGGCGTAGTCCAAGGCAATGTTGCCAACCTCCTGAAAACTCAAGCGAGGAGCAAGCAACAGACAAGAATTGTTTGACCTCAAAATCCTATGTTCTGGTAACGAGCACACTCTATCCTTCACATTCTTCAGACTAGCACCATACAGACATTTATGGGTCATTACCAGAGTCCTAAAGTGATCGAACAGGGAGCCAATGGAGCCATCTTCGTGCCTCTGAGATATGGTCCTTGCGAGCCAAACCCTGTATGACTCGAACAGCTCCATTATGTATGGTCTGCAGTCCAGTTACTTTTTCTTGACTGACTCCCTGCAGCAGGCAAGAACCATAATCAAGTTTTGAGCCAATAATTCAATCACAGCACAACTCTGCTTAAATAGAAAGGGATGAATGTGTCTCAACAATCTGAGGTAATATCAACAACTAGAAACACTGCTGATGACCTAAATCTTCATAGTCAAAGGCACATCTTGGTATACCCCCAGAGTTTTAACTTTATCTGATACTCGAATAAAAGCGCCAGCAATATACATTTTTTGTAATCTGGGTCTATTTATTTTAGATGAGAAGTCCCTACAAGGAGCAGCTCTGTCTTTGCATCATTCAACGCCAAATAACTCTATGCCATCCAGCTTTGAATGAGTGTATATGTGTGATTGATCAAAGCTACATCATTAACATAATCACCTAAAATGGGAAGAACAACTTGTGTGTCAACAGTATAATGGCTTTTCACTCTTTGATGTTAAACTCTACCAAAACAGAGATGCTCTTCTTCCCTGCCAAAAGTTCATCTCTTCCTATTCATTTCTTACCTGACACTCTCCCCTATTCCTCTGTAGCTGGAAACCTCTGCCTTATCTATGACCCTGATCACACCTTCTCCAGTTTCATCTCCAAAACTGGAACAGCAGCTTGCTTCAACCTCCTAACTATTAGGGAAAATAGGCACCTTCTTCCTTTCAACACTGCCAATTATCTCTTAACCATTCTTGTCTTCTATAAACTGTACTACAGTGCTAGCATCATCTTTGTTCTCCCCAACTCTACATTCCGTCCTCTCAACAAGATCATTAACTTTGCTACAATGAATCTCTTTGAACTCCCTCACTTCACACGTACTTCCTCGTACCGTCCCCAGGCTAAATGGCTGACAATCAAAAACAGGGCCACAAATGTATCTACGGTAAGGCACCACTGCATCCATCATCTTCTATCCAACTTTACAAGCCTTCTTGCAATATCTGCTCTGCCTCCTCGACTACTGTTGTAGCTCCTCACCCTCCCTGTGCTTCCTCTCGCTTCCGCTTGTTCTCGCTTACTGCTCCACTTGCATGGAATTTGCTTCCCCCAGATATCTGTGAAACAGTCTACACAGATTTGTTCAAAATCAAACTAAAAGCCTACCTCCTCATCCCTGAGTTACCTTCTTAAACTGTCTCTCATCCACCTTCTAGCTAACATTTTTCCCTCACCTCTAACCTGCCTCTGTCTCTCAATTCCTCTGTCTACATTTTAGAACTTCACCCATCATGGTAACATCCCGAGCAGAGTTGGCTGTACCACCTACCTGCACTTAAAAATGTCCAATATTGTCTGTCCTCAATATATGTCTGTCCACTTATGTATTGTCCCTGGTGACTGTTACATTTGCTTCCCTCCACAACTCGGTGAGAATGTCCCTCAGAATCTCCCCATTGTAAGAAGCTCAGCGCTTCCCATCAAATCTGTTTTCTTATATAATGTGCAATTGGGATCAAAAGTGCATTGCTCCTCCTGTAAATAAATAAACAAATAAGTAAATAGAATAAATAATTGGTGTGCATAATACCTTTTTCATCCAAGATATCAAATAGGGGTTTGGAGAAAAGATTATCTAAAGTGGGTGAAAGGCAAGAGCCCTGTGGCACCCCATACTTTTATTATTATTATTTTTTCGTATTTATTGAGTGTGCACCTAGATTTGAGAAGCAATGGAGCACTTTACAGAGGTATACAACAATAAAGATGCATATTGGATCACTTTTTGCAGAGCAGAACAGATATACAGCGGGGGTAGGATACAGAGCAGTACATAGTAGGGGTAAAGCTGTACCGGGTGGTAGGAGGAAAAGGGGGGTGGCCTCTAGCGAGTCAGGTAGTGCAATGGGCGACGTGATGGCCTAGGTGTTGATTAGGAGAGACTCATTGAAGAGGTGGGTCTTGAGTTATTTTCTGAATTGTAGGAGAGCGGGGGTAGAGCCTTGATGAGATGGGCAGCCATGTGTAGGACACTTCTCAGGGGCAAAAGGTGGGGCAATGGGACACTTTCGGAGAATTAATTGCCTCTTCTATGGGCGATAGGACTTGCGATAGGAGGAAGTGCTTGACCTTGTGCAGGAGGGTGAGCCGATACCAAGCTGTCTGTGTTTTCTTAGCTATGTTTGTCTTGAAGGAGAGGTGTTTGTCGATGTGGAACCTGAGGGACTTGGCGCAGGAGATGAGCTTGGGTGTGAAGTCCTCAGAGTTCATAGTTGATAGCTAGGTCTGTATTTCTGGGTGTTCAGGAGGTCTACTGTGTTGAAAGCGGCCGAGAGGTTGAGTAGAACCAGCAGGCAGGAGTGGCCATCATCAAGGATGTTGAGAGCATTGTCGACCACCTGTATGGTTGCTATCTCCGTGCTGCATCTGGGTATGAACCCGGATTGGCAGGTTTGGAGGAGATCATTGATGTCGATGTGTTGCTGCCGTTTTTTGGATACTGCGTCCTTGATGATCTCACCTAGGAAGGGAAGATGGGTGATGGGGCAATTGTTGCCTAGGCTGTTGGCATCCAGAGTGTTTTTTTTTAAGTAGAGGGAGAATTTGTTCCATTTTTTAGGGTCGATGGGAAGGATGTCGTCTGTATGCAATGTGGCTTTGAGGGTGGTCAGGGTTTCTACCAGGTCCTCTGTCAGGAGTGTCTTGAATGTTTTCCAGAGTTTGAAGATTTCGTCAGGAGGGACATGAGGTAGGTCTGTGCATGCAGAGCTGCTGTCTATGTGCTGGTGAATCTTGCTGATTTTGTCGATGAACAAGGTGTTGATGGCAGTGGATGTTTCCATGGAGAGTATTATGGCAGGTGGGTAGCGGGTTGACACAGTGCTTGACTGCATTGAAAAGGGCTTCGCTTTTGTTGTTGGCTTCTGCTATGGTATTCTGATAGCAGACCCTTTATTTCCACCAGGTCAGCAGTGCCCTCATTGCAAAAAACCCTGGCTAACCGACCTGACAAAAAAGACAAAGAAACAAACATATTAACAGACCCTTGAAGAAGTAATTGTGACCAGTCGCTCTAGGCCCTAGGCCCAAATAAGTGCATGCACCCCACCAACTTTACTCTAGCTCTGCCAAACTCTGAACCTTCACTACATACCACCCTTTCAACAAACTCTGCCTGTGTTGTCCAAACTACACCCCTTCACTCCTATTATGGTTCCATAACACTATAAGGACGTCTTTAAGGTTGCAGGAATTTGAAAGCTATAGCTTCCTCTCTATTAATTCAAGCAGTCATCTTCTATGTCAATATTAGTTGAAAGAGTGTTTTCAGATCTCTGCTGCCCAAAATTTGGAGAAGACGGCGTGTTCTATAGTTAAGTTCACTAGGGGTAATTGTAACTGCTAAATGTCTACTTTTGGTTAGGCCTGAAAACAATCTTTTAGAGGAAGTGATAAGAACGTAAGCTCTGTACAAACTGGACACAAGTGAAAGTTGGAATGAGGAGATTTGGTTACACTGCTAATATCTGGTTTCTCTCACAAATTGCCTGCTGTCACACTATGAGAAGCACCAAGACTGGTCTGTAATATTAATGCAACATAATGATATGATATGATATGGCATTTATAAGGCGTCTATACACAAGTGTTTCCAGGCATGATGAGGCAAGGGAGGGCAATAGAGGGAGGACATAGACAAACTATCTTAATAGGCCAAGTGACATTGAGATCATGCAAGTGCAGGGGAGAGGGAAGGGGAAACGTGCCGGGGGGGAGGGCAAGTGCCGTACACAGGATTAACAACAACAAGTAGTGCAGCCAGCAGCTGGCAAGGGTTAAGACACCAGGTGTCAAAAAGTGCATGTAAGGGGACTGTAGGGTTGCAGATACGGCCCCATGTGCAAGGGTTGCCAGGAGGCAGTGCGGGTGTGCAACTGGGTGGGCAGGGACCTGGACCCGAATTCAGAGGGTAGCCATGTGACCAGTGCAGTATCAGACAGGAGATCAGCAGTGGAGAGTAAGAGAGAAGGCAGAAGCAAAGAGGAAGGTCTTGAGGTACCTCCAGAACCAGAGATGGTTCTGCCCAAGTTTCAGAGAGGCATGGTGGCTGTTCCAGAGGTAGGCCCCAGCCAAAGAAAGAGATCAACCACCAACTCTTTGCTTGGAGAAGCGACTGACCCTGAGGTAGTTGGAGGAACGAAGAGCTCGAGCAGGAAGACATTTTCAAATGGAGAGTGGAGGTAAAGAGGACCCAGGCAGCCTTGTGGACAATGCAGAGGGTCTTGAACTCTATCCATGCAGCCACTGGGAACAAATGAAGGGATTTCAGGGCTGGAGATATGCAATCCCTGGGCTTGAGGCCAAGGACAAGTCTTGCAGTCTTGTTCTGGATGAGTTGTAGAGGGGGAGAGTAGAAGCAGGCCGATCTAGGAAGAGGCTGTTGCAGTAGTCCAGTCTAGCGAGAACCAGAGCTCTAGAGAAAGTGAGCTTCTGGGGGAAGGTGAGAAAAGTAAGAGTACCTCTGAGGAGGTGCAGTTGAAAGTTGGACTTCTTAGAGACGTCAGAGATGTGAGGAGAAAAGGAGAGTGTGGAGTTGAAGATGACCATGAGGTTCTTAGCCTCACAGGTGGGAGCAGGAAGAGGGCCAAGCGAGGCTGTCCAGAGAGTGATAGGAAAGAAAGGTGCAGGTGTGCCTATGAGGAGGATCTCCGTTTTACTGGCATTCAGGCAGAGGTCATTGGTGGTACACCACTCCTGGATTGCAGACAGACAGTCAGAGATGAGAGAGGCAAAAGAGGTGACAGAGGGGAGCCTGAACATGTCATCCACACTGAAAGTTGAAGCAGAGAGCGGCAATGCGGAGGACGAGAGGTGCTAGGTATTGGTTGAAGTTTACATATGAAATAAATGCAAGGGCTACAGGCACATTTTATAACATTGTTGAATAAAACTAACTCAACCCCCTTGTCATGGGTACAGCTCTGGTGTTAGCAGGGGGCAAAACGGAAATAAGGCAAGTTACCTGCTGCATCCGATGTCCCTCCAATCCCTTGGACTAGAACACCATTACAATATGGCAAAATCACAAGTGAAGTGTGTAAACTCTGCCTGGACATAAACACCTCAGTAGAATAAAGACAGTTGGAGAAGGTTCTTGGAATCTTTGGCTGTGCATTCTTATGGTGGAGTAATGGATATGGGAAACCCTGAATACTCATGTGTGGGAAGCAACAGCATTCCTCTAGCTGCACAATGCAGGCACATGTTATAACAAATTAAGTGGTACATACTGTTTACATCATTGCTGTGTGTGCAATTGTTCAAAATACCCAATGCTCCATGAGTAAAATTGAGCAATGGATCGGGCATTCCAACACAATATTAACTGTGTGGGTGTGGTTTAGACTATGGGCCTCATCACGAGTTGGGCGGTAACGCTGATACTAATAGCGCTGGTGCTATCTGCCCTACCGCCAAACACACCGGTGCTATTAGCGCCGGATCACGGGTTTGGCGGATTTGGAAATCCCCATTCCCCATTGAGCCCATTCGGAAATGCCCCATTCCCCATTGGGCTCAATGGGGAAATTTCGCGCTCATACCGCCAGCGTATTTCCCGCCGTTGGTATGAGCGCGAACTTTCAGCAGATTTCCCTCCAGCTCAGAGCTGGGGCGAAATCCGCCAAAGCCCCGATTTGGCAGACCCTTAAATCCGGCAGTAATAGCGCTACCGCCCGATTTAAGGGTTACGTCCAAACTCGTGATGAGGCCCTATGGGTCTTGCCAGCTGGCATTTAAGGTAATTTAAAATGTTTGTGCACTCCGTAGAGTTGGTTCGCCTGTACAATACATAGGAACATTTTGAGATTTGTGGGTATAGATATAGATGTCCTGCTGTCGGTTGAAGTACTGTTTCACAGTAAAAGTCCTACCTTGTATTTAAAATATAATTAATGTAAAGATTACTTATAAAGATCACAGTTATGCATTCTGTGACATACTTTGCAGTTGGCTGTCCTGGTAGTACTTAGCATGTAGCAGAGTGTCATCAAAGACACATGATAAACCCAGCCGAGATGCCATTTGTCTGCTTAGCACTGAGCAGCTGTTGTAAAGATGGCTGCATTGATATATTTACAGGACATCTTTACAGCTGTGAAACAGTGTGTACCTTTGGCACACTGTTTTTGTTCTCAGCCTTCTATGGCTTTGGATATCCTTTCAAAGGTTTCTTGATGCACTTGCGCATTCACATTTAACCTTCACCTTTTTAACTTCACTATGATGTATTATATGCTTGTACCTTTTGGGAGGCAACACCCCTCTGAAATGTGGGGCCAGGGAGGGAAATTGGTGCTTGCTTCTGAACAACATTGTAGTGTCACCTGTGGGAACTCTGTGCATTACTTAAGCATAGGCATGCGTTTAATATTGTGAAATGATGCATTATTTTCTCCTTTACGTTTCTGAATTGAAAACCTTAGTTTTTACAATGGTTTAAAACATCCATGTTGTGTACTTGAATATAAAAGTTATTACTTAACACATGTATGTGTGTATTTATTAGAAAAAACTCCAAATATAATGTGAAGTGGCACCAATAAAACCAATGAGGTTTTGGCTGGTTTGCATATTAAAGAGCATTTTGGCAAGATAAGAATGACCAAAGAGCTTTATATCTGTCATACATGCCTGTGAGAGTTGTATGACTAAATCACTAAATACCTAAAACATGCTGCACTTGGTATGCGTTTCCTTTTTTAAAAAAAATAAAAGTCACCCTAACAACAAAGCTTTTGTAAATATCAAGCATATATACAAGTTTGGCCATCAAAAACCTTAGTGGTCTGAGTGAAATGACTGCAAACATCCCAAAATGATTTGCAGTGTTGTGGGTTAGACTTTGAAAAACAAAATTGGCTTTATATTTAAAAAATGACAACCAGTAAATTGAAAATAAACTGCAATAAAACGCTCTTCCTCTGACAATCTGCCCACCTGGGCCTAGTCAGCCTGGTTGCAAATGCAGCTGTGATTGAGAGGTAACAAGAGAAAGACAGAATTATAAACAGGCAGAGGAGGAGCCAAAAAATATGTAAGGAAGAGGTATGGAGACATTTAGAATGTGCACCTCGTAGTAAGAACAAAAGCATGTTCTGGAGAATTGTGGCCCTTGGAGGTGCTCCTCCAACCCATTATAGTGACTTGGCTTCTGCATATGACTGGGTTAATCATTTGACCCAGTTGTACAACAGTTTAGAAAATCCTACTGCTGCACCCATTCTATGGGGAAAGGGTGTCATGATAATAAGAGACCAATGTGAGAGGTCAGAAATGGGTGACTGACACCAAGCTAAAGTTTTGTCAAGGTTTGCCATTTTATTAAATGAAAATGGTGTGCTAAACACCTAACGTTCCCTATCCTGGCGGGGATGTGCCTACCTAGCAAACTAAACCAAAGAAAGATGACCTAGTGTCCAAAAAGTCTCTGATACTCACACTAATACATTCAACAAAATAACACACAGAATACTTGGCAGTCTTCAATTCAACACAATAAAATACGAGCTCAAACCTTAAGCTTTTTGAAAGTACTCCATGTAACCGGGGCTCAATTCCCTTCCCCCGCATAGGTATACCTTTGGAAATTTCTGATTACACAAAGCTCTGATCAGTCAAACACAAAAGATCTTTTCCTTCAAATGTGACCTTCCTCTTGTTAAAGTAAATGGGCCTCATTACGAGAATCGCGTTGAAATCACAGTCATTACCGGCATGGTGGTATTAGCGCGTCCGTGCACCCTCGACGCGCTAATAGCGGCTGATTATGAGAGCGCGAGCATGCGCGAACCCCCATGCCGGTAATGGCTGCACCGCCATGCCGCTAAAGGCCCCCCAATTCCCCGATAGCGGCATCACGGAACCCACTGATACCGCCTCCGCCCAGGAGCAACCCCTTAATAACGGACCCGGCAATACCATCATGTAAATACCGGGTTCAAAATACCAGACCCAGAATTAACGTCATCGCGCCGGAATGGGAAATATGCTGGCGGCCACCTTAAAAAATACAATCCATTGCAATCCTCCAAACACAGCACTGGTACAGAGTGCAGAGCAGGCCCAATCAAGCTATAATGTCCAAGGCTGCTCGAAAGTCCAACCCCTGCATGCACAAGAATCGCTTCTCGGACGAGGAGCTGAATATGCTTGCGGACACGCTGGTAGGCCATGCCGATGAGGTCTTTGCCAATGACCTAAAGCGTGCAGCCCAACTGCGCAAAAAAGAAATATGGGAGGAGGTGGCAAGGAACGTGACAGCAATTGGCACCACCACCTGCACGGTGAAGGATTGCAAAAAAAAGGTGGGACGATCTACGTCTCTGGGTTTAAAACATATTTTCAGCCAACCGCAGGGAGGCCATGGCAACTGTCGGTGGGAACCACTCTCCCACCAAACTGTCAAGATGGGAGGAGACATGTAGCACCACGATTAATATAGAATCGGTTGAGGGCTTCGGAGACATGGAGATGGGTGTGCCGTCATCGGCAGATGGAGGTGAGTGTCCCCACAAATCCCAGAGAACCAAAGCATGACATAGCACAACAGATGTGAAAGTGAACCAAGTCAATGCATCGCCCAACATACACACATATACAGATCCATGTCCAGATGGTGGCCCAAACCCTGGCTCAATGATATGCATGCTACGAGCCAATCCCATTACCAACAGACACCTAACACACAGGAATAAATCACGTCACACATCACGCAAACCGCAATACAACAGTATGCCACATAGTACACATCAGTCCAGAAAGGAGAGTCCACGACGTATGCCAATATGGCCCCCCCTTGCAAGTACCCTGTGCGTCACACCAACAATAATGCAATGCATGAAACGTGAACTACTGAACAGCACTACATCATGCATATTGCACATACCAACATCACTGATGCCCTGCATCTCTTGTTCCCCCACAGGCACAGATGCAGAAAGTGAATGCCAGGATCCTGCCCCAAAGGCCACAACATCCTCCAAGGGATCCAGGGCCAGTCAAGAAGGCACAGGACCTTCAACATCCAGGGCAACACCGATGCCCAGACTGCAACACAGGCCAGCACCAGCAGTAGAGGGCAGGCCAGCAGAGAAGGAAACAACATGTGAGACACCATCCAATGACACAGCCACAAAGGAGTCGTCAACTGTTGCTGAGGCAGAGGGTGATGGCACGCAGTCTGCTGCCACCAGCTTGATTGGGGAGGTAGCTGCCTCAGCCCCCCTCAGCGATGTGGAGGGCCACGCCGAGGAATATTTAGACATGGACAACAACCTCCGTGTGGTATGTCCTCACACGCGGAGCCCCCAGCCGACCCCCCTGCACTACACACAGGGCACACCAGTCAGCCCCATGCAAGAACATGCCGTAGTACTGGGGAGTCCACATCTGTCATCCCCATCAGAGGGAAGTTCAGCATTGGCCCACCCTGCCACTGCACCGTCCACCTCCACAGCCACCACTAACATGGAGGCCCGCTTGATGAGGGTTGAGGCCCACCAGGATAGCATGATCGAGCTGGTCCAGCAGTATGTGGCGGAGGGGGAAATGACCCGCTGTGAGATACGTGAAGCAAATGCAGCTAACATCATAGCCATGAACACCAACACCATGGTCATCCGTGACAGTTTGGCAGGTCCTTGGCAGGATTGCTGAACATTTGCAGCAGCAACAACCTGCACTGATGGTCGCACAGGCATCCACCTCTACCCCATCCTCCACACCTGCCAGCTCGACTCCCACAAGCCCTGTGCGCATGACCAAGCGCAGCACACGCCACACGGACATGCTGTCCCCAGACCCAAAGAGAGGCCGCAACTAGCAGGTCCACCTTGCATGTGCTAACTGCCACCCGGGGAAAACCATGATTGGCACATCATGTGTGGGATGACAATGGGTGAGGGGGAGATGGTGTTGCGGGTGTTGGGGGAGGGGGAGGTGGTGTTGGGGATGTTGGGGTGAGGGGGAAGGTGGTGTTGTGTTCAAAATCATATCATGACTGGACATTGTTAATTTCGTGTGTGTTTATTCAATTCATGACAGCAGACATTGCCCAACTCCCCACACACCCTTTGTCCATATGCACACGATCGCAGTGCCCACTGTAGTACTAATACAGAACCATCAGCATCCCTGTGGCTCAGATGGTTGGTTTCAGTGATTGGCGCACAGCATGGCCATCTTGCGCATCGCGAACTGGCAGGGGTGCTGCATCTCCTCCATCATCCTCACCGGTGCATGCAGGTCAATGTCAGGTGGCAGTGTTACGTTTCACCAGATGCACATGTTGTGCAGCATGGCACAGACCATGGTGATCTTTCCCACCTTCTCAGGCCCGTAATGGAGTGCTCCACTAGACCTGCTGAGTCAGCGGAACCGTGCCTTCAAAAGGCCAAAGGTCTGCTCAATCACAACACGGGTATGGGTATGAACCCGATTGCACTCCTCTTTGTGCCTGTTCTGCAGGTTCCATACAGCAGTTAGTAGCCACAGCTTCAAGCGATAACCACTATCACCTGCATGGGAGCACAATGAGGTATGTGTGAGTCAATATCTGATCAATATCTGACCTGACACCTTTAGAAATCACTGCCATGGCTGAAGCTATTTGGTGTTGACATGCACATGTCCCTTCATGTATGAACACAGGTTCAATTACGCTATGTGTGCTGTACTGTGGTCTGATGGTGTGGATTGCGTTGTCCAGATGATGCAGGGTGTTCACTTGCATGCTGATGCACATGTACTGTGGATGCGTAACAATGTTTTTCCACCCATATTGGTGATGTATAGTACTCTATGTATTCCCACTAGTGGTATTGCCACAGATGTAATGATGTTTTGTCAGCCATTGCTTGACATTCTCATGGTGGCCTGCTTGTACGTCTGGCATATTGTCATTGCTGTTCCGCATTGGTCTTATGTATGGCATTGATGTGTCATGTTTAGGTTGGGATGTTCAGGGCAGCAGTGTTTAGCTGTATGTGCATTGTCCACTCACCCCCCAATCTCATCCAGGTGGAGTATGCATCCCTCCTCCCCAATCTATGCCCCCCACTGCACTGCCATTGGCCTGCAGGCAACTTACCGAGCATCCAGGCACGTCGTCCAGCATCTCACTCTATGTAGCGGGGTAGCGAGGAGTTAAAAGCACCATGGCATCATATGTGGATCCTGGATATCGGGCACAACAATGTGTGATGATCTTGCTGGAGTCACATACCATCTGCACATTGATGGAGTGGTATTGCTTGTGATTGCTGTACACCACCTCAATGGTATGAACGACCACCAATTCTACATGGGTGCAGTCGAGTGCACCAACGCAATTGGGCATGCCTTCCAGTGCATGGAAGCTAACTTTAGTGTCAGCAAGCTCCTAGCCAGTCCGTGGTAGGGATATGTGGATGCTTGCGTGCGTCAGGAGGGCATTCAGCACTTGGGTCAGCATGCATGAAAAGAGAGGTTGTGATATGCCATGCAGCTGGCCCACTGAGTGATGGTAGGTGCCTGTGGCCAGGAAGTGGAGCACAGACACTATCTTCAGTTGCAGGGGGGGGTGGCAGTGCTGATTTCTATCAGGCTGACAATGTCTTCATGTATCATGTCCACTATGGTGGTGATGGTGTCCCGGTCCAACCAGTGCAGGGTGTGGATCTGCATGGGGGTTAGGTTGAATGGACTGGCTCTGATGCAATGGATTGGTGGCTGCCTACGTGGTACCACTGGCTGCACTGGTGGGACTTGCTGGGCCTGTCTGACCCTTCTTCTCCTCCTGCGTCTCCTCTGTGCTGCCTGTTGTTGTTGTTGGAGTTGTAGTTGTTGCTGGTGTAGCAGTGCAGGCATGTGCCCCAGCCCCAGGATTGCAACAGCAAGTGGGATCATTTTGGTGTAAGAAGGGGTGTGGTGTATGGGTGTGCTCCTTTTGTACTGAACAGGCTCCAGTGCCTCCACCTGTGGTGATTGTGTGCACCTATGGCAGTTGGATACACAGCAGGTTGCTATGTACGGGTGATCTGCAATGCCTGTAGTAGCGCCGTCGTCCAGGCCCTATTTACTGCCTTTGGGATGCCGGTAGGTGCATGCCCGTCTTACTTGTGATGTCCTCCTGTTAGCGGCATCCCGGTATTGCCGCCACCAAGGGCGTGTGGACGCGCGCTTGCTGGTAAAAAGGGGCACGGTACAGGCGGTGGCGGTAATGCCGAGTTGTACAGCTCGTAATGGCCAGGACAGATACTCAATGCGAATATTACCATTCCGCCTTCCTTTTTTGATTACCTCCATGCTCGTAATGAGGCCCAATGTCTCTTTCATAAACACTTGTTTCACAAATCACAACAATGGGTGTCTTTCCCACTATCCTTCTTGGTAAGCACACATGTCTCTTTCATAAACACTTATTCCACAAATCATATCCTTTCTTGATACAGCAAAAATGTCTCTTTTATAAAAACTTGTTCCACAAATTATATACTTCTTGGTAAAGCAAAAATGTCTCTTTTCTCAAAACATAAGATCATAAAGCAAAACGTTTATCAGCATATCACCTTTCATCTTCAAATGGGATGCTTTTGTTAGGAAAACACAGCAAATGCTTCTGGTAATGTCACACTTATCAGGATAGCACTTTGCCACAAAACAACATCTTCTTTCCAGGTCCAATCACCTGCCTCTACTAACTAGAATTGGTCCCTTTCTTTGTTTACTCACCTGCCAGGATGTATCCTCCTACAACTATAGATTTATGCTTTGTTGCAATATGTTGCAATATTTGTTTCAAGATCCTCAATACCAGTATCCTTTGTGGGCAGGGTTGAACAATGTTTGCCTCTCTTTATAGTCTCTTGACTCTTAATAATGCAGGTTACAGGTATCCATCAGTTGGTGTATGTCACAGTCAACCTTCCAGCGCAGAAGCAGCACAAACTCCTGTCTCCCCCTGACGGTCTTGGTGCCTGGATTATTTGAACGCAGGCCACCGCGACCCCCACGGGGAAAGAGGGTTAGGGTCCATGGACTGGATAGGTAGGGGGAAGTAGGGAAAACCGGGTAGAGGGTTAGGGAGAGGTAATGGGTAGGGACAGGAAAGAAGGGAAGATTTGCTCCTCGGCTCTTGTCCAGTGAGCCTTGCTACTGTTCTGTTGTGGTGTCGAGATGCTTACTTCAGCCCTCACACACTCATTCACGTACACTCTCACACTGCACACGTGTTTGCACCGCCTCTGCTGCTGAGGTGAGGCACTCAGTATACACCAGCACTGAGTTGTACCTCTAGCAGCTACTGAATTGCTAGGTTGGAGTTCCCACCCAACCCCCTTTTTGAATATACTCTACACATGTGATGGTTAACACCCCCTGCACCCGTGGTGCTTAAAACATAGTACAATACAGAGGAACCATACATTTGCTGTGCTACGAGGTATGCAATAAACATCACAATAACAAATAAAGAAGCACTTAGCTCTGGCTTCCTGTACTCGTGTTGTGTGCCTCCGTAGTTCAGTGCCCAACAATCATTGGGGGCCGGGACGGCGTTATGCATGCCGAAAAGTAAAACAATTAGAATGCCCTCTTCTGTCTGCTAGCGCGGTTAGTTTTAGAATGTTAGCGTTAGTTCGTTACGGGCCAGGAGCATGCTTGTTGAGTGAGCGGGTGCTGGGCCGCATGCATTTAGTATTCAAGGTTCTTCAGTTTCTTGACGTTTTGTTATTTCCCCATGCGTGGTCCCAGGTGTGCTCTTTTGTCACAGCGGGAACCGGGGCCACCTTCCAGGCTGGTATCATGCGTTCAGGGTTTTACTGCTTCCCATTAAGTATACATGCACTTATCTTTTGCTTTCGCAGGGCTGAAGGTTTCACTTCAGGCGAGGGCAGGGTCCGCGAGAGGCTTCAGGTGTCGGAGCTTCTCAGCTGTGCGTCCGTTCGGGAGGATTGACGAGCGCGAATGAGGTTCTGAGGCTCACGCATGCACGATTGCTACTCCGCGCATTTTCGTTGGCATGGGTGTCCGCTTTGGCATTGGCCCACGGGTTTGCAGGCCCTGTGTGTGATACTTACATTAAATTGTTCCGGACTGCTGGGGCTGTAATATCTGAGGAGCAAAGGCTGCTGGTGCATGTGGTCCACCTCTGGTTGTCCTCTTATGCCTTCCTCTTGCAGATGCCATCCTGCCACACCCTATACACCTGTAGTAAGAGCAAAGATGACATCTGCTGCATGAGACTGCTCCCACCATGCGCTGCCCACACTTTATGACAGTGTCCCAGATAAGGAGAGTTGCACCCTTGTTGTTTTAGTAGTCCTCCTTTGCAACCTCTGTTGGCAACGTTGGCTATATATTCCCCCAGTTCGTGTCCCCAAACAGGTAAGTTGCCTCATTGTTGCCTTTCCTCTGCTCCTTTACAGCCTCTTGGCTGTTGGCAAGGCGGGCTACAGGTTTCCCCAATCAATGTCCCATATACGGAGAATTGTGCCTGTGTTGCCTTTTTTCTACTCCTTTACAGCCTCTTGGCTGTTGGCAATGCAGGTTACAGGTTACTTGTTTCCCCCAATCTGTGTCCCATATAAGGGGAATTGCGCCCTTGTAGTGCTTTATTTGTTTCATATTCAAAAGTAGTGGTTTCAGCTAAAAATTCAATACAGAGATCCCCGGGGTTACTTTTAGTTTTAGGCCAACTCAATGGTCTTCTTTAGAGTCTCCTTTTCCCTTGCAGGTGCTGCGGTGGACCTTCTTTCTGCTTTCCGGTCATCTCCCACATAACTCCTGCGGGCTGCATAGCTTCTTCCTGGAGATCTGTCAGCTCCGACTGTCCTCTTGCACACTGAAGCACTGCTCATTGCGTCTGGAGCACGTCTCGCTCTATGGTGGGCTCTTTTTCCCCAATACTGCTTCCCACTGCGCTTACTCTGCTAAGCCACCGGCATTCACATTTTGTGTCGGGATCAGCTGGTGGTCTGCTGTCTGCTTCTGAGACCGACCAAGCATTCAGGCCTGCCTATGCCTAATCTACTTCCTCAGCATCCTCCTCTCCTCCTTCCTCCATCTGCAACTCACTCCTGAGTTTAAATGTCTTGCTCCGGTGTTGTGGTCAATAACAACTAGACCGCACATTCTGCTTAATGACATTGTTGATCCTTACTAACTGTAGGCCCCTCTTCTTTGTCCCAGTACAAAGGGCATTATGGATCCTGAAGTCCATAGTGTTTTTGGAATGTTGATATTCAATTATTTTGGATTGCTTTGCAAGTTTAGCATTGTATAAAAGGTTTTTGTTTTAACACTGTGTTTTGGATCTCTACTTAAGACATGATCATGACAATTACAGGATGTTGCATTTAATTATTGAACCCCCAAAGTCTACACCTTACTCTGATTCGATGACTTTCACAATATGTTCTTTGAGTATTTTCATAGGAGGGGCTTGAACAATGACAGCATACCATTAAATACTTGGGGATCTCATCCTCATCAGAAAACAAATACTGTGTCTCTCCCAAAGGGTCACCACTTCCCCTTTACAGCCATATCCTCCCATGTGATTCTCCCTCATGATATCCCCCACCCCCAGGGTTAGGATGAGATAGCGGAGGCCTTCATCCAGCCATATGGGAGGAGACTTTATGGCTGGGGTTTGGTGATGACTCTGCAGGATTCATCACACCAATCACCCATTAAATTCAATCTCGAAGAAGCCTGTAATGCTCTAATTATGACACCTAAAGGGAAAGCTTCAGGGCTGGTATTAAGCTGGTTTTTGAAAATCAACCCTGTGGACAGATGCTGAGATGCCACACTTCTGACAAACAAAGAAATACTAGGATCAGGGACATTTGATGACATTTGCATTTTTGCCAATTTTTATTTTTTTATTTTTTATAAATGAGTAGCAAAAATCCATGCATACACATATACATAAGATACTAACCTTAACACATCATTCCCTGTCTAGAAAAGCAGGGACCTAGTTCCCTTAGGTTTACAGGTCCCAATACAACTATTTTCAGCAGGCCAGGAGTCTCTTTTAGGAAGTTCCACATATGTTGGCTGAATACTTCACTCATAGGTGTGTGAAAACGATGGAATCTCCCATCTCATCTCATTCAGTGATGCCTGAATTGGCTCTGTAACTGATGTCATATCATCATAATAAAAGAGTGAGGATGCTCGTCACTCTACATACAACTTTTTTTATTAAACAGAAATGAAGGCCATTATACCAAGGGCAGGTCATATACAAACTGAACAAAGTAATTCTAGTGCAAGATCAATATGCTGATTCTGGCCATTTCACTCATGACCCCGTATGATGTTCTTGCAACGATTACTCATTTAACCAATTGATATAAATATTGTTTTTATGTTTGCCTTTATAGAAACACAGAAATATGATGTAGAGATGCAGAAATGTGGCATCTGTACCTGCACCTTGAAACACTTGTGTACAGGCGTGTTATAAATGCCATATCATATAATATCAGATAACGTTGATCTGTAGTCCTAAGGAATGCAAGAACAGTGGAATAAGTTGCTGAAACCGGTCAACCTTTTTTTTTAGGATATTTTTCATGTGCTCCGATATACCCTATCTCCAAATAAGATTTTTTTTTTTAATGTAGTTGGGTCTACTAAACATTCATATCCAGAAGTGGGTACAATAAAGGAAAATACCCCATCTGAATGTAGTCTAATTAGATGCCTTAATATATTAATGTCACTGCAATTGTGCGTCAAACTGTTGTAGCTTTGCATGACAATCCCTTCATGTATGAATACTAGCCTACTTTCTAGCATCCCATGATATATATATTAGGGTTTAGAGAATGTATAATATATAATGCTCTTTTGATCAGAAAAGAACATACAATACATAAGAAATCAGATTTCACAGGAAGCAGTGGGCTTCTTACAAAGGGGTGAGTTCAAGTGACATTCTGACCAGGTTGTGGAGGGGAGTAAATGGAACAGTCACCGGGGACAACACATGAATGGACATACATAAAGGACAACCATCATTAGACATTTTCAAGTGCAGGTAGGCATTATGGCCAACTGTGATATGGATGTGACCATGGTGGGTGAAGTGCTAGAGTGGAGGCAAAGAATGTGAGGGACAGAGGCAGGTTGAAGGTGAGGGAAAGAGGGAAAACAAATAGCTAGAAGACAGATGAGAGGTAGATGGATGGTTAATTAACATGACCCGGGGATATTAATGTCTATAGGGCAGATTAAGATCCTCTTGAGTTAAGATTGGGGAGTTGCTTTAAAACGAACACTTAAAATTGTTAGAGTTGTGTAATACAATGATCTATGCCTTTTACATAGGCGGTCCACCACCATAATCTCGGGGGAGTTACCATTAATAGGGTAAGCACAGTTCTTGAGGGAAAGTAGTAGTAACTTATGTTTTTTTTTAAAAAAAAGAAAATTAAAATGATGTTCACTTCTGTGTGTTATTAAGATGTGCTGCATTAGTGCAATCTGATTTTTCTTGAATCAGTTCTCACCTCTACTTGGTGCCTCCATGTTTATTTAATGTCATCCATCGATGAACTGTGCTTTGTATGTAATTATATTGTATGATCTATTTTTATGAAGTTGTGTGTTTATTTGTATTGGGCTTTAATGTTTACCAAAAGTCACTGTGTCGCCACCCTGATACAATTGTATCTTCATCAAAGACAAACTTGTCAAACAAGGTACACCCATCAAGCTGAAACTTTCATTCGGAGGAATTATTCTCCACTACTAAATCTGAAGGCAGCATTGAGCCTCATTTTGAGTATTGTGGTGTGGGTAAAAAAGGCGATAATGCAGTTTTTGTGTTTATTAATTTGTGTGCGTGTTTGACAAAGAAGTAAGTACCTCAAAACATATTTGGTGGGCACACCTAACCCAAGCCACAGTAGTTATACCGGATGGGTGGGAATATATGTGCGAGTGACAAGTTGTCTTAAACACACAGATGGGTGGAAATATATGTGTGTAGTTCAAATGAAGAATTGAAGCAACACAACAGGACATGTACTGATGTTTCTTTGGTTTTCAAGATATTCTCTATTTCATGTATCCTGTGTGGTGCTCTCAGCTGAGAATCATCCCTCACTGCCTTTCTGCTTGAACATTTATTCTCTTTCTGATCTCCTAGAGAAATTCCCTGTGATGTGGGGTATTCTCAACGTGAGAATTCTCAGATTCGGCGATGCTGTGGGTTTCATAATCGTCCATCTCTGTGTTCTATTCATCATTGCTCCCCATGCTCATAAGTTTTTCACTTGGGACATCACCATAGTCCTTTTGTTTTCCATCTGCTACCATTTCTGCTTGATTAAAGTTTGTGTTGCTCTTTTGATAGAGTGACTCTTTACATACTCCATGGGCCTAAACGGTAAAAATGGGTTCATTACCGGCTTGCCGGTAAGAGTGGGTCCGTGCTCGTATGAACCCGCTAATAGCGGGTGATTATGAGTGCGCGAGCACGCGCAAACCCCCATGCCGGTAATGGAAATACCGGCATGCCGCTAAAGGCCCTCTAACCCCCCGATAGAAGCATCGCGGGACCTGCCGATACCGGCACCGCCTAGGAGCAACCCCTAAATACCGGCCGGGTAATACCACCATGCTAATACCGAGTTCGCAAAACCGGACCCAGAAATAACGTCATCGCGCAGGAACTGGAAATGGGCCGGGGGCCATCTTTAAAAACACAATCCATTGCCATTGTCCCTAACCACCAGTCGATACTTGGAGAGCACAGTGGAAATCCATAGAGAATGTCAAAGGCTACCAGGAAGACACCCCCCGGCTGTGGAAACAGCGTTACTCAGACGCAGAGCTGACCATGTTAGTGGACACTCTAGCTGCACATGCAGACATAATCCAATCCCACGACAAGAAGCGGGAGGTGCAGCAACAAAAGAGGCAAATCTGGCAGGAGGTAGCCAGCAAGGTATCAGCCGTAGGTACCACCCACGCAGTGTGAGGGACTGCAGGAAGCGGTGGGATGACCTCCGGTTGAGGATACGCAATATCATGGCCAGCAATCGGAGGGAGGCCATGGCCAGAGGCGGGGGTGCCCACCCCCCTGCCAAATTGATGCCCTGGGAGGAGACGGCTAGCAGATTCATCAGTCCTGAGTCCATCGAGGGATTATGCGAGATCGAGACGGGTGCGGCATCAACCGCAGAAGGAGGTGAGTGACCCTGCAGATCCCTGTAGGGGAGACCATGACGTAGCACAAGTGAAGTGGTAGAGAGTCTAGGCAAGGCAATGCATGTCCCAACACCCACATGACCATATCAAAGTCCAGATGGCGGGACAAACGCGGCCACACTGAAATGCATGCTGAGTGCCAATCCCATAACCAACACACAGCCAACACACCTGGACCTTGCCCATGTGATACATCACACAAACCCAAAATCAACGGCATGCCACCTGCCATGCAGTGAATGCTAACATGCCCTCTCTGAATACCCGGCGTGACACACCTGTAAGACATGAATGCGTGATCAAATGAATAATGAACAGCACCATCTTATGCCTCTGCATGTCACACCATCACTGATGCCCTGCATCTCTTCTACCCCCCCCAGGCACCGATGAGGAAGAAGCAACCCAGGAGACCACCACGAGGGCATCCACCTCACACCATAAGAACAGGGCAACCACCACCATCACCACCTCCGCTGGAGGCAAGCAGGCCACAGCCACAGCCAGTGTGCCTGTGCAAGCTGGGACACAGCCAGCAACACCTGCTGCCAGTGTGCCTGACACACTACTGACCCAGCAGGCCACACTCACACCTGTCCAAGGGGAGTCCCTGGAAGCACCCGCCTCCACTGGGGAAGAACTTGATGCCAGTGTGGAGCCTGAGGGAGACACCGAGGTGACATGCCCGGCCACCCTGAACCCCGGGCCCACCCCCTCACCCCAACACCTGCAGTCCCCCACCTGCAGTGAAGCTGATCCCTGTCTCTGTGACTGTGACCTACCCACCTCTGAGGAGTACAGTCCCGAAAATGCCGTCCATGTGACTGCACAACCCACCACTCCAGCCCCCTCCAAAACCCTGGAGACACGATTGTCGATGGTGGAGGCCCAATAGGAGGCCATGTTAGACCTACTCTGCCAGTACATAGCGAACGGGGAGGAAACCAGGCAGGGTATTGCCACAGCAATTGCGGGGACCACAGCGGCCATCGAAGCCAACACAGCTGCTGTTAATGCATCGGCTTGGCTAATGAGGGACTGCATGGGGGCGGCGACACAGGTGCTGACTTCAATGATGCTCCATATGCAGCAGCCACGGCTTGCAGGAGATATGGAACCTGCCAGCGACTCACCTACTACCTCTACTAATGCTGCCTCCGGACAGGAAGAAGTCCCAGAAGTAGTGTGGGGGGACAATGGGAGTGGGACACAAGGTTGGGGGTGAAGGGGTGCATCTTGTGGAGTCTATTGAGGGTATTGGTGTTTGTTGGGGGGTCTGGAAGTTTGTTGGGTGGGTCTGGGAGTTTGTTGGGGGGGTTAGGGAGGGGGGAGTGGGCACATTTTTGCTGTTGTAAATAATACACACGTTGTGATAAGAAAAATCCATGGCTGGACATTGTTATTTTCGTGGGCATCCATTTAATGTGTTACAGTGTTCAGTGCCCAACTCCCAACATTCCCTGTGTGCATGTCCACATTGGCCCAGTGTCTGACTGACACATGTCTTTCATAGTCCCTGTGGGTCAGGAGTATTCGTGATTCTGTGCTTGGCGTACAGCATGGCCATCCCATGCATCATGTACTAGCAGGGGGGCTACTTAACCTCCATCTCCATCCTCATCATCCTCACCCGGGGCATACATGTCAATGTCAGGTGGCAGTGGTACATTTCTCCGGAAGCACATATTGTGCAGCATGACACAGGCCATGGTGATCTTTGCCACCTTCTCAGGCCTATATAGGAGTGCCCCACCAGACCTGCTGAGGCAGCGGAACCGCGCCTTCATCAGGCCAAAGGTCTGCTCAATCACAACACGGGTACGGGTGTGCACACGATTGTACTCCTCTTCATGGCTGTTCTGCGGGTTCCGCACAGGGGTAAGTAGCCACGGCCTCAAGGAATATCCTCCATCACCTGCAAGCAGATACAAATAGGTGTGTGTCGCTCTGAACTGCCACCTTCAGGGAGCACAGTCATAGTGACAGCTATTTGGTGTGTGCATGCACATGTCCCTGTACGCATGCAAATGTGTCACCTAGATGCAATCTATACTGTCATGAGGTGTGATAGTATGGATGGCGTTCAATAGATGATGCAAGGTGTAATCATGCATGCTGAGGCAGATGTGCTGTGGTAGTGCAACAATGTTTAGCCTACAATTCATGCTGTTCATTCTTCACTGTGCATGGTCACACTGACCACATTGCCACAGTTGCCATCCTGTTCATTCATGCATTGCTTGCCATGACCATGGTGGCCTGGTTGTGCCTCTTACTTGTTGTCATCGATATGCATGATTTGTGAAATGTGGCCCAGTGATGTGTCATGTTCCATTTGGCCGGTTCAGGTCAGGAATGTTTAGCTCTGCATGCATTCTCCAATCACTGGCAATTGCCAACCAGGTGGAGTATGCCCCCCTTTCCCACCCAAGTGGAGTATGCCCCACCTTTCCCACCCAGGTGGAGTATGCCCCCCTTTATGCATCCCTACACATCAGTACCCCAAAGCACTGCATGGGACAGTTGTGCAACTCACCAAGCAGCCTGGCACGTGGTCCAGCATGTCGCTCCATGTGACGGGGTAGCGTGGAGTTGCGCAGTACCATGGCATCATGTGTTGATCCGGGAAATCGGGCACAGCAATGTGTGATGATCTTGCTGGAGTCAGATACCATTTGCACATTGATGGAGTGGGTGCAGTCAAGGGTGCAGTCATACCAACAAAATTGGGTATGCCTGCCAGTGCATGGAAGCCTACTTTGGTGTCGGCTATCTCCTGGGCAGTCCGTGGTAGGGATATGTGGGTGCTTGTGTGCTTCAGGAAGGCATCCAGCACTTGGTTCAATATGCGTGAAAATAGTGGCTGTGAAATGTCATGCAGCTGCCCCACTGTGTGTTGGTAGGTGCCTGTGGCCAGGAAGTGGAGCACAGACACCACCTTTAGTAGCGGGGGGATGGCAGTGCGTATTTCAGTGAGGCTGGCAATGTCGTTCTGTATCATGTCCACTATGGTGGTGATGGTGTCACCGTCCAACCGGTACAGGGTGTGGATCTGCTCAGGGATTAGGTTAAAAGGGCTGGGTCTGGTGCGAGGGATTGGTGGTTGCCTACGAGGCACTGCTGCCTGCGCTGGTGGTAATTGCTAGGCCTGTCTCACCCTCCTTCTCCTCCTGCGTCTCCTCTGTGCAGCCTGTTGTTGCTGCTGTAGTTGTTGTTGCTGCTGTAGTTGTTGTCGTTGCTGCTGTAGTTGTTGTTATTGCTGTTGTTGCTGTAGTTGTAGCAGTATGGGCATGTCCTCCAGCGCCATGATTGCAACATCTAGTGGTAGCATTTTGGTGTTGGAAGGGGTGTGGTGTGTGGGTGTGCTCATTTTATACTGGCCCAGCCTTCATTGACTCCACCTGTGGGGATTGTGTGCACCTGTGGCAGTTGCCTTGTATTGCTGTTTGCGGATGGTCCGCGATGCCTGTATGGCCGGCATCGTGCAGCCCGTGATTACCGGCTTCGCGATGGGTTGCATGTCCGCATGGGTTGGGATGTCCCCCTATTATCGGCATGCCGGTATTTGCTCCCCAAAGGGGCGGGTGTATGCGCCTATGCCGCTATTAGCGGCACCGTTATTTAGGGTGCCGCTAATACCGGGTTTGCGGGTTGGAATACACCGGAGCGGTAAACGATGCCGGTAGTACCATACCGGCATTGTTTTTGCCTTACCACCAACCTTGTAATGAGGCCCCGGGCCTCACTACGAGTAGCCCGGTAAAAACGGGTTCATTACTGGCATGCCAGTAAGAGCGGGTCCGTGCTCGTATGAGCCCGCTAATAGCGGGTGACTACAAGTGCGCAAGCACACGCTAACCCCCATGCCGGTAATGGCAATACCGGCATGCCGCTAAAGGCCCTCCAACCTCCCAATAGCGGCAGCATCACAGGACCCGCAAATACCAGCACCGCCTCAGAGCAACCCCTAAATACCGGCCCGGTAATACCACCATGCTAATACCGGGTTCGCAAAACCGGACCCGGAAATTACGTCATCGCGCAGGAACGGGAAATGGGCCGGCGGCCATCTTTAAAAACCCAATCCATTGCCATCCTCCCCAACCACCAGTCTTTTCGTGTCGTGCTGTGTCAGAAAACCCTGAGGATGTCCAAGGCTACCCAGAAGATGACCCCCCGGAAGCAGAAACAGCGTTTCTCTGACGCTGAGCTCAACATGCTGGCGGACACTCTGGCCCAGGATGCAGACATAATCAAGTCAAATGACATGAAGCATGCTGCCCAGATGAAGAAAAAGCAAATCTGGCAGGAGGTTGCCCAGAGGGTGTCGGCCGTGGGGACCACCCCATGCACTGTGCGTGACTGCAGAAAGAGGTGGGACGACCTCCGCTTGAGGGTGAGGAACATCCTGGCAGTCAACAGGAGGGCGACCATGGCGACAGGCGGGGTGCCACACTCACCAGCAAAGCTGATGCCCTGGGAGGAGACTGCCAGCTCATTCATTGATCCTGAGTCAATAGAGGGATTCAGAGAGATGGGGATGGGTGCCGCGGTGTCCAGTCAAATGGTCGAAAATAAAGGATCGAATGACCACTTGATCGACAGTCAAATGGTCGGAAAAAAAAAGGTCGAATTTTTTATTTATTTATTTATATATATTTTTTTTAGTTTGGGTTGGTAGAAAAATGTTTTTAATAAAGAAAACAGAGGTTTGGGGGGAGCCCCCCCATTAAAAAAAACAATCGACCATTTTTTTCGATCATTTTAGTGTCGATCAAAAGGCATTCGATCCTTTTGTTTTCGACTATATGACATACAACCGGGCACTGCATCATCCCCAGAAGGAGGTGTGTGACCCTGCACATCCCTGTAGGGGAAACCATGCCGTAGCACAAGAGACGTGGAAGTGAGACTAGGCAAGCCAATGCATGTTCCTGACCCACATCAACATATCCAGTCAATAATGCGTGCCACACCCTGCCACACACAAATGCATGCTGAGTGCCAATCCCAATCCCAACAGACAGGCAACATAACATGACGGTGCCCATGTAACAACAAAAAGACCCCATATCAATGGCATGCCACCTGCCATGCATTGATGGCCTACATGCCCCCTCAGAACACCAATTGCCACACCCCTGTAATAAATGGATGGATAAATGTATGAATATATCACAGTGCAATAGTATGTTGCTGGCATGTGACACCATCAATGATGACCTGCATCTCTTCTAACCCCCAGGCTCCGATGAGGAAGATGCCAGTCAGGAGAGGGGCGCAAGGGCATCAACATCACGCCATGGGACAAGGGCCACCGCCACCACCCCCCCAACCAGAGAAACAGGCCAGACCAACACCAGTGTGGCATACCGGGTTGAAACCCAGCAAAAAACACCTGCTGCCAGTGTCGGCCACACACATCAAGACCAGCAGCAGCCACCCACAACAGTGGGAGGGTGTTCCGTTCCTGCACCACCAACCACCGCAGATGTTGCAGATGCAAATGTGGACACCGAGGAAGTCACAGTCATGTCCACTACACCCACCCCAAGCCCCCTGACCACCTCCTCACCCCATATGGAGGCCGACAGCAGTGACGATCCCTGCCTCCATGTGTCATGCCATTTGTAAGGAGATTCCCTTGGCGTCTAAGAAGCCAATGGCAACTCCGCCGCCATTAATTGTTCCACCTTTTTTTCCCATTTCCTGTTGCTACGCTCTAGTCTTTTTCTGGCCTCTTCCTGGTTTCGCTTTTAACCACGCCTCTTTGTTTTGCTCGGCGCGTTGCAACTGTAGCTTTCACGCTCCGTGTCGCTTGTGCTCACTTCCAGCTTCCTGCTTGCTGCCTTGCTGGTCTCATTCCGGTACTCTCCCCTTTCTGCCCTCTTCTTAGCCTATCTCTTTCCGGTGGCCTTTCCCACCTTGGTTCTTGGCTGTTCCTTATTTCTCGTCTTCGCGCGTCTTAGCGTTCCGGTATTCTTTTTCCCTTGCCTTTTCTACTATTCTCCTCCCTTCCCGTTCTCTCTCTCCTCCTCCTGCCTTTTTTACCGGGTCTCAGCCCTCCTTCTTCTGTGCTTACCTTCTTCAGAGCTTACCTGTTTCTTTTCCCATCCTTTTCGGGTCCATTTGTCCTTCCTCCGTTTTCTCTTCTTACTTCCTGCTTTTTTCTCCCTCCTTCTTTCCTTTCGGTCTACGCTACCATTCTTCCTCTTCCCGGTCTGCCGCCGCTTACCCGGCATTCCATTCTTACCGCTTTCCCCTTGCCCAGCTCCGCATTCACGTGATCCTCAGTGGTCTCTGCGATCCTCTGCAACCCGGAACATCCTCTTCTTCGGATACCTGGAAAAGAACCTTGTCTGGTTATCCTTACACAGCAACAAGATCGAAACACATAGGACAGGTTTTTTTTAGCATACGCTTTTTTCCTCTCTTACGGCTTCTGCGGAAAGGGAGTCCCTTGTTTCCATGGTGTTACGAGGGGGAACAGGGTGGCTTTTAACCGTGGAAGACCATGGCCCTCATTAGGACCCTGGCGGTAAGGGGTTTACGCTAGCGTTAGCTGCGCCGACCCCTTACCGCCAATTCCGAGTTCCCAGAGCGCCATGGTCATTTTTCCGCCCGCTTTTTGCGGGCGTAAAAATCCATGGCGCTATGGGACCTTGGTGTTAATTACGCCACCGTAATTTACGGTGGCGTAATTAACTCCTTCCCCACTCCCATTATACCCTATGGGGCCGAAATGGGAATGGGGAAGGGTAAATGGGTCAATGGGGACTTACCGCCCCGCCGACCTCGGAATGGGGCGGTAAGTCCACCATCCGCCATGGCGTAAACGGACTTTACGCCATGGCCGGAAAGTCCGTCGATGGCGGAAAAAATCCGCCAGGGTCCTAATGAGGGCCCATATCTCTTCTCAAAAAAGAAGTCTACAAGAAAAAAGGGGCGAAGACACGAGGAATCCACAGAAGAATCAGGTGAGGAGGAGTGGGTTCTGCATAAAGACAGTTCTGGTTCCGACAAATTGAGTCATCAGCCTAGCTTTCATGATAGATTGCAACGCCCAAATGATCCTACAATGGCTACCGCTGAACAAATACAGGAGTTGCTAACTGCGGTACACAATCTCACACAGGAACTACAAACTTTCAAGGCGGAGAACGTGGTTCTAAAACAACGTATTGACAACCAAGAAAGAGCACTTGCAGAAATACCCCCTATGCCTTTGGCATCGGGTAAATATGATGGCTCTCCACATAAGTTCAAAGAATTCATGGAGGCATGTATAATACATTTTACTTTCAGACCCCAGACATATGCCTCTGACAATGCCCGCATAGGATTTCTCATCTCCAACCTTACTGGAAATGCGCTGGCATGGGCCACCCCACTAGTTACCAGTGCTATCCCACTGCTGCAAGACTATAGTGGGTTTACTGCACAATTTAAAGAAGCCTTTGAGAGACAAGAAACCACCTTGATAGCCAGCGAGCAGTTGCTTGACATCCGTCAGGGTAACTCGGATTTGCTATCCTACATTTCCCGTTTTAAGAGGGTCGCCGCTGATACCGGGTGGCAAGAGGCGGCTCAATACACCATTTTCCGTCGTGGTCTCAGAGAAGAATTGAAAGACGAATTGGCACGCGTGCCCAGACCTGCAACTTTGTCGGAATTGTGGTCTACCGTTCTCCAATTGGATTTCCGTCTTTCCGAGAGACGTTCAGAAAAACAAAGAGGTCAAATCACACCTATTTCCTCCGAGCCTTGTCTACCTAGTGCCTCCTCCGCCCATAAAACCAAAGATGAACCCATGCAGATAGGAACCACCCAGGGGCCCCTTTCGTCTGATGAACGAAGGAGAAGAAAGGACAATAATCTGTGTCTGTATTGTGGTTCTAACCAGCACCTGTTACGTGACTGTCCAGAAGTACCTCCACGATGGTCGGGAAACGCCCCGCCTCGGAACTAGTGGGGACAAGTTACAGAGGGGGATTTCCTGGTCCCTACGTCTCAATGTCAATAACATCCATCTCATCCACAGAGGACACTCGTCTCATGGTTCTGGCAGTCCAGCTTACCCTTCATCAAAGGACTTATGATGTCCTTGCTTTACTGGACTGCGGTGCAGCAGGATGTTTCATGGACATCATGTGGGCTAATCAATCTGGTATTGAACGACTAGAGAAGGATGAAGACCAGAGGGTGGAAGGAGTTAATGGCATGCCCTTAAATTCTGTTCTGATCACCCATGCCACCCCGCCCATGACTATGAAGTTGTTACAACATACAGAGACAATCCAGTTTGATCTAATAAGAGCTGCCCACTTCCCAATTATACTAGGGGTATCATGGCTACGCAAACACAACCCTACCATAAACTGGAAAACCAATCAGATGTCTTTTTCTTCTGATTTCTGTTTGAGGAAATGTCTTCCGGAGACCAGCTACGCCACTGTCCAAGCCATCACTGAATCCTCTCCAACATCTGATACCTTTGGAATTCATACCATTCCCATCGACCTGGCTCAGTTTAGTGAAGTTTTCCAAGACCAAGAAGTCCAAGAATTACCTCCACACAGACCTGAGGACTGCGCCATTGATCTGGTCCCAGAGGCCCTAGTACCGTTTGGGCGAATGTTCTCCCTTTCTCTTAAGGAAAAAGAAGTTCTCAAGAAATACCTTGACTCCAATCTACAAAACGGACTCATTCAACCTTCACGTTCTCCTGCTGGGGCATCCTTGTTTTTTGTGCCCAAAAAAGATACAACGGAACTAAGACCCTTCATCGACTACCAAGGTCTGAACAGCATCACCATCAGAGATCGGTACCTGATGCCATTGATTAAGGATATATTAGAAGCTGTACAAGGGGCCACTGTTTTCTCCAATATCGACCTTCGAAGAGCCTACCATTTGCTACGCATCCGATCCGGAGATGAATGGAAGACTGCCTTTAGGACCCCCTTCGGCCACTACGAGTATAGGGTGATGCCGTTCGGCCTGGTAAACGCTCCATCAGTTTTCCAGCGATTTATGGACCGTACTTTTGCTGACTTGTTGTATAACTGTACTATCATCTACTTGGACGATATTCTAGTCTTCTCTAAATCCCCGGAATCACATGCACAACATCTTCATCAGGTGGTCCAAAGACTTAAAGATGCCCATCTAAAGGCTAATCCAGACAAGTGTGTTTTCCAGGCAGCAAAGGTTCCTTATCTTGGGTTTATCTTGTCTGCCGAGGGAATTCAGATGGACACTCGGAAGGTAGAAGCCATCTTGCAGTGGGCAAGTCCGACTTCGGTAAAGGAAGTCCAAAGATTCCTCGGGCTAGCCAATTTTTATCGCAAATTCATTTCTGATTTCTCCAACAAGGTATTGCCCATTACCTGTTTGTTAAAGAAATCTTCTTCTCCCTTTCTTTGGTCCAATGAAGCAGAGGACGCTTTTCACCAACTTAAAACTGCCTTTTGTTCTGCCCCAGTACTACGTCAACCAGATCAAGACCTCCCATTTATAGTAGAAACTGATGCTTCATCGGCAGCTTTGGGAGCAGCATTGCTACAAGAACATGACAGGGTTGAATATCCTGTAGCCTATATATCTAAAACTCTAACGCCTAGCCAACTGAACTATTCCGTGATAGAGAAGGAGCTGCTCGCGATGAAAGTGGCATGTGAAGAGTGGCAACATCTCTTACAAGGGGCTGCTTTTCCCTTTGAACTGCGCACGGACCCCAAAAATCTAAAGGTCATACAAAATATGGAGTGTATAAATTCACGACAAGCCCGATGGGCCCATTTTGTTTTCCCAGTATGACTTTGTGCTTACTTACTTACCTGGAACCCAAAACTTGCTTGCTGATGCATTATCCAGAAGACCCTCTCCAGAATGTCTGTCCGAACAACAACTAAACCTCATGTTGCCTCAGAAAAAGGTGATATGTACGGTAAATGCTTTTCTAGAAGGGGTGCGCAAAGCCACAGCCAACCTAGACAAACCCCCTTCGGTTAAGACTTCAGAAGATCTCATCCTCCAGGATGGCGTGTATGTTTGCAAAGGACGTCTATTTCTTCCAGACTCCACCTCCCGTCTACAGGTCTTGAAATGGTGTCACGATGACCAAGTAGCAGGACATCGAGGTATTAAGAACACTCTGGATTTACTCAGACGTCATTTTTGGTGGTCCGGAATGGAAAAGATAGTAGATGAGTATGTGTCGACCTGTCCTATCTGCTCCAGATCAAAATACAGCACTCAGAAACCGGTTGGATATCTACAACTAGAAGAACCACCTAGGAGACCCTGGAGAGTAAACTCCACTGATTTTGTAGTTGACTTACCTCCTTCGGACGGTTGCTCCTGCATCATGGTAACCGTGGACAGTTTTTCCAAAATGGCACATTTTACCCCCTTGGCAGGACTGCCAACAGCAGCAGAGATGTCTTCTGTTTTTGCCAAGGAAATATTCCGGTTACATGGAATTCCAGACAAGATCATTTCTGACAGAGGTTCACAGTATACCTCCCGTTTCTGGAAAGAGCTCTGTAAGAGGCTCGGAATCGAAAGAGCTATGTCCTCAGGGTTCCTACCGCAGACGAATGGTCAGAGAGAACGGATAAACGCCTTACTGGAACAGTATCTTCGTTGCTTTACCAATTCTCAACAAGATAATTGGGTGGCCTTGCTACCTACAGCCGAGTTTGCTTACAACAACTCCACTCATAGTGCCACCAAACTAAGTCCTTTCTTTTGTACTTATGGTTTTCATCCCCGTTTCTTACCAATCAGAACCTTTCCTCCTGGGGATATACCTTCTGTCGATGCTTTGCTTGCCAGTATTTCTGAGGCACATAAGACTGCTTATGCTAGTCTGCAAGCCAGCAAGATCCGGTATAGTTCTTTCAGCAATCCACAGCGCCTTCCTTCTCCCCAATGGCAAAAGGGCACCCACGTCTGGTTATCTACGAAGTACCTCCCTCGCTGGTTGCATCCTTCCAAACTTACTCCACGCTATCTGGGTCCTTATACCATCTTGGAAAGGATAAATCCAGTGGCCTATCGACTTCTGTTGCCCGACTACATGAAGTGCATACATCCGGTCTTTCATTCCTCCCTTTTGAAAGAATATCAGGAAGACACCTACAAGCGAAGAATACCGAAAGATCAGAAACCCAAAGACTTACCACCTGACGAATATGAAGTAGCAGCCATCCGAGACTCCAGATATAAGGGAGGCAGACTAGAGTATCTCATACATTGGAAAGGTTACCCGCATTCGGATGATTCTTGGGAACCTGTTTCTCATGTCCATTCCCCTCGTCTGGTGCGGATATTTCATAGACTTCACCCTGGCAAGCCGGGTGGTGGGGTGTCCCATGGAAGGGGGCATACTGTCATGCCGTTTGTAAGGAGTTTTCCTTGGCGTCTAAGAAGCCAATGGCAACTCCGCCGCCATTAATTGTTCCACCTTTTTTTCCCATTTCCTGTTGCTACGCTCTAGTCTTTTTCCGGCCTCTTCCTGGTTTTGCTTTTAACCACGCCTCTTTGTTTTGCTCGGCGCGTTGCAACTGTAGCTTTCACGCTCCGTGTCGCTTGTGCTCGCTTCCAGCTTCCTGGTTGCTGCCTTGCCGGTCTCATTCCGGTACTCTTCCCTTTCTGCCCTCTTCTTAGCCTATCTCTTTCCGGTGGCCTTTCCCACCTTGGTTCTTGGCTGTTCCTTATTTCTCGTCTTAGCGTTCCGGTATTCTTTTTCCCTTGCCTTTTCTACTATTCTCCTCCCTTCCCGTTCCCTCTCTCCTCCTCCTGCCTTTTTTCCCGGGTCTCGGCCCTCCTTCTTCTGTGCTTACCTTCTTCTGAGCTTACCTGTTTCTTTTCCCATCCTTTTCCATTTATCCTTCCTCTGTTTTCTCTTCTTACTTCCTGCTTTTTTCTCCCTCCTTCTTTCCTTTCGGTCTACGCTACCATTCTTCCTCTTCCTGGTCTGCCGCCGCTTACCCGGCATTCCATTCTTACCGCTTTCCCCTTGCCCAGCTCAGCATTCACGTGATCCTCAGCGGTCTCTGCGATCCTCTGCAACCCGGAACATCCTCTCCTTCAGATACCGGGAAAAGAACCTTGTCTGGTTATCCTTACACCGCAAAAAGATTGAAACACATAAGAGAGGTTTTTTTTAGCATACGCTTTTTTCCTCTCTTACGGCTTCTGCGGAAAGGGAGTCCCTTGTTTCCCTGGTGTTACAAGGGGGAACAGGGTGGCTTCTAACCGTGGAAGACCATATCTCTTCTCAAAAAAGAAGTCTACAAGAAAAAAGGGGCGAAGACGCGAGGAGTCCACAGAAGAATCAGGTGAGGAGGAGTGGGTTCTGCATAAAGACAGTTCTGGTTCCGACGAATTGAGTGATCAGCCTAGCTTTCATGATAGCACGACTCCGACTTCAGAGATTCCGACATGTGCCTCTTCGAGGAGGACAGCACCCTGGATGTGGGCCCCGCGCAAGCGCCATACACCACCCCGGCTACCACCACCCCAGCCACCAGCACTCTGGCTGGCACCACCCCGCCACCAGCACTCCGGCTGCCACCACCCGGCCACCAGCACTCTGGCTACCACCGACACCTTTGAGGCTCGCCTGTCAAGGGTGGAAGCACAACAGGAGTCAATGCTTGATCTAGTGCGGCAGTATATTGCCGATGGGGAGGACACCAAGAGGGCCATTGCTACTGCCATTGGGGAGACCACAGCAGCCATTGCTGCGAACACTGCTGCCGTTAATGCGTCTGCAGTCGTCATGAGGACTGTCTGGGGGCAGTAACGCAAGTGCTAACGTCCATCCTGCTCCATATGCAGTGGCCACCCCATGGAGCAGGCGTGGAACCTTCCTCTGACATGTCCTCTGCTACAACACCTTCAACCTCAGCCCACACAAGCCCTGTGCGGATGACCCGGAGGAGTGTACGGTACTCGGCAATGCCACCCCGGATACCAAAAAGGCCAAGAAGTAGATTGGCCAAACAATGGCCGTTGGACACATGGTTGTTGGTGAAGGGAACAATCATCAGAGTACACTTGGGGACATTTGGGGTTTGTAGGGTGGGTTAGGGAGTTCCCTGGGAGTTATTGGGGTTTGTAGGGTGGGTTGGGGAGTTCACTGGGGGTTATTGGGGTTTGTAGGGTGGGTTAGGGAGTTCACTGGGGATTGGGGGTTGAGTGTTCACATTGTTGCCTGTTTGAAAAATACACCCGTTGTGTGCCAAAAATTCAATGGCTGGACATTCTTCATTTTGTGCATATACATTTAATGTGTGATGGTGTTCAGTGGCCAACTCCCAACAATACAAGTGTGCATGTACACAAGGAGCCAGTGTGTCACTGATACATGTCTATCATAGTCCCTGTGTTTCAGAAGTATTTGTGAATTAGTGCTTGGCGTACAGCATGGCCATCCCGTGCATCACGTACAGGCAGGGGGGCTACTTCACCTCCGTCTCCATCCTCATCATCCTCACCCTGGGCATGCATGTCAATGTCAGGTGGCAGTGATACATTTCTCTGGACGAACATGTTGTGCAGCATGACACAGGCCATGGAGATCTTTGCCACCTTCTCAGGCCTATATAGGAGTGCCCAACGAGACTTGCTGAGGCAGCGGAACCGCGCCTTCAACAGGCCAAAGGTCTGCTCAATCACAACACGGGTATGGGTGTGCACACAATAGTACTCCTCTTCATGGATGTTCTGCGGGTTCCGCACAGGGATAAGTAGCCACGGCCTCAAGGGATATCCTCCATCACCTGCAAGCAGATACAAATAGGTGTGTGTCACTCTGAACTCCCACCTTCAGGGAGCACAGTCATGGCGGCAGCTATTTTGTGTGGGCATACACATGTCCCTGTACGCATGCAAAAATGTCACCTAGATGCAATCTATACTGTCATGAGGTGTGGTAGTCTGGATGGCGTTCAATAGATGATGCAGGGTGTAATCATGCATGCTGAGGCAGATGTGCTGTGGTATTGCAACAATGTTTAGCCTCCAATTCATGCTGTTGATTCTTCACGATGCATGGTCACACTGACCACATTGCCTCAGTTGCCATCCTGTTCATTCATGCATTGCTTGCCATCACCGTGGTGGCCTGGTTGTGCCATTTACTTGTTGTCATCGATATGCATAATTTGTGCAATGTGGCCCAGTGATGTGTCATGTTCCATTTGGCCGGTTCAGGTCAGGAGTGTTTAGCTATGCATGCATTATCCAATCACCGGCAATTGCCACCCAGGTGGAGTATGCCCCCCCTTTCCCCTCAGGTGGAGTATGCCCCCCTATGCATCCCTACACATCAGTACCCCAAAGCACTGCCATGGGACAGTTGTGCAACTCACCAAGCAGCCAGGCACCTGGTCCAGCATGTCGCTCCATGTGACGGGGTACCATGGAGTTGCACAGTATCATGGCATCCTGTGTTGATCCGGGATATCGGGCGCAGCAATGTGTGATGATCTTGCTAGAGTCACATACCATTTGCACATTAATGGAGTGGTATGTTAAGTGACTTCAATTCAGCAATCCCACTAAGTCAGTGCCTCGTCTGGGACGCCCAAGGGAAGCCCTTATTTATATATTTTTACGACAAGTTATAATCTGGATGATAAATCCTTATATAACGCCCCTCTCTTTGAATCTCCCTGACCTCACTGAGCCAAGAAGTAGGTTTGTTTTGCAATTTAAAAGGTTTATTGAGAAAGTAAACAATATATATATCACACTTTTATGAATAAATTAATATTTGATAGCACACTTAAGAATATGACAGTGATCAACAATGGATAATATTACAATTGTACGCTTCTTTAATTACTTAGGAGCTGGTATCGAGAGGATAAGGTAGCTGAGAATGCTTTTATGGATTCAAGGAAATGCAATTGTGGAAAAGAATGTAACACAGGAATAACCTTGATATGATTTCAACAAAAGACAATGTAATCACTTTTCCCCTTTTGGCAATTGACCCCCCCCCCCTTATTCAATATAAAAAGATGGAAAGGGGAGCACACAGTTCTCAGGAATACAATCAAATGTTGTTCAATTCCCCCCTACCAAGCTTAGATCACAGGGATGATTTTAAAACACAGGCAAAATACTTTAAATGTGATTTGCAAAGAATGGAAAAATATGCAAAAATGATTTTAATTCCCGATAGGAGGTATAGGGTAGGTGATAGCTACTTTGAATTAGTTCAGGTCAACCTAACAATGATTAATGAGGGATTATCAGGTTCAAAACGAATTTCAGCAATACAAGCAAAAGCAGCTATTTTGACAGAAAACGAAATTGAGCGAAATGACAATTCGCGGCAATTTTTCCAAATGCGTTGAGCGCAATTACGGAAAAACTATAAGGAGTAGAAAGTCAACGCGGTTCAAAAGATACGGACGATTTTGGGGAGATCGATTTTCAGAAATTAAATTAAAGTTTCAGAATGACAGATGCGCTGTGGAAGGTTTTGGATCAACAGGATGGACACACAATTCTATGATGCAGTTCTAGATAGGTGGAAATGGTTTGAATTAGATTATTTTAAACTAAGAGATTGGTTTGCACAGTTCTGGACAGGTTCAAATGTTTGAATCAGATTATTTTAAACTAAGAGATGGGTTCTGCACAGTTCTGGCTGGATACTCACTCCTAATTTTGGACAGGAATGCGACTTTGTCACGGATCGGGTCAGGATTGGGCTGCGGTTCTCTCTCCGGAAGTCTCTGGCATCGGTTCTGTTCACTGCGTGGCCTCGGGTCTGGTATGCGGTTCAGGATCTCTGGTTCTGGTCTGGTCTCTCTGGATACAGCTCTGCTTTCTGGGTCTGGATATAGTTCTGGCCCAAGGTTCTAGCCAGAATCAAACAGCTTGCCCAGCTGTTGAATAATTTGGTTACGTTGCTGGGTTCTGAAGGCCTGCTGAGAAGTACTTCAGCTGGTTGGGTTAGGCCTCTCTGCTACAAAGTTCTGGCTTGGTTCTGGATATATCTGGAGTTGAGTTCTGGATCTTTGGAGATTGTCTGGATTTTGAAGTCGTCCGGCAAAATGCTTCGCAAGAAAGTGGAAAGTGAATCCCCTCCCTGGGTTTCAGTGTTCCTTTTTATGTCTTTTGAAAACTAAGCCTGCCCCTCACAACTTATCATTTGCCAAGTCCTCCTCTCTCCCTTTATTGGGGAACTGAGTTGTGTGTCATTTTTATGGCATACAGAAATAACCTCCCCTTTGGTTTCACTTAGATAACCACACATGCTTCCCAGATACACAAGTTGTTGAAATGACATGTACACATCACAGATGAATTAAGGTACATTCTTGCCCAACTTTGATGTTTCTAAGAGCTTGGGTTAAGAAATGACAACACATTTTCGTTTTTGGTAGCTTTTGCAACATTGGTTTTTCATCAAATCTTTACATAGAGTTACACCCCCCTTCTGGGCATATTAATATAAGTTATCATGTCTCTAGCATAAATACAGTGTCTGCAGCAGTAATAAATTGTGGAGTTCGGTCCCAGAACACCGTACAAAGTGGAGTTTAGGCTCAAATTGTAGGTACATTTCTCATATTAAGGATCTCCAAATTGTACATTCTTGTCAGCTTGAGAGAATATTTTATGAGCGATTTAATCAAACATACATTTGGTGCAATATGAAATCCACAATTCAGTCTGGGTCCGCCCCCAGGAACTTGATGAGTCAGAGATCACATGTCTCTCCTTCCAGGCAGAGCACTGTTTACAGATACACATAAAATCAGCATATTCTATTCAATGGAAAGAGTCTAATGTGTTGACTGTGGTCAGCAGACCAGGGGGCCACTCTGCATTTGGTTAACAGAAACCTGTGATTTCCTGCCTTCTTGTGTCGGAGTTCTGAGGTGTGAAGTATTCCCAGCCTCTTGGACTGTTAATTGAATCAGACTGTCTTCTGGGAACAGCAGGTGTTAAGAATTTTCATTAACCAGCAAGGCTTTGAAGTCCAGGCTGGCTCAGGCTCCTTTGTCAGCTACTGAAATACAGTTCTCCTGTCAGAGTTTAGACCGCTAGCGCCGGTTAGTGTCCAATGCCGGTACTGCACCTATTTTTGGGAGCTGTCTTGAATTAATGTCTTTTAAAAAGGGGATTTAGCTTGACAGCATATGATTTTAGCTGACATTGTTTTGATGGGGATCCTTGCAGTAGAGTGATGTAGAACACCCAACCAGAAGGTTGAATCTTTATAGTGGTCTTGTGGGCCATGATCTTAGCAATTTTTGACATTAATAAAAACAGATTTTGAACAGAACCATCTTTCTTTGCACTGATGGGTGGCAGGTCAGGCGACCATTTTGGTGTGCGCAAAACTGCACGGTTCTCCTGGATTCTGGCGCAAATGTGGGCTTTTCCGCCATCTTGGATTTTTTAAGCCCACAGCACCAAATGTTGTAGCATAATAACTTGAACGTGGGCCAAGACACTCAACAGGTATTGCTTGCGATTGCGGTACACTGCCTCTATGGCATGGGGGACTACCAATTCCACATGGGTGCAGTCGAGGGCACCAACACAATTGGGCATGCTAACCAGTGCATGGAAGCCTACTTTGGTGTTGGCTATGTCCTGGGCAGTCCGTGGTAGGGATATGCGGCTGCTTGCGTGCTTCAGGAGGGCATCCAGCACTTGGTTCAACATGCGTGAAAATAGTGGCTGTAAAATGCCATGCAGCTGGCCCACTGTGTGTTGATAGGTGCCTGTGGCCAGGAAGTGGAGCACAGACACCACTTTTAGTAGCGAGGGGGGTGGCAGTGTGTATTTCTATGAGGCTGGCAATGTCGTTTTGTATCATGTCCACTATGGTGGTGATGGTGTCACAGTCCAACCGGTACAGGGTGTGGATCTGCTCAGGGGTTAGGTTAAAAGGGCTGGATCTAGTGCAAGGGATTGGTGGTTGCCTGCGAGGCAATACTAGCTGCACTGGTGGTAATTGCTGGGCCTGTCTCAACCTCCTTCTCCTCCTGCATCTCCTCTGTGCTACTTGCTGTTGCTGCTGTAGTTGTTGTTGTTGTTGCTGTTGTTGCTTAGTTGTAGCAGTATGGGCATGTCCTCCAGCGCTATGATTGCAACAGCTAGTGGTAGCATTTTGGTGTTGGAAGGGGTGTGGTGTGTGGGTGTGCTCATTTTATACTGGCCCAGCCTCCATTGACTCCACCTGTGGGGATTGTGTGCACCTGTGGCAGTTGCCTTGTATCCTGATTGCTGTTTGCGGGGCCTGTATGGGCAGCATCGCGCAGCCCGTGATTACCGGCTTCACGATGCCGGTATTTGCATGTCCGCGTGGGTTGGGTTGTCCCCCTATTATCGGCATGCCGGTACGTGCTCCCCAAAAGAGCGCGTCTACGCCCCCATGCCGCTATTAGTGGAGTCGTTATTTAGGGTGCCGCTAATACCGGGTTGCCGGGTCAGAATACACCGGAGCGGTAAACGATGCCGGTATTAGCATATCGGCATCGTTTTTGCCTTACCGCCAACCTTGTAATGAGGCCCAAGGTGTTTTATTACCCACTTTAGTGTCTCTTCAAATTTGTTTTCAATGTTTTCTTTATCTTCTTTTTAGAGTGGGCTATTAGATGTCACTTGCAACACCTATAAGCTGGCACACTTGCATCAGAGCACATAGGGAGAAATGGCAAATGAGGAGGGACAAACACCCTGTAGGTGTTGTTTGGTTATTTGCCAACCCATTGACTGCCCATCTCAATGCTAATCCCTACGGCCATTCCCACTCATTTCCTACCCCTCCCAGCCCAAAATGGAACTCTTTGAGATCGCTTTACTGAAACCTTACTATGAAACGTTGCACTCAAAGTGCCTGTCAGCGTGTTTTCCAAAGCAGTCTTCTGAGAATTAATGACTTAATTGAAGTTGTAAAACTGCTACTGGTTTAATATCTCTTAACTTGGCCTGCCATCAACCCCTTGATTTATAAGCACTGTGCATATCTTTCACTTGAGACTTTGTAAAAACAAGCATTGGCAAAGCCAACAGTTTTGTCTTGTGTACCGTAGGAGGAGTAGCTGGGGGCTCTCTACAGTAGAGGCTTATTAGTTTAGCTTGCACATATCGCTGCAGTGTGAGTCTCAGAGAAAATGCAGAAATGTGCAAGGCACATGGTTGTCAATGCACAAGGCACACGGATGATAGAAAATACACAGAGTTCAGAAATTGCAGAGCACGTGCTTAAAAGTGCATATTATGTCAGGATGATATTTCAATTGACTGATTTGCACTGAAAAAACGAATACTGACATATTAACATGATTAATCTGACCTCAGTAACATGTTCCCTTAATATAGTGCTAGTTAGTCTATGTGGAATAGACTGGAATGTTTTGGAAAATGCATGATGCTTTGTAAAATGAAGTTTTTTGCAGACTGAGCTTGGTGCAGTAAGTTAAACAAAGATGAAATTCCCCTCTGCTGAGGCAAACCATTGTTGAGTCAGGAAGCGAAGGAAGACATGTAACATTTGTTTTTCAGAAATGCAGTTAGAAAAATACACAGAGCAGATTGGGTGATGTGGGAAGGATCTAGATGATGAGATGTTGCATTGATTGCAGAAGAACCTATTAAAAAGGCTGCGAGTGGGTGTAGTCAGACAGAAATGCTCAGACACTGCACTGAGGAGAGACAAGGAGGCAGCTGGCAGCAGAAACAATCCAGTGCTGATTGCCGTTTGATGTGGAGCGAGTGCTTATCTAGGCGACCCCGGCAGAGAACGGGTGAGCAGGCTGAGGAAAGGGTTCCATGCCAAGTTTAGACAGAAATATCAGCAACAAATTTAAGTAATTTTTCAGCAATTGTGGTGTGTGTAGTGTGCCTGAGAAATACTTATAGGTTTTGTGATGGAAACATGCTTATTCACGTAATTCACGATCTATATTTTATGTGGGTTCCCATTCATGAAGTGAGCTTTTGTTAAAAGGACAGATTTCTAACTGCTAAAGATTGTGAAAGAAACATCCAATGTTTTTCCCACCAGGCTGTACTGGCCAGCCAGTGACAGATTTGTAAATTAAGTTTATTGTTAGAAAAGCCATTTAATGTGGGCGAGTTCTCTAATGAATGCATTTTATCCATGTTCAAATATAAGCCACTGTAAAATGGTACAGCATAATGCAACTGTTTCGACTTTCTATGAACTTAAATATTTTATTAAAAAAACAAAAAGAGAAAAACGAATTGGGTTTGTGCTCTTATGTGTCTGAATTAGCACATAGACTGAGGTCCAGCAGGTGGTAAGCCTATTTTACAACAAGCAGTAATTCACATTACCACATGTGGTAAAACATAAGATACATTGTTTTTCTGTGAATTGAGTTTTTAGAAGTGCTAGGCATCTGTACAACTATTTGGGTGTAAAATGATTAATGTATTTTGAAACTCAGCCACAAGGGCATATCTCGGTATTGCACATAATATACTGTGAGCAGAGGGTATAAGATATCTACCCAGAGTGTATAAGGTGCAGTAGTCTGGTATGGTGAGTGACCCTGGTAAAAACAATTGTTAGGCAATATTTTGAAGTAAAATATATACCTTAAAAAGAGATACCCCATCAAATTACCACAAGAGATATTGCCACCATAAAACACCACCATAATAAAATACCACAGAGTTAGGTATATCCCCAAAATATATCCCACAGTATAAATATTATGCATTTGCCAGGCCCTGCTATTATATACCCATGTACTCACACTATTTTGCACCTGCTACCATCAATGGCCAGTTAATACCACTACGGCTATGCCTGGCAGGTGCCTTTCCCATGACTACACAAAAGCCCAAAGTGTTGGCATAGTTTTTCATCTGAGAGGGTCCTATAAAATACTTGGCCTTCTATCCCATTAATCAGGAGGGCCACTTTGAGGATGGGAAGACTCTCATCTAGACCCAAGCTGTTCAGCTTTCCTTTGCTGCCATGGTTTGTTTTTTGCTTCTGGAGTTGGCACAAATTCTGGTGGGGTAATTGACATGCTGCTTTTGCTGGTGCACGTTTTGCTTAGTGTGCGTTTGCTGGATTTATTGGGCCTCATTATAAGTTTGCCGGTCCGGGATCTACGGTACCGGTAAGCTTGCCGGTACCATAGTTCCCGGACTGGCAAACTACGAGTTCTGCTCGCGGGTGCCATTTCGGCCGCCAGCTTTAGTTCAATGAATGTGGTGCAGTGCCCGCTCCCACTTTTCACCTTTGCCACATTTCCTAGTGGCCATGACGATCTGAAATATCCAGTATGCACAAGGTATGTACCAAAGGACAGACCACTGCTGCTGACACAACGTTCACTAAGATATCAGCCTGTTTCACACTGAAGTTGCCCAATGTGGGTGAAACACATACATGATTGTCTACATCCTTGGGATCTGTCAGTCTTGGGTACATGAAGCTATGTATAAAATTGCACTGCAATAAACAAAGCCAATTTCCGGGAGAAAAACGCAAGCTTTTCAGCTAATCTGCATACCCACAAAGCATTGCTCAGTGGTACTGAACAGAACTGGAGGAGATCTTACATGGATGGCTGCTGTGGTGTGCTCTGACATGTGTGGTTGTTATCGGAAATGGTCTAATCTATTCTAACATTCTGTGATGCAATGAATGACATGAGGGTGGTTTATTGTTGGAGAAGAGTGTGTCACGGTCAACAGGATATAAGATGTCTTCCCTCTTTGAAAAGACACATTAGGAAACGAGGGTTTAACAGGACATGGGGCCCGATTTGCAAAGCGTTTTTCAGTGGGACTTTCCCATTCAAAAGGGTTTTTGTAAATTAGGCCCATGAAGTGGTGAGCTTCAGGTTACACAGCTATGAAGCAGCTCCTACACTTTAGTAAGGAGAACGTGGGTTGGAAAACAATTTAGCTATAAGGCAGTCATGTCTCGGCACATTTGGGCAGTGTACCCAGTTCAGTGGAGTCAGCTTATTGCCCCCTAACTCGAGAAAGTTTTCCTTTTAAAAGGGGCCGTCTCTTGCAGTCTTGCATCAAACCGTATTGATCACAGATAGGCTTTTTTTTCTAATGCATTATTATAGAAGCACATTTTTTATTACATTTGACTTTTAGTCATATGGCACAGCAAAAAGTGCTGCAGGCCGAAGGGGCAACGCTTTAATAAAATTGAACAGATTAAGCGTGTGTGGGCAGATAATAAAACTAGGGCTGTTAAAGTGTCAAACCGATCACACTTCAAAGTAAAACTCATTAAAGGCTGCAATCAAAACGGTGCTAATGCATCGTGGGAACGTTTTTCTTGCAGGGATGAGCCATGTTTCAAAACACAGCCCTTTCCAACCTGGACCACTTTCTTATAACATCTTTTTGAATTATCTTATATGGTTGAATTTTGAAATGATACATTGGGCCTCATTACGACCTCGGCGGTAGCCATGCCGCTATTGGCGCATGGCTGCCGCCAAAATCGCATCCGGGTCCGGGTCCTCAGAATGAGGTATAACCGGGCCATTCCGAGTTCGGAAGGCCCGGTAATTCCTCCCTCCAAGGACCCGGACCCGGTCCTTCCCCATTGCCATTTCAGCCTCCATAGGGCTGAATGGGAATGGGAGAGGGAGCAAACAACGGGCCATTACGAGTTGGCCCGTTGTTTGGTCCCCCTTCCCCTCGCGGGACCCGGTAAGCACGCCTGGTTTGACCAGGCGTTGCTTCCTGGGTCCCGCAAGGGGACCTTGTAATGAGGTGGTACCGGGTGAACAGCGCCGGCACCTTTTACGGCACTGTTTACCCTCTACCGCCAGGGTCGTAATGAGGCCCATTAAGATGTGCTTCTACTATCATTTGTTCAACTACTGTACCTCTGCATCTTGGGCTACTCTGCTTATGCTTTGTCTCTACTCAAGCCTATTTTAACTCTGTTTTTCATCTTCTCCCCATTTCATTTTTACTGGGCTTAGCTGTCTCTCCTTCAACACCCTTCTCAGATTGCCTATTATTTGGGGGAACTTACGAGTTGGCTGCTGTGCTAATAACGTGGCGGTATTAACATATACCAGCTAAGTGTTGGAGGTCATTCTGCCACCTTACCAGCATAAATCGCCTGTAATACCAGCAAAATCCCCAATGGAATCCATTAGGACTACATGAAGTGGGGACTTACAACGTCTACCACCCCTCATATTACAGCGGAAATGCCACTAGACCGAGTGGCGGTATGCATACGTCAGTTTGCCGGTATTCTGGGGAATTTACTACCAGAATAGAGGCAAACCTGTAATTTGGCTGTAATTCACAAGTCCATTGCCCACAAGTCAAACTGCTTTTAGAAAATAAAGGAACCCTGTCTTAAACACCTTTCAATACTTTGTTTAGATGGGCATGTGTGTGGCAGAACTACAGAGCCTAGGAATGAGAGCAAGGCCCTGGGGGATCCTCTGCATAGCTGCTGCTGAGATGGCATCACAAAGCAGAAGGCTTTACCTGCCCCCCTCCCAGTACTCCCTAACCCCCAATGCCCAACCATATCACAAGGATCAGTTCACATTTACTTGCATGCTCACCTTATACAGAGCAAGGATATTAATTGGAAAACTAGGGATACTGATTTTGCATGGACAAGGTTTCCAAATTGAATAAGCTGCATGGTAACCTACAAATCATTTGTATTTGCATTTTGTTTTTTGAGATCTTTGCCTATGTTTCTTATTAATTATATGTGTATGGCTATTTGTTTTTCCCCATCACTCATAACGTATTATTTCCAGGCAACCCCACGTTCCTGGTAACCCATGATTGTGGTAATTTGAAGCAGGCGGGCAGCACTTACCACTCACAGGTGGGCACCAATGTGACACACGCCACCGATCCTGGCAGTCCCCATTCAGACGACTATGGCAGGGAGAACTGCAAGAGGAATTGGCAACAAAGATCTAAATACGCACTTGACGATTTAAGCCCCATAATGTTGATCACTGTGGTCAATTTCTCTCATACCTGTAGCATCGTACGTAATCGACGATGCTGGAGCAACAAGGCATGCAGCGGTAGACTCGTGAATGGAATGCAAGGAAGGAGGTCAGCACGAGGCAAGATGGTTGGAGAGAGCAGAGATCGGAGTGAACACAGGAAGATCGCAATGCTCATGTCCCCTTTCACCCACATGAATAGATAACTTTATATGTTAAATAACTCTAAGTTATATTACAATAGTTCCCTGTTAAACTACATGTTCACTGTTAAATAAACCCGTAATTCCACTTACCTGTCTCCGTCCCTGCTTCAATACCCAAAGAAGAGAGGGGATCTGCTGTTCGATTTTTTCAATTGCCCAACTTGTGCATGCCACTTGAATTTGTCTTCTCCTCCCACTAACTAGGGATTCACTTAACATAGATGTAATGCTTCCACCCATGTCCGAGTAACCGCGGGCAGACATGGGGAGGCTGGCAGATGGATACAGGGCTTTCTTGTAAGATAAACACTGTATCTAGGGTAGCACCAGAATCTGAGGTATTCTTCATTTCCTCCTCTTCCCCCAGACGCTAACTGTCTCTAGAGCTCTGGTTCTCTCTAGGCTGGACTAATGCAACAGCCTCTTTCTAAATCTGCCTGCTTCTACTCTCCGCCCTCAGCAACTCATCCAGAACCGTTGGCAAGACTTGTCCTTGGCCTCAAGACCATGGATCGTATCTCTCCAGGACTGAAATCTCTGCACTGGCTCCCAGTGGCTGCGAGGATTAAGTTCAAAACCCTCTGCATTGTCCACAAGGCCTTCTGGGGCCTGGGGCCTCAATACCTTCAACTCTCTCTTCCCAAATATCTTCTTTCTCGAGCTCTTAGCTCATCCGCCTCGAACTCCCTCAGGGTCAGTCGCTTCTCCAAGCAACGAGTTGGTGGTAGATCTCTTTCTTCGGCTGGGGGCTTCCTCTGGAACAGTCTCCCTGCCCCCCTGAAACTTGAGGAGAACCATCTCCGCTTATGAAAGCACCTCAAAACATTTCTCTTTGCTTCTGCTTTTTCTGCTCCTCTCCCCTGCTGATTTCCTGGCTGATACTGAAACTGCGCTGGTTTACCTGGCCACACTCTGACCTCGGACCCAGGTCCCCTCCTCCGCTAGTCACACTCCTGCACTGCTGCACTGCCCTCCTTGCAACCACTGCATTTGGGGACTGTTTTTCTATATCCCTACATTCCCTCTACCAGCACTTGACACCTGATGCATGTACTTTACCCTTGCACTTGCCACCTGTTGGCCGTACCTTACGATTGTACTATTGTTATTTATCCTATCTTCCCATGTACTGCACTGTCCCCTGCCTTCCCCCCCTGCACTTTCCCCTCTCCCCTTCCCATGCACTTGCGCACTCTGATTGACACCTGGTCTAGTAGGATTGCTGTCTGTCTTCCCTCTGCCCCCCTCCCCCTTGTCTTGTTGCACCTTGAAACACTTGTGTATAGGTGTGTAATAAATGCCATATCATATTATATCATATCATTAGTGGCTTGGAATTTAAGTAATTTCAAGTTTCACTGGGTGTTTGTTATGATCCCTAGTTTTAGGGATATTAGTTTCAGTATTTTCTACTATGGAGTTTTAATGAGGGTTTTAGAGACAAGTATGTTGAAGATGTTTTCCTCAATGTATTTCTCGACTCTGTAGCTCTAAAGGACTAAGCAAGAAACAGAATGAAACGTTTAATGATAATGAATTTCTGTCATCAAGAGATCTGGTGAAAGTGGGAAAGTGATTCGTGGATTTCAGTAAGTTAAGGTGAGTGGAGTTGGCTCTTTTGACGTAATTTGTAGTGTTTGTTGATTGTCTGTCCAGCTGGTTTGAGGTACAGTGGACACAGAACATTTGGAATACTGACATAGGATATGCCACAATGAAATTTACTGACAATGGGGTGCAGTTGGTGTCCAGTGAAAATGAAAGTTTTTTTGACAGGAAATTGTATTGTGCATCGCACTCGTTCCATCAACCAACCAGGTGGGTTGAAAGGTTCACCTGTGTAATACAGCAGAGTATCCAAAGTGCCATAGTGGAAAACAAAGACTGAAAGAGGGAGGTAAATGACATGGGTGTGGCATGCAAATTTACTTGACACGCCATGACTGGAGTATCTCCATTTGAGATTCTTAGGGACAGAAAGGCCAACACTTAGGGTGTGTCCAACATGGATGGGTAGGTCAAGTCTGAGGAAAGTGTTTTTAGAGGCTTTTAGAGAGAACATTAGAGAGAGACAATTGAGTAACACGTTGATATATGATTTTCGCAAAGCAGCCAAGGCGTGTGATGTCATGGAGGGTGAATACATACGAATCAAATTGCCAGTTGCTTTCCAGAAGCAAGGTGGCTTAAGGTCTGAACATATAATGGTGAAGGAAGTGATGCATGGTGACGTAAGGCTGGCAGATGGAAGGGTTTGGAATATGGGTAGGGTGAGTAGATGTGAGAAGCCTTCGATGTCATGCGGTGATGATAAGGAGGACTTGCGTTACAGAGGAGAGTGAGGCATAATGGAGGTGGCCCAACAAAGGGACTCAGGAGAGAAAGAAAGAGGCCTGGTTATTTGATCAATATGTTGATTACATTTTATGGCCTTGATTTCAAGTTTGAAGTCTGTAATATAGTTTTGCGGGTGTGGTTGTACATGTACCACATTTGAATGGTTCGTGTTGGTGTAGGTGATGTCACCCAATGCAATCAGGGTTCGTGTGCTATAGGTCGTTTCTCTGTTATAGTACCTCCCCACCCTGTTCACAGTGTGTGCTTTAGATAATAATAATGTAGCCTTTATTACCCATGGTGTGTGGTGTTCATTTATCGATTTCAGAAGGATGAAAGGCTGAGTTTGGCCCTGCTGGGATTAGAACCTGCGTCAGCATGCTCTGCACAGATGTCAAAGCAAGTGCTCTGCGGCTGTGCTATGAGACCGGCTGCGTATGTAAGGGAGATGTGTAGCATTTGCGTTTCAGTACTGTTTATGAAACATGCAGCCCATAATGGCTCCATGTTCCACACTGGAAGATGGGTGAGTTGTAAGGAGCTGGTGGGGTACATGGAAGACTAGTACATTATTTCCTCAATTACCGCTGTGAGCCTCATTCTTTATTTACTTAGCATCTATTACTGCTATTATTGTATTTATTGAGCAATATCTCATTGGCTATCTTAGAATGTGATGAGAACCATATAACTGACTATGTATGCACATACATGTTTAAGCCTGAGTGTTGGACTGGGTCTGTTTGCTTCTCATTGAAGTATTTGTTTAATTCTGAAGGAGTTGAACAGCTGAAGGAGACGTACAGTGTATATGGAGAAAGATTTTTTGACTTGAAATGGAATTCACAGCACATTATTGAAGATCTGGTAAAAGTATGTGTTTTTTTTGACGACCAACAACATTACATCCTTGACTGGGTGAAGGATCCCCTAAATTGGAGACTGTGTCGGAAGGAGGTTCATTCTATCTTTTTTCATTGTAATTATTATACATTTGATGGGAGTCTATGTCATGTGTGTATATCGCGTTCCTTTCTATTGCTGTTGTATTTTCAGAATTCTATACATGTATATTTCTCCATTTGGAATACATGAAGTAGCACTCTCAATGGCGTGAGGTTATATACACGATCCTAAGTAAAACAGCATCACTGACACAGCAACATGTGTTAAATGTCTTTAAGAAACACTTGAAAGCCTTGAACGTCCTACCAGGTTCGCCAGGCAAATGATACCTGAATGGGTTACACATTTCAAAGCGAATAAGACTATGGCTACTAGCCTCCTGTTTGCACCATTGCATTCACATCAGTGACATTGTGTGCTGAGAATGGGACGCCCGAACCTCTGAGGGAGAACCGAAACTCAGACATTTGCGAGGAGGGAAATGTCAGTGTCAGCAGTTTCTAAAACCAGAGCTGGGTGTAGTGATGTAAAGCCATAATGGACTGATAGGCACTTTGAAAGCAGGCGTGGGATGGATCAGGAACAGAATATTATCCATCAAAAGCAATGAGGTCACATTAGTCGCTGGCCGACAGCCACCGTCTAGAGAAACATCTTCACCTAATGGATCCCCTGGAAGATGATGTGATGAACCATGAGTGCACATTTGAAAAATAAATAATAAATGATGAAATGCAGCACACCCACTCTGAGTCATGTGTACTTTGGTGTTTGAGAATGAGAAAGTTCCATTGTTGGGAAATTAAATGAGGAATACATTTGCTCGCTGTGATTTTTTCATTTTCTGTTTAAAATAGTTATGCAATTTAGACTGTGGCCCAGTTGTCCTTTCTTCTACCTTGAGATTTGTATTGCATCGCACTTGCAGTCAGAAGTCACATGTCCACACTGGTCCTTCTTTCACCCAACACCATCGTGAATGGCGCCTACAATGTTAACAAGCCCAAGCGAAAGTGCAAAGCCTGAGGTGATGAACAGTGGGTGCGATGGAAGGCACGTGGAGGCAGATTAGTGGATGGAGGAGGCAGTTAATGAGGAAGAGGAGGAGGCATGATAGCCAGATGAGCAGTGAGAGAAAGAGGTTGATAGAGCGGGTGCTGGTGTCTACGTCGGTGGAGCTGGCAAGGCAGGCTAGAGGAGGGGACAAATAAAAGGGAACTGTCCAAACACTTTCCTGTCCGGGCCCTTTCTGGGCGTGGCAGCTATTCTATTTGCCAGAAAGGAAAGAACAGGTTGAGGGCTGTGCAGTTGTTTGCAAGCACTGCAATAAGTTAATATGTTGTGGCAAGAAGAGTGGGCATTACATGCTGGCCAAAATTATATTCAAGTGCCATCTGTCACCCCTACTCTCAAGGCAAACTACTCCAGTGATGTGGAGTAAGCATCTGTCAGCATCTCTGGAGGTGCATTTTGTTCCCCTCCATGACGTAGAGCATTATGAGGTCTGAAAGGGGTCCAACCACAGCGAACAAGACTGGCTGCAACTATCAGCACAGTGTTGCTTTGGTTGGCTGCCTGCACCCTGTGCTGTAAAGCTTTGCTATGCTGTGTGGGAACAGCTGGCCCTTTCCAGCATGGAGGTGCAACGAACTGCTTGCCTTGTGTTAGGACAGTTTTTATGAAGTTCAAATAAGGGTTTAGTAAAACCATACAAAACTGAGGTACTACAAACCTCCACTCTTGCTATAAAGCTGTACCACCTGAGTATTTGGTAGCATGGACAGAGCAGCCAGGCTAATCCTAGGAGTGAGAGAGTGTAGTAGCTTGGTACAAAGAAATTGTTGCATACATATGGTCCAAAGAAACACTGAAACACTATGCATTGTAAAAATAAATGGTTTATTTAAATACAAGTAGGCCATGATGAATCTTGGGTAAATAAGTATTATCACATAATATATATAAGCACAATTATAAAAAAAAGTACTCAATACTTAAGGGATACAACCCACAGTATACCCTTATTACGAATACACACCTATTACACATTCAGAATGCAATCAGCTATTCTTGGGGAATAAAACCAGGTTGCATATACTTTTTGAATACAGTCAGTAATTCAAGGGTAGTAGATGTCAGTCATGCAGTGACACTCAGTTATGAATCACTTAGTAAACCAACCCTGTTACCAGGATACTTTTCTGAATAGTGGAACACACATTCATGGAACAGTATGAACGTATAACTACATTCAGGATAACCCTCAGTTATTTTTTGTTTTTTTGTTTTATTGGTTTGTTATAAAGCTTTAACAATTTCATTTTCATCATTATTCCCTTTACAGATCATCTCACATCAATACATTTCCTTAAGAAAATACATCAACACAAATACAATCCAATGTAAAAGGAATAGGCCAAAATTACTGAATACAAATTACAGACCCCGCCATAAGACCTAAAATACATACCACCAAAAGTTCGAACCACAAAAAGTTTGAAACTTTTGTGGTATGTATATTTTGGTGGGGTTGGTTAAAAAAAAGAAAAACAAAGGCTGTGGAGGCTGCGGGGCTGCCCCTGCAACACCCCGCTCACTATACTGTATAGAATAGTGAGCGGGGTATTGCGGGGGACACTCCTGCAGCTGACCCAACTTAAATTAAAAAAAGCTGCGGGGGCTGTGTGGGTCTCCCCCGTAACACCCCGCTCACTATACTGCACAGTATAGTGAGCAGGGTATTGCGGGGGACACTCCTGCAGCTGACCCGACTTAAATTAAAAAAAAGGTTGCAGCGGCTGCCGGGGTGTCCCCTGCAACACCCCGCTCACCATACTATGCAATATAGTGACCGGAGGTTGCGGGGGACACCACCGCAGCTGCCCGACAAAAAAAAAAAAAACAAGAAAAGGACCCTGCTGTGCCAGTTCCCTATCACGGAAGTGAAAGGGAACAGGCATCTAAGGGTGCACGGAGACGGAAGGCAAGGTAAGTAAGGGGGTGGGGGTGGAGTTGGGGGTGTGTTGGGGTGGGGGTAGGAGTGTGGGTGGGGGTTTGGTTAGGGGTATGGGCACATCGGGAATGTCAGGGGGAGAAATGGCCGAAGATTATTTCGAGCAAATAATCTTCGGTCATTTCTCCCTCGAACACTTCTGTTGCTTTAAAATCACACAGATGCATGCAAAAGGAGCAGAGAACACTAAATAAGCTTCCTCGTCCAACTCCCTAAAATGGAAAAGTCCTCATCTCAGGGATTTTACCCAATTCCACATTAAATATTTCACGTATTTATTTAGTGTTATTTGGCTACAGTTTGTTACAACTTTTCACAAAGCATCTTTCAAAAATGTAAAAAACACCATGGCGAAAATATGCAATTAATTTTCTCCCAAGATTAGGGGTTTCAACCATTCCTCTGCCGTTAGTGTCTCAACCCTTTTTACAAAGCTTGTCTCAACCCTTTTTACAAAGCTCCCCAGATAGAGTGTTCTCTGGTACGTCAGTCTCCTACATGAAACAAATACATGTTTTAGGGTCTCAATTGTGTCCCGTCATTGACGAAAACTACATGTCAAATCTGATTACTCTATTTGTTTCCGGCCACCCAAGACCTCTTTAGTTGGATAGAGGTTCAGTTGGATCTGCATAAATTGTTCTCTGTAGATTCTGCATGGAAATTGCACCATGTGCCTCTGGATAAATCCCAGTGCCCTGCATTACCCATTGAAATCTACCATTAGGCCATTTTGATTTCTTTTCTCCTGAGTTGTTATCCAGTCTTGACAATACAGTTTGGCTTTCACTGACGTGGGATTAGAGGTTAGAAACTCCGATTAAACATTCAGGTTTGTCAAACAATTCACACATTTTTCTTTCCAATAATTCAAGGGCCTATCAGCACCATTAACAGGTGCAGAGTATAGGATTTTCAATGGGGGAGAGGTTTTGGCAATGAGAACAGCATTGGCGACTTCGATAAGCTCACTGCATATAATGACTGAATACCCAACTCAGACCTAATTAGGGCCAAGTGCAATGCGCTGGGGAGTAGCAAGATATTTTTCCAATAGATTCCCTCTAATAATTCCCAGATTTGCCATGGAAGATTTAGTCCGGACTCTGCACCATATGTATGTTAAAGAAGGTCAGTGTGGGAACCATGGAAAATCTACCATACCTAGCCTGAAGTGCCTTACCATGGAAAGCTATGTTTTTCACTTTGTCTCTCAGATCCATGACCCATGGGGTCTCAATTAGACTCTGGTTTATACATACACCTAAATAGGTGATATGTTCTATTCTCTCCAGGGTTTCTTTTCCATTCACCCATTTGAATTTAATTTTCCGATTTCCTTTGACCAGATTTAAAATCATTAATTCTGAGGTTGTTTATCCTCACATACTCCTGACCACAACTAAGTCTTTGTTGGAGACGTATGGGCGTTTTATCAATCAGGATAAGGTAATTCGCATATAGAACCCAAGGTATTGAGATTCCATAGATTTGTATTGGGTAAGCTATAGCCTGGGTCTGATGAACTGTCAAATCCAACAGATAGAGGTTAAACAGGGCCTCTGTATGTGATAATGTCTTTAGACAGCCTTCTCTGCAGGTTCAATCAAACCTGCATGGATATCTCAGAGTACAGATCTTTTATGCATTGAAGCAAATGGCTAGCACATTCCCAACCCTCCAATTTCTCCCACAATCTTTCCCTGAGGATACCATCAAAGGCCTACCCCAGGTCCACAAATGCTATATAGATTTAAGTTTTCTTTTTGATCGCCTGGAGCTTCAGCAGGTTCAGCAAGAACAGATTATGGGATGTTGCTATTCCTTTAATAAACACGATCTGGTGGGTGTCCAAAACCCCAGACTCATTTTCCCATTTCGTACGATGACTTAGCAGTAGGGCAGTAAAGAGATTTCCCAAAATATCAAGTAGGCCGCTAGGACAATAGTTTTGGGGATTTGTTCTATCTCCCTCCTTGAAAATCAGTACTATCACTGCCCTCTTGCAGAACTTGGGGACCCTTTTTTGCCTCAATATTTGTTGCAACAACACATAGGCAAATTTGGTCCGCTGCTATGGGTTCTGTTTAAATATATTGTTTGTTAAACCGTCCTGCCCTGGGGCTCTTTTCATAATCAACCCCAGGATGTCTTCTTTATTGAAATACCATGACCAGGGATTCAAATCAGGAGCCTCTATCTCCTTCCTGTTTAGGTACTTGGGGTCACAAAGTATGCATACATGCTCTACCCTCTGATCATCTGATACTGCTACAATCTGAAACAGTTTCTGACGAGTGCCATTGTTGTTTATATGCTTCCAGGTAAGGCACACATTTGTTTTACATAATACTCATCTACTTTCTTTAAATGAGAGTCTCCAGTTTTCATACTGTTGTCTCTGGTTTTTTAGACTTCCCTTATTAGCCCAGAGAGATGACTCAACTCTTTCATATCCACTCTTTTCTGTGCCTGAACCAATTTGTTGTAATACCTATATTTATGATTAAACTCTAAGTTCTTATTTCCCCTAATCACTACCTGAAATTTAGCCAATAATGGAACGTAATCCAGGGATTTCCTATCCAGGGTCATAATCTACTTCAAATGTGTATTCAATTCCACAACATTCTTTGTCTTATTAGAGAATCTATTTCTACCTTGTGAGATGCATACCTCATCAACCATTCTCCAGTTATAACACTTTGGCCTTCTCACTTCATCTTACAGACAGGAGGGAGTGGTCACTTGAGACCATTTTAGTGATCTCCAGAGATGCCACCTCTCGTAGAACATTGCGAGAGACAAAAAAATAGTCCAAGGAATTATTTGATCTACCATGTGCCAGGGGGGCTTCACTGGCATATTACCCCGTGTTTGCCCATTACGCATATGTAATTCCCTGGCTTCCATTTCCAATAGCCACTTGCTTGATCTTCCCCCATTACAGGTCATAAGATTATCCCTTGGTGGTAGAGGAATACCATTACTATCTAGGAATTTTATGTTCGTGTTTCCACCTAGTATGGTATAGAGGTTCTCAATGTCACTACGCATAACATGAATCATAGTTGTTATACAATTAATAAAGCAATCATTCTGTATTTTGGATGGATTTCAGTACAAGTTAAATAGTTGGACATAGCTCTTATGGGTCTCAGCCCTTTGCTCCATTTCCAGAATCAAATTCTGGACCCATGGAATAGGCATATGGTTCTACAACACACAAATCCATCGCTCAGTTTTAATCAGAGTCAAGAGACCAGAATGGGGTCTGGCCTTTAATCCCTTTCTAGCCGGGTTCAAAAAGCATGCATTCCCATCACATAATGGAATTTCTCTTAACCAACATTCTTGAAAACACTGAATATCATATATTTTCAGGTCCTTCTTCTCCTTCTGAAAACAGGCGCATTAAACCCCTTGTATTCCAGCATCCTATCAGGACCTCCTCCTCCTGGAGGTCACTCTTGCTCTATTTCTGATTAGAGTGTGTAAGTACCCTCAGGAGCCAAGCCCAGTCGTCCCCATTGTCCTCCTGCAGTGGGCTATCTAATGCTTCTTTGACAGTCCTTGAATCCGATCTGAGACACGAAAAAGTAACTTTTACTGATCCAGCTCGCTTTTCTATGTTTCCACATATGAGATCTTCTAATTTCCTTTATACATATATTGAGTTTAGATGACTGGATGTTATATAGTTTCCTTGATTTCACATTCTCTTCAAAGGGTAGCTTTATAATGTCACTATCAATACATTCCAATCCTCAAATCCTTCCCACTTCATCTTTCAATCCGAAACCCAAAGGTAGGAGCATTGCAGAGGCCTCCCACAAAGTCTTTTTTACCAGGTTCGATTTCAGATGCAATATAACCCAGTCCATTCTTGACTCTGTGGTAAACTCTACCACTAGGATGTCATCCAAAGTTATAAACCGAGGTTTGGAATATGGTAGAGCAATGTCATGATGTTTCTTCTATTTAGAATTAAGCCATCATCAGAGCTAAACAGTTGTTGAAGGGAAAGGGTTACACCTGTCGTGCTGTTTTCCACAGGTGTTCCTTCTTTATTAGGGTGGCAATTTTAATATCGGCATACAATTGGGCTCCTCCTCGCACTCTCTGTACTTTTGCTCTGCCACTTGTCTTTTTTGTGGGAGGGTTTGGAACATCTTAGAAAGCTGGCTCCCTGACTTTTTGTTCTTCGCCACTGAAGTACATCCCCTTAAACTGCAATCACTTTCGGGTGGTTCCTAGGGAATAAGCCTTTGTTCCCTTCCTAGGTCCTCAGAGTTTGATTCTATGGAGTATGTGGAATACTCCAAAATCGAATCTCCTTGGTAATCACATGCATGATATCTATGCCCTTAAATTCGATCTCCCCCATCAACTCAAAATTAAGTAGAGCATCCTCATTTTCTATAGCTGAATTGCTCTTCCTTTCTCTATTAGCTCGATTTAGCGTAGGTCTTTGGGGCAAGGGGGTTCTCAGATAACAAAAAAGATTCTAGCAGCGTTGGATTTTTGAGTTTTTCCAGGGGACTTTTTTTTTACTTTTAACTACATTCGGCATAACATTCCATTTAACTAGGTGAGTAAGACCTAATGGTGTAATAAACTATTACAGTTGCTGTTCAGATCAGTGGAACACAGACTAAGGTAAGCAAGAACTCTTTACAATATTGTAGGATTGTTCCAGGCAGACCAATGTCAGCTTAACCGACAGCACACTTATTCAGAATGGCACACAGCTGTTCCGGTAGGTAAAACCCAAGGCAGACTTTTTCTAAACAGGCTATACAGAAAGTTAGGTGAAGCAAGACTGAGATGGCAAATGTACACACTTATATTCTGAAAGAAATACGTGAAGCCAACAACATTACTTTTGGGAAGAGGGGGACCCATTTTACAGGTTAGTAAAATAACCATATATATACTTTTAAGAAGGGCAAAACACATTCAAAGTAAGTACGAACCGTTCTAACTGCTTATTTCAGATAGTTATCAAACCAACTATGTTACAAGTAAGAAACTTTTAAACACTTGTTATTATTTATTTTTTAAGACAGAATCATTTTCTTATCCAGTCCTTCCAAGTCTATTGGATGAGTTCTCTCAGAGGCAGAAGAGGGATCCTAGTGATCTAGCTGCCAGCTGTAGGCAAGTTGAGCTAGAGTTCAGTTGCAGAAAAAGTCAGAGCTCCTGGGGCAGTCTCTTCAAAACAAGTAAATAGTTCACTTTAGAGTTAGCTAAGGTCCAGGGATTTCAGAGAAGACACTCTAGAGGGATTCCAGTATTGGGCCTGCATGAACTAAATGAGAGGACTTCCAATCACATGATTCACCCCTGAAGCTTCACAGGAATCACAAAAGGCTTAAGGTAAGTAATACCACAGCCAAAACAGTACCTCTGCACAGAAGAAGAGTTTGCAGCAGGACGTCTTTAGGATCTGCTGCCAATAACCCAGCCACTCTATTCCTTGTCGTGAAGACTGAAGACAGGACACTGGAAGGGAATGTGCAGCAGGGATCAACAGGAAAGATCCCAGGCAAGGGTTCTTCACACCTGGATGTTGTTCTGTGGTTTTGGTGCCCTTTTCGGGAGCCTGGGGAAGACAGAATATCACCAGTCGAATTCTCTTCAGTAATATGGTCCAGCACTCCAGTGAGGTGACTTCAAGCATTGAAATCAAGTCTCTGGAGGTCCAGAAGGATGCCACCAAATTGGATTTCGGAAGACCGTGCACCGCATAATAGCTTCGAGGTTCTCGTGAGTCTAGTGGACCTCACCAGGGTCTGGGTGGTAGTCGTCCTTTTGGGATCCCCTGGTTGTTTGGAAGGAAGGTTAACAGCAGGCTCCAGTTACACAGCAGGCTCTATGGTCGCTGGAAATTGCTACAGCCAACTTTTTTTCATCTTCCTCTTCGGTTTTAGCTTTAGTGGTCGACTTGTATGCAGCTTCCAGGTTTGTAGTTTTTATCAGGAAATACATCACAACCACTGCATTCTCTCCCTGCATTTTAAAGCAAGGGATGGTCTGGCTGTCCAATCAGGACATCCTGCCCCCAATGGGAGTTGGTCCCTTTCAGGCAAGGTGAAAGACAAAAGGCTGTAGAGTTTTGAACTCCTCCCTCATTTCCTGCCTTCTCAGACACTCTGGAGCCGAAGACAATACTTCCACTGAGGTTGTTCCCACCTAGAATAACAGAGAAAGATATCAGAAACAGCTAGCATACAAGAAATGTCAAAAAAAGAAGCATTTTGGAAAAATGGTGGCCATTCAGTGCATTACTGGGGCTGAATTAACAGCCTGCGAGTAATAAAGCCTAAAAGTCATAAAGATAAAACCACTGCCAACAGCCATTCATGGAAAACTTGCCTTTGGGCCTCATTACACGGATGGCGGTGGACCAAGGTGCTATTAGCACCTTGGTCCATGCCAGTAAAATACCAGCACCGCCTTGGTGGAAAGGGGAATTACCGCCCTATTCCAAGGTTGGTGGGGCGGTAATTCCCCCTTCCCCCATTGCCTTCCCCATTCCCATTTTTGCCCCATAGGGCATAATGGGAATGGGGAAGGTGCTAATTACGGCACCACAAATTGCGGTACCGTAATTAGCTCCCTGGTCCCTTTGCGGGTTGGTTTTTAACGCCTGCAAAAACAGGCGTTAAATTCTCCAACCTGCAAAGGGACCTAGTAGTAAGGCGGTAAGGATTTACCGGTACCGGTAAAATACCGGTACCGGTAAACCCTTACCGCCTACCGTGTAATGAGGCCCTTTGTAACAAAATGTTATCAGGTAAGTAAGAAAGGGGATACATTGTATCCCCACAGCAATCCACATAAGGTGCAGCGAGCTGGCTCTCTGATACAAAATTTAAAGGGGATTAAAATCCATCTTTATTACTTGGGAACAGCAGTTCACCCAAGTACATGAATGAGAAATTAACAGGGGAGCCCAAAGGGGTAATTCAGCCTAAGCCAAAAGTTATAGGAAACTCTAACTCTAACCATATACTATGGAGAGACATAGAAAGGTCACCCATAAAAAGAGTAAAGGACTAGGTGAGAGGGGGAAAAGATTCCCCTTCAGCAAGGGGCAAGGAAAAATAGTTACCTAGTCCAAGCAAAATGTTCTGGGGTTGACACAGGTCAGGAAGATATGTCATAAATATGAAAATCTTACCTAACACTTTGTAGCGTGGGTTACACATTGGCGAGGAATACACTGCCATTCTAGATGCTCTGATGGCTCACCTACATACTCTTCACCGGGAGATCCCCCAGTGCATTGAGCAAATAGCAGAAAGACAAAAAAGTACCATATTTTGCATAGACTATTAGCCCTCTCATTCACCTACCTACTCTTATCTCTAAACATACTACTCCTAGCACTCTCTTCATTCTCTCTCTCTCTCACCAAATTTGTGCATTCTCCCATTACTGCCACATCATTAAATCTCCTGCGCTAACCCTTAACTGCAAAAACATCATCAACATATTAATGTTGAGTTGGTCCCTCCAAATCCATTGCCTACTCTTTGAAGGGTCTCTCAGATTTCCCCAGCAAATACTTGCCCATTTGATCCCTTCTCCCTGACTACCATTGCTATATGCTTGCTGACATCTCGCTGTAAACACACTTTGTACCCCTTTTGGTTTGTTCTCTGATCTCATTTTATGCCATACTCCTTGCTCATCACCATCAGGGAGACATTGAGAAAAGTTTTGTGTCTGAGTTGCTCTTGTCTCATGTAGTGCTGGGAGAACCCAAACAAATGTTCAAGTTGGTGGCTCTCAGGTAAGGAAAAGAACACAACAATGTTTTCTTGTAGGTGGCCTTCAGGTATGTTATGTTATTTTTTTCTCAATATTTTTATTAAGTGAACAATTTCTCAATGTGGGCATTTTAGAGATAATATCTGGAATTTAGTATTACAAATGAGGTAAAGCATATGCATTAAATCAATCTTATTGGCCCAAAAAGGCATTTTTTTACTTTTTCCTGAACTTGAGATATGAGGCAGTGGAGCAGAGCTGCAAAGGCATAGTTTTCAATGCCATCTACCAAGACAGGACAAGCACCTTCCAGCAGAAGATGCCTTCCTAAATGTATTAATTGTCTGCAAAAATCAATTTGAAGAGCATAGAGCATGGACTGGGGTATAAAAAAGTAACCACTTAGCCACGAAGGACGAACATTACCATGTGAGAACTTATGGATAATGTACACGATCTTGAAGACATCTTGTTTATTCACCGGGAGCCAGGGGAAAGAACGCAGAAAACATGTACTCGGGGCATAGCGAGGACATTTCAATAGGATCCTGATGGCAGCAGATTGTACCTCTTGGAGCCTAGCCAATACATATTTGGGGAAAGAAAATGTACGCATAATTTATGTAATCTAGCTTGGAGTTAATATGGGCTAGATTGCAGAGGTATGATGTGGCTGGTCTATATAGTGAAACAGTCCCAAACGTACGTGCATAAATGGACCCAGCAGGATAGCAGTGAATTACTTTTCTGAGGAGCAAAAGTGATATCAGAATTAAACACAATTCCATGATTAACGAAAGCTCTGCTGGGATGCTGAACAGGCCCCACTGTAGTCAGTCAGTAGCTGGAGTCCAAATCTGCTGGGTATTTCCTATAGAACAACCTTTGTGCTGTTAGGATTACATTTTAGGAAGCTGGTGGCCATTGTATTTTATATTTTCTTCAAAAAAGAAGGTATGTTGATATGTGTCTGAAACCCGACGAATTCTTATGACAAAGGGTATATCTGTTACTCCAAATTTCTCTTATAAACCTTAAAATATCTTTTTATTAAACACACAGATAATAATACTCATAAAATGATCACATTACATAAAAGCTCCATGAAAAAACACCATGACAAAAACATGTAAAACAAAATTTTACACAAAGCAAAAGAAAGACACAAGAATATATAAATATTGTGGGTTAAATCACATGATTACTCGATCAACACCACGTGAAGCTTCACATTGGAGTTGTATTTCCTTTTTTCTACAGTGATATTTAGATTGTTTACTAGACCCAACTTGCACAAGTTTCTGTCCCTAAACACACAATCGATGTAGGACATTCATCAGGGGTATTTTGTTGCTTGTGTTCTATGGTGGTGATAGAGTCTTCTTTCCTACCACTTTTCTCTTTGTCAGGTATATTTAAGTGGTTTGCGAACCCTGTGGGTTAAAGACAACCTGTTAGGGTTTTTTTTATTTTTATTGGCACATATCTACTATCATTAAAATCTTATAAATAGACTAAGATAGTTGCACCCCCGATCCACCTAGGGGGACTAGTATGCTTATCTCTTACATACCTTCCAAACTGTGGTGACCAAGTTCCACAGGCTGCGGAATTTCCACCGAATGGTAAATAAAATGGGAGAAAGATTTCCATTTCTTTGGGAATATCTCTTCAGATGTCTTCTATTCTGTAAAAATAGGGTAAATACAAAGGATACTGTTTTAGAAACGGAGACTATATGTTGAGACCATGGAGTTCTTTTATCACCACCAACACGGTCTTCTTACCTGCGTTGGATGGAGGTAAAGAGTTAAGTTTCCTTCAATGTTTCCACTGATCCCAAAGGGCGGGGAAAAAAATGGCTCAAAATCAGGTCAGAAGGCAGCTAAAAAGAGGAAAACCAGAAAAAATCCAGTCAGAGTGTGATTCAAAAAACCACTCTATATCACAAGTCCTACTCATGAAAAATGTGATGAGATTTAAAAAGAGTACCTTCAGTTACTATTAGGCTGCTTCTTTGGTCTGTGTTCTGTGACTGATCTTCTACAGTAGTTGCAAAGCTTGTATTGAATTGCACGTATCTGTCCCGGTGTAGATCTAAAAACATCAAAAATGTATCCCATTTTAGTGTTAGGGCTACTCCTCTCACTAGTCTCACTTAGGCAAAAAGCCTATTGTTTTAAAAAAACATTAAATAGTGTTTACCTCATCTATGGCCACCTCCACGAATCCTGAAAATCCCTGCTCGCCAACAACGCCAGCAGGGTGGCTGCTCTCTTTTAAATATGATCGTATGTGCGTGTGCGATGACGTCATCGCGTTTCATGTGTGGCGACATCATCATGCCGCGACGCATGCCGTCATGGTTTCTCTGCTTGCGTGGGAGCCGTAAAATGATCTATAGCCTCAAAGAGGCCATGTAAATAAGATAAGTCGTGGGACCCTTCATGTAATGTCGCGAAATCTGAATTGCAAAAGTGTTCCCCAGTTATAATTGTTTCAGGATGGTCATCAACAAAAATTGTTACTAAATCCAATATAGGTCATTTATAGAAAACTGTGGCAAATTTCATGTGGCATCTTCAAAATATCACGACTTTCATTCCAACTCTGTCCTATTACATGAGGTGGCATTAACAGGTAGATTGAGCAACAAAAACATGCATCCCGTTTAGGCATTGTGCCATTTGATATTATCGTTGAGTCCATGAATGTGGCTCTGGGTCAAAAAGATGAGTTTCTGTTCAAGGCTTAGTAATTTTTTGTTTACTTGTTCTTGTGTTTTACCTTTTATTTGTTTCAAAATAGTCCAATTAAAATCACTATGTTTGTGATTGTTTTCCACAAAGTGTTTAACTAGTGGGGCTTGATCCACTTTATTTTTAATGCAGCTTTTGTGCTCAATCATTCTCGTTTTACATTTTCTCATTGTTTGGCCAATGTAAATGATCGGCATGGGCATCTGATGACATATACTACATTTTCCGTATTGCAATTGGTATGCTCGGTAATCCTCCATTCCCTTTCAAGACCTATATCTACTGTTGTTGTTTTTCTGGTCTGTGCACACATAGTGCACTTACCACACGGATAGTGCCCTATTACTGGTGGGAGATCCCATAATCTTGTCTGTTGGGGTTCTCTTATTTTGGTACTGCCAATGTCGTTTCTCATCACTAGATTGCGTATAGTGGTACTTTTTCTAAATGCTATGAGGGGTTTTGCACATTCTTTAGGCATCACTTTTTTCCAGTTCTTGTTTATAATACCCTTGATCTTATATGATAGGTTGCTAAAGGTGTTAACAAAAACCAGCGGAGTTTCCTTTTTTTCTCGATTTCTGTGAAGTTGTTGATCTAAAAGGGCCTCCCTGTTGTTGTTAAATGCCCTTTTTGCTGCATCCTTCAATAGTCGTTTGGGATAGCCTCGCTCGGTTAATTTCTCAATTAGTTTGTTAGCCCCATCTTTGTAGGATTCACTTGTGCTGCTGTTTTTTTTGATACGCAAAAATTGCCCAAACGGTAGGTTAGTCTTAACATGTTGGGCATGGTGACTGTTAAAATGGAGGAGAGCGTTTTTATCTGTGTCTTTAGTGTAGGGTTTAATAAGCAGACTACCTCCATGATGATATATAGATATATCTAAAAAATTAACTAGAATGTTACTCATATTCATAGTAAATTTCAGATATTTATTTTGTTCATTCAGCCAAGTGAGAAATTGATTGGCTTCATCCCTACTGCCCCTCCAAATAACGAAAATATCGTCTATGTATCTTAACCAACACAAGATGTTATCTTGGTATGGATTAACGCTACGATAGATGACAGTCTCCTCAAACATGTTGACATAGAGGTTTGCTAAATTGGGAGCCATAGCGGCTCCCATGGCTGTACCTTCCACTTGCATGTAAAATTGGCCCATGAACTGGAAAAAATTGTTAGTGAGTGCCATTTCAGTACACCAGTTAATGAATGAGTTAGGAACTGGGTGATCGTCCTCCCTTTGGAGAAGTGTTTCCTCTACCACCTCTAGGGTGGCACGTTGTGGTATATTAGTGTATAGAGCTTGTATGTCCAAACATATTAATAGATTAACGTCGGGATCAAACACATTTCCCTTTATCCTATTGATGGCATCAGTAGTGTCTTTGACGTAGCTCCTCATAGTGGGTATAAATGGTCTGAGATACAAGTCAACATATTTGGATAGGGGTTCTAAAAGGGAATTGATACCCGAAACAATGGGTCTTCCCGGGGGACTTTCCAAACTTTTATGAATCTTAGGCAAAGTGTAAAAAATAGGTATTCTGCCATTATTCCCCATAAGGAATTCTCCTTCTTGTTTGCTAATAAATTTCATGTCTATAGCTTTAGTGACTTTATCTTTGATGATAACCGATAGTTCCTCGCTAGGATCCCTATCAATTTTCAGATAGTGGTTGGTATCTGAGAGGAGTTTGAGACATTCTGCTACATAATCAGTTCTGTTAAGTACTACTATGGCTCCTCCCTTATCCTCCTGACGGATGATAATATTTTGGTTAGTGCCCAAAGATTTCAGGATGGCTTGTTCATTTTTACTCTAATTTGAGTGTTTTGGGACCCCTTTAGATTCCAGAGTTCTAATCTCTTCCATCACTTTTCTTTCAAAAACAATGGACTCCGGAGAGTACGAGGAAGTTGGAGCACTAAATGTTGAGGGGTTTCTAAGGCCACTATGGTTACTGTTTTCACCAAAGGGATTCTCCATGAAAAACTCTTTGAGGTGGATTTTTCTCATAAATTGTTGGAACTCAATTCTAAATTCAAAAGGATTATGATATTTTGATATCACAAAATTTAAACCCTTGTTGAGAACTGATGTTTCTTTGTCTGTAAGAGAAAGGAGGAAAGATTAACTACCAGCCCCTGTGGCTCCGGGTCTGCATTCGGTCCGGAGCCCACTGTCTTTGAGCATCGCTTCTTTCTAAAAAAGGCTGTCTTTGTCCATTTTTTCAAAGGTTATTACCTCTTGTGCCACGTGTTCGAATGGATCTATTGTCTCCTTCACCATTGGTACCACCCCTTCTGTTAAATTCCTCGTTATCCTCCGAGCCCCCACTTGAACTGTAGGAGGTATTCCTAAAACGGACTCTCTGATTTTGTTTTCGGTTTGGATGTTGTCCTGGTTTAGGATCTCCATATTTGTAGTCTTTGTCAGTATATACAAAAGCCTTCTCATGTGTGAAGGTCTGTATATCCTTTTTCATACGTTTCACTCTCTCTGTGATTGTATCTGTCTTGAAATCTTGCATTTCTTTCAAATGTTTTTCTAAGCTACTCTTGAACGCTTCTACCTCGAATTTCTTTTTGATTTCTTCTTCTAATGACTTCAAATCGATTTCAATTTTCTTTGCGGTTTCCTGTGCCGTTTCTATTATCAAGATGAGCCAATCTCGGCCGCATTTATCCGAGATATAACTCCATTTGAGTTTGAAGTCATTGTTATCCAAGAATAATCTTGGTTCATTTTTCACAATCAGTCCTTGTGGTAGTGCCTGATTTTTAACATATTCTAACATGATAATGGCATGAAGTTCAGTTCTTATTAACCTCTTCCTTAATTGGGCAAGTTCATCCCATTGATCATCTTTGTTCAGAATGTCTAGATCTTTATCAAGGCCCATTGTTGGTAATGATTCCATCAGTTTGCGCACATATTCATCGTTGTATGCTAAACATTTTTCGGATTGGGAGGCCATCACCCTATACTGCCTATAATGCCTCCAACCGTATCCTATTGTAGAACCCAAAAAATAGAAGAACAGAAGATGGTATGTTAGGTTATACACCTCCGAGGCCAAAAGGTCTCTGAATACACTATTATCAAACGGTCTACACCGTGTAATGGGGGATCATACGCTTCTTACCACACGGTTAAGCTATATTTTCTTCAAAAAAGAAGGTATGTTGATATGTGTCTGAAACCCGACGAATTCTTATGACAAAGGGTATATCTGTTACTCCAAATTTCTCTTATAAACCTTAAAATATCTTTTTATTAAACACATAGATAATAATACTCATAAAATGATCACATTACATAAAAGCTCCATGAAAAAACACCATGACAAAAACATGTAAAACAAAATTTTACACAAAGCAAAAGAAAGACACAAGAATATATAAATATTGTGGGTTAAATCACATGATTACTCGATCAACACCACGTGAAGCTTCACATTGGAGTTGTATTTCCTTTTTTCTACACTGATATTTAGATTGTTTACTAGTCTTCTTTCCTACCACTTTTCTCTTTGTCAGGTATATTTAAGTGGTTTGCGAACCCTGTGGGTTAAAGACAACCTGTTAGGGTTTTTTTTATTTTTATTGGCACATATCTACTATCATTAAAATCTTATAAATAGACTAAGATAGTTGCACCCCCGATCCACCTAGGGGGACTAGTATGCTTATCTCTTACATACCTTCCAAACTGTGGTGACTAAGTTCCACAGGCTGCGGAATTTCCACCGAATGGTCTGTCCACACTATGTGTGCACAGACCAGAAAAACAACAACAGTAGATATAGGTCTTGAAAGGGAATGGAGGATTACCGAGCATACCAATTGCAATACGGAAAATGTAGTATATGTCATCAGATGCCCATGCCGACTCATTTACATTGGCCAAACAATGAGAAAATGTAAAACGAGAATGATTGAGCACAAAAGCTGCATTAAAAATAAAGTGGATCAAGCCCCACTAGTTAAACACTTTGTGGAAAACAATCACAAACATAGCGATTTTAATTGGACTATTTTGAAACACATAAAAGGTAAAACACAAGAACAAGTAAACAAAAAATTACTAAGCCTTGAACAGAAACTCATCTTTTTGACCCAGAGCCACATTCATGGACTCAACGATAATATCGAATGGCACAATGCCTAAACGGGATGCATGTTTTTGTTGCTCAATCTACCCGTTAATGCCACCTCATGTAATAGGACAGAGTTGGAATGAAAGTCGTGATATTTTGAAGATGCCACATGAAATTTGCCACAGTTTTCTATAAATGACCTATATTGGATTTAGTAACAATTTTTGTTGATGACCATCCTGAAACAATTATAACTGTTGAACACTTTTGCAATTCAGATTTCGCGACATTACATGAAGGGTCCCACGACTTATCTTATTTACATGGCCTCTTTGAGGCTATAGATCATTTTACGGCTCCCACGCGAGCAGAGAAACCATGACGGCACGCGTCGCGGCATGATGATGTCGCCACACATGAAACGCGATGACGTCATCGCACACGCTCATACGATCATATTTAAAAGAGAGCAGCCACCCTGCTGGCGTTGTTGGCGAGCAGGGATTTTCAGGATTCGTGGAGGTGGCCATAGATGAGGTAAACACTATTTAATGTTTTTTTAAAACAATAGGCTTTTTGCCTAAGTGAGACTAGTGAGAGGAGTAGCCCTAACACTAAAATGGGATACATTTTTGATGTTTTTAGATCTACACCGGGACAGATACGTGCAATTCAATACAAGCTTTGCAACTACTGTAGAAGATCAGTCACAGAACACAGACCAAAGAAGCAGCCTAATAGTAAGTGAAGGGACTCTTATTAAATCTCATCACATTTTTCATGAGTAGGACTTGTGATATAGAGTGGTTTTTTGAATCACACTCTGACTGGATTTTTTCTGGTTTTCCTCTTTTTAGCTGCCTTCTGACCTGATTTTGAGCCATTTTTTTCCCCGCCCTTTGGGATCAGTGGAACCATTGAAGGAAACTTAACTCTTTACCTCCATCCAACGCAGGTAAGAAGACCGTGTTGGTGGTGATAAAAGAACTCCATGGTCTCAACATATAGTCTCCGTTTCTAAAACAGTATCCTTTGTATTTACCCTATTTTTACAGAATAGAAGACATCTGAAGAGATATTCCCAAAGAAATGGAAATCTTTCTCCCATTTTATTTACCATTCGGTGGAAATTCCGCAGCCTGTGGAACTTAGTCACCACAGTTTGGAAGGTATGTAAGAGATAAGCATACTAGTCCCCCTAGGTGGATCGGGGGTGCAACTATCTTAGTCTATTTATAAGATTTTAATGATAGTAGATATGTGCCAATAAAAATAAAAAAAACCCTAACAGGTTGTCTTTAACCCACAGGGTTCGCAAACCACTTGAATATACCTGACAAAGAGAAAAGTGGTAGGAAAGAAGACTCTATCACCACCATAGAACACAAGCAACAAAATACCCCTGATGAATGTCCTACATCGATTATGTGTTTAGGGACAGAAACTTGTGCAAGTTGGGTCTAGTAAACAATCTAAACATCAGTGTAGAAAAAAGGAAATACAAATCCAATGTGAAGCTTCACGTGGTGTTGATCGAGTAATCATGTGATTTAACCCACAATATTTATATATTCTTGTGTCTTTCTTTTGCTTTGTGTAAAATTTTGTTTTACATGTTTTTGTCATGGTGTTTTTTCATGGAGCTTTTATGTAATGTGATCATTTTATGAGTATTATTATCTGTGTGTTTAATAAAAAGATATTTTAAGGTTTATAAGAGAAATTTGGAGTAACAGATATACCCTTTGTCATAAGAATTCGTCGGGTTTCAGACACATATCAACATACCTTCTTTTTTCAAGAAAATATAGCTTAACCGTGTGGTAAGAAGCGTATGATCCCCCATTACACGGTGTAGACCGTTTGATAATAGTGTATTCAGAGACCTTTTGGCCTCGGAGGTGTATAACCTAACATACCATCTTCTGTTCTTCTATTTTTTGGGTTCTACAATAGGATACGGTTGGAGGCATTATAGGCAGTATAGGGTGATGGCCTCCCAATCTGAAAAATGTTTAGCATACAACGATGAATATGTGCGCAAACTGATGGAATCATTACCAACAATGGGCCTTGATAAAGATCTAGACATTCTGAACAAAGATGATCAATGGGATGAACTTGCCCAATTAAGGAAGAGGTTAATAAGAACTGAACTTCATGCCATTATCTTGTTAGAATATGTTAAAAATCAGGCACTACCACAAGGACTGATTGTGAAAAATGAACCAAGATTATTCTTGGATAACAATGGCTTCAAACTCAAATGGAGTTATATCTCGAATAAATGCGGCCGAGATTGGCTCATCTTGATAATAGAAACGGCACAGGAAACCGCAAAGAAAATTGAAATCGATTTGAAGTCATTAGAAGAAGAAATCAAAAAGAAATTCGAGGTAGAAGCGTTCAAGAGTAGCTTAGAAAAACATTTGAAAGAAATGCAAGATTTCAAGACAGATACAATCACAGAGAGAGTGAAACGTATGAAAAAGGATATACAGACCTTCACACATGAGAAGGCTTTTGTATATACTGACAAAGACTACAAATATGGAGATCCTAAACCAGGACAACATCCAAACCGAAAACAAAATCAGAGAGTCCGTTTTAGGAATACCTCCTACAGTTCAAGTGGGGGCTCGGAGGATAACGAGGAATTTAACAGAAGGGGTGGTACCAATGGTGAAGGAGACAATAGATCCATTCGAACATGTGGCACAAGAGGTAATAACCGTGGAAAAAATGGACAAAGACAGCCTTTTTTAGAAAGAAGCGATGCTCAAAGACAGTGGGCTCCGGACCGAATGCAGACCCGGAGCCACAGGGGCTGGTATTTAATCTTTCTTCCACTTCTCTTACAGACAAAGAAACATCAGTTCTCAACAAGGGTTTAAATTTTGTGATATCAAAATATCATAATCCTTTTGAATTTAGAATTGAGTTCCAACAATTTATGAGAAAAGTCCACCTCAAAGAGTTTTTCATGGAGAATCCCTTTGGTGAAAACAGTAACCATAGTAGCCTTAGAAACCCCTCAGCATTTAGTGCTCCAACTTCCTCGTACTCTCCGGAGTCCATTGTTTTTGAAAGAAAAGTGATGGAAGAGATTAGAACTCTGGAATCTAAAGGGGTCCCAAAACACTCAAATTTGAGTAAAAATGAACAAGCCATCCTGAAATCTTTGGGCACTAACCAAAATATTATCATCCGTCAGGAGGATAAGGGAGGAGCCATAGTAGTACTTAACAGAACTGATTATGTAGCAGAATGTCTCAAACTCCTCTCAGATACCAACCACTATCTGAAAATTGATAGGGATCCTAGCGAGGAACTATCGGTTATCATCAAAGATAAAGTCACTAAAGCTATAGACATGAAATTTATTAGCAAACAAGAAGGAGAATTCCTTATGAGGAATAATGGCAGAATACCTATTTTTTACACTTTGCCTAAGGTTCATAAAAGTTTGGAAAGTCCCCCGGGAAGACCCATTGTCTCGGGTATCAATTCCCTTTTAGAACCCCTATCCAAATATGTTGACTTGTATCTCAGACCATTTATACCCACTATGAGGAGCTACGTCAAAGACACTACTGATGCCATCAACAGGATAGAGGGAAATGTGTTTGATCCCGACGTTAATCTATTAATATGTTTGGACATACAATCTCTATACACTAATATACCACAACGTGCCACCCTAGAGGTGGTAGAGGAAACACTTCTCCAAAGGGAGGACGATCACCCAGTTCCTCACTCATTCATTAAATGGTGTACTGAAATGGCACTCACTAACAATTTTTTCCAGTTCATGGGCCAATTTTACATGCAAGTGGAAGGTACAGCCATGGGAGCTGCTATGGCTCCCAATTTAGCAAACCTCTATGTCAACATGTTTGAGGAGACTGTCATCTATCGTAGCGTTAATCCATACCAAGATAACATCTTGTGTTGGTTAAGATACATAGACGATATTTTCGTTATTTGGAGGGGCAGTAGGGATGAAGCCAATCAATTTCTCACTTGGCTGAATGAACAAAATAAATATCTGAAATTTACTATGAATATGAGTAACATTCTAGTTAATTTTTTAGATATATCTATATATCATCATGGAGGTATTCTGCTTATTAAACCCTACACTAAAGACACAGATAAAAACGCTCTCCTCCATTTTAACAGTCACCATGCCCAACATGTTAAGACTAACCTACCGTTTGGGCAATTTTTGCGTATCAAAAAAAACAGCAGCACAAGTGAATCCTACAAAGATGGGGCTAACAAACTAATTGAGAAATTAACCGAGCGAGGCTATCCCAAACGACTATTGAAGGATGCAGCAAAAAGGGCATTTAACAACAACAGGGAGGCCCTTTTAGATCAACAACTTCACAGAAATCGAGAAAAAAAGGAAACTCTGCTGGTTTTTGTTAACACCTTTAGCAACCTATCATATAAGATCAAGGGTATTATAAACAAGAACTGGAAAAAAGTGATGCCTAAAGAATGTGCAAAACCCCTCATAGCATTTAGAAAAAGTACCACTATACGCAATCTAGTGATGAGAAACGACATTGGCAGTACCAAAATAAGAGAACCCCAACAGACAAGATTATGGGATCTCCCACCAGTAATAGGGCACTATCCGTGTGGTAAGTGCACTATGTGTGCACAGACCAGAAAAACAACAACAGTAGATATAGGTCTTGAAAGGGAATGGAGGATTACCGAGCATACCAATTGCAATACGGAAAATGTAGTATATGTCATCAGATGCCCATGCCGACTCATTTACATTGGCCAAACAATGAGAAAATGTAAAACGAGAATGATTGAGCACAAAAGCTGCATAAAAAATAAAGTGGATCAAGCCCCACTAGTTAAACACTTTGTGGAAAACAATCACAAACATAGTGATTTTAATTGGACTATTTTGAAACACATAAAAGGTAAAAACACAAGAACAAGTAAACAAAAAATTACTAAGCCTTGAACAGAAACTCATCTTTTTGACCCAGAGCCACATTCATGGACTCAACGATAATATCGAATGGCACAATGCCTAAACGGGATGCATATTTTTGTTGCTCAATCTACCTGTTAATGCCACCTCATGTAATAGGACAGAGTTGGAATGAAAGTCGTGATATTTTGAAGATGCCACATGAAATTTGCCACAGTTTTCTATAAATGACCTTTATTGGATTTAGTAACAATTTTTGTTGATGACCATCCTGAAACAATTATAACTGGGGAACACTTTTGCAATTCAGATTTCGCGACATTACATGAAGGGTCCCACGACTTATCTTATTTACATGGCCTCTTTGAGGCTATAGATCATTTTACGGCTCCCACGCGAGCAGAGAAACCATGACGGCACGCGTCGCGGCATGATGATGTCGCCACACATGAAACGCGATGACGTCATCGCACACGCACATACGATCATATTTAAAAGAGAGCAGCCACCCTGCTGGCGTTGTTGGCGAGCAGGGATTTTCAGGATTCGTGGAGGTGGCCATAGATGAGGTAAACACTATTTAATGTTTTTTTAAAACAATAGGCTTTTTGCCTAAGTGAGACTAGTGAGAGGAGTAGCCCTAACACTAAAATGGGATACATTTTTGATGTTTTTAGATCTACACCGGGACAGATACGTGCAATTCAATACAAGCTTTGCAACTACTGTAGAAGATCAGTCACAGAACACAGACCAAAGAAGCAGCCTAATAGTAACTGAAGGGACTCTTATTAAATCTCATCACATTTTTCATGAGTAGGACTTGTGATATAGAGTGGTTTTTTGAATCACACTCTGACTGGATTTTTTCTGGTTTTCCTCTTTTTAGCTGCCTTCTGACCTGATTTTGAGCCATTTTTTTCCCCGCCCTTTGGGATCAGTGGAAACATTGAAGGAAACTTAACTCTTTACCTCCATTCAACGCAGGTAAGAAGACCGTGTTGGTGGTGATAAAAGAACTCCATGGTCTCAACATATAGTCTCTGTTTCTAAAACAGTATCCTTTGTATTTACCCTATTTTTACAGAATAGAAGACATCTGAAGAGATATTCCCAAAGAAATGGAAATCTTTGTCCCATTTTATTTACCATTCGGTGGAAATTCCGCAGCCTGTGGAACTTGGTCACCACAGTTTGGAAGGTATGTAAGAGATAAGCATACTAGTCCCCCTAGGTGGATCGGGGGTGCAACTATCTTAGTCTATTTATAAGATTTTAATGATAGTAGATATGTGCCAATAAAAATAAAAAAAACCCTAACAGGTTGTCTTTAACCCACAGGGTTCGCAAACCACTTAAATATACCTGACAAAGAGAAAAGTGGTAGGAAAGAAGACTCTATCACCACCATAGAACACAAGCAACAAAATACCCCTGATGAATGTCCTACATCGATTGTGTGTTTAGGGACAGAAACTTGTGCAAGTTGGGTCTAGTAAACAATCTAAATATCAGTGTAGAAAAAAGGAAATACAACTCCAATGTGAAGCTTCACGTGGTGTTGATCGAGTAATCATGTGATTCAACCCACAATATTTATATATTCTTGTGTCTTTCTTTTGCTTTGTGTAAAATTTTGTTTTACATGTTTTTGTAATGGTGTTTTTTCATGGAGCTTTTATGTAATGTGATCATTTTATGAGTATTATTATCTATGTGTTTAATAAAAAGATATTTTAAGGTTTATAAGAGAAATTTGGAGTAACAGATATACCCTTTGTCATAAGAATTCGTCGGGTTTCAGACACATATCAACATACCTTCTTTTTTGAAGAAAATATAGCTTAACCGTGTGGTAAGAAGCGTATGATCCCCCATTACACGGTGTATTTTGCACAGAGAACCTTCTAGGAGTTATGGAGATGCGTTCTGAGGGCCATGAAGTCTCAGGTGTTGGTGTGTATTTTCAGAACAGTTACAAAATGCCCGGCCATGAGATTGGAAAATGCAAACAAGAGGGATCATAAAAAAACAGATTGAACAAAGCTGATCCCTAAGGAACTCAACATGTGATTGGGCATAATGGAGATGGTAATGGGGTAGCTCAACTCAAAGAAAATTGTTTGAGAGGAATGAGTGATACCAGGACAGAGCAGTTTTACCAATGCCACTTCATGTAGTCAAGATCTGGTGTATTGTACACCACTGACAAATCCACCGGATTAGTCAGACAAATCCAAAAGGACCAAATCCGACATATCACCCATTTCAAGATTACATTTGCTGTCACTGAGAATGGCCATTTCTGGGACATGGTTTGGCTGGAAGTGAGACTTTGATCTGGTTATCCTTGATAAACACTTGAAGTTGTGATAGTACATCCTTTGCAAGTGGGCAGTGGGTACAAACCAATACATTCTTGTGTAGGCAGCTGCTAGGATGTGGGGAGAACCCAATAAAATCTCATGTTGCTGGCCCTGTTATAAGGTAGCTTTCTCATAGACTAATGTAGTTTTAAAATAGCCCGAGCAGGACTTAAAAAAAAGAACAAATGGTAAAAGCACTGTGACAAATCAACTTCTGTGGCACCAGTGGTCCAGGGATGAATATCTGTTTCTAAACCATCTATCAGCCCCACACCTCTATTACACCAGAAGGGATCTGAACAGATTGAAATACAAGTGAATTATAAGACCTCCTTGTCAAATTTTTGGTAAAGTGGATGGGACGGCAGGCTTAACTCCGCAAGATTGTGGATCATTGGTTAGTTGCAACAAAGCAAAAATACAATACAATTCTTACCCAATGATAAAAGGGCACTGTCCAGTCAAGGTTGTATAAACATATCTACTTTATTATTACTACAAAATACAATGCACCCTGTAAAGGAACACAGAGGACAGACAGTTTCACGAAGGAAAGGAATGCACTCTGGATACTGACAGGAGAGTAGTTGGTAAAGTAATCAGTCTTACAGTTCAAGATTATTTGGCTTCAGCACCATCGGGGCAAAGGGTTGTAACTGTCTCTAGGAGCCTTTGGACAAGGACCAGGGGTGGGGGCAGAACCACAATGTACCTGGTGCTGAAGAAGTTCTTGGTGCTCAACAGTGTCGAGGCGGTTCCAGGGTGCTTCACAGCCCTTGAGACAGAGTTAGTGGTGGGAGACAGCTGCGGGTATCAGGCGGGAGGCAGTTCGGCAAGCAAGGCTGAATGGATGTCTGCAGGAGAGTTGCACCTATGAACATCGTTGTAGTGGGCCATAAGATTGTCATGGGGAACCTAAGAAAATGTGGCCCACAGTTGGAAGTTGCTATTCATTCCTTTTTGGACACTGTTTGAATAGTACCTAAGTGGGACAATTCTGAATAAATGGTGATGCAAATTGTGAATGAAAAAAAATATTTATTCTGCAACAGTGTTCACTACTACTAGCAGCATTTTGATGTAACTCATCCAACTGGCCCGCATTGGCCAAACAAGTGGGACACTTTGATCAAAGTAAAAAAGGTAGACGCAAGCATTTTGCATTTGTGGTTCAGCCGTGGCCCTATTGCCCTATAGGCAGTACAAGCAGGTCTATGCCTGTGCGCTTGCAAAGGGGGCTAGGTTGGTGGATATAGCAGATGTGAAACATTGGAATCAAGGCTGAGGTGTCAATGAACACGTCACACATTCACATACACACCCGCTTTTCTAAGCCTTTTTAAACAACTTGACGTTTATCAGGAGAAAATCTATGCAATCCACAAGGTATATCGTCATCAAGCTACCTGTTCCCCAACTACTTGTTCCATGGCTTGCTGAATCAGCTCATTTGTTCATCTAAGTAAGGGTAGGTCACCTATTTGGTTCTGTATGTTCATCGATCGCTGCTCTGAAAGTTTCAATCAATTTCCACCTAATATATACACTAATTTTCATTTACTTCACCATTATCGATTGTCTGATGTATTGTGATCTCGGTAAATAGCACATTGTATCACTGTACATTGTAACAGAATGGAATGTTTCCTGGTCCATGTTTGAAAGAATGTTTTCTTTTGGTGCTTGAAAGTTAATTCAATGGACCAGTAATATGTTACAATTGTGGTATAACAATCAGTTCTGGCAAAACTGTTAATTAGACTAGGTTACACAGGTTTTCTTTATTTCTTTAAAACAAACTTTACAGACAAAGCTGCGTAATAGTTGCTTTATTCACATTCATAAATTATTATTTGTAATAATTACTTATATTTTTTCTACAGATCTTATAGACTTTGCAAGAATGAATGCCTTCATGTATCATTTTCGGTTCCCCTTCTGTGAGCCATGTCAAAACTCTGGGCACAGTCCTGCATATATTTCCATAGGATATTGATTTAATAAAAAGATGGATTACAAAATGCAGATTTTCGGTAGATGAGGTTGAAAATAGAGCCCATGCTGTCTTGGGAGACGTGAGGGCCAATTGATTCTGCTTCTGCATTCTGCACTTTACCGTTGATATGTATGAACAAACAAAGTACACAAAAAAGCGTTGATGCAGAATTCTTTGTAAATTTATTCCAAATGCAATTCCGACAAAATTTAGGCACACAATGGCACAGGTGAGTAGTGGACAATGAATTTGTTATGTTTGTTGGTATGTAGGCAGTGGTCTGTATAAATATGTCTTCTCAATGATCTCTCAAGCAATTAAAATAGTGTAATGAAAAGGTAGCTTCATGTATGGTTTAGAGTTTTCGGTGTTTATTTCCATCAATGTTGTATTACTCAAGTTTTCCTAGTTACCAGAATTAACCAACATTTAAAATGTTACTTTCTCTATGCCCGCTTTTGGGAAACTCTAATAAATCAGTGAAATGTGACGGTAAGTAAAAACTTCCATCGTGCCCTTTAAAAGTCACCTAATGTTTTTCCAAATGTGTTGGTTGGCATGTCGTTCTTTATGTAGAGCTCACTGATGGAAGAACAGACCCTCACCGGTGATGAAACCACTGACACCTCTAGTATCCCAATGGTGAGCCCAACCGACATGCACAAAGTGATATTTTAGAGCATTGGATGAGGCCACATTTCTAATACTGATGTACCTTTTCCATTGTTTTCTTTTCTGACAATGTGCCGAAAATGAAGGAGCAAGATTCTTCATCAATTACTTTTCCGGAGTCAACATCAACCTCACTCATCTATCAAGTAATTATATTGCAATAGTCCTTATATACGAATGAACAATACATGAATGTGTTATGCTTGGAATTTAAACATATTGAAAATGATGTATATTATTAGTTATTTACACAAAGTGGCATGTGTGTGTGTCTCTCAGTATGTACCATCGTCTGCCTCTCATGTTTTCAGTTTAATTTTGCTTTTACATCCATATTAAAACACTATACTTTGTTACAGAAGGATGCTGGAACTTCAACTACAATCACTTCCTTATTTGCAACAGGTCCAGAGTATGAGGTATGCGTACTTAACATTTCCTTGCTACAATGAAAGCAAATCCTACAAAAGATATACTTTGACACTGAAATGCATGCAACCTTGCACTGTTCGAAACTTTTCTTATTTTGGTTCTAACATTACACTTCCTCCCTAATTCAGAATATATTAAAAACAAAACATTAAAAAGCAAACTACTTTTGAAGGCAACATTGTAATCACTATGTTTTGCAGGGTGATCTCAGATCAAGTCCATGTGTGATCTCAGAAGGTTATCAGGTGAAATCTGAAATGTATATTATGACCAAATCAGGTACACAGTTTTTCAGAGTATGTTCATACGAATGTTCTATTTGTGTTGCAACAACAAACCTTGTAGTATTAGGTTCACAATCATTTTGAACTACTTTGTGAGGAAGTGCTCTGTGCAATGAACATTTTTACATTGAACTTTGATTGATATTAACTTTTTTGTATGATTATTCTCTCCAAGGAATGAATTGAAGATGTCGAAATCAAAGAGACACATGGACCAGAGGTATACATATCATAATATGATGTACAATTGAGCATCACATTGGATTGGGATGACACATTTATAATGTATGTAATGATTTGAAGTCTGTCAAGTTGTTTCTGTTTGTAGATATGTTCATGTGTTTGTTTGAGTCAAAAATAAATTTGCTTGATTTAAACTGTATAAAAACCCTATTTTTTGAACTTGAGGTTGCGGTCGGCAAAGGGAAGTCCACGGATTCGAAGTGAATTAAGAAAACAAGAGTAAATAACAAACCAGTTTGTTTTGGAGAACTTTTGAAGTGGATATTTTAGTCATATTATGTTTTTAGTTGGAAAATCATATCATCTGTATGTGTGCTATACATTTAGCATGTTTTTATATGAATCTGTTAGGGGCCCAGTAGGAAGAGGAGTATAAACCCCCAGACAACAACTGAAACCAAAGATGTTGCTTGCCAAACGGATTCCACAATGGAGCAACTACTGTTTGAGGCACAGCGTGGTCCAGTCAATATTCAGAGTCATGATGCATATGCCCAATGGCCGGAAAATTAATGGAGTATCACCTGGAACCATGGGCTATTTCTACTTTGAGGAAAATGGCCCAGATGAAACTGAGGACAATGAAGATGCATTGCAATTGATTGCAGACCCTTCGACACAATCTACACCCTCTAAAAATGTTCCACCCAAGAAACATTCAATGTTACTTGTTTCTCCAATTCATGCAGAAATATCACAGCCCAAACTAACTGAGGCTGCAGCATCAATGCAATTGACTGACACATGTTCTCAAGATCTCGACTTCAGTATGCCTAGTATGGGGGAATTGGCCAACACCAATGTCAAATTGCAAAACACAGTACTGCAGGATGATTGGCTAATAAAGGAGCAACAATACATTGTATTTGACTGCTGCATGCTAGAGATTGTATAACTGATTAAATGTGATCATAAATTAAGTGGCAGCATATGCAGGGAGCCATTGGTGAATTTCTCTCGTGTATTACAAGACACCAACCTGGAAATCCAGGCCAGCTGTGTCCACCTTCAGATCACTTTTAATTGGTCTGCTCAATCGATGCTCGGTAACGTGCCAGCTGGAAATGTACTTTGTTCAGCAGCTTTACTGTTCAGTGGATTGACTTGCAGTAAGATTTCCAGTTCCTGTCAATTTGTGGGACTTGAGTTCCTTGCTAAAACCCAGTACTATAAATATCAAAGGGAATTCTTGTTCTCCGCTACTAGTCATACCTGAAAACTCTAACAGATGTCAATGGACGATACATTCTGTGGCAAAAGTGTCAGGTTAGCTGGTGACAGACAGTGTGACAGTCCAGGATGTTCCGCTAAGTACTGCAATTATCACTTTTAAGACATGGAAAGTAAAAGAATTGTGAGTTGGGTCATTGTGCCAGTGTCTGAATGTACATCATCTCTGGCCATGAAGAAAAATGGTTTCATTAAATCCATTGATCTTCTGGAATCCAGGGAATGCAAATAGACATGTTGGAATTGCAAAGGCCATTTGAGAGATGTTTCCACTCATTCAGCATCAATTTGATGTATGGCACGTTGCCAAATCAATCACTAAAAAAAATACAGCTACTGGTAAAAAAATGTGTTCAGAAAATATTTTTAAGTGATCTCAGTCTATCAGCAACCATCTTTGAAGGCGCTCCAAAACTTGTGATGGATCTGTAGAAATTTTACTTGAAAAATGGCATTCATTGATGCACCAGTGTTCCAACATACACTCATGGAGAGAAAACAAACATTTCCACGATGTGCACATGGACCGTTATCAAAAGAGCAGGAACGTAAGAAGAAGTGGTTGGTGCCATGTTCCCCTCCACACACAGCACTTGAGAAGATTGTGTATGATAAAACACGTTCAAGAGACCTGAAGGGACTCACCAAATTCTGTCATACTGGAGATTTGGAAGTGTTCCATAATATGTGCCTAAAGTACATGCCAAAAAGGTTGAATTTTGGCATAGAGGGTATGGAGGCCAGAACAAGACTGGCTGTACTTACGCACAACAAGAACATTGGAAGGGAACACGTGAAAACCTCAGGAGCATTCGGGATGCTTTGCCACCTCATGGCCTTTACAAAATGAAGAAAACAATGGGTGGCCAAGACAATATACCAGAAAATGGATTTTGAATTTGTGAAAATTCTGACATTGACTGTGCTGGCCATGCATACACATGGACTAGCTCCTGATTGTGTTCCCAGGACACATACAATGGCACAGACCATTGCTAACGAGTCTTGTCCTCCAAAACTGGAACTTGTTGAAAGGTTTACTTCCAGATTTAAATGATTTGTAGCTGTCTTCAAAATCTTTTCACAATGTTCAATCTGTTCCCCAATGTTTGGACATTATACAGAACCAATCTAATGTTATTACACTTGCAATTTTAATGCTAGATAATGTATTCAAAAGTATTTATTTACACCAATATAAACCGGTTTATGATGCATTCATGTATTTCTTTTAACTTTCCTTCATTTATGTTGCTTATTCTATGTCTAGAAGACATGTGTCTGGGGTTGCTGTTGTTACTCTTGTTCAGAAGAGAATTGCCCTAGCATTTCGGTGCTGGACTGCCCATGTGGGTGGGAGAAAGACTGATATGCAAATGGCTATTTCCCATCTGTGAAAAGTACACTGAGGCTTGGTGAATGTCAAACCCTCTGATAGACCCAAACCCCAGGCACACATGCAATCCATGGCACTTGCGCTGATAGCCTCCCCTTAGCAGACACAATAAGTCTTTCCAATAAGGATATGTTTTTATAGAGGTGCATTCCGTCAACACTATAAGTTTCCTGAAAGGGCAATGGAAAGGGGTAAAAAGGACGTAATTGCAGACATAAAATCTATCCTATGGCTCCAGATGGCTACATGGATCAAGTTCAAGACCCTCAGCATCAATCACAAACTAAATAGTACCGTGATACAGCCGTAAGCGCCTCTTATTCCAAATCCATGACAGTCAAATACTTCTCCAATCTGAGAGTGGGCGGCAGGTCTCTCTTCTCCACAGGTGCCTGCCTTCCCAACAGAATCCATGACCCTGTCAGACTTCTGGATCACCTGCTACAGTTTCACAAACCGGTCAAAACTGTACCCTTCACTACCTCTTTGCCTTTACCGGTAATGACCCAACCGTCACTGTTACTGGTGGTCTGATCCTCATGATTCCCACAGTCTCCCTTGCACATCCTCCAAGTCAATACTACTTGAACCTTCTAGTGACCATGACTAAACTGGCAGAGTTTGGTCCAGACTATGCCAAGGGTTGGTGAGTACATGCATCACTTACCAGTGGCCCCCTGGCACAACCGTTCCCTTTTACACACAAATATCCCCTAAAGGTATTCAAACTTGGCTGCAATAGCCTCCGCTCCCTAGCTATTCTCACCTTTTGAAAACTGTTCTGCTCTCAAGGGCAGATCCTACTCGAATAGTGCGAACTAATTCTTCATCACCTCAAGCCCCTTCCTGACTTGCTGCAGCCTTCCCAAGAAGACACGCTTTTCGCTTTACCTGCTCGATTGTGCGCTTTTATGCACAACTGTACTGTTGAGCACAAGGCTCCCCACTTCTTAGGGCTAGACTCAAAAGTAGGGGAACGACTCCAAAGAATTGTCTAATGCTCCTAGTATGTTAATCAACCCTTCTCTTTACATGTTGTGGCTGTGTTTTCCTCATTTTTTAGCATTAGGAAACATATTGTATATATGCTGTATAGTAGAGTATTGTGTGTGGTAACTGTTTTCGCATAACTAAAGTTTACTTGTGTCTATCTTTCCGGCAATAAATGTATAGATATTTTTCTACACTATACACTTGTCTAAGAGTAATTTGTGGTTTGTTGCTGTGTGTGCTGATTGTGGGCTTCTGATCACTCTCACCCCTGCTGAGACTTAGGCCCTGATTCATGGATTATTTGCGCCGAAAAAAAAGGGGATTTGTCCGCCATTCTGCCCGCAAATCCCCATTTGTTAAACAGGGATTTGCTGGCAGAATGACGCACAAATCCTGTTTTTTTGGCGCAAATAATCCATGAATCAGGGCCCCAGTCTTGACTGTCTGCCCAGCTACCTAGATTGGTCTGGCTTGTCCAGAAGGTTCACCTGTTTCACTAAACCGAGGATGGCCTCCTAAAACTCTGTCCACCAGGTCAGAGTTTAGAAATCCATCTTAACACCCTCCTCCACCACTTGTACACTGGTAGGCTTCTCCTTCCATCCCCTTCACTAGCACTACTCCCCTATGCACTAGCACGGTTGATTGGCTCAAGGCCTAGTCAGAGCATGAATGTAACTTAACAATTTTGAATAAATTTTTACCAACCTGCTGGCATCTGTAAACTCTGACACTGGAGACTGGACAAAGTAGGAAGACGGACAACCAGTTGCGTTTCACAGCCATCTTTTTAACACAGGTTCAAAAGACATTCTGCAAGGTACCCAGATATGCTACAATCAGCTTGCTTTTATAGGCCTATTTCAATGATGCAATGTTTTCATGCAAATTCAGATACATTTCTAATTGGTTCTCTTAACTAGAATATAAACCCTCCTTGTCTTTGATTGGTTGGCTTATATGTCACTGACAAAGCACACATTAGCTCATTTTGGCAAGCACCAGTTGACTGACACATACACTAATAAGTTTGCTTTGAAATCATCTAAACATAATTATTCATCCTTTAACGCTTGCCAAGAACCAGCTCTCATCTACTTCTTGAGGTCCTGCCAAATTTACTTGGCAGCTAGTACTGTGGCTCATCTTATTTGTTGCTAAGTAAGCAGCTGTTCTGTCTAATTGGTGGCCTTCCTATGTCTTTATCTGATTTGCTATCACTTATGTCCGCTTTTCTTGCCAACATTTCTAAATATACCCTTTCCAGACGTACCTATCTCACAGTAAACTGCTGCCAAATAATTATACACCATCAGCATAATACAGGCCTTTTGTCATCTGCTCCCAAGGTGCCTTTTTGTATTTTGGCATCCATTTTAGAATCTATCTCAGTCTGTTCAGCCTAGATGTTTAGCTACCAATGGTGAGTTGTTATTTACTTTTGAGCATAACTCATTTTCTATTCAGTTTTCTGATGATATTTTTAGATATTCATGATGTGTGTGTAATACCCAAGACACCCTCCACTTCCTGGGTCATTCTGACCCCAAAAATATATGCACTTTTTATTTTACAAAATCACTATACTTCACTATATACTACACTATACTATATACCACTATACTATTTTTGCAATACTGGAACCCTTGATCAGCCTATTATGTTATCTGTATTCAGTTTGAGGGGGAGGGGTCTAGTACCTCTTATACACTCCTCCCTCTGGTATGTATTAGACAGCTATTCAATACACGACCACTATACCCAGTGTCCACCCTCCCCCATATACAGTGTACCTATACATCCCCTTCTCAGTCACCTCCCTCAATATGGTGATTTAATCTCAACATGAGAGTTATCATAAAAACATTTCTACGGAATCAACAGTTTCTCCAATCATTTTGTACTTTCTAAATCTAAAACATATATGTATCTACTTTTTGTCAGACGATCATTTGCAAAGTTTGGCCCTTTTTGAACTTTTATGAGTGCTTCCTCAAGAAAATGTTTATTTGCTTCTATCTGGATCCCACCCCCATTACCCAATTAAATGTAAACATAACATACACAACAGGTGAATATCTAGCCACTCACTATGAGATTCCAGAGAAATCATTCCTTGAGGGAACACACTAGCCCATTTCTTTTCTGTTCCGTCCAAGTTCAACTTTTACTGTAAACATTTACCTACCTCCCACCCCACGACATTTCCTTGTTTCCCACTCTCTCCCCATGCACATTTTGATTTCACCCTTTGTCTTCCGTTGACACATCTTCCACCTGATTCATCTTGTTTCAGCTTATTCCGCATCCACAGAACTTCTTCATGATAAGTTCATTTTATTTGTCCTTTGAGCTGCCTTGCAATACATTTTAGAGCCTTTTAGCTTTTAGGCCAGTCCTTTTGAGTTCATTGTTCATTTCATCATAAAACACTTGAATTTCTCAATCTTCTGATTTGAAGCCAGAAAAAGGGGGCATTCGATTGTTTCTGGGGAACACAAGGATGGAGGAGTCTCGTAGGAATAACTTTTGAACACAAAGCAACTGTAGCTGGGAATCTGGCTGGGTCCCTCAAAAAATTTTATCTGCTCACAGTATCAGTTGCTGTCAATGACCTGGTGTGTTGGTATCTCTGATCCATCTGTAATATAAAACTGAATGAGTCTTTTTTGAAAAATAAGAATGTCTTTATCACCTGTACTGCCTCCTCAAACCCATCCCTTAAAATAACTATGCTTGTTTTAAACACTCCTGCCTCCTAAATATTCTCTAATGCATTTTCTCTTCAAACATAAGAGGATGGCTGCTCCTTTCTCTCTTTTCCCACATCTTGGTTTTACTTTATACTAAATACATACTGGCAGATACCGGGACTTGGCTATGATCTGAGGTCATAAAAGATGTACATTTTTACTTTTTCTGCATTTCCCTTCTATTCATGGGGCTTCTTTTCTTCCAACAACTGCATAATGCACTAAGGAAACATTTTCTCTGTGGTTGACATTCTCAACCAAAGAGTCATGCAGTCTCTTGTTTTATGATGAAATAATAAATGACAAAACAGACAACATAACAAATTCAAAACATATGTTTAAAAAAGAATGTGTTTTCTTCAATCACTCCCCTTCTTTCTTCTTAGTACATCCGTAGCTGTAGAAGAAGACGCTAGTGTGAGTTCCTGCTCTCTGTAGAAAACCTAAATAGAGGTACAGTAATTTCTTTACGTTTGCAAAGGGATCAATTATTTGCTCAGGGTAGACCTTTGAACTTTTCTCAAAATAGTTTTACTGAGATCATCATTCTCAGCCCACTGAACTGTGAGCTGCTCTTCTGCAAAGTTAAAAAACATTGTTGGTGCACATTTAAATGATGTTTTATTAATGTAGCAATCAGGCTTGTCTTTCTTTAGATTTTTCAACCATGCTGAACATTTTCTCTGTACTTTTGAAGTCCTCCTCCTGTTAGCATAGGGCTGCGGTCTTCTTCTCTCTTTGCTGATTTTATTCTGTTGAGACATAACTGACATTTGTCATCGTCCTCCCTACTCTAATCTTGCCTACACATGTTATTGGGACCCCAGCATTGATTCTAAGTGCATGCGAGTGTAACATGTAGGCATACATCATTTGTCATAGCCTAAACATTTTATACAATTGCTAAAGGTACCTATTTGTCATTTCTCTTTTATTAGAATTACAAAAAGATTACTCTACCTTCTATCGAAAGTCTTCTTCGTTCTCGTCTTTAGAAAAGGCCATACCCGTGCATATATATATGTATGCTATCCCGTGCTCACACTCATTTGGTTTGCACCTTTTTTCTTGGAAAAATGCTTTCTTATCTGAAAAGACTGTATCCCTTACTGCCTTTCTTCTTTACTTACCTTGGTCCTCTTACTCCTAATTATGATCAATAATTTGTTTCACAAACTTGCTGTGTGAACCGACACTTACCCTTCTATCTCTACTTGTACACTAGCACTTATCTCTGTCATAATATAATGTTCCTTCCCATTATATTGCTTTACTCTGCTAAGGCCATGTAGACATTCCTCCCATGCTCAAGAATAACTATAATTATCATCTGTAAAACATAAATCCATATCATCATATACATAAAAATGATTTTTTTGTTACTCTCATATGTTCTTTCATGCAGTTCTACTAAAGGTTTTTCCTCATATTTGTTAGATCAATCTTGGCCATCCACACTCCTTTGGCCTTTCATTAATCATATTTCATTTTCATTAAAATACACTACACTATGCAATTGTAGCCAGCACCATCCATTGTGCTTTTTGTTTACAAATCTGGATATTTTATCCACTGTGCTTTTCACTGGTTTAATACTCATTCATTCATTCATTCATTCATTCATTCATTCATTCATTCATTCATTCATTTTTATGAATTTATTTATTTATTTCACCCCCTGAATTGTCATTAATCTCTTAATTCTGAACGTTTTACTTCTGTGCTTTTATCCATATCTATTTATGATTATCTTACATAAATTAGTCTAATTATAAAGCAAACCCTCATATGTTTCATATTATAATGTCTTTCATGTGTATACGTTTTTATTTTGTTCCCCTATTTGTTTCAATAGACCATGTCATAAGGGCCTCTGGTTCACACTCTTTCCTGAAAATATGGTGAGTGCTACCGCATTTTTATAATTCGCTGTAGGATTTCCCCTTCTGTCTATTTGTATCCAGTATGTGGTGCTCCTAAATAACCACCACTTCATCATTTGTTTAGTCTTCTCTAAATATGTCGTCATCAATAAGGTCAATCAATTTAGACCCTTCTTCAAGAGCTATCACTGTCCTCCATGCTCTACTTTCATTGTCCATTCCTTCGAGCATTTCTATGTTCTTTGTACTATGGCTGCTTTCTAATTCTTCAAGGTTTGTCTATCCCCCCTCTTTGTCCTTCGGTATCTGTGATCTAAACCAAAACTCATCAAATATTCTCACCATTCTCTCCATTAGGGCTTAGAGCCATGTTAATAGAATGCCCACCCCATGATACGAAAAACGTCTGGCTTCACTGAAACAACTCGCAGAACCATTTAGTCTGAGAACCATTTCATCTGTTAATGACAAAACAAATTCATCTGTATTCGAATATTGTATTCCAGAAGTGTAACACACTATCCTTTGGTCAGTAAATAAAATCATCATGTTAAGGTTTGTCTTCCAATCCCTTCCCAAAATATTTAACTAGTGTCTGTCGTGGATATAACAAGAATCAATCATGTCACACTCTCCTATAGAGGCTGGTAATTCACCAATAACAGGGAACTCAATTTGTAGCTCCACAGAACCCTTAATCATTTATGGCAATGCTCAGCATTGGATATGTTTCCTCCCATGTGCATTAATCTAAAGTCCCAGTGTCTACTAATAAAATAAATGATTTGCCTCCTCTCGTCACATTAACCCATGGCTCCTCTTGGGGGTCTAATAGCACTGAAAATTCTGGACACATCAAGTCATCCGTTAACCTGTCCTATTGTGGGTGTATGCATACCTCTGTTCCTGTAAGAGGATGTCCTCCTACCATAGTGGCACATCCTATCCTGGGTGTGAATACCTGTCCTGTTTTCACATATTGCTGATTCTGCATGGGGGCTTGCTGCAATTGCCCCTGTAGTGAATTCATTGTGCACTTGCTCTAACTGCTGTACCTGTTGTACTCTCAGCGCTTGCGTTTGATATCATGTCTGATCCTGGGTGAACCCTTTCCTAGCTGTCCCCCCTCTTGAGAATTGTCCATTTTGCACATACCCTTGGCTCCTGTATGTACACGCAATGTGCTCTGTCATCCCACATATCCAATAAACAGGAGGAGCCCCTCTGACTAGTCCCCCTTGGTTAAATGGTCCTTGCGCATTCTGATTATCATTCTGCATTTTCTGAAAAACCTCCTTAGTTATTCTGCAAACCCCCTCTTGCTCTATAGCTCATTCCTCTGCCTTGTGGCACAAACCCATTCCCCCCTTGGCTTATCTGGTGCTGATTATTCGCCCTTGATGTACCCACTGCTTGCTGTATTCCCGGTCCTTCTACGCTTGTCGATACGGCCCCTTCTATGATATGATATATGATATGATATGGTATGGCATTTATAACCTGCCTATACACAAGTGTTTCAAGGTGTGATGAGGCAAGGCATACTATGGCATACTTTGACAATTTCTTCTGAACTTACTTCGCTTCATCAAGTTTTCTAGCATCTTCCTTTTTATCCTTCTCGTCTAACAACCTTCATTTATTGCACTATAGTCACTCTATCTCAGGTTACAGTTCCATTCCCACATGCTTCCCAAGTGCCTCTGTACCTGCCATGCAATCCTTGACATAAAATTAGGCAAAATACTGCCACTGTTTTCACCTCTGCTCGAGCTCTTAAAAAGTCCAGTGCTCCTGAATATAAGCAAGCAGATCTGCAAGTTCCTTAAAAAGAACATAATGTCCATAACTGGTGTTCCCAATATGAGCAAAAGCATCCTGTATATGTGTGTATATTCATATTGCAGTATTAAATTCCTTCTAATGACTACCTGTGTATGTTTCATGTGCATTGAGCCTGCAATCCATTGATTGCCTATACTTCCACAAGATCATGTGTGTATGTGTATGTGCCTGCCTTCTCATGTTTGTGTGTGCATGTGTGTGTATACATGTGTGTGCACACCTGTGTGTGCATGCATGTGCATGCATGTGTGTATGTATATGTGTATGCATGTGCATGCATGTGTCAGTCTAGAAAAATGGATACCTCTACTTCTGTGACAGCAAATGCATTTTGGTGGCTGCGGGCCAACCGTCTCATGCACGATATGACAGAATATAGGTTTTCGAGGTTGCCAATGGCCATTTTGATGTAACAAGAATCGCCATTTTGTTTTCTAACCATTGCTCATTGCTTTCTGTTCCTATTGCTTCGCAGTATATTTTCTGCTTACACTGCTCGACTGTAAAACATTGTTGTCTGTATGTAAAAAGGACAAGGCCACAGGGCCGAGAGGATAACAAGTGTTCGTTGAAACACAAACGTAGGCAGCGCCAGGAAGAATGCCCGACTCCCTCCTGAATGTAGCCTTGAAGCAGAACTGCAGGTTATTTAATCATTTTGTAGCTGCCAGCCAGTCTTGTGATATGGTAGAATATGTTAGAATAATACAGCTAAAGGCTTGAATTATGCTCTTCTTATGGCCCCCCTTTGCTGAGCCCGCAGAGCGTGTCAGCTCCCAGGACACGAAAAGCACCTAATAGATAGTAAGGTCCGGGATGCAACTCTTCCCCCCGTAAGCTTGTTTCCTAGAACAGAAGCGCTGTGTTCTATTCAACAACTGAAAGATGCCTTCACACTCACAAATTGCAAATTGTTACTAGAATAGATGTTTGAAGGTGTCATAGTTGTCGGAGATGTGCATCATCACACCAAGTTCAAAGAAACCCAATAAAAGGGGGGTGTTAAACATGTCATAGCTGATTGTTTGATATGCATTTTGTATATATGTAACTGATGTACGTAATTCACTCTCTTGCGTCCCTCGAGGTCTAGAGGTACACTTCGCGGGGCGTGAGACCGAGTTGGCCAACTGAGACTTTTGCTTTGCAATAAATCCTAGCTTTGGGAATACAACCTTGTGTCTGGCGTATCTATCGTGTGTGGTGACTCGCCTTGTTTCCATAGACGTCAGGGTCCCCTAGGGGTCCCTTTCAGCATGTATGTTCATGCATGTGTGTGTGTCTATATGCATGTGTGCATGTGTATATGCATGGGCATGTGTGCATGTGTGTATCCATGTGTGCATGCATGTGTGCATATGTGTGTGTGCATGTATGTGTGTATGCATGTGCAGGTGTGTGTATGCATGTGCATATGTGTATGTGTATGTAAGCATGCATCAATCCCCCTCTTCTTTTAAGCATATAATGACAGGGATTCTAACCTTAATCAACTCTATTTCTTTACCCTATAAATCAATATACCGCATAATTGTGCAAAGCCTCCCTTATTCTTCCTTTTATTAGTGCTCAGCCTGCTTGTACTTATCTATAACTACATTTTCATTTAACAAAACCCCTAAATAATGGATTCCTTATCTTTAGAAGTCAGACCATCAGGGTGTGTACTTCTATAACAAAACTTTTTTAAATCTGTTTTCTCAACATTTGTCCATTGTGTGTGACCTTAGCCACAGTGTGCTTTGCGAGCGCTTCCCCTCATTACCCACTGCTTCCTTATTCTACATATACATTGTTTCATTAATACATGCCTTCCCAATATTTTTGCCAAAAAGTGTTTTTGTCTCATGTATTCTTGCCATTCCCCATAAATAGTCACTGTGCTTAGTTTAATGTCATCCACTAGTACATTAACCTAATTTTTACTGTCATTTGCACTCATAATTGCATTTTACTCTCAGCGCCATTTTTCACACAATGGGCCTCATTACGAGTTTGGCGGAAGCCATGAAGCTATTAGCTATTAGCTCCATGGCTGCCGCCAAACCGGGCTCCTTTACCGGGTTCCAGAATGGGGAATTACCAGGCCATTCCGAATTCAATGGGCTCAATGGGAATGGGAGAGGGAGCTAACAACGGCTGGTTATGACCGGCCCATTGTTAGCTCCCTCTTCCCCTCGCGGGACCCGGTAACGACGGCTGGTTTTACTAGGTGTCCTTATCGGGTCCCGCGAGGGGTCCTTGTAATTTCACGGAACGGGTTTAACATGTCTGCCTCCATTAGCGGAGCCGGTAACCCGTTCCGCGAAGGTTGTAATGAGGCCCAATGTGTGATCGTAGACATATTTTTTCCTTTTCTTTTCCAAATGCCCCTATATTGCATGGTTGCACTGTTGTAGTGAGGGAAACACTGTCCACTCTGCCCTTGTATTGGTGCTCATGCTTAAGTATACATCTATACCATTTCCATGACTCTACATTATTTACGGTGCATCCCTATGCCTTCTCTCTATCCCCAATTTACCAATATTCTCATCATTCTGGTCACCCACAGTACTCTCTTGTGATTGTATACGCTTTCAAAAATGTCCCATCAATCACCAACAAAAACCGGCTACTTGTCCAACATACTATCAACAAATCAGGGGTGCTCTAGTGTGTGCCCACCAAAAACAGCATTCAACACCAATCCCACTAAATCACCAACCAACCCCCTAAACATTGGAAAGTGATCTGTATGACCTTAAACAGTGACTCAATGGGGTCTCCCCAGCTCACACATACACAAAAACTGTGGACCAGCCTCCCATTCTAAACAATATATTCAAAAATAAAGTTCAACCTCATATGATTTTCCTGTCAAAAATCAACAATTACTTCAAAATATAATGAATCCAATCCAGCGCTTCCCTCAGCACCTAGTTTCAACACTTATGCACTAATGTTATGAAAAAATGCTGTTTCTCAAAGCCTACTCATTTGTCAATTTATTCAGCGGACATCAGTAATTTCAACCCCTAACTGAGCATCCCTATTAAAAAACCCAAACAGTATACATCTATATGAAAAAGTCCCAAAAAAGAACACATTCATTTAATGAGTTCGGGTTCAACTCTACATTTTCATAAGAGTTAGGGTGAGCCCTGGCCAACTTGCAGCCTGAGAGTGCTAAACATTTTCTTTGCATACTTATACATATATTAGCTTCAACCCTAGCCATTTTGGTCACATTTCCATAAATATTCATTCATTTTTTTGTATTAATCATACACACGTTTTATCATTCCTACCAACACAAACAACAAACTGCTCTTTCTGTGTATAAAAATTAACAAGGGGGGTCCTGGGAGTACCTCTGCCAGACATTAGTCCTGGTTACGAGAGACTTACCCAGAGTCTTTAGCTCACTATCTTTCACAGAGAAGAAATATCCCAAACATATCAGTCTTTGTCCTGCCCTGGGGCAGTCCAGCACCGAAATGCTAGGGAATTCTCCTCTGAACAAGAGTACCAAAAGAAACCCCAGACACGTGTTTTGGTCTGGTTGGACCTCATCAGTAGGGTGGATCTGTGCCTCTCTAAGAATAGTGAGCAAGGGGTCCACGTCTGGATTCCTACTGCTTTGAATTAAAAAGCTATATTTTTCCCAAACTCCATGTAGTTTTTAATTCCTGCAGCTATTTTTACGTACCTCTTGACTACGTCAGCTTCTTATCTCTTAATTTTGAACAAGAGCTTTTGACTACTCTCAGCGCGGTTTTGAACATCAATCTTCATCGTGTACTGCCAGCGCTGGCTTTCTGCCAACTATGAACCACGTACAAAAGTGGTCCTATCTCTGTATAATTGTATTTTTAAAACATGTCATATATTTTATTAGCTTCATTTTCCCAAGCAGGAAAGGAATGTGGTGTCGGATATAGTGTCAATTAGATTTAAAACCCCTATTTATCCCTTCTTTCTAACTGCGTAGTTTCCTAAGTGAAGCACAATTGATTGCTCTCACATGTCATGCCTTATCTGTTCTTCGTTTGCATTATATATTTGGTGGTTTTCTACAGTGTAAAGTTTTCCGGCTTTATAAGGATGTTATTGGTACAAGTATTTATAATTTAACCCCCTAGCTGCCTCCATTCACTTGCCTCAATGGGTGCAAAGATGTTCACATTTTGGCTTCATTTTTTCTGTCATTTTGCAGCAGCCGTAAACATGTCTCAAAACAACAAATGTAAGATCGCCCTTCAATGACCCCTGCCTATTTTTGGATCACCTCCCGTAAAAGAATAATGTAATTTCTTGACTTCATCTCAACTTTTTATAACTCATTGTTGCTCCCCGATATCTGAATTTTCAAAACAGACATATAGACAGACAGACAGACTAGTCGACTCTTTACATTAATCCTCAGCGCTCTTCGCTTTATATCTGCCCTAAATATACCCCAATAGGGGTTAAAGTCATTATTTCATAGGGACCTGTCCTCTGCATCTCCTAGGTTTACATCAGTTGAACTGTATAATTACTTTTTCTGAAATCCTTTGAACTGGGACCCTCCAGGCTTCTTATCTCCTCATCTCTTATTTCTGTACACCAGAAACACCACTCATTATCTTTTCTACTCTATTTACTAGGCCCCCCATTACTTTTTAAACAACTGATTACATTTTAAACTACTCATTACTTTTTGATTACTTTTTGATTACTCATTGATCACTCATTGATTACAATTTGATTACTTTTGCATTTGCTGATTATTTTAAAATATGCATACCATATTATGTTTTCCTCCTTTGCCTTTGTCCCATTTCAATACCTACCATAATTCATAGATGTCAAAGTTGTGCCACGCTATGCTGACAGCCATAGGTAGACTTCCCCTGACAAATGAGGGCACACTGCAGATTCACTTACCCTGTCACCTCATCTGGGCATTTCCTATCTCTGTGTGCATAGGTCTGTGTTCTTGTCCCTGAAGGATCCTTAGGGTCTTCAGCCTTGTTATCTGTGGACTCTGATACTGGATACTGGACAAAGTAGGAAGACGGACGCCCGGATGCGATTTCACAAATATAATTTTAATATAGGTTCAAAAGACATTCTGGAAGGCACCCAGATCTGCTACAATCAGCTTGCTTTTATAGACTTATTTCAATTACGCAATGTGTTCATGCAAATTCAGGATACATTGCTAATTGGTTCTCTTAAGTAGAAGAATATAAACCCTCCTTGTTTTTGATTGGTTGGCTTATATTTCACTGACAAAGCCCACATTAGCTCATTTTGGCAAGCACCGGTTGACTGACACATAAACTAATACGTTTTCTTCTAACTCAGCTAAACATAATTATGCATCCTTTAACGCCTGCCAAGAACCAGCTCTCATCTACTTCTTGAGGTCCTGCCAAATTTACTTGGCACCTAGTACTGTGGCTCATCTTATTTTTTGCTAAGTAAGCAGCTGTTCTGTCTAATTGGTAGCCTTCCCATGCCTTTATCTAATTTGCTATGAATCATGTCTGCTTCTCTTGCCAACATTTCAGGCATACTTATCTCACAGTGAACAGCTGCCAAAGAATTATTCACCATCAGCATGATACAGGACTTTTGCCATCTGCGCTCAATCTGCCTCAGTCTGTTCAGCCTAGATGTTCAGCTACCAACAGTTTTAGATATCCATGATGTGCATATACTACCTGAGACAAAAAGCACTATACTTCTTATTTCTGTAATACTGGAAACATTGATCAGCCTGTTATGTTATTTGCATTCATTTTGAGGGGGTAGGGGTCTAGTACCTCTTATACACTGCATTTCATTACACCTTGTCACGCTTTGAAATAGAATTTTCTTGCAGAATATGCGGTACACATTTTCACCTTGTCTATTGTGTGGCAACATGACATGATAATGACCACACTCGAGACATACTTTGGATGAACATGCAATGTCACCTTGTCTCACAAGGTGGTAAAGAGGGCTGCTTCAGGTGCACAAGGGAGCATGAACAGACATGCATGAACTATAGTAAGAGTTGTGCAATATATGCCAGAAGTGTAAGTAGCAAACAAATGATTTGAATGTGGAACAGGGACATAGTAATGAAGGGCGGTAGGTATATAGGACAGGAGTAGGGGGCTTTGTGCCATTAAACAGTGCTGCACGAGGGAGAGTTGGAGTTTCTATTTAATTTTCTTACAGAGATGATATATCCCGGAGGTATCGTTTAAACAAAGAGGTAGAGAGCACAACAGCCCATGATGTGGTACCGTGAATAATGTAAATCAGTAGTTCAGAAAAAATGGAAATGTTTATTTAAGGTCAAGATTTTTTAAAAATTCAGAAAATCTATTTTCATACACATTCATGCAGAGTAATCAAGTAAAGTATCTATATAATGCAAGGAAAACGTATTTCACCACTAGTTTGTTCTGTCAATACAATGATAGCATTCTTAAATAGTGACCATATCTATTACAAATGTATTGACTCTTCTCTGTAGAGTTCTTTTCTGTCTAATAGGGTAAATATTAATGTCAACCTTCTATGGGGTTGGTGGTTTATCCCGGTGTCTGTGTTGACACTACTGCACTTATGTTTAATAGCATACAGTTTGAGCATGTTATAAATGAACAATACAATTACAGATTATGCCCTAAGACTCTGGAACCTCTTCCCCATCAACACCCGACTTGCTCCCTCACATTTACAGTTCAGGAAGGAGCTCAAGACCCTCCTCTTCCAGCAATGCCTCCTCCAGCCTACCTAGGTCCATACACTGTCTTCTCCCCACCTAACCTGAAAGTGCGTAATCTGATCCTGACTGTTAGTTACTTGTAGACCCATTGCTGACTATTATACTCCCTCCCCTGTTGTTAGATCCTAACTCCCTTGATCCTATGCTCCCTAACTATATTATTCCACCTATAATTGTAAAGTCCTCCATTGCTTTCCGAAGCTAGGTCTATGCTCAAAAAATACCCTCATAATAATAATAATAATAATTATAATTATAAAAGTAAAGGTTGTCTGTAATAGGTAGAGGACAACACCAAGTTTGTAAGGGCTGGAAGAGAAATGCAAATCCATTGGCAGCCTGGGGTGGCCAGGGAAAGTAATCATTCAAAGGTGATCAGAGGTTCATGATTAAATGAAGGTCCAAATATAGGCTGTGTTTAAGGAACTAAGCAATCAATATCAGGCAATTCGGTTGGCACCATATGCAATACACAGGTTGACATCACAGTAACAAGTTATTATTAAAAGTGGATGGGGCTGGGCTAAATGCAGATCTGTGCACAATCCACCAAAATATCATTAGCAGGGGATGACGGGTGGGCTAGATTCAGGTGCGTAGTCAGGCCAAGGGCACGGTCACAAGCAATTAATAAGATCACATCAATACCTGAAATGAGAAGCAGGACAACAGCAATTGGGAAGAAAAAGTCAAAATCTAGATAAAGCATATAAGACAAATCTGACTCATTGAGGCACACTGGAGTCAAGTATGATTAAATAAATGAAGCAGTGTGTAAACACATATTGCTTGCTGCATGCATGTGCAGCATCGTTGGTGGCATCCGGGTAGCAAAACAATGAAGCAGGTGCTCAGTTCTGCAAGCCTGTTTCAGGTCTCACAGAGCGATTCCAAAGGAATGTTCAGCACTGGGAGTAGAGCATGACATTACCCTTACCCCACACCCAAGTTGCTTACAGGTGGTCAGGAAAAAGTTGATGGAAATGATCCATAAGTAGAGGGGCATGTATGTTGTAAACAGGTTCCCATGTGTGTTGTTCATAGCCATACCAATTCAGTCCACAATATAACTGAGCATGGCCCTAATCTGAGGGAATCCAAGATCTTCTGCACCCCGTACTGCTCCAAGCCATGCACCCCTACAGGTAGGGGATGGGAACGGAGTCGTGTACCAGAAACAAACAGTAGGAGAGAGTGATGGAAAACCAGGTGCATCTTCCACTTATGGGGTAACTAAGTGAATGGCAATAAGGTTGATGACCTTAGTCATGGTATATGGACCAATAATATTTGGAAGTAGTTTTGTATTTCCTGATATATGCTGCTAATAATTGGAAATCCATATATCAGCCCGACTAAATAAATGGTTTTAAATTCCATCAGCATCTGTTTGCAAATTTCTTAGAGGCTTCCTGGGCAGTTTGGAAGTGCTTCTGTACAGAGGAATAGAGTTGTTGCTGTGCTCATCTGATAGTTTTAGTGTGGGGAGTATATCATTCTGGTGGTAACTCAGTGCAGAGCATACTGGGATACGCCCCATAAGAAGCTTAGAAAAAGAGGTCATAATGGTTGGGGAATGAATGTTGTTAATGTAGGCAAATTCCACTGATGGCTGAAGAGTATATTCGTTTTGCTGATTTTGGAGAAAAAACAGAGATACTTCTATGTGTGATCCACCTTCTCCTTTTAATCATCTTAAGGTAGTTATTAGATGAAACACAAGCAGGGACGTTCAAGAGAGTAGTGAATACCTTTCAGAAATGGCAAGTGAACTATAAGGCAGAAGGTAGACTGTGGATTCGGAAGGTATGCCATTGGTAGAATGAAGCCAGTTGTGTGGCTGTGGGTAGAGTTATACAAAGCACCAAGAAGGTACATTTGGTGAAATAGTTGACAGCCACCAACATAATTGTGCCTCAATGGTCTATGGGTAGATCGACCATGAAAACTTGTGAAACAGTATACCAAGTTGGGGCTCAGGGGGGAAAGGCATTCATTGCTTGCTAACTGCATGTTGACCCACAAGGTTTTTACAATGGGAGCAGACAACACAGGGTTTACCATTTTGGATGATTTCCTATTTCCTACACAGCCCCCATCACAAGTGTTGTAATAGCTCCAGTGTTTTCTTGAGACCCGGGTACTCAGCTAGGTTTATGTCATGACACCAGCACAAGGCTTGACCATGGGCAGATTCTATCGGCACTTACAGACACCCCTCATGATAAGGTAGGTCCTGCTTGTTGTCAATGGGTGCATTCGGTTCAACAACAGTAGGAGATTGTACACAGGAACACATGTTCTCCAGAAATGCGTGCAGTGTCGGCCTGGCCATCAGATAACAAGATTGTTTGCTCTGTGTCTGGGACAGAGCAACCAGAATCATTCATGTGGGAAAGGGTATCCTCTTTTGTGTGACATGGTCTACATCAGTAGTTTATGGCAGTGTCATAAAGAGTACAAATATGTGCCATTGGGTGTGGTGCACATTAGTGCACCTTAGACTTTGCAGGGTGACTACATTCTTGTGATCCATATACGCATATATCTGGAGCCCTGACCCTTGCAAGCAATGACAGATTCTTGAAAAGGTGCACAGATAGTTCCTTTTCTGTTAAGGTTTAGTTAACCTCACAGGAAGTTGATTTACAGGACAGTTATGCTACAGGATGTAAGACTTGGTCGATTACTGGATGATTTGATAACATGGCACTGACAGCATCCATTAAAGTGTTTGCTTTTTAACATAAAACAGTAGAGAGGAATCCGCATGGAATACAACGTGGGAATGTCAAATGTTTACCAAGGAAAGTGGTGTTGTTCGTCAGATTTGTTAAGTGGGACGTCAATTGTAAGAAACAATTGATAAAATATCTATACACATTTTGGAAGCCAACAAACCATTGCAAGACCTTAAAGTTTTCAAAGTTGGCCAGTTCAAGACTGCCTGCACGTTTTGATCTTCAATTCGGACCCCTTCTGTCCTGAGGATACATCTGAAAATGTTCATGGAAGAGAAGTGCAACATGCACGTGTCAAGCTCAGCATATAAGCAGTGATCACGTAGTGCCATCCTAATGTGTTTGTATGTGTATCCAAGTGAGGGGAGTAGACCAAGATGTCCAAATAGACAACTGCGCATCAAAGATGACCCTGGAAACACAGTAATTACATTCTGAATGGCTGCTGGTGAATTACCCAAATCCAATGGCATGATTAGTATTCAAATAATCCATACATGGTCCGAAAGACAGTTTTCCTTCATCCACTTTTCTCATAAATACTAAATGATATGCTCCACAATTATATAGAGATTGTGGCATATCGCATTCGATCCAATAGGACCGTGATAAGATAGAGAGGATAACAGTTTTTACTCATAATATTGTTGATTGCATGGTAGCCGAGATAGATACTCTACTTTACCCTACTTTCTTTGGCAAGGCAAAGCATGATGCAGATGCAAGGGGGCAGGAGTGCTGGATGAAAACATTTTGTAGATTGGGCTGGATGTAGTCTAGAGGTTGGTATCTTTTTGCTTGGTCAGTGCATATATTCTGACCCAAGGAATCTTAGCACCAGGCATACAATCAATAAAGCTTTCATATTCCCGATGAAGAGGAAGATGTTACAGAAGGGTTTTTTCTTAAACATATTGGTTTAGCTCTGTTTGCAATGAGGCATAGTTGTAGCTCTTCCAATGTCATGCGCTGACACAACAAATGCAGTGTACTCAGCTGGTGATGACTCTATACAATGGGATGTTCTTGTACAGGAACAAACTCGACGATTTTGGGATGAGAGGGTAATCTTACTGTAAAGTAAGAGCAGGACTAGGTGAACCTATAGGAAGTGTCTCAGAGCAGTATCAGGTCCGGGGCTGAGATACACAATTCCAGGTCAAAACAGTGGAATACGGGTGTATGGTGTAGTTTACTTATGGATGGCACGAGGACACAGGTATGTGGCCCCTACAGAGCAAGTATGCAGATGTACCCCACAAGATCACAGGTAAGTCCACCTGATGGAAAAAAGACACAGACAACCCCCACAAGAATTCAGGTGATTCTCCCTGATGGAACGAGGATGCATAATGAAGATGAATCAAGAAGAGGGCAAGGTAGTCCATAACAGGATGAAGTATTAAGGACAACAATGCAAATGCATCGGTTGGCTGGGGTATGTTAGCATAGCAAGTAATCAGTCACGGGTCAAGAGTTCAAGACTAAATGTAAGCCGGTGTGCAGTCCATTGTAAAGGTACCAATCAATAGCAGGACAATTATTTTATTTTAAATTTCTTGGTCATTTATAACAGGCTTAATACCAACAAGTGGTTTCTACGCGTGGGATTGGGATCCAAACCTGTGTTGCGCCGTGTTGCCTTGCTTCCAAGACAAATGCGTTGCCCCTGAGCTATCCTTCCTCCCCTATGGGGAAGTTCCATATGCAAGTCCATGGTCAGGCAGAGGTCAAAGTATAATTAGCAGCTGTAAGGGGCTAGTCTAGATGCTAATCTGTGCCCAGGCGAGGTCAACGTATCAAATTATCATCGGCAGGTGATAAGGGATGGGCTAAATGTTTTTCTGTAATCAGGCTGATGTCTAGCTGCCAAGAAATCAGTGAGTATACACCAATACCTGAGACGAGGAGCAAGACAATGGCAATGAAGTGGGCAGTGTGGCAAGTGAGTGGGCACTGCTATTGTATATAAAAATGTTAAATTCGCAAAAAAGATGGGATAATGGAGTGGGGTGCAAACCCTCTAATTGTGCCTACACACCAGACACACACAGTAAATATGGAGAAAATAAACTAGGCTAGAAAGACAGTGATGAGGGCGAGAACTGGGTGTCAGATATGCGGAAGCTCTCTTGGTATGAGAAGACTCAGGCAATTCGACAACATCGGGAAACTGAGTACGAGGAGAGATGGAGGTCATTCAGTGATGTATTTGGATGAGGTGTAGGCTTTGGTTTTATTTTGTGGATATTGAGGTTGGGGATTGGTAGGGGTGTATGTTTTGTCCTGTTGTTTTTTTGTGTTTTGTGTTGTCACATCTTGCCTTGAGATAGGAGGGTGGGGATGTTTTCGTATTTCGTTTTGAATAGCTGTTAATTTAGTAGTAATTTGCATTTTGTTGCTCTGATGTATATGGAGTAATCTTTTGCTTGTTCCCATTCTGTTGTTACTCAGTTGTATTATTTTCTGTATAATTATTAAATAAAGTTGGTAAAAAAATTAAAAAAATTGCAAAAGTCCTCAAAACATAAAGTGACCAATTTTATATGAAATGGTTATTCAGCAGATGCCAGTCGGGCCAATGCTTTTCTGACCCAAGGGTCCTTCATCAGGGCACGATCTTTGATACATAACGAACCAATGTGTGATAGCCAATCACCCTGCAGCCTGCAGCTCAAAAATAAAGACAAAGGGCCTCATCAGTGGTTGGTCAGAGCGGTAAAAACGTGGTGGTGACGCTATTACTGCTGCATTACTCCTCCGCCCAATCCCGAGGTCAGGTGGAAAGCTGTAGATTTACCTTCAGCTCTGATCTGGAAATAAATCTCCAGCTTACTGCCTGTTTTCGGTGCTATTACCGCCAGCAATTTTACTGCTATTACCACTATTACCAAAAAGTCAGATGGATTTTCAAGAAAATTGAGAATTACTGCCTTACCACTACTCGGATCCGGTGCTAATAGTGCAGTAGCAGTAACTCTAATAGAGTTGGCTGTATCCCAGCACAATTAATGCCAAGGATAAGATGAGGCCCAAAGTGTAGAAGGCATGAACATGCATTAGACAAATGAATCCAAAACACAAGTCATAACAAATGCAACAATAGGTATAAAAATGTCAAATAGGCAGAGCAACAGAAGAAAACATTAACATATATTAAAGGGAAAAACTAAATCATAATACACAAATAATTGAATTATAGAGCTGACAAATAATATGCTAACCACAAAACAATAGTAAATAATAAATAATTACACAGACAAATGCACAACACAAAACATAGTAAAGACCTCAAAACGTTCGGATTGTGTACAATGGAATGGATACATTTCGAAAGTGGCATATAGCAAGATCAGCAAGATCTAGGGGAAAGACTCAAAAGAAAATCATGAAAAAATATGCAGAGCAAGCTACGCCAGTGATATCACGAGAGTGACAACATGTAAAAGGTAATGGGGATAACAGGGTTAAGTAACCCACACCCTAAGCCTGATACACATAGAAAAAGCGAGAGGTGCAACAAAAGAGAATGACTAATGCAAAACTATAGAACATCCAGATCGTTGGATAACCGACCTGCTAAATGGCATAATCCGATAAAGATCACTTTCCTGGCAAGAATAATGCCCCCACATTGGAAAGCTAAGCAAAACACACCGTACGCTGTTCCCACTATAGAACGCCAATAAGAGCGCAAACTATGTAAATAAACATGCCAATGTACCTGCAAGAAAAGACTAGTGAGTCAAAGGGAGGGCACTGTGTGTGCAATGAAGTGGGCAGGCCAGTTCAGAATCCAGACACAGCAATTCAGAATTCACACGGACATCATTGCAGTAAAATGGACTCATTGAGGGCCACTAACATAAGTCATTTTCAGCTAACATGAATGAAGCAGTGTGCACTCACACAGACTGTGGGGTGCAAATGCTCATCAGAATCATCTACCGCATACGTGGAACTGTTGTTATTGCTACAGCGATGATGCAGATGTGTTCTGTACGCGTGTGGTGGGCCTTGCAGAGACAAGCCGCTACTGTGGCTCTTTGGAAGTGGTGCACTATGTAAACAGGTGCCCCTGATGTTCATATGCTTTCAGAACAGGAGGGCAGCTGCAGCAGGTTATGACACATGGTTACCCTTAATTTGTCCACTAAAATATGTATATTTTACAGTTTTATTTATGTATGGTTTTAGTTCTGATGTATCCCCTGCTTTTTTGCCCATTAGTTTTTCCAGTACCTATTGAATGCCTGGATCATATTGGAATGTTGGTGTGTACAGCAATACAAGGGATGTGACCAACCAGTTTGGGCTGGAAGGGCCCTTTCGGGTTGGGACCAAGACTGATTTTCATGTGGTATTTTCCCTTTCTGTAATGGCTTGGCAAGTGAAGAACAATGGTCTGGAGAGTTGCCCATAGCGAAGCCAGAGGCTAGGATTAACTCTAATACTTCCAGCCACCACCTGTTTTGTTTTTCTGTCATCACCCTGTGTAGGACAGGTATGCCCAGATGTCGGTCTTGTGCCTGGTGGGCATACAGCTCGAAGCTACACTTCACTAAAGCCATCCAATGATGTTGAAAAATGTCTGGGGCTGTTTGTGATCTTGTACAGAAGGATGTGACCAAGCAGTTGGGACTGACCTGCCCCTTTGGGGGTTTGACAATGCCTGATATCATCTTCAAAACAACCTTATTTCGGCCGTAAGGCCATCAAAGTGCATCCTAACACAATAAACAATTACTCACATTTAGCAATATTATGTCCAAAGAAGAGAGAAATAAAGTTAAAGTAAAAAGTAGAACAATACAGCATCAAATTAAGGCCCACAGGACCGGCTGGGCACACTGGGATATAGTGCTAATATATTAACACAAAACAAATCAGGGTTCCTTAGTTCTGAAGCCACCGTAATGTCCAGTTGACCGTTTACCCAGTGGCGTTAGATTTTCCCTCGATAAAGCAACATTTCAGGGAATGTTTCCAAATGAGCCAATAGTTCCAAGGCAGGGAAAGGGGCAGATTTTAATCCTGCTATTAACAGTCCATCCAGGACTCATGGCTCCGTTTGGTCCCAAAATTCCATCTTTACAGAGTCACTGAAGGTGTCTCCCTCATTGGTGACTCTGTGGCAGCTAGCTATAGCTTCCCTGGTTCCCAACACACATCCCTTTACAGTACAGAGCCAGTGGAGAGATTTCTTAGAGAGTGTATTCCGTGGTTCCTGCTGGTTGTGAGACAATGTAGGTACCCAATGAAGAAACACTACGTCCTTCGTGGCCCCCCATGAACTGAGCGATTGGTCATGCTTACTCTGGGACAGGGTCTGCATATTCTATTATCCACCATGGAGCAACCTGGGCTCCCACCATGCTTGAAACCCTGTCCTCCTGTGTGATACATGTAGTATTAAGAGCAGGAGCCTTGATAGCTTCCCTGGATGTGTCCTGCTGTGTAGGTTGCTGGGTGGCTTGCTCAGAGTGATGATTCAGCACCTGGGTACTCACATTGGGCTCACAAAGGGTGATAACCAGGGATTATCTCAGAATGTAATCTTTATGGGAGACAACCGTCTTTTCCGGGGTCAGTGTAGCAGGTTTGGTTAGCTTTTTACGGCTTTTTAAGGGATCATGCGACCCTTTGGTATCCGGTGAGTCAATGTGAGACTCCCTCGTGGCACCCCACTCCTCCCCTCCCACATGCCTCTAGTAAATCAGATAGAAAGTTTTTAATGACCATACGTTCTGAAAGAACTAGTTTGCAACTGCATCCCTTGTTAAAGCAGACTTCCTTATCGGCCGGGTAAGAATTAAGTTGAATGGGTTAGCTAGTTATCTCACAGGTCCTGAGTGGGATTAAACGAAGGAAGGAGGTGTTCCCTAAGCACATGTTCTCACTCCAAGAGCTGCTTGATGGGTAGGTTAGGGACGACTTTTCTTCAAGTGCATCAGCAGTCTCCAATTTGTCTCTGGCCTGTGGGACCAAGGGGCTAGCCAACTCTACAGCTAAGGGCTGAGAGTTAACCACCTGAGTTGGACATAGCACAGACATGGACAAAAGATCTGGGACAGGCTAGAGGTCTTCTGCTGCTGGCCCTAGTCAGGGCTGCACCCCATGGCTAATCAAGTCACTGCCAATAACTTTAGCTTTGTCCATATTGCTAACAAAGCAAGCAGGGGATCCAAGGGAAATCAGTAGACCTTAATTTTTATCCAGTTCAGCTTGAATGTTGGACGTAGAGTTTATGTCAGAGCATTCACCAGTCGGGACCCTCGGGCTGCCCTTATTGTCTCCTCCATAAAGAACTACTGGGTTTTATACAGCGCCCCCAATACGGCCTGATTAGAGCCCAGGAACTGTTTGATTTCTTTTATCAGGAGGTAGGCCTCGCCTGTGAGCTGGGTGGGAGCACAAACTTTTTTGCCAGGGTCAGTATCAGAGTTGATTTGAAGCTCCCCGCCGTGTTGGGGTGGTTGCCTCCCTGGTTTTCCCTGTTAGCGCCTTACAGTCAATATTTTATGCTTCAGCTGGGACTCTACTGATTTCCATGAATGGCTCAGGGGACAGCTGTGCGCAATGTGGATGCAGGAAGTGTGAGAGGACGTAGAATGCAGAGTGCTCCAACACTTCAATGGCAGGTTTACAATATAGTCCTCACAAAAGCAAATTGGGCAGTAAGGAGTCATCCACTTCAGGCCACGGCCCATCCCATTCCACTTTTGCCTCGTGCGCTCCTCCTGGTAGTCCTCGGGTGCAATCCAATACTTGGGCTCACAGAACTCAACTCTCTGCACACCCCTTCTGTCGTGCAACACCCCTATGGGAGCAAAACAACCTGCACCCTTGTTCCCTAGTGTGTCAAGGAGTTCCCCCCTTCTCACCTGGGTCCGATGTTTGCCGGTGACATCGATCGCTGCCTTCTTGCGAACGCTCCTGGTCTTGAACAGCGTTGCTCGAGATTCGTCTGGTTCCAGGTTGCGTTTAGTTCCGGGATCAAGCAGTCCAGAAATCCAGGAGACTGGAAAAGGCTAGAAAAGCTCGGAACCAGGAAGGGAGAAAGGAAAAGGAATGGGTAATAGCACTGGGACAAGGGAAACAATACCGCAAGCTACGAACAGACGTCTGGGCTACTGTGCAATAGCATTGAGACGCGCAGAGCCGCGGAAGGCGTGGTCTATAAATAGACCATGCCGCGTTCAGTGCATGGAGCGAGCAAGGCATTCAGCTCTGGACGGCCTTGTTGGAAGTAGTACAGAATGCAAGCCCCGTGGGGACAAGGACCAGGAGATCCAAAAGGGGCGTGATATGAAGTTCATGACAGCATGCCTCCTCCGAAGGCCTTTCCCTCCAGGTTTGCCCGGGTGTATTAGGTGAAATCTTCTGAGCAACCGAGGAGCCTTGATATTTGAAATAGGTTCCCAGGTCCTTTCGCTAGGAGGATATCCTTTCCACTCCAATAGATATTGAAGATGGCCCCGCTTATACCTGGAGTCACAAATCCGGGACACATCATATTCCAGTTGGTTGTCAACCAGTAGAGGAGGTGGTCTACTGGGATTTCGAGAGGACTGGATGTAGGGTTTCAATAGGGATGTGTGAAAGACTGGATGATTCTTTTCCAGGAGTCAGGTAGCTTGATTCGATATGAGACAGAATTGATAATCTCCTTGATGGGAAATGGACCATAGTACCGGGGAGCCAGCTTGTTTGGTTGTAAGTGTCGGGGGAGTAGTTTTGATGACAACCACACTCAGTCACCGACCGTATAGGACGGACCTGGTCTTCTCTTGGAATCTGCATACTTCTTGGTCTGTAATCTGGCTTTCTCTAAGTGTTCTTTAGCCTCCCGGTGAATGTTGATAAGAGTTTCGATCCAGGAGTCAACAGTAGCTACTGGTGTAGGGTCAGGAAGAACCGAAGGTAAGACCGATGGATGGAACCCCTGACTACAATAAAAGGGGCTGGTCTGTAACGCTGAGTGTTCGGAGTTGTTGTAAGCGAATTCCGCAATGAGTATCAGGAGAGACCAGTCAGCCTGGACCTTGGTAGCGAAACATCGGAGACATTGTTCCAGGGTCTGATTTGCACGTTCTGTGGCTCTGTTGGTTTGGGGGTCATATCCTGAAGAGAGGGCACGTTGGATTCCTAATACCCGACAGAGGTGTTTCCAGAATTGTGAAATGTATTGGGGACCCCGGTCAGATATGATCTTGGAAGGAAGCCCATGTAGTAGGAATATGTGTTCCAGAAATATTCCAGCTAGTTCTGAAGAGGAGGGTATTTTCATCAGTTGCATAAAATGGGTCATTTGGGTAAACAAATCTATGGTGACCATGATGGTAGTATATCCTCGGGAAGGTGGTAACTCCACTATGAAGTCTGTAGCAATGATTTCCCATGGTTTAGAGGGTAGATCGGGCTGCAGAAGAAGACCCGCCGGTCTCTTGTTATCATGTTTATTTTGGGCACAGGTTATCCAAGTCTGGATGTATTGCTGCACGTCAGACTTCATTTTAGGCCACCAGAACTGTCTCTGTATAAGACGGAGGGTGTTGTTGATACCTCGGTGCCCGGAATGGAGTGTGTCATGACAAAGGTTTATTATCTTTTGCTGTAGCTTCTGTGTAGGAATGAATAGTGTGTTGTCCTTGAATAAGTAGCCTTCCTTGGCTCTTAATTTCCAGAGATTTCGTGTTGAAATGTCCTTCCATAATTCCGAGGATTGGGTTTGCGATCGGACTTCTTCCAGGAGATTAGCTGCTTGGGCTACGAATATTGTGGGAGAGAACATTTTAGGAAATGCTTTATCTTCAGTGGTCACGTAGTCAGGACAGCGAGACAAGCCGTCAGCGATCAGGTTCTGTGATCCAGGGACATGGGTAATGTGGAACTGATACTGGGCAAAAAAGTAGGCCCAACGTGCCTGATGACTGTTCCTGCACTCCAGTGACTGTAGAATCTGTAGGTTTCGGTGATCAGTACGGACTTGGACAGGATGTCTGGCTCCTAGAAGTAGGTGTCGCCATTCAGTGAAAGCTTGGCGAATGGCTAAGAGTTCCTTTTCCAGGATGGAGTAGTGCGTTTCACTAGGAGTTAAGGTTCTTGACAGATAAGCAAAGGGGTGTTCCAAATCGTCCTGCATCTTCTGCTTCAACACTGCTCCTATGGCGTAATTAGAGTCATCCGTTTCCACTAGAAAGGGTCGACTTGTATCGGGTTGAGCCAATATGGGAGCTTGTGTGAACTCAGTCTTTAAACGCTGGAATGCAGTTTCTTGTAAAGTTGACCAGACAAATGGGGTGTCCTTCTTTAGCAGAGCCACTATGGGTTGTACAATCTCGGAAAAGGTGGCTATGAACTTCCGGTAGAAATTGGCTAGTCCTAGGAAGGATTGGATTTGTTTCACGGACGCGGGAGTAGGCCAGGCGAGAATGGCCTTTACTTTTGAAGGGTCCATGCCAATCCCCTCTGGACTAAGGATAAATCCCAGATAGTGCACAGAGGTAACGTGAAACAAACATTTTTCAGGCTTGGCTAAAAGGTGATGTTCCCAGAGTCTTTGTAGAACTGCCTTGACATGTCCTTCATGCTTCTGAGGGTCCTTGGAAAAAATCAATATGTCGTCCAGATAGACAATGACGAAGAGAAACAACGTATCAGAGAACAACCTATCCACAAAACGTTGGAAAACTGCTTGGCATTGGCTAGTCCAAAGGGCATGACCAGGTACTCGTAGTGGCCAAAGGGTGTTCTAAAGGCGGTCTTCCACTCGTCTCCTTCCCAGATACGGATCAAATGGTAGGCACCCCTGAGATCCAATTTGGTGAATATTACGGCTCCTCTGACAGCTTCCAGGATATCCGAGATCAGGATCAGTAGGTACCGATCCTTGAGAGTGCATTGATTTAAGCCTCTGTTGTCGAGGCAAGGTCTGAGTTCCTTGGTATCCTTCTTGGGAACGAACAACAATGAAGCACCCGCTGGAGATTTCGAGGGTTTTATGGTGCCATTTTCAAGATTAGTGTCTAGGTATTCCTGAAGGGCCTTTTTCTCGGGTTCGGAAAGAATGAACATTCTGCCGAAAGGAATTACAGCTGAGGGATCAGTATCTATGGCACAGTCTTCGGGCCTGTGAGGGGGTAAGGCCTGGACTATGGCAGTAGAGAATACATCAGCATATCCCTGATAGGCCTCTGGAACTTGTTTGATATTGGAAACCATGAGTGGTGTTCCTTGGTCTCTTGGTGGTTCCTTAGGAGTTACCGAGGAGGGATCCAGGGACAGACAGTGGGACATACAGAACTCTGAGACCGGGAATAATGATCCTGCTGTCCAATTGATATACGGATTGTGCTTTTGTAACCAGGGCATTCTCAAAACCATGGGGTAATGGGCTGACTTAATGATGTCGAATGTAATCCGCTCTTGATGATGGTTTATGGAAAGTTGGATCTCTTTTGTCTGCAGGCTTATGGGCCCTGAAGAGAGTGGTCTTCCGTCTATTGCTTCCACCGGCTGCATGGTGTTTCGGGTCTCGTACGGAATATGATGACTAACCACCCAGTCTTGATCAATGAAGATTCCCATAGCTCCGCAGTCCACCAAGGCCAGAATGGGATAGGTCTTGTCTTTGGAGGGCGACAGGAAAGCCTGTAGTATCACCAAACTGTTTTGTCCAGGAGAGTTCAAGGATGGAATTGATGTTGAGCAAACATCTCTCTCCCGAATCTCTGCTCCATTTAAGATCGGGAGCTGGAGTTTCCCGAACGCTGAGGAGGTGCCAGAGGACAATCCCTGATTAAATGTTTGTCTGAAGCACAATACATACACAAACCCATATGGATCCTTCTCAATCTTTCTTAAGGCGATATGGGTCCACGAAAGGCTCCAATTTGCACGGGTTCAGGTTCTGGGGCTGGACTTGGGTTTGCATCCGATCTGTCTGTGCTCTCAAAGGACGTCTTGGGTGGGTTTCCCTTGGATTTCTTTCTTTCAGCCTTCCTTTCCTGGATGCGAAAGTCTATTTGCAAGGCCAGGTCCATTAGTGCTTGGAATTAATTTGGTCTGGCCACCCTAGCCAGTTCATCCTTGATCTCTTTGTTTAGGCCTCTCCTGAACAGGGTAAAACTAGCCTCAGGGAACCAGTCTGCTTCCTTGGTCAATTGTTTAAATCTGGTTACATAAGTGAGCATATCTTGGGAGCCTTGTTGAAAGTCCAGCAAGCGTTCTTGGGCAGTATAGACCTGCTCTGGACGGTCAAACATGCCTTTAAGGGCCTGTATGAACCCATCGTAGTCGTCTAGGAGGGCATCGCCGGAGTTGACAATGGGTGTTGCCAAGTTGAGGCGTTGCCGGAAAGGTGGGATATGATGAAACCCACCTTAGCCCTAGGATTCAAAAAATAATAGGGCTTGAAGGTAAAGTTGACCAGGCATGAATCCAGGAATCAGCGGAGTGTTTTTGCCGAACCATCATACTTGTCAACAATACCGCCCAACAGGGCACCCTCCTTTGTAGCAGAATCCCAGGATAAGACCAATTGTTTGAGCGCAGCGTTTTCCGCCTTAAGATTTTGAACCTCGGTTGATAGTTCTTGCATGCGTAGCATTAAGTCCTGCACGGCGGCTTCCATCTGGTTTTTAGGTTCGGTCGGGTGGCGTCTCAAACTGTCAAGGAGTTCCCCCCTTCTCACCTGGGTTCGATTGCTGCCTTCTTGCGAACGCTCCTGGTCTTGAACAGCGCTGCTCGAGATTCATCTGGTTCCAGGTTGCGTTTAGTTCCGGGATCAAGGAGTCCAGAAATCCGGGAGACTGCAAAAGGCTAGAAAAGCTCGGAACCAGGAAGGGGGAAAGGAAAAGGAATGGGCAATAGCACTGGGACAAGGGAAACAATACCGCGAGCTACGAACACACGTCTGGGCTACTCTGCAATAGCATTGAGACGCGCGGAGCCACGAAATGCGTGGTCTATAAATAGACCAAGCCGAGTTCAGCGCATGGAGCGAGCAAGGGCTTCAACTCTGGACGGCCATGTTGGAAGTAGTACGGAATGAAAGCCCCGTTGAGACAAGGTCCAAAAGGGGCGTGATCTGAAGTTCATGACATTGTGGGTTTTGGCCCATGTCGGAGACTGCAGCTGGAGATATGTTGGAGGGGCGTGGCCAAGTGCTCCGGCACTGTGAAGGATTTATTTATTTATTTAAATGTATATAGCGCGCAAGTAACCCATGGGCATTGAGGCGCTGTTACTTGCAAGAGCTTAGTTACAGGCATAGAGTCATTCAGTGGTACATTATGCATTCGACAAAGCATAGAGCTGACATTTTGGTTGGTACAGTTGGTCATTACAGTACAGTTTATGCATTAGGAACAAATGAGATGTATTCGACTGGTGCGAGGCATCTTATGTGAATAAGATGGTTTTCATGGTTTTGCGGAAGGTGCTGAGGGAGGCCTCACCTCGGATTGTTTGGGTAGGGCGTTCCAGTGAGTGGGTGCGAGATATGGGAAGCTGGATCTGCCCACTCTGACTTTTTTTACTAATGGCACAGAGAGCATGTTAGTATATGGTGATCTGGTTGGTCTCGTAGAAGAGACGGGATGGGTCCTTTGGGAGAGGTAGTCAGGGGCAGTAAGGTGAATGCACTTGTGGGTCAGTGTCAGAGCCTTGAAGATGATCCTTTCTTTTATTGGGAGCCAGTGTGCTAGTTTTCTAGCCTCCGAGATGTGTTCTCTTTTGGCAATGCCTTGGGCTGCCCGGAGAGCACTAATCTGAATGATTTGTAGCCTCTCTAGGTTTTTGTTAGAGGTGCCTAGAAATAGTACATTACAATAGTCAAGCCTAGATCCAGTGATGGCTCTGGCTATGTTAGTGCAGTTCTCTCTGGAGAGAAAGGGCCTGACTGCGTTGATAAGTTTGGCATGGTATGCAGCTGCCAAGGCTATAGCGTTGATTTGTTTATCCATGGATAGGTTGGAATCCAAGTAGACTCCAAGGGTTTTGACTGATTCTGAGACAGGTATTTTGATGGAGTCAATGGTGAAATGACTGAATTGGGAGTCTAGATTTTTCAGCGTGTCGGATGAGCCTACCAGAAGGAGTTCGGTCTTGTCTGAGTTGAGGCATAGTCCATTGTCTGCCATCCAGGCTTGGATGGTGTTGTAGAGGTTGTTGAGGGTCATGGAGTCAGTGTCATAGTTGCCAGTGAGAGTGAGGAGGATCTGTGTGTCGTCAGCGTAGTTAGTGTATGAAGGCCCCCCTGGGCTGGGATGAAGGCCCGCCTGGCCCAGTGAGGGAGCGAAACACCTCGTGCCCTAGTTCCTTCATGGGCTGCAGCCCTAGCGGGGACTGCAGCTGGAGATATGTTGCAGGAGGCGTGGCCAAGTGTTCCAGCGCTGTGAAGGATGTGGCCCTCCAGTGCGGGAGCGAAAAACCTCAGGCTCTTGCTCCCTGACAGTCTTCCTGATGTGCATATGGCCTTTTACCTTTCTGCAATGTCTTGGCAAGTGGAAAAACAATGATCTGGAGGGTTTCTGAGAGCAATGCAAGTGGTTAAGAGTAATTCTGAACCTTGCAGCCATCTCTGTTTTTGATTTTCTGTAGTCAAACTGAGGGCTGGGTGTGCCAAGATGTGGGTCCTATGCCTGTTCTGTCTATAGACCCAAGCTACACCTCATTGATGACTCCCAATGAGCCTGAAATATATCTGGGCTCACTTGTTGTTCCCTGCAGAAGGGATGTGGCCAAGCAGTTTGGGCTGGGCTGACCCTTTTGGGGTGGGACCAAGTTTGATGTGAATACAGGCCTTGCACTTCTGTAATGGCCCAACAGGTGAAGAACAATAGTCTGGGTGGTTGCCCAGAGCGATGCCAGAGGTGAAGATTAATTCTAAACTTTCCAGTCATTATCTCTTGTGTTTTGCTGGAACCAAGTGAGCCAGAATAATCCCATCCAGCATTCCAACTCTAAAATCTATTGTCTCCCTGTCCCAGGTCTCCTTGTGATGACCAACCACTTGAAGATGAAGAACATCCAGTCGATGGAGTCCTGTGGGTCAAGAAAGATGATCTAATGAATTCCAGGTCTTTATTTTTCCTGCTCGACTCCCAAAGGTAGAGTGCCCATCAAACTAACCACTGCCAGTTCTACCTGCAAAACCTTTTTTGACTCATGAATAATTATTGTATACTGGGAAGGGAAAAGGCCATGGTACAGACCAATGGCATGTGGACCTGACTCCTTGCTGATACATCCTGTCACCCACATAAACCACGTGGGGACATTGACTATTAGTGACTTTTGTGCTGATGACTTTCGAACATCCAGGGAACTTTGTGGCCTTTCTTTTAAATTATTCAGACATGCCCCCACATCCATCCATATTTTCTGACACTTTGCCAGTGAGTACCTGTTATATAGTGCTTGGGATGAATGCAGAAGCTGGTGATGCAAAATAGAATGTTGGGTGTGAATGAGAGAGTGTTTATGTGTGAGTAAGAGAATTTGGGGTGAGAAGATTCTAGAGGCAGGCATTGGAGAGACCCAGCCTGGGTGATGAGAGCCAGTGGTTGTCTCTATGTTATCTCTGAGTATAGCTGTAACATCTGTTGTAACTAGCAGAAGATGTAATACGTTTTTTTTGTTGTGATTAAGGAGACAGTAAACCCACGGCTGGGCACTTTTAGATCAGTAACACATCATACAAGGATAGGGATGCAGAATAACTCTTACACCAAATAATAAGAGTGACTCAGGAAGTTGTCAAAATGTCTCCTCCGAAGTGTTTTATTTTCAATTGTCTAAAACAGGGAGTTACAACAGACATCAGCGGGCGTTCAATCGTGCTCCCAATCAATTTGCATAAAAACCACATTTATATAGCGAATGTTTGTCATACATGATGTCATATTAGATGGCAAACTAAGAAAAACCTATGGGAGATTGTGATAGGCTCAAAGGGGACATATAAGTATACTTGCTTTAAGCGATCTGGTTGTGATTGGGTCTCTACAGTCAGGTGGACAACTTATGCCCACCCCTAGTGCAAGGCATCCTCATCAGTTACTAGATACACAGTGCACCACTGGCTATTCACACAGCCCTCTGATCCTTATTTCTTCACAGCTCTGAGCTTACTAAATATGCAACACCGATGTCCAGAATTCTATATAATGGTGGCACCGCCTGCATTCTACTTACTATCTATAGACAGCATTGATGATCAATTAGTCTACTTGCTTTGCCTCATCTGTACAGTTATAAAATGGCTTGCATTTTCTACAATGCTCTTCACACATGTAATCTTCATTTTTCTTAAAGTTTACTCGATTCTTTACTTTGTCATCATATTCTACAAGGTCTATGCATCTTCTTCTTTGACCATCCTTCTCAGTGCATTACGCTCATTTCTTGTGACTTCACCAGGCCGCTTTTCCTCTCATCTTCATATTCCTTCTGGGATCTCCTCCAAGAGATTGTCATCTCTGCGAGGATACATCATATAGGGTTTTCTTAATGGATACCTTTTCTCGAATTCTCTCAGTGGAATAGGCACCATCACTGGCGTTGCACATGTCGCAATTTCCGGTTTCCAGCATATAGGCAAGATGGGGGCAGGTCTTCTTGTAGAAGCCTTCAGCTGCTCCTCTACACTCACCCCTCTGGTTGATTCATCGACCACTCCTCCATCAGTGTGCACTTCTTGGTATCTTCTCATGAAGAAGTGCTTCTTTGGAGTCCAGGTTTTCACCACTCCCTTCAAGGATCCTGCTGACTTTACAAGTTCATCAACACTCCAGATCATATAGCTGCATTGTCCATTTGGATTACTTCTTGTGGTTCCTTGGATGCAGGAACTTCATTCCCTCAGGTGCTAAGATGCTGGCCTCTACATATTTGCTGATATCTTCATCTGTCAATTCCTTGGGTCCAAACCCTGACTCAACATCAATCATGATCTTCATTCCTATTGCTTTCTTTGCTGTCTACTTGCACTGTGTGATTATAATACTGATCACACAGAATCCAAACATTATCATCACCAATACTGCTCCCAGGAGCTTGAAGATATTTACCATCTGCAATATCTTCTGTCTCATCTTCCATCTTTTTGTGCAGGCTCCTCAACAGCATTATGGCCTCTGTCAAGGTCCCATTCTCGTCATCATGAGAAGGTATGAACGTGTAACATGATTTTCTGATTTTGGCACAAACTGCTCAATCCATTGCTGTGATCATGTCAAGGACTGATCTTGTCTGCAAGGTCATCAATCTTATGGCCCTCAATTATTCCCTGATAGCATTGAATCCCTTTATGGTAGTGTTGATCATCTGCAGGAGCTCCCAGAGAGTGATCTGTAACCACTTCGCATTTGCCATTGTCTGGATCCCTGGCATAAAGATAGTCGCGAAGGTCAAGGCAGTCTTACTGAATAGCCTATGCTCATATGGAATAGCATCAAAGGTGTCTATTGATTTAGCAGAGAAATAATTCTCCCTCCTTGTCCAGTTGAGTAACTAGAGTGATCTTCTCCTCTTCAAATGGGCATTTGCTTTTGGAAACTCTCCAATGTTCAGGTCATATTGAGGAATCACTAATGCTGGAACATGGGCAGCTTCATGTAGGCTCTGGACCCACATGCCCAATAGTGGTCCATTAGAACTACTGTTCCATCCTTCATACCTGGTATATCAAAAATTCGGCCACACTGATGATTCTCTCCAACTTTCCTTGTGTCATTATTTCTGAAACACAAGGATGCATTTGCTAGAGGTATTATCTGCAACGGTCCGCCTTTATCGTCGACCCATGTCAGGAACTTTGTAATCTTTGACCAGTGATCTATGCATTGTGCTTCTGCACGTCCCACAGTTGCTTCAGGTCGTCTGGTTAGTGCTGGTGCTTTGCACACAATCTAGTCTGCAGCCCATCCTTCTAGGGTCAACACTGTCCCCATAATTTGCAGTTGGCCTCTTTCTCAACATCTCTGGATCGCTTCTTTATACTTGCCTTGACAATTTAGCTTCTTGCTTTCTTCCATCCGAATTCCTGCTCCATTCATTCCAGGCTGTTCATATCTGATCACTAAATTCCTTGTTTCTTGCTTTTCTCTTGTCTTCAAGTCTTGCACATAATTGTCTTCTCTTTGAGATGTCTCTTTAGTCACCCATACCAAGGTTGCTGCTCGACCCTGGAATTGTCCTCTTGTCTGGCAGAGTGCGAGATGCGTCATGCAATGAGCTTGTTGCACTGGCACTTTTGTAGCTATGAATATCATAGAGGGATATCATAAGGTATGAGTGCACAGACATAGCAGCCCTCCCTGGACGTACTCTCCCCCACCTTTTTCATGTGCTGATACCACATGTTATTACCCAGGGGTGCTGTACTATCTAGATATGTGTTTATCCCATTAGTGTCTTCCTCTGTATTTCTCCTGTGTCTAATAAGAGAATGGGTCAGATATTGCAGATTTGCGCCGGAAGAGCTAGAAAGTAGAGCCCAGAATGTCTTGGGGGACTTGAGGGGTGATCGATTCTGAATCTTCAGCCTGCACTTTACCACGAATATGTTCGACCAATCGCTGTACACAAAGAAGCATCAACTCAGAACGTCTCGTAAATTGCTTCCAAATGAAATTCCCAACTCTATTCATGCAAAGCTGCCTCAGGTGAGTCACTGTCCAGGATTTAGCTGTAGCCCTTGGGGTACTGAACAGGTTACTACATGGACAGATTGGTGCTTTTGGTATAAATGTTTCTTACTAAGCTTTGCATATTTACCAGATTGTATTGCTTTATAACTATACCCCATTTTGCTAGACATCCCTGATCCCTGGTTTTAGGAGCATAATATAAAATTAATTATGAACACAGAAAAGTATGCTATAGTGCCCTTCGAAATAAGCACAATCTTTTCGTATTCGGTTGCTTCACATGTCAATTTTTTTAGGTGAGCATATTGACTGAAGCACAGACTATCAGTAGTGACGACATCACTGACACATCCAGTATACCAATGGTGAGCCATACAGACTTGTTGAAGTTCGTATTCTTGAGAGTTGGATCTTCCCACATATCTAATGCAAATCTAATTTTCCCTTTACCAATTTGTGACAATGCACTGAAAATGAAGGAGCAAGATTCTGCATCCATTAATTTCCCTGAGTCAACAACAACGTCAAGTGCCTATCAGGTAGTTTTATTTTGCTATTCGATTACGGAAATGTAATATGCATGGAATTTTAGATAATATGAACTAGTTTACGTATCCTCTCGTTTGTTTACATAATGTTTCATTTATGGGTTTTTATTGATATGTTCCATTGACTACATCCGATTGTGTTTGTTTAATTTCACTGTTTTCATCCATACTAAAACAAGTACTATGTTACAGGGGGATGCTAGTACTTCGCCTAAAATTACATCACCCTTTGGAGCTAGTCCAGAGCATGAGGTATGCATACTGTCAGTTCCGTTGAATGAAAGAATGTATATCCTACATCTGATACTATTAGGCAGTGACATTATTATAATCGAGCATCCTTTCAAACTTTTACCATTTCAGTTCTAACGTTACAATTTGTACTCTAATGCCGAATACAATGCAAAATGCTTGAGTGCAACATTACAATCAGTGGGTTTCGCACTGTGATCTCTGATCGAGTATACTAGCCATCAATCAGATGAAATTCGAAATTTCTATTTTGACTAAATGACGTACACAGTTTACTATGGTATGTGTGTAAGCGATGTGTTTGAGGAAAGAATTTGATTTAAAAAACGATTTACTTTTTTTTTAATGAATATTCTATTGAAGGGATGTATACAAGGTTGGGAATTAGAAGAGGAGGCACATCTATCAGAGGTGGCAGACCAGCTTGCTGGTGCGTTTGTTACAGTAAAGAACACAGTTTCACAGAAAATCAAGAAAACAAGGGTAACTAACAAACAATTTTGTTTACAAAAAGTGGTTTGGGCTGGTGTTGTCTTCATAGCATGGTTTTAAAAAAATCTAAAGTGCTATATACTGTATGTTGGATTTACATTGAACATGTTTTTACAACCCATCTCCTACAGGCCCAGAAGAAAATGAAGTATGAAGACGCAGACAACAAATGAAACCAAAGATGCTGCTTGCCAAACATATTTCACCATGGAGCAACTAATATTTGCGGTGTGGCGTAGTCCAGTTAATAAGCAAACTTGAGATGCTTATGCCCAATGGCCAGAAAATGAATTGAATGTGACCGGCGAATGTGAGAACTCGACAAGATGAAGAATAAACTGAATATAAGGAAGATGCTTTTGAATTACTCAGTGACCACTTCACACAAACTACACCCGCAAAAAAAGGGCCATCCAATAAACAATCGACATTGAAGTTTTCTCCAATTCGTGTGCAAATAACACAAGCTGAAACAACAGACACTGAAGCCTCAATGCAATTGACTAATGAACTAGCCAAATATCTCGACTTCTGTGTGTCCTGTTCAGCCGATATGTCCACCACAGTTGAGTCGCAAACCACAATCTTGCAGGATGATAGTCTAATAAAGGAGCACAAACCCATTGTATTCGACAGCTGCCTGGCACAGATTATACAGATACTGAAATGTGTCCATCCAGTGAGGCGGGAAGTATGCGCGCAGCCATTGGTGAATGTGAGCCGTGTATCACAAGGCACAAACCTGAAAATCCAAGCCACCTGTGGCCTGCTCCATGCTACATTTTCATGGTTCACTCAACTGATGCTGGGCAAAGTGCCAGCTGGAAATCTACTGTGGCAGCAGCTTTACTTTTCAGTGGCTCTACTTTTAATAAGTTGTCTAGTTTCTGTCAATTTGTGGGACTCCATTTCCTTTCTAAAATGCAGTACTACTTATATCAACTAGAATATTTATCCCCTGCTATTAGTGAAGCTTGGAAAATGGAAGAAATATCAATTGAAAGGACATTCTCAGACAAACGGTTCAGGCTAGCTGCCGAAGGACAGTGTGACAGCCCCAGATTTTCAGAAAAGTACTGCACATACCACTTTTAGGACATGGAAACTAAACGAATTGTGAGTTCAGTGGTCGCAAAAATGTCTGAATGTAAATCCTCAGTGGCCATGGAGAAACACAGTTTTATAAAATCCATGGAAGATCTCCAATCAAGGGGAATGTAAATAGACCTCATAGTCACCGACAGACATGTTTCAATAGCCAAGGCATTGCGAGAGCAGTTTCCAAACATTGGCCATCAATTTGATGTATGGCACCTTGCCAAATCAGTAAAAAAAACACAGCTGTTGGTAAATGAAAAGGTTCTGAAAATATTTTACAGTGGTCCCAGTCTTTGAGACACCATCTTTGGTGGAGCTCCAAAACTTGTGGTGGGTCTGTGGAAATTCTACTTGGAAAAATGGCACTCATTGATGCACCACTGTTCCAACGTTCACTCATGGACAGAGAACCAGCATTTTCACCAATGTGCACATGGACCTTTATCGGAGGAGCAGTAACGCAAGAAGAAGTGGTTGGTTCTATCTTCGCCTCAACACAAAGAAGATCGTTTTTGATAATACTCTATCAAGATATCTGAAGGGATTCACAGAATTCTGTCACACAGGAGATTTGGAGGTGTTCCACAATATGTGCCTAAAGTACAGGCCCAAGAGAATGCATTTCGGCATAGAAGCGATGCAATATCAGACATTATTAGCGGTCTTAGCACATAACGAGAACGTAGGGAGAGAACAATGGAGGACTGCGGGAAACTTTAGGATGCTTCGTTACACAATGGCCTTTACGAAAAGAAGCAAAAAACGGGTGGTCAAGCCAATATACCAGGAAATGTCCACCGAAAGCAGACCTTGTGGAACAGTTCACTTCCCGGTTCAAATGATTAGCAACTATTCATTTGTTCAACAATGTTTATATAAAGTGTCCAAATAAAGCGTCCATGTTGTCTTTTGAAATGTATCCTCTTTGTCAATTTTTTTTGTTACAAGAAGTGCCTTTTGGAGGATGCCATACAGTATAACGCTGTGCTTTCACACTTCCCGCTTTCGTCAAGCTCTTGTGGGTCCTTCACTGATCGGGGGAGTGACATATGGATATCAGCATGAAAGAAACTTTGGGGTTCTGCAGTTGCCTTACCAAGCACGTGACCAAATAGCTGAATAAATACGCGTCCCACAAAGGAATGAGACCTAGGCTAAATAAGAAACTTGGCACGCAAGAACTACTGACTATAAGCAAAACAAAGCATCAAAGGGGGTTGTTGGTGACAAATAGGTGCATTCTGACCTATATTTTTATGGGGGAATGTGTTAGGGGTCGTTGCTATCAAATGCCTTATCAGAGGGGCCAATCTTTGATTTTCAGCCCTCATAGTCTTATGATTTATTTCAAACGCAGTGGGGATAGGTGTCAGTGTTATCAAAATATATGACCACTCCTGATTAGGCATATGGGAGGTAAAGTTGAGGTGGTGCGGGTGTAGGGTCTGGGGACCAGATGCGTTCAAAGGGAACAGGGGTAAAGGGTTCAGGGGACCACGGCCTGGCAGGAGGGGGTTGGAGATGGCATGAGTCCGTGAGCAGAGACGGATTGTGCACTGAGGTTGGAGCAGGGCTAGCTCTGACATTCTCGTATGAGTACATTTTGTCAGGGCTCGAGACTCGCTACTTGCAAAAATGATAAGCTGATTTGCTTTGAGAACAGGAGATGGGCAGAGCTGACAGGTGGTGGGTGCTTGCTGTGCGAGGCACTGGGAGAGGGAGCAGTTGCCCAGAGAGACACTAAAAATAAGGCATTTGGAAGTAAACTAACTTAACTGTTTTCATTAAAAAAAGTAAATCACTAGAAATTCTGCGCAGCATTGGTGGATGCCAGCAAACAATTTGTTTGTTTTTCAGAAATATTTCAGATGCCACAGTGGTCTGCAAGGCTATTTGCTCGCATTGGAAGTGAAGGTCACTGTGTTTGAATTTTGCTTGTGAGCTGTCCACAGCCACGCATCCTACACAGTATAAGGTTTGAATGTTTTTCGTCCTTGGAAGAAAGGGAGGATTCCAAATGGGATCAAGGGAGGTGTGTAATACCATCAAATATTATAAGATTCACCATTCCAAAACTGGAAAAAGGAACATGTAATTTCGTTTTATGAAAATTCGTTGATCTGAACGGAGTCTCTGCATTATGCCGAGAGAATGGAAATGCCGAATATTATGTAAGTTTCACTGTAGACGATTTTATAGATGAACGAGTCAAGGTGTCATTATCTGACGTTATTGCTGGCTTACATTGCAATGGGTTGTTGTTTGTGGCATATTGCAACGACATGTAAAAACAACCTGTGTGTACTTGTCTTTGTCCTGGGCAAATGGGCACTCCAGCACCGAAATGCATGTAGTCCACATCTGATTTCCCCCAGGTTCCACCAACACCAAATTCTATGCTAATATTCAGTTAAAATGCTATCTATGTGTTCTTCGAATTCTTCCGTCAGCTTCTGCATCCAATTGCGAGCTAAACATACTCCATAGCACTAACCTCTCAGGCTCATTGTAGACTCCAATTTTCCACAATGTTTTCTCTGTGTTTCCCGTTTGTGTTCATCATTAGTTTTCACACGGTGCAGAATTAATGGGTAAATTGATAAATTAGAAAAAAGAACGGCTACTCAGTCACATTTCTGTTATGTTGTCTACACAGCTACATCCTGCCTTTCTGCGAATGTCATCGATTCCAGATACCAATTGATGGCTTCTTTAGCCGGCAGCTGCAGATACACTTAAATGACTGATTTACAATGACGCTGTTTTGGGACAATTTCCCCGGGGCGTTATGCCCTTTCGCGGTACCAGCGATAAGGAGCAACCTGACATTGTTTGCGGTGGCCACGCTCCAAGCTGAGGCCAAAGGCTTGCGATTCACGGTGCGTCCAATGTGCTTCTTATACCCAAAAGGAACACTGTGTGACTCACAATAAACATTTGTGGATCGAGAAGAAAGAAAGAAATTACCAATGTGGTTAAATATGGCAATCGTTGGATGTTCTCTGAGCGTTCATTGTGAAATAAAAGCACATTATAAATTGCAGATTATTGTGGTTTCCTTTAAAAATAATGTTTGGTATTCAAAATTGGGACGCTCTGTGTTGTGAGAGGATGTGTGTTGATATTCCAGGTTTCTTGCGTCATCTGACGTCAACATGTAAGTATTGACTTGGTGCGTTTGGCTAGGCTGCCCAGTAACATCATGGAGATAGGCAGAGAATATCGCTAGGAATGGTGATGTCAGCCTCAGGGTCGGGGGATATAATTTAGCGCTGCCACGGCAGTTTACCTTAGGGTGATGCAGAATCGGATAAGATTAGCACAAGATGGCCACGCCCTGCCGCCTAATTTCGCATGTGTAAAAGTGAGGTAAGGTGCATAGGAAATGTTTGCACGATCAATCAACATATGCTTAAAAACGCATGAGCTGTAACGCTCACCTGATTCCCGTAGAGGCGCCGGTGTTGACTGGGCGTATACCGTATCTTCAAAGGTGATGTGTACCACACGGCTGGCTCTTTGGGCTGGACCTCTGTGCACTGTATGTTTGACTCGAAGGGTAAGATGTCTGCAGATAGAAAATATGGGATTAATGAACTGGGTTATTAAATGTCTCTCTCTTCTTCCCTTTCTCTTCTCCTGTAGAACCCCGAAGGTTAACGCTCTCACCTTAGGTAAGTGAACGCCGTGCTCTCCATCTGCCTCGGGGCAGGGTGCTGTAACCAGTTTCTTCACTGGATAAGGGGAGCAGGCCTCTTGACTTCAGAGGACTGCTGTCCGTCGTTTACTGCACGAACGGTAAGTTTCGAGTACTTCTAATGTCTTTAAAGTCTTTAGTAATGATGTCTCTTGTTTTGCAGGGTTCCGGCGATGGTGGATGACGGGCTGAAGTGAGTTGAAGATGGAGCCCGTGTGATGGATAGAAGCGCCTGGAAGCACGTAAGTAAGCGCTTGTTGCCTGCTTCACGATGCGCTCTAACTGTCTTTTTATTTTGCAGGTACAAGTTCGGAGCGGCTGCAGGGTGCCGGAATACCCACTGGGTTAGATGTGGAAAGGAGTAATGGCACGTGAGTATTAAAGTTCCCCAATGTCTTTAATCGCACCTTGTTTTGTCTTTCAGATGCGGGATGCAGCGCCGAAGGCCTCCGGAGCGTGCAAAGAGTTGGTAAGCTTTTGTCTTTCAGATGCCGGAATGCAGTGTGAAGACCTCCGGAGCGCACGAAGAGTCGGTAAGCCTTTGTCTTGCAGATGTCGGAATGCAGCGCGAGGCGTTGGTGACAGCCGATGGACCAGGTTAGTGAAGAGCTGTCACTGAAGACCGTAATGCTAACCTGTTCTTTCTTGTCTTTATAGGTGTTGCGGAAGACTGGATTCAGGATGGTAAGCCTTTTTCCTTAGGCCCAGGATCAGATGCAGAAGACACGATGAGCGTTCTGCTGCAGAGGATGCAGAATAACGCAAAGCAAGATTCATCCATCGGGTGTGGTTTAAATAGCCTCCTGTAGTGCTTAGGTGTCTCCTTCCACAGCCACGCCTAGGTAAGAAAAGAGTTCCTGCTTTCCAGAAGAGTTCCAGTGTTCTGAATCTAGGGAGTGGCTCCTGCCCCACCCAACAGGAAAAGTAGTTCCAAACAGAAGAGGATCAGAGGCTCAACTGGCAGGCAAGTAAGCAGCATGGTCTGCTGCAGGTAAGTCCACCCAAGCATTATGAGCCCGGCGCTTCCAGCGCTGGGACTGGGCATATTTATGAGCCTGGTGCCACTGGCGCCAGGACTGGGTCCAAAAGGTCCCAATTGGGACTGGTTGGCACTCGGAACCTGGGTTATGGATCTGCTTCCAAGGGAGTTGGGAAAACCCTGACATTTTGGAAGCAGAGATCATGACAGTACCCCCCCTCAAGGCCCCTCCCAAACCGGGCTTCTCCGGGGGTTTTGGCTTGTCAGGAAATGTTCGGTGAAATCTTTTGATTAGGCAGGGAGCGTGGACAAATTCAGCAGGTTCCCAGGATCTCTCTTGGGGGCCGTAGCCTTTCCAGTCAATTAGGTAAAATAGTTTAGATTTGGAGATCTTGGAGTCCAGAATGCTTTTGACTTCAAACTCGAGTTCTCCATCAACTAGGATAGGTTTTGGAGATTTAGTTAGTCGGGTTTGAGGTTGCACGGGTTTTAATAGAGAGACGTGGAAGACCGGATGTATCTTCATGTGCGGGGGCAAGTCCAACTTGACCGCTACTGGGTTTACTATGGTAGTGATGGAATAGGGACCAAGGTATCTTGGGTTGAATGTGCGTGGCCCTTTTAGAGGTAGATATTTGGTGGATAACCAGACTTGATCCCCTACTTGATATTGAGGGGCTTCCTTCCAATGTTGATCTGCTCCTTTCTTGTATTGTTCTTTAGCCCTTTGAAGGTGAGAAACAGCTTCCTTAAAGGCTTGGGTGATTGTAGAATGCAGGTAGTCTACTGCTGGTGTTTCAAGATCTTGGAGAGGATCCAACCCCGAGGTTCGAGGGTGACTGCCGTACAAAAGAAAAAACGGGTTTTTCCCAGTTCCCGAATGGACAGAGTTATTGTAGGCATATTCGGCTATCCAAAGGATGTCTTTCCAAGTTTTTTCAGTTTGTTGCAGCATGCAGCGTAAATACTGTTCCAGAGTTTGATTGGTCCTCTCGGTTTGTCCGTCGGTCTGAGGGTGGTGACTGGTCGATAGTCTCACATCAATTTGAGCCGACCGACAGCAACTTCGCCAAAAATGAGAAATAAATTGACTACCTCGATCCGAAATTAGAACCGAAGGAAAACCGTGCAGTCGGACGATGTTTTCGAGAAACTCTCGGGCCAGAGTTGCTGCTGTTGGCAAGCCTTTGAGCGGAATGAAATGCGCCATCTTGGAGAATAAGTCCACGATTACTAGAATCGTATTGTATCCGGAGCATGGAGGTAGATCGGTGATGAAGTCCATAGAAAGCGTATGCCAAGGGCGAGGTGGGATGTCAATAGGGCGTAAGAGGCCTGCTGGTCTTTCCTTTTGACTCTTGTTTTGGGCGCATACTCCACAGGACATTATAAAGTCTCTGATATCTCTTTTCCAAGACGGCCACCAGAAGTAGCGCTTGATCTTTTCTGAGGTCTTGGCTATACCGGGATGTCCTTCCATTAAAGAATCGTGATAACAAGAGATTACTTTTTTCTGTAAATCTGTGCTGGGTAGGTATAATCGTTCTTGGAAATACAATAAGTTGTCCTTTACTGCAAAGTCCTTTCCCTGCAGATGCCAATTCTGTATGTCTGCTGGAGTTACAAGTTGCCTGGCTTTATCCTTAACTTCCTCTATGGATTGTGTGGCGATTACACCCAGAATTCTTTGTTCGGGAATGATTGGTACAGGTTTAGGGTTGATTAAGTGTTCTTCCACTCCCATCCGAGAAAGGGCATCAGCTTTACCGTTTTTTGTACCAGGTCGATAGGTAATTATGAAGTCAAACTCGGCAAAGAATAATGCCCCACGGAGTTGTCTAGAGGATTGGGCTTTTGCGGTTTTCAAATATTGCAGGTTTCGGTGATCCGTAATCACAGTCACGGTGTGTCGGGCCCCCAGCAGATAATGCCGCCAAGCCTTAAAGGCAGACTTGATAGCCAGAAGTTCCTTGTCAGTAATCGTGTAATTGATTTCAGGAGGCGAGAATTTGCGGGACCAAAATGCCACGGGATGCAACTGATTGGTTATCGGGTCCTTTTGTGATAGAACTGCCCCCATGGCAAGGCTTGAAGCATCAGTTTCCACGATGTAGGGGAGTTCGGGGCGAGGGTGTTTTAAGATTGGTGCAGAGATAAATTTAGTCTTCAAATCCTGGAAAGCTTGTTCCGCCTCGGTAGACCATTCAAAACGTTTGTTTTTCTTTAACAAGGCAGTGATGGGCTGGACTATTCGAGAGAATTCGGGGATAAACCTGCGGTAAAAGTTAGCGAAGCCTAACATGCTTTGCACACCTTTTACGGAGGATGGTGATGGCCATTTGAGAACTGCATCGACCTTCTTTGAATCCATACGCACTCCGCCAGGTGATAATATGAATCCCAAGAATTCAACTTCAGTCACGTTGAAAACACATTTTTCCAACTTAGCGAAAAGTTTGTGTTGACGCAATCTTTCGAGGACCATTTTCACGTGTTTCCGATGTTCAGATTCCGATGAAGAATAAACGAGGATGTCGTCAATGTAAACAACAACACACACATCTATGAGCTCTCTGAGGACATCGTTCATAAAATATTGAAAGGCGGCCGGGGCATTGCAAAGTCCGAAGGGCATGACCTGATATTCAAATAACCCATACTTGGTGCGGAAGGCCGTCTTCCATTGATCGCCCTCTTTTACTCGTACCAAGTGGTAAGCTCCTCTAAGATCCAGCTTTGTATATATGCATGCTTTTCTGACTTGGTCCAGGAGTTCACGGATCAAAGGTAACGGATATCTATTCTTAACGGTGATCTGGTTCAAGGAGCGATAATCTATACAAGTTCTAAGGTCTCCTTCCTTTTTTGGAACGAAGAATAAAGCTGAAGAAGCAGGGGACTTGGAAGGACGAATAAACCCATTTGCCAGGTATTGATCCAGGTATTGTCGAAGGTGAAGGTTCTCAGGCTCGGTGAGGGCATAAATTCTACTACAAGGAGGAGTAGATCCAGGTATCAGGTCTATCTGGCAGTCATAAGACCTATGAGGAGGTAGAGAGTTAGCCTGATCCTTCCGGAAAACATCTTTGTATTCTAGGTATTCGGGAGGTAACTGGGGAGTCTCTGAAGAAATTGCTGCCAGTGCAACACCAGGTGGAGGGTGACAAGTAGAGACACATTCTGGAAACTGGACCGTTCTTGCTCGCCAATCGATCAGAGGATTGTGTTTCTCTAACCAAGGTATTCCTAGAATAATCTGAAACTGAGGGGCCTTGATCACATCGAACACGATCTTCTCATGGTGTCCATCTTGACTTACTAGCGTCACTTCTTGAGTGGTATGCGTTACTGGCCCGGAGGCTATCTCCGTACCATCCACCGTAGTAATGACGTCCTTTACAGCCTTGGGACAAAGAGTTAGATTCATCCTCAAAACCATTTCATGATCCACATAATTGCCGATGGCACCGCTGTCGACGTAAGCTTCAATTGCATGTAATCGATCCGGATTATCAGGGCTAATGAGGACCATAGGTATCACGAAATGCGAGGTCACGGAACTGGTTTTCACGCTCGGCAAGAGGACCTCTATTCTTGTCGGGCGAGGTCGTTTCCCTGCTCAGAGTTTGTAACTTTGGTAACTGCAGCTCCTACTGCCTTCTTGGCAGGTTTCACCGGACAGTATCGAAGAAAGTGCCCTGAGTTTCCGCAATAGAGGCATAATTGCAACTGTTTTCTCCTTTCCCGCTCCTTTTGTGTTAGAGGACCTTTCAGACCCCCTATTTGCATGGGTTCCCCGGAGTCTACTCCTTTGGAAGGAGTTGGCGGTTTGGAAAATACTCGAGCATCAAACTTGGAACGATCGGCCTTCCTGTTCTGCAGTCTGTGATCTATTTGAACGACTAAGTCTATATAGTCCGAACAATCTTGTGGGGGATTCACTACTTGGGCTAACACATCTTTGAGCTCTCCACGTAGACCTCTATAAAACAGCGTAATCCTTTTGTCCTCAGGCCATTGAGTTTCCACTATCAGTCTGTTGAAAGACGCAATATAAGCCAAAAGGTCTTGATTACCTTGTCGCAACGAAAGAAGCTCATTGTCCAAGGCCTGCCCCTGTGAATGTCTTGCAAACAGTTTTTCCATACTGAGCTGAAAAGCTTGAAAATCATGGAGGACCGGATCATCTTGATTTACTAAAGGGATCGACCAGTCTGCCGCATTGCCACTAAGGTACGAAAGCACGAAAGCTACTTTGGCTTGATCAGTTGGAAAGGCTGCTGGCCGGCATAAGAAATGCAACCGGCACTGATTGATAAATACTGCAAACCTCTTTGGGTCACCAGAAAATCGTTCGGGCGGAGCCAGAGGTACATTCCCAGGTAGGTTGATCTGCACTGGATTCATAGAGGATGTAGAAGGAAGATTTCCCCCAGATGCGGGTAACGGGGTCTGTCCGGCTTGTGACTGTAGCAATTGTCTAGCGAGATCATCTGTTCGCTCCTTGGAAATAATCAGTTCCCTTCTTAGAGCGTTCGTTTCCTGACGGGCTGCATGCACTTCTGCCCTTAGTTCCCCAAGTAACTGGGCTAGTTGGTCGGTATCCGAGGTTTCCATAGCGCCTGGACGGGAGTTTTGTGGTAGGCTTTGCGTTCTGTAACGCTCACCTGATTCCCGTAGAGGCGCCGGTCTTGACTGGGCGTATACCGTATCTTCAAAGGTGATGTGTACCACACGGCTGGCTCTTTGGGCTGGACCTCTGTGCACTGTATGTTTGACTCGAAGGGTAAGATGTCTGCAGATAGAAAATATGGGATTAATGAACTGGGTTATTAAATGTCTCTCTCTTCTTCCCTTTCTCTTCTCCTGTAGAACCCCGAAGGTTAACGCTCTCACCTTAGGTAAGTGAACGCCGTGCTCTCCATCTGCCTCGGGGCAGGGTGCTGTAACCAGTTTCTTCACTGGATAAGGGGAGCAGGCCTCTTGACTTCAGAGGACTGCTGTCCGTCGTTTACTGCACGAACTGTAAGTTTCGAGTACTTCTAATGTCTTTAAAGTCTTTAGTAATGATGTCTCTTGTTTTGCAGGGTTCTGGCGATGGTGGATGACGGGCTGAAGTGAGTTGAAGATGGAGCCCGTGTGATGGATAGAAGCGCCTGGAAGCACGTAAGTAAGCGCTTGTTGCCTGCTTCACGATGCGCTCTAACTGTCTTTTTATTTTGCAGGTACAAGTTCGGAGCGGCTGCAGGGTGCCGGAATACCCACTGGGTTAGATGTGGAAAGGAGTAATGGCACGTGAGTATTAAAGTTCCCCAATGTCTTTAATCGCACCTTGTTTTGTCTTTCAGATGCGGGATGCAGCGCCGAAGGCCTCCGGAGCGTGCGAAGAGTTGGTAAGCTTTTGTCTTTCAGATGCCGGAATGCAGTGTGAAGACCTCCGGAGCGCACGAAGAGTCGGTAAGCCTTTGTCTTGCAGATGTCGGAATGCAGCGCGAGGCATTGGTGACAGCCGATGGACCAGGTTAGTGAAGAGCTGTCACTGAAGACCGTAATGCTAACCTGTTCTTTCTTGTCTTTATAGGTGTTGCGGAAGACTGGATTCAGGATGGTAAGCCTTTTTCCTTAGGCCCAGGATCAGATGCAGAAGACACGATGAGCGTTCTGCTGCAGAGGATGCAGAATAACGCAAAGCAAGTTTCATCCATCGGGTGTGGTTTAAATAGCCTCCTGTAGTGCTTAGGTGTCTCCTTCCACAGCCACGCCTAGGTAAGAAAAGAGTTCCTGCTTTCCAGAAGAGTTCCAGTGTTCTGAATCTAGGGAGTGGCTCCTGCCCCACCCAACAGGAAAAGTAGTTCCAAACAGAAGAGGATCAGAGGCTCAACTGGCAGGCAAGTAAGCAGCATGGTCTGCTGCAGGTAAGTCCACCCAAGCATTATGAGCCCGGCGCTTCCAGCGCTGGGACTGGGCATATTTATGAGCCTGGTGCCACTGGCGCCAGGACTGGGTCCAAAAGGTCCCAATTGGGACTGGTTGGCACTCGGAACCTGGGTTATGGATCTGCTTCCAAGGGAGTTGGGAAAACCCTGACCTTTTGGAAGCAGAGATCATGACAGGAGCGCACTATTCCTTTAAGCATATCGAGGATGAGAAAAAAAATTAAATAAATCAACCAGAGGTCACTCAGCAAGTCTGCTGATCTCATTCATGGCAATATGTGCATCACGCTTCAGCTGAAATTACAAATGTAAATGGCAAGTACTGGATAGCCACTGAATCCAATCTTTGCCTACACAATTGTCTGATACTTCTCACTGGCAAACAATTTCATTTATTTCACAAACAGATTGCTAAGACTTTGCTACTCAAGCAGCAGCACATATGTGGGCAAGACACAGCATGTGTGTTTATGTCATGAAAGGTGGTCTCGAGTTCTATCCTCCTTAATAATTAAATGGCATACTCAGTTGCAGCCACTGAATTTAATCTTCACATGCCACAACAAGTATATGGAATTGTCACAAAAAGGTAACGTTCTTGGTTGCAGATTTGTAAGTCTTTTTGCACTCAAGCAGCAAGTACGTGCACTGCGCAGAAAATGGAAATGCACTCAGTTGCAACCACTGAATGCACTGCAAAGCTTTCTAAGACTTCATTTGTAAAATAAAAGTGACGGTATTTCAATGGCAAAATTATTCTAAGACTTTTTATTGGCACAAAGAATGCCAATAATTATCCATGCAAGGAGAAAGTATGCAAACTGGCACACTTATTTACACACACAAAGAATGCAATTCCCAACATGCTGCTGCTTCCACACAATTGTTTCATCCTAGTCTCATCAGGTTCACTGGCAATGACACCTCTCTTTACATCATTCAAGGTGGACTCCGCAGTTCTTGCCTCCCTGCAGCACTCAGTTACCGACACAGAATACAATCTCCTCCTACTGCCCAAGACTTATAAGACTTATGAGACCTTTCTAAACAAGTAATACATATGTGGTCTGGCCACTAAAAGACAATGGGCCTCATTACAAGGTTAGCAGTCCGGTAATAACGATACCAGTAAGGCATTATCGGCATCGTTTACCGGACTGGCCCGTCACAACCTGCAATGCTGGCCCTATCGGCATCTACAGCAACCTGCTGTGGCCATGCTAGTAACAGCGGCATGCCGCTAGGAAGAGGACATTACGGAAATGCACATACCGGCATCCAGATGCCAGTAAGAAGGCAATACCGGCATTACAGATCACCCATTGATAGTAAACTGCTTTGTTCCCAACTGCCACAGGTGCACACAATCAACACAGGTGGAGGCAATGGAGCCTGACCTTGTACAAAAGGAGCACACCCACACACCACACCCCTTCTAAGACCAAAATGATTCCACTGGCAGTTGCGATACTGGAGCTGGAGGACATGCCTGCACTGCTACTCCATGAGCAGGCAGTTTACCAGAGATTACAGAGGAGACGCAGCAGGAGAAGGAGGGTGAGACCGCCTCAGCAAATTCCACCAGTGCAGGCAGTGGTACCCCGCAGGCAGCAACCGATCCCTCGCATAAGGGCCAGTCCATTCATCTTATTCCCAGCACAGATCCACACCCTGTACACCCTGGACAGGGACACCATCACCACTATAGTGGATCTAATACATGAAGACTTGGTCAGCCTGATCAACACCCACACACCGCCATCCTCCCTCTGCTGAAGGTGGTGTCTGCGCTTCACTTCCTGGCCACAGGCACCTACCAGCACACAGTGGGGCAGCTGCATGGCATCTCGCAACCATGTTTCTCTGGTGCAAACCAAGTGCTGGATGCACTCCTAAAGCATGAAAGGGCCCACATATCCCTACCACAGACAGAACAATGACACCAATATAGCATTTCATGCACTGGCAGGCATGCCCAATGTCATTGGTGCCCTCGACTGCACCCACGTGGAGTTGGTAGTCCTGCATGCCATGGAGGTGGTGTACCGCAATGGGAAGCTGTACCATCAATGTGCAGATGGTGTGTGCTGCCAGCAAGATGATAACACATTGCTGTGCCAGATTCCCAGGATCCACGAATGATGCAATGGTGCTGCGGAACTCCTCACTAGCCCGCTATATGGAACGAGATGCTGCATGATGTGCGTGGCTGCTGGGTGAGTCTGCCCCCTGGGCCATGGGAGTGTTTTTTGGGGAGGTACATGCATATGCAACCTGTCTGCCCTCTAAGCCATGGGAGTGTTTTTTGGGGGGTACATGCATATGCAACCTGTCAGCCCTCTGGGCCATGGCAATGTTCTTTCGGGGGGAGGTACATGCATAATCAACCTGTATGCCCTCTGGGCCATGGGAATGTTCTTTGGCGGGGGGTACATGCATGTGAAACCTGTCTGCTCTCTGGCCCATGGGAGTGTCCTCAATGGGGTGTCTGGACACTGTCCATGCTGGCAAACACCATGCCCATAAACATTCAAATAAGATGCATGACACAGAAAATGGAGGCCGACATACTTTGGCTGCACACCAATGTGTAAATGTCAGACTCACAATCAGCGCACACCCCTGAAACTGTCTACTAGACATCACCTGACCGTACCCACAGCACCACAGTGCACCATCATGCAGTCACAAAGCTGAATACACATGACCACATCAAAGCACCTTGCAGGTCATGCATCCATGAGTGCGCAGTATGAATACCTACTCAGGGAAATCCCCTGTCACTGCCCCTCCCTGATAATAACACTGCAGAACACCATGGCAACATGTGCAGATGAATACAAATGTGAAAACATGTGACAAGGATGCCTCAAATTGGACCCATGCAGTATTGAACAACACCTACATGGGTGCGATTGGTGTGGGAATCACCACAGGACATGAGTATCAGCATGCAAGTTGACCCCCAGCATCATCCAAGGAACACCTCCCTACACTGGGGGATCCTACCAACAATCACATTGTGCCATTGTGACTGGTGTGAACATGTTGAGGGACACATGCATGGCGTCATCAATTATCCAAAAGACTGATAGACTAAACAAGATGTATCACGTTAGGCATCAGCCTAATGCATCAAACATTGCCCAACATGCATTTGGTCTCATCCCCTGCCACACAACCCTCACATGTGAGTACATCATGGACCTTGTCACACCATCTGGGTGGTTGGTGATTCCAATGTCAAGGCCCCTAAGTTGTGTACGTCACCCAAGACCAGCACCATGGATTGCCAAGTTGTGTACAGGGCAGATAGTTGCGCAGATGTGAAGTCAATAGCTGCCATTCACGATATACTGCATATGAGCATGAACGATGTACAGGCTGAGCACAAATGGAATTGAAGAAATACCCTTACACATACCTTATTGTGCTCCCATGCAGTTGAGACTGGCTAAACCCTGAAGCCGTGGCTCCTCACCCCTGTCGGGAATCCGCAGAACAGGCATGAAGAGGACTACAATTGTGCCCATACATGTACTCGTGTGGTCATAGAGCAGACCTTTGGCCTGTTGAATGCACGGTTTTGCTGCCTCAGCAGGTCGGGTGGCGCACTCATTTACGATCCTGAGAAGGTGGGCAAGATCATCATGGTATGTGCCATTCTACACAACATGTGCATTCGGCGGGACATTCCTCTGCCACCTGACACGGACCAGCCACCACCAGGTGAAGAAGAAGATGGGGAAGAAGAAGATGTTGCACATCGGCAAAGCCGCTATGCATATGAGGGATGTGCTGTGCGCCATTCAGTGATAGACCATAGTTTCTGACGCACTGCGATGAAGAGGGTGATATGGATGTGGTAGCCTGGGCACTGTGATTGGGGGAATATGGGCACTGGGATTGTGGAAGAATTTGCACTGTACACTGTCATGCAATAAATTGACACGCACTGAAGAAGCAATGTCCAGTCATGTGAATTTCTTTCACAACAGGCGTATTGAACATATGTTAATTTCTACATGAATGAACCCTGCACCCCAACACCCCACACACCCCCAACCCCTCCCCCCAACACACCCACAAACCACCTCCCCCCACCCCCAAGGCCCCCACACACCCACTCACCCCACCCCAACACCCCCACACACACCCTCCCCCCCTACCATACCCCCCAACACCTAGACACAACAAGAGCACAACATGTGTCCAGATGCACTGACAGTCAACACGTGCAGGGTACCCGTGCTACTACTGCCTACTTCCCGATGGATGGGGATGCATGTCTGTGTGCTACATGCTGTGTAGGGACCTGTGCACAGGGCTTGTCTGTGTAGAGCTGGCAGGTGTGGTGGTGGTGGAAGTGGATGGATGTGGCTCGGTTGCCACAGGGTGCCGCTGCTCCATGGTGTTGGCCATCCTCTCCAGTATCTGAGCTACAGTTGCAAAGCCCTCATGGACCCACTCTGAATTTTCATTTACAGTCTTGATGATGGCCTCAGTGTTCACTCGCCATCGGCAACATATTGCTTTACAAGAGCATGCATGGACTCTTGACGGCCCTCCATCCTCGACAAACGTCCCTCGATGTCCCGTATTGCGGGGGAAGTGGATTTCTCCATGGCTGGTGTGGACGTGCGCAGGACCAGGCTGTCCTCTGGCGGAGACCACTCCTCCTGGCTGCCCTGGCCTTCAGGCTCATGTTGAGGGATGACCTGTGGTTTGACCTGCAGGCTGGGCGTTTGCCCATCATCCCCCAACATGCTGCCTTCCTCATGGGTGACCTCATCATGCCCCTCGTCCCCATCAGCACTATGTTGTTGCAGCAACCTCCCCAACTGAACTTGTTGCTGCCCACTGCATGCCACCATGGTCGCTTGGCACAGATGTGTGCTCATCCTGTGAGATGTGTGTCTCCAGAGGGGCTGGGGCAGGTGTGTGTTGGAACGGTGTTGAGGGATTTGCAGCCGGTTGGGCACTGGTGTGTGCCTTGTGAGCCCCTTAGCTCATCCTTCTGGCCCTGGACGTGGATGGCCTGGTGCCATCATCCTGACACCTGGACCTCTTGGCAGGTGTCCTGGGCTGTGGCATTGCATGATCCTCATCGCTGTCTGCATCGGTGTCTGTGCGGGACAGAGAGGCAGGGCATCAGTGATGGGAGTACTTGCATCATGCATGCATTGATGTTTGTGCAGTTAGGGCTTCATGGCTCATTGCATGCTTGTTGGCATGGTGGACAGTGTGCTTGCAAGATTGGGGGGGGAGTAGTATTGGCATCCCTCAGGTGTAGTTTTCCGTGGTGTCTGCTGTGAGGCCAATAGGTGTGTTGTAGGTTGCGTGCTGTGTGAAATATGATTTTTGTTAGTGTATTGGGTATAGGAGCCGAATGCAGCATGCATTTTGATGTGACAATGGTGGGTCCAGCTTCTCAACAGAGATGTGTGTATGTACGTCTGAAGGCCATGTATTTGCTCTTATCAGATTCACATTTGTTGGCCTACGTTTTACTTCGGTCTGGCAGGTGTTTGTGGGGACTTGTGTGGTGTGCAAAGGGTCACTCACCTTCATCAGCCGATGAAGGGACTCCATACTCCGCTCCACCAACTCCTTCAATGGCCTCCATGTCGATGGTGGAGCTACAGGTCTCTTCCCCCCTCGTCAGCTTTATGGGGAAGTTTGGACCACCGCCTGTTGCCTGCCCTGGCTGCGGTTGGCCAATAGGATGTTTCGTACTTGCAGGCACAGGTCGTCCCACCTCTTCCTACAGTCCTTTACTGACCTGCAGTGGTTCTAACTGCACTCACCTTTCCGGCAGTCTCCTCCCATTTCTTTTCTTCTGTAGCCATACTGGACGGTGCAGGTCTGCACTGAATACTAGATCCGCCTGCTCCACTAACATATTAGCGAGCATATTCAGTTTGTTATCGCTGAATCACGGTTTTCGCTTACGTGCTGTGCCTTTCTTGGTGACTTTCGACATTGTCCACCAGTAGGGATTGGGAAGTTGGCTGCTCAGGTCCTGTCTGCGGAGGATTGCAATGGATTGTGTTTTTAAAGATGGCCGCCAGTGCATTTCCTGTTCCGGCGCGATGACGTTATTCTGGTACCGGTAGTGACAGTACCGGTAGTGACGTACCGGTAGTAATGGTACTGTTATTTAGGGTGCCAACGGCGCCGTCGGAGGTTTCAACGGATTCCTTGATGCCGCTATCGAGGGTCTTGGAGGGACTTTAACGGCAAGCCGGTGCATCCGTTACCGGCATGCAGTGACGTGCGTGCACACAGGCTCGTAATCGTTCACTGTTTGCGGCGTGGATACAGCACGGACACTTTCATACCGGCATGCCAGTAATGACTGTTTTTTACCGCTTACCTCATAATAAGGCCCAATGTTTCAGTTACAGACACTGAATGCAATCTCTTGCTTAATAAGATTTGTACGATTTAGTGACAGATAGGGAATGCCATGTTTGGACTGCTGATGGTTCTACACAATTAGTTCATCGTACTCTCTTCTGTCTGACTAGTAATTACACATATGTTTATATCATGAAAGTTGATCACTGTATTTTTTCCAACCTTACCCTGAGATTCTGCACTCATTTGCATCCACTGAAGGTAATCTCATTGTGCTCCCAAATGTTGCATGAAACTGGACAAAACAAGGCAAAACTTTCAGTTACAGACATCGAAAGCAGTCAGATGCGTACAAATATTCTTTTCATTGGCAAAAATAATTCTAAAACATTTATTTGCAGGCAGCAAGGACTGGCCACAAAAAGATAACACATTCACTTAAATTCACAAAATGCACAAAAACATTGAAAGACTTTTAATTCAAAACCTTATTTCTAAGCCCTTTTTCTCAAGCAGCAACTAAGTGGATTGAAAATAAAAAATCACACCCTCAGTTACAGTGAATGAATGAACTATTTTCCATACAAAAACAACTAAGACTATTTATTGGCACACACATATCTAAACATTTTCATTGGAAAACCGAATTCTAAGATTGTCCATGAAATCAGTAAGCATGTGGATGAGCTGGCCACACAAATACAGCACACTTGGTTTGAGGCACTGATTGTAATCTCTTGCCTAATTAATACTCTCCTTCTGTTCTATTAAATCTGACAAGCTGTAGCACGTGTTTGTGTCATGAAAGGTGGCTATTGGGGTTCTCGCCTCCCTGTTGCTGAGATGATAGCTTTGTTACAGCCACTGAACGTTATCTTCTTCCCGCACGCATAATGTCTATTACTTTTTTACTAATGGGGCAACTGCGTTATCTGGCCACAAAAACACAACACTCTTGTTCATAGCCACTGATCACACTTGTTACATAGGGTCTCATTCCGAGATTGGAGGTAGCCATGGCGCTATTTGCGCCGTGGCTGCCTCCAATACCGGGACCGGCACCGGTTTTGTTCAATGGGGACTTACCGGTGCAGTCCGACCCTGGCGGGACCGGTAAGTCCCCATTGACCAAACCCTTCCCCATTCCCATTTGAGCCCCTATAGGGGAGGGCTCTAATAGCAGGCTCTCGACTTGCAAGCCTGTTATTAGTGCCCTATCCCTTAGCGGGACCCGTAAGGGATGTGTGGTCAGACCACACGTTCCTTACGGTCCCCGCCAAGGGACCTTGGAATAGGGCAGTAAGGGATTACTTGCACCGGTCTCCTTACCGGTGCCCGGTATCCCTTACCGCCCAAGTCTTAATGACCCCCATAGTGTTTACCTGCATGGAATGTATGAGGTCACTGGGAGAATGCTGTGTGAGTGAGTGGAATGTGTGTCCTGGAAAAGGGTTCCAGCCCAGTAGTTGGAGATGTGAGCCTCGATGGTGGGAGCCAGTGGGCCTGTCTCCTGATCTATCTCTGATTCTTTGTACTCTACTTGATGTAACTTAATAAAAGGCACTAACTACAATTTACCTGACGTCCCAAGCATCCTTGATAATAACAGTGTCAACGAGCTGGTCTTGAAACTGGAACCTGGCATGCAGGAACATGGAACAGACAGAGTACAAAAGAAGAAGGTATCTGCTGCATGGGGTCCAGCAAGAAGCTGACAAACCCACTGCCCCCAGTAGTTAGAACCCACCACCCAGGGCAAAGAATAGGGAAGGAAATGAGTGCTAGAGTGCACACTGGGTACCTTCTTAGTAAGAAAGGGGCTGCTGGAAAAGGCCCTGTTCAGAAGTAAAAGCTGTCAGATAAAGACCCAGGGTGCAGATAAAAGGCAGGAGAGAGGTGTCTTATTGCCCCCAAGGTGCCTGCTCAGCAAGAGAGGCTACTAGCAGAAAGGAGGCTACAGGCAGAAAGGTAGGTTCTTGTACCAGTGCAGAAAGAAAAGGTGCTGTGCCAGTGGCTGCAATTGGCAGTAAAGGGGCACTTGCCTGCAGGGAGTGCCGACCTGGATCCTGAAGAGAAAACAGATCATTGCAGAGTTTGCTGGTATAGCCCAAGGGACAGCACATCCATTTGGCACTTTGTTGTTAATGTACTGCTTTTATCCTTGAAGCACTGTAGTATTGCCAACAGGGTTGCCGATCCTGATATTGTCTGACAGCACATCCGCATGGGCAACCTTTTGGGAAGAGCAGGAGAGTGATGAACCACTGTCATCAAGATTGTGTTTTTGCTCCATGTGCCCTGGGGAAGGGGGTGCTATGTTATTAAACTATATGGGGAAGCAATAAATACCGTTTTAGGACTGCTGAGTGCGAAATGGTGATTGCATTTGCATGAAAATTGCGAGTGTTGGTACAGAGAAGTGCAAGATGAATGATATGCTCTGATATCATCTTTGATGTATTTGAGAATTTTCCGGGTTTAGCGCTGCTACATGCAGCGTGGACTTATAGGGCACGATTCATCCAGGACATGTCACACCATTATGGAGTGTTTCTACACTGGATGCCAAATATAAAGTTATGTGCTCTGTCATGAATGGTTAACTTTAACATTTTGAGGATATTTAGGTATGTAGTCGTTGCGTGCAACATGGACTTTTAGGATATTTCACACCTAATAAGGAAGTCACGTTAGTGTTGCAGATATTGCTGCAGTGTTTTGCGTGAATTGTGATGTTAGCAATAACATTTTGAGGATTTACAGTTTTAGTGGAACCTTAAGGGCTGTTGCACATTGTTTGGGCCACGTGATTGAAGTGATGTGCAGTGTTGATGAATACGTGGAAACAACTTGTGGGTCCATGTCACATGTCATTTTAAGTTTTAGGATCTTGACAGAAAGCACTTTGTGGGTCCTTGTTGCAATGGAAGTGTTTCATCTGCTTGCAGGTGGGTGGTTAAGTGAGAGATATGCTGATATGATTATCTAGATGCATTCAGTTGGTTATCTCTGGAGCGTGTTGTAATGTACCTATGTGCGTAACTTTGGAACATATCTGCCTGTGTGTGGATTTTGTTTTGTTTAGACTCTTCAACCACGAGGTTGGGGAATGAGACAAGTAGCGCTTGGCGGGTACTTGTCAAGCAGTCTGTTAGCTAACAGAATGTTGGCCTGTCTCATTCGACACACCCAAGACTATATTACATTCCACAAATTACTAAAAACATGGCTCTTTCCGTAATGCCAACATCAGCCTTAAAGATGCGACTGAACTTCCAACAACCCAATGACTATATACACAATGGGACTCCCAGCCTTTTCTTCGATGAATACGCCCACTGATCGGGCTATAGACAACCGTATCCCTGAACACTGAACAATTATCTATTTAGATCCTACCCACGTGATGCTGCTGTGCCCCAGTCCGTTACACGTCCCCATGACGTTGCTGTGTGCGCTTACTTCACCCTTGCAATGTCACTCTGCCGTCCTATGATGTATCTATATATTCCACTGTATTGCCTTCCCCTCTAACCGCTGTGTATGCCTCTATATTGCCATCCCCTCTAGCCCCTGTGATGTCTTTGTATGCCCCACTTTGCCTGTGTCGCTGTGTACCCTGTCTTCTGTTCCCATCATGTCCCTATGTATCCCTCTGCCATCCTGTCGCTGTAAGCCCAGCCCTCTATCACTGTATGCCCCTTTTGTGCCCCTGTGTCACGGTGTACCCTCCCTTCCTGTTCCTGTGAAGTCACTATATAGCCCACTGTATTTCCCTCCTCTCTAGCCCCGTGATGTCACTGTATGCCCCGCTGTGCTCGTGCTTCACTGTGTACCCTCCCTCTTGTTCCACATGATGTCACTATGTATCCCTCTGCCACCCCCGTCCTGTCGCTGTAAGCCCAGCCCTCTGTCGCTTTATGCCCCTCTCTACCTGTGTGTCGCTGTGTACCTCACCCCCTGTTCCTGTGATGTCACTATGTATCCCAATATATTACCCTACCTTCTAATCCCCCTGTGTGCCCACCGTGCTCGTGTGTCACTTTGTACCCTGCTTTCTTGTTCCCCATACTGTTGCTGTATATCCCCAGGCCCCCCTCCTGCTGCTGTATGCCCAGCCCCCTGTCACTGTGTGTTTGTGTGTCGCTGTGGTCACTGCCATCCTGTTCACATGCCTGGTCTCGGGTGCTCTAAAGATAAACCATCATATCATATCACATCACTGCGCTCATTCTCTACTATACACCATCACACAACTAGAACACAGCTATACCACTGATAAATTCAGCCTAGCTGTTCACATACGAACACTACCCCATGAACACCTGACTCATCACCCTAATAAAATTCAGCTATCCCATGACATTCCAGCCTAGTTGCTCACATAAGTGTCTTTCAGGCCTAACTCAGCCAGAACCCATTCTGGGTGTCCACCCATCAGACTGCACACATTCAAATGATATCTTCAGCACCACACCTAACACTAGGATGCAGCTACCATCTGGCAGTTACACCAGCTGCACACATAACTGGTGCACCCACACACCCTACAACACTATCTCTCTCTACTGACCAGCAGTGCGGTTCCCTAGGGCGTTCAATTGACCAGTGCTTTGAGATCATACCAATGATATATAGAGCGCTATATAAATGCCAAATAACATAACATAACATAGCATAACATAGCATAACATGAGACAGTGTGTGTGAGTTTGGACTTCTCAACTAATGAATTATGTGGTAGGGAATGGGACAATTAGCGTTCAGTTGGGCCTTGCCGCGCAGTCTGTTAGTGAACAGATTGTTGGTGTGTTAGCCTATTGCTAATTGTTGTCAAATGTGTCTATTGACGAATTGGCTAGTTTATTTTGTTGGTAAAGAAGTTAACATGTGCCCAGTGTGTGCTCTCCTAAAAGGGTTTTAGTGGAGTTACAGTTGTATGTTGGTGCTGAGGTGTCTGCCAGCAATGTTGCTTTGTGTGAATGTAGCATGGCAAAATTCGTTTTGTCAGAAGGACCTGTAGTCCAAGCATGACAAAGTGTCTGCCATATAGTGTAATGAGAAATTTAGGAAGCTCTGTTCAGAAAGAAATGTATTTGATTGTTTAATTATACTCCACTCAGCAGGACTGTAGTGTTGTTACGCTCGATTATGCGGGAACATTTTGAAGGTAGGGAGATTTTTTTGGTCATTCCAATGATCAGGGTAGTTCAGAGTATCTTCCAATTTGGGAAGACGCAACACATTGAAAGTTCCTGCTGAGATTCCATCTTTGGAGGTCAGTTGGTATGCCAACCTTTGCATACTATGTGTCTACACATTGATTACTAGAACAATGATATTACTATATTTGATCCACATTTGACTGCCCAACTTATTAGGACTTGTTTTCGAGATTTGTTCTTCCTTAGGAGTTGATGGAGGTGATCTTCACGATGTGCCTTTCAAGCACCCATATTTCTGTTTGCATGACCCCCGCTCAATTCTGTGTTAAAGGGGGGCGTGTTTGGTGTAGAGGCTGGAAGCATGAGTGAGGTGTGCATGTTTTCCCTTTTGTCAGTATTGAAAGAAGGGAGGTGTGTTATATAGTGTTTACTTGCATGTTTGGAATGTATGAGGTCACTAGGAGAATGCTCTGTGAGTGAGTGGAAGGGTTGTCTTTGAAGAGGGTTAGAGGCCAGGGGTTGGAGATGTGAGCCTGGGTGGTGTCTCCTGATCTATCTCTGATTCTTTGTACTCTACTTGGTGTAACTTAATTAAAGGATCTTACTACAATTTACCTGATGTCCCAAGCATTCTTGATTATAACAATACTCTTTTTCCCGTTTGTAGTGATTCCAACAAATTAAAAGCATCGAATCACAAAACCATCGATAAAAAAAGCATTGAAAACCTATATTTAACATGCAAAAATGCATTTCCCTCGAAACCAATCCATCGACAATAGACATGGGGCCTCAATATGACCCGGGCGGTAAGAGATTAACAGTACCGGTAAGGGCACCGGTAACGGTAATCCCTTATCGCCCTATTCCGAGGTCCCTTTGCGGGTCCTCCCTTAACGCCTGGTTTGACCAGGCGTTAAGGATAGGACCCGCAAAGGGACTTTGGAGCTAATAACGGTACCGCAATTTGCGGTACCGTTATTAGCGCCTTCCCCATTCCCATTGAGCCCTATGGGGGCTCAAATGGGAATAGGGAAGGGCCTTAGTGAATGGGGAATTACCGCCCCCGCCAACCTTGGAATGTGGCGGTAATAGCTCCATTCACCAGGGCGGAGTCGGTATGGGTTTGGAGGCAGCCATGGCGCTTGTTTACCTCCAAACTCGTAATGACTGTTACGCTTACCTGGTTCCCACAGAGGCGTCAATCTGAACTGGGCAGCTGCGGTCTCCACCAATGTGACGCGTAGGGCCGAGATGACAGACTGGACTGGCACACCTAACTTTGTTTGCTTGGCCCGTAGGAATATTCTTCTGCAAATGGAGAAAGGGAATTAACCACTCGTGGAGTTGAGCGTAAATCCCCCCACCCCCGCTGTTCTCCCCACTGATCACCTTTGATGTCCCCTCTTATAGTCTCACTTGATGGTTTGGAAAGATGAGCTCTTCATCCTGCATTGAGCGCAGGGGCGTGTAGATAACCAGTTGCTTCACTGGCTCGAAGGAATTGGTGAGTTCCAGAACAATATTGACTCTGAGATTCCCGGCAAGACGCCGTAAGTATGTAGTTCGTAAGAGTTCAAATGCCTGACTTTCACTCTTGTCCGATTCCTTGCAGGTTGCAGCTTGACCCTAGTGAAGAGTTCCTCGTGGCAACCGGTAATATTCTGGTAAGGATTTGTATTATCCAACACAGTTCGATAACATAATGTCAATATGTAACCTGTTGCTTTCTCCCTTATTCAGGTGCTGAGAGAAAGTATGAAGTCTCGGGGAATAATACCTCCTGTGGTAAAATCAGGTAAGCCTATTGTGGTGAGGAGAGTTCCCCTTGTTAGTCCCTTTGTTTCACCTTGCTGTCCTTTTGTTTCCCCTTAGGGGCTGGGGTTCGGCGAAGATGCAGTGGAAGCTTCGCCGACCCGTGAAGAGGAATAGTACCCCCGGTGGTAAAATCAGGTAAGTCTATGGGGGGTAACTAATATTCCTCTGTGTATTCCCTTGGCTCACCTTGCTGTTCTTGTCTTCTCCTTAGGTGCCGGAGTGCGGCGGGAACATGCAGGAGGATGCGGTGGAATGGGAAGATGCTGCGAAGGCCGGTGAGTTTAGCGCGGCGCTGCAGCAGGCGAGGCGACGTGCATAAAATAACTTCTTTCTTCCAGCTCGAAGGCGCGATGAATCAGGAATTCAGGTAAGGATCAAAGGTGTTACTCTTGTTCTAACCTTTTCTCCTTCTTTCTCCCTTTTTTAGGAGCTCCAAACTCGAGGCGGGCGTGGCAGAAGGCTGGATGCAGACTTGCAGGCACGGTGAGCATTACGCTGCTGGATGCAGAATAACGCGAAGCGTGTGCTGCTCTTCGGGCGTGGTTTAAATAGCCTTCAAAGTAGTCCCAGGTAAGTATTCCTCCCCAGCCCCACCCGAGTAAACAAATAGTCCCTAGGTAAAGTAGTCCCTTCCAAGCCTCTTTTGGCTTGGAGCTCTTGCAGCATGGTCTGCATCAGGTACGTTTTAATCTATGAGCCTGGCGCCTATGGCGCCTGTACTGACTCTCCATATGAGCCTGGCACCATAGGTGCCAGGACTGCACCCAAATAGCCCCTAGCAGGGGTTGTTGGGCTTGCTTGGGATAACTTGATGCCTGCTTCCGGGGTTGCTGGACTTGGTCTGGGTCCCGGGGGTAGGCATAATGACAATGACCCCCATGGACTGGTTTCAATGGAAATGCACTTTTACATGTTAAAAGTATCATTTCAATGCTTTTTTTGTAACTTTAAAACGTTACATGGAGCTGTCCCGTGCTGAAATTTCAGCACTGGCCAGCCCCTTGTAACGTTTTTTTTAAAGTTTTTGTGTATATTGGGGGGGGGTCCAACCCCTCCAGCCCCCCAAACCCCACACCACACTCCCAGCCCCCAAAACTAACCCACGCCCCAACCCTAACCCTAGCCCATGCCCCAACCCTAACCCTAATGTAACCCTTAAACTAACCCAAACCCCAACCCTAACCCTTTCCTTATTTTAACACTTAAACTAACCCTAGCCCTAACCTAACCCCAACCCCAACCCTAACCCTAAACCCTACCCCTAACCCTAATTTAACCCCTAAACTAACCCAAGCCCCAACCCAAACCCTAACCCAAATACTCACATTTACATGTCGATGGAACCATCAATTTTTTTTTAAACGAAATGGCCATTCAATGGAATGGCATTTCAATGAAAAAAATTCGATGGTTTGTCATTCGATGGTTTTTAATTCGTTGGAATGACCAGATACCCTATTTCCTTAAAAGCATTCTTAAGATTTTTGATTAACGCTAGGAATTGTCAGACTTTTCACTGAAACAATATTTCTAAGACTTGTCACTGTTTTTATATGTATTCAGTCACTAAGTGGAATGGCAACGCAAATATGGTGCACTTAGTTGCAGATGCTAAATGTTATCTGCTGTCTAGCACTGCCTCCACATAATTCTGCCATCATAGTCACCTTAATCTGTCAAGCAATATATTGTGAGTTTATGTAATGCACAGTGATCACTGGGGTTCTTTCATCCCTGTGACTGAAATGGTACAGGAAGTTCTAGCCAGTAAATAAATTCTCCTCCTGCCTCCTAGGAATTCTAAGACTTGTCGGTGAACTGGGCACAAAAACAACTCTTATTTACAGCCACTGGGCTGACTGTTTTCTCTACAAACATTTCCCAGACTTTTCTAACCAAAATGATTTCCAAGACATTTCATTCACTAAAAAGATTGATATGACGTTAGATTGGCAGAAATGTTTCTAAAACTATTAATTGGCAATAAAATGTTTTGTTATTGTCAAGATTAATTCTTGTGGCATTCGTGCCCTGCCAGGAGGGCAGACATGATCAGTAACGGACCGCCAACCCGAGCTGCAGGCTGTTACCGGCCATGTCCACCCGACTGGTATGGCATGAAAGCCATTTGCACCGAGGGGTTCGTCCATATTGCAAATGACTTTCACAAATGTTCCATTTTCCAGATGAAACATGAAAAAATGAAGAAAGATGGGTGCTGCCATATGGGAAATGGACCAGGTCCCTTTTTCCATGTCTATGGCGACAGCCATACGAGAGGAGCTCCAGGACCGGAGCGCAATGCTCCAGTCTCGCGGGTAAGTGGTAAGTTAAGGGCAATTGGGTCATTTGGTGGGGGAGAGAACAGGGAGAGGCTCCCTGTTGCCTCCCCGCAGTGAAAAAAAGAAAGGGACACAGGGAAGGGCCTTCGGAGGCTAGGACAGCGGTTGGGGATTGTGTATTCTCGCCTGGTGTTCTAGGCACCTGTTGGCTGTGCACCCTTCCTCATGTGCAAATTGACATTTCACTGGGATAAAGATTTCTACGATTTGTAAGACTTTTCATTAGAAAAATAATTTGGAATATTTTCTATGCAAACAACAAATATGTGGACTTCATATAAAGATAGCACACTTAATTACTGACAATGGCCCTCGTTACGAGTTCGGCGGTAACCATGCCGCTATTGGCGGCATGGCTGCCTCTGAAATCGCGTCGGGGTCCGGGTCCTCGGAATGAGGACTTTCCGGGCCATTCCAAGTTCGGAAGGCCCGGTAATTCCTCCCTCCAAGGACCCGGACACGGTCCTTCCCCATTCCCATTTTAGCCCCCATACAGCTGAATGGGAATGGGAGAGGGAGCAAACAACGGGCCATTAGGAGATGGCCCGTTGTTTGCTCCCTCTTCCCCTCGTGAGACCCGGTAAGCACGCCTGGGTTTCCCAGGCGTGCTTACTGTGTCCCGCGAGGGGAACTCGTAATGCAGCGGTACGGAGTGAACCGCGCCGGTACCTTTTACGGCGCCGTTCACTGTGTACCACCAGGGTCGTAATGAGGCCCAATTAATGTTTTCTCCTCTTTGGCCCTGACTCTGAATAATTATGGCATCCTATTATCCTTATTTCGACAAGCAATGGCAAATTGATTTATTATCATGCAGTATACGTAGTAGACACAAACAAGTCCTGCCTATCCCTTAACTTATTTTTTTATTCCACCTCATCCTCAGTTAAATGCTATAGATTGTCTGCCTTTTCATCAACTACATTTTACAAATGTTCTAGCTAAGCCTCACCTAATCCCTATTCTGTCACATATTATGCAAACTCCTGCCTCGGCCTAAACAAGAGTGATTACAAATTGAACTATGCAGCCCTATTTATACTGTTTAGCAGCCCAAATAGTTCTGCCTGAACCACCCACAAACTGTGGCAAATCTGCTTCAGGCAAAACTGAAACTTCGTGGCTGGACTGGTTTGTAGACAAATATGTTTGCATACTTTTAATTAATGGCACAACCCTCGTGTAGGCATTGTGACAACTAGAATTTCTGATGGTATGACACCAGAGCTGTTATGTTCACATCTGCAGAATGTTAAGATGTCTTAGAAAATAAGACTCTGTTGTAAGGCTTCGAGTGCTGCAGGAAACCTCACTCCATATACCTCAGCTCTTCTCCGCAGCATGTAAGGTGGTGATGGTCTCTGTCAAGTTACAGCCTTATTCACAGTGCTACATTCTGCATCTGTCCTGTCCTTACAGTGGACTCACTCCCTTCCTTCCTGCATTCCTTCCAGAATACCCTACTCCTTTATGGCACCCTACTTAATGTCTCATCCCGTCCCCACTTTTCTCTAATTCCATTTGCCTCAACCCTTGTAGTTCTTCCCCACCCCAATGTAAGTCTAGACAAACAGCTGTCCTTCAAGACACACATAGCTAAGAAAACTCAGGCAGTTTGATATCAGCTCTCCCTCCTGCAGAAAGTCAAGCCCTTCCTCCCACCGGACAGCTTTAGATCCACTGTCCAAGCACTTGCCCTTTCCCACCTGGATGGGGGCAAGGCCCGCCTCGAAAGCCTTCCTTCGTCCTCCCTTTTGCCGCCGAGAAGTGTCCTACATACAGCAGCATGCATGATCAAGGGTCTACGCAGATACAATCACATCACTCCGGCCCTCATTGACCTGCACTGGCTCCCACCAGTGGTCGAAGTATACGAAAAGAAGTAGTGGAACTATGTTCCCTGCTGCCTGTACCCACTCCCCAAAAACCCCATCACCACGTCCCCTCCCACACACAATAAACTCCCCCAAACACGTGCACTTACTGTTTAAGGGAACGTTCAGTGCAGTGCACAGCTATAGGAGCTGTAAAAGGTCATTTTAAAAAGTAGAGGAGCACCGCTCCCGACCGCTCCCGCTCACTGGCTCCCACTGCATGCACAAATCACTTTCAAGTCTTGCTCCATCATCTGTAAGTCTGTCACCCTCAAGTCAACCAGCTACCTCGTGGAGAAACTCAGCACACCACCAGAAGCCAAGATGTGTTCGGACCTGAAATCCGCTGCTGCAAAAAGTAAAGGACCAGAAAACAAGCCTTCTCTGCTTATGCCCCAAGACTATGGAACCTCCTCCTTGTCAGTATCAGACTCTCTCCCAGGCTCCTACAATTCAGAAAAGAAGTCAAGACCCTCCTCTTCAAGACACTCCTCCTCAACATCCAGACCATCACGTTTCCCCCGTGCCACCTGACTCACTAGGCGCCATCTGCCCCTCTCATCTCCACCACCCTGTACAGCTGTGCCCCTACACCGCAGCATATCTGTTGTGCATCTGTAATGTTGTATAGCTCTGTAAAGCGCTCCATTTCTTCTCAAAGCTAGGCCCACACTCAATATATACCATAATAACAAAAATAATAATACAAATAATAGTTATAATAATAAATGTCTAGCCGTTTCTCTCACTATTATTATTATCCAACTACTGCTTTCTTTCTCTATGTGTTAATGGTGTATTCTTTCCTTCTTATTAGCTTTATATTTTCCTTTTGCTTCTCTTTACTTTTCTTGTCCTCCATTTTCTTTTACTTCCCCTATTTTGACAATATCACACTTTTTTTTGTTTCTCTTTCTTGGTTTCTCTTGATTTTGTTTCTCTTATCATCTGATGCCTAGACTGTGACTGTGGCTGATGTTTTGACTCTACCAGGTGAGCGGAAGTGTCTGACCTGGGTAGGGGGCACAGTACACCCGATGGAGCGTGGCTGTGTTAAATGGATGCAATAAGTGTACTTGAGCGGCGAGGGGAGGTATAGGTGCCAGGAAGGGATGGTCATCTAATGGTGACAGTTTATAGGGGCGACTATAATGGATGGAGATGATTGTGTCTACCAGGGACACTTGCTTATCAGTGGGCGAGGAGGGGAATCCGTGCTTGTAAAACACTATCTGACGGGATGACTCTGTCTGCCTCCTGACTGGTCCTCATTGGTTGAGCATGTCTGACGATGCAAACATTCCAAAATGTGTATGTCTGAAGAATTCCAAATAGCACATTACTACTGATGCTACCATCACATGACGGAACAGGACAAAGGGAGGGGAGTCAAGTCGATGATTGGTGCTATTTCAGATTATCTGCAGCATGGTGGTCACACACTCACTCATATAGCGAGTCCCCGCACTGCTTTCCCTTTCTTTTTTCTATCCATGTTAAGCATTCTATATCCATGCACCTTTCGTTACCCGTGGAATTCTCTTTTTGCTGACATTATTTGCACCAGCCCTAATTTTAAACACATATGCTATGTTAATAAAGAGAAGAGGTCAAGGGACCCCGAAAACCACACTTAAGTTGCCATGCTTGGATGTATGTTTCAGCTTTCATCTGAAACTTCTTCACCTGCTGAACGGTGACGGTTCCTGATTCCTTTTACGGTTTGTTTTGGTCAAACTGACAGGACCCGATTCAGACAACGTTGTATTTTGCAAGTGAAGAGATGTGCCAGCAGATCCTATGGCTTGTGTCAAAAGGATGCACCCTATCCGCAAAGGAGCTCTGATAAAGCACACATGTGCATGTAATGCTGTCCACCTGTGCGAAACTATGTACACAGACAGCGTCCCCTTGCATTTGCTTGGAACGGGGCCCTGCAGTAAGTGTGCTTTAACCCGAGCAGCCAGGTTTCTATCCCTTAAACAGCAATAATAATGGCAAACCCTTTCAGACCGATCTTGGTGAAAGGCGCTGCTAGTATCCGCGTGGCTGCTGGCCACCTGTGAATGCATTTGCTCCCAGCACTAAGGTATTTAATGCGTTTAGCCAGCACACACATCCCATGAAACGTGCAAGTAATTATTGTCAATAAGGTGAGCTCCACATTTCCAGGGAATCCGGCATCTAAAAAAAGGTGTATCCTCTGTGGTATGTTTAAATGTCCAATTGTTTGGGAATCCGCCCCATAACGCGTTAAGGTGTTTTATTGTTTGGTTAGTAAATACAATTTTCTTGCAGGATGGCATTTACTGATGACATGACAGAATCAACCTTAAGCTCACTCCAAAAATAAACATGGTAGGCTGGTGTTTGGCTAGATGACCTTCAACATGCTCTCCTGGGGAGTCTCCTTTCCAGACAACCTTTGAAAATGGAACCCACTGGAAGAGTCTTTTATTCGCACGTAACAGGCCCAAAGTGGGCAACAGCAGGTCAAGCTTCCCTCACACAGAAAAGGTCAGCATGGGAAGGAGCATTCAATCTTTCCACCCACAAACAAACCTAGAGGCACGTAGCAGGCACAGCATCGAAAGCCGCTTCTTCTTTTATTTATTTAATTAATTATTTATTTATTTATCAATATGTATTTAGCTATATATGTATTGTTTTATATTATGCCAAATGTGAGCACAGTCATTTCGCAACACCTCCAAAGCAAGGGAAGATGGGATTGCAGCTAATCTTTCACAGGCTTTGAAAGCATTCGTATCAGTAAAGTGCAGCGAGGGCAAACGCCAGACGCAACATGATACACAATACAATGAATACAAGGGCGGAGGATCATTTCAGTACAGTGATTACAATGAACGATAGAGTGAGAGCAAGGAGATTAAGAACACATCGTTAAGTGCATGCCAGGGTTCATGAACTGGATAGCTAAACAAGGAGTGTATCAAGGCTAGAGGATATATCAGTCCCATAAGACAGATTTTCTTTAAAGGTATGTTTTCAATGTTTCCTGAATTTAAGGTAGTTCACAACAAATCTAATGCCTTCTGAGAGATTGCTCCAGGGGGAGGACCTTGAGGAGTCTGTGGGCCTCATTACAAGTATGCCGGTCTGAAAATAACATTGCCGGGATATCCGTACCAGCACCTTTTTCCAGACCGGTGTAGTCTGAGTAGCAATGCCGGTAACACCGGCATCGGCAGGGACCCGCTGAGCCCAGCAACATAGTTGCCAGTATCTGCGGAGACCCGCGGCAGCTGTGCCAGTGATAACTGCATGGCGTAAGTAAATTCACATTCTGAGGTGCACGGACACGCAACCACCGGCCGGTAACAACATCAAAACAATGCCGTAAACAGTGGATTCTGGTGTGTAGAAACATGGCAAAGGTGCTCAAAATCAGCATAGGTGGACCCAATGGGCTGTGCCACAGCACAACAGTACCACTCCCACACCCCACACCCTTTCCAAAACCACAATGCTACCATTAGCACCAGCAGTACTAGTGCTTGAGGACATGCCTGCAGAGCTATTGATTGAAGAGGCAGTGAGGCATAGGATGCAGCAGAGGCACATGAGGATAAGGAGGGCAATTATGGCCCAGCAAATCCACAATGTGCAGCAGGTTGTACCCCAGAGGCAGCCACCAATCCCTCGTCTAAGGGCCACCCCATTAAATCTCACCCCCGGTCAGATCCACACCCTTACCGGCTAGACAGGGACACCATCACCACTATAGTGGATCTGATACATGATGACCTGATGACCCTCATAAATATCCAGACAGCCATCCCCCCTTGCTGAAGGTAGTGTCTGTGCTACACTTCCTTACCACAGGAATATATCAACCCACAGTGGGGCAGCTGTTTCTCCCTGTTTCTCCTGTGTGCTCTTCTAGGTGCTAGATGTGCTCCTGTCCCAAGTACGCAACCACATTAGATTACCACAGACTGCGGTGGAGGTGAATACCACAAAAATAGCATTCCATGCACTTGCAGGCATGCTTAATGTAATGGTGTGGTCGACTGCACATATGTGGAGCTGGTGGTCAGGCATGCTGTGGAGGTAGTGTACCGCAACAGGAAGCTGTACCATTCCCTCAACATACAGATGGTGTGTGATGCCCGCCAACTCATCACACATTGTTGTGCAAGATTCCCTGGCTTTACACATGACTCCAAGGTGCTGCAGAACTCCATGGTGCCCCGCTGCATGGCATGACACGCTGGACACCATACCTGGCTGCTGGGTGAGTCTAACTACAAGGCCATGTGGACTGTTGAATTGGGGGGGCAGTAATCAGCATAGCAAACCTGGCTACTGGGTGAATCTAACTACAAGGCCATATGGGCTTTGAAATATGGACCATTATGAAATGCATGACCAGCAGATGTGCACAGTGCATGCATTAATCCATCATTACTCCTACTGCAATGTCCTGTAACCTTTACCAAACCTCCATGAAAGTGCACAGAGGTGCATAATGCACCTTTCATAATGCATAGGTCATTAAAAGGCAAAGGTAGATGAGGAATAAGAGCAAGGAACCTTATTACCCACAATCTGCACAATAAAAAACCTCAACCATTGAAGGGGACATGACCCTACTCAACGTTGTGAGGGCATGCAATGTGCAAGTGCGTAGGTGTAACTGAAGGTGCAACACAGTAGTAGCATGCCAGAGCACAAGGCCTTGACAGCCGTGTATCCATGTATGTAATACATACAGTGCATTCATCTATTCGGTCTAGCAATAAACCAAAACCACATGTACCAGACTGCACCACACCATAGTGACAATGACCAGCAAAAACACAGTCAAGGAAACCCACAAGTAATGATGCTCAGCCAGAGAATCCAGAATCTGCCGCACAAAAAATACATTGATGAATGCACACACATTTCACAGGTACACTGCCTGTTAGTACTCATGTCATGGCTCCATAAGGAACACTTTTAAATTGAATGCTTTTAGACCAAATCTCCAAAATTGAGAAAATACTTAACCACCACTAATACATGATTTCAAGGTGATGGCATCACCCAATTCAGCATTTCCCATCCCTAAATACACACCCACACCCTTATTGCAATTATTTAACCCTTTATCACTCACACACATATATTGGATCAATATGTGTTTTCGTCATATAGGTTACGATACAAAAGCATGTCTTTATGAAGGATTGCTAAAAAAGACTGCATGCCATTACTACCACTAAATCACAAATGCAAATCATGTAAATGCTAAAAGTATTGTTGCACAGGGACAGTTGCTTTTCATTTGTGACACATTAATGACATTTACATTCATTTGTGTCAGTTGTACGGAAATTCTTAAAGGTCATGTTGTCTGTGAATGGTCCATGTGAAAGCAATTGCACAACACACCCCCCACACGCATCCTGACAAAGTTCTCTTCGGGTACATGAAAAAGGACATATGCTATCTATACTTATTTTTGCCTTCTCAAATGTACACTATACAGCCTGTGCCAACATGAAATGACAAGGACATTGACACATACTCTTTCTGTTGCTCCCATTCATGTGATGCTGGTTATCCCCTGATGCCATAGCTAATGACCCCCATCAGGCAACCCCACAAAAGGCACAAACAGGCTTACAACCGTGCCCACGTACGCACTCGCTGCACCATTAAGCAGACTTTTGTCCTGTTGAAGGCCAGGTTACTTTGCCTCAGCAGATCGGGGAGAGCACTCATGTACATCCCTGAGAAGGTGGGCAAAATTGTGCTGGCATGTTACTTGTTGCACAACATGTGCATCCGGCGCAATGTCCCCGCGACATGGGCATGCTGACACCAGAGGCTGAGGACGCGACTGATGAGCAGGAAGATAATGCACAGCCCCATGATGGCAATGATGGACGTGCCACACGGCGAGACATTATACACCACCACTTTTGAGCACCTATTACACACACGGCACTGGACATGGATCACACTTGCCACTGGACATGGATCACACTGGGCACTGGACACTGTACATGAATAAATGCACTCACACTGAAAGATCAATGTCCTGTCATGTTTCTTTTTTCAACCCCAGATATATTGTGAAAAGAATAACTATTTACAATTGTGATAGTCCTTAACTACCCCTACGATCCCATCCAACTATCCCTCCCCACATCCCCTCTGCAACTATCCCTCCCCACAGCCCCCACCCCAACTATCCCTCCCCACACACCCTACAGAACTATCCCTCCCTACGCCTCCTCCACAACTATCCCCACAGCCCCTCCCGATATTCCTCCCCAAACCCCCTCCACAACTATCCCTCCCCATACCCCCACTCCCCAACTATCGCTCCCCACACCCCCTCCACAACTATCCCTCCCCACATCCCCTCCCCAACTATCCCCACACTCCCTCCGAAATTATCCCTCCCCACAACCACTCCGCAGCTATTACTCCCCACACACACCCAAACTGTGTCCTATTTACATCTCCTTTTAGGTGGAGGGTGCGCCCTTCTGCAGGGCAAGTAAGCCGCTGTGATCTACGCCTTGGGCTGCTTTGTAGGGAATTTGTTGGAGTGGTACTGGAGGATGGTGCCAGTGGCAAGGTTATCTGCATTTGCTCTGCAATTGCCTGCACCAACACGGCAATGGACTCCCCTAGGGTTGAAATTGATCCATTCCCCTCCCTCACACGCCATGTCAGATGGTAAAATCCTTCTGTGGCTCTGCCAACCATCCGTACAGTGTTCCTGGAGGTGTCCTGAAGTGTCTGCAGCATGAGCTGGGCCTCGGACAGGTATTGTTGCACCATTGTGTGTATGGCTTGCTGTCATTCCTCTGTCCTAGAGAGGTGCCCCTCAATGTCACGTACATTGCATAGAGGTGGTGGCTGTCTGGGTTGGGGGCTTCAATAGCCTACAGGACAGAATACAGCAGCATCTGCATAGCTCTGGTCGCTGAGTATATTGTCGACTCCAACGTCATCCACAATGTTGTTGGGTGCACCCCCTTGCAGTAGAGGTACAGGTTCCTCCTTCTGGGGGGCTGGGGTGAGTTGGCAGCAGGTGCCTCCTACTGATGGGGTTGCTGATCGGCAAGTGCCTCCTGCTGGCGGGGTGGCTGGGTGGCAGGTGCCTCCTGCTAGCGGAGTGGCTGGGTGGCAGGTGCCTCCTGCTGGTGGGGTGGCTGGGTGGCAGGTGCCTAATGCTGGCAGGAGTAGTTGCATACTCCTGTCTGCTGGTAGATGCATTAGTATCCTGGGAGTTGGTGATTGTCTGGCGGCGGGGCCAAACCCTGGTGGCCCTGTTTGGCTGTCACCGTCATTTCCAGATGATGTGCTTGTGTGGGACAGAAAGGCAGGGCATCAGTGATGGGTGTGGATCCACCAGACATACATAAATGCTAGTACTTTCCAATGTATGTGCATTGTCATGGACATGGTGGTGGCCATGGCATGGTGCGCACATGCTTGTGTCAGGGATGCTGTGTGGGTGCATGTGTGGTGTGCGGACATGGTGTGAGCAATGTCTGTGACCTGGGGTACTGGTCTTTCCCGGATTGGGTGTTATGGGTGCACAACACAAGCTGTATGACATGGTGATGTGTCTGATTGTGACACGGATGTGTTTCACATGTGACTGCTGCCTATGGCAGTTGCTGCGTTGTTTGTGATTTAGCTGGATGGGACATGGAGGGTGGGACAAGTGTGCCACATGTATCATTGATTTGTGCATCTTGTTATCTGCTGGTGGTGGGGGTATGTGACACTGACATGACTTTGGCCATGTGTTAGCACAGCAGTGATGACAGCAGTTGTGCAGTGTCAGGGGGATGTGTCTCTGAATGCCTGCAGGTGCAACTTGTGGTGGAAATATAGGGAACCTGTGTGATGTGTGAATGGTGTATGGATGTGGGTTGCATGAAACAAGAGGGATGGCGTCCTGCCACTTACTTTAAGTCTCTTTACATATATATTTTAGTAAAGGCTATGTTATTCAGCATGCATAATATGGCAAAAGCTATTTCATTAAGCTAACTGTCATACATATTCAAAAAGATGAGCAATTGAGCCCTTCAAGGGTGCACTGTAGCTTTTTATTTAGCCAGTGTTAGTAAATGCACAGAGAATTTTCTGCATTTAGGTTTAACATGAAACATTTTCATTTTCTGGTTCACATGTGGATCAAATCACATTCATATTATTAAACAGATGCAACAAAGAAAAAATGGCAAATGCTTAAGAAAAATTAACAAACAAAACAAACAGATGCACAATCATTGGTGGTTTGCCTAAGTGTGCAATGAATGCAAAGAAACATAGTATATTATTTAAACACAAGGCAAACACCTATATGGGATGTCTGGAGTCAAAACCATGTGTCAGAGAAAAGGCATTATTTCTTTCTGAAACTGGGTTAATTTATTGCTGGCTCCTAGAGAAAAGGGTCCTAGCCGTTGGGCAATGCCCCAAACACCTCAACGTCACGCAAGGTGGCCTCTGTGGTTTTACTTTAGGCAAAGCACTGGACACCCTCAGTTGCCATGGTGTGTTTGCAGACTACCATTAGCCAAGTGTACCTGCTAAGCCATCTACAGATGTCACTGGGAATGACCTGTCGCCAGGGCCAGTGGGAATGACTTGCAACCATGCCCAGTGGCTACTTTCCCCAGAAAGGACACGTGTGTGACACCCCTAAACCAGCCAATCTGGCCATAGGACATGGACAGAACCGTTTCTCAGTGGTAGTTATGCCCGTTTCATGGCATTCTGCCCTGCCATGGTCTTCCCAGTGACCATTTTGGGTCCAAAAGGTTCCACTAGCCCCCCACACCCTTTCAGGAATCAAGATTAGCCATTGACGTTGGTCTGTCCAGGTCTTGCCCAATGGCCCTGGGGACTCCAGGGGATATCAACTGTACCCAAAGCATGCAGTCTGCACGCCTGTTCCAGCTGCACAGGTTTTCCACCCTAGTGAGGGGGTCTCCAGTGTTCTTTTTCTAGAAATTTCCTAGCCCTCGCCCTTCCTAGAGTGAGAAATGGAGTACTCAGAGGAATACGATTAGCAATTTTCTCATGGGACCAGTGACACAGCCCCACAAGCTATGTATATGAACTGCCATTTATTCAATTGTCTTTCCATATTTCACCAACCTTTCTCTCCTACTCCCCCATTCCAGGGAGTGGTAGCCCCCAGAGGGGTGCAAAGTTTTTTGCAGCCAAAAATCAATCCAAAGATTCATGAAAATGTCAGCAAACCTCAAAGCCAAATGCAAATTGGGCAGTCAAGACCCTAAAACCGACCCCTTGGTTCTCAATGAGTGTCCTCAAGCCACATTGGTTCTCTTTCACCACTTTGAGAAACAATTTTTAAAAGTCCACTGTATTGCTTTTCAATAAACCAACAAAGGATCGGGAGTCCTACCGGACACAAGTTCCTCATGAAGGTTTGGCACATATCCATTAAGGGTTTTTTCTTATAGTTAAGACCAAATATTGACCCATAAAATATGCCATTGAAATTGCAAGTTTTGGGACCCGCCAATAAGTTTGCCCCACTTAGTGGAACTTCTTTAATCTCGCCAAAACTATTTTTGGTTTACTGTTTTATCATCTAAACATTTGTTATTGAATAAGCTCATGTTGTTTTTTGTGTTTTTAATTAATTTTCTATGTGACTGATTTCTGAATAAAATATGCTTTCTTTCTGAATGGAACAGAGTCTGTTCTAAATACACCTGTATACCAAATGTTGTGAAGTATTCAGGTGGTAACCGGTGCACTAATCCTTTAACAAAAGTTGAATTAAATGTGGGGTAACTGTCTTTCTCTTTCTTTTTGTTCTACATATCTCGTCTGATGAAGGTTAGGCATGCCTCCAGCATGAGAATGCAGTCCTCATGCTCCTGCAACCTTCAGCGATATTTCATATACACAAGCACGGGGACAGGCTTCTTTAAATACTCACAGAAATACTAGGTTTGACTGGGAAAGACCTGTTTACAGTATGTGTATGCAGGTAGTTTATAGGAAATTATTATAGTTTTGTTTACAGGATGTTCTTTGCGGCTAAATCCTTTGCCTTAATAAGTGGAGGAAAGCTGGGTCCACAACTTTTGTATTTTGCTGACTTCAGCTAGGGAATCCCGATTTGGATCCCCTAGCACCCAGGGCACTCATGTAATCCCTATACATAATGCACATACTGTCCAGTAATCACGTATAGCACCAATACAAGTTGAGGTCTGCAACCTGCACTTCTACGAATGATTTGCACTACAACACTTATGACCCCTCACTGATTGATCTTGCTAGCAAGGGCTAATGGGAGGTGGAGTCCAAAAGATTTCGAGAGCGGAAGGTTGTAGTTCCATGATTAAGGCAGCGGCAAAAGCCCCTCCCAATACTATGGAGTGTTCGTGAGGATTTCAGGTCTGTAAATACTGCAGTGTGATGACCCCAATTAGTGACATATTCCACTATGCTGCGGCAATAAATCTGCAACTAGGAATCCACGCTAGCCTTGTACTTGGACAATCCACAAGCTGCGTGTCCAAGAGCTAATCCTGCCATAATCATAGACACTGTGGTTTTCAACTCTAAGTGTTGCATTGTTCAATGTCATTGAGACCCATTAAACTAAATACTGGTGTATGTACCTTTTTAATGTTTAGTGTTGCATTGAAGGTCTATGGAAATATGGTGGATTGCCAGTTTGTAGCCAAGAAAATTTAGATTTACGAGGATGGGTTAAAGCTCATTTATACTTCTCCATGCTTAATCCTCAGAGAGCTTGATAATGATTGGTTTTTTATAACACGCTTAATGCCCAGAGGTTTCTAAGCGGAGAACCAGCGATCAAACCTGTGTTGCTCACATCGTTTTTCCCTGTTATCCCTGAGATATCCTCCGATAGATAGAGCTAGTTTGAGTCCGACATCTGGCAATGCGACTTTTTCTAAATTTGTTTTGGTGTTTTAAGGATATATATGGGGATTTTACTGTCAGTATGCAGTATGCAGTATGGAAATGCATCCAGGCCCAGTTTTTCAAACTGCAGGCATTATCTTTAAAAGCAATTAGTCTGTGGGCAGTATTCAATATCTAAATTCAGCCATTCCAAAATAGATGCACAATAGGTGAGCAGCAGTTTTCAGTAACAGCCAGCAGGACATTGTTCAGAACATTTAGTAAGATGTTTTAGCACAGTGTGCTGTCATTTTAAAATGAAGAGGTGCACATTTTTACAAATTGGATGTTTTCATGTGAGCGAACTGCATTAGTAATACATAATTAATTAACCTTATACTAACTGCCTTACAAATATATTAATTTCAACCCCTCTAACAATATTAATGCAGTTTTTGTGCACAATGAAATGCAGTCTATGTTTTTACATGCACGGGTTAAAATTCACTTTATGTTCCATGAAGAGAAGCACACTCAGTCCATGTGAGTGTTTTTTTCTTCCGTGGAGAGCAGAAATATGCCACTGGAAGGAAGGAAACAGAACCAGTTGCTTTGCAGAGCTGAATTCTTCGTTGTCTTGAAAAATGAGGGCTGGTACAGGACACATTCTTTTATTCTGATTGGTAGGGATTGAGGGTGGATGGACCATGTCATTAGAGTGCTGACCTATGGATGATAGACAGGAGGAGATTTCTTAAGGAATAACCAGGAGAAGAGTTTAGATCGTGCTGGGAAAGAGAGACAGACAGTGCTACATAATAAATGCTGCTGTACTCCATGTGGGTGTGAGTGCTAGCTACAAACTTAAACAGCTGGGAGCTGCCCACACATGCGAAGGAGTCTTTAGCACTGGGTTTGCGGAAAGGCGAGGTCGTACAGATAAGGCCCTGACAACGAGAGTTTCAAATTTCACTGGCCTGGGTGAGTTAGTGCCAAGTGAGGAAAGAGAATGAATGGGAGATGACATAATTTGTTGGCAGTGCAGGGAGGTAGACAAACAAATATATAATACTGCATGTTTATCTTTCTCCATGTTTAAAAGTGCCAAACACCAAATTCGTTTTTTGCAATATGTCTGTTGTTTTCTGTTCTCTTTTATATTTTGTAGGCAATGCTGTGATATCATGTGGTAAGATGTATATCTGTTTATAATTGTTATATAATACAGAGTGTAAAAAAAAACAAAGGCTGGGATTTTGGTGTCATTCATGCGTCTGTGAATCATTTCTATAGAGGGGAATCACAAGGGTTTGATGTTTATACCAGAACGGTAAAGCATTTGCTAATTTACCAATTTAGCTAAAATAGGAAGCAAGGAAAAGTGAATAAATACCTTCAAGGTAGGAAGGTGTGTGTGGGGTAACAGCAGGGAGACACGGGGCATGACCGGGGGATGGGGGGTAACAGGAGAGAGACACGGGGCATGAGCGAGGGGTGGGGGCAACAGCAGGGAGACACGGGGCATGACCGGGGGGTGGGGGGTAACAGGAGAGAGACACGGGGCATGAGCGGTGGGGGGGCAACAGCAGGGAGACACGGGGCATGAACGGGAGGTGGGGGGTAACAGGAGAGATACATGGGGCATGAGCGGGGGGTGGGGCGCAATAGGAGAGAGACACAGGGCATGAGCGGGGGTGGGGGTAACAGGAGAGAGACACAGACATGAGCGGGGGGCAACAGCAGGTAGACATGGGCCAGAGGGGGATGGGGGTAACAGGAGAGAGACACGGGGCATGAGAGGGGGGTGGGGGGTAACAGGAGAGAGGCACGGGGCATGAGAGGGGGGTGGGGGGTAACAGCAGAGAGACACGGGGCATGAGCAGGTGTGTGGGGCAACAGCAGGGATACACGGGGCATGAGCGGAGGGTGGGGGGCAACAGCAGGGGACACGGGGCATGAGAGGGGGTGGGGAGTAACAGGAGAGAGACAAGGGGCATGAGCGGGGGTGGGGGGTAACAGGAGAGAGACACGGGGCATGAGCGGGAAGTGGGGGCAACAGCAGGGAGACATGGGGCATGAGCGGGGGGTGAGGGGCAACAGCAGGGAGACACGGGGCATGACCAGGGGGGTAGGGGGCAACAGCAGGTAGACATGGGCCAGAGGAGGTGGGGGGGTAACAGGAGAGAGACGCGGGGCATGAGAGCGGGGTGGGGGGTAACAGGAGAGAGACACGGGGCATGAGAGGGGGGTGGGGGGTAACAGGAGAGAGACACGGGGCATGATCAGGGGTGTGGGCCAACAGCAGGGATACATGGGGCATGAGCGGAGGATGGGGTACAACAGCAGGGAGACACGGGGCATGAGAGGGGGTGGGGGGTAACAGGAGAGAGACACGTGGCATGAGCGGGGTGGGGGGCAACAGCAGAGAGACAGGGGAATGAGCAGGGGGTGTGTGGTAACAGGAGAGAGACACAGGGCATGAGCGGGAAGTGGGGGGCAACAGCAGGGAGACATGGGGCATGAGCGGGGGGTGAGGGGTAAGAGCAGGGAGACACGGGGCATGACCGGGGGGTGGGGGAACAGGAGAGAGACACAGGGCATGAGCGGGGGGTGGGGGGCAACAGTAGGGAGACACGGGGCATGACCGGGGGTGGGGGGCAACAGGAGAGAGACACGGGGCATGAGTGGGAGGTGGGCGGTAACAGGAGAGAGACACGGGCATGAGCAGGGGTTGGGGCAACAGCAGGGAGACACGGGGCATGACCGGCGGTGGTGGGCAACAGGAGAGAGAGACAGGGCTTGAGAGGGGGGCAACAGCAGGGAGACACGGGGCATGAGCGGGGGGTGAGGGGCAACAGCAGGGAGACACGGGGCATGACCGGCGGGGTGGGGGGAACAGGAGAGAGACATGGGGCGTGATCGGGGGGTGGGGGGCTACAGCAGGGAGACACAGGGCATGGCCGGGGGTGGTGGGCAACAGGAGAGAGACACGGGGCATGAGAGGGGGTTGGGGGGCAACAGCAGGGAGACACGGGTCATGACCGGGGGGTGGGGGGCAACAGGAGAGAGACATGGAGCATGAGCGGGGGCAACAGTAGGGAGACACGGGGCATGACCGGGGGTGGGGGTAACAGGAGAGAGACACAGGGCATGAGCGGGGGGTGGGGGGCAACAGGAGGGAGACACAGGGCATGAGAGGGGTGTGGGGGTAACAGGAGAGAGACACGGGGCATGAGCGGGGGGTGGAGGGCAACAGCAGGGAGAGACACAGGGCATGAGCAGGGGGTGGGGGGGACAGGGGAGACACGAGGCATGAGCGTGGGGTGGGGGGAACAGGAGTGAGAAACGGGGAATGAGCGGGGGTGGGGGGCAACAGCAGGGAGACACGGGGCATGGCCGGGGGGTGGGGGGTAACAGGAGAGAGACACAGGGCATAAGCGGGGGGTGGGGGGCTACAACAGGGAGACACGGGGCATGACCGGGGGTGGGGGGCAACAGGAGAGAGACACGGGGATGAGAGGGGGTGGGGGGAACACGAGGGAGACACAGGGCATGAGAGGGGGTGGGGGGCAACAGCAGGGCGACACAGGGCATGACTGGAGGTGGGGGGCAACAGGAGAGAGACACGGGGCATGAGAGGGGGGTGGGGGGTAACAGGAGAGAGACACGGGGCATGAGAGGGGGGTGGGGGGGTTAACAGGAGAGAGACACGGGGCATGAGCAGGGGATAGGGGGCAACAGCACGGAGACACGGGGCATGAGCGGGTGGTGGGGGGGAACTGGGGAGACACAAGGCATGAGCAGGGGGTGGGGGGAACAGGAAAGAGACACAGGGCATTAGCGGGGTATGGGGGGCAACAGCAGGGAGACACGGGGCATGACTGGGGGGTGGGGTTAACAGGAGAGAGACACGGGGCATGAGCGGGGGGTGGGGGTTAATAGCAGGGAGACACGGGGCATGACCGGGGGATGGGGGTAACAGGAGAGAGACACAGGGCATGAGCGGTGGGGGGGCAACAGCAGGGAGACATGACCGGGGGTTGGGGGCAACAGGAGAGAGACACGGGGCATGCGCAGGGGGTGGGGGAACAGGAGAGAGACACGGGGCATGAGCGCGGTGTGGGGGGCAACAGCAGGGAGACACGGGGCATGACCGAGGGGTGGGGGGTAAAAGGAGAGAGACATGGGGCATGAGCAGGGGGTGGGGGCAATAGGAGAGAGACACAGGGCATGAGAGGGGGTGGGAGTAACAGAAGAGAGACACAGACATGAGCGGGGGGTGGGGGGCAACAGCCGGTAGACATGGGCCAGAGAGGGATGGGGGTAACAGGAGAGAGACACAGGGCATGTGTGGGGGGTAGGGGGCAACAGCAGGGAGACACGGGGCATGAGTGGGGGGTGGGGGGCAACAGCAGGGAGACACGGGGCCTGACCGGGCATTGGGGGGAACAGGAGAGAGACACGGGGCATGAGAGGGGGGTGGGGCGTAACAGCAGAGAGACACGGTGCATGAGAGGGGGGTGGGGGGCAACAGCAGGGAGACATGGGGCATGGGGGGTGGGGGAACATGAGGGAGACACAGGGCATGAGAGAGGGGTGGGGGTAACAGGAGAGAGACACAGGGCATGCGTGGGGGGTGGGGGGCAACAGCAGGGAGACACGGGGCCTGACCGGGGGTTGAGGGGAACAGGAGAGAGACACAGGGCATGAGAGGGGGGTGGGGGTAACAGGAGAGAGACACGGGGCATGAGCGGGGTTTGGGGGGCAACAGCAGGGAGACATGGGGCATGATCGGGGGGTGGGGGGCAACAGCAGGGAGACACGGGGCATGAGCGGGGGTTGGGGGCAACAGCAGGGAGACATGGGGCATGATCGGGGGCAACAGCAGGGAGACACGGGGCATGACCGGGGGGTGGGGGGCAACAGCAGGGAGACACGGGGCATGAGCAGGGGTGGGTGGTAACAGGAGAGAGACACGGGGCATGAGAGGGGTAGGGGGGCAGGGGGGTAACAGGAGAGAGACACGGGGTATGAGCGGGGGGTGGGGGGCAACAGCAGGGAGACAGGGGGCATGAGTGGGGGGTGGGGGGTGTTAGGGAGAATTCTCTGTTTAGGCTGAATTTCCCAACCTAGTGAGTCCCCCAGCAGCTTTGCTGGATTTCTGGAGTGAGTTTTTTTTCCATCCTGCCAAGAGTGAGACTCTTTTCTCCCACTCTTGGACATGAATGTCGTTAATTCCTTTGAATGTCAATCTGTTCTACGGGCTATGGGGTCTTTTACTCCATAGGGTTTCATATGTTTTTCTATGTGTGTTACACCGCACCCTCCGTGCTGCAACACTGGGGCGTCCTAGAGGATCCCCACCATAGACTCCATACCCTGGGACTGACTACTGTCTCCCAGGGCATGTAAAGTCACCATTGGCTTTACTAGACCTAAATTTACTAACAGAACTAGTACAAACCATCCTATTGTGGACGTACTAGTAGGGGTAATTTGATTACCCCTGGGTCTGTTATTCGAGGGGGCACTGTCCCGTCCCCCCTCGTCGAGTTTTGGCTGGTGGCAGTGGAAACTACTTGTTATATTCGACCCCGAATATAGCCCTGTAGGATTCTTCCCATTGTTGGAGGTTAATACTTTTTCTCGTTAATCTCTAACATACCACCGGTTTATTTATCTTAAATAAATCTATCGGTTGGTATTTTCTGCCAGAACTCGGTTTTTAAAATGGCGTCTGTGTTCGTCTCTGTGACTCCTAAACCAAAGGTTGAGCCTTTTGTTGCACTTTTGGCGGGCTTCTGCACAGAGGCCCTCCAAAGTGGTGGCATTCTGTCTGGGTACCACAGGGGGTGTGGGAGGGGGTTTAGGCACCCTGGACTGACTTGCCTTGCCAACTCAAGTCGCACTCTGGTGTGATTGGCCCAAGTGGTGAGCCACCCCGCTCACCACTTAGCGTGTTTTGATTGACAGCTAGGCTGAATGAATGGGGGTTTTCTGCATAAAAGCAGGGATTTTGGGACTGGATCTTCAGAAGTCGCCACAGGACCTAAGAATCCGACGAGGGTAAAGCTGAGCCGACCTGCAACAACGACACCTCCGGTGGAGCCCTGTTGAACCGACTCACCACTTCCCGAAGACAGAGGAGATCTCCCCGCAGGAGAGTCTTCTTCCCCTGACTGGTGGGAACAACCAGTCCCCTTTGCTTTTTCTTCGCTTCCAGGGCGTAGTGGTCGAATTGCCTGTGCTGAGCACCCCGGCAACCGGATAGCCACTATCCCGTACCACGACCAAAAGGTGGTGCCTTGTGACGGAGCACTCCGCGGCTGGTCTCTTCCGTGGTGGTGCAACGATCTCCAACTTTCCTTCGACGACGAGAGCATCTCTTCTCTTGGCAAAGCCCCGACTTGCATCCACCACCAGGAACAACTGCCCCCGCCGGAGCTGTCTCTCCACATACAAGGTACCGTGTCCGCCTGGCTTCCTTTTTTTACGGTTAGCGTGAGGTGTCTCAATCCTCGCCTCTCCATTGGGTCGCCTCCAAGCCTTTTAAACTTTCTGTTCTGAACTGGTCCAATCTTTCTGTGACAATTTGAACCAAAGACTCGAAGTGCATTTCCACTGTGATACTTTTTGGGACATTTCGCCTTGCCTCTCTCCGAGTGGGCCTGGCCTCTGAACTTTGCGATCTACAGTAGACCCTGCCTTACTTGCCTTGCATTTGTTCGTAAAATTGTTGGTACTGAATTGATTTCATATCCTGCCTTTTCTCTCCCGTCCTAACGAATACTAGAGTGCCATCTAGGTTAAAGCATTCACCTCTGTCTGCAAATAAGTGGTGCTGTTGAACTTAGACTTGTCGAACTATTGTTAGGGGGATTGATTTACTTATAGTAATTGTAATTGAAGTTGTTTGCCGTATTAGTGCCAGAGTGTTTTCTATAGATGTGTTGTTATAAATAAATACCTATATATCTTTACACCCAAGCTCTGTTCCGTGTTTGCTTGTTCTACTGTGTAAATAGCCCTGTTTTGTATACTCCACATACTGCCTAACTTTTCTTGAGAGAGGTCTGACTGCTCAGCCACAGCTACCAGGTGAATCTGTGTGGTACAGACAGCTACCAAGTGGGTTTACTGCCAACACCTGTAAGCCTAAACCTTTTGCAGTGGTCCCAGAGGGAACTGCACAGGTTTTCCGCTTAACAGGGGGGAACAGGGGAGACACGAGGCATGAGCGGGGGGGTGGGGAACAGGAGAGAGGCATGGGGCATGAGCGGGGGTGGGGGGCAAGAGCAGGGAGACACGGTGCATGACCGGGGAGTGGGAGGTAACAGGAGAGAGGCACGGGGCATGAGCGGGGTGTGGGGGGCAACAGCAGGGAGACAGGGGGCTTGACCGGGGAATGGGGGCAACAGGAGAGAGACACAGGACATAAGAGAGGGGTGGGGGTAACAGGAGAGAGACACGGGGCATGAGCAGGGGTGGGGGGGAACAGCAGGGAGACACGGGACATGACCAGGGGTGGGGGGTAACAGGAGAGAGAAACGGGGCATGAGCAGGGGGTGGGGGGCAAGAGCAGGGAGACACGGGGCATGACCGGGGAGTGGGGGGCAACAGGAGAGAGACACGGGGCATGAGAGGGGTGTGGGGGGTAGCAGGAGAGAGACACAGGGCATGAGCGGGGGCAACAGCAGGGAGACACGGGGCATGACCGGGGGGTGGGGGCAACAGCAGGGAGACACGGGCATGACCGGGGGGTGGGGGGCAACAGGAGAGAGACACAGGGAATGAGAGGGGGTGGGGGGTAACAGGAGAGAGACACGGGGCATAAGAGAGGGGTGGGGGTAACAGGAGAGAGACACGGGGCATGGAGGGGGGTGGGGGGGTTAACAGGAGAGAGACACGGGGCATGAGCAGGGGGTAGGGGGCAACAACACGGAGACATGGGGCATGAACGGGTGGTGGGGGGAACAGAGGAGACACGAGGCATGAGCAGGGGGTGGGGGGAACAGGATAGAGACACAGGGCATGAGCGGGGTGTGGGGGGCAACAGCAGGGAGACACGGGGCATGACCGGGGGTGGGGGGTAACTGGGAGAGAGACACGGGGCATGAGCGAGGGGTGGGGGGCAACAGTAGGGAGACACGGGGCATGACCGGGGGGTGGGGGGTAACAGGAGAGAGACAAAGGGCATGAGCGGTGGGGGGGCAAAAGCAGGGAGACACGGGGCTTGACCGGGGGTTGGAGGGCAACAGGAGAGAGGACACAGGGCATGAGTGGGGGGTGGGGGAACAGGAGAGAGACACGGGGCATGAGAGGGGTGTGGGGGGCAACAGCAGGGAGACACGGGGCATGACCGGGGGGTGGGGGGTAACAGAAGAGAGACATGGGGCATGAGCGGGGGGTGGGCGGCAATAGGAGAGAGAAGACACAGGGCATGAGCGGGGGGTGGGGGTAACAGGAGACAGACACGGACATGAGCGGGGGGTGGGGGGCAACAGCAGGTAGACATGGGCCAGAGTTGGATGGGGGTAACAGGAGAGAGACACGGGGCATGAGAGGGGGGTCGGGGGTAACAGGAGAGAGACATGGGGCATGAGAGGGGGGTCGGGGGTAACAGGAGAGAGACACGGGGCATGAGCAGAGGTGTGGGGCAACAGCAGGGATACACGGGGCATGAGCGGAGGGTGGGGGGCAACAGCAGGGAGACACGGGGCATGAGAGGGGGTGGGGGGGTAACAGGAGAGAGACTCGGGGCATGAGCGGGGGGTGGGGGCTACAGGAGATAGACACGGGGCAAGAGCGGGGTGGGGGGCAACAGGAGAGAGACATGGGGCATGAGCAGGGGGTGGGGGGTAACAGGAGAGAGACACGGGGCATGAGCGGGAAGTGGGGGCAACAGCAGGGAGACATGGGGCATGAGCAGGGGGTGAGGGGCAACAGCAGGGAGACACGGGGCATGACCCGGGGGGTAGGGGGCAACAGCAGGTAGACATGGGCCAGAGGGGGTGGGGGGTAACAGGAGAGAGACACGGGGAATGAGAGGGGGGTGGGGGGTAACAGGGGAGAGACACGGGGCATGAGAGGGGGGCGGGGGGGTAACAGGAGAGAGACACGGGGCATGAGCAGGGTGTGGGGCAACAGCAGGGATACACGGGGCATGAGCGGAGGGTGGGGGACAACAGCAGGGAGACACGGGGCATGAGAGGGGTGGGGGGTAACAAGAGAGGAGACACGGGGCATGAGCGGCGGGTGGGGGCAACAGGAGATAGACATGGGGCATGAGCGGGGTGGGGGCAACAGGAGAGAGACATGGGCATGAGCAGGGGGTGTGGGTAACAGGAGAGAGGACACAGGGCATGAGCGGGAAGTGGGGGGCAACAGCGGGGAGACATGGTGCATGAGCAGGGGGTGAGGGGCAACAGCAGGGAGACACGGGGCATGACCGGGGGTGGGGGGGATCAGGAGAGAGACACGGGGCATGAGCAGGGGGTGGGGGGTAACAGGAGAGAGACACGGGGCATAAGCGGGAAGTGGGGGCAACAGCAGGGAGACATGGGGCATGAGCGGGGGGTGAGGGGCACAGCAGGGAGACACGGGGCATGACCCGGGGGGTAGGGGCAACAGCAGGTAGACATGGGCCAGAGGGGGTGGGGGGTAACAGGAGAGAGACACGGGGAATGAGAGGGGGGTGGGGGTACCAGGAGAGAGACACGGGGCATGAGAGGGGGGTGGGGGGGGTAACAGGAAAGAGACACGGGGCATGAGCAGGGGTGTGGGGCAACAGCAGGGATACACAGGGCATGAGCGGAGGGTGGGGGGCAACAGCAGGGAGACACGGGGCATGAGAGGGGGTGGGGGGTAACAGGAGAGAGACTCGGGGCATGAGCGGGGGGTGGGGGCTACAGGAGATAGACACGGGGCATGAGCGGGGGGGCAACAGGAGAGAGACATGGGGCATGAGCAGGGGGTGGGGGGTAACAGGAGAGAGACACGGGGCATGAGCGGGAAGTGGGGGCAACAGCAGGGAGACATGGGGGCATGAGCAGGGGGTGAGGGGCAACAGCAGGGAGACACGGGGCCATGACCCGGGGGGTAGGAGGCAACAGCAGGTAGACATGGGCCAGAGGGGGTGGGGGTAACAGGAGAGAGACACAGGGAATGAGAGGGGGGTGGGGGGTAACAGGGGAGAGACACGGGGCATGAGAGGGGGGTGGGGGGGTAACAGGAGAGAGAGACACGGGGAATGAGAGGGGGGTGGGGGGTAACAGGGGAGAGACACGGGGCATGAGAGGGGGGGTGGGGGGGTAACAGGAGAGAGACACGGGGCATGAGCAGGGTGTGGGGCAACAGCAGGGATACACGGGGCATGAGCGGGAGGGTGGGGGACAACAGCAGGGAGACACGGGGCATGAGAGGGGGTGGGGGGTAACAGGAGAGAGACACGGGGCATGAGCGGCGGGTGGGGGCAACAGGAGATAGACATGGGGCATGAGCGGGGTGGGGGGCAACAGGAGAGAGACATGGGCATGAGCAGGGGGTGTGGGGTAACAGGAGAGAGACACAGGGCATGAGCGGGAAGTGGGGGGCAACAGCGGGGAGGACATGGTGCATGAGCAGGGGGTGAGGGGTAACAGCAGGGAGACACGGGGCATGACCGGGGGTGGGGGGATCAGGAGAGAGACACGGGGCATGAGCAGGGGGTGGGGGGTAACAGGAGAGAGACACGGGGCATAAGCGGGAAGTGGGGGCAACAGCAGGGAGACATGGGGCATGAGCGGGTGGTGAGGGGCAACAGCAGGGAGACACGGGGCATGACCCGGGGGGTAGGGGGCAACAGCAGGTAGACATGGGCCAGAGGGGGTGGGGGGTAACAGGAGAGAGACACGGGGAATGAGAGGGGGGTGGGGGTAACAGGAGAGAGACACGGGGCATGAGAGGGGGTGGGGGGGGGTAACAGGAAAGAGACAAGGGGCATGAGCAGGGGTGTGGGGCAACAGCAGGGATACACGGGGCATGAGCGGAGGGTGGGGGACAACAGCAGGGAGACACGGGGCATGAGAGGGGGTGGGGGGTAACAGGAGAGAGACACGGGGCATGAGCGGCGGTGGGGGCAACAGGAGATAGACATGGGGCATGAGCGGGGTGGGGGGCAACAGGAGAGAGACAGGGGCATGAGCAGGGGGTGTGGGGTAACAGGAGAGAGACACAGGGCATGAGCGGGAAGTGGGGGGCAACAGCGGGGAGACATGGTGCATGAGCAGGGGGTGAGGGGCAACAGCAGGGAGACACAGGGCATGACCGGGGGTGGGGGGAACAGGAGAGAGACACGGGGCATGAGCAGGGGGTGGGGGCAACAGTAGGGAGACACGAGGCATGACCATGAGTGGGGGGCAACAGGAGAGAGACACAGGGCATGAGTTGGAGGTGGGTGGTAACAGGAGAGAGACACGGGCATGAGCAGGGGTTTGGGCAACAGCAGGGAGACACAGGGCATGACCGGGGGTGGTGGGCAACAGGAGAGAGAGACAGGGCATGAGAGGGGGGCAACAGCAGGGAGACACAGGGCATGAGCGGGGGGTGAGGGGCAACAGCAGGGAGACACGGGGCATGACCGGCGGGGTGGGGGGAACAGGAGAGAGACACGGGGCATGATCAGGGGGTGGGGGGCTACAGCAGGGGAGACACAGGGCATGGCCGGGGGGGTGGCGGGCAACAGGAGAGAGACACGGGGCATGAGCGGGGGGTGGGGGGCAACAGCAGGGAGACACATGGCATGACCGGGGGGTGGGGGGCAACAGGAGAGAGACACAGAGCATGAGCAGGGGGGCAACAGCAGGGAGACACAGGGCATGACCTGGGGTGGGGGGTAACAGGAGAGAGACACAGGGCATGAGAGGGGGGTGGAGGGCAACAGGAGGGAGACACAGGGCATGAGAGGGGGGTGGGGGTAACAGGAGAGAGACACTAGGCATGAGCGAGGGGTGGGGGGCAACAGCAGGGAGACACGGGGCATGAGCAGGGGGTGGGGGGGAAACAGGGGAGACACGAGGCATGAGCGTGGGGTGGGGGAACAGGAGTGAGAAACGGGGTATGAGCGGGGGTGGGGTGCAACAGCAGGGGAGGACACGGGGCATGAACGGGGGGGTGGGGGGGTAAACAGGAGAGAGACACGGGCATGAGCAGGGGTTGGCGGGGCATGACCGGGGGTGGTGGGCAACAGGAGAGAGAGACAGGGCATGAGAGGGGGGCAACAGCAGGGAGACACGGGGCATGAGCGGGGGGTGGGGGGAACAGGATAGAGACACAGGGCATGAGCAGGGTGTGGGGGGCAACAGCAGGGAGACACGGGGCATGACCGGGGGGGTGGGGGGTAACAGGAGAGAGACACGGGCATGAGCAGGGGTTGGGGGCAACAGCAGGGAGACATGGGGCATGACCGGGGGTGGTGGGCAACAGGAGAGAGAGACAGGGCATGAGAGGGGGGCAACAGCAGGGAGACAGGGGGCATGAGCGGGGGGTGAGGGGCAACAGCAGGGAGACACGGGCATGACCGGTGGGGTGGGGGAACAGGAGAGAGACACGGGGCATGATCAGGGGTGGGGGGCTACAGCAGGGAGACACAGGGCAGACACGGGGCATGAGCGGGGGGTGGGGGGCAACAGCAGGGAGACACAGGGCATGACCGGGGGGTGGGGGCAACAGGAGAGAGACACGGAGCATGAGCGGGGGCAACAGCAGGGAGACACGGGGCATGACCGGGGGTGGGGGTAACAGGAGAGAGACACAGGGCATAAGCGGGGGGTGGGGGGCAACAGGAGGGAGACACAGGGCATGAGAGGGGGGTGGGGGTAATAGGAGAGAGACACGGGGCATGAGCAGGGGGTGGGGGGCAACAGCAGGGAGACACAGGGCATGAGCAGGGGGTGGGGGGAACAGGGGAGACACGAGGCATGAGCGTGGGGTGGGGGGAACAGGAGTGAGAAACGGGGTATGAGCGGGGGTGGGGGGCAACAGCAGGGAGACACGGGGCATGAACGGGGGGTGGGGGGTAACAGAAGAGAGACACAGGGCATGAGCGGGGGGTGGGGGCTACAGCAGGGAGACACAGGGCATGACCGGGGGTGGGGGGCAACAGGAGAGAGACACAGGGATGAGAGGGGGTGGGGGGAACACGAGGGAGACACGGGGCATGAGAGGGGGTGGGGGGCAACAGCAGGGCGACACAGGGCATGACCGGGGGTGGGGGCAACAGGAGAGAGACACGGGGCATGAGAGGGGGGTGGGGGGTAACAGGAGAGAGACACGGGTCAGGAGAGGGGGTGGGGGGTTAACAGGAGAGAGACACGGGGCATGAGCAGGGGGTAGGGGGCAACAGCACAGAGACACGGGGCATGAGCGGGTGGTGGGGGGGAACAGGGGAGACACGAGTCATGAGCAGGGGCTGGGGGAACAGGATAGAGACACAGGGCATGAGCGCGGTGTGGGGGGCAACAGCAGGGAGACACGGGGCATGACCGGGGGGGTGGGGGGTAACAGGAGAGAGACACGGGGCATGAGCGGGAGTTGGGGGCAATAGCAGGGAGACACGGGGCATGACCGGGGGTGGGGCTAACAGGAGAGAGACACAGGGCATGAGCGGTGGTGGGGGCAACAGCAGGGAGACACGGGGCATGACCGGGGGTTGGGGGGCAACAGGAGATAGACACGGGGCATGAGCAGGGGCTGGGGGAACAGGAGAGAGACACGGGGCATGACGGGGTGTGGGGGAACAGGAGAGAGACACGGGGCATGAGCAGGGTGTGGGGGGCAACAGCAGGGAGACACAGGGCATGACCGGGGGGTGGGGGGTAACAGGAGAGAGACATGGGGCATGAGCGGGGGGTGGGGGGCAATAGGAGAGAGACACAGGGCATGAGCGGGGGGTGGGGGTAACAGGAGACAGACACAAACATGAGCGGGGGTGGGGGGCAACAGCAGGTAGACATGGGCCAGAGGGGGATGGGGGTAACAGGAGAGAGACACGGGGCATGAGAGGGGGGTGGGGGGTAACAGGAGAGAGACACGGGGCATGAGAAGGGGGTCGGGGGTAACAGTAGAGAGACACGGGGCATGTGCAGATGTGTGGGGCAACAGCAGGGATACACGGGGCATGAGCAGAGGGTCGGGGCAACAGCAGGAGACACGGGGCATGAGAGGGGGGGTGGGGGGTAACAGGAGAGAGACTCGGGGCATGAGCGGGGGGTGGGGGCTACAGGAGATAGACACGGGGCATGAGCGGGGTGGGGGGCAACAGGAGAGAGACACGGGGCATGAGCAGGGGATGGGGGTAATAGGAGAGAGACACGGGGCATGAGCGGGAACTGGGGGCAACAGCAGGGAGACATGGGGCATGAGCGGGGGGTGAGGGGCAACAGCAGGGAGACACGGGGCATGACCCGGGGGGTAGGGGGCAACAGCAGGTAGACATGGGCCAGAGAGGGTGGGGGGTAACAGGAGAGAGACACGGGGAATGAGAGGGGGGTGGGGGGTAACAGGAGAGAGACACGGGGCATGAGAGAAGGGTGGGGGGGTAACAGGAGAGAGACACGGGGCATGAGCAGTGGTGTGGGGCAACAGCAGGGATACACAGGGCATGAGCAGAGGGTGGGGGACAACAGCAGGGAGACATGGGTCATGAGAGGGGGTGGGGGTAACAGGAGAGAGACATGGGGCATGAGCGGCGGGTGGGGCAACAGGAGATAGACATGGGGCATGAGCAAGGTGGGGGGCAACAGGAGAGAGACAGGGCATGAGCAGGTGGTGTGGGGTAACAGGAGATAGACACAGGGCATGAGCGGGAAGTGGGGGGCAACAGCGGGGAGACATGGTGCATGAGCGGGGGGTGAGGGGCAACAGCAGGGAGACACGGGTCCTGACCGGGGGTGGGGGGAACAGGAGAGAGACACGGGGCATGAGTGGGGGGTGGGGGCAACAGTAGGGAGACACGAGGCATGACCATGGGTGGGGGGCAACAGGAGAGAGACACGGGCATGAGCAGGGGTTGGGGCAACAGCAGGGAGACACGGCATGACCG